>NC_140740.1:35299166-38008333 GCF_050655825.1 Lonchura striata
CGGTGCAGCCCTTCTTTTCTGCAGCTGCCACCGAGGTCTCTGCATCCTGGAGCCTCAGAGGACGAGCACGATTTTGCCAGGAGAGGCTGTATCAGGGCGAAGTCAAAAGGCAGGAAAGTAGTCCAGGAACACCTGCCATAAGCATTGAAGCAGGGAATTCAAGGGGCACGGATCTGCAGCCACTGTCCTTTAGCAATCCGAAGAATGCGCACACAAGCCGGCTTCGTTCTTCGCCTCCTACAAGCCACCTCTCTCTGCTGCTCCCGGAGGCGAAGAAGTGGCTGCTTCGTACACAGATGAGGGCAGCGGCAGCCGCAGGCTCCGAAGCCCGGCTTCGGCAGAAAGACGCCGGGGAGCGCCACTTCCCTCCGGACAGCTCCGGACAGCCGTAGTCTGCGTCCTGAGTGGACTTCATCATAGTGAAAAGCTTTGCCAGTGTGTCTCGCAGGGAAAAAGTTAACCAGCACAGCGGACTTCTCCCGCTCTTGCCAAGAAACATGGACTTGCCTCACACTCCAAAGACACTGCTCTTTTCCGAGTAGACAAGAAAATGCTCTCAGATGGCCGTGCTCGCTGCCTGCTCCTGCCCAGCTCGTAGTTTTAGGTGCGCACATCCCAGCCTGGCATTCAGTGCACAGTCAAGGCAATTGCAAAATCCAGCAGCTGCTCATTCCCAAACACAAGGCGCTGTTTATGCTCTTGCTTCCCGACAAATTCGGCGCAGCCCTTCTTTTCTGCAGCTGCCACCGAGGTCTCTGCATCCTGGAGCCTCAGAGGAGGAGCACGATTTTGCCAGGAGAGGCTGTATCAGGACGAAGTCTAAACGCAGGAAAGTTGTCCAGGAACACCTGCCATAAGCATTGAAGCAGGGAATTGAAGGGGCACGGAGCTGCAGCCACTGTCCTTTAGCAATCCGAAGAATGCGCACACAAGCCGGCTTCGTTCTTCGCCTCGTACAAGCCTCCTCTCTCTGCAGCCCCACGGAGGCGAAGAAGCGGCTGCTTCGTGCACAGATGAGGGCAGCGGCAGGTGCAGGCTCCGAAGCGCGGCTTCGGCAGAAAGACGCCGGGGAGCGGCACTTCCCTCCGGACAGCTCCGGATCGCCGTAGTCTGCGTTCTGAAAGGACTGCATCATAGCGAAAAGCTTTGCCAGTGTGTCTCGCAGGGAAAAAGCTTACCAGCACAGCGGACTTATCCCGCTCTTGCCCAGAAACATGGACTTGCCTCACACTCCAAAGACACCGCTCTTTCCTGGGCAGGCTAGGAAATGCTCTCAGATGGCCGTGCTGCCTTCCTGCTCCGGCCCAGCTCGTAGTTTTAGGTGCGCACATCCCAGCCTGGCATTCAGTGCACAGTCAAGGCAATTGCAAAATCCAGCAGCTGCTCATTCCCAAACACAAGGCGCTGTTTATGCTCTTGCTTCCCGACAAATTTGGCGCTGCCCTACTTTTCTGCAGCTGCCACCGAGGTCTCTGCATCCTGGAGCCTCAGAGGACGAGCACGATTTTGCAGGGAGGGGCTGTATCAGGACAAAGTATAAACGCAGGAAAGTAGTCCAGGAACACCTGCCATAAGCATGCCAGCCGTGAATTCAAGGGGCACGGAGCTGCAGCCACTGTCCTTTAGCAATCCGAAGAATGCGCACACAAGCCGGCTTCGTTCTTCGCCTCCTACAAGCCACCGTCTCTGCGGCTCCCGGAGGCGAAGGAGTGGCTGCTTCGTGTACAGATGAGGGCAGCGGCAGCCGCAGGCTCCGAAGCGCGGCTTCGGCAGAAAGACGCCGGGGAGCGGCACTTCCCTCCGGACAGCTCCGGATCGCCGTAGTCTGCGTCCTGACAGGACTGCATCATAGCGAAAAGCTTTGCCAGTGTGTCTCGCAGGGAAAAAGCTTACCAGCACAGCAGACTTATCCCGCTCTTGCCCAGAAACATGGACTTGCCTCACACTCCAAAGACACTGCTCTTTCCTAAGCAGGCTAGGAAATTCTCTCAGATGGCCGTGCTGTCTGCCTGCTCCTGCCCAGCTCGTAGTTTTAGGTGCGCACAAATCCCAGCCTGGCATTCAGTGCACAGTCAAGGCAATTGCAAAATCCAGCAGCTGCTCATTCCCAAACACAAGGCGCTGTTTATGCTCTTGCTTCCCGACAAATTCGGCGCAGCCCTTCTTTTCTGCAGCTGCCACCGAGGTCTCTGCATCCTGGAGCCTCAGAGGACGAGCACGATTTTGCAGGGAGGGGCTGTATCAGGGCGAAGTATAAACGCAGGAAAGTAGTCCAGGAACACCTGCCATAAGCATGCCAGCCGTGAATTCAAGGGGCACGGATCTGCAGCCACTGTCCTTTAGCAATCCGAAGAATGCGCACACAAGCCGGCTTCGTTCTTCGCCTCGTACAAGCCACCTCTCTCTGCGGCTCCCGGAGGCGAAGAAGCGGCTGCTTCGTGCACAGATGAGGACAGCGGCAGCCGCAGGCTCCGAAGCGCGGCTTCGGCAGAAAGACGCCGGGGAGCGCCACTTCCCTCCGGACAGCTCCGGACCGCCGTAGTCTACGTCCTGAGTGGACTTCCTCATAGCGAAAAGCTTTGCCAGTGTGTCTCGCAGGGAAAAAGCTTACCAGCACAGCGGACTTCTCCCGCTCTTGCCCAGAAACATGGACTTGCCTCACACTCCAAAGACATTGCTCTTTCCTAAGCAGGCTAGGAAATGCTCTCAGATGGCCGTGCTGTCTGCCTGCTCCTGCCCAGCTCGTAGTTTTAGGTGTGCACATCCCAGCCTGGCATTCAGTGCACAGTCAAGGCAATTGCAAAATCCAGCAGCTGCTCATTCCCAAACACAAGGCGCTGTTTATGCTCTTGCTTCCCGACAAATTCGGCGCAGCCCTTCTTTTCTGCACCTGCCACCGAGGTCTCTGCATCCTGGAGCCTCAGAGGAGGAGCACGATTTTGCCAGGAGAGGCTGTATCAGGACGAAGTCTAAACGCAGGAAAGTTGTCCAGGAACACCTGCCATAAGCATTGAAGCAGGGAATTGAGGGGGCACGGAGCTGCAGCCACTGTCCTTTAGCAATCCGAAGAATGCGCACACAAGCCGGCTTCGTTCTTCGCCTCGTACAAGCCACCTCTCTCTGCGGCTCCCGGAGATGAAGAAGCGGCTGCTTCGTGCACAGATGAGGACAGCGGCAGCCGCAGGCTCCGAAGCGCGGCTTCGGCAGAAAGACGCCGGGGAGCGGCACTTCCCTCCGGACAGCTCCGGACCGCCGTAGTCTGCGTCCTGACCGGAATGCATCGTAGCGAAAAGCTTTGCCAGTGTGTCTCCAGGGAAAAAGCTTGCCAGCACAGCAGACTTATCCCGCTCTTGCCCAGAAACATGGACTTGCCTCACACTCCAAAGACACTGCTCTTTCCTAAGCAGGCTAGGAAATGCTCTCAGATGGCCGTGCTGTCTGCCTGCTCCTGCCCAGCTCGTAGTTTTAGGTGCGCACATCCCAGCCTGGCATTCAGTGCACAGTCAAGGCAATTGCAAAATCCAGCAGCTGCTCATTCCCAAACACAAGGCGCTGTTTATTCTCTTGCTTCCCGACAAATTCGGCACAGCCCTTCTTTTCTGCAGCTGCCACCGAGGTCTCTGCATCCTGGAGCCTCAGAGGACGAGCACGATTTTGCCAGGAGAGGCTGTATCAGGACGAAGTCTAAACGCAGGAAAGTTGTCCAGGAACACCTGCCATAAGCATTGAAGCAGGGAATTGAAGGGGCACGGAGCTGCAGCCACTGTCCTTTAGCAATCCGAAGAATGCGCACACAAGCCGGCTTCGTTCTTCGCCTCGTACAAGCCTCCTCTCTCTGCAGCCCCACGGAGGCGAAGAAGCGGCTGCTTCGTGCACAGATGAGGGCAGCGGCAGGTGCAGGCTCCGAAGCGCGGCTTCGGCAGAAAGACGCCGGGGAGCGGCACTTCCCTCCGGACAGCTCCGGATCGCCGTAGTCTGCGTTCTGAAAGGACTGCATCATAGCGAAAAGCTTTGCCAGTGTGTCTCGCAGGGAAAAAGCTTACCAGCACAGCGGACTTATCCCGCTCTTGCCCAGAAACATGGACTTGCCTCACACTCCAAAGACACCGCTCTTTCCTGGGCAGGCTAGGAAATGCTCTCAGATGGCCGTGCTGCCTTCCTGCTCCGGCCCAGCTCGTAGTTTTAGGTGCGCACATACCAGCCTGGCATTCAGTGCACAGTCAAGGCAATTGCAAAATCCAGCAGCTGCTCATTCCCAAACACAAGGCGCTGTTTATGCTCTTGCTTCCCGACAAATTTGGCGCTGCCCTACTTTTCTGCAGCTGCCACCGAGGTCTCTGCATCCTGGAGCCTCAGAGGACGAGCACGATTTTGCAGGGAGGGGCTGTATCAGGACAAAGTATAAACGCAGGAAAGTAGTCCAGGAACACCTGCCATAAGCATGCCAGCCGTGAATTCAAGGGGCACGGAGCTGCAGCCACTCTCCTTTAGCAATCCGAAGAATGCGCACACAAGCCGGCTTCGTTCTTCGCCTCCTACAAGCCACCGTCTCTGCGGCTCCCGGAGGCGAAGGAGTGGCTGCTTCGTGTACAGATGAGGGCAGCGGCAGCCGCAGGCTCCGAAGCGCGGCTTCGGCAGAAAGACGCCGGGGAGCGGCACTTCCCTCCGGACAGCTCCGGATCGCCGGAGTCTGCGTCCTGACAGGACTGCATCATAGCGAAAAGCTTTGCCAGTGTGTCTCGCAGGGAAAAAGCTTACCAGCACAGCAGACTTATCCCGCTCTTGCCCAGAAACATGGACTTGCCTCACACTCCAAAGACACTGCTCTTTCCTAAGCAGGCTAGGAAATTCTCTCAGATGGCCGTGCTGTCTGCCTGCTCCTGCCCAGCTCGTAGTTTTAGGTGCGCACAAATCCCAGACTGGCATTCAGTGCACAGTCAAGGCAATTGCAAAATCCAGCAGCTGCTCATTCCCAAACACAAGGCGCTGTTTATGCTCTTGCTTCCCGACAAATTCGGCGCAGCCCTTCTTTTCTGCACCTGCCACCGAGGTCTCTGCATCCTGGAGCCTCAGAGGACGAGCACGATTTTGCAGGGAGGGGCTGTATCAGGGCGAAGTATAAACGCAGGAAAGTAGTCCAGGAACACCTGCCATAAGCATGCCAGCCGTGAATTCAAGGGGCACGGATCTGCAGCCACTGTCCTTTAGCAATCCGAAGAATGCGCACACAAGCCGGCTTCGTTCTTCGCCTCGTACAAGCCACCTCTCTCTGCGGCTCCCGGAGGCGAAGAAGCGGCTGCTTCGTGCACAGATGAGGACAGCGGCCGCCGCAGGCTCCGAAGCGCGGCTTCGGCAGAAAGACGCCGGGGAGCGCCACTTCCCTCCGGACAGCTCCGGACCGCCGTAGTCTACGTCCTGAGTGGACTTCATCATAGCGAAAAGCTTTGCCAGTGTGTCTCGCAGGGAAAAAGCTTACCAGCACAGCGGACTTCTCCCGCTCTTGCCCAGAAACATGGACTTGCCTCACACTCCAAAGACATTGCTCTTTCCTAAGCAGGCTAGGAAATGCTCTCAGATGGCCGTGCTGTCTGCCTGCTCCTGCCCAGCTCGTAGTTTTAGGAGCGCACATCCCAGCCTGGCATTCAGTGCACAGTCAAGGCAATTGCAAAATCCAGCAGCTGCTCATTCCCAAACACAAGGCGCTGTTTATGCTCTTGCTTCCCGACAAATTCGGCGCAGCCCTTCTTTTCTGCAGCTGCCACCGAGGTCTCTGCATCCTGGAGCCTCAGAGGACGAGCACGATTTAGCCAGGAGAGGCTGTATCAGGGCGAAGTCAAAAGGCAGGAAAGTTGTCCAGGAACACCTGCCATAAGCATGCCCGCCGTGAATTCAAGGGGCACGGATCTGCAGCCACTGTCCTTTAGCAATCCGAAGAATGCGCACACAAGCCGGCTTCGTTCTTCGCCTCCTACAAGCCACCTCTCTCTGCTGCTCCCGGAGGCGAAGAAGTGGCTGCTTCGTACACAGATGAGGGCAGCGGCAGCCGCAGGCTCCGAAGCCCGGCTTCGGCAGAAAGACGCCGGGGAGCGCCACTTCCCTCCGGACAGCTCCGGACAGCCGTAGTCTGCGTCCTGAGTGGACTTCATCATAGTGAAAAGCTTTGCCAGTGTGTCTCGCAGGGAAAAAGTTAACCAGCACAGCGGACTTCTCCCGCTCTTGCCAAGAAACATGGACTTGCCTCACACTCCAAAGACACTGCTCTTTTCCGAGTAGACAAGAAAATGCTCTCAGATGGCCGTGCTCGCTGCCTGCTCCTGCCCAGCTCGTAGTTTTAGGTGCGCACATCCCAGCCTGGCATTCAGTGCACAGTCAAGGCAATTGCAAAATCCAGCAGCTGCTCATTCCCAAACACAAGGCGCTGTTTATGCTCTTGCTTCCCGACAAATTCGGCGCAGCCCTTCTTTTCTGCAGCTGCCACCGAGGTCTCTGCATCCTGGAGCCTCAGAGGAGGAGCACGATTTTGCCAGGAGAGGCTGTATCAGGACGAAGTCTAAACGCAGGAAAGTTGTCCAGGAACACCTGCCATAAGCATTGAAGCAGGGAATTGAAGGGGCACGGAGCTGCAGCCACTGTCCTTTAGCAATCCGAAGAATGCGCACACAAGCCGGCTTCGTTCTTCGCCTCGTACAAGCCTCCTCTCTCTGCAGCCCCACGGAGGCGAAGAAGCGGCTGCTTCGTGCACAGATGAGGGCAGCGGCAGGTGCAGGCTCCGAAGCGCGGCTTCGGCAGAAAGACGCCGGGGAGCGGCACTTCCCTCCGGACAGCTCCGGATCGCCGTAGTCTGCGTTCTGAGTGGACTGCATCATAGCGAAAAGCTTTGCCAGTGTGTCTCGCAGGGAAAAAGCTTACCAGCACAGCGGACTTATCCCGCTCTTGCCCAGAAACATGGACTTGCCTCACACTCCAAAGACACCGCTCTTTCCTGGGCAGGCTAGGAAATGCTCTCAGATGGCCGTGCTGCCTTCCTGCTCCGGCCCAGCTCGTAGTTTTAGGTGCGCACATCCCAGCCTGGCATTCAGTGCACAGTCAAGGCAATTGCAAAATCCAGCAGCTGCTCATTCCCAAACACAAGGCGCTGTTTATGCTCTTGCTTCCCGACAAATTTGGCGCTGCCCTACTTTTCTGCAGCTGCCACCGAGGTCTCTGCATCCTGGAGCCTCAGAGGACGAGCACGATTTTGCAGGGAGGGGCTGTAGCAGGACAAAGTATAAACGCAGGAAAGTAGTCCAGGAACACCTGCCATAAGCATGCCAGCCGTGAATTCAAGGGGCACGGAGCTGCAGCCACTGTCCTTTAGCAATCCGAAGAATGCGCTCACAAGCCGGCTTCGTTCTTCGCCTCCTACAAGCCACCGTCTCTGCGGCTCCCGGAGGCGAAGGAGTGGCTGCTTCGTGTACAGATGAGGGCAGCGGCAGCCGCAGGCTCCATAGCGCGGCTTCGGCAGAAAGACGCCGGGGAGCGGCACTTCCCTCCGGACAGCTCCGGATCGCCGTAGTCTGCGTCCTGACAGGACTGCATCATAGCGAAAAGCTTTGCCAGTGTGTCTCGCAGGGAAAAAGCTTACCAGCACAGCAGACTTATCCCGCTCTTGCCCAGAAACATGGACTTGCCTCACACTCCAAAGACACTGCTCTTTCCTAAGCAGGCTAGGAAATTCTCTCAGATGGCCGTGCTGTCTGCCTGCTCCTGCCCAGCTCGTAGTTTTAGGTGCGCACAAATCCCAGACTGGCATTCAGTGCACAGTCAAGGCAATTGCAAAATCCAGCAGCTGCTCATTCCCAAACACAAGGCGCTGTTTATGCTCTTGCTTCCCGACAAATTCGGCGCAGCCCTTCTTTTCTGCACCTGCCACCGAGGTCTCTGCATCCTGGAGCCTCAGAGGACGAGCACGATTTTGCAGGGAGGGGCTGTATCAGGGCGAAGTATAAACGCAGGAAAGTAGTCCAGGAACACCTGCCATAAGCATGCCAGCCGTGAATTCAAGGGGCACGGATCTGCAGCCACTGTCCTTTAGCAATCCGAAGAATGCGCACACAAGCCGGCTTCGTTCTTCGCCTCGTACAAGCCACCTCTCTCTGCGGCTCCCGGAGGCGAAGAAGCGGCTGCTTCGTGCACAGATGAGGACAGCGGCAGCCGCAGGCTCCGAAGCGCGGCTTCGGCAGAAAGACGCCGGGGAGCGCCACTTCCCTCCGGACAGCTCCGGACCGCCGTAGTCTACGTCCTGAGTGGACTTCATCATAGCGAAAAGCTTTGCCAGTGTGTCTCGCAGGGAAAAAGCTTACCAGCACAGCGGACTTCTCCCGCTCTTGCCCAGAAACATGGACTTGCCTCACACTCCAAAGACATTGCTCTTTCCTAAGCAGGCTAGGAAATGCTCTCAGATGGCCGTGCTGTCTGCCTGCTCCTGCCCAGCTCGTAGTTTTAGGAGCGCACATCCCAGCCTGGCATTCAGTGCACAGTCAAGGCAATTGCAAAATCCAGCAGCTGCTCATTCCCAAACACAAGGCGCTGTTTATGCTCTTGCTTCCCGACAAATTCGGCGCAGCCCTTCTTTTCTGCACCTGCCACCGAGGTCTCTGCATCCTGGAGCCTCAGAGGAGGAGCACGATTTTGCCAGGAGAGGCTGTATCAGGACGAAGTCTAAACGCAGGAAAGTTGTCCAGGAACACCTGCCATAAGCATTGAAGCAGGGAATTGAAGGGGCACGGAGCTGCAGCCACTGTCCTTTAGCAATCCGAAGAATGCGCACACAAGCCGGCTTCGTTCTTCGCCTCGTACAAGCCACCTCTCTCTGCGGCTCCCGGAGATGAAGAAGCGGCTGCTTCGTGCACAGATGAGGACAGCGGCAGCCGCAGGCTCCGAAGCGCGGCTTCGGCAGAAAGACGCCGGGGAGCGGCACTTCCCTCCGGACAGCTCCGGACCGCCGTAGTCTGCGTCCTGACCGGAATGCATCGTAGCGAAAAGCTTTGCCAGTGTGTCTCCAGGGAAAAAGCTTGCCAGCACAGCAGACTTATCCCGCTCTTGCCCAGAAACATGGACTTGCCTCACACTCCAAAGACACTGCTCTTTCCTAAGCAGGCTAGGAAATGCTCTCAGATGGCCGTGCTGTCTGCCTGCTCCTGCCCAGCTCGTAGTTTTAGGTGCGCACATCCCAGCCTGGCATTCAGTGCACAGTCAAGGCAATTGCAAAATCCAGCAGCTGCTCATTCCCAAACACAAGGCGCTGTTTATTCTCTTGCTTCCCGACAAATTCGGCACAGCCCTTCTTTTCTGCACCTGCCACCGAGGTCTCTGCATCCTGGAGCCTCAGAGGACGAGCACGATTTTGCAAGGAGGGGCTGTATCAGGGCGAAGTATAAACGCAGGAAAGTAGTCCAGGAACACCTGCCATAAGCATGCCAGCCGTGAATTCAAGGGGCACGGAGCTGCAGCCACTCTCCTTTAGCAATCCGAAGAATGCGCACACAAGCCGGCTTCGTTCTTCGCCTCGTACAAGCCACCGTCTCTGCAGCTCCCGGAGGCGAAGGAGTGGCTTCTTCGTGCACAGATGAGGGCAGCGGCAGCCGCAGGCTCCGAAGCGCGGCTTCGGCAGAAATACGCCGGGGAGCGGCACTTCCCTCCAGACAGCTCCGGACCGCCGTAGTCTGCGTCCTGACAGGACTGCATCGTAGCAAAAAGCTTTGCCAGTGTGTCTCGCAGGGAAAAAGCTTACCAGCACAGCGGAATTATCCCGATCTTGCCAAGAAACATGGACTTGCCTCACACTCCAAAGACACTGCTCTTTCCTAAGCAGGCTAGGAAATTCTCTCAGATGGATGTGCTCTCTTCCTGCTCCTGCCCAGCTCGTAGTTTTAGGTGCGCACATCCCAGCCTGGCATTCAGTGCACAGTCAAGGCAATTGCAAAATCCAGCAGCTGCTCATTCCCAAACACAAGGCGCTGTTTATGCTCTTGCTTCCCGACAAATTCGGCGCAGCCCTTCTTTTCTGCACCTGCCACCGAGGTCTCTGCATCCTGGAGCCTCAGAGGACGAGCACGATTTAGCCAGGAGGGGCTGTATCAGGGCGAAGTCAAAAGGCAGGAAAGTAGTCCAGGAACACCTGCCATAAGAATGCCATCCCTGAATTGAGGGGGCACGGAGCTGCAGCCACTGTCCTTTAGCAATCCGAAGAATGCGCACACAAGCCGGCTTCGTTCTTCGCCTCCTACAAGCCACCTCTCTCTGCGGCTCCCGGAGATGAAGAAGCGGCTGCTTCGTGCACAGATGAGGGCAGCGGCAGCCGCAGGCTCCGTAGCCTGGCTTCGGCAGAAAGACGACGGGAAGCGCCACTTCCCTCCGGACAGCTCCGGACAGCCGTAGTCTGCGTCCTGAGTGGACTTCATCATAGTGAAAAGCTTTGCCAGTGTGTCTCGCAGGGAAAAAGCTTACCAGCACAGCGGAATTATCCCGCTCTTGCCAAGAAACATAGACTTGCCTCACACTCCAAAGACACTGCTCTTTCCTAAGCAGGCTAGGAAATGCTCTCAGATGGATGTGCTCTCTTCCTGGTCCTGCCCAGCTCGTAGTTTTAGGTGCGCACATCCCAGCCTGGCATTCAGTGCACAGTCAAGGCAATTGCAAAATCCAGCAGCTGCTCATTCCCAAACACAAGGCACTGTTTATGCTCTTGCTTCCCGACAAATTCGGCGCTGCCCTTCTTTTCTGCACCTGCCACCGAGGTCTCTGCATCCTGGAGCCTCAGAGGAGGAGCACGATTTTGCCAGGAGAGGCTGTATCAGGGAGAAGTATAAACGCAGGAAAGTAGTCCAGGAACACCTGCCATAAGCATGCCAGCCGTGAATTCAAGGGGCACGGATCTGCAGCCACTGTCCTTTAGCAATCCGAAGAATGCGCACACAAGCCGGCTTCGTTCTCCGCCTCCTACAAGCCACCTCTCTCTGCGGCTCCCGGAGGCGAAGGAGCGGCTGCTTGGTGCACAGATGAGGGCAGCGGCAGCCGCAGGCTCTGAAGCGCGGCTTCGGCAGAAAGACGCCGGGGAGCGGCACTTCCCTCCGGACAGCTCCGGACCGCCGTAGTCTGCGTCCTGACCGGAATGCATCATAGCGAAAAGCTTTGCCAGTGTGTCTCCAGGGAAAAAGCTTACCAGCACAGCAGACTTATCCCGCTCTTGCCCAGAAACATGGACTTGCCTCACACTCCAAAGACACTGCTCTTTCCTAAGCAGGCTAGGAAATGCTCTCAGATGGCCGTGCTGTCTGCCTGCTCCTGCCCAGCTCGTAGTTTTAGGTGCGCACATCCCAGACTGGCATTCAGTGCACAGTGTAGGCAATTGCAAAATCCAGCAGCTGCTCATTCCCAAACACAAGGCGCTGTTTATGCTCTTGCTTCCCGACAAATTCGGCGCAGCCCTTCTTTTCTGCACCTGCCACCGAGGTCTCTGCATCCTGGAGCCTCAGAGGACGAGCACGATTTTGCAGGGAGGGGCTGTATCAGGACGAAGTCTAAACGCAGGAAAGTAGTCCAGGAACACCTGCCATAAGCATGCCAGCCGTGAATTCAAGGGGCACGGAGCTGCAGCCACTGTCCTTTAGCAGTCCGAAGAATGCGCACACAAGCCGGCTTCGTTCTTCGCCTCGTACAAGCCACCGTCTCTGCGGCTCCCGGAGGCGAAGGAGTGGCTTCTTCGTGCACAGATGAGGGCAGCGGCAGCCGCAGGCTCCATAGCGCGGCTTCGGCAGAAAGACGCCGGGGAGCGGCACTTCCCTCCGGACAGCTCCGGACCGCCGTAGTCTGCGTCCTGACAGGACTGCATCATAGCAAAAAGCTTTGCCGGTGTGTCTCGCAGGGAAAAAGCTTACCAGCACAGCGGAATTATCCCGCTCTTGCCAAGAAACATGGACTTGCCTCACACTCCAAAGACACCGCTCTTTCCTGGGCAGGCTAGGAAATGCTCTCAGATGGCCGTGCTGTCTTCCTGCTCCGGCCCAGCTCGTAGTTTTAGGTGCGCACATCCCAGCCTGGCATTCAGTGCACAGTCAAGGCAATTGCAAAATCCAGCAGCTGCTCATTCCCAAACACAAGGCGCTGTTTATGCTCTTGCTTCCCGACAAATTCGGCGCAGCCCTTCTTTTCTGCACCTGCCACCGAGGTCTCTGCATCCTGGAGCCTCAGAGGAGGAGCACGATTTTGCCAGGAGAGGCTGTATCAGGGCGAAGTCAAAACGCAGGAAAGTAGTCCAGGAACACCTGCCATAAGAATGCCATCCGTGAATTGAGGGGGCACGGAGCTGCAGCCACTGTCCTTTAGCACTCCGAAGAATGCGCACACAAGCCGGCTTCGTTCTTCGCCTCCTACAAGCCACCTCTCTCTGCGGCTCCCGGAGATGAAGAAGCGGCTGCTTCGTGCACAGATGAGGGCAGCGGCAGCCGCAGGCTCCGTAGCCTGGCTTCGGCAGAAAGACGCCGGGGAGCGGCACTTCCCTCCGGACAGCTCCGGACCGCCGTAGTCTGCGTCCTGACAGGACTTCATCATAGCGAAAAGCTTTGCCAGTGTGTCTCGCAGGGAAAAAGCTTACCAGCACAGCGGACTTATCCCGCTCTTGCCCAGAAACATGGACTTGCCTCACACTCCAATGACACTGCTCTTTTCCCAGCAGACTAGAAAATTCTCTCAGATGGCCGTGCTCTCTGCCTGCTCCTGCCCAGCTCGTAGTTTTAGGTGCGCACATCCCAGCCTGGCATTCAGTGCACAGTCAAGGCAATTGCAAAATCCAGCAGCTGCTCATTCCCAAACACAAGTGCGCTGTTTATGCTCTTGCTTCCCGACAAATTCGGCGCAGCCCTTCTTTTCTGCAGCTGCCACCGAGGTCTCTGCATCCTGGAGCCTCAGAGGAGGAGCACGATTTTGCCAGGAGAGGCTGTATCAGGACGAAGTCTAAACGCAGGAAAGTTGTCCAGGAACACCTGCCATAAGCATTGAAGCAGGGAATTGAAGGGGCACGGAGCTGCAGCCACTGTCCTTTAGCAATCCGAAGAATGCGCACACAAGCCGGCTTCGTTCTTCGCCTCGTACAAGCCTCCTCTCTCTGCAGCCCCACGGAGGCGAAGAAGCGGCTGCTTCGTGCACAGATGAGGGCAGCGGCAGGTGCAGGCTCCGAAGCGCGGCTTCGGCAGAAAGACGCCGGGGAGCGGCACTTCCCTCCGGACAGCTCCGGATCGCCGTAGTCTGCGTTCTGAGTGGACTGCATCATAGCGAAAAGCTTTGCCAGTGTGTCTCGCAGGGAAAAAGCTTACCAGCACAGCGGACTTATCCCGCTCTTGCCCAGAAACATGGACTTGCCTCACACTCCAAAGACACCGCTCTTTCCTGGGCAGGCTAGGAAATGCTCTCAGATGGCCGTGCTGCCTTCCTGCTCCGGCCCAGCTCGTAGTTTTAGGTGCGCACATCCCAGCCTGGCATTCAGTGCACAGTCAAGGCAATTGCAAAATCCAGCAGCTGCTCATTCCCAAACACAAGGCGCTGTTTATGCTCTTGCTTCCCGACAAATTTGGCGCTGCCCTACTTTTCTGCAGCTGCCACCGAGGTCTCTGCATCCTGGAGCCTCAGAGGACGAGCACGATTTTGCAGGGAGGGGCTGTAGCAGGACAAAGTATAAACGCAGGAAAGTAGTCCAGGAACACCTGCCATAAGCATGCCAGCCGTGAATTCAAGGGGCACGGAGCTGCAGCCACTGTCCTTTAGCAATCCGAAGAATGCGCACACAAGCCGGCTTCGTTCTTCGCCTCCTACAAGCCACCGTCTCTGCGGCTCCCGGAGGCGAAGGAGTGGCTGCTTCGTGTACAGATGAGGGCAGCGGCAGCCGCAGGCTCCGAAGCGCGGCTTCGGCAGAAAGACGCCGGGGAGCGGCACTTCCCTCCGGACAGCTCCGGATCGCCGTAGTCTGCGTCCTGACAGGACTGCATCATAGCGAAAAGCTTTGCCAGTGTGTCTCGCAGGGAAAAAGCTTACCAGCACAGCAGACTTATCCCGCTCTTGCCCAGAAACATGGACTTGCCTCACACTCCAAAGACACTGCTCTTTCCTAAGCAGGCTAGGAAATTCTCTCAGATGGCCGTGCTGTCTGCCTGCTCCTGCCCAGCTCGTAGTTTTAGGTGCGCACAAATCCCAGACTGGCATTCAGTGCACAGTCAAGGCAATTGCAAAATCCAGCAGCTGCTCATTCCCAAACACAAGGCGCTGTTTATGCTCTTGCTTCCCGACAAATTCGGCGCAGCCCTTCTTTTCTGCACCTGCCACCGAGGTCTCTGCATCCTGGAGCCTCAGAGGACGAGCACGATTTTGCAGGGAGGGGCTGTATCAGGGCGAAGTATAAACGCAGGAAAGTAGTCCAGGAACACCTGCCATAAGCATGCCAGCCGTGAATTCAAGGGGCACGGAGCTGCAGCCACTCTCCTTTAGCAGTCCGAAGAATGCGCACACAAGCCGGCTTCGTTCTTCGCCTCCTACAAGCCACCGTCTCTGCGGATCCCGGAGGCGAAGGAGTGGCTTCTTCGTGCACAGATGAGGGCAGCGGCAGCCGCAGGCTCCGTAGCCTGGCTTCGGCAGAAAGACGCCGGGGAGCGGCACTTCCCTCCGGACAGCTCCGGACCGCCGTAGTCTGCGTCCTGACAGGACTTCATCATAGCGAAAAGCTTTGCCAGTGTGTCTCGCAGGGAAAAAGCTTACCAGCACAGCGGACTTATCCCGCTCTTGCCCAGAAACATGGACTTGCCTCACACTCCAATGACACTGCTCTTTTCCCAGCAGACTAGAAAATTCTCTCAGATGGCCGTGCTCTCTGCCTGCTCCTGCCCAGCTCGTAGTTTTAGGTGCGCACATCCCAGCCTGGCATTCAGTGCACAGTCAAGGCAATTGCAAAATCCAGCAGCTGCTCATTCCCAAACACAAGTGCGCTGTTTATGCTCTTGCTTCCCGACAAATTCGGCGCAGCCCTTCTTTTCTGCAGCTGCCACCGAGGTCTCTGCATCCTGGAGCCTCAGAGGACGAGCACGATTTAGCCAGGAGGGGCTGTATCAGGGCGAAGTCAAAACGCAGGAAAGTAGTCCAGGAACACCTGCCATAAGCATGCCAGCCGTGAATTCAAGGGGCACGGAGCTGCAGCCACTGTCCTTTAGCAATCCGAAGAATGCGCACACAAGCCGGCTTCGTTCTTCGCCTCCTACAAGCCACCTCTCTCTGCGGCTCCCGGAGGCGAAGAAGCGGCTGCTTCGTGCACAGATGAGGGCAGCGGCAGCCGCAGGCTCCGAAGCGCGGCTTCGGCAGAAAGACGCCGGGGAGCGGCACTTCCCTCCGGACAGCTCCGGATCGCCGTAGTCTGCGTTCTGACAGGACTGCATCATAGCGAAAAGCTTTGCCAGTGTGTCTCGCAGGGAAAAAGCTTACCAGCACAGCGGACTTATCCCGCTCTTGCCCAGAAACATGGACTTGCCTCACACTCCAAAGACACCGCTCTTTCCTGGGCAGGCTAGGAAATGCTCTCAGATGGCCGTGCTGTCTGCCTGCTCCTGCCCAGCTCGTAGTTTTAGGTGCGCACATCCTAGCCTCGCATTCAGTGCACAGTCAAGGCAATTGCAAAATCAAGAAACTGCTCATTCCCAAACACAAGGCGCTGTTTAGGCCCTTGCTTCCCGACAAATTCGGCGCTGCCCTACTTTTCTGCAGCTGCCACCGAGGTCTCTGCATCCTGGAGCCTCAGAGGACGAGCACGATTTTGCAGGGAGGGGCTGTATCAGGACAAAGTATAAACGCAGGAAAGTAGTCCAGGAACACCTGCCATAAGCATGCCAGCCGTGAATTCAAGGGGCACGGAGCTGCAGCCACTGTCCTTTAGCAATCCGAAGAATGCGCTCACAAGCCGGCTTCGTTCTTCGCCTCCTACAAGCCACCGTCTCTGCAGCTCCCGGAGGCGAAGGAGTGGCTGCTTCGTGCACAGATGAGGACAGCGGCAGCCGCAGGCTCCATAGCGCGGCTTCGGCAGAAAGACGCCGGGGAGCGGCACTTCCCTCCGGACAGTTCCGGACCGCCGTAGTCTGCGTCCTGAGTGTACTGCATTATAGCGAAAAGCTTTGCCAGTATGTCTCGCAGGGAAAAAGCTTACGAGCACAGCGGACTTATCCCGCTCTTGCCCAGAAACATGGACTTGCCTCACACTCCAAAGACATTGCTCTTTCCTAAGCAGGCTAGGAAATGCTCTCAGATGGCCGTGCTGTCTGCCTGCTCCTGCCCAGCTCATAATTTTAGGTGTGCACATCCCAGCCTGGCATTCAGTGCACAGTCAAGGCAATTGCAAAATCCAGCAGCTGCTCATTCCCAAACACAAGTGCGTTGTTTATGCTCTTGCTTCCCGACAAATTCGGCGCAGCCCTTCTTTTCTGCAGCTGCCACCGAGGTCTCTGCATCCTGGAGCCTCAGAGGACGAGCACGATTTTGCCAGGAGAGGCTGTATCAGGGCGAAGTCTAAACGCAGGAAAGTTGTCCAGGAACACCTGCCATAAGCATTGAAGCAGGGAATTGAAGGGGCACGGAGCTGCAGCCACTGTCCTTTAGCACTCCGAAGAATGTGCACACAAGCCGGCTTCGTTCTTCGCCTCGTACAAGCCACCTGTCTCTGCAGCCCCACGGAGGCGAAGAAGCGGCTGCTTCGTGCACAGATGAGGGCAGCGGCAGGTGCAGGCTCCGTAGCGCGGCTTCGGCAGAA
Organism: Lonchura striata; assembly: GCF_050655825.1. NCBI lineage: Eukaryota > Metazoa > Chordata > Aves > Passeriformes > Estrildidae > Lonchura > Lonchura striata. Next base: position 35,315,983 of record NC_140740.1, read on the forward strand.
AGACGCCGGGGAGCGGCACTTCCCTCCGGACAGCTCCGGATCAGCGTAGTCTGCGTTCTGACAGGACTGCATCATAGCGAAAAGCTTTGCCAGTGTGTCTCGCAGGGGAAAAGCTTACCAGCACAGCGGACTTATCCAGCTCTTGCCCAGAAACATGGACTTGCCTCACACTCCAAAGACACCGCTCTTTCCTGGGCAGGCTAGGAAATGCTCTCAGATGGCCGTGCTGTCTTCCTGCTCCTGCCCAGCTCGTAGTTTTAGGTGCGCACATCCCAGCCTGGCATTCAGTGCACAGTCAAGGCAATTGCAAAATCCAGCAGCTGCTCATTCCCAAACACAAGTGCGCTGTTTATGCTCTTGCTTCCCGACAAATTCGGCGCAGCCCTTCTTTTCTGCAGCTGCCACCGAGGTCTCTGCATCCTGGAGCCTCAGAGGACGAGCACGATTTTGCAGGGAGGGGCTGTATCAGGGCGAAGTCAAAACGCAGGAAAGTAGTCCAGGAACACCTGCCATAAGCATGCCAGCCGTGAATTCAAGGGGCACGGATCTGCAGCCACTGTCCTTTAGCAATCCGAAGAATGCGCACACAAGCCGGCTTCGTTCTTCGCCTCCTACAAGCCACCTCTCTCTGCGGCTCTCGGAGGCGAAGAAGCGGCTGCTTCGTGCACAGATGAGGGCAGCGGCAGCCGCAGGCTCCGAAGCGCGGCTTCGGCAGAAAGACGCCGGGGAGCGGCACTTCCCTCCGGACAGCTCCGGATCGCCGTAGTCTGCGTTCTGACAGGACTGCATCGTAGCGAAAAGCTTTGCCAGTGTGTCTCGCAGGGAAAAAGCTTACCAGCACAGCGGACTTATCCCGCTCTTGCCCAGAAACATGGACTTGCCTCACACTCCAAAGACACCGCTCTTTCCTGGGCAGGCTAGGAAATGCTCTCAGATGGCCGTGCTGTCTGCCTGCTCCTGCCCAGCTCGTAGTTTTAGGTGCGCACATCCTAGCCTCGCATTCAGTGCACATGAAGGCAATTGCAAAATCCAGCAGCTGCTCATTCCCAAACACAAGGCGCTGTTTAGGCCCTTGCTTCCCGACAAATTCGGCGCTGCCCTACTTTTCTGCAGCTGCCACCGAGGTCTCTGCATCCTGGAGCCTCAGAGGACGAGCACGATTTTGCAGGGAGGGGCTGTATCAGGACAAAGTATAAACGCAGGAAAGTAGTCCAGGAACACCTGCCATAAGCATGCCAGCCGTGAATTCAAGGGGCACGGAGCTGCAGCCACTGTCCTTTAGCAATCCGAAGAATGCGCTCACAAGCCGGCTTCGTTCTTCGCCTCGTACAAGCCACCGTCTCTGCGGCTCCCGGAGGCGAAGGAGTGGCTGCTTCGTGCACAGATGAGGGCAGCGGCAGCCGCAGGCTCTGTAGCGCGGCTTCGGCAGAAAGACGCCGGGGAGCGCCACTTCCCTCCGGACAGCTCCGGACCGCCGTAGTCTGCGTCCTGAGTGTACTGCATCATAGCGAAAAGCTTTGCCAGTATGTCTCGCAGGGAAAAAGCTTACGAGCACAGCGGACTTATCCCGCTCTTGCCAAGAAACATGGACTTGCCTCACACTCCAAAGACATTGCTCTTTCCTAAGCAGGCTAGGAAATTCTCTCAGATGGCCGTGCTGTCTGCCTGCTCCTGCCCAGCTCATAATTTTAGGTGTGCACATCCCAGCCTGGCATTCAGTGCACAGTCAAGGCAATTGCAAAATCCAGCAGCTGCTCATTCCCAAACACAAGGCGCTGTTTATGCTCTTGCTTCCCGACAAATTCGGCGCAGCCCTTCTTTTCTGCAGCTGCCACCGAGGTCTCTGCATCCTGGAGCCTCAGAGGAGGAGCACGATTTTGCCAGGAGAGGCTGTATCAGGGCGAAGTCTAAACGCAGGAAAGTTGTCCAGGAACACCTGCCATAAGCATTGAAGCAGGGAATTGAAGGGGCACGGAGCTGCAGCCACTGTCCTTTAGCACTCCGAAGAATGTGCACACAAGCCGGCTTCGTTCTTCGCCTCGTACAAGCCACCTGTCTCTGCAGCCCCACGGAGGCGAAGAAGCGGCTGCTTCGTGCACAGATGAGGGCAGCGGCAGGTGCAGGCTCCGTAGCGCGGCTTCGGCAGAAAGACGCCGGGGAGCGGCACTTCCCTCCGGACAGCTCCGGATCAGCGTAGTCTGCGTTCTGACAGGACTGCATCATAGCGAAAAGCTTTGCCAGTGTGTCTCGCAGGGAAAAAGCTTACCAGCACAGCGGACTTATCCCGCTCTTGCCCAGAAACATGGACTTGCCTCACACTCCAAAGACACCGCTCTTTCCTGGGCAGGCTAGGAAATGCTCTCAGATGGCCGTGCTGTCTGCCTGCTCCTGCCCAGCTCGTAGTTTTAGGTGCGCACATCCCAGCCTGGCATTCAGTGCCCAATGAAGTCAATTGCAAAATCAAGAAACTGCTCATTCCCAAACACAAGGCGCTGTTTAGGCCCTTGCTTCCCGACAAATTCGGCGCAGCCCTACTTTTCTGCAGCTGCCACCGAGGTCTCTGCATCCTGGAGCCTCAGAGGACGAGCACGATTTTGCAGGGAGGGGCTGTATCAGGACAAAGTATAAACGCAGGAAAGTAGTCCAGGAACACCTGCCATAAGCATGCCAGCCGTGAATTCAAGGGGCACGGAGCTGCAGCCACTGTCCTTTAGCAATCCGAAGAATGCGCACACAAGCCGGCTTCGTTCTTCGCCTCCTACAAGCCACCGTCTCTGCGGCTCCCGGAGGCGAAGAAGCGGCTGCTTCGTGCACAGATGAGGGCAGCGGCAGCCGCAGGCTCTGTAGCGCGGCTTCGGCAGAAAGACGCCGGGGAGCGCCACTTCCCTCCGGACAGCTCCGGACCGCCGTAGTCTGCGTCCTGAGTGTACTGCATCATAGCGAAAAGCTTTGCCAGTATGTCTCGCAGGGAAAAAGCTTACGAGCACAGCGGACTTATCCCGCTCTTGCCAAGAAACATGGACTTGCCTCACACTCCAAAGACATTGCTCTTTCCCAAGCAGGCTAGGAAATTCTCTCAGATGGCCGTGCTGTCTGCCTGCTCCTGCCCAGCTCATAATTTTAGGTGTGCACATCCCAGCCTGGCATTCAGTGCACAGTCAAGGCAATTGCAAAATCCAGCAGCTGCTCATTCCCAAACACAAGGCGCTGTTTATGCTCTTGCTTCCCGACAAATTCGGCGCAGCCCTTCTTTTCTGCAGCTGCCACCGAGGTCTCTGCATCCTGGAGCCTCAGAGGAGGAGCACGATTTTGCCAGGAGAGGCTGTATCAGGGCGAAGTCTAAACGCAGGAAAGTTGTCCAGGAACACCTGCCATAAGCATTGAAGCAGGGAATTGAAGGGGCACGGAGCTGCAGCCACTGTCCTTTAGCACTCCGAAGAATGTGCACACAAGCCGGCTTCGTTCTTCGCCTCGTACAAGCCACCTGTCTCTGCAGCCCCACGGAGGCGAAGAAGCGGCTGCTTCGTGCACAGATGAGGGCAGCGGCAGGTGCAGGCTCCGTAGCGCGGCTTCGGCAGAAAGACGCCGGGGAGCGGCACTTCCCTCCGGACAGCTCCGGATCAGCGTAGTCTGCGTTCTGACAGGACTGCATCATAGCGAAAAGCTTTGCCAGTGTGTCTCGCAGGGAAAAAGCTTACCAGCACAGCGGACTTATCCCGCTCTTGCCCAGAAACATGGACTTGCCTCACACTCCAAAGACACCGCTCTTTCCTGGGCAGGCTAGGAAATGCTCTCAGATGGCCGTGCTGTCTGCCTGCTCCTGCCCAGCTCGTAGTTTTAGGTGCGCACATCCCAGCCTGGCATTCAGTGCCCAATGAAGTCAATTGCAAAATCAAGAAACTGCTCATTCCCAAACACAAGGCGCTGTTTAGGCCCTTGCTTCCCGACAAATTCGGCGCAGCCCTACTTTTCTGCAGCTGCCACCGAGGTCTCTGCATCCTGGAGCCTCAGAGGACGAGCACGATTTTGCAGGGAGGGGCTGTATCAGGACAAAGTATAAACGCAGGAAAGTAGTCCAGGAACACCTGCCATAAGCATGCCAGCCGTGAATTCAAGGGGCACGGAGCTGCAGCCACTGTCCTTTAGCAATCCGAAGAATGCGCACACAAGCCGGCTTCGTTCTTCGCCTCCTACAAGCCACCGTCTCTGCGGCTCCCGGAGGCGAAGAAGCGGCTGCTTCGTGCACAGATGAGGGCAGCGGCAGCCGCAGGCTCTGTAGCGCGGCTTCGGCAGAAAGACGCCGGGGAGCGCCACTTCCCTCCGGACAGCTCCGGACCGCCGTAGTCTGCGTCCTGAGTGGACTGCATCATAGCGAAAAGCTTTGCCAGTGTGTCTCGCAGGGAAAAAGCTTACCAGCACAGCAGACTTATCCCGCTCTTGCCCAGAAACATGGACTTGCCTCACATTCCAAAGACACTGCTCTTTCCTAAGCAAGCTAGGAAATGCTCTCAGATGGCCGTGCTCTCTGCCTGCTCCTGCCCAGCTCGTAGTTTTAGGTGCGCACATCCCAGCCTGGCATTCAGTGCACAGTCAAGGCAATTGCAAAATCCAGCAGCTGCTCATTCCCAAACACAAGGCGCTGTTTATGCTCTTGCTTCCCGACAAATTCGGCGCAGCCCTTCTTTTCTGCACCTGCCACCGAGGTCTCTGCATCCTGGAGCCTCAGAGGACGAGCACGATTTAGCCAGGAGGGGCTGTATCAGGGCGAAGTCAAAACGCAGGAAAGTAGTCCAGGAACACCTGCCATAAGCATTGCAGCAGTGAATTGATGCGGCACGGAGCTGCAGCCACTGTCCTTTAGCACTCCGAAGAATGCGCACACAAGCCGGCTTCGTTCTTCGCCTCGTACAAGCCACCGCTTTCAGCGGCTCTCGGAGGTGAAGAAGCGGCTGCTTCGTGCACAGATGAGGGCTGCGGCAGCCGCAGGCTCCGAAGCGTGGCTTCGGCAGAAAGACGCCGGGGAGCGCCACTTCCCTCCGGACAGCTCCGGACCGCCATAGTCTGTGTCCTGAGTGGACTGCATCTTAGCGAAAAGCTTTGCCAGTGTGACTCGCTGGCAAAATTTTACCAGCACAGCGGACTTATGCCGCTCTTGCCCAGAAACATGGACTTGCCTCACACTCCAAAGACACTGCTCTTTCCTAAGCAGGCTAGGAAATGCTCTCAGATGGCCATGCTCTCTGCCTGCTCCTGCCCAGCTCGTAGTTTTAGGTGCGCACATCCCAGCCTGGCATTCAGTGCACAGTGTAGGCAATTGCAAAATCCAGCAGCTGCTCATTCCCAAACACAAGGCGCTGTTTATGCTCTTGCTTCCCGACAAATTCGGCGCAGCCCTTCTTTTCTGCAGCTGCCACCGAGGTCTCTGCATCCCGGAGCCTCAGAGGACGAGCACGATTTAGCCAGGAGGGGCTGTATCAGGGCGAAGTCTAAACGCAGGAAAGTAGTCCTGGAACACCTGCCATAAGCATGCCAGCCGTGAATAGATGCGGCACGGAGCTGCAGCCACTGTCCTTTAGCAGTCCGAAGAATGCGCACACAAGCCGGCTTCGTTCTTCGCCTCCTACAAGCCACCGTCTCTGCGGCTCCCGGAGGCGAAGGAGTGGCTTCTTCGTGCACAGATGAGGGCAGCGGCAGCCGCAGGCTCCATAGCCTGGCTTCGGCAGAAAGACGCCGGGGAGCGCCACTTCCCTCCGGACAGCTCCGGACCGCCGTAGTCTGCGTCCTGACAGGACTGCATCATAGCAAAAAGCTTAGCCGGTGTGTCTCGCAGGGAAAAAGCTTACCAGCACAGCGGAATTATCCCGCTCTTGCCAAGAAACATGGACTTGCCTCACACTCCAAAGACACTGCTCTTTCCTAAGCAGGCTAGGAAATTCTCTCAGATGGCCGTGCTGTCTGCCTGCTCCTGCCCAGCTCGTAGTTTTAGGTGCGCACATCCCAGCCTGGCATTCAGTGCACAGTCAAGGCAATTGCAAAATCCAGCAGCTGCTCATTCCCAAACACAAGTGCGCTGTTTATGCTCTTGCTTCCCGACAAATTCGGCGCAGCCCTTCTTTTCTGCACCTGCCACCGAGGTCTCTGCATCCTGGAGCCTCAGAGGACGAGCACGATTTAGCCAGGAGGGGCTGTATCAGGGCGAAGTCAAAAGGCAGGAAAGTAGTCCAGGAACACCTGCCATAAGCATGCCAGCCGTGAATTCAAGGGGCACGGAGCTGCAGCCACTGTCCTTTAGCAATCCGAAGAATGCGCACACAAGCCGGCTTCGTTCTTCGCCTCGTACAAGCCACCTCTCTCTGCGGCTATCGGAGGCGAAGAAGCGGCTGCTTCGTGCACAGATGAGGGCAGCGGCAGCCGCAGGCTCCGAAGCGCGGCTTCGGCAGAAAGACGCCGGGGAGCGGCACTTCCCTCCGGACAGCTCCGGATCGCCGTAGTCTGCGTTCTGACAGGACTGCATCGTAGCGAAAAGCTTTGCCAGTGTGTCTCGCAGGGAAAAAGCTTACCAGCACAGCGGACTTATCCCGCTCTTGCCCAGAAACATGGACTTGCCTCACACTCCAAAGACACCGCTCTTTCCTGGGCAGGCTAGGAAATGCTCTCAGATGGCCGTGCTGTCTGCCTGCTCCTGCCCAGCTCGTAGTTTTAGGTGCGCACATCCTAGCCTGGCATTCAGTGCACAGTCAAGGCAATTGCAAAATCAAGAAACTGCTCATTCCCAAACACAAGGCGCTGTTTAGGCCCTTGCTTCCCGACAAATTCGGCGCTGCCCTTCTTTTCTGCAGCTGCCACCGAGGTCTCTGCATCCCAGGCCCTCAGAGGAGGACCACGATTTTGCAGGGAGGGGCTGTATCAGGACAAAGTCTAAACGCAGGAAAGTAGTCCAGGAACACCTGCCATAAGCATGCCAGCCGTGAATTCAAGGGGCACGGAGCTGCAGCCACTGTCCTTTAGCAATCCGAAGAATGCGCTCACAAGCCGGCTTCGTTCTTCGCCTCCTACAAGCCACCGTCTCTGCAGCTCCCGGAGGCGAAGGAGTGGCTGCTTCGTGCACAGATGAGGACAGCGGCAGCCGCAGGCTCCATAGCGCGGCTTCGGCAGAAAGACGCCGGGGAGCGGCACTTCCCTCCGGACAGCTCCGGACCGCCGTAGTCTGCGTCCTGAGTGTACTGCATTATAGCGAAAAGCTTTGCCAGTATGTCTCGCAGGGAAAAAGCTTACGAGCACAGCGGACTTATCCCGCTCTTGCCCAGAAACATGGACTTGCCTCACACTCCAAAGACATTGCTCTTTCCTAAGCAGGCTAGGAAATGCTCTCAGATGGCCGTGCTGTCTGCCTGCTCCTGCCCAGCTCATAATTTTAGGTGTGCACATCCCAGCCTGGCATTCAGTGCACAGTCAAGGCAATTGCAAAATCCAGCAGCTGCTCATTCCCAAACACAAGTGCGTTGTTTATGCTCTTGCTTCCCGACAAATTCGGCGCAGCCCTTCTTTTCTGCAGCTGCCACCGAGGTCTCTGCATCCTGGAGCCTCAGAGGACGAGCACGATTTTGCCAGGAGAGGCTGTATCAGGGCGAAGTCTAAACGCAGGAAAGTTGTCCAGGAACACCTGCCATAAGCATTGAAGCAGGGAATTGAAGGGGCACGGAGCTGCAGCCACTGTCCTTTAGCACTCCGAAGAATGTGCACACAAGCCGGCTTCGTTCTTCGCCTCGTACAAGCCACCTGTCTCTGCAGCCCCACGGAGGCGAAGAAGCGGCTGCTTCGTGCACAGATGAGGGCAGCGGCAGGTGCAGGCTCCGTAGCGCGGCTTCGGCAGAAAGACGCCGGGGAGCGGCACTTCCCTCCGGACAGCTCCGGATCAGCGTAGTCTGCGTTCTGACAGGACTGCATCATAGCGAAAAGCTTTGCCAGTGTGTCTCGCAGGGGAAAAGCTTACCAGCACAGCGGACTTATCCAGCTCTTGCCCAGAAACATGGACTTGCCTCACACTCCAAAGACACCGCTCTTTCCTGGGCAGGCTAGGAAATGCTCTCAGATGGCCGTGCTGTCTTCCTGCTCCTGCCCAGCTCGTAGTTTTAGGTGCGCACATCCCAGCCTGGCATTCAGTGCACAGTCAAGGCAATTGCAAAATCCAGCAGCTGCTCATTCCCAAACACAAGTGCGCTGTTTATGCTCTTGCTTCCCGACAAATTCGGCGCAGCCCTTCTTTTCTGCAGCTGCCACCGAGGTCTCTGCATCCTGGAGCCTCAGAGGACGAGCACGATTTTGCAGGGAGGGGCTGTATCAGGGCGAAGTCAAAACGCAGGAAAGTAGTCCAGGAACACCTGCCATAAGCATGCCAGCCGTGAATTCAAGGGGCACGGATCTGCAGCCACTGTCCTTTAGCAATCCGAAGAATGCGCACACAAGCCGGCTTCGTTCTTCGCCTCGTACAAGCCACCTCTCTCTGCGGCTCTCGGAGATGAAGAAGCGGCTGCTTCGTGCACAGATGAGGGCAGCGGCAGCCGCAGGCTCCGAAGCGCGGCTTCGGCAGAAAGACGCCGGGGAGCGGCACTTCCCTCCGGACAGCTCCGGATCGCCGTAGTCTGCGTTCTGACAGGACTGCATCGTAGCGAAAAGCTTTGCCAGTGTGTCTCGCAGGGAAAAAGCTTACCAGCACAGCGGACTTATCCCGCTCTTGCCCAGAAACATGGACTTGCCTCACACTCCAAAGACACCGCTCTTTCCTGGGCAGGCTAGGAAATGCTCTCAGATGGCCGTGCTGTCTGCCTGCTCCTGCCCAGCTCGTAGTTTTAGGTGCGCACATCCTAGCCTCGCATTCAGTGCACATGAAGGCAATTGCAAAATCCAGCAGCTGCTCATTCCCAAACACAAGGCGCTGTTTAGGCCCTTGCTTCCCGACAAATTCGGCGCTGCCCTACTTTTCTGCAGCTGCCACCGAGGTCTCTGCATCCTGGAGCCTCAGAGGACGAGCACGATTTTGCAGGGAGGGGCTGTATCAGGACAAAGTATAAACGCAGGAAAGTAGTCCAGGAACACCTGCCATAAGCATGCCAGCCGTGAATTCAAGGGGCACGGAGCTGCAGCCACTGTCCTTTAGCAATCCGAAGAATGCGCTCACAAGCCGGCTTCGTTCTTCGCCTCGTACAAGCCACCGTCTCTGCGGCTCCCGGAGGCGAAGGAGTGGCTGCTTCGTGCACAGATGAGGGCAGCGGCAGCCGCAGGCTCTGTAGCGCGGCTTCGGCAGAAAGACGCCGGGGAGCGCCACTTCCCTCCGGACAGCTCCGGACCGCCGTAGTCTGCGTCCTGAGTGTACTGCATCATAGCGAAAAGCTTTGCCAGTATGTCTCGCAGGGAAAAAGCTTACGAGCACAGCGGACTTATCCCGCTCTTGCCAAGAAACATGGACTTGCCTCACACTCCAAAGACATTGCTCTTTCCTAAGCAGGCTAGGAAATTCTCTCAGATGGCCGTGCTGTCTGCCTGCTCCTGCCCAGCTCATAATTTTAGGTGTGCACATCCCAGCCTGGCATTCAGTGCACAGTCAAGGCAATTGCAAAATCCAGCAGCTGCTCATTCCCAAACACAAGGCGCTGTTTATGCTCTTGCTTCCCGACAAATTCGGCGCAGCCCTTCTTTTCTGCAGCTGCCACCGAGGTCTCTGCATCCTGGAGCCTCAGAGGAGGAGCACGATTTTGCCAGGAGAGGCTGTATCAGGGCGAAGTCTAAACGCAGGAAAGTTGTCCAGGAACACCTGCCATAAGCATTGAAGCAGGGAATTGAAGGGGCACGGAGCTGCAGCCACTGTCCTTTAGCACTCCGAAGAATGTGCACACAAGCCGGCTTCGTTCTTCGCCTCGTACAAGCCACCTGTCTCTGCAGCCCCACGGAGGCGAAGAAGCGGCTGCTTCGTGCACAGATGAGGGCAGCGGCAGGTGCAGGCTCCGTAGCGCGGCTTCGGCAGAAAGACGCCGGGGAGCGGCACTTCCCTCCGGACAGCTCCGGATCAGCGTAGTCTGCGTTCTGACAGGACTGCATCATAGCGAAAAGCTTTGCCAGTGTGTCTCGCAGGGAAAAAGCTTACCAGCACAGCGGACTTATCCCGCTCTTGCCCAGAAACATGGACTTGCCTCACACTCCAAAGACACCGCTCTTTCCTGGGCAGGCTAGGAAATGCTCTCAGATGGCCGTGCTGTCTGCCTGCTCCTGCCCAGCTCGTAGTTTTAGGTGCGCACATCCCAGCCTGGCATTCAGTGCACAGTCAAGGCAATTGCAAAATCCAGCAGCTGCTCATTCCCAAACACAAGGCGCTGTTTAGGCCCTTGCTTCCCGACAAATTCGGCGCAGCCCTACTTTTCTGCAGCTGCCACCGAGGTCTCTGCATCCTGGAGCCTCAGAGGACGAGCACGATTTTGCAGGGAGGGGCTGTATCAGGACAAAGTATAAACGCAGGAAAGTAGTCCAGGAACACCTGCCATAAGCATGCCAGCCGTGAATTCAAGGGGCACGGAGCTGCAGCCACTGTCCTTTAGCAATCCGAAGAATGCGCACACAAGCCGGCTTCGTTCTTCGCCTCCTACAAGCCACCGTCTCTGCGGCTCCCGGAGGCGAAGAAGCGGCTGCTTCGTGCACAGATGAGGGCAGCGGCAGCCGCAGGCTCTGTAGCGCGGCTTCGGCAGAAAGACGCCGGGGAGCGCCACTTCCCTCCGGACAGCTCCGGACCGCCGTAGTCTGCGTCCTGAGTGTACTGCATCATAGCGAAAAGCTTTGCCAGTATGTCTCGCAGGGAAAAAGCTTACGAGCACAGCGGACTTATCCCGCTCTTGCCAAGAAACATGGACTTGCCTCACACTCCAAAGACATTGCTCTTTCCTAAGCAGGCTAGGAAATTCTCTCAGATGGCCGTGCTGTCTGCCTGCTCCTGCCCAGCTCATAATTTTAGGTGTGCACATCCCAGCCTGGCATTCAGTGCACAGTCAAGGCAATTGCAAAATCCAGCAGCTGCTCATTCCCAAACACAAGGCGCTGTTTATGCTCTTGCTTCCCGACAAATTCGGCGCAGCCCTTCTTTTCTGCAGCTGCCACCGAGGTCTCTGCATCCTGGAGCCTCAGAGGAGGAGCACGATTTTGCCAGGAGAGGCTGTATCAGGGCGAAGTCTAAACGCAGGAAAGTTGTCCAGGAACACCTGCCATAAGCATTGAAGCAGGGAATTGAAGGGGCACGGAGCTGCAGCCACTGTCCTTTAGCACTCCGAAGAATGTGCACACAAGCCGGCTTCGTTCTTCGCCTCGTACAAGCCACCTGTCTCTGCAGCCCCACGGAGGCGAAGAAGCGGCTGCTTCGTGCACAGATGAGGGCAGCGGCAGGTGCAGGCTCCGTAGCGCGGCTTCGGCAGAAAGACGCCGGGGAGCGGCACTTCCCTCCGGACAGCTCCGGATCAGCGTAGTCTGCGTTCTGACAGGACTGCATCATAGCGAAAAGCTTTGCCAGTGTGTCTCGCAGGGAAAAAGCTTACCAGCACAGCGGACTTATCCCGCTCTTGCCCAGAAACATGGACTTGCCTCACACTCCAAAGACACCGCTCTTTCCTGGGCAGGCTAGGAAATGCTCTCAGATGGCCGTGCTGTCTGCCTGCTCCTGCCCAGCTCGTAGTTTTAGGTGCGCACATCCCAGCCTGGCATTCAGTGCCCAATGAAGTCAATTGCAAAATCAAGAAACTGCTCATTCCCAAACACAAGGCGCTGTTTAGGCCCTTGCTTCCCGACAAATTCGGCGCAGCCCTACTTTTCTGCAGCTGCCACCGAGGTCTCTGCATCCTGGAGCCTCAGAGGACGAGCACGATTTTGCAGGGAGGGGCTGTATCAGGACAAAGTATAAACGCAGGAAAGTAGTCCAGGAACACCTGCCATAAGCATGCCAGCCGTGAATTCAAGGGGCACGGATCTGCAGCCACTGTCCTTTAGCAATCCGAAGAATGCGCACACAAGCCGGCTTCGTTCTTCGCCTCGTACAAGCCACCGTCTCTGCGGCTCCCGGAGGCGAAGAAGCGGCTGCTTCGTGCACAGATGAGGGCAGCGGCAGCCGCAGGCTCCGTAGCGCGGCTTCGGCAGAAAGACGCCGGGGAGCGCCACTTCCCTCCGGACAGCTCCGGACCGCCGTAGTCTGCGTCCTGAGTGGACTGCATCATAGCGAAAAGCTTTGCCAGTGTGTCTCGCAGGGAAAAAGCTTACCAGCACAGCAGACTTATCCCGCTCTTGCCCAGAAACATGGACTTGCCTCACATTCCAAAGACACTGCTCTTTCCTAAGCAAGCTAGGAAATGCTCTCAGATGGCCGTGCTCTCTGCCTGCTCCTGCCCAGCTCGTAGTTTTAGGTGCGCACATCCCAGCCTGGCATTCAGTGCACAGTCAAGGCAATTGCAAAATCCAGCAGCTGCTCATTCCCAAACACAAGGCGCTGTTTATGCTCTTGCTTCCCGACAAATTCGGCGCAGCCCTTCTTTTCTGCACCTGCCACCGAGGTCTCTGCATCCTGGAGCCTCAGAGGACGAGCACGATTTAGCCAGGAGGGGCTGTATCAGGGCGAAGTCAAAACGCAGGAAAGTAGTCCAGGAACACCTGCCATAAGCATTGCAGCAGTGAATTGATGCGGCACGGAGCTGCAGCCACTGTCCTTTAGCACTCCGAAGAATGCGCACACAAGCCGGCTTCGTTCTTCGCCTCGTACAAGCCACCGCTTTCAGCGGCTCTCGGAGGTGAAGAAGCGGCTGCTTCGTGCACAGATGAGGGCTGCGGCAGCCGCAGGCTCCGAAGCGTGGCTTCGGCAGAAAGACGCCGGGGAGCGCCACTTCCCTCCGGACAGCTCCGGACCGCCATAGTCTGTGTCCTGAGTGGACTGCATCTTAGCGAAAAGCTTTGCCAGTGTGACTCGCTGGCAAAATTTTACCAGCACAGCGGACTTATGCCGCTCTTGCCCAGAAACATGGACTTGCCTCACACTCCAAAGACACTGCTCTTTCCTAAGCAGGCTAGGAAATGCTCTCAGATGGCCATGCTCTCTGCCTGCTCCTGCCCAGCTCGTAGTTTTAGGTGCGCACATCCCAGCCTGGCATTCAGTGCACAGTGTAGGCAATTGCAAAATCCAGCAGCTGCTCATTCCCAAACACAAGGCGCTGTTTATGCTCTTGCTTCCCGACAAATTCGGCGCAGCCCTTCTTTTCTGCAGCTGCCACCGAGGTCTCTGCATCCCGGAGCCTCAGAGGACGAGCACGATTTAGCCAGGAGGGGCTGTATCAGGGCGAAGTCTAAACGCAGGAAAGTAGTCCTGGAACACCTGCCATAAGCATGCCAGCCGTGAATAGATGCGGCACGGAGCTGCAGCCACTGTCCTTTAGCAGTCCGAAGAATGCGCACACAAGCCGGCTTCGTTCTTCGCCTCGTACAAGCCACCGTCTCTGCGGCTCCCGGAGGCGAAGGAGTGGCTTCTTCGTGCACAGATGAGGGCAGCGGCAGCCGCAGGCTCCATAGCCTGGCTTCGGCAGAAAGACGCCGGGGAGCGCCACTTCCCTCCGGACAGCTCCGGACCGCCGTAGTCTGCGTCCTGACAGGACTGCATCATAGCAAAAAGCTTAGCCGGTGTGTCTCGCAGGGAAAAAGCTTACCAGCACAGCGGAATTATCCCGCTCTTGCCAAGAAACATGGACTTGCCTCACACTCCAAAGACACTGCTCTTTCCTAAGCAGGCTAGGAAATTCTCTCAGATGGCCGTGCTGTCTGCCTGCTCCTGCCCAGCTCGTAGTTTTAGGTGCGCACATCCCAGCCTGGCATTCAGTGCACAGTCAAGGCAATTGCAAAATCCAGCAGCTGCTCATTCCCAAACACAAGTGCGCTGTTTATGCTCTTGCTTCCCGACAAATTCGGCGCAGCCCTTCTTTTCTGCACCTGCCACCGAGGTCTCTGCATCCTGGAGCCTCAGAGGACGAGCACGATTTAGCCAGGAGGGGCTGTATCAGGGCGAAGTCAAAAGGCAGGAAAGTAGTCCAGGAACACCTGCCATAAGCATGCCAGCCGTGAATTCAAGGGGCACGGAGCTGCAGCCACTGTCCTTTAGCAATCCGAAGAATGCGCACACAAGCCGGCTTCGTTCTTCGCCTCGTACAAGCCACCTCTCTCTGCGGCTATCGGAGGCGAAGAAGCGGCTGCTTCGTGCACAGATGAGGGCAGCGGCAGCCGCAGGCTCCGAAGCGCGGCTTCGGCAGAAAGACGCCGGGGAGCGGCACTTCCCTCCGGACAGCTCCGGATCGCCGTAGTCTGCGTTCTGACAGGACTGCATCGTAGCGAAAAGCTTTGCCAGTGTGTCTCGCAGGGAAAAAGCTTACCAGCACAGCGGACTTATCCCGCTCTTGCCCAGAAACATGGACTTGCCTCACACTCCAAAGACACCGCTCTTTCCTGGGCAGGCTAGGAAATGCTCTCAGATGGCCGTGCTGTCTGCCTGCTCCTGCCCAGCTCGTAGTTTTAGGTGCGCACATCCTAGCCTGGCATTCAGTGCACAGTCAAGGCAATTGCAAAATCAAGAAACTGCTCATTCCCAAACACAAGGCGCTGTTTAGGCCCTTGCTTCCCGACAAATTCGGCGCTGCCCTTCTTTTCTGCAGCTGCCACCGAGGTCTCTGCATCCCAGGCCCTCAGAGGAGGACCACGATTTTGCAGGGAGGGGCTGTATCAGGACAAAGTCTAAACGCAGGAAAGTAGTCCAGGAACACCTGCCATAAGCATGCCAGCCGTGAATTCAAGGGGCACGGAGCTGCAGCCACTGTCCTTTAGCAATCCGAAGAATGCGCTCACAAGCCGGCTTCGTTCTTCGCCTCCTACAAGCCACCGTCTCTGCGGCTCCCGGAGGCGAAGGAGTGGCTGCTTCGTGCACAGATGAGGACAGCGGCAGCCGCAGGCTCCGAAGCGCGGCTTCGGCAGAAAGACGCCGGGGAGCGCCACTTCCCTCCGGACAGCTCCGGACCGCCGTAGTCTGCGTCCTGAGTGTACTGCATCATAGCGAAAAGCTTTGCCAGTATGTCTCGCAGGGAAAAAGCTTACGAGCACAGCGGACTTATCCCGCTCTTGCCCAGAAACATGGACTTGCCTCACACTCCAAAGACATTGCTCTTTCCTAAGCAGGCTAGGAAATGCTCTCAGATGGCCGTGCTGTCTGCCTGCTCCTGCCCAGCTCATAATTTTAGGTGTGCACATCCCAGCCTGGCATTCAGTGCACAGTCAAGGCAATTGCAAAATCCAGCAGCTGCTCATTCCCAAACACAAGTGCGTTGTTTATGCTCTTGCTTCCCGACAAATTCGGCGCAGCCCTTCTTTTCTGCACCTGCCACCGAGGTCTCTGCATCCTGGAGCCTCAGAGGACGAGCACGATTTAGCCAGGAGAGGCTGTATCAGGGCGAAGTCTAAACGCAGGAAAGTTGTCCAGGATCACCTGCCATAAGCATTGAAACAGGGAATTGAAGGGGCACGGAGCTGCAGCCACTGTCCTTTAGCAATCCGAAGAATGTGCACACAAGCCGGCTTCGTTCTTCGCCTCGTACAAGCCACCGCTTTCAGCGGCTCTCGGAGGTGAAGAAGCGGCTGCTTCGTGCACAGATGAGGGCTGCGGCAGCCGCAGGCTCCGAAGCGTGGCTTCGGCAGAAAGACGCCGGGGAGCGCCACTTCCCTCCGGACAGCTCCGGACCGCCATAGTCTGTGTCCTGACAGGACTGCATCATAGCGAAAAGCTTTGCCAGTGTGACTCGCTGCAAAATTTTACCAGCACAGCGGACTTATCCCGCTCTTGCCCAGAAACATGGACTTGCCTCACACTCCAAAGACACTGCTCTTTTCCGAGCAGACTAGAAAATGCTCTCAGATGGCCGTGCTCTCTGCCTGCTCCTGCCCAGCTCATAATTTTAGGTGCGCACATCCCAGCCTGGCATTCAGTGCACAGTCAAGGCAATTGCAAAATCCAGCAGCTGCTCATTCCCAAACACAAGTGCGCTGTTTATGCTCTTGCTTCCCGACAAATTCGGCGCAGCCCTTCTTTTCTGCAGCTTCCACCGAGGTCTCTGCAGCCTGGAGCCTCAGAGGACGAGCACGATTTAGCCAGGAGAGGCTGTATCAGGGCGAATTCTAAACGCAGGAAAGTAGTCCAGGAACACCTGCCATAAGCATGCCAGCTGTGAATTGAGGCGGCACGGAGCTGCAGCCACTGTCCTTTAGCAGTCCGAAGAATGCGCACACAAGCCGGCCTCGTTCTTCGCCTCGTACAAGCCACCGCTTTCAGCGGCTCTCGGAGGTGAAGAAGCGGCTGCTTCGTGCACAGATGAGGACAGCGGCAGCCGCAGGCTCCGAAGCCTGGCTTCGGCAGAAAGACGCCGGGGAGCGCCACTTCCCTCCGGACAGATCCGGACAGCCGTAGTCTGCGTCCTGAGTGGACTTCATCATAGCGAAAAGCTTTGCCAGTGTGACTCGCAGGGAAAAAGCTTACCAGCACAGCGGACTTATCCCGATCTTGCCCAGAAACATGGACTTGCCTCACACTCCAAAGACATTGCTCTTTCCTAAGCAGGCTAGGAAATGCTCTCAGATGGCCGTGCTCGCTGCCTGCTCCTGCCCAGCTCGTAGTTTTAGGTGCGCACTTCCACCCTGGCATTCAGTGCACAGTGAAGGCAATTGCAAAATCCAGCAGCTGCTCATTCCCAAACACAAGGCGTTGTTTATGCTCTTGCTTCCCGAGAAATTCGGCACAGACCTTATTTTCTGCACCTGCCACCGAGGTCTCTGCATCCCAGGCCCTCAGAGGAGGACCACGATTTAGCCAGGAGGGGCTGTATCAGGACAAAGTATAAACGCAGGAAAGTAGTACTGGAACACCTGCCATAAGCATGCCAGCCGTGAATTCAAGGGGCACGGAGCTGCAGCCACTGTCCTTTAGCAATCCGAAGAATGCGCACACAAGCCGGCTTCGTTCTTCGCCTCCTACAAGCCACCGTCTCTGCGGCTCCCGGAGGCGAAGAAGCGGCTGCTTCGTGCACAGATGAGGGCAGCGGCAGCCGCAGGCTCTGAAGCGCGGCTTCAGCAGAAAGACGCCGGGGAGCGCCACTTCCCTCCGGACAGCTCCGGACCGCCGTAGTCTGCGTCCTGAGTGGACTGCATCGTAGCGAAAAGCTTTGCCAGTGTGTCTCGCACGAAAATAGCTTACCAGCACAGCGGCATTATCCCGATCTTCCCCGGAAACATGGACTTGCCTCACACTCCAAAGACATTGCTCTTTCCTGGGCAGGCTAGGAAATGCTCTCAGATGGCCATGCTCTCTGCCTGCTCCTGCCCAGCTCGTAGTTTTAGGTGCGCACATCCCAGCCTGGCATTCAGTGCACAGTCAAGGCAATTGCAAAATCCAGCAGCTGCTCATTCCCAACAATAAGGCGCTGTTTATGCTCTTGCTTCCAGACAAATTCGGCGCTGCCCTTCTTTTCTGCAGCTGCCACCGTGGTCTCTGCATCCTGGAGCCTCAGAGGACGAACACGATTTTGACAGGAGGGGCTGTATCAGGGCGAAGTCAAAACGCAGGAAAGTAGTCCAGGAACACCTTCCATAAGCATGCCAGCAGTGAATTGAGGGGGAAGAGAGCTCCAGCTACTGTCCTTTAGCAGTC
Organism: Lonchura striata; assembly: GCF_050655825.1. Taxonomy (NCBI): domain Eukaryota; kingdom Metazoa; phylum Chordata; class Aves; order Passeriformes; family Estrildidae; genus Lonchura; species Lonchura striata. The sequence goes on from NC_140740.1 coordinate 35,333,732, forward strand.
CGAAGAATGCGCACACAAGCCGGCTTCGTTCTTCGCCTCGTACAAGCCACCTCTCTCTGCGACTCCCGGAGGCGAAGGAGCGGCTGCTTCGTGCACAGATGAGGGCAGCGGCAGCCGCAGGCTCCGTAGCGCAGCTTCAGCAGAAAGACGCCGGGGAGCGCCACTTCCCTCCGGACAGCTCCGGACAGCCGTAGTCTGTGTCCTGACAGGACTGCATCTTAGCGAAAAGCTTTGCCAGTGTGACTCGCAGAGAAAAAGCTTACCAGCACAGCGGACTTATCCAGCTCTTGCCCAGAAACATGGACTTGCCTCACATTCCAAAGACATTGCTCTTTCCTAAGCAGGCTAGGAAATGCTCTCAGATGGCCGTGCTCGCTGCCTGCTCCTGCCCAGCTCATAATTTTAGGTGTGCACATCCCAGCCTGGCATTCAGTGCACAGTCAAGGCAATTGCAAAATCCAGCAGCTGCTCATTCCCAAACACAAGGCACTGTTTATGCTCTTGCTTCCCGACAAATTCGGCGCAGCCCTTCTTTTCTGCAGCTGCCACCGAGGTCTCTGCATCCTGGAGCCTCAGAGGAGGAGCACGATTTTGCCAGGAGAGGCTGTATCAGGGCGAAGTCTAAACGCAGGAAAGTTGTCCAGGAACACCTGCCATAAGCATGCCAGCCGTGAATTCAAGGGGCACGGAGCTGCAGCCACTGTCCTTTAGCAATCCGAAGAATGCGCACACAAGCCGGCTTCGTTCTTCGCCTCGTACAAGCCACCTGTCTCTGCGGCTCCCGGAGGCGAAGGAGCGGCTGCTTGGTGCACAGATGAGGGCAGCGGCAGCCGCAGGCTCTGAAGCGCGGCTTCGGCAGAAAGACGCCGGGGAGCGGCACTTCCCTCCGGACAGCTCCGGACAGCCGTAGTCTGCGTCCTGACCGGAATGCATCGTAGCGAAAAGCTTTGCCAGTGTGTCTCCAGGGAAAAAGCTTACCAGCACAGCAGACTTATCCCGCTCTTGCCCAGAAACATGGACTTTCCTCACACTCCAAAGACACTGCTCTTTCCTAAGCAGGCTAGGAAATTCTCTCAGATGGCCGTGCTGTCTGCCTGCTCCTGCCCAGCTCGTAGTTTTAGGTGCGCACATCCCAGCCTGGCATTCAGTGCACAGTGTAGGCAATTGCAAAATCCAGCAGCTGCTCATTCCCAAACACAAGGCGCTGTTTATGCTCTTGCTTCCGGACAAATTCGGCGCAGCCCTTCTTTTCTGCAGCTGCCACCGAGGTCTCTGCAGCCTGGAGCCTCAGAGGACGAGCACGATTTTGCAGGGAGGGGCTGTATCAGGACGAAGTCTAAACGCAGGAAAGTAGTCCAGGAACACCTGCCATAAGCATGCCAGCCGTGAATTCAAGGGGCACGGAGCTGCAGCCACTCTTCTTTAGCAGTCCGAAGAATGCGCACACAAGCCGGCTTCGTTCTTCGCCTCGTACAAGCCACCGTCTCTGCGGCTCCCGGAGGCGAAGGAGTGGCTTCTTCGTGCACAGATGAGGGCAGCGGCAGCCGCAGGCTCCATAGCCTGGCTTCCGCAGAAAGACGCCGGGGAGCGCCACTTCCCTCCGGACAGCTCCGGACCGCCGTAGTCTGCGTCCTGACAGGACTGCATCATAGCAAAAAGCTTAGCCGGTGTGTCTCGCAGGGAAAAAGCTTACCAGCACAGCGGAATTATCCCGCTCTTGCCAAGAAACATGGACTTGCCTCACACTCCAAAGACACTGCTCTTTCCTAAGCAGGCTAGGAAATTCTCTCAGATGGCCGTGCTGTCTGCCTGCTCCTGCCCAGCTCGTAGTTTTAGGTGCGCACATCCCAGCCTGGCATTCAGTGCACAGTCAAGGCAATTGCAAAATCCAGCAGCTGCTCATTCCCAAACACAAGGCGCTGTTTATGCTCTTGCTTCCCGACAAATTCGGCGCAGCCCTTCTTTTCTGCACCTGCCACCGAGGTCTCTGCATCCTGGAGCCTCAGAGGAGGAGCACGATTTTGCCAGGAGAGGCTGTAGCAGGGCGAAGTCAAAAGGCAGGAAAGTAGTCCAGGAACACCTGCCATAAGAATGCCATCCGTGAATTGAGGGGGCACGGAGCTGCAGCCACTGTCCTTTAGCAGTCCGAAGAATGCGCACACAAGCCGGCTTCGTTCTTCGCCTCGTACAAGCCACCTCTCTCTGCGGCTCCCGGAGGCGAAGAAGCGGCTGCTTCGTGCACAGATGAGGGCAGCGGCAGCCGCAGGCTCCGAAGCGCGGCTTCGGCAGAAAGACGCCGGGGAGCGCCACTTCCCTCCGGACAGCTCCGGATCGCCGTAGTCTGCGTTCTGACAGGACTGCATCGTAGCGAAAAGCTTTGCCAGTGTGTCTCGCAGGGAAAAAGCTTACCAGCACAGCGGACTTATCCAGCTCTTGCCCAGAAACATGGACTTGCCTCACACTCCAAAGACACCGCTCTTTCCTGGGCAGGCTAGGAAATGCTCTCAGATGGCCGTGCTGTCTTCCTGCTCCTGCCCAGCTCGTAGTTTTAGGTGCGCACAACCCAGCCTGGCATTCAGTGCCCAATGAAGTCAATTGCAAAATCAAGAAACTGCTCATTCCCAAACACAAGTGCGCTGTTTATGCTCTTGCTTCCCGACAAATTCGGCGCAGCCCTTCTTTTCTGCACCTGCCACCGAGGTCTCTGCATCCTGGAGCCTCAGAGGACGAGCACGATTTAGCCAGGAGGGGCTGTATCAGGGCGAAGTCAAAAGGCAGGAAAGTAGTCCAGGAACACCTGCCATAAGCATGCCAGCCGTGAATTGAAGGGGCACGGAGCTCCAGCCACTGTCCTTTAGCAATCCGAAGAATGCGCACACAAGCCGGCTTCGTTCTTCGCCTCGTACAAGCCACCTCTCTCTGCGGCTCTCGGAGGCGAAGAAGCGGCTGCTTCGTGCACAGATGAGGGCAGCGGCAGCCGCAGGCTCCGAAGCGCGGCTTCGGCAGAAAGACGCCGGGGAGCGCCACTTCCCTCCGGACAGCTCCGGATCGCCGTAGTCTGCGTCCTGAGTGTACTGCATCATAGCGAAAAGCTTTGCCAGTGTGTCTCGCAGGGAAAAAGCTTACCAGCACAGCGGACTTATCCAGCTCTTGCCCAGAAACATGGACTTGCCTCACACTCCAAAGACACCGCTCTTTCCTGGGCAGGCTAGGAAATTCTCTCAGATGGCCGTGCTCTCTGCCTGCTCCTGCCCAGCTCATAATTTTAGGTGTGCACATCCCAGCCTGGCATTCAGTGCACAGTCAAGGCAATTGCAAAATCCAGCAGCTGCTCATTCCCAAACACAAGTGCGTTGTTTATGCTCTTGCTTCCCGACAAATTCGGCGCAGCCCTTCTTTTCTGCAGCTGCCACCGAGGTCTCTGCATCCTGGAGCCTCAGAGGACGAGCACGATTTAGCCAGGAGAGGCTGTATCAGGACGAAGTCTAAACGCAGGAAAGTTGTCCAGGAACACCTGCCATAAGCATTGAAGCAGGGAATTGAGGGGGCACGGAGCTGCAGCCACTGTCCTTTAGCAATCCGAAGAATGCGCACACAAGCCGGCTTCGTTCTTCGCCTCGTACAAGCCACCTCTCTCTGCGGCTCCCGGAGATGAAGAAGCGGCTGCTTCGTGCACAGATGAGGACAGCGGCAGCCGCAGGCTCCGAAGCGCGGCTTCGGCAGAAAGACGCCGGGGAGCGGCACTTCCCTCCGGACAGCTCCGGACCGCCGTAGTCTGCGTCCTGACCGGAATGCATCGTAGCGAAAAGCTTTGCCAGTGTGTCTCGCAGGGAAAAAGCTTGCCAGCACAGCAGACTTATCCCGCTCTTGCCCAGAAACATGGACTTGCCTCACACTCCAAAGACACTGCTCTTTCCTAAGCAGGCTAGGAAATGCTCTCAGATGGCCGTGCTGTCTGCCTGCTCCTGCCCAGCTCGTAGTTTTAGGTGCGCACATCCCAGCCTGGCATTCAGTGCACAGTCAAGGCAATTGCAAAATCCAGCAGCTGCTCATTCCCAAACACAAGGCGCTGTTTATTCTCTTGCTTCCCGACAAATTCGGCACAGCCCTTCTTTTCTGCAGCTGCCACCGAGGTCTCTGCATCCTGGAGCCTCAGAGGACGAGCACGATTTTGCCAGGAGAGGCTGTATCAGGACGAAGTCTAAACGCAGGAAAGTTGTCCAGGAACACCTGCCATAAGCATTGAAGCAGGGAATTGAAGGGGCACGGAGCTGCAGCCACTGTCCTTTAGCAATCCGAAGAATGCGCACACAAGCCGGCTTCGTTCTTCGCCTCGTACAAGCCTCCTCTCTCTGCAGCCCCACGGAGGCGAAGAAGCGGCTGCTTCGTGCACAGATGAGGGCAGCGGCAGGTGCAGGCTCCGAAGCGCGGCTTCGGCAGAAAGACGCCGGGGAGCGGCACTTCCCTCCGGACAGCTCCGGATCGCCGTAGTCTGCGTTCTGAAAGGACTGCATCATAGCGAAAAGCTTTGCCAGTGTGTCTCGCAGGGAAAAAGCTTACCAGCACAGCGGACTTATCCCGCTCTTGCCCAGAAACATGGACTTGCCTCACACTCCAAAGACACCGCTCTTTCCTGGGCAGGCTAGGAAATGCTCTCAGATGGCCGTGCTGCCTTCCTGCTCCGGCCCAGCTCGTAGTTTTAGGTGCGCACATACCAGCCTGGCATTCAGTGCACAGTCAAGGCAATTGCAAAATCCAGCAGCTGCTCATTCCCAAACACAAGGCGCTGTTTATGCTCTTGCTTCCCGACAAATTTGGCGCTGCCCTACTTTTCTGCAGCTGCCACCGAGGTCTCTGCATCCTGGAGCCTCAGAGGACGAGCACGATTTTGCAGGGAGGGGCTGTATCAGGACAAAGTATAAACGCAGGAAAGTAGTCCAGGAACACCTGCCATAAGCATGCCAGCCGTGAATTCAAGGGGCACGGAGCTGCAGCCACTCTCCTTTAGCAATCCGAAGAATGCGCACACAAGCCGGCTTCGTTCTTCGCCTCCTACAAGCCACCGTCTCTGCGGCTCCCGGAGGCGAAGGAGTGGCTGCTTCGTGTACAGATGAGGGCAGCGGCAGCCGCAGGCTCCGAAGCGCGGCTTCGGCAGAAAGACGCCGGGGAGCGGCACTTCCCTCCGGACAGCTCCGGATCGCCGGAGTCTGCGTCCTGACAGGACTGCATCATAGCGAAAAGCTTTGCCAGTGTGTCTCGCAGGGAAAAAGCTTACCAGCACAGCAGACTTATCCCGCTCTTGCCCAGAAACATGGACTTGCCTCACACTCCAAAGACACTGCTCTTTCCTAAGCAGGCTAGGAAATTCTCTCAGATGGCCGTGCTGTCTGCCTGCTCCTGCCCAGCTCGTAGTTTTAGGTGCGCACAAATCCCAGACTGGCATTCAGTGCACAGTCAAGGCAATTGCAAAATCCAGCAGCTGCTCATTCCCAAACACAAGGCGCTGTTTATGCTCTTGCTTCCCGACAAATTCGGCGCAGCCCTTCTTTTCTGCACCTGCCACCGAGGTCTCTGCATCCTGGAGCCTCAGAGGACGAGCACGATTTTGCAGGGAGGGGCTGTATCAGGGCGAAGTATAAACGCAGGAAAGTAGTCCAGGAACACCTGCCATAAGCATGCCAGCCGTGAATTCAAGGGGCACGGATCTGCAGCCACTGTCCTTTAGCAATCCGAAGAATGCGCACACAAGCCGGCTTCGTTCTTCGCCTCGTACAAGCCACCTCTCTCTGCGGCTCCCGGAGGCGAAGAAGCGGCTGCTTCGTGCACAGATGAGGACAGCGGCCGCCGCAGGCTCCGAAGCGCGGCTTCGGCAGAAAGACGCCGGGGAGCGCCACTTCCCTCCGGACAGCTCCGGACCGCCGTAGTCTACGTCCTGAGTGGACTTCATCATAGCGAAAAGCTTTGCCAGTGTGTCTCGCAGGGAAAAAGCTTACCAGCACAGCGGACTTCTCCCGCTCTTGCCCAGAAACATGGACTTGCCTCACACTCCAAAGACATTGCTCTTTCCTAAGCAGGCTAGGAAATGCTCTCAGATGGCCGTGCTGTCTGCCTGCTCCTGCCCAGCTCGTAGTTTTAGGAGCGCACATCCCAGCCTGGCATTCAGTGCACAGTCAAGGCAATTGCAAAATCCAGCAGCTGCTCATTCCCAAACACAAGGCGCTGTTTATGCTCTTGCTTCCCGACAAATTCGGCGCAGCCCTTCTTTTCTGCAGCTGCCACCGAGGTCTCTGCATCCTGGAGCCTCAGAGGACGAGCACGATTTAGCCAGGAGAGGCTGTATCAGGGCGAAGTCAAAAGGCAGGAAAGTAGTCCAGGAACACCTGCCATAAGCATGCCCGCCGTGAATTCAAGGGGCACGGATCTGCAGCCACTGTCCTTTAGCAATCCGAAGAATGCGCACACAAGCCGGCTTCGTTCTTCGCCTCCTACAAGCCACCTCTCTCTGCTGCTCCCGGAGGCGAAGAAGTGGCTGCTTCGTACACAGATGAGGGCAGCGGCAGCCGCAGGCTCCGAAGCCCGGCTTCGGCAGAAAGACGCCGGGGAGCGCCACTTCCCTCCGGACAGCTCCGGACAGCCGTAGTCTGCGTCCTGAGTGGACTTCATCATAGTGAAAAGCTTTGCCAGTGTGTCTCGCAGGGAAAAAGTTAACCAGCACAGCGGACTTCTCCCGCTCTTGCCAAGAAACATGGACTTGCCTCACACTCCAAAGACACTTCTCTTTTCCGAGTAGACAAGAAAATGCTCTCAGATGGCCGTGCTCGCTGCCTGCTCCTGCCCAGCTCGTAGTTTTAGGTGCGCACATCCCAGCCTGGCATTCAGTGCACAGTCAAGGCAATTGCAAAATCCAGCAGCTGCTCATTCCCAAACACAAGGCGCTGTTTATGCTCTTGCTTCCCGACAAATTCGGCGCAGCCCTTCTTTTCTGCAGCTGCCACCGAGGTCTCTGCATCCTGGAGCCTCAGAGGAGGAGCACGATTTTGCCAGGAGAGGCTGTATCAGGACGAAGTCTAAACGCAGGAAAGTTGTCCAGGAACACCTGCCATAAGCATTGAAGCAGGGAATTGAAGGGGCACGGAGCTGCAGCCACTGTCCTTTAGCAATCCGAAGAATGCGCACACAAGCCGGCTTCGTTCTTCGCCTCGTACAAGCCTCCTCTCTCTGCAGCCCCACGGAGGCGAAGAAGCGGCTGCTTCGTGCACAGATGAGGGCAGCGGCAGGTGCAGGCTCCGAAGCGCGGCTTCGGCAGAAAGACGCCGGGGAGCGGCACTTCCCTCCGGACAGCTCCGGATCGCCGTAGTCTGCGTTCTGAAAGGACTGCATCATAGCGAAAAGCTTTGCCAGTGTGTCTCGCAGGGAAAAAGCTTACCAGCACAGCGGACTTATCCCGCTCTTGCCCAGAAACATGGACTTGCCTCACACTCCAAAGACACCGCTCTTTCCTGGGCAGGCTAGGAAATGCTCTCAGATGGCCGTGCTGCCTTCCTGCTCCGGCCCAGCTCGTAGTTTTAGGTGCGCACATCCCAGCCTGGCATTCAGTGCACAGTCAAGGCAATTGCAAAATCCAGCAGCTGCTCATTCCCAAACACAAGGCGCTGTTTATGCTCTTGCTTCCCGACAAATTTGGCGCTGCCCTACTTTTCTGCAGCTGCCACCGAGGTCTCTGCATCCTGGAGCCTCAGAGGACGAGCACGATTTTGCAGGGAGGGGCTGTAGCAGGACAAAGTATAAACGCAGGAAAGTAGTCCAGGAACACCTGCCATAAGCATGCCAGCCGTGAATTCAAGGGGCACGGAGCTGCAGCCACTGTCCTTTAGCAATCCGAAGAATGCGCACACAAGCCGGCTTCGTTCTTCGCCTCCTACAAGCCACCGTCTCTGCGGCTCCCGGAGGCGAAGGAGTGGCTGCTTCGTGTACAGATGAGGGCAGCGGCAGCCGCAGGCTCCATAGCGCGGCTTCGGCAGAAAGACGCCGGGGAGCGGCACTTCCCTCCGGACAGCTCCGGATCGCCGTAGTCTGCGTCCTGACAGGACTGCATCATAGCGAAAAGCTTTGCCAGTGTGTCTCGCAGGGAAAAAGCTTACCAGCACAGCAGACTTATCCCGCTCTTGCCCAGAAACATGGACTTGCCTCACACTCCAAAGACACTGCTCTTTCCTAAGCAGGCTAGGAAATTCTCTCAGATGGCCGTGCTGTCTGCCTGCTCCTGCCCAGCTCGTAGTTTTAGGTGCGCACAAATCCCAGACTGGCATTCAGTGCACAGTCAAGGCAATTGCAAAATCCAGCAGCTGCTCATTCCCAAACACAAGGCGCTGTTTATGCTCTTGCTTCCCGACAAATTCGGCGCAGCCCTTCTTTTCTGCACCTGCCACCGAGGTCTCTGCATCCTGGAGCCTCAGAGGACGAGCACGATTTTGCAGGGAGGGGCTGTATCAGGGCGAAGTATAAACGCAGGAAAGTAGTCCAGGAACACCTGCCATAAGCATTGAAGCAGGGAATTGAAGGGGCACGGAGCTGCAGCCACTGTCCTTTAGCAATCCGAAGAATGCGCACACAAGCCGGCTTCGTTCTTCGCCTCGTACAAGCCACCTCTCTCTGCGGCTCCCGGAGATGAAGAAGCGGCTGCTTCGTGCACAGATGAGGACAGCGGCAGCCGCAGGCTCCGAAGCGCGGCTTCGGCAGAAAGACGCCGGGGAGCGGCACTTCCCTCCGGACAGCTCCGGACCGCCGTAGTCTGCGTCCTGACCGGAATGCATCGTAGCGAAAAGCTTTGCCAGTGTGTCTCCAGGGAAAAAGCTTGCCAGCACAGCAGACTTATCCCGCTCTTGCCCAGAAACATGGACTTGCCTCACACTCCAAAGACACTGCTCTTTCCTAAGCAGGCTAGGAAATGCTCTCAGATGGCCGTGCTGTCTGCCTGCTCCTGCCCAGCTCGTAGTTTTAGGTGCGCACATCCCAGCCTGGCATTCAGTGCACAGTCAAGGCAATTGCAAAATCCAGCAGCTGCTCATTCCCAAACACAAGGCGCTGTTTATTCTCTTGCTTCCCGACAAATTCGGCACAGCCCTTCTTTTCTGCACCTGCCACCGAGGTCTCTGCATCCTGGAGCCTCAGAGGACGAGCACGATTTTGCAAGGAGGGGCTGTATCAGGGCGAAGTATAAACGCAGGAAAGTAGTCCAGGAACACCTGCCATAAGCATGCCAGCCGTGAATTCAAGGGGCACGGAGCTGCAGCCACTCTCCTTTAGCAATCCGAAGAATGCGCACACAAGCCGGCTTCGTTCTTCGCCTCGTACAAGCCACCGTCTCTGCAGCTCCCGGAGGCGAAGGAGTGGCTTCTTCGTGCACAGATGAGGGCAGCGGCAGCCGCAGGCTCCGAAGCGCGGCTTCGGCAGAAATACGCCGGGGAGCGGCACTTCCCTCCAGACAGCTCCGGACCGCCGTAGTCTGCGTCCTGACAGGACTGCATCGTAGCAAAAAGCTTTGCCAGTGTGTCTCGCAGGGAAAAAGCTTACCAGCACAGCGGAATTATCCCGATCTTGCCAAGAAACATGGACTTGCCTCACACTCCAAAGACACTGCTCTTTCCTAAGCAGGCTAGGAAATTCTCTCAGATGGATGTGCTCTCTTCCTGCTCCTGCCCAGCTCGTAGTTTTAGGTGCGCACATCCCAGCCTGGCATTCAGTGCACAGTCAAGGCAATTGCAAAATCCAGCAGCTGCTCATTCCCAAACACAAGGCGCTGTTTATGCTCTTGCTTCCCGACAAATTCGGCGCAGCCCTTCTTTTCTGCACCTGCCACCGAGGTCTCTGCATCCTGGAGCCTCAGAGGACGAGCACGATTTAGCCAGGAGGGGCTGTATCAGGGCGAAGTCAAAAGGCAGGAAAGTAGTCCAGGAACACCTGCCATAAGAATGCCATCCCTGAATTGAGGGGGCACGGAGCTGCAGCCACTGTCCTTTAGCAATCCGAAGAATGCGCACACAAGCCGGCTTCGTTCTTCGCCTCCTACAAGCCACCTCTCTCTGCGGCTCCCGGAGATGAAGAAGCGGCTGCTTCGTGCACAGATGAGGGCAGCGGCAGCCGCAGGCTCCGTAGCCTGGCTTCGGCAGAAAGACGACGGGAAGCGCCACTTCCCTCCGGACAGCTCCGGACAGCCGTAGTCTGCGTCCTGAGTGGACTTCATCATAGTGAAAAGCTTTGCCAGTGTGTCTCGCAGGGAAAAAGCTTACCAGCACAGCGGAATTATCCCGCTCTTGCCAAGAAACATGGACTTGCCTCACACTCCAAAGACACTGCTCTTTCCTAAGCAGGCTAGGAAATGCTCTCAGATGGATGTGCTCTCTTCCTGGTCCTGCCCAGCTCGTAGTTTTAGGTGCGCACATCCCAGCCTGGCATTCAGTGCACAGTCAAGGCAATTGCAAAATCCAGCAGCTGCTCATTCCCAAACACAAGGCACTGTTTATGCTCTTGCTTCCCGACAAATTCGGCGCTGCCCTTCTTTTCTGCACCTGCCACCGAGGTCTCTGCATCCTGGAGCCTCAGAGGACGAGCACGATTTTGCCAGGAGAGGCTGTATCAGGGAGAAGTATAAACGCAGGAAAGTAGTCCAGGAACACCTGCCATAAGCATGCCAGCCGTGAATTCAAGGGGCACGGAGCTGCAGCCACTGTCCTTTAGCAATCCGAAGAATGCGCACACAAGCCGGCTTCGTTCTCCGCCTCCTACAAGCCACCTCTCTCTGCGGCTCCCGGAGGCGAAGGAGCGGCTGCTTGGTGCACAGATGAGGGCAGCGGCAGCCGCAGGCTCTGAAGCGCGGCTTCGGCAGAAAGACGCCGGGGAGCGGCACTTCCCTCCGGACAGCTCCGGACCGCCGTAGTCTGCGTCCTGACCGGAATGCATCGTAGCGAAAAGCTTTGCCAGTGTGTCTCCAGGGAAAAAGCTTACCAGCACAGCAGACTTATCCCGCTCTTGCCCAGAAACATGGACTTGCCTCACACTCCAATGACACTGCTCTTTTCCCAGCAGACTAGAAAATTCTCTCAGATGGCCGTGCTCTCTGCCTGCTCCTGCCCAGCTCGTAGTTTTAGGTGCGCACATCCCAGACTGGCATTCAGTGCACAGTGTAGGCAATTGCAAAATCCAGCAGCTGCTCATTCCCAAACACAAGGCGCTGTTTATGCTCTTGCTTCCCGACAAATTCGGCGCAGCCCTTCTTTTCTGCACCTGCCACCGAGGTCTCTGCATCCTGGAGCCTCAGAGGACGAGCACGATTTTGCAGGGAGGGGCTGTATCAGGACGAAGTCTAAACGCAGGAAAGTAGTCCAGGAACACCTGCCATAAGCATGCCAGCCGTGAATTCAAGGGGCACGGAGCTGCAGCCACTGTCCTTTAGCAGTCCGAAGAATGCGCACACAAGCCGGCTTCGTTCTTCGCCTCCTACAAGCCACCGTCTCTGCGGCTCCCGGAGGCGAAGGAGTGGCTTCTTCGTGCACAGATGAGGGCAGCGGCAGCCGCAGGCTCCATAGCGCGGCTTCGGCAGAAAGACGCCGGGGAGCGGCACTTCCCTCCGGACAGCTCCGGACCGCCGTAGTCTGCGTCCTGACAGGACTGCATCATAGCAAAAAGCTTTGCCGGTGTGTCTCGCAGGGAAAAAGCTTACCAGCACAGCGGAATTATCCCGCTCTTGCCAAGAAACATGGACTTGCCTCACACTCCAAAGACACCGCTCTTTCCTGGGCAGGCTAGGAAATGCTCTCAGATGGCCGTGCTGTCTTCCTGCTCCGGCCCAGCTCGTAGTTTTAGGTGCGCACATCCCAGCCTGGCATTCAGTGCACAGTCAAGGCAATTGCAAAATCCAGCAGCTGCTCATTCCCAAACACAAGGCGCTGTTTATGCTCTTGCTTCCCGACAAATTCGGCGCAGCCCTTCTTTTCTGCACCTGCCACCGAGGTCTCTGCATCCTGGAGCCTCAGAGGAGGAGCACGATTTTGCCAGGAGAGGCTGTATCAGGGCGAAGTCAAAACGCAGGAAAGTAGTCCAGGAACACCTGCCATAAGAATGCCATCCGTGAATTGAGGGGGCACGGAGCTGCAGCCACTGTCCTTTAGCACTCCGAAGAATGCGCACACAAGCCGGCTTCGTTCTTCGCCTCCTACAAGCCACCTCTCTCTGCGGCTCCCGGAGATGAAGAAGCGGCTGCTTCGTGCACAGATGAGGGCAGCGGCAGCCGCAGGCTCCGTAGCCTGGCTTCGGCAGAAAGACGCCGGGGAGCGGCACTTCCCTCCGGACAGCTCCGGACCGCCGTAGTCTGCGTCCTGACAGGACTTCATCATAGCGAAAAGCTTTGCCAGTGTGTCTCGCAGGGAAAAAGCTTACCAGCACAGCGGACTTATCCCGCTCTTGCCCAGAAACATGGACTTGCCTCACACTCCAATGACACTGCTCTTTTCCCAGCAGACTAGAAAATTCTCTCAGATGGCCGTGCTGTCTTCCTGCTCCTGCCCAGCTCGTAGTTTTAGGTGCGCACATCCCAGCCTGGCATTCAGTGCACAGTCAAGGCAATTGCAAAATCCAGCAGCTGCTCATTCCCAAACACAAGTGCGCTGTTTATGCTCTTGCTTCCCGACAAATTCGGCGCAGCCCTTCTTTTCTGCAGCTGCCACCGAGGTCTCTGCATCCTGGAGCCTCAGAGGACGAGCACGATTTTGCCAGGAGAGGCTGTATCAGGGCGAAGTCAAAAGGCAGGAAAGTTGTCCAGGAACACCTGCCATAAGCATGCCCGCCGTGAATTCAAGGGGCACGGATCTGCAGCCACTGTCCTTTAGCAATCCGAAGAATGCGCACACAAGCCGGCTTCGTTCTTCGCCTCCTACAAGCCACCTCTCTCTGCTGCTCCCGGAGGCGAAGAAGTGGCTGCTTCGTACACAGATGAGGGCAGCGGCAGCCGCAGGCTCCGAAGCCCGGCTTCGGCAGAAAGACGCCGGGGAGCGCCACTTCCCTCCGGACAGCTCCGGACAGCCGTAGTCTGCGTCCTGAGTGGACTTCATCATAGTGAAAAGCTTTGCCAGTGTGTCTCGCAGGGAAAAAGTTAACCAGCACAGCGGACTTCTCCCGCTCTTGCCAAGAAACATGGACTTGCCTCACACTCCAAAGACACTGCTCTTTTCCGAGTAGACAAGAAAATGCTCTCAGATGGCCGTGCTCGCTGCCTGCTCCTGCCCAGCTCGTAGTTTTAGGTGCGCACATCCCAGCCTGGCATTCAGTGCACAGTCAAGGCAATTGCAAAATCCAGCAGCTGCTCATTCCCAAACACAAGGCGCTGTTTATGCTCTTGCTTCCCGACAAATTCGGCGCAGCCCTTCTTTTCTGCAGCTGCCACCGAGGTCTCTGCATCCTGGAGCCTCAGAGGAGGAGCACGATTTTGCCAGGAGAGGCTGTATCAGGGCGAAGTCAAAACGCAGGAAAGTAGTCCAGGAACACCTGCCATAAGCATGCCAGCCGTGAATTCAAGGGGCACGGAGCTGCAGCCACTGTCCTTTAGCAATCCGAAGAATGCGCACACAAGCCGGCTTCGTTCTTCGCCTCCTACAAGCCACCTCTCTCTGCGGCTCCCGGAGGCGAAGAAGCGGCTGCTTCGTGCACAGATGAGGGCAGCGGCAGCCGCAGGCTCCGAAGCGCGGCTTCGGCAGAAAGACGCCGGGGAGCGGCACTTCCCTCCGGACAGCTCCGGATCGCCGTAGTCTGCGTTCTGACAGGACTGCATCATAGCGAAAAGCTTTGCCAGTGTGTCTCGCAGGGAAAAAGCTTACCAGCACAGCGGACTTATCCCGCTCTTGCCCAGAAACATGGACTTGCCTCACACTCCAAAGACACCGCTCTTTCCTGGGCAGGCTAGGAAATGCTCTCAGATGGCCGTGCTGTCTGCCTGCTCCTGCCCAGCTCGTAGTTTTAGGTGCGCACATCCTAGCCTCGCATTCAGTGCACAGTCAAGGCAATTGCAAAATCAAGAAACTGCTCATTCCCAAACACAAGGCGCTGTTTAGGCCCTTGCTTCCCGACAAATTCGGCGCTGCCCTACTTTTCTGCAGCTGCCACCGAGGTCTCTGCATCCTGGAGCCTCAGAGGACGAGCACGATTTTGCAGGGAGGGGCTGTATCAGGACAAAGTATAAACGCAGGAAAGTAGTCCAGGAACACCTGCCATAAGCATGCCAGCCGTGAATTCAAGGGGCACGGAGCTGCAGCCACTGTCCTTTAGCAATCCGAAGAATGCGCTCACAAGCCGGCTTCGTTCTTCGCCTCGTACAAGCCACCGTCTCTGCGGCTCCCGGAGGCGAAGAAGCGGCTGCTTCGTGCACAGATGAGGGCAGCGGCAGCCGCAGGCTCCGTAGCCTGGCTTCGGCAGAAAGACGCCGGGGAGCGGCACTTCCCTCCGGACAGCTCCGGACAGCCGTAGTCTGCGTCCTGACAGGACTTCATCATAGCGAAAAGCTTTGCCAGTGTGTCTCGCAGGGAAAAAGCTTACCAGCACAGCGGACTTATCCCGCTCTTGCCCAGAAACATGGACTTGCCTCACACTCCAATGACACTGCTCTTTTCCCAGCAGACTAGAAAATTCTCTCAGATGGCCGTGCTGTCTTCCTGCTCCTGCCCAGCTCGTAGTTTTAGGTGCGCACATCCCAGCCTGGCATTCAGTGCACAGTCAAGGCAATTGCAAAATCCAGCAGCTGCTCATTCCCAAACACAAGTGCGCTGTTTATGCTCTTGCTTCCCGACAAATTCGGCGCAGCCCTTCTTTTCTGCAGCTGCCACCGAGGTCTCTGCATCCTGGAGCCTCAGAGGACGAGCACGATTTTGCCAGGAGAGGCTGTATCAGGGCGAAGTCAAAAGGCAGGAAAGTTGTCCAGGAACACCTGCCATAAGCATGCCCGCCGTGAATTCAAGGGGCACGGATCTGCAGCCACTGTCCTTTAGCAATCCGAAGAATGCGCACACAAGCCGGCTTCGTTCTTCGCCTCCTACAAGCCACCTCTCTCTGCTGCTCCCGGAGGCGAAGAAGTGGCTGCTTCGTACACAGATGAGGGCAGCGGCAGCCGCAGGCTCCGAAGCCCGGCTTCGGCAGAAAGACGCCGGGGAGCGCCACTTCCCTCCGGACAGCTCCGGACAGCCGTAGTCTGCGTCCTGAGTGGACTTCATCATAGTGAAAAGCTTTGCCAGTGTGTCTCGCAGGGAAAAAGTTAACCAGCACAGCGGACTTCTCCCGCTCTTGCCAAGAAACATGGACTTGCCTCACACTCCAAAGACACTGCTCTTTTCCGAGTAGACAAGAAAATGCTCTCAGATGGCCGTGCTCGCTGCCTGCTCCTGCCCAGCTCGTAGTTTTAGGTGCGCACATCCCAGCCTGGCATTCAGTGCACAGTCAAGGCAATTGCAAAATCCAGCAGCTGCTCATTCCCAAACACAAGGCGCTGTTTATGCTCTTGCTTCCCGACAAATTCGGCGCAGCCCTTCTTTTCTGCAGCTGCCACCGAGGTCTCTGCATCCTGGAGCCTCAGAGGAGGAGCACGATTTTGCCAGGAGAGGCTGTATCAGGACGAAGTCTAAACGCAGGAAAGTTGTCCAGGAACACCTGCCATAAGCATTGAAGCAGGGAATTGAAGGGGCACGGAGCTGCAGCCACTGTCCTTTAGCAATCCGAAGAATGCGCACACAAGCCGGCTTCGTTCTTCGCCTCGTACAAGCCTCCTCTCTCTGCAGCCCCACGGAGGCGAAGAAGCGGCTGCTTCGTGCACAGATGAGGGCAGCGGCAGGTGCAGGCTCCGAAGCGCGGCTTCGGCAGAAAGACGCCGGGGAGCGGCACTTCCCTCCGGACAGCTCCGGATCGCCGTAGTCTGCGTTCTGAGTGGACTGCATCATAGCGAAAAGCTTTGCCAGTCTGTCTCGCAGGGAAAAAGCTTACCAGCACAGCGGACTTATCCCGCTCTTGCCCAGAAACATGGACTTGCCTCACACTCCAAAGACACCGCTCTTTCCTGGGCAGGCTAGGAAATGCTCTCAGATGGCCGTGCTGCCTTCCTGCTCCGGCCCAGCTCGTAGTTTTAGGTGCGCACATCCCAGCCTGGCATTCAGTGCACAGTCAAGGCAATTGCAAAATCCAGCAGCTGCTCATTCCCAAACACAAGGCGCTGTTTATGCTCTTGCTTCCCGACAAATTTGGCGCTGCCCTACTTTTCTGCAGCTGCCACCGAGGTCTCTGCATCCTGGAGCCTCAGAGGACGAGCACGATTTTGCAGGGAGGGGCTGTAGCAGGACAAAGTATAAACGCAGGAAAGTAGTCCAGGAACACCTGCCATAAGCATGCCAGCCGTGAATTCAAGGGGCACGGAGCTGCAGCCACTGTCCTTTAGCAATCCGAAGAATGCGCACACAAGCCGGCTTCGTTCTTCGCCTCCTACAAGCCACCGTCTCTGCGGCTCCCGGAGGCGAAGGAGTGGCTGCTTCGTGTACAGATGAGGGCAGCGGCAGCCGCAGGCTCCGAAGCGCGGCTTCGGCAGAAAGACGCCGGGGAGCGGCACTTCCCTCCGGACAGCTCCGGATCGCCGTAGTCTGCGTCCTGACAGGACTGCATCATAGCGAAAAGCTTTGCCAGTGTGTCTCGCAGGGAAAAAGCTTACCAGCACAGCAGACTTATCCCGCTCTTGCCCAGAAACATGGACTTGCCTCACACTCCAAAGACACTGCTCTTTCCTAAGCAGGCTAGGAAATTCTCTCAGATGGCCGTGCTGTCTGCCTGCTCCTGCCCAGCTCGTAGTTTTAGGTGCGCACAAATCCCAGACTGGCATTCAGTGCACAGTCAAGGCAATTGCAAAATCCAGCAGCTGCTCATTCCCAAACACAAGGCGCTGTTTATGCTCTTGCTTCCCGACAAATTCGGCGCAGCCCTTCTTTTCTGCACCTGCCACCGAGGTCTCTGCATCCTGGAGCCTCAGAGGACGAGCACGATTTTGCAGGGAGGGGCTGTATCAGGGCGAAGTATAAACGCAGGAAAGTAGTCCAGGAACACCTGCCATAAGCATGCCAGCCGTGAATTCAAGGGGCACGGAGCTGCAGCCACTCTCCTTTAGCAGTCCGAAGAATGCGCACACAAGCCGGCTTCGTTCTTCGCCTCGTACAAGCCACCGTCTCTGCGGCTCCCGGAGGCGAAGGAGTGGCTTCTTCGTGCACAGATGAGGGCAGCGGCAGCCGCAGGCTCCGTAGCCTGGCTTCGGCAGAAAGACGCCGGGGAGCGGCACTTCCCTCCGGACAGCTCCGGACCGCCGTAGTCTGCGTCCTGACAGGACTTCATCATAGCGAAAAGCTTTGCCAGTGTGTCTCGCAGGGAAAAAGCTTACCAGCACAGCGGACTTATCCCGCTCTTGCCCAGAAACATGGACTTGCCTCACACTCCAATGACACTGCTCTTTTCCCAGCAGACTAGAAAATTCTCTCAGATGGCCGTGCTCTCTGCCTGCTCCTGCCCAGCTCGTAGTTTTAGGTGCGCACATCCCAGCCTGGCATTCAGTGCACAGTCAAGGCAATTGCAAAATCCAGCAGCTGCTCATTCCCAAACACAAGTGCGCTGTTTATGCTCTTGCTTCCCGACAAATTCGGCGCAGCCCTTCTTTTCTGCAGCTGCCACCGAGGTCTCTGCATCCTGGAGCCTCAGAGGACGAGCACGATTTAGCCAGGAGGGGCTGTATCAGGGCGAAGTCAAAACGCAGGAAAGTAGTCCAGGAACACCTGCCATAAGCATGCCAGCCGTGAATTCAAGGGGCACGGAGCTGCAGCCACTGTCCTTTAGCAATCCGAAGAATGCGCACACAAGCCGGCTTCGTTCTTCGCCTCCTACAAGCCACCTCTCTCTGCGGCTCCCGGAGGCGAAGAAGCGGCTGCTTCGTGCACAGATGAGGGCAGCGGCAGCCGCAGGCTCCGAAGCGCGGCTTCGGCAGAAAGACGCCGGGGAGCGGCACTTCCCTCCGGACAGCTCCGGATCGCCGTAGTCTGCGTTCTGACAGGACTGCATCATAGCGAAAAGCTTTGCCAGTGTGTCTCGCAGGGAAAAAGCTTACCAGCACAGCGGACTTATCCCGCTCTTGCCCAGAAACATGGACTTGCCTCACACTCCAAAGACACCGCTCTTTCCTGGGCAGGCTAGGAAATGCTCTCAGATGGCCGTGCTGTCTGCCTGCTCCTGCCCAGCTCGTAGTTTTAGGTGCGCACATCCTAGCCTCGCATTCAGTGCACAGTCAAGGCAATTGCAAAATCAAGAAACTGCTCATTCCCAAACACAAGGCGCTGTTTAGGCCCTTGCTTCCCGACAAATTCGGCGCTGCCCTACTTTTCTGCAGCTGCCACCGAGGTCTCTGCATCCTGGAGCCTCAGAGGACGAGCACGATTTTGCAGGGAGGGGCTGTATCAGGACAAAGTATAAACGCAGGAAAGTAGTCCAGGAACACCTGCCATAAGCATGCCAGCCGTGAATTCAAGGGGCACGGAGCTGCAGCCACTGTCCTTTAGCAATCCGAAGAATGCGCTCACAAGCCGGCTTCGTTCTTCGCCTCCTACAAGCCACCGTCTCTGCAGCTCCCGGAGGCGAAGGAGTGGCTGCTTCGTGCACAGATGAGGACAGCGGCAGCCGCAGGCTCCATAGCGCGGCTTCGGCAGAAAGACGCCGGGGAGCGGCACTTCCCTCCGGACAGCTCCGGACCGCCGTAGTCTGCGTCCTGAGTGTACTGCATTATAGCGAAAAGCTTTGCCAGTATGTCTCGCAGGGAAAAAGCTTACGAGCACAGCGGACTTATCCCGCTCTTGCCCAGAAACATGGACTTGCCTCACACTCCAAAGACATTGCTCTTTCCTAAGCAGGCTAGGAAATGCTCTCAGATGGCCGTGCTGTCTGCCTGCTCCTGCCCAGCTCATAATTTTAGGTGTGCACATCCCAGCCTGGCATTCAGTGCACAGTCAAGGCAATTGCAAAATCCAGCAGCTGCTCATTCCCAAACACAAGTGCGTTGTTTATGCTCTTGCTTCCCGACAAATTCGGCGCAGCCCTTCTTTTCTGCAGCTGCCACCGAGGTCTCTGCATCCTGGAGCCTCAGAGGACGAGCACGATTTTGCCAGGAGAGGCTGTATCAGGGCGAAGTCTAAACGCAGGAAAGTTGTCCAGGAACACCTGCCATAAGCATTGAAGCAGGGAATTGAAGGGGCACGGAGCTGCAGCCACTGTCCTTTAGCACTCCGAAGAATGTGCACACAAGCCGGCTTCGTTCTTCGCCTCGTACAAGCCACCTGTCTCTGCAGCCCCACGGAGGCGAAGAAGCGGCTGCTTCGTGCACAGATGAGGGCAGCGGCAGGTGCAGGCTCCGTAGCGCGGCTTCGGCAGAAAGACGCCGGGGAGCGGCACTTCCCTCCGGACAGCTCCGGATCAGCGTAGTCTGCGTTCTGACAGGACTGCATCATAGCGAAAAGCTTTGCCAGTGTGTCTCGCAGGGGAAAAGCTTACCAGCACAGCGGACTTATCCAGCTCTTGCCCAGAAACATGGACTTGCCTCACACTCCAAAGACACCGCTCTTTCCTGGGCAGGCTAGGAAATGCTCTCAGATGGCCGTGCTGTCTTCCTGCTCCTGCCCAGCTCGTAGTTTTAGGTGCGCACATCCCAGCCTGGCATTCAGTGCACAGTCAAGGCAATTGCAAAATCCAGCAGCTGCTCATTCCCAAACACAAGTGCGCTGTTTATGCTCTTGCTTCCCGACAAATTCGGCGCAGCCCTACTTTTCTGCACCTGCCACCGAGGTCTCTGCATCCTGGAGCCTCAGAGGACGAGCACGATTTTGCAGGGAGGGGCTGTATCAGGGCGAAGTCAAAACGCAGGAAAGTAGTCCAGGAACACCTGCCATAAGCATGCCCGCCGTGAATTCAAGGGGCACGGATCTGCAGCCACTGTCCTTTAGCAATCCGAAGAATGCGCACACAAGCCGGCTTCGTTCTTCGCCTCCTACAAGCCACCTCTCTCTGCTGCTCCCGGAGGCGAAGAAGTGGCTGCTTCGTACACAGATGAGGGCAGCGGCAGCCGCAGGCTCCGAAGCCCGGCTTCGGCAGAAAGACGCCGGGGAGCGCCACTTCCCTCCGGACAGCTCCGGACAGCCGTAGTCTGCGTCCTGAGTGGACTTCATCATAGTGAAAAGCTTTGCCAGTGTGTCTCGCAGGGAAAAAGTTAACCAGCACAGCGGACTTCTCCCGCTCTTGCCAAGAAACATGGACTTGCCTCACACTCCAAAGACACTGCTCTTTTCCGAGTAGACAAGAAAATGCTCTCAGATGGCCGTGCTCGCTGCCTGCTCCTGCCCAGCTCGTAGTTTTAGGTGCGCACATCCCAGCCTGGCATTCAGTGCACAGTCAAGGCAATTGCAAAATCCAGCAGCTGCTCATTCCCAAACACAAGGCGCTGTTTATGCTCTTGCTTCCCGACAAATTCGGCGCAGCCCTTCTTTTCTGCAGCTGCCACCGAGGTCTCTGCATCCTGGAGCCTCAGAGGAGGAGCACGATTTTGCCAGGAGAGGCTGTATCAGGACGAAGTCTAAACGCAGGAAAGTTGTCCAGGAACACCTGCCATAAGCATTGAAGCAGGGAATTGAAGGGGCACGGAGCTGCAGCCACTGTCCTTTAGCAATCCGAAGAATGCGCACACAAGCCGGCTTCGTTCTTCGCCTCGTACAAGCCTCCTCTCTCTGCAGCCCCACGGAGGCGAAGAAGCGGCTGCTTCGTGCACAGATGAGGGCAGCGGCAGGTGCAGGCTCCGAAGCGCGGCTTCGGCAGAAAGACGCCGGGGAGCGGCACTTCCCTCCGGACAGCTCCGGATCGCCGTAGTCTGCGTTCTGACAGGACTGCATCATAGCGAAAAGCTTTGCCAGTGTGTCTCGCAGGGAAAAAGCTTACCAGCACAGCGGACTTATCCCGCTCTTGCCCAGAAACATGGACTTGCCTCACACTCCAAAGACACCGCTCTTTCCTGGGCAGGCTAGGAAATGCTCTCAGATGGCCGTGCTGCCTTCCTGCTCCGGCCCAGCTCGTAGTTTTAGGTGCGCACATCCCAGCCTGGCATTCAGTGCACAGTCAAGGCAATTGCAAAATCCAGCAGCTGCTCATTCCCAAACACAAGGCGCTGTTTATGCTCTTGCTTCCCGACAAATTTGGCGCTGCCCTACTTTTCTGCAGCTGCCACCGAGGTCTCTGCATCCTGGAGCCTCAGAGGACGAGCACGATTTTGCAGGGAGGGGCTGTAGCAGGACAAAGTATAAACGCAGGAAAGTAGTCCAGGAACACCTGCCATAAGCATGCCAGCCGTGAATTGAAGGGGCACGGAGCTGCAGCCACTGTCCTTTAGCAATCCGAAGAATGCGCACACAAGCCGGCTTCGTTCTTCGCCTCCTACAAGCCACCGTCTCTGCGGCTCCCGGAGGCGAAGGAGTGGCTGCTTCGTGTACAGATGAGGGCAGCGGCAGCCGCAGGCTCCGAAGCGCGGCTTCGGCAGAAAGACGCCGGGGAGCGGCACTTCCCTCCGGACAGCTCCGGATCGCCGTAGTCTGCGTCCTGACAGGACTGCATCATAGCGAAAAGCTTTGCCAGTGTGTCTCGCAGGGAAAAAGCTTACCAGCACAGCAGACTTATCCCGCTCTTGCCCAGAAACATGGACTTGCCTCACACTCCAAAGACACTGCTCTTTCCTAAGCAGGCTAGGAAATTCTCTCAGATGGCCGTGCTGTCTGCCTGCTCCTGCCCAGCTCGTAGTTTTAGGTGCGCACAAATCCCAGACTGGCATTCAGTGCACAGTCAAGGCAATTGCAAAATCCAGCAGCTGCTCATTCCCAAACACAAGGCGCTGTTTATGCTCTTGCTTCCCGACAAATTCGGCGCAGCCCTTCTTTTCTGCACCTGCCACCGAGGTCTCTGCATCCTGGAGCCTCAGAGGACGAGCACGATTTTGCAGGGAGGGGCTGTATCAGGGCGAAGTATAAACGCAGGAAAGTAGTCCAGGAACACCTGCCATAAGCATGCCAGCCGTGAATTCAAGGGGCACGGAGCTGCAGCCACTCTCCTTTAGCAGTCCGAAGAATGCGCACACAAGCCGGCTTCGTTCTTCGCCTCGTACAAGCCACCGTCTCTGCGGCTCCCGGAGGCGAAGGAGTGGCTTCTTCGTGCACAGATGAGGGCAGCGGCAGCCGCAGGCTCCGTAGCCTGGCTTCGGCAGAAAGACGCCGGGGAGCGGCACTTCCCTCCGGACAGCTCCGGACCGCCGTAGTCTGCGTCCTGACAGGACTTCATCATAGCGAAAAGCTTTGCCAGTGTGTCTCGCAGGGAAAAAGCTTACCAGCACAGCGGACTTATCCCGCTCTTGCCCAGAAACATGGACTTGCCTCACACTCCAATGACACTGCTCTTTTCCCAGCAGACTAGAAAATTCTCTCAGATGGCCGTGCTCTCTGCCTGCTCCTGCCCAGCTCGTAGTTTTAGGTGCGCACATCCCAGCCTGGCATTCAGTGCACAGTCAAGGCAATTGCAAAATCCAGCAGCTGCTCATTCCCAAACACAAGTGCGCTGTTTATGCTCTTGCTTCCCGACAAATTCGGCGCAGCCCTTCTTTTCTGCAGCTGCCACCGAGGTCTCTGCATCCTGGAGCCTCAGAGGACGAGCACGATTTAGCCAGGAGGGGCTGTATCAGGGCGAAGTCAAAACGCAGGAAAGTAGTCCAGGAACACCTGCCATAAGCATGCCAGCCGTGAATTCAAGGGGCACGGAGCTGCAGCCACTGTCCTTTAGCAATCCGAAGAATGCGCACACAAGCCGGCTTCGTTCTTCGCCTCCTACAAGCCACCTCTCTCTGCGGCTCCCGGAGGCGAAGAAGCGGCTGCTTCGTGCACAGATGAGGGCAGCGGCAGCCGCAGGCTCCGAAGCGCGGCTTCGGCAGAAAGACGCCGGGGAGCGGCACTTCCCTCCGGACAGCTCCGGATCGCCGTAGTCTGCGTTCTGACAGGACTGCATCATAGCGAAAAGCTTTGCCAGTGTGTCTCGCAGGGAAAAAGCTTACCAGCACAGCGGACTTATCCCGCTCTTGCCCAGAAACATGGACTTGCCTCACACTCCAAAGACACCGCTCTTTCCTGGGCAGGCTAGGAAATGCTCTCAGATGGCCGTGCTGTCTGCCTGCTCCTGCCCAGCTCGTAGTTTTAGGTGCGCACATCCTAGCCTCGCATTCAGTGCACAGTCAAGGCAATTGCAAAATCAAGAAACTGCTCATTCCCAAACACAAGGCGCTGTTTAGGCCCTTGCTTCCCGACAAATTCGGCGCTGCCCTACTTTTCTGCAGCTGCCACCGAGGTCTCTGCATCCTGGAGCCTCAGAGGACGAGCACGATTTTGCAGGGAGGGGCTGTATCAGGACAAAGTATAAACGCAGGAAAGTAGTCCAGGAACACCTGCCATAAGCATGCCAGCCGTGAATTCAAGGGGCACGGAGCTGCAGCCACTGTCCTTTAGCAATCCGAAGAATGCGCTCACAAGCCGGCTTCGTTCTTCGCCTCCTACAAGCCACCGTCTCTGCAGCTCCCGGAGGCGAAGGAGTGGCTGCTTCGTGCACAGATGAGGACAGCGGCAGCCGCAGGCTCCATAGCGCGGCTTCGGCAGAAAGACGCCGGGGAGCGGCACTTCCCTCCGGACAGCTCCGGACCGCCGTAGTCTGCGTCCTGAGTGTACTGCATTATAGCGAAAAGCTTTGCCAGTATGTCTCGCAGGGAAAAAGCTTACGAGCACAGCGGACTTATCCCGCTCTTGCCCAGAAACATGGACTTGCCTCACACTCCAAAGACATTGCTCTTTCCTAAGCAGGCTAGGAAATGCTCTCAGATGGCCGTGCTGTCTGCCTGCTCCTGCCCAGCTCATAATTTTAGGTGTGCACATCCCAGCCTGGCATTCAGTGCACAGTCAAGGCAATTGCAAAATCCAGCAGCTGCTCATTCCCAAACACAAGTGCGTTGTTTATGCTCTTGCTTCCCGACAAATTCGGCGCAGCCCTTCTTTTCTGCAGCTGCCACCGAGGTCTCTGCATCCTGGAGCCTCAGAGGACGAGCACGATTTTGCCAGGAGAGGCTGTATCAGGGCGAAGTCTAAACGCAGGAAAGTTGTCCAGGAACACCTGCCATAAGCATTGAAGCAGGGAATTGAAGGGGCACGGAGCTGCAGCCACTGTCCTTTAGCACTCCGAAGAATGTGCACACAAGCCGGCTTCGTTCTTCGCCTCGTACAAGCCACCTGTCTCTGCAGCCCCACGGAGGCGAAGAAGCGGCTGCTTCGTGCACAGATGAGGGCAGCGGCAGGTGCAGGCTCCGTAGCGCGGCTTCGGCAGAAAGACGCCGGGGAGCGGCACTTCCCTCCGGACAGCTCCGGATCAGCGTAGTCTGCGTTCTGACAGGACTGCATCATAGCGAAAAGCTTTGCCAGTGTGTCTCGCAGGGGAAAAGCTTACCAGCACAGCGGACTTATCCAGCTCTTGCCCAGAAACATGGACTTGCCTCACACTCCAAAGACACCGCTCTTTCCTGGGCAGGCTAGGAAATGCTCTCAGATGGCCGTGCTGTCTTCCTGCTCCTGCCCAGCTCGTAGTTTTAGGTGCGCACATCCCAGCCTGGCATTCAGTGCACAGTCAAGGCAATTGCAAAATCCAGCAGCTGCTCATTCCCAAACACAAGTGCGCTGTTTATGCTCTTGCTTCCCGACAAATTCGGCGCAGCCCTACTTTTCTGCAGCTGCCACCGAGGTCTCTGCATCCTGGAGCCTCAGAGGACGAGCACGATTTTGCAGGGAGGGGCTGTATCAGGGCGAAGTCAAAACGCAGGAAAGTAGTCCAGGAACACCTGCCATAAGCATGCCAGCCGTGAATTCAAGGGGCACGGATCTGCAGCCACTGTCCTTTAGCAATCCGAAGAATGCGCACACAAGCCGGCTTCGTTCTTCGCCTCGTACAAGCCACCTCTCTCTGCGGCTCTCGGAGGCGAAGAAGCGGCTGCTTCGTGCACAGATGAGGGCAGCGGCAGCCGCAGGCTCCGAAGCGCGGCTTCGGCAGAAAGACGCCGGGGAGCGGCACTTCCCTCCGGACAGCTCCGGATCGCCGTAGTCTGCGTTCTGACAGGACTGCATCGTAGCGAAAAGCTTTGCCAGTGTGTCTCGCAGGGAAAAAGCTTACCAGCACAGCGGACTTATCCCGCTCTTGCCCAGAAACATGGACTTGCCTCACACTCCAAAGACACCGCTCTTTCCTGGGCAGGCTAGGAAATGCTCTCAGATGGCCGTGCTGTCTGCCTGCTCCTGCCCAGCTCGTAGTTTTAGGTGCGCACATCCTAGCCTCGCATTCAGTGCACATGAAGGCAATTGCAAAATCCAGCAGCTGCTCATTCCCAAACACAAGGCGCTGTTTAGGCCCTTGCTTCCCGACAAATTCGGCGCTGCCCTACTTTTCTGCAGCTGCCACCGAGGTCTCTGCATCCTGGAGCCTCAGAGGACGAGCACGATTTTGCAGGGAGGGGCTGTATCAGGACAAAGTATAAACGCAGGAAAGTAGTCCAGGAACACCTGCCATAAGCATGCCAGCCGTGAATTCAAGGGGCACGGAGCTGCAGCCACTGTCCTTTAGCAATCCGAAGAATGCGCACACAAGCCGGCTTCGTTCTTCGCCTCGTACAAGCCACCGTCTCTGCGGCTCCCGGAGGCGAAGGAGTGGCTGCTTCGTGCACAGATGAGGGCAGCGGCAGCCGCAGGCTCTGTAGCGCGGCTTCGGCAGAAAGACGCCGGGGAGCGCCACTTCCCTCCGGACAGCTCCGGACCGCCGTAGTCTGCGTCCTGAGTGTACTGCATCATAGCGAAAAGCTTTGCCAGTATGTCTCGCAGGGAAAAAGCTTACGAGCACAGCGGACTTATCCCGCTCTTGCCAAGAAACATGGACTTGCCTCACACTCCAAAGACATTGCTCTTTCCTAAGCAGGCTAGGAAATTCTCTCAGATGGCCGTGCTGTCTGCCTGCTCCTGCCCAGCTCATAATTTTAGGTGTGCACATCCCAGCCTGGCATTCAGTGCACAGTCAAGGCAATTGCAAAATCCAGCAGCTGCTCATTCCCAAACACAAGGCGCTGTTTATGCTCTTGCTTCCCGACAAATTCGGCGCAGCCCTTCTTTTCTGCAGCTGCCACCGAGGTCTCTGCATCCTGGAGCCTCAGAGGAGGAGCACGATTTTGCCAGGAGAGGCTGTATCAGGGCGAAGTCTAAACGCAGGAAAGTTGTCCAGGAACACCTGCCATAAGCATTGAAGCAGGGAATTGAAGGGGCACGGAGCTGCAGCCACTGTCCTTTAGCACTCCGAAGAATGTGCACACAAGCCGGCTTCGTTCTTCGCCTCGTACAAGCCACCTGTCTCTGCAGCCCCACGGAGGCGAAGAAGCGGCTGCTTCGTGCACAGATGAGGGCAGCGGCAGGTGCAGGCTCCGTAGCGCGGCTTCGGCAGAAAGACGCCGGGGAGCGGCACTTCCCTCCGGACAGCTCCGGATCAGCGTAGTCTGCGTTCTGACAGGACTGCATCATAGCGAAAAGCTTTGCCAGTGTGTCTCGCAGGGAAAAAGCTTACCAGCACAGCGGACTTATCCCGCTCTTGCCCAGAAACATGGACTTGCCTCACACTCCAAAGACACCGCTCTTTCCTGGGCAGGCTAGGAAATGCTCTCAGATGGCCGTGCTGTCTGCCTGCTCCTGCCCAGCTCGTAGTTTTAGGTGCGCACATCCCAGCCTGGCATTCAGTGCCCAATGAAGTCAATTGCAAAATCAAGAAACTGCTCATTCCCAAACACAAGGCGCTGTTTAGGCCCTTGCTTCCCGACAAATTCGGCGCAGCCCTACTTTTCTGCAGCTGCCACCGAGGTCTCTGCATCCTGGAGCCTCAGAGGACGAGCACGATTTTGCAGGGAGGGGCTGTATCAGGACAAAGTATAAACGCAGGAAAGTAGTCCAGGAACACCTGCCATAAGCATGCCAGCCGTGAATTCAAGGGACACGGAGCTGCAGCCACTGTCCTTTAGCAATCCGAAGAATGCGCACACAAGCCGGCTTCGTTCTTCGCCTCCTACAAGCCACCGTCTCTGCGGCTCCCGGAGGCGAAGAAGCGGCTGCTTCGTGCACAGATGAGGGCAGCGGCAGCCGCAGGCTCTGTAGCGCGGCTTCGGCAGAAAGACGCCGGGGAGCGCCACTTCCCTCCGGACAGCTCCGGACCGCCGTAGTCTGCGTCCTGAGTGGACTGCATCATAGCGAAAAGCTTTGCCAGTGTGTCTCGCAGGGAAAAAGCTTACCAGCACAGCAGACTTATCCCGCTCTTGCCCAGAAACATGGACTTGCCTCACATTCCAAAGACACTGCTCTTTCCTAAGCAAGCTAGGAAATGCTCTCAGATGGCCGTGCTGTCTGCCTGCTCCTGCCCAGCTCGTAGTTTTAGGTGCGCACATCCCAGCCTGGCATTCAGTGCACAGTCAAGGCAATTGCAAAATCCAGCAGCTGCTCATTCCCAAACACAAGGCGCTGTTTATGCTCTTGCTTCCCGACAAATTCGGCGCAGCCCTTCTTTTCTGCACCTGCCACCGAGGTCTCTGCATCCTGGAGCCTCAGAGGACGAGCACGATTTAGCCAGGAGGGGCTGTATCAGGGCGAAGTCAAAACGCAGGAAAGTAGTCCAGGAACACCTGCCATAAGCATTGCAGCAGTGAATTGATGCGGCACGGAGCTGCAGCCACTGTCCTTTAGCACTCCGAAGAATGCGCACACAAGCCGGCTTCGTTCTTCGCCTCGTACAAGCCACCGCTTTCAGCGGCTCTCGGAGGTGAAGAAGCGGCTGCTTCGTGCACAGATGAGGGCTGCGGCAGCCGCAGGCTCCGAAGCGTGGCTTCGGCAGAAAGACGCCGGGGAGCGCCACTTCCCTCCGGACAGCTCCGGACCGCCATAGTCTGTGTCCTGAGTGGACTGCATCTTAGCGAAAAGCTTTGCCAGTGTGACTCGCTGGCAAAATTTTACCAGCACAGCGGACTTATGCCGCTCTTGCCCAGAAACATGGACTTGCCTCACACTCCAAAGACACTGCTCTTTCCTAAGCAGGCTAGGAAATGCTCTCAGATGGCCATGCTCTCTGCCTGCTCCTGCCCAGCTCGTAGTTTTAGGTGCGCACATCCCAGCCTGGCATTCAGTGCACAGTGTAGGCAATTGCAAAATCCAGCAGCTGCTCATTCCCAAACACAAGGCGCTGTTTATGCTCTTGCTTCCCGACAAATTCGGCGCAGCCCTTCTTTTCTGCAGCTGCCACCGAGGTCTCTGCATCCCGGAGCCTCAGAGGACGAGCACGATTTAGCCAGGAGGGGCTGTATCAGGGCGAAGTCTAAACGCAGGAAAGTAGTCCTGGAACACCTGCCATAAGCATGCCAGCCGTGAATAGATGCGGCACGGAGCTGCAGCCACTGTCCTTTAGCAGTCCGAAGAATGCGCACACAAGCCGGCTTCGTTCTTCGCCTCCTACAAGCCACCGTCTCTGCGGCTCCCGGAGGCGAAGGAGTGGCTTCTTCGTGCACAGATGAGGGCAGCGGCAGCCGCAGGCTCCATAGCCTGGCTTCGGCAGAAAGACGCCGGGGAGCGCCACTTCCCTCCGGACAGCTCCGGACAGCCGTAGTCTGCGTCCTGACAGGACTGCATCATAGCAAAAAGCTTAGCCGGTGTGTCTCGCAGGGAAAAAGCTTACCAGCACAGCGGAATTATCCCGCTCTTGCCAAGAAACATGGACTTGCCTCACACTCCAAAGACACTGCTCTTTCCTAAGCAGGCTAGGAAATTCTCTCAGATGGCCGTGCTGTCTGCCTGCTCCTGCCCAGCTCGTAGTTTTAGGTGCGCACATCCCAGCCTGGCATTCAGTGCACAGTCAAGGCAATTGCAAAATCCAGCAGCTGCTCATTCCCAAACACAAGTGCGCTGTTTATGCTCTTGCTTCCCGACAAATTCGGCGCAGCCCTTCTTTTCTGCACCTGCCACCGAGGTCTCTGCATCCTGGAGCCTCAGAGGACGAGCACGATTTAGCCAGGAGGGGCTGTATCAGGGCGAAGTCAAAAGGCAGGAAAGTAGTCCAGGAACACCTGCCATAAGCATGCCAGCCGTGAATTCAAGGGGCACGGAGCTGCAGCCACTGTCCTTTAGCAATCCGAAGAATGCGCACACAAGCCGGCTTCGTTCTTCGCCTCGTACAAGCCACCTCTCTCTGCGGCTCCCGGAGGCGAAGAAGCGGCTGCTTCGTGCACAGATGAGGGCAGCGGCAGCCGCAGGCTCCGAAGCGCGGCTTCGGCAGAAAGACGCCGGGGAGCGGCACTTCCCTCCGGACAGCTCCGGATCGCCGTAGTCTGCGTTCTGACAGGACTGCATCGTAGCGAAAAGCTTTGCCAGTGTGTCTCGCAGGGAAAAAGCTTACCAGCACAGCGGACTTATCCCGCTCTTGCCCAGAAACATGGACTTGCCTCACACTCCAAAGACACCGCTCTTTCCTGGGCAGGCTAGGAAATGCTCTCAGATGGCCGTGCTGTCTGCCTGCTCCTGCCCAGCTCGTAGTTTTAGGTGCGCACATCCTAGCCTGGCATTCAGTGCACAGTCAAGGCAATTGCAAAATCAAGAAACTGCTCATTCCCAAACACAAGGCGCTGTTTAGGCCCTTGCTTCCCGACAAATTCGGCGCTGCCCTTCTTTTCTGCAGCTGCCACCGAGGTCTCTGCATCCCAGGCCCTCAGAGGAGGACCACGATTTTGCAGGGAGGGGCTGTATCAGGACAAAGTCTAAACGCAGGAAAGTAGTCCAGGAACACCTGCCATAAGCATGCCAGCCGTGAATTCAAGGGGCACGGAGCTGCAGCCACTGTCCTTTAGCAATCCGAAGAATGCGCTCACAAGCCGGCTTCGTTCTTCGCCTCCTACAAGCCACCGTCTCTGCAGCTCCCGGAGGCGAAGGAGTGGCTGCTTCGTGCACAGATGAGGACAGCGGCAGCCGCAGGCTCCATAGCGCGGCTTCGGCAGAAAGACGCCGGGGAGCGGCACTTCCCTCCGGACAGCTCCGGACCGCCGTAGTCTGCGTCCTGAGTGTACTGCATTATAGCGAAAAGCTTTGCCAGTATGTCTCGCAGGGAAAAAGCTTACGAGCACAGCGGACTTATGCCGCTCTTGCCCAGAAACATGGACTTGCCTCACACTCCAAAGACATTGCTCTTTCCTAAGCAGGCTAGGAAATGCTCTCAGATGGCCGTGCTGTCTGCCTGCTCCTGCCCAGCTCATAATTTTAGGTGTGCACATCCCAGCCTGGCATTCAGTGCACAGTCAAGGCAATTGCAAAATCCAGCAGCTGCTCATTCCCAAACACAAGTGCGTTGTTTATGCTCTTGCTTCCCGACAAATTCGGCGCAGCCCTTCTTTTCTGCAGCTGCCACCG
Organism: Lonchura striata; assembly: GCF_050655825.1. Classification (NCBI taxonomy): domain Eukaryota; kingdom Metazoa; phylum Chordata; class Aves; order Passeriformes; family Estrildidae; genus Lonchura; species Lonchura striata. Next base: position 35,364,361 of record NC_140740.1, read on the forward strand.
AGGTCTCTGCATCCTGGAGCCTCAGAGGACGAGCACGATTTTGCCAGGAGAGGCTGTATCAGGGCGAAGTCTAAACGCAGGAAAGTTGTCCAGGAACACCTGCCATAAGCATTGAAGCAGGGAATTGAAGGGGCACGGAGCTGCAGCCACTGTCCTTTAGCACTCCGAAGAATGTGCACACAAGCCGGCTTCGTTCTTCGCCTCGTACAAGCCACCTGTCTCTGCAGCCCCACGGAGGCGAAGAAGCGGCTGCTTCGTGCACAGATGAGGGCAGCGGCAGGTGCAGGCTCCGTAGCGCGGCTTCGGCAGAAAGACGCCGGGGAGCGGCACTTCCCTCCGGACAGCTCCGGATCAGCGTAGTCTGCGTTCTGACAGGACTGCATCATAGCGAAAAGCTTTGCCAGTGTGTCTCGCAGGGGAAAAGCTTACCAGCACAGCGGACTTATCCAGCTCTTGCCCAGAAACATGGACTTGCCTCACACTCCAAAGACACCGCTCTTTCCTGGGCAGGCTAGGAAATGCTCTCAGATGGCCGTGCTGTCTTCCTGCTCCTGCCCAGCTCGTAGTTTTAGGTGCGCACATCCCAGCCTGGCATTCAGTGCACAGTCAAGGCAATTGCAAAATCCAGCAGCTGCTCATTCCCAAACACAAGTGCGCTGTTTATGCTCTTGCTTCCCGACAAATTCGGCGCAGCCCTTCTTTTCTGCAGCTGCCACCGAGGTCTCTGCATCCTGGAGCCTCAGAGGACGAGCACGATTTTGCAGGGAGGGGCTGTATCAGGGCGAAGTCAAAACGCAGGAAAGTAGTCCAGGAACACCTGCCATAAGCATGCCAGCCGTGAATTCAAGGGGCACGGATCTGCAGCCACTGTCCTTTAGCAATCCGAAGAATGCGCACACAAGCCGGCTTCGTTCTTCGCCTCGTACAAGCCACCTCTCTCTGCGGCTCTCGGAGGCGAAGAAGCGGCTGCTTCGTGCACAGATGAGGGCAGCGGCAGCCGCAGGCTCCGAAGCGCGGCTTCGGCAGAAAGACGCCGGGGAGCGGCACTTCCCTCCGGACAGCTCCGGATCGCCGTAGTCTGCGTTCTGACAGGACTGCATCGTAGCGAAAAGCTTTGCCAGTGTGTCTCGCAGGGAAAAAGCTTACCAGCACAGCGGACTTATCCCGCTCTTGCCCAGAAACATGGACTTGCCTCACACTCCAAAGACACCGCTCTTTCCTGGGCAGGCTAGGAAATGCTCTCAGATGGCCGTGCTGTCTGCCTGCTCCTGCCCAGCTCGTAGTTTTAGGTGCGCACATCCTAGCCTCGCATTCAGTGCACATGAAGGCAATTGCAAAATCCAGCAGCTGCTCATTCCCAAACACAAGGCGCTGTTTAGGCCCTTGCTTCCCGACAAATTCGGCGCTGCCCTACTTTTCTGCAGCTGCCACCGAGGTCTCTGCATCCTGGAGCCTCAGAGGACGAGCACGATTTTGCAGGGAGGGGCTGTATCAGGACAAAGTATAAACGCAGGAAAGTAGTCCAGGAACACCTGCCATAAGCATGCCAGCCGTGAATTCAAGGGGCACGGAGCTGCAGCCACTGTCCTTTAGCAATCCGAAGAATGCGCTCACAAGCCGGCTTCGTTCTTCGCCTCGTACAAGCCACCGTCTCTGCGGCTCCCGGAGGCGAAGGAGTGGCTGCTTCGTGCACAGATGAGGGCAGCGGCAGCCGCAGGCTCTGTAGCGCGGCTTCGGCAGAAAGACGCCGGGGAGCGGCACTTCCCTCCGGACAGCTCCGGACCGCCGTAGTCTGCGTCCTGAGTGTACTGCATCATAGCGAAAAGCTTTGCCAGTATGTCTCGCAGGGAAAAAGCTTACGAGCACAGCGGACTTATCCCGCTCTTGCCAAGAAACATGGACTTGCCTCACACTCCAAAGACATTGCTCTTTCCTAAGCAGGCTAGGAAATTCTCTCAGATGGCCGTGCTGTCTGCCTGCTCCTGCCCAGCTCATAATTTTAGGTGTGCACATCCCAGCCTGGCATTCAGTGCACAGTCAAGGCAATTGCAAAATCCAGCAGCTGCTCATTCCCAAACACAAGGCGCTGTTTATGCTCTTGCTTCCCGACAAATTCGGCGCAGCCCTTCTTTTCTGCAGCTGCCACCGAGGTCTCTGCATCCTGGAGCCTCAGAGGAGGAGCACGATTTTGCCAGGAGAGGCTGTATCAGGGCGAAGTCTAAACGCAGGAAAGTTGTCCAGGAACACCTGCCATAAGCATTGAAGCAGGGAATTGAAGGGGCACGGAGCTGCAGCCACTGTCCTTTAGCACTCCGAAGAATGTGCACACAAGCCGGCTTCGTTCTTCGCCTCGTACAAGCCACCTGTCTCTGCAGCCCCACGGAGGCGAAGAAGCGGCTGCTTCGTGCACAGATGAGGGCAGCGGCAGGTGCAGGCTCCGTAGCGCGGCTTCGGCAGAAAGACGCCGGGGAGCGGCACTTCCCTCCGGACAGCTCCGGATCAGCGTAGTCTGCGTTCTGACAGGACTGCATCATAGCGAAAAGCTTTGCCAGTGTGTCTCGCAGGGAAAAAGCTTACCAGCACAGCGGACTTATCCCGCTCTTGCCCAGAAACATGGACTTGCCTCACACTCCAAAGACACCGCTCTTTCCTGGGCAGGCTAGGAAATGCTCTCAGATGGCCGTGCTGTCTGCCTGCTCCTGCCCAGCTCGTAGTTTTAGGTGCGCACATCCCAGCCTGGCATTCAGTGCCCAATGAAGTCAATTGCAAAATCAAGAAACTGCTCATTCCCAAACACAAGGCGCTGTTTAGGCCCTTGCTTCCCGACAAATTCGGCGCAGCCCTACTTTTCTGCAGCTGCCACCGAGGTCTCTGCATCCTGGAGCCTCAGAGGACGAGCACGATTTTGCAGGGAGGGGCTGTATCAGGACAAAGTCTAAACGCAGGAAAGTAGTCCAGGAACACCTGCCATAAGCATGCCAGCCGTGAATTCAAGGGGCACGGAGCTGCAGCCACTGTCCTTTAGCAATCCGAAGAATGCGCACACAAGCCGGCTTCGTTCTTCGCCTCCTACAAGCCACCGTCTCTGCGGCTCCCGGAGGCGAAGAAGCGGCTGCTTCGTGCACAGATGAGGGCAGCGGCAGCCGCAGGCTCTGTAGCGCGGCTTCGGCAGAAAGACGCCGGGGAGCGGCACTTCCCTCCGGACAGCTCCGGACCGCCGTAGTCTGCGTCCTGAGTGTACTGCATCATAGCGAAAAGCTTTGCCAGTATGTCTCGCAGGGAAAAAGCTTACGAGCACAGCGGACTTATCCCGCTCTTGCCAAGAAACATGGACTTGCCTCACACTCCAAAGACATTGCTCTTTCCTAAGCAGGCTAGGAAATTCTCTCAGATGGCCGTGCTGTCTGCCTGCTCCTGCCCAGCTCATAATTTTAGGTGTGCACATCCCAGCCTGGCATTCAGTGCACAGTCAAGGCAATTGCAAAATCCAGCAGCTGCTCATTCCCAAACACAAGGCGCTGTTTATGCTCTTGCTTCCCGACAAATTCGGCGCAGCCCTTCTTTTCTGCAGCTGCCACCGAGGTCTCTGCATCCTGGAGCCTCAGAGGAGGAGCACGATTTTGCCAGGAGAGGCTGTATCAGGGCGAAGTCTAAACGCAGGAAAGTTGTCCAGGAACACCTGCCATAAGCATTGAAGCAGGGAATTGAAGGGGCACGGAGCTGCAGCCACTGTCCTTTAGCACTCCGAAGAATGTGCACACAAGCCGGCTTCGTTCTTCGCCTCGTACAAGCCACCTGTCTCTGCAGCCCCACGGAGGCGAAGAAGCGGCTGCTTCGTGCACAGATGAGGGCAGCGGCAGGTGCAGGCTCCGTAGCGCGGCTTCGGCAGAAAGACGCCGGGGAGCGGCACTTCCCTCCGGACAGCTCCGGATCAGCGTAGTCTGCGTTCTGACAGGACTGCATCATAGCGAAAAGCTTTGCCAGTGTGTCTCGCAGGGAAAAAGCTTACCAGCACAGCGGACTTATCCCGCTCTTGCCCAGAAACATGGACTTGCCTCACACTCCAAAGACACCGCTCTTTCCTGGGCAGGCTAGGAAATGCTCTCAGATGGCCGTGCTGTCTGCCTGCTCCTGCCCAGCTCGTAGTTTTAGGTGCGCACATCCCAGCCTGGCATTCAGTGCCCAATGAAGTCAATTGCAAAATCAAGAAACTGCTCATTCCCAAACACAAGGCGCTGTTTAGGCCCTTGCTTCCCGACAAATTCGGCGCAGCCCTACTTTTCTGCAGCTGCCACCGAGGTCTCTGCATCCTGGAGCCTCAGAGGACGAGCACGATTTTGCAGGGAGGGGCTGTATCAGGACAAAGTATAAACGCAGGAAAGTAGTCCAGGAACACCTGCCATAAGCATGCCAGCCGTGAATTCAAGGGGCACGGAGCTGCAGCCACTGTCCTTTAGCAATCCGAAGAATGCGCACACAAGCCGGCTTCGTTCTTCGCCTCCTACAAGCCACCGTCTCTGCGGCTCCCGGAGGCGAAGAAGCGGCTGCTTCGTGCACAGATGAGGGCAGCGGCAGCCGCAGGCTCTGTAGCGCGGCTTCGGCAGAAAGACGCCGGGGAGCGCCACTTCCCTCCGGACAGCTCCGGACCGCCGTAGTCTGCGTCCTGAGTGGACTGCATCATAGCGAAAAGCTTTGCCAGTGTGTCTCGCAGGGAAAAAGCTTACCAGCACAGCAGACTTATCCCGCTCTTGCCCAGAAACATGGACTTGCCTCACATTCCAAAGACACTGCTCTTTCCTAAGCAAGCTAGGAAATGCTCTCAGATGGCCGTGCTCTCTGCCTGCTCCTGCCCAGCTCGTAGTTTTAGATGCGCACATCCCAGCCTGGCATTCAGTGCACAGTCAAGGCAATTGCAAAATCCAGCAGCTGCTCATTCCCAAACACAAGGCGCTGTTTATGCTCTTGCTTCCCGACAAATTCGGCGCAGCCCTTCTTTTCTGCACCTGCCACCGAGGTCTCTGCATCCTGGAGCCTCAGAGGACGAGCACGATTTAGCCAGGAGGGGCTGTATCAGGGCGAAGTCAAAACGCAGGAAAGTAGTCCAGGAACACCTGCCATAAGCATTGCAGCAGTGAATTGATGCGGCACGGAGCTGCAGCCACTGTCCTTTAGCAGTCCGAAGAATGCGCACACAAGCCGGCTTCGTTCTTCGCCTCGTACAAGCCACCGCTTTCAGCGGCTCTCGGAGGTGAAGAAGCGGCTGCTTCGTGCACAGATGAGGGCTGCGGCAGCCGCAGGCTCCGAAGCGTGGCTTCGGCAGAAAGACGCCGGGGAGCGCCACTTCCCTCCGGACAGCTCCGGACCGCCATAGTCTGTGTCCTGAGTGGACTGCATCTTAGCGAAAAGCTTTGCCAGTGTGACTCGCTGGCAAAATTTTACCAGCACAGCGGACTTATGCCGCTCTTGCCCAGAAACATGGACTTGCCTCACACTCCAAAGACACTGCTCTTTCCTAAGCAGGCTAGGAAATGCTCTCAGATGGCCATGCTCTCTGCCTGCTCCTGCCCAGCTCGTAGTTTTAGGTGCGCACATCCCAGCCTGGCATTCAGTGCACAGTCAAGGCAATTGCAAAATCCAGCAGCTGCTCATTCCCAAACACAAGGCGCTGTTTATGCTCTTGCTTCCCGACAAATTCGGCGCAGCCCTTCTTTTCTGCAGCTGCCACCGAGGTCTCTGCATCCCGGAGCCTCAGAGGACGAGCACGATTTAGCCAGGAGGGGCTGTATCAGGGCGAAGTCTAAACGCAGGAAAGTAGTCCTGGAACACCTGCCATAAGCATGCCAGCCGTGAATAGATGCGGCACGGAGCTGCAGCCACTGTCCTTTAGCAGTCCGAAGAATGCGCACACAAGCCGGCTTCGTTCTTCGCCTCCTACAAGCCACCGTCTCTGCGGCTCCCGGAGGCGAAGGAGTGGCTTCTTCGTGCACAGATGAGGGCAGCGGCAGCCGCAGGCTCCATAGCCTGGCTTCGGCAGAAAGACGCCGGGGAGCGCCACTTCCCTCCGGACAGCTCCGGACCGCCGTAGTCTGCGTCCTGACAGGACTGCATCATAGCAAAAAGCTTAGCCGGTGTGTCTCGCAGGGAAAAAGCTTACCAGCACAGCGGACTTATCCCGCTCTTGCCAAGAAACATGGACTTGCCTCACACTCCAAAGACACTGCTCTTTCCTAAGCAGGCTAGGAAATTCTCTCAGATGGCCGTGCTGTCTGCCTGCTCCTGCCCAGCTCGTAGTTTTAGGTGCGCACATCCCAGCCTGGCATTCAGTGCACAGTCAAGGCAATTGCAAAATCCAGCAGCTGCTCATTCCCAAACACAAGTGCGCTGTTTATGCTCTTGCTTCCCGACAAATTCGGCGCAGCCCTTCTTTTCTGCACCTGCCACCGAGGTCTCTGCATCCTGGAGCCTCAGAGGACGAGCACGATTTAGCCAGGAGGGGCTGTATCAGGGCGAAGTCAAAAGGCAGGAAAGTAGTCCAGGAACACCTGCCATAAGCATGCCAGCCGTGAATTCAAGGGGCACGGAGCTGCAGCCACTGTCCTTTAGCAATCCGAAGAATGCGCACACAAGCCGGCTTCGTTCTTCGCCTCGTACAAGCCACCTCTCTCTGCGGCTATCGGAGGCGAAGAAGCGGCTGCTTCGTGCACAGATGAGGGCAGCGGCAGCCGCAGGCTCCGAAGCGCGGCTTCGGCAGAAAGACGCCGGGGAGCGGCACTTCCCTCCGGACAGCTCCGGATCGCCGTAGTCTGCGTTCTGACAGGACTGCATCGTAGCGAAAAGCTTTGCCAGTGTGTCTCGCAGGGAAAAAGCTTACCAGCACAGCGGACTTATCCCGCTCTTGCCCAGAAACATGGACTTGCCTCACACTCCAAAGACACCGCTCTTTCCTGGGCAGGCTAGGAAATGCTCTCAGATGGCCGTGCTGTCTGCCTGCTCCTGCCCAGCTCGTAGTTTTAGGTGCGCACATCCTAGCCTGGCATTCAGTGCACAGTCAAGGCAATTGCAAAATCAAGAAACTGCTCATTCCCAAACACAAGGCGCTGTTTAGGCCCTTGCTTCCCGACAAATTCGGCGCTGCCCTTCTTTTCTGCAGCTGCCACCGAGGTCTCTGCATCCCAGGCCCTCAGAGGAGGACCACGATTTTGCAGGGAGGGGCTGTATCAGGACAAAGTCTAAACGCAGGAAAGTAGTCCAGGAACACCTGCCATAAGCATGCCAGCCGTGAATTCAAGGGGCACGGAGCTGCAGCCACTGTCCTTTAGCAATCCGAAGAATGCGCTCACAAGCCGGCTTCGTTCTTCGCCTCCTACAAGCCACCGTCTCTGCGGTGCCCGGAGGCGAAGGAGTGGCTGCTTCGTGCACAGATGAGGACAGCGGCAGCCGCAGGCTCCGAAGCGCGGCTTCGGCAGAAAGACGCCGGGGAGCGCCACTTCCCTCCGGACAGCTCCGGACCGCCGTAGTCTGCGTCCTGAGTGTACTGCATCATAGCGAAAAGCTTTGCCAGTATGTCTCGCAGGGAAAAAGCTTACGAGCACAGCGGACTTATCCCGCTCTTGCCCAGAAACATGGACTTGCCTCACACTCCAAAGACATTGCTCTTTCCTAAGCAGGCTAGGAAATGCTCTCAGATGGCCGTGCTGTCTGCCTGCTCCTGCCCAGCTCATAATTTTAGGTGTGCACATCCCAGCCTGGCATTCAGTGCACAGTCAAGGCAATTGCAAAATCCAGCAGCTGCTCATTCCCAAACACAAGTGCGTTGTTTATGCTCTTGCTTCCAGACAAATTCGGCGCTGCCCTTCTTTTCTGCACCTGCCACCGAGGTCTCTGCATCCTGGAGCCTCAGAGGACGAGCACGATTTAGCCAGGAGAGGCTGTATCAGGGCGAAGTCTAAACGCAGGAAAGTTGTCCAGGATCACCTGCCATAAGCATTGAAACAGGGAATTGAAGGGGCACGGAGCTGCAGCCACTGTCCTTTAGCAATCCGAAGAATGTGCACACAAGCCGGCTTCGTTCTTCGCCTCGTACAAGCCACCGCTTTCAGCGGCTCTCGGAGGTGAAGAAGCGGCTGCTTCGTGCACAGATGAGGGCTGCGGCAGCCGCAGGCTCCGAAGCGTGGCTTCGGCAGAAAGACGCCGGGGAGCGCCACTTCCCTCCGGACAGCTCCGGACCGCCGTAGTCTGTGTCCTGACAGGACTGCATCATAGCGAAAAGCTTTGCCAGTGTGACTCGCTGCAAAATTTTACCAGCACAGCGGACTTATCCCGCTCTTGCCCAGAAACATGGACTTGCCTCACACTCCAAAGACACTGCTCTTTTCCGAGCAGACTAGAAAATGCTCTCAGATGGCCGTGCTCTCTGCCTGCTCCTGCCCAGCTCATAATTTTAGGTGTGCACATCCCAGCCTGGCATTCAGTGCACAGTCAAGGCAATTGCAAAATCCAGCAGCTGCTCATTCCCAAACACAAGTGCGCTGTTTATGCTCTTGCTTCCCGACAAATTCGGCGCAGCCCTTCTTTTCTGCAGCTTCCACCGAGGTCTCTGCAGCCTGGAGCCTCAGAGGACGAGCACGATTTAGCCAGGAGAGGCTGTATCAGGGCGAATTCTAAACGCAGGAAAGTAGTCCAGGAACACCTGCCATAAGCATGCCAGCTGTGAATTGAGGCGGCACGGAGCTGCAGCCACTGTCCTTTAGCAGTCCGAAGAATGCGCACACAAGCCGGCCTCGTTCTTCGCCTCGTACAAGCCACCGCTTTCAGCGGCTCTCGGAGGTGAAGAAGCGGCTGCTTCGTGCACAGATGAGGACAGCGGCAGCCGCAGGCTCCGAAGCCTGGCTTCGGCAGAAAGACGCCGGGGAGCGCCACTTCCCTCCGGACAGATCCGGACAGCCGTAGTCTGCGTCCTGAGTGGACTTCATCATAGCGAAAAGCTTTGCCAGTGTGACTCGCAGGGAAAAAGCTTACCAGCACAGCGGACTTATCCCGATCTTGCCCAGAAACATGGACTTGCCTCACACTCCAAAGACATTGCTCTTTCCTAAGCAGGCTAGGAAATGCTCTCAGATGGCCGTGCTCGCTGCCTGCTCCTGCCCAGCTCGTAGTTTTAGGTGCGCACTTCCACCCTGGCATTCAGTGCACAGTGAAGGCAATTGCAAAATCCAGCAGCTGCTCATTCCCAAACACAAGGCGTTGTTTATGCTCTTGCTTCCCGAGAAATTCGGCACAGACCTTATTTTCTGCACCTGCCACCGAGGTCTCTGCATCCCAGGCCCTCAGAGGAGGACCACGATTTAGCCAGGAGGGGCTGTATCAGGACAAAGTATAAACGCAGGAAAGTAGTACTGGAACACCTGCCATAAGCATGCCAGCCGTGAATTCAAGGGGCACGGAGCTGCAGCCACTGTCCTTTAGCAATCCGAAGAATGCGCACACAAGCCGGCTTCGTTCTTCGCCTCCTACAAGCCACCGTCTCTGCGGCTCCCGGAGGCGAAGAAGCGGCTGCTTCGTGCACAGATGAGGGCTGCGGCAGCCGCAGGCTCTGAAGCGCGGCTTCAGCAGAAAGACGCCGGGGAGCGCCACTTCCCTCCGGACAGCTCCGGACCGCCGTAGTCTGCGTCCTGAGTGGACTGCATCGTAGCGAAAAGCTTTGCCAGTGTGTCTCGCACGAAAATAGCTTACCAGCACAGCGGCATTATCCCGATCTTCCCCGGAAACATGGACTTGCCTCACACTCCAAAGACATTGCTCTTTCCTGGGCAGGCTAGGAAATGCTCTCAGATGGCCATGCTCTCTGCCTGCTCCTGCCCAGCTCGTAGTTTTAGGTGCGCACATCCCAGCCTGGCATTCAGTGCACAGTCAAGGCAATTGCAAAATCCAGCAGCTGCTCATTCCCAACAATAAGGCGCTGTTTATGCTCTTGCTTCCAGACAAATTCGGCGCTGCCCTTCTTTTCTGCAGCTGCCACCGTGGTCTCTGCATCCTGGAGCCTCAGAGGACGAGCACGATTTTGACAGGAGGGGCTGTATCAGGGCGAAGTCAAAACGCAGGAAAGTAGTCCAGGAACACCTTCCATAAGCATGCCAGCAGTGAATTGAGGGGGAAGAGAGCTCCAGCCACTGTCCTTTAGCAGTCCGAAGAATGCGCACACAAGCCGGCTTCGTTCTTCGCCTCGTACAAGCCACCTCTCTCTGCGACTCCCGGAGGCGAAGGAGCGGCTGCTTCGTGCACAGATGAGGGCAGCGGCAGCCGCAGGCTCCGTAGCGCAGCTTCAGCAGAAAGACGCCGGGGAGTGCCACTTCCCTCCGGACAGCTCCGGACAGCCGTAGTCTGCGTTCTGACAGGACTGCATCTTAGCCAAAAGCTTTGCCAGTGTGACTCGCAGAGAAAAAGCTTACCAGCACAGCGGACTTATCCAGCTCTTGCCCAGAAACATGGACTTGCCTCACATTCCAAAGACATTGCTCTTTCCTAAGCAGGCTAGGAAATGCTCTCAGATGGCCGTGCTCGCTGCCTGCTCCTGCCCAGCTCATAATTTTAGGTGTGCACATCCCAGCCTGGCATTCAGTGCACAGTCAAGGCAATTGCAAAATCCAGCAGCTGCTCATTCCCAAACACAAGTGCGCTGTTTATGCTCTTGCTTCCCGACAAATTCGGCGCAGCCCTTCTTTTCTGCAGCTGCCACCGAGGTCTCTGCATCCTGGAGCCTCAGAGGACGAGCACGATTTTGCAGGGAGGGGCTGTATCAGGGCGAAGTCAAAACGCAGGAAAGTAGTCCAGGAACACCTGCCATAAGCATGCCAGCCGTGAATTCAAGGGGCACGGATCTGCAGCCACTGTCCTTTAGCAATCCGAAGAATGCGCACACAAGCCGGCTTCGTTCTTCGCCTCGTACAAGCCACCTCTCTCTGCGGCTCTCGGAGGCGAAGAAGCGGCTGCTTCGTGCACAGATGAGGGCAGCGGCAGCCGCAGGCTCCGAAGCGCGGCTTCGGCAGAAAGACGCCGGGGAGCGGCACTTCCCTCCGGACAGCTCCGGATCGCCGTAGTCTGCGTTCTGACAGGACTGCATCGTAGCGAAAAGCTTTGCCAGTGTGTCTCGCAGGGAAAAAGCTTACCAGCACAGCGGACTTATCCCGCTCTTGCCCAGAAACATGGACTTGCCTCACACTCCAAAGACACCGCTCTTTCCTGGGCAGGCTAGGAAATGCTCTCAGATGGCCGTGCTGTCTGCCTGCTCCTGCCCAGCTCGTAGTTTTAGGTGCGCACATCCTAGCCTCGCATTCAGTGCACATGAAGGCAATTGCAAAATCCAGCAGCTGCTCATTCCCAAACACAAGGCGCTGTTTAGGCCCTTGCTTCCCGACAAATTCGGCGCTGCCCTACTTTTCTGCAGCTGCCACCGAGGTCTCTGCATCCTGGAGCCTCAGAGGACGAGCACGATTTTGCAGGGAGGGGCTGTATCAGGACAAAGTATAAACGCAGGAAAGTAGTCCAGGAACACCTGCCATAAGCATGCCAGCCGTGAATTCAAGGGGCACGGAGCTGCAGCCACTGTCCTTTAGCAATCCGAAGAATGCGCTCACAAGCCGGCTTCGTTCTTCGCCTCGTACAAGCCACCGTCTCTGCGGCTCCCGGAGGCGAAGGAGTGGCTGCTTCGTGCACAGATGAGGGCAGCGGCAGCCGCAGGCTCTGTAGCGCGGCTTCGGCAGAAAGACGCCGGGGAGCGGCACTTCCCTCCGGACAGCTCCGGACCGCCGTAGTCTGCGTCCTGAGTGTACTGCATCATAGCGAAAAGCTTTGCCAGTATGTCTCGCAGGGAAAAAGCTTACGAGCACAGCGGACTTATCCCGCTCTTGCCAAGAAACATGGACTTGCCTCACACTCCAAAGACATTGCTCTTTCCTAAGCAGGCTAGGAAATTCTCTCAGATGGCCGTGCTGTCTGCCTGCTCCTGCCCAGCTCATAATTTTAGGTGTGCACATCCCAGCCTGGCATTCAGTGCACAGTCAAGGCAATTGCAAAATCCAGCAGCTGCTCATTCCCAAACACAAGGCGCTGTTTATGCTCTTGCTTCCCGACAAATTCGGCGCAGCCCTTCTTTTCTGCAGCTGCCACCGAGGTCTCTGCATCCTGGAGCCTCAGAGGAGGAGCACGATTTTGCCAGGAGAGGCTGTATCAGGGCGAAGTCTAAACGCAGGAAAGTTGTCCAGGAACACCTGCCATAAGCATTGAAGCAGGGAATTGAAGGGGCACGGAGCTGCAGCCACTGTCCTTTAGCACTCCGAAGAATGTGCACACAAGCCGGCTTCGTTCTTCGCCTCGTACAAGCCACCTGTCTCTGCAGCCCCACGGAGGCGAAGAAGCGGCTGCTTCGTGCACAGATGAGGGCAGCGGCAGGTGCAGGCTCCGTAGCGCGGCTTCGGCAGAAAGACGCCGGGGAGCGGCACTTCCCTCCGGACAGCTCCGGATCAGCGTAGTCTGCGTTCTGACAGGACTGCATCATAGCGAAAAGCTTTGCCAGTGTGTCTCGCAGGGAAAAAGCTTACCAGCACAGCGGACTTATCCCGCTCTTGCCCAGAAACATGGACTTGCCTCACACTCCAAAGACACCGCTCTTTCCTGGGCAGGCTAGGAAATGCTCTCAGATGGCCGTGCTGTCTGCCTGCTCCTGCCCAGCTCGTAGTTTTAGGTGCGCACATCCCAGCCTGGCATTCAGTGCCCAATGAAGTCAATTGCAAAATCAAGAAACTGCTCATTCCCAAACACAAGGCGCTGTTTAGGCCCTTGCTTCCCGACAAATTCGGCGCAGCCCTACTTTTCTGCAGCTGCCACCGAGGTCTCTGCATCCTGGAGCCTCAGAGGACGAGCACGATTTTGCAGGGAGGGGCTGTATCAGGACAAAGTCTAAACGCAGGAAAGTAGTCCAGGAACACCTGCCATAAGCATGCCAGCCGTGAATTCAAGGGGCACGGAGCTGCAGCCACTGTCCTTTAGCAATCCGAAGAATGCGCACACAAGCCGGCTTCGTTCTTCGCCTCCTACAAGCCACCGTCTCTGCGGCTCCCGGAGGCGAAGAAGCGGCTGCTTCGTGCACAGATGAGGGCAGCGGCAGCCGCAGGCTCTGTAGCGCGGCTTCGGCAGAAAGACGCCGGGGAGCGGCACTTCCCTCCGGACAGCTCCGGACCGCCGTAGTCTGCGTCCTGAGTGTACTGCATCATAGCGAAAAGCTTTGCCAGTATGTCTCGCAGGGAAAAAGCTTACGAGCACAGCGGACTTATCCCGCTCTTGCCAAGAAACATGGACTTGCCTCACACTCCAAAGACATTGCTCTTTCCTAAGCAGGCTAGGAAATTCTCTCAGATGGCCGTGCTGTCTGCCTGCTCCTGCCCAGCTCATAATTTTAGGTGTGCACATCCCAGCCTGGCATTCAGTGCACAGTCAAGGCAATTGCAAAATCCAGCAGCTGCTCATTCCCAAACACAAGGCGCTGTTTATGCTCTTGCTTCCCGACAAATTCGGCGCAGCCCTTCTTTTCTGCAGCTGCCACCGAGGTCTCTGCATCCTGGAGCCTCAGAGGAGGAGCACGATTTTGCCAGGAGAGGCTGTATCAGGGCGAAGTCTAAACGCAGGAAAGTTGTCCAGGAACACCTGCCATAAGCATTGAAGCAGGGAATTGAAGGGGCACGGAGCTGCAGCCACTGTCCTTTAGCACTCCGAAGAATGTGCACACAAGCCGGCTTCGTTCTTCGCCTCGTACAAGCCACCTGTCTCTGCAGCCCCACGGAGGCGAAGAAGCGGCTGCTTCGTGCACAGATGAGGGCAGCGGCAGGTGCAGGCTCCGTAGCGCGGCTTCGGCAGAAAGACGCCGGGGAGCGGCACTTCCCTCCGGACAGCTCCGGATCAGCGTAGTCTGCGTTCTGACAGGACTGCATCATAGCGAAAAGCTTTGCCAGTGTGTCTCGCAGGGAAAAAGCTTACCAGCACAGCGGACTTATCCCGCTCTTGCCCAGAAACATGGACTTGCCTCACACTCCAAAGACACCGCTCTTTCCTGGGCAGGCTAGGAAATGCTCTCAGATGGCCGTGCTGTCTGCCTGCTCCTGCCCAGCTCGTAGTTTTAGGTGCGCACATCCCAGCCTGGCATTCAGTGCCCAATGAAGTCAATTGCAAAATCAAGAAACTGCTCATTCCCAAACACAAGGCGCTGTTTAGGCCCTTGCTTCCCGACAAATTCGGCGCAGCCCTACTTTTCTGCAGCTGCCACCGAGGTCTCTGCATCCTGGAGCCTCAGAGGACGAGCACGATTTTGCAGGGAGGGGCTGTATCAGGACAAAGTATAAACGCAGGAAAGTAGTCCAGGAACACCTGCCATAAGCATGCCAGCCGTGAATTCAAGGGGCACGGAGCTGCAGCCACTGTCCTTTAGCAATCCGAAGAATGCGCACACAAGCCGGCTTCGTTCTTCGCCTCCTACAAGCCACCGTCTCTGCGGCTCCCGGAGGCGAAGAAGCGGCTGCTTCGTGCACAGATGAGGGCAGCGGCAGCCGCAGGCTCTGTAGCGCGGCTTCGGCAGAAAGACGCCGGGGAGCGCCACTTCCCTCCGGACAGCTCCGGACCGCCGTAGTCTGCGTCCTGAGTGGACTGCATCATAGCGAAAAGCTTTGCCAGTGTGTCTCGCAGGGAAAAAGCTTACCAGCACAGCAGACTTATCCCGCTCTTGCCCAGAAACATGGACTTGCCTCACATTCCAAAGACACTGCTCTTTCCTAAGCAAGCTAGGAAATGCTCTCAGATGGCCGTGCTCTCTGCCTGCTCCTGCCCAGCTCGTAGTTTTAGATGCGCACATCCCAGCCTGGCATTCAGTGCACAGTCAAGGCAATTGCAAAATCCAGCAGCTGCTCATTCCCAAACACAAGGCGCTGTTTATGCTCTTGCTTCCCGACAAATTCGGCGCAGCCCTTCTTTTCTGCACCTGCCACCGAGGTCTCTGCATCCTGGAGCCTCAGAGGACGAGCACGATTTAGCCAGGAGGGGCTGTATCAGGGCGAAGTCAAAACGCAGGAAAGTAGTCCAGGAACACCTGCCATAAGCATTGCAGCAGTGAATTGATGCGGCACGGAGCTGCAGCCACTGTCCTTTAGCAGTCCGAAGAATGCGCACACAAGCCGGCTTCGTTCTTCGCCTCGTACAAGCCACCGCTTTCAGCGGCTCTCGGAGGTGAAGAAGCGGCTGCTTCGTGCACAGATGAGGGCTGCGGCAGCCGCAGGCTCCGAAGCGTGGCTTCGGCAGAAAGACGCCGGGGAGCGCCACTTCCCTCCGGACAGCTCCGGACCGCCATAGTCTGTGTCCTGAGTGGACTGCATCTTAGCGAAAAGCTTTGCCAGTGTGACTCGCTGGCAAAATTTTACCAGCACAGCGGACTTATGCCGCTCTTGCCCAGAAACATGGACTTGCCTCACACTCCAAAGACACTGCTCTTTCCTAAGCAGGCTAGGAAATGCTCTCAGATGGCCATGCTCTCTGCCTGCTCCTGCCCAGCTCGTAGTTTTAGGTGCGCACATCCCAGCCTGGCATTCAGTGCACAGTCAAGGCAATTGCAAAATCCAGCAGCTGCTCATTCCCAAACACAAGGCGCTGTTTATGCTCTTGCTTCCCGACAAATTCGGCGCAGCCCTTCTTTTCTGCAGCTGCCACCGAGGTCTCTGCATCCCGGAGCCTCAGAGGACGAGCACGATTTAGCCAGGAGGGGCTGTATCAGGGCGAAGTCTAAACGCAGGAAAGTAGTCCTGGAACACCTGCCATAAGCATGCCAGCCGTGAATAGATGCGGCACGGAGCTGCAGCCACTGTCCTTTAGCAGTCCGAAGAATGCGCACACAAGCCGGCTTCGTTCTTCGCCTCCTACAAGCCACCGTCTCTGCGGCTCCCGGAGGCGAAGGAGTGGCTTCTTCGTGCACAGATGAGGGCAGCGGCAGCCGCAGGCTCCATAGCCTGGCTTCGGCAGAAAGACGCCGGGGAGCGCCACTTCCCTCCGGACAGCTCCGGACCGCCGTAGTCTGCGTCCTGACAGGACTGCATCATAGCAAAAAGCTTAGCCGGTGTGTCTCGCAGGGAAAAAGCTTACCAGCACAGCGGAATTATCCCGCTCTTGCCAAGAAACATGGACTTGCCTCACACTCCAAAGACACTGCTCTTTCCTAAGCAGGCTAGGAAATTCTCTCAGATGGCCGTGCTGTCTGCCTGCTCCTGCCCAGCTCGTAGTTTTAGGTGCGCACATCCCAGCCTGGCATTCAGTGCACAGTCAAGGCAATTGCAAAATCCAGCAGCTGCTCATTCCCAAACACAAGTGCGCTGTTTATGCTCTTGCTTCCCGACAAATTCGGCGCAGCCCTTCTTTTCTGCAGCTGCCACCGAGGTCTCTGCATCCTGGAGCCTCAGAGGACGAGCACGATTTAGCCAGGAGGGGCTGTATCAGGGCGAAGTCAAAAGGCAGGAAAGTAGTCCAGGAACACCTGCCATAAGCATGCCAGCCGTGAATTCAAGGGGCACGGAGCTGCAGCCACTGTCCTTTAGCAATCCGAAGAATGCGCACACAAGCCGGCTTCGTTCTTCGCCTCGTACAAGCCACCTCTCTCTGCGGCTATCGGAGGCGAAGAAGCGGCTGCTTCGTGCACAGATGAGGGCAGCGGCAGCCGCAGGCTCCGAAGCGCGGCTTCGGCAGAAAGACGCCGGGGAGCGGCACTTCCCTCCGGACAGCTCCGGATCGCCGTAGTCTGCGTTCTGACAGGACTGCATCGTAGCGAAAAGCTTTGCCAGTGTGTCTCGCAGGGAAAAAGCTTACCAGCACAGCGGACTTATCCCGCTCTTGCCCAGAAACATGGACTTGCCTCACACTCCAAAGACACCGCTCTTTCCTGGGCAGGCTAGGAAATGCTCTCAGATGGCCGTGCTGTCTGCCTGCTCCTGCCCAGCTCGTAGTTTTAGGTGCGCACATCCTAGCCTGGCATTCAGTGCACAGTCAAGGCAATTGCAAAATCAAGAAACTGCTCATTCCCAAACACAAGGCGCTGTTTAGGCCCTTGCTTCCCGACAAATTCGGCGCTGCCCTTCTTTTCTGCAGCTGCCACCGAGGTCTCTGCATCCCAGGCCCTCAGAGGAGGACCACGATTTTGCAGGGAGGGGCTGTATCAGGACAAAGTCTAAACGCAGGAAAGTAGTCCAGGAACACCTGCCATAAGCATGCCAGCCGTGAATTCAAGGGGCACGGAGCTGCAGCCACTGTCCTTTAGCAATCCGAAGAATGCGCTTACAAGCCGGCTTCGTTCTTCGCCTCCTACAAGCCACCGTCTCTGCGGTGCCCGGAGGCGAAGGAGTGGCTGCTTCGTGCACAGATGAGGACAGCGGCAGCCGCAGGCTCCGAAGCGCGGCTTCGGCAGAAAGACGCCGGGGAGCGCCACTTCCCTCCGGACAGCTCCGGACCGCCGTAGTCTGCGTCCTGAGTGTACTGCATCATAGCGAAAAGCTTTGCCAGTATGTCTCGCAGGGAAAAAGCTTACGAGCACAGCGGACTTATCCCGCTCTTGCCCAGAAACATGGACTTGCCTCACACTCCAAAGACATTGCTCTTTCCTAAGCAGGCTAGGAAATGCTCTCAGATGGCCGTGCTGTCTGCCTGCTCCTGCCCAGCTCATAATTTTAGGTGTGCACATCCCAGCCTGGCATTCAGTGCACAGTCAAGGCAATTGCAAAATCCAGCAGCTGCTCATTCCCAAACACAAGTGCGTTGTTTATGCTCTTGCTTCCAGACAAATTCGGCGCTGCCCTTCTTTTCTGCACCTGCCACCGAGGTCTCTGCATCCTGGAGCCTCAGAGGACGAGCACGATTTAGCCAGGAGAGGCTGTATCAGGGCGAAGTCTAAACGCAGGAAAGTTGTCCAGGATCACCTGCCATAAGCATTGAAACAGGGAATTGAAGGGGCACGGAGCTGCAGCCACTGTCCTTTAGCAATCCGAAGAATGTGCACACAAGCCGGCTTCGTTCTTCGCCTCGTACAAGCCACCGCTTTCAGCGGCTCTCGGAGGTGAAGAAGCGGCTGCTTCGTGCACAGATGAGGGCTGCGGCAGCCGCAGGCTCCGAAGCGTGGCTTCGGCAGAAAGACGCCGGGGAGCGCCACTTCCCTCCGGACAGCTCCGGACCGCCGTAGTCTGTGTCCTGACAGGACTGCATCATAGCGAAAAGCTTTGCCAGTGTGACTCGCTGCAAAATTTTACCAGCACAGCGGACTTATCCCGCTCTTGCCCAGAAACATGGACTTGCCTCACACTCCAAAGACACTGCTCTTTTCCGAGCAGACTAGAAAATGCTCTCAGATGGCCGTGCTCTCTGCCTGCTCCTGCCCAGCTCGTAGTTTTAGGTGCGCACATCCCAGCCTGGCATTCAGTGCACAGTCAAGGCAATTGCAAAATCCAGCAGCTGCTCATTCCCAAACACAAGTGCGCTGTTTATGCTCTTGCTTCCCGACAAATTCGGCGCAGCCCTTCTTTTCTGCAGCTTCCACCGAGGTCTCTGCAGCCTGGAGCCTCAGAGGACGAGCACGATTTAGCCAGGAGAGGCTGTATCAGGGCGAATTCTAAACGCAGGAAAGTAGTCCAGGAACACCTGCCATAAGCATGCCAGCTGTGAATTGAGGCGGCACGGAGCTGCAGCCACTGTCCTTTAGCAGTCCGAAGAATGCGCACACAAGCCGGCCTCGTTCTTCGCCTCGTACAAGCCACCGCTTTCAGCGGCTCTCGGAGGTGAAGAAGCGGCTGCTTCGTGCACAGATGAGGACAGCGGCAGCCGCAGGCTCCGAAGCCTGGCTTCGGCAGAAAGACGCCGGGGAGCGCCACTTCCCTCCGGACAGATCCGGACAGCCGTAGTCTGCGTCCTGAGTGGACTTCATCATAGCGAAAAGCTTTGCCAGTGTGACTCGCAGGGAAAAAGCTTACCAGCACAGCGGACTTATCCCGATCTTGCCCAGAAACATGGACTTGCCTCACACTCCAAAGACATTGCTCTTTCCTAAGCAGGCTAGGAAATGCTCTCAGATGGCCGTGCTCGCTGCCTGCTCCTGCCCAGCTCGTAGTTTTAGGTGCGCACTTCCACCCTGGCATTCAGTGCACAGTGAAGGCAATTGCAAAATCCAGCAGCTGCTCATTCCCAAACACAAGGCGTTGTTTATGCTCTTGCTTCCCGAGAAATTCGGCACAGACCTTATTTTCTGCACCTGCCACCGAGGTCTCTGCATCCCAGGCCCTCAGAGGAGGACCACGATTTAGCCAGGAGGGGCTGTATCAGGACAAAGTATAAACGCAGGAAAGTAGTCCAGGAACACCTGCCATAAGCATGCCAGCCGTGAATTCAAGGGGCACGGAGCTGCAGCCACTGTCCTTTAGCAATCCGAAGAATGCGCACACAAGCCGGCTTCGTTCTTCGCCTCCTACAAGCCACCGTCTCTGCGGCTCCCGGAGGCGAAGAAGCGGCTGCTTCGTGCACAGATGAGGGCAGCGGCAGCCGCAGGCTCTGAAGCGCGGCTTCAGCAGAAAGACGCCGGGGAGCGCCACTTCCCTCCGGACAGCTCCGGACCGCCGTAGTCTGCGTCCTGAGTGGACTGCATCGTAGCGAAAAGCTTTGCCAGTGTGTCTCGCACGAAAATAGCTTACCAGCACAGCGGCATTATCCCGATCTTCCCCGGAAACATGGACTTGCCTCACACTCCAAAGACATTGCTCTTTCCTGGGCAGGCTAGGAAATGCTCTCAGATGGCCATGCTCTCTGCCTGCTCCTGCCCAGCTCGTAGTTTTAGGTGCGCACATCCCAGCCTGGCATTCAGTGCACAGTCAAGGCAATTGCAAAATCCAGCAGCTGCTCATTCCCAACAATAAGGCGCTGTTTATGCTCTTGCTTCCAGACAAATTCGGCGCTGCCCTTCTTTTCTGCAGCTGCCACCGTGGTCTCTGCATCCTGGAGCCTCAGAGGACGAGCACGATTTTGACAGGAGGGGCTGTATCAGGGCGAAGTCAAAACGCAGGAAAGTAGTCCAGGAACACCTTCCATAAGCATGCCAGCAGTGAATTGAGGGGGAAGAGAGCTCCAGCCACTGTCCTTTAGCAGTCCGAAGAATGCGCACACAAGCCGGCTTCGTTCTTCGCCTCGTACAAGCCACCTCTCTCTGCGACTCCCGGAGGCGAAGGAGCGGCTGCTTCGTGCACAGATGAGGGCAGCGGCAGCCGCAGGCTCCGTAGCGCAGCTTCAGCAGAAAGACGCCGGGGAGTGCCACTTCCCTCCGGACAGCTCCGGACAGCCGTAGTCTGCGTTCTGACAGGACTGCATCTTAGCCAAAAGCTTTGCCAGTGTGACTCGCAGAGAAAAAGCTTACCAGCACAGCGGACTTATCCAGCTCTTGCCCAGAAACATGGACTTGCCTCACATTCCAAAGACATTGCTCTTTCCTAAGCAGGCTAGGAAATGCTCTCAGATGGCCGTGCTCGCTGCCTGCTCCTGCCCAGCTCATAATTTTAGGTGTGCACATCCCAGCCTGGCATTCAGTGCACAGTCAAGGCAATTGCAAAATCCAGCAGCTGCTCATTCCCAAACACAAGGCACTGTTTATGCTCTTGCTTCCCGACAAATTCGGCGCAGCCCTTCTTTTCTGCAGCTGCCACCGAGGTCTCTGCATCCTGGAGCCTCAGAGGAGGAGCACGATTTTGCCAGGAGAGGCTGTATCAGGGCGAAGTCTAAACGCAGGAAAGTTGTCCAGGAACACCTGCCATAAGCATGCCAGCCGTGAATTCAAGGGGCACGGAGCTGCAGCCACTGTCCTTTAGCAATCCGAAGAATGCGCACACAAGCCGGCTTCGTTCTTCGCCTCGTACAAGCCACCTGTCTCTGCGGCTCCCGGAGGCGAAGGAGCGGCTGCTTGGTGCACAGATGAGGGCAGCGGCAGCCGCAGGCTCTGAAGCGCGGCTTCGGCAGAAAGACGCCGGGGAGCGGCACTTCCCTCCGGACAGCTCCGGACAGCCGTAGTCTGCGTCCTGACAGGAATGCATCGTAGCGAAAAGCTTTGCCAGTGTGTCTCCAGGGAAAAAGCTTACCAGCACAGCAGACTTATCCCGCTCTTGCCCAGAAACATGGACTTTCCTCACACTCCAAAGACACTGCTCTTTCCTAAGCAGGCTAGGAAATTCTCTCAGATGGCCGTGCTGTCTGCCTGCTCCTGCCCAGCTCGTAGTTTTAGGTGCGCACATCCCAGCCTGGCATTCAGTGCACAGTGTAGGCAATTGCAAAATCCAGCAGCTGCTCATTCCCAAACACAAGGCGCTGTTTATGCTCTTGCTTCCGGACAAATTCGGCGCAGCCCTTCTTTTCTGCACCTGCCACCGAGGTCTCTGCATCCTGGAGCCTCAGAGGAGGAGCACGATTTTGCCAGGAGAGGCTGTAGCAGGGCGAAGTCAAAAGGCAGGAAAGTAGTCCAGGAACACCTGCCATAAGAATGCCATCCGTGAATTGAGGGGGCACGGAGCTGCAGCCACTGTCCTTTAGCAGTCCGAAGAATGCGCACACAAGCCGGCTTCGTTCTTCGCCTCGTACAAGCCACCTCTCTCTGCGGCTCCCGGAGGCGAAGAAGCGGCTGCTTCGTGCACAGATGAGGGCAGCGGCAGCCGCAGGCTCCGAAGCGCGGCTTCGGCAGAAAGACGCCGGGGAGCGCCACTTCCCTCCGGACAGCTCCGGATCGCCGTAGTCTGCGTTCTGACAGGACTGCATCGTAGCGAAAAGCTTTGCCAGTGTGTCTCGCAGGGAAAAAGCTTACCAGCACAGCGGACTTATCCAGCTCTTGCCCAGAAACATGGACTTGCCTCACACTCCAAAGACACCGCTCTTTCCTGGGCAGGCTAGGAAATGCTCTCAGATGGCCGTGCTGTCTTCCTGCTCCTGCCCAGCTCGTAGTTTTAGGTGCGCACAACCCAGCCTGGCATTCAGTGCCCAATGAAGTCAATTGCAAAATCAAGAAACTGCTCATTCCCAAACACAAGTGCGCTGTTTATGCTCTTGCTTCCCGACAAATTCGGCGCAGCCCTTCTTTTCTGCACCTGCCACCGAGGTCTCTGCATCCTGGAGCCTCAGAGGACGAGCACGATTTAGCCAGGAGGGGCTGTATCAGGGCGAAGTCAAAAGGCAGGAAAGTAGTCCAGGAACACCTGCCATAAGCATGCCAGCCGTGAATTGAAGGGGCACGGAGCTCCAGCCACTGTCCTTTAGCAATCCGAAGAATGCGCACACAAGCCGGCTTCGTTCTTCGCCTCGTACAAGCCACCTCTCTCTGCGGCTCTCGGAGGCGAAGAAGCGGCTGCTTCGTGCACAGATGAGGGCAGCGGCAGCCGCAGGCTCCGAAGCGCGGCTTCGGCAGAAAGACGCCGGGGAGCGCCACTTCCCTCCGGACAGCTCCGGATCGCCGTAGTCTGCGTCCTGAGTGTACTGCATCATAGCGAAAAGCTTTGCCAGTGTGTCTCGCAGGGAAAAAGCTTACCAGCACAGCGGACTTATCCAGCTCTTGCCCAGAAACATGGACTTGCCTCACACTCCAAAGACACCGCTCTTTCCTGGGCAGGCTAGGAAATTCTCTCAGATGGCCGTGCTCTCTGCCTGCTCCTGCCCAGCTCATAATTTTAGGTGTGCACATCCCAGCCTGGCATTCAGTGCACAGTCAAGGCAATTGCAAAATCCAGCAGCTGCTCATTCCCAAACACAAGTGCGTTGTTTATGCTCTTGCTTCCCGACAAATTCGGCGCAGCCCTTCTTTTCTGCAGCTGCCACCGAGGTCTCTGCATCCTGGAGCCTCAGAGGACGAGCACGATTTAGCCAGGAGAGGCTGTATCAGGGCGAAGTCTAAACGCAGGAAAGTTGTCCAGGATCACCTGCCATAAGCATTGAAGCAGGGAATTGAAGGGGCACGGAGCTGCAGCCACTGTCCTTTAGCAATCCGAAGAATGTGCACACAAGCCGGCTTCGTTCTTCGCCTCGTACAAGCCACCTGTCTCTGCAGCCCCACGGAGGCGAAGAAGCGGCTGCTTCGTGCACAGATGAGGGCAGCGGCAGGTGCACGCTCCGAAGCGCGGCTTCGGCAGAAAGACGCCGTGGAGCGCCACTTCCCTCCGGACAGCTCCGGATCAGCGTAGTCTGCGTTCTGAGTGTACTGCATCATAGCGAAAAGCTTTGCCAGTGTGTCTCGCAGGGAAAAAGCTTACCAGCACAGCGGACTTCTCCCGCTCTTGCCCAGAAACATGGACTTGCCTCACACTCCAAAGACATTGCTCTTTCCTAAGCAGGCTAGGAAATGCTCTCAGATGGCCGTGCTCGCTGCCTGCTCCTGCCCAGCTCGTAGTTTTAGGAGCGCACATCCCAGCCTGGCATTCAGTGCACAGTCAAGGCAATTGCAAAATCCAGCAGCTGCTCATTCCCAAACACAAGGCGCTGTTTATGCTCTTGCTTCCCGACAAATTCGGCGCAGCCCTTCTTTTCTGCAGCTGCCACCGAGGTCTCTGCATCCTGGAGCCTCAGAGGACGAGCACGATTTAGCCAGGAGAGGCTGTATCAGGGCGAAGTCAAAAGGCAGGAAAGTTGTCCAGGAACACCTGCCATAAGCATGCCCGCCGTGAATTCAAGGGGCACGGATCTGCAGCCACTGTCCTTTAGCAATCCGAAGAATGCGCACACAAGCCGGCTTCGTTCTTCGCCTCCTACAAGCCACCTCTCTCTGCTGCTCCCGGAGGCGAAGAAGTGGCTGCTTCGTACACAGATGAGGGCAGCGGCAGCCGCAGGCTCCGAAGCCCGGCTTCGGCAGAAAGACGCCGGGGAGCGCCACTTCCCTCCGGACAGCTCCGGACAGCCGTAGTCTGCGTCCTGAGTGGACTTCATCATAGTGAAAAGCTTTGCCAGTGTGTCTCGCAGGGAAAAAGTTAACCAGCACAGCGGACTTCTCCCGCTCTTGCCAAGAAACATGGACTTGCCTCACACTCCAAAGACACTGCTCTTTTCCGAGTAGACAAGAAAATGCTCTCAGATGGCCGTGCTCGCTGCCTGCTCCTGCCCAGCTCGTAGTTTTAGGTGCGCACATCCCAGCCTGGCATTCAGTGCACAGTCAAGGCAATTGCAAAATCCAGCAGCTGCTCATTCCCAAACACAAGGCGCTGTTTAGGCCCTTGCTTCCCGACAAATTCGGCGCTGCCCTACTTTTCTGCACCTGCCACCGAGGTCTCTGCATCCTGGAGCCTCAGAGGACGAGCACGATTTTGCAGGGAGGGGCTGTATCAGGACAAAGTATAAACGCAGGAAAGTAGTCCAGGAACACCTGCCATAAGCATGCCAGCCGTGAATTCAAGGGGCACGGAGCTGCAGCCACTGTCCTTTAGCAATCCGAAGAATGCGCACACAAGCCGGCTTCGTTCTTCGCCTCCTACAAGCCACCGTCTCTGCGGCTCCCGGAGGCGAAGGAGTGGCTGCTTCGTGTACAGATGAGGGCAGCGGCAGCCGCAGGCTCCGAAGCGCGGCTTCGGCAGAAAGACGCCGGGGAGCGGCACTTCCCTCCGGACAGCTCCGGATCGCCGTAGTCTGCGTCCTGACAGGACTGCATCTTAGCGAAAAGCTTTGCCAGTGTGACTCGCTGGCAAAATTTTACCAGCACAGCGAAATTATGCCGCTCTTGCCCAGAAACATGGACTTGCCTCACACTCCAAAGACACTGCTCTTTTCCGAGCAGACTAGAAAATGCTCTCAGATGGCCGTGCTCTCTGCCTGCTCCTGCCCAGCTCGTAGTTTTAGGTGCGCACATCCCAGCCTGGCATTCAGTGCACAGTCAAGGCAATTGCAAAATCCAGCAGCTGCTCATTCCCAAACACAAGTGCGCTGTTTATGCTCTTGCTTCCCGACAAATTCGGCGCAGCCCTTCTTTTCTGCAGCTGCCACCGAGGTCTCTGCATCCTGGAGCCTCAGAGGACGAGCACGATTTAGCCAGGAGAGGCTGTATCAGGGCGAATTCTAAACGCAGGAAAGTAGTCCAGGAACACCTGCCATAAGCATGCCAGCTGTGAATTGAGGCGGCACGGAGCTGCAGCCACTGTCCTTTAGCAGTCCGAAGAATGCGCACACAAGCCGGCCTCGTTCTTCGCCTCGTACAAGCCACCGCTTTCAGCGGCTCTCGGAGGTGAAGAAGCGGCTGCTTCGTGCACAGATGAGGACAGCGGCAGCCGCAGGCTCCGAAGCGCGGCTTCGGCAGAAAGACGCCGGGGAGCGGCACTTCCCTCCGGACAGCTCCGGATCGCCGTAGTCTGCGTTCTGACAGGACTGCATTATAGCGAAAAGCTTTGCCAGTATGTCTCGCAGGGAAAAAGCTTACGAGCACAGCGGACTTATCCCGCTCTTGCCCAGAAACATGGACTTGCCTCACACTCCAAAGACACCGCTCTTTCCTGGGCAGGCTAGGAAATGCTCTCAGATGGCCGTGCTGTCTGCCTGCTCCTGCCCAGCTCGTAGTTTTAGGTGCGCACATCCCAGCCTGGCATTCAGTGCACAGTCAAGGCAATTGCAAAATCCAGCAGCTGCTCATTCCCAAACACAAGGCGCTGTTTAGACCCTTGCTTCCCGACAAATTCGGCGCTGCCCTACTTTTCTGCACCTGCCACCGAGGTCTCTGCATCCTGGAGCCTCAGAGGACGAGCACGATTTTGCAGGGAGGGGCTGTATCAGGACAAAGTATAAACGCAGGAAAGTAGTCCAGGAACACCTGCCATAAGCATGCCAGCCGTGAATTCAAGGGGCACGGAGCTGCAGCCACTGTCCTTTAGCAATCCGAAGAATGCGCACACAAGCCGGCTTCGTTCTTCGCCTCCTACAAGCCACCGTCTCTGCGGCTCCCGGAGGCGAAGGAGTGGCTGCTTCGTGTACAGATGAGGGCAGCGGCAGCCGCAGGCTCCGAAGCGCGGCTTCGGCAGAAAGACGCCGGGGAGCGGCACTTCCCTCCGGACAGCTCCGGACCGCCGTAGTCTGCGTCCTGACAGGACTGCATCATAGCGAAAAGCTTTGCCAGTGTGTCTCGCAGGGAAAAAGCTTACCAGCACAGCAGACTTATCCCGCTCTTGCCCAGAAACACGGACTTGCCTCACATTCCAAAGACACTGCTCTTTCCTAAGCAGGCTAGGAAATTCTCTCAGATGGCCGTGCTGTCTGCCTGCTCCTGCCCAGCTCGTAGTTTTAGGTGCGCACAAATCCCAGACTGGCATTCAGTGCACAGTCAAGGCAATTGCAAAATCCAGCAGCTGCTCATTCCCAAACACAAGGCGCTGTTTATGCTCTTGCTTCCCGACAAATTCGGCGCAGCCCTTCTTTTCTGCACCTGCCACCGAGGTCTCTGCATCCTGGAGCCTCAGAGGACGAGCACGATTTTGCAGGGAGGGGCTGTATCAGGGCGAAGTCTAAACGCAGGAAAGTAGTCCAGGAACACCTGCCATAAGCATGCCAGCCGTGAATTCAAGGGGCACGGATCTGCAGCCACTGTCCTTTAGCAATCCGAAGAATGCGCACACAAGCCGGCTTCGTTCTTCGCCTCGTATAAGCCACCTCTCTCTGCGGCTCCCGGAGGCGAAGAAGCGGCTGCTTCGTGCACAGATGAGGACAGCGGCAGCCGCAGGCTCCGAAGCGCGGCTTCGGCAGAAAGACGCCGGGGAGCGCCACTTCCCTCCGGACAGCTCCGGACCGCCGTAGTCTACGTCCTGAGTGGACTTCATCATAGCGAAAAGCTTTGCCAGTGTGTCTCGCAGGGAAAAAGCTTACCAGCACAGCGGACTTCTCCCGATCCTGCCCAGAAACATGGACTTGCCTCACACTCCAAAGACACCGCTCTTTCCTGGGCAGGCTAGGAAATGCTCTCAGATGGCCGTGCTGTCTGCCTGCTCCTGCCCAGCTCGTAGTTTTAGGTGCGCACATCCCAGCCTGGCATTCAGTGCACAGTCAAGGCAATTGCAAAATCCAGCAGCTGCTCATTCCCAAACACAAGTGCGCTGTTTATGCTCTTGCTTCCCGACAAATTCGGCGCAGCCCTTCTTTTCTGCAGCTGCCACCGAGGTCTCTGCATCCTGGAGCCTCAGAGGACGAGCACGATTTAGCCAGGAGAGGCTGTATCAGGGCGAATTCTAAACGCAGGAAAGTAGTCCAGGAACACCTGCCATAAGCATGCCAGCTGTGAATTGAGGCGGCACGGAGCTGCAGCCACTGTCCTTTAGCAGTCCGAAGAATGCGCACACAAGCCGGCCTCATTCTTCGCCTCGTACAAGCCACCGCTTTCAGCGGCTCTCGGAGGTGAAGAAGCGGCTGCTTCGTGCACAGATGAGGACAGCGGCAGCCGCAGGCTCCGAAGCGTGGCTTCGGCAGAAAGACGCCGGGGAGCGCCACTTCCCTCCGGACAGATCCGGACAGCCGGAGTCTGCGTCCTGAGTGGACTTCATCATAGCGAAAAGCTTTGCCAGTGTGACTCGCAGGGAAAAAGCTTACCAGCACAGCGGACTTATCCCGATCTTGCCCAGAAACATGGACTTGCCTCACACTCCAAAGACATTGCTCTTTCCTAAGCAGGCTAGGAAATGCTCTCAGATGGCCATGCTCTCTGCCTGCTCCTGCCCAGCTCGTAGTTTTAGGTGCGCACATCCCAGCCTGGCATTCAGTGCACAGTGTAGGCAATTGCAAAATCCAGCAGCTGCTCATTCCCAAACACAAGGCGCTGTTTATGCTCTTGCTTCCCGACAAATTCGGCGCAGCCCTTCTTTTCTGCAGCTGCCACCGAGGTCTCTGCATCCTGGAGCCTCAGAGGACGAGCACGATTTTGCAGGGAGGGGCTGTATCAGGGCGAAGTCAAAACGCAGGAAAGTAGTCCTGGAACACCTGCCATAAGCATGCCAGCCGTGAATAGATGCGGCACGGAGCTGCAGCCACTGTCCTTTAGCAGTCCGAAGAATGCGCACACAAGCCGGCTTCGTTCTTCGCCTCGTACAAGCCACCGCTTTCAGCGGCTCTCGGAGGTGAAGAAGCGGCTGCTTCGTGCACAGATGAGGGCTGCGGCAGCCGCAGGCTCCGAAGCGTGGCTTCGGCAGAAAGACGCCGGGGAGCGCCACTTCCCTCCGGACAGCTCCGGACCGCCGTAGTCTGTGTCCTGACAGGACTGCATCTTAGCGAAAAGCTTTGCCAGTGTGACTCGCTGGCAAAATTTTACCAGCACAGCGAAATTATGCCGCTCTTGCCCAGAAACATGGACTTGCCTCACACTCCAAAGACACTGCTCTTTTCCGAGCAGACTAGAAAATGCTCTCAGATGGCCGTGCTCTCTGCCTGCTCCTGCCCAGCTCGTAGTTTTAGGTGCGCACATCCCAGCCTGGCATTCAGTGCACAGTCAAGGCAATTGCAAAATCCAGCAGCTGCTCATTCCCAAACACAAGTGCGCTGTTTATGCTCTTGCTTCCCGACAAATTCGGTGCAGCCCTTCTTTTCTGCAGCTGCCACCGAGGTCTCTGCATCCTGGAGCCTCAGAGGACGAGCACGATTTAGCCAGGAGAGGCTGTATCAGGGCGAATTCTAAACGCAGGAAAGTAGTCCAGGAACACCTGCCATAAGCATGCCAGCTGTGAATTGAGGCGGCACGGAGCTGCAGCCACTGTCCTTTAGCAGTCCGAAGAATGCGCACACAAGCCGGCCTCGTTCTTCGCCTCGTACAAGCCACCGCTTTCAGCGGCTCTCGGAGGTGAAGAAGCGGCTGCTTCGTGCACAGATGAGGACAGCGGCAGCCGCAGGCTCCGAAGCCTGGCTTCGGCAGAAAGACGCCGGGGAGCGCCACTTCCCTCCGGACAGATCCGGACAGCCGGAGTCTGCGTCCTGAGTGGACTTCATCATAGCGAAAAGCTTTGCCAGTGTGACTCGCAGGGAAAAAGCTTACCAGCACAGCGGACTTATCCCGCTCTTACCCAGAAACATGGACTTGCCTCACACTCCAAAGACACCGCTCTTTCCTGGGCAGGCTAGGAAATGCTCTCAGATGGCCGTGCTGTCTGCCTGCTCCTGCCCAGCTCGTAGTTTTAGATGCGCACATCCTAGCCTGGCATTCAGTGCACAGTGAAGGCAATTGCAAAATCAAGAAACTGCTCATTCCCAAACACAAGGCGCTGTTTAGGCCCTTGCTTCCCGACAAATTCGGCGCTGCCCTACTTTTCTGCAGCTGCCACCGAGGTCTCTGCATCCTGGAGCCTCAGAGGACGAGCACGATTTTGCAGGGAGGGGCTGTATCAGGACAAAGTATAAACGCAGGAAAGTAGTCCAGGAACACCTGCCATAAGCATGCCAGCCGTGAATTCAAGGGGCACGGAGCTGCAGCCACTGTCCTTTAGCAATCCGAAGAATGCGCACACAAGCCGGCTTCGTTCTTCGCCTCGTACAAGCCACCGCTTTCAGCGGCTCTCGGAGGTGAAGAAGCGGCTGCTTCGTGTACAGATGAGGACAGCGGCAGCCGCAGGCTCCATAGCGCGGCTTCAGCAGAAAGACGCCGGGGAGCGCCACTTCCCTCCGGACAGCTCCGGACCGCCGTAGTCTGCGTCCTGAGTGGACTGCATCGTAGCGAAAAGCTTTGCCAGTGTGTCTCGCACGAAAATAGCTTACCAGCACAGCGCCATTATCCCGATCTTCCCCGGAAACATGGACTTGCCTCACACTCCAAAGACACTGCTCTTTCCTGGGCAGGCTAGGAAATGCTCTCAGATGGCCATGCTCTCTGCCTGCTCCTGCCCAGCTCGTAGTTTTAGGTGCGCACATCCCAGCCTGGCATTCAGTGCACAGTCAAGGCAATTGCAAAATCCAGCAGCTGCTCATTCCCAACAATAAGGCGCTGTTTATGCTCTTGCTTCCAGACAAATTCGGCGCTGCCCTTCTTTTCTGCAGCTGCCACCGTGGTCTCTGCATCCTGGAGCCTCAGAGGACGAGCACGATTTTGCCAGGAGGGGCTGTATCAGGGCGAAGTCAAAAGGCAGGAAAGTAGTCCTGGAACACCTTCCATAAGCATTGAAGCAGGGAATTGAAGGGGCACGGAGCTGCAGCCACTGTCCTTTAGCACTCCGAAGAATGTGCACACAAGCCGGCTTCGTTCTTCGCCTCGTACAAGCCACCTCTCTCTGCTGCTCCCGGAGGCGAAGAAGTGGCTGCTTCGTACACAGATGAGGGCAGCGGCAGCCGCAGGCTCCGAAGCGCGGCTTCGGCAGAAAGACGCCGGGGAGCGGCACTTCCCTCCGGACAGCTCCGGACCCCCGTAGTCTGTGTCCTGACAGGACTTCATCATAGTGAAAAGCTTTGCCAGTGTGTCTCGCAGGGAAAAAGTTAACCAGCACAGCGGACTTCTCCCGCTCTTGCCAAGAAACATGGACTTGCCTCACACTCCAAAGACACCGCTCTTTTCCGAGTAGACAAGAAAATGCTCTCAGATGGCCGTGCTCGCTGCCTGCTCCTGCCCAGCTCGTAGTTTTAGGTGCGCACAAATCCCACACTGGCATTCAGTGCACAGTCAAGGCAATTGCAAAATCCAGCAGCTGCTCATTCCCAAACACAAGGCGCTGTTTATGCTCTTGCTTCCCGACAAATTCGGCGCAGCCCTTCTTTTCTGCACCTGCCACCGAGGTCTCTGCATCCTGGAGCCTCAGAGGAGGAGCACGATTTTGCCAGGAGAGGCTGTATCAGGGCGAAGTCTAAACGCAGGAAAGTTGTCCAGGAACACCTGCCATAAGCATTGAAGCAGGGAATTGAAGGGGCACGGATCTGCAGCCACTGTCCTTTAGCAATCCGAAGAATGCGCACACAAGCCGGCTTCGTTCTTCGCCTCGTACAAGCCTCCTCTCTCTGCAGCCCCACGGAGGCGAAGAAGCGGCTGCTTCGTGCACAGATGAGGGCAGCGGCAGCCGCAGGCTCCGAAGCGCGGCTTCGGCAGAAAGACGCCGGGGAGCGGCACTTCCCTCCGGACAGCTCCGGATCGCCGTAGTCTGCGTTCTGACAGGACTGCATCATAGCGAAAAGCTTTGCCAGTGTGTCTCGCAGGGAAAAAGCTTACCAGCACAGCGGACTTATCCCGCTCTTGCCCAGAAACATGGACTTGCCTCACACTCCAAAGACACCGCTCTTTCCTGGGCAGGCTAGGAAATGCTCTCAGATGGCCGTGCTGTCTGCCTGCTCCTGCCCAGCTCGTAGTTTTAGGTGCGCACATCCCAGCCTGGCATTCAGTGCACAGTCAAGGCAATTGCAAAATCCAGCAGCTGCTCATTCCCAAACACAAGGCGCTGTTTAGGCCCTTGCTTCCCGACAAATTCGGCGCTGCCCTACTTTTCTGCACCTGCCACCGAGGTCTCTGCATCCTGGAGCCTCAGAGGACGAGCACGATTTTGCAGGGAGGGGCTGTATCAGGACAAAGTATAAACGCAGGAAAGTAGTCCAGGAACACCTGCCATAAGCATGCCAGCCGTGAATTCAAGGGGCACGGAGCTGCAGCCACTGTCCTTTAGCAATCCGAAGAATGCGCACACAAGCCGGCTTCGTTCTTCGCCTCCTACAAGCCACCGTCTCTGCGGCTCCCGGAGGCGAAGGAGTGGCTGCTTCGTGTACAGATGAGGGCAGCGGCAGCCGCAGGCTCCGAAGCGCGGCTTCGGCAGAAAGACGCCGGGGAGCGGCACTTCCCTCCGGACAGCTCCGGATCGCCGTAGTCTGCGTCCTGACAGGACTGCATCATAGCGAAAAGCTTTGCCAGTGTGTCTCGCAGGGAAAAAGCTTACCAGCACAGCAGACTTATCCCGCTCTTGCCCAGAAACATGGACTTGCCTCACATTCCAAAGACACTGCTCTTTCCTAAGCAGGCTAGGAAATTCTCTCAGATGGCCGTGCTGTCTGCCTGCTCCTGCCCAGCTCGTAGTTTTAGGTGCGCACAAATCCCAGACTGGCATTCAGTGCACAGTCAAGGCAATTGCAAAATCCAGCAGCTGCTCATTCCCAAACACAAGGCGCTGTTTATGCTCTTGCTTCCCGACAAATTCGGCGCAGCCCTTCTTTTCTGCACCTGCCACCGAGGTCTCTGCATCCTGGAGCCTCAGAGGACGAGCACGATTTTGCAGGGAGGGGCTGTATCAGGGCGAAGTATAAACGCAGGAAAGTAGTCCAGGAACACCTGCCATAAGCATGCCAGCCGTGAATTCAAGGGGCACGGATCTGCAGCCACTGTCCTTTAGCAATCCGAAGAATGCGCACACAAGCCGGCTTCGTTCTTCGCCTCGTACAAGCCACCTCTCTCTGCGGCTCCCGGAGGCGAAGAAGCGGCTGCTTCGTGCACAGATGAGGACAGCGGCAGCCGCAGGCTCCGAAGCGCGGCTTCGGCAGAAAGACGCCGGGGAGCGCCACTTCCCTCCGGACAGCTCCGGACCGCCGTAGTCTACGTCCTGAGTGGACTTCATCATAGCGAAAAGCTTTGCCAGTGTGTCTCGCAGGGAAAAAGCTTACCAGCACAGCGGACTTCTCCCGATCCTGCCCAGAAACATGGACTTGCCTCACACTCCAAAGACATTGCTCTTTCCTAAGCAGGCTAGGAAATGCTCTCAGATGGCCGTGCTGTCTGCCTGCTCCTGCCCAGCTCGTAGTTTTAGGTGCGCACATCCCAGCCTGGCATTCAGTGCACAGTCAAGGCAATTGCAAAATCCAGCAGCTGCTCATTCCCAAACACAAGTGCGCTGTTTATGCTCTTGCTTCCCGACAAATTCGGCGCAGCCCTTCTTTTCTGCAGCTGCCACCGAGGTCTCTGCATCCTGGAGCCTCAGAGGAGGAGCACGATTTTGCCAGGAGAGGCTGTATCAGGACGAAGTCTAAACGCAGGAAAGTAGTCCAGGAACACTTGCCATAAGCATTGAAGCAGGGAATTGAAGGGGCACGGAGCTGCAGCCACTGTCCTTTAGCAATCCGAAGAATGCGCACACAAGCCGGCTTCGTTCTTCGCCTCCTACAAGCCACCTCTCTCTGCGGCTCCCGGAGGCGAAGGAGCGGCTGCTTGGTGCACAGATGAGGGCTGCGGCAGCCGCAGGCTCCGAAGCGCGGCTTCGGCAGAAAGACGCCGGGGAGCGCCACTTCCCTCCGGACAGCTCCGGACCCCCGTAGTCTGCGTCCTGACCGAAATGCATCGTGGCGAAAAGCTTTGCCAGTGTGTCTCGCAGGGAAAAAGCTTACCAGCACAGCAGACTTATCCCGCTCTTGCCAAGAAACATGGACTTGCCTCACACTCCAAAGACACCGCTCTTTCCTGGGCAGGCTAGGAAATGCTCTCAGATGGCCGTGCTGTCTGCCTGCTCCTGCCCAGCTCGTAGTTTTAGGTGCGCACATCCCAGCCTGGCATTCAGTGCACAGTCAAGGCAATTGCAAAATCCAGCAGCTGCTCATTCCCAAACACAAGGCGCTGTTTATGCTCTTGCTTCCCGACAAATTCGGTGCAGCCCTTCTTTTCTGCAGCTGCCACCGAGGTCTCTGCATCCTGGAGCCTCAGAGGACGAGCACGATTTTGCCAGGAGAGGCTGTATCAGGGCGAAGTCAAAAGGCAGGAAAGTAGTCCAGGAACACCTGCCATAAGCATTGAAGCAGGGAATTGAAGGGGCACGGATCTGCAGCCACTGTCCTTTAGCAATCCGAAGAATGCGCACACAAGCCGGCTTCGTTCTTCGCCTCCTACAAGCCACCTCTCTCTGCTGCTCCCGGAGGCGAAGAAGTGGCTGCTTCGTACACAGATGAGGGCAGCGGCAGCCGCAGGCTCCGAAGCCCGGCTTCGGCAGAAAGACGCCGGGGAGCGCCACTTCCCTCCGGACAGCTCCGGACAGCCGTAGTCTGCGTCCTGAGTGGACTTCATCATAGTGAAAAGCTTTGCCAGTGTGTCTCGCAGGGAAAAAGTTAACCAGCACAGCGGACTTCTCCCGCTCTTGCCAAGAAACATGGACTTGCCTCACACTCCAAAGACACTGCTCTTTTCCGAGTAGACAAGAAAATGCTCTCAGATGGCCGTGCTGTCTGCCTGCTCCTGCCCAGCTCGTAGTTTTAGGTGCGCACATCCCAGCCTGGCATTCAGTGCACAGTCAAGGCAATTGCAAAATCCAGCAGCTGCTCATTCCCAAACACAAGTGCGCTGTTTATGCTCTTGCTTCCCGACAAATTCGGCGCAGCCCTTCTTTTCTGCAGCTGCCACCGAGGTCTCTGCATCCTGGAGCCTCAGAGGAGGAGCACGATTTTGCCAGGAGAGGCTGTATCAGGACGAAGTCTAAACGCAGGAAAGTTGTCCAGGAACACCTGCCATAAGCATTGAAGCAGGGAATTGAAGGGGCACGGAGCTGCAGCCACTGTCCTTTAGCAATCCGAAGAATGCGCACACAAGCCGGCTTCGTTCTTCGCCTCGTACAAGCCTCCTCTCTCTGCAGCCCCACGGAGGCGAAGAAGCGGCTGCTTCGTGCACAGATGAGGGCAGCGGCAGGTGCAGGCTCCGAAGCGCGGCTTCGGCAGAAAGACGCCGGGGAGCGGCACTTCCCTCCGGACAGCTCCGGATCGCCGTAGTCTGCGTTCTGACAGGACTGCATCATAGCGAAAAGCTTTGCCAGTGTGTCTCGCAGGGAAAAAGCTTACCAGCACAGCGGACTTATCCCGCTCTTGCCCAGAAACATGGACTTGCCTCACACTCCAAAGACACCGCTCTTTCCTGGGCAGGCTAGGAAATGCTCTCAGATGGCCGTGCTGTCTGCCTGCTCCTGCCCAGCTCGTAGTTTTAGGTGCGCACATCCCAGCCTGGCATTCAGTGCACAGTCAAGGCAATTGCAAAATCCAGCAGCTGCTCATTCCCAAACACAAGGCGCTGTTTAGGCCCTTGCTTCCCGACAAATTCGGCGCTGCCCTACTTTTCTGCACCTGCCACCGAGGTCTCTGCATCCTGGAGCCTCAGAGGACGAGCACGATTTTGCAGGGAGGGGCTGTATCAGGACAAAGTATAAACGCAGGAAAGTAGTCCAGGAACACCTGCCATAAGCATGCCAGCCGTGAATTCAAGGGGCACGGAGCTGCAGCCACTGTCCTTTAGCAATCCGAAGAATGCGCACACAAGCCGGCTTCGTTCTTCGCCTCCTACAAGCCACCGTCTCTGCGGCTCCCGGAGGCGAAGGAGTGGCTGCTTCGTGTACAGATGAGGGCAGCGGCAGCCGCAGGCTCCGAAGCGCGGCTTCGGCAGAAAGACGCCGGGGAGCGGCACTTCCCTCCGGACAGCTCCGGATCGCCGTAGTCTGCGTCCTGACAGGACTGCATCATAGCGAAAAGCTTTGCCAGTGTGTCTCGCAGGGAAAAAGCTTACCAGCACAGCAGACTTATCCCGCTCTTGCCCAGAAACATGGACTTGCCTCACATTCCAAAGACACTGCTCTTTCCTAAGCAGGCTAGGAAATTCTCTCAGATGGCCGTGCTGTCTGCCTGCTCCTGCCCAGCTCGTAGTTTTAGGTGCGCACAAATCCCAGACTGGCATTCAGTGCACAGTCAAGGCAATTGCAAAATCCAGCAGCTGCTCATTCCCAAACACAAGGCGCTGTTTATGCTCTTGCTTCCCGACAAATTCGGCGCAGCCCTTCTTTTCTGCACCTGCCACCGAGGTCTCTGCATCCTGGAGCCTCAGAGGACGAGCACGATTTTGCAGGGAGGGGCTGTATCAGGGCGAAGTATAAACGCAGGAAAGTAGTCCAGGAACACCTGCCATAAGCATGCCAGCCGTGAATTCAAGGGGCACGGATCTGCAGCCACTGTCCTTTAGCAATCCGAAGAATGCGCACACAAGCCGGCTTCGTTCTTCGCCTCGTACAAGCCACCTCTCTCTGCGGCTCCCGGAGGCGAAGAAGCGGCTGCTTCGTGCACAGATGAGGACAGCGGCAGCCGCAGGCTCCGAAGCGCGGCTTCGGCAGAAAGACGCCGGGGAGCGCCACTTCCCTCCGGACAGCTCCGGACCGCCGTAGTCTACGTCCTGAGTGGACTTCATCATAGCGAAAAGCTTTGCCAGTGTGTCTCGCAGGGAAAAAGCTTACCAGCACAGCGGACTTCTCCCGATCCTGCCCAGAAACATGGACTTGCCTCACACTCCAAAGACATTGCTCTTTCCTAAGCAGGCTAGGAAATGCTCTCAGATGGCCGTGCTGTCTGCCTGCTCCTGCCCAGCTCGTAGTTTTAGGTGCGCACATCCCAGCCTGGCATTCAGTGCACAGTCAAGGCAATTGCAAAATCCAGCAGCTGCTCATTCCCAAACACAAGTGCGCTGTTTATGCTCTTGCTTCCCGACAAATTCGGCGCAGCCCTTCTTTTCTGCACCTGCCACCGAGGTCTCTGCATCCTGGAGCCTCAGAGGAGGAGCACGATTTTGCCAGGAGAGGCTGTATCAGGACGAAGTCTAAACGCAGGAAAGTAGTCCAGGAACACCTGCCATAAGCATTGAAGCAGGGAATTGAGGGGGCACGGAGCTGCAGCCACTGTCCTTTAGCAATCCGAAGAATGCGCACACAAGCCGGCTTCGTTCTTCGCCTCCTACAAGCCACCTCTCTCTGCGGCTCCCGGAGGCGAAGGAGCGGCTGCTTGGTGCACAGATGAGGGCAGCGGCAGCCGCAGGCTCCGAAGCGCGGCTTCGGCAGAAAGACGCCGGGGAGCGGCACTTCCCTCCGGACAGCTCCGGACCCCCGTAGTCTGCGTCCTGACCGAAATGCATCGTGGCGAAAAGCTTTGCCAGTGTGTCTCGCAGGGAAAAAGCTTACCAGCACAGCAGACTTATCCCGCTCTTGCCAAGAAACATGGACTTGCCTCACACTCCAAAGACACCGCTCTTTCCTGGGCAGGCTAGGAAATGCTCTCAGATGGCCGTGCTGTCTGCCTGCTCCTGCCCAGCTCGTAGTTTTAGGTGCGCACATCCCAGCCTGGCATTCAGTGCACAGTCAAGGCAATTGCAAAATCCAGCAGCTGCTCATTCCCAAACACAAGGCGCTGTTTATGCTCTTGCTTCCCGACAAATTCGGTGCAGCCCTTCTTTTCTGCAGCTGCCACCGAGGTCTCTGCATCCTGGAGCCTCAGAGGACGAGCACGATTTTGCCAGGAGAGGCTGTATCAGGGCGAAGTCAAAAGGCAGGAAAGTAGTCCAGGAACACCTGCCATAAGCATTGAAGCAGGGAATTCAAGGGGCACGGATCTGCAGCCACTGTCCTTTAGCAATCCGAAGAATGCGCACACAAGCCGGCTTCGTTCTTCGCCTCCTACAAGCCACCTCTCTCTGCTGCTCCCGGAGGCGAAGAAGTGGCTGCTTCGTACACAGATGAGGGCAGCGGCAGCCGCAGGCTCCGAAGCCCGGCTTCGGCAGAAAGACGCCGGGGAGCGCCACTTCCCTCCGGACAGCTCCGGACAGCCGTAGTCTGCGTCCTGAGTGGACTTCATCATAGTGAAAAGCTTTGCCAGTGTGTCTCGCAGGGAAAAAGTTAACCAGCACAGCGGACTTCTCCCGCTCTTGCCAAGAAACATGGACTTGCCTCACACTCCAAAGACACTGCTCTTTTCCGAGTAGACAAGAAAATGCTCTCAGATGGCCGTGCTCGCTGCCTGCTCCTGCCCAGCTCGTAGTTTTAGGTGCGCACATCCCAGCCTGGCATTCAGTGCACAGTCAAGGCAATTGCAAAATCCAGCAGCTGCTCATTCCCAAACACAAGGCGCTGTTTATGCTCTTGCTTCCCGACAAATTCGGCGCAGCCCTTCTTTTCTGCAGCTGCCACCGAGGTCTCTGCATCCTGGAGCCTCAGAGGAGGAGCACGATTTTGCCAGGAGAGGCTGTATCAGGACGAAGTCTAAACGCAGGAAAGTTGTCCAGGAACACCTGCCATAAGCATTGAAGCAGGGAATTGAAGGGGCACGGAGCTGCAGCCACTGTCCTTTAGCAATCCGAAGAATGCGCACACAAGCCGGCTTCGTTCTTCGCCTCGTACAAGCCTCCTCTCTCTGCAGCCCCACGGAGGCGAAGGAGTGGCTGCTTCGTGCACAGATGAGGGCAGCGGCAGGTGCAGGCTCCGAAGCGCGGCTTCGGCAGAAAGACGCCGGGGAGCGGCACTTCCCTCCGGACAGCTCCGGATCGCCGTAGTCTGCGTTCTGAAAGGACTGCATCATAGCGAAAAGCTTTGCCAGTGTGTCTCGCAGGGAAAAAGCTTACCAGCACAGCGGACTTATCCCGCTCTTGCCCAGAAACATGGACTTGCCTCACACTCCAAAGACACCGCTCTTTCCTGGGCAGGCTAGGAAATGCTCTCAGATGGCCGTGCTGCCTTCCTGCTCCGGCCCAGCTCGTAGTTTTAGGTGCGCACATCCCAGCCTGGCATTCAGTGCACAGTCAAGGCAATTGCAAAATCCAGCAGCTGCTCATTCCCAAACACAAGGCGCTGTTTATGCTCTTGCTTCCCGACAAATTTGGCGCTGCCCTACTTTTCTGCAGCTGCCACCGAGGTCTCTGCATCCTGGAGCCTCAGAGGACGAGCACGATTTTGCAGGGAGGGGCTGTATCAGGACAAAGTATAAACGCAGGAAAGTAGTCCAGGAACACCTGCCATAAGCATGCCAGCCGTGAATTCAAGGGGCACGGAGCTGCAGCCACTGTCCTTTAGCAATCCGAAGAATGCGCACACAAGCCGGCTTCGTTCTTCGCCTCCTACAAGCCACCGTCTCTGCGGCTCCCGGAGGCGAAGGAGTGGCTGCTTCGTGTACAGATGAGGGCAGCGGCAGCCGCAGGCTCCGAAGCGCGGCTTCGGCAGAAAGACGCCGGGGAGCGGCACTTCCCTCCGGACAGCTCCGGATCGCCGTAGTCTGCGTCCTGACAGGACTGCATCATAGCGAAAAGCTTTGCCAGTGTGTCTCGCAGGGAAAAAGCTTACCAGCACAGCAGACTTATCCCGCTCTTGCCCAGAAACATGGACTTGCCTCACACTCCAAAGACACTGCTCTTTCCTAAGCAGGCTAGGAAATTCTCTCAGATGGCCGTGCTGTCTGCCTGCTCCTGCCCAGCTCGTAGTTTTAGGTGCGCACAAATCCCAGCCTGGCATTCAGTGCACAGTCAAGGCAATTGCAAAATCCAGCAGCTGCTCATTCCCAAACACAAGGCGCTGTTTATGCTCTTGCTTCCCGACAAATTCGGCGCAGCCCTTCTTTTCTGCACCTGCCACCGAGGTCTCTGCATCCTGGAGCCTCAGAGGACGAGCACGATTTTGCAGGGAGGGGCTGTATCAGGGCGAAGTATAAACGCAGGAAAGTAGTCCAGGAACACCTGCCATAAGCATGCCAGCCGTGAATTCAAGGGGCACGGATCTGCAGCCACTGTCCTTTAGCAATCCGAAGAATGCGCACACAAGCCGGCTTCGTTCTTCGCCTCGTACAAGCCACCTCTCTCTGCGGCTCCCGGAGGCGAAGAAGCGGCTGCTTCGTGCACAGATGAGGACAGCGGCAGCCGCAGGCTCCGAAGCGCGGCTTCGGCAGAAAGACGCCGGGGAGCGCCACTTCCCTCCGGACAGCTCCGGACCGCCGTAGTCTACGTCCTGAGTGGACTTCCTCATAGCGAAAAGCTTTGCCAGTGTGTCTCGCAGGGAAAAAGCTTACCAGCACAGCGGACTTCTCCCGCTCTTGCCCAGAAACATGGACTTGCCTCACACTCCAAAGACATTGCTCTTTCCTAAGCAGGCTAGGAAATGCTCTCAGATGGCCGTGCTGTCTGCCTGCTCCTGCCCAGCTCGTAGTTTTAGGTGTGCACATCCCAGCCTGGCATTCAGTGCACAGTCAAGGCAATTGCAAAATCCAGCAGCTGCTCATTCCCAAACACAAGGCGCTGTTTATGCTCTTGCTTCCCGACAAATTCGGCGCAGCCCTTCTTTTCTGCACCTGCCACCGAGGTCTCTGCATCCTGGAGCCTCAGAGGAGGAGCACGATTTTGCCAGGAGAGGCTGTATCAGGACGAAGTCTAAACGCAGGAAAGTTGTCCAGGAACACCTGCCATAAGCATTGAAGCAGGGAATTGAGGGGGCACGGAGCTGCAGCCACTGTCCTTTAGCAATCCGAAGAATGCGCACACAAGCCGGCTTCGTTCTTCGCCTCGTACAAGCCACCTCTCTCTGCGGCTCCCGGAGATGAAGAAGCGGCTGCTTCGTGCACAGATGAGGACAGCGGCAGCCGCAGGCTCCGAAGCGCGGCTTCGGCAGAAAGACGCCGGGGAGCGGCACTTCCCTCCGGACAGCTCCGGACCGCCGTAGTCTGCGTCCTGACCGGAATGCATCGTAGCGAAAAGCTTTGCCAGTGTGTCTCCAGGGAAAAAGCTTGCCAGCACAGCAGACTTATCCCGCTCTTGCCCAGAAACATGGACTTGCCTCACACTCCAAAGACACTGCTCTTTCCTAAGCAGGCTAGGAAATGCTCTCAGATGGCCGTGCTGTCTGCCTGCTCCTGCCCAGCTCGTAGTTTTAGGTGCGCACATCCCAGCCTGGCATTCAGTGCACAGTCAAGGCAATTGCAAAATCCAGCAGCTGCTCATTCCCAAACACAAGGCGCTGTTTATTCTCTTGCTTCCCGACAAATTCGGCACAGCCCTTCTTTTCTGCAGCTGCCACCGAGGTCTCTGCATCCTGGAGCCTCAGAGGACGAGCACGATTTTGCCAGGAGAGGCTGTATCAGGACGAAGTCTAAACGCAGGAAAGTTGTCCAGGAACACCTGCCATAAGCATTGAAGCAGGGAATTGAAGGGGCACGGAGCTGCAGCCACTGTCCTTTAGCAATCCGAAGAATGCGCACACAAGCCGGCTTCGTTCTTCGCCTCGTACAAGCCTCCTCTCTCTGCAGCCCCACGGAGGCGAAGAAGCGGCTGCTTCGTGCACAGATGAGGGCAGCGGCAGCCGCAGGCTCCGAAGCGCGGCTTCGGCAGAAAGACGCCGGGGAGCGGCACTTCCCTCCGGACAGCTCCGGATCGCCGTAGTCTGCGTTCTGAAAGGACTGCATCATAGCGAAAAGCTTTGCCAGTGTGTCTCGCAGGGAAAAAGCTTACCAGCACAGCGGACTTATCCCGCTCTTGCCCAGAAACATGGACTTGCCTCACACTCCAAAGACACCGCTCTTTCCTGGGCAGGCTAGGAAATGCTCTCAGATGGCCGTGCTGCCTTCCTGCTCCGGCCCAGCTCGTAGTTTTAGGTGCGCACATCCCAGCCTGGCATTCAGTGCACAGTCAAGGCAATTGCAAAATCCAGCAGCTGCTCATTCCCAAACACAAGGCGCTGTTTATGCTCTTGCTTCCCGACAAATTTGGCGCTGCCCTACTTTTCTGCAGCTGCCACCGAGGTCTCTGCATCCTGGAGCCTCAGAGGACGAGCACGATTTTGCAGGGAGGGGCTGTATCAGGACAAAGTATAAACGCAGGAAAGTAGTCCAGGAACACCTGCCATAAGCATGCCAGCCGTGAATTCAAGGGGCACGGATCTGCAGCCACTGTCCTTTAGCAATCCGAAGAATGCGCACACAAGCCGGCTTCGTTCTTCGCCTCCTACAAGCCACCGTCTCTGCGGCTCCCGGAGGCGAAGGAGTGGCTGCTTCGTGTACAGATGAGGGCAGCGGCAGCCGCAGGCTCCGAAGCGCGGCTTCGGCAGAAAGACGCCGGGGAGCGGCACTTCCCTCCGGACAGCTCCGGATCGCCGGAGTCTGCGTCCTGACAGGACTGCATCATAGCGAAAAGCTTTGCCAGTGTGTCTCGCAGGGAAAAAGCTTACCAGCACAGCAGACTTATCCCGCTCTTGCCCAGAAACATGGACTTGCCTCACACTCCAAAGACACTGCTCTTTCCTAAGCAGGCTAGGAAATTCTCTCAGATGGCCGTGCTGTCTGCCTGCTCCTGCCCAGCTCGTAGTTTTAGGTGTGCACATCCCA
The DNA here is from genome assembly GCF_050655825.1 of Lonchura striata. NCBI lineage: Eukaryota > Metazoa > Chordata > Aves > Passeriformes > Estrildidae > Lonchura > Lonchura striata. The sequence goes on from NC_140740.1 coordinate 35,406,478, forward strand.
GCCTGGCATTCAGTGCACAGTCAAGGCAATTGCAAAATCCAGCAGCTGCTCATTCCCAAACACAAGGCGCTGTTTATGCTCTTGCTTCCCGACAAATTCGGCGCAGCCCTTCTTTTCTGCACCTGCCACCGAGGTCTCTGCATCCTGGAGCCTCAGAGGAGGAGCACGATTTTGCCAGGAGAGGCTGTATCAGGACGAAGTCTAAACGCAGGAAAGTTGTCCAGGAACACCTGCCATAAGCATTGAAGCAGGGAATTGAGGGGGCACGGAGCTGCAGCCACTGTCCTTTAGCAATCCGAAGAATGCGCACACAAGCCGGCTTCGTTCTTCGCCTCGTACAAGCCACCTCTCTCTGCGGCTCCCGGAGATGAAGAAGCGGCTGCTTCGTGCACAGATGAGGACAGCGGCAGCCGCAGGCTCCGAAGCGCGGCTTCGGCAGAAAGACGCCGGGGAGCGGCACTTCCCTCCGGACAGCTCCGGACCGCCGTAGTCTGCGTCCTGACCGGAATGCATCGTAGCGAAAAGCTTTGCCAGTGTGTCTCCAGGGAAAAAGCTTGCCAGCACAGCAGACTTATCCCGCTCTTGCCCAGAAACATGGACTTGCCTCACACTCCAAAGACACTGCTCTTTCCTAAGCAGGCTAGGAAATGCTCTCAGATGGCCGTGCTGTCTGCCTGCTCCTGCCCAGCTCGTAGTTTTAGGTGCGCACATCCCAGCCTGGCATTCAGTGCACAGTCAAGGCAATTGCAAAATCCAGCAGCTGCTCATTCCCAAACACAAGGCGCTGTTTATTCTCTTGCTTCCCGACAAATTCGGCACAGCCCTTCTTTTCTGCAGCTGCCACCGAGGTCTCTGCATCCTGGAGCCTCAGAGGACGAGCACGATTTTGCCAGGAGAGGCTGTATCAGGACGAAGTCTAAACGCAGGAAAGTTGTCCAGGAACACCTGCCATAAGCATTGAAGCAGGGAATTGAAGGGGCACGGAGCTGCAGCCACTGTCCTTTAGCAATCCGAAGAATGCGCACACAAGCCGGCTTCGTTCTTCGCCTCGTACAAGCCTCCTCTCTCTGCAGCCCCACGGAGGCGAAGAAGCGGCTGCTTCGTGCACAGATGAGGGCAGCGGCAGCCGCAGGCTCCGAAGCGCGGCTTCGGCAGAAAGACGCCGGGGAGCGGCACTTCCCTCCGGACAGCTCCGGATCGCCGTAGTCTGCGTTCTGAAAGGACTGCATCATAGCGAAAAGCTTTGCCAGTGTGTCTCGCAGGGAAAAAGCTTACCAGCACAGCGGACTTATCCCGCTCTTGCCCAGAAACATGGACTTGCCTCACACTCCAAAGACACCGCTCTTTCCTGGGCAGGCTAGGAAATGCTCTCAGATGGCCGTGCTGCCTTCCTGCTCCGGCCCAGCTCGTAGTTTTAGGTGCGCACATCCCAGCCTGGCATTCAGTGCACAGTCAAGGCAATTGCAAAATCCAGCAGCTGCTCATTCCCAAACACAAGGCGCTGTTTATGCTCTTGCTTCCCGACAAATTTGGCGCTGCCCTACTTTTCTGCAGCTGCCACCGAGGTCTCTGCATCCTGGAGCCTCAGAGGACGAGCACGATTTTGCAGGGAGGGGCTGTATCAGGACAAAGTATAAACGCAGGAAAGTAGTCCAGGAACACCTGCCATAAGCATGCCAGCCGTGAATTCAAGGGGCACGGATCTGCAGCCACTGTCCTTTAGCAATCCGAAGAATGCGCACACAAGCCGGCTTCGTTCTTCGCCTCCTACAAGCCACCGTCTCTGCGGCTCCCGGAGGCGAAGGAGTGGCTGCTTCGTGTACAGATGAGGGCAGCGGCAGCCGCAGGCTCCGAAGCGCGGCTTCGGCAGAAAGACGCCGGGGAGCGGCACTTCCCTCCGGACAGCTCCGGATCGCCGGAGTCTGCGTCCTGACAGGACTGCATCATAGCGAAAAGCTTTGCCAGTGTGTCTCGCAGGGAAAAAGCTTACCAGCACAGCAGACTTATCCCGCTCTTGCCCAGAAACATGGACTTGCCTCACACTCCAAAGACACTGCTCTTTCCTAAGCAGGCTAGGAAATTCTCTCAGATGGCCGTGCTGTCTGCCTGCTCCTGCCCAGCTCGTAGTTTTAGGTGTGCACATCCCAGCCTGGCATTCAGTGCACAGTCAAGGCAATTGCAAAATCCAGCAGCTGCTCATTCCCAAACACAAGGCGCTGTTTATGCTCTTGCTTCCCGACAAATTCGGCGCAGCCCTTCTTTTCTGCACCTGCCACCGAGGTCTCTGCATCCTGGAGCCTCAGAGGAGGAGCACGATTTTGCCAGGAGAGGCTGTATCAGGACGAAGTCTAAACGCAGGAAAGTTGTCCAGGAACACCTGCCATAAGCATTGAAGCAGGGAATTGAGGGGGCACGGAGCTGCAGCCACTGTCCTTTAGCAATCCGAAGAATGCGCACACAAGCCGGCTTCGTTCTTCGCCTCGTACAAGCCACCTCTCTCTGCGGCTCCCGGAGATGAAGAAGCGGCTGCTTCGTGCACAGATGAGGACAGCGGCAGCCGCAGGCTCCGAAGCGCGGCTTCGGCAGAAAGACGCCGGGGAGCGGCACTTCCCTCCGGACAGCTCCGGACCGCCGTAGTCTGCGTCCTGACCGGAATGCATCGTAGCGAAAAGCTTTGCCAGTGTGTCTCCAGGGAAAAAGCTTGCCAGCACAGCAGACTTATCCCGCTCTTGCCCAGAAACATGGACTTGCCTCACACTCCAAAGACACTGCTCTTTCCTAAGCAGGCTAGGAAATGCTCTCAGATGGCCGTGCTGTCTGCCTGCTCCTGCCCAGCTCGTAGTTTTAGGTGCGCACATCCCAGCCTGGCATTCAGTGCACAGTCAAGGCAATTGCAAAATCCAGCAGCTGCTCATTCCCAAACACAAGGCGCTGTTTATTCTCTTGCTTCCCGACAAATTCGGCACAGCCCTTCTTTTCTGCAGCTGCCACCGAGGTCTCTGCATCCTGGAGCCTCAGAGGACGAGCACGATTTTGCCAGGAGAGGCTGTATCAGGACGAAGTCTAAACGCAGGAAAGTTGTCCAGGAACACCTGCCATAAGCATTGAAGCAGGGAATTGAAGGGGCACGGAGCTGCAGCCACTGTCCTTTAGCAATCCGAAGAATGCGCACACAAGCCGGCTTCGTTCTTCGCCTCGTACAAGCCTCCTCTCTCTGCAGCCCCACGGAGGCGAAGAAGCGGCTGCTTCGTGCACAGATGAGGGCAGCGGCAGCCGCAGGCTCCGAAGCGCGGCTTCGGCAGAAAGACGCCGGGGAGCGGCACTTCCCTCCGGACAGCTCCGGATCGCCGTAGTCTGCGTTCTGAAAGGACTGCATCATAGCGAAAAGCTTTGCCAGTGTGTCTCGCAGGGAAAAAGCTTACCAGCACAGCGGACTTATCCCGCTCTTGCCCAGAAACATGGACTTGCCTCACACTCCAAAGACACCGCTCTTTCCTGGGCAGGCTAGGAAATGCTCTCAGATGGCCGTGCTGCCTTCCTGCTCCGGCCCAGCTCGTAGTTTTAGGTGCGCACATCCCAGCCTGGCATTCAGTGCACAGTCAAGGCAATTGCAAAATCCAGCAGCTGCTCATTCCCAAACACAAGGCGCTGTTTATGCTCTTGCTTCCCGACAAATTTGGCGCTGCCCTACTTTTCTGCAGCTGCCACCGAGGTCTCTGCATCCTGGAGCCTCAGAGGACGAGCACGATTTTGCAGGGAGGGGCTGTATCAGGACAAAGTATAAACGCAGGAAAGTAGTCCAGGAACACCTGCCATAAGCATGCCAGCCGTGAATTCAAGGGGCACGGATCTGCAGCCACTGTCCTTTAGCAATCCGAAGAATGCGCACACAAGCCGGCTTCGTTCTTCGCCTCCTACAAGCCACCGTCTCTGCGGCTCCCGGAGGCGAAGGAGTGGCTGCTTCGTGTACAGATGAGGGCAGCGGCAGCCGCAGGCTCCGAAGCGCGGCTTCGGCAGAAAGACGCCGGGGAGCGGCACTTCCCTCCGGACAGCTCCGGATCGCCGGAGTCTGCGTCCTGACAGGACTGCATCATAGCGAAAAGCTTTGCCAGTGTGTCTCGCAGGGAAAAAGCTTACCAGCACAGCAGACTTATCCCGCTCTTGCCCAGAAACATGGACTTGCCTCACACTCCAAAGACACTGCTCTTTCCTAAGCAGGCTAGGAAATTCTCTCAGATGGCCGTGCTGTCTGCCTGCTCCTGCCCAGCTCGTAGTTTTAGGTGCGCACAAATCCCAGACTGGCATTCAGTGCACAGTCAAGGCAATTGCAAAATCCAGCAGCTGCTCATTCCCAAACACAAGGCGCTGTTTATGCTCTTGCTTCCCGACAAATTCGGCGCAGCCCTTCTTTTCTGCACCTGCCACCGAGGTCTCTGCATCCTGGAGCCTCAGAGGACGAGCACGATTTTGCAGGGAGGGGCTGTATCAGGGCGAAGTATAAACGCAGGAAAGTAGTCCAGGAACACCTGCCATAAGCATGCCAGCCGTGAATTCAAGGGGCACGGATCTGCAGCCACTGTCCTTTAGCAATCCGAAGAATGCGCACACAAGCCGGCTTCGTTCTTCGCCTCGTACAAGCCACCTCTCTCTGCGGCTCCCGGAGGCGAAGAAGCGGCTGCTTCGTGCACAGATGAGGACAGCGGCCGCCGCAGGCTCCGAAGCGCGGCTTCGGCAGAAAGACGCCGGGGAGCGCCACTTCCCTCCGGACAGCTCCGGACCGCCGTAGTCTACGTCCTGAGTGGACTTCATCATAGCGAAAAGCTTTGCCAGTGTGTCTCGCAGGGAAAAAGCTTACCAGCACAGCGGACTTCTCCCGCTCTTGCCCAGAAACATGGACTTGCCTCACACTCCAAAGACATTGCTCTTTCCTAAGCAGGCTAGGAAATGCTCTCAGATGGCCGTGCTGTCTGCCTGCTCCTGCCCAGCTCGTAGTTTTAGGAGCGCACATCCCAGCCTGGCATTCAGTGCACAGTCAAGGCAATTGCAAAATCCAGCAGCTGCTCATTCCCAAACACAAGGCGCTGTTTATGCTCTTGCTTCCCGACAAATTCGGCGCAGCCCTTCTTTTCTGCAGCTGCCACCGAGGTCTCTGCATCCTGGAGCCTCAGAGGACGAGCACGATTTAGCCAGGAGAGGCTGTATCAGGGCGAAGTCAAAAGGCAGGAAAGTTGTCCAGGAACACCTGCCATAAGCATGCCCGCCGTGAATTCAAGGGGCACGGATCTGCAGCCACTGTCCTTTAGCAATCCGAAGAATGCGCACACAAGCCGGCTTCGTTCTTCGCCTCCTACAAGCCACCTCTCTCTGCTGCTCCCGGAGGCGAAGAAGTGGCTGCTTCGTACACAGATGAGGGCAGCGGCAGCCGCAGGCTCCGAAGCCCGGCTTCGGCAGAAAGACGCCGGGGAGCGCCACTTCCCTCCGGACAGCTCCGGACAGCCGTAGTCTGCGTCCTGAGTGGACTTCATCATAGTGAAAAGCTTTGCCAGTGTGTCTCGCAGGGAAAAAGTTAACCAGCACAGCGGACTTCTCCCGCTCTTGCCAAGAAACATGGACTTGCCTCACACTCCAAAGACACTGCTCTTTTCCGAGTAGACAAGAAAATGCTCACAGATGGCCGTGCTCGCTGCCTGCTCCTGCCCAGCTCGTAGTTTTAGGTGCGCACATCCCAGCCTGGCATTCAGTGCACAGTCAAGGCAATTGCAAAATCCAGCAGCTGCTCATTCCCAAACACAAGGCGCTGTTTATGCTCTTGCTTCCCGACAAATTCGGCGCAGCCCTTCTTTTCTGCAGCTGCCACCGAGGTCTCTGCATCCTGGAGCCTCAGAGGAGGAGCACGATTTTGCCAGGAGAGGCTGTATCAGGACGAAGTCTAAACGCAGGAAAGTTGTCCAGGAACACCTGCCATAAGCATTGAAGCAGGGAATTGAAGGGGCACGGAGCTGCAGCCACTGTCCTTTAGCAATCCGAAGAATGCGCACACAAGCCGGCTTCGTTCTTCGCCTCGTACAAGCCTCCTCTCTCTGCAGCCCCACGGAGGCGAAGAAGCGGCTGCTTCTTGCACAGATGAGGGCAGCGGCAGGTGCAGGCTCCGAAGCGCGGCTTCGGCAGAAAGACGCCGGGGAGCGGCACTTCCCTCCGGACAGCTCCGGACCCCCGTAGTCTGCGTCCTGACCGAAATGCATCGTGGCGAAAAGCTTTGCCAGTGTGTCTCGCAGGGAAAAAGCTTACCAGCACAGCGGACTTATCCCGCTCTTGCCCAGAAACATGGACTTGCCTCACACTCCAAAGACACCGCTCTTTCCTGGGCAGGCTAGGAAATGCTCTCAGATGGCCGTGCTGCCTTCCTGCTCCGGCCCAGCTCGTAGTTTTAGGTGCGCACATCCCAGCCTGGCATTCAGTGCACAGTCAAGGCAATTGCAAAATCCAGCAGCTGCTCATTCCCAAACACAAGGCGCTGTTTATGCTCTTGCTTCCCGACAAATTTGGCGCTGCCCTACTTTTCTGCAGCTGCCACCGAGGTCTCTGCATCCTGGAGCCTCAGAGGACGAGCACGATTTTGCAGGGAGGGGCTGTATCAGGACAAAGTATAAACGCAGGAAAGTAGTCCAGGAACACCTGCCATAAGCATGCCCGCCGTGAATTCAAGGGGCACGGAGCTGCAGCCACTGTCCTTTAGCAATCCGAAGAATGCGCACACAAGCCGGCTTCGTTCTTCGCCTCCTACAAGCCACCGTCTCTGCGGCTCCCGGAGGCGAAGGAGTGGCTGCTTCGTGTACAGATGAGGGCAGCGGCAGCCGCAGGCTCCGAAGCGCGGCTTCGGCAGAAAGACGCCGGGGAGCGGCACTTCCCTCCGGACAGCTCCGGATCGCCGGAGTCTGCGTCCTGACAGGACTGCATCATAGCGAAAAGCTTTGCCAGTGTGTCTCGCAGGGAAAAAGCTTACCAGCACAGCAGACTTATCCCGCTCTTGCCCAGAAACATGGACTTGCCTCACACTCCAAAGACACTGCTCTTTCCTAAGCAGGCTAGGAAATTCTCTCAGATGGCCGTGCTGTCTGCCTGCTCCTGCCCAGCTCGTAGTTTTAGGTGCGCACAAATCCCAGACTGGCATTCAGTGCACAGTCAAGGCAATTGCAAAATCCAGCAGCTGCTCATTCCCAAACACAAGGCGCTGTTTATGCTCTTGCTTCCCGACAAATTCGGCGCAGCCCTTCTTTTCTGCACCTGCCACCGAGGTCTCTGCATCCTGGAGCCTCAGAGGACGAGCACGATTTTGCAGGGAGGGGCTGTATCAGGGCGAAGTATAAACGCAGGAAAGTAGTCCAGGAACACCTGCCATAAGCATGCCAGCCGTGAATTCAAGGGGCACGGATCTGCAGCCACTGTCCTTTAGCAATCCGAAGAATGCGCACACAAGCCGGCTTCGTTCTTCGCCTCGTACAAGCCACCTCTCTCTGCGGCTCCCGGAGGCGAAGAAGCGGCTGCTTCGTGCACAGATGAGGACAGCGGCCGCCGCAGGCTCCGAAGCGCGGCTTCGGCAGAAAGACGCCGGGGAGCGCCACTTCCCTCCGGACAGCTCCGGACCGCCGTAGTCTACGTCCTGAGTGGACTTCATCATAGCGAAAAGCTTTGCCAGTGTGTCTCGCAGGGAAAAAGCTTACCAGCACAGCGGACTTCTCCCGCTCTTGCCCAGAAACATGGACTTGCCTCACACTCCAAAGACATTGCTCTTTCCTAAGCAGGCTAGGAAATGCTCTCAGATGGCCGTGCTGTCTGCCTGCTCCTGCCCAGCTCGTAGTTTTAGGAGCGCACATCCCAGCCTGGCATTCAGTGCACAGTCAAGGCAATTGCAAAATCCAGCAGCTGCTCATTCCCAAACACAAGGCGCTGTTTATGCTCTTGCTTCCCGACAAATTCGGCGCAGCCCTTCTTTTCTGCAGCTGCCACCGAGGTCTCTGCATCCTGGAGCCTCAGAGGACGAGCACGATTTAGCCAGGAGAGGCTGTATCAGGGCGAAGTCAAAAGGCAGGAAAGTTGTCCAGGAACACCTGCCATAAGCATGCCCGCCGTGAATTCAAGGGGCACGGATCTGCAGCCACTGTCCTTTAGCAATCCGAAGAATGCGCACACAAGCCGGCTTCGTTCTTCGCCTCCTACAAGCCACCTCTCTCTGCTGCTCCCGGAGGCGAAGAAGTGGCTGCTTCGTACACAGATGAGGGCAGCGGCAGCCGCAGGCTCCGAAGCGCGGCTTCGGCAGAAAGACGCCGGGGAGCGCCACTTCCCTCCGGACAGCTCCGGACCCCCGTAGTCTGTGTCCTGACAGGACTTCATCATAGTGAAAAGCTTTGCCAGTGTGTCTCGCAGGGAAAAAGTTAACCAGCACAGCGGACTTCTCCCGCTCTTGCCAAGAAACATGGACTTGCCTCACACTCCAAAGACACCGCTCTTTTCCGAGTAGACAAGAAAATGCTCTCAGATGGCCGTGCTGTCTGCCTGCTCCTGCCCAGCTCGTAGTTTTAGGTGCGCAAAAATCCCAGACTGGCATTCAGTGCACAGTCAAGGCAATTGCAAAATCCAGCAGCTGCTCATTCCCAAACACAAGGCGCTGTTTATGCTCTTGCTTCCCGACAAATTCGGCGCAGCCCTTCTTTTCTGCAGCTGCCACCGAGGTCTCTGCATCCTGGAGCCTCAGAGGAGGAGCACGATTTTGCCAGGAGAGGCTGTATCAGGGCGAAGTCTAAACGCAGGAAAGTTGTCCAGGAACACCTGCCATAAGCATTGAAGCAGGGAATTGAAGGGGCACGGAGCTGCAGCCACTGTCCTTTAGCAATCCGAAGAATGCGCACACAAGCCGGCTTCGTTCTTCGCCTCGTACAAGCCTCCTCTCTCTGCAGCCCCACGGAGGCGAAGAAGCGGCTGCTTCGTGCACAGATGAGGGCAGCGGCAGCCGCAGGCTCCGAAGCGCGGCTTCGGCAGAAAGACGCCGGGGAGCGGCACTTCCCTCCGGACAGCTCCGGATCGCCGTAGTCTGCGTTCTGACAGGACTGCATTATAGCGAAAAGCTTTGCCAGTATGTCTCGCAGGGAAAAAGCTTACGAGCACAGCGGACTTATCCCGCTCTTGCCCAGAAACATGGACTTGCCTCACACTCCAAAGACACCGCTCTTTCCTGGGCAGGCTAGGAAATGCTCTCAGATGGCCGTGCTGTCTGCCTGCTCCTGCCCAGCTCGTAGTTTTAGGTGCGCACATCCCAGCCTGGCATTCAGTGCACAGTCAAGGCAATTGCAAAATCCAGCAGCTGCTCATTCCCAAACACAAGGCGCTGTTTAGACCCTTGCTTCCCGACAAATTCGGCGCTGCCCTACTTTTCTGCACCTGCCACCGAGGTCTCTGCATCCTGGAGCCTCAGAGGACGAGCACGATTTTGCAGGGAGGGGCTGTATCAGGACAAAGTATAAACGCAGGAAAGTAGTCCAGGAACACCTGCCATAAGCATTGAAGCAGGGAATTGAAGGGGCACGGAGCTGCAGCCACTGTCCTTTAGCAATCCGAAGAATGCGCACACAAGCCGGCTTCGTTCTTCGCCTCCTACAAGCCACCGTCTCTGCGGCTCCCGGAGGCGAAGGAGTGGCTGCTTCGTGTACAGATGAGGGCAGCGGCAGCCGCAGGCTCCGAAGCGCGGCTTCGGCAGAAAGACGCCGGGGAGCGGCACTTCCCTCCGGACAGCTCCGGACCGCCGTAGTCTGCGTCCTGACAGGACTGCATCATAGCGAAAAGCTTTGCCAGTGTGTCTCGCAGGGAAAAAGCTTACCAGCACAGCAGACTTATCCCGCTCTTGCCCAGAAACACGGACTTGCCTCACATTCCAAAGACACTGCTCTTTCCTAAGCAGGCTAGGAAATTCTCTCAGATGGCCGTGCTGTCTGCCTGCTCCTGCCCAGCTCGTAGTTTTAGGTGCGCACATCCCAGCCTGGCATTCAGTGCACAGTCAAGGCAATTGCAAAATCCAGCAGCTGCTCATTCCCAAACACAAGTGCGCTGTTTATGCTCTTGCTTCCCGACAAATTCGGCGCAGCCCTTCTTTTCTGCACCTGCCACCGAGGTCTCTGCATCCTGGAGCCTCAGAGGACGAGCACGATTTAGCCAGGAGAGGCTGTATCAGGGCGAATTCTAAACGCAGGAAAGTAGTCCAGGAACACCTGCCATAAGCATGCCAGCTGTGAATTGAGGCGGCACGGAGCTGCAGCCACTGTCCTTTAGCAGTCCGAAGAATGCGCACACAAGCCGGCCTCATTCTTCGCCTCGTACAAGCCACCGCTTTCAGCGGCTCTCGGAGGTGAAGAAGCGGCTGCTTCGTGCACAGATGAGGACAGCGGCAGCCGCAGGCTCCGAAGCGTGGCTTCGGCAGAAAGACGCCGGGGAGCGCCACTTCCCTCCGGACAGATCCGGACAGCCGGAGTCTGCGTCCTGAGTGGACTTCATCATAGCGAAAAGCTTTGCCAGTGTGACTCGCAGGGAAAAAGCTTACCAGCACAGCGGACTTATCCCGATCTTGCCCAGAAACATGGACTTGCCTCACACTCCAAAGACATTGCTCTTTCCTAAGCAGGCTAGGAAATGCTCTCAGATGGCCATGCTCTCTGCCTGCTCCTGCCCAGCTCGTAGTTTTAGGTGCGCACATCCCAGCCTGGCATTCAGTGCACAGTGTAGGCAATTGCAAAATCCAGCAGCTGCTCATTCCCAAACACAAGGCGCTGTTTATGCTCTTGCTTCCCGACAAATTCGGCGCAGCCCTTCTTTTCTGCAGCTGCCACCGAGGTCTCTGCATCCTGGAGCCTCAGAGGACGAGCACGATTTTGCAGGGAGGGGCTGTATCAGGGCGAAGTCAAAACGCAGGAAAGTAGTCCTGGAACACCTGCCATAAGCATGCCAGCCGTGAATAGATGCGGCACGGAGCTGCAGCCACTGTCCTTTAGCAGTCCGAAGAATGCGCACACAAGCCGGCTTCGTTCTTCGCCTCGTACAAGCCACCGCTTTCAGCGGCTCTCGGAGGTGAAGAAGCGGCTGCTTCGTGCACAGATGAGGGCTGCGGCAGCCGCAGGCTCCGAAGCGTGGCTTCGGCAGAAAGACGCCGGGGAGCGCCACTTCCCTCCGGACAGCTCCGGACCGCCGTAGTCTGTGTCCTGACAGGACTGCATCTTAGCGAAAAGCTTTGCCAGTGTGACTCGCTGGCAAAATTTTACCAGCACAGCGAAATTATGCCGCTCTTGCCCAGAAACATGGACTTGCCTCACACTCCAAAGACACTGCTCTTTTCCGAGCAGACTAGAAAATGCTCTCAGATGGCCGTGCTCTCTGCCTGCTCCTGCCCAGCTCGTAGTTTTAGGTGCGCACATCCCAGCCTGGCATTCAGTGCACAGTCAAGGCAATTGCAAAATCCAGCAGCTGCTCATTCCCAAACACAAGTGCGCTGTTTATGCTCTTGCTTCCCGACAAATTCGGTGCAGCCCTTCTTTTCTGCAGCTGCCACCGAGGTCTCTGCATCCTGGAGCCTCAGAGGACGAGCACGATTTAGCCAGGAGAGGCTGTATCAGGGCGAATTCTAAACGCAGGAAAGTAGTCCAGGAACACCTGCCATAAGCATGCCAGCTGTGAATTGAGGCGGCACGGAGCTGCAGCCACTGTCCTTTAGCAGTCCGAAGAATGCGCACACAAGCCGGCCTCGTTCTTCGCCTCGTACAAGCCACCGCTTTCAGCGGCTCTCGGAGGTGAAGAAGCGGCTGCTTCGTGCACAGATGAGGACAGCGGCAGCCGCAGGCTCCGAAGCCTGGCTTCGGCAGAAAGACGCCGGGGAGCGCCACTTCCCTCCGGACAGATCCGGACAGCCGGAGTCTGCGTCCTGAGTGGACTTCATCATAGCGAAAAGCTTTGCCAGTGTGACTCGCAGGGAAAAAGCTTACCAGCACAGCGGACTTATCCCGCTCTTACCCAGAAACATGGACTTGCCTCACACTCCAAAGACACCGCTCTTTCCTGGGCAGGCTAGGAAATGCTCTCAGATGGCCGTGCTGTCTGCCTGCTCCTGCCCAGCTCGTAGTTTTAGATGCGCACATCCTAGCCTGGCATTCAGTGCACAGTGAAGGCAATTGCAAAATCAAGAAACTGCTCATTCCCAAACACAAGGCGCTGTTTAGGCCCTTGCTTCCCGACAAATTCGGCGCTGCCCTACTTTTCTGCAGCTGCCACCGAGGTCTCTGCATCCTGGAGCCTCAGAGGACGAGCACGATTTTGCAGGGAGGGGCTGTATCAGGACAAAGTATAAACGCAGGAAAGTAGTCCAGGAACACCTGCCATAAGCATGCCAGCCGTGAATTCAAGGGGCACGGAGCTGCAGCCACTGTCCTTTAGCAATCCGAAGAATGCGCACACAAGCCGGCTTCGTTCTTCGCCTCGTACAAGCCACCGCTTTCAGCGGCTCTCGGAGGTGAAGAAGCGGCTGCTTCGTGTACAGATGAGGACAGCGGCAGCCGCAGGCTCCATAGCGCGGCTTCAGCAGAAAGACGCCGGGGAGCGCCACTTCCCTCCGGACAGCTCCGGACCGCCGTAGTCTGCGTCCTGAGTGGACTGCATCGTAGCGAAAAGCTTTGCCAGTGTGTCTCGCACGAAAATAGCTTACCAGCACAGCGCCATTATCCCGATCTTCCCCGGAAACATGGACTTGCCTCACACTCCAAAGACACTGCTCTTTCCTGGGCAGGCTAGGAAATGCTCTCAGATGGCCATGCTCTCTGCCTGCTCCTGCCCAGCTCGTAGTTTTAGGTGCGCACATCCCAGCCTGGCATTCAGTGCACAGTCAAGGCAATTGCAAAATCCAGCAGCTGCTCATTCCCAACAATAAGGCGCTGTTTATGCTCTTGCTTCCAGACAAATTCGGCGCTGCCCTTCTTTTCTGCAGCTGCCACCGTGGTCTCTGCATCCTGGAGCCTCAGAGGACGAGCACGATTTTGACAGGAGGGGCTGTATCAGGGCGAAGTCAAAAGGCAGGAAAGTAGTCCTGGAACACCTTCCATAAGCATTGAAGCAGGGAATTGAAGGGGCACGGAGCTGCAGCCACTGTCCTTTAGCACTCCGAAGAATGTGCACACAAGCCGGCTTCGTTCTTCGCCTCCTACAAGCCACCTCTCTCTGCTGCTCCCGGAGGCGAAGAAGTGGCTGCTTCGTACACAGATGAGGGCAGCGGCAGCCGCAGGCTCCGAAGCGCGGCTTCGGCAGAAAGACGCCGGGGAGCGGCACTTCCCTCCGGACAGCTCCGGACCCCCGTAGTCTGTGTCCTGACAGGACTTCATCATAGTGAAAAGCTTTGCCAGTGTGTCTCGCAGGGAAAAAGTTAACCAGCACAGCGGACTTCTCCCGCTCTTGCCAAGAAACATGGACTTGCCTCACACTCCAAAGACACCGCTCTTTTCCGAGTAGACAAGAAAATGCTCTCAGATGGCCGTGCTGTCTGCCTGCTCCTGCCCAGCTCGTAGTTTTAGGTGCGCACAAATCCCACACTGGCATTCAGTGCACAGTCAAGGCAATTGCAAAATCCAGCAGCTGCTCATTCCCAAACACAAGGCGCTGTTTATGCTCTTGCTTCCCGACAAATTCGGCGCAGCCCTTCTTTTCTGCACCTGCCACCGAGGTCTCTGCATCCTGGAGCCTCAGAGGAGGAGCACGATTTTGCCAGGAGAGGCTGTATCAGGGCGAAGTCTAAACGCAGGAAAGTTGTCCAGGAACACCTGCCATAAGCATTGAAGCAGGGAATTGAAGGGGCACGGATCTGCAGCCACTGTCCTTTAGCAATCCGAAGAATGCGCACACAAGCCGGCTTCGTTCTTCGCCTCGTACAAGCCTCCTCTCTCTGCAGCCCCACGGAGGCGAAGAAGCGGCTGCTTCGTGCACAGATGAGGGCAGCGGCAGCCGCAGGCTCCGAAGCGCGGCTTCGGCAGAAAGACGCCGGGGAGCGGCACTTCCCTCCGGACAGCTCCGGATCGCCGTAGTCTGCGTTCTGACAGGACTGCATCATAGCGAAAAGCTTTGCCAGTGTGTCTCGCAGGGAAAAAGCTTACCAGCACAGCGGACTTATCCCGCTCTTGCCCAGAAACATGGACTTGCCTCACACTCCAAAGACACCGCTCTTTCCTGGGCAGGCTAGGAAATGCTCTCAGATGGCCGTGCTGTCTGCCTGCTCCTGCCCAGCTCGTAGTTTTAGGTGCGCACATCCCAGCCTGGCATTCAGTGCACAGTCAAGGCAATTGCAAAATCCAGCAGCTGCTCATTCCCAAACACAAGGCGCTGTTTATGCTCTTGCTTCCCGACAAATTCGGCGCAGCCCTTCTTTTCTGCAGCTGCCACCGAGGTCTCTGCATCCTGGAGCCTCAGAGGAGGAGCACGATTTTGCCAGGAGAGGCTGTATCAGGACGAAGTCTAAACGCAGGAAAGTTGTCCAGGAACACCTGCCATAAGCATTGAAGCAGGGAATTGAAGGGGCACGGAGCTGCAGCCACTGTCCTTTAGCAATCCGAAGAATGCGCACACAAGCCGGCTTCGTTCTTCGCCTCGTACAAGCCTCCTCTCTCTGCAGCCCCACGGAGGCGAAGGAGTGGCTGCTTCGTGCACAGATGAGGGCAGCGGCAGGTGCAGGCTCCGAAGCGCGGCTTCGGCAGAAAGACGCCGGGGAGCGGCACTTCCCTCCGGACAGCTCCGGATCGCCGTAGTCTGCGTTCTGAAAGGACTGCATCATAGCGAAAAGCTTTGCCAGTGTGTCTCGCAGGGAAAAAGCTTACCAGCACAGCGGACTTATCCCGCTCTTGCCCAGAAACATGGACTTGCCTCACACTCCAAAGACACCGCTCTTTCCTGGGCAGGCTAGGAAATGCTCTCAGATGGCCGTGCTGCCTTCCTGCTCCGGCCCAGCTCGTAGTTTTAGGTGCGCACATCCCAGCCTGGCATTCAGTGCACAGTCAAGGCAATTGCAAAATCCAGCAGCTGCTCATTCCCAAACACAAGGCGCTGTTTATGCTCTTGCTTCCCGACAAATTTGGCGCTGCCCTACTTTTCTGCAGCTGCCACCGAGGTCTCTGCATCCTGGAGCCTCAGAGGACGAGCACGATTTTGCAGGGAGGGGCTGTATCAGGACAAAGTATAAACGCAGGAAAGTAGTCCAGGAACACCTGCCATAAGCATGCCAGCCGTGAATTCAAGGGGCACGGAGCTGCAGCCACTGTCCTTTAGCAATCCGAAGAATGCGCACACAAGCCGGCTTCGTTCTTCGCCTCCTACAAGCCACCGTCTCTGCGGCTCCCGGAGGCGAAGGAGTGGCTGCTTCGTGTACAGATGAGGGCAGCGGCAGCCGCAGGCTCCGAAGCGCGGCTTCGGCAGAAAGACGCCGGGGAGCGGCACTTCCCTCCGGACAGCTCCGGATCGCCGTAGTCTGCGTCCTGACAGGACTGCATCATAGCGAAAAGCTTTGCCAGTGTGTCTCGCAGGGAAAAAGCTTACCAGCACAGCAGACTTATCCCGCTCTTGCCCAGAAACATGGACTTGCCTCACACTCCAAAGACACTGCTCTTTCCTAAGCAGGCTAGGAAATTCTCTCAGATGGCCGTGCTGTCTGCCTGCTCCTGCCCAGCTCGTAGTTTTAGGTGCGCACAAATCCCAGCCTGGCATTCAGTGCACAGTCAAGGCAATTGCAAAATCCAGCAGCTGCTCATTCCCAAACACAAGGCGCTGTTTATGCTCTTGCTTCCCGACAAATTCGGCGCAGCCCTTCTTTTCTGCACCTGCCACCGAGGTCTCTGCATCCTGGAGCCTCAGAGGACGAGCACGATTTTGCAGGGAGGGGCTGTATCAGGGCGAAGTATAAACGCAGGAAAGTAGTCCAGGAACACCTGCCATAAGCATGCCAGCCGTGAATTCAAGGGGCACGGATCTGCAGCCACTGTCCTTTAGCAATCCGAAGAATGCGCACACAAGCCGGCTTCGTTCTTCGCCTCGTACAAGCCACCTCTCTCTGCGGCTCCCGGAGGCGAAGAAGCGGCTGCTTCGTGCACAGATGAGGACAGCGGCAGCCGCAGGCTCCGAAGCGCGGCTTCGGCAGAAAGACGCCGGGGAGCGCCACTTCCCTCCGGACAGCTCCGGACCGCCGTAGTCTACGTCCTGAGTGGACTTCCTCATAGCGAAAAGCTTTGCCAGTGTGTCTCGCAGGGAAAAAGCTTACCAGCACAGCGGACTTCTCCCGCTCTTGCCCAGAAACATGGACTTGCCTCACACTCCAAAGACATTGCTCTTTCCTAAGCAGGCTAGGAAATGCTCTCAGATGGCCGTGCTGTCTGCCTGCTCCTGCCCAGCTCGTAGTTTTAGGTGTGCACATCCCAGCCTGGCATTCAGTGCACAGTCAAGGCAATTGCAAAATCCAGCAGCTGCTCATTCCCAAACACAAGGCGCTGTTTATGCTCTTGCTTCCCGACAAATTCGGCGCAGCCCTTCTTTTCTGCACCTGCCACCGAGGTCTCTGCATCCTGGAGCCTCAGAGGAGGAGCACGATTTTGCCAGGAGAGGCTGTATCAGGACGAAGTCTAAACGCAGGAAAGTTGTCCAGGAACACCTGCCATAAGCATTGAAGCAGGGAATTGAGGGGGCACGGAGCTGCAGCCACTGTCCTTTAGCAATCCGAAGAATGCGCACACAAGCCGGCTTCGTTCTTCGCCTCGTACAAGCCACCTCTCTCTGCGGCTCCCGGAGATGAAGAAGCGGCTGCTTCGTGCACAGATGAGGACAGCGGCAGCCGCAGGCTCCGAAGCGCGGCTTCGGCAGAAAGACGCCGGGGAGCGGCACTTCCCTCCGGACAGCTCCGGACCGCCGTAGTCTGCGTCCTGACCGGAATGCATCGTAGCGAAAAGCTTTGCCAGTGTGTCTCCAGGGAAAAAGCTTGCCAGCACAGCAGACTTATCCCGCTCTTGCCCAGAAACATGGACTTGCCTCACACTCCAAAGACACTGCTCTTTCCTAAGCAGGCTAGGAAATGCTCTCAGATGGCCGTGCTGTCTGCCTGCTCCTGCCCAGCTCGTAGTTTTAGGTGCGCACATCCCAGCCTGGCATTCAGTGCACAGTCAAGGCAATTGCAAAATCCAGCAGCTGCTCATTCCCAAACACAAGGCGCTGTTTATTCTCTTGCTTCCCGACAAATTCGGCACAGCCCTTCTTTTCTGCAGCTGCCACCGAGGTCTCTGCATCCTGGAGCCTCAGAGGACGAGCACGATTTTGCCAGGAGAGGCTGTATCAGGACGAAGTCTAAACGCAGGAAAGTTGTCCAGGAACACCTGCCATAAGCATTGAAGCAGGGAATTGAAGGGGCACGGAGCTGCAGCCACTGTCCTTTAGCAATCCGAAGAATGCGCACACAAGCCGGCTTCGTTCTTCGCCTCGTACAAGCCTCCTCTCTCTGCAGCCCCACGGAGGCGAAGAAGCGGCTGCTTCGTGCACAGATGAGGGCAGCGGCAGCCGCAGGCTCCGAAGCGCGGCTTCGGCAGAAAGACGCCGGGGAGCGGCACTTCCCTCCGGACAGCTCCGGATCGCCGTAGTCTGCGTTCTGAAAGGACTGCATCATAGCGAAAAGCTTTGCCAGTGTGTCTCGCAGGGAAAAAGCTTACCAGCACAGCGGACTTATCCCGCTCTTGCCCAGAAACATGGACTTGCCTCACACTCCAAAGACACCGCTCTTTCCTGGGCAGGCTAGGAAATGCTCTCAGATGGCCGTGCTGCCTTCCTGCTCCGGCCCAGCTCGTAGTTTTAGGTGCGCACATCCCAGCCTGGCATTCAGTGCACAGTCAAGGCAATTGCAAAATCCAGCAGCTGCTCATTCCCAAACACAAGGCGCTGTTTATGCTCTTGCTTCCCGACAAATTTGGCGCTGCCCTACTTTTCTGCAGCTGCCACCGAGGTCTCTGCATCCTGGAGCCTCAGAGGACGAGCACGATTTTGCAGGGAGGGGCTGTATCAGGACAAAGTATAAACGCAGGAAAGTAGTCCAGGAACACCTGCCATAAGCATGCCAGCCGTGAATTCAAGGGGCACGGATCTGCAGCCACTGTCCTTTAGCAATCCGAAGAATGCGCACACAAGCCGGCTTCGTTCTTCGCCTCCTACAAGCCACCGTCTCTGCGGCTCCCGGAGGCGAAGGAGTGGCTGCTTCGTGTACAGATGAGGGCAGCGGCAGCCGCAGGCTCCGAAGCGCGGCTTCGGCAGAAAGACGCCGGGGAGCGGCACTTCCCTCCGGACAGCTCCGGATCGCCGGAGTCTGCGTCCTGACAGGACTGCATCATAGCGAAAAGCTTTGCCAGTGTGTCTCGCAGGGAAAAAGCTTACCAGCACAGCAGACTTATCCCGCTCTTGCCCAGAAACATGGACTTGCCTCACACTCCAAAGACACTGCTCTTTCCTAAGCAGGCTAGGAAATTCTCTCAGATGGCCGTGCTGTCTGCCTGCTCCTGCCCAGCTCGTAGTTTTAGGTGTGCACATCCCAGCCTGGCATTCAGTGCACAGTCAAGGCAATTGCAAAATCCAGCAGCTGCTCATTCCCAAACACAAGGCGCTGTTTATGCTCTTGCTTCCCGACAAATTCGGCGCAGCCCTTCTTTTCTGCACCTGCCACCGAGGTCTCTGCATCCTGGAGCCTCAGAGGAGGAGCACGATTTTGCCAGGAGAGGCTGTATCAGGACGAAGTCTAAACGCAGGAAAGTTGTCCAGGAACACCTGCCATAAGCATTGAAGCAGGGAATTGAGGGGGCACGGAGCTGCAGCCACTGTCCTTTAGCAATCCGAAGAATGCGCACACAAGCCGGCTTCGTTCTTCGCCTCGTACAAGCCACCTCTCTCTGCGGCTCCCGGAGATGAAGAAGCGGCTGCTTCGTGCACAGATGAGGACAGCGGCAGCCGCAGGCTCCGAAGCGCGGCTTCGGCAGAAAGACGCCGGGGAGCGGCACTTCCCTCCGGACAGCTCCGGACCGCCGTAGTCTGCGTCCTGACCGGAATGCATCGTAGCGAAAAGCTTTGCCAGTGTGTCTCCAGGGAAAAAGCTTGCCAGCACAGCAGACTTATCCCGCTCTTGCCCAGAAACATGGACTTGCCTCACACTCCAAAGACACTGCTCTTTCCTAAGCAGGCTAGGAAATGCTCTCAGATGGCCGTGCTGTCTGCCTGCTCCTGCCCAGCTCGTAGTTTTAGGTGCGCACATCCCAGCCTGGCATTCAGTGCACAGTCAAGGCAATTGCAAAATCCAGCAGCTGCTCATTCCCAAACACAAGGCGCTGTTTATTCTCTTGCTTCCCGACAAATTCGGCACAGCCCTTCTTTTCTGCAGCTGCCACCGAGGTCTCTGCATCCTGGAGCCTCAGAGGACGAGCACGATTTTGCCAGGAGAGGCTGTATCAGGACGAAGTCTAAACGCAGGAAAGTTGTCCAGGAACACCTGCCATAAGCATTGAAGCAGGGAATTGAAGGGGCACGGAGCTGCAGCCACTGTCCTTTAGCAATCCGAAGAATGCGCACACAAGCCGGCTTCGTTCTTCGCCTCGTACAAGCCTCCTCTCTCTGCAGCCCCACGGAGGCGAAGAAGCGGCTGCTTCGTGCACAGATGAGGGCAGCGGCAGCCGCAGGCTCCGAAGCGCGGCTTCGGCAGAAAGACGCCGGGGAGCGGCACTTCCCTCCGGACAGCTCCGGATCGCCGTAGTCTGCGTTCTGAAAGGACTGCATCATAGCGAAAAGCTTTGCCAGTGTGTCTCGCAGGGAAAAAGCTTACCAGCACAGCGGACTTATCCCGCTCTTGCCCAGAAACATGGACTTGCCTCACACTCCAAAGACACCGCTCTTTCCTGGGCAGGCTAGGAAATGCTCTCAGATGGCCGTGCTGCCTTCCTGCTCCGGCCCAGCTCGTAGTTTTAGGTGCGCACATCCCAGCCTGGCATTCAGTGCACAGTCAAGGCAATTGCAAAATCCAGCAGCTGCTCATTCCCAAACACAAGGCGCTGTTTATGCTCTTGCTTCCCGACAAATTTGGCGCTGCCCTACTTTTCTGCAGCTGCCACCGAGGTCTCTGCATCCTGGAGCCTCAGAGGACGAGCACGATTTTGCAGGGAGGGGCTGTATCAGGACAAAGTATAAACGCAGGAAAGTAGTCCAGGAACACCTGCCATAAGCATGCCAGCCGTGAATTCAAGGGGCACGGATCTGCAGCCACTGTCCTTTAGCAATCCGAAGAATGCGCACACAAGCCGGCTTCGTTCTTCGCCTCCTACAAGCCACCGTCTCTGCGGCTCCCGGAGGCGAAGGAGTGGCTGCTTCGTGTACAGATGAGGGCAGCGGCAGCCGCAGGCTCCGAAGCGCGGCTTCGGCAGAAAGACGCCGGGGAGCGGCACTTCCCTCCGGACAGCTCCGGATCGCCGGAGTCTGCGTCCTGACAGGACTGCATCATAGCGAAAAGCTTTGCCAGTGTGTCTCGCAGGGAAAAAGCTTACCAGCACAGCAGACTTATCCCGCTCTTGCCCAGAAACATGGACTTGCCTCACACTCCAAAGACACTGCTCTTTCCTAAGCAGGCTAGGAAATTCTCTCAGATGGCCGTGCTGTCTGCCTGCTCCTGCCCAGCTCGTAGTTTTAGGTGTGCACATCCCAGCCTGGCATTCAGTGCACAGTCAAGGCAATTGCAAAATCCAGCAGCTGCTCATTCCCAAACACAAGGCGCTGTTTATGCTCTTGCTTCCCGACAAATTCGGCGCAGCCCTTCTTTTCTGCACCTGCCACCGAGGTCTCTGCATCCTGGAGCCTCAGAGGAGGAGCACGATTTTGCCAGGAGAGGCTGTATCAGGACGAAGTCTAAACGCAGGAAAGTTGTCCAGGAACACCTGCCATAAGCATTGAAGCAGGGAATTGAGGGGGCACGGAGCTGCAGCCACTGTCCTTTAGCAATCCGAAGAATGCGCACACAAGCCGGCTTCGTTCTTCGCCTCGTACAAGCCACCTCTCTCTGCGGCTCCCGGAGATGAAGAAGCGGCTGCTTCGTGCACAGATGAGGACAGCGGCAGCCGCAGGCTCCGAAGCGCGGCTTCGGCAGAAAGACGCCGGGGAGCGGCACTTCCCTCCGGACAGCTCCGGACCGCCGTAGTCTGCGTCCTGACCGGAATGCATCGTAGCGAAAAGCTTTGCCAGTGTGTCTCCAGGGAAAAAGCTTGCCAGCACAGCAGACTTATCCCGCTCTTGCCCAGAAACATGGACTTGCCTCACACTCCAAAGACACTGCTCTTTCCTAAGCAGGCTAGGAAATGCTCTCAGATGGCCGTGCTGTCTGCCTGCTCCTGCCCAGCTCGTAGTTTTAGGTGCGCACATCCCAGCCTGGCATTCAGTGCACAGTCAAGGCAATTGCAAAATCCAGCAGCTGCTCATTCCCAAACACAAGGCGCTGTTTATTCTCTTGCTTCCCGACAAATTCGGCACAGCCCTTCTTTTCTGCAGCTGCCACCGAGGTCTCTGCATCCTGGAGCCTCAGAGGACGAGCACGATTTTGCCAGGAGAGGCTGTATCAGGACGAAGTCTAAACGCAGGAAAGTTGTCCAGGAACACCTGCCATAAGCATTGAAGCAGGGAATTGAAGGGGCACGGAGCTGCAGCCACTGTCCTTTAGCAATCCGAAGAATGCGCACACAAGCCGGCTTCGTTCTTCGCCTCGTACAAGCCTCCTCTCTCTGCAGCCCCACGGAGGCGAAGAAGCGGCTGCTTCGTGCACAGATGAGGGCAGCGGCAGCCGCAGGCTCCGAAGCGCGGCTTCGGCAGAAAGACGCCGGGGAGCGGCACTTCCCTCCGGACAGCTCCGGATCGCCGTAGTCTGCGTTCTGAAAGGACTGCATCATAGCGAAAAGCTTTGCCAGTGTGTCTCGCAGGGAAAAAGCTTACCAGCACAGCGGACTTATCCCGCTCTTGCCCAGAAACATGGACTTGCCTCACACTCCAAAGACACCGCTCTTTCCTGGGCAGGCTAGGAAATGCTCTCAGATGGCCGTGCTGCCTTCCTGCTCCGGCCCAGCTCGTAGTTTTAGGTGCGCACATCCCAGCCTGGCATTCAGTGCACAGTCAAGGCAATTGCAAAATCCAGCAGCTGCTCATTCCCAAACACAAGGCGCTGTTTATGCTCTTGCTTCCCGACAAATTTGGCGCTGCCCTACTTTTCTGCAGCTGCCACCGAGGTCTCTGCATCCTGGAGCCTCAGAGGACGAGCACGATTTTGCAGGGAGGGGCTGTATCAGGACAAAGTATAAACGCAGGAAAGTAGTCCAGGAACACCTGCCATAAGCATGCCAGCCGTGAATTCAAGGGGCACGGATCTGCAGCCACTGTCCTTTAGCAATCCGAAGAATGCGCACACAAGCCGGCTTCGTTCTTCGCCTCCTACAAGCCACCGTCTCTGCGGCTCCCGGAGGCGAAGGAGTGGCTGCTTCGTGTACAGATGAGGGCAGCGGCAGCCGCAGGCTCCGAAGCGCGGCTTCGGCAGAAAGACGCCGGGGAGCGGCACTTCCCTCCGGACAGCTCCGGATCGCCGGAGTCTGCGTCCTGACAGGACTGCATCATAGCGAAAAGCTTTGCCAGTGTGTCTCGCAGGGAAAAAGCTTACCAGCACAGCAGACTTATCCCGCTCTTGCCCAGAAACATGGACTTGCCTCACACTCCAAAGACACTGCTCTTTCCTAAGCAGGCTAGGAAATTCTCTCAGATGGCCGTGCTGTCTGCCTGCTCCTGCCCAGCTCGTAGTTTTAGGTGCGCACAAATCCCAGACTGGCATTCAGTGCACAGTCAAGGCAATTGCAAAATCCAGCAGCTGCTCATTCCCAAACACAAGGCGCTGTTTATGCTCTTGCTTCCCGACAAATTCGGCGCAGCCCTTCTTTTCTGCAGCTGCCACCGAGGTCTCTGCATCCTGGAGCCTCAGAGGACGAGCACGATTTTGCAGGGAGGGGCTGTATCAGGGCGAAGTATAAACGCAGGAAAGTAGTCCAGGAACACCTGCCATAAGCATGCCAGCCGTGAATTCAAGGGGCACGGATCTGCAGCCACTGTCCTTTAGCAATCCGAAGAATGCGCACACAAGCCGGCTTCGTTCTTCGCCTCGTACAAGCCACCTCTCTCTGCGGCTCCCGGAGGCGAAGAAGCGGCTGCTTCGTGCACAGATGAGGACAGCGGCCGCCGCAGGCTCCGAAGCGCGGCTTCGGCAGAAAGACGCCGGGGAGCGCCACTTCCCTCCGGACAGCTCCGGACCGCCGTAGTCTACGTCCTGAGTGGACTTCATCATAGCGAAAAGCTTTGCCAGTGTGTCTCGCAGGGAAAAAGCTTACCAGCACAGCGGACTTCTCCCGCTCTTGCCCAGAAACATGGACTTGCCTCACACTCCAAAGACATTGCTCTTTCCTAAGCAGGCTAGGAAATGCTCTCAGATGGCCGTGCTGTCTGCCTGCTCCTGCCCAGCTCGTAGTTTTAGGAGCGCACATCCCAGCCTGGCATTCAGTGCACAGTCAAGGCAATTGCAAAATCCAGCAGCTGCTCATTCCCAAACACAAGGCGCTGTTTATGCTCTTGCTTCCCGACAAATTCGGCGCAGCCCTTCTTTTCTGCAGCTGCCACCGAGGTCTCTGCATCCTGGAGCCTCAGAGGACGAGCACGATTTAGCCAGGAGAGGCTGTATCAGGGCGAAGTCAAAAGGCAGGAAAGTTGTCCAGGAACACCTGCCATAAGCATGCCCGCCGTGAATTCAAGGGGCACGGATCTGCAGCCACTGTCCTTTAGCAATCCGAAGAATGCGCACACAAGCCGGCTTCGTTCTTCGCCTCCTACAAGCCACCTCTCTCTGCTGCTCCCGGAGGCGAAGAAGTGGCTGCTTCGTACACAGATGAGGGCAGCGGCAGCCGCAGGCTCCGAAGCCCGGCTTCGGCAGAAAGACGCCGGGGAGCGCCACTTCCCTCCGGACAGCTCCGGACAGCCGTAGTCTGCGTCCTGAGTGGACTTCATCATAGTGAAAAGCTTTGCCAGTGTGTCTCGCAGGGAAAAAGTTAACCAGCACAGCGGACTTCTCCCGCTCTTGCCAAGAAACATGGACTTGCCTCACACTCCAAAGACACTGCTCTTTTCCGAGTAGACAAGAAAATGCTCACAGATGGCCGTGCTCGCTGCCTGCTCCTGCCCAGCTCGTAGTTTTAGGTGCGCACATCCCAGCCTGGCATTCAGTGCACAGTCAAGGCAATTGCAAAATCCAGCAGCTGCTCATTCCCAAACACAAGGCGCTGTTTATGCTCTTGCTTCCCGACAAATTCGGCGCAGCCCTTCTTTTCTGCAGCTGCCACCGAGGTCTCTGCATCCTGGAGCCTCAGAGGAGGAGCACGATTTTGCCAGGAGAGGCTGTATCAGGACGAAGTCTAAACGCAGGAAAGTTGTCCAGGAACACCTGCCATAAGCATTGAAGCAGGGAATTGAAGGGGCACGGAGCTGCAGCCACTGTCCTTTAGCAATCCGAAGAATGCGCACACAAGCCGGCTTCGTTCTTCGCCTCGTACAAGCCTCCTCTCTCTGCAGCCCCACGGAGGCGAAGAAGCGGCTGCTTCTTGCACAGATGAGGGCAGCGGCAGGTGCAGGCTCCGAAGCGCGGCTTCGGCAGAAAGACGCCGGGGAGCGGCACTTCCCTCCGGACAGCTCCGGACCCCCGTAGTCTGCGTCCTGACCGAAATGCATCGTGGCGAAAAGCTTTGCCAGTGTGTCTCGCAGGGAAAAAGCTTACCAGCACAGCGGACTTATCCCGCTCTTGCCCAGAAACATGGACTTGCCTCACACTCCAAAGACACCGCTCTTTCCTGGGCAGGCTAGGAAATGCTCTCAGATGGCCGTGCTGCCTTCCTGCTCCGGCCCAGCTCGTAGTTTTAGGTGCGCACATCCCAGCCTGGCATTCAGTGCACAGTCAAGGCAATTGCAAAATCCAGCAGCTGCTCATTCCCAAACACAAGGCGCTGTTTATGCTCTTGCTTCCCGACAAATTTGGCGCTGCCCTACTTTTCTGCAGCTGCCACCGAGGTCTCTGCATCCTGGAGCCTCAGAGGACGAGCACGATTTTGCAGGGAGGGGCTGTATCAGGACAAAGTATAAACGCAGGAAAGTAGTCCAGGAACACCTGCCATAAGCATGCCCGCCGTGAATTCAAGGGGCACGGAGCTGCAGCCACTGTCCTTTAGCAATCCGAAGAATGCGCACACAAGCCGGCTTCGTTCTTCGCCTCCTACAAGCCACCGTCTCTGCGGCTCCCGGAGGCGAAGGAGTGGCTGCTTCGTGTACAGATGAGGGCAGCGGCAGCCGCAGGCTCCGAAGCGCGGCTTCGGCAGAAAGACGCCGGGGAGCGGCACTTCCCTCCGGACAGCTCCGGATCGCCGGAGTCTGCGTCCTGACAGGACTGCATCATAGCGAAAAGCTTTGCCAGTGTGTCTCGCAGGGAAAAAGCTTACCAGCACAGCAGACTTATCCCGCTCTTGCCCAGAAACATGGACTTGCCTCACACTCCAAAGACACTGCTCTTTCCTAAGCAGGCTAGGAAATTCTCTCAGATGGCCGTGCTGTCTGCCTGCTCCTGCCCAGCTCGTAGTTTTAGGTGCGCACAAATCCCAGACTGGCATTCAGTGCACAGTCAAGGCAATTGCAAAATCCAGCAGCTGCTCATTCCCAAACACAAGGCGCTGTTTATGCTCTTGCTTCCCGACAAATTCGGCGCAGCCCTTCTTTTCTGCACCTGCCACCGAGGTCTCTGCATCCTGGAGCCTCAGAGGACGAGCACGATTTTGCAGGGAGGGGCTGTATCAGGGCGAAGTATAAACGCAGGAAAGTAGTCCAGGAACACCTGCCATAAGCATGCCAGCCGTGAATTCAAGGGGCACGGATCTGCAGCCACTGTCCTTTAGCAATCCGAAGAATGCGCACACAAGCCG
This sequence comes from Lonchura striata, assembly GCF_050655825.1. Taxonomy (NCBI): domain Eukaryota; kingdom Metazoa; phylum Chordata; class Aves; order Passeriformes; family Estrildidae; genus Lonchura; species Lonchura striata. The sequence goes on from NC_140740.1 coordinate 35,432,583, forward strand.
GCTTCGTTCTTCGCCTCGTACAAGCCACCTCTCTCTGCGGCTCCCGGAGGCGAAGAAGCGGCTGCTTCGTGCACAGATGAGGACAGCGGCCGCCGCAGGCTCCGAAGCGCGGCTTCGGCAGAAAGACGCCGGGGAGCGCCACTTCCCTCCGGACAGCTCCGGACCGCCGTAGTCTACGTCCTGAGTGGACTTCATCATAGCGAAAAGCTTTGCCAGTGTGTCTCGCAGGGAAAAAGCTTACCAGCACAGCGGACTTCTCCCGCTCTTGCCCAGAAACATGGACTTGCCTCACACTCCAAAGACATTGCTCTTTCCTAAGCAGGCTAGGAAATGCTCTCAGATGGCCGTGCTGTCTGCCTGCTCCTGCCCAGCTCGTAGTTTTAGGAGCGCACATCCCAGCCTGGCATTCAGTGCACAGTCAAGGCAATTGCAAAATCCAGCAGCTGCTCATTCCCAAACACAAGGCGCTGTTTATGCTCTTGCTTCCCGACAAATTCGGCGCAGCCCTTCTTTTCTGCAGCTGCCACCGAGGTCTCTGCATCCTGGAGCCTCAGAGGACGAGCACGATTTAGCCAGGAGAGGCTGTATCAGGGCGAAGTCAAAAGGCAGGAAAGTTGTCCAGGAACACCTGCCATAAGCATGCCCGCCGTGAATTCAAGGGGCACGGATCTGCAGCCACTGTCCTTTAGCAATCCGAAGAATGCGCACACAAGCCGGCTTCGTTCTTCGCCTCCTACAAGCCACCTCTCTCTGCTGCTCCCGGAGGCGAAGAAGTGGCTGCTTCGTACACAGATGAGGGCAGCGGCAGCCGCAGGCTCCGAAGCGCGGCTTCGGCAGAAAGACGCCGGGGAGCGCCACTTCCCTCCGGACAGCTCCGGACCCCCGTAGTCTGTGTCCTGACAGGACTTCATCATAGTGAAAAGCTTTGCCAGTGTGTCTCGCAGGGAAAAAGTTAACCAGCACAGCGGACTTCTCCCGCTCTTGCCAAGAAACATGGACTTGCCTCACACTCCAAAGACACCGCTCTTTTCCGAGTAGACAAGAAAATGCTCTCAGATGGCCGTGCTGTCTGCCTGCTCCTGCCCAGCTCGTAGTTTTAGGTGCGCAAAAATCCCAGACTGGCATTCAGTGCACAGTCAAGGCAATTGCAAAATCCAGCAGCTGCTCATTCCCAAACACAAGTGCGCTGTTTATGCTCTTGCTTCCCGACAAATTCGGCGCAGCCCTTCTTTTCTGCACCTGCCACCGAGGTCTCTGCATCCTGGAGCCTCAGAGGACGAGCACGATTTAGCCAGGAGAGGCTGTATCAGGGCGAATTCTAAACGCAGGAAAGTAGTCCAGGAACACCTGCCATAAGCATGCCAGCTGTGAATTGAGGCGGCACGGAGCTGCAGCCACTGTCCTTTAGCAGTCCGAAGAATGCGCACACAAGCCGGCCTCATTCTTCGCCTCGTACAAGCCACCGCTTTCAGCGGCTCTCGGAGGTGAAGAAGCGGCTGCTTCGTGCACAGATGAGGACAGCGGCAGCCGCAGGCTCCGAAGCGTGGCTTCGGCAGAAAGACGCCGGGGAGCGCCACTTCCCTCCGGACAGATCCGGACAGCCGGAGTCTGCGTCCTGAGTGGACTTCATCATAGCGAAAAGCTTTGCCAGTGTGACTCGCAGGGAAAAAGCTTACCAGCACAGCGGACTTATCCCGATCTTGCCCAGAAACATGGACTTGCCTCACACTCCAAAGACATTGCTCTTTCCTAAGCAGGCTAGGAAATGCTCTCAGATGGCCATGCTCTCTGCCTGCTCCTGCCCAGCTCGTAGTTTTAGGTGCGCACATCCCAGCCTGGCATTCAGTGCACAGTGTAGGCAATTGCAAAATCCAGCAGCTGCTCATTCCCAAACACAAGGCGCTGTTTATGCTCTTGCTTCCCGACAAATTCGGCGCAGCCCTTCTTTTCTGCAGCTGCCACCGAGGTCTCTGCATCCTGGAGCCTCAGAGGACGAGCACGATTTTGCAGGGAGGGGCTGTATCAGGGCGAAGTCAAAACGCAGGAAAGTAGTCCTGGAACACCTGCCATAAGCATGCCAGCCGTGAATAGATGCGGCACGGAGCTGCAGCCACTGTCCTTTAGCAGTCCGAAGAATGCGCACACAAGCCGGCTTCGTTCTTCGCCTCGTACAAGCCACCGCTTTCAGCGGCTCTCGGAGGTGAAGAAGCGGCTGCTTCGTGCACAGATGAGGGCTGCGGCAGCCGCAGGCTCCGAAGCGTGGCTTCGGCAGAAAGACGCCGGGGAGCGCCACTTCCCTCCGGACAGCTCCGGACCGCCGTAGTCTGTGTCCTGACAGGACTGCATCTTAGCGAAAAGCTTTGCCAGTGTGACTCGCTGGCAAAATTTTACCAGCACAGCGAAATTATGCCGCTCTTGCCCAGAAACATGGACTTGCCTCACACTCCAAAGACACTGCTCTTTTCCGAGCAGACTAGAAAATGCTCTCAGATGGCCGTGCTCTCTGCCTGCTCCTGCCCAGCTCGTAGTTTTAGGTGCGCACATCCCAGCCTGGCATTCAGTGCACAGTCAAGGCAATTGCAAAATCCAGCAGCTGCTCATTCCCAAACACAAGTGCGCTGTTTATGCTCTTGCTTCCCGACAAATTCGGTGCAGCCCTTCTTTTCTGCAGCTGCCACCGAGGTCTCTGCATCCTGGAGCCTCAGAGGACGAGCACGATTTAGCCAGGAGAGGCTGTATCAGGGCGAATTCTAAACGCAGGAAAGTAGTCCAGGAACACCTGCCATAAGCATGCCAGCTGTGAATTGAGGCGGCACGGAGCTGCAGCCACTGTCCTTTAGCAGTCCGAAGAATGCGCACACAAGCCGGCCTCGTTCTTCGCCTCGTACAAGCCACCGCTTTCAGCGGCTCTCGGAGGTGAAGAAGCGGCTGCTTCGTGCACAGATGAGGACAGCGGCAGCCGCAGGCTCCGAAGCCTGGCTTCGGCAGAAAGACGCCGGGGAGCGCCACTTCCCTCCGGACAGATCCGGACAGCCGGAGTCTGCGTCCTGAGTGGACTTCATCATAGCGAAAAGCTTTGCCAGTGTGACTCGCAGGGAAAAAGCTTACCAGCACAGCGGACTTATCCCGCTCTTACCCAGAAACATGGACTTGCCTCACACTCCAAAGACACCGCTCTTTCCTGGGCAGGCTAGGAAATGCTCTCAGATGGCCGTGCTGTCTGCCTGCTCCTGCCCAGCTCGTAGTTTTAGATGCGCACATCCTAGCCTGGCATTCAGTGCACAGTGAAGGCAATTGCAAAATCAAGAAACTGCTCATTCCCAAACACAAGGCGCTGTTTAGGCCCTTGCTTCCCGACAAATTCGGCGCTGCCCTACTTTTCTGCAGCTGCCACCGAGGTCTCTGCATCCTGGAGCCTCAGAGGACGAGCACGATTTTGCAGGGAGGGGCTGTATCAGGACAAAGTATAAACGCAGGAAAGTAGTCCAGGAACACCTGCCATAAGCATGCCAGCCGTGAATTCAAGGGGCACGGAGCTGCAGCCACTGTCCTTTAGCAATCCGAAGAATGCGCACACAAGCCGGCTTCGTTCTTCGCCTCGTACAAGCCACCGCTTTCAGCGGCTCTCGGAGGTGAAGAAGCGGCTGCTTCGTGTACAGATGAGGACAGCGGCAGCCGCAGGCTCCATAGCGCGGCTTCAGCAGAAAGACGCCGGGGAGCGCCACTTCCCTCCGGACAGCTCCGGACCGCCGTAGTCTGCGTCCTGAGTGGACTGCATCGTAGCGAAAAGCTTTGCCAGTGTGTCTCGCACGAAAATAGCTTACCAGCACAGCGCCATTATCCCGATCTTCCCCGGAAACATGGACTTGCCTCACACTCCAAAGACACTGCTCTTTCCTGGGCAGGCTAGGAAATGCTCTCAGATGGCCATGCTCTCTGCCTGCTCCTGCCCAGCTCGTAGTTTTAGGTGCGCACATCCCAGCCTGGCATTCAGTGCACAGTCAAGGCAATTGCAAAATCCAGCAGCTGCTCATTCCCAACAATAAGGCGCTGTTTATGCTCTTGCTTCCAGACAAATTCGGCGCTGCCCTTCTTTTCTGCAGCTGCCACCGTGGTCTCTGCATCCTGGAGCCTCAGAGGACGAGCACGATTTTGACAGGAGGGGCTGTATCAGGGCGAAGTCAAAAGGCAGGAAAGTAGTCCTGGAACACCTTCCATAAGCATTGAAGCAGGGAATTGAAGGGGCACGGAGCTGCAGCCACTGTCCTTTAGCACTCCGAAGAATGTGCACACAAGCCGGCTTCGTTCTTCGCCTCGTACAAGCCACCTCTCTCTGCTGCTCCCGGAGGCGAAGAAGTGGCTGCTTCGTACACAGATGAGGGCAGCGGCAGCCGCAGGCTCCGAAGCGCGGCTTCGGCAGAAAGACGCCGGGGAGCGGCACTTCCCTCCGGACAGCTCCGGACCCCCGTAGTCTGTGTCCTGACAGGACTTCATCATAGTGAAAAGCTTTGCCAGTGTGTCTCGCAGGGAAAAAGTTAACCAGCACAGCGGACTTCTCCCGCTCTTGCCAAGAAACATGGACTTGCCTCACACTCCAAAGACACCGCTCTTTTCCGAGTAGACAAGAAAATGCTCTCAGATGGCCGTGCTGTCTGCCTGCTCCTGCCCAGCTCGTAGTTTTAGGTGCGCACAAATCCCACACTGGCATTCAGTGCACAGTCAAGGCAATTGCAAAATCCAGCAGCTGCTCATTCCCAAACACAAGGCGCTGTTTATGCTCTTGCTTCCCGACAAATTCGGCGCAGCCCTTCTTTTCTGCACCTGCCACCGAGGTCTCTGCATCCTGGAGCCTCAGAGGAGGAGCACGATTTTGCCAGGAGAGGCTGTATCAGGGCGAAGTCTAAACGCAGGAAAGTTGTCCAGGAACACCTGCCATAAGCATTGAAGCAGGGAATTGAAGGGGCACGGAGCTGCAGCCACTGTCCTTTAGCAATCCGAAGAATGCGCACACAAGCCGGCTTCGTTCTTCGCCTCGTACAAGCCTCCTCTCTCTGCAGCCCCACGGAGGCGAAGAAGCGGCTGCTTCGTGCACAGATGAGGGCAGCGGCAGCCGCAGGCTCCGAAGCGCGGCTTCGGCAGAAAGACGCCGGGGAGCGGCACTTCCCTCCGGACAGCTCCGGATCGCCGTAGTCTGCGTTCTGACAGGACTGCATCATAGCGAAAAGCTTTGCCAGTGTGTCTCGCAGGGAAAAAGCTTACCAGCACAGCGGACTTATCCCGCTCTTGCCCAGAAACATGGACTTGCCTCACACTCCAAAGACACCGCTCTTTCCTGGGCAGGCTAGGAAATGCTCTCAGATGGCCGTGCTGTCTGCCTGCTCCTGCCCAGCTCGTAGTTTTAGGTGCGCACATCCCAGCCTGGCATTCAGTGCACAGTCAAGGCAATTGCAAAATCCAGCAGCTGCTCATTCCCAAACACAAGGCGCTGTTTAGGCCCTTGCTTCCCGACAAATTCGGCGCTGCCCTACTTTTCTGCACCTGCCACCGAGGTCTCTGCATCCTGGAGCCTCAGAGGACGAGCACGATTTTGCAGGGAGGGGCTGTATCAGGACAAAGTATAAACGCAGGAAAGTAGTCCAGGAACACCTGCCATAAGCATGCCAGCCGTGAATTCAAGGGGCACGGAGCTGCAGCCACTGTCCTTTAGCAATCCGAAGAATGCGCACACAAGCCGGCTTCGTTCTTCGCCTCCTACAAGCCACCGTCTCTGCGGCTCCCGGAGGCGAAGGAGTGGCTGCTTCGTGTACAGATGAGGGCAGCGGCAGCCGCAGGCTCCGAAGCGCGGCTTCGGCAGAAAGACGCCGGGGAGCGGCACTTCCCTCCGGACAGCTCCGGATCGCCGTAGTCTGCGTCCTGACAGGACTGCATCATAGCGAAAAGCTTTGCCAGTGTGTCTCGCAGGGAAAAAGCTTACCAGCACAGCAGACTTATCCCGCTCTTGCCCAGAAACATGGACTTGCCTCACATTCCAAAGACACTGCTCTTTCCTAAGCAGGCTAGGAAATTCTCTCAGATGGCCGTGCTGTCTGCCTGCTCCTGCCCAGCTCGTAGTTTTAGGTGCGCACAAATCCCAGACTGGCATTCAGTGCACAGTCAAGGCAATTGCAAAATCCAGCAGCTGCTCATTCCCAAACACAAGGCGCTGTTTATGCTCTTGCTTCCCGACAAATTCGGCGCAGCCCTTCTTTTCTGCACCTGCCACCGAGGTCTCTGCATCCTGGAGCCTCAGAGGACGAGCACGATTTTGCAGGGAGGGGCTGTATCAGGGCGAAGTATAAACGCAGGAAAGTAGTCCAGGAACACCTGCCATAAGCATGCCAGCCGTGAATTCAAGGGGCACGGATCTGCAGCCACTGTCCTTTAGCAATCCGAAGAATGCGCACACAAGCCGGCTTCGTTCTTCGCCTCGTACAAGCCACCTCTCTCTGCGGCTCCCGGAGGCGAAGAAGCGGCTGCTTCGTGCACAGATGAGGACAGCGGCAGCCGCAGGCTCCGAAGCGCGGCTTCGGCAGAAAGACGCCGGGGAGCGCCACTTCCCTCCGGACAGCTCCGGACCGCCGTAGTCTACGTCCTGAGTGGACTTCATCATAGCGAAAAGCTTTGCCAGTGTGTCTCGCAGGGAAAAAGCTTACCAGCACAGCGGACTTCTCCCGATCCTGCCCAGAAACATGGACTTGCCTCACACTCCAAAGACATTGCTCTTTCCTAAGCAGGCTAGGAAATGCTCTCAGATGGCCGTGCTGTCTGCCTGCTCCTGCCCAGCTCGTAGTTTTAGGTGCGCACATCCCAGCCTGGCATTCAGTGCACAGTCAAGGCAATTGCAAAATCCAGCAGCTGCTCATTCCCAAACACAAGTGCGCTGTTTATGCTCTTGCTTCCCGACAAATTCGGCGCAGCCCTTCTTTTCTGCAGCTGCCACCGAGGTCTCTGCATCCTGGAGCCTCAGAGGAGGAGCACGATTTTGCCAGGAGAGGCTGTATCAGGACGAAGTCTAAACGCAGGAAAGTAGTCCAGGAACACTTGCCATAAGCATTGAAGCAGGGAATTGAAGGGGCACGGAGCTGCAGCCACTGTCCTTTAGCAATCCGAAGAATGCGCACACAAGCCGGCTTCGTTCTTCGCCTCCTACAAGCCACCTCTCTCTGCGGCTCCCGGAGGCGAAGGAGCGGCTGCTTGGTGCACAGATGAGGGCTGCGGCAGCCGCAGGCTCCGAAGCGCGGCTTCGGCAGAAAGACGCCGGGGAGCGGCACTTCCCTCCGGACAGCTCCGGACCCCCGTAGTCTGCGTCCTGACCGAAATGCATCGTGGCGAAAAGCTTTGCCAGTGTGTCTCGCAGGGAAAAAGCTTACCAGCACAGCAGACTTATCCCGCTCTTGCCAAGAAACATGGACTTGCCTCACACTCCAAAGACACCGCTCTTTCCTGGGCAGGCTAGGAAATGCTCTCAGATGGCCGTGCTGTCTGCCTGCTCCTGCCCAGCTCGTAGTTTTAGGTGCGCACATCCCAGCCTGGCATTCAGTGCACAGTCAAGGCAATTGCAAAATCCAGCAGCTGCTCATTCCCAAACACAAGGCGCTGTTTATGCTCTTGCTTCCCGACAAATTCGGTGCAGCCCTTCTTTTCTGCAGCTGCCACCGAGGTCTCTGCATCCTGGAGCCTCAGAGGACGAGCACGATTTTGCCAGGAGAGGCTGTATCAGGGCGAAGTCAAAAGGCAGGAAAGTAGTCCAGGAACACCTGCCATAAGCATTGAAGCAGGGAATTGAAGGGGCACGGATCTGCAGCCACTGTCCTTTAGCAATCCGAAGAATGCGCACACAAGCCGGCTTCGTTCTTCGCCTCCTACAAGCCACCTCTCTCTGCTGCTCCCGGAGGCGAAGAAGTGGCTGCTTCGTACACAGATGAGGGCAGCGGCAGCCGCAGGCTCCGAAGCCCGGCTTCGGCAGAAAGACGCCGGGGAGCGCCACTTCCCTCCGGACAGCTCCGGACAGCCGTAGTCTGCGTCCTGAGTGGACTTCATCATAGTGAAAAGCTTTGCCAGTGTGTCTCGCAGGGAAAAAGTTAACCAGCACAGCGGACTTCTCCCGCTCTTGCCAAGAAACATGGACTTGCCTCACACTCCAAAGACACTGCTCTTTTCCGAGTAGACAAGAAAATGCTCTCAGATGGCCGTGCTGTCTGCCTGCTCCTGCCCAGCTCGTAGTTTTAGGTGCGCACATCCCAGCCTGGCATTCAGTGCACAGTCAAGGCAATTGCAAAATCCAGCAGCTGCTCATTCCCAAACACAAGGCGCTGTTTATGCTCTTGCTTCCCGACAAATTCGGCGCAGCCCTTCTTTTCTGCAGCTGCCACCGAGGTCTCTGCATCCTGGAGCCTCAGAGGAGGAGCACGATTTTGCCAGGAGAGGCTGTATCAGGACGAAGTCTAAACGCAGGAAAGTTGTCCAGGAACACCTGCCATAAGCATTGAAGCAGGGAATTGAAGGGGCACGGAGCTGCAGCCACTGTCCTTTAGCAATCCGAAGAATGCGCACACAAGCCGGCTTCGTTCTTCGCCTCGTACAAGCCTCCTCTCTCTGCAGCCCCACGGAGGCGAAGAAGCGGCTGCTTCGTGCACAGATGAGGGCAGCGGCAGGTGCAGGCTCCGAAGCGCGGCTTCGGCAGAAAGACGCCGGGGAGCGGCACTTCCCTCCGGACAGCTCCGGATCGCCGTAGTCTGCGTTCTGACAGGACTGCATCATAGCGAAAAGCTTTGCCAGTGTGTCTCGCAGGGAAAAAGCTTACCAGCACAGCGGACTTATCCCGCTCTTGCCCAGAAACATGGACTTGCCTCACACTCCAAAGACACCGCTCTTTCCTGGGCAGGCTAGGAAATGCTCTCAGATGGCCGTGCTGTCTGCCTGCTCCTGCCCAGCTCGTAGTTTTAGGTGCGCACATCCCAGCCTGGCATTCAGTGCACAGTCAAGGCAATTGCAAAATCCAGCAGCTGCTCATTCCCAAACACAAGGCGCTGTTTAGGCCCTTGCTTCCCGACAAATTCGGCGCTGCCCTACTTTTCTGCACCTGCCACCGAGGTCTCTGCATCCTGGAGCCTCAGAGGACGAGCACGATTTTGCAGGGAGGGGCTGTATCAGGACAAAGTATAAACGCAGGAAAGTAGTCCAGGAACACCTGCCATAAGCATGCCAGCCGTGAATTCAAGGGGCACGGAGCTGCAGCCACTGTCCTTTAGCAATCCGAAGAATGCGCACACAAGCCGGCTTCGTTCTTCGCCTCCTACAAGCCACCGTCTCTGCGGCTCCCGGAGGCGAAGGAGTGGCTGCTTCGTGTACAGATGAGGGCAGCGGCAGCCGCAGGCTCCGAAGCGCGGCTTCGGCAGAAAGACGCCGGGGAGCGGCACTTCCCTCCGGACAGCTCCGGATCGCCGTAGTCTGCGTCCTGACAGGACTGCATCATAGCGAAAAGCTTTGCCAGTGTGTCTCGCAGGGAAAAAGCTTACCAGCACAGCAGACTTATCCCGCTCTTGCCCAGAAACATGGACTTGCCTCACATTCCAAAGACACTGCTCTTTCCTAAGCAGGCTAGGAAATTCTCTCAGATGGCCGTGCTGTCTGCCTGCTCCTGCCCAGCTCGTAGTTTTAGGTGCGCACAAATCCCAGACTGGCATTCAGTGCACAGTCAAGGCAATTGCAAAATCCAGCAGCTGCTCATTCCCAAACACAAGGCGCTGTTTATGCTCTTGCTTCCCGACAAATTCGGCGCAGCCCTTCTTTTCTGCACCTGCCACCGAGGTCTCTGCATCCTGGAGCCTCAGAGGACGAGCACGATTTTGCAGGGAGGGGCTGTATCAGGGCGAAGTATAAACGCAGGAAAGTAGTCCAGGAACACCTGCCATAAGCATGCCAGCCGTGAATTCAAGGGGCACGGATCTGCAGCCACTGTCCTTTAGCAATCCGAAGAATGCGCACACAAGCCGGCTTCGTTCTTCGCCTCGTACAAGCCACCTCTCTCTGCGGCTCCCGGAGGCGAAGAAGCGGCTGCTTCGTGCACAGATGAGGACAGCGGCAGCCGCAGGCTCCGAAGCGCGGCTTCGGCAGAAAGACGCCGGGGAGCGCCACTTCCCTCCGGACAGCTCCGGACCGCCGTAGTCTACGTCCTGAGTGGACTTCATCATAGCGAAAAGCTTTGCCAGTGTGTCTCGCAGGGAAAAAGCTTACCAGCACAGCGGACTTCTCCCGATCCTGCCCAGAAACATGGACTTGCCTCACACTCCAAAGACATTGCTCTTTCCTAAGCAGGCTAGGAAATGCTCTCAGATGGCCGTGCTGTCTGCCTGCTCCTGCCCAGCTCGTAGTTTTAGGTGCGCACATCCCAGCCTGGCATTCAGTGCACAGTCAAGGCAATTGCAAAATCCAGCAGCTGCTCATTCCCAAACACAAGTGCGCTGTTTATGCTCTTGCTTCCCGACAAATTCGGCGCAGCCCTTCTTTTCTGCACCTGCCACCGAGGTCTCTGCATCCTGGAGCCTCAGAGGAGGAGCACGATTTTGCCAGGAGAGGCTGTATCAGGACGAAGTCTAAACGCAGGAAAGTAGTCCAGGAACACCTGCCATAAGCATTGAAGCAGGGAATTGAAGGGGCACGGAGCTGCAGCCACTGTCCTTTAGCAATCCGAAGAATGCGCACACAAGCCGGCTTCGTTCTTCGCCTCCTACAAGCCACCTCTCTCTGCGGCTCCCGGAGGCGAAGGAGCGGCTGCTTGGTGCACAGATGAGGGCAGCGGCAGCCGCAGGCTCCGAAGCGCGGCTTCGGCAGAAAGACGCCGGGGAGCGGCACTTCCCTCCGGACAGCTCCGGACCCCCGTAGTCTGCGTCCTGACCGAAATGCATCGTGGCGAAAAGCTTTGCCAGTGTGTCTCGCAGGGAAAAAGCTTACCAGCACAGCAGACTTATCCCGCTCTTGCCAAGAAACATGGACTTGCCTCACACTCCAAAGACACCGCTCTTTCCTGGGCAGGCTAGGAAATGCTCTCAGATGGCCGTGCTGTCTGCCTGCTCCTGCCCAGCTCGTAGTTTTAGGTGCGCACATCCCAGCCTGGCATTCAGTGCACAGTCAAGGCAATTGCAAAATCCAGCAGCTGCTCATTCCCAAACACAAGGCGCTGTTTATGCTCTTGCTTCCCGACAAATTCGGTGCAGCCCTTCTTTTCTGCAGCTGCCACCGAGGTCTCTGCATCCTGGAGCCTCAGAGGACGAGCACGATTTTGCCAGGAGAGGCTGTATCAGGGCGAAGTCAAAAGGCAGGAAAGTAGTCCAGGAACACCTGCCATAAGCATTGAAGCAGGGAATTCAAGGGGCACGGATCTGCAGCCACTGTCCTTTAGCAATCCGAAGAATGCGCACACAAGCCGGCTTCGTTCTTCGCCTCCTACAAGCCACCTCTCTCTGCTGCTCCCGGAGGCGAAGAAGTGGCTGCTTCGTACACAGATGAGGGCAGCGGCAGCCGCAGGCTCCGAAGCCCGGCTTCGGCAGAAAGACGCCGGGGAGCGCCACTTCCCTCCGGACAGCTCCGGACAGCCGTAGTCTGCGTCCTGAGTGGACTTCATCATAGTGAAAAGCTTTGCCAGTGTGTCTCGCAGGGAAAAAGTTAACCAGCACAGCGGACTTCTCCCGCTCTTGCCAAGAAACATGGACTTGCCTCACACTCCAAAGACACTGCTCTTTTCCGAGTAGACAAGAAAATGCTCTCAGATGGCCGTGCTGTCTGCCTGCTCCTGCCCAGCTCGTAGTTTTAGGTGCGCACATCCCAGCCTGGCATTCAGTGCACAGTCAAGGCAATTGCAAAATCCAGCAGCTGCTCATTCCCAAACACAAGGCGCTGTTTATGCTCTTGCTTCCCGACAAATTCGGCGCAGCCCTTCTTTTCTGCAGCTGCCACCGAGGTCTCTGCATCCTGGAGCCTCAGAGGAGGAGCACGATTTTGCCAGGAGAGGCTGTATCAGGACGAAGTCTAAACGCAGGAAAGTTGTCCAGGAACACCTGCCATAAGCATTGAAGCAGGGAATTGAAGGGGCACGGAGCTGCAGCCACTGTCCTTTAGCAATCCGAAGAATGCGCACACAAGCCGGCTTCGTTCTTCGCCTCGTACAAGCCTCCTCTCTCTGCAGCCCCACGGAGGCGAAGGAGTGGCTGCTTCGTGCACAGATGAGGGCAGCGGCAGGTGCAGGCTCCGAAGCGCGGCTTCGGCAGAAAGACGCCGGGGAGCGGCACTTCCCTCCGGACAGCTCCGGATCGCCGTAGTCTGCGTTCTGAAAGGACTGCATCATAGCGAAAAGCTTTGCCAGTGTGTCTCGCAGGGAAAAAGCTTACCAGCACAGCGGACTTATCCCGCTCTTGCCCAGAAACATGGACTTGCCTCACACTCCAAAGACACCGCTCTTTCCTGGGCAGGCTAGGAAATGCTCTCAGATGGCCGTGCTGCCTTCCTGCTCCGGCCCAGCTCGTAGTTTTAGGTGCGCACATCCCAGCCTGGCATTCAGTGCACAGTCAAGGCAATTGCAAAATCCAGCAGCTGCTCATTCCCAAACACAAGGCGCTGTTTATGCTCTTGCTTCCCGACAAATTTGGCGCTGCCCTACTTTTCTGCAGCTGCCACCGAGGTCTCTGCATCCTGGAGCCTCAGAGGACGAGCACGATTTTGCAGGGAGGGGCTGTATCAGGACAAAGTATAAACGCAGGAAAGTAGTCCAGGAACACCTGCCATAAGCATGCCAGCCGTGAATTCAAGGGGCACGGAGCTGCAGCCACTGTCCTTTAGCAATCCGAAGAATGCGCACACAAGCCGGCTTCGTTCTTCGCCTCCTACAAGCCACCGTCTCTGCGGCTCCCGGAGGCGAAGGAGTGGCTGCTTCGTGTACAGATGAGGGCAGCGGCAGCCGCAGGCTCCGAAGCGCGGCTTCGGCAGAAAGACGCCGGGGAGCGGCACTTCCCTCCGGACAGCTCCGGATCGCCGTAGTCTGCGTCCTGACAGGACTGCATCATAGCGAAAAGCTTTGCCAGTGTGTCTCGCAGGGAAAAAGCTTACCAGCACAGCAGACTTATCCCGCTCTTGCCCAGAAACATGGACTTGCCTCACACTCCAAAGACACTGCTCTTTCCTAAGCAGGCTAGGAAATTCTCTCAGATGGCCGTGCTGTCTGCCTGCTCCTGCCCAGCTCGTAGTTTTAGGTGCGCACAAATCCCAGCCTGGCATTCAGTGCACAGTCAAGGCAATTGCAAAATCCAGCAGCTGCTCATTCCCAAACACAAGGCGCTGTTTATGCTCTTGCTTCCCGACAAATTCGGCGCAGCCCTTCTTTTCTGCACCTGCCACCGAGGTCTCTGCATCCTGGAGCCTCAGAGGACGAGCACGATTTTGCAGGGAGGGGCTGTATCAGGGCGAAGTATAAACGCAGGAAAGTAGTCCAGGAACACCTGCCATAAGCATGCCAGCCGTGAATTCAAGGGGCACGGATCTGCAGCCACTGTCCTTTAGCAATCCGAAGAATGCGCACACAAGCCGGCTTCGTTCTTCGCCTCGTACAAGCCACCTCTCTCTGCGGCTCCCGGAGGCGAAGAAGCGGCTGCTTCGTGCACAGATGAGGACAGCGGCAGCCGCAGGCTCCGAAGCGCGGCTTCGGCAGAAAGACGCCGGGGAGCGCCACTTCCCTCCGGACAGCTCCGGACCGCCGTAGTCTACGTCCTGAGTGGACTTCCTCATAGCGAAAAGCTTTGCCAGTGTGTCTCGCAGGGAAAAAGCTTACCAGCACAGCGGACTTCTCCCGCTCTTGCCCAGAAACATGGACTTGCCTCACACTCCAAAGACATTGCTCTTTCCTAAGCAGGCTAGGAAATGCTCTCAGATGGCCGTGCTGTCTGCCTGCTCCTGCCCAGCTCGTAGTTTTAGGTGTGCACATCCCAGCCTGGCATTCAGTGCACAGTCAAGGCAATTGCAAAATCCAGCAGCTGCTCATTCCCAAACACAAGGCGCTGTTTATGCTCTTGCTTCCCGACAAATTCGGCGCAGCCCTTCTTTTCTGCACCTGCCACCGAGGTCTCTGCATCCTGGAGCCTCAGAGGAGGAGCACGATTTTGCCAGGAGAGGCTGTATCAGGACGAAGTCTAAACGCAGGAAAGTTGTCCAGGAACACCTGCCATAAGCATTGAAGCAGGGAATTGAGGGGGCACGGAGCTGCAGCCACTGTCCTTTAGCAATCCGAAGAATGCGCACACAAGCCGGCTTCGTTCTTCGCCTCGTACAAGCCACCTCTCTCTGCGGCTCCCGGAGATGAAGAAGCGGCTGCTTCGTGCACAGATGAGGACAGCGGCAGCCGCAGGCTCCGAAGCGCGGCTTCGGCAGAAAGACGCCGGGGAGCGGCACTTCCCTCCGGACAGCTCCGGACCGCCGTAGTCTGCGTCCTGACCGGAATGCATCGTAGCGAAAAGCTTTGCCAGTGTGTCTCCAGGGAAAAAGCTTGCCAGCACAGCAGACTTATCCCGCTCTTGCCCAGAAACATGGACTTGCCTCACACTCCAAAGACACTGCTCTTTCCTAAGCAGGCTAGGAAATGCTCTCAGATGGCCGTGCTGTCTGCCTGCTCCTGCCCAGCTCGTAGTTTTAGGTGCGCACATCCCAGCCTGGCATTCAGTGCACAGTCAAGGCAATTGCAAAATCCAGCAGCTGCTCATTCCCAAACACAAGGCGCTGTTTATTCTCTTGCTTCCCGACAAATTCGGCACAGCCCTTCTTTTCTGCAGCTGCCACCGAGGTCTCTGCATCCTGGAGCCTCAGAGGACGAGCACGATTTTGCCAGGAGAGGCTGTATCAGGACGAAGTCTAAACGCAGGAAAGTTGTCCAGGAACACCTGCCATAAGCATTGAAGCAGGGAATTGAAGGGGCACGGAGCTGCAGCCACTGTCCTTTAGCAATCCGAAGAATGCGCACACAAGCCGGCTTCGTTCTTCGCCTCGTACAAGCCTCCTCTCTCTGCAGCCCCACGGAGGCGAAGAAGCGGCTGCTTCGTGCACAGATGAGGGCAGCGGCAGCCGCAGGCTCCGAAGCGCGGCTTCGGCAGAAAGACGCCGGGGAGCGGCACTTCCCTCCGGACAGCTCCGGATCGCCGTAGTCTGCGTTCTGAAAGGACTGCATCATAGCGAAAAGCTTTGCCAGTGTGTCTCGCAGGGAAAAAGCTTACCAGCACAGCGGACTTATCCCGCTCTTGCCCAGAAACATGGACTTGCCTCACACTCCAAAGACACCGCTCTTTCCTGGGCAGGCTAGGAAATGCTCTCAGATGGCCGTGCTGCCTTCCTGCTCCGGCCCAGCTCGTAGTTTTAGGTGCGCACATCCCAGCCTGGCATTCAGTGCACAGTCAAGGCAATTGCAAAATCCAGCAGCTGCTCATTCCCAAACACAAGGCGCTGTTTATGCTCTTGCTTCCCGACAAATTTGGCGCTGCCCTACTTTTCTGCAGCTGCCACCGAGGTCTCTGCATCCTGGAGCCTCAGAGGACGAGCACGATTTTGCAGGGAGGGGCTGTATCAGGACAAAGTATAAACGCAGGAAAGTAGTCCAGGAACACCTGCCATAAGCATGCCAGCCGTGAATTCAAGGGGCACGGATCTGCAGCCACTGTCCTTTAGCAATCCGAAGAATGCGCACACAAGCCGGCTTCGTTCTTCGCCTCCTACAAGCCACCGTCTCTGCGGCTCCCGGAGGCGAAGGAGTGGCTGCTTCGTGTACAGATGAGGGCAGCGGCAGCCGCAGGCTCCGAAGCGCGGCTTCGGCAGAAAGACGCCGGGGAGCGGCACTTCCCTCCGGACAGCTCCGGATCGCCGGAGTCTGCGTCCTGACAGGACTGCATCATAGCGAAAAGCTTTGCCAGTGTGTCTCGCAGGGAAAAAGCTTACCAGCACAGCAGACTTATCCCGCTCTTGCCCAGAAACATGGACTTGCCTCACACTCCAAAGACACTGCTCTTTCCTAAGCAGGCTAGGAAATTCTCTCAGATGGCCGTGCTGTCTGCCTGCTCCTGCCCAGCTCGTAGTTTTAGGTGTGCACATCCCAGCCTGGCATTCAGTGCACAGTCAAGGCAATTGCAAAATCCAGCAGCTGCTCATTCCCAAACACAAGGCGCTGTTTATGCTCTTGCTTCCCGACAAATTCGGCGCAGCCCTTCTTTTCTGCACCTGCCACCGAGGTCTCTGCATCCTGGAGCCTCAGAGGAGGAGCACGATTTTGCCAGGAGAGGCTGTATCAGGACGAAGTCTAAACGCAGGAAAGTTGTCCAGGAACACCTGCCATAAGCATTGAAGCAGGGAATTGAGGGGGCACGGAGCTGCAGCCACTGTCCTTTAGCAATCCGAAGAATGCGCACACAAGCCGGCTTCGTTCTTCGCCTCGTACAAGCCACCTCTCTCTGCGGCTCCCGGAGATGAAGAAGCGGCTGCTTCGTGCACAGATGAGGACAGCGGCAGCCGCAGGCTCCGAAGCGCGGCTTCGGCAGAAAGACGCCGGGGAGCGGCACTTCCCTCCGGACAGCTCCGGACCGCCGTAGTCTGCGTCCTGACCGGAATGCATCGTAGCGAAAAGCTTTGCCAGTGTGTCTCCAGGGAAAAAGCTTGCCAGCACAGCAGACTTATCCCGCTCTTGCCCAGAAACATGGACTTGCCTCACACTCCAAAGACACTGCTCTTTCCTAAGCAGGCTAGGAAATGCTCTCAGATGGCCGTGCTGTCTGCCTGCTCCTGCCCAGCTCGTAGTTTTAGGTGCGCACATCCCAGCCTGGCATTCAGTGCACAGTCAAGGCAATTGCAAAATCCAGCAGCTGCTCATTCCCAAACACAAGGCGCTGTTTATTCTCTTGCTTCCCGACAAATTCGGCACAGCCCTTCTTTTCTGCAGCTGCCACCGAGGTCTCTGCATCCTGGAGCCTCAGAGGACGAGCACGATTTTGCCAGGAGAGGCTGTATCAGGACGAAGTCTAAACGCAGGAAAGTTGTCCAGGAACACCTGCCATAAGCATTGAAGCAGGGAATTGAAGGGGCACGGAGCTGCAGCCACTGTCCTTTAGCAATCCGAAGAATGCGCACACAAGCCGGCTTCGTTCTTCGCCTCGTACAAGCCTCCTCTCTCTGCAGCCCCACGGAGGCGAAGAAGCGGCTGCTTCGTGCACAGATGAGGGCAGCGGCAGCCGCAGGCTCCGAAGCGCGGCTTCGGCAGAAAGACGCCGGGGAGCGGCACTTCCCTCCGGACAGCTCCGGATCGCCGTAGTCTGCGTTCTGAAAGGACTGCATCATAGCGAAAAGCTTTGCCAGTGTGTCTCGCAGGGAAAAAGCTTACCAGCACAGCGGACTTATCCCGCTCTTGCCCAGAAACATGGACTTGCCTCACACTCCAAAGACACCGCTCTTTCCTGGGCAGGCTAGGAAATGCTCTCAGATGGCCGTGCTGCCTTCCTGCTCCGGCCCAGCTCGTAGTTTTAGGTGCGCACATCCCAGCCTGGCATTCAGTGCACAGTCAAGGCAATTGCAAAATCCAGCAGCTGCTCATTCCCAAACACAAGGCGCTGTTTATGCTCTTGCTTCCCGACAAATTTGGCGCTGCCCTACTTTTCTGCAGCTGCCACCGAGGTCTCTGCATCCTGGAGCCTCAGAGGACGAGCACGATTTTGCAGGGAGGGGCTGTATCAGGACAAAGTATAAACGCAGGAAAGTAGTCCAGGAACACCTGCCATAAGCATGCCAGCCGTGAATTCAAGGGGCACGGATCTGCAGCCACTGTCCTTTAGCAATCCGAAGAATGCGCACACAAGCCGGCTTCGTTCTTCGCCTCCTACAAGCCACCGTCTCTGCGGCTCCCGGAGGCGAAGGAGTGGCTGCTTCGTGTACAGATGAGGGCAGCGGCAGCCGCAGGCTCCGAAGCGCGGCTTCGGCAGAAAGACGCCGGGGAGCGGCACTTCCCTCCGGACAGCTCCGGATCGCCGGAGTCTGCGTCCTGACAGGACTGCATCATAGCGAAAAGCTTTGCCAGTGTGTCTCGCAGGGAAAAAGCTTACCAGCACAGCAGACTTATCCCGCTCTTGCCCAGAAACATGGACTTGCCTCACACTCCAAAGACACTGCTCTTTCCTAAGCAGGCTAGGAAATTCTCTCAGATGGCCGTGCTGTCTGCCTGCTCCTGCCCAGCTCGTAGTTTTAGGTGTGCACATCCCAGCCTGGCATTCAGTGCACAGTCAAGGCAATTGCAAAATCCAGCAGCTGCTCATTCCCAAACACAAGGCGCTGTTTATGCTCTTGCTTCCCGACAAATTCGGCGCAGCCCTTCTTTTCTGCACCTGCCACCGAGGTCTCTGCATCCTGGAGCCTCAGAGGAGGAGCACGATTTTGCCAGGAGAGGCTGTATCAGGACGAAGTCTAAACGCAGGAAAGTTGTCCAGGAACACCTGCCATAAGCATTGAAGCAGGGAATTGAGGGGGCACGGAGCTGCAGCCACTGTCCTTTAGCAATCCGAAGAATGCGCACACAAGCCGGCTTCGTTCTTCGCCTCGTACAAGCCACCTCTCTCTGCGGCTCCCGGAGATGAAGAAGCGGCTGCTTCGTGCACAGATGAGGACAGCGGCAGCCGCAGGCTCCGAAGCGCGGCTTCGGCAGAAAGACGCCGGGGAGCGGCACTTCCCTCCGGACAGCTCCGGACCGCCGTAGTCTGCGTCCTGACCGGAATGCATCGTAGCGAAAAGCTTTGCCAGTGTGTCTCCAGGGAAAAAGCTTGCCAGCACAGCAGACTTATCCCGCTCTTGCCCAGAAACATGGACTTGCCTCACACTCCAAAGACACTGCTCTTTCCTAAGCAGGCTAGGAAATGCTCTCAGATGGCCGTGCTGTCTGCCTGCTCCTGCCCAGCTCGTAGTTTTAGGTGCGCACATCCCAGCCTGGCATTCAGTGCACAGTCAAGGCAATTGCAAAATCCAGCAGCTGCTCATTCCCAAACACAAGGCGCTGTTTATTCTCTTGCTTCCCGACAAATTCGGCACAGCCCTTCTTTTCTGCAGCTGCCACCGAGGTCTCTGCATCCTGGAGCCTCAGAGGACGAGCACGATTTTGCCAGGAGAGGCTGTATCAGGACGAAGTCTAAACGCAGGAAAGTTGTCCAGGAACACCTGCCATAAGCATTGAAGCAGGGAATTGAAGGGGCACGGAGCTGCAGCCACTGTCCTTTAGCAATCCGAAGAATGCGCACACAAGCCGGCTTCGTTCTTCGCCTCGTACAAGCCTCCTCTCTCTGCAGCCCCACGGAGGCGAAGAAGCGGCTGCTTCGTGCACAGATGAGGGCAGCGGCAGCCGCAGGCTCCGAAGCGCGGCTTCGGCAGAAAGACGCCGGGGAGCGGCACTTCCCTCCGGACAGCTCCGGATCGCCGTAGTCTGCGTTCTGAAAGGACTGCATCATAGCGAAAAGCTTTGCCAGTGTGTCTCGCAGGGAAAAAGCTTACCAGCACAGCGGACTTATCCCGCTCTTGCCCAGAAACATGGACTTGCCTCACACTCCAAAGACACCGCTCTTTCCTGGGCAGGCTAGGAAATGCTCTCAGATGGCCGTGCTGCCTTCCTGCTCCGGCCCAGCTCGTAGTTTTAGGTGCGCACATCCCAGCCTGGCATTCAGTGCACAGTCAAGGCAATTGCAAAATCCAGCAGCTGCTCATTCCCAAACACAAGGCGCTGTTTATGCTCTTGCTTCCCGACAAATTTGGCGCTGCCCTACTTTTCTGCAGCTGCCACCGAGGTCTCTGCATCCTGGAGCCTCAGAGGACGAGCACGATTTTGCAGGGAGGGGCTGTATCAGGACAAAGTATAAACGCAGGAAAGTAGTCCAGGAACACCTGCCATAAGCATGCCAGCCGTGAATTCAAGGGGCACGGATCTGCAGCCACTGTCCTTTAGCAATCCGAAGAATGCGCACACAAGCCGGCTTCGTTCTTCGCCTCCTACAAGCCACCGTCTCTGCGGCTCCCGGAGGCGAAGGAGTGGCTGCTTCGTGTACAGATGAGGGCAGCGGCAGCCGCAGGCTCCGAAGCGCGGCTTCGGCAGAAAGACGCCGGGGAGCGGCACTTCCCTCCGGACAGCTCCGGATCGCCGGAGTCTGCGTCCTGACAGGACTGCATCATAGCGAAAAGCTTTGCCAGTGTGTCTCGCAGGGAAAAAGCTTACCAGCACAGCAGACTTATCCCGCTCTTGCCCAGAAACATGGACTTGCCTCACACTCCAAAGACACTGCTCTTTCCTAAGCAGGCTAGGAAATTCTCTCAGATGGCCGTGCTGTCTGCCTGCTCCTGCCCAGCTCGTAGTTTTAGGTGCGCACAAATCCCAGACTGGCATTCAGTGCACAGTCAAGGCAATTGCAAAATCCAGCAGCTGCTCATTCCCAAACACAAGGCGCTGTTTATGCTCTTGCTTCCCGACAAATTCGGCGCAGCCCTTCTTTTCTGCAGCTGCCACCGAGGTCTCTGCATCCTGGAGCCTCAGAGGACGAGCACGATTTTGCAGGGAGGGGCTGTATCAGGGCGAAGTATAAACGCAGGAAAGTAGTCCAGGAACACCTGCCATAAGCATGCCAGCCGTGAATTCAAGGGGCACGGATCTGCAGCCACTGTCCTTTAGCAATCCGAAGAATGCGCACACAAGCCGGCTTCGTTCTTCGCCTCGTACAAGCCACCTCTCTCTGCGGCTCCCGGAGGCGAAGAAGCGGCTGCTTCGTGCACAGATGAGGACAGCGGCCGCCGCAGGCTCCGAAGCGCGGCTTCGGCAGAAAGACGCCGGGGAGCGCCACTTCCCTCCGGACAGCTCCGGACCGCCGTAGTCTACGTCCTGAGTGGACTTCATCATAGCGAAAAGCTTTGCCAGTGTGTCTCGCAGGGAAAAAGCTTACCAGCACAGCGGACTTCTCCCGCTCTTGCCCAGAAACATGGACTTGCCTCACACTCCAAAGACATTGCTCTTTCCTAAGCAGGCTAGGAAATGCTCTCAGATGGCCGTGCTGTCTGCCTGCTCCTGCCCAGCTCGTAGTTTTAGGAGCGCACATCCCAGCCTGGCATTCAGTGCACAGTCAAGGCAATTGCAAAATCCAGCAGCTGCTCATTCCCAAACACAAGGCGCTGTTTATGCTCTTGCTTCCCGACAAATTCGGCGCAGCCCTTCTTTTCTGCAGCTGCCACCGAGGTCTCTGCATCCTGGAGCCTCAGAGGACGAGCACGATTTAGCCAGGAGAGGCTGTATCAGGGCGAAGTCAAAAGGCAGGAAAGTTGTCCAGGAACACCTGCCATAAGCATGCCCGCCGTGAATTCAAGGGGCACGGATCTGCAGCCACTGTCCTTTAGCAATCCGAAGAATGCGCACACAAGCCGGCTTCGTTCTTCGCCTCCTACAAGCCACCTCTCTCTGCTGCTCCCGGAGGCGAAGAAGTGGCTGCTTCGTACACAGATGAGGGCAGCGGCAGCCGCAGGCTCCGAAGCCCGGCTTCGGCAGAAAGACGCCGGGGAGCGCCACTTCCCTCCGGACAGCTCCGGACAGCCGTAGTCTGCGTCCTGAGTGGACTTCATCATAGTGAAAAGCTTTGCCAGTGTGTCTCGCAGGGAAAAAGTTAACCAGCACAGCGGACTTCTCCCGCTCTTGCCAAGAAACATGGACTTGCCTCACACTCCAAAGACACTGCTCTTTTCCGAGTAGACAAGAAAATGCTCTCAGATGGCCGTGCTCGCTGCCTGCTCCTGCCCAGCTCGTAGTTTTAGGTGCGCACATCCCAGCCTGGCATTCAGTGCACAGTCAAGGCAATTGCAAAATCCAGCAGCTGCTCATTCCCAAACACAAGGCGCTGTTTATGCTCTTGCTTCCCGACAAATTCGGCGCAGCCCTTCTTTTCTGCAGCTGCCACCGAGGTCTCTGCATCCTGGAGCCTCAGAGGAGGAGCACGATTTTGCCAGGAGAGGCTGTATCAGGACGAAGTCTAAACGCAGGAAAGTTGTCCAGGAACACCTGCCATAAGCATTGAAGCAGGGAATTGAAGGGGCACGGAGCTGCAGCCACTGTCCTTTAGCAATCCGAAGAATGCGCACACAAGCCGGCTTCGTTCTTCGCCTCGTACAAGCCTCCTCTCTCTGCAGCCCCACGGAGGCGAAGAAGCGGCTGCTTCTTGCACAGATGAGGGCAGCGGCAGGTGCAGGCTCCGAAGCGCGGCTTCGGCAGAAAGACGCCGGGGAGCGGCACTTCCCTCCGGACAGCTCCGGACCCCCGTAGTCTGCGTCCTGACCGAAATGCATCGTGGCGAAAAGCTTTGCCAGTGTGTCTCGCAGGGAAAAAGCTTACCAGCACAGCGGACTTATCCCGCTCTTGCCCAGAAACATGGACTTGCCTCACACTCCAAAGACACCGCTCTTTCCTGGGCAGGCTAGGAAATGCTCTCAGATGGCCGTGCTGCCTTCCTGCTCCGGCCCAGCTCGTAGTTTTAGGTGCGCACATCCCAGCCTGGCATTCAGTGCACAGTCAAGGCAATTGCAAAATCCAGCAGCTGCTCATTCCCAAACACAAGGCGCTGTTTATGCTCTTGCTTCCCGACAAATTTGGCGCTGCCCTACTTTTCTGCAGCTGCCACCGAGGTCTCTGCATCCTGGAGCCTCAGAGGACGAGCACGATTTTGCAGGGAGGGGCTGTATCAGGACAAAGTATAAACGCAGGAAAGTAGTCCAGGAACACCTGCCATAAGCATGCCCGCCGTGAATTCAAGGGGCACGGAGCTGCAGCCACTGTCCTTTAGCAATCCGAAGAATGCGCACACAAGCCGGCTTCGTTCTTCGCCTCGTACAAGCCACCGTCTCTGCGGCTCCCGGAGGCGAAGGAGTGGCTGCTTCGTGTACAGATGAGGGCAGCGGCAGCCGCAGGCTCCGAAGCGCGGCTTCGGCAGAAAGACGCCGGGGAGCGGCACTTCCCTCCGGACAGCTCCGGATCGCCGGAGTCTGCGTCCTGACAGGACTGCATCATAGCGAAAAGCTTTGCCAGTGTGTCTCGCAGGGAAAAAGCTTACCAGCACAGCAGACTTATCCCGCTCTTGCCCAGAAACATGGACTTGCCTCACACTCCAAAGACACTGCTCTTTCCTAAGCAGGCTAGGAAATTCTCTCAGATGGCCGTGCTGTCTGCCTGCTCCTGCCCAGCTCGTAGTTTTAGGTGCGCACAAATCCCAGACTGGCATTCAGTGCACAGTCAAGGCAATTGCAAAATCCAGCAGCTGCTCATTCCCAAACACAAGGCGCTGTTTATGCTCTTGCTTCCCGACAAATTCGGCGCAGCCCTTCTTTTCTGCACCTGCCACCGAGGTCTCTGCATCCTGGAGCCTCAGAGGACGAGCACGATTTTGCAGGGAGGGGCTGTATCAGGGCGAAGTATAAACGCAGGAAAGTAGTCCAGGAACACCTGCCATAAGCATGCCAGCCGTGAATTCAAGGGGCACGGATCTGCAGCCACTGTCCTTTAGCAATCCGAAGAATGCGCACACAAGCCGGCTTCGTTCTTCGCCTCGTACAAGCCACCTCTCTCTGCGGCTCCCGGAGGCGAAGAAGCGGCTGCTTCGTGCACAGATGAGGACAGCGGCCGCCGCAGGCTCCGAAGCGCGGCTTCGGCAGAAAGACGCCGGGGAGCGCCACTTCCCTCCGGACAGCTCCGGACCGCCGTAGTCTACGTCCTGAGTGGACTTCATCATAGCGAAAAGCTTTGCCAGTGTGTCTCGCAGGGAAAAAGCTTACCAGCACAGCGGACTTCTCCCGCTCTTGCCCAGAAACATGGACTTGCCTCACACTCCAAAGACATTGCTCTTTCCTAAGCAGGCTAGGAAATGCTCTCAGATGGCCGTGCTGTCTGCCTGCTCCTGCCCAGCTCGTAGTTTTAGGAGCGCACATCCCAGCCTGGCATTCAGTGCACAGTCAAGGCAATTGCAAAATCCAGCAGCTGCTCATTCCCAAACACAAGGCGCTGTTTATGCTCTTGCTTCCCGACAAATTCGGCGCAGCCCTTCTTTTCTGCAGCTGCCACCGAGGTCTCTGCATCCTGGAGCCTCAGAGGACGAGCACGATTTAGCCAGGAGAGGCTGTATCAGGGCGAAGTCAAAAGGCAGGAAAGTTGTCCAGGAACACCTGCCATAAGCATGCCAGCCGTGAATTCAAGGGGCACGGATCTGCAGCCACTGTCCTTTAGCAATCCGAAGAATGCGCACACAAGCCGGCTTCGTTCTTCGCCTCCTACAAGCCACCTCTCTCTGCTGCTCCCGGAGGCGAAGAAGTGGCTGCTTCGTACACAGATGAGGGCAGCGGCAGCCGCAGGCTCCGAAGCGCGGCTTCGGCAGAAAGACGCCGGGGAGCGCCACTTCCCTCCGGACAGCTCCGGACCCCCGTAGTCTGTGTCCTGACAGGACTTCATCATAGTGAAAAGCTTTGCCAGTGTGTCTCGCAGGGAAAAAGTTAACCAGCACAGCGGACTTCTCCCGCTCTTGCCAAGAAACATGGACTTGCCTCACACTCCAAAGACACCGCTCTTTTCCGAGTAGACAAGAAAATGCTCTCAGATGGCCGTGCTGTCTGCCTGCTCCTGCCCAGCTCGTAGTTTTAGGTGCGCAAAAATCCCAGACTGGCATTCAGTGCACAGTCAAGGCAATTGCAAAATCCAGCAGCTGCTCATTCCCAAACACAAGGCGCTGTTTATGCTCTTGCTTCCCGACAAATTCGGCGCAGCCCTTCTTTTCTGCAGCTGCCACCGAGGTCTCTGCATCCTGGAGCCTCAGAGGAGGAGCACGATTTTGCCAGGAGAGGCTGTATCAGGGCGAAGTCTAAACGCAGGAAAGTTGTCCAGGAACACCTGCCATAAGCATTGAAGCAGGGAATTGAAGGGGCACGGAGCTGCAGCCACTGTCCTTTAGCAATCCGAAGAATGCGCACACAAGCCGGCTTCGTTCTTCGCCTCGTACAAGCCTCCTCTCTCTGCAGCCCCACGGAGGCGAAGAAGCGGCTGCTTCGTGCACAGATGAGGGCAGCGGCAGCCGCAGGCTCCGAAGCGCGGCTTCGGCAGAAAGACGCCGGGGAGCGGCACTTCCCTCCGGACAGCTCCGGATCGCCGTAGTCTGCGTTCTGAAAGGACTGCATCATAGCGAAAAGCTTTGCCAGTGTGTCTCGCAGGGAAAAAGCTTACCAGCACAGCGGACTTATCCCGCTCTTGCCCAGAAACATGGACTTGCCTCACACTCCAAAGACACCGCTCTTTCCTGGGCAGGCTAGGAAATGCTCTCAGATGGCCGTGCTGTCTTCCTGCTCCGGCCCAGCTCGTAGTTTTAGGTGCGCACATCCCAGCCTGGCATTCAGTGCACAGTCAAGGCAATTGCAAAATCCAGCAGCTGCTCATTCCCAAACACAAGGCGCTGTTTATGCTCTTGCTTCCCGACAAATTTGGCGCTGCCCTACTTTTCTGCAGCTGCCACCGAGGTCTCTGCATCCTGGAGCCTCAGAGGACGAGCACGATTTTGCAGGGAGGGGCTGTATCAGGACAAAGTATAAACGCAGGAAAGTAGTCCAGGAACACCTGCCATAAGCATGCCAGCCGTGAATTCAAGGGGCACGGAGCTGCAGCCACTGTCCTGTAGCAATCCGAAGAATGCGCACACAAGCCGGCTTCGTTCTTCGCCTCCTACAAGCCACCGTCTCTGCGGCTCCCGGAGGCGAAGGAGTGGCTGCTTCGTGTACAGATGAGGGCAGCGGCAGCCGCAGGCTCCATAGCGCGGCTTCGGCAGAAAGACGCCGGGGAGCGGCACTTCCCTCCGGACAGCTCCGGATCGCCGTAGTCTGCGTCCTGACAGGACTGCATCATAGCGAAAAGCTTTGCCAGTGTGTCTCGCAGGGAAAAAGCTTACCAGCACAGCAGACTTATCCCGCTCTTGCCCAGAAACATGGACTTGCCTCACATTCCAAAGACACTGCTCTTTCCTAAGCAGGCTAGGAAATTCTCTCAGATGGCCGTGCTGTCTGCCTGCTCCTGCCCAGCTCGTAGTTTTAGGTGCGCACAAATCCCAGACTGGCATTCAGTGCACAGTCAAGGCAATTGCAAAATCCAGCAGCTGCTCATTCCCAAACACAAGGCGCTGTTTATGCTCTTGCTTCCCGACAAATTCGGCGCAGCCCTTCTTTTCTGCAGCTGCCACCGAGGTCTCTGCATCCTGGAGCCTCAGAGGACGAGCACGATTTTGCAGGGAGGGGCTGTATCAGGGCGAAGTATAAACGCAGGAAAGTAGTCCAGGAACACCTGCCATAAGCATGCCAGCCGTGAATTCAAGGGGCACGGATCTGCAGCCACTGTCCTTTAGCAATCCGAAGAATGCGCACACAAGCCGGCTTCGTTCTTCGCCTCCTACAAGCCACCTCTCTCTGCGGCTCCCGGAGGCGAAGAAGCGGCTGCTTCGTGCACAGATGAGGACAGCGGCAGCCGCAGGCTCCGAAGCGCGGCTTCGGCAGAAAGACGCCGGGGAGCGCCACTTCCCTCCGGACAGCTCCGGACAGCCGTAGTCTACGTCCTGAGTGGACTTCATCATAGCGAAAAGCTTTGCCAGTGTGTCTCGCAGGGAAAAAGCTTACCAGCACAGCGGACTTCTCCCGATCCTGCCCAGAAACATGGACTTGCCTCACACTCCAAAGACATTGCTCTTTCCTAAGCAGGCTAGGAAATGCTCTCAGATGGCCGTGCTGTCTGCCTGCTCCTGCCCAGCTCGTAGTTTTAGGTGCGCACATCCCAGCCTGGCATTCAGTGCACAGTCAAGGCAATTGCAAAATCCAGCAGCTGCTCATTCCCAAACACAAGTGCGCTGTTTATGCTCTTGCTTCCCGACAAATTCGGCGCAGCCCTTCTTTTCTGCACCTGCCACCGAGGTCTCTGCATCCTGGAGCCTCAGAGGACGAGCACGATTTAGCCAGGAGAGGCTGTATCAGGGCGAAGTCAAAAGGCAGGAAAGTTGTCCAGGAACACCTGCCATAAGCATGCCCGCCGTGAATTCAAGGGGCACGGATCTGCAGCCACTGTCCTTTAGCAATCCGAAGAATGCGCACACAAGCCGGCTTCGTTCTTCGCCTCCTACAAGCCACCTCTCTCTGCTGCTCCCGGAGGCGAAGAAGTGGCTGCTTCGTACACAGATGAGGGCAGCGGCAGCCGCAGGCTCCGAAGCGCGGCTTCGGCAGAAAGACGCCGGGGAGCGCCACTTCCCTCCGGACAGCTCCGGACCCCCGTAGTCTGTGTCCTGACAGGACTTCATCATAGTGAAAAGCTTTGCCAGTGTGTCTCGCAGGGAAAAAGTTAACCAGCACAGCGGACTTCTCCCGCTCTTGCCAAGAAACATGGACTTGCCTCACACTCCAAAGACACCGCTCTTTTCCGAGTAGACAAGAAAATGCTCTCAGATGGCCGTGCTGTCTGCCTGCTCCTGCCCAGCTCGTAGTTTTAGGTGCGCAAAAATCCCAGACTGGCATTCAGTGCACAGTCAAGGCAATTGCAAAATCCAGCAGCTGCTCATTCCCAAACACAAGGCGCTGTTTATGCTCTTGCTTCCCGACAAATTCGGCGCAGCCCTTCTTTTCTGCAGCTGCCACCGAGGTCTCTGCATCCTGGAGCCTCAGAGGAGGAGCACGATTTTGCCAGGAGAGGCTGTATCAGGGCGAAGTCTAAACGCAGGAAAGTTGTCCAGGAACACCTGCCATAAGCATTGAAGCAGGGAATTGAAGGGGCACGGAGCTGCAGCCACTGTCCTTTAGCAATCCGAAGAATGCGCACACAAGCCGGCTTCGTTCTTCGCCTCGTACAAGCCTCCTCTCTCTGCAGCCCCACGGAGGCGAAGAAGCGGCTGCTTCGTGCACAGATGAGGGCAGCGGCAGCCGCAGGCTCCGAAGCGCGGCTTCGGCAGAAAGACGCCGGGGAGCGGCACTTCCCTCCGGACAGCTCCGGATCGCCGTAGTCTGCGTTCTGAAAGGACTGCATCATAGCGAAAAGCTTTGCCAGTGTGTCTCGCAGGGAAAAAGCTTACCAGCACAGCGGACTTATCCCGCTCTTGCCCAGAAACATGGACTTGCCTCACACTCCAAAGACACCGCTCTTTCCTGGGCAGGCTAGGAAATGCTCTCAGATGGCCGTGCTGTCTTCCTGCTCCGGCCCAGCTCGTAGTTTTAGGTGCGCACATCCCAGCCTGGCATTCAGTGCACAGTCAAGGCAATTGCAAAATCCAGCAGCTGCTCATTCCCAAACACAAGGCGCTGTTTATGCTCTTGCTTCCCGACAAATTTGGCGCTGCCCTACTTTTCTGCAGCTGCCACCGAGGTCTCTGCATCCTGGAGCCTCAGAGGACGAGCACGATTTTGCAGGGAGGGGCTGTATCAGGACAAAGTATAAACGCAGGAAAGTAGTCCAGGAACACCTGCCATAAGCATGCCAGCCGTGAATTCAAGGGGCACGGAGCTGCAGCCACTGTCCTGTAGCAATCCGAAGAATGCGCACACAAGCCGGCTTCGTTCTTCGCCTCCTACAAGCCACCGTCTCTGCGGCTCCCGGAGGCGAAGGAGTGGCTGCTTCGTGTACAGATGAGGGCAGCGGCAGCCGCAGGCTCCGAAGCGCGGCTTCGGCAGAAAGACGCCGGGGAGCGGCACTTCCCTCCGGACAGCTCCGGACCCCCGTAGTCTGCGTCCTGACCGAAATGCATCGTGGCGAAAAGCTTTGCCAGTGTGTCTCGCAGGGAAAAAGCTTACCAGCACAGCAGACTTATCCCGCTCTTGCCAAGAAACATGGACTTGCCTCACACTCCAAAGACACTGCTCTTTCCTAAGCAGGCTAGGAAATGCTCTCAGATGGCCGTGCTGTCTGCCTGCTCCTGCCCAGCTCGTAGTTTTAGGTGCGCACATCCCAGCCTGGCATTCAGTGCACAGTCAAGGCAATTGCAAAATCCAGCAGCTGCTCATTCCCAAACACAAGGCGCTGTTTATGCTCTTGCTTCCCGACAAATTCGGCGCAGCCCTTCTTTTCTGCAGCTGCCACCGAGGTCTCTGCATCCTGGAGCCTCAGAGGACGAGCACGATTTTGCCAGGAGAGGCTGTATCAGGGCGAAGTCAAAAGGCAGGAAAGTAGTCCAGGAACACCTGCCATAAGCATGCCCGCCGTGAATTCAAGGGGCACGGATCTGCAGCCACTGTCCTTTAGCAATCCGAAGAATGCGCACACAAGCCGGCTTCGTTCTTCGCCTCCTACAAGCCACCTCTCTCTGCTGCTCCCGGAGGCGAAGAAGTGGCTGCTTCGTACACAGATGAGGGCAGCGGCAGCCGCAGGCTCCGAAGCCCGGCTTCGGCAGAAAGACGCCGGGGAGCGCCACTTCCCTCCGGACAGCTCCGGACAGCCGTAGTCTGCGTCCTGAGTGGACTTCATCATAGTGAAAAGCTTTGCCAGTGTGTCTCGCAGGGAAAAAGTTAACCAGCACAGCGGACTTCTCCCGCTCTTGCCAAGAAACATGGACTTGCCTCACACTCCAAAGACACTGCTCTTTTCCGAGTAGACAAGAAAATGCTCTCAGATGGCCGTGCTCGCTGCCTGCTCCTGCCCAGCTCGTAGTTTTAGGTGCGCACATCCCAGCCTGGCATTCAGTGCACAGTCAAGGCAATTGCAAAATCCAGCAGCTGCTCATTCCCAAACACAAGGCGCTGTTTATGCTCTTGCTTCCCGACAAATTCGGCGCAGCCCTTCTTTTCTGCACCTGCCACCGAGGTCTCTGCATCCTGGAGCCTCAGAGGAGGAGCACGATTTTGCCAGGAGAGGCTGTATCAGGGCGAAGTCTAAACGCAGGAAAGTTGTCCAGGAACACCTGCCATAAGCATTGAAGCAGGGAATTGAAGGGGCACGGAGCTGCAGCCACTGTCCTTTAGCAATCCGAAGAATGCGCACACAAGCCGGCTTCGTTCTTCGCCTCGTACAAGCCTCCTCTCTCTGCAGCCCCACGGAGGCGAAGAAGCGGCTGCTTCGTGCACAGATGAGGACAGCGGCAGCCGCAGGCTCCGAAGCGCGGCTTCGGCAGAAAGACGCCGGGGAGCGGCACTTCCCTCCGGACAGCTCCGGATCGCCGTAGTCTGCGTTCTGAAAGGACTGCATCATAGCGAAAAGCTTTGCCAGTGTGTCTCGCAGGGAAAAAGCTTACCAGCACAGCGGACTTCTCCCGCTCTTGCCCAGAAACATGGACTTGCCTCACACTCCAAAGACACCGCTCTTTCCTGGGCAGGCTAGGAAATGCTCTCAGATGGCCGTGCTGTCTTCCTGCTCCGGCCCAGCTCGTAGTTTTAGGTGCGCACATCCCAGCCTGGCATTCAGTGCACAGTCAAGGCAATTGCAAAATCCAGCAGCTGCTCATTCCCAAACACAAGGCGCTGTTTATGCTCTTGCTTCCCGACAAATTTGGCGCTGCCCTACTTTTCTGCACCTGCCACCGAGGTCTCTGCATCCTGGAGCCTCAGAGGACGAGCACGATTTTGCAGGGAGGGGCTGTATCAGGACAAAGTATAAACGCAGGAAAGTAGTCCAGGAACACCTGCCATAAGCATGCCAGCCGTGAATTCAAGGGGCACGGAGCTGCAGCCACTGTCCTTTAGCAATCCGAAGAATGCGCACACAAGCCGGCTTCGTTCTTCGCCTCCTACAAGCCACCTCTCTCTGCGGCTCCCGGAGGCGAAGAAGCGGCTGCTTCGTGCACAGATGAGGACAGCGGCAGCCGCAGGCTCCGAAGCGCGGCTTCGGCAGAAAGACGCCGGGGAGCGCCACTTCCCTCCGGACAGCTCCGGACCCCCGTAGTCTACGTCCTGAGTGGACTTCATCATAGCGAAAAGCTTTGCCAGTGTGTCTCGCAGGGAAAAAGCTTACCAGCACAGCGGACTTCTCCCGCTCTTGCCCAGAAACATGGACTTGCCTCACACTCCAAAGACATTGCTCTTTCCTAAGCAGGCTAGGAAATGCTCTCAGATGGCCGTGCTGTCTGCCTGCTCCTGCCCAGCTCGTAGTTTTAGGAGCGCACATCCCAGCCTGGCATTCAGTGCACAGTCAAGGCAATTGCAAAATCCAGCAGCTGCTCATTCCCAAACACAAGGCGCTGTTTATGCTCTTGCTTCCCGACAAATTCGGCGCAGCCCTTCTTTTCTGCAGCTGCCACCGAGGTCTCTGCATCCTGGAGCCTCAGAGGAGGAGCACGATTTTGCCAGGAGAGGCTGTATCAGGACGAAGTCTAAACGCAGGAAAGTTGTCCAGGAACACCTGCCATAAGCATTGAAGCAGGGAATTGAAGGGGCACGGAGCTGCAGCCACTGTCCTTTAGCAATCCGAAGAATGCGCACACAAGCCGGCTTCGTTCTTCGCCTCGTACAAGCCACCTCTCTCTGCGGCTCCCGGAGATGAAGAAGCGGCTGCTTCGTGCACAGATGAGGACAGCGGCAGCCGCAGGCTCCGAAGCGCGGCTTCGGCAGAAAGACGCCGGGGAGCGGCACTTCCCTCCGGACAGCTCCGGACCGCCGTAGTCTGCGTCCTGACCGGAATGCATCGTAGCGAAAAGCTTTGCCAGTGTGTCTCCAGGGAAAAAGCTTGCCAGCACAGCAGACTTATCCCGCTCTTGCCCAGAAACATGGACTTGCCTCACACTCCAAAGACACTGCTCTTTCCTAAGCAGGCTAGGAAATGCTCTCAGATGGCCGTGCTGTCTGCCTGCTCCTGCCCAGCTCGTAGTTTTAGGTGCGCACATCCCAGCCTGGCATTCAGTGCACAGTCAAGGCAATTGCAAAATCCAGCAGCTGCTCATTCCCAAACACAAGGCGCTGTTTATTCTCTTGCTTCCCGACAAATTCGGCACAGCCCTTCTTTTCTGCACCTGCCACCGAGGTCTCTGCATCCTGGAGCCTCAGAGGACGAGCACGATTTTGCAAGGAGGGGCTGTATCAGGGCGAAGTATAAACGCAGGAAAGTAGTCCAGGAACACCTGCCATAAGCATGCCAGCCGTGAATTCAAGGGGCACGGAGCTGCAGCCACTGTCCTTTAGCAATCCGAAGAATGCGCACACAAGCCGGCTTCGTTCTTCGCCTCCTACAAGCCACCGTCTCTGCAGCTCCCGGAGGCGAAGGAGTGGCTTCTTCGTGCACAGATGAGGGCAGCGGCAGCCGCAGGCTCCGAAGCGCGGCTTCGGCAGAAATACGCCGGGGAGCGGCACTTCCCTCCAGACAGCTCCGGACCGCCGTAGTCTGCGTCCTGACAGGACTGCATCGTAGCAAAAAGCTTTGCCGGTGTGTCTCGCAGGGAAAAAGCTTACCAGCACAGCGGAATTATCCCGATCTTGCCAAGAAACATGGACTTGCCTCACACTCCAAAGACACTGCTCTTTCCTAAGCAGGCTAGGAAATGCTCTCAGATGGCCGTGCTGTCTGCCTGCTCCTGCCCAGCTCGTAGTTTTAGGTGCGCACATCCCAGCCTGGCATTCAGTGCACAGTCAAGGCAATTGCAAAATCCAGCAGCTGCTCATTCCCAAACACAAGGCGCTGTTTATGCTCTTGCTTCCCGACAAATTCGGTGCAGCCCTTCTTTTCTGCACCTGCCACCGAGGTCTCTGCATCCTGGAGCCTCAGAGGAGGAGCACGATTTTGCCAGGAGAGGCTGTATCAGGGCGAAGTCTAAACGCAGGAAAGTTGTCCAGGAACACCTGCCATAAGCATTGAAGCAGGGAATTGAAGGGGCACGGATCTGCAGCCACTGTCCTTTAGCAATCCGAAGAATGCGCACACAAGCCGGCTTCGTTCTTCGCCTCGTACAAGCCTCCTCTCTCTGCAGCCCCACGGAGGCGAAGAAGCGGCTGCTTCGTGCACAGATGAGGGCAGCGGCAGCCGCAGGCTCCGAAGCGCGGCTTCGGCAGAAAGACGCCGGGGAGCGGCACTTCCCTCCGGACAGCTCCGGATCGCCGTAGTCTGCGTTCTGACAGGACTGCATCATAGCGAAAAGCTTTGCCAGTGTGTCTCGCAGGGAAAAAGCTTACCAGCACAGCGGACTTATCCCGCTCTTGCCCAGAAACATGGACTTGCCTCACACTCCAAAGACACCGCTCTTTCCTGGGCAGGCTAGGAAATGCTCTCAGATGGCCGTGCTGTCTGCCTGCTCCTGCCCAGCTCGTAGTTTTAGGTGCGCACATCCCAGCCTGGCATTCAGTGCACAGTCAAGGCAATTGCAAAATCCAGCAGCTGCTCATTCCCAAACACAAGGCGCTGTTTAGGCCCTTGCTTCCCGACAAATTCGGCGCTGCCCTACTTTTCTGCACCTGCCACCGAGGTCTCTGCATCCTGGAGCCTCAGAGGACGAGCACGATTTTGCAGGGAGGGGCTGTATCAGGACAAAGTATAAACGCAGGAAAGTAGTCCAGGAACACCTGCCATAAGCATGCCAGCCGTGAATTCAAGGGGCACGGAGCTGCAGCCACTGTCCTTTAGCAATCCGAAGAATGCGCACACAAGCCGGCTTCGTTCTTCGCCTCGTACAAGCCACCGTCTCTGCGGCTCCCGGAGGCGAAGGAGTGGCTGCTTCGTGTACAGATGAGGGCAGCGGCAGCCGCAGGCTCCGAAGCGCGGCTTCGGCAGAAAGACGCCGGGGAGCGCCACTTCCCTCCGGACAGCTCCGGATCGCCGTAGTCTGCGTCCTGACAGGACTGCATCATAGCGAAAAGCTTTGCCAGTGTGTCTCGCAGGGAAAAAGCTTACCAGCACAGCAGACTTATCCCGCTCTTGCCCAGAAACATGGACTTGCCTCACATTCCAAAGACACTGCTCTTTCCTAAGCAGGCTAGGAAATTCTCTCAGATGGCCGTGCTGTCTGCCTGCTCCTGCCCAGCTCGTAGTTTTAGGTGCGCACAAATCCCAGACTGGCATTCAGTGCACAGTCAAGGCAATTGCAAAATCCAGCAGCTGCTCATTCCCAAACACAAGGCGCTGTTTATGCTCTTGCTTCCCGACAAATTCGGCGCAGCCCTTCTTTTCTGCACCTGCCACCGAGGTCTCTGCATCCTGGAGCCTCAGAGGACGAGCACGATTTTGCAGGGAGGGGCTGTATCAGGGCGAAGTATAAACGCAGGAAAGTAGTCCAGGAACACCTGCCATAAGCATGCCAGCCGTGAATTCAAGGGGCACGGAGCTGCAGCCACTGTCCTTTAGCAATCCGAAGAATGCGCACACAAGCCGGCTTCGTTCTTCGCCTCCTACAAGCCACCTCTCTCTGCGGCTCCCGGAGGCGAAGAAGCGGCTGCTTCGTGCACAGATGAGGACAGCGGCAGCCGCAGGCTCCGAAGCGCGGCTTCGGCAGAAAGACGCCGGGGAGCGCCACTTCCCTCCGGACAGCTCCGGACCGCCGTAGTCTACGTCCTGAGTGGACTTCATCATAGCGAAAAGCTTTGCCAGTGTGTCTCGCAGGGAAAAAGCTTACCAGCACAGCGGACTTCTCCCGATCCTGCCCAGAAACATGGACTTGCCTCACACTCCAAAGACATTGCTCTTTCCTAAGCAGGCTAGGAAATGCTCTCAGATGGCCGTGCTGTCTGCCTGCTCCTGCCCAGCTCGTAGTTTTAGGTGCGCACATCCCAGCCTGGCATTCAGTGCACAGTCAAGGCAATTGCAAAATCCAGCAGCTGCTCATTCCCAAACACAAGTGCGCTGTTTATGCTCTTGCTTCCCGACAAATTCGGCGCAGCCCTTCTTTTCTGCACCTGCCACCGAGGTCTCTGCATCCTGGAGCCTCAGAGGAGGAGCACGATTTTGCCAGGAGAGGCTGTATCAGGACGAAGTCTAAACGCAGGAAAGTAGTCCAGGAACACCTGCCATAAGCATTGAA
The DNA here is from genome assembly GCF_050655825.1 of Lonchura striata. Lineage (NCBI taxonomy): Eukaryota > Metazoa > Chordata > Aves > Passeriformes > Estrildidae > Lonchura > Lonchura striata. The sequence goes on from NC_140740.1 coordinate 35,467,619, forward strand.
GCAGGGAATTGAAGGGGCACGGAGCTGCAGCCACTGTCCTTTAGCAATCCGAAGAATGCGCACACAAGCCGGCTTCGTTCTTCGCCTCCTACAAGCCACCTCTCTCTGCGGCTCCCGGAGGCGAAGGAGCGGCTGCTTGGTGCACAGATGAGGGCAGCGGCAGCCGCAGGCTCCGAAGCGCGGCTTCGGCAGAAAGACGCCGGGGAGCGGCACTTCCCTCCGGACAGCTCCGGACCCCCGTAGTCTGCGTCCTGACCGAAATGCATCGTGGCGAAAAGCTTTGCCAGTGTGTCTCGCAGGGAAAAAGCTTACCAGCACAGCAGACTTATCCCGCTCTTGCCAAGAAACATGGACTTGCCTCACACTCCAAAGACACTGCTCTTTCCTAAGCAGGCTAGGAAATGCTCTCAGATGGCCGTGCTGTCTGCCTGCTCCTGCCCAGCTCGTAGTTTTAGGTGCGCACATCCCAGCCTGGCATTCAGTGCACAGTCAAGGCAATTGCAAAATCCAGCAGCTGCTCATTCCCAAACACAAGGCGCTGTTTATGCTCTTGCTTCCCGACAAATTCGGTGCAGCCCTTCTTTTCTGCAGCTGCCACCGAGGTCTCTGCATCCTGGAGCCTCAGAGGACGAGCACGATTTTGCAGGGAGGGGCTGTATCAGGACAAAGTATAAACGCAGGAAAGTAGTCCAGGAACACCTGCCATAAGCATGCCAGCCGTGAATTCAAGGGGCACGGAGCTGCAGCCACTGTCCTTTAGCAATCCGAAGAATGCGCACACAAGCCGGCTTCGCTCTTCGCCTCCTACAAGCCACCGTCTCTGCGGCTCCCGGAGGCGAAGGAGTGGCTGCTTCGTGTACAGATGAGGGCAGCGGCAGCCGCAGGCTCCGAAGCGCGGCTTCGGCAGAAAGACGCCGGGGAGCGGCACTTCCCTCCGGACAGCTCCGGATCGCCGGAGTCTGCGTCCTGACAGGACTGCATCATAGCGAAAAGCTTTGCCAGTGTGTCTCGCAGGGAAAAAGCTTACCAGCACAGCAGACTTATCCCGCTCTTGCCCAGAAACATGGACTTGCCTCACACTCCAAAGACACTGCTCTTTCCTAAGCAGGCTAGGAAATTCTCTCAGATGGCCGTGCTGTCTGCCTGCTCCTGCCCAGCTCGTAGTTTTAGGTGCGCACAAATCCCAGACTGGCATTCAGTGCACAGTCAAGGCAATTGCAAAATCCAGCAGCTGCTCATTCCCAAACACAAGGCGCTGTTTATGCTCTTGCTTCCCGACAAATTCGGCGCAGCCCTTCTTTTCTGCACCTGCCACCGAGGTCTCTGCATCCTGGAGCCTCAGAGGACGAGCACGATTTTGCAGGGAGGGGCTGTATCAGGGCGAAGTATAAACGCAGGAAAGTAGTCCAGGAACACCTGCCATAAGCATGCCAGCCGTGAATTCAAGGGGCACGGATCTGCAGCCACTGTCCTTTAGCAATCCGAAGAATGCGCACACAAGCCGGCTTCGTTCTTCGCCTCGTACAAGCCACCTCTCTCTGCGGCTCCCGGAGGCGAAGAAGCGGCTGCTTCGTGCACAGATGAGGACAGCGGCCGCCGCAGGCTCCGAAGCGCGGCTTCGGCAGAAAGACGCCGGGGAGCGCCACTTCCCTCCGGACAGCTCCGGACCGCCGTAGTCTACGTCCTGAGTGGACTTCATCATAGCGAAAAGCTTTGCCAGTGTGTCTCGCAGGGAAAAAGCTTACCAGCACAGCGGACTTCTCCCGCTCTTGCCCAGAAACATGGACTTGCCTCACACTCCAAAGACACTGCTCTTTCCTAAGCAGGCTAGGAAATGCTCTCAGATGGCCGTGCTGTCTGCCTGCTCCTGCCCAGCTCGTAGTTTTAGGAGCGCACATCCCAGCCTGGCATTCAGTGCACAGTCAAGGCAATTGCAAAATCCAGCAGCTGCTCATTCCCAAACACAAGGCGCTGTTTATGCTCTTGCTTCCCGACAAATTCGGCGCAGCCCTTCTTTTCTGCAGCTGCCACCGAGGTCTCTGCATCCTGGAGCCTCAGAGGACGAGCACGATTTAGCCAGGAGAGGCTGTATCAGGGCGAAGTCAAAAGGCAGGAAAGTTGTCCAGGAACACCTGCCATAAGCATGCCCGCCGTGAATTCAAGGGGCACGGATCTGCAGCCACTGTCCTTTAGCAATCCGAAGAATGCGCACACAAGCCGGCTTCGTTCTTCGCCTCCTACAAGCCACCTCTCTCTGCTGCTCCCGGAGGCGAAGAAGTGGCTGCTTCGTACACAGATGAGGGCAGCGGCAGCCGCAGGCTCCGAAGCGCGGCTTCGGCAGAAAGACGCCGGGGAGCGCCACTTCCCTCCGGACAGCTCCGGACCCCCGTAGTCTGTGTCCTGACAGGACTTCATCATAGTGAAAAGCTTTGCCAGTGTGTCTCGCAGGGAAAAAGTTAACCAGCACAGCGGACTTCTCCCGCTCTTGCCAAGAAACATGGACTTGCCTCACACTCCAAAGACACCGCTCTTTTCCGAGTAGACAAGAAAATGCTCTCAGATGGCCGTGCTGTCTGCCTGCTCCTGCCCAGCTCGTAGTTTTAGGTGCGCAAAAATCCCAGACTGGCATTCAGTGCACAGTCAAGGCAATTGCAAAATCCAGCAGCTGCTCATTCCCAAACACAAGGCGCTGTTTATGCTCTTGCTTCCCGACAAATTCGGCGCAGCCCTTCTTTTCTGCACCTGCCACCGAGGTCTCTGCATCCTGGAGCCTCAGAGGAGGAGCACGATTTTGCCAGGAGAGGCTGTATCAGGGCGAAGTCTAAACGCAGGAAAGTTGTCCAGGAACACCTGCCATAAGCATTGAAGCAGGGAATTGAAGGGGCACGGAGCTGCAGCCACTGTCCTTTAGCAATCCGAAGAATGCGCACACAAGCCGGCTTCGTTCTTCGCCTCGTACAAGCCTCCTCTCTCTGCAGCCCCACGGAGGCGAAGAAGCGGCTGCTTCGTGCACAGATGAGGGCAGCGGCAGCCGCAGGCTCCGAAGCGCGGCTTCGGCAGAAAGACGCCGGGGAGCGGCACTTCCCTCCGGACAGCTCCGGATCGCCGTAGTCTGCGTTCTGAAAGGACTGCATCATAGCGAAAAGCTTTGCCAGTGTGTCTCGCAGGGAAAAAGCTTACCAGCACAGCGGACTTCTCCCGCTCTTGCCCAGAAACATGGACTTGCCTCACACTCCAAAGACACCGCTCTTTCCTGGGCAGGCTAGGAAATGCTCTCAGATGGCCGTGCTGTCTGCCTGCTCCTGCCCAGCTCGTAGTTTTAGGTGCGCACATCCCAGCCTGGCATTCAGTGCACAGTCAAGGCAATTGCAAAATCCAGCAGCTGCTCATTCCCAAACACAAGGCGCTGTTTAGGCCCTTGCTTCCCGACAAATTCGGCGCTGCCCTACTTTTCTGCACCTGCCACCGAGGTCTCTGCATCCTGGAGCCTCAGAGGACGAGCACGATTTTGCAGGGAGGGGCTGTATCAGGACAAAGTATAAACGCAGGAAAGTAGTCCAGGAACACCTGCCATAAGCATGCCAGCCGTGAATTCAAGGGGCACGGAGCTGCAGCCACTGTCCTTTAGCAATCCGAAGAATGCGCACACAAGCCGGCTTCGTTCTTCGCCTCCTACAAGCCACCGTCTCTGCGGCTCCCGGAGGCGAAGGAGTGGCTGCTTCGTGTACAGATGAGGGCAGCGGCAGCCGCAGGCTCCGAAGCGCGGCTTCGGCAGAAAGACGCCGGGGAGCGCCACTTCCCTCCGGACAGCTCCGGATCGCCGTAGTCTGCGTCCTGACAGGACTGCATCATAGCGAAAAGCTTTGCCAGTGTGTCTCGCAGGGAAAAAGCTTACCAGCACAGCAGACTTATCCCGCTCTTGCCCAGAAACATGGACTTGCCTCACATTCCAAAGACACTGCTCTTTCCTAAGCAGGCTAGGAAATTCTCTCAGATGGCCGTGCTGTCTGCCTGCTCCTGCCCAGCTCGTAGTTTTAGGTGCGCACAAATCCCAGACTGGCATTCAGTGCACAGTCAAGGCAATTGCAAAATCCAGCAGCTGCTCATTCCCAAACACAAGGCGCTGTTTATGCTCTTGCTTCCCGACAAATTCGGCGCAGCCCTTCTTTTCTGCACCTGCCACCGAGGTCTCTGCATCCTGGAGCCTCAGAGGACGAGCACGATTTTGCAGGGAGGGGCTGTATCAGGGCGAAGTATAAACGCAGGAAAGTAGTCCAGGAACACCTGCCATAAGCATGCCAGCCGTGAATTCAAGGGGCACGGAGCTGCAGCCACTGTCCTTTAGCAATCCGAAGAATGCGCACACAAGCCGGCTTCGTTCTTCGCCTCCTACAAGCCACCTCTCTCTGCGGCTCCCGGAGGCGAAGAAGCGGCTGCTTCGTGCACAGATGAGGACAGCGGCAGCCGCAGGCTCCGAAGCGCGGCTTCGGCAGAAAGACGCCGGGGAGCGCCACTTCCCTCCGGACAGCTCCGGACCGCCGTAGTCTACGTCCTGAGTGGACTTCATCATAGCGAAAAGCTTTGCCAGTGTGTCTCGCAGGGAAAAAGCTTACCAGCACAGCGGACTTCTCCCGATCCTGCCCAGAAACATGGACTTGCCTCACACTCCAAAGACATTGCTCTTTCCTAAGCAGGCTAGGAAATGCTCTCAGATGGCCGTGCTGTCTGCCTGCTCCTGCCCAGCTCGTAGTTTTAGGTGCGCACAAATCCCAGACTGGCATTCAGTGCACAGTCAAGGCAATTGCAAAATCCAGCAGCTGCTCATTCCCAAACACAAGGCGCTGTTTATGCTCTTGCTTCCCGACAAATTCGGCGCAGCCCTTCTTTTCTGCACCTGCCACCGAGGTCTCTGCATCCTGGAGCCTCAGAGGACGAGCACGATTTTGCAGGGAGGGGCTGTATCAGGGCGAAGTATAAACGCAGGAAAGTAGTCCAGGAACACCTGCCATAAGCATGCCAGCCGTGAATTCAAGGGGCACGGAGCTGCAGCCACTGTCCTTTAGCAATCCGAAGAATGCGCACACAAGCCGGCTTCGTTCTTCGCCTCCTACAAGCCACCTCTCTCTGCGGCTCCCGGAGGCGAAGAAGCGGCTGCTTCGTGCACAGATGAGGACAGCGGCAGCCGCAGGCTCCGAAGCGCGGCTTCGGCAGAAAGACGCCGGGGAGCGCCACTTCCCTCCGGACAGCTCCGGACCGCCGTAGTCTACGTCCTGAGTGGACTTCATCATAGCGAAAAGCTTTGCCAGTGTGTCTCGCAGGGAAAAAGCTTACCAGCACAGCGGACTTCTCCCGATCCTGCCCAGAAACATGGACTTGCCTCACACTCCAAAGACATTGCTCTTTCCTAAGCAGGCTAGGAAATGCTCTCAGATGGCCGTGCTGTCTGCCTGCTCCTGCCCAGCTCGTAGTTTTAGGTGCGCACATCCCAGCCTGGCATTCAGTGCACAGTCAAGGCAATTGCAAAATCCAGCAGCTGCTCATTCCCAAACACAAGTGCGCTGTTTATGCTCTTGCTTCCCGACAAATTCGGCGCAGCCCTTCTTTTCTGCACCTGCCACCGAGGTCTCTGCATCCTGGAGCCTCAGAGGAGGAGCACGATTTTGCCAGGAGAGGCTGTATCAGGACGAAGTCTAAACGCAGGAAAGTAGTCCAGGAACACCTGCCATAAGCATTGAAGCAGGGAATTGAAGGGGCACGGAGCTGCAGCCACTGTCCTTTAGCAATCCGAAGAATGCGCACACAAGCCGGCTTCGTTCTTCGCCTCCTACAAGCCACCTCTCTCTGCGGCTCCCGGAGGCGAAGGAGCGGCTGCTTGGTGCACAGATGAGGGCAGCGGCAGCCGCAGGCTCCGAAGCGCGGCTTCGGCAGAAAGACGCCGGGGAGCGGCACTTCCCTCCGGACAGCTCCGGATCGCCGTAGTCTGCGTTCTGACAGGACTGCATCATAGCGAAAAGCTTTGCCAGTGTGTCTCGCAGGGAAAAAGCTTACCAGCACAGCGGACTTATCCCGCTCTTGCCCAGAAACATGGACTTGCCTCACACTCCAAAGACACCGCTCTTTCCTGGGCAGGCTAGGAAATGCTCTCAGATGGCCGTGCTGTCTGCCTGCTCCTGCCCAGCTCGTAGTTTTAGGTGCGCACATCCCAGCCTGGCATTCAGTGCACAGTCAAGGCAATTGCAAAATCCAGCAGCTGCTCATTCCCAAACACAAGGCGCTGTTTAGGCCCTTGCTTCCCGACAAATTCGGCGCTGCCCTACTTTTCTGCACCTGCCACCGAGGTCTCTGCATCCTGGAGCCTCAGAGGACGAGCACGATTTTGCAGGGAGGGGCTGTATCAGGACAAAGTATAAACGCAGGAAAGTAGTCCAGGAACACCTGCCATAAGCATGCCAGCCGTGAATTCAAGGGGCACGGAGCTGCAGCCACTGTCCTTTAGCAATCCGAAGAATGCGCACACAAGCCGGCTTCGTTCTTCGCCTCCTACAAGCCACCGTCTCTGCGGCTCCCGGAGGCGAAGGAGTGGCTGCTTCGTGTACAGATGAGGGCAGCGGCAGCCGCAGGCTCCGAAGCGCGGCTTCGGCAGAAAGACGCCGGGGAGCGCCACTTCCCTCCGGACAGCTCCGGATCGCCGTAGTCTGCGTCCTGACAGGACTGCATCATAGCGAAAAGCTTTGCCAGTGTGTCTCGCAGGGAAAAAGCTTACCAGCACAGCAGACTTATCCCGCTCTTGCCCAGAAACATGGACTTGCCTCACATTCCAAAGACACTGCTCTTTCCTAAGCAGGCTAGGAAATTCTCTCAGATGGCCGTGCTGTCTGCCTGCTCCTGCCCAGCTCGTAGTTTTAGGTGCGCACAAATCCCAGACTGGCATTCAGTGCACAGTCAAGGCAATTGCAAAATCCAGCAGCTGCTCATTCCCAAACACAAGGCGCTGTTTATGCTCTTGCTTCCCGACAAATTCGGCGCAGCCCTTCTTTTCTGCAGCTGCCACCGAGGTCTCTGCATCCTGGAGCCTCAGAGGACGAGCACGATTTTGCAGGGAGGGGCTGTATCAGGGCGAAGTATAAACGCAGGAAAGTAGTCCAGGAACACCTGCCATAAGCATGCCAGCCGTGAATTCAAGGGGCACGGATCTGCAGCCACTGTCCTTTAGCAATCCGAAGAATGCGCACACAAGCCGGCTTCGTTCTTCGCCTCCTACAAGCCACCTCTCTCTGCGGCTCCCGGAGGCGAAGAAGCGGCTGCTTCGTGCACAGATGAGGACAGCGGCAGCCGCAGGCTCCGAAGCGCGGCTTCGGCAGAAAGACGCCGGGGAGCGCCACTTCCCTCCGGACAGCTCCGGACCGCCGTAGTCTACGTCCTGAGTGGACTTCATCATAGCGAAAAGCTTTGCCAGTGTGTCTCGCAGGGAAAAAGCTTACCAGCACAGCGGACTTCTCCCGATCCTGCCCAGAAACATGGACTTGCCTCACACTCCAAAGACATTGCTCTTTCCTAAGCAGGCTAGGAAATGCTCTCAGATGGCCGTGCTGTCTGCCTGCTCCTGCCCAGCTCGTAGTTTTAGGTGCGCACATCCCAGCCTGGCATTCAGTGCACAGTCAAGGCAATTGCAAAATCCAGCAGCTGCTCATTCCCAAACACAAGTGCGCTGTTTATGCTCTTGCTTCCCGACAAATTCGGCGCAGCCCTTCTTTTCTGCACCTGCCACCGAGGTCTCTGCATCCTGGAGCCTCAGAGGAGGAGCACGATTTTGCCAGGAGAGGCTGTATCAGGACGAAGTCTAAACGCAGGAAAGTAGTCCAGGAACACCTGCCATAAGCATTGAAGCAGGGAATTGAAGGGGCACGGAGCTGCAGCCACTGTCCTTTAGCAATCCGAAGAATGCGCACACAAGCCGGCTTCGTTCTTCGCCTCCTACAAGCCACCTCTCTCTGCGGCTCCCGGAGGCGAAGGAGCGGCTGCTTGGTGCACAGATGAGGGCAGCGGCAGCCGCAGGCTCCGAAGCGCGGCTTCGGCAGAAAGACGCCGGGGAGCGGCACTTCCCTCCGGACAGCTCCGGACCCCCGTAGTCTGCGTCCTGACCGAAATGCATCGTGGCGAAAAGCTTTGCCAGTGTGTCTCGCAGGGAAAAAGCTTACCAGCACAGCAGACTTATCCCGCTCTTGCCAAGAAACATGGACTTGCCTCACACTCCAAAGACACTGCTCTTTCCTAAGCAGGCTAGGAAATGCTCTCAGATGGCCGTGCTGTCTGCCTGCTCCTGCCCAGCTCGTAGTTTTAGGTGCGCACATCCCAGCCTGGCATTCAGTGCACAGTCAAGGCAATTGCAAAATCCAGCAGCTGCTCATTCCCAAACACAAGGCGCTGTTTATGCTCTTGCTTCCCGACAAATTCGGTGCAGCCCTTCTTTTCTGCAGCTGCCACCGAGGTCTCTGCATCCTGGAGCCTCAGAGGACGAGCACGATTTTGCAGGGAGGGGCTGTATCAGGACAAAGTATAAACGCAGGAAAGTAGTCCAGGAACACCTGCCATAAGCATGCCAGCCGTGAATTCAAGGGGCACGGAGCTGCAGCCACTGTCCTTTAGCAATCCGAAGAATGCGCACACAAGCCGGCTTCGTTCTTCGCCTCCTACAAGCCACCGTCTCTGCGGCTCCCGGAGGCGAAGGAGTGGCTGCTTCGTGTACAGATGAGGGCAGCGGCAGCCGCAGGCTCCGAAGCGCGGCTTCGGCAGAAAGACGCCGGGGAGCGCCACTTCCCTCCGGACAGCTCCGGATCGCCGGAGTCTGCGTCCTGACAGGACTGCATCATAGCGAAAAGCTTTGCCAGTGTGTCTCGCAGGGAAAAAGCTTACCAGCACAGCAGACTTATCCCGCTCTTGCCCAGAAACATGGACTTGCCTCACACTCCAAAGACACTGCTCTTTCCTAAGCAGGCTAGGAAATTCTCTCAGATGGCCGTGCTGTCTGCCTGCTCCTGCCCAGCTCGTAGTTTTAGGTGCGCACAAATCCCAGACTGGCATTCAGTGCACAGTCAAGGCAATTGCAAAATCCAGCAGCTGCTCATTCCCAAACACAAGGCGCTGTTTATGCTCTTGCTTCCCGACAAATTCGGCGCAGCCCTTCTTTTCTGCAGCTGCCACCGAGGTCTCTGCATCCTGGAGCCTCAGAGGACGAGCACGATTTTGCAGGGAGGGGCTGTATCAGGGCGAAGTATAAACGCAGGAAAGTAGTCCAGGAACACCTGCCATAAGCATGCCAGCCGTGAATTCAAGGGGCACGGAGCTGCAGCCACTGTCCTTTAGCAATCCGAAGAATGCGCACACAAGCCGGCTTCGTTCTTCGCCTCGTACAAGCCACCTCTCTCTGCGGCTCCCGGAGGCGAAGAAGCGGCTGCTTCGTGCACAGATGAGGACAGCGGCCGCCGCAGGCTCCGAAGCGCGGCTTCGGCAGAAAGACGCCGGGGAGCGCCACTTCCCTCCGGACAGCTCCGGACCGCCGTAGTCTACGTCCTGAGTGGACTTCATCATAGCGAAAAGCTTTGCCAGTGTGTCTCGCAGGGAAAAAGCTTACCAGCACAGCGGACTTATCCCGCTCTTGCCCAGAAACATGGACTTGCCTCACACTCCAAAGACATTGCTCTTTCCTAAGCAGGCTAGGAAATGCTCTCAGATGGCCGTGCTGTCTGCCTGCTCCTGCCCAGCTCGTAGTTTTAGGAGCGCACATCCCAGCCTGGCATTCAGTGCACAGTCAAGGCAATTGCAAAATCCAGCAGCTGCTCATTCCCAAACACAAGGCGCTGTTTATGCTCTTGCTTCCCGACAAATTCGGCGCAGCCCTTCTTTTCTGCAGCTGCCACCGAGGTCTCTGCATCCTGGAGCCTCAGAGGACGAGCACGATTTAGCCAGGAGAGGCTGTATCAGGGCGAAGTCAAAAGGCAGGAAAGTTGTCCAGGAACACCTGCCATAAGCATGCCCGCCGTGAATTCAAGGGGCACGGATCTGCAGCCACTGTCCTTTAGCAATCCGAAGAATGCGCACACAAGCCGGCTTCGTTCTTCGCCTCCTACAAGCCACCTCTCTCTGCTGCTCCCGGAGGCGAAGAAGTGGCTGCTTCGTACACAGATGAGGGCAGCGGCAGCCGCAGGCTCCGAAGCGCGGCTTCGGCAGAAAGACGCCGGGGAGCGCCACTTCCCTCCGGACAGCTCCGGACCCCCGTAGTCTGTGTCCTGACAGGACTTCATCATAGTGAAAAGCTTTGCCAGTGTGTCTCGCAGGGAAAAAGTTAACCAGCACAGCGGACTTCTCCCGCTCTTGCCAAGAAACATGGACTTGCCTCACACTCCAAAGACACCGCTCTTTTCCGAGTAGACAAGAAAATGCTCTCAGATGGCCGTGCTGTCTGCCTGCTCCTGCCCAGCTCGTAGTTTTAGGTGCGCAAAAATCCCAGACTGGCATTCAGTGCACAGTCAAGGCAATTGCAAAATCCAGCAGCTGCTCATTCCCAAACACAAGGCGCTGTTTATGCTCTTGCTTCCCGACAAATTCGGCGCAGCCCTTCTTTTCTGCAGCTGCCACCGAGGTCTCTGCATCCTGGAGCCTCAGAGGAGGAGCACGATTTTGCCAGGAGAGGCTGTATCAGGGCGAAGTCTAAACGCAGGAAAGTTGTCCAGGAACACCTGCCATAAGCATTGAAGCAGGGAATTGAAGGGGCACGGAGCTGCAGCCACTGTCCTTTAGCAATCCGAAGAATGCGCACACAAGCCGGCTTCGTTCTTCGCCTCGTACAAGCCTCCTCTCTCTGCAGCCCCACGGAGGCGAAGAAGCGGCTGCTTCGTGCACAGATGAGGGCAGCGGCAGCCGCAGGCTCCGAAGCGCGGCTTCGGCAGAAAGACGCCGGGGAGCGGCACTTCCCTCCGGACAGCTCCGGATCGCCGTAGTCTGCGTTCTGAAAGGACTGCATCATAGCGAAAAGCTTTGCCAGTGTGTCTCGCAGGGAAAAAGCTTACCAGCACAGCGGACTTCTCCCGCTCTTGCCCAGAAACATGGACTTGCCTCACACTCCAAAGACACCGCTCTTTCCTGGGCAGGCTAGGAAATGCTCTCAGATGGCCGTGCTGTCTGCCTGCTCCTGCCCAGCTCGTAGTTTTAGGTGCGCACATCCCAGCCTGGCATTCAGTGCACAGTCAAGGCAATTGCAAAATCCAGCAGCTGCTCATTCCCAAACACAAGGCGCTGTTTAGGCCCTTGCTTCCCGACAAATTCGGCGCTGCCCTACTTTTCTGCACCTGCCACCGAGGTCTCTGCATCCTGGAGCCTCAGAGGACGAGCACGATTTTGCAGGGAGGGGCTGTATCAGGACAAAGTATAAACGCAGGAAAGTAGTCCAGGAACACCTGCCATAAGCATGCCAGCCGTGAATTCAAGGGGCACGGAGCTGCAGCCACTGTCCTTTAGCAATCCGAAGAATGCGCACACAAGCCGGCTTCGTTCTTCGCCTCCTACAAGCCACCGTCTCTGCGGCTCCCGGAGGCGAAGGAGTGGCTGCTTCGTGTACAGATGAGGGCAGCGGCAGCCGCAGGCTCCGAAGCGCGGCTTCGGCAGAAAGACGCCGGGGAGCGCCACTTCCCTCCGGACAGCTCCGGATCGCCGTAGTCTGCGTCCTGACAGGACTGCATCATAGCGAAAAGCTTTGCCAGTGTGTCTCGCAGGGAAAAAGCTTACCAGCACAGCAGACTTATCCCGCTCTTGCCCAGAAACATGGACTTGCCTCACATTCCAAAGACACTGCTCTTTCCTAAGCAGGCTAGGAAATTCTCTCAGATGGCCGTGCTGTCTGCCTGCTCCTGCCCAGCTCGTAGTTTTAGGTGCGCACAAATCCCAGACTGGCATTCAGTGCACAGTCAAGGCAATTGCAAAATCCAGCAGCTGCTCATTCCCAAACACAAGGCGCTGTTTAGGCCCTTGCTTCCCGACAAATTCGGCGCTGCCCTACTTTTCTGCACCTGCCACCGAGGTCTCTGCATCCTGGAGCCTCAGAGGACGAGCACGATTTTGCAGGGAGGGGCTGTATCAGGACAAAGTATAAACGCAGGAAAGTAGTCCAGGAACACCTGCCATAAGCATGCCAGCCGTGAATTCAAGGGGCACGGAGCTGCAGCCACTGTCCTTTAGCAATCCGAAGAATGCGCACACAAGCCGGCTTCGTTCTTCGCCTCCTACAAGCCACCGTCTCTGCGGCTCCCGGAGGCGAAGGAGTGGCTGCTTCGTGTACAGATGAGGGCAGCGGCAGCCGCAGGCTCCGAAGCGCGGCTTCGGCAGAAAGACGCCGGGGAGCGCCACTTCCCTCCGGACAGCTCCGGATCGCCGTAGTCTGCGTCCTGACAGGACTGCATCATAGCGAAAAGCTTTGCCAGTGTGTCTCGCAGGGAAAAAGCTTACCAGCACAGCAGACTTATCCCGCTCTTGCCCAGAAACATGGACTTGCCTCACATTCCAAAGACACTGCTCTTTCCTAAGCAGGCTAGGAAATTCTCTCAGATGGCCGTGCTGTCTGCCTGCTCCTGCCCAGCTCGTAGTTTTAGGTGCGCACAAATCCCAGACTGGCATTCAGTGCACAGTCAAGGCAATTGCAAAATCCAGCAGCTGCTCATTCCCAAACACAAGGCGCTGTTTATGCTCTTGCTTCCCGACAAATTCGGCGCAGCCCTTCTTTTCTGCACCTGCCACCGAGGTCTCTGCATCCTGGAGCCTCAGAGGACGAGCACGATTTTGCAGGGAGGGGCTGTATCAGGGCGAAGTATAAACGCAGGAAAGTAGTCCAGGAACACCTGCCATAAGCATGCCAGCCGTGAATTCAAGGGGCACGGAGCTGCAGCCACTGTCCTTTAGCAATCCGAAGAATGCGCACACAAGCCGGCTTCGTTCTTCGCCTCCTACAAGCCACCTCTCTCTGCGGCTCCCGGAGGCGAAGAAGCGGCTGCTTCGTGCACAGATGAGGACAGCGGCAGCCGCAGGCTCCGAAGCGCGGCTTCGGCAGAAAGACGCCGGGGAGCGCCACTTCCCTCCGGACAGCTCCGGACCGCCGTAGTCTACGTCCTGAGTGGACTTCATCATAGCGAAAAGCTTTGCCAGTGTGTCTCGCAGGGAAAAAGCTTACCAGCACAGCGGACTTCTCCCGATCCTGCCCAGAAACATGGACTTGCCTCACACTCCAAAGACATTGCTCTTTCCTAAGCAGGCTAGGAAATGCTCTCAGATGGCCGTGCTGTCTGCCTGCTCCTGCCCAGCTCGTAGTTTTAGGTGCGCACATCCCAGCCTGGCATTCAGTGCACAGTCAAGGCAATTGCAAAATCCAGCAGCTGCTCATTCCCAAACACAAGTGCGCTGTTTATGCTCTTGCTTCCCGACAAATTCGGCGCAGCCCTTCTTTTCTGCACCTGCCACCGAGGTCTCTGCATCCTGGAGCCTCAGAGGAGGAGCACGATTTTGCCAGGAGAGGCTGTATCAGGACGAAGTCTAAACGCAGGAAAGTAGTCCAGGAACACCTGCCATAAGCATTGAAGCAGGGAATTGAAGGGGCACGGAGCTGCAGCCACTGTCCTTTAGCAATCCGAAGAATGCGCACACAAGCCGGCTTCGTTCTTCGCCTCCTACAAGCCACCTCTCTCTGCGGCTCCCGGAGGCGAAGGAGCGGCTGCTTGGTGCACAGATGAGGGCAGCGGCAGCCGCAGGCTCCGAAGCGCGGCTTCGGCAGAAAGACGCCGGGGAGCGGCACTTCCCTCCGGACAGCTCCGGACCCCCGTAGTCTGCGTCCTGACCGAAATGCATCGTGGCGAAAAGCTTTGCCAGTGTGTCTCGCAGGGAAAAAGCTTACCAGCACAGCAGACTTATCCCGCTCTTGCCAAGAAACATGGACTTGCCTCACACTCCAAAGACACTGCTCTTTCCTAAGCAGGCTAGGAAATGCTCTCAGATGGCCGTGCTGTCTGCCTGCTCCTGCCCAGCTCGTAGTTTTAGGTGCGCACATCCCAGCCTGGCATTCAGTGCACAGTCAAGGCAATTGCAAAATCCAGCAGCTGCTCATTCCCAAACACAAGGCGCTGTTTATGCTCTTGCTTCCCGACAAATTCGGTGCAGCCCTTCTTTTCTGCAGCTGCCACCGAGGTCTCTGCATCCTGGAGCCTCAGAGGACGAGCACGATTTTGCAGGGAGGGGCTGTATCAGGACAAAGTATAAACGCAGGAAAGTAGTCCAGGAACACCTGCCATAAGCATGCCAGCCGTGAATTCAAGGGGCACGGAGCTGCAGCCACTGTCCTTTAGCAATCCGAAGAATGCGCACACAAGCCGGCTTCGTTCTTCGCCTCCTACAAGCCACCGTCTCTGCGGCTCCCGGAGGCGAAGGAGTGGCTGCTTCGTGTACAGATGAGGGCAGCGGCAGCCGCAGGCTCCGAAGCGCGGCTTCGGCAGAAAGACGCCGGGGAGCGCCACTTCCCTCCGGACAGCTCCGGATCGCCGTAGTCTGCGTCCTGACAGGACTGCATCATAGCGAAAAGCTTTGCCAGTGTGTCTCGCAGGGAAAAAGCTTACCAGCACAGCAGACTTATCCCGCTCTTGCCCAGAAACATGGACTTGCCTCACACTCCAAAGACACTGCTCTTTCCTAAGCAGGCTAGGAAATTCTCTCAGATGGCCGTGCTGTCTGCCTGCTCCTGCCCAGCTCGTAGTTTTAGGTGCGCACAAATCCCAGACTGGCATTCAGTGCACAGTCAAGGCAATTGCAAAATCCAGCAGCTGCTCATTCCCAAACACAAGGCGCTGTTTATGCTCTTGCTTCCCGACAAATTCGGCGCAGCCCTTCTTTTCTGCACCTGCCACCGAGGTCTCTGCATCCTGGAGCCTCAGAGGACGAGCACGATTTTGCAGGGAGGGGCTGTATCAGGGCGAAGTATAAACGCAGGAAAGTAGTCCAGGAACACCTGCCATAAGCATGCCAGCCGTGAATTCAAGGGGCACGGATCTGCAGCCACTGTCCTTTAGCAATCCGAAGAATGCGCACACAAGCCGGCTTCGTTCTTCGCCTCGTACAAGCCACCTCTCTCTGCGGCTCCCGGAGGCGAAGAAGCGGCTGCTTCGTGCACAGATGAGGACAGCGGCCGCCGCAGGCTCCGAAGCGCGGCTTCGGCAGAAAGACGCCGGGGAGCGCCACTTCCCTCCGGACAGCTCCGGACCGCCGTAGTCTACGTCCTGAGTGGACTTCATCATAGCGAAAAGCTTTGCCAGTGTGTCTCGCAGGGAAAAAGCTTACCAGCACAGCGGACTTCTCCCGCTCTTGCCCAGAAACATGGACTTGCCTCACACTCCAAAGACATTGCTCTTTCCTAAGCAGGCTAGGAAATGCTCTCAGATGGCCGTGCTGTCTGCCTGCTCCTGCCCAGCTCGTAGTTTTAGGAGCGCACATCCCAGCCTGGCATTCAGTGCACAGTCAAGGCAATTGCAAAATCCAGCAGCTGCTCATTCCCAAACACAAGGCGCTGTTTATGCTCTTGCTTCCCGACAAATTCGGCGCAGCCCTTCTTTTCTGCAGCTGCCACCGAGGTCTCTGCATCCTGGAGCCTCAGAGGACGAGCACGATTTAGCCAGGAGAGGCTGTATCAGGGCGAAGTCAAAAGGCAGGAAAGTTGTCCAGGAACACCTGCCATAAGCATGCCCGCCGTGAATTCAAGGGGCACGGATCTGCAGCCACTGTCCTTTAGCAATCCGAAGAATGCGCACACAAGCCGGCTTCGTTCTTCGCCTCCTACAAGCCACCTCTCTCTGCTGCTCCCGGAGGCGAAGAAGTGGCTGCTTCGTACACAGATGAGGGCAGCGGCAGCCGCAGGCTCCGAAGCGCGGCTTCGGCAGAAAGACGCCGGGGAGCGCCACTTCCCTCCGGACAGCTCCGGACCCCCGTAGTCTGTGTCCTGACAGGACTTCATCATAGTGAAAAGCTTTGCCAGTGTGTCTCGCAGGGAAAAAGTTAACCAGCACAGCGGACTTCTCCCGCTCTTGCCAAGAAACATGGACTTGCCTCACACTCCAAAGACACCGCTCTTTTCCGAGTAGACAAGAAAATGCTCTCAGATGGCCGTGCTGTCTGCCTGCTCCTGCCCAGCTCGTAGTTTTAGGTGCGCAAAAATCCCAGACTGGCATTCAGTGCACAGTCAAGGCAATTGCAAAATCCAGCAGCTGCTCATTCCCAAACACAAGGCGCTGTTTATGCTCTTGCTTCCCGACAAATTCGGCGCAGCCCTTCTTTTCTGCAGCTGCCACCGAGGTCTCTGCATCCTGGAGCCTCAGAGGAGGAGCACGATTTTGCCAGGAGAGGCTGTATCAGGGCGAAGTCTAAACGCAGGAAAGTTGTCCAGGAACACCTGCCATAAGCATTGAAGCAGGGAATTGAAGGGGCACGGAGCTGCAGCCACTGTCCTTTAGCAATCCGAAGAATGCGCACACAAGCCGGCTTCGTTCTTCGCCTCGTACAAGCCTCCTCTCTCTGCAGCCCCACGGAGGCGAAGAAGCGGCTGCTTCGTGCACAGATGAGGGCAGCGGCAGCCGCAGGCTCCGAAGCGCGGCTTCGGCAGAAAGACGCCGGGGAGCGGCACTTCCCTCCGGACAGCTCCGGATCGCCGTAGTCTGCGTTCTGAAAGGACTGCATCATAGCGAAAAGCTTTGCCAGTGTGTCTCGCAGGGAAAAAGCTTACCAGCACAGCGGACTTCTCCCGCTCTTGCCCAGAAACATGGACTTGCCTCACACTCCAAAGACACCGCTCTTTCCTGGGCAGGCTAGGAAATGCTCTCAGATGGCCGTGCTGTCTGCCTGCTCCTGCCCAGCTCGTAGTTTTAGGTGCGCACATCCCAGCCTGGCATTCAGTGCACAGTCAAGGCAATTGCAAAATCCAGCAGCTGCTCATTCCCAAACACAAGGCGCTGTTTAGGCCCTTGCTTCCCGACAAATTCGGCGCTGCCCTACTTTTCTGCACCTGCCACCGAGGTCTCTGCATCCTGGAGCCTCAGAGGACGAGCACGATTTTGCAGGGAGGGGCTGTATCAGGACAAAGTATAAACGCAGGAAAGTAGTCCAGGAACACCTGCCATAAGCATGCCAGCCGTGAATTCAAGGGGCACGGAGCTGCAGCCACTGTCCTTTAGCAATCCGAAGAATGCGCACACAAGCCGGCTTCGTTCTTCGCCTCCTACAAGCCACCGTCTCTGCGGCTCCCGGAGGCGAAGGAGTGGCTGCTTCGTGTACAGATGAGGGCAGCGGCAGCCGCAGGCTCCGAAGCGCGGCTTCGGCAGAAAGACGCCGGGGAGCGCCACTTCCCTCCGGACAGCTCCGGATCGCCGTAGTCTGCGTCCTGACAGGACTGCATCATAGCGAAAAGCTTTGCCAGTGTGTCTCGCAGGGAAAAAGCTTACCAGCACAGCAGACTTATCCCGCTCTTGCCCAGAAACATGGACTTGCCTCACATTCCAAAGACACTGCTCTTTCCTAAGCAGGCTAGGAAATTCTCTCAGATGGCCGTGCTGTCTGCCTGCTCCTGCCCAGCTCGTAGTTTTAGGTGCGCACAAATCCCAGACTGGCATTCAGTGCACAGTCAAGGCAATTGCAAAATCCAGCAGCTGCTCATTCCCAAACACAAGGCGCTGTTTATGCTCTTGCTTCCCGACAAATTCGGCGCAGCCCTTCTTTTCTGCACCTGCCACCGAGGTCTCTGCATCCTGGAGCCTCAGAGGACGAGCACGATTTTGCAGGGAGGGGCTGTATCAGGGCGAAGTATAAACGCAGGAAAGTAGTCCAGGAACACCTGCCATAAGCATGCCAGCCGTGAATTCAAGGGGCACGGAGCTGCAGCCACTGTCCTTTAGCAATCCGAAGAATGCGCACACAAGCCGGCTTCGTTCTTCGCCTCCTACAAGCCACCTCTCTCTGCGGCTCCCGGAGGCGAAGAAGCGGCTGCTTCGTGCACAGATGAGGACAGCGGCAGCCGCAGGCTCCGAAGCGCGGCTTCGGCAGAAAGACGCCGGGGAGCGCCACTTCCCTCCGGACAGCTCCGGACCGCCGTAGTCTACGTCCTGAGTGGACTTCATCATAGCGAAAAGCTTTGCCAGTGTGTCTCGCAGGGAAAAAGCTTACCAGCACAGCGGACTTCTCCCGATCCTGCCCAGAAACATGGACTTGCCTCACACTCCAAAGACATTGCTCTTTCCTAAGCAGGCTAGGAAATGCTCTCAGATGGCCGTGCTGTCTGCCTGCTCCTGCCCAGCTCGTAGTTTTAGGTGCGCACATCCCAGCCTGGCATTCAGTGCACAGTCAAGGCAATTGCAAAATCCAGCAGCTGCTCATTCCCAAACACAAGTGCGCTGTTTATGCTCTTGCTTCCCGACAAATTCGGCGCAGCCCTTCTTTTCTGCACCTGCCACCGAGGTCTCTGCATCCTGGAGCCTCAGAGGAGGAGCACGATTTTGCCAGGAGAGGCTGTATCAGGACGAAGTCTAAACGCAGGAAAGTAGTCCAGGAACACCTGCCATAAGCATTGAAGCAGGGAATTGAAGGGGCACGGAGCTGCAGCCACTGTCCTTTAGCAATCCGAAGAATGCGCACACAAGCCGGCTTCGTTCTTCGCCTCCTACAAGCCACCTCTCTCTGCGGCTCCCGGAGGCGAAGGAGCGGCTGCTTGGTGCACAGATGAGGGCAGCGGCAGCCGCAGGCTCCGAAGCGCGGCTTCGGCAGAAAGACGCCGGGGAGCGGCACTTCCCTCCGGACAGCTCCGGACCCCCGTAGTCTGCGTCCTGACCGAAATGCATCGTGGCGAAAAGCTTTGCCAGTGTGTCTCGCAGGGAAAAAGCTTACCAGCACAGCAGACTTATCCCGCTCTTGCCAAGAAACATGGACTTGCCTCACACTCCAAAGACACTGCTCTTTCCTAAGCAGGCTAGGAAATGCTCTCAGATGGCCGTGCTGTCTGCCTGCTCCTGCCCAGCTCGTAGTTTTAGGTGCGCACATCCCAGCCTGGCATTCAGTGCACAGTCAAGGCAATTGCAAAATCCAGCAGCTGCTCATTCCCAAACACAAGGCGCTGTTTATGCTCTTGCTTCCCGACAAATTCGGTGCAGCCCTTCTTTTCTGCAGCTGCCACCGAGGTCTCTGCATCCTGGAGCCTCAGAGGACGAGCACGATTTTGCCAGGAGAGGCTGTATCAGGGCGAAGTCAAAAGGCAGGAAAGTAGTCCAGGAACACCTGCCATAAGCATGCCCGCCGTGAATTCAAGGGGCACGGATCTGCAGCCACTGTCCTTTAGCAATCCGAAGAATGCGCACACAAGCCGGCTTCGTTCTTCGCCTCCTACAAGCCACCTCTCTCTGCTGCTCCCGGAGGCGAAGAAGTGGCTGCTTCGTACACAGATGAGGGCAGCGGCAGCCGCAGGCTCCGAAGCCCGGCTTCGGCAGAAAGACGCCGGGGAGCGCCACTTCCCTCCGGACAGCTCCGGACAGCCGTAGTCTGCGTCCTGAGTGGACTTCATCATAGTGAAAAGCTTTGCCAGTGTGTCTCGCAGGGAAAAAGTTAACCAGCACAGCGGACTTCTCCCGCTCTTGCCAAGAAACATGGACTTGCCTCACACTCCAAAGACACTGCTCTTTTCCGAGTAGACAAGAAAATGCTCTCAGATGGCCGTGCTCGCTGCCTGCTCCTGCCCAGCTCGTAGTTTTAGGTGCGCACATCCCAGCCTGGCATTCAGTGCACAGTCAAGGCAATTGCAAAATCCAGCAGCTGCTCATTCCCAAACACAAGGCGCTGTTTATGCTCTTGCTTCCCGACAAATTCGGCGCAGCCTTTCTTTTCTGCAGCTGCCACCGAGGTCTCTGCATCCTGGAGCCTCAGAGGAGGAGCACGATTTTGCCAGGAGAGGCTGTATCAGGACGAAGTCTAAACGCAGGAAAGTTGTCCAGGAACACCTGCCATAAGCATTGAAGCAGGGAATTGAAGGGGCACGGAGCTGCAGCCACTGTCCTTTAGCAATCCGAAGAATGCGCACACAAGCCGGCTTCGTTCTTCGCCTCGTACAAGCCTCCTCTCTCTGCAGCCCCACGGAGGCGAAGAAGCGGCTGCTTCGTGCACAGATGAGGGCAGCGGCAGGTGCAGGCTCCGAAGCGCGGCTTCGGCAGAAAGACGCCGGGGAGCGGCACTTCCCTCCGGACAGCTCCGGATCGCCGTAGTCTGCGTTCTGAAAGGACTGCATCATAGCGAAAAGCTTTGCCAGTGTGTCTCGCAGGGAAAAAGCTTACCAGCACAGCGGACTTATCCCGCTCTTGCCCAGAAACATGGACTTGCCTCACACTCCAAAGACACCGCTCTTTCCTGGGCAGGCTAGGAAATTCTCTCAGATGGCCGTGCTGTCTGCCTGCTCCTGCCCAGCTCGTAGTTTTAGGTGCGCACAAATCCCAGCCTGGCATTCAGTGCACAGTCAAGGCAATTGCAAAATCCAGCAGCTGCTCATTCCCAAACACAAGGCGCTGTTTATGCTCTTGCTTCCCGACAAATTCGGCGCAGCCCTTCTTTTCTGCAGCTGCCACCGAGGTCTCTGCATCCTGGAGCCTCAGAGGACGAGCACGATTTTGCAGGGAGGGGCTGTATCAGGGCGAAGTATAAACGCAGGAAAGTAGTCCAGGAACACCTGCCATAAGCATGCCAGCCGTGAATTCAAGGGGCACGGATCTGCAGCCACTGTCCTTTAGCAATCCGAAGAATGCGCACACAAGCCGGCTTCGTTCTTCGCCTCGTACAAGCCACCTCTCTCTGCGGCTCCCGGAGGCGAAGAAGCGGCTGCTTCGTGCACAGATGAGGACAGCGGCAGCCGCAGGCTCCGAAGCGCGGCTTCGGCAGAAAGACGCCGGGGAGCGCCACTTCCCTCCGGACAGCTCCGGACCGCCGTAGTCTACGTCCTGAGTGGACTTCCTCATAGCGAAAAGCTTTGCCAGTGTGTCTCGCAGGGAAAAAGCTTACCAGCACAGCGGACTTCTCCCGCTCTTGCCCAGAAACATGGACTTGCCTCACACTCCAAAGACATTGCTCTTTCCTAAGCAGGCTAGGAAATGCTCTCAGATGGCCGTGCTGTCTGCCTGCTCCTGCCCAGCTCGTAGTTTTAGGTGTGCACATCCCAGCCTGGCATTCAGTGCACAGTCAAGGCAATTGCAAAATCCAGCAGCTGCTCATTCCCAAACACAAGGCGCTGTTTATGCTCTTGCTTCCCGACAAATTCGGCGCAGCCCTTCTTTTCTGCACCTGCCACCGAGGTCTCTGCATCCTGGAGCCTCAGAGGAGGAGCACGATTTTGCCAGGAGAGGCTGTATCAGGACGAAGTCTAAACGCAGGAAAGTTGTCCAGGAACACCTGCCATAAGCATTGAAGCAGGGAATTGAGGGGGCACGGAGCTGCAGCCACTGTCCTTTAGCAATCCGAAGAATGCGCACACAAGCCGGCTTCGTTCTTCGCCTCGTACAAGCCACCTCTCTCTGCGGCTCCAGGAGATGAAGAAGCGGCTGCTTCGTGCACAGATTAGGACAGCGGCAGCCGCAGGCTCCGAAGCGCGGCTTCGGCAGAAAGACGCCGGGGAGCGGCACTTCCCTCCGGACAGCTCCGGACCGCCGTAGTCTGCGTCCTGACCGGAATGCATCGTAGCGAAAAGCTTTGCCAGTGTGTCTCCAGGGAAAAAGCTTGCCAGCACAGCAGACTTATCCCGCTCTTGCCCAGAAACATGGACTTGCCTCACACTCCAAAGACACTGCTCTTTCCTAAGCAGGCTAGGAAATGCTCTCAGATGGCCGTGCTGTCTGCCTGCTCCTGCCCAGCTCGTAGTTTTAGGTGCGCACATCCCAGCCTGGCATTCAGTGCACAGTCAAGGCAATTGCAAAATCCAGCAGCTGCTCATTCCCAAACACAAGGCGCTGTTTATTCTCTTGCTTCCCGACAAATTCGGCACAGCCCTTCTTTTCTGCAGCTGCCACCGAGGTCTCTGCATCCTGGAGCCTCAGAGGACGAGCACGATTTTGCCAGGAGAGGCTGTATCAGGACGAAGTCTAAACGCAGGAAAGTTGTCCAGGAACACCTGCCATAAGCATTGAAGCAGGGAATTGAAGGGGCACGGAGCTGCAGCCACTGTCCTTTAGCAATCCGAAGAATGCGCACACAAGCCGGCTTCGTTCTTCGCCTCGTACAAGCCTCCTCTCTCTGCAGCCCCACGGAGGCGAAGAAGCGGCTGCTTCGTGCACAGATGAGGGCAGCGGCAGGTGCAGGCTCCGAAGCGCGGCTTCGGCAGAAAGACGCCGGGGAGCGCCACTTCCCTCCGGACAGCTCCGGATCGCCGTAGTCTGCGTTCTGAAAGGACTGCATCATAGCGAAAAGCTTTGCCAGTGTGTCTCGCAGGGAAAAAGCTTACCAGCACAGCGGACTTATCCCGCTCTTGCCCAGAAACATGGACTTGCCTCACACTCCAAAGACACCGCTCTTTCCTGGGCAGGCTAGGAAATGCTCTCAGATGGCCGTGCTGCCTTCCTGCTCCGGCCCAGCTCGTAGTTTTAGGTGCGCACATCCCAGCCTGGCATTCAGTGCACAGTCAAGGCAATTGCAAAATCCAGCAGCTGCTCATTCCCAAACACAAGGCGCTGTTTATGCTCTTGCTTCCCGACAAATTTGGCGCTGCCCTACTTTTCTGCAGCTGCCACCGAGGTCTCTGCATCCTGGAGCCTCAGAGGACGAGCACGATTTTGCCAGGAGAGGCTGTATCAGGGCGAAGTCAAAAGGCAGGAAAGTAGTCCAGGAACACCTGCCATAAGCATGCCCGCCGTGAATTCAAGGGGCACGGATCTGCAGCCACTGTCCTTTAGCAATCCGAAGAATGCGCACACAAGCCGGCTTCGTTCTTCGCCTCCTACAAGCCACCTCTCTCTGCTGCTCCCGGAGGCGAAGAAGTGGCTGCTTCGTACACAGATGAGGGCAGCGGCAGCCGCAGGCTCCGAAGCCCGGCTTCGGCAGAAAGACGCCGGGGAGCGCCACTTCCCTCCGGACAGCTCCGGACAGCCGTAGTCTGCGTCCTGAGTGGACTTCATCATAGTGAAAAGCTTTGCCAGTGTGTCTCGCAGGGAAAAAGTTAACCAGCACAGCGGACTTCTCCCGCTCTTGCCAAGAAACATGGACTTGCCTCACACTCCAAAGACACTGCTCTTTTCCGAGTAGACAAGAAAATGCTCTCAGATGGCCGTGCTCGCTGCCTGCTCCTGCCCAGCTCGTAGTTTTAGGTGCGCACATCCCAGCCTGGCATTCAGTGCACAGTCAAGGCAATTGCAAAATCCAGCAGCTGCTCATTCCCAAACACAAGGCGCTGTTTATGCTCTTGCTTCCCGACAAATTCGGCGCAGCCCTTCTTTTCTGCAGCTGCCACCGAGGTCTCTGCATCCTGGAGCCTCAGAGGAGGAGCACGATTTTGCCAGGAGAGGCTGTATCAGGACGAAGTCTAAACGCAGGAAAGTTGTCCAGGAACACCTGCCATAAGCATTGAAGCAGGGAATTGAAGGGGCACGGAGCTGCAGCCACTGTCCTTTAGCAATCCGAAGAATGCGCACACAAGCCGGCTTCGTTCTTCGCCTCGTACAAGCCTCCTCTCTCTGCAGCCCCACGGAGGCGAAGAAGCGGCTGCTTCGTGCACAGATGAGGGCAGCGGCAGGTGCAGGCTCCGAAGCGCGGCTTCGGCAGAAAGACGCCGGGGAGCGGCACTTCCCTCCGGACAGCTCCGGATCGCCGTAGTCTGCGTTCTGAAAGGACTGCATCATAGCGAAAAGCTTTGCCAGTGTGTCTCGCAGGGAAAAAGCTTACCAGCACAGCGGACTTATCCCGCTCTTGCCCAGAAACATGGACTTGCCTCACATTCCAAAGACACCGCTCTTTCCTGGGCAGGCTAGGAAATGCTCTCAGATGGCCGTGCTGCCTTCCTGCTCCGGCCCAGCTCGTAGTTTTAGGTGCGCACATCCCAGCCTGGCATTCAGTGCACAGTCAAGGCAATTGCAAAATCCAGCAGCTGCTCATTCCCAAACACAAGGCGCTGTTTATGCTCTTGCTTCCCGACAAATTTGGCGCTGCCCTACTTTTCTGCAGCTGCCACCGAGGTCTCTGCATCCTGGAGCCTCAGAGGACGAGCACGATTTTGCAGGGAGGGGCTGTATCAGGACAAAGTATAAACGCAGGAAAGTAGTCCAGGAACACCTGCCATAAGCATGCCAGCCGTGAATTCAAGGGGCACGGAGCTGCAGCCACTGTCCTTTAGCAATCCGAAGAATGCGCACACAAGCCGGCTTCGTTCTTCGCCTCCTACAAGCCACCGTCTCTGCGGCTCCCGGAGGCGAAGGAGTGGCTGCTTCGTGTACAGATGAGGGCAGCGGCAGCCGCAGGCTCCGAAGCGCGGCTTCGGCAGAAAGACGCCGGGGAGCGGCACTTCCCTCCGGACAGCTCCGGATCGCCGTAGTCTGCGTCCTGACAGGACTGCATCATAGCGAAAAGCTTTGCCAGTGTGTCTCGCAGGGAAAAAGCTTACCAGCACAGCAGACTTATCCCGCTCTTGCCCAGAAACATGGACTTGCCTCACACTCCAAAGACACTGCTCTTTCCTAAGCAGGCTAGGAAATTCTCTCAGATGGCCGTGCTGTCTGCCTGCTCCTGCCCAGCTCGTAGTTTTAGGTGCGCACAAATCCCAGCCTGGCATTCAGTGCACAGTCAAGGCAATTGCAAAATCCAGCAGCTGCTCATTCCCAAACACAAGGCGCTGTTTATGCTCTTGCTTCCCGACAAATTCGGCGCAGCCCTTCTTTTCTGCAGCTGCCACCGAGGTCTCTGCATCCTGGAGCCTCAGAGGACGAGCACGATTTTGCAGGGAGGGGCTGTATCAGGGCGAAGTATAAACGCAGGAAAGTAGTCCAGGAACACCTGCCATAAGCATGCCAGCCGTGAATTCAAGGGGCACGGATCTGCAGCCACTGTCCTTTAGCAATCCGAAGAATGCGCACACAAGCCGGCTTCGTTCTTCGCCTCGTACAAGCCACCTCTCTCTGCGGCTCCCGGAGGCGAAGAAGCGGCTGCTTCGTGCACAGATGAGGACAGCGGCAGCCGCAGGCTCCGAAGCGCGGCTTCGGCAGAAAGACGCCGGGGAGCGCCACTTCCCTCCGGACAGCTCCGGACCGCCGTAGTCTACGTCCTGAGTGGACTTCCTCATAGCGAAAAGCTTTGCCAGTGTGTCTCGCAGGGAAAAAGCTTACCAGCACAGCGGACTTCTCCCGCTCTTGCCCAGAAACATGGACTTGCCTCACACTCCAAAGACATTGCTCTTTCCTAAGCAGGCTAGGAAATGCTCTCAGATGGCCGTGCTGTCTGCCTGCTCCTGCCCAGCTCGTAGTTTTAGGTGTGCACATCCCAGCCTGGCATTCAGTGCACAGTCAAGGCAATTGCAAAATCCAGCAGCTGCTCATTCCCAAACACAAGGCGCTGTTTATGCTCTTGCTTCCCGACAAATTCGGCGCAGCCCTTCTTTTCTGCACCTGCCACCGAGGTCTCTGCATCCTGGAGCCTCAGAGGAGGAGCACGATTTTGCCAGGAGAGGCTGTATCAGGACGAAGTCTAAACGCAGGAAAGTTGTCCAGGAACACCTGCCATAAGCATTGAAGCAGGGAATTGAGGGGGCACGGAGCTGCAGCCACTGTCCTTTAGCAATCCGAAGAATGCGCACACAAGCCGGCTTCGTTCTTCGCCTCGTACAAGCCACCTCTCTCTGCGGCTCCCGGAGATGAAGAAGCGGCTGCTTCGTGCACAGATGAGGACAGCGGCAGCCGCAGGCTCCGAAGCGCGGCTTCGGCAGAAAGACGCCGGGGAGCGGCACTTCCCTCCGGACAGCTCCGGACCGCCGTAGTCTGCGTCCTGACCGGAATGCATCGTAGCGAAAAGCTTTGCCAGTGTGTCTCCAGGGAAAAAGCTTGCCAGCACAGCAGACTTATCCCGCTCTTGCCCAGAAACATGGACTTGCCTCACACTCCAAAGACACTGCTCTTTCCTAAGCAGGCTAGGAAATGCTCTCAGATGGCCGTGCTGTCTGCCTGCTCCTGCCCAGCTCGTAGTTTTAGGTGCGCACATCCCAGCCTGGCATTCAGTGCACAGTCAAGGCAATTGCAAAATCCAGCAGCTGCTCATTCCCAAACACAAGGCGCTGTTTATTCTCTTGCTTCCCGACAAATTCGGCACAGCCCTTCTTTTCTGCAGCTGCCACCGAGGTCTCTGCATCCTGGAGCCTCAGAGGACGAGCACGATTTTGCCAGGAGAGGCTGTATCAGGACGAAGTCTAAACGCAGGAAAGTTGTCCAGGAACACCTGCCATAAGCATTGAAGCAGGGAATTGAAGGGGCACGGAGCTGCAGCCACTGTCCTTTAGCAATCCGAAGAATGCGCACACAAGCCGGCTTCGTTCTTCGCCTCCTACAAGCCTCCTCTCTCTGCAGCCCCACGGAGGCGAAGAAGCGGCTGCTTCGTGCACAGATGAGGGCAGCGGCAGGTGCAGGCTCCGAAGCGCGGCTTCGGCAGAAAGACGCCGGGGAGCGCCACTTCCCTCCGGACAGCTCCGGATCGCCGTAGTCTGCGTTCTGAAAGGACTGCATCATAGCGAAAAGCTTTGCCAGTGTGTCTCGCAGGGAAAAAGCTTACCAGCACAGCGGACTTATCCCGCTCTTGCCCAGAAACATGGACTTGCCTCACACTCCAAAGACACCGCTCTTTCCTGGGCAGGCTAGGAAATGCTCTCAGATGGCCGTGCTGCCTTCCTGCTCCGGCCCAGCTCGTAGTTTTAGGTGCGCACATCCCAGCCTGGCATTCAGTGCACAGTCAAGGCAATTGCAAAATCCAGCAGCTGCTCATTCCCAAACACAAGGCGCTGTTTATGCTCTTGCTTCCCGACAAATTTGGCGCTGCCCTACTTTTCTGCAGCTGCCACCGAGGTCTCTGCATCCTGGAGCCTCAGAGGACGAGCACGATTTTGCAGGGAGGGGCTGTATCAGGACAAAGTATAAACGCAGGAAAGTAGTCCAGGAACACCTGCCATAAGCATGCCAGCCGTGAATTCAAGGGGCACGGAGCTGCAGCCACTGTCCTTTAGCAATCCGAAGAATGCGCACACAAGCCGGCTTCGTTCTTCGCCTCCTACAAGCCACCGTCTCTGCGGCTCCCGGAGGCGAAGGAGTGGCTGCTTCGTGTACAGATGAGGGCAGCGGCAGCCGCAGGCTCCGAAGCGCGGCTTCGGCAGAAAGACGCCGGGGAGCGGCACTTCCCTCCGGACAGCTCCGGATCGCCGGAGTCTGCGTCCTGACAGGACTGCATCATAGCGAAAAGCTTTGCCAGTGTGTCTCGCAGGGAAAAAGCTTACCAGCACAGCAGACTTATCCCGCTCTTGCCCAGAAACATGGACTTGCCTCACACTCCAAAGACACTGCTCTTTCCTAAGCAGGCTAGGAAATTCTCTCAGATGGCCGTGCTGTCTGCCTGCTCCTGCCCAGCTCGTAGTTTTAGGTGCGCACAAATCCCAGACTGGCATTCAGTGCACAGTCAAGGCAATTGCAAAATCCAGCAGCTGCTCATTCCCAAACACAAGGCGCTGTTTATGCTCTTGCTTCCCGACAAATTCGGCGCAGCCCTTCTTTTCTGCACCTGCCACCGAGGTCTCTGCATCCTGGAGCCTCAGAGGACGAGCACGATTTTGCAGGGAGGGGCTGTATCAGGGCGAAGTATAAACGCAGGAAAGTAGTCCAGGAACACCTGCCATAAGCATGCCAGCCGTGAATTCAAGGGGCACGGATCTGCAGCCACTGTCCTTTAGCAATCCGAAGAATGCGCACACAAGCCGGCTTCGTTCTTCGCCTCGTACAAGCCACCTCTCTCTGCGGCTCCCGGAGGCGAAGAAGCGGCTGCTTCGTGCACAGATGAGGACAGCGGCCGCCGCAGGCTCCGAAGCGCGGCTTCGGCAGAAAGACGCCGGGGAGCGCCACTTCCCTCCGGACAGCTCCGGACCGCCGTAGTCTACGTCCTGAGTGGACTTCATCATAGCGAAAAGCTTTGCCAGTGTGTCTCGCAGGGAAAAAGCTTACCAGCACAGCGGACTTCTCCCGCTCTTGCCCAGAAACATGGACTTGCCTCACACTCCAAAGACATTGCTCTTTCCTAAGCAGGCTAGGAAATGCTCTCAGATGGCCGTGCTGTCTGCCTGCTCCTGCCCAGCTCGTAGTTTTAGGAGCGCACATCCCAGCCTGGCATTCAGTGCACAGTCAAGGCAATTGCAAAATCCAGCAGCTGCTCATTCCCAAACACAAGGCGCTGTTTATGCTCTTGCTTCCCGACAAATTCGGCGCAGCCCTTCTTTTCTGCAGCTGCCACCGAGGTCTCTGCATCCTGGAGCCTCAGAGGACGAGCACGATTTAGCCAGGAGAGGCTGTATCAGGGCGAAGTCAAAAGGCAGGAAAGTTGTCCAGGAACACCTGCCATAAGCATGCCCGCCGTGAATTCAAGGGGCACGGATCTGCAGCCACTGTCCTTTAGCAATCCGAAGAATGCGCACACAAGCCGGCTTCGTTCTTCGCCTCCTACAAGCCACCTCTCTCTGCTGCTCCCGGAGGCGAAGAAGTGGCTGCTTCGTACACAGATGAGGGCAGCGGCAGCCGCAGGCTCCGAAGCCCGGCTTCGGCAGAAAGACGCCGGGGAGCGCCACTTCCCTCCGGACAGCTCCGGACAGCCGTAGTCTGCGTCCTGAGTGGACTTCATCATAGTGAAAAGCTTTGCCAGTGTGTCTCGCAGGGAAAAAGTTAACCAGCACAGCGGACTTCTCCCGCTCTTGCCAAGAAACATGGACTTGCCTCACACTCCAAAGACACTGCTCTTTTCCGAGTAGACAAGAAAATGCTCTCAGATGGCCGTGCTCGCTGCCTGCTCCTGCCCAGCTCGTAGTTTTAGGTGCGCACATCCCAGCCTGGCATTCAGTGCACAGTCAAGGCAATTGCAAAATCCAGCAGCTGCTCATTCCCAAACACAAGGCGCTGTTTATGCTCTTGCTTCCCGACAAATTCGGCGCAGCCCTTCTTTTCTGCACCTGCCACCGAGGTCTCTGCATCCTGGAGCCTCAGAGGAGGAGCACGATTTTGCCAGGAGAGGCTGTATCAGGACGAAGTCTAAACGCAGGAAAGTTGTCCAGGAACACCTGCCATAAGCATTGAAGCAGGGAATTGAAGGGGCACGGAGCTGCAGCCACTGTCCTTTAGCAATCCGAAGAATGCGCACACAAGCCGGCTTCGTTCTTCGCCTCGTACAAGCCTCCTCTCTCTGCAGCCCCACGGAGGCGAAGAAGCGGCTGCTTCGTGCACAGATGAGGGCAGCGGCAGGTGCAGGCTCCGAAGCGCGGCTTCGGCAGAAAGACGCCGGGGAGCGCCACTTCCCTCCGGACAGCTCCGGATCGCCGTAGTCTGCGTTCTGAAAGGACTGCATCATAGCGAAAAGCTTTGCCAGTGTGTCTCGCAGGGAAAAAGCTTACCAGCACAGCGGACTTATCCCGCTCTTGCCCAGAAACATGGACTTGCCTCACACTCCAAAGACACCGCTCTTTCCTGGGCAGGCTAGGAAATGCTCTCAGATGGCCGTGCTGCCTTCCTGCTCCGGCCCAGCTCGTAGTTTTAGGTGCGCACATCCCAGCCTGGCATTCAGTGCACAGTCAAGGCAATTGCAAAATCCAGCAGCTGCTCATTCCCAAACACAAGGCGCTGTTTATGCTCTTGCTTCCCGACAAATTTGGCGCTGCCCTACTTTTCTGCAGCTGCCACCGAGGTCTCTGCATCCTGGAGCCTCAGAGGACGAGCACGATTTTGCAGGGAGGGGCTGTAGCAGGACAAAGTATAAACGCAGGAAAGTAGTCCAGGAACACCTGCCATAAGCATGCCAGCCGTGAATTCAAGGGGCACGGAGCTGCAGCCACTGTCCTTTAGCAATCCGAAGAATGCGCACACAAGCCGGCTTCGTTCTTCGCCTCCTACAAGCCACCGTCTCTGCGGCTCCCGGAGGCGAAGGAGTGGCTGCTTCGTGTACAGATGAGGGCAGCGGCAGCCGCAGGCTCCATAGCGCGGCTTCGGCAGAAAGACGCCGGGGAGCGGCACTTCCCTCCGGACAGCTCCGGATCGCCGTAGTCTGCGTCCTGACAGGACTGCATCATAGCGAAAAGCTTTGCCAGTGTGTCTCGCAGGGAAAAAGCTTACCAGCACAGCAGACTTATCCCGCTCTTGCCCAGAAACATGGACTTGCCTCACACTCCAAAGACACTGCTCTTTCCTAAGCAGGCTAGGAAATTCTCTCAGATGGCCGTGCTGTCTGCCTGCTCCTGCCCAGCTCGTAGTTTTAGGTGCGCACAAATCCCAGACTGGCATTCAGTGCACAGTCAAGGCAATTGCAAAATCCAGCAGCTGCTCATTCCCAAACACAAGGCGCTGTTTATGCTCTTGCTTCCCGACAAATTCGGCGCAGCCCTTCTTTTCTGCACCTGCCACCGAGGTCTCTGCATCCTGGAGCCTCAGAGGACGAGCACGATTTTGCAGGGAGGGGCTGTATCAGGGCGAAGTATAAACGCAGGAAAGTAGTCCAGGAACACCTGCCATAAGCATGCCAGCCGTGAATTCAAGGGGCACGGATCTGCAGCCACTGTCCTTTAGCAATCCGAAGAATGCGCACACAAGCCGGCTTCGTTCTTCGCCTCGTACAAGCCACCTCTCTCTGCGGCTCCCGGAGGCGAAGAAGCGGCTGCTTCGTGCACAGATGAGGACAGCGGCAGCCGCAGGCTCCGAAGCGCGGCTTCGGCAGAAAGACGCCGGGGAGCGCCACTTCCCTCCGGACAGCTCCGGACCGCCGTAGTCTACGTCCTGAGTGGACTTCATCATAGCGAAAAGCTTTGCCAGTGTGTCTCGCAGGGAAAAAGCTTACCAGCACAGCGGACTTCTCCCGCTCTTGCCCAGAAACATGGACTTGCCTCACACTCCAAAGACATTGCTCTTTCCTAAGCAGGCTAGGAAATGCTCTCAGATGGCCGTGCTGTCTGCCTGCTCCTGCCCAGCTCGTAGTTTTAGGAGCGCACATCCCAGCCTGGCATTCAGTGCACAGTCAAGGCAATTGCAAAATCCAGCAGCTGCTCATTCCCAAACACAAGGCGCTGTTTATGCTCTTGCTTCCCGACAAATTCGGCGCAGCCCTTCTTTTCTGCACCTGCCACCGAGGTCTCTGCATCCTGGAGCCTCAGAGGAGGAGCACGATTTTGCCAGGAGAGGCTGTATCAGGACGAAGTCTAAACGCAGGAAAGTTGTCCAGGAACACCTGCCATAAGCATTGAAGCAGGGAATTGAAGGGGCACGGAGCTGCAGCCACTGTCCTTTAGCAATCCGAAGAATGCGCACACAAGCCGGCTTCGTTCTTCGCCTCGTACAAGCCACCTCTCTCTGCGGCTCCCGGAGATGAAGAAGCGGCTGCTTCGTGCACAGATGAGGACAGCGGCAGCCGCAGGCTCCGAAGCGCGGCTTCGGCAGAAAGACGCCGGGGAGCGGCACTTCCCTCCGGACAGCTCCGGACCGCCGTAGTCTGCGTCCTGACCGGAATGCATCGTAGCGAAAAGCTTTGCCAGTGTGTCTCCAGGGAAAAAGCTTGCCAGCACAGCAGACTTATCCCGCTCTTGCCCAGAAACATGGACTTGCCTCACACTCCAAAGACACTGCTCTTTCCTAAGCAGGCTAGGAAATGCTCTCAGATGGCCGTGCTGTCTGCCTGCTCCTGCCCAGCTCGTAGTTTTAGGTGCGCACATCCCAGCCTGGCATTCAGTGCACAGTCAAGGCAATTGCAAAATCCAGCAGCTGCTCATTCCCAAACACAAGGCGCTGTTTATTCTCTTGCTTCCCGACAAATTCGGCACAGCCCTTCTTTTCTGCACCTGCCACCGAGGTCTCTGCATCCTGGAGCCTCAGAGGACGAGCACGATTTTGCAAGGAGGGGCTGTATCAGGGCGAAGTATAAACGCAGGAAAGTAGTCCAGGAACACCTGCCATAAGCATGCCAGCCGTGAATTCAAGGGGCACGGAGCTGCAGCCACTCTCCTTTAGCAATCCGAAGAATGCGCACACAAGCCGGCTTCGTTCTTCGCCTCGTACAAGCCACCGTCTCTGCAGCTCCCGGAGGCGAAGGAGTGGCTTCTTCGTGCACAGATGAGGGCAGCGGCAGCCGCAGGCTCCGAAGCGCGGCTTCGGCAGAAATACGCCGGGGAGCGGCACTTCCCTCCAGACAGCTCCGGACCGCCGTAGTCTGCGTCCTGACAGGACTGCATCGTAGCAAAAAGCTTTGCCAGTGTGTCTCGCAGGGAAAAAGCTTACCAGCACAGCGGAATTATCCCGATCTTGCCAAGAAACATGGACTTGCCTCACACTCCAAAGACACTGCTCTTTCCTAAGCAGGCTAGGAAATTCTCTCAGATGGATGTGCTCTCTTCCTGCTCCTGCCCAGCTCGTAGTTTTAGGTGCGCACATCCCAGCCTGGCATTCAGTGCACAGTCAAGGCAATTGCAAAATCCAGCAGCTGCTCATTCCCAAACACAAGGCGCTGTTTATGCTCTTGCTTCCCGACAAATTCGGCGCAGCCCTTCTTTTCTGCACCTGCCACCGAGGTCTCTGCATCCTGGAGCCTCAGAGGACGAGCACGATTTAGCCAGGAGGGGCTGTATCAGGGCGAAGTCAAAAGGCAGGAAAGTAGTCCAGGAACACCTGCCATAAGAATGCCATCCCTGAATTGAGGGGGCACGGAGCTGCAGCCACTGTCCTTTAGCAATCCGAAGAATGCGCACACAAGCCGGCTTCGTTCTTCGCCTCGTACAAGCCACCTCTCTCTGCGGCTCCCGGAGATGAAGAAGCGGCTGCTTCGTGCACAGATGAGGGCAGCGGCAGCCGCAGGCTCCGTAGCCTGGCTTCGGCAGAAAGACGACGGGAAGCGCCACTTCCCTCCGGACAGCTCCGGACAGCCGTAGTCTGCGTCCTGAGTGGACTTCATCATAGTGAAAAGCTTTGCCAGTGTGTCTCGCAGGGAAAAAGCTTACCAGCACAGCGGAATTATCCCGCTCTTGCCAAGAAACATGGACTTGCCTCACACTCCAAAGACACTGCTCTTTCCTAAGCAGGCTAGGAAATGCTCTCAGATGGATGTGCTCTCTTCCTGCTCCTGCCCAGCTCGTAGTTTTAGGTGCGCACATCCCAGCCTGGCATTCAGTGCACAGTCAAGGCAATTGCAAAATCCAGCAGCTGCTCATTCCCAAACACAAGGCACTGTTTATGCTCTTGCTTCCCGACAAATTCGGCGCAGCCCTTCTTTTCTGCAGCTGCCACCGAGGTCTCTGCATCCTGGAGCCTCAGAGGAGGAGCACGATTTTGCCAGGAGAGGCTGTATCAGGGAGAAGTATAAACGCAGGAAAGTAGTCCAGGAACACCTGCCATAAGCATGCCAGCCGTGAATTCAAGGGGCACGGATCTGCAGCCACTGTCCTTTAGCAATCCGAAGAATGCGCACACAAGCCGGCTTCGTTCTCCGCCTCCTACAAGCCACCTCTCTCTGCGGCTCCCGGAGGCGAAGGAGCGGCTGCTTGGTGCACAGATGAGGGCAGCGGCAGCCGCAGGCTCTGAAGCGCGGCTTCGGCAGAAAGACGCCGGGGAGCGGCACTTCCCTCCGGACAGCTCCGGACCGCCGTAGTCTGCGTCCTGACCGGAATGCATCGTAGCGAAAAGCTTTGCCAGTGTGTCTCCAGGGAAAAAGCTTACCAGCACAGCAGACTTATCCCGCTCTTGCCCAGAAACATGGACTTGCCTCACACTCCAAAGACACTGCTCTTTCCTAAGCAGGCTAGGAAATGCTCTCAGATGGCCGTGCTGTCTGCCTGCTCCTGCCCAGCTCGTAGTTTTAGGTGCGCACATCCCAGACTGGCATTCAGTGCACAGTGTAGGCAATTGCAAAATCCAGCAGCTGCTCATTCCCAAACACAAGGCGCTGTTTATGCTCTTGCTTCCCGACAAATTCGGCGCAGCCCTTCTTTTCTGCACCTGCCACCGAGGTCTCTGCATCCTGGAGCCTCAGAGGACGAGCACGATTTTGCAGGGAGGGGCTGTATCAGGACAAAGTATAAACGCAGGAAAGTAGTCCAGGAACACCTGCCATAAGCATGCCAGCCGTGAATTCAAGGGGCACGGAGCTGCAGCCACTGTCCTTTAGCAATCCGAAGAATGCGCTCACAAGCCGGCTTCGTTCTTCGCCTCCTACAAGCCACCGTCTCTGCAGCTCCCGGAGGCGAAGGAGTGGCTGCTTCGTGCACAGATGAGGACAGCGGCAGCCGCAGGCTCCATAGCGCGGCTTCGGCAGAAAGACGCCGGGGAGCGGCACTTCCCTCCGGACAGCTCCGGACCGCCGTAGTCTGCGTCCTGAGTGTACTGCATTATAGCGAAAAGCTTTGCCAGTATGTCTCGCAGGGAAAAAGCTTACGAGCACAGCGGACTTATCCCGCTCTTGCCCAGAAACATGGACTTGCCTCACACTCCAAAGACATTGCTCTTTCCTAAGCAGGCTAGGAAATGCTCTCAGATGGCCGTGCTGTCTGCCTGCTCCTGCCCAGCTCATAATTTTAGGTGTGCACATCCCAGCCTGGCATTCAGTGCACAGTCAAGGCAATTGCAAAATCCAGCAGCTGCTCATTCCCAAACACAAGTGCGTTGTTTATGCTCTTGCTTCCCGACAAATTCGGCGCAGCCCTTCTTTTCTGCAGCTGCCACCGAGGTCTCTGCATCCTGGAGCCTCAGAGGACGAGCACGATTTTGCCAGGAGAGGCTGTATCAGGGCGAAGTCTAAACGCAGGAAAGTTGTCCAGGAACACCTGCCATAAGCATTGAAGCAGGGAATTGAAGGGGCACGGAGCTGCAGCCACTGTCCTTTAGCACTCCGAAGAATGTGCACACAAGCCGGCTTCGTTCTTCGCCTCGTACAAGCCACCTGTCTCTGCAGCCCCACGGAGGCGAAGAAGCGGCTGCTTCGTGCACAGATGAGGGCAGCGGCAGGTGCAGGCTCCGTAGCGCGGCTTCGGCAGAAAGACGCCGGGGAGCGGCACTTCCCTCCGGACAGCTCCGGATCAGCGTAGTCTGCGTTCTGACAGGACTGCATCATAGCGAAAAGCTTTGCCAGTGTGTCTCGCAGGGAAAAAGCTTACCAGCACAGCGGACTTATCCAGCTCTTGCCCAGAAACATGGACTTGCCTCACACTCCAAAGACACCGCTCTTTCCTGGGCAGGCTAGGAAATGCTCTCAGATGGCCGTGCTGTCTTCCTGCTCCTGCCCAGCTCGTAGTTTTAGGTGCGCACATCCCAGCCTGGCATTCAGTGCACAGTCAAGGCAATTGCAAAATCCAGCAGCTGCTCATTCCCAAACACAAGTGCGCTGTTTATGCTCTTGCTTCCCGACAAATTCGGCGCAGCCCTTCTTTTCTGCAGCTGCCACCGAGGTCTCTGCATCCTGGAGCCTCAGAGGACGAGCACGATTTTGCAGGGAGGGGCTGTATCAGGGCGAAGTCAAAACGCAGGAAAGTAGTCCAGGAACACCTGCCATAAGCATGCCAGCCGTGAATTCAAGGGGCACGGATCTGCAGCCACTGTCCTTTAGCAATCCGAAGAATGCGCACACAAGCCGGCTTCGTTCTTCGCCTCGTACAAGCCACCTCTCTCTGCGGCTATCGGAGGCGAAGAAGCGGCTGCTTCGTGCACAGATGAGGGCAGCGGCAGCCGCAGGCTCCGAAGCGCGGCTTCGGCAGAAAGACGCCGGGGAGCGGCACTTCCCTCCGGACAGCTCCGGATCGCCGTAGTCTGCGTTCTGACATGACTGCATCGTAGCGAAAAGCTTTGCCAGTGTGTCTCGCAGGGAAAAAGCTTACCAGCACAGCGGACTTATCCCGCTCTTGCCCAGAAACATGGACTTGCCTCACACTCCAAAGACACCGCTCTTTCCTGGGCAGGCTAGGAAATGCTCTCAGATGGCCGTGCTGTCTGCCTGCTCCTGCCCAGCTCGTAGTTTTAGGTGCGCACATCCTAGCCTCGCATTCAGTGCACAGTCAAGGCAATTGCAAAATCAAGAAACTGCTCATTCCCAAACACAAGGCGCTGTTTAGGCCCTTGCTTCCCGACAAATTCGGCGCAGCCCTACTTTTCTGCAGCTGCCACCGAGGTCTCTGCATCCTGGAGCCTCAGAGGACGAGCACGATTTTGCAGGGAGGGGCTGTATCAGGACAAAGTATAAACGCAGGAAAGTAGTCCAGGAACACCTGCCATAAGCATGCCAGCCGTGAATTCAAGGGGCACGGAGCTGCAGCCACTGTCCTTTAGCAATCCGAAGAATGCGCTCACAAGCCGGCTTCGTTCTTCGCCTCGTACAAGCCACCGTCTCTGCGGCTCCCGGAGGCGAAGGAGTGGCTGCTTCGTGCACAGATGAGGGCAGCGGCAGCCGCAGGCTCTGTAGCGCGGCTTCGGCAGAAAGACGCCGGGGAGCGCCACTTCCCTCCGGACAGCTCCGGACCGCCGTAGTCTGCGTCCTGAGTGTACTGCATCATAGCGAAAAGCTTTGCCAGTATGTCTCGCAGGGAAAAAGCTTACGAGCACAGCGGACTTATCCCGCTCTTGCCAAGAAACATGGACTTGCCTCACACTCCAAAGACATTGCTCTTTCCTAAGCAGGCTAGGAAATTCTCTCAGATGGCCGTGCTGTCTGCCTGCTCCTGCCCAGCTCATAATTTTAGGTGTGCACATCCCAGCCTGGCATTCAGTGCACAGTCAAGGCAATTGCAAAATCCAGCAGCTGCTCATTCCCAAACACAAGGCGCTGTTTATGCTCTTGCTTCCCGACAAATTCGGCGCAGCCCTTCTTTTCTGCAGCTGCCACCGAGGTCTCTGCATCCTGGAGCCTCAGAGGACGAGCACGATTTTGCCAGGAGAGGCTGTATCAGGGCGAAGTCTAAACGCAGGAAAGTTGTCCAGGAACACCTGCCATAAGCATTGAAGCAGGGAATTGAAGGGGCACGGAGCTGCAGCCACTGTCCTTTAGCACTCCGAAGAATGTGCACACAAGCCGGCTTCGTTCTTCGCCTCGTACAAGCCACCTGTCTCTGCAGCCCCACGGAGGCGAAGAAGCGGCTGCTTCGTGCACAGATGAGGGCAGCGGCAGGTGCAGGCTCCGTAGCGCGGCTTCGGCAGAAAGACGCCGGGGAGCGGCACTTCCCTCCGGACAGCTCCGGATCAGCGTAGTCTGCGTTCTGACAGGACTGCATCATAGCGAAAAGCTTTGCCAGTGTGTCTCGCAGGGAAAAAGCTTACCAGCACAGCGGACTTATCCCGCTCTTGCCCAGAAACATGGACTTGCCTCACACTCCAAAGACACCGCTCTTTCCTGGGCAGGCTAGGAAATGCTCTCAGATGGCCGTGCTGTCTGCCTGCTCCTGCCCAGCTCGTAGTTTTAGGTGCGCACATCCCAGCCTGGCATTCAGTGCCCAATGAAGTCAATTGCAAAATCAAGAAACTGCTCATTCCCAAACACAAGGCGCTGTTTAGGCCCTTGCTTCCCGACAAATTCGGCGCAGCCCTACTTTTCTGCAGCTGCCACCGAGGTCTCTGCATCCTGGAGCCTCAGAGGACGAGCACGATTTTGCAGGGAGGGGCTGTATCAGGACAAAGTCTAAACGCAGGAAAGTAGTCCAGGAACACCTGCCATAAGCATGCCAGCCGTGAATTCAAGGGGCACGGAGCTGCAGCCACTGTCCTTTAGCAATCCGAAGAATGCGCACACAAGCCGGCTTCGTTCTTCGCCTCCTACAAGCCACCGTCTCTGCGGCTCCCGGAGGCGAAGAAGCGGCTGCTTCGTGCACAGATGAGGGCAGCGGCAGCCGCAGGCTCTGTAGCGCGGCTTCGGCAGAAAGACGCCGGGGAGCGCCACTTCCCTCCGGACAGCTCCGGACCGCCGTAGTCTACGTCCTGAGTGGACTTCATCATAGCGAAAAGCTTTGCCAGTGTGTCTCGCAGGGAAAAAGCTTACCAGCACAGCAGACTTATCCCGCTCTTGCCCAGAAACATGGACTTGCCTCACATTCCAAAGACACTGCTCTTTCCTAAGCAAGCTAGGAAATGCTCTCAGATGGCCGTGCTCTCTGCCTGCTCCTGCCCAGCTCGTAGTTTTAGGTGCGCACATCCCAGCCTGGCATTCAGTGCACAGTCAAGGCAATTGCAAAATCCAGCAGCTGCTCATTCCCAAACACAAGGCGCTGTTTATGCTCTTGCTTCCCGACAAATTCGGCGCAGCCCTTCTTTTCTGCAGCTGCCACCGAGGTCTCTGCATCCTGGAGCCTCAGAGGACGAGCACGATTTAGCCAGGAGGGGCTGTATCAGGGCGAAGTCAAAACGCAGGAAAGTAGTCCAGGAACACCTGCCATAAGCATTGCAGCAGTGAATTGATGCGGCACGGAGCTGCAGCCACTGTCCTTTAGCACTCCGAAGAATGCGCACACAAGCCGGCTTCGTTCTTCGCCTCGTACAAGCCACCGCTTTCAGCGGCTCTCGGAGGCGAAGAAGCGGCTGCTTCGTGCACAGATGAGGGCTGCGGCAGCCGCAGGCTCCGAAGCGTGGCTTCGGCAGAAAGACGCCGGGGAGCGCCACTTCCCTCCGGACAGCTCCGGACCGCCATAGTCTGTGTCCTGAGTGGACTGCATCTTAGCGAAAAGCTTTGCCAGTGTGACTCGCTGGCAAAATTTTACCAGCACAGCGGACTTATGCCGCTCTTGCCCAGAAACATGGACTTGCCTCACACTCCAAAGACACTGCTCTTTCCTGGGCAGGCTAGGAAATGCTCTCAGATGGCCATGCTCTCTGCCTGCTCCTGCCCAGCTCGTAGTTTTAGGTGCGCACATCCCAGCCTGGCATTCAGTGCACAGTGTAGGCAATTGCAAAATCCAGCAGCTGCTCATTCCCAAACACAAGGCGCTGTTTATGCTCTTGCTTCCCGACAAATTCGGCGCAGCCCTTCTTTTCTGCAGCTGCCACCGAGGTCTCTGCATCCCGGAGCCTCAGAGGACGAGCACGATTTAGCCAGGAGGGGCTGTATCAGGGCGAAGTCTAAACGCAGGAAAGTAGTCCTGGAACACCTGCCATAAGCATGCCAGCCGTGAATAGATGCGGCACGGAGCTGCAGCCACTGTCCTTTAGCAGTCCGAAGAATGCGCACACAAGCCGGCTTCGTTCTTCGCCTCCTACAAGCCACCGTCTCTGCGGCTCCCGGAGGCGAAGGAGTGGCTTCTTCGTGCACAGATGAGGGCAGCGGCAGCCGCAGGCTCCATAGCCTGGCTTCGGTAGAAAGACGCCGGGGAGCGCCACTTCCCTCCGGACAGCTCCGGACCGCCGTAGTCTGCGTCCTGACAGGACTGCATCATAGCAAAAAGCTTAGCCGGTGTGTCTCGCAGGGAAAAAGCTTACCAGCACAGCGGAATTATCCCGCTCTTGCCAAGAAACATGGACTTGCCTCACACTCCAAAGACACTGCTCTTTCCTAAGCAGGCTAGGAAATTCTCTCAGATGGCCGTGCTGTCTGCCTGCTCCTGCCCAGCTCGTAGTTTTAGGTGCGCACATCCCAGCCTGGCATTCAGTGCACAGTCAAGGCAATTGCAAAATCCAGCAGCTGCTCATTCCCAAACACAAGTGCGCTGTTTATGCTCTTGCTTCCCGACAAATTCGGCGCAGCCCTTCTTTTCTGCACCTGCCACCGAGGTCTCTGCATCCTGGAGCCTCAGAGGACGAGCACGATTTAGCCAGGAGGGGCTGTATCAGGGCGAAGTCAAAAGGCAGGAAAGTAGTCCAGGAACACCTGCCATAAGCATGCCAGCCGTGAATTCAAGGGGCACGGAGCTGCAGCCACTGTCCTTTAGCAATCCGAAGAATGCGCACACAAGCCGGCTTCGTTCTTCGCCTCGTACAAGCCACCTCTCTCTGCGGCTATCGGAGGCGAAGAAGCGGCTGCTTCGTGCACAGATGAGGGCAGCGGCAGCCGCAGGCTCCGAAGCGTGGCTTCGGCAGAAAGACGCCGGGGAGCGGCACTTCCCTCCGGACAGCTCCGGATCGCCGTAGTCTGCGTTCTGACAGGACTGCATCGTAGCGAAAAGCTTTGCCAGTGTGTCTCGCAGGGAAAAAGCTTACCAGCACAGCGGACTTATCCCGCTCTTGCCCAGAAACATGGACTTGCCTCACACTCCAAAGACACTGCTCTTTCCTGGGCAGGCTAGGAAATGCTCTCAGATGGCCGTGCTGTCTGCCTGCTCCTGCCCAGCTCGTAGTTTTAGGTGCGCACATCCTAGCCTGGCATTCAGTGCACAGTCAAGGCAATTGCAAAATCAAGAAACTGCTCATTCCCAAACACAAGGCGCTGTTTAGGCCCTTGCTTCCCGACAAATTCGGCGCTGCCCTTCTTTTCTGCAGCTGCCACCGAGGTCTCTGCAGCCTGGAGCCTCAGAGGACGAGCACGATTTAGCCAGGAGAGGCTGTATCAGGGCGAATTCTAAACGCAGGAAAGTAGTCCAGGAACACCTGCCATAAGCATGCCAGCTGTGAATTGAGGCGGCACGGAGCTGCAGCCACTGTCCTTTAGCAATCCGAAGAATGCGCACACAAGCCGGCCTCGTTCTTCGCCTCGTACAAGCCACCGCTTTCAGCGGCTCTCGGAGGTGAAGAAGCGGCTGCTTCGTGCACAGATGAGGACAGCGGCAGCCGCAGGCTCCGAAGCCTGGCTTCGGCAGAAAGACGCCGGGGAGCGCCACTTCCCTCCGGACAGATCCGGACAGCCGTAGTCTGCGTCCTGAGTGGACTTCATCATAGCGAAAAGCTTTGCCAGTGTGACTCGCAGGGAAAAAGCTTACCAGCACAGCGGACTTATCCCGATCTTGCCCAGAAACATGGACTTGCCTCACACTCCAAAGACATTGCTCTTTCCTAAGCAGGCTAGGAAATGCTCTCAGATGGCCGTGCTGTCTGCCTGCTCCTGCCCAGCTCGTAGTTTTAGGTGCGCACTTCCACCCTGGCATTCAGTGCACAGTGAAGGCAATTGCAAAATCCAGCAGCTGCTCATTCCCAAACACAAGGCGTTGTTTATGCTCTTGCTTCCCGAGAAATTCGGCACAGACCTTATTTTCTGCACCTGCCACCGAGGTCTCTGCATCCCAGGCCCTCAGAGGAGGACCACGATTTAGCCAGGAGGGGCTGTATCAGGACAAAGTATAAACGCAGGAAAGTAGTACTGGAACACCTGCCATAAGCATGCCAGCCGTGAATTCAAGGGGCACGGAGCTGCAGCCACTGTCCTTTAGCAATCCGAAGAATGCGCACACAAGCCGGCTTCGTTCTTCGCCTCCTACAAGCCACCGTCTCTGCGGCTCCCGGAGGCGAAGAAGCGGCTGCTTCGTGCACAGATGAGGGCAGCGGCAGCCGCAGGCTCTGAAGCGCGGCTTCAGCAGAAAGACGCCGGGGAGCGCCACTTCCCTCCGGACAGCTCCGGACCGCCGTAGTCTGCGTCCTGAGTGGACTGCATCGTAGCGAAAAGCTTTGCCAGTGTGTCTCGCACGAAAATAGCTTACCAGCACAGCGGCATTATCCCGATCTTCCCCGGAAACATGGACTTGCCTCACACTCCAAAGACACTGCTCTTTCCTGGGCAGGCTAGGAAATGCTCTCAGATGGCCATGCTCTCTGCCTGCTCCTGCCCAGCTCGTAGTTTTAGGTGCGCACATCCCAGCCTGGCATTCAGTGCACAGTCAAGGCAATTGCAAAATCCAGCAGCTGCTCATTCCCAACAATAAGGCGCTGTTTATGCTCTTGCTTCCAGACAAATTCGGCGCTGCCCTTCTTTTCTGCAGCTGCCACCGTGGTCTCTGCATCCTGGAGCCTCAGAGGACGAGCACGATTTTGACAGGAGGGGCTGTATCAGGGCGAAGTCTAAACGCAGGAAAGTAGTCCTGGAACACCTTCCATAAGCATGCCAGCAGTGAATTGAGGGGGAAGAGAGCTCCAGCCACTGTCCTTTAGCAGTCCGAAGAATGCGCACACAAGCCGGCTTCGTTCTTCGCCTCGTACAAGCCACCTCTCTCTGCGACTCCCGGAGGCGAAGGAGCGGCTGCTTCGTGCACAGATGAGGGCAGCGGCAGCCGCAGGCTCCGTAGCGCAGCTTCAGCAGAAAGACGCCGGGGAGTGCCACTTCCCTCCGGACAGCTCCGGACAGCCGTAGTCTGTGTCCTGACAGGACTGCATCTTAGCGAAAAGCTTTGCCAGTGTGACTCGCAGAGAAAAAGCTTACCAGCACAGCGGACTTATCCAGCTCTTGCCCAGAAACATGGACTTGCCTCACATTCCAAAGACATTGCTCTTTCCTAAGCAGGCTAGGAAATGCTCTCAGATGGCCGTGCTCGCTGCCTGCTCCTGCCCAGCTCATAATTTTAGGTGTGCACATCCCAGCCTGGCATTCAGTGCACAGTCAAGGCAATTGCAAAATCCAGCAGCTGCTCATTCCCAAACACAAGGCACTGTTTATGCTCTTGCTTCCCGACAAATTCGGCGCAGCCCTTCTTTTCTGCAGCTGCCACCGAGGTCTCTGCATCCTGGAGCCTCAGAGGAGGAGCACGATTTTGCCAGGAGAGGCTGTATCAGGGCGAAGTCTAAACGCAGGAAAGTTGTCCAGGAACACCTGCCATAAGCATGCCAGCCGTGAATTCAAGGGGCACGGAGCTGCAGCCACTGTCCTTTAGCAATCCGAAGAATGCGCACACAAGCCGGCTTCGTTCTTCGCCTCGTACAAGCCACCTGTCTCTGCGGCTCCCGGAGGCGAAGGAGCGGCTGCTTGGTGCACAGATGAGGGCAGCGGCAGCCGCAGGCTCTGAAGCGCGGCTTCGGCAGAAAGACGCCGGGGAGCGGCACTTCCCTCCGGACAGCTCCGGACAGCCGTAGTCTGCGTCCTGACCGGAATGCATCTTAGCGAAAAGCTTTGCCAGTGTGTCTCGCAGGGAAAAAGCTTACCAGCACAGCAGACTTATCCCGCTCTTGCCCAGAAACATGGACTTGCCTCACACTCCAAAGACACTGCTCTTTCCTAAGCAGGCTAGGAAATTCTCTCAGATGGCCGTGCTGTCTGCCTGCTCCTGCCCAGCTCGTAGTTTTAGGTGCGCACATCC
The DNA here is from genome assembly GCF_050655825.1 of Lonchura striata. Classification (NCBI taxonomy): domain Eukaryota; kingdom Metazoa; phylum Chordata; class Aves; order Passeriformes; family Estrildidae; genus Lonchura; species Lonchura striata. The sequence continues at coordinate 35,511,072 of NC_140740.1, forward strand.
CAGCCTGGCATTCAGTGCACAGTGTAGGCAATTGCAAAATCCAGCAGCTGCTCATTCCCAAACACAAGGCGCTGTTTATGCTCTTGCTTCCGGACAAATTCGGCGCAGCCCTTCTTTTCTGCAGCTGCCACCGAGGTCTCTGCAGCCTGGAGCCTCAGAGGACGAGCACGATTTTGCAGGGAGGGGCTGTATCAGGACGAAGTCTAAACGCAGGAAAGTAGTCCAGGAACACCTGCCATAAGCATGCCAGCCGTGAATTCAAGGGGCACGGAGCTGCAGCCACTCTTCTTTAGCAGTCCGAAGAATGCGCACACAAGCCGGCTTCGTTCTTCGCCTCGTACAAGCCACCGTCTCTGCGGCTCCCGGAGGCGAAGGAGTGGCTTCTTCGTACACAGATGAGGGCAGCGGCAGCCGCAGGCTCCATAGCCTGGCTTCCGCAGAAAGACGCCGGGGAGCGCCACTTCCCTCCGGACAGCTCCGGACCGCCGTAGTCTGCGTTCTGACAGGACTGCATCGTAGCGAAAAGCTTTGCCAGTGTGTCTCGCAGGGAAAAAGCTTACCAGCACAGCGGACTTATCCAGCTCTTGCCCAGAAACATGGACTTGCCTCACACTCCAAAGACACCGCTCTTTCCTGGGCAGGCTAGGAAATGCTCTCAGATGGCCGTGCTGTCTTCCTGCTCCTGCCCAGCTCGTAGTTTTAGGTGCGCACAACCCAGCCTGGCATTCAGTGCCCAATGAAGTCAATTGCAAAATCAAGAAACTGCTCATTCCCAAACACAAGTGCGCTGTTTATGCTCTTGCTTCCCGACAAATTCGGCGCAGCCCTTCTTTTCTGCACCTGCCACCGAGGTCTCTGCATCCTGGAGCCTCAGAGGACGAGCACGATTTAGCCAGGAGGGGCTGTATCAGGGCGAAGTCAAAAGGCAGGAAAGTAGTCCAGGAACACCTGCCATAAGCATGCCAGCCGTGAATTGAAGGGGCACGGAGCTCCAGCCACTGTCCTTTAGCAATCCGAAGAATGCGCACACAAGCCGGCTTCGTTCTTCGCCTCGTACAAGCCACCTCTCTCTGCGGCTCTCGGAGGCGAAGAAGCGGCTGCTTCGTGCACAGATGAGGGCAGCGGCAGCCGCAGGCTCCGAAGCGCGGCTTCGGCAGAAAGACGCCGGGGAGCGGCACTTCCCTCCGGACAGCTCCGGATCGCCGTAGTCTGCGTCCTGAGTGTACTGCATCATAGCGAAAAGCTTTGCCAGTGTGTCTCGCAGGGAAAAAGCTTACCAGCACAGCGGACTTATCCAGCTCTTGCCCAGAAACATGGACTTGCCTCACACTCCAAAGACACCGCTCTTTCCTGGGCAGGCTAGGAAATTCTCTCAGATGGCCGTGCTCTCTGCCTGCTCCTGCCCAGCTCATAATTTTAGGTGTGCACATCCCAGCCTGGCATTCAGTGCACAGTCAAGGCAATTGCAAAATCCAGCAGCTGCTCATTCCCAAACACAAGTGCGTTGTTTATGCTCTTGCTTCCCGACAAATTCGGCGCAGCCCTTCTTTTCTGCAGCTGCCACCGAGGTCTCTGCATCCTGGAGCCTCAGAGGACGAGCACGATTTAGCCAGGAGAGGCTGTATCAGGGCGAAGTCTAAACGCAGGAAAGTTGTCCAGGATCACCTGCCATAAGCATTGAAGCAGGGAATTGAAGGGGCACGGAGCTGCAGCCACTGTCCTTTAGCAATCCGAAGAATGTGCACACAAGCCGGCTTCGTTCTTCGCCTCGTACAAGCCACCTGTCTCTGCAGCCCCACGGAGGCGAAGAAGCGGCTGCTTCGTGCACAGATGAGGGCAGCGGCAGGTGCAGGCTCCGTAGCGCGGCTTCGGCAGAAAGACGCCGTGGAGCGCCACTTCCCTCCGGACAGCTCCGGATCAGCGTAGTCTGCGTTCTGAGTGTACTGCATCATAGCGAAAAGCTTTGCCAGTGTGTCTCGCAGGGAAAAAGCTTACCAGCACAGCGGACTTATCCAGCTCTTGCCCAGAAACATGGACTTGCCTCACACTCCAAAGACACTGCTCTTTCCTGGGCAGGCTAGGAAATGCTCTCAGATGGCCGTGCTGTCTGCCTGCTCCTGCCCAGCTCGTAGTTTTAGGTGCGCACATCCCAGCCTGGCATTCAGTGCCCAATGAAGTCAATTGCAAAATCAAGAAACTGCTCATTCCCAAACACAAGTGCGTTGTTTATGCTCTTGCTTCCCGACAAATTCGGCGCAGCCCTTCTTTTCTGCAGCTGCCACCGAGGTCTCTGCATCCTGGAGCCTCAGAGGACGAGCACGATTTAGCCAGGAGAGGCTGTATCAGGGCGAAGTCTAAACGCAGGAAAGTTGTCCAGGATCACCTGCCATAAGCATTGAAGCAGGGAATTGAAGGGGCACGGAGCTGCAGCCACTGTCCTTTAGCAATCCGAAGAATGTGCACACAAGCCGGCTTCGTTCTTCGCCTCGTACAAGCCACCTGTCTCTGCAGCCCCACGGAGGCGAAGAAGCGGCTGCTTCGTGCACAGATGAGGGCAGCGGCAGGTGCAGGCTCCGTAGCGCGGCTTCGGCAGAAAGACGCCGTGGAGCGCCACTTCCCTCCGGACAGCTCCGGATCAGCGTAGTCTGCGTTCTGAGTGTACTGCATCATAGCGAAAAGCTTTGCCAGTGTGTCTCGCAGGGAAAAAGCTTACCAGCACAGCGGACTTATCCAGCTCTTGCCCAGAAACATGGACTTGCCTCACACTCCAAAGACACTGCTCTTTCCTGGGCAGGCTAGGAAATGCTCTCAGATGGCCGTGCTGTCTGCCTGCTCCTGCCCAGCTCGTAGTTTTAGGTGCGCACAACCCAGCCTGGCATTCAGTGCCCAATGAAGTCAATTGCAAAATCAAGAAACTGCTCATTCCCAAACACAAGGCGCTGTTTAGGCCCTTGCTTCCCGACAAATTCGGCGCTGCCCTACTTTTCTGCAGCTGCCACCGAGGTCTCTGCATCCTGGAGCCTCAGAGGACGAGCACGATTTTGCAGGGAGGGGCTGTATCAGGACAAAGTATAAACGCAGGAAAGTAGTCCAGGAACACCTGCCATAAGCATGCCAGCCGTGAATTCAAGGGGCACGGAGCTGCAGCCACTGTCCTTTAGCAATCCGAAGAATGCGCACACAAGCCGGCTTCGTTCTTCGCCTCGTACAAGCCACCTCTCTCTGCGGCTCTCGGAGGCGAAGAAGCGGCTGCTTCGTGCACAGATGAGGGCAGCGGCAGCCGCAGGCTCCGAAGCGCGGCTTCGGCAGAAAGACGCCGGGGAGCGGCACTTCCCTCCGGACAGCTCCGGACCGCCGTAGTCAACGTCCTGAGTGTACTGCATCATAGCGAAAAGCTTTGCCAGTGTGTCTCGCAGGGAAAAAGCTTACCAGCACAGCAGACTTCTCCCGCTCTTGCCCAGAAACATGGACTTGCCTCACATTCCAAAGACACTGCTCTTTCCTAAGCAAGCTAGGAAATGCTCTCAGATGGCCGTGCTCTCTGCCTGCTCCTGCCCAGCTCGTAGTTTTAGGTGCGCACATCCCAGCCTGGCATTCAGTGCACAGTCAAGGCAATTGCAAAATCCAGCAGCTGCTCATTCCAAAACACAAGGCGCTGTTTATGCTCTTGCTTCCCGACAAATTCGGCGCAGCCCTTCTTTTCTGCACCTGCCACCGAGGTCTCTGCATCCTGGAGCCTCAGAGGACGAGCACGATTTAGCCAGGAGGGGCTGTATCAGGGCGAAGTCAAAACGCAGGAAAGTAGTCCAGGAACACCTGCCATAAGCATTGCAGCAGTGAATTGATGCGGCACGGAGCTCCAGCCACTGTCCTTTAGCAGTCCGAAGAATGCGCACACAAGCCGGCTTCGTTCTTCGCCTCGTACAAGCCACCGCTTTCAGCGGCTCTCGGAGGTGAAGAAGCGGCTGCTTCGTGCACAGATGAGGGCTGCGGCAGCCGCAGGCTCCGAAGCGTGGCTTCGGCAGAAAGACGCCGGGGAGCGCCACTTCCCTCCGGACAGCTCCGGACCGCCGTAGTCTGTGTCCTGACAGGACTGCATCATAGCGAAAAGCTTTGCCAGTGTGACTCGCTGGCAAAATTTTACCAGCACAGCGGAATTATGCCGCTCTTGCCCAGAAACATGGACTTGCCTCACACTCCAAAGACACTGCTCTTTTCCGAGCAGACTAGAAAATGCTCTCAGATGGCCGTGCTCTCTGCCTGCTCCTGCCCAGCTCGTAGTTTTAGGTGCGCACATCCCAGCCTGGCATTCAGTGCACAGTCAAGGCAATTGCAAAATCCAGCAGCTGCTCATTCCCAAACACAAGTGCGCTGTTTATGCTCTTGCTTCCCGACAAATTCGGCGCAGCCCTTCTTTTCTGCACCTGCCACCGAGGTCTCTGCATCCTGGAGCCTCAGAGGACGAGCACGATTTAGCCAGGAGAGGCTGTATCAGGGCGAAGTCTAAACGCAGGAAAGTAGTCCAGGAACACCTGCCATAAGCATGCCAGCTGTGAATTGAGGCGGCACGGAGCTGCAGCCACTGTCCTTTAGCAGTCCGAAGAATGCGCACACAAGCCGGCCTCGTTCTTCGCCTCGTACAAGCCACCGCTTTCAGCGGCTCTCGGAGGTGAAGAAGCGGCTGCTTCGTGCACAGATGAGGACAGCGGCAGCCGCAGGCTCCGAAGCCTGGCTTCGGCAGAAAGACGCCGGGGAGCGCCACTTCCCTCCGGACAGATCCGGACAGCCGTAGTCTGCGTCCTGAGTGGACTTCATCATAGCGAAAAGCTTTGCCAGTGTGACTCGCAGGGAAAAAGCTTACCAGCACAGCGGACTTATCCCGATCTTGCCCAGAAACATGGACTTGCCTCACACTCCAAAGACATTGCTCTTTCCTAAGCAGGCTAGGAAATGCTCTCAGATGGCCGTGCTCGCTGCCTGCTCCTGCCCAGCTCGTAGTTTTAGGTGCGCACTTCCACCCTGGCATTCAGTGCACAGTGAAGGCAATTGCAAAATCCAGCAGCTGCTCATTCCCAAACACAAGGCGTTGTTTATGCTCTTGCTTCCCGAGAAATTCGGCACAGACCTTATTTTCTGCACCTGCCACCGAGGTCTCTGCATCCCAGGCCCTCAGAGGAGGACCACGATTTAGCCAGGAGGGGCTGTATCAGGACAAAGTATAAACGCAGGAAAGTAGTACTGGAACACCTGCCATAAGCATGCCAGCCGTGAATTCAAGGGGCACGGAGCTGCAGCCACTGTCCTTTAGCAATCCGAAGAATGCGCACACAAGCCGGCTTCGTTCTTCGCCTCCTACAAGCCACCGTCTCTGCGGCTCCCGGAGGCGAAGAAGCGGCTGCTTCGTGCACAGATGAGGGCAGCGGCAGCCGCAGGCTCCGAAGCGCGGCTTCAGCAGAAAGACGCCGGGGAGCGCCACTTCCCTCCGGACAGCTCCGGACCGCCGTAGTCTGCGTCCTGACAGGACTGCATCGTAGCGAAAAGCTTTGCCAGTGTGTCTCGCACGAAAATAGCTTACCAGCACAGCGGCATTATCCCGATCTTCCCCGGAAACATGGACTTGCCTCACACTCCAAAGACACTGCTCTTTCCTGGGCAGGCTAGGAAATGCTCTCAGATGGCCATGCTCTCTGCCTGCTCCTGCCCAGCTCGTAGTTTTAGGTGCGCACATCCCACCCTGGCATTCAGTGCACAGTCAAGGCAATTGCAAAATCCAGCAGCTGCTCATTCCCAACAATAAGGCGCAGTTTATGCTCTTGCTTCCAGACAAATTCGGCGCTGCCCTTCTTTTCTGCAGCTGCCACCGTGGTCTCTGCATCCTGGAGCCTCAGAGGACGAGCACGATTTTGACAGGAGGGGCTGTATCAGGGCGAAGTCAAAACGCAGGAAAGTAGTCCTGGAACACCTTCCATAAGCATGCCAGCAGTGAATTGAGGGGGAAGAGAGCTCCAGCCACTGTCCTTTAGCAGTCCGAAGAATGCGCACACAAGCCGGCTTCGTTCTTCGCCTCGTACAAGCCACCTCTCTCTGCGACTCCCGGAGGCGAAGGAGCGGCTGCTTCGTGCACAGATGAGGGCAGCGGCAGCCGCAGGCTCCGTAGCGCAGCTTCAGCAGAAAGACGCCGGGGAGTGCCACTTCCCTCCGGACAGCTCCGGACAGCCGTAGTCTGTGTCCTGACAGGACTGCATCTTAGCGAAAAGCTTTGCCAATGTGACTCGCAGAGAAAAAGCTTACCAGCACAGCGGACGTATCCAGCTCTTGCCCAGAAACATGGACTTGCCTCACACTCCAAAGACATTGCTCTTTCCTAAGCAGGCTAGGAAATGCTCTCAGATGGCCGTGCTCGCTGCCTGCTCCTGCCCAGCTCATAATTTTAGGTGTGCACATCCCAGCCTGGCATTCAGTGCACAGTCAAGGCAATTGCAAAATCCAGCAGCTGCTCATTCCCAAACACAAGGCACTGTTTATGCTCTTGCTTCCCGACAAATTCGGCGCAGCCCTTCTTTTCTGCACCTGCCACCGAGGTCTCTGCATCCTGGAGCCTCAGAGGAGGAGCACGATTTTGCCAGGAGAGGCTGTATCAGGACAAAGTATAAACGCAGGAAAGTTGTCCAGGAACACCTGCCATAAGCATGCCAGCCGTGAATTCAAGGGGCACGGAGCTGCAGCCACTGTCCTTTAGCAATCCGAAGAATGCGCACACAAGCCGGCTTCGTTCTTCGCCTCGTACAAGCCACCTGTCTCTGCGGCTCCCGGAGGCGAAGGAGCGGCTGCTTGGTGCACAGATGAGGGCAGCGGCAGCCGCAGGCTCTGAAGCGCGGCTTCGGCAGAAAGACGCCGGGGAGCGGCACTTCCCTCCGGACAGCTCCGGACCGCCGTAGTCTGCGTCCTGACCGGAATGCATCGTAGCGAAAAGCTTTGCCAGTGTGTCTCCAGGGAAAAAGCTTACCAGCACAGCAGACTTATCCCGCTCTTGCCCAGAAACATGGACTTGCCTCACACTCCAAAGACACTGCTCTTTCCTAAGCAGGCTAGGAAATTCTCTCAGATGGCCGTGCTGTCTGCCTGCTCCTGCCCAGCTCGTAGTTTTAGGTGCGCACAACCCAGCCTGGCATTCAGTGCCCAATGAAGTCAATTGCAAAATCAAGAAACTGCTCATTCCCAAACACAAGTGCGCTGTTTATGCTCTTGCTTCCCGACAAATTCGGCGCAGCCCTTCTTTTCTGCACCTGCCACCGAGGTCTCTGCATCCTGGAGCCTCAGAGGACGAGCACGATTTAGCCAGGAGGGGCTGTATCAGGGCGAAGTCAAAAGGCAGGAAAGTAGTCCAGGAACACCTGCCATAAGCATGCCAGCCGTGAATTGAAGGGGCACGGAGCTCCAGCCACTGTCCTTTAGCAGTCCGAAGAATGCGCACACAAGCCGGCTTCGTTCTTCGCCTCGTACAAGCCACCTCTCTCTGCGGCTCTCGGAGGCGAAGAAGCGGCTGCTTCGTGCACAGATGAGGGCAGCGGCAGCCGCAGGCTCCGAAGCGCGGCTTCGGCAGAAAGACGCCGGGGAGCGGCACTTCCCTCCGGACAGCTCCGGACCGCCGTAGTCTGCGTTCTGACAGGACTGCATCGTAGCGAAAAGCTTTGCCAGTGTGTCTCGCAGGGAAAAAGCTTACCAGCACAGCGGACTTATCCCGCTCTTGCCCAGAAACATGGACTTGCCTCACACTCCAAAGACACCGCTCTTTCCTAAGCAGGCTAGGAAATGCTCTCAGATGGCCGTGCTGTCTGCCTGCTCCTGCCCAGCTCGTAGTTTTAGGTGCGCACATCCTAGCCTGGCATTCAGTGCACAGTCAAGGCAATTGCAAAATCCAGCAGCTGCTCATTCCCAAACACAAGGCGCTGTTTAGGCCCTTGCTTCCCGACAAATTCGGCGCTGCCCTACTTTTCTGCAGCTGCCACCGAGGTCTCTGCATCCCAGGCCCTCAGAGGAGGACCACGATTTTGCAGGGAGGGGCTGTATCAGGACAAAGTCTAAACGCAGGAAAGTAGTCCAGGAACACCTGCCATAAGCATGCCAGCCGTGAATTGAGGCGGCACGGAGCTGCAGCCACTGTCCTTTAGCAATCCGAAGAATGCGCTCACAAGCCGGCTTCGTTCTTCGCCTCCTACAAGCCACCGTCTCTGCGGCTCCCGGAGGCGAAGGAGTGGCTGCTTCGTGCACAGATGAGGACAGCGGCAGCCGCAGGCTCCGAAGCGCGGCTTCGGCAGAAAGACGCCGGGGAGCGCCACTTCCCTCCGGACAGCTCCGGACCGCCGTAGTCTGCGTCCTGAGTGTACTGCATCATAGCGAAAAGCTTTGCCAGTATGTCTCGCAGGGAAAAAGCTTACGAGCACAGCGGACTTATCCCGCTCTTGCCCAGAAACATGGACTTGCCTCACACTCCAAAGACATTGCTCTTTCCTAAGCAGGCTAGGAAATTCTCTCAGATGGCCGTGCTCTCTGCCTGCTCCTGCCCAGCTCATAATTCTGGGTGTGCACATCCCAGCCTGGCATTCAGTGCACAGTCAAGGCAATTGCAAAATCCAGCAGCTGCTCATTCCCAAACACAAGTGCGTTGTTTATGCTCTTGCTTCCCGACAAATTCGGCGCAGCCCTTCTTTTCTGCAGCTGCCACCGAGGTCTCTGCATCCTGGAGCCTCAGAGGACGAGCACGATTTAGCCAGGAGAGGCTGTATCAGGGCGAAGTCTAAACGCAGGAAAGTTGTCCAGGATCACCTGCCATAAGCATTGAAGCAGGGAATTGAAGGGGCACGGAGCTGCAGCCACTGTCCTTTAGCAATCCGAAGAATGTGCACACAAGCCGGCTTCGTTCTTCGCCTCGTACAAGCCACCTGTCTCTGCAGCCCCACGGAGGCGAAGAAGCGGCTGCTTCGTGCACAGATGAGGGCAGCGGCAGGTGCAGGCTCCGTAGCGCGGCTTCGGCAGAAAGACGCCGGGGAGCGGCACTTCCCTCCGGACAGCTCCGGATCAGCGTAGTCTGCGTTCTGAGTGTACTGCATCATAGCGAAAAGCTTTGCCAGTGTGTCTCGCAGGGAAAAAGCTTACCAGCACAGCGGACTTATCCAGCTCTTGCCCAGAAACATGGACTTGCCTCACACTCCAAAGACACCGCTCTTTCCTGGGCAGGCTAGGAAATGCTCTCAGATGGCCGTGCTGTCTGCCTGCTCCTGCCCAGCTCGTAGTTTTAGGTGCGCACAACCCAGCCTGGCATTCAGTGCCCAATGAAATCAATTGCAAAATCAAGAAACTGCTCATTCCCAAACACAAGGCGCTGTTTAGGCCCTTGCTTCCCGACAAATTCGGCGCTGCCCTACTTTTCTGCAGCTGCCACCGAGGTCTCTGCATCCTGGAGCCTCAGAGGACGAGCACGATTTTGCAGGGAGGGGCTGTATCAGGACAAAGTATAAACGCAGGAAAGTAGTCCAGGAACACCTGCCATAAGCATGCCAGCCGTGAATTCAAGGGGCACGGAGCTGCAGCCACTGTCCTTTAGCAATCCGAAGAATGCCTACACAAGCCGGCTTCGTTCTTCGCCTCCTACAAGCCACCGTCTCTGCGGCTCCCGGAGGCGAAGAAGCGGCTGCTTCGTGCACAGATGAGGACAGCGGCAGCCGCAGGCTCCGAAGCGCGGCTTCGGCAGAAAGACGCCGGGGAGCGGCACTTCCCTCCGGACAGCTCCGGACCGCCGTAGTCTGTGTCCTGACAGGACTGCATCATAGCGAAAAGCTTTGCCAGTGTGACTCGCTGGCAAAATTTTACCAGCACAGCGGAATTATGCCGCTCTTGCCCAGAAACATGGACTTGCCTCACACTCCAAAGACACTGCTCTTTTCCGAGCAGACTAGAAAATGCTCTCAGATGGCCGTGCTCTCTGCCTGCTCCTGCCCAGCTCGTAGTTTTAGGTGCGCACATCCCAGCCTGGCATTCAGTGCACAGTCAAGGCAATTGCAAAATCCAGCAGCTGCTCATTCCCAAACACAAGTGCGCTGTTTATGCTCTTGCTTCCCGACAAATTCGGCGCAGCCCTTCTTTTCTGCACCTGCCACCGAGGTCTCTGCATCCTGGAGCCTCAGAGGACGAGCACGATTTAGCCAGGAGAGGCTGTATCAGGGCGAATTCTAAACGCAGGAAAGTAGTCCAGGAACACCTGCCATAAGCATGCCAGCTGTGAATTGAGGCGGCACGGAGCTGCAGCCACTGTCCTTTAGCAGTCCGAAGAATGCGCACACAAGCCGGCCTCGTTCTTCGCCTCGTACAAGCCACCGCTTTCAGCGGCTCTCGGAGGTGAAGAAGCGGCTGCTTCGTGCACAGATGAGGACAGCGGCAGCCGCAGGCTCCGAAGCCTGGCTTCGGCAGAAAGACGCCGGGGAGCGCCACTTCCCTCCGGACAGATCCGGACAGCCGGAGTCTGCGTCCTGAGTGGACTTCATCATAGCGAAAAGCTTTGCCAGTGTGACTCGCAGGGAAAAAGCTTACCAGCACAGCGGACTTATCCCGATCTTGCCCAGAAACATGGACTTGCCTCACACTCCAAAGACATTGCTCTTTCCTAAGCAGGCTAGAAAATGCTCTCAGATGGCCGTGCTCTCTGCCTGCTCCTGCCCAGCTCGTAGTTTTAGGTGCGCACATCCCAGCCTGGCATTCAGTGCACAGTCAAGGCAATTGCAAAATCCAGCAGCTGCTCATTCCCAAACACAAGTGCGCTGTTTATGCTCTTGCTTCCCGACAAATTCGGCGCAGCCCTTCTTTTCTGCACCTGCCACCGAGGTCTCTGCATCCTGGAGCCTCAGAGGACGAGCACGATTTAGCCAGGAGGGGCTGTATCAGGGCGAAGTCAAAAGGCAGGAAAGTAGTCCAGGAACACCTTCCATAAGCATGCCAGCCGTGAATTGAAGGGGCACGGAGCTCCAGCCACTGTCCTTTAGCAATCCGAAGAATGCGCACACAAGCCGGCTTCGTTCTTCGCCTCGTACAAGCCACCTCTCTCTGCGGCTCTCGGAGGCGAAGAAGCGGCTGCTTCGTGCACAGATGAGGGCAGCGGCAGCCGCAGGCTCCGAAGCGCGGCTTCGGCAGAAAGACGCCGGGGAGCGCCACTTCCCTCCGGACAGCTCCGGATCGCCGTAGTCTGCGTTCTGACAGGACTGCATCGTAGCGAAAAGCTTTGCCAGTGTGTCTCGCAGGGAAAAAGCTTACCAGCACAGCGGACTTATCCCGCTCTTGCCCAGAAACATGGACTTGCCTCACACTCCAAAGACACCGCTCTTTCCTGGGCAGGCTAGGAAATGCTCTCAGATGGCCGTGCTGTCTGCCTGCTCCTGCCCAGCTCGTAGTTTTAGGTGCGCACATCCTAGCCTGGCATTCAGTGCACAGTCAAGGCAATTGCAAAATCAAGAAACTGCTCATTCCCAAACACAAGGCGCTGTTTAGGCCCTTGCTTCCCGACAAATTCGGCGCTGCCCTACTTTTCTGCAGCTGCCACCGAGGTCTCTGCATCCCAGGCCCTCAGAGGAGGACCACGATTTTGCAGGGAGGGGCTGTATCAGGACAAAGTCTAAACGCAGGAAAGTAGTCCAGGAACACCTGCCATAAGCATGCCAGCCGTGAATTGAGGCGGCACGGAGCTGCAGCCACTGTCCTTTAGCAATCCGAAGAATGCGCTCACAAGCCGGCTTCGTTCTTCGCCTCCTACAAGCCACCGTCTCTGCGGCTCCCGGAGGCGAAGGAGCGGCTGCTTCGTGCACAGATGAGGACAGCGGCAGCCGCAGGCTCCGAAGCGCGGCTTCGGCAGAAAGACGCCGGGGAGCGCCACTTCCCTCCGGACAGCTCCGGACCGCCGTAGTCTGCGTCCTGAGTGTACTGCATCATAGCGAAAAGCTTTGCCAGTATGTCTCGCAGGGAAAAAGCTTACGAGCACAGCGGACTTATCCAGCTCTTGCCCAGAAACATGGACTTGCCTCACACTCCAAAGACATTGCTCTTTCCTAAGCAGGCTAGGAAATTCTCTCAGATGGCCGTGCTCTCTGCCTGCTCCTGCCCAGCTCGTAGTTTTAGGTGCGCACATCCTAGCCTGGCATTCAGTGCACAGTCAAGGCAATTGCAAAATCCAGCAGCTGCTCATTCCCAAACACAAGTGCGCTGTTTATGCTCTTGCTTCCCGACAAATTCGGCGCAGCCCTTCTTTTCTGCACCTGCCACCGAGGTCTCTGCATCCTGGAGCCTCAGAGGACGAGCACGATTTAGCCAGGAGGGGCTGTATCAGGGCGAAGTCAAAACGCAGGAAAGTAGTCCAGGAACACCTGCCATAAGCATTGCAGCAGTGAATTGATGCGGCACGGAGCTCCAGCCACTGTCCTTTAGCAGTCCGAAGAATGCGCACACAAGCCGGCTTCGTTCTTCGCCTCGTACAAGCCACCGCTTTCAGCGGCTCTCGGAGGTGAAGAAGCGGCTGCTTCGTGCACAGATGAGGACAGCGGCAGCCGCAGGCTCCGAAGCCTGGCTTCGGCAGAAAGACGCCGGGGAGCGCCACTTCCCTCCGGACAGATCCGGACAGCCGGAGTCTGCGTCCTGAGTGGACTTCATCATAGCGAAAAGCTTTGCCAGTGTGACTCGCAGGGAAAAAGCTTACCAGCACAGCGGACTTATCCCGATCTTGCCCAGAAACATGGACTTGCCTCACACTCCAAAGACATTGCTCTTTCCTAAGCAGGCTAGAAAATGCTCTCAGATGGCCGTGCTCTCTGCCTGCTCCTGCCCAGCTCGTAGTTTTAGGTGCGCACATCCCAGCCTGGCATTCAGTGCACAGTCAAGGCAATTGCAAAATCCAGCAGCTGCTCATTCCCAAACACAAGTGCGCTGTTTATGCTCTTGCTTCCCGACAAATTCGGCGCAGCCCTTCTTTTCTGCACCTGCCACCGAGGTCTCTGCATCCTGGAGCCTCAGAGGACGAGCACGATTTAGCCAGGAGGGGCTGTATCAGGGCGAAGTCAAAAGGCAGGAAAGTAGTCCAGGAACACCTGCCATAAGCATGCCAGCCGTGAATTGAAGGGGCACGGAGCTGCAGCCACTGTCCTTTAGCAATCCGAAGAATGCGCACACAAGCCGGCTTCGTTCTTCGCCTCCTACAAGCCACCTCTCTCTGCGGCTCTCGAAGGCGAAGAAGCGGCTGCTTCGTGCACAGATGAGGGCAGCGGCAGCCGCAGGCTCCGAAGCGCGGCTTCGGCAGAAAGACGCCGGGGAGCGCCACTTCCCTCCGGACAGCTCCGGATCGCCGTAGTCTGCGTTCTGACAGGACTGCATCGTAGCGAAAAGCTTTGCCAGTGTGTCTCGCAGGGAAAAAGCTTACCAGCACAGCGGACTTATCCCGCTCTTGCCCAGAAACATGGACTTGCCTCACACTCCAAAGACACCGCTCTTTCCTGGGCAGGCTAGGAAATGCTCTCAGATGGCCGTGCTGTCTGCCTGCTCCTGCCCAGCTCGTAGTTTTAGGTGCGCACATCCTAGCCTGGCATTCAGTGCACAGTCAAGGCAATTGCAAAATCAAGAAACTGCTCATTCCCAAACACAAGGCGCTGTTTAGGCCCTTGCTTCCCGACAAATTCGGCGCTGCCCTACTTTTCTGCAGCTGCCACCGAGGTCTCTGCATCCCAGGCCCTCAGAGGAGGACCACGATTTTGCAGGGAGGGGCTGTATCAGGACAAAGTCTAAACGCAGGAAAGTAGTCCAGGAACACCTGCCATAAGCATGCCAGCCGTGAATTGAGGCGGCACGGAGCTGCAGCCACTGTCCTTTAGCAATCCGAAGAATGCGCTCACAAGCCGGCTTCGTTCTTCGCCTCCTACAAGCCACCGTCTCTGCGGCTCCCGGAGGCGAAGGAGCGGCTGCTTCGTGCACAGATGAGGACAGCGGCAGCCGCAGGCTCCGAAGCGCGGCTTCGGCAGAAAGACGCCGGGGAGCGCCACTTCCCTCCGGACAGCTCCGGACCGCCGTAGTCTGCGTCCTGAGTGTACTGCATCATAGCGAAAAGCTTTGCCAGTATGTCTCGCAGGGAAAAAGCTTACGAGCACAGCGGACTTATCCAGCTCTTGCCCAGAAACATGGACTTGCCTCACACTCCAAAGACATTGCTCTTTCCTAAGCAGGCTAGGAAATGCTCTCAGATGGCCGTGCTGTCTGCCTGCTCCTGCCCAGCTCATAATTTTAGGTGTGCACATCCCAGCCTGGCATTCAGTGCACAGTCAAGGCAATTGCAAAATCCAGCAGCTGCTCATTCCCAAACACAAGTGCGTTGTTTATGCTCTTGCTTCCCGACAAATTCGGCGCAGCCCTTCTTTTCTGCAGCTGCCACCGAGGTCTCTGCATCCTGGAGCCTCAGAGGACGAGCACGATTTAGCCAGGAGAGGCTGTATCAGGGCGAAGTCTAAACGCAGGAAAGTTGTCCAGGATCACCTGCCATAAGCATTGAAGCAGGGAATTGAAGGGGCACGGAGCTGCAGCCACTGTCCTTTAGCAATCCGAAGAATGTGCACACAAGCCGGCTTCGTTCTTCGCCTCGTACAAGCCACCTGTCTCTGCAGCCCCACGGAGGCGAAGAAGCGGCTGCTTCGTGCACAGATGAGGGCAGCGGCAGGTGCAGGCTCCGTAGCGCGGCTTCGGCAGAAAGACGCCGGGGAGCGGCACTTCCCTCCGGACAGCTCCGGATCAGCGTAGTCTGCGTTCTGAGTGTACTGCATCATAGCGAAAAGCTTTGCCAGTGTGTCTCGCAGGGAAAAAGCTTACCAGCACAGCGGACTTATCCAGCTCTTGCCCAGAAACATGGACTTGCCTCACACTCCAAAGACACTGCTCTTTCCTGGGCAGGCTAGGAAATGCTCTCAGATGGCCGTGCTGTCTGCCTGCTCCTGCCCAGCTCGTAGTTTTAGGTGCGCACAACCCAGCCTGGCATTCAGTGCCCAATGAAGTCAATTGCAAAATCAAGAAACTGCTCATTCCCAAACACAAGGCGCTGTTTAGGCCCTTGCTTCCCGACAAATTCGGCGCTGCCCTACTTTTCTGCAGCTGCCACCGAGGTCTCTGCATCCTGGAGCCTCAGAGGACGAGCACGATTTTGCAGGGAGGGGCTGTATCAGGACAAAGTATAAACGCAGGAAAGTAGTCCAGGAACACCTGCCATAAGCATGCCAGCCGTGAATTCAAGGGGCACGGAGCTGCAGCCACTGTCCTTTAGCAATCCGAAGAATGCGCACACAAGCCGGCTTCGTTCTTCGCCTCCTACAAGCCACCGTCTCTGCGGCTCCCGGAGGCGAAGAAGCGGCTGCTTCGTGCACAGATGAGGACAGCGGCAGCCGCAGGCTCCGAAGCGCGGCTTCGGCAGAAAGACGCCGGGGAGCGCCACTTCCCTCCGGACAGCTCCGGACAGCCGTAGTCTACGTCCTGAGTGTACTGCATCATAGCGAAAAGCTTTGCCAGTGTGTCTCGCAGGGAAAAAGCTTACCAGCACAGCAGACTTATCCCGCTCTTGCCCAGAAACATGGACTTGCCTCACACTCCAAAGACACTGCTCTTTCCTAAGCAAGCTAGGAAATGCTCTCAGATGGCCGTGCTCTCTGCCTGCTCCTGCCCAGCTCGTAGTTTTAGGTGCGCACATCCCAGCCTGGCATTCAGTGCACAGTCAAGGCAATTGCAAAATCCAGCAGCTGCTCATTCCCAAACACAAGTGCGCTGTTTATGCTCTTGCTTCCCGACAAATTCGGCGCAGCCCTTCTTTTCTGCACCTGCCACCGAGGTCTCTGCATCCTGGAGCCTCAGAGGACGAGCACGATTTAGCCAGGAGAGGCTGTATCAGGGCGAATTCTAAACGCAGGAAAGTAGTCCAGGAACACCTGCCATAAGCATGCCAGCTGTGAATTGAGGCGGCACGGAGCTGCAGCCACTGTCCTTTAGCAGTCCGAAGAATGCGCACACAAGCCGGCCTCGTTCTTCGCCTCGTACAAGCCACCGCTTTCAGCGGCTCTCGGAGGTGAAGAAGCGGCTGCTTCGTGCACAGATGAGGACAGCGGCAGCCGCAGGCTCCGAAGCCTGGCTTCGGCAGAAAGACGCCGGGGAGCGCCACTTCCCTCCGGACAGATCCGGACAGCCGGAGTCTGCGTCCTGAGTGGACTTCATCATAGCGAAAAGCTTTGCCAGTGTGACTCGCAGGGAAAAAGCTTACCAGCACAGCGGACTTATCCCGATCTTGCCCAGAAACATGGACTTGCCTCACACTCCAAAGACATTGCTCTTTCCTAAGCAGGCTAGAAAATGCTCTCAGATGGCCGTGCTCTCTGCCTGCTCCTGCCCAGCTCGTAGTTTTAGGTGCGCACATCCCAGCCTGGCATTCAGTGCACAGTCAAGGCAATTGCAAAATCCAGCAGCTGCTCATTCCCAAACACAAGTGCGCTGTTTATGCTCTTGCTTCCCGACAAATTCGGCGCAGCCCTTCTTTTCTGCACCTGCCACCGAGGTCTCTGCATCCTGGAGCCTCAGAGGACGAGCACGATTTAGCCAGGAGGGGCTGTATCAGGGCGAAGTCAAAAGGCAGGAAAGTAGTCCAGGAACACCTTCCATAAGCATGCCAGCCGTGAATTGAAGGGGCACGGAGCTCCAGCCACTGTCCTTTAGCAATCCGAAGAATGCGCACACAAGCCGGCTTCGTTCTTCGCCTCGTACAAGCCACCTCTCTCTGCGGCTATCGGAGGCGAAGAAGCGGCTGCTTCGTGCACAGATGAGGGCAGCGGCAGCCGCAGGCTCCGAAGCGCGGCTTCGGCAGAAAGACGCCGGGGAGCGCCACTTCCCTCCGGACAGCTCCGGATCGCCGTAGTCTGCGTTCTGACAGGACTGCATCGTAGCGAAAAGCTTTGCCAGTGTGTCTCGCAGGGAAAAAGCTTACCAGCACAGCGGACTTATCCCGCTCTTGCCCAGAAACATGGACTTGCCTCACACTCCAAAGACACCGCTCTTTCCTGGGCAGGCTAGGAAATGCTCTCAGATGGCCGTGCTGTCTGCCTGCTCCTGCCCAGCTCGTAGTTTTAGGTGCGCACATCCTAGCCTGGCATTCAGTGCACAGTCAAGGCAATTGCAAAATCAAGAAACTGCTCATTCCCAAACACAAGGCGCTGTTTAGGCCCTTGCTTCCCGACAAATTCGGCGCTGCCCTACTTTTCTGCAGCTGCCACCGAGGTCTCTGCATCCCAGGCCCTCAGAGGAGGACCACGATTTTGCAGGGAGGGGCTGTATCAGGACAAAGTCTAAACGCAGGAAAGTAGTCCAGGAACACCTGCCATAAGCATGCCAGCCGTGAATTGAGGCGGCACGGAGCTGCAGCCACTGTCCTTTAGCAATCCGAAGAATGCGCTCACAAGCCGGCTTCGTTCTTCGCCTCCTACAAGCCACCGTCTCTGCGGCTCCCGGAGGCGAAGGAGCGGCTGCTTCGTGCACAGATGAGGACAGCGGCAGCCGCAGGCTCCGAAGCGCGGCTTCGGCAGAAAGACGCCGGGGAGCGCCACTTCCCTCCGGACAGCTCCGGACCGCCGTAGTCTGCGTCCTGAGTGTACTGCATCATAGCGAAAAGCTTTGCCAGTATGTCTCGCAGGGAAAAAGCTTACGAGCACAGCGGACTTATCCAGCTCTTGCCCAGAAACATGGACTTGCCTCACACTCCAAAGACATTGCTCTTTCCTAAGCAGGCTAGGAAATTCTCTCAGATGGCCGTGCTGTCTGCCTGCTCCTGCCCAGCTCGTAGTTTTAGGTGCGCACAACCCAGCCTGGCATTCAGTGCCCAATGAAGTCAATTGCAAAATCAAGAAACTGCTCATTCCCAAACACAAGGCGCTGTTTAGGCCCTTGCTTCCCGACAAATTCGGCGCTGCCCTACTTTTCTGCAGCTGCCACCGAGGTCTCTGCATCCTGGAGCCTCAGAGGACGAGCACGATTTTGCAGGGAGGGGCTGTATCAGGACAAAGTATAAACGCAGGAAAGTAGTCCAGGAACACCTGCCATAAGCATGCCAGCCGTGAATTCAAGGGGCACGGAGCTGCAGCCACTGTCCTTTAGCAATCCGAAGAATGCGCACACAAGCCGGCTTCGTTCTTCGCCTCCTACAAGCCACCGTCTCTGCGGCTCCCGGAGGCGAAGAAGCGGCTGCTTCGTGCACAGATGAGGACAGCGGCAGCCGCAGGCTCCGAAGCGCGGCTTCGGCAGAAAGACGCCGGGGAGCGCCACTTCCCTCCGGACAGCTCCGGACAGCCGTAGTCTACGTCCTGAGTGTACTGCATCATAGCGAAAAGCTTTGCCAGTGTGTCTCGCAGGGAAAAAGCTTACCAGCACAGCAGACTTATCCCGCTCTTGCCCAGAAACATGGACTTGCCTCACACTCCAAAGACACTGCTCTTTCCTAAGCAAGCTAGGAAATGCTCTCAGATGGCCGTGCTGTCTGCCTGCTCCTGCCCAGCTCGTAGTTTTAGGTGCGCACATCCCAGCCTGGCATTCAGTGCACAGTCAAGGCAATTGCAAAATCCAGCAGCTGCTCATTCCCAAACACAAGTGCGCTGTTTATGCTCTTGCTTCCCGACAAATTCGGCGCAGCCCTTCTTTTCTGCACCTGCCACCGAGGTCTCTGCATCCTGGAGCCTCAGAGGACGAGCACGATTTAGCCAGGAGAGGCTGTATCAGGGCGAATTCTAAACGCAGGAAAGTAGTCCAGGAACACCTGCCATAAGCATGCCAGCTGTGAATTGAGGCGGCACGGAGCTGCAGCCACTGTCCTTTAGCAGTCCGAAGAATGCGCACACAAGCCGGCCTCGTTCTTCGCCTCGTACAAGCCACCGCTTTCAGCGGCTCTCGGAGGTGAAGAAGCGGCTGCTTCGTGCACAGATGAGGACAGCGGCAGCCGCAGGCTCCGAAGCCTGGCTTCGGCAGAAAGACGCCGGGGAGCGCCACTTCCCTCCGGACAGATCCGGACAGCCGGAGTCTGCGTCCTGAGTGGACTTCATCATAGCGAAAAGCTTTGCCAGTGTGACTCGCAGGGAAAAAGCTTACCAGCACAGCGGACTTATCCCGATCTTGCCCAGAAACATGGACTTGCCTCACACTCCAAAGACATTGCTCTTTCCTAAGCAGGCTAGAAAATGCTCTCAGATGGCCGTGCTCTCTGCCTGCTCCTGCCCAGCTCGTAGTTTTAGGTGCGCACATCCCAGCCTGGCATTCAGTGCACAGTCAAGGCAATTGCAAAATCCAGCAGCTGCTCATTCCCAAACACAAGTGCGCTGTTTATGCTCTTGCTTCCCGACAAATTCGGCGCAGCCCTTCTTTTCTGCACCTGCCACCGAGGTCTCTGCATCCTGGAGCCTCAGAGGACGAGCACGATTTAGCCAGGAGGGGCTGTATCAGGGCGAAGTCAAAAGGCAGGAAAGTAGTCCAGGAACACCTTCCATAAGCATGCCAGCCGTGAATTGAAGGGGCACGGAGCTCCAGCCACTGTCCTTTAGCAATCCGAAGAATGCGCACACAAGCCGGCTTCGTTCTTCGCCTCGTACAAGCCACCTCTCTCTGCGGCTATCGGAGGCGAAGAAGCGGCTGCTTCGTGCACAGATGAGGGCAGCGGCAGCCGCAGGCTCCGAAGCGCGGCTTCGGCAGAAAGACGCCGGGGAGCGCCACTTCCCTCCGGACAGCTCCGGATCGCCGTAGTCTGCGTTCTGACAGGACTGCATCGTAGCGAAAAGCTTTGCCAGTGTGTCTCGCAGGGAAAAAGCTTACCAGCACAGCGGACTTATCCCGCTCTTGCCCAGAAACATGGACTTGCCTCACACTCCAAAGACACCGCTCTTTCCTGGGCAGGCTAGGAAATGCTCTCAGATGGCCGTGCTGTCTGCCTGCTCCTGCCCAGCTCGTAGTTTTAGGTGCGCACATCCTAGCCTGGCATTCAGTGCACAGTCAAGGCAATTGCAAAATCAAGAAACTGCTCATTCCCAAACACAAGGCGCTGTTTAGGCCCTTGCTTCCCGACAAATTCGGCGCTGCCCTACTTTTCTGCAGCTGCCACCGAGGTCTCTGCATCCCAGGCCCTCAGAGGAGGACCACGATTTTGCAGGGAGGGGCTGTATCAGGACAAAGTCTAAACGCAGGAAAGTAGTCCAGGAACACCTGCCATAAGCATGCCAGCCGTGAATTGAGGCGGCACGGAGCTGCAGCCACTGTCCTTTAGCAATCCGAAGAATGCGCTCACAAGCCGGCTTCGTTCTTCGCCTCCTACAAGCCACCGTCTCTGCGGCTCCCGGAGGCGAAGGAGCGGCTGCTTCGTGCACAGATGAGGACAGCGGCAGCCGCAGGCTCCGAAGCGCGGCTTCGGCAGAAAGACGCCGGGGAGCGCCACTTCCCTCCGGACAGCTCCGGACCGCCGTAGTCTGCGTCCTGAGTGTACTGCATCATAGCGAAAAGCTTTGCCAGTATGTCTCGCAGGGAAAAAGCTTACGAGCACAGCGGACTTATCCAGCTCTTGCCCAGAAACATGGACTTGCCTCACACTCCAAAGACATTGCTCTTTCCTAAGCAGGCTAGGAAATTCTCTCAGATGGCCGTGCTCTCTGCCTGCTCCTGCCCAGCTCGTAGTTTTAGGTGCGCACATCCTAGCCTGGCATTCAGTGCACAGTCAAGGCAATTGCAAAATCCAGCAGCTGCTCATTCCCAAACACAAGTGCGCTGTTTATGCTCTTGCTTCCCGACAAATTCGGCGCAGCCCTTCTTTTCTGCACCTGCCACCGAGGTCTCTGCATCCTGGAGCCTCAGAGGACGAGCACGATTTAGCCAGGAGGGGCTGTATCAGGGCGAAGTCAAAACGCAGGAAAGTAGTCCAGGAACACCTGCCATAAGCATTGCAGCAGTGAATTGATGCGGCACGGAGCTCCAGCCACTGTCCTTTAGCAGTCCGAAGAATGCGCACACAAGCCGGCTTCGTTCTTCGCCTCGTACAAGCCACCGCTTTCAGCGGCTCTCGGAGGTGAAGAAGCGGCTGCTTCGTGCACAGATGAGGGCTGCGGCAGCCGCAGGCTCCGAAGCGTGGCTTCGGCAGAAAGACGCCGGGGAGCGCCACTTCCCTCCGGACAGCTCCGGACCGCCGTAGTCTGTGTCCTGACAGGACTGCATCATAGCGAAAAGCTTTGCCAGTGTGACTCGCTGGCAAAATTTTACCAGCACAGCGGAATTATGCCGCTCTTGCCCAGAAACATGGACTTGCCTCACACTCCAAAGACACTGCTCTTTTCCGAGCAGACTAGAAAATGCTCTCAGATGGCCGTGCTCTCTGCCTGCTCCTGCCCAGCTCGTAGTTTTAGGTGCGCACATCCCAGCCTGGCATTCAGTGCACAGTCAAGGCAATTGCAAAATCCAGCAGCTGCTCATTCCCAAACACAAGTGCGCTGTTTATGCTCTTGCTTCCCGACAAATTCGGCGCAGCCCTTCTTTTCTGCACCTGCCACCGAGGTCTCTGCATCCTGGAGCCTCAGAGGACGAGCACGATTTAGCCAGGAGAGGCTGTATCAGGGCGAATTCTAAACGCAGGAAAGTAGTCCAGGAACACCTGCCATAAGCATGCCAGCTGTGAATTGAGGCGGCACGGAGCTGCAGCCACTGTCCTTTAGCAGTCCGAAGAATGCGCACACAAGCCGGCCTCGTTCTTCGCCTCGTACAAGCCACCGCTCTCAGCGGCTCTCGGAGGTGAAGAAGCGGCTGCTTCGTGCACAGATGAGGACAGCGGCAGCCGCAGGCTCCGAAGCCTGGCTTCGGCAGAAAGACGCCGGGGAGCGCCACTTCCCTCCGGACAGATCCGGACAGCCGGAGTCTGCGTCCTGAGTGGACTTCATCATAGCGAAAAGCTTTGCCAGTGTGACTCGCAGGGAAAAAGCTTACCAGCACAGCGGACTTATCCCGATCTTGCCCAGAAACATGGACTTGCCTCACACTCCAAAGACATTGCTCTTTCCTAAGCAGGCTAGAAAATGCTCTCAGATGGCCGTGCTCTCTGCCTGCTCCTGCCCAGCTCGTAGTTTTAGGTGCGCACATCCCAGCCTGGCATTCAGTGCACAGTCAAGGCAATTGCAAAATCCAGCAGCTGCTCATTCCCAAACACAAGTGCGCTGTTTATGCTCTTGCTTCCCGACAAATTCGGCGCAGCCCTTCTTTTCTGCACCTGCCACCGAGGTCTCTGCATCCTGGAGCCTCAGAGGACGAGCACGATTTAGCCAGGAGGGGCTGTATCAGGGCGAAGTCAAAAGGCAGGAAAGTAGTCCAGGAACACCTGCCATAAGCATGCCAGCCGTGAATTGAAGGGGCACGGAGCTGCAGCCACTGTCCTTTAGCAATCCGAAGAATGCGCACACAAGCCGGCTTCGTTCTTCGCCTCGTACAAGCCACCTCTCTCTGCGGCTCTCGGAGGCGAAGAAGCGGCTGCTTCGTGCACAGATGAGGGCAGCGGCAGCCGCAGGCTCCGAAGCGCGGCTTCGGCAGAAAGACGCCGGGGAGCGCCACTTCCCTCCGGACAGCTCCGGATCGCCGTAGTCTGCGTTCTGACAGGACTGCATCGTAGCGAAAAGCTTTGCCAGTGTGTCTCGCAGGGAAAAAGCTTACCAGCACAGCGGACTTATCCCGCTCTTGCCCAGAAACATGGACTTGCCTCACACTCCAAAGACACCGCTCTTTCCTGGGCAGGCTAGGAAATGCTCTCAGATGGCCGTGCTGTCTGCCTGCTCCTGCCCAGCTCGTAGTTTTAGGTGCGCACATCCTAGCCTGGCATTCAGTGCACAGTCAAGGCAATTGCAAAATCAAGAAACTGCTCATTCCCAAACACAAGGCGCTGTTTAGGCCCTTGCTTCCCGACAAATTCGGCGCTGCCCTACTTTTCTGCAGCTGCCACCGAGGTCTCTGCATCCCAGGCCCTCAGAGGAGGACCACGATTTTGCAGGGAGGGGCTGTATCAGGACAAAGTCTAAACGCAGGAAAGTAGTCCAGGAACACCTGCCATAAGCATGCCAGCCGTGAATTGAGGCGGCACGGAGCTGCAGCCACTGTCCTTTAGCAATCCGAAGAATGCGCTCACAAGCCGGCTTCGTTCTTCGCCTCCTACAAGCCACCGTCTCTGCGGCTCCCGGAGGCGAAGGAGCGGCTGCTTCGTGCACAGATGAGGACAGCGGCAGCCGCAGGCTCCGAAGCGCGGCTTCGGCAGAAAGACGCCGGGGAGCGCCACTTCCCTCCGGACAGCTCCGGACCGCCGTAGTCTGCGTCCTGAGTGTACTGCATCATAGCGAAAAGCTTTGCCAGTATGTCTCGCAGGGAAAAAGCTTACGAGCACAGCGGACTTATCCAGCTCTTGCCCAGAAACATGGACTTGCCTCACACTCCAAAGACATTGCTCTTTCCTAAGCAGGCTAGGAAATTCTCTCAGATGGCCGTGCTCTCTGCCTGCTCCTGCCCAGCTCATAATTTTAGGTGTGCACATCCCAGCCTGGCATTCAGTGCACAGTCAAGGCAATTGCAAAATCCAGCAGCTGCTCATTCCCAAACACAAGTGCGCTGTTTATGCTCTTGCTTCCCGACAAATTCGGCGCAGCCCTTCTTTTCTGCAGCTGCCACCGAGGTCTCTGCATCCTGGAGCCTCAGAGGACGAGCACGATTTAGCCAGGAGAGGCTGTATCAGGGCGAAGTCTAAACGCAGGAAAGTTGTCCAGGATCACCTGCCATAAGCATTGAAGCAGGGAATTGAAGGGGCACGGAGCTGCAGCCACTGTCCTTTAGCAATCCGAAGAATGTGCACACAAGCCGGCTTCGTTCTTCGCCTCGTACAAGCCACCTGTCTCTGCAGCCCCACGGAGGCGAAGAAGCGGCTGCTTCGTGCACAGATGAGGGCAGCGGCAGGTGCAGGCTCCGAAGCGCGGCTTCGGCAGAAAGACGCCGGGGAGCGGCACTTCCCTCCGGACAGCTCCGGATCAGCGTAGTCTGCGTTCTGAGTGTACTGCATCATAGCGAAAAGCTTTGCCAGTGTGTCTCGCAGGGAAAAAGCTTACCAGCACAGCGGACTTATCCAGCTCTTGCCCAGAAACATGGACTTGCCTCACACTCCAAAGACACTGCTCTTTCCTGGGCAGGCTAGGAAATGCTCTCAGATGGCCGTGCTGTCTGCCTGCTCCTGCCCAGCTCGTAGTTTTAGGTGCGCACAACCCAGCCTGGCATTCAGTGCCCAATGAAGTCAATTGCAAAATCAAGAAACTGCTCATTCCCAAACACAAGGCGCTGTTTAGGCCCTTGCTTCCCGACAAATTCGGCGCTGCCCTACTTTTCTGCAGCTGCCACCGAGGTCTCTGCATCCTGGAGCCTCAGAGGACGAGCACGATTTTGCAGGGAGGGGCTGTATCAGGACAAAGTATAAACGCAGGAAAGTAGTCCAGGAACACCTGCCATAAGCATGCCAGCCGTGAATTCAAGGGGCACGGAGCTGCAGCCACTGTCCTTTAGCAATCCGAAGAATGCGCACACAAGCCGGCTTCGTTCTTCGCCTCCTACAAGCCACCGTCTCTGCGGCTCCCGGAGGCGAAGAAGCGGCTGCTTCGTGCACAGATGAGGACAGCGGCAGCCGCAGGCTCCGAAGCGCGGCTTCGGCAGAAAGACGCCGGGGAGCGCCACTTCCCTCCGGACAGCTCCGGACAGCCGTAGTCTACGTCCTGAGTGTACTGCATCATAGCGAAAAGCTTTGCCAGTGTGTCTCGCAGGGAAAAAGCTTACCAGCACAGCAGACTTATCCCGCTCTTGCCCAGAAACATGGACTTGCCTCACATTCCAAAGACACTGCTCTTTCCTAAGCAAGCTAGGAAATGCTCTCAGATGGCCGTGCTCTCTGCCTGCTCCTGCCCAGCTCGTAGTTTTAGGTGCGCACATCCCAGCCTGGCATTCAGTGCACAGTCAAGGCAATTGCAAAATCCAGCAGCTGCTCATTCCCAAACACAAGGCGCTGTTTATGCTCTTGCTTCCCGACAAATTCGGCGCAGCCCTTCTTTTCTGCACCTGCCACCGAGGTCTCTGCATCCTGGAGCCTCAGAGGACGAGCACGATTTAGCCAGGAGGGGCTGTATCAGGGCGAAGTCAAAACGCAGGAAAGTAGTCCAGGAACACCTGCCATAAGCATTGCAGCAGTGAATTGATGCGGCACGGAGCTCCAGCCACTGTCCTTTAGCAGTCCGAAGAATGCGCACACAAGCCGGCTTCGTTCTTCGCCTCGTACAAGCCACCGCTTTCAGCGGCTCTCGGAGGTGAAGAAGCGGCTGCTTCGTGCACAGATGAGGGCTGCGGCAGCCGCAGGCTCCGAAGCGTGGCTTCGGCAGAAAGACGCCGGGGAGCGCCACTTCCCTCCGGACAGCTCCGGACCGCCGTAGTCTGTGTCCTGACAGGACTGCATCATAGCGAAAAGCTTTGCCAGTGTGACTCGCTGGCAAAATTTTACCAGCACAGCGGAATTATGCCGCTCTTGCCCAGAAACATGGACTTGCCTCACACTCCAAAGACACTGCTCTTTTCCGAGCAGACTAGAAAATGCTCTCAGATGGCCGTGCTCTCTGCCTGCTCCTGCCCAGCTCGTAGTTTTAGGTGCGCACATCCCAGCCTGGCATTCAGTGCACAGTCAAGGCAATTGCAAAATCCAGCAGCTGCTCATTCCCAAACACAAGTGCGCTGTTTATGCTCTTGCTTCCCGACAAATTCGGCGCAGCCCTTCTTTTCTGCACCTGCCACCGAGGTCTCTGCATCCTGGAGCCTCAGAGGACGAGCACGATTTAGCCAGGAGAGGCTGTATCAGGGCGAATTCTAAACGCAGGAAAGTAGTCCAGGAACACCTGCCATAAGCATGCCAGCTGTGAATTGAGGCGGCACGGAGCTGCAGCCACTGTCCTTTAGCAGTCCGAAGAATGCGCACACAAGCCGGCCTCGTTCTTCGCCTCGTACAAGCCACCGCTTTCAGCGGCTCTCGGAGGTGAAGAAGCGGCTGCTTCGTGCACAGGTGAGGACAGCGGCAGCCGCAGGCTCCGAAGCGTGGCTTCGGCAGAAAGACGCCGGGGAGCGCCACTTCCCTCCGGACAGATCCGGACAGCCGGAGTCTGCGTCCTGAGTGGACTTCATCATAGCGAAAAGCTTTGCCAGTGTGACTCGCAGGGAAAAAGCTTACCAGCACAGCGGACTTATCCCGATCTTGCCCAGAAACATGGACTTGCCTCACACTCCAAAGACATTGCTCTTTCCTAAGCAGGCTAGGAAATGCTCTCAGATAGCCGTGCTCGCTGCCTGCTCCTGCCCAGCTCGTAGTTTTTGGTGCGCACTTCCACCCTGGCATTCAGTGCACAGTGAAGGCAATTGCAAAATCCAGCAGCTGCTCATTCCCAAACACAAGGCGTTGTTTATGCTCTTGCTTCCCGAGAAATTCGGCACAGACCTTATTTTCTGCACCTGCCACCGAGGTCTCTGCATCCCAGGCCCTCAGAGGAGGACCACGATTTAGCCAGGAGGGGCTGTATCAGGACAAAGTATAAACGCAGGAAAGTAGTACTGGAACACCTGCCATAAGCATGCCAGCCGTGAATTCAAGGGGCACGGAGCTGCAGCCACTGTCCTTTAGCAATCCGAAGAATGCGCACACAAGCCGGCTTCGTTCTTCGCCTCGTACAAGCCACCGCTTTCAGCGGCTCTCGGAGGTGAAGAAGCGGCTGCTTCGTGCACAGATGAGGGCAGCGGCAGCCGCAGGCTCTGAAGCGCGGCTTCAGCAGAAAGACGCCGGGGAGCGCCACTTCCCTCCGGACAGCTCCGGACCGCCGTAGTCTGCGTCCTGAGTGGACTGCATCGTAGCGAAAAGCTTTGCCAGTGTGTCTCGCACGAAAATAGCTTACCAGCACAGCGGCATTATCCCGATCTTCCCCGGAAACATGGACTTGCCTCACACTCCAAA
Source organism: Lonchura striata (assembly GCF_050655825.1). Classification (NCBI taxonomy): domain Eukaryota; kingdom Metazoa; phylum Chordata; class Aves; order Passeriformes; family Estrildidae; genus Lonchura; species Lonchura striata. The sequence continues at coordinate 35,538,190 of NC_140740.1, forward strand.
GACACTGCTCTTTCCTGGGCAGGCTAGGAAATGCTCTCAGATGGCCATGCTCTCTGCCTGCTCCTGCCCAGCTCGTAGTTTTAGGTGCGCACATCCCAGCCTGGCATTCAGTGCACAGTCAAGGCAATTGCAAAATCCAGCAGCTGCTCATTCCCAACAATAAGGCGCTGTTTATGCTCTTGCTTCCCGACAAATTCGGCGCTGCCCTTCTTTTCTGCAGCTGCCACCGTGGTCTCTGCATCCTGGAGCCTCAGAGGACGAGCACGATTTTGACAGGAGGGGCTGTATCAGGGCGAAGTCAAAACGCAGGAAAGTAGTCCTGGAACACCTTCCATAAGCATGCCAGCAGTGAATTGAGGGGGAAGAGAGCTCCAGCCACTGTCCTTTAGTAGTCCGAAGAATGCGCACACAAGCCGGATTCGTTCTTCGCCTCGTACAAGCCACCTCTCTCTGCGACTCCCGGAGGCGAAGGAGCGGCTGCTTCGTGCACAGATGAGGGCAGCGGCAGCCGCAGGCTCCGTAGCGCAGCTTCAGCAGAAAGACGCCGGGGAGTGCCACTTCCCTCCGGACAGCTCCGGACCGCCGTAGTCTGTGTCCTGACAGGACTGCATCTTAGCGAAAAGCTTTGCCAGTGTGACTCGCAGGGAAAAAGCTTACCAGCACAGCGGACTTATCCAGCTCTTGCCCAGAAACATGGACTTGCCTCACACTCCAAAGACATTGCTCTTTCCTAAGCAGGCTAGGAAATGCTCTCAGATGGCCGTGCTGTCTGCCTGCTCCTGCCCAGCTCGTAGTTTTAGGTGCGAACATCCCAGCCTGGCATTCAGTGCACAGTGAAGGCAATTGCAAAATCCAGCAGCTGCTCATTCCCAAACACAAGGCGCTGTTTATGCTCTTGCTTCCAGACAAATTCGGCGCTGCCCTTCTTTTCTGCAGCTGCCACCGAGGTCTCTGCATCCCGGAGCCTCAGAGGACGAGCACGATTTAGCCAGGAGAGGCTGTATCAGGGCGAAGTCAAAACGCAGGAAAGTAGTCCTGGAACACCTGCCATAAGCATGCCAGCTGTGAATTGAGGCGGCACGGAGCTGCAGCCACTGTCCTTTAGCAGTCCGAAGAATGCGCACACAAGCCGGCTTCGTTCTTCACCTCGTACAAGCCACCTCCCTCTGCTGCTCCCGGAGGCGAAGGAGCGGCTGCTTCGTGCACAGATGAGGACAGCGGCAGCCGCAGGCTCCGTAGCGCGGCTTCAGCAGAAAGACGCCGGGGAGCGGCACTTCCCTCGGGACAGCTCCGGACAGCCGTAGTCTGCGTCCTGAGTGGACTTCATCATAGCGAAAAGCTTTGTCAGTGTGTCTCGCAGGGAAAAAGCTTACCAGCACAGCGGACTTATCCCGCTCTTGCCCAGAAACATGGACTTGCCTCACACTCCAAAGACACTGCTCTTTCCTAAGCAGGCTAGGAAATGCTCTCAGATGGCCGTGCTCTCTGCCTGCTCCTGCCCAGCTCGTAGTTTTAGGTGCGCACATCCCAGCCTGGCATTCAGTGCACATGAAGGCAATTGCAAAATCCAGCAGCTGCTCATTCCCAAACGCAAGGCGTTGTTTATGCTCTTACTTCCCGACAAATTCGGCACAGCCCTTCTTTTCTGCAGCTGCCACCGAGGTCTCTGCATCCCGGAGCCTCAGAGGACGAGCACGATTTTCTGTGGAGGGGCTGTATCAGGGCGAAGACAAAATGCAGGAAAGTAGTCCAGGAACACCTGCCATAAGCATTGCAGCAGTGAATTGATGCGGCACGGAGCTGCAGCCACTGTCCTTTAGCAGTCCGAAGAATGCGCACACAAGCCGGCTTCGTTCTTCGCGTCATACACGCCACCTGTCTCTGCGGCTCTCGGAGGCGAAGGAGCGGCTGCTTCGTGCACAGATGAGGGCAGCGGCAGCCGCAGGCTCCGAAGCCTGGCTTCGGCAGAAAGACGCCGGGGAGTGCCACTTCCCTCCGGACAGCTCCGGACCGCCGTAGTCTGTGTCCTGACAGGACTGCATCTTAGCGAAAAGCTTTGCCAGTGTGACTCGCTGGCAAAATTTTACCAGCACAGCGGAATTATCCCGCTCTTGCCCAGAAACATGGACTTGCCTCACACTCCAAAGACACTGCTCTTTTCCGAGCAGACTAGAAAATGCTCTCAGATGGCCGTGCTCTCTGCCTGCTCCTGCCCAGCTCGTAGTTTTAGGTGCGCACATCCCAGCCTGGCATTCAGTGCACAGTCAAGGCAATTGCAAAATCCAGCAGCTGCTCATTTCCAAACACAAGTGCGCTGTTTATGCTCTTGCTTCCCGACAAATTCGGTGCAGCCCTTCTTTTCTGCAGCTGCCACCGAGGTCTCTGCATCCTGGAGCCTCAGAGGACGAGCACGATTTAGCCAGGAGAGGCTGTATCAGGGCGAAGTCTAAACGCAGGAAAGTAGTCCAGGAACACCTGCCATAAGCATGCCAGCCGTGAATTGATGCGGCACGGAGCTGCAGCCACTGTCCTTTAGCAGTCCGAAGAATGCGCACACAAGCCGGCTTCGTTCTTCACCTCGTACAAGCCACCTCCCTCTGCTGCTCCCGGAGGCGAAGGAGCGGCTGCTTCGTGCACAGATGAGGGCAGCGGCAGCCGCAGGCTCCGTAGCGCGGCTTCAGCAGAAAGACGCCGGGGAGCGGCACTTCCCTCCGGACAGCTCCGGACAGCCGTAGTCTGCGTCCTGAGTGGACTTCATCATAGCGAAAAGCTTTGCCAGTGTGTCTCGCAGGGAAAAAGCTTACCAGCACAGCGGACTTATCCCGCTCTTGCCCAGAAACATGGACTTGCCTCACACTCCAAAGACACTGCTCTTTCCTAAGCAGGCTAGGAAATGCTCTCAGATGGCCGTGCTCTCTGCCTGCTCCTGCCCAGCTCGTAGTTTTAGGTGCGCACATCCCAGCCTGGCATTCAGTGCACATGAAGGCAATTGCAAAATCCAGCAGCTGCTCATTCCCAAACACAAGGCGTTGTTTATGCTCTTACTTCCCGACAAATTCGGCACAGCCCTTCTTTTCTGCAGCTGCCACCGAGGTCTCTGCATCCCGGAGCCTCAGAGGACGAGCACGATTTTCTGTGGAGGGGCTGTATCAGGGCGAAGACAAAATGCAGGAAAGTAGTCCAGGAACACCTGCCATAAGCATTGCAGCAGTGAATTGATGCGGCACGGAGCTGCAGCCACTGTCCTTTAGCAGTCCGAAGAATGCGCACACAAGCCGGCTTCGTTCTTCGCGTCATACACGCCACCTGTCTCTGCGGCTCTCGGAGGCGAAGGAGCGGCTGCTTCGTGCACAGATGAGGGCAGCGGCAGCCGCAGGCTCCGAAGCCTGGCTTCGGCAGAAAGACGCCGGGGAGCGCCACTTCCCTCCGGACAGCTCCGGACCGCCGTAGTCTGTGTCCTGACAGGACTGCATCTTAGCGAAAAGCTTTGCCAGTGTGACTCGCTGGCAAAATTTTACCAGCACAGCGGAATTATCCCGCTCTTGCCCAGAAACATGGACTTGCCTCACACTCCAAAGACACTGCTCTTTTCCGAGCAGACTAGAAAATGCTCTCAGATGGCCGTGCTCTCTGCCTGCTCCTGCCCAGCTCGTAGTTTTAGGTGCGCACATCCCAGCCTGGCATTCAGTGCACAGTCAAGGCAATTGCAAAATCCAGGAGCTGCTCATTTCCAAACACAAGTGCGCTGTTTATGCTCTTGCTTCCCGACAAATTCGGTGCAGCCCTTCTTTTCTGCAGCTGCCACCGAGGTCTCTGCATCCCGGAGCCTCAGAGGACGAGCACGATTTAGCCAGGAGAGGCTGTATCAGGGCGAAGTCTAAACGCAGGAAAGTAGTCCAGGAACACCTGCCATAAGCATGCCAGCCGTGAATTGAGGCGGCACGGAGCTGCAGCCACTGTCCTTTAGCAGTCCGAAGAATGCGCACACAAGCCGGCTTCGTTCTTCACCTCGTACAAGCCACCTCCCTCTGCTGCTCCCGGAGGCGAAGGAGCGGCTGCTTCGTGCACAGATGAGGGCAGCGGCAGCCGCAGGCTCCGTAGCGCGGCTTCAGCAGAAAGACGCCGGGGAGCGGCACTTCCCTCCGGACAGCTCCGGACAGCCGTAGTCTGCGTCCTGAGTGGACTTCATCATAGCGAAAAGCTTTGTCAGTGTGTCTCGCAGGGAAAAAGCTTACCAGCACAGCGGACTTATCCCGCTCTTGCCCAGAAACATGGACTTGCCTCACACTCCAAAGACACTGCTCTTTCCTAAGCAGGCTAGGAAATGCTCTCAGATGGCCGTGCTCTCTGCCTGCTCCTGCCCAGCTCGTAGTTTTAGGTGCGCACATCCCAGCCTGGCATTCAGTGCACATGAAGGCAATTGCAAAATCCAGCAGCTGCTCATTCCCAAACACAAGGCGTTGTTTATGCTCTTACTTCCCGACAAATTCGGCACAGCCCTTCTTTTCTGCAGCTGCCACCGAGGTCTCTGCATCCCGGAGCCTCAGAGGACGAGCACGATTTTCTGTGGAGGGGCTGTATCAGGGCGAAGACAAAATGCAGGAAAGTAGTCCAGGAACACCTGCCATAAGCATTGCAGCAGTGAATTGATGCGGCACGGAGCTGCAGCCACTGTCCTTTAGCAGTCCGAAGAATGCGCACACAAGCCGGCTTCGTTCTTCGCGTCATACACGCCACCTGTCTCTGCGGCTCCCGGAGGCGAAGGAGCGGCTGCTTCGTGCACAGATGAGGGCAGCGGCAGCCGCAGGCTCCGAAGCCTGGCTTCGGCAGAAAGACGCCGGGGAGTGCCACTTCCCTCCGGACAGCTCCGGACCGCCGTAGTCTGTGTCCTGACAGGACTGCATCTTAGCGAAAAGCTTTGCCAGTGTGACTCGCTGGCAAAATTTTACCAGCACAGCGGAATTATCCCGCTCTTGCCCAGAAACATGGACTTGCCTCACACTCCAAAGACACTGCTCTTTTCCGAGCAGACTAGAAAATGCTCTCAGATGGCCGTGCTCTCTGCCTGCTCCTGCCCAGCTCGTAGTTTTAGGTGCGCACATCCCAGCCTGGCATTCAGTGCACAGTCAAGGCAACTGCAAAATCCAGCAGCTGCTCATTTCCAAACACAAGTGCGCTGTTTATGCTCTTGCTTCCCGACAAATTCGGTGCAGCCCTTCTTTTCTGCAGCTGCCACCGAGGTCTCTGCATCCTGGAGCCTCAGAGGACGAGCACGATTTAGCCAGGAGAGGCTGTATCAGGGCGAAGTCTAAACGCAGGAAAGTAGTCCAGGAACACCTGCCATAAGCATGCCAGCCGTGAATTGAGGCGGCACGGAGCTGCAGCCACTGTCCTTTAGCAGTCCGAAGAATGCGCACACAAGCCGGCTTCGTTCTTCACCTCGTACAAGCCACCTCCCTCTGCTGCTCCCGGAGGCGAAGGAGCGGCTGCTTCGTGCACAGATGAGGGCAGCGGCAGCCGCAGGCTCCGTAGCGCGGCTTCAGCAGAAAGACGCCGGGGAGCGCCACTTCCCTCCGGACAGCTCCGGACAGCCGTAGTCTGCGTCCTGAGTGGACTTCATCATAGCGAAAAGCTTTGCCAGTGTGTCTCGCAGGGAAAAAGCTTACCAGCACAGCGGACTTATCCCGCTCTTGCCCAGAAACATGGACTTGCCTCACACTCCAAAGACACTGCTCTTTCCTAAGCAGGCTAGGAAATGCTCTCAGATGGCCGTGGTCTCTGCCTGCTCCTGCCCAGCTCGTAGTTTTAGGTGCGCACATCCCAGCCTGGCATTCAGTGCACATGAAGGCAATTGCAAAATCCAGCAGCTGCTCATTCCCAAACACAAGGCGTTGTTTATGCTCTTACTTCCCGACAAATTCGGCACAGCCCTTCTTTTCTGCAGCTGCCACCGAGGTCTCTGCATCCCGGAGCCTCAGAGGACGAGCACGATTTTCTGTGGAGGGGCTGTATCAGGGCGAAGACAAAATGCAGGAAAGTAGTCCAGGAACACCTGCCATAAGCATTGCAGCAGTGAATTGATGCGGCACGGAGCTGCAGCCACTGTCCTTTAGCAGTCCGAAGAATGCGCACACAAAGCCGGCTTCGTTCTTCGCGTCATACACGCCACCTGTCTCTGCGGCTCTCGGAGGCGAAGGAGCGGCTGCTTCGTGCACAGATGAGGGCAGCGGCAGCCGCAGGCTCCGAAGCCTGGCTTCGGCAGAAAGACGCCGGGGAGCGCCACTTCCCTCCGGACAGCTCCGGACCGCCGTAGTCTGTGTCCTGACAGGACTGCATCTTAGCGTAAAGCTTTGCCAGTGTGACTCGCTGGCAAAATTTTACCAGCACAGCGGAATTATGCCGCTCTTGCCCAGAAACATGGACTTGCCTCACACTCCAAAGACACTGCTCTTTTCCGAGCAGACTAGAAAATGCTCTCAGATGGCCGTGCTCTCTGCCTGCTCCTGCCCAGCTCGTAGTTTTAGGTGCGCACATCCCAGCCTGGCATTCAGTGCACAGTCAAGGCAATTGCAAAATCCAGCAGCTGCTCATTTCCAAACACAAGTGCGCTGTTTATGCTCTTGCTTCCCGACAAATTCGGTGCAGCCCTTCTTTTCTGCAGCTGCCACCGAGGTCTCTGCATCCTGGAGCCTCAGAGGACGAGCACGATTTAGCCAGGAGAGGCTGTATCAGGGCGAAGTCTAAACGCAGGAAAGTAGTCCAGGAACACCTGCCATAAGCATGCCAGCCGTGAATTGAGGCGGCACGGAGCTGCAGCCACTGTCCTTTAGCAGTCCGAAGAATGCGCACACAAGCCGGCTTCGTTCTTCACCTCGTACAAGCCACCTCCCTCTGCTGCTCCCGGAGGCGAAGGAGCGGCTGCTTCGTGCACAGATGAGGGCAGCGGCAGCCGCAGGCTCCGTAGCGCGGCTTCAGCAGAAAGACGCCGGGGAGCGGCACTTCCCTCCGGACAGCTCCGGACAGCCGTAGTCTGCGTCCTGAGTGGACTTCATCATAGCGAAAAGCTTTGTCAGTGTGTCTCGCAGGGAAAAAGCTTACCAGCACAGCGGACTTATCCCGCTCTTGCCCAGAAACATGGACTTGCCTCACACTCCAAAGACACTGCTCTTTCCTAAGCAGGCTAGGAAATGCTCTCAGATGGCCGTGGTCTCTGCCTGCTCCTGCCCAGCTCGTAGTTTTAGGTGCGCACATCCCAGCCTGGCATTCAGTGCACATGAAGGCAATTGCAAAATCCAGCAGCTGCTCATTCCCAAACACAAGGCGTTGTTTATGCTCTTACTTCCCGACAAATTCGGCACAGCCCTTCTTTTCTGCAGCTGCCACCGAGGTCTCTGCATCCCGGAGCCTCAGAGGACGAGCACGATTTAGCCAGGAGAGGCTGTATCAGGGCGAAGTCAAAACGCAGGAAAGTAGTCCTGGAACACCTGCCATAAGCATGCCAGCTGTGAATTGAGGCGGCACGGAGCTGCAGCCACTGTCCTTTAGCAGTCCGAAGAATGCGCACACAAGCCGGCTTCGTTCTTCACCTCGTACAAGCCACCTCCCTCTGCTGCTCCCGGAGGCGAAGGAGCGGCTGCTTCGTGCACAGATGAGGACAGCGGCAGCCGCAGGCTCCGTAGCGCGGCTTCAGCAGAAAGACGCCGGGGAGCGGCACTTCCCTCGGGACAGCTCCGGACAGCCGTAGTCTGCGTCCTGAGTGGACTTCATCATAGCGAAAAGCTTTGTCAGTGTGTCTCGCAGGGAAAAAGCTTACCAGCACAGCGGACTTATCCCGCTCTTGCCCAGAAACATGGACTTGCCTCACACTCCAAAGACACTGCTCTTTCCTAAGCAGGCTAGGAAATGCTCTCAGATGGCCGTGCTCTCTGCCTGCTCCTGCCCAGCTCGTAGTTTTAGGTGCGCACATCCCAGCCTGGCATTCAGTGCACAGTCAAGGCAATTGCAAAATCCAGCAGCTGCTCATTTCCAAACACAAGTGCGCTGTTTATGCTCTTGCTTCCCGACAAATTCGGTGCAGCCCTTCTTTTCTGCAGCTGCCACCGAGGTCTCTGCATCCCGGAGCCTCAGAGGACGAGCACGATTTAGCCAGGAGAGGCTGTATCAGGGCGAAGTCTAAACGCAGGAAAGTAGTCCAGGAACACCTGCCATAAGCATGCCAGCCGTGAATTGAGGCGGCACGGAGCTGCAGCCACTGTCCTTTAGCAGTCCGAAGAATGCGCACACAAGCCGGCTTCGTTCTTCACCTCGTACAAGCCACCTCCCTCTGCTGCTCCCGGAGGCGAAGGAGCGGCTGCTTCGTGCACAGATGAGGGCAGCGGCAGCCGCAGGCTCCGTAGCGCGGCTTCAGCAGAAAGACGCCGGGGAGCGGCACTTCCCTCCGGACAGCTCCGGACAGCCGTAGTCTGCGTCCTGAGTGGACTTCATCATAGCGAAAAGCTTTGTCAGTGTGTCTCGCAGGGAAAAAGCTTACCAGCACAGCGGACTTATCCCGCTCTTGCCCAGAAACATGGACTTGCCTCACACTCCAAAGACACTGCTCTTTCCTAAGCAGGCTAGGAAATGCTCTCAGATGGCCGTGGTCTCTGCCTGCTCCTGCCCAGCTCGTAGTTTTAGGTGCGCACATCCCAGCCTGGCATTCAGTGCACATGAAGGCAATTGCAAAATCCAGCAGCTGCTCATTCCCAAACACAAGGCGTTGTTTATGCTCTTACTTCCCGACAAATTCGGCACAGCCCTTCTTTTCTGCAGCTGCCACCGAGGTCTCTGCATCCCGGAGCCTCAGAGGACGAGCACGATTTTCTGTGGAGGGGCTGTATCAGGGCGAAGACAAAATGCAGGAAAGTAGTCCAGGAACACCTGCCATAAGCATTGCAGCAGTGAATTGATGCGGCACGGAGCTGCAGCCACTGTCCTTTAGCAGTCCGAAGAATGCGCACACAAGCCGGCTTCGTTCTTCGCGTCATACACGCCACCTGTCTCTGCGGCTCCCGGAGGCGAAGGAGCGGCTGCTTCGTGCACAGATGAGGGCAGCGGCAGCCGCAGGCTCCGAAGCCTGGCTTCGGCAGAAAGACGCCGGGGAGTGCCACTTCCCTCCGGACAGCTCCGGACCGCCGTAGTCTGTGTCCTGACAGGACTGCATCTTAGCGAAAAGCTTTGCCAGTGTGACTCGCTGGCAAAATTTTACCAGCACAGCGGAATTATCCCGCTCTTGCCCAGAAACATGGACTTGCCTCACACTCCAAAGACACTGCTCTTTTCCGAGCAGACTAGAAAATGCTCTCAGATGGCCGTGCTCTCTGCCTGCTCCTGCCCAGCTCGTAGTTTTAGGTGCGCACATCCCAGCCTGGCATTCAGTGCACAGTCAAGGCAACTGCAAAATCCAGCAGCTGCTCATTTCCAAACACAAGTGCGCTGTTTATGCTCTTGCTTCCCGACAAATTCGGTGCAGCCCTTCTTTTCTGCAGCTGCCACCGAGGTCTCTGCATCCTGGAGCCTCAGAGGACGAGCACGATTTAGCCAGGAGAGGCTGTATCAGGGCGAAGTCTAAACGCAGGAAAGTAGTCCAGGAACACCTGCCATAAGCATGCCAGCCGTGAATTGAGGCGGCACGGAGCTGCAGCCACTGTCCTTTAGCAGTCCGAAGAATGCGCACACAAGCCGGCTTCGTTCTTCACCTCGTACAAGCCACCTCCCTCTGCTGCTCCCGGAGGCGAAGGAGCGGCTGCTTCGTGCACAGATGAGGGCAGCGGCAGCCGCAGGCTCCGTAGCGCGGCTTCAGCAGAAAGACGCCGGGGAGCGCCACTTCCCTCCGGACAGCTCCGGACAGCCGTAGTCTGCGTCCTGAGTGGACTTCATCATAGCGAAAAGCTTTGCCAGTGTGTCTCGCAGGGAAAAAGCTTACCAGCACAGCGGACTTATCCCGCTCTTGCCCAGAAACATGGACTTGCCTCACACTCCAAAGACACTGCTCTTTCCTAAGCAGGCTAGGAAATGCTCTCAGATGGCCGTGGTCTCTGCCTGCTCCTGCCCAGCTCGTAGTTTTAGGTGCGCACATCCCAGCCTGGCATTCAGTGCACATGAAGGCAATTGCAAAATCCAGCAGCTGCTCATTCCCAAACACAAGGCGTTGTTTATGCTCTTACTTCCCGACAAATTCGGCACAGCCCTTCTTTTCTGCAGCTGCCACCGAGGTCTCTGCATCCCGGAGCCTCAGAGGACGAGCACGATTTTCTGTGGAGGGGCTGTATCAGGGCGAAGACAAAACGCAGGAAAGTAGTCCAGGAACACCTGCCATAAGCATTGCAGCAGTGAATTGATGCGGCACGGAGCTGCAGCCACTGTCCTTTAGCAGTCCGAAGAATGCGCACACAAGCCGGCTTCGTTCTTCGCGTCATACACGCCACCTGTCTCTGCGGCTCTCGGAGGCGAAGGAGCGGCTGCTTCGTGCACAGATGAGGGCAGCGGCAGCCGCAGGCTCCGAAGCCTGGCTTCGGCAGAAAGACGCCGGGGAGCGCCACTTCCCTCCGGACAGCTCCGGACCGCCGTAGTCTGTGTCCTGACAGGACTGCATCTTAGCGTAAAGCTTTGCCAGTGTGACTCGCTGGCAAAATTTTACCAGCACAGCGGAATTATGCCGCTCTTGCCCAGAAACATGGACTTGCCTCACACTCCAAAGACACTGCTCTTTTCCGAGCAGACTAGAAAATGCTCTCAGATGGCCGTGCTCTCTGCCTGCTCCTGCCCAGCTCGTAGTTTTAGGTGCGCACATCCCAGCCTGGCATTCAGTGCACAGTCAAGGCAATTGCAAAATCCAGCAGCTGCTCATTTCCAAACACAAGTGCGCTGTTTATGCTCTTGCTTCCCGACAAATTCGGTGCAGCCCTTCTTTTCTGCAGCTGCCACCGAGGTCTCTGCATCCTGGAGCCTCAGAGGACGAGCACGATTTAGCCAGGAGAGGCTGTATCAGGGCGAAGTCTAAACGCAGGAAAGTAGTCCAGGAACACCTGCCATAAGCATGCCAGCCGTGAATTGAGGCGGCACGGAGCTGCAGCCACTGTCCTTTAGCAGTCCGAAGAATGCGCACACAAGCCGGCTTCGTTCTTCACCTCGTACAAGCCACCTCCCTCTGCTGCTCCCGGAGGCGAAGGAGCGGCTGCTTCGTGCACAGATGAGGGCAGCGGCAGCCGCAGGCTCCGTAGCGCGGCTTCAGCAGAAAGACGCCGGGGAGCGGCACTTCCCTCCGGACAGCTCCGGACAGCCGTAGTCTGCGTCCTGAGTGGACTTCATCATAGCGAAAAGCTTTGTCAGTGTGTCTCGCAGGGAAAAAGCTTACCAGCACAGCGGACTTATCCCGCTCTTGCCCAGAAACATGGACTTGCCTCACACTCCAAAGACACTGCTCTTTCCTAAGCAGGCTAGGAAATGCTCTCAGATGGCCGTGGTCTCTGCCTGCTCCTGCCCAGCTCGTAGTTTTAGGTGCGCACATCCCAGCCTGGCATTCAGTGCACATGAAGGCAATTGCAAAATCCAGCAGCTGCTCATTCCCAAACACAAGGCGTTGTTTATGCTCTTACTTCCCGACAAATTCGGCACAGCCCTTCTTTTCTGCAGCTGCCACCGAGGTCTCTGCATCCCGGAGCCTCAGAGGACGAGCACGATTTTCTGTGGAGGGGCTGTATCAGGGCGAAGACAAAATGCAGGAAAGTAGTCCAGGAACACCTGCCATAAGCATTGCAGCAGTGAATTGATGCGGCACGGAGCTGCAGCCACTGTCCTTTAGCAGTCCGAAGAATGCGCACACAAGCCGGCTTCGTTCTTCGCGTCATACACGCCACCTGTCTCTGCGGCTCTCGGAGGCGAAGGAGCGGCTGCTTCGTGCACAGATGAGGGCAGCGGCAGCCGCAGGCTCCGAAGCCTGGCTTCGGCAGAAAGACGCCGGGGAGTGCCACTTCCCTCCGGACAGCTCCGGACAGCCGTAGTCTGTGTCCTGACAGGACTGCATCTTAGCGAAAAGCTTTGCCAGTGTGACTCGCTGGCAAAATTTTACCAGCACAGCGGAATTATCCCGCTCTTGCCCAGAAACATGGACTTGCCTCACACTCCAAAGACACTGCTCTTTTCCGAGCAGACTAGAAAATGCTCTCAGATGGCCGTGCTCTCTGCCTGCTCCTGCCCAGCTCGTAGTTTTAGGTGCGCACATCCCAGCCTGGCATTCAGTGCACAGTCAAGGCAATTGCAAAATCCAGGAGCTGCTCATTTCCAAACACAAGTGCGCTGTTTATGCTCTTGCTTCCCGACAAATTCGGTGCAGCCCTTCTTTTCTGCAGCTGCCACCGAGGTCTCTGCATCCTGGAGCCTCAGAGGACGAGCACGATTTAGCCAGGAGAGGCTGTATCAGGGCGAAGTCTAAACGCAGGAAAGTAGTCCAGGAACACCTGCCATAAGCATGCCAGCCGTGAATTGAGGCGGCACGGAGCTGCAGCCACTGTCCTTTAGCAGTCCGAAGAATGCGCACACAAGCCGGCTTCGTTCTTCACCTCGTACAAGCCACCTCCCTCTGCTGCTCCCGGAGGCGAAGGAGCGGCTGCTTCGTGCACAGATGAGGGCAGCGGCAGCCGCAGGCTCCGTAGCGCGGCTTCAGCAGAAAGACGCCGGGGAGCGCCACTTCCCTCCGGACAGCTCCGGACAGCCGTAGTCTGCGTCCTGAGTGGACTTCATCATAGCGAAAAGCTTTGCCAGTGTGTCTCGCAGGGAAAAAGCTTACCAGCACAGCGGACTTATCCCGCTCTTGCCCAGAAACATGGACTTGCCTCACACTCCAAAGACACTGCTCTTTCCTAAGCAGGCTAGGAAATGCTCTCAGATGGCCGTGCTCTCTGCCTGCTCCTGCCCAGCTCGTAGTTTTAGGTGCGCACATCCCAGCCTGGCATTCAGTGCACATGAAGGCAATTGCAAAATCCAGCAGCTGCTCATTCCCAAACACAAGGCGTTGTTTATGCTCTTACTTCCCGACAAATTCGGCACAGCCCTTCTTTTCTGCAGCTGCCACCGAGGTCTCTGCATCCCGGAGCCTCAGAGGACGAGCACGATTTTCTGTGGAGGGGCTGTATCAGGGCGAAGACAAAATGCAGGAAAGTAGTCCAGGAACACCTGCCATAAGCATTGCAGCAGTGAATTGATGCGGCACGGAGCTGCAGCCACTGTCCTTTAGCAGTCCGAAGAATGCGCACACAAGCCGGCTTCGTTCTTCGCGTCATACACGCCACCTGTCTCTGCGGCTCTCGGAGGCGAAGGAGCGGCTGCTTCGTGCACAGATGAGGGCAGCGGCAGCCGCAGGCTCCGAAGCCTGGCTTCGGCAGAAAGACGCCGGGGAGCGCCACTTCCCTCGGACAGCTCCGGACCGCCGTAGCCTGTGTCCTGACAGGACTGCATCTTAGCGTAAAGCTTTGCCAGTGTGACTCGCTGGCAAAATTTTACCAGCACAGCGGAATTATGCCGCTCTTGCCCAGAAACATGGACTTGCCTCACACTCCAAAGACACTGCTCTTTTCCGAGCAGACTAGAAAATGCTCTCAGATGGCCGTGCTCTCTGCCTGCTCCTGCCCAGCTCGTAGTTTTAGGTGCGCACATCCCAGCCTGGCATTCAGTGCACAGTGAAGGCAATTGCAAAATCCAGCAGCTGCTCATTTCCAAACACAAGTGCGCTGTTTATGCTCTTGCTTCCCGACAAATTCGGTGCAGCCCTTCTTTTCTGCAGCTGCCACCGAGGTCTCTGCATCCTGGAGCCTCAGAGGACGAGCACGATTTAGCCAGGAGAGGCTGTATCAGGGCGAAGTCTAAACGCAGGAAAGTAGTCCAGGAACACCTGCCATAAGCATGCCAGCCGTGAATTGAGGCGGCACGGAGCTGCAGCCACTGTCCTTTAGCAGTCCGAAGAATGCGCACACAAGCCGGCTTCGTTCTTCACCTCGTACAAGCCACCTCCCTCTGCTGCTCCCGGAGGCGAAGGAGCGGCTGCTTCGTGCACAGATGAGGGCAGCGGCAGCCGCAGGCTCCGTAGCGCGGCTTCAGCAGAAAGACGCCGGGGAGCGGCACTTCCCTCCGGACAGCTCCGGACAGCCGTAGTCTGCGTCCTGAGTGGACTTCATCATAGCGAAAAGCTTTGTCAGTGTGTCTCGCAGGGAAAAAGCTTACCAGCACAGCGGACTTATCCCGCTCTTGCCCAGAAACATGGACTTGCCTCACACTCCAAAGACACTGCTCTTTCCTAAGCAGGCTAGGAAATGCTCTCAGATGGCCGTGCTCTCTGCCTGCTCCTGCCCAGCTCGTAGTTTTAGGTGCGCACATCCCAGCCTGGCATTCAGTGCACATGAAGGCAATTGCAAAATCCAGCAGCTGCTCATTCCCAAACACAAGGCGTTGTTTATGCTCTTACTTCCCGACAAATTCGGCACAGCCCTTCTTTTCTGCAGCTGCCACCGAGGTCTCTGCATCCCGGAGCCTCAGAGGACGAGCACGATTTTCTGTGGAGGGGCTGTATCAGGGCGAAGACAAAATGCAGGAAAGTAGTCCAGGAACACCTGCCATAAGCATTGCAGCAGTGAATTGATGCGGCACGGAGCTGCAGCCACTGTCCTTTAGCAGTCCGAAGAATGCGCACACAAGCCGGCTTCGTTCTTCGCGTCATACACGCCACCTGTCTCTGCGGCTCTCGGAGGCGAAGGAGCGGCTGCTTCGTGCACAGATGAGGGCAGCGGCAGCCGCAGGCTCCGAAGCCTGGCTTCGGCAGAAAGACGCCGGGGAGTGCCACTTCCCTCCGGACAGCTCCGGACAGCCGTAGTCTGTGTCCTGACAGGACTGCATCTTAGCGAAAAGCTTTGCCAGTGTGACTCGCTGGCAAAATTTTACCAGCACAGCGGAATTATGCCGCTCTTGCCCAGAAACATGGACTTGCCTCACACTCCAAAGACACTGCTCTTTTCCGAGCAGACTAGAAAATGCTCTCAGATGGCCGTGCTCTCTGCCTGCTCCTGCCCAGCTCGTAGTTTTAGGTGCGCACATCCCAGCCTGGCATTCAGTGCACAGTCAAGGCAATTGCAAAATCCAGGAGCTGCTCATTTCCAAACACAAGTGCGCTGTTTATGCTCTTGCTTCCCGACAAATTCGGTGCAGCCCTTCTTTTCTGCAGCTGCCACCGAGGTCTCTGCATCCTGGAGCCTCAGAGGACGAGCACGATTTAGCCAGGAGAGGCTGTATCAGGGCGAAGTCTAAACGCAGGAAAGTAGTCCAGGAACACCTGCCATAAGCATGCCAGCCGTGAATTGAGGCGGCACGGAGCTGCAGCCACTGTCCTTTAGCAGTCCGAAGAATGCGCACACAAGCCGGCTTCGTTCTTCACCTCGTACAAGCCACCTCCCTCTGCTGCTCCCGGAGGCGAAGGAGCGGCTGCTTCGTGCACAGATGAGGGCAGCGGCAGCCGCAGGCTCCGTAGCGCGGCTTCAGCAGAAAGACGCCGGGGAGCGCCACTTCCCTCCGGACAGCTCCGGACAGCCGTAGTCTGCGTCCTGAGTGGACTTCATCATAGCGAAAAGCTTTGCCAGTGTGTCTCGCAGGGAAAAAGCTTACCAGCACAGCGGACTTATCCCGCTCTTGCCCAGAAACATGGACTTGCCTCACATTCCAAAGACACTGCTCTTTCCTAAGCAGGCTAGGAAATGCTCTCAGATGGCCGTGCTCTCTGCCTGCTCCTGCCCAGCTCGTAGTTTTAGGTGCGCACATCCCAGCCTGGCATTCAGTGCACATGAAGGCAATTGCAAAATCCAGCAGCTGCTCATTCCCAAACACAAGGCGTTGTTTATGCTCTTACTTCCCGACAAATTCGGCACAGCCCTTCTTTTCTGCAGCTGCCACCGAGGTCTCTGCATCCCGGAGCCTCAGAGGACGAGCACGATTTTCTGTGGAGGGGCTGTATCAGGGCGAAGACAAAATGCAGGAAAGTAGTCCAGGAACACCTGCCATAAGCATTGCAGCAGTGAATTGATGCGGCACGGAGCTGCAGCCACTGTCCTTTAGCAGTCCGAAGAATGCGCACACAAGCCGGCTTCGTTCTTCGCGTCATACACGCCACCTGTCTCTGCGGCTCTCGGAGGCGAAGGAGCGGCTGCTTCGTGCACAGATGAGGGCAGCGGCAGCCGCAGGCTCCGAAGCCTGGCTTCGGCAGAAAGACGCCGGGGAGTGCCACTTCCCTCCGGACAGCTCCGGACAGCCGTAGTCTGTGTCCTGACAGGACTGCATCTTAGCGAAAAGCTTTGCCAGTGTGACTCGCTGGCAAAATTTTACCAGCACAGCGGAATTATCCCGCTCTTGCCCAGAAACATGGACTTGCCTCACACTCCAAAGACACTGCTCTTTTCCGAGCAGACTAGAAAATGCTCTCAGATGGCCGTGCTCTCTGCCTGCTCCTGCCCAGCTCGTAGTTTTAGGTGCGCACATCCCAGCCTGGCATTCAGTGCACAGTCAAGGCAATTGCAAAATCCAGCAGCTGCTCATTTCCAAACACAAGTGCGCTGTTTATGCTCTTGCTTCCCGACAAATTCGGTGCAGCCCTTCTTTTCTGCAGCTGCCACCGAGGTCTCTGCATCCTGGAGCCTCAGAGGACGAGCACGATTTAGCCAGGAGAGGCTGTATCAGGGCGAAGTCTAAACGCAGGAAAGTAGTCCAGGAACACCTGCCATAAGCATGCCAGCCGTGAATTGAGGCGGCACGGAGCTGCAGCCACTGTCCTTTAGCAGTCCGAAGAATGCGCACACAAGCCGGCTTCGTTCTTCACCTCGTACAAGCCACCTCCCTCTGCTGCTCCCGGAGGCGAAGGAGCGGCTGCTTCGTGCACAGATGAGGGCAGCGGCAGCCGCAGGCTCCGTAGCGCGGCTTCAGCAGAAAGACGCCGGGGAGCGCCACTTCCCTCCGGACAGCTCCGGACAGCCCCGGACAGCCGTAGTCTGCGTCCTCAGTGGACTTCATCATAGCGAAAAGCTTTGCCAGTGTGTCTCGCAGGGAAAAAGCTTACCAGCACAGCGGACTTATCCCGATCTTGCCCAGAAACATGGACTTGCCTCACACTCCAAAGACACTGCTCTTTCCTGGGCAGGCTAGGAAATGCTCTCAGATGGCCGTGCTCTCTGCCTGCTCCTGCCCAGCTCGTAGTTTTAGGTGCGCACTTCCACCCTGGCATTCAGTGCACAGTCAAGGCAATTGCAAAATCCAGCAGCTGCTCATTCCCAACAATAAGGCGCTGTTTATGCTCTTGCTTCCAGACAAATTCGGCGCTGCCCTTCTTTTCTGCAGCTGCCACCGTGATCTCTGCATCCTGGAGCCTCAGAGGACGAGCACGATTTTGACAGGAGGGGCTGTATCAGGGCGAAGACAAAACGCAGGAAAGTAGTCCAGGAACACCTGCCATAAGCATGCCAGCCGTGAATTGATGCGGCACGGAGCTGCAGCCACTGTCCTTTAGCAGTCCGAAGAATGCGCACACAAGCCGGCTTCGTTCTTCACCTCGTACAAGCCACCTGTTTCTGCGGCTTCCGGAGGCGAAGGAGCGGCTGCTTCGTGCACAGATGAGGGCAGCGGCAGCCGCAGGCTCCGTAGCGCGGCTTCAGCAGAAAGACGCCGGGGAGCGCCACTTCCCTCCGGACAGATCCGGACAGCCGTAGTCTGCCTCCTGAGTGGACTTCATCATAGCGAAAAGCTTTGTCAGTGTGTCTCGCAGGGAAAAAGCTTACCAGCACAGCGGACTTATCCCGCTCTTGCCCAGAAACATGGACTTGCCTCACACTCCAAAGACACTGCTCTTTCCTAAGCAGGCTAGGAAATGCTCTCAGATGGCCGTGCTCTCTGCCTGCTCCTGCCCAGCTCGTAGTTTTAGGTGCGCACATCCCAGCCTGGCATTCAGTGCACAGTCAAGGCAATTGCAAAATCCAGCAGCTGCTCATTCCCAAACACAAGGCGTTGTTTATGCTCTTACTTCCCGACAAATTCGGCACAGCCCTTCTTTTCTGCAGCTGCCACCGAGGTCTCTGCATCCCGGAGCCTCAGAGGACGAGCACGATTTTCTGTGGAGGGGCTGTATCAGGGCGAAGACAAAATGCAGGAAAGTAGTCCAGGAACACCTGCCATAAGCATTGCAGCAGTGAATCGATGCGGCACGGAGCTGCAGCCACTGTCCTTTAGCAGTCCGAAGAATGCGCACACAAGCCGGCTTCGTTCTTCACCTCGTACAAGCCACCTGTTTCTGCGGCTTCCGGAGGCGAAGGAGCGGCTGCTTCGTGCACAGATGAGGGCAGCGGCAGCCGCAGGCTCCGTAGCGCGGCTTCAGCAGAAAGACGCCGGGGAGCGCCACTTCCCTCCGGACAGATCCGGACAGCCGTAGTCTGCGTCCTGAGTGGACTTCATCATAGCGAAAAGCTTTGCCAGTGTGACTCGCAGGGAAAAAGCTTACCAGCACAGCGGACTTATCCCGCTCTTGCCCAGAAACATGGACTTGCCTCACACTCCAAAGACACTGCTCTTTCCTGGGCAGGCTAGGAAATGCTCTCAGATGGCCGTGCTCTCTGCCTGCTCCTGCCCAGCTCGTAGTTTTAGGTGCGCACTTCCACCCTGGCATTCAGTGCAAAGTGAAGGCAATTGCAAAATCCAGCAGCTGCTCATTCCCAAACACAAGGCGCTGTTTATGCTCTTGCTTCCCGACAAATTCGGCACAGACCTTCTTTTCAACAGCTGCCATCGAGGTCTCTGCATCCCGGAGCCTCAGAGGACGAGCACGATTTTGACAGGAGGGGCTGTATCAGGGCGAAGTCAAAACGCAGGAAAGTAGTCCTGAACACCTGCCATAAGCATGCCAGCCGTGAATTGATGCGGCACGGAGCTGCAGCCACTGTCCTTTAGCAGTCTGAAGAATGCGCACACAAGCCGGCTTCGTTCTTCACCTCGTACAAGCCACCTGTTTCTGCGGCTCCCGGAGGCGAAGGAGCGGCTGCTTCGTGCACAGATGAGGGCAGCGGCAGCCGCAGGCTCCGTAGCGCGGCTTCAGCAGAAAGACGCCGGGGAGCGGCACGTCCCTCCGGACAGCTCCGGACAGCCGTAGTCTGCGTCCTGAGTGGACTTCATCATAGCGAAAAGCTTTGCCAGTGTGTCTCGCAGGGAAAAAGCTTACCAGCACAGCGGACTTATCCCGCTCTTGCCCAGAAACATGGACTTACCTCACACTCCAAAGACACTGCTCTTTCCTGGGCAGGCTAGGAAATTCTCTCAGATGGCCGTGCTGTCTGCCTGCTCCTGCCCAGCTCGTAGTTTTAGGTGCGCACATCCCAGCCTGGCATTCAGTGCACATGAAGGCAATTGCAAAATCCAGCAGCTGCTCATTCCCAAACACAAGTGCGCTGTTTATGCTCTTACTTCCCGACAAATTCGGCACAGCCCTTCTTTTCTGCACCTGCCACCGAGGTCTCTGCATCCCGGAGCCTCAGAGGACGAGCACGATTTTCTGTGGAGGGGCTGTATCAGGGCGAAGACAAAATGCAGGAAAGTAGTCCAGGAACACCTGCCATAAGCATTGCAGCAGTGAATTGATGCGGCACGGAGCTGCAGCCACTGTCCTTTAGCAGTCCGAAGAATGCGCACACAAGCCGGCTTCGTTCTTCGCGTCATACACGCCACCTGTCTCTGCGGCTCCCGGAGGCGAAGGAGCGGCTGCTTCGTGCACAGATGAGGGCAGCGGCAGCCGCAGGCTCCGAAGCCTGGCTTCGGCAGAAAGACGCCGGGGAGTGCCACTTCCCTCCGGACAGCTCCGGACAGCCGTAGTCTGTGTCCTGACAGGACTGCATCTTAGCGAAAAGCTTTGCCAGTGTGACTCGCTGGCAAAATTTTACCAGCACAGCGGAATTATCCCGCTCTTGCCCAGAAACATGGACTTGCCTCACACTCCAAAGACACTGCTCTTTTCCGAGCAGACTAGAAAATGCTCTCAGATGGCCGTGCTCTCTGCCTGCTCCTGCCCAGCTCGTAGTTTTAGGTGCGCACATCCCAGCCTGGCATTCAGTGCACAGTCAAGGCAATTGCAAAATCCAGCAGCTGCTCATTTCCAAACACAAGTGCGCTGTTTATGCTCTTGCTTCCCGACAAATTCGGTGCAGCCCTTCTTTTCTGCAGCTGCCACCGAGGTCTCTGCATCCTGGAGCCTCAGAGGACGAGCACGATTTAGCCAGGAGAGGCTGTATCAGGGCGAAGTCTAAACGCAGGAAAGTAGTCCAGGAACACCTGCCATAAGCATGCCAGCCGTGAATTGAGGCGGCACGGAGCTGCAGCCACTGTCCTTTAGCAATCCGAAGAATGCGCACACAAGCCGGCTTCGTTCTTCACCTCGTACAAGCCACCTCCCTCTGCTGCTCCCGGAGGCGAAGGAGCGGCTGCTTCGTGCACAGATGAGGGCAGCGGCAGCCGCAGGCTCCGTAGCGCGGCTTCAGCAGAAAGACGCCGGGGAGCGCCACTTCCCTCCGGACAGCTCCGGACAGCCGTAGTCTGCGTCCTCAGTGGACTTCATCATAGCGAAAAGCTTTGCCAGTGTGTCTCGCAGGGAAAAAGCTTACCAGCACAGCGGACTTATCCCGATCGTGCCCAGAAACATGGACTTGCCTCACACTCCAAAGACACTGCTCTTTCCTGGGCAGGCTAAGAAATGCTCTCAGATGGCCGTGCTCTCTGCCTGCTCCTGCCCAGCTCGTAGTTTTAGGTGCGCACTTCCACCCTGGCATTCAGTGCACAGTCAAGGCAATTGCAAAATCCAGCAGCTGCTCATTCCCAACAATAAGGCGCTGTTTATGCTCTTGCTTCCAGACAAATTCGGCGCTGCCCTTCTTTTCTGCAGCTGCCACCGTGATCTCTGCATCCTGGAGCCTCAGAGGACGAGCACGATTTTGACAGGAGGGGCTGTATCAGGGCGAAGTCAAAACGCAGGAAAGTAGTCCTGGAACACCTGCCATAAGCATGCCAGCCGTGAATTGATGCGGCACGGAGCTGCAGCCACTGTCCTTTAGCAGTCCGAAGAATGCGCACACAAGCCGGCTTCGTTCTTCACCTCGTACAAGCCACCTGTTTCTGCGGCTTCCGGAGGCGAAGGAGCGGCTGCTTCGTGCACAGATGAGGGCAGCGGCAGCCGCAGGCTCCGTAGCGCGGCTTCAGCAGAAAGACGCCGGGGAGCGCCACTTCCCTCCGGACAGATCCGGACAGCCGTAGTCTGCCTCCTGAGTGGACTTCATCATAGCGAAAAGCTTTGCCAGTGTGTCTCGCAGGGAAAAAGCTTACCAGCACAGCGGACTTATCCCGCTCTTGCCCAGAAACATGGACTTGCCTCACACTCCAAAGACACTGCTCTTTCCTAAGCAGGCTAGGAAATGCTCTCAGATGGCCGTGCTCTCTGCCTGCTCCTGCCCAGCTCGTAGTTTTAGGTGCGCACATCCCAGCCTGGCATTCAGTGCACAGTCAAGGCAATTGCAAAATCCAGCAGCTGCTCATTCCCAAACACAAGGCGTTGTTTATGCTCTTACTTCCCGACAAATTCGGCACAGCCCTTCTTTTCTGCAGCTGCCACCGAGGTCTCTGCATCCCGGAGCCTCAGAGGACGAGCACGATTTTCTGTGGAGGGGCTGTATCAGGGCGAAGACAAAATGCAGGAAAGTAGTCCAGGAACACCTGCCATAAGCATTGCAGCAGTGAATCGATGCGGCACGGAGCTGCAGCCACTGTCCTTTAGCAGTCCGAAGAATGCGCACACAAGCCGGCTTCGTTCTTCACCTCGTACAAGCCACCTGTTTCTGCGGCTTCCGGAGGCGAAGGAGCGGCTGCTTCGTGCACAGATGAGGGCAGCGGCAGCCGCAGGCTCCGTAGCGCGGCTTCAGCAGAAAGACGCCGGGGAGCGCCACTTCCCTCCGGACAGATCCGGACAGCCGTAGTCTGCGTCCTGAGTGGACTTCATCATAGCGAAAAGCTTTGCCAGTGTGACTCGCAGGGAAAAAGCTTACCAGCACAGCGGACTTATCCCGATCTTGCCCAGAAACATGGACTTGCCTCACACTCCAAAGACACTGCTCTTTCCTGGGCAGGCTAGGAAATGCTCTCAGATGGCCGTGCTCTCTGCCTGCTCCTGCCCAGCTCGTAGTTTTAGGTGCGCACTTCCACCCTGGCATTCAGTGCAAAGTGAAGGCAATTGCAAAATCCAGCAGCTGCTCATTCCCAAACACAAGGCGCTGTTTATGCTCTTGCTTCCCGACAAATTCGGCACAGACCTTCTTTTCAACAGCTGCCATCGAGGTCTCTGCATCCCGGAGCCTCAGAGGACGAGCACGATTTTGACAGGAGGGGCTGTATCAGGGCGAAGTCAAAACGCAGGAAAGTAGTCCTGAACACCTGCCATAAGCATGCCAGCCGTGAATTGATGCGGCACGGAGCTGCAGCCACTGTCCTTTAGCAGTCTGAAGAATGCGCACACAAGCCGGCTTCGTTCTTCACCTCGTACAAGCCACCTGTTTCTGCGGCTCCCGGAGGCGAAGGAGCGGCTGCTTCGTGCACAGATGAGGGCAGCGGCAGCCGCAGGCTCCGTAGCGCGGCTTCAGCAGAAAGACGCCGGGGAGCGGCACGTCCCTCCGGACAGATCCGGACAGCCGTAGTCTGCGTCCTGAGTGGACTTCATCATAGCGAAAAGCTTTGCCAGTGTGTCTCGCAGGGAAAAAGCTTACCAGCACAGCGGACTTATCCCGCTCTTGCCCAGAAACATGGACTTACCTCACACTCCAAAGACACTGCTCTTTCCTGGGCAGGCTAGGAAATTCTCTCAGATGGCCGTGCTGTCTGCCTGCTCCTGCCCAGCTCGTAGTTTTAGGTGCGCACATCCCAGCCTGGCATTCAGTGCACATGAAGGCAATTGCAAAATCCAGCAGCTGCTCATTCCCAAACACAAGTGCGCTGTTTATGCTCTTACTTCCCGACAAATTCGGCACAGCCCTTCTTTTCTGCAGCTGCCACCGAGGTCTCTGCATCCCGGAGCCTCAGAGGACGAGCACGATTTTCTGTGGAGGGGCTGTATCAGGGCGAAGACAAAATGCAGGAAAGTAGTCCAGGAACACCTGCCATAAGCATTGCAGCAGTGAATTGATGCGGCACGGAGCTGCAGCCACTGTCCTTTAGCAGTCCGAAGAATGCGCACACAAGCCGGCTTCGTTCTTCGCGTCATACACGCCACCTGTCTCTGCGGCTCCCGGAGGCGAAGGAGCGGCTGCTTCGTGCACAGATGAGGGCAGCGGCAGCCGCAGGCTCCGAAGCCTGGCTTCGGCAGAAAGACGCCGGGGAGTGCCACTTCCCTCCGGACAGCTCCGGACCGCCGTAGTCTGTGTCCTGACAGGACTGCATCTTAGCGAAAAGCTTTGCCAGTGTGACTCGCTGGCAAAATTTTACCAGCACAGCGGAATTATCCCGCTCTTGCCCAGAAACATGGACTTGCCTCACACTCCAAAGACACTGCTCTTTTCCGAGCAGACTAGAAAATGCTCTCAGATGGCCGTGCTCTCTGCCTGCTCCTGCCCAGCTCGTAGTTTTAGGTGCGCACATCCCAGCCTGGCATTCAGTGCACAGTGAAGGCAATTGCAAAATCCAGCAGCTGCTCATTTCCAAACACAAGTGCGCTGTTTATGCTCTTGCTTCCCGACAAATTCGGTGCAGCCCTTCTTTTCTGCAGCTGCCACCGAGGTCTCTGCATCCTGGAGCCTCAGAGGACGAGCACGATTTAGCCAGGAGAGGCTGTATCAGGGCGAATTCTAAACGCAGGAAAGTAGTCCAGGAACACCTGCCATAAGCATGCCAGCCGTGAATTGAGGCGGCACGGAGCTGCAGCCACTGTCCTTTAGCAGTCCGAAGAATGCGCACACAAGCCGGCTTCGTTCTTCACCTCGTACAAGCCACCTGTTTCTGCGGCTTCCGGAGGTGAAGGAGCGGCTGCTTCGTGCACAGATGAGGGCAGCGGCAGCCGCAGGCTCCGTAGCGCGGCTTCAGCAGAAAGACGCCGGGGAGCGGCACTTCCCTCCGGACAGCTCCGGACAGCCGTAGTCTGCGTCCTGAGTGGACTTCATCATAGCGAAAAGCTTTGCCAGTGTGACTCGCAGGGAAAAAGCTTACCAGCACAGCGGACTTATCCCGCTCTTGCCCAGAAACATGGACTTGCCTCACACTCCAAAGACACTGCTCTTTCCTAAGCAGGCTAGGAAATGCTCTCAGATGGCCGTGCTCTCTGCCTGCTCCTGCCCAGCTCGTAGTTTTAGGTGCGCACATCCCAGCCTGGCATTCAGTGCACAGTCAAGGCAATTGCAAAATCCAGCAGCTGCTCATTTCTAAACACAAGTGCGCTGTTTATGCTCTTGCTTCCCGACAAATTCGGTGCAGCCCTTCTTTTCTGCAGCTGCCACCGAGGTCTCTGCATCCTGGAGCCTCAGAGGACGAGCACGATTTAGCCAGGAGAGGCTGTATCAGGGCGAATTCTAAACGCAGGAAAGTAGTCCAGGAACACCTGCCATAAGCATTGCAGCAGTGAATTGAAGGGGCACGGAGCTGCAGCCACTGTCCTTTAGCAGTCCGAAGAATGCGCACACAAGCCGGCCTCGTTCTTCGCCTCGTACAAGCCACCGCTTTCAGCGGCTCTCGGAGGTGAAGAAGCGGCTGCTTCGTGCACAGATGAGGGCAGCGGCAGCCGCAGGCTCCGAAGCCTGGCTTCGGCAGAAAGACGCCGGGGAGTGCCACTTCCCTCCGGACAGCTCCGGACCGCCGTAGTCTGTGTCCTGACAGGACTGCATCTTAGCGAAAAGCTTTGCCAGTGTGACTCGCTGGCAAAATTTTACCAGCACAGCGGAATTATCCCGCTCTTGCCCAGAAACATGGACTTGCCTCACACTCCAAAGACACTGCTCTTTTCCGAGCAGGCTAGGAAATGCTCTCAGATGGCCGTGCTCGCTGCCTGCTCCTGCCCAGCTCGTAGTTTTAGGTGCGCACATCCCAGCCTGGCATTCAGTGCACATTGAAGGCAATTGCAAAATTCAGCAGCTGCTCATTCCCAAACACAAGGCGTTGTTTATGCTCTTACTTCTCGAGAAATTCGGCACAGCCCTTCTTTTCTGCAGCTGCCACCGAGGTCTCTGCATCCCGGAGCCTCAGAGGACGAGCACGATTTTCCCTGGAGAGGCTGTATCAGGGCGAAGACAAAATGCAGGAAAGTAGTCCAGGAACACCTGCCATAAGCATGCCAGCCGTGAATTGATGCGGCACGGAGCTGCAGCCACTGTCCTTTAGCAGTCCGAAGAATGCGCACACAAGCCGGCTTCGTTCTTCACCTCGTACAAGCCACCTGTTTCTGCGGCTCCCGGAGGCGAAGGAGCGGCTGCTTCGTGCACAGATGAGGGCAGCGGCAGCCGCAGGCTCCGTAGCGCGGCTTCAGCAGAAAGACGCCGGGGAGCGCCACTTCCCTCCGGACAGATCCGGACAGCCGTAGTCTGCGTCCTGAGTGGACTTCATCATAGCGAAAAGCTTTGCCAGTGTGACTCGCAGGGAAAAAGCTTACCAGCACAGCGGACTTATCCCGATCTTGCCCAGAAACATGGACTTGCCTCACACTCCAAAGACACTGCTCTTTCCTGGGCAGGCTAGGAAATGCTCTCAGATGGCCGTGCTCGCTGCCTGCTCCTGCCCAGCTCGTAGTTTTAGGTGCGCACTTCCACCCTGGCATTCAGTGCACAGTGAAGGCAATTGCAAAATCCAGCAGCTGCTCATTCCCAAACACAAGGCGTTGTTTATGCTCTTACTTCTCGAGAAATTCGGCACAGCCCTTCTTTTCTGCAGCTGCCACCGAGGTCTCTGCATCCCGGAGCCTCAGAGGACGAGCACGATTTTCCCTGGAGGGGCTGTATCAGGGCGAAGACAAAATGCAGGAAAGTAGTCCAGGAACACCTGCCATAAGCATGCCAGCCGTGAATTGAGGCGGCACGGAGCTGCAGCCACTGTCCTTTAGCAGTCCGAAGAATGCGCACACAAGCCGGCTTCGTTCTTCGCCTCGTAGAAGCCACCTGTTTCTGCGGCTTCCGGAGGCGAAGGAGCGGCTGCTTCGTGCACAGATGAGGGCAGCGGCAGCCGCAGGCTCCGTAGCGCGGCTTCAGCAGAAAGACGCCGGGGAGCGCCACTTCCCTCCGGACAGCTCCGGACAGCCGTAGTCTGCGTCCTGAGTGGACTGCATCGTAGCGAAAAGCTTTGCCAGTGTGTCTCGCACGAAAATAGCTTACCAGCACAGCGGCATTATCCCGATCTTCCCCGGAAACATGGACTTGCCTCACACTCCAAAGACACTGCTCTTTCCTGGGCAGGCTAGGAAATGCTCTCAGATGGCCGTGCTCTCTGCCTGCTCCTGCCCAGCTCGTAGTTTTAGGTGCGCACATCCCAGCCTGGCATTCAGTGCACAGTCAAGGCAATTGCAAAATCCAGCAGCTGCTCATTCCCAACAATAAGGCGCTGTTTATGCTCTTGCTTCCAGACAAATTCGGCGCTGCCCTTCTTTTCTGCAGCTGCCACCGTGGTCTCTGCATCCTGGAGCCTCAGAGGACGAGCACGATTTTGACAGGAGGGGCTGTATCAGGGCGAAGACAAAACGCAGGAAAGTAGTCCTGGAACACCTGCCATAAGCATGCCAGCAGTGAATTGAGGGGGCAGAGAGCTCCAGCCACTGTCCTTTAGCAGTCCGAAGAATGCGCACACAAGCCGGCTTCGTTCTTCGCCTCGTACAAGCCACCTCTCTCTGCGGCTCCCGGAGGCGAAGGAGCGGCTGCTTCGTGCACAGATGAGGGCAGCGGCAGCCGCAGGCTCCGAAGCCTGGCTTCGGCAGAAAGACGCCGGGGAGTGCCACTTCCCTCCGGACAGCTCCGGACCGCCGTAGTCTGTGTCCTGACAGGACTGCATCTTAGCGAAAAGCTTTGCCAGTGTGACTCGCTGGCAAAATTTTACCAGCACAGCGGACTTATCCCGCTCTTGCCCAGAAACATGGACTTGCCTCACACTCCAAAGACACTGCTCTTTTCCGAGCAGACTAGAAAATGCTCTCAGATGGCCGTGCTCTCTGCCTGCTCCTGCCCAGCTCGTAGTTTTAGGTGCGCACATCCCAGCCTGGCATTCAGTGCACAGTCAAGGCAATTGCAAAATCCAGCAGCTGCTCATTTCCAAACACAAGTGCGCTGTTTATGCTCTTGCTTCCCGACAAATTCGGCACAGCCCTTCTTTTCTGCAGCTGCCACCGAGGTCTCTGCATCCCGGAGCCTCAGAGGACGAGCACGATTTTCCCTGGAGGGGCTGTATCAGGGCGAAGACAAAATGCAGGAAAGTAGTCCAGGAACACCTGCCATAAGCATTGCAGCAGTGAATTGATGCGGCACGGAGCTGCAGCCACTGTCCTTTAGCAGTCCGAAGAATGCGCACACAAGCCGGCTTCGTTCTTCGCGTCATACACGCCACCTGTCTCTGCGGCTCCCGGAGGCGAAGGAGCGGCTGCTTCGTGCACAGATGAGGGCAGCGGCAGCCGCAGGCTCCGAAGCCTGGCTTCGGCAGAAAGACGCCGGGGAGTGCCACTTCCCTCCGGACAGCTCCGGACCGCCGTAGTCTGTGTCCTGACAGGACTGCATCTTAGCGAAAAGCTTTGCCAGTGTGACTCGCTGGCAAAATTTTACCAGCACAGCGGAATTATCCCGCTCTTGCCCAGAAACATGGACTTGCCTCACACTCCAAAGACACTGCTCTTTTCCGAGCAGACTAGAAAATGCTCTCAGATGGCCGTGCTCTCTGCCTGCTCCTGCCCAGCTCGTAGTTTTAGGTGCGCACATCCCAGCCTGGCATTCAGTGCACAGTCAAGGCAATTGCAAAATCCAGCAGCTGCTCATTTCCAAACACAAGTGCGCTGTTTATGCTCTTGCTTCCCGACAAATTCGGTGCAGCCCTTCTTTTCTGCAGCTGCCACCGAGGTCTCTGCATCCTGGAGCCTCAGAGGACGAGCACGATTTAGCCAGGAGAGGCTGTATCAGGGCGAATTCTAAACGCAGGAAAGTAGTCCAGGAACACCTGCCATAAGCATGCCAGCCGTGAATTGAGGCGGCACGGAGCTGCAGCCACTGTCCTTTAGCAGTCCGAAGAATGCGCACACAAGCCGGCTTCGTTCTTCACCTCGTACAAGCCACCTGTTTCTGCGGCTTCCGGAGGCGAAGGAGCGGCTGCTTCGTGCACAGATGAGGGCAGCGGCAGCCGCAGGCTCCGTAGCGCGGCTTCAGCAGAAAGACGCCGGGGAGCGGCACTTCCCTCCGGACAGCTCCGGACAGCCGTAGTCTGCGTCCTGAGTGGACTTCATCATAGCGAAAAGCTTTGCCAGTGTGTCTCGCAGGGAAAATGCTTACCAGCACAGCGGACTTATCCCGCTCTTGCCCAGAAACATGGACTTGCCTCACACTCCAAAGACACTGCTCTTTCCTAAGCAGGCTAGGAAATGCTCTCAGATGGCCGTGCTCGCTGCCTGCTCCTGCCCAGCTCGTAGTTTTAGGTGCGCACATCCCAGCCTGGCATTCAGTGCACATTGAAGGCAATTGCAAAATCCAGCAGCTGCTCATTCCCAAACACAAGGCGTTGTTTATGCTCTTACTTCTCGAGAAATTCGGCACAGCCCTTCTTTTCTGCAGCTGCCACCGAGGTCTCTGTATCCGGGAGCCTCAGAGGACGAGCACGATTTTCCCTGGAGGGGCTGTATCAGGGCGAAGACAAAACGCAGGAAAGTAGTCCAGGAACACCTGCCATAAGCATGCCAGCCGTGAATTGAGGCGGCACGGAGCTGCAGCCACTGTCCTTTAGCAGTCCGAAGAATGCGCACACAAGCCGGCTTCGTTCTTCGCCTCGTACAAGCCACCGCTTTCAGCGGCTCCCGGAGGTGAAGAAGCGGCTGCTTCGTGCACAGATGAGGGCTGCGGCAGCCGCAGGCTCCGAAGCGTGGCTTCGGCAGAAAGACGCCGGGGAGCGCCACTTCCCTCCGGACAGCTCCGGACCGCCGTAGTCTGTGTCCTGACAGGACTGCATCTTAGCGAAAAGCTTTGCCAGTGTGACTCGCAGGCAAAATTTTACCAGCACAGCGGAATTATCCCGCTCTTGCCCAGAAACATGGACTTGCCTCACACTCCAAAGACACTGCTCTTTTCCGAGCAGACTAGGAAATGCTCTCAGATGGCCGTGCTCTCTGCCTGCTCCTGCCCAGCTCGTAGTTTTAGGTGCGCACATCCCAGCCTGGCATTCAGTGCACAGTCAAGGCAATTGCAAAATCCAGCAGCTGCTCATTTCCAAACACAAGTGCGCTGTTTATGCTCTTGCTTCCCGACAAATTCGGCACAGCCCTTCTTTTCTGCAGCTGCCACCGAGGTCTCTGCATCCCGGAGCCTCAGAGGACGAGCACGATTTTCTGTGGAGGGGCTGTATCAGGGCGAAGACAAAATGCAGGAAAGTAGTCCAGGAACACCTGCCATAAGCATTGCAGCAGTGAATTGATGCGGCACGGAGCTGCAGCCACTGTCCTTTAGCAGTCCGAAGAATGCGCACACAAGCCGGCTTCGTTCTTCGCGTCATACACGCCACCTGTCTCTGCGGCTCCCGGAGGCGAAGGAGCGGCTGCTTCGTGCACAGATGAGGGCAGCGGCAGCCGCAGGCTCCGAAACCTGGCTTCGGCAGAAAGACGCCGGGGAGTGCCACTTCCCTCCGGACAGCTCCGGACCGCCGTAGTCTGTGTCCTGACAGGACTGCATCTTAGCGAAAAGCTTTGCCAGTGTGACTCGCTGGCAAAATTTTACCAGCACAGCGGAATTATCCCGCTCTTGCCCAGAAACATGGACTTGCCTCACACTCCAAAGACACTGCTCTTTTCCGAGCAGACTAGAAAATGCTCTCAGATGGCCGTGCTCTCTGCCTGCTCCTGCCCAGCTCGTAGTTTTAGGTGCGCACATCCCAGCCTGGCATTCAGTGCACATGAAGGCAATTGCAAAATCCAGCAGCTGCTCATTTCCAAACACAAGTGCGCTGTTTATGCTCTTGCTTCCCGACAAATTCGGTGCAGCCCTTCTTTTCTGCAGCTGCCACCGAGGTCTCTGTATCCTGGAGCCTCAGAGGACGAGCACGATTTAGCCAGGAGAGGCTGTATCAGGGCGAATTCTAAACGCAGGAAAGTAGTCCAGGAACACCGGCCATAAGCATGCCAGCCGTGAATTGAGGCGGCACGGAGCTGCAGCCACTGTCCTTTAGCAGTCCG
The DNA here is from genome assembly GCF_050655825.1 of Lonchura striata. Taxonomy (NCBI): domain Eukaryota; kingdom Metazoa; phylum Chordata; class Aves; order Passeriformes; family Estrildidae; genus Lonchura; species Lonchura striata. The sequence continues at coordinate 35,568,650 of NC_140740.1, forward strand.
AAGAATGCGCACACAAGCCGGCTTCGTTCTTCACCTCGTACAAGCCACCTGTTTCTGCGGCTTCCGGAGGCGAAGGAGCGGCTGCTTCGTGCACAGATGAGGGCAGCGGCAGCCGCAGGCTCCGTAGCGCGGCTTCAGCAGAAAGACGCCGGGGAGCGGCACTTCCCTCCAGACAGCTCCGGACAGCCGTAGTCTGCGTCCTGAGTGGACTTCATCATAGCGAAAAGCTTTGCCAGTGTGTCTCGCAGGGAAAAAGCTTACCAGCACAGCGGACTTATCCCGCTCTTGCCCAGAAACATGGACTTGCCTCACACTCCAAAGACACTGCTCTTTCCTAAGCAGGCTAGGAAATGCTCTCAGATGGCCGTGCTCGCTGCCTGCTCCTGCCCAGCTCGTAGTTTTAGGTGCGCACATCCCAGCCTGGCATTCAGTGCACAGTGAAGGCAATTGCAAAATCCAGCAGCTGCTCATTCCCAAACACAAGGCGTTGTTTATGCTCTTACTTCTCGAGAAATTCGGCACAGCCCTTCTTTTCTGCAGCTGCCACCGAGGTCTCTGTATCCGGGAGCCTCAGAGGACGAGCACGATTTTCCCTGGAGGGGCTGTATCAGGGCGAAGACAAAACGCAGGAAAGTAGCCCAGGAACACCTGCCATAAGCATGCCAGCCGTGAATTGAGGCGGCACGGAGCTGCAGCCACTGTCCTTTAGCAGTCCGAAGAATGCGCACACAAGCCGGCTTCGTTCTTCGCCTCGTACAAGCCACCGCTTTCAGCGGCTCTCGGAGGTGAAGAAGCGGCTGCTTCGTGCACAGATGAGGGCTGCGGCAGCCGCAGGCTCCGAAGCGTGGCTTCGGCAGAAAGACGCCGGGGAGCGCCACTTCCCTCCGGACAGCTCCGGATCGCCGTAGTCTGTGTCCTGACAGGACTGCATCTTAGCGAAAAGCTTTGCCAGTGTGACTCGCTGGCAAAATTTTACCAGCACAGCGGAATTATCCCGCTCTTGCCCAGAAACATGGACTTACCTCACACTCCAAAGACACTGCTCTTTTCCGAGCAGACTAGAAAATGCTCTCAGATGGCCGTGCTCTCTGCCTGCTCCTGCCCAGCTCGTAGTTTTAGGTGCGCACATCCCAGCCTGGCATTCAGTGCACATGAAGGCAATTGCAAAATCCAGCAGCTGCTCATTCCCAAACACAAGGCGTTGTTTATGCTCTTACTTCCCGACAAATTCGGCACAGCCCTTCTTTTCTGCAGCTGCCACCGAGGTCTCTGCATCCTGGAGCCTCAGAGGACGAGCACGATTTTCTGTGGAGGGGCTGTATCAGGGCGAAGACAAAATGCAGGAAAGTAGTCCAGGAACACCTGCCATAAGCATTGCAGCAGTGAATTGATGCGGCACGGAGCTGCAGCCACTGTCCTTTAGCAGTCCGAAGAATGCGCACACAAGCCGGCTTCGTTCTTCGCGTCGTACACGCCACCTGTCTCTGCGGCTCCCGGAGGCGAAGGAGCGGCTGCTTCGTGCACAGATGAGGGCAGCGGCAGCCGCAGGCTCCGAAGCCTGGCTTCGGCAGAAAGACGCCGGGGAGTGCCACTTCCCTCCGGACAGCTCCGGACCGCCGTAGTCTGTGTCCTGACAGGACTGCATCTTAGCGAAAAGCTTTGCCAGTGTGACTCGCTGGCAAAATTTTACCAGCACAGCGGAATTATCCCGCTCTTGCCCAGAAACATGGACTTGCCTCACACTCCAAAGACACTGCTCTTTTCCGAGCAGACTAGAAAATGCTCTCAGATGGCCGTGCTCTCTGCCTGCTCCTGCCCAGCTCGTAGTTTTAGGTGCGCACATCCCAGCCTGGCATTCAGTGCACAGTCAAGGCAACTGCAAAATCCAGCAGCTGCTCATTTCCAAACACAAGTGCGCTGTTTATGCTCTTGCTTCCCGACAAATTCGGTGCAGCCCTTCTTTTCTGCAGCTGCCACCGAGGTCTCTGCATCCTGGAGCCTCAGAGGACGAGCACGATTTAGCCAGGAGAGGCTGTATCAGGGCGAATTCTAAACGCAGGAAAGTAGTCCAGGAACACCTGCCATAAGCATGCCAGCCGTGAATTGAGGCGGCACGGAGCTGCAGCCACTGTCCTTTAGCAGTCCGAAGAATGCGCACACAAGCCGGCTTCGTTCTTCACCTCGTACAAGCCACCTCCCTCTGCTGCTCCCGGAGGCGAAGGAGCGGCTGCTTCGTGAACAGATGAGGGCAGCGGCAGCCGCAGGCTCCGTAGCGCGGCTTCAGCAGAAAGACGCCGGGGAGCTGCACTTCCCTCCAGACAGCTCCGGACAGCCGTAGTCTGCGTCCTGAGTGGACTTCATCATAGCGAAAAGCTTTGCCAGTGTGTCTCGCAGGGAAAAAGCTTACCAGCACAGCGGACTTATCCCGCTCTTGCCCAGAAACATGGACTTGCCTCACATTCCAAAGACACTGCTCTTTCCTAAGCAGGCTAGGAAATGCTCTCAGATGGCCGTGCTGTCTGCCTGCTCCTGCCCAGCTCGTAGTTTTAGGTGCGCACATCCCAGCCTGGCATTCAGTGCACATGAAGGCAATTGCAAAATCCAGCAGCTGCTCATTCCCAAACACAAGGCGTTGTTTATGCTCTTACTTCCCGACAAATTCGGCACAGCCCTTCTTTTCTGCAGCTGCCACCGAGGTCTCTGCATCCGGGAGCCTCAGAGGACGAGCACGATTTTCTGTGGAGGGGCTGTATCAGGGCGAAGACAAAATGCAGGAAAGTAGTCCAGGAACACCTGCCATAAGCATTGCAGCAGTGAATTGATGCGGCACGGAGCTGCAGCCACTGTCCTTTAGCAGTCCGAAGAATGCGCACACAAGCCGGCTTCGTTCTTCGCGTCATACACGCCACCTGTCTCTGCGGCTCTCGGAGGCGAAGGAGCGGCTGCTTCGTGCACAGATGAGGGCAGCGGCAGCCGCAGGCTCCGAAGCCTGGCTTCGGCAGAAAGACGCCGGGGAGTGCCACTTCCCTCCGGACAGCTCCGGACCGCCGTAGTCTGTGTCCTGACAGGACTGCATCTTAGCGAAAAGCTTTGCCAGTGTGACTCGCTGGCAAAATTTTACCAGCACAGCGGAATTATCCCGCTCTTGCCCAGAAACATGGACTTGCCTCACACTCCAAAGACACTGCTCTTTTCCGAGCAGACTAGAAAATGCTCTCAGATGGCCGTGCTCTCTGCCTGCTCCTGCCCAGCTCGTAGTTTTAGGTGCGCACATCCCAGCCTGGCATTCAGTGCACAGTCAAGGCAACTGCAAAATCCAGCAGCTGCTCATTTCCAAACACAAGTGCGCTGTTTATGCTCTTGCTTCCCGACAAATTCGGTGCAGCCCTTCTTTTCTGCAGCTGCCACCGAGGTCTCTGCATCCTGGAGCCTCAGAGGACGAGCACGATTTAGCCAGGAGAGGCTGTATCAGGGCGAATTCTAAACGCAGGAAAGTAGTCCAGGAACACCTGCCATAAGCATGCCAGCCGTGAATTGAGGCGGCACGGAGCTGCAGCCACTGTCCTTTAGCAGTCCGAAGAATGCGCACACAAGCCGGCTTCGTTCTTCACCTCGTACAAGCCACCTGTTTCTGCGGCTTCCGGAGGCGAAGGAGCGGCTGCTTCGTGCACAGATGAGGGCAGCGGCAGCCGCAGGCTCCGTAGCGCGGCTTCAGCAGAAAGACGCCGGGGAGCGCCACTTCCCTCCGGACAGATCCGGACAGCCGTAGTCTGCCTCCTGAGTGGACTTCATCATAGCGAAAAGCTTTGCCAGTGTGTCTCGCAGGGAAAAAGCTTACCAGCACAGCGGACTTATCCCGCTCTTGCCCAGAAACATGGACTTGCCTCACACTCCAAAGACACTGCTCTTTCCTAAGCAGGCTAGGAAATGCTCTCAGATGGCCGTGCTCTCTGCCTGCTCCTGCCCAGCTCGTAGTTTTAGGTGCGCACATCCCAGCCTGGCATTCAGTGCACAGTCAAGGCAATTGCAAAATCCAGCAGCTGCTCATTCCCAAACACAAGGCGTTGTTTATGCTCTTACTTCCCGACAAATTCGGCACAGCCCTTCTTTTCTGCAGCTGCCACCGAGGTCTCTGCATCCCGGAGCCTCAGAGGACGAGCACGATTTTCTGTGGAGGGGCTGTATCAGGGCGAAGACAAAATGCAGGAAAGTAGTCCAGGAACACCTGCCATAAGCATTGCAGCAGTGAATCGATGCGGCACGGAGCTGCAGCCACTGTCCTTTAGCAGTCCGAAGAATGCGCACACAAGCCGGCTTCGTTCTTCACCTCGTACAAGCCACCTGTTTCTGCGGCTTCCGGAGGCGAAGGAGCGGCTGCTTCGTGCACAGATGAGGGCAGCGGCAGCCGCAGGCTCCGTAGCGCGGCTTCAGCAGAAAGACGCCGGGGAGCGCCACTTCCCTCCGGACAGATCCGGACAGCCGTAGTCTGCGTCCTGAGTGGACTTCATCATAGCGAAAAGCTTTGCCAGTGTGACTCGCAGGGAAAAAGCTTACCAGCACAGCGGACTTATCCCGCTCTTGCCCAGAAACATGGACTTGCCTCACACTCCAAAGACACTGCTCTTTCCTGGGCAGGCTAGGAAATGCTCTCAGATGGCCGTGCTCTCTGCCTGCTCCTGCCCAGCTCGTAGTTTTAGGTGCGCACTTCCACCCTGGCATTCAGTGCAAAGTGAAGGCAATTGCAAAATCCAGCAGCTGCTCATTCCCAAACACAAGTGCGCTGTTTATGCTCTTGCTTCCCGACAAATTCGGCACAGACCTTCTTTTCAACAGCTGCCATCGAGGTCTCTGCATCCCGGAGCCTCAGAGGACGAGCACGATTTTGACAGGAGGGGCTGTATCAGGGCGAAGTCAAAACGCAGGAAAGTAGTCCTGAACACCTGCCATAAGCATGCCAGCCGTGAATTGATGCGGCACGGAGCTGCAGCCACTGTCCTTTAGCAGTCTGAAGAATGCGCACACAAGCCGGCTTCGTTCTTCACCTCGTACAAGCCACCTGTTTCTGCGGCTCCCGGAGGCGAAGGAGCGGCTGCTTCGTGCACAGATGAGGGCAGCGGCAGCCGCAGGCTCCGTAGCGCGGCTTCAGCAGAAAGACGCCGGGGAGCGGCACGTCCCTCCGGACAGCTCCGGACAGCCGTAGTCTGCGTCCTGAGTGGACTTCATCATAGCGAAAAGCTTTGCCAGTGTGTCTCGCAGGGAAAAAGCTTACCAGCACAGCGGACTTATCCCGCTCTTGCCCAGAAACATGGACTTACCTCACACTCCAAAGACACTGCTCTTTCCTGGGCAGGCTAGGAAATTCTCTCAGATGGCCGTGCTGTCTGCCTGCTCCTGCCCAGCTCGTAGTTTTAGGTGCGCACATCCCAGCCTGGCATTCAGTGCACATGAAGGCAATTGCAAAATCCAGCAGCTGCTCATTCCCAAACACAAGTGCGCTGTTTATGCTCTTACTTCCCGACAAATTCGGCACAGCCCTTCTTTTCTGCAGCTGCCACCGAGGTCTCTGCATCCCGGAGCCTCAGAGGACGAGCACGATTTTCTGTGGAGGGGCTGTATCAGGGCGAAGACAAAATGCAGGAAAGTAGTCCAGGAACACCTGCCATAAGCATTGCAGCAGTGAATTGATGCGGCACGGAGCTGCAGCCACTGTCCTTTAGCAGTCCGAAGAATGCGCACACAAGCCGGCTTCGTTCTTCGCGTCATACACGCCACCTGTCTCTGCGGCTCTCGGAGGCGAAGGAGCGGCTGCTTCGTGCACAGATGAGGGCAGCGGCAGCCGCAGGCTCCGAAGCCTGGCTTCGGCAGAAAGACGCCGGGGAGTGCCACTTCCCTCCGGACAGCTCCGGACAGCCGTAGTCTGTGTCCTGACAGGACTGCATCTTAGCGAAAAGCTTTGCCAGTGTGACTCGCTGGCAAAATTTTACCAGCACAGCGGAATTATCCCGCTCTTGCCCAGAAACATGGACTTGCCTCACACTCCAAAGACACTGCTCTTTTCCGAGCAGACTAGAAAATGCTCTCAGATGGCCGTGCTCTCTGCCTGCTCCTGCCCAGCTCGTAGTTTTAGGTGCGCACATCCCAGCCTGGCATTCAGTGCACAGTCAAGGCAATTGCAAAATCCAGGAGCTGCTCATTTCCAAACACAAGTGCGCTGTTTATGCTCTTGCTTCCCGACAAATTCGGTGCAGCCCTTCTTTTCTGCAGCTGCCACCGAGGTCTCTGCATCCTGGAGCCTCAGAGGACGAGCACGATTTAGCCAGGAGAGGCTGTATCAGGGCGAAGTCTAAACGCAGGAAAGTAGTCCAGGAACACCTGCCATAAGCATGCCAGCCGTGAATTGAGGCGGCACGGAGCTGCAGCCACTGTCCTTTAGCAGTCCGAAGAATGCGCACACAAGCCGGCTTCGTTCTTCACCTCGTACAAGCCACCTCCCTCTGCTGCTCCCGGAGGCGAAGGAGCGGCTGCTTCGTGCACAGATGAGGGCAGCGGCAGCCGCAGGCTCCGTAGCGCGGCTTCAGCAGAAAGACGCCGGGGAGCGCCACTTCCCTCCGGACAGCTCCGGACAGCCGTAGTCTGCGTCCTGAGTGGACTTCATCATAGCGAAAAGCTTTGCCAGTGTGTCTCGCAGGGAAAAAGCTTACCAGCACAGCGGACTTATCCCGCTCTTGCCCAGAAACATGGACTTGCCTCACATTCCAAAGACACTGCTCTTTCCTAAGCAGGCTAGGAAATGCTCTCAGATGGCCGTGGTCTCTGCCTGCTCCTGCCCAGCTCGTAGTTTTAGGTGCGCACATCCCAGCCTGGCATTCAGTGCACATGAAGGCAATTGCAAAATCCAGCAGCTGCTCATTCCCAAACACAAGGCGTTGTTTATGCTCTTACTTCCCGACAAATTCGGCACAGCCCTTCTTTTCTGCAGCTGCCACCGAGGTCTCTGCATCCCGGAGCCTCAGAGGACGAGCACGATTTTCTGTGGAGGGGCTGTATCAGGGCGAAGACAAAATGCAGGAAAGTAGTCCAGGAACACCTGCCATAAGCATTGCAGCAGTGAATTGATGCGGCACGGAGCTGCAGCCACTGTCCTTTAGCAGTCCGAAGAATGCGCACACAAGCCGGCTTCGTTCTTCGCGTCATACACGCCACCTGTCTCTGCGGCTCTCGGAGGCGAAGGAGCGGCTGCTTCGTGCACAGATGAGGGCAGCGGCAGCCGCAGGCTCCGAAGCCTGGCTTCGGCAGAAAGACGCCGGGGAGCGCCACTTCCCTCGGACAGCTCCGGACCGCCGTAGTCTGTGTCCTGACAGGACTGCATCTTAGCGTAAAGCTTTGCCAGTGTGACTCGCTGGCAAAATTTTACCAGCACAGCGGAATTATGCCGCTCTTGCCCAGAAACATGGACTTGCCTCACACTCCAAAGACACTGCTCTTTTCCGAGCAGACTAGAAAATGCTCTCAGATGGCCGTGCTCTCTGCCTGCTCCTGCCCAGCTCGTAGTTTTAGGTGCGCACATCCCAGCCTGGCATTCAGTGCACAGTGAAGGCAATTGCAAAATCCAGCAGCTGCTCATTTCCAAACACAAGTGCGCTGTTTATGCTCTTGCTTCCCGACAAATTCGGTGCAGCCCTTCTTTTCTGCAGCTGCCACCGAGGTCTCTGCATCCTGGAGCCTCAGAGGACGAGCACGATTTAGCCAGGAGAGGCTGTATCAGGGCGAAGTCTAAACGCAGGAAAGTAGTCCAGGAACACCTGCCATAAGCATGCCAGCCGTGAATTGAGGCGGCACGGAGCTGCAGCCACTGTCCTTTAGCAGTCCGAAGAATGCGCACACAAGCCGGCTTCGTTCTTCACCTCGTACAAGCCACCTCCCTCTGCTGCTCCCGGAGGCGAAGGAGCGGCTGCTTCGTGCACAGATGAGGGCAGCGGCAGCCGCAGGCTCCGTAGCGCGGCTTCAGCAGAAAGACGCCGGGGAGCGCCACTTCCCTCCGGACAGCTCCGGACAGCCGTAGTCTGCGTCCTGAGTGGACTTCATCATAGCGAAAAGCTTTGCCAGTGTGTCTCGCAGGGAAAAAGCTTACCAGCACAGCGGACTTATCCCGCTCTTGCCCAGAAACATGGACTTGCCTCACACTCCAAAGACACTGCTCTTTCCTAAGCAGGCTAGGAAATGCTCTCAGATGGCCGTGCTCTCTGCCTGCTCCTGCCCAGCTCGTAGTTTTAGGTGCGCACTTCCACCCTGGCATTCAGTGCACAGTCAAGGCAATTGCAAAATCCAGCAGCTGCTCATTCCCAACAATAAGGCGCTGTTTATGCTCTTGCTTCCAGACAAATTCGGCGCTGCCCTTCTTTTCTGCAGCTGCCACCGTGATCTCTGCATCCTGGAGCCTCAGAGGACGAGCACGATTTTGACAGGAGGGGCTGTATCAGGGCGAAGTCAAAACGCAGGAAAGTAGTCCTGGAACACCTGCCATAAGCATGCCAGCCGTGAATTGATGCGGCACGGAGCTGCAGCCACTGTCCTTTAGCAGTCCGAAGAATGCGCACACAAGCCGGCTTCGTTCTTCGCCTCGTACAAGCCACCTGTTTCTGCGGCTTCCGGAGGCGAAGGAGCGGCTGCTTCGTGCACAGATGAGGGCAGCGGCAGCCGCAGGCTCCGAAGCCTGGCTTCGGCAGAAAGACGCCGGGGAGTGCCACTTCCCTCCGGACAGCTCCGGACAGCCGTAGTCTGTGTCCTGACAGGACTGCATCTTAGCGAAAAGCTTTGCCAGTGTGTCTCGCAGGGAAAAAGCTTACCAGCACAGCGGACTTATCCCGCTCTTGCCCAGAAACATGGACTTGCCTCACACTCCAAAGACACTGCTCTTTCCTAAGCAGGCTAGGAAATGCTCTCAGATGGCCGTGCTGTCTGCCTGCTCCTGCCCAGCTCGTAGTTTTAGGTGCGCACATCCCAGCCTGGCATTCAGTGCACAGTGAAGGCAATTGCAAAATCCAGCAGCTGCTCATTCCCAAACACAAGGCGCTGTTTATGCTCTTGCTTCCCGACAAATTCGGCGCAGCCCTTCTTTTCTGCAGCTGCCACCGAGGTCTCTGCATCCCGGAGCCTCAGAGGACGAGCACGATTTAGCCAGGAGGGGCTGTATCAGGGCGAAGTCAAAACGCAGGAAAGTAGTCCTGGAACACCTGCCATAAGCATGCCAGCCGTGAATTGATGCGGCACGGAGCTGCAGCCACTGTCCTTTAGCAGTCCGAAGAATGCGCACACAAGCCGGCTTCGTTCTTCACCTCGTACAAGCCACCTGTTTCTGCGGCTTCCGGAGGCGAAGGAGCGGCTGCTTCGTGCACAGATGAGGGCAGCGGCAGCCGCAGGCTCCGTAGCGCGGCTTCAGCAGAAAGACGCCGGGGAGCGCCACTTCCCTCCGGACAGATCCGGACAGCCGTAGTCTGCCTCCTGAGTGGACTTCATCATAGCGAAAAGCTTTGCCAGTGTGTCTCGCAGGGAAAAAGCTTACCAGCACAGCGGACTTATCCCGCTCTTGCCCAGAAACATGGACTTGCCTCACACTCCAAAGACACTGCTCTTTCCTAAGCAGGCTAGGAAATGCTCTCAGATGGCCGTGCTCTCTGCCTGCTCCTGCCCAGCTCGTAGTTTTAGGTGCGCACATCCCAGCCTGGCATTCAGTGCACAGTCAAGGCAATTGCAAAATCCAGCAGCTGCTCATTCCCAAACACAAGGCGTTGTTTATGCTCTTACTTCCCGACAAATTCGGCACAGCCCTTCTTTTCTGCAGCTGCCACCGAGGTCTCTGCATCCCGGAGCCTCAGAGGACGAGCACGATTTTCTGTGGAGGGGCTGTATCAGGGCGAAGACAAAATGCAGGAAAGTAGTCCAGGAACACCTGCCATAAGCATTGCAGCAGTGAATCGATGCGGCACGGAGCTGCAGCCACTGTCCTTTAGCAGTCCGAAGAATGCGCACACAAGCCGGCTTCGTTCTTCACCTCGTACAAGCCACCTGTTTCTGCGGCTTCCGGAGGCGAAGGAGCGGCTGCTTCGTGCACAGATGAGGGCAGCGGCAGCCGCAGGCTCCGTAGCGCGGCTTCAGCAGAAAGACGCCAGGGAGCGGCACTTCCCTCCGGACAGCTCCGGACAGCCGTAGTCTGCGTCCTGAGTGGACTTCATCATAGCGAAAAGCTTTGCCAGTGTGTCTCGCAGGGAAAAAGCTTACCAGCACAGCGGACTTATCCCGCTCTTGCCCAGAAACATGGACTTGCCTCACACTCCAAAGACACTGCTCTTTCCTGGGCAGGCTAGGAAATGCTCTCAGATGGCCGTGCTCTCTGCCTGCTCCTGCCCAGCTCGTAGTTTTAGGTGCGCACTTCCACCCTGGCATTCAGTGCAAAGTGAAGGCAATTGCAAAATCCAGCAGCTGCTCATTCCCAAACACAAGTGCGCTGTTTATGCTCTTGCTTCCCGACAAATTCGGCACAGACCTTCTTTTCAACAGCTGCCATCGAGGTCTCTGCATCCCGGAGCCTCAGAGGACGAGCACGATTTTGACAGGAGGGGCTGTATCAGGGCGAAGTCAAAACGCAGGAAAGTAGTCCTGAACACCTGCCATAAGCATGCCAGCCGTGAATTGATGCGGCACGGAGCTGCAGCCACTGTCCTTTAGCAGTCTGAAGAATGCGCACACAAGCCGGCTTCGTTCTTCACCTCGTACAAGCCACCTGTTTCTGCGGCTCCCGGAGGCGAAGGAGCGGCTGCTTCGTGCACAGATGAGGGCAGCGGCAGCCGCAGGCTCCGTAGCGCGGCTTCAGCAGAAAGACGCCGGGGAGCGGCACGTCCCTCCGGACAGCTCCGGACAGCCGTAGTCTGCGTCCTGAGTGGACTTCATCATAGCGAAAAGCTTTGCCAGTGTGTCTCGCAGGGAAAAAGCTTACCAGCACAGCGGACTTATCCCGCTCTTGCCCAGAAACATGGACTTACCTCACACTCCAAAGACACTGCTCTTTCCTGGGCAGGCTAGGAAATTCTCTCAGATGGCCGTGCTGTCTGCCTGCTCCTGCCCAGCTCGTAGTTTTAGGTGCGCACATCCCAGCCTGGCATTCAGTGCACATGAAGGCAATTGCAAAATCCAGCAGCTGCTCATTCCCAAACACAAGTGCGCTGTTTATGCTCTTACTTCCCGACAAATTCGGCACAGCCCTTCTTTTCTGCAGCTGCCACCGAGGTCTCTGCATCCCGGAGCCTCAGAGGACGAGCACGATTTTCTGTGGAGGGGCTGTATCAGGGCGAAGACAAAATGCAGGAAAGTAGTCCAGGAACACCTGCCATAAGCATTGCAGCAGTGAATTGATGCGGCACGGAGCTGCAGCCACTGTCCTTTAGCAGTCCGAAGAATGCGCACACAAGCCGGCTTCGTTCTTCGCGTCATACACGCCACCTGTCTCTGCGGCTCTCGGAGGCGAAGGAGCGGCTGCTTCGTGCACAGATGAGGGCAGCGGCAGCCGCAGGCTCCGAAGCCTGGCTTCGGCAGAAAGACGCCGGGGAGCGCCACTTCCCTCGGACAGCTCCGGACCGCCGTAGTCTGTGTCCTGACAGGACTGCATCTTAGCGTAAAGCTTTGCCAGTGTGACTCGCTGGCAAAATTTTACCAGCACAGCGGAATTATGCCGCTCTTGCCCAGAAACATGGACTTGCCTCACACTCCAAAGACACTGCTCTTTTCCGAGCAGACTAGAAAATGCTCTCAGATGGCCGTGCTCTCTGCCTGCTCCTGCCCAGCTCGTAGTTTTAGGTGCGCACATCCCAGCCTGGCATTCAGTGCACAGTGAAGGCAATTGCAAAATCCAGCAGCTGCTCATTTCCAAACACAAGTGCGCTGTTTATGCTCTTGCTTCCCGACAAATTCGGTGCAGCCCTTCTTTTCTGCAGCTGCCACCGAGGTCTCTGCATCCTGGAGCCTCAGAGGACGAGCACGATTTAGCCAGGAGAGGCTGTATCAGGGCGAAGTCTAAACGCAGGAAAGTAGTCCAGGAACACCTGCCATAAGCATGCCAGCCGTGAATTGAGGCGGCACGGAGCTGCAGCCACTGTCCTTTAGCAGTCCGAAGAATGCGCACACAAGCCGGCTTCGTTCTTCACCTCGTACAAGCCACCTCCCTCTGCTGCTCCCGGAGGCGAAGGAGCGGCTGCTTCGTGCACAGATGAGGGCAGCGGCAGCCGCAGGCTCCGTAGCGCGGCTTCAGCAGAAAGACGCCGGGGAGCGGCACTTCCCTCCGGACAGCTCCGGACAGCCGTAGTCTGCGTCCTGAGTGGACTTCATCATAGCGAAAAGCTTTGTCAGTGTGTCTCGCAGGGAAAAAGCTTACCAGCACAGCGGACTTATCCCGCTCTTGCCCAGAAACATGGACTTGCCTCACACTCCAAAGACACTGCTCTTTCCTAAGCAGGCTAGGAAATGCTCTCAGATGGCCGTGGTCTCTGCCTGCTCCTGCCCAGCTCGTAGTTTTAGGTGCGCACATCCCAGCCTGGCATTCAGTGCACATGAAGGCAATTGCAAAATCCAGCAGCTGCTCATTCCCAAACACAAGGCGTTGTTTATGCTCTTACTTCCCGACAAATTCGGCACAGCCCTTCTTTTCTGCAGCTGCCACCGAGGTCTCTGCATCCCGGAGCCTCAGAGGACGAGCACGATTTTCTGTGGAGGGGCTGTATCAGGGCGAAGACAAAATGCAGGAAAGTAGTCCAGGAACACCTGCCATAAGCATTGCAGCTGTGAATTGATGCGGCACGGAGCTGCAGCCACTGTCCTTTAGCAGTCCGAAGAATGCGCACACAAGCCGGCTTCGTTCTTCGCGTCATACACGCCACCTGTCTCTGCGGCTCTCGGAGGCGAAGGAGCGGCTGCTTCGTGCACAGATGAGGGCAGCGGCAGCCGCAGGCTCCGAAGCCTGGCTTCGGCAGAAAGACGCCGGGGAGTGCCACTTCCCTCCGGACAGCTCCGGCAAGCCGTAGTCTGTGTCCTGACAGGACTGCATCTTAGCGAAAAGCTTTGCCAGTGTGACTCGCTGGCAAAATTTTACCAGCACAGCGGAATTATCCCGCTCTTGCCCAGAAACATGGACTTGCCTCACACTCCAAAGACACTGCTCTTTTCCGAGCAGACTAGAAAATGCTCTCAGATGGCCGTGCTCTCTGCCTGCTCCTGCCCAGCTCGTAGTTTTAGGTGCGCACATCCCAGCCTGGCATTCAGTGCACAGTCAAGGCAATTGCAAAATCCAGGAGCTGCTCATTTCCAAACACAAGTGCGCTGTTTATGCTCTTGCTTCCCGACAAATTCGGTGCAGCCCTTCTTTTCTGCAGCTGCCACCGAGGTCTCTGCATCCTGGAGCCTCAGAGGACGAGCACGATTTAGCCAGGAGAGGCTGTATCAGGGCGAAGTCTAAACGCAGGAAAGTAGTCCAGGAACACCTGCCATAAGCATGCCAGCCGTGAATTGAGGCGGCACGGAGCTGCAGCCACTGTCCTTTAGCAGTCCGAAGAATGCGCACACAAGCCGGCTTCGTTCTTCACCTCGTACAAGCCACCTCCCTCTGCTGCTCCCGGAGGCGAAGGAGCGGCTGCTTCGTGCACAGATGAGGGCAGCGGCAGGTGCAGGCTCCGTAGCGCGGCTTCGGCAGAAAGACGCCGGGGAGCGGCACTTCCCTCCGGACAGCTCCGGATCAGCGTAGTCTGCGTCCTGAGTGGACTTCATCATAGCGAAAAGCTTTGCCAGTGTGTCTCGCAGGGAAAAAGCTTACCAGCACAGCGGACTTATCCCGCTCTTGCCCAGAAACATGGACTTACCTCACACTCCAAAGACACTGCTCTTTCCTGGGCAGGCTAGGAAATTCTCTCAGATGGCCGTGCTGTCTGCCTGCTCCTGCCCAGCTCGTAGTTTTAGGTGCGCACATCCCAGCCTGGCATTCAGTGCACATGAAGGCAATTGCAAAATCCAGCAGCTGCTCATTCCCAAACACAAGTGCGCTGTTTATGCTCTTACTTCCCGACAAATTCGGCACAGCCCTTCTTTTCTGCAGCTGCCACCGAGGTCTCTGCATCCCGGAGCCTCAGAGGACGAGCACGATTTTCTGTGGAGGGGCTGTATCAGGGCGAAGACAAAATGCAGGAAAGTAGTCCAGGAACACCTGCCATAAGCATTGCAGCAGTGAATTGATGCGGCACGGAGCTGCAGCCACTGTCCTTTAGCAGTCCGAAGAATGCGCACACAAGCCGGCTTCGTTCTTCGCGTCATACACGCCACCTGTCTCTGCGGCTCCCGGAGGCGAAGGAGCGGCTGCTTCGTGCACAGATGAGGGCAGCGGCAGCCGCAGGCTCCGAAGCCTGGCTTCGGCAGAAAGACGCCGGGGAGTGCCACTTCCCTCCGGACAGCTCCGGACCGCCGTAGTCTGTGTCCTGACAGGACTGCATCTTAGCGAAAAGCTTTGCCAGTGTGACTCGCTGGCAAAATTTTACCAGCACAGCGGAATTATCCCGCTCTTGCCCAGAAACATGGACTTGCCTCACACTCCAAAGACACTGCTCTTTTCCGAGCAGACTAGAAAATGCTCTCAGATGGCCGTGCTCTCTGCCTGCTCCTGCCCAGCTCGTAGTTTTAGGTGCGCACATCCCAGCCTGGCATTCAGTGCACAGTGAAGGCAATTGCAAAATCCAGCAGCTGCTCATTTCCAAACACAAGTGCGCTGTTTATGCTCTTGCTTCCCGACAAATTCGGTGCAGCCCTTCTTTTCTGCAGCTGCCACCGAGGTCTCTGCATCCTGGAGCCTCAGAGGACGAGCACGATTTAGCCAGGAGAGGCTGTATCAGGGCGAATTCTAAACGCAGGAAAGTAGTCCAGGAACACCTGCCATAAGCATGCCAGCCGTGAATTGAGGCGGCACGGAGCTGCAGCCACTGTCCTTTAGCAGTCCGAAGAATGCGCACACAAGCCGGCTTCGTTCTTCACCTCGTACAAGCCACCTGTTTCTGCGGCTTCCGGAGGTGAAGGAGCGGCTGCTTCGTGCACAGATGAGGGCAGCGGCAGCCGCAGGCTCCGTAGCGCGGCTTCAGCAGAAAGACGCCGGGGAGCGCCACTTCCCTCCGGACAGCTCCGGACAGCCGTAGTCTGCGTCCTGAGTGGACTTCATCATAGCGAAAAGCTTTGCCAGTGTGACTCGCAGGGAAAAAGCTTACCAGCACAGCGGACTTATCCCGCTCTTGCCCAGAAACATGGACTTGCCTCACACTCCAAAGACACTGCTCTTTCCTAAGCAGGCTAGGAAATGCTCTCAGATGGCCGTGCTCTCTGCCTGCTCCTGCCCAGCTCGTAGTTTTAGGTGCGCACATCCCAGCCTGGCATTCAGTGCACAGTCAAGGCAATTGCAAAATCCAGCAGCTGCTCATTTCTAAACACAAGTGCGCTGTTTATGCTCTTGCTTCCCGACAAATTCGGTGCAGCCCTTCTTTTCTGCAGCTGCCACCGAGGTCTCTGCATCCTGGAGCCTCAGAGGACGAGCACGATTTAGCCAGGAGAGGCTGTATCAGGGCGAATTCTAAACGCAGGAAAGTAGTCCAGGAACACCTGCCATAAGCATTGCAGCAGTGAATTGAAGGGGCACGGAGCTGCAGCCACTGTCCTTTAGCAGTCCGAAGAATGCGCACACAAGCCGGCCTCGTTCTTCGCCTCGTACAAGCCACCGCTTTCAGCGGCTCTCGGAGGTGAAGAAGCGGCTGCTTCGTGCACAGATGAGGGCAGCGGCAGCCGCAGGCTCCGAAGCCTGGCTTCGGCAGAAAGACGCCGGGGAGTGCCACTTCCCTCCGGACAGCTCCGGACCGCCGTAGTCTGTGTCCTGACAGGACTGCATCTTAGCGAAAAGCTTTGCCAGTGTGACTCGCAGGCAAAATTTTACCAGCACAGCGGACTTATCCCGCTCTTGCCCAGAAACATGGACTTGCCTCACACTCCAAAGACACTGCTCTTTTCCGAGCAGGCTAGGAAATGCTCTCAGATGGCCGTGCTCGCTGCCTGCTCCTGCCCAGCTCGTAGTTTTAGGTGCGCACATCCCAGCCTGGCATTCAGTGCACATTGAAGGCAATTGCAAAATTCAGCAGCTGCTCATTCCCAAACACAAGGCGTTGTTTATGCTCTTACTTCTCGAGAAATTCGGCACAGCCCTTCTTTTCTGCAGCTGCCACCGAGGTCTCTGCATCCCGGAGCCTCAGAGGACGAGCACGATTTTCCCTGGAGAGGCTGTATCAGGGCGAAGACAAAATGCAGGAAAGTAGTCCTGAACACCTGCCATAAGCATGCCAGCCGTGAATTGATGCGGCACGGAGCTGCAGCCACTGTCCTTTAGCAGTCCGAAGAATGCGCACACAAGCCGGCTTCGTTCTTCACCTCGTACAAGCCACCTGTTTCTGCGGCTCCCGGAGGCGAAGGAGCGGCTGCTTCGTGCACAGATGAGGGCAGCGGCAGCCGCAGGCTCCGTAGCGCGGCTTCAGCAGAAAGACGCCGGGGAGCGCCACTTCCCTCCGGACAGCTCCGGACAGCCGTAGTCTGCGTCCTGAGTGGACTTCATCATAGCGAAAAGCTTTGCCAGTGTGACTCGCAGGGAAAAAGCTTACCAGCACAGCGGACTTATCCCGATCTTGCCCAGAAACATGGACTTGCCTCACACTCCAAAGACACTGCTCTTTCCTGGGCAGGCTAGGAAATGCTCTCAGATGGCCGTGCTCGCTGCCTGCTCCTGCCCAGCTCGTAGTTTTAGGTGCGCACTTCCACCCTGGCATTCAGTGCACAGTGAAGGCAATTGCAAAATCCAGCAGCTGCTCATTCCCAAACACAAGGCGTTGTTTATGCTCTTACTTCTCGAGAAATTCGGCACAGCCCTTCTTTTCTGCAGCTGCCACCGAGGTCTCTGCATCCCGGAGCCTCAGAGGACGAGCACGATTTTCCCTGGAGGGGCTGTATCAGGGCGAAGACAAAATGCAGGAAAGTAGTCCAGGAACACCTGCCATAAGCATGCCAGCCGTGAATTGAGGCGGCACGGAGCTGCAGCCACTGTCCTTTAGCAGTCCGAAGAATGCGCACACAAGCCGGCTTCGTTCTTCGCCTCGTAGAAGCCACCTGTTTCTGCGGCTTCCGGAGGCGAAGGAGCGGCTGCTTCGTGCACAGATGAGGGCAGCGGCAGCCGCAGGCTCCGTAGCGCGGCTTCAGCAGAAAGACGCCGGGGAGCGCCACTTCCCTCCGGACAGCTCCGGACAGCCGTAGTCTGCGTCCTGAGTGGACTGCATCGTAGCGAAAAGCTTTGCCAGTGTGTCTCGCACGAAAATAGCTTACCAGCACAGCGGCATTATCCCGATCTTCCCCGGAAACATGGACTTGCCTCACACTCCAAAGACACTGCTCTTTCCTGGGCAGGCTAGGAAATGCTCTCAGATGGCCGTGCTCTCTGCCTGCTCCTGCCCAGCTCGTAGTTTTAGGTGCGCACATCCCAGCCTGGCATTCAGTGCACAGTCAAGGCAATTGCAAAATCCAGCAGCTGCTCATTCCCAACAATAAGGCGCTGTTTATGCTCTTGCTTCCAGACAAATTCGGCGCTGCCCTTCTTTTCTGCAGCTGCCACCGTGGTCTCTGCATCCTGGAGCCTCAGAGGACGAGCACGATTTTGACAGGAGGGGCTGTATCAGGGCGAAGACAAAACGCAGGAAAGTAGTCCTGGAACACCTGCCATAAGCATGCCAGCAGTGAATTGAGGGGGCAGAGAGCTCCAGCCACTGTCCTTTAGCAGTCCGAAGAATGCGCACACAAGCCGGCTTCGTTCTTCGCCTCGTACAAGCCACCTCTCTCTGCGGCTCCCGGAGGCGAAGGAGCGGCTGCTTCGTGCACAGATGAGGGCAGCGGCAGCCGCAGGCTCCGAAGCCTGGCTTCGGCAGAAAGACGCCGGGGAGTGCCACTTCCCTCCGGACAGCTCCGGACCGCCGTAGTCTGTGTCCTGACAGGACTGCATCTTAGCGAAAAGCTTTGCCAGTGTGACTCGCTGGCAAAATTTTACCAGCACAGCGGAATTATCCCGCTCTTGCCCAGAAACATGGACTTGCCTCACACTCCAAAGACACTGCTCTTTTCCGAGCAGACTAGAAAATGCTCTCAGATGGCCGTGCTCTCTGCCTGCTCCTGCCCAGCTCGTAGTTTTAGGTGCGCACATCCCAGCCTGGCATTCAGTGCACAGTCAAGGCAATTGCAAAATCCAGCAGCTGCTCATTTCCAAACACAAGTGCGCTGTTTATGCTCTTGCTTCCCGACAAATTCGGCACAGCCCTTCTTTTCTGCAGCTGCCACCGAGGTCTCTGCATCCCGGAGCCTCAGAGGACGAGCACGATTTTCCCTGGAGGGGCTGTATCAGGGCGAAGACAAAATGCAGGAAAGTAGTCCAGGAACACCTGCCATAAGCATGCCAGCCGTGAATTGATGCGGCACGGAGCTGCAGCCACTGTCCTTTAGCAGTCCGAAGAATGCGCACACAAGCCGGCTTCGTTCTTCGCGTCATACACGCCACCTGTCTCTGCGGCTCCCGGAGGCGAAGGAGCGGCTGCTTCGTGCACAGATGAGGGCAGCGGCAGCCGCAGGCTCCGAAGCCTGGCTTCGGCAGAAAGACGCCGGGGAGTGCCACTTCCCTCCGGACAGCTCCGGACCGCCGTAGTCTGTGTCCTGACAGGACTGCATCTTAGCGAAAAGCTTTGCCAGTGTGACTCGCTGGCAAAATTTTACCAGCACAGCGGAATTATCCCGCTCTTGCCCAGAAACATGGACTTGCCTCACACTCCAAAGACACTGCTCTTTTCCGAGCAGACTAGAAAATGCTCTCAGATGGCCGTGCTCTCTGCCTGCTCCTGCCCAGCTCGTAGTTTTAGGTGCGCACATCCCAGCCTGGCATTCAGTGCACAGTCAAGGCAATTGCAAAATCCAGCAGCTGCTCATTTCCAAACACAAGTGCGCTGTTTATGCTCTTGCTTCCCGACAAATTCGGTGCAGCCCTTCTTTTCTGCAGCTGCCACCGAGGTCTCTGCATCCTGGAGCCTCAGAGGACGAGCACGATTTAGCCAGGAGAGGCTGTATCAGGGCGAATTCTAAACGCAGGAAAGTAGTCCAGGAACACCTGCCATAAGCATGCCAGCCGTGAATTGAGGCGGCACGGAGCTGCAGCCACTGTCCTTTAGCAGTCCGAAGAATGCGCACACAAGCCGGCTTCGTTCTTCACCTCGTACAAGCCACCTGTTTCTGCGGCTTCCGGAGGCGAAGGAGCGGCTGCTTCGTGCACAGATGAGGGCAGCGGCAGCCGCAGGCTCCGTAGCGCGGCTTCAGCAGAAAGACGCCGGGGAGCGGCACTTCCCTCCGGACAGCTCCGGACAGCCGTAGTCTGCGTCCTGAGTGGACTTCATCATAGCGAAAAGCTTTGCCAGTGTGTCTCGCAGGGAAAATGCTTACCAGCACAGCGGACTTATCCCGCTCTTGCCCAGAAACATGGACTTGCCTCACACTCCAAAGACACTGCTCTTTCCTAAGCAGGCTAGGAAATGCTCTCAGATGGCTGTGCTCGCTGCCTGCTCCTGCCCAGCTCGTAGTTTTAGGTGCGCACATCCCAGCCTGGCATTCAGTGCACATTGAAGGCAATTGCAAAATCCAGCAGCTGCTCATTCCCAAACACAAGGCGTTGTTTATGCTCTTACTTCTCGAGAAATTCGGCACAGCCCTTCTTTTCTGCAGCTGCCACCGAGGTCTCTGTATCCGGGAGCCTCAGAGGACGAGCACGATTTTCTGTGGAGGGGCTGTATCAGGGCGAAGACAAAACGCAGGAAAGTAGTCCAGGAACACCTGCCATAAGCATGCCAGCCGTGAATTGAGGCGGCACGGAGCTGCAGCCACTGTCCTTTAGCAGTCCGAAGAATGCGCACACAAGCCGGCCTCGTTCTTCGCCTCGTACAAGCCACCGCTTTCAGCGGCTCCCGGAGGTGAAGAAGCGGCTGCTTCGTGCACAGATGAGGGCTGCGGCAGCCGCAGGCTCCGAAGCGTGGCTTCGGCAGAAAGACGCCGGGGAGCGCCACTTCCCTCCGGACAGCTCCGGACCGCCGTAGTCTGTGTCCTGACAGGACTGCATCTTAGCGAAAAGCTTTGCCAGTGTGACTCGCTGGCAAAATTTTACCAGCACAGCGGAATTATCCCGCTCTTGCCCAGAAACATGGACTTGCCTCACACTCCAAAGACACTGCTCTTTTCCGAGCAGACTAGAAAATGCTCTCAGATGGCCGTGCTCTCTGCCTGCTCCTGCCCAGCTCGTAGTTTTAGGTGCGCACATCCCAGCCTGGCATTCAGTGCACAGTCAAGGCAATTGCAAAATCCAGCAGCTGCTCATTTCCAAACACAAGTGCGCTGTTTATGCTCTTGCTTCCCGACAAATTCGGTGCAGCCCTTCTTTTCTGCAGCTGCCACCGAGGTCTCTGCATCCCGGAGCCTCAGAGGACGAGCACGATTTTCCCTGGAGAGGCTGTATCAGGGCGAAGACAAAATGCAGGAAAGTAGTCCAGGAACACCTGCCATAAGCATGCCAGCCGTGAATTGATGCGGCACGGAGCTGCAGCCACTGTCCTTTAGCAGTCCGAAGAATGCGCACACAAGCCGGCTTCGTTCTTCGCGTCATACACGCCACCTGTCTCTGCGGCTCCCGGAGGCGAAGGAGCGGCTGCTTCGTGCACAGATGAGGGCAGCGGCAGCCGCAGGCTCCGAAACCTGGCTTCGGCAGAAAGACGCCGGGGAGTGCCACTTCCCTCCGGACAGCTCCGGACCGCCGTAGTCTGTGTCCTGACAGGACTGCATCTTAGCGAAAAGCTTTGCCAGTGTGACTCGCTGGCAAAATTTTACCAGCACAGCGGAATTATCCCGCTCTTGCCCAGAAACATGGACTTGCCTCACACTCCAAAGACACTGCTCTTTTCCGAGCAGACTAGAAAATGCTCTCAGATGGCCGTGCTCTCTGCCTGCTCCTGCCCAGCTCGTAGTTTTAGGTGCGCACATCCCAGCCTGGCATTCAGTGCACATGAAGGCAATTGCAAAATCCAGCAGCTGCTCATTTCCAAACACAAGTGCGCTGTTTATGCTCTTGCTTCCCGACAAATTCGGTGCAGCCCTTCTTTTCTGCAGCTGCCACCGAGGTCTCTGCATCCTGGAGCCTCAGAGGACGAGCACGATTTAGCCAGGAGAGGCTGTATCAGGGCGAATTCTAAACGCAGGAAAGTAGTCCAGGAACACCGGCCATAAGCATGCCAGCCGTGAATTGAGGCGGCACGGAGCTGCAGCCACTGTCCTTTAGCAGTCCGAAGAATGCGCACACAAGCCGGCTTCGTTCTTCACCTCGTACAAGCCACCTGTTTCTGCGGCTTCCGGAGGCGAAGGAGCGGCTGCTTCGTGCACAGATGAGGGCAGCGGCAGCCGCAGGCTCCGTAGCGCGGCTTCAGCAGAAAGACGCCGGGGAGCGGCACTTCCCTCCGGACAGCTCCGGACAGCCGTAGTCTGCGTCCTGAGTGGACTTCATCATAGCGAAAAGCTTTGCCAGTGTGTCTCGCAGGGAAAAAGCTTACCAGCACAGCGGACTTATCCCGCTCTTGCCCAGAAACATGGACTTGCCTCACACTCCAAAGACACTGCTCTTTCCTAAGCAGGCTAGGAAATGCTCTCAGATGGCCGTGCTCGCTGCCTGCTCCTGCCCAGCTCGTAGTTTTAGGTGCGCACATCCCAGCCTGGCATTCAGTGCACAGTGAAGGCAATTGCAAAATCCAGCAGCTGCTCATTCCCAAACACAAGGCGTTGTTTATGCTCTTACTTCTCGAGAAATTCGGCACAGCCCTTCTTTTCTGCAGCTGCCACCGAGGTCTCTGTATCCGGGAGCCTCAGAGGACGAGCACGATTTTCCCTGGAGGGGCTGTATCAGGGCGAAGACAAAACGCAGGAAAGTAGTCCAGGAACACCTGCCATAAGCATGCCAGCCGTGAATTGAGGCGGCACGGAGCTGCAGCCACTGTCCTTTAGCAGTCCGAAGAATGCGCACACAAGCCGGCTTCGTTCTTCGCCTCGTACAAGCCACCGCTTTCAGCGGCTCTCGGAGGTGAAGAAGCGGCTGCTTCGTGCACAGATGAGGGCTGCGGCAGCCGCAGGCTCCGAAGCGTGGCTTCGGCAGAAAGACGCCGGGGAGCGCCACTTCCCTCCGGACAGCTCCGGATCGCCGTAGTCTGTGTCCTGACAGGACTGCATCTTAGCGAAAAGCTTTGCCAGTGTGACTCGCTGGCAAAATTTTACCAGCACAGCGGAATTATCCCGCTCTTGCCCAGAAACATGGACTTACCTCACACTCCAAAGACACTGCTCTTTTCCGAGCAGACTAGAAAATGCTCTCAGATGGCCGTGCTCTCTGCCTGCTCCTGCCCAGCTCGTAGTTTTAGGTGCGCACATCCCAGCCTGGCATTCAGTGCACATGAAGGCAATTGCAAAATCCAGCAGCTGCTCATTCCCAAACACAAGGCGTTGTTTATGCTCTTACTTCCCGACAAATTCGGCACAGCCCTTCTTTTCTGCAGCTGCCACCGAGGTCTCTGCATCCTGGAGCCTCAGAGGACGAGCACGATTTTCTGTGGAGGGGCTGTATCAGGGCGAAGACAAAATGCAGGAAAGTAGTCCAGGAACACCTGCCATAAGCATTGCAGCAGTGAATTGATGCGGCACGGAGCTGCAGCCACTGTCCTTTAGCAGTCCGAAGAATGCGCACACAAGCCGGCTTCGTTCTTCGCGTCGTACACGCCACCTGTCTCTGCGGCTCCCGGAGGCGAAGGAGCGGCTGCTTCGTGCACAGATGAGGGCAGCGGCAGCCGCAGGCTCCGAAGCCTGGCTTCGGCAGAAAGACGCCGGGGAGTGCCACTTCCCTCCGGACAGCTCCGGACCGCCGTAGTCTGTGTCCTGACAGGACTGCATCTTAGCGAAAAGCTTTGCCAGTGTGACTCGCTGGCAAAATTTTACCAGCACAGCGGAATTATCCCGCTCTTGCCCAGAAACATGGACTTGCCTCACACTCCAAAGACACTGCTCTTTTCCGAGCAGACTAGAAAATGCTCTCAGATGGCCGTGCTCTCTGCCTGCTCCTGCCCAGCTCGTAGTTTTAGGTGCGCACATCCCAGCCTGGCATTCAGTGCACAGTCAAGGCAACTGCAAAATCCAGCAGCTGCTCATTTCCAAACACAAGTGCGCTGTTTATGCTCTTGCTTCCCGACAAATTCGGTGCAGCCCTTCTTTTCTGCAGCTGCCACCGAGGTCTCTGCATCCTGGAGCCTCAGAGGACGAGCACGATTTAGCCAGGAGAGGCTGTATCAGGGCGAATTCTAAACGCAGGAAAGTAGTCCAGGAACACCTGCCATAAGCATGCCAGCCGTGAATTGAGGCGGCACGGAGCTGCAGCCACTGTCCTTTAGCAGTCCGAAGAATGCGCACACAAGCCGGCTTCGTTCTTCACCTCGTACAAGCCACCTCCCTCTGCTGCTCCCGGAGGCGAAGGAGCGGCTGCTTCGTGAACAGATGAGGGCAGCGGCAGCCGCAGGCTCCGTAGCGCGGCTTCAGCAGAAAGACGCCGGGGAGCTGCACTTCCCTCCAGACAGCTCCGGACAGCCGTAGTCTGCGTCCTGAGTGGACTTCATCATAGCGAAAAGCTTTGCCAGTGTGTCTCGCAGGGAAAAAGCTTACCAGCACAGCGGACTTATCCCGCTCTTGCCCAGAAACATGGACTTGCCTCACATTCCAAAGACACTGCTCTTTCCTAAGCAGGCTAGGAAATGCTCTCAGATGGCCGTGCTCTCTGCCTGCTCCTGCCCAGCTCGTAGTTTTAGGTGCGCACATCCCAGCCTGGCATTCAGTGCACATGAAGGCAATTGCAAAATCCAGCAGCTGCTCATTCCCAAACACAAGGCGTTGTTTATGCTCTTACTTCCCGACAAATTCGGCACAGCCCTTCTTTTCTGCAGCTGCCACCGAGGTCTCTGCATCCGGGAGCCTCAGAGGACGAGCACGATTTTCTGTGGAGGGGCTGTATCAGGGCGAAGACAAAATGCAGGAAAGTAGTCCAGGAACACCTGCCATAAGCATTGCAGCAGTGAATTGATGCGGCACGGAGCTGCAGCCACTGTCCTTTAGCAGTCCGAAGAATGCGCACACAAGCCGGCTTCGTTCTTCGCGTCATACACGCCACCTGTCTCTGCGGCTCTCGGAGGCGAAGGAGCGGCTGCTTCGTGCACAGATGAGGGCAGCGGCAGCCGCAGGCTCCGAAGCCTGGCTTCGGCAGAAAGACGCCGGGGAGTGCCACTTCCCTCCGGACAGCTCCGGACCGCCGTAGTCTGTGTCCTGACAGGACTGCATCTTAGCGAAAAGCTTTGCCAGTGTGACTCGCTGGCAAAATTTTACCAGCACAGCGGAATTATCCCGCTCTTGCCCAGAAACATGGACTTGCCTCACACTCCAAAGACACTGCTCTTTTCCGAGCAGACTAGAAAATGCTCTCAGATGGCCGTGCTCTCTGCCTGCTCCTGCCCAGCTCGTAGTTTTAGGTGCGCACATCCCAGCCTGGCATTCAGTGCACAGTCAAGGCAACTGCAAAATCCAGCAGCTGCTCATTTCCAAACACAAGTGCGCTGTTTATGCTCTTGCTTCCCGACAAATTCGGTGCAGCCCTTCTTTTCTGCAGCTGCCACCGAGGTCTCTGCATCCCGGAGCCTCAGAGGACGAGCACGATTTAGCCAGGAGAGGCTGTATCAGGGCGAATTCTAAACGCAGGAAAGTAGTCCAGGAACACCTGCCATAAGCATGCCAGCCGTGAATTGAGGCGGCACGGAGCTGCAGCCACTGTCCTTTAGCAGTCCGAAGAATGCGCACACAAGCCGGCTTCGTTCTTCACCTCGTACAAGCCACCTCCCTCTGCTGCTCCCGGAGGCGAAGGAGCGGCTGCTTCGTGCACAGATGAGGGCAGCGGCAGCCGCAGGCTCCGTAGCGCGGCTTCAGCAGAAAGACGCCGGGGAGCGGCACTTCCCTCCGGACAGCTCCGGACAGCCGTAGTCTGCGTCCTGAGTGGACTTCATCATAGCGAAAAGCTTTGCCAGTGTGTCTCGCAGGGAAAAAGCTTACCAGCACAGCGGACTTATCCCGCTCTTGCCCAGAAACATGGACTTGCCTCACACTCCAAAGACACTGCTCTTTCCTAAGCAGGCTAGGAAATGCTCTCAGATGGCCGTGCTCTCTGCCTGCTCCTGCCCAGCTCGTAGTTTTAGGTGCGCACATCCCAGCCTGGCATTCAGTGCACATGAAGGCAATTGCAAAATCCAGCAGCTGCTCATTCCCAAACACAAGGCGTTGTTTATGCTCTTACTTCCCGACAAATTCGGCACAGCCCTTCTTTTCTGCAGCTGCCACCGAGGTCTCTGCATCCCGGAGCCTCAGAGGACGAGCACGATTTTCTGTGGAGGGGCTGTATCAGGGCGAAGACAAAATGCAGGAAAGTAGTCCAGGAACACCTGCCATAAGCATTGCAGCAGTGAATTGATGCGGCACGGAGCTGCAGCCACTGTCCTTTAGCAGTCCGAAGAATGCGCACACAAGCCGGCTTCGTTCTTCGCGTCATACACGCCACCTGTCTCTGCGGCTCTCGGAGGCGAAGGAGCGGCTGCTTCGTGCACAGATGAGGGCAGCGGCAGCCGCAGGCTCCGAAGCCTGGCTTCGGCAGAAAGACGCCGGGGAGCGCCACTTCCCTCCGGACAGCTCCGGACCGCCGTAGTCTGTGTCCTGACAGGACTGCATCTTAGCGTAAAGCTTTGCCAGTGTGACTCGCTGGCAAAATTTTACCAGCACAGCGGAATTATGCCGCTCTTGCCCAGAAACATGGACTTGCCTCACACTCCAAAGACACTGCTCTTTTCCGAGCAGACTAGAAAATGCTCTCAGATGGCCGTGCTCTCTGCCTGCTCCTGCCCAGCTCGTAGTTTTAGGTGCGCACATCCCAGCCTGGCATTCAGTGCACAGTCAAGGCAATTGCAAAATCCAGCAGCTGCTCATTTCCAAACACAAGTGCGCTGTTTATGCTCTTGCTTCCCGACAAATTCGGTGCAGCCCTTCTTTTCTGCAGCTGCCACCGAGGTCTCTGCATCCTGGAGCCTCAGAGGACGAGCACGATTTAGCCAGGAGAGGCTGTATCAGGGCGAAGTCTAAACGCAGGAAAGTAGTCCAGGAACACCTGCCATAAGCATGCCAGCCGTGAATTGAGGCGGCACGGAGCTGCAGCCACTGTCCTTTAGCAGTCCGAAGAATGCGCACACAAGCCGGCTTCGTTCTTCACCTCGTACAAGCCACCTCCCTCTGCTGCTCCCGGAGGCGAAGGAGCGGCTGCTTCGTGCACAGATGAGGGCAGCGGCAGCCGCAGGCTCCGTAGCGCGGCTTCAGCAGAAAGACGCCGGGGAGCGCCACTTCCCTCCGGACAGCTCCGGACAGCCGTAGTCTGCGTCCTGAGTGGACTTCATCATAGCGAAAAGCTTTGCCAGTGTGTCTCGCAGGGAAAAAGCTTACCAGCACAGCGGACTTATCCCGCTCTTGCCCAGAAACATGGACTTGCCTCACACTCCAAAGACACTGCTCTTTCCTAAGCAGGCTAGGAAATGCTCTCAGATGGCCGTGCTCTCTGCCTGCTCCTGCCCAGCTCGTAGTTTTAGGTGCGCACTTCCACCCTGGCATTCAGTGCACAGTCAAGGCAATTGCAAAATCCAGCAGCTGCTCATTCCCAACAATAAGGCGCTGTTTATGCTCTTGCTTCCAGACAAATTCGGCGCTGCCCTTCTTTTCTGCAGCTGCCACCGTGATCTCTGCATCCTGGAGCCTCAGAGGACGAGCACGATTTTGACAGGAGGGGCTGTATCAGGGCGAAGTCAAAACGCAGGAAAGTAGTCCTGGAACACCTGCCATAAGCATGCCAGCCGTGAATTGATGCGGCACGGAGCTGCAGCCACTGTCCTTTAGCAGTCCGAAGAATGCGCACACAAGCCGGCTTCGTTCTTCGCCTCGTACAAGCCACCTGTTTCTGCGGCTTCCGGAGGCGAAGGAGCGGCTGCTTCGTGCACAGATGAGGGCAGCGGCAGCCGCAGGCTCCGAAGCCTGGCTTCGGCAGAAAGACGCCGGGGAGTGCCACTTCCCTCCGGACAGCTCCGGACAGCCGTAGTCTGTGTCCTGACAGGACTGCATCTTAGCGAAAAGCTTTGCCAGTGTGTCTCGCAGGGAAAAAGCTTACCAGCACAGCGGACTTATCCCGCTCTTGCCCAGAAACATGGACTTGCCTCACACTCCAAAGACACTGCTCTTTCCTAAGCAGGCTAGGAAATGCTCTCAGATGGCCGTGCTGTCTGCCTGCTCCTGCCCAGCTCGTAGTTTTAGGTGCGCACATCCCAGCCTGGCATTCAGTGCACAGTGAAGGCAATTGCAAAATCCAGCAGCTGCTCATTCCCAAACACAAGGCGCTGTTTATGCTCTTGCTTCCCGACAAATTCGGCGCAGCCCTTCTTTTCTGCAGCTGCCACCGAGGTCTCTGCATCCCGGAGCCTCAGAGGACGAGCACGATTTTGACAGGAGGGGCTGTATCAGGGCGAAGTCAAAACGCAGGAAAGTAGTCCTGGAACACCTGCCATAAGCATGCCAGCCGTGAATTGATGCGGCACGGAGCTGCAGCCACTGTCCTTTAGCAGTCCGAAGAATGCGCACACAAGCCGGCTTCGTTCTTCACCTCGTACAAGCCACCTGTTTCTGCGGCTTCCGGAGGCGAAGGAGCGGCTGCTTCGTGCACAGATGAGGGCAGCGGCAGCCGCAGGCTCCGTAGCGCGGCTTCAGCAGAAAGACGCCGGGGAGCGCCACTTCCCTCCGGACAGATCCGGACAGCCGTAGTCTGCCTCCTGAGTGGACTTCATCATAGCGAAAAGCTTTGCCAGTGTGTCTCGCAGGGAAAAAGCTTACCAGCACAGCGGACTTATCCCGCTCTTGCCCAGAAACATGGACTTGCCTCACACTCCAAAGACACTGCTCTTTCCTAAGCAGGCTAGGAAATGCTCTCAGATGGCCGTGCTCTCTGCCTGCTCCTGCCCAGCTCGTAGTTTTAGGTGCGCACATCCCAGCCTGGCATTCAGTGCACAGTCAAGGCAATTGCAAAATCCAGCAGCTGCTCATTCCCAAACACAAGGCGTTGTTTATGCTCTTACTTCCCGACAAATTCGGCACAGCCCTTCTTTTCTGCAGCTGCCACCGAGGTCTCTGCATCCCGGAGCCTCAGAGGACGAGCACGATTTTCTGTGGAGGGGCTGTATCAGGGCGAAGACAAAATGCAGGAAAGTAGTCCAGGAACACCTGCCATAAGCATTGCAGCAGTGAATTGATGCGGCACGGAGCTGCAGCCACTGTCCTTTAGCAGTCCGAAGAATGCGCACACAAGCCGGCTTCGTTCTTCACCTCGTACAAGCCACCTGTTTCTGCGGCTTCCGGAGGCGAAGGAGCGGCTGCTTCGTGCACAGATGAGGGCAGCGGCAGCCGCAGGCTCCGTAGCGCGGCTTCAGCAGAAAGACGCCGGGGAGCGCCACTTCCCTCCGGACAGATCCGGACAGCCGTAGTCTGCGTCCTGAGTGGACTTCATCATAGCGAAAAGCTTTGCCAGTGTGACTCGCAGGGAAAAAGCTTACCAGCACAGCGGACTTATCCCGCTCTTGCCCAGAAACATGGACTTGCCTCACACTCCAAAGACACTGCTCTTTCCTGGGCAGGCTAGGAAATGCTCTCAGATGGCCGTGCTCTCTGCCTGCTCCTGCCCAGCTCGTAGTTTTAGGTGCGCACTTCCACCCTGGCATTCAGTGCAAAGTGAAGGCAATTGCAAAATCCAGCAGCTGCTCATTCCCAAACACAAGTGCGCTGTTTATGCTCTTGCTTCCCGACAAATTCGGCACAGACCTTCTTTTCAACAGCTGCCATCGAGGTCTCTGCATCCCGGAGCCTCAGAGGACGAGCACGATTTTGACAGGAGGGGCTGTATCAGGGCGAAGTCAAAACGCAGGAAAGTAGTCCTGAACACCTGCCATAAGCATGCCAGCCGTGAATTGATGCGGCACGGAGCTGCAGCCACTGTCCTTTAGCAGTCTGAAGAATGCGCACACAAGCCGGCTTCGTTCTTCACCTCGTACAAGCCACCTGTTTCTGCGGCTCCCGGAGGCGAAGGAGCGGCTGCTTCGTGCACAGATGAGGGCAGCGGCAGCCGCAGGCTCCGTAGCGCGGCTTCAGCAGAAAGACGCCGGGGAGCGGCACGTCCCTCCGGACAGCTCCGGACAGCCGTAGTCTGCGTCCTGAGTGGACTTCATCATAGCGAAAAGCTTTGCCAGTGTGTCTCGCAGGGAAAAAGCTTACCAGCACAGCGGACTTATCCCGCTCTTGCCCAGAAACATGGACTTACCTCACACTCCAAAGACACTGCTCTTTCCTGGGCAGGCTAGGAAATTCTCTCAGATGGCCGTGCTGTCTGCCTGCTCCTGCCCAGCTCGTAGTTTTAGGTGCGCACATCCCAGCCTGGCATTCAGTGCACATGAAGGCAATTGCAAAATCCAGCAGCTGCTCATTCCCAAACACAAGTGCGCTGTTTATGCTCTTACTTCCCGACAAATTCGGCACAGCCCTTCTTTTCTGCAGCTGCCACCGAGGTCTCTGCATCCCGGAGCCTCAGAGGACGAGCACGATTTTCTGTGGAGGGGCTGTATCAGGGCGAAGACAAAATGCAGGAAAGTAGTCCAGGAACACCTGCCATAAGCATTGCAGCAGTGAATTGATGCGGCACGGAGCTGCAGCCACTGTCCTTTAGCAGTCCGAAGAATGCGCACACAAGCCGGCTTCGTTCTTCGCGTCATACACGCCACCTGTCTCTGCGGCTCTCGGAGGCGAAGGAGCGGCTGCTTCGTGCACAGATGAGGGCAGCGGCAGCCGCAGGCTCCGAAGCCTGGCTTCGGCAGAAAGACGCCGGGGAGTGCCACTTCCCTCCGGACAGCTCCGGACAGCCGTAGTCTGTGTCCTGACAGGACTGCATCTTAGCGAAAAGCTTTGCCAGTGTGACTCGCTGGCAAAATTTTACCAGCACAGCGGAATTATCCCGCTCTTGCCCAGAAACATGGACTTGCCTCACACTCCAAAGACACTGCTCTTTTCCGAGCAGACTAGAAAATGCTCTCAGATGGCCGTGCTCTCTGCCTGCTCCTGCCCAGCTCGTAGTTTTAGGTGCGCACATCCCAGCCTGGCATTCAGTGCACAGTCAAGGCAATTGCAAAATCCAGCAGCTGCTCATTTCCAAACACAAGTGCGCTGTTTATGCTCTTGCTTCCCGACAAATTCGGTGCAGCCCTTCTTTTCTGCAGCTGCCACCGAGGTCTCTGCATCCTGGAGCCTCAGAGGACGAGCACGATTTAGCCAGGAGAGGCTGTATCAGGGCGAAGTCTAAACGCAGGAAAGTAGTCCAGGAACACCTGCCATAAGCATGCCAGCCGTGAATTGAGGCGGCACGGAGCTGCAGCCACTGTCCTTTAGCAGTCCGAAGAATGCGCACACAAGCCGGCTTCGTTCTTCACCTCGTACAAGCCACCTCCCTCTGCTGCTCCCGGAGGCGAAGGAGCGGCTGCTTCGTGCACAGATGAGGGCAGCGGCAGCCGCAGGCTCCGTAGCGCGGCTTCAGCAGAAAGACGCCGGGGAGCGCCACTTCCCTCCGGACAGCTCCGGACAGCCGTAGTCTGCGTCCTGAGTGGACTTCATCATAGCGAAAAGCTTTGCCAGTGTGTCTCGCAGGGAAAAAGCTTACCAGCACAGCGGACTTATCCCGCTCTTGCCCAGAAACATGGACTTGCCTCACATTCCAAAGACACTGCTCTTTCCTAAGCAGGCTAGGAAATGCTCTCAGATGGCCGTGCTCTCTGCCTGCTCCTGCCCAGCTCGTAGTTTTAGGTGCGCACATCCCAGCCTGGCATTCAGTGCACATGAAGGCAATTGCAAAATCCAGCAGCTGCTCATTCCCAAACACAAGGCGTTGTTTATGCTCTTACTTCCCGACAAATTCGGCACAGCCCTTCTTTTCTGCAGCTGCCACCGAGGTCTCTGCATCCCGGAGCCTCAGAGGACGAGCACGATTTTCTGTGGAGGGGCTGTATCAGGGCGAAGACAAAATGCAGGAAAGTAGTCCAGGAACACCTGCCATAAGCATTGCAGCAGTGAATTGATGCGGCACGGAGCTGCAGCCACTGTCCTTTAGCAGTCCGAAGAATGCGCACACAAGCCGGCTTCGTTCTTCGCGTCATACACGCCACCTGTCTCTGCGGCTCTCGGAGGCGAAGGAGCGGCTGCTTCGTGCACAGATGAGGGCAGCGGCAGCCGCAGGCTCCGAAGCCTGGCTTCGGCAGAAAGACGCCGGGGAGCGCCACTTCCCTCGGACAGCTCCGGACCGCCGTAGTCTGTGTCCTGACAGGACTGCATCTTAGCGTAAAGCTTTGCCAGTGTGACTCGCTGGCAAAATTTTACCAGCACAGCGGAATTATGCCGCTCTTGCCCAGAAACATGGACTTGCCTCACACTCCAAAGACACTGCTCTTTTCCGAGCAGACTAGAAAATGCTCTCAGATGGCCGTGCTCTCTGCCTGCTCCTGCCCAGCTCGTAGTTTTAGGTGCGCACATCCCAGCCTGGCATTCAGTGCACAGTGAAGGCAATTGCAAAATCCAGCAGCTGCTCATTTCCAAACACAAGTGCGCTGTTTATGCTCTTGCTTCCCGACAAATTCGGTGCAGCCCTTCTTTTCTGCAGCTGCCACCGAGGTCTCTGCATCCTGGAGCCTCAGAGGACGAGCACGATTTAGCCAGGAGAGGCTGTATCAGGGCGAAGTCTAAACGCAGGAAAGTAGTCCAGGAACACCTGCCATAAGCATGCCAGCCGTGAATTGAGGCGGCACGGAGCTGCAGCCACTGTCCTTTAGCAGTCCGAAGAATGCGCACACAAGCCGGCTTCGTTCTTCACCTCGTACAAGCCACCTCCCTCTGCTGCTCCCGGAGGCGAAGGAGCGGCTGCTTCGTGCACAGATGAGGGCAGCGGCAGCCGCAGGCTCCGTAGCGCGGCTTCAGCAGAAAGACGCCGGGGAGCGCCACTTCCCTCCGGACAGCTCCGGACAGCCGTAGTCTGCGTCCTGAGTGGACTTCATCATAGCGAAAAGCTTTGTCAGTGTGTCTCGCAGGGAAAAAGCTTACCAGCACAGCGGACTTATCCCGCTCTTGCCCAGAAACATGGACTTGCCTCACACTCCAAAGACACTGCTCTTTCCTAAGCAGGCTAGGAAATGCTCTCAGATGGCCGTGGTCTCTGCCTGCTCCTGCCCAGCTCGTAGTTTTAGGTGCGCACATCCCAGCCTGGCATTCAGTGCACATGAAGGCAATTGCAAAATCCAGCAGCTGCTCATTCCCAAACACAAGGCGTTGTTTATGCTCTTACTTCCCGACAAATTCGGCACAGCCCTTCTTTTCTGCAGCTGCCACCGAGGTCTCTGCATCCCGGAGCCTCAGAGGACGAGCACGATTTTCTGTGGAGGGGCTGTATCAGGGCGAAGACAAAATGCAGGAAAGTAGTCCAGGAACACCTGCCATAAGCATTGCAGCAGTGAATTGATGCGGCACGGAGCTGCAGCCACTGTCCTTTAGCAGTCCGAAGAATGCGCACACAAGCCGGCTTCGTTCTTCGCGTCATACACGCCACCTGTCTCTGCGGCTCTCGGAGGCGAAGGAGCGGCTGCTTCGTGCACAGATGAGGGCAGCGGCAGCCGCAGGCTCCGAAGCCTGGCTTCGGCAGAAAGACGCCGGGGAGTGCCACTTCCCTCCGGACAGCTCCGGCAAGCCGTAGTCTGTGTCCTGACAGGACTGCATCTTAGCGAAAAGCTTTGCCAGTGTGACTCGCTGGCAAAATTTTACCAGCACAGCGGAATTATCCCGCTCTTGCCCAGAAACATGGACTTGCCTCACACTCCAAAGACACTGCTCTTTTCCGAGCAGACTAGAAAATGCTCTCAGATGGCCGTGCTCTCTGCCTGCTCCTGCCCAGCTCGTAGTTTTAGGTGCGCACATCCCAGCCTGGCATTCAGTGCACAGTCAAGGCAATTGCAAAATCCAGCAGCTGCTCATTTCCAAACACAAGTGCGCTGTTTATGCTCTTGCTTCCCGACAAATTCGGTGCAGCCCTTCTTTTCTGCAGCTGCCACCGAGGTCTCTGCATCCTGGAGCCTCAGAGGACGAGCACGATTTAGCCAGGAGAGGCTGTATCAGGGCGAAGTCTAAACGCAGGAAAGTAGTCCAGGAACACCTGCCATAAGCATGCCAGCCGTGAATTGAGGCGGCACGGAGCTGCAGCCACTGTCCTTTAGCAGTCCGAAGAATGCGCACACAAGCCGGCTTCGTTCTTCACCTCGTACAAGCCACCTCCCTCTGCTGCTCCCGGAGGCGAAGGAGCGGCTGCTTCGTGCACAGATGAGGGCAGCGGCAGCCGCAGGCTCCGTAGCGCGGCTTCAGCAGAAAGACGCCGGGGAGCGCCACTTCCCTCCGGACAGCTCCGGACAGCCGTAGTCTGCGTCCTGAGTGGACTTCATCATAGCGAAAAGCTTTGCCAGTGTGTCTCGCAGGGAAAAAGCTTACCAGCACAGCGGACTTATCCCGCTCTTGCCCAGAAACATGGACTTGCCTCACATTCCAAAGACACTGCTCTTTCCTAAGCAGGCTAGGAAATGCTCTCAGATGGCCGTGCTCTCTGCCTGCTCCTGCCCAGCTCGTAGTTTTAGGTGCGCACATCCCAGCCTGGCATTCAGTGCACATGAAGGCAATTGCAAAATCCAGCAGCTGCTCATTCCCAAACACAAGGCGTTGTTTATGCTCTTACTTCCCGACAAATTCGGCACAGCCCTTCTTTTCTGCAGCTGCCACCGAGGTCTCTGCATCCCGGAGCCTCAGAGGACGAGCACGATTTTCTGTGGAGGGGCTGTATCAGGGCGAAGACAAAATGCAGGAAAGTAGTCCAGGAACACCTGCCATAAGCATTGCAGCAGTGAATTGATGCGGCACGGAGCTGCAGCCACTGTCCTTTAGCAGTCCGAAGAATGCGCACACAAGCCGGCTTCGTTCT
This sequence comes from Lonchura striata, assembly GCF_050655825.1. Classification (NCBI taxonomy): domain Eukaryota; kingdom Metazoa; phylum Chordata; class Aves; order Passeriformes; family Estrildidae; genus Lonchura; species Lonchura striata. The sequence goes on from NC_140740.1 coordinate 35,603,025, forward strand.
TCGCGTCATACACGCCACCTGTCTCTGCGGCTCTCGGAGGCGAAGGAGCGGCTGCTTCGTGCACAGATGAGGGCAGCGGCAGCCGCAGGCTCCGAAGCCTGGCTTCGGCAGAAAGACGCCGGGGAGTGCCACTTCCCTCCGGACAGCTCCGGACCGCTGTAGTCTCTGTCCTGACAGGACTGCATCTTAGCGAAAAGCTTTGCCAGTGTGACTCGCTGGCAAAATTTTACCAGCACAGCGGAATTATCCCGCTCTTGCCCAGAAACATGGACTTGCCTCACACTCCAAAGACACTGCTCTTTTCCGAGCAGACTAGAAAATGCTCTCAGATGGCCGTGCTCTCTGCCTGCTCCTGCCCAGCTCGTAGTTTTAGGTGCGCACATCCCAGCCTGGCATTCAGTGCACAGTCAAGGCAATTGCAAAATCCAGCAGCTGCTCATTCCCAAACACAAGTGCGCTGTTTATGCTCTTGCTTCCCGACAAATTCGGTGCAGCCCTTCTTTTCTGCAGCTGCCACCGAGGTCTCTGCATCCTGGAGCCTCAGAGGACGAGCACGATTTAGCCAGGAGAGGCTGTATCAGGGCGAATTCTAAACGCAGGAAAGTAGTCCAGGAACACCTGCCATAAGCATGCCAGCCGTGAATTGAGGCGGCACGGAGCTGCAGCCACTGTCCTTTAGCAGTCCGAAGAATGCGCACACAAGCCGGCTTCGTTCTTCACCTCGTACAAGCCACCTCCCTCTGCTGCTCCCGGAGGCGAAGGAGCGGCTGCTTCGTGCACAGATGAGGGCAGCGGCAGCCGCAGGCTCCGTAGCGCGGCTTCAGCAGAAAGACGCCGGGGAGCGCCACTTCCCTCCGGACAGCTCCGGACAGCCGTAGTCTGCGTCCTCAGTGGACTTCATCATAGCGAAAAGCTTTGCCAGTGTGTCTCGCAGGGAAAAAGCTTACCAGCACAGCGGACTTATCCCGCTCTTGCCCAGAAACATGGACTTGCCTCACACTCCAAAGACACTGCTCTTTCCTAAGCAGGCTAGGAAATGCTCTCAGATGGCCGTGCTCTCTGCCTGCTCCTGCCCAGCTCGTAGTTTTAGGTGCGCACATCCCAGCCTGGCATTCAGTGCACATGAAGGCAATTGCAAAATCCAGCAGCTGCTCATTCCCAAACACAAGGCGTTGTTTATGCTCTTACTTCCCGACAAATTCGGCACAGCCCTTCTTTTCTGCAGCTGCCACCGAGGTCTCTGCATCCCGGAGCCTCAGAGGACGAGCACGATTTTCTGTGGAGGGGCTGTATCAGGGCGAAGACAAAATGCAGGAAAGTAGTCCAGGAACACCTGCCATAAGCATTGCAGCAGTGAATTGATGCGGCACGGAGCTGCAGCCACTGTCCTTTAGCAGTCCGAAGAATGCGCACACAAGCCGGCTTCGTTCTTCGCGTCATACACGCCACCTGTCTCTGCGGCTCTCGGAGGCGAAGGAGCGGCTGCTTCGTGCACAGATGAGGGCAGCGGCAGCCGCAGGCTCCGAAGCCTGGCTTCGGCAGAAAGACGCCGGGGAGTGCCACTTCCCTCCGGACAGCTCCGGACAGCCGTAGTCTGTGTCCTGACAGGACTGCATCTTAGCGAAAAGCTTTGCCAGTGTGACTCGCTGGCAAAATTTTACCAGCACAGCGGAATTATCCCGCTCTTGCCCAGAAACATGGACTTGCCTCACACTCCAAAGACACTGCTCTTTTCCGAGCAGACTAGAAAATGCTCTCAGATGGCCGTGCTCTCTGCCTGCTCCTGCCCAGCTCGTAGTTTTAGGTGCGCACATCCCAGCCTGGCATTCAGTGCACAGTCAAGGCAATTGCAAAATCCAGCAGCTGCTCATTTCCAAACACAAGTGCGCTGTTTATGCTCTTGCTTCCCGACAAATTCGGTGCAGCCCTTCTTTTCTGCAGCTGCCACCGAGGTCTCTGCATCCTGGAGCCTCAGAGGACGAGCACGATTTAGCCAGGAGAGGCTGTATCAGGGCGAAGTCTAAACGCAGGAAAGTAGTCCAGGAACACCTGCCATAAGCATGCCAGCCGTGAATTGATGCGGCACGGAGCTGCAGCCACTGTCCTTTAGCAATCCGAAGAATGCGCACACAAGCCGGCTTCGTTCTTCACCTCGTACAAGCCACCTCCCTCTGCTGCTCCCGGAGGCGAAGGAGCGGCTGCTTCGTGCACAGATGAGGGCAGCGGCAGCCGCAGGCTCCGTAGCGCGGCTTCAGCAGAAAGACGCCGGGGAGCGCCACTTCCCTCCGGACAGCTCCGGACAGCCCCGGACAGCCGTAGTCTGCGTCCTCAGTGGACTTCATCATAGCGAAAAGCTTTGCCAGTGTGTCTCGCAGGGAAAAAGCTTACCAGCACAGCGGACTTATCCCGATCTTGCCCAGAAACATGGACTTGCCTCACACTCCAAAGACACTGCTCTTTCCTGGGCAGGCTAGGAAATGCTCTCAGATGGCCGTGCTCTCTGCCTGCTCCTGCCCAGCTCGTAGTTTTAGGTGCGCACTTCCACCCTGGCATTCAGTGCACAGTCAAGGCAATTGCAAAATCCAGCAGCTGCTCATTCCCAACAATAAGGCGCTGTTTATGCTCTTGCTTCCAGACAAATTCGGCGCTGCCCTTCTTTTCTGCAGCTGCCACCGAGGTCTCTGTATCCGGGAGCCTCAGAGGACGAGCACGATTTTGACAGGAGGGGCTGTATCAGGGCGAAGACAAAACGCAGGAAAGTAGTCCTGGAACACCTGCCATAAGCATGCCAGCCGTGAATTGATGCGGCACGGAGCTGCAGCCACTGTCCTTTAGCAGTCCGAAGAATGCGCACACAAGCCGGCTTCGTTCTTCACCTCGTACAAGCCACCTGTTTCTGCGGCTTCCGGAGGCGAAGGAGCGGCTGCTTCGTGCACAGATGAGGGCAGCGGCAGCCGCAGGCTCCGTAGCGCGGCTTAAGCAGAAAGACGCCGGGGAGCGCCACTTCCCTCCGGACAGATCCGGACAGCCGTAGTCTGCCTCCTGAGTGGACTTCATCATAGCGAAAAGCTTTGCCAGTGTGTCTCGCAGGGAAAAAGCTTACCAGCACAGCGGACTTATCCCGCTCTTGCCCAGAAACATGGACTTGCCTCACACTCCAAAGACACTGCTCTTTCCTAAGCAGGCTAGGAAATGCTCTCAGATGGCCGTGCTCTCTGCCTGCTCCTGCCCAGCTCGTAGTTTTAGGTGCGCACATCCCAGCCTGGCATTCAGTGCACAGTCAAGGCAATTGCAAAATCCAGCAGCTGCTCATTCCCAAACACAAGGCGTTGTTTATGCTCTTACTTCCCGACAAATTCGGCACAGCCCTTCTTTTCTGCAGCTGCCACCGAGGTCTCTGCATCCCGGAGCCTCAGAGGACGAGCACGATTTTCTGTGGAGGGGCTGTATCAGGGCGAAGACAAAATGCAGGAAAGTAGTCCAGGAACACCTGCCATAAGCATTGCAGCAGTGAATCGATGCGGCACGGAGCTGCAGCCACTGTCCTTTAGCAGTCCGAAGAATGCGCACACAAGCCGGCTTCGTTCTTCACCTCGTACAAGCCACCTGTTTCTGCGGCTTCCGGAGGCGAAGGAGCGGCTGCTTCGTGCACAGATGAGGGCAGCGGCAGCCGCAGGCTCCGTAGCGCGGCTTCAGCAGAAAGACGCCGGGGAGCGCCACTTCCCTCCGGACAGATCCGGACAGCCGTAGTCTGCGTCCTGAGTGGACTTCATCATAGCGAAAAGCTTTGCCAGTGTGACTCGCAGGGAAAAAGCTTACCAGCACAGCGGACTTATCCCGCTCTTGCCCAGAAACATGGACTTGCCTCACACTCCAAAGACACTGCTCTTTCCTGGGCAGGCTAGGAAATGCTCTCAGATGGCCGTGCTCTCTGCCTGCTCCTGCCCAGCTCGTAGTTTTAGGTGCGCACTTCCACCCTGGCATTCAGTGCAAAGTGAAGGCAATTGCAAAATCCAGCAGCTGCTCATTCCCAAACACAAGGCGCTGTTTATGCTCTTGCTTCCCGACAAATTCGGCACAGACCTTCTTTTCAACAGCTGCCATCGAGGTCTCTGCATCCCGGAGCCTCAGAGGACGAGCACGATTTTGACAGGAGGGGCTGTATCAGGGCGAAGTCAAAACGCAGGAAAGTAGTCCTGAACACCTGCCATAAGCATGCCAGCCGTGAATTGATGCGGCACGGAGCTGCAGCCACTGTCCTTTAGCAGTCTGAAGAATGCGCACACAAGCCGGCTTCGTTCTTCACCTCGTACAAGCCACCTGTTTCTGCGGCTCCCGGAGGCGAAGGAGCGGCTGCTTCGTGCACAGATGAGGGCAGCGGCAGCCGCAGGCTCCGTAGCGCGGCTTCAGCAGAAAGACGCCGGGGAGCGGCACGTCCCTCCGGACAGCTCCGGACAGCCGTAGTCTGCCTCCTGAGTGGACTTCATCATAGCGAAAAGCTTTGCCAGTGTGTCTCGCAGGGAAAAAGCTTACCAGCACAGCGGACTTATCCCGCTCTTGCCCAGAAACATGGACTTACCTCACACTCCAAAGACACTGCTCTTTCCTGGGCAGGCTAGGAAATTCTCTCAGATGGCCGTGCTGTCTGCCTGCTCCTGCCCAGCTCGTAGTTTTAGGTGCGCACATCCCAGCCTGGCATTCAGTGCACATGAAGGCAATTGCAAAATCCAGCAGCTGCTCATTCCCAAACACAAGTGCGCTGTTTATGCTCTTACTTCCCGACAAATTCGGCACAGCCCTTCTTTTCTGCAGCTGCCACCGAGGTCTCTGCATCCCGGAGCCTCAGAGGACGAGCACGATTTTCTGTGGAGGGGCTGTATCAGGGCGAAGACAAAATGCAGGAAAGTAGTCCAGGAACACCTGCCATAAGCATTGCAGCAGTGAATTGATGCGGCACGGAGCTGCAGCCACTGTCCTTTAGCAGTCCGAAGAATGCGCACACAAGCCGGCTTCGTTCTTCGCGTCATACACGCCACCTGTCTCTGCGGCTCCCGGAGGCGAAGGAGCGGCTGCTTCGTGCACAGATGAGGGCAGCGGCAGCCGCAGGCTCCGAAGCCTGGCTTCGGCAGAAAGACGCCGGGGAGTGCCACTTCCCTCCGGACAGCTCCGGACAGCCGTAGTCTGTGTCCTGACAGGACTGCATCTTAGCGAAAAGCTTTGCCAGTGTGACTCGCTGGCAAAATTTTACCAGCACAGCGGAATTATCCCGCTCTTGCCCAGAAACATGGACTTGCCTCACACTCCAAAGACACTGCTCTTTTCCGAGCAGACTAGAAAATGCTCTCAGATGGCCGTGCTCTCTGCCTGCTCCTGCCCAGCTCGTAGTTTTAGGTGCGCACATCCCAGCCTGGCATTCAGTGCACAGTCAAGGCAATTGCAAAATCCAGCAGCTGCTCATTTCCAAACACAAGTGCGCTGTTTATGCTCTTGCTTCCCGACAAATTCGGTGCAGCCCTTCTTTTCTGCAGCTGCCACCGAGGTCTCTGCATCCTGGAGCCTCAGAGGACGAGCACGATTTAGCCAGGAGAGGCTGTATCAGGGCGAAGTCTAAACGCAGGAAAGTAGTCCAGGAACACCTGCCATAAGCATGCCAGCCGTGAATTGAGGCGGCACGGAGCTGCAGCCACTGTCCTTTAGCAATCCGAAGAATGCGCACACAAGCCGGCTTCGTTCTTCACCTCGTACAAGCCACCTCCCTCTGCTGCTCCCGGAGGCGAAGGAGCGGCTGCTTCGTGCACAGATGAGGGCAGCGGCAGCCGCAGGCTCCGTAGCGCGGCTTCAGCAGAAAGACGCCGGGGAGCGCCACTTCCCTCCGGACAGCTCCGGACAGCCGTAGTCTGCGTCCTCAGTGGACTTCATCATAGCGAAAAGCTTTGCCAGTGTGTCTCGCAGGGAAAAAGCTTACCAGCACAGCGGACTTATCCCGATCTTGCCCAGAAACATGGACTTGCCTCACACTCCAAAGACACTGCTCTTTCCTGGGCAGGCTAGGAAATGCTCTCAGATGGCCGTGCTCTCTGCCTGCTCCTGCCCAGCTCGTAGTTTTAGGTGCGCACTTCCACCCTGGCATTCAGTGCACAGTCAAGGCAATTGCAAAATCCAGCAGCTGCTCATTCCCAACAATAAGGCGCTGTTTATGCTCTTGCTTCCAGACAAATTCGGCGCTGCCCTTCTTTTCTGCAGCTGCCACCGTGATCTCTGCATCCTGGAGCCTCAGAGGACGAGCACGATTTTGACAGGAGGGGCTGTATCAGGGCGAAGTCAAAACGCAGGAAAGTAGTCCTGGAACACCTGCCATAAGCATGCCAGCCGTGAATTGATGCGGCACGGAGCTGCAGCCACTGTCCTTTAGCAGTCCGAAGAATGCGCACACAAGCCGGCTTCGTTCTTCACCTCGTACAAGCCACCTGTTTCTGCGGCTTCCGGAGGCGAAGGAGCGGCTGCTTCGTGCACAGATGAGGGCAGCGGCAGCCGCAGGCTCCGTAGCGCGGCTTCAGCAGAAAGACGCCGGGGAGCGCCACTTCCCTCCGGACAGATCCGGACAGCCGTAGTCTGCCTCCTGAGTGGACTTCATCATAGCGAAAAGCTTTGCCAGTGTGTCTCGCAGGGAAAAAGCTTACCAGCACAGCGGACTTATCCCGCTCTTGCCCAGAAACATGGACTTGCCTCACACTCCAAAGACACTGCTCTTTCCTAAGCAGGCTAGGAAATGCTCTCAGATGGCCGTGCTCTCTGCCTGCTCCTGCCCAGCTCGTAGTTTTAGGTGCGCACATCCCAGCCTGGCATTCAGTGCACAGTCAAGGCAATTGCAAAATCCAGCAGCTGCTCATTCCCAAACACAAGGCGTTGTTTATGCTCTTACTTCCCGACAAATTCGGCACAGCCCTTCTTTTCTGCAGCTGCCACCGAGGTCTCTGCATCCCGGAGCCTCAGAGGACGAGCACGATTTTCTGTGGAGGGGCTGTATCAGGGCGAAGACAAAATGCAGGAAAGTAGTCCAGGAACACCTGCCATAAGCATTGCAGCAGTGAATCGATGCGGCACGGAGCTGCAGCCACTGTCCTTTAGCAGTCCGAAGAATGCGCACACAAGCCGGCTTCGTTCTTCACCTCGTACAAGCCACCTGTTTCTGCGGCTTCCGGAGGCGAAGGAGCGGCTGCTTCGTGCACAGATGAGGGCAGCGGCAGCCGCAGGCTCCGTAGCGCGGCTTCAGCAGAAAGACGCCGGGGAGCGCCACTTCCCTCCGGACAGATCCGGACAGCCGTAGTCTGCGTCCTGAGTGGACTTCATCATAGCGAAAAGCTTTGCCAGTGTGACTCGCAGGGAAAAAGCTTACCAGCACAGCGGACTTATCCCGATCTTGCCCAGAAACATGGACTTGCCTCACACTCCAAAGACACTGCTCTTTCCTGGGCAGGCTAGGAAATGCTCTCAGATGGCCGTGCTCTCTGCCTGCTCCTGCCCAGCTCGTAGTTTTAGGTGCGCACTTCCACCCTGGCATTCAGTGCAAAGTGAAGGCAATTGCAAAATCCAGCAGCTGCTCATTCCCAAACACAAGGCGCTGTTTATGCTCTTGCTTCCCGACAAATTCGGCACAGACCTTCTTTTCAACAGCTGCCATCGAGGTCTCTGCATCCCGGAGCCTCAGAGGACGAGCACGATTTTGACAGGAGGGGCTGTATCAGGGCGAAGTCAAAACGCAGGAAAGTAGTCCTGAACACCTGCCATAAGCATGCCAGCCGTGAATTGATGCGGCACGGAGCTGCAGCCACTGTCCTTTAGCAGTCTGAAGAATGCGCACACAAGCCGGCTTCGTTCTTCACCTCGTACAAGCCACCTGTTTCTGCGGCTCCCGGAGGCGAAGGAGCGGCTGCTTCGTGCACAGATGAGGGCAGCGGCAGCCGCAGGCTCCGTAGCGCGGCTTCAGCAGAAAGACGCCGGGGAGCGGCACGTCCCTCCGGACAGATCCGGACAGCCGTAGTCTGCGTCCTGAGTGGACTTCATCATAGCGAAAAGCTTTGCCAGTGTGTCTCGCAGGGAAAAAGCTTACCAGCACAGCGGACTTATCCCGCTCTTGCCCAGAAACATGGACTTACCTCACACTCCAAAGACACTGCTCTTTCCTGGGCAGGCTAGGAAATTCTCTCAGATGGCCGTGCTGTCTGCCTGCTCCTGCCCAGCTCGTAGTTTTAGGTGCGCACATCCCAGCCTGGCATTCAGTGCACATGAAGGCAATTGCAAAATCCAGCAGCTGCTCATTCCCAAACACAAGTGCGCTGTTTATGCTCTTACTTCCCGACAAATTCGGCACAGCCCTTCTTTTCTGCAGCTGCCACCGAGGTCTCTGCATCCCGGAGCCTCAGAGGACGAGCACGATTTTCTGTGGAGGGGCTGTATCAGGGCGAAGACAAAATGCAGGAAAGTAGTCCAGGAACACCTGCCATAAGCATTGCAGCAGTGAATTGATGCGGCACGGAGCTGCAGCCACTGTCCTTTAGCAGTCCGAAGAATGCGCACACAAGCCGGCTTCGTTCTTCGCGTCATACACGCCACCTGTCTCTGCGGCTCCCGGAGGCGAAGGAGCGGCTGCTTCGTGCACAGATGAGGGCAGCGGCAGCCGCAGGCTCCGAAGCCTGGCTTCGGCAGAAAGACGCCGGGGAGTGCCACTTCCCTCCGGACAGCTCCGGACCGCCGTAGTCTGTGTCCTGACAGGACTGCATCTTAGCGAAAAGCTTTGCCAGTGTGACTCGCTGGCAAAATTTTACCAGCACAGCGGAATTATCCCGCTCTTGCCCAGAAACATGGACTTGCCTCACACTCCAAAGACACTGCTCTTTTCCGAGCAGACTAGAAAATGCTCTCAGATGGCCGTGCTCTCTGCCTGCTCCTGCCCAGCTCGTAGTTTTAGGTGCGCACATCCCAGCCTGGCATTCAGTGCACAGTGAAGGCAATTGCAAAATCCAGCAGCTGCTCATTTCCAAACACAAGTGCGCTGTTTATGCTCTTGCTTCCCGACAAATTCGGTGCAGCCCTTCTTTTCTGCAGCTGCCACCGAGGTCTCTGCATCCTGGAGCCTCAGAGGACGAGCACGATTTAGCCAGGAGAGGCTGTATCAGGGCGAATTCTAAACGCAGGAAAGTAGTCCAGGAACACCTGCCATAAGCATGCCAGCCGTGAATTGAGGCGGCACGGAGCTGCAGCCACTGTCCTTTAGCAGTCCGAAGAATGCGCACACAAGCCGGCTTCGTTCTTCACCTCGTACAAGCCACCTGTTTCTGCGGCTTCCGGAGGTGAAGGAGCGGCTGCTTCGTGCACAGATGAGGGCAGCGGCAGCCGCAGGCTCCGTAGCGCGGCTTCAGCAGAAAGACGCCGGGGAGCGCCACTTCCCTCCGGACAGCTCCGGACAGCCGTAGTCTGCGTCCTGAGTGGACTTCATCATAGCGAAAAGCTTTGCCAGTGTGACTCGCAGGGAAAAAGCTTACCAGCACAGCGGACTTATCCCGCTCTTGCCCAGAAACATGGACTTGCCTCACACTCCAAAGACACTGCTCTTTCCTAAGCAGGCTAGGAAATGCTCTCAGATGGCCGTGCTGTCTGCCTGCTCCTGCCCAGCTCGTAGTTTTAGGTGCGCACATCCCAGCCTGGCATTCAGTGCACAGTCAAGGCAATTGCAAAATCCAGCAGCTGCTCATTTCTAAACACAAGTGCGCTGTTTATGCTCTTGCTTCCCGACAAATTCGGTGCAGCCCTTCTTTTCTGCAGCTGCCACCGAGGTCTCTGCATCCTGGAGCCTCAGAGGACGAGCACGATTTAGCCAGGAGAGGCTGTATCAGGGCGAATTCTAAACGCAGGAAAGTAGTCCAGGAACACCTGCCATAAGCATTGCAGCAGTGAATTGAAGGGGCACGGAGCTGCAGCCACTGTCCTTTAGCAGTCCGAAGAATGCGCACACAAGCCGGCCTCGTTCTTCGCCTCGTACAAGCCACCGCTTTCAGCGGCTCTCGGAGGTGAAGAAGCGGCTGCTTCGTGCACAGATGAGGGCAGCGGCAGCCGCAGGCTCCGAAGCCTGGCTTCGGCAGAAAGACGCCGGGGAGTGCCACTTCCCTCCGGACAGCTCCGGACCGCCGTAGTCTGTGTCCTGACAGGACTGCATCTTAGCGAAAAGCTTTGCCAGTGTGACTCGCAGGCAAAATTTTACCAGCACAGCGGACTTATCCCGCTCTTGCCCAGAAACATGGACTTGCCTCACACTCCAAAGACACTGCTCTTTTCCGAGCAGGCTAGGAAATGCTCTCAGATGGCCGTGCTCGCTGCCTGCTCCTGCCCAGCTCGTAGTTTTAGGTGCGCACATCCCAGCCTGGCATTCAGTGCACATTGAAGGCAATTGCAAAATTCAGCAGCTGCTCATTCCCAAACACAAGGCGTTGTTTATGCTCTTACTTCTCGAGAAATTCGGCACAGCCCTTCTTTTCTGCAGCTGCCACCGAGGTCTCTGCATCCCGGAGCCTCAGAGGACGAGCACGATTTTCCCTGGAGAGGCTGTATCAGGGCGAAGACAAAATGCAGGAAAGTAGTCCAGGAACACCTGCCATAAGCATGCCAGCCGTGAATTGATGCGGCACGGAGCTGCAGCCACTGTCCTTTAGCAGTCCGAAGAATGCGCACACAAGCCGGCTTCGTTCTTCACCTCGTACAAGCCACCTGTTTCTGCGGCTCCCGGAGGCGAAGGAGCGGCTGCTTCGTGCACAGATGAGGGCAGCGGCAGCCGCAGGCTCCGTAGCGCGGCTTCAGCAGAAAGACGCCGGGGAGCGCCACTTCCCTCCGGACAGCTCCGGACAGCCGTAGTCTGCGTCCTGAGTGGACTTCATCATAGCGAAAAGCTTTGCCAGTGTGACTCGCAGGGAAAAAGCTTACCAGCACAGCGGACTTATCCCGATCTTGCCCAGAAACATGGACTTGCCTCACACTCCAAAGACACTGCTCTTTCCTGGGCAGGCTAGGAAATGCTCTCAGATGGCCGTGCTCGCTGCCTGCTCCTGCCCAGCTCGTAGTTTTAGGTGCGCACTTCCACCCTGGCATTCAGTGCACAGTGAAGGCAATTGCAAAATCCAGCAGCTGCTCATTCCCAAACACAAGGCGTTGTTTATGCTCTTACTTCTCGAGAAATTCGGCACAGCCCTTCTTTTCTGCAGCTGCCACCGAGGTCTCTGCATCCCGGAGCCTCAGAGGACGAGCACGATTTTCCCTGGAGGGGCTGTATCAGGGCGAAGACAAAATGCAGGAAAGTAGTCCAGGAACACCTGCCATAAGCATGCCAGCCGTGAATTGAGGCGGCACGGAGCTGCAGCCACTGTCCTTTAGCAGTCCGAAGAATGCGCACACAAGCCGGCTTCGTTCTTCGCCTCGTAGAAGCCACCTGTTTCTGCGGCTTCCGGAGGCGAAGGAGCGGCTGCTTCGTGCACAGATGAGGGCAGCGGCAGCCGCAGGCTCCGTAGCGCGGCTTCAGCAGAAAGACGCCGGGGAGCGCCACTTCCCTCCGGACAGCTCCGGACAGCCGTAGTCTGCGTCCTGAGTGGACTGCATCGTAGCGAAAAGCTTTGCCAGTGTGTCTCGCACGAAAATAGCTTACCAGCACAGCGGCATTATCCCGATCTTCCCCGGAAACATGGACTTGCCTCACACTCCAAAGACACTGCTCTTTCCTGGGCAGGCTAGGAAATGCTCTCAGATGGCCGTGCTCTCTGCCTGCTCCTGCCCAGCTCGTAGTTTTAGGTGCGCACATCCCAGCCTGGCATTCAGTGCACAGTCAAGGCAATTGCAAAATCCAGCAGCTGCTCATTCCCAACAATAAGGCGCTGTTTATGCTCTTGCTTCCAGACAAATTCGGCGCTGCCCTTCTTTTCTGCAGCTGCCACCGTGGTCTCTGCATCCTGGAGCCTCAGAGGACGAGCACGATTTTGACAGGAGGGGCTGTATCAGGGCGAAGACAAAACGCAGGAAAGTAGTCCTGGAACACCTGCCATAAGCATGCCAGCAGTGAATTGAGGGGGCAGAGAGCTCCAGCCACTGTCCTTTAGCAGTCCGAAGAATGCGCACACAAGCCGGCTTCGTTCTTCGCCTCGTACAAGCCACCTCTCTCTGCGGCTCCCGGAGGCGAAGGAGCGGCTGCTTCGTGCACAGATGAGGGCAGCGGCAGCCGCAGGCTCCGAAGCCTGGCTTCGGCAGAAAGACGCCGGGGAGTGCCACTTCCCTCCGGACAGCTCCGGACCGCCGTAGTCTGTGTCCTGACAGGACTGCATCTTAGCGAAAAGCTTTGCCAGTGTGACTCGCTGGCAAAATTTTACCAGCACAGCGGAATTATCCCGCTCTTGCCCAGAAACATGGACTTGCCTCACACTCCAAAGACACTGCTCTTTTCCGAGCAGACTAGAAAATGCTCTCAGATGGCCGTGCTCTCTGCCTGCTCCTGCCCAGCTCGTAGTTTTAGGTGCGCACATCCCAGCCTGGCATTCAGTGCACAGTCAAGGCAATTGCAAAATCCAGCAGCTGCTCATTTCCAAACACAAGTGCGCTGTTTATGCTCTTGCTTCCCGACAAATTCGGCACAGCCCTTCTTTTCTGCAGCTGCCACCGAGGTCTCTGCATCCCGGAGCCTCAGAGGACGAGCACGATTTTCCCTGGAGGGGCTGTATCAGGGCGAAGACAAAATGCAGGAAAGTAGTCCAGGAACACCTGCCATAAGCATTGCAGCAGTGAATTGATGCGGCACGGAGCTGCAGCCACTGTCCTTTAGCAGTCCGAAGAATGCGCACACAAGCCGGCTTCGTTCTTCGCGTCATACACGCCACCTGTCTCTGCGGCTCCCGGAGGCGAAGGAGCGGCTGCTTCGTGCACAGATGAGGGCAGCGGCAGCCGCAGGCTCCGAAGCCTGGCTTCGGCAGAAAGACGCCGGGGAGTGCCACTTCCCTCCGGACAGCTCCGGACCGCCGTAGTCTGTGTCCTGACAGGACTGCATCTTAGCGAAAAGCTTTGCCAGTGTGACTCGCTGGCAAAATTTTACCAGCACAGCGGAATTATCCCGCTCTTGCCCAGAAACATGGACTTGCCTCACACTCCAAAGACACTGCTCTTTTCCGAGCAGACTAGAAAATGCTCTCAGATGGCCGTGCTCTCTGCCTGCTCCTGCCCAGCTCGTAGTTTTAGGTGCGCACATCCCAGCCTGGCATTCAGTGCACAGTCAAGGCAATTGCAAAATCCAGCAGCTGCTCATTTCCAAACACAAGTGCGCTGTTTATGCTCTTGCTTCCCGACAAATTCGGTGCAGCCCTTCTTTTCTGCAGCTGCCACCGAGGTCTCTGCATCCTGGAGCCTCAGAGGACGAGCACGATTTAGCCAGGAGAGGCTGTATCAGGGCGAAGTCTAAACGCAGGAAAGTAGTCCAGGAACACCTGCCATAAGCATGCCAGCCGTGAATTGAGGCGGCACGGAGCTGCAGCCACTGTCCTTTAGCAGTCCGAAGAATGCGCACACAAGCCGGCTTCGTTCTTCACCTCGTACAAGCCACCTGTTTCTGCTGCTCCCGGAGGCGAAGGAGCGGCTGCTTCGTGCACAGATGAGGGCAGCGGCAGCCGCAGGCTCCGTAGCGCGGCTTCAGCAGAAAGACGCCGGGGAGCGCCACTTCCCTCCGGACAGCTCCGGACAGCCGTAGTCTGCGTCCTGAGTGGACTTCATCATAGCGAAAAGCTTTGCCAGTGTGTCTCGCAGGGAAAAAGCTTACCAGCACAGCGGACTTATCCCGCTCTTGCCCAGAAACATGGACTTACCTCACATTCCAAAGACACTGCTCTTTCCTAAGCAGGCTAGGAAATGCTCTCAGATGGCCGTGCTCTCTGCCTGCTCCTGCCCAGCTCGTAGTTTTAGGTGCGCACATCCCAGCCTGGCATTCAGTGCACATGAAGGCAATTGCAAAATCCAGCAGCTGCTCATTCCCAAACACAAGGCGTTGTTTATGCTCTTACTTCCCGACAAATTCGGCACAGCCCTTCTTTTCTGCAGCTGCCACCGAGGTCTCTGCATCCCGGAGCCTCAGAGGACGAGCACGATTTTCTGTGGAGGGGCTGTATCAGGGCGAAGACAAAATGCAGGAAAGTAGTCCAGGAACACCTGCCATAAGCATTGCAGCAGTGAATTGATGCGGCACGGAGCTGCAGCCACTGTCCTTTAGCAGTCCGAAGAATGCGCACACAAGCCGGCTTCGTTCTTCGCGTCATACACGCCACCTGTCTCTGCGGCTCTCGGAGGCGAAGGAGCGGCTGCTTCGTGCACAGATGAGGGCAGCGGCAGCCGCAGGCTCCGAAGCCTGGCTTCGGCAGAAAGACGCCGGGGAGCGCCACTTCCCTCGGACAGCTCCGGACCGCCGTAGTCTGTGTCCTGACAGGACTGCATCTTAGCGTAAAGCTTTGCCAGTGTGACTCGCTGGCAAAATTTTACCAGCACAGCGGAATTATGCCGCTCTTGCCCAGAAACATGGACTTGCCTCACACTCCAAAGACACTGCTCTTTTCCGAGCAGACTAGAAAATGCTCTCAGATGGCCGTGCTCTCTGCCTGCTCCTGCCCAGCTCGTAGTTTTAGGTGCGCACATCCCAGCCTGGCATTCAGTGCACAGTGAAGGCAATTGCAAAATCCAGCAGCTGCTCATTTCCAAACACAAGTGCGCTGTTTATGCTCTTGCTTCCCGACAAATTCGGTGCAGCCCTTCTTTTCTGCAGCTGCCACCGAGGTCTCTGCATCCCGGAGCCTCAGAGGACGAGCACGATTTTCTGTGGAGGGGCTGTATCAGGGCGAAGACAAAATGCAGGAAAGTAGTCCAGGAACACCTGCCATAAGCATTGCAGCAGTGAATTGATGCGGCACGGAGCTGCAGCCACTGTCCTTTAGCAGTCCGAAGAATGCGCACACAAGCCGGCTTCGTTCTTCGCGTCATACACGCCACCTGTCTCTGCGGCTCTCGGAGGCGAAGGAGCGGCTGCTTCGTGCACAGATGAGGGCAGCGGCAGCCGCAGGCTCCGAAGCCTGGCTTCGGCAGAAAGACGCCGGGGAGTGCCACTTCCCTCCGGACAGCTCCGGCAAGCCGTAGTCTGTGTCCTGACAGGACTGCATCTTAGCGAAAAGCTTTGCCAGTGTGACTCGCTGGCAAAATTTTACCAGCACAGCGGAATTATCCCGCTCTTGCCCAGAAACATGGACTTGCCTCACACTCCAAAGACACTGCTCTTTTCCGAGCAGACTAGAAAATGCTCTCAGATGGCCGTGCTCTCTGCCTGCTCCTGCCCAGCTCGTAGTTTTAGGTGCGCACATCCCAGCCTGGCATTCAGTGCACAGTCAAGGCAATTGCAAAATCCAGGAGCTGCTCATTTCCAAACACAAGTGCGCTGTTTATGCTCTTGCTTCCCGACAAATTCGGTGCAGCCCTTCTTTTCTGCAGCTGCCACCGAGGTCTCTGCATCCTGGAGCCTCAGAGGACGAGCACGATTTAGCCAGGAGAGGCTGTATCAGGGCGAAGTCTAAACGCAGGAAAGTAGTCCAGGAACACCTGCCATAAGCATGCCAGCCGTGAATTGAGGCGGCACGGAGCTGCAGCCACTGTCCTTTAGCAGTCCGAAGAATGCGCACACAAGCCGGCTTCGTTCTTCACCTCGTACAAGCCACCTCCCTCTGCTGCTCCCGGAGGCGAAGGAGCGGCTGCTTCGTGCACAGATGAGGGCAGCGGCAGCCGCAGGCTCCGTAGCGCGGCTTCAGCAGAAAGACGCCGGGGAGCGCCACTTCCCTCCGGACAGCTCCGGACAGCCGTAGTCTGCGTCCTGAGTGGACTTCATCATAGCGAAAAGCTTTGCCAGTGTGTCTCGCAGGGAAAAAGCTTACCAGCACAGCGGACTTATCCCGCTCTTGCCCAGAAACATGGACTTGCCTCACATTCCAAAGACACTGCTCTTTCCTAAGCAGGCTAGGAAATGCTCTCAGATGGCCGTGCTCTCTGCCTGCTCCTGCCCAGCTCGTAGTTTTAGGTGCGCACATCCCAGCCTGGCATTCAGTGCACATGAAGGCAATTGCAAAATCCAGCAGCTGCTCATTCCCAAACACAAGGCGTTGTTTATGCTCTTACTTCCCGACAAATTCGGCACAGCCCTTCTTTTCTGCAGCTGCCACCGAGGTCTCTGCATCCCGGAGCCTCAGAGGACGAGCACGATTTTCTGTGGAGGGGCTGTATCAGGGCGAAGACAAAATGCAGGAAAGTAGTCCAGGAACACCTGCCATAAGCATTGCAGCAGTGAATTGATGCGGCACGGAGCTGCAGCCACTGTCCTTTAGCAGTCCGAAGAATGCGCACACAAGCCGGCTTCGTTCTTCGCGTCATACACGCCACCTGTCTCTGCGGCTCTCGGAGGCGAAGGAGCGGCTGCTTCGTGCACAGATGAGGGCAGCGGCAGCCGCAGGCTCCGAAGCCTGGCTTCGGCAGAAAGACGCCGGGGAGTGCCACTTCCCTCCGGACAGCTCCGGACCGCTGTAGTCTCTGTCCTGACAGGACTGCATCTTAGCGAAAAGCTTTGCCAGTGTGACTCGCTGGCAAAATTTTACCAGCACAGCGGAATTATCCCGCTCTTGCCCAGAAACATGGACTTGCCTCACACTCCAAAGACACTGCTCTTTTCCGAGCAGACTAGAAAATGCTCTCAGATGGCCGTGCTCTCTGCCTGCTCCTGCCCAGCTCGTAGTTTTAGGTGCGCACATCCCAGCCTGGCATTCAGTGCACAGTCAAGGCAATTGCAAAATCCAGCAGCTGCTCATTCCCAAACACAAGGCGCTGTTTATGCTCTTGCTTCCCGACAAATTCGGCACAGACCTTCTTTTCAACAGCTGCCATCGAGGTCTCTGCATCCCGGAGCCTCAGAGGACGAGCACGATTTTGACAGGAGGGGCTGTATCAGGGCGAAGTCAAAACGCAGGAAAGTAGTCCTGAACACCTGCCATAAGCATGCCAGCCGTGAATTGATGCGGCACGGAGCTGCAGCCACTGTCCTTTAGCAGTCTGAAGAATGCGCACACAAGCCGGCTTCGTTCTTCACCTCGTACAAGCCACCTGTTTCTGCGGCTCCCGGAGGCGAAGGAACGGCTGCTTCGTGCACAGATGAGGGCAGCGGCAGCCGCAGGCTCCGTAGCGCGGCTTCAGCAGAAAGACGCCGGGGAGCGGCACGTCCCTCCGGACAGCTCCGGACAGCCGTAGTCTGCGTCCTGAGTGGACTTCATCATAGCGAAAAGCTTTGCCAGTGTGTCTCGCAGGGAAAAAGCTTACCAGCACAGCGGACTTATCCCGCTCTTGCCCAGAAACATGGACTTACCTCACACTCCAAAGACACTGCTCTTTCCTGGGCAGGCTAGGAAATTCTCTCAGATGGCCGTGCTGTCTGCCTGCTCCTGCCCAGCTCGTAGTTTTAGGTGCGCACATCCCAGCCTGGCATTCAGTGCACATGAAGGCAATTGCAAAATCCAGCAGCTGCTCATTCCCAAACACAAGTGCGCTGTTTATGCTCTTACTTCCCGACAAATTCGGCACAGCCCTTCTTTTCTGCAGCTGCCACCGAGGTCTCTGCATCCCGGAGCCTCAGAGGACGAGCACGATTTTCTGTGGAGGGGCTGTATCAGGGCGAAGACAAAATGCAGGAAAGTAGTCCAGGAACACCTGCCATAAGCATTGCAGCAGTGAATTGATGCGGCACGGAGCTGCAGCCACTGTCCTTTAGCAGTCCGAAGAATGCGCACACAAGCCGGCTTCGTTCTTCGCGTCATACACGCCACCTGTCTCTGCGGCTCCCGGAGGCGAAGGAGCGGCTGCTTCGTGCACAGATGAGGGCAGCGGCAGCCGCAGGCTCCGAAGCCTGGCTTCGGCAGAAAGACGCCGGGGAGTGCCACTTCCCTCCGGACAGCTCCGGACAGCCGTAGTCTGTGTCCTGACAGGACTGCATCTTAGCGAAAAGCTTTGCCAGTGTGACTCGCTGGCAAAATTTTACCAGCACAGCGGAATTATCCCGCTCTTGCCCAGAAACATGGACTTGCCTCACACTCCAAAGACACTGCTCTTTTCCGAGCAGACTAGAAAATGCTCTCAGATGGCCGTGCTCTCTGCCTGCTCCTGCCCAGCTCGTAGTTTTAGGTGCGCACATCCCAGCCTGGCATTCAGTGCACAGTCAAGGCAATTGCAAAATCCAGCAGCTGCTCATTTCCAAACACAAGTGCGCTGTTTATGCTCTTGCTTCCCGACAAATTCGGTGCAGCCCTTCTTTTCTGCAGCTGCCACCGAGGTCTCTGCATCCTGGAGCCTCAGAGGACGAGCACGATTTAGCCAGGAGAGGCTGTATCAGGGCGAAGTCTAAACGCAGGAAAGTAGTCCAGGAACACCTGCCATAAGCATGCCAGCCGTGAATTGAGGCGGCACGGAGCTGCAGCCACTGTCCTTTAGCAATCCGAAGAATGCGCACACAAGCCGGCTTCGTTCTTCACCTCGTACAAGCCACCTCCCTCTGCTGCTCCCGGAGGCGAAGGAGCGGCTGCTTCGTGCACAGATGAGGGCAGCGGCAGCCGCAGGCTCCGTAGCGCGGCTTCAGCAGAAAGACGCCGGGGAGCGCCACTTCCCTCCGGACAGCTCCGGACAGCCGTAGTCTGCGTCCTCAGTGGACTTCATCATAGCGAAAAGCTTTGCCAGTGTGTCTCGCAGGGAAAAAGCTTACCAGCACAGCGGACTTATCCCGATCTTGCCCAGAAACATGGACTTGCCTCACACTCCAAAGACACTGCTCTTTCCTGGGCAGGCTAGGAAATGCTCTCAGATGGCCGTGCTCTCTGCCTGCTCCTGCCCAGCTCGTAGTTTTAGGTGCGCACTTCCACCCTGGCATTCAGTGCACAGTCAAGGCAATTGCAAAATCCAGCAGCTGCTCATTCCCAACAATAAGGCGCTGTTTATGCTCTTGCTTCCAGACAAATTCGGCGCTGCCCTTCTTTTCTGCAGCTGCCACCGTGATCTCTGCATCCTGGAGCCTCAGAGGACGAGCACGATTTTGACAGGAGGGGCTGTATCAGGGCGAAGTCAAAACGCAGGAAAGTAGTCCTGGAACACCTGCCATAAGCATGCCAGCCGTGAATTGAGGCGGCACGGAGCTGCAGCCACTGTCCTTTAGCAGTCCGAAGAATGCGCACACAAGCCGGCTTCGTTCTTCACCTCGTACAAGCCACCTGTTTCTGCGGCTTCCGGAGGCGAAGGAGCGGCTGCTTCGTGCACAGATGAGGGCAGCGGCAGCCGCAGGCTCCGTAGCGCGGCTTCAGCAGAAAGACGCCGGGGAGCGCCACTTCCCTCCGGACAGATCCGGACAGCCGTAGTCTGCCTCCTGAGTGGACTTCATCATAGCGAAAAGCTTTGCCAGTGTGTCTCGCAGGGAAAAAGCTTACCAGCACAGCGGACTTATCCCGCTCTTGCCCAGAAACATGGACTTGCCTCACACTCCAAAGACACTGCTCTTTCCTAAGCAGGCTAGGAAATGCTCTCAGATGGCCGTGCTCTCTGCCTGCTCCTGCCCAGCTCGTAGTTTTAGGTGCGCACATCCCAGCCTGGCATTCAGTGCACAGTCAAGGCAATTGCAAAATCCAGCAGCTGCTCATTCCCAAACACAAGGCGTTGTTTATGCTCTTACTTCCCGACAAATTCGGCACAGCCCTTCTTTTCTGCAGCTGCCACCGAGGTCTCTGCATCCCGGAGCCTCAGAGGACGAGCACGATTTTCTGTGGAGGGGCTGTATCAGGGCGAAGACAAAATGCAGGAAAGTAGTCCAGGAACACCTGCCATAAGCATTGCAGCAGTGAATTGATGCGGCACGGAGCTGCAGCCACTGTCCTTTAGCAGTCCGAAGAATGCGCACACAAGCCGGCTTCGTTCTTCGCGTCATACACGCCACCTGTCTCTGCGGCTCTCGGAGGCGAAGGAGCGGCTGCTTCGTGCACAGATGAGGGCAGCGGCAGCCGCAGGCTCCGAAGCCTGGCTTCGGCAGAAAGACGCCGGGGAGTGCCACTTCCCTCCGGACAGCTCCGGACCGCCGTAGTCTGTGTCCTGACAGGACTGCATCTTAGCGAAAAGCTTTGCCAGTGTGACTCGCTGGCAAAATTTTACCAGCACAGCGGAATTATCCCGCTCTTGCCCAGAAACATGGACTTGCCTCACACTCCAAAGACACTGCTCTTTTCCGAGCAGACTAGAAAATGCTCTCAGATGGCCGTGCTCTCTGCCTGCTCCTGCCCAGCTCGTAGTTTTAGGTGCGCACATCCCAGCCTGGCATTCAGTGCACAGTCAAGGCAATTGCAAAATCCAGCAGCTGCTCATTTCCAAACACAAGTGCGCTGTTTATGCTCTTGCTTCCCGACAAATTCGGTGCAGCCCTTCTTTTCTGCAGCTGCCACCGAGGTCTCTGCATCCTGGAGCCTCAGAGGACGAGCACGATTTAGCCAGGAGAGGCTGTATCAGGGCGAAGTCTAAACGCAGGAAAGTAGTCCAGGAACACCTGCCATAAGCATGCCAGCCGTGAATTGAGGCGGCACGGAGCTGCAGCCACTGTCCTTTAGCAATCCGAAGAATGCGCACACAAGCCGGCTTCGTTCTTCACCTCGTACAAGCCACCTCCCTCTGCTGCTCCCGGAGGCGAAGGAGCGGCTGCTTCGTGCACAGATGAGGGCAGCGGCAGCCGCAGGCTCCGTAGCGCGGCTTCAGCAGAAAGACGCCGGGGAGCGCCACTTCCCTCCGGACAGATCCGGACAGCCGTAGTCTGCGTCCTCAGTGGACTTCATCATAGCGAAAAGCTTTGCCAGTGTGTCTCGCAGGGAAAAAGCTTACCAGCACAGCGGACTTATCCCGCTCTTGCCCAGAAACATGGACTTGCCTCACACTCCAAAGACACTGCTCTTTCCTGGGCAGGCTAGGAAATGCTCTCAGATGGCCGTGCTCTCTGCCTGCTCCTGCCCAGCTCGTAGTTTTAGGTGCGCACATCCCAGCCTGGCATTCAGTGCACAGTCAAGGCAATTGCAAAATCCAGCAGCTGCTCATTCCCAAACACAAGGCGTTGTTTATGCTCTTACTTCCCGACAAATTCGGCACAGCCCTTCTTTTCTGCAGCTGCCACCGAGGTCTCTGCATCCCGGAGCCTCAGAGGACGAGCACGATTTTCTGTGGAGGGGCTGTATCAGGGCGAAGACAAAATGCAGGAAAGTAGTCCAGGAACACCTGCCATAAGCATTGCAGCAGTGAATCGATGCGGCACGGAGCTGCAGCCACTGTCCTTTAGCAGTCCGAAGAATGCGCACACAAGCCGGCTTCGTTCTTCACCTCGTACAAGCCACCTGTTTCTGCGGCTTCCGGAGGCGAAGGAGCGGCTGCTTCGTGCACAGATGAGGGCAGCGGCAGCCGCAGGCTCCGTAGCGCGGCTTCAGCAGAAAGACGCCGGGGAGCGCCACTTCCCTCCGGACAGATCCGGACAGCCGTAGTCTGCGTCCTGAGTGGACTTCATCATAGCGAAAAGCTTTGCCAGTGTGACTCGCAGGGAAAAAGCTTACCAGCACAGCGGACTTATCCCGATCTTGCCCAGAAACATGGACTTGCCTCACACTCCAAAGACACTGCTCTTTCCTGGGCAGGCTAGGAAATGCTCTCAGATGGCCGTGCTCTCTGCCTGCTCCTGCCCAGCTCGTAGTTTTAGGTGCGCACTTCCACCCTGGCATTCAGTGCAAAGTGAAGGCAATTGCAAAATCCAGCAGCTGCTCATTCCCAAACACAAGGCGCTGTTTATGCTCTTGCTTCCCGACAAATTCGGCACAGACCTTCTTTTCAACAGCTGCCATCGAGGTCTCTGCATCCTGGAGCCTCAGAGGACGAGCACGATTTTGACAGGAGGGGCTGTATCAGGGCGAAGTCAAAACGCAGGAAAGTAGTCCTGAACACCTGCCATAAGCATGCCAGCCGTGAATTGATGCGGCACGGAGCTGCAGCCACTGTCCTTTAGCAGTCTGAAGAATGCGCACACAAGCCGGCTTCGTTCTTCACCTCGTACAAGCCACCTGTTTCTGCGGCTCCCGGAGGCGAAGGAGCGGCTGCTTCGTGCACAGATGAGGGCAGCGGCAGCCGCAGGCTCCGTAGCGCGGCTTCAGCAGAAAGACGCCGGGGAGCGGCACGTCCCTCCGGACAGCTCCGGACAGCCGTAGTCTGCGTCCTGAGTGGACTTCATCATAGCGAAAAGCTTTGCCAGTGTGTCTCGCAGGGAAAAAGCTTACCAGCACAGCGGACTTATCCCGCTCTTGCCCAGAAACATGGACTTACCTCACACTCCAAAGACACTGCTCTTTCCTGGGCAGGCTAGGAAATTCTCTCAGATGGCCGTGCTGTCTGCCTGCTCCTGCCCAGCTCGTAGTTTTAGGTGCGCACATCCCAGCCTGGCATTCAGTGCACATGAAGGCAATTGCAAAATCCAGCAGCTGCTCATTCCCAAACACAAGTGCGCTGTTTATGCTCTTACTTCCCGACAAATTCGGCACAGCCCTTCTTTTCTGCAGCTGCCACCGAGGTCTCTGCATCCCGGAGCCTCAGAGGACGAGCACGATTTTCTGTGGAGGGGCTGTATCAGGGCGAAGACAAAATGCAGGAAAGTAGTCCAGGAACACCTGCCATAAGCATTGCAGCAGTGAATTGATGCGGCACGGAGCTGCAGCCACTGTCCTTTAGCAGTCCGAAGAATGCGCACACAAGCCGGCTTCGTTCTTCGCGTCATACACGCCACCTGTCTCTGCGGCTCCCGGAGGCGAAGGAGCGGCTGCTTCGTGCACAGATGAGGGCAGCGGCAGCCGCAGGCTCCGAAGCCTGGCTTCGGCAGAAAGACGCCGGGGAGTGCCACTTCCCTCCGGACAGCTCCGGACAGCCGTAGTCTGTGTCCTGACAGGACTGCATCTTAGCGAAAAGCTTTGCCAGTGTGACTCGCTGGCAAAATTTTACCAGCACAGCGGAATTATCCCGCTCTTGCCCAGAAACATGGACTTGCCTCACACTCCAAAGACACTGCTCTTTTCCGAGCAGACTAGAAAATGCTCTCAGATGGCCGTGCTCTCTGCCTGCTCCTGCCCAGCTCGTAGTTTTAGGTGCGCACATCCCAGCCTGGCATTCAGTGCACAGTCAAGGCAATTGCAAAATCCAGCAGCTGCTCATTTCCAAACACAAGTGCGCTGTTTATGCTCTTGCTTCCCGACAAATTCGGTGCAGCCCTTCTTTTCTGCAGCTGCCACCGAGGTCTCTGCATCCTGGAGCCTCAGAGGACGAGCACGATTTAGCCAGGAGAGGCTGTATCAGGGCGAAGTCTAAACGCAGGAAAGTAGTCCAGGAACACCTGCCATAAGCATGCCAGCCGTGAATTGAGGCGGCACGGAGCTGCAGCCACTGTCCTTTAGCAATCCGAAGAATGCGCACACAAGCCGGCTTCGTTCTTCACCTCGTACAAGCCACCTCCCTCTGCTGCTCCCGGAGGCGAAGGAGCGGCTGCTTCGTGCACAGATGAGGGCAGCGGCAGCCGCAGGCTCCGTAGCGCGGCTTCAGCAGAAAGACGCCGGGGAGCGCCACTTCCCTCCGGACAGATCCGGACAGCCGTAGTCTGCGTCCTGAGTGGACTTCATCATAGCGAAAAGCTTTGCCAGTGTGTCTCGCAGGGAAAAAGCTTACCAGCACAGCGGACTTATCCCGATCTTGCCCAGAAACATGGACTTGCCTCACACTCCAAAGACACTGCTCTTTCCTGGGCAGGCTAGGAAATGCTCTCAGATGGCCGTGCTCTCTGCCTGCTCCTGCCCAGCTCGTAGTTTTAGGTGCGCACTTCCACCCTGGCATTCAGTGCACAGTCAAGGCAATTGCAAAATCCAGCAGCTGCTCATTCCCAACAATAAGGCGCTGTTTATGCTCTTGCTTCCAGACAAATTCGGCGCTGCCCTTCTTTTCTGCAGCTGCCACCGTGATCTCTGCATCCTGGAGCCTCAGAGGACGAGCACGATTTTGACAGGAGGGGCTGTATCAGGGCGAAGTCAAAACGCAGGAAAGTAGTCCTGGAACACCTGCCATAAGCATGCCAGCCGTGAATTGATGCGGCACGGAGCTGCAGCCACTGTCCTTTAGCAGTCCGAAGAATGCGCACACAAGCCGGCTTCGTTCTTCACCTCGTACAAGCCACCTGTTTCTGCGGCTTCCGGAGGCGAAGGAGCGGCTGCTTCGTGCACAGATGAGGGCAGCGGCAGCCGCAGGCTCCGTAGCGCGGCTTCAGCAGAAAGACGCCGGGGAGCGCCACTTCCCTCCGGACAGATCCGGACAGCCGTAGTCTGCCTCCTGAGTGGACTTCATCATAGCGAAAAGCTTTGCCAGTGTGTCTCGCAGGGAAAAAGCTTACCAGCACAGCGGACTTATCCCGCTCTTGCCCAGAAACATGGACTTGCCTCACACTCCAAAGACACTGCTCTTTCCTAAGCAGGCTAGGAAATGCTCTCAGATGGCCGTGCTCTCTGCCTGCTCCTGCCCAGCTCGTAGTTTTAGGTGCGCACATCCCAGCCTGGCATTCAGTGCACAGTCAAGGCAATTGCAAAATCCAGCAGCTGCTCATTCCCAAACACAAGGCGTTGTTTATGCTCTTACTTCCCGACAAATTCGGCACAGCCCTTCTTTTCTGCAGCTGCCACCGAGGTCTCTGCATCCCGGAGCCTCAGAGGACGAGCACGATTTTCTGTGGAGGGGCTGTATCAGGGCGAAGACAAAATGCAGGAAAGTAGTCCAGGAACACCTGCCATAAGCATTGCAGCAGTGAATCGATGCGGCACGGAGCTGCAGCCACTGTCCTTTAGCAGTCCGAAGAATGCGCACACAAGCCGGCTTCGTTCTTCACCTCGTACAAGCCACCTGTTTCTGCGGCTTCCGGAGGCGAAGGAGCGGCTGCTTCGTGCACAGATGAGGGCAGCGGCAGCCGCAGGCTCCGTAGCGCGGCTTCAGCAGAAAGACGCCGGGGAGCGCCACTTCCCTCCGGACAGATCCGGACAGCCGTAGTCTGCGTCCTGAGTGGACTTCATCATAGCGAAAAGCTTTGCCAGTGTGACTCGCAGGGAAAAAGCTTACCAGCACAGCGGACTTATCCCGATCTTGCCCAGAAACATGGACTTGCCTCACACTCCAAAGACACTGCTCTTTCCTGGGCAGGCTAGGAAATGCTCTCAGATGGCCGTGCTCTCTGCCTGCTCCTGCCCAGCTCGTAGTTTTAGGTGCGCACTTCCACCCTGGCATTCAGTGCAAAGTGAAGGCAATTGCAAAATCCAGCAGCTGCTCATTCCCAAACACAAGGCGCTGTTTATGCTCTTGCTTCCCGACAAATTCGGCACAGACCTTCTTTTCAACAGCTGCCATCGAGGTCTCTGCATCCCGGAGCCTCAGAGGACGAGCACGATTTTGACAGGAGGGGCTGTATCAGGGCGAAGTCAAAACGCAGGAAAGTAGTCCTGAACACCTGCCATAAGCATGCCAGCCGTGAATTGATGCGGCACGGAGCTGCAGCCACTGTCCTTTAGCAGTCTGAAGAATGCGCACACAAGCCGGCTTCGTTCTTCACCTCGTACAAGCCACCTGTTTCTGCGGCTCCCGGAGGCGAAGGAGCGGCTGCTTCGTGCACAGATGAGGGCAGCGGCAGCCGCAGGCTCCGTAGCGCGGCTTCAGCAGAAAGACGCCGGGGAGCGGCACGTCCCTCCGGACAGATCCGGACAGCCGTAGTCTGCGTCCTGAGTGGACTTCATCATAGCGAAAAGCTTTGCCAGTGTGTCTCGCAGGGAAAAAGCTTACCAGCACAGCGGACTTATCCCGCTCTTGCCCAGAAACATGGACTTACCTCACACTCCAAAGACACTGCTCTTTCCTGGGCAGGCTAGGAAATTCTCTCAGATGGCCGTGCTGTCTGCCTGCTCCTGCCCAGCTCGTAGTTTTAGGTGCGCACATCCCAGCCTGGCATTCAGTGCACATGAAGGCAATTGCAAAATCCAGCAGCTGCTCATTCCCAAACACAAGTGCGCTGTTTATGCTCTTACTTCCCGACAAATTCGGCACAGCCCTTCTTTTCTGCAGCTGCCACCGAGGTCTCTGCATCCCGGAGCCTCAGAGGACGAGCACGATTTTCTGTGGAGGGGCTGTATCAGGGCGAAGACAAAATGCAGGAAAGTAGTCCAGGAACACCTGCCATAAGCATTGCAGCAGTGAATTGATGCGGCACGGAGCTGCAGCCACTGTCCTTTAGCAGTCCGAAGAATGCGCACACAAGCCGGCTTCGTTCTTCGCGTCATACACGCCACCTGTCTCTGCGGCTCCCGGAGGCGAAGGAGCGGCTGCTTCGTGCACAGATGAGGGCAGCGGCAGCCGCAGGCTCCGAAGCCTGGCTTCGGCAGAAAGACGCCGGGGAGTGCCACTTCCCTCCGGACAGCTCCGGACCGCCGTAGTCTGTGTCCTGACAGGACTGCATCTTAGCGAAAAGCTTTGCCAGTGTGACTCGCTGGCAAAATTTTACCAGCACAGCGGAATTATCCCGCTCTTGCCCAGAAACATGGACTTGCCTCACACTCCAAAGACACTGCTCTTTTCCGAGCAGACTAGAAAATGCTCTCAGATGGCCGTGCTCTCTGCCTGCTCCTGCCCAGCTCGTAGTTTTAGGTGCGCACATCCCAGCCTGGCATTCAGTGCACAGTCAAGGCAATTGCAAAATCCAGCAGCTGCTCATTTCCAAACACAAGTGCGCTGTTTATGCTCTTGCTTCCCGACAAATTCGGTGCAGCCCTTCTTTTCTGCAGCCGCCACCGAGGTCTCTGCATCCTGGAGCCTCAGAGGACGAGCACGATTTAGCCAGGAGAGGCTGTATCAGGGCGAATTCTAAACGCAGGAAAGTAGTCCAGGAACACCTGCCATAAGCATGCCAGCCGTGAATTGAGGCGGCACGGAGCTGCAGCCACTGTCCTTTAGCAGTCCGAAGAATGCGCACACAAGCCGGCTTCGTTCTTCACCTCGTACAAGCCACCTGTTTCTGCGGCTTCCGGAGGTGAAGGAGCGGCTGCTTCGTGCACAGATGAGGGCAGCGGCAGCCGCAGGCTCCGTAGCGCGGCTTCAGCAGAAAGACGCCGGGGAGCGCCACTTCCCTCCGGACAGCTCCGGACAGCCGTAGTCTGCGTCCTGAGTGGACTTCATCATAGCGAAAAGCTTTGCCAGTGTGACTCGCAGGGAAAAAGCTTACCAGCACAGCGGACTTATCCCGCTCTTGCCCAGAAACATGGACTTGCCTCACACTCCAAAGACACTGCTCTTTCCTAAGCAGGCTAGGAAATGCTCTCAGATGGCCGTGCTCTCTGCCTGCTCCTGCCCAGCTCGTAGTTTTAGGTGCGCACATCCCAGCCTGGCATTCAGTGCACAGTCAAGGCAATTGCAAAATCCAGCAGCTGCTCATTTCTAAACACAAGTGCGCTGTTTATGCTCTTGCTTCCCGACAAATTCGGTGCAGCCCTTCTTTTCTGCAGCTGCCACCGAGGTCTCTGCATCCTGGAGCCTCAGAGGACGAGCACGATTTAGCCAGGAGAGGCTGTATCAGGGCGAATTCTAAACGCAGGAAAGTAGTCCAGGAACACCTGCCA
Source organism: Lonchura striata (assembly GCF_050655825.1). Lineage (NCBI taxonomy): Eukaryota > Metazoa > Chordata > Aves > Passeriformes > Estrildidae > Lonchura > Lonchura striata. The sequence goes on from NC_140740.1 coordinate 35,630,849, forward strand.
TAAGCATTGCAGCAGTGAATTGAAGGGGCACGGAGCTGCAGCCACTGTCCTTTAGCAGTCCGAAGAATGCGCACACAAGCCGGCCTCGTTCTTCGCCTCGTACAAGCCACCGCTTTCAGCGGCTCTCGGAGGTGAAGAAGCGGCTGCTTCGTGCACAGATGAGGGCAGCGGCAGCCGCAGGCTCCGAAGCCTGGCTTCGGCAGAAAGACGCCGGGGAGTGCCACTTCCCTCCGGACAGCTCCGGACCGCCGTAGTCTGTGTCCTGACAGGACTGCATCTTAGCGAAAAGCTTTGCCAGTGTGACTCGCAGGCAAAATTTTACCAGCACAGCGGACTTATCCCGCTCTTGCCCAGAAACATGGACTTGCCTCACACTCCAAAGACACTGCTCTTTTCCGAGCAGGCTAGGAAATGCTCTCAGATGGCCGTGCTCGCTGCCTGCTCCTGCCCAGCTCGTAGTTTTAGGTGCGCACATCCCAGCCTGGCATTCAGTGCACATTGAAGGCAATTGCAAAATTCAGCAGCTGCTCATTCCCAAACACAAGGCGTTGTTTATGCTCTTACTTCTCGAGAAATTCGGCACAGCCCTTCTTTTCTGCAGCTGCCACCGAGGTCTCTGCATCCCGGAGCCTCAGAGGACGAGCACGATTTTCCCTGGAGAGGCTGTATCAGGGCGAAGACAAAATGCAGGAAAGTAGTCCAGGAACACCTGCCATAAGCATGCCAGCCGTGAATTGATGCGGCACGGAGCTGCAGCCACTGTCCTTTAGCAGTCCGAAGAATGCGCACACAAGCCGGCTTCGTTCTTCACCTCGTACAAGCCACCTGTTTCTGCGGCTCCCGGAGGCGAAGGAGCGGCTGCTTCGTGCACAGATGAGGGCAGCGGCAGCCGCAGGCTCCGTAGCGCGGCTTCAGCAGAAAGACGCCGGGGAGCGCCACTTCCCTCCGGACAGCTCCGGACAGCCGTAGTCTGCGTCCTGAGTGGACTGCATCGTAGCGAAAAGCTTTGCCAGTGTGTCTCGCACGAAAATAGCTTACCAGCACAGCGGCATTATCCCGATCTTCCCCGGAAACATGGACTTGCCTCACACTCCAAAGACACTGCTCTTTCCTGGGCAGGCTAGGAAATGCTCTCAGATGGCCGTGCTCTCTGCCTGCTCCTGCCCAGCTCGTAGTTTTAGGTGCGCACATCCCAGCCTGGCATTCAGTGCACAGTCAAGGCAATTGCAAAATCCAGCAGCTGCTCATTCCCAACAATAAGGCGCTGTTTATGCTCTTGCTTCCAGACAAATTCGGCGCTGCCCTTCTTTTCTGCAGCTGCCACCGTGGTCTCTGCATCCTGGAGCCTCAGAGGACGAGCACGATTTTGACAGGAGGGGCTGTATCAGGGCGAAGACAAAACGCAGGAAAGTAGTCCTGGAACACCTGCCATAAGCATGCCAGCAGTGAATTGAGGGGGCAGAGAGCTCCAGCCACTGTCCTTTAGCAGTCCGAAGAATGCGCACACAAGCCGGCTTCGTTCTTCGCCTCGTACAAGCCACCTCTCTCTGCGGCTCCCGGAGGCGAAGGAGCGGCTGCTTCGTGCACAGATGAGGGCAGCGGCAGCCGCAGGCTCCGAAGCCTGGCTTCGGCAGAAAGACGCCGGGGAGTGCCACTTCCCTCCGGACAGCTCCGGACCGCCGTAGTCTGTGTCCTGACAGGACTGCATCTTAGCGAAAAGCTTTGCCAGTGTGACTCGCTGGCAAAATTTTACCAGCACAGCGGAATTATCCCGCTCTTGCCCAGAAACATGGACTTGCCTCACACTCCAAAGACACTGCTCTTTTCCGAGCAGACTAGAAAATGCTCTCAGATGGCCGTGCTCTCTGCCTGCTCCTGCCCAGCTCGTAGTTTTAGGTGCGCACATCCCAGCCTGGCATTCAGTGCACAGTCAAGGCAATTGCAAAATCCAGCAGCTGCTCATTTCCAAACACAAGTGCGCTGTTTATGCTCTTGCTTCCCGACAAATTCGGTGCAGCCCTTCTTTTCTGCAGCTGCCACCGAGGTCTCTGCATCCTGGAGCCTCAGAGGACGAGCACGATTTAGCCAGGAGAGGCTGTATCAGGGCGAATTCTAAACGCAGGAAAGTAGTCCAGGAACACCTGCCATAAGCATGCCAGCCGTGAATTGAGGCGGCACGGAGCTGCAGCCACTGTCCTTTAGCAGTCCGAAGAATGCGCACACAAGCCGGCTTCGTTCTTCACCTCGTACAAGCCACCTGTTTCTGCGGCTTCCGGAGGCGAAGGAGCGGCTGCTTCGTGCACAGATGAGGGCAGCGGCAGCCGCAGGCTCCGTAGCGCGGCTTCAGCAGAAAGACGCCGGGGAGCGGCACTTCCCTCCGGACAGCTCCGGACAGCCGTAGTCTGCGTCCTGAGTGGACTTCATCATAGCGAAAAGCTTTGCCAGTGTGTCTCGCAGGGAAAATGCTTACCAGCACAGCGGACTTATCCCGCTCTTGCCCAGAAACATGGACTTGCCTCACACTCCAAAGACACTGCTCTTTCCTAAGCAGGCTAGGAAATGCTCTCAGATGGCCGTGCTCGCTGCCTGCTCCTGCCCAGCTCGTAGTTTTAGGTGCGCACATCCCAGCCTGGCATTCAGTGCACATTGAAGGCAATTGCAAAATCCAGCAGCTGCTCATTCCCAAACACAAGGCGTTGTTTATGCTCTTACTTCTCGAGAAATTCGGCACAGCCCTTCTTTTCTGCAGCTGCCACCGAGGTCTCTGTATCCGGGAGCCTCAGAGGACGAGCACGATTTTCCCTGGAGGGGCTGTATCAGGGCGAAGACAAAACGCAGGAAAGTAGTCCAGGAACACCTGCCATAAGCATGCCAGCCGTGAATTGAGGCGGCACGGAGCTGCAGCCACTGTCCTTTAGCAGTCCGAAGAATGCGCACACAAGCCGGCTTCGTTCTTCGCCTCGTACAAGCCACCGCTTTCAGCGGCTCTCGGAGGTGAAGAAGCGGCTGCTTCGTGCACAGATGAGGGCTGCGGCAGCCGCAGGCTCCGAAGCGTGGCTTCGGCAGAAAGACGCCGGGGAGCGCCACTTCCCTCCGGACAGCTCCGGATCGCCGTAGTCTGTGTCCTGACAGGACTGCATCTTAGCGAAAAGCTTTGCCAGTGTGACTCGCTGGCAAAATTTTACCAGCACAGCGGAATTATCCCGCTCTTGCCCAGAAACATGGACTTACCTCACACTCCAAAGACACTGCTCTTTTCCGAGCAGACTAGAAAATGCTCTCAGATGGCCGTGCTCTCTGCCTGCTCCTGCCCAGCTCGTAGTTTTAGGTGCGCACATCCCAGCCTGGCATTCAGTGCACAGTCAAGGCAACTGCAAAATCCAGCAGCTGCTCATTTCCAAACACAAGTGCGCTGTTTATGCTCTTGCTTCCCGACAAATTCGGTGCAGCCCTTCTTTTCTGCAGCTGCCACCGAGGTCTCTGCATCCTGGAGCCTCAGAGGACGAGCACGATTTAGCCAGGAGAGGCTGTATCAGGGCGAATTCTAAACGCAGGAAAGTAGTCCAGGAACACCTGCCATAAGCATGCCAGCCGTGAATTGAGGCGGCACGGAGCTGCAGCCACTGTCCTTTAGCAGTCCGAAGAATGCGCACACAAGCCGGCTTCGTTCTTCACCTCGTACAAGCCACCTCCCTCTGCTGCTCCCGGAGGCGAAGGAGCGGCTGCTTCGTGAACAGATGAGGGCAGCGGCAGCCGCAGGCTCCGTAGCGCGGCTTCAGCAGAAAGACGCCGGGGAGCTGCACTTCCCTCCAGACAGCTCCGGACAGCCGTAGTCTGCGTCCTGAGTGGACTTCATCATAGCGAAAAGCTTTGCCAGTGTGTCTCGCAGGGAAAAAGCTTACCAGCACAGCGGACTTATCCCGCTCTTGCCCAGAAACATGGACTTGCCTCACATTCCAAAGACACTGCTCTTTCCTAAGCAGGCTAGGAAATGCTCTCAGATGGCCGTGCTGTCTGCCTGCTCCTGCCCAGCTCGTAGTTTTAGGTGCGCACATCCCAGCCTGGCATTCAGTGCACATGAAGGCAATTGCAAAATCCAGCAGCTGCTCATTCCCAAACACAAGGCGTTGTTTATGCTCTTACTTCCCGACAAATTCGGCACAGCCCTTCTTTTCTGCAGCTGCCACCGAGGTCTCTGCATCCGGGAGCCTCAGAGGACGAGCACGATTTTCTGTGGAGGGGCTGTATCAGGGCGAAGACAAAATGCAGGAAAGTAGTCCAGGAACACCTGCCATAAGCATTGCAGCAGTGAATTGATGCGGCACGGAGCTGCAGCCACTGTCCTTTAGCAGTCCGAAGAATGCGCACACAAGCCGGCTTCGTTCTTCGCGTCATACACGCCACCTGTCTCTGCGGCTCTCGGAGGCGAAGGAGCGGCTGCTTCGTGCACAGATGAGGGCAGCGGCAGCCGCAGGCTCCGAAGCCTGGCTTCGGCAGAAAGACGCCGGGGAGTGCCACTTCCCTCCGGACAGCTCCGGACCGCCGTAGTCTGTGTCCTGACAGGACTGCATCTTAGCGAAAAGCTTTGCCAGTGTGACTCGCTGGCAAAATTTTACCAGCACAGCGGAATTATCCCGCTCTTGCCCAGAAACATGGACTTGCCTCACACTCCAAAGACACTGCTCTTTTCCGAGCAGACTAGAAAATGCTCTCAGATGGCCGTGCTCTCTGCCTGCTCCTGCCCAGCTCGTAGTTTTAGGTGCGCACATCCCAGCCTGGCATTCAGTGCACAGTCAAGGCAACTGCAAAATCCAGCAGCTGCTCATTTCCAAACACAAGTGCGCTGTTTATGCTCTTGCTTCCCGACAAATTCGGTGCAGCCCTTCTTTTCTGCAGCTGCCACCGAGGTCTCTGCATCCTGGAGCCTCAGAGGACGAGCACGATTTAGCCAGGAGAGGCTGTATCAGGGCGAATTCTAAACGCAGGAAAGTAGTCCAGGAACACCTGCCATAAGCATGCCAGCCGTGAATTGAGGCGGCACGGAGCTGCAGCCACTGTCCTTTAGCAGTCCGAAGAATGCGCACACAAGCCGGCTTCGTTCTTCACCTCGTACAAGCCACCTCCCTCTGCTGCTCCCGGAGGCGAAGGAGCGGCTGCTTCGTGCACAGATGAGGGCAGCGGCAGCCGCAGGCTCCGTAGCGCGGCTTCAGCAGAAAGACGCCGGGGAGCGGCACTTCCCTCCGGACAGCTCCGGACAGCCGTAGTCTGCGTCCTGAGTGGACTTCATCATAGCGAAAAGCTTTGCCAGTGTGTCTCGCAGGGAAAAAGCTTACCAGCACAGCGGACTTATCCCGCTCTTGCCCAGAAACATGGACTTGCCTCACACTCCAAAGACACTGCTCTTTCCTAAGCAGGCTAGGAAATGCTCTCAGATGGCCGTGCTCTCTGCCTGCTCCTGCCCAGCTCGTAGTTTTAGGTGCGCACATCCCAGCCTGGCATTCAGTGCACATGAAGGCAATTGCAAAATCCAGCAGCTGCTCATTCCCAAACACAAGGCGTTGTTTATGCTCTTACTTCCCGACAAATTCGGCACAGCCCTTCTTTTCTGCAGCTGCCACCGAGGTCTCTGCATCCCGGAGCCTCAGAGGACGAGCACGATTTTCTGTGGAGGGGCTGTATCAGGGCGAAGACAAAATGCAGGAAAGTAGTCCAGGAACACCTGCCATAAGCATTGCAGCAGTGAATTGATGCGGCACGGAGCTGCAGCCACTGTCCTTTAGCAGTCCGAAGAATGCGCACACAAGCCGGCTTCGTTCTTCGCGTCATACACGCCACCTGTCTCTGCGGCTCTCGGAGGCGAAGGAGCGGCTGCTTCGTGCACAGATGAGGGCAGCGGCAGCCGCAGGCTCCGAAGCCTGGCTTCGGCAGAAAGACGCCGGGGAGCGCCACTTCCCTCCGGACAGCTCCGGACCGCCGTAGTCTGTGTCCTGACAGGACTGCATCTTAGCGTAAAGCTTTGCCAGTGTGACTCGCTGGCAAAATTTTACCAGCACAGCGGAATTATGCCGCTCTTGCCCAGAAACATGGACTTGCCTCACACTCCAAAGACACTGCTCTTTTCCGAGCAGACTAGAAAATGCTCTCAGATGGCCGTGCTCTCTGCCTGCTCCTGCCCAGCTCGTAGTTTTAGGTGCGCACATCCCAGCCTGGCATTCAGTGCACAGTGAAGGCAATTGCAAAATCCAGCAGCTGCTCATTTCCAAACACAAGTGCGCTGTTTATGCTCTTGCTTCCCGACAAATTCGGTGCAGCCCTTCTTTTCTGCAGCTGCCACCGAGGTCTCTGCATCCTGGAGCCTCAGAGGACGAGCACGATTTAGCCAGGAGAGGCTGTATCAGGGCGAAGTCTAAACGCAGGAAAGTAGTCCAGGAACACCTGCCATAAGCATGCCAGCCGTGAATTGAGGCGGCACGGAGCTGCAGCCACTGTCCTTTAGCAGTCCGAAGAATGCGCACACAAGCCGGCTTCGTTCTTCACCTCGTACAAGCCACCTCCCTCTGCTGCTCCCGGAGGCGAAGGAGCGGCTGCTTCGTGCACAGATGAGGGCAGCGGCAGCCGCAGGCTCCGTAGCGCGGCTTCAGCAGAAAGACGCCGGGGAGCGCCACTTCCCTCCGGACAGCTCCGGACAGCCGTAGTCTGCGTCCTGAGTGGACTTCATCATAGCGAAAAGCTTTGCCAGTGTGTCTCGCAGGGAAAAAGCTTACCAGCACAGCGGACTTATCCCGCTCTTGCCCAGAAACATGGACTTGCCTCACACTCCAAAGACACTGCTCTTTCCTAAGCAGGCTAGGAAATGCTCTCAGATGGCCGTGCTCTCTGCCTGCTCCTGCCCAGCTCGTAGTTTTAGGTGCGCACTTCCACCCTGGCATTCAGTGCACAGTCAAGGCAATTGCAAAATCCAGCAGCTGCTCATTCCCAACAATAAGGCGCTGTTTATGCTCTTGCTTCCCGACAAATTCGGCGCTGCCCTTCTTTTCTGCAGCTGCCACCGTGATCTCTGCATCCTGGAGCCTCAGAGGACGAGCACGATTTTGACAGGAGGGGCTGTATCAGGGCGAAGTCAAAACGCAGGAAAGTAGTCCTGGAACACCTGCCATAAGCATGCCAGCCGTGAATTGATGCGGCACGGAGCTGCAGCCACTGTCCTTTAGCAGTCCGAAGAATGCGCACACAAGCCGGCTTCGTTCTTCGCCTCGTACAAGCCACCTGTTTCTGCGGCTTCCGGAGGCGAAGGAGCGGCTGCTTCGTGCACAGATGAGGGCAGCGGCAGCCGCAGGCTCCGAAGCCTGGCTTCGGCAGAAAGACGCCGGGGAGTGCCACTTCCCTCCGGACAGCTCCGGACAGCCGTAGTCTGTGTCCTGACAGGACTGCATCTTAGCGAAAAGCTTTGCCAGTGTGTCTCGCAGGGAAAAAGCTTACCAGCACAGCGGACTTATCCCGCTCTTGCCCAGAAACATGGACTTGCCTCACACTCCAAAGACACTGCTCTTTCCTAAGCAGGCTAGGAAATGCTCTCAGATGGCCGTGCTGTCTGCCTGCTCCTGCCCAGCTCGTAGTTTTAGGTGCGCACATCCCAGCCTGGCATTCAGTGCACAGTGAAGGCAATTGCAAAATCCAGCAGCTGCTCATTCCCAAACACAAGGCGCTGTTTATGCTCTTGCTTCCCGACAAATTCGGCGCAGCCCTTCTTTTCTGCAGCTGCCACCGAGGTCTCTGCATCCCGGAGCCTCAGAGGACGAGCACGATTTAGCCAGGAGGGGCTGTATCAGGGCGAAGTCAAAACGCAGGAAAGTAGTCCTGGAACACCTGCCATAAGCATGCCAGCCGTGAATTGATGCGGCACGGAGCTGCAGCCACTGTCCTTTAGCAGTCCGAAGAATGCGCACACAAGCCGGCTTCGTTCTTCACCTCGTACAAGCCACCTGTTTCTGCGGCTTCCGGAGGCGAAGGAGCGGCTGCTTCGTGCACAGATGAGGGCAGCGGCAGCCGCAGGCTCCGTAGCGCGGCTTCAGCAGAAAGACGCCGGGGAGCGCCACTTCCCTCCGGACAGATCCGGACAGCCGTAGTCTGCCTCCTGAGTGGACTTCATCATAGCGAAAAGCTTTGCCAGTGTGTCTCGCAGGGAAAAAGCTTACCAGCACAGCGGACTTATCCCGCTCTTGCCCAGAAACATGGACTTGCCTCACACTCCAAAGACACTGCTCTTTCCTAAGCAGGCTAGGAAATGCTCTCAGATGGCCGTGCTCTCTGCCTGCTCCTGCCCAGCTCGTAGTTTTAGGTGCGCACATCCCAGCCTGGCATTCAGTGCACAGTCAAGGCAATTGCAAAATCCAGCAGCTGCTCATTCCCAAACACAAGGCGTTGTTTATGCTCTTACTTCCCGACAAATTCGGCACAGCCCTTCTTTTCTGCAGCTGCCACCGAGGTCTCTGCATCCCGGAGCCTCAGAGGACGAGCACGATTTTCTGTGGAGGGGCTGTATCAGGGCGAAGACAAAATGCAGGAAAGTAGTCCAGGAACACCTGCCATAAGCATTGCAGCAGTGAATCGATGCGGCACGGAGCTGCAGCCACTGTCCTTTAGCAGTCCGAAGAATGCGCACACAAGCCGGCTTCGTTCTTCACCTCGTACAAGCCACCTGTTTCTGCGGCTTCCGGAGGCGAAGGAGCGGCTGCTTCGTGCACAGATGAGGGCAGCGGCAGCCGCAGGCTCCGTAGCGCGGCTTCAGCAGAAAGACGCCGGGGAGCGCCACTTCCCTCTGGACAGATCCGGACAGCCGTAGTCTGCGTCCTGAGTGGACTTCATCATAGCGAAAAGCTTTGCCAGTGTGACTCGCAGGGAAAAAGCTTACCAGCACAGCGGACTTATCCCGCTCTTGCCCAGAAACATGGACTTGCCTCACACTCCAAAGACACTGCTCTTTCCTGGGCAGGCTAGGAAATGCTCTCAGATGGCCGTGCTCTCTGCCTGCTCCTGCCCAGCTCGTAGTTTTAGGTGCGCACTTCCACCCTGGCATTCAGTGCAAAGTGAAGGCAATTGCAAAATCCAGCAGCTGCTCATTCCCAAACACAAGTGCGCTGTTTATGCTCTTGCTTCCCGACAAATTCGGCACAGACCTTCTTTTCAACAGCTGCCATCGAGGTCTCTGCATCCCGGAGCCTCAGAGGACGAGCACGATTTTGACAGGAGGGGCTGTATCAGGGCGAAGTCAAAACGCAGGAAAGTAGTCCTGAACACCTGCCATAAGCATGCCAGCCGTGAATTGATGCGGCACGGAGCTGCAGCCACTGTCCTTTAGCAGTCTGAAGAATGCGCACACAAGCCGGCTTCGTTCTTCACCTCGTACAAGCCACCTGTTTCTGCGGCTTCCGGAGGCGAAGGAGCGGCTGCTTCGTGCACAGATGAGGGCAGCGGCAGCCGCAGGCTCCGTAGCGCGGCTTCAGCAGAAAGACGCCGGGGAGCGGCACGTCCCTCCGGACAGCTCCGGACAGCCGTAGTCTGCGTCCTGAGTGGACTTCATCATAGCGAAAAGCTTTGCCAGTGTGTCTCGCAGGGAAAAAGCTTACCAGCACAGCGGACTTATCCCGCTCTTGCCCAGAAACATGGACTTACCTCACACTCCAAAGACACTGCTCTTTCCTGGGCAGGCTAGGAAATTCTCTCAGATGGCCGTGCTGTCTGCCTGCTCCTGCCCAGCTCGTAGTTTTAGGTGCGCACATCCCAGCCTGGCATTCAGTGCACATGAAGGCAATTGCAAAATCCAGCAGCTGCTCATTCCCAAACACAAGTGCGCTGTTTATGCTCTTACTTCCCGACAAATTCGGCACAGCCCTTCTTTTCTGCAGCTGCCACCGAGGTCTCTGCATCCCGGAGCCTCAGAGGACGAGCACGATTTTCTGTGGAGGGGCTGTATCAGGGCGAAGACAAAATGCAGGAAAGTAGTCCAGGAACACCTGCCATAAGCATTGCAGCAGTGAATTGATGCGGCACGGAGCTGCAGCCACTGTCCTTTAGCAGTCCGAAGAATGCGCACACAAGCCGGCTTCGTTCTTCGCGTCATACACGCCACCTGTCTCTGCGGCTCTCGGAGGCGAAGGAGCGGCTGCTTCGTGCACAGATGAGGGCAGCGGCAGCCGCAGGCTCCGAAGCCTGGCTTCGGCAGAAAGACGCCGGGGAGTGCCACTTCCCTCCGGACAGCTCCGGACAGCCGTAGTCTGTGTCCTGACAGGACTGCATCTTAGCGAAAAGCTTTGCCAGTGTGACTCGCTGGCAAAATTTTACCAGCACAGCGGAATTATCCCGCTCTTGCCCAGAAACATGGACTTGCCTCACACTCCAAAGACACTGCTCTTTTCCGAGCAGACTAGAAAATGCTCTCAGATGGCCGTGCTCTCTGCCTGCTCCTGCCCAGCTCGTAGTTTTAGGTGCGCACATCCCAGCCTGGCATTCAGTGCACAGTCAAGGCAATTGCAAAATCCAGCAGCTGCTCATTTCCAAACACAAGTGCGCTGTTTATGCTCTTGCTTCCCGACAAATTCGGTGCAGCCCTTCTTTTCTGCAGCTGCCACCGAGGTCTCTGCATCCTGGAGCCTCAGAGGACGAGCACGATTTAGCCAGGAGAGGCTGTATCAGGGCGAAGTCTAAACGCAGGAAAGTAGTCCAGGAACACCTGCCATAAGCATGCCAGCCGTGAATTGAGGCGGCACGGAGCTGCAGCCACTGTCCTTTAGCAGTCCGAAGAATGCGCACACAAGCCGGCTTCGTTCTTCACCTCGTACAAGCCACCTCCCTCTGCTGCTCCCGGAGGCGAAGGAGCGGCTGCTTCGTGCACAGATGAGGGCAGCGGCAGCCGCAGGCTCCGTAGCGCGGCTTCAGCAGAAAGACGCCGGGGAGCGCCACTTCCCTCCGGACAGCTCCGGACAGCCGTAGTCTGCGTCCTGAGTGGACTTCATCATAGCGAAAAGCTTTGCCAGTGTGTCTCGCAGGGAAAAAGCTTACCAGCACAGCGGACTTATCCCGCTCTTGCCCAGAAACATGGACTTGCCTCACATTCCAAAGACACTGCTCTTTCCTAAGCAGGCTAGGAAATGCTCTCAGATGGCCGTGCTCTCTGCCTGCTCCTGCCCAGCTCGTAGTTTTAGGTGCGCACATCCCAGCCTGGCATTCAGTGCACATGAAGGCAATTGCAAAATCCAGCAGCTGCTCATTCCCAAACACAAGGCGTTGTTTATGCTCTTACTTCCCGACAAATTCGGCGCTGCCCTTCTTTTCTGCAGCTGCCACCGAGGTCTCTGCATCCCGGAGCCTCAGAGGACGAGCACGATTTTCTGTGGAGGGGCTGTATCAGGGCGAAGACAAAATGCAGGAAAGTAGTCCAGGAACACCTGCCATAAGCATTGCAGCAGTGAATTGATGCGGCACGGAGCTGCAGCCACTGTCCTTTAGCAGTCCGAAGAATGCGCACACAAGCCGGCTTCGTTCTTCGCGTCATACACGCCACCTGTCTCTGCGGCTCTCGGAGGCGAAGGAGCGGCTGCTTCGTGCACAGATGAGGGCAGCGGCAGCCGCAGGCTCCGTAGCGCGGCTTCAGCAGAAAGACGCCGGGGAGCGCCACTTCCCTCCGGACAGCTCCGGACAGCCGTAGTCTGCGTCCTCAGTGGGCTTCATCATAGCGAAAAGCTTTGCCAGTGTGTCTCGCAGGGAAAAAGCTTACCAGCACAGCGGACTTATCCCGATCTTGCCCAGAAACATGGACTTGCCTCACACTCCAAAGACACTGCTCTTTCCTGGGCAGGCTAGGAAATGCTCTCAGATGGCCGTGCTCTCTGCCTGCTCCTGCCCAGCTCGTAGTTTTAGGTGCGCACTTCCACCCTGGCATTCAGTGCACAGTCAAGGCAATTGCAAAATCCAGCAGCTGCTCATTCCCAACAATAAGGCGCTGTTTATGCTCTTGCTTCCAGACAAATTCGGCGCTGCCCTTCTTTTCTGCAGCTGCCACCGTGATCTCTGCATCCTGGAGCCTCAGAGGACGAGCACGATTTTGACAGGAGGGGCTGTATCAGGGCGAAGTCAAAACGCAGGAAAGTAGTCCTGGAACACCTGCCATAAGCATGCCAGCCGTGAATTGATGCGGCACGGAGCTGCAGCCACTGTCCTTTAGCAGTCCGAAGAATGCGCACACAAGCCGGCTTCGTTCTTCGCCTCGTAGAAGCCACCTGTTTCTGCGGCTTCCGGAGGCGAAGGAGCGGCTGCTTCGTGCACAGATGAGGGCAGCGGCAGCCGCAGGCTCCGAAGCCTGGCTTCGGCAGAAAGACGCCGGGGAGTGCCACTTCCCTCCGGACAGCTCCGGACAGCCGTAGTCTGTGTCCTGACAGGACTGCATCTTAGCGAAAAGCTTTGCCAGTGTGTCTCGCAGGGAAAAAGCTTACCAGCACAGCGGACTTATCCCGCTCTTGCCCAGAAACATGGACTTGCCTCACACTCCAAAGACACTGCTCTTTCCTAAGCAGGCTAGGAAATGCTCTCAGATGGCCGTGCTGTCTGCCTGCTCCTGCCCAGCTCGTAGTTTTAGGTGCGCACATCCCAGCCTGGCATTCAGTGCACAGTGAAGGCAATTGCAAAATCCAGCAGCTGCTCATTCCCAAACACAAGGCGCTGTTTATGCTCTTGCTTCCCGACAAATTCGGCGCAGCCCTTCTTTTCTGCAGCTGCCACCGAGGTCTCTGCATCCCGGAGCCTCAGAGGACGAGCACGATTTTGCCAGGAGGGGCTGTATCAGGGCGAAGTCAAAACGCAGGAAAGTAGTCCTGGAACACCTGCCATAAGCATGCCAGCCGTGAATTGATGCGGCACGGAGCTGCAGCCACTGTCCTTTAGCAGTCCGAAGAATGCGCACACAAGCCGGCTTCGTTCTTCACCTCGTACAAGCCACCTGTTTCTGCGGCTTCCGGAGGCGAAGGAGCGGCTGCTTCGTGCACAGATGAGGGCAGCGGCAGCCGCAGGCTCCGTAGCGCGGCTTCAGCAGAAAGACGCCGGGGAGCGCCACTTCCCTCCGGACAGATCCGGACAGCCGTAGTCTGCCTCCTGAGTGGACTTCATCATAGCGAAAAGCTTTGCCAGTGTGTCTCGCAGGGAAAAAGCTTACCAGCACAGCGGACTTATCCCGCTCTTGCCCAGAAACATGGACTTGCCTCACACTCCAAAGACACTGCTCTTTCCTGGGCAGGCTAGGAAATGCTCTCAGATGGCCGTGCTCTCTGCCTGCTCCTGCCCAGCTCGTAGTTTTAGGTGCGCACATCCCAGCCTGGCATTCAGTGCACAGTCAAGGCAATTGCAAAATCCAGCAGCTGCTCATTCCCAAACACAAGGCGTTGTTTATGCTCTTACTTCCCGACAAATTCGGCACAGCCCTTCTTTTCTGCAGCTGCCACCGAGGTCTCTGCATCCCGGAGCCTCAGAGGACGAGCACGATTTTCTGTGGAGGGGCTGTATCAGGGCGAAGACAAAATGCAGGAAAGTAGTCCAGGAACACCTGCCATAAGCATTGCAGCAGTGAATCGATGCGGCACGGAGCTGCAGCCACTGTCCTTTAGCAGTCCGAAGAATGCGCACACAAGCCGGCTTCGTTCTTCACCTCGTACAAGCCACCTGTTTCTGCGGCTTCCGGAGGCGAAGGAGCGGCTGCTTCGTGCACAGATGAGGGCAGCGGCAGCCGCAGGCTCCGTAGCGCGGCTTCAGCAGAAAGACGCCGGGGAGCGCCACTTCCCTCCGGACAGATCCGGACAGCCGTAGTCTGCGTCCTGAGTGGACTTCATCATAGCGAAAAGCTTTGCCAGTGTGACTCGCAGGGAAAAAGCTTACCAGCACAGCGGACTTATCCCGCTCTTGCCCAGAAACATGGACTTGCCTCACACTCCAAAGACACTGCTCTTTCCTGGGCAGGCTAGGAAATGCTCTCAGATGGCCGTGCTCTCTGCCTGCTCCTGCCCAGCTCGTAGTTTTAGGTGCGCACTTCCACCCTGGCATTCAGTGCAAAGTGAAGGCAATTGCAAAATCCAGCAGCTGCTCATTCCCAAACACAAGTGCGCTGTTTATGCTCTTGCTTCCCGACAAATTCGGCACAGACCTTCTTTTCAACAGCTGCCATCGAGGTCTCTGCATCCCGGAGCCTCAGAGGACGAGCACGATTTTGACAGGAGGGGCTGTATCAGGGCGAAGTCAAAACGCAGGAAAGTAGTCCTGAACACCTGCCATAAGCATGCCAGCCGTGAATTGATGCGGCACGGAGCTGCAGCCACTGTCCTTTAGCAGTCTGAAGAATGCGCACACAAGCCGGCTTCGTTCTTCACCTCGTACAAGCCACCTGTTTCTGCGGCTCCCGGAGGCGAAGGAGCGGCTGCTTCGTGCACAGATGAGGGCAGCGGCAGCCGCAGGCTCCGTAGCGCGGCTTCAGCAGAAAGACGCCGGGGAGCGGCACGTCCCTCCGGACAGCTCCGGACAGCCGTAGTCTGCGTCCTGAGTGGACTTCATCATAGCGAAAAGCTTTGCCAGTGTGTCTCGCAGGGAAAAAGCTTACCAGCACAGCGGACTTATCCCGCTCTTGCCCAGAAACATGGACTTACCTCACACTCCAAAGACACTGCTCTTTCCTGGGCAGGCTAGGAAATTCTCTCAGATGGCCGTGCTGTCTGCCTGCTCCTGCCCAGCTCGTAGTTTTAGGTGCGCACATCCCAGCCTGGCATTCAGTGCACATGAAGGCAATTGCAAAATCCAGCAGCTGCTCATTCCCAAACACAAGTGCGCTGTTTATGCTCTTACTTCCCGACAAATTCGGCGCTGCCCTTCTTTTCTGCAGCTCCCACCGAGGTCTCTGCATCCCGGAGCCTCAGAGGACGAGCACGATTTTCTGTGGAGGGGCTGTATCAGGGCGAAGACAAAATGCAGGAAAGTAGTCCAGGAACACCTGCCATAAGCATTGCAGCAGTGAATTGATGCGGCACGGAGCTGCAGCCACTGTCCTTTAGCAGTCCGAAGAATGCGCACACAAGCCGGCTTCGTTCTTCGCGTCATACACGCCACCTGTCTCTGCGGCTCTCGGAGGCGAAGGAGCGGCTGCTTCGTGCACAGATGAGGGCAGCGGCAGCCGCAGGCTCCGAAGCCTGGCTTCGGCAGAAAGACGCCGGGGAGTGCCACTTCCCTCCGGACAGCTCCGGACAGCCGTAGTCTGTGTCCTGACAGGACTGCATCTTAGCGAAAAGCTTTGCCAGTGTGACTCGCTGGCAAAATTTTACCAGCACAGCGGAATTATCCCGCTCTTGCCCAGAAACATGGACTTGCCTCACACTCCAAAGACACTGCTCTTTTCCGAGCAGACTAGAAAATGCTCTCAGATGGCCGTGCTCTCTGCCTGCTCCTGCCCAGCTCGTAGTTTTAGGTGCGCACATCCCAGCCTGGCATTCAGTGCACAGTCAAGGCAATTGCAAAATCCAGCAGCTGCTCATTTCCAAACACAAGTGCGCTGTTTATGCTCTTGCTTCCCGACAAATTCGGTGCAGCCCTTCTTTTCTGCAGCTGCCACCGAGGTCTCTGCATCCTGGAGCCTCAGAGGACGAGCACGATTTAGCCAGGAGAGGCTGTATCAGGGCGAAGTCTAAACGCAGGAAAGTAGTCCAGGAACACCTGCCATAAGCATGCCAGCCGTGAATTGAGGCGGCACGGAGCTGCAGCCACTGTCCTTTAGCAGTCCGAAGAATGCGCACACAAGCCGGCTTCGTTCTTCACCTCGTACAAGCCACCTCCCTCTGCTGCTCCCGGAGGCGAAGGAGCGGCTGCTTCGTGCACAGATGAGGGCAGCGGCAGCCGCAGGCTCCGTAGCGCGGCTTCAGCAGAAAGACGCCGGGGAGCGCCACTTCCCTCCGGACAGCTCCGGACAGCCGTAGTCTGCGTCCTGAGTGGACTTCATCATAGCGAAAAGCTTTGCCAGTGTGTCTCGCAGGGAAAAAGCTTACCAGCACAGCGGACTTATCCCGCTCTTGCCCAGAAACATGGACTTGCCTCACATTCCAAAGACACTGCTCTTTCCTAAGCAGGCTAGGAAATGCTCTCAGATGGCCGTGCTCTCTGCCTGCTCCTGCCCAGCTCGTAGTTTTAGGTGCGAACATCCCAGCCTGGCATTCAGTGCACATGAAGGCAATTGCAAAATCCAGCAGCTGCTCATTCCCAAACACAAGGCGTTGTTTATGCTCTTACTTCCCGACAAATTCGGCGCTGCCCTTCTTTTCTGCAGCTCCCACCGAGGTCTCTGCATCCCGGAGCCTCAGAGGACGAGCACGATTTTCTGTGGAGGGGCTGTATCAGGGCGAAGACAAAATGCAGGAAAGTAGTCCAGGAACACCTGCCATAAGCATTGTAGCAGTGAATTGATGCGGCACGGAGCTGCAGCCACTGTCCTTTAGCAGTCCGAAGAATGCGCACACAAGCCGGCTTCGTTCTTCGCGTCATACACGCCACCTGTCTCTGCGGCTCTCGGAGGCGAAGGAGCGGCTGCTTCGTGCACAGATGAGGGCAGCGGCAGCCGCAGGCTCCGTAGCGCGGCTTCAGCAGAAAGACGCCGGGGAGCGCCACTTCCCTCCGGACAGCTCCGGACAGCCGTAGTCTGCGTCCTCAGTGGGCTTCATCATAGCGAAAAGCTTTGCCAGTGTGTCTCGCAGGGAAAAAGCTTACCAGCACAGCGGACTTATCCCGATCTTGCCCAGAAACATGGACTTGCCTCACACTCCAAAGACACTGCTCTTTCCTGGGCAGGCTAGGAAATGCTCTCAGATGGCCGTGCTCTCTGCCTGCTCCTGCCCAGCTCGTAGTTTTAGGTGCGCACTTCCACCCTGGCATTCAGTGCACAGTCAAGGCAATTGCAAAATCCAGCAGCTGCTCATTCCCAACAATAAGGCGCTGTTTATGCTCTTGCTTCCAGACAAATTCGGCGCTGCCCTTCTTTTCTGCAGCTGCCACCGTGATCTCTGCATCCTGGAGCCTCAGAGGACGAGCACGATTTTGACAGGAGGGGCTGTATCAGGGCGAAGTCAAAACGCAGGAAAGTAGTCCTGGAACACCTGCCATAAGCATGCCAGCCGTGAATTGATGCGGCACGGAGCTGCAGCCACTGTCCTTTAGCAGTCCGAAGAATGCGCACACAAGCCGGCTTCGTTCTTCGCCTCGTAGAAGCCACCTGTTTCTGCGGCTTCCGGAGGCGAAGGAGCGGCTGCTTCGTGCACAGATGAGGGCAGCGGCAGCCGCAGGCTCCGAAGCCTGGCTTCGGCAGAAAGACGCCGGGGAGTGCCACTTCCCTCCGGACAGCTCCGGACAGCCGTAGTCTGTGTCCTGACAGGACTGCATCTTAGCGAAAAGCTTTGCCAGTGTGTCTCGCAGGGAAAAAGCTTACCAGCACAGCGGACTTATCCCGCTCTTGCCCAGAAACATGGACTTGCCTCACACTCCAAAGACACTGCTCTTTCCTAAGCAGGCTAGGAAATGCTCTCAGATGGCCGTGCTGTCTGCCTGCTCCTGCCCAGCTCGTAGTTTTAGGTGCGCACATCCCAGCCTGGCATTCAGTGCACAGTGAAGGCAATTGCAAAATCCAGCAGCTGCTCATTCCCAAACACAAGGCGCTGTTTATGCTCTTGCTTCCCGACAAATTCGGCGCAGCCCTTCTTTTCTGCAGCTGCCACCGAGGTCTCTGCATCCCGGAGCCTCAGAGGACGAGCACGATTTAGCCAGGAGGGGCTGTATCAGGGCGAAGTCAAAACGCAGGAAAGTAGTCCTGGAACACCTGCCATAAGCATTGCAGCCGTGAATTGATGCGGCACGGAGCTGCAGCCACTGTCCTTTAGCAGTCCGAAGAATGCGCACACAAGCCGGCTTCGTTCTTCACCTCGTACAAGCCACCTGTTTCTGCGGCTTCCGGAGGCGAAGGAGCGGCTGCTTCGTGCACAGATGAGGGCAGCGGCAGCCGCAGGCTCCGTAGCGCGGCTTCAGCAGAAAGACGCCGGGGAGCGCCACTTCCCTCCGGACAGATCCGGACAGCCGTAGTCTGCCTCCTGAGTGGACTTCATCATAGCGAAAAGCTTTGCCAGTGTGTCTCGCAGGGAAAAAGCTTACCAGCACAGCGGACTTATCCCGCTCTTGCCCAGAAACATGGACTTGCCTCACACTCCAAAGACACTGCTCTTTCCTGGGCAGGCTAGGAAATGCTCTCAGATGGCCGTGCTCTCTGCCTGCTCCTGCCCAGCTCGTAGTTTTAGGTGCGCACATCCCAGCCTGGCATTCAGTGCACAGTCAAGGCAATTGCAAAATCCAGCAGCTGCTCATTCCCAAACACAAGGCGTTGTTTATGCTCTTACTTCCCGACAAATTCGGCACAGCCCTTCTTTTCTGCAGCTGCCACCGAGGTCTCTGCATCCCGGAGCCTCAGAGGACGAGCACGATTTTCTGTGGAGGGGCTGTATCAGGGCGAAGACAAAATGCAGGAAAGTAGTCCAGGAACACCTGCCATAAGCATTGCAGCAGTGAATCGATGCGGCACGGAGCTGCAGCCACTGTCCTTTAGCAGTCCGAAGAATGCGCACACAAGCCGGCTTCGTTCTTCACCTCGTACAAGCCACCTGTTTCTGCGGCTTCCGGAGGCGAAGGAGCGGCTGCTTCGTGCACAGATGAGGGCAGCGGCAGCCGCAGGCTCCGTAGCGCGGCTTCAGCAGAAAGACGCCGGGGAGCGCCACTTCCCTCCGGACAGATCCGGACAGCCGTAGTCTGCGTCCTGAGTGGACTTCATCATAGCGAAAAGCTTTGCCAGTGTGACTCGCAGGGAAAAAGCTTACCAGCACAGCGGACTTATCCCGATCTTGCCCAGAAACATGGACTTGCCTCACACTCCAAAGACACTGCTCTTTCCTGGGCAGGCTAGGAAATGCTCTCAGATGGCCGTGCTCTCTGCCTGCTCCTGCCCAGCTCGTAGTTTTAGGTGCGCACTTCCACCCTGGCATTCAGTGCAAAGTGAAGGCAATTGCAAAATCCAGCAGCTGCTCATTCCCAAACACAAGTGCGCTGTTTATGCTCTTGCTTCCCGACAAATTCGGCACAGACCTTCTTTTCAACAGCTGCCATCGAGGTCTCTGCATCCCGGAGCCTCAGAGGACGAGCACGATTTTGACAGGAGGGGCTGTATCAGGGCGAAGTCAAAACGCAGGAAAGTAGTCCAGGAACACCTGCCATAAGCATTGCAGCAGTGAATTGATGCGGCACGGAGCTGCAGCCACTGTCCTTTAGCAGTCCGAAGAATGCGCACACAAGCCGGCTTCGTTCTTCGCCTCGTACAAGCCACCGCTTTCAGCGGCTCTCGGAGGTGAAGAAGCGGCTGCTTCGTGCACAGATGAGGGCAGCGGCAGCCGCAGGCTCCGTAGCGCGGCTTCAGCAGAAAGACGCCGGGGAGCGCCACTTCCCTCCGGACAGCTCCGGACAGCCGTAGTCTGCGTCCTCAGTGGACTTCATCATAGCGAAAAGCTTTGCCAGTGTGTCTCGCAGGGAAAAAGCTTACCAGCACAGCGGACTTATCCCGATCTTGCCCAGAAACATGGACTTGCCTCACACTCCAAAGACACTGCTCTTTCCTGGGCAGGCTAGGAAATGCTCTCAGATGGCCGTGCTCTCTGCCTGCTCCTGCCCAGCTCGTAGTTTTAGGTGCGCACTTCCACCCTGGCATTCAGTGCACAGTCAAGGCAATTGCAAAATCCAGCAGCTGCTCATTCCCAACAATAAGGCGCTGTTTATGCTCTTGCTTCCAGACAAATTCGGCGCTGCCCTTCTTTTCTGCAGCTGCCACCGTGATCTCTGCATCCTGGAGCCTCAGAGGACGAGCACGATTTTGACAGGAGGGGCTGTATCAGGGCGAAGTCAAAACGCAGGAAAGTAGTCCTGGAACACCTGCCATAAGCATGCCAGCCGTGAATTGATGCGGCACGGAGCTGCAGCCACTGTCCTTTAGCAGTCCGAAGAATGCGCACACAAGCCGGCTTCGTTCTTCGCCTCGTAGAAGCCACCTGTTTCTGCGGCTTCCGGAGGCGAAGGAGCGGCTGCTTCGTGCACAGATGAGGGCAGCGGCAGCCGCAGGCTCCGAAGCCTGGCTTCGGCAGAAAGACGCCGGGGAGTGCCACTTCCCTCCGGACAGCTCCGGACAGCCGTAGTCTGTGTCCTGACAGGACTGCATCTTAGCGAAAAGCTTTGCCAGTGTGTCTCGCAGGGAAAAAGCTTACCAGCACAGCGGACTTATCCCGCTCTTGCCCAGAAACATGGACTTGCCTCACACTCCAAAGACACTGCTCTTTCCTAAGCAGGCTAGGAAATGCTCTCAGATGGCCGTGCTGTCTGCCTGCTCCTGCCCAGCTCGTAGTTTTAGGTGCGCACATCCCAGCCTGGCATTCAGTGCACAGTGAAGGCAATTGCAAAATCCAGCAGCTGCTCATTCCCAAACACAAGGCGCTGTTTATGCTCTTGCTTCCCGACAAATTCGGCGCAGCCCTTCTTTTCTGCAGCTGCCACCGAGGTCTCTGCATCCCGGAGCCTCAGAGGACGAGCACGATTTAGCCAGGAGGGGCTGTATCAGGGCGAAGTCAAAACGCAGGAAAGTAGTCCTGGAACACCTGCCATAAGCATGCCAGCCGTGAATTGATGCGGCACGGAGCTGCAGCCACTGTCCTTTAGCAGTCCGAAGAATGCGCACACAAGCCGGCTTCGTTCTTCACCTCGTACAAGCCACCTGTTTCTGCGGCTTCCGGAGGCGAAGGAGCGGCTGCTTCGTGCACAGATGAGGGCAGCGGCAGCCGCAGGCTCCGTAGCGCGGCTTCAGCAGAAAGACGCCGGGGAGCGCCACTTCCCTCCGGACAGATCCGGACAGCCGTAGTCTGCCTCCTGAGTGGACTTCATCATAGCGAAAAGCTTTGCCAGTGTGTCTCGCAGGGAAAAAGCTTACCAGCACAGCGGACTTATCCCGCTCTTGCCCAGAAACATGGACTTGCCTCACACTCCAAAGACACTGCTCTTTCCTGGGCAGGCTAGGAAATGCTCTCAGATGGCCGTGCTCTCTGCCTGCTCCTGCCCAGCTCGTAGTTTTAGGTGCGCACATCCCAGCCTGGCATTCAGTGCACAGTCAAGGCAATTGCAAAATCCAGCAGCTGCTCATTCCCAAACACAAGGCGTTGTTTATGCTCTTACTTCCCGACAAATTCGGCACAGCCCTTCTTTTCTGCAGCTGCCACCGAGGTCTCTGCATCCCGGAGCCTCAGAGGACGAGCACGATTTTCTGTGGAGGGGCTGTATCAGGGCGAAGACAAAATGCAGGAAAGTAGTCCAGGAACACCTGCCATAAGCATTGCAGCAGTGAATCGATGCGGCACGGAGCTGCAGCCACTGTCCTTTAGCAGTCCGAAGAATGCGCACACAAGCCGGCTTCGTTCTTCACCTCGTACAAGCCACCTGTTTCTGCGGCTTCCGGAGGCGAAGGAGCGGCTGCTTCGTGCACAGATGAGGGCAGCGGCAGCCGCAGGCTCCGTAGCGCGGCTTCAGCAGAAAGACGCCGGGGAGCGCCACTTCCCTCCGGACAGATCCGGACAGCCGTAGTCTGCGTCCTGAGTGGACTTCATCATAGCGAAAAGCTTTGCCAGTGTGACTCGCAGGGAAAAAGCTTACCAGCACAGCGGACTTATCCCGATCTTGCCCAGAAACATGGACTTGCCTCACACTCCAAAGACACTGCTCTTTCCTGGGCAGGCTAGGAAATGCTCTCAGATGGCCGTGCTCTCTGCCTGCTCCTGCCCAGCTCGTAGTTTTAGGTGCGCACTTCCACCCTGGCATTCAGTGCAAAGTGAAGGCAATTGCAAAATCCAGCAGCTGCTCATTCCCAAACACAAGTGCGCTGTTTATGCTCTTGCTTCCCGACAAATTCGGCACAGACCTTCTTTTCAACAGCTGCCATCGAGGTCTCTGCATCCCGGAGCCTCAGAGGACGAGCACGATTTTGACAGGAGGGGCTGTATCAGGGCGAAGTCAAAACGCAGGAAAGTAGTCCAGGAACACCTGCCATAAGCATTGCAGCAGTGAATTGATGCGGCACGGAGCTGCAGCCACTGTCCTTTAGCAGTCTGAAGAATGCGCACACAAGCCGGCTTCGTTCTTCGCGTCATACACGCCACCTGTCTCTGCGGCTCCCGGAGGCGAAGGAGCGGCTGCTTCGTGCACAGATGAGGGCAGCGGCAGCCGCAGGCTCCGAAGCCTGGCTTCGGCAGAAAGACGCCGGGGAGTGCCACTTCCCTCCGGACAGCTCCGGACCGCCGTAGTCTGTGTCCTGACAGGACTGCATCTTAGCGAAAAGCTTTGCCAGTGTGACTCGCTGGCAAAATTTTACCAGCACAGCGGAATTATCCCGCTCTTGCCCAGAAACATGGACTTGCCTCACACTCCAAAGACACTGCTCTTTTCCGAGCAGACTAGAAAATGCTCTCAGATGGCCGTGCTCTCTGCCTGCTCCTGCCCAGCTCGTAGTTTTAGGTGCGCACATCCCAGCCTGGCATTCAGTGCACAGTCAAGGCAATTGCAAAATCCAGCAGCTGCTCATTTCCAAACACAAGTGCGCTGTTTATGCTCTTGCTTCCCGACAAATTCGGTGCAGCCCTTCTTTTCTGCAGCTGCCACCGAGGTCTCTGCATCCTGGAGCCTCAGAGGACGAGCACGATTTAGCCAGGAGAGGCTGTATCAGGGCGAATTCTAAACGCAGGAAAGTAGTCCAGGAACACCTGCCATAAGCATGCCAGCCGTGAATTGAGGCGGCACGGAGCTGCAGCCACTGTCCTTTAGCAGTCCGAAGAATGCGCACACAAGCCGGCTTCGTTCTTCACCTCGTACAAGCCACCTGTTTCTGCGGCTTCCGGAGGTGAAGGAGCGGCTGCTTCGTGCACAGATGAGGGCAGCGGCAGCCGCAGGCTCCGTAGCGCGGCTTCAGCAGAAAGACGCCGGGGAGCGCCACTTCCCTCCGGACAGCTCCGGACAGCCGTAGTCTGCGTCCTGAGTGGACTTCATCATAGCGAAAAGCTTTGCCAGTGTGACTCGCAGGGAAAAAGCTTACCAGCACAGCGGACTTATCCCGCTCTTGCCCAGAAACATGGACTTGCCTCACACTCCAAAGACACTGCTCTTTCCTAAGCAGGCTAGGAAATGCTCTCAGATGGCCGTGCTCTCTGCCTGCTCCTGCCCAGCTCGTAGTTTTAGGTGCGCACATCCCAGCCTGGCATTCAGTGCACAGTCAAGGCAATTGCAAAATCCAGCAGCTGCTCATTTCTAAACACAAGTGCGCTGTTTATGCTCTTGCTTCCCGACAAATTCGGTGCAGCCCTTCTTTTCTGCAGCTGCCACCGAGGTCTCTGCATCCTGGAGCCTCAGAGGACGAGCACGATTTAGCCAGGAGAGGCTGTATCAGGGCGAATTCTAAACGCAGGAAAGTAGTCCAGGAACACCTGCCATAAGCATTGCAGCAGTGAATTGAAGGGGCACGGAGCTGCAGCCACTGTCCTTTAGCAGTCCGAAGAATGCGCACACAAGCCGGCCTCGTTCTTCGCCTCGTACAAGCCACCTGTTTCTGCGGCTTCCGGAGGTGAAGGAGCGGCTGCTTCGTGCACAGATGAGGGCAGCGGCAGCCGCAGGCTCCGTAGCGCGGCTTCAGCAGAAAGACGCCGGGGAGCGCCACTTCCCTCCGGACAGATCCGGACAGCCGTAGTCTGCGTCCTGAGTGGACTTCATCATAGCGAAAAGCTTTGCCAGTGTGACTCGCAGGGAAAAAGCTTACCAGCACAGCGGACTTATCCCGCTCTTGCCCAGAAACATGGACTTGCCTCACACTCCAAAGACACTGCTCTTTCCTAAGCAGGCTAGGAAATGCTCTCAGATGGCCGTGCTCTCTGCCTGCTCCTGCCCAGCTCGTAGTTTTAGGTGCGCACATCCCAGCCTGGCATTCAGTGCACAGTGAAGGCAATTGCAAAATCCAGCAGCTGCTCATTCCCAAACACAAGGCGCTGTTTATGCTCTTGCTTCCCGACAAATTCGGCGCAGCCCTTCTTTTCTGCAGCTGCCACCGAGGTCTCTGCATCCCGGAGCCTCAGAGGACGAGCACGATTTAGCCAGGAGGGGCTGTATCAGGGCGAAGTCAAAACGCAGGAAAGTAGTCCTGGAACACCTGCCATAAGCATGCCAGCCGTGAATTGATGCGGCACGGAGCTGCAGCCACTGTCCTTTAGCAGTCCGAAGAATGCGCACACAAGCCGGCTTCGTTCTTCACCTCGTACAAGCCACCTGTTTCTGCGGCTTCCGGAGGCGAAGGAGCGGCTGCTTCGTGCACAGATGAGGGCAGCGGCAGCCGCAGGCTCCGTAGCGCGGCTTCAGCAGAAAGACGCCGGGGAGCGCCACTTCCCTCCGGACAGATCCGGACAGCCGTAGTCTGCCTCCTGAGTGGACTTCATCATAGCGAAAAGCTTTGCCAGTGTGTCTCGCAGGGAAAAAGCTTACCAGCACAGCGGACTTATCCCGCTCTTGCCCAGAAACATGGACTTGCCTCACACTCCAAAGACACTGCTCTTTCCTGGGCAGGCTAGGAAATGCTCTCAGATGGCCGTGCTCTCTGCCTGCTCCTGCCCAGCTCGTAGTTTTAGGTGCGCACATCCCAGCCTGGCATTCAGTGCACAGTCAAGGCAATTGCAAAATCCAGCAGCTGCTCATTCCCAAACACAAGGCGTTGTTTATGCTCTTACTTCCCGACAAATTCGGCACAGCCCTTCTTTTCTGCAGCTGCCACCGAGGTCTCTGCATCCCGGAGCCTCAGAGGACGAGCACGATTTTCTGTGGAGGGGCTGTATCAGGGCGAAGACAAAATGCAGGAAAGTAGTCCAGGAACACCTGCCATAAGCATTGCAGCAGTGAATCGATGCGGCACGGAGCTGCAGCCACTGTCCTTTAGCAGTCCGAAGAATGCGCACACAAGCCGGCTTCGTTCTTCACCTCGTACAAGCCACCTGTTTCTGCGGCTTCCGGAGGCGAAGGAGCGGCTGCTTCGTGCACAGATGAGGGCAGCGGCAGCCGCAGGCTCCGTAGCGCGGCTTCAGCAGAAAGACGCCGGGGAGCGCCACTTCCCTCCGGACAGATCCGGACAGCCGTAGTCTGCGTCCTGAGTGGACTTCATCATAGCGAAAAGCTTTGCCAGTGTGACTCGCAGGGAAAAAGCTTACCAGCACAGCGGACTTATCCCGATCTTGCCCAGAAACATGGACTTGCCTCACACTCCAAAGACACTGCTCTTTCCTGGGCAGGCTAGGAAATGCTCTCAGATGGCCGTGCTCTCTGCCTGCTCCTGCCCAGCTCGTAGTTTTAGGTGCGCACTTCCACCCTGGCATTCAGTGCAAAGTGAAGGCAATTGCAAAATCCAGCAGCTGCTCATTCCCAAACACAAGTGCGCTGTTTATGCTCTTGCTTCCCGACAAATTCGGCACAGACCTTCTTTTCTGCAGCTGCCATCGAGGTCTCTGCATCCCGGAGCCTCAGAGGACGAGCACGATTTTGACAGGAGGGGCTGTATCAGGGCGAAGTCAAAACGCAGGAAAGTAGTCCAGGAACACCTGCCATAAGCATTGCAGCAGTGAATTGATGCGGCACGGAGCTGCAGCCACTGTCCTTTAGCAGTCCGAAGAATGCGCACACAAGCCGGCTTCGTTCTTCGCGTCATACACGCCACCTGTCTCTGCGGCTCCCGGAGGCGAAGGAGCGGCTGCTTCGTGCACAGATGAGGGCAGCGGCAGCCGCAGGCTCCGAAGCCTGGCTTCGGCAGAAAGACGCCGGGGAGTGCCACTTCCCTCCGGACAGCTCCGGACCGCCGTAGTCTGTGTCCTGACAGGACTGCATCTTAGCGAAAAGCTTTGCCAGTGTGACTCGCTGGCAAAATTTTACCAGCACAGCGGAATTATCCCGCTCTTGCCCAGAAACATGGACTTGCCTCACACTCCAAAGACACTGCTCTTTTCCGAGCAGACTAGAAAATGCTCTCAGATGGCCGTGCTCTCTGCCTGCTCCTGCCCAGCTCGTAGTTTTAGGTGCGCACATCCCAGCCTGGCATTCAGTGCACAGTCAAGGCAATTGCAAAATCCAGCAGCTGCTCATTTCCAAACACAAGTGCGCTGTTTATGCTCTTGCTTCCCGACAAATTCGGTGCAGCCCTTCTTTTCTGCAGCTGCCACCGAGGTCTCTGCATCCTGGAGCCTCAGAGGACGAGCACGATTTAGCCAGGAGAGGCTGTATCAGGGCGAATTCTAAACGCAGGAAAGTAGTCCAGGAACACCTGCCATAAGCATGCCAGCCGTGAATTGAGGCGGCACGGAGCTGCAGCCACTGTCCTTTAGCAGTCCGAAGAATGCGCACACAAGCCGGCTTCGTTCTTCACCTCGTACAAGCCACCTGTTTCTGCGGCTTCCGGAGGTGAAGGAGCGGCTGCTTCGTGCACAGATGAGGGCAGCGGCAGCCGCAGGCTCCGTAGCGCGGCTTCAGCAGAAAGACGCCGGGGAGCGCCACTTCCCTCCGGACAGCTCCGGACAGCCGTAGTCTGCGTCCTGAGTGGACTTCATCATAGCGAAAAGCTTTGCCAGTGTGACTCGCAGGGAAAAAGCTTACCAGCACAGCGGACTTATCCCGCTCTTGCCCAGAAACATGGACTTGCCTCACACTCCAAAGACACTGCTCTTTCCTAAGCAGGCTAGGAAATGCTCTCAGATGGCCGTGCTCTCTGCCTGCTCCTGCCCAGCTCGTAGTTTTAGGTGCGCACATCCCAGCCTGGCATTCAGTGCACAGTCAAGGCAATTGCAAAATCCAGCAGCTGCTCATTTCTAAACACAAGTGCGCTGTTTATGCTCTTGCTTCCCGACAAATTCGGTGCAGCCCTTCTTTTCTGCAGCTGCCACCGTGATCTCTGCATCCTGGAGCCTCAGAGGACGAGCACGATTTAGCCAGGAGAGGCTGTATCAGGGCGAATTCTAAACGCAGGAAAGTAGTCCAGGAACACCTGCCATAAGCATTGCAGCAGTGAATTGAAGGGGCACGGAGTTGCAGCCACTGTCCTTTAGCAGTCCGAAGAATGCGCACACAAGCCGGCCTCGTTCTTCGCCTCGTACAAGCCACCTGTTTCTGCGGCTTCCGGAGGTGAAGGAGCGGCTGCTTCGTGCACAGATGAGGGCAGCGGCAGCCGCAGGCTCCGTAGCGCGGCTTCAGCAGAAAGACGCCGGGGAGCGCCACTTCCCTCCGGACAGCTCCGGACAGCCGTAGTCTGCGTCCTGAGTGGACTTCATCATAGCGAAAAGCTTTGCCAGTGTGACTCGCAGGGAAAAAGCTTACCAGCACAGCGGACTTATCCCGCTCTTGCCCAGAAACATGGACTTGCCTCACACTCCAAAGACACTGCTCTTTCCTAAGCAGGCTAGGAAATGCTCTCAGATGGCCGTGCTCTCTGCCTGCTCCTGCCCAGCTCGTAGTTTTAGGTGCGCACATCCCAGCCTGGCATTCAGTGCACAGTCAAGGCAATTGCAAAATCCAGCAGCTGCTCATTTCTAAACACAAGTGCGCTGTTTATGCTCTTGCTTCCCGACAAATTCGGTGCAGCCCTTCTTTTCTGCAGCTGCCACCGAGGTCTCTGCATCCTGGAGCCTCAGAGGACGAGCACGATTTAGCCAGGAGAGGCTGTATCAGGGCGAATTCTAAACGCAGGAAAGTAGTCCAGGAACACCTGCCATAAGCATTGCAGCAGTGAATTGAAGGGGCACGGAGCTGCAGCCACTGTCCTTTAGCAGTCCGAAGAATGCGCACACAAGCCGGCCTCGTTCTTCGCCTCGTACAAGCCACCGCTTTCAGCGGCTCTCGGAGGTGAAGAAGCGGCTGCTTCGTGCACAGATGAGGGCAGCGGCAGCCGCAGGCTCCAAAGCCTGGCTTCGGCAGAAAGACGCCGGGGAGTGCCACTTCCCTCCGGACAGCTCCGGACCGCCGTAGTCTGTGTCCTGAGTGGACTGCATCTTAGCGAAAAGCTTTGCCAGTGTGACTCGCAGGCAAAATTTTACCAGCACAGCGGACTTATCCCGCTCTTGCCCAGAAACATGGACTTGCCTCACACTCCAAAGACACTGCTCTTTTCCGAGCAGGCTAGGAAATGCTCTCAGATGGCCGTGCTCGCTGCCTGCTCCTGCCCAGCTCGTAGTTTTAGGTGCGCACATCCCAGCCTGGCATTCAGTGCACATTGAAGGCAATTGCAAAATTCAGCAGCTGCTCATTCCCAAACACAAGGCGTTGTTTATGCTCTTACTTCTCGAGAAATTCGGCACAGCCCTTCTTTTCTGCAGCTGCCACCGAGGTCTCTGCATCCCGGAGCCTCAGAGGACGAGCACGATTTTCCCTGGAGAGGCTGTATCAGGGCGAAGACAAAATGCAGGAAAGTAGTCCAGGAACACCTGCCATAAGCATGCCAGCCGTGAATTGATGCGGCACGGAGCTGCAGCCACTGTCCTTTAGCAGTCCGAAGAATGCGCACACAAGCCGGCCTCGTTCTTCGCCTCGTAGAAGCGACCTGTTTCTGCGGCTCCCGGAGGCGAAGGAGCGGCTGCTTGGTGCACAGATGAGGGCAGCGGCAGCCGCAGGCTCCGTAGCGCGGCTTCAGCAGAAAGACGCCGGGGAGCGCCACTTCCCTCCGGACAGCTCCGGACAGCCGTAGTCTGCGTCCTGAGTGGACTTCATCATAGCGAAAAGCTTTGCCAGTGTGACTCGCAGGGAAAAAGCTTACCAGCACAGCGGACTTATCCCGATCTTGCCCAGAAACATGGACTTGCCTCACACTCCAAAGACACTGCTCTTTCCTGGGCAGGCTAGGAAATGCTCTCAGATGGCCGTGCTCGCTGCCTGCTCCTGCCCAGCTCGTAGTTTTAGGTGCGCACTTCCACCCTGGCATTCAGTGCACAGTCAAGGCAATTGCAAAATCCAGCAGCTGCTCATTCCCAACAATAAGGCGCTGTTTATGCTCTTGCTTCCAGACAAATTCGGCGCTGCCCTTCTTTTCTGCAGCTGCCACCGTGGTCTCTGCATCCTGGAGCCTCAGAGGACGAGCACGATTTTGACAGGAGGGGCTGTATCAGGGCGAAGTCAAAACGCAGGAAAGTAGTCCTGGAACACCTGCCATAAGCATGCCAGCAGTGAATTGAGGGGGCAGAGAGCTCCAGCCACTGTCCTTTAGCAGTCCGAAGAATGCGCACACAAGCCGGCTTCGTTCTTCGCGTCATACACGCCACCTGTCTCTGCGGCTCCCGGAGGCGAAGGAGCGGCTGCTTCGTGCACAGATGAGGGCAGCGGCAGCCGCAGGCTCCGAAGCCTGGCTTCGGCAGAAAGACGCCGGGGAGTGCCACTTCCCTCCGGACAGCTCCGGACCGCCGTAGTCTGTGTCCTGACAGGACTGCATCTTAGCGAAAAGCTTTGCCAGTGTGACTCGCAGGCAAAATTTTACCAGCACAGCGGAATTATCCCGCTCTTGCCCAGAAACATGGACTTGCCTCACACTCCAAAGACACTGCTCTTTTCCGAGCAGACTAGAAAATGCTCTCAGATGGCCGTGCTCTCTGCCTGCTCCTGCCCAGCTCGTAGTTTTAGGTGCGCACATCCCAGCCTGGCATTCAGTGCACAGTCAAGGCAATTGCAAAATCCAGCAGCTGCTCATTTCCAAACACAAGTGCGCTGTTTATGCTCTTGCTTCCCGACAAATTCGGTGCAGCCCTTCTTTTCTGCAGCTGCCACCGAGGTCTCTGCATCCTGGAGCCTCAGAGGACGAGCACGATTTAGCCAGGAGAGGCTGTATCAGGGCGAAGTCTAAACGCAGGAAAGTAGTCCAGGAACACCTGCCATAAGCATGCCAGCCGTGAATTGAGGCGGCACGGAGCTGCAGCCACTGTCCTTTAGCAGTCCGAAGAATGCGCACACAAGCCGGCTTCGTTCTTCACCTCGTACAAGCCACCTGTTTCTGCGGCTTCCGGAGGCGAAGGAGCGGCTGCTTCGTGCACAGATGAGGGCAGCGGCAGCCGCAGGCTCCGTAGCGCGGCTTCAGCAGAAAGACGCCGGGGAGCGCCACTTCCCTCCGGACAGCTCCGGACAGCCGTAGTCTGCGTCCTGAGTGGACTTCATCATAGCGAAAAGCTTTGCCAGTGTGTCTCGCAGGGAAAAAGCTTACCAGCACAGCGGACTTATCCCGCTCTTGCCCAGAAACATGGACTTGCCTCACACTCCAAAGACACTGCTCTTTCCTAAGCAGGCTAGGAAATGCTCTCAGATGGCCGTGCTCGCTGCCTGCTCCTGCCCAGCTCGTAGTTTTAGGTGCGCACATCCCAGCCTGGCATTCAGTGCACAGTCAAGGCAATTGCAAAATCCAGCAGCTGCTCATTCCCAAACACAAGGCGTTGTTTATGCTCTTACTTCTCGAGAAATTCGGCACAGCCCTTCTTTTCTGCAGCTGCCACCGAGGTCTCTGTATCCGGGAGCCTCAGAGGACGAGCACGATTTTCCCTGGAGGGGCTGTATCAGGGCGAAGACAAAACGCAGGAAAGTAGTCCAGGAACACCTGCCATAAGCATGCCAGCCGTGAATTGAGGCGGCACGGAGCTGCAGCCACTGTCCTTTAGCAGTCCGAAGAATGCGCACACAAGCCGGCTTCGTTCTTCGCCTCGTACAAGCCACCGCTTTCAGCGGCTCTCGGAGGTGAAGAAGCGGCTGCTTCGTGCACAGATGAGGGCTGCGGCAGCCGCAGGCTCCGAAGCCTGGCTTCGGCAGAAAGACGCCGGGGAGCGCCACTTCCCTCCGGACAGCTCCGGACCGCCGTAGTCTGTGTCCTGACAGGACTGCATCTTAGCGAAAAGCTTTGCCAGTGTGACTCGCTGGCAAAATTTTACCAGCACAGCGGAATTATCCCGCTCTTGCCCAGAAACATGGACTTGCCTCACACTCCAAAGACACTGCTCTTTTCCGAGCAGACTAGAAAATGCTCTCAGATGGCCGTGCTCTCTGCCTGCTCCTGCCCAGCTCGTAGTTTTAGGTGCGCACATCCCAGCCTGGCATTCAGTGCACAGTCAAGGCAATTGCAAAATCCAGCAGCTGCTCATTTCCAAACACAAGTGCGCTGTTTATGCTCTTGCTTCCCGACAAATTCGGTGCAGCCCTTCTTTTCTGCAGCTGCCACCGAGGTCTCTGCATCCCGGAGCCTCAGAGGACGAGCACGATTTTCTGTGGAGGGGCTGTATCAGGGCGAAGACAAAATGCAGGAAAGTAGTCCAGGAACACCTGCCATAAGCATTGCAGCAGTGAATTGAGGCGGCACGGAGCTGCAGCCACTGTCCTTTAGCAGTCCGAAGAATGCGCACACAAGCCGGCTTCGTTCTTCGCGTCATACACGCCACCTGTCTCTGCGGCTCCCGGAGGCGAAGGAGCGGCTGCTTCGTGCACAGATGAGGGCAGCGGCAGCCGCAGGCTCCGAAACCTGGCTTCGGCAGAAAGACGCCGGGGAGTGCCACTTCCCTCCGGACAGCTCCGGACCGCCGTAGTCTGTGTCCTGACAGGACTGCATCTTAGCGAAAAGCTTTGCCAGTGTGACTCGCAGGCAAAATTTTACCAGCACAGCGGACTTATCCCGCTCTTGCCCAGAAACATGGACTTGCCTCACACTCCAAAGACACTGCTCTTTTCCGAGCAGGCTAGGAAATGCTCTCAGATGGCCGTGCTCGCTGCCTGCTCCTGCCCAGCTCGTAGTTTTAGGTGCGCACATCCCAGCCTGGCATTCAGTGCACATTGAAGGCAATTGCAAAATTCAGCAGCTGCTCATTCCCAAACACAAGGCGTTGTTTATGCTCTTACTTCTCGAGAAATTCGGCACAGCCCTTCTTTTCTGCAGCTGCCACCGAGGTCTCTGCATCCCGGAGCCTCAGAGGACGAGCACGATTTTCCCTGGAGAGGCTGTATCAGGGCGAAGACAAAATGCAGGAAAGTAGTCCAGGAACACCTGCCATAAGCATGCCAGCCGTGAATTGATGCGGCACGGAGCTGCAGCCACTGTCCTTTAGCAGTCCGAAGAATGCGCACACAAGCCGGCCTCGTTCTTCGCCTCGTAGAAGCGACCTGTTTCTGCGGCTCCCGGAGGCGAAGGAGCGGCTGCTTCGTGCACAGATGAGGGCAGCGGCAGCCGCAGGCTCCGTAGCGCGGCTTCAGCAGAAAGACGCCGGGGAGCGCCACTTCCCTCCGGACAGCTCCGGACAGCCGTAGTCTGCGTCCTGAGTGGACTTCATCATAGCGAAAAGCTTTGCCAGTGTGACTCGCAGGGAAAAAGCTTACCAGCACAGCGGACTTATCCCGATCTTGCCCAGAAACATGGACTTGCCTCACACTCCAAAGACACTGCTCTTTCCTGGGCAGGCTAGGAAATGCTCTCAGATGGCCGTGCTCGCTGCCTGCTCCTGCCCAGCTCGTAGTTTTAGGTGCGCACTTCCACCCTGGCATTCAGTGCACAGTCAAGGCAATTGCAAAATCCAGCAGCTGCTCATTCCCAACAATAAGGCGCTGTTTATGCTCTTGCTTCCAGACAAATTCGGCGCTGCCCTTCTTTTCTGCAGCTGCCACCGTGGTCTCTGCATCCTGGAGCCTCAGAGGACGAGCACGATTTTGACAGGAGGGGCTGTATCAGGGCGAAGTCAAAACGCAGGAAAGTAGTCCTGGAACACCTGCCATAAGCATGCCAGCAGTGAATTGAGGGGGCAGAGAGCTCCAGCCACTGTCCTTTAGCAGTCCGAAGAATGCGCACACAAGCCGGCTTCGTTCTTCGCCTCGTACAAGCCACCTCTCTCTGCGACTCCCGGAGGCGAAGGAGCGGCTGCTTCGTGCACAGATGAGGGCAGCGGCAGCCGCAGGCTCCGAAGCCTGGCTTCGGCAGAAAGACGCCGGGGAGTGCCACTTCCCTCCGGACAGCTCCGGACCGCCGTAGTCTGTGTCCTGACAGGACTGCATCTTAGCGAAAAGCTTTGCCAGTGTGACTCGCAGGCAAAATTTTACCAGCACAGCGGAATTATCCCGCTCTTGCCCAGAAACATGGACTTGCCTCACACTCCAAAGACACTGCTCTTTTCCGAGCAGACTAGAAAATGCTCTCAGATGGCCGTGCTCTCTGCCTGCTCCTGCCCAGCTCGTAGTTTTAGGTGCGCACATCCCAGCCTGGCATTCAGTGCACATGAAGGCAATTGCAAAATCCAGCAGCTGCTCATTTCCAAACACAAGTGCGCTGTTTATGCTCTTGCTTCCCGACAAATTCGGTGCAGCCCTTCTTTTCTGCAGCTGCCACCGAGGTCTCTGCATCCTGGAGCCTCAGAGGACGAGCACGATTTAGCCAGGAGAGGCTGTATCAGGGCGAATTCTAAACGCAGGAAAGTAGTCCAGGAACACCGGCCATAAGCATGCCAGCCGTGAATTGAGGCGGCACGGAGCTGCAGCCACTGTCCTTTAGCAGTCCGAAGAATGCGCACACAAGCCGGCTTCGTTCTTCACCTCGTACAAGCCACCTGTTTCTGCGGCTTCCGGAGGCGAAGGAGCGGCTGCTTCGTGCACAGATGAGGGCAGCGGCAGCCGCAGGCTCCGTAGCGCGGCTTCAGCAGAAAGACGCCGGGGAGCGCCACTTCCCTCCGGACAGCTCCGGACAGCCGTAGTCTGCGTCCTGAGTGGACTTCATCATAGCGAAAAGCTTTGCCAGTGTGTCTCGCAGGGAAAAAGCTTACCAGCACAGCGGACTTATCCCGCTCTTGCCCAGAAACATGGACTTGCCTCACACTCCAAAGACACTGCTCTTTCCTAAGCAGGCTAGGAAATGCTCTCAGATGGCCGTGCTCGCTGCCTGCTCCTGCCCAGCTCGTAGTTTTAGGTGCGCACATCCCAGCCTGGCATTCAGTGCACATTGAAGGCAATTGCAAAATTCAGCAGCTGCTCATTCCCAAACACAAGGCGTTGTTTATGCTCTTACTTCTCGAGAAATTCGGCACAGCCCTTCTTTTCTGCAGCTGCCACCGAGGTCTCTGTATCCCGGAGCCTCAGAGGACGAGCACGATTTTCCCTGGAGGGGCTGTATCAGGGCGAAGACAAAACGCAGGAAAGTAGTCCAGGAACACCTGCCATAAGCATGCCAGCCGTGAATTGAGGCGGCACGGAGCTGCAGCCACTGTCCTTTAGCAGTCCGAAGAATGTGCACACAAGCCGGCTTCGTTCTTCGCCTCGTACAAGCCACCGCTTTCAGCGGCTCTCGGAGGTGAAGAAGCGGCTGCTTCGTGCACAGATGAGGGCTGCGGCAGCCGCAGGCTCCGAAGCCTGGCTTCGGCAGAAAGACGCCGGGGAGCGCCACTTCCCTCCGGACAGCTCCGGACCGCCGTAGTCTGTGTCCTGACAGGACTGCATCTTAGCGAAAAGCTTTGCCAGTGTGACTCGCTGGCAAAATTTTACCAGCACAGCGGAATTATCCCGCTCTTGCCCAGAAACATGGACTTACCTCACACTCCAAAGACACTGCTCTTTTCCGAGCAGACTAGAAAATGCTCTCAGATGGCCGTGCTCTCTGCCTGCTCCTGCCCAGCTCGTAGTTTTAGGTGCGCACATCCCAGCCTGGCATTCAGTGCACATGAAGGCAATTGCAAAATCCAGCAGCTGCTCATTCCCAAACACAAGGCGTTGTTTATGCTCTTACTTCCCGACAAATTCGGCACAGCCCTTCTTTTCTGCAGCTGCCACCGAGGTCTCTGCATCCTGGAGCCTCAGAGGACGAGCACGATTTTCTGTGGAGGGGCTGTATCAGGGCGAAGACAAAATGCAGGAAAGTAGTCCAGGAACACCTGCCATAAGCATTGCAGCAGTGAATTGATGCGGCACGGAGCTGCAGCCACTGTCCTTTAGCAGTCCGAAGAATGCGCACACAAGCCGGCTTCGTTCTTCGCGTCGTACACGCCACCTGTCTCTGCGGCTCCCGGAGGCGAAGGAGCGGCTGCTTCGTGCACAGATGAGGGCAGCGGCAGCCGCAGGCTCCGAAGCCTGGCTTCGGCAGAAAGACGCCGGGGAGTGCCACTTCCCTCCGGACAGCTCCGGACCGCCGTAGTCTGTGTCCTGACAGGACTGCATCTTAGCGAAAAGCTTTGCCAGTGTGACTCGCTGGCAAAATTTTACCAGCACAGCGGAATTATCCCGCTCTTGCCCAGAAACATGGACTTGCCTCACACTCCAAAGACACTGCTCTTTTCCGAGCAGACTAGAAAATGCTCTCAGATGGCCGTGCTCTCTGCCTGCTCCTGCCCAGCTCGTAGTTTTAGGTGCGCACATCCCAGCCTGGCATTCAGTGCACAGTCAAGGCAATTGCAAAATCCAGCAGCTGCTCATTTCCAAACACAAGTGCGCTGTTTATGCTCTTGCTTCCCGACAAATTCGGTGCAGCCCTTCTTTTCTGCAGCTGCCACCGAGGTCTCTGCATCCCGGAGCCTCAGAGGACGAGCACGATTTAGCCAGGAGAGGCTGTATCAGGGCGAATTCTAAACGCAGGAAAGTAGTCCAGGAACACCTGCCATAAGCATGCCAGCCGTGAATTGAGGCGGCACGGAGCTGCAGCCACTGTCCTTTAGCAGTCCGAAGAATGCGCACACAAGCCGGCTTCGTTCTTCACCTCGTACAAGCCACCTGTTTCTGCGGCTTCCGGAGGCGAAGGAGCGGCTGCTTCGTGCACAGATGAGGGCAGCGGCAGCCGCAGGCTCCGTAGCGCGGCTTCAGCAGAAAGACGCCGGGGAGCGCCACTTCCCTCCGGACAGCTCCGGACAGCCGTAGTCTGCGTCCTGAGTGGACTTCATCATAGCGAAAAGCTTTGCCAGTGTGTCTCGCAGGGAAAAAGCTTACCAGCACAGCGGACTTATCCCGCTCTTGCCCAGAAACATGGACTTGCCTCACACTCCAAAGACACTGCTCTTTCCTAAGCAGGCTAGGAAATGCTCTCAGATGGCCGTGCTCGCTGCCTGCTCCTGCCCAGCTCGTAGTTTTAGGTGCGCACATCCCAGCCTGGCATTCAGTGCACAGTCAAGGCAATTGCAAAATCCAGCAGCTGCTCATTCCCAAACACAAGGCGTTGTTTATGCTCTTACTTCTCGAGAAATTCGGCACAGCCCTTCTTTTCTGCAGCTGCCACCGAGGTCTCTGTATCCCGGAGCCTCAGAGGACGAGCACGATTTTCCCTGGAGGGGCTGTATCAGGGCGAAGACAAAACGCAGGAAAGTAGTCCAGGAACACCTGCCATAAGCATGCCAGCCGTGAATTGAGGCGGCACGGAGCTGCAGCCACTGTCCTTTAGCAGTCCGAAGAATGCGCACACAAGCCGGCTTCGTTCTTCGCCTCGTACAAGCCACCGCTTTCAGCGGCTCTCGGAGGTGAAGAAGCGGCTGCTTCGTGCACAGATGAGGGCTGCGGCAGCCGCAGGCTCCGAAGCCTGGCTTCGGCAGAAAGACGCCGGGGAGCGCCACTTCCCTCCGGACAGCTCCGGACCGCCGTAGTCTGTGTCCTGACAGGACTGCATCTTAGCGAAAAGCTTTGCCAGTGTGACTCGCTGGCAAAATTTTACCAGCACAGCGGAATTATCCCGCTCTTGCCCAGAAACATGGACTTGCCTCACACTCCAAAGACACTGCTCTTTTCCGAGCAGACTAGAAAATGCTCTCAGATGGCCGTGCTCTCTGCCTGCTCCTGCCCAGCTCGTAGTTTTAGGTGCGCACATCCCAGCCTGGCATTCAGTGCACAGTCAAGGCAATTGCAAAATCCAGCAGCTGCTCATTTCCAAACACAAGTGCGCTGTTTATGCTCTTGCTTCCCGACAAATTCGGTGCAGCCCTTCTTTTCTGCAGCTGCCACCGAGGTCTCTGCATCCCGGAGCCTCAGAGGACGAGCACGATTTTCTGTGGAGGGGCTGTATCAGGGCGAAGACAAAATGCAGGAAAGTAGTCCAGGAACACCTGCCATAAGCATGCCAGCCGTGAATTGAGGCGGCACGGAGCTGCAGCCACTGTCCTTTAGCAGTCCGAAGAATGCGCACACAAGCCGGCCTCGGTCTTCGCCTCGTAGAAGCGACCTGTTTCTGCGGCTCCCGGAGGCGAAGGAGCGGCTGCTTGGTGCACAGATGAGGGCAGCGGCAGCCGCAGGCTCCGTAGCGCGGCTTCAGCAGAAAGACGCCGGGGAGCGGCACGTCCCTCCGGACAGCTCCGGACAGCCGTAGTCTGCGTCCTGAGTGGACTTCATCATAGCGAAAAGCTTTGCCAGTGTGACTCGCAGGGAAAAAGCTTACCAGCACAGCGGACTTATCCAGCTCTTGCCCAGAAACATGGACTTGCCTCACACTCCAAAGACACTGCTCTTTCCTGGGCAGGCTAGGAAATGCTCTCAGATGGCCGTGCTCGCTGCCTGCTCCTGCCCAGCTCGTAGTTTTAGGTGCGCACTTCCACCCTGGCATTCAGTGCACAGTCAAGGCAATTGCAAAATCCAGCAGCTGCTCATTCCCAAACACAAGTGCGCTGTTTATGCTCTTGCTTCCCGAGAAATTCGGCACAGACCTTATTTTCTGCAGCTGCCACCGAGGTCTCTGCATCCCAGGCCCTCAGAGGAGGACCACGATTTAGCCAGGAGGGGCTGTATCAGGGCGAAGTCAAAACGCAGGAAAGTAGTCCAGGAACACCTGCCATAAGCATGCCAGCCGTGAATTGAGGCGGCACGGAGCTGCAGCCACTGTCCTTTAGCAGTCCGAAGAATGCGCACACAAGCCGGCTTCGTTCTTCGCCTCGTACAAGCCACCGCTTTCAGCGGCTCTCGGAGGTGAAGAAGCGGCTGCTTCGTGCACAGATGAGGGCAGCGGCAGCCGCAGGCTCCGTAGCGCGGCTTCAGCAGAAAGACGCCGGGGAGCGCCACTTCCCTCCGGACAGCTCCGGACAGCCGTAGTCTGCGTCCTGAGTGGACTGCATCGTAGCGAAAAGCTTTGCCAGTGTGTCTCGCACGAAAATAGCTTACCAGCACAGCGGCATTATCCCGATCTTCCCCGGAAACATGGACTTGCCTCACACTCCAAAGACACTGCTCTTTCCTGGGCAGGCTAGGAAATGCTCTCAGATGGCCATGCTCTCTGCCTGCTCCTGCCCAGCTCGTAGTTTTAGGTGCGCACATCCCAGCCTGGCATTCAGTGCACAGTCAAGGCAATTGCAAAATCCAGCAGCTGCTCATTCCCAACAATAAGGCGCTGTTTATGCTCTTGCTTCCAGACAAATTCGGCGCTGCCCTTCTTTTCTGCAGCTGCCACCGTGATCTCTGCATCCTGGAGCCTCAGAGGACGAGCACGATTTTGACAGGAGAGGCTGTATCAGGGCGAAGTCAAAACGCAGGAAAGTAGTCCTGGAACACCTGCCATAAGCATGCCAGCAGTGAATTGAGGGGGCAGAGAGCTCCAGCCACTGTCCTTTAGCAGTCCGAAGAATGCGCACACAAGCCGGCTTCGTTCTTCGCCTCGTACAAGCCACCTCTCTCTGCGACTCCCGGAGGCGAAGGAGCGGCTGCTTCGTGCACAGATGAGGGTAGCGGCAGCCGCAGGCTCCGAAGCGTGGCTTCGGCAGAAAGGCGCCGGGGAGCGGCACGTCCCTCCGGACAGCTCCGGACAGCCGTAGTCTGTGTCCTGACAGGACTGCATCTTAGCGAAAAGCTTTGCCAGTGTGACTCGCAGAGAAAAAGCTTACCAGCACAGCGGACTTATCCCGCTCTTGCCCAGAAACATGGACTTGCCTCACACTCCAAAGACACTGCTCTTTCCTAAGCAGGCTAGGAAATGCTCTCAGATGGCCGTGCTCTCTGCCTGCTCCTGCCCAGCTCGTAGTTTTAGGTGCGAACATCCCAGCCTGGCATTCAGTGCACAGTCAAGGCAATTGCAAAATCCAGCAGCTGCTCATTCCCAAACACAAGGCGCTGTTTATGCTCTTGCTTCCCGACAAATTCGGCGCAGCCCTTCTTTTCTGCAGCTGCCACCGAGGTCTCTGCATCCCGGAGCCTCAGAGGAGGACCACGATTTAGCCAGGAGGGGCTGTATCAGGGCGAAGTCAAAACGCAGGAAAGTAGTCCAGGAACACCTGCCATAAGCATGCCAGCCGTGAATTGATGCGGCACGGAGCTGCAGCCACAGTCCTTTAGCAGTCCGAAGAATGCGCACACAAGCCGGCTTCGTTCTTCACCTCGTACAAGCCACCTGTTTCTGCGGCTTCCGGAGGCGAAGGAGCGGCTGCTTCGTGCACAGATGAGGGCAGCGGCAGCCGCAGGCTCCGTAGCGCGGCTTCAGCAGAAAGACGCCGGGGAGCGCCACTTCCCTCTGGACAGATCCGGACAGCCGTAGTCTGCGTCCTGAGTGGACTTCATCATAGCGAAAAGCTTTGCCAGTGTGTCTCGCAGGGAAAATGCTTACCAGCACAGCGGACTTATCCCGCTCTTGCCCAGAAACATGGACTTGCCTCACACTCCAAAGACACTGCTCTTTTCCGAGCAGGCTAGGAAATGCTCTCAGATGGCCGTGCTCGCTGCCTGCTCCTGCCCAGCTCGTAGTTTTAGGTGCGCACATCCCAGCCTGGCATTCAGTGCAAAGTGAAGGCAATTGCAAAATCCAGCAGCTGCTCATTCCCAACAATAAGGCGCTGTTTATGCTCTTGCTTCCAGACAAATTCGGCGCTGCCCTTCTTTTCTGCAGCTGCCACCGTGGTCTCTGCATCCTGGAGCCTCAGAGGACGAGCACGATTTTGACAGGAGAGGCTGTATCAGGGCGAAGTCAAAACGCAGGAAAGTAGTCCTGGAACACCTGCCATAAGCATGCCAGCAGTGAATTGAGGGGGCAGAGAGCTCCAGCCACTGTCCTTTAGCAGTCCGAAGAATGCGCACACAAGCCGGCTTCGTTCTTCGCCTCGTACAAGCCACCTCTCTCTGCGACTCCCGGAGGCGAAGGAGCGGCTGCTTCGTGCACAGATGAGGGCAGCGGCAGCCGCAGGCTCCGAAGCGCGGCTTCGGCAAAAAGACGCCGGGGAGTGCCACTTCCCTCCGGACAGCTCCGGACCGCCGTAGTCTGTGTCCTGACAGGACTGCATCTTAGCGAAAAGCTTTGCCAGTGTGACTCGCTGGCAAAATTTTACCAGCACAGCGGAATTATCCCGCTCTTGCCCAGAAACATGGACTTGCCTCACACTCCAAAGACACTGCTCTTTTCCGAGCAGACTAGAAAATGCTCTCAGATGGCCGTGCTCTCTGCCTGCTCCTGCCCAGCTCGTAGTTTTAGGTGCGCACATCCCAGCCTGGCATTCAGTGCACAGTCAAGGCAATTGCAAAATCCAGCAGCTGCTCATTTCCAAACACAAGTGCGCTGTTTATGCTCTTGCTTCCCGACAAATTCGGCACAGCCCTTCTTTTCTGCAGCTGCCACCGAGGTCTCTGCATCCCGGAGCCTCAGAGGACGAGCACGATTTTCTGTGGAGGGGCTGTATCAGGGCGAAGACAAAATGCAGGAAAGTAGTCCAGGAACACCTGCCATAAGCATTGCAGCAGTGAATTGATGCGGCACGGAGCTGCAGCCACTGTCCTTTAGCAGTCCGAAGAATGCGCACACAAGCCGGCTTCGTTCTTCGCGTCATACACGCCACCTGTCTCTGCGGCTCCCGGAGGCGAAGGAGCGGCTGCTTCGTGCACAGATGAGGGCAGCGGCAGCCGCAGGCTCCGAAGCCTGGCTTCGGCAGAAAGACGCCGGGGAGTGCCACTTCCCTCCGGACAGCTCCGGACCGCCGTAGTCTGTGTCCTGACAGGACTGCATCTTAGCGAAAAGCTTTGCCAGTGTGACTCGCTGGCAAAATTTTACCAGCACAGCGGACTTATCCCGCTCTTGC
The DNA here is from genome assembly GCF_050655825.1 of Lonchura striata. Taxonomy (NCBI): domain Eukaryota; kingdom Metazoa; phylum Chordata; class Aves; order Passeriformes; family Estrildidae; genus Lonchura; species Lonchura striata. The sequence continues at coordinate 35,671,996 of NC_140740.1, forward strand.
CCAGAAACATGGACTTGCCTCACACTCCAAAGACACTGCTCTTTTCCGAGCAGACTAGAAAATGCTCTCAGATGGCCGTGCTCTCTGCCTGCTCCTGCCCAGCTCGTAGTTTTAGGTGCGCACATCCCAGCCTGGCATTCAGTGCACAGTCAAGGCAATTGCAAAATCCAGCAGCTGCTCATTTCCAAACACAAGTGCGCTGTTTATGCTCTTGCTTCCCGACAAATTCGGTGCAGCCCTTCTTTTCTGCAGCTGCCACCGAGGTCTCTGCATCCTGGAGCCTCAGAGGACGAGCACGATTTAGCCAGGAGGGGCTGTATCAGGGCGAAGTCAAAACGCAGGAAAGTAGTCCAGGAACACCTGCCATAAGCATGCCAGCCGTGAATTGATGCGGCACGGAGCTGCAGCCACAGTCCTTTAGCAGTCCGAAGAATGCGCACACAAGCCGGCTTCGTTCTTCACCTCGTACAAGCCACCTGTTTCTGCGGCTTCCGGAGGCGAAGGAGCGGCTGCTTCGTGCACAGATGAGGGCAGCGGCAGCCGCAGGCTCCGTAGCGCGGCTTCAGCAGAAAGACGCCGGGGAGCGCCACTTCCCTCTGGACAGATCCGGACAGCCGTAGTCTGCGTCCTGAGTGGACTTCATCATAGCGAAAAGCTTTGCCAGTGTGTCTCGCAGGGAAAATGCTTACCAGCACAGCGGACTTATCCCGCTCTTGCCCAGAAACATGGACTTGCCTCACACTCCAAAGACACTGCTCTTTCCTGGGCAGGCTAGGAAATGCTCTCAGATGGCCGTGCTCGCTGCCTGCTCCTGCCCAGCTCGTAGTTTTAGGTGCGCACATCCCAGCCTGGCATTCAGTGCAAAGTGAAGGCAATTGCAAAATCCAGCAGCTGCTCATTCCCAACAATAAGGCGCTGTTTATGCTCTTGCTTCCAGACAAATTCGGCGCTGCCCTTCTTTTCTGCAGCTGCCACCGTGGTCTCTGCATCCTGGAGCCTCAGAGGACGAGCACGATTTTGACAGGAGAGGCTGTATCAGGGCGAAGTCAAAACGCAGGAAAGTAGTCCTGGAACACCTGCCATAAGCATGCCAGCAGTGAATTGAGGGGGCAGAGAGCTCCAGCCACTGTCCTTTAGCAGTCCGAAGAATGCGCACACAAGCCGGCTTCGTTCTTCGCCTCGTACAAGCCACCTCTCTCTGCGACTCCCGGAGGCGAAGGAGCGGCTGCTTCGTGCACAGATGAGGGCAGCGGCAGCCGCAGGCTCCGTAGCGCGGCTTCGGCAAAAAGACGCCGGGGAGTGCCACTTCCCTCCGGACAGCTCCGGACAGCCGTAGTCTGTGTCCTGACAGGACTGCATCTTAGCGAAAAGCTTTGCCAGTGTGACTCGCTGGCAAAATTTTACCAGCACAGCGGAATTATCCCGCTCTTGCCCAGAAACATGGACTTGCCTCACACTCCAAAGACACTGCTCTTTTCCGAGCAGACTAGAAAATGCTCTCAGATGGCCGTGCTCTCTGCCTGCTCCTGCCCAGCTCGTAGTTTTAGGTGCGCACATCCCAGCCTGGCATTCAGTGCACAGTCAAGGCAATTGCAAAATCCAGCAGCTGCTCATTTCCAAACACAAGTGCGCTGTTTATGCTCTTGCTTCCCGACAAATTCGGTGCAGCCCTTCTTTTCTGCAGCTGCCACCGAGGTCTCTGCATCCTGGAGCCTCAGAGGACGAGCACGATTTCGCCAGGAGAGGCTGTATCAGGGCGAATTCTAAACGCAGGAAAGTAGTCCAGGAACACCGGCCATAAGCATGCCAGCCGTGAATTGAGGCGGCACGGAGCTGCAGCCACTGTCCTTTAGCAGTCCGAAGAATGCGCACACAAGCCGGCTTCGTTCTTCACCTCGTACAAGCCACCTGTTTCTGCGGCTTCCGGAGGCGAAGGAGCGGCTGCTTCGTGCACAGATGAGGGCAGCGGCAGCCGCAGGCTCCGTAGCGCGGCTTCAGCAGAAAGACGCCGGGGAGCGGCACGTCCCTCCGGACAGCTCCGGACAGCCGTAGTCTGCGTCCTGAGTGGACTTCATCATAGCGAAAAGCTTTGCCAGTGTGTCTCGCAGGGAAAAAGCTTACCAGCACAGCGGACTTATCCCGCTCTTGCCCAGAAACATGGACTTGCCTCACACTCCAAAGACACTGCTCTTTTCTAAGCAGGCTAGGAAATGCTCTCAGATGGCCGTGCTGTCTGCCTGCTCCTGCCCAGCTCGTAGTTTTAGGTGCGAACATCCCAGCCTGGCATTCAGTGCACAGTGAAGGCAATTGCAAAATCCAGCAGCTGCTCATTCCCAAACACAAGGCGCTGTTTATGCTCTTGCTTCCCGACAAATTCGGCGCAGCCCTTCTTTTCTGCAGCTGCCACCGAGGTCTCTGCATCCCGGAGCCTCAGAGGACGAGCACGATTTAGCCAGGAGGGGCTGTATCAGGGCGAAGTCAAAACGCAGGAAAGTAGTCCAGGAACACCTGCCATAAGCATGCCAGCCGTGAATTGATGCGGCACGGAGCTGCAGCCACAGTCCTTTAGCAGTCCGAAGAATGCGCACACAAGCCGGCTTCGTTCTTCACCTCGTACAAGCCACCTGTTTCTGCGGCTTCCGGAGGCGAAGGAGCGGCTGCTTCGTGCACAGATGAGGGCAGCGGCAGCCGCAGGCTCCGTAGCGCGGCTTCAGCAGAAAGACGCCGGGGAGCGCCACTTCCCTCTGGACAGATCCGGACAGCCGTAGTCTGCGTCCTGAGTGGACTTCATCATAGCGAAAAGCTTTGCCAGTGTGTCTCGCAGGGAAAATGCTTACCAGCACAGCGGACTTATCCCGCTCTTGCCCAGAAACATGGACTTGCCTCACACTCCAAAGACACTGCTCTTTCCTGGGCAGGCTAGGAAATGCTCTCAGATGGCCGTGCTCGCTGCCTGCTCCTGCCCAGCTCGTAGTTTTAGGTGCGCACATCCCAGCCTGGCATTCAGTGCAAAGTGAAGGCAATTGCAAAATCCAGCAGCTGCTCATTCCCAACAATAAGGCGCTGTTTATGCTCTTGCTTCCAGACAAATTCGGCGCTGCCCTTCTTTTCTGCAGCTGCCACCGTGGTCTCTGCATCCTGGAGCCTCAGAGGACGAGCACGATTTTCCCTGGATGGGCTGTATCAGGGCGAAGTCAAAACGCAGGAAAGTAGTCCTGGAACACCTGCCATAAGCATGCCAGCAGTGAATTGAGGGGGCAGAGAGCTCCAGCCACTGTCCTTTAGCAGTCCGAAGAATGCGCACACAAGCCGGCTTCGTTCTTCGCCTCGTACAAGCCACCTCTCTCTGCGACTCCCGGAGGCGAAGGAGCGGCTGCTTCGTGCACAGATGAGGGCAGCGGCAGCCGCAGGCTCCGTAGCGCGGCTTCGGCAAAAAGACGCCGGGGAGTACCACTTCCCTCCGGACAGCTCCGGACCGCCGTAGTCTGTGTCCTGACAGGACTGCATCTTAGCGAAAAGCTTTGCCAGTGTGACTCGCTGGCAAAATTTTACCAGCACAGCGGAATTATCCCGCTCTTGCCCAGAAACATGGACTTGCCTCACACTCCAAAGACACTGCTCTTTTCCGAGCAGACTAGAAAATGCTCTCAGATGGCCGTGCTCTCTGCCTGCTCCTGCCCAGCTCGTAGTTTTAGGTGCGCACATCCCAGCCTGGCATTCAGTGCACAGTCAAGGCAATTGCAAAATCCAGCAGCTGCTCATTTCCAAACACAAGTGCGCTGTTTATGCTCTTGCTTCCCGACAAATTCGGCACAGCCCTTCTTTTCTGCAGCTGCCACCGAGGTCTCTGCATCCCGGAGCCTCAGAGGACGAGCACGATTTTCTGTGGAGGGGCTGTATCAGGGCGAAGACAAAATGCAGGAAAGTAGTCCAGGAACACCTGCCATAAGCATTGCAGCAGTGAATTGATGCGGCACGGAGCTGCAGCCACTGTCCTTTAGCAGTCCGAAGAATGCGCACACAAGCCGGCTTCGTTCTTCGCGTCATACACGCCACCTGTCTCTGCGGCTCCCGGAGGCGAAGGAGCGGCTGCTTCGTGCACAGATGAGGGCAGCGGCAGCCGCAGGCTCCGAAGCCTGGCTTCGGCAGAAAGACGCCGGGGAGTGCCACTTCCCTCCGGACAGCTCCGGACCGCCGTAGTCTGTGTCCTGACAGGACTGCATCTTAGCGAAAAGCTTTGCCAGTGTGACTCGCTGGCAAAATTTTACCAGCACAGCGGAATTATCCCGCTCTTGCCCAGAAACATGGACTTGCCTCACACTCCAAAGACACTGCTCTTTTCCGAGCAGACTAGAAAATGCTCTCAGATGGCCGTGCTCTCTGCCTGCTCCTGCCCAGCTCGTAGTTTTAGGTGCGCACATCCCAGCCTGGCATTCAGTGCACAGTCAAGGCAATTGCAAAATCCAGCAGCTGCTCATTTCCAAACACAAGTGCGCTGTTTATGCTCTTGCTTCCCGACAAATTCGGTGCAGCCCTTCTTTTCTGCAGCTGCCACCGAGGTCTCTGCATCCTGGAGCCTCAGAGGACGAGCACGATTTAGCCAGGAGAGGCTGTATCAGGGCGAATTCTAAACGCAGGAAAGTAGTCCAGGAACACCGGCCATAAGCATGCCAGCCGTGAATTGAGGCGGCACGGAGCTGCAGCCACTGTCCTTTAGCAGTCCGAAGAATGCGCACACAAGCCGGCTTCGTTCTTCACCTCGTACAAGCCACCTGTTTCTGCGGCTTCCGGAGGCGAAGGAGCGGCTGCTTCGTGCACAGATGAGGGCAGCGGCAGCCGCAGGCTCCGTAGCGCGGCTTCAGCAGAAAGACGCCGGGGAGCGGCACGTCCCTCCGGACAGCTCCGGACAGCCGTAGTCTGCGTCCTGAGTGGACTTCATCATAGCGAAAAGCTTTGCCAGTGTGTCTCGCAGGGAAAAAGCTTACCAGCACAGCGGACTTATCCCGCTCTTGCCCAGAAACATGGACTTGCCTCACACTCCAAAGACACTGCTCTTTCCTAAGCAGGCTAGGAAATGCTCTCAGATGGCCGTGCTCGCTGCCTGCTCCTGCCCAGCTCGTAGTTTTAGGTGCGCACATCCCAGCCTGGCATTCAGTGCACATGAAGGCAATTGCAAATTCCAGCAGCTGCTCATTCCCAAACACAAGGCGTTGTTTATGCTCTTACTTCCCGACAAATTCGGCACAGCCCTTCTTTTCTGCAGCTGCCACCGAGGTCTCTGCATCCTGGAGCCTCAGAGGACGAGCACGATTTTCTGTGGAGGGGCTGTATCAGGGCGAAGACAAAATGCAGGAAAGTAGTCCAGGAACACCTGCCATAAGCATTGCAGCAGTGAATTGATGCGGCACGGAGCTGCAGCCACTGTCCTTTAGCAGTCCGAAGAATGCGCACACAAGCCGGCTTCGTTCTTCGCGTCATACACGCCACCTGTCTCTGCGGCTCCCGGAGGCGAAGGAGCGGCTGCTTCGTGCACAGATGAGGGCAGCGGCAGCCGCAGGCTCCGAAGCCTGGCTTCGGCAGAAAGACGCCGGGGAGTGCCACTTCCCTCCGGACAGCTCCGGACCGCCGTAGTCTGTGTCCTGACAGGACTGCATCTTAGCGAAAAGCTTTGCCAGTGTGACTCGCAGGCAAAATTTTACCAGCACAGCGGACTTATCCCGCTCTTGCCCAGAAACATGGACTTGCCTCACACTCCAAAGACACTGCTCTTTTCCGAGCAGACTAGAAAATGCTCTCAGATGGCCGTGCTCTCTGCCTGCTCCTGCCCAGCTCGTAGTTTTAGGTGCGCACATCCCAGCCTGGCATTCAGTGCACAGTCAAGGCAATTGCAAAATCCAGCAGCTGCTCATTTCCAAACACAAGTGCGCTGTTTATGCTCTTGCTTCCCGACAAATTCGGTGCAGCCCTTCTTTTCTGCAGCTGCCACCGAGGTCTCTGCATCCTGGAGCCTCAGAGGACGAGCACGATTTAGCCAGGAGAGGCTGTATCAGGGCGAATTCTAAACGCAGGAAAGTAGTCCAGGAACACCGGCCATAAGCATGCCAGCCGTGAATTGAGGCGGCACGGAGCTGCAGCCACTGTCCTTTAGCAGTCCGAAGAATGCGCACACAAGCCGGCTTCGTTCTTCACCTCGTACAAGCCACCTGTTTCTGCGGCTTCCGGAGGCGAAGGAGCGGCTGCTTCGTGCACAGATGAGGGCAGCGGCAGCCGCAGGCTCCGTAGCGCGGCTTCAGCAGAAAGACGCCGGGGAGCGCCACTTCCCTCCGGACAGCTCCGGACAGCCGTAGTCTGCGTCCTGAGTGGACTTCATCATAGCGAAAAGCTTTGCCAGTGTGTCTCGCAGGGAAAAAGCTTACCAGCACAGCGGACTTATCCCGCTCTTGCCCAGAAACATGGACTTGCCTCACACTCCAAAGACACTGCTCTTTCCTAAGCAGGCTAGGAAATGCTCTCAGATGGCCGTGCTCGCTGCCTGCTCCTGCCCAGCTCGTAGTTTTAGGTGCGCACATCCCAGCCTGGCATTCAGTGCACAGTCAAGGCAATTGCAAAATCCAGCAGCTGCTCATTCCCAAACACAAGGCGTTGTTTATGCTCTTACTTCCCGACAAATTCGGCACAGCCCTTCTTTTCTGCAGCTGCCACCGAGGTCTCTGTATCCCGGAGCCTCAGAGGACGAGCACGATTTTCCCTGGAGGGGCTGTATCAGGGCGAAGACAAAACGCAGGAAAGTAGTCCAGGAACACCGGCCATAAGCATGCCAGCCGTGAATTGAGGCGGCACGGAGCTGCAGCCACTGTCCTTTAGCAGTCCGAAGAATGCGCACACAAGCCGGCTTCGTTCTTCGCCTCGTACAAGCCACCGCTTTCAGCGGCTCTCGGAGGTGAAGAAGCGGCTGCTTCGTGCACAGATGAGGGCTGCGGCAGCCGCAGGCTCCGAAGCCTGGCTTCGGCAGAAAGACGCCGGGGAGCGCCACTTCCCTCCGGACAGCTCCGGACCGCCGTAGTCTGTGTCCTGACAGGACTGCATCTTAGCGAAAAGCTTTGCCAGTGTGACTCGCTGGCAAAATTTTACCAGCACAGCGGACTTATCCCGCTCTTGCCCAGAAACATGGACTTGCCTCACACTCCAAAGACACTGCTCTTTTCCGAGCAGACTAGGAAATGCTCTCAGATGGCCGTGCTCTCTGCCTGCTCCTGCCCAGCTCGTAGTTTTAGGTGCGCACATCCCAGCCTGGCATTCAGTGCACAGTCAAGGCAATTGCAAAATCCAGCAGCTGCTCATTTCCAAACACAAGTGCGCTGTTTATGCTCTTGCTTCCCGACAAATTCGGCACAGCCCTTCTTTTCTGCAGCTGCCACCGAGGTCTCTGCATCCCGGAGCCTCAGAGGACGAGCACGATTTTCTGTGGAGGGGCTGTATCAGGGCGAAGACAAAATGCAGGAAAGTAGTCCAGGAACACCTGCCATAAGCATTGCAGCAGTGAATTGATGCGGCACGGAGCTGCAGCCACTGTCCTTTAGCAGTCCGAAGAATGCGCACACAAGCCGGCTTCGTTCTTCGCGTCATACACGCCACCTGTCTCTGCGGCTCCCGGAGGCGAAGGAGCGGCTGCTTCGTGCACAGATGAGGGCAGCGGCAGCCGCAGGCTCCGAAACCTGGCTTCGGCAGAAAGACGCCGGGGAGTGCCACTTCCCTCCGGACAGCTCCGGACCGCCGTAGTCTGTGTCCTGACAGGACTGCATCTTAGCGAAAAGCTTTGCCAGTGTGACTCGCTGGCAAAATTTTACCAGCACAGCGGAATTATCCCGCTCTTGCCCAGAAACATGGACTTGCCTCACACTCCAAAGACACTGCTCTTTTCCGAGCAGACTAGAAAATGCTCTCAGATGGCCGTGCTCTCTGCCTGCTCCTGCCCAGCTCGTAGTTTTAGGTGCGCACATCCCAGCCTGGCATTCAGTGCACAGTCAAGGCAATTGCAAAATCCAGCAGCTGCTCATTTCCAAACACAAGTGCGCTGTTTATGCTCTTGCTTCCCGACAAATTCGGTGCAGCCCTTCTTTTCTGCAGCTGCCACCGAGGTCTCTGCATCCTGGAGCCTCAGAGGACGAGCACGATTTTCTGTGGAGGGGCTGTATCAGGGCGAAGACAAAATGCAGGAAAGTAGTCCAGGAACACCTGCCATAAGCATTGCAGCAGTGAATTGATGCGGCACGGAGCTGCAGCCGCTGTCCTTTAGCAGTCCGAAGAATGCGCACACAAGCCGGCTTCGTTCTTCGCGTCATACACGCCACCTGTCTCTGCGGCTCCCGGAGGCGAAGGAGCGGCTGCTTCGTGCACAGATGAGGGCAGCGGCAGCCGCAGGCTCCGAAGCCTGGCTTCGGCAGAAAGACGCCGGGGAGTGCCACTTCCCTCCGGACAGCTCCGGACCGCCGTAGTCTGTGTCCTGACAGGACTGCATCTTAGCGAAAAGCTTTGCCAGTGTGACTCGCAGGCAAAATTTTACCAGCACAGCGGACTTATCCCGCTCTTGCCCAGAAACATGGACTTGCCTCACACTCCAAAGACACTGCTCTTTTCCGAGCAGACTAGGAAATGCTCTCAGATGGCCGTGCTCTCTGCCTGCTCCTGCCCAGCTCGTAGTTTTAGGTGCGCACATCCCAGCCTGGCATTCAGTGCACAGTGAAGGCAATTGCAAAATCCAGCAGCTGCTCATTTCCAAACACAAGTGCGCTGTTTATGCTCTTGCTTCCCGACAAATTCGGTGCAGCCCTTCTTTTCTGCAGCTGCCACCGAGGTCTCTGCATCCTGGAGCCTCAGAGGACGAGCACGATTTAGCCAGGAGAGGCTGTATCAGGGCGAATTCTAAACGCAGGAAAGTAGTCCAGGAACACCGGCCATAAGCATGCCAGCCGTGAATTGAGGCGGCACGGAGCTGCAGCCACAGTCCTTTAGCAGTCCGAAGAATGCGCACACAAGCCGGCTTCGTTCTTCACCTCGTACAAGCCACCTGTTTCTGCGGCTTCCGGAGGCGAAGGAGCGGCTGCTTCGTGCACAGATGAGGGCAGCGGCAGCCGCAGGCTCCGTAGCGTGGCTTCAGCAGAAAGACGCCGGGGAGCGGCACTTCCCTCCGGACAGCTCCGGACAGCCGTAGTCTGCGTCCTGAGTGGACTTCATCATAGCGAAAAGCTTTGCCAGTGTGTCTCGCAGGGAAAAAGCTTACCAGCACAGCGGACTTATCCCGCTCTTGCCCAGAAACATGGACTTGCCTCACACTCCAAAGACACTGCTCTTTCCTAAGCAGGCTAGGAAATGCTCTCAGATGGCCGTGCTCGCTGCCTGCTCCTGCCCAGCTCGTAGTTTTAGGTGCGCACATCCCAGCCTGGCATTCAGTGCACATGAAGGCAATTGCAAAATCCAGCAGCTGCTCATTCCCAAACACAAGGCGTTGTTTATGCTCTTACTTCCCGACAAATTCGGCACAGCCCTTCTTTTCTGCAGCTGCCACCGAGGTCTCTGCATCCTGGAGCCTCAGAGGACGAGCACGATTTTCTGTGGAGGGGCTGTATCAGGGCGAAGACAAAATGCAGGAAAGTAGTCCAGGAACACCTGCCATAAGCATTGCAGCAGTGAATTGATGCGGCACGGAGCTGCAGCCACTGTCCTTTAGCAGTCCGAAGAATGCGCACACAAGCCGGCTTCGTTCTTCGCGTCATACACGCCACCTGTCTCTGCGGCTCCCGGAGGCGAAGGAGCGGCTGCTTCGTGCACAGATGAGGGCAGCGGCAGCCGCAGGCTCCGAAGCCTGGCTTCGGCAGAAAGACGCCGGGGAGTGCCACTTCCCTCCGGACAGCTCCGGACCGCCGTAGTCTGTGTCCTGACAGGACTGCATCTTAGCGAAAAGCTTTGCCAGTGTGACTCGCAGGCAAAATTTTACCAGCACAGCGGACTTATCCCGCTCTTGCCCAGAAACATGGACTTGCCTCACACTCCAAAGACACTGCTCTTTTCCGAGCAGACTAGAAAATGCTCTCAGATGGCCGTGCTCTCTGCCTGCTCCTGCCCAGCTCGTAGTTTTAGGTGCGCACATCCCAGCCTGGCATTCAGTGCACAGTCAAGGCAATTGCAAAATCCAGCAGCTGCTCATTTCCAAACACAAGTGCGCTGTTTATGCTCTTGCTTCCCGACAAATTCGGTGCAGCCCTTCTTTTCTGCAGCTGCCACCGAGGTCTCTGCATCCTGGAGCCTCAGAGGACGAGCACGATTTAGCCAGGAGAGGCTGTATCAGGGCGAATTCTAAACGCAGGAAAGTAGTCCAGGAACACCGGCCATAAGCATGCCAGCCGTGAATTGAGGCGGCACGGAGCTGCAGCCACTGTCCTTTAGCAGTCCGAAGAATGCGCACACAAGCCGGCTTCGTTCTTCACCTCGTACAAGCCACCTGTTTCTGCGGCTTCCGGAGGCGAAGGAGCGGCTGCTTCGTGCACAGATGAGGGCAGCGGCAGCCGCAGGCTCCGTAGCGTGGCTTCAGCAGAAAGACGCCGGGGAGCGGCACTTCCCTCCGGACAGCTCCGGACAGCCGTAGTCTGCGTCCTGAGTGGACTTCATCATAGCGAAAAGCTTTGCCAGTGTGTCTCGCAGGGAAAAAGCTTACCAGCACAGCGGACTTATCCCGCTCTTGCCCAGAAACATGGACTTGCCTCACACTCCAAAGACACTGCTCTTTCCTAAGCAGGCTAGGAAATGCTCTCAGATGGCCGTGCTCGCTGCCTGCTCCTGCCCAGCTCGTAGTTTTAGGTGCGCACATCCCAGCCTGGCATTCAGTGCACAGTCAAGGCAATTGCAAAATCCAGCAGCTGCTCATTCCCAAACACAAGGCGTTGTTTATGCTCTTACTTCTCGAGAAATTCGGCACAGCCCTTCTTTTCTGCAGCTGCCACCGAGGTCTCTGTATCCCGGAGCCTCAGAGGACGAGCACGATTTTCCCTGGAGGGGCTGTATCAGGGCGAAGACAAAACGCAGGAAAGTAGTCCAGGAACACCTGCCATAAGCATGCCAGCCGTGAATTGAGGCGGCACGGAGCTGCAGCCACTGTCCTTTAGCAGTCCGAAGAATGCGCACACAAGCCGGCTTCGTTCTTCGCCTCGTACAAGCCACCGCTTTCAGCGGCTCTCGGAGGTGAAGAAGCGGCTGCTTCGTGCACAGATGAGGGCTGCGGCAGCCGCAGGCTCCGAAGCGTGGCTTCGGCAGAAAGACGCCGGGGAGCGGCACTTCCCTCCGGACAGCTCCGGACAGCCGTAGTCTGTGTCCTGACAGGACTGCATCTTAGCGAAAAGCTTTGCCAGTGTGACTCGCTGGCAAAATTTTACCAGCACAGCGGAATTATCCCGCTCTTGCCCAGAAACATGGACTTGCCTCACACTCCAAAGACACTGCTCTTTTCCGAGCAGACTAGGAAATGCTCTCAGATGGCCGTGCTCTCTGCCTGCTCCTGCCCAGCTCGTAGTTTTAGGTGCGCACATCCCAGCCTGGCATTCAGTGCACAGTCAAGGCAATTGCAAAATCCAGCAGCTGCTCATTTCCAAACACAAGTGCGCTGTTTATGCTCTTGCTTCCCGACAAATTCGGCACAGCCCTTCTTTTCTGCAGCTGCCACCGAGGTCTCTGCATCCCGGAGCCTCAGAGGACGAGCACGATTTTCTGTGGAGGGGCTGTATCAGGGCGAAGACAAAATGCAGGAAAGTAGTCCAGGAACACCTGCCATAAGCATTGCAGCAGTGAATTGATGCGGCACGGAGCTGCAGCCACTGTCCTTTAGCAGTCCGAAGAATGCGCACACAAGCCGGCTTCGTTCTTCGCGTCATACACGCCACCTGTCTCTGCGGCTCCCGGAGGCGAAGGAGCGGCTGCTTCGTGCACAGATGAGGGCAGCGGCAGCCGCAGGCTCCGAAACCTGGCTTCGGCAGAAAGACGCCGGGGAGTGCCACTTCCCTCCGGACAGCTCCGGACCGCCGTAGTCTGTGTCCTGACAGGACTGCATCTTAGCGAAAAGCTTTGCCAGTGTGACTCGCTGGCAAAATTTTACAAGCACAGCGGAATTATCCCGCTCTTGCCCAGAAACATGGACTTGCCTCACACTCCAAAGACACTGCTCTTTTCCGAGCAGACTAGAAAATGCTCTCAGATGGCCGTGCTCTCTGCCTGCTCCTGCCCAGCTCGTAGTTTTAGGTGCGCACATCCCAGCCTGGCATTCAGTGCACAGTCAAGGCAATTGCAAAATCCAGCAGCTGCTCATTTCCAAACACAAGTGCGCTGTTTATGCTCTTGCTTCCCGACAAATTCGGCACAGCCCTTCTTTTCTGCAGCTGCCACCGAGGTCTCTGCATCCTGGAGCCTCAGAGGACGAGCACGATTTAGCCAGGAGAGGCTGTATCAGGGCGAATTCTAAACGCAGGAAAGTAGTCCAGGAACACCTGCCATAAGCATGCCAGCCGTGAATTGAGGCGGCACGGAGCTGCAGCCACTGTCCTTTAGCAGTCCGAAGAATGCGCACACAAGCCGGCTTCGTTCTTCACCTCGTACAAGCCACCTGTTTCTGCGGCTTCCGGAGGCGAAGGAGCGGCTGCTTCGTGCACAGATGAGGGCAGCGGCAGCCGCAGGCTCCGTAGCGCGGCTTCAGCAGAAAGACGCCGGGGAGCGCCACTTCCCTCCGGACAGCTCCGGACAGCCGTAGTCTGCGTCCTGAGTGGACTTCATCATAGCGAAAAGCTTTGCCAGTGTGTCTCGCAGGGAAAAAGCTTACCAGCACAGCGGACTTATCCCGCTCTTGCCCAGAAACATGGACTTGCCTCACACTCCAAAGACACTGCTCTTTCCTAAGCAGGCTAGGAAATGCTCTCAGATGGCCGTGCTCGCTGCCTGCTCCTGCCCAGCTCGTAGTTTTAGGTGCGCACATCCCAGCCTGGCATTCAGTGCACAGTCAAGGCAATTGCAAAATCCAGCAGCTGCTCATTCCCAAACACAAGGCGTTGTTTATGCTCTTACTTCTCGAGAAATTCGGCACAGCCCTTCTTTTCTGCAGCTGCCACCGAGGTCTCTGTATCCCGGAGCCTCAGAGGACGAGCACGATTTTCCCTGGAGGGGCTGTATCAGGGCGAAGACAAAACGCAGGAAAGTAGTCCAGGAACACCTGCCATAAGCATGCCAGCCGTGAATTGAGGCGGCACGGAGCTGCAGCCACTGTCCTTTAGCAGTCCGAAGAATGCGCACACAAGCCGGCTTCGTTCTTCGCCTCGTACAAGCCACCGCTTTCAGCGGCTCTCGGAGGTGAAGAAGCGGCTGCTTCGTGCACAGATGAGGGCTGCGGCAGCCGCAGGCTCCGAAGCGTGGCTTCGGCAGAAAGACGCCGGGGAGCGCCACTTCCCTCCGGACAGCTCCGGACCGCCGTAGTCTGTGTCCTGACAGGACTGCATCTTAGCGAAAAGCTTTGCCAGTGTGACTCGCAGAGAAAAAGCTTACCAGCACAGCGGACTTATCCCGCTCTTGCCCAGAAACATGGACTTGCCTCACACTCCAAAGACACTGCTCTTTCCTAAGCAGGCTAGGAAATGCTCTCAGATGGCCGTGCTGTCTGCCTGCTCCTGCCCAGCTCGTAGTTTTAGGTGCGAACATCCCAGCCTGGCATTCAGTGCACATGAAGGCAATTGCAAAATCCAGCAGCTGCTCATTCCCAAACACAAGGCGCTGTTTATGCTCTTGCTTCCCGACAAATTCGGCGCAGCCCTTCTTTTCTGCAGCTGCCACCGAGGTCTCTGCATCCCGGAGCCTCAGAGGACGAGCACGATTTTGACAGGAGGGGCTGTATCAGGGCGAAGTCAAAACGCAGGAAAGTAGTCCAGGAACACCTGCCATAAGCATGCCAGCCGTGAATTGATGCGGCACGGAGCTGCAGCCACAGTCCTTTAGCAGTCCGAAGAATGCGCACACAAGCCGGCTTCGTTCTTCACCTCGTACAAGCCACCTGTTTCTGCGGCTTCCGGAGGCGAAGGAGCGGCTGCTTCGTGCACAGATGAGGGCAGCGGCAGCCGCAGGCTCCGTAGCGCGGCTTCAGCAGAAAGACGCCGGGGAGCGCCACTTCCCTCCGGACAGCTCCGGACCGCCGTAGTCTGTGTCCTGACAGGACTGCATCTTAGCGAAAAGCTTTGCCAGTGTGACTCGCAGGCAAAATTTTACCAGCACAGCGGAATTATCCCGCTCTTGCCCAGAAACATGGACTTGCCTCACACTCCAAAGACACTGCTCTTTTCCGAGCAGACTAGAAAATGCTCTCAGATGGCCGTGCTCTCTGCCTGCTCCTGCCCAGCTCGTAGTTTTAGGTGCGCACATCCCAGCCTGGCATTCAGTGCACAGTCAAGGCAATTGCAAAATCCAGCAGCTGCTCATTTCCAAACACAAGTGCGCTGTTTATGCTCTTGCTTCCCGACAAATTCAGTGCAGCCCTTCTTTTCTGCAGCTGCCACCGAGGTCTCTGCATCCTGGAGCCTCAGAGGACGAGCACGATTTAGCCAGGAGAGGCTGTATCAGGGCGAATTCTAAACGCAGGAAAGTAGTCCAGGAACACCTGCCATAAGCATGCCAGCCGTGAATTGAGGCGGCACGGAGCTGCAGCCACTGTCCTTTAGCAGTCCGAAGAATGCGCACACAAGCCGGCTTCGTTCTTCACCTCGTACAAGCCACCTGTTTCTGCGGCTTCCGGAGGCGAAGGAGCGGCTGCTTCGTGCACAGATGAGGGCAGCGGCAGCCGCAGGCTCCGTAGCGCGGCTTCAGCAGAAAGACGCCAGGGAGCGGCACTTCCCTCCGGACAGCTCCGGACAGCCGTAGTCTGCGTCCTGAGTGGACTTCATCATAGCGAAAAGCTTTGCCAGTGTGTCTCGCAGGGAAAAAGCTTACCAGCACAGTGGACTTATCCAGCTCTTGCCCAGAAACATGGACTTGCCTCACACTCCAAAGACACTGCTCTTTCCTGGGCAGGCTAGGAAATGCTCTCAGATGGCCGTGCTCGCTGCCTGCTCCTGCCCAGCTCGTAGTTTTAGGTGCGCACATCCCAGCCTGGCATTCAGTGCACAGTCAAGGCAATTGCAAAATCCAGCAGCTGCTCATTCCCAAACACAAGGCGTTGTTTATGCTCTTACTTCTCGAGAAATTCGGCACAGCCCTTCTTTTCTGCAGCTGCCACCGAGGTCTCTGTATCCCGGAGCCTCAGAGGACGAGCACGATTTTCCCTGGAGGGGCTGTATCAGGGCGAAGTCAAAACGCAGGAAAGTAGTCCAGGAACACCTGCCATAAGCATGCCAGCCGTGAATTGAGGCGGCACGGAGCTGCAGCCACTGTCCTTTAGCAGTCCGAAGAATGCGCACACAAGCCGGCTTCGTTCTTCGCCTCGTACAAGCCACCGCTTTCAGCGGCTCTCGGAGGTGAAGAAGCGGCTGCTTCGTGCACAGATGAGGGCTGCGGCAGCCGCAGGCTCCGAAGCCTGGCTTCGGCAGAAAGACGCCGGGGAGCGCCACTTCCCTCCGGACAGCTCCGGACCGCCGTAGTCTGTGTCCTGACAGGACTGCATCTTAGCGAAAAGCTTTGCCAGTGTGACTCGCTGGCAAAATTTTACCAGCACAGCGGAATTATCCCGCTCTTGCCCAGAAACATGGACTTGCCTCACACTCCAAAGACACTGCTCTTTTCCGAGCAGACTAGAAAATGCTCTCAGATGGCCGTGCTCTCTGCCTGCTCCTGCCCAGCTCGTAGTTTTAGGTGCGCACATCCCAGCCTGGCATTCAGTGCACAGTCAAGGCAATTGCAAAATCCAGCAGCTGCTCATTTCCAAACACAAGTGCGCTGTTTATGCTCTTGCTTCCCGACAAATTCGGTGCAGCCCTTCTTTTCTGCAGCTGCCACCGAGGTCTCTGCATCCTGGAGCCTCAGAGGACGAGCACGATTTAGCCAGGACAGGCTGTATCAGGGCGAATTCTAAACGCAGGAAAGTAGTCCAGGAACACCTGCCATAAGCATGCCAGCCGTGAATTGAGGCGGCACGGAGCTGCAGCCACTGTCCTTTAGCAGTCCGAAGAATGCGCACACAAGCCGGCTTCGTTCTTCGCGTCGTACAAGCCACCGCTTTCAGCGGCTCTCGGAGGTGAAGAAGCGGCTGCTTCGTGCACAGATGAGGGCAGCGGCAGCCGCAGGCTCCGAAGCCTGGCTTCGGCAGAAAGACGCCGGGGAGTGCCACTTCCCTCCGGACAGCTCCGGACCGCCGTAGTCTGTGTCCTGACAGGACTGCATCTTAGCGAAAAGCTTTGCCAGTGTGACTCGCAGGCAAAAGTTTACCAGCACAGCGGAATTATCCCGCTCTTGCCCAGAAACATGGACTTGCCTCACACTCCAAAGACACTGCTCTTTTCCGAGCAGGCTAGGAAATGCTCTCAGATGGCCGTGCTCGCTGCCTGCTCCTGCCCAGCTCGTAGTTTTAGGTGCGCACATCCCAGCCTGGCATTCAGTGCAAAGTGAAGGCAATTGCAAAATCCAGCAGCTGCTCATTCCCAAACACAAGGCGTTGTTTATGCTCTTACTTCTCGAGAAATTCGGCACAGCCCTTCTTTTCTGCAGCTGCCACCGAGGTCTCTGCATCCCGGAGCCTCAGAGGACGAGCACGATTTTCTGTGGAGGGGCTGTATCAGGGCGAAGACAAAATGCAGGAAAGTAGTCCAGGAACACCTGCCATAAGCATTGCAGCAGTGAATTGATGCGGCACGGAGCTGCAGCCACTGTCCTTTAGCAGTCCGAAGAATGCGCACACAAGCCGGCTTCGTTCTTCGCGTCATACACGCCACCTGTCTCTGCGGCTCCCGGAGGCGAAGGAGCGGCTGCTTCGTGCACAGATGAGGGCAGCGGCAGCCGCAGGCTCCGAAGCCTGGCTTCGGCAGAAAGACGCCGGGGAGTGCCACTTCCCTCCGGACAGCTCCGGACCGCCGTAGTCTGTGTCCTGACAGGACTGCATCTTAGCGAAAAGCTTTGCCAGTGTGACTCGCTGGCAAAATTTTACCAGCACAGCGGACTTATCCCGCTCTTGCCCAGAAACATGGACTTGCCTCACACTCCAAAGACACTGCTCTTTTCCGAGCAGACTAGAAAATGCTCTCAGATGGCCGTGCTCTCTGCCTGCTCCTGCCCAGCTCGTAGTTTTAGGTGCGCACATCCCAGCCTGGCATTCAGTGCACAGTCAAGGCAATTGCAAAATCCAGCAGCTGCTCATTTCCAAACACAAGTGCGCTGTTTATGCTCTTGCTTCCCGACAAATTCGGTGCAGCCCTTCTTTTCTGCAGCTGCCACCGAGGTCTCTGCATCCTGGAGCCTCAGAGGACGAGCACGATTTAGCCAGGAGGGGCTGTATCAGGGCGAATTCTAAACGCAGGAAAGTAGTCCAGGAACACCTGCCATAAGCATGCCAGCCGTGAATTGAGGCGGCACGGAGCTGCAGCCACTGTCCTTTAGCAGTCCGAAGAATGCGCACACAAGCCGGCTTCGTTCTTCACCTCGTACAAGCCACCTGTTTCTGCGGCTTCCGGAGGCGAAGGAGCGGCTGCTTCGTGCACAGATGAGGGCAGCGGCAGCCGCAGGCTCCGTAGCGCGGCTTCAGCAGAAAGACGCCAGGGAGCGGCACTTCCCTCCGGACAGCTCCGGACAGCCGTAGTCTGCGTCCTGAGTGGACTTCATCATAGCGAAAAGCTTTGCCAGTGTGTCTCGCAGGGAAAAAGCTTACCAGCACAGCGGACTTATCCCGCTCTTGCCCAGAAACATGGACTTGCCTCACACTCCAAAGACACTGCTCTTTCCTAAGCAGGCTAGGAAATGCTCTCAGATGGCCGTGCTCTCTGCCTGCTCCTGCCCAGCTCGTAGTTTTAGGTGCGCACATCCCAGCCTGGCATTCAGTGCACATGAAGGCAATTGCAAAATCCAGCAGCTGCTCATTCCCAAACACAAGGCGTTGTTTATGCTCTTACTTCCCGACAAATTCGGCACAGCCCTTCTTTTCTGCATCTGCCACCGAGGTCTCTGCATCCCGGAGCCTCAGAGGACGAGCACGATTTTCTGTGGAGGGGCTGTATCAGGGCGAAGACAAAATGCAGGAAAGTAGTCCAGGAACACCTGCCATAAGCATTGCAGCAGTGAATTGATGCGGCACGGAGCTGCAGCCACTGTCCTTTAGCAGTCCGAAGAATGCGCACACAAGCCGGCTTCGTTCTTCGCGTCATACACGCCACCTGTCTCTGCGGCTCCCGGAGGCGAAGGAGCGGCTGCTTCGTGCACAGATGAGGGCAGCGGCAGCCGCAGGCTCCGAAGCCTGGCTTCGGCAGAAAGACGCCGGGGAGTGCCACTTCCCTCCGGACAGCTCCGGACCGCCGTAGTCTGTGTCCTGACAGGACTGCATCTTAGCGAAAAGCTTTGCCAGTGTGACTCGCAGGGAAAAAGCTTACCAGCACAGCGGACTTATCCAGCTCTTGCCCAGAAACATGGACTTGCCTCACACTCCAAAGACACTGCTCTTTTCCGAGCAGGCTAGGAAATGCTCTCAGATGGCCGTGTTCTCTGCCTGCTCCTGCCCAGCTCGTAGTTTTAGGTGCGCACATCCCAGCCTGGCATTCAGTGCAAAGTGAAGGCAATTGCAAAATCCAGCAGCTGCTCATTCCCAAACACAAGGCGTTGTTTATGCTCTTACTTCTCGAGAAATTCAGCACAGCCCTTCTTTTCTGCAGCTGCCACCGAGGTCTCTGCATCCCGGAGCCTCAGAGGACGAGCACGATTTTCTGTGGAGGGGCTGTATCAGGGCGAAGACAAAATGCAGGAAAGTAGTCCAGGAACACCTGCCATAAGCATGCCAGCCGTGAATTGAGGCGGCACGGAGCTGCAGCCACTGTCCTTTAGCAGTCCGAAGAATGCGCACACAAGCCGGCCTCGTTCTTCGCCTCGTAGAAGCGACCTGTTTCTGCGGCTCCCGGAGGCGAAGGAGCGGCTGCTTCGTGCACAGATGAGGGCAGCGGCAGCCGCAGGCTCCGTAGCGCGGCTTCAGCAGAAAGACGCCGGGGAGCGGCACGTCCCTCCGGACAGCTCCGGACAGCCGTAGTCTGCGTCCTGAGTGGACTTCATCATAGCGAAAAGCTTTGCCAGTGTGACTCGCAGGCAAAAGCTTACCAGCACAGCGGACTTATCCCGATCTTGCCCAGAAACATGGACTTGCCTCACACTCCAAAGACACTGCTCTTTCCTGGGCAGGCTAGGAAATGCTCTCAGATGGCCGTGCTCGCTGCCTGCTCCTGCCCAGCTCGTAGTTTTAGGTGCGCACTTCCACCCTGGCATTCAGTGCACAGTCAAGGCAATTGCAAAATCCAGCAGCTGCTCATTCCCAAACACAAGGCGTTGTTTATGCTCTTGCTTCCCGAGAAATTCGGCACAGACCTTATTTTCTGCAGCTGCCACCGAGGTCTCTGCATCCCAGGCCCTCAGAGGAGGACCACGATTTAGCCAGGAGGGGCTGTATCAGGGCGAAGTCAAAACGCAGGAAAGTAGTCCAGGAACACCTGCCATAAGCATGCCAGCCGTGAATTGAGGCGGCACGGAGCTGCAGCCACTGTCCTTTAGCAGTCCGAAGAATGCGCACACAAGCCGGCCTCGTTCTTCGCCTCGTACAAGCCACCGCTTTCAGCGGCTCTCGGAGGTGAAGAAGCGGCTGCTTCGTGCACAGATGAGGGCAGCGGCAGCCGCAGGCTCCGTAGCGCGGCTTCAGCAGAAAGACGCCGGGGAGCGCCACTTCCCTCCGGACAGCTCCGGACAGCCGTAGTCTGTGTCCTGAGTGGACTGCATCTTAGCGAAAAGCTTTGCCAGTGTGTCTCGCACGAAAATAGCTTACCAGCACAGCGGCATTATCCCGATCTTCCCCGGAAACATGGACTTGCCTCACACTCCAAAGACACTGCTCTTTCCTGGGCAGGCTAGGAAATGCTCTCAGATGGCCATGCTCTCTGCCTGCTCCTGCCCAGCTCGTAGTTTTAGGTGCGCACATCCCAGCCTGGCATTCAGTGCACAGTCAAGGCAATTGCAAAATCCAGCAGCTGCTCATTCCCAACAATAAGGCGCTGTTTATGCTCTTGCTTCCAGACAAATTCGGCACAGCCCTTCTTTTCTGCAGCTGCCACCGAGGTCTCTGTATCCCGGAGCCTCAGAGGACGAGCACGATTTTGACAGGAGAGGCTGTATCAGGGCGAAGTCAAAACGCAGGAAAGTAGTCCTGGAACACCTGCCATAAGCATGCCAGCAGTGAATTGAGGGGGCAGAGAGCTCCAGCCACTGTCCTTTAGCAGTCCGAAGAATGCGCACACAAGCCGGCTTCGTTCTTCGCCTCGTACAAGCCACCTCTCTCTGCGACTCCCGGAGGCGAAGGAGCGGCTGCTTCGTGCACAGATGAGGGTAGCGGCAGCCGCAGGCTCCGAAGCCTGGCTTCGGCAGAAAGGCGCCGGGGAGCGGCACGTCCCTCCGGACAGCTCCGGACAGCCGTAGTCTGTGTCCTGACAGGACTGCATCTTAGCGAAAAGCTTTGCCAGTGTGACTCGCAGAGAAAAAGCTTACCAGCACAGCGGACTTATCCCGCTCTTGCCCAGAAACATGGACTTGCCTCACACTCCAAAGACACTGCTCTTTCCTAAGCAGGCTAGGAAATGCTCTCAGATGGCCGTGCTGTCTGCCTGCTCCTGCCCAGCTCGTAGTTTTAGGTGCGAACATCCCAGCCTGGCATTCAGTGCACAGTCAAGGCAATTGCAAAATCCAGCAGCTGCTCATTCCCAAACACAAGGCGCTGTTTATGCTCTTGCTTCCCGACAAATTCGGCGCAGCCCTTCTTTTCTGCAGCTGCCACCGAGGTCTCTGCATCCCGGAGCCTCAGAGGACGAGCACGATTTAGCCAGGAGGGGCTGTATCAGGGCGAAGTCAAAACGCAGGAAAGTAGTCCAGGAACACCTGCCATAAGCATGCCAGCCGTGAATTGATGCGGCACGGAGCTGCAGCCACAGTCCTTTAGCAGTCCGAAGAATGCGCACACAAGCCGGCTTCGTTCTTCACCTCGTAGAAGCCACCTGTTTCTGCGGCTTCCGGAGGCGAAGGAGCGGCTGCTTCGTGCACAGATGAGGGCAGCGGCAGCCGCAGGCTCCGTAGCGCGGCTTCAGCAGAAAGACGCCGGGGAGCGCCACTTCCCTCTGGACAGATCCGGACAGCCGTAGTCTGCGTCCTGAGTGGACTTCATCATAGCGAAAAGCTTTGCCAGTGTGTCTCGCAGGGAAAATGCTTACCAGCACAGCGGACTTATCCCGCTCTTGCCCAGAAACATGGACTTGCCTCACACTCCAAAGACACTGCTCTTTCCTGGGCAGGCTAGGAAATGCTCTCAGATGGCCGTGCTCCCTGCCTGCTCCTGCCCAGCTCGTAGTTTTAGGTGCGCACATCCCAGCCTGGCATTCAGTGCAAAGTGAAGGCAATTGCAAAATCCAGCAGCTGCTCATTCCCAACAATAAGGCGCTGTTTATGCTCTTGCTTCCAGACAAATTCGGCGCTGCCCTTCTTTTCTGCAGCTGCCACCGTGGTCTCTGCATCCTGGAGCCTCAGAGGACGAGCACGATTTTCCCTGGATGGGCTGTATCAGGGCGAAGTCAAAACGCAGGAAAGTAGTCCTGGAACACCTGCCATAAGCATGCCAGCAGTGAATTGAGGGGGCAGAGAGCTCCAGCCACTGTCCTTTAGCAGTCCGAAGAATGCGCACACAAGCCGGCTTCGTTCTTCGCCTCGTACAAGCCACCTCTCTCTGCGACTCCCGGAGGCGAAGGAGTGGCTGCTTCGTGCACAGATGAGGGCAGCGGCAGCCGCAGGCTCCGTAGCGCGGCTTCGGCAAAAAGACGCCGGGGAGTGCCACTTCCCTCCGGACAGATCCGGACAGCCGTAGTCTGCGTCCTGAGTGGACTTCATCATAGCGAAAAGCTTTGCCAGTGTGTCTCGCAGGGAAAATGCTTACCAGCACAGCGGACTTATCCCGCTCTTGCCCAGAAACATGGACTTGCCTCACACTCCAAAGACACTGCTCTTTCCTAAGCAGGCTAGGAAATGCTCTCAGATGGCCGTGCTCTCTGCCTGCTCCTGCCCAGCTCGTAGTTTTAGGTGCGCACATCCCAGCCTGGCATTCAGTGCACATGAAGGCAATTGCAAAATCCAGCAGCTGCTCATTCCCAAACACAAGGCGTTGTTTATGCTCTTACTTCCCGACAAATTCGGCACAGCCCTTCTTTTCTGCAGCTGCCACCGAGGTCTCTGCATCCCGGAGCCTCAGAGGACGAGCACGATTTTCTGTGGAGGGGCTGTATCAGGGCGAAGACAAAATGCAGGAAAGTAGTCCAGGAACACCTGCCATAAGCATTGCAGCAGTGAATTGATGCGGCACGGAGCTGCAGCCACTGTCCTTTAGCAGTCCGAAGAATGCGCACACAAGCCGGCTTCGTTCTTCGCGTCATACACGCCACCTGTCTCTGCGGCTCTCGGAGGCGAAGGAGCGGCTGCTTCGTGCACAGATGAGGGCAGCGGCAGCCGCAGGCTCCGAAGCCTGGCTTCGGCAGAAAGACGCCGGGGAGCGCCACTTCCCTCCGGACAGCTCCGGACAGCCGTAGTCTGCGTCCTCAGTGGACTTCATCATAGCGAAAAGCTTTGCCAGTGTGACTCGCTGGCAAAATTTTACCAGCACAGCGGAATTATCCCGCTCTTGCCCAGAAACATGGACTTGCCTCACACTCCAAAGACACTGCTCTTTTCCGAGCAGACTAAAAAATGCTCTCAGATGGCCGTGCTCTCTGCCTGCTCCTGCCCAGCTCGTAGTTTTAGGTGCGCACATCCCAGCCTGGCATTCAGTGCACAGTCAAGGCAATTGCAAAATCCAGCAGCTGCTCATTTCCAAACACAAGTGCGCTGTTTATGCTCTTGCTTCCCGACAAATTCGGTGCAGCCCTTCTTTTCTGCAGCTGCCACCGAGGTCTCTGCATCCTGGAGCCTCAGAGGACGAGCACGATTTAGCCAGGAGGGGCTGTATCAGGGCGAATTCTAAACGCAGGAAAGTAGTCCAGGAACACCTGCCATAAGCATGCCAGCCGTGAATTGAGGCGGCACGGAGCTGCAGCCACTGTCCTTTAGCAGTCCGAAGAATGCGCACACAAGCCGGCTTCGTTCTTCACCTCGTACAAGCCACCTGTTTCTGCGGCTTCCGGAGGCGAAGGAGCGGCTGCTTCGTGCACAGATGAGGGCAGCGGCAGCCGCAGGCTCCGTAGCGCGGCTTCAGCAGAAAGACGCCGGGGAGCGGCACTTCCCTCCGGACAGCTCCGGACAGCCGTAGTCTGCGTCCTGAGTGGACTTCATCATAGCGAAAAGCTTTGCCAGTGTGTCTCGCAGGGAAAAAGCTTACCAGCACAGCGGACTTATCCCGCTCTTGCCCAGAAACATGGACTTGCCTCACACTCCAAAGACACTGCTCTTTCCTAAGCAGGCTAGGAAATGCTCTCAGATGGCCGTGCTCTCTGCCTGCTCCTGCCCAGCTCGTAGTTTTAGGTGCGCACATCCCAGCCTGGCATTCAGTGCACATGAAGGCAATTGCAAAATCCAGCAGCTGCTCATTCCCAAACACAAGGCGTTGTTTATGCTCTTACTTCCCGACAAATTCGGCACAGCCCTTCTTTTCTGCATCTGCCACCGAGGTCTCTGCATCCCGGAGCCTCAGAGGACGAGCACGATTTTCTGTGGAGGGGCTGTATCAGGGCGAAGACAAAATGCAGGAAAGTAGTCCAGGAACACCTGCCATAAGCATTGCAGCAGTGAATTGATGCGGCACGGAGCTGCAGCCACTGTCCTTTAGCAGTCCGAAGAATGCGCACACAAGCCGGCTTCGTTCTCCGCGTCATACACGCCACCTGTCTCTGCGGCTCCCGGAGGCGAAGGAGCGGCTGCTTCGTGCACAGATGAGGGCAGCGGCAGCCGCAGGCTCCGAAGCCTGGCTTCGGCAGAAAGACGCCGGGGAGTGCCACTTCCCTCCGGACAGCTCCGGACCGCCGTAGTCTGTGTCCTGACAGGACTGCATCTTAGCGAAAAGCTTTGCCAGTGTGACTCGCAGGGAAAAAGCTTACCAGCACAGCGGACTTATCCAGCTCTTGCCCAGAAACATGGACTTGCCTCACACTCCAAAGACACTGCTCTTTTCCGAGCAGGCTAGGAAATGCTCTCAGATGGCCGTGCTCTCTGCCTGCTCCTGCCCAGCTCGTAGTTTTAGGTGCGCACATCCCAGCCTGGCATTCAGTGCAAAGTGAAGGCAATTGCAAAATCCAGCAGCTGCTCATTCCCAAACACAAGGCGTTGTTTATGCTCTTACTTCTCGAGAAATTCGGCACAGCCCTTCTTTTCTGCAGCTGCCACCGAGGTCTCTGCATCCCGGAGCCTCAGAGGACGAGCACGATTTTCTGTGGAGGGGCTGTATCAGGGCGAAGACAAAATGCAGGAAAGTAGTCCAGGAACACCTGCCATAAGCATGCCAGCCGTGAATTGAGGCGGCACGGAGCTGCAGCCACTGTCCTTTAGCAGTCCGAAGAATGCGCACACAAGCCGGCCTCGTTCTTCGCCTCGTAGAAGCGACCTGTTTCTGCGGCTCCCGGAGGCGAAGGAGCGGCTGCTTGGTGCACAGATGAGGGCAGCGGCAGCCGCAGGCTCCGTAGCGCGGCTTCAGCAGAAAGACGCCGGGGAGCGGCACGTCCCTCCGGACAGCTCCGGACAGCAGTAGTCTGCGTCCTGAGTGGACTTCATCATAGCGAAAAGCTTTGCCAGTGTGACTCGCAGGGAAAAAGCTTACCAGCACAGCGGACTTATCCCGATCTTGCCCAGAAACATGGACTTGCCTCACACTCCAAAGACACTGCTCTTTCCTGGGCAGGCTAGGAAATGCTCTCAGATGGCCGTGCTCGCTGCCTACTCCTGCCCAGCTCGTAGTTTTAGGTGCGCACTTCCACCCTGGCATTCAGTGCACAGTCAAGGCAATTGCAAAATCCAGCAGCTGCTCATTCCCAAACACAAGGCGTTGTTTATGCTCTTGCTTCCCGAGAAATTCGGCACAGACCTTATTTTCTGCAGCTGCCACCGAGGTCTCTGCATCCCAGGCCCTCAGAGGAGGACCACGATTTAGCCAGGAGGGGCTGTATCAGGGCGAATTCTAAACGCAGGAAAGTAGTCCAGGAACACCTGCCATAAGCATGCCAGCCGTGAATTGAGGCGGCACGGAGCTGCAGCCACTGTCCTTTAGCAGTCCGAAGAATGCGCACACAAGCCGGCCTCGTTCTTCGCCTCGTACAAGCCACCGCTTTCAGCGGCTCTCGGAGGTGAAGAAGCGGCTGCTTCGTGCACAGATGAGGGCAGCGGCAGCCGCAGGCTCCGTAGCGCGGCTTCAGCAGAAAGACGCCGGGGAGCGCCACTTCCCTCCGGACAGCTCCGGACAGCCGTAGTCTGCGTCCTGAGTGGACTGCATCGTAGCGAAAAGCTTTGCCAGTGTGTCTCGCACGAAAATAGCTTACCAGCACAGCGGCATTATCCCGATCTTCCCCGGAAACATGGACTTGCCTCACACTCCAAAGACACTGCTCTTTCCTGGGCAGGCTAGGAAATGCTCTCAGATGGCCATGCTCTCTGCCTGCTCCTGCCCAGCTCGTAGTTTTAGGTGCGCACATCCCAGCCTGGCATTCAGTGCACAGTCAAGGCAATTGCAAAATCCAGCAGCTGCTCATTCCCAACAATAAGGCGCTGTTTATGCTCTTGCTTCCAGACAAATTCGGCGCTGCCCTTCTTTTCTGCAGCTGCCACCGTGATCTCTGCATCCTGGAGCCTCAGAGGACGAGCACGATTTTGACAGGAGAGGCTGTATCAGGGCGAAGTCAAAACGCAGGAAAGTAGTCCTGGAACACCTGCCATAAGCATGCCAGCAGTGAATTGAGGGGGCAGAGAGCTCCAGCCACTGTCCTTTAGCAGTCCGAAGAATGCGCACACAAGCCGGCTTCGTTCTTCGCCTCGTACAAGCCACCTCTCTCTGCGACTCCCGGAGGCGAAGGAGCGGCTGCTTCGTGCACAGATGAGGGCAGCGGCAGCCGCAGGCTCCGAAGCCTGGCTTCGGCAGAAAGGCGCCGGGGAGCGGCACGTCCCTCCGGACAGCTCCGGACAGCCGTAGTCTGTGTCCTGACAGGACTGCATCTTAGCGAAAAGCTTTGCCAGTGTGACTCGCAGAGAAAAAGCTTACCAGCACAGCGGACTTATCCCGCTCTTGCCCAGAAACATGGACTTGCCTCACACTCCAAAGACACTGCTCTTTCCTAAGCAGGCTAGGAAATGCTCTCAGATGGCCGTGCTGTCTGCCTGCTCCTGCCCAGCTCGTAGTTTTAGGTGCGAACATCCCAGCCTGGCATTCAGTGCACATGAAGGCAATTGCAAAATCCAGCAGCTGCTCATTCCCAAACACAAGGCGCTGTTTATGCTCTTGCTTCCCGACAAATTCGGCGCAGCCCTTCTTTTCTGCAGCTGCCACCGAGGTCTCTGCATCCCGGAGCCTCAGAGGACGAGCACGATTTTGACAGGAGGGGCTGTATCAGGGCGAAGTCAAAACGCAGGAAAGTAGTCCAGGAACACCTGCCATAAGCATGCCAGCCGTGAATTGATGCGGCACGGAGCTGCAGCCACAGTCCTTTAGCAGTCCGAAGAATGCGCACACAAGCCGGCTTCGTTCTTCACCTCGTACAAGCCACCTGTTTCTGCGGCTTCCGGAGGCGAAGGAGCGGCTGCTTCGTGCACAGATGAGGGCAGCGGCAGCCGCAGGCTCCGTAGCGCGGCTTCAGCAGAAAGACGCCGGGGAGCGCCACTTCCCTCTGGACAGATCCAGACAGCCGTAGTCTGCGTCCTGAGTGGACTTCATCATAGCGAAAAGCTTTGCCAGTGTGTCTCGCAGGGAAAATGCTTACCAGCACAGCGGACTTATCCCGATCTTCCCCGGAAACATGGACTTGCCTCACACTCCAAAGACACTGCTCTTTCCTGGGCAGGCTAGGAAATGCTCTCAGATGGCCGTGCTCTCTGCCTGCTCCTGCCCAGCTCGTAGTTTTAGGTGCGCACATCCCAGCCTGGCATTCAGTGCAAAGTGAAGGCAATTGCAAAATCCAGCAGCTGCTCATTCCCAACAATAAGGCGCTGTTTATGCTCTTGCTTCCAGACAAATTCGGCGCTGCCCTTCTTTTCTGCAGCTGCCACCGTGATCTCTGCATCCTGGAGCCTCAGAGGACGAGCACGATTTTCCCTGGATGGGCTGTATCAGGGCGAAGTCAAAACGCAGGAAAGTAGTCCTGGAACACCTGCCATAAGCATGCCAGCAGTGAATTGAGGGGGCAGAGAGCTCCAGCCACTGTCCTTTAGCAGTCCGAAGAATGCGCACACAAGCCGGCTTCGTTCTTCGCCTCGTACAAGCCACCTCTCTCTGCGACTCCCGGAGGCGAAGGAGCGGCTGCTTCGTGCACAGATGAGGGCAGCGGCAGCCGCAGGCTCCGTAGCGCGGCTTCGGCAAAAAGACGCCGGGGAGTGCCACTTCCCTCCGGACAGCTCCGGACAGCCGTAGTCTGCGTCCTGAGTGGACTTCATCATAGCGAAAAGCTTTGCCAGTGTGTCTCGCAGGGAAAATGCTTACCAGCACAGCGGACTTATCCCGCTCTTGCCCAGAAACATGGACTTGCCTCACACTCCAAAGACACTGCTCTTTCCTAAGCAGGCTAGGAAATGCTCTCAGATGGCCGTGCTCTCTGCCTGCTCCTGCCCAGCTCGTAGTTTTAGGTGCGCACATCCCAGCCTGGCATTCAGTGCACATGAAGGCAATTGCAAAATCCAGCAGCTGCTCATTCCCAAACACAAGGCGTTGTTTATGCTCTTACTTCCCGACAAATTCGGCACAGCCCTTCTTTTCTGCAGCTGCCACCGAGGTCTCTGCATCCCGGAGCCTCAGAGGACGAGCACGATTTTCTGTGGAGGGGCTGTATCAGGGCGAAGACAAAATGCAGGAAAGTAGTCCAGGAACACCTGCCATAAGCATTGCAGCAGTGAATTGATGCGGCACGGAGCTGCAGCCACTGTCCTTTAGCAGTCCGAAGAATGCGCACACAAGCCGGCTTCGTTCTTCGCGTCATACACGCCACCTGTCTCTGCGGCTCTCGGAGGCGAAGGAGCGGCTGCTTCGTGCACAGATGAGGGCAGCGGCAGCCGCAGGCTCCGAAGCCTGGCTTCGGCAGAAAGACGCCGGGGAGCGCCACTTCCCTCCGGACAGCTCCGGACCGCCGTAGTCTGTGTCCTGACAGGACTGCATCTTAGCGAAAAGCTTTGCCAGTGTGACTCGCTGGCAAAATTTTACCAGCACAGCGGAATTATCCCGCTCTTGCCCAGAAACATGGACTTGCCTCACACTCCAAAGACACTGCTCTTTTCCGAGCAGACTAGAAAATGCTCTCAGATGGCCGTGCTCTCTGCCTGCTCCTGCCCAGCTCGTAGTTTTAGGTGCGCACATCCCAGCCTGGCATTCAGTGCACAGTCAAGGCAATTGCAAAATCCAGCAGCTGCTCATTTCCAAACACAAGTGCGCTGTTTATGCTCTTGCTTCCCGAGAAATTCGGCACAGACCTTCTTTTCTGCAGCTGCCACCGAGGTCTCTGCATCCTGGAGCCTCAGAGGACGAGCACGATTTAGCCAGGAGAGGCTGTATCAGGGCGAATTCTAAACGCAGGAAAGTAGTCCAGGAACACCTGCCATAAGCATTGCAGCAGTGAATTGATGCGGCACGGAGCTGCAGCCACTGTCCTTTAGCAGTCCGAAGAATGCGCACACAAGCCGGCCTCGTTCTTCGCGTCATACACGCCACCTGTCTCTGCGGCTCCCGGAGGCGAAGGAGCGGCTGCTTCGTGCACAGATGAGGGCAGCGGCAGCCGCAGGCTCCGTAGCGCGGCTTCAGCAGAAAGACGCCGGGGAGCGGCACGTCCCTCCGGACAGATCCGGACAGCCGTAGTCTGCGTCCTGAGTGGACTTCATCATAGCGAAAAGCTTTGCCAGTGTGTCTCGCAGGGAAAAAGCTTACCAGCACAGCGGACTTATCCCGCTCTTGCCCAGAAACATGGACTTGCCTCACACTCCAAAGACACTGCTCTTTCCTAAGCAGGCTAGGAAATGCTCTCAGATGGCCGTGCTCGCTGCCTGCTCCTGCCCAGCTCGTAGTTTTAGGTGCGCACGTCCCAGCCTGGCATTCAGTGCACATTGAAGGCAATTGCAAAATTCAGCAGCTGCTCATTCCCAAACACAAGGCGTTGTTTATGCTCTTACTTCTCGAGAAATTCGGCACAGCCCTTCTTTTCTGCAGCTGCCACCGAGGTCTCTGTATCCCGGAGCCTCAGAGGACGAGCACGATTTTCCCTGGAGGGGCTGTATCAGGGCGAAGACAAAATGCAGGAAAGTAGTCCAGGAACACCTGCCATAAGCATGCCAGCCGTGAATTGATGCGGCACGGAGCTGCAGCCACTGTCCTTTAGCAGTCCGAAGAATGCGCACACAAGCCGGCCTCGTTCTTCGCCTCGTAGAAGCGACCTGTTTCTGCGGCTCCCGGAGGCGAAGAAGCGGCTGCTTCGTACACAGATGAGGGCAGCGGCAGCCGCAGGCTCCGTAGCGCGGCTTCAGCAGAAAGACGCCGGGGAGCGCCACTTCCCTCCGGACAGCTCCGGACCGCCGTAGTCTGCGTCCTGAGTGGACTTCATCATAGCGAAAAGCTTTGCCAGTGTGACTCGCACGAAAATAGCTTACCAGCACAGCGGCATTATCCCGCTCTTGCCCAGAAACATGGACTTGCCTCACACTCCAAAGACACTGCTCTTTCCTGGGCAGGCTAGGAAATGCTCTCAGATGGCCGTGCTGTCTGCCTGCTCCTGCCCAGCTCGTAGTTTTAGGTGCGAACATCCCAGCCTGGCATTCAGTGCACAGTGAAGGCAATTGCAAAATCCAGCAGCTGCTCATTCCCAAACACAAGGCGCTGTTTATGCTCTTGCTTCCCGACAAATTCGGCGCAGCCCTTGTTTTCTGCAGCTGCCACCGAGGTCTCTGCATTCCGGAGCCTCAGAGGACGAGCACGATTTAGCCAGGAGGGGCTGTATCAGGGCGAAGTCAAAACGCAGGAAAGTAGTCCTGGAACACCAGCCATAAGCATGCCAGTCGTGAATTGAGGCGGCACGGAGCTGCAGCCACTGTCCTTTAGCAGTCCGAAGAATGCGCACACAAGCCGGCCTCGTTCTTCGCCTCGTACAAGCCACCTCTCTCTGCGATTCCCGGAGGCGAAGGAACGGCTGCTTCGTGCACAGATGAGGGCAGCGGCAGCCGCAGGCTCCGTAGCGCGGCTTCAGCAGAAAGACGCCGGGGAGCGGCACGTCCCTCCGGACAGCTCCGGACCGCCGTAGTCTGCGTCCTGACAGGACTGCATCTTAGCAAAAAGCTTTGCCACTGTGTCTCGCAGGAAAAAAGCTTACCAGCACAGCGGACTTATCCCGATCCTGCTCAGAAACATGGACTTGCCTCACACTCCAAAGACACTGCCCTTTTCCGAGCAGGCTAGAAAATGTTCTCAGATGGCCGTGCTCTCTGCCTGTACCTGTCCAGCTCGTAGTTTTAGGTGCGCACATCCCAGCCTGGCATTCAGTGCACATTGAAGGCAATTGCAAAATTCAGCAGCTGCTCATTCCCAAACACAAGGCGTTGTTTATGCTCTTACTTCCCGAGAAATTCGGCACAGCCCTTCTTTTCTGCAGCTGCCACCGAGGTCTCTGCATCCCGGAGCCTCAGGGGACGAGCACGATTTTCTGTGGAGGGGCTGTATCAGGGCGAAGACAAAATGCAGGAAAGTAGTCCAGGAACACCTGCCATAAGCATTGCAGCAGTGAATTGATGCGGCACGGAGCTGCAGCCACTGTCCTTTAGCAGTCCGAAGAATGCGCACACAAGCCGGCTTCGTTCTTCGCGTCATACACGCCACCTGTCTCTGCGGCTCCCGGAGGCGAAGGAGCGGCTGCTTCGTGCACAGATGAGGGCAGCGGCAGCCGCAGGCTCCGAAGCCTGGCTTCGGCAGAAAGACGCCGGGGAGTGCCACTTCCCTCCGGACAGCTCCGGACCGCCGTAGTCTGTGTCCTGACAGGACTGCATCTTAGCGAAAAGCTTTGCCAGTGTGACTCGCTGGCAAAATTTTACCAGCACAGCGGAATTATCCCGCTCTTGCCCAGAAACATGGACTTGCCTCACACTCCAAAGACACTGCTCTTTTCCGAGCAGACTAGAAAATGCTCTCAGATGGCCGTGCTCTCTGCCTGCTCCTGCCCAGCTCGTAGTTTTAGGTGCGCACATCCCAGCCTGGCATTCAGTGCACAGTCAAGGCAATTGCAAAATCCAGCAGCTGCTCATTTCCAAACACAAGTGCGCTGTTTATGCTCTTGCTTCCCGACAAATTCGGTGCAGCCCTTCTTTTCTGCAGCTGCCACCGAGGTCTCTGCATCCTGGAGCCTCAGAGGACGAGCACGATTTAGCCAGGAGAGGCTGTATCAGGGCGAATTCTAAACGCAGGAAAGTAGTCCAGGAACACCTGCCATAAGCATGCCAGCCGTGAATTGAGGCGGCACGGAGCTGCAGCCACTGTCCTTTAGCAGTCCGAAGAATGCGCACACAAGCCGGCTTCGTTCTTCACCTCGTACAAGCCACCTCCCTCTGCTGCTCCCGGAGGCGAAGGAGCGGCTGCTTCGTGCACAGATGAGGGCAGCGGCAGCCGCAGGCTCCGTAGCGCGGCTTCAGCAGAAAGACGCCGGGGAGCGCCACTTCCCTCCGGACAGCTCCGGATAGCCGTAGTCTGCGTCCTGAGTGGACTTCATCATAGCGAAAAGCTTTGCCAGTGTGTCTCGCAGGGAAAAAGCTTACCAGCACAGCGGACTTATCCCGCTCTTGCCCAGAAACATGGACTTGCCTCACACTCCAAAGACACTGCTCTTTCCTAAGCAGGCTAGGAAATGCTCTCAGATGGCCGTGCTCGCTGCCTGCTCCTGCCCAGCTCGTAGTTTTAGGTGCGCACATCCCAGCCTGGCATTCAGTGCACAGTCAAGGCAATTGCAAAATCCAGCAGCTGCTCATTTCCAAACACAAGTGCGCTGTTTATGCTCTTGCTTCCAGACAAATTCGGTGCAGCCCTTCTTTTCTGCAGCTGCCACCGAGGTCTCTGCATCCTGGAGCCTCAGAGGACGAGCACGATTTAGCCAGGAGAGGCTGTATCAGGGCGAAAACTAAACGCAGGAAAGTAGTCCAGGAACACCTGCCATAAGCATTGCAGCAGTGAATTGATGCGGCACGGAGCTGCAGCCACTGTCCTTTAGCAGTCCGAAGAATGCGCACACAAGCCGACCTCGTTCTTCGCCTCGTACAAGCCACCGCTTTCAGCGGCTCTCGGAGGTGAAGAAGCGGCTGCTTCGTGCACAGATGAGGGCAGCGGCAGCCGCAGGCTCCGAAGCGTGGCTTCGGCAGAAAGACGCCGGGGAGTGCCACTTCCCTCCGGACAGCTCCGGACAGCCGTAGTCTGCGTCCTGAGTGGACTGCATCATAGCGAAAAGCTTTGCCAGTGTGACTCGCAGGGAAAAATTTTACCAGCACAGCGGACTTATCCCGCTCTTGCCCAGAAACATGGACTTGCCTCACACTCCAAAGACACTGCTCTTTACTGGGTAGGCTAGGAAATGCTCTCAGATGGCCGTGCTCTCTGCCTGCTCCTGCCCAGCTCGTAGTTTTAGGTGCGCACTTCCACCCTGGCATTCAGTGCACAGTGAAGGCAATTGCAAAATCCAGCAGCTGCTCATTCCCAAACACAAGGCGCTGTTTATGCTCTTACTTCCCGAGAAATTCGGCACAGCCCTTCTTTTCTGCAGCTGCCACCGAGGTCTCTGCATCCCAGGCCCTCAGAGGAGGACCACGATTTAGCCAGGAGGGGCTGTATCAGGGCGAAGTCAAAACGCAGGAAAGTAGTCCTGGAACACCAGCCATAAGCATGCCAGCCGTGAATTGAGGCGGCACGGAGCTGCAGCCACTGTCCTTTAGCCGTCCGAAGAATGCGCACACAAGCCGGCCTCGTTCTTCGCCTCGTACAAGCCACTGCTTTCAGCGGCTCTCGGAGGTGAAGAAGCGGCTGCTTCGTGCACAGATGAGGGCAGCGGCAGCCGCAGGCTCCGTAGCGCGGCTTCAGCAGAAAGACGCCGGAGAGCGGCACTTCCCTCCGGACAGCTCCGGACCGCCGTAGTCTGCGTCCTGAGTGGACTGCATCGTAGCGAAAAGCTTTGCCAGTGTGTCTCGCACGAAAATAGCTTACCAGCACAGCGGCATTATCCCGATCTTCCCCGGAAACATGGACTTGCCTCACACTCCAAAGACACTGCTCTTTCCTGGGCAGGCTAGGAAATGCTCTCAGATGGCCGTGCTCGCTGCCTGCTCCTGCCCAGCTCATAGTTTTAGGTGCGCACATCCCAGCCTGGCATTCAGTGCACAGTCAAGGCAATTGCAAAATCCAGCAGCTGCTCATTTCCAAACACAAGTGCGCTGTTTATGCTCTTGCTTCCCGACAAATTCGGTGCAGCCCTTCTTTTCTGCAGCTGCCACCGAGGTCTCTGCATCCTGGAGCCTCAGAGGACGAGCACGATTTAGCCAGGAGAGGCTGTATCAGGGCGAAAACTAAACGCAGGAAAGTAGTCCAGGAACACCTGCCATAAGCATTGCAGCAGTGAATTGAAGGGGCACGGAGCTGCAGCCACTGTCCTTTAGCAGTCCGAAGAATGCGCACACAAGCCGACCTCGTTCTTCGCCTCGTACAAGCCACCGCTTTCAGCGGCTCTCGGAGGTGAAGAAGCGGCTGCTTCGTGCACAGATGAGGGCAGCGGCAGCCGCAGGCTCCGAAGCGTGGCTTCGGCAGAAAGACGCCGGGGAGTGCCACTTCCCTCCGGACAGCTCCGGACAGCCGTAGTCTGCGTCCTGAGTGGACTGCATCATAGCGAAAAGCTTTGCCAGTGTGACTCGCAGGGAAAAATTTTACCAG
Source organism: Lonchura striata (assembly GCF_050655825.1). Lineage (NCBI taxonomy): Eukaryota > Metazoa > Chordata > Aves > Passeriformes > Estrildidae > Lonchura > Lonchura striata. The sequence goes on from NC_140740.1 coordinate 35,706,329, forward strand.
CACAGCGGACTTATCCCGCTCTTGCCCAGAAACATGGACTTGCCTCACACTCCAAAGACACTGCTCTTTACTGGGTAGGCTAGGAAATGCTCTCAGATGGCCGTGCTCTCTGCCTGCTCCTGCCCAGCTCGTAGTTTTAGGTGCGCACTTCCACCCTGGCATTCAGTGCACAGTGAAGGCAATTGCAAAATCCAGCAGCTGCTCATTCCCAAACACAAGGCGTTGTTTATGCTCTTACTTCCCGAGAAATTCGGCACAGCCCTTCTTTTCTGCAGCTGCCACCGAGGTCTCTGCATCCCAGGCCCTCAGAGGAGGACCACGATTTAGCCAGGAGGGGCTGTATCAGGGCGAAGTCAAAACGCAGGAAAGTAGTCCTGGAACACCAGCCATAAGCATGCCAGCCGTGAATTGAGGCGGCACGGAGCTGCAGCCACTGTCCTTTAGCCGTCCGAAGAATGCGCACACAAGCCGGCCTCGTTCTTCGCCTCGTACAAGCCACTGCTTTCAGCGGCTCTCGGAGGTGAAGAAGCGGCTGCTTCGTGCACAGATGAGGGCAGCGGCAGCCGCAGGCTCCGTAGCGCGGCTTCAGCAGAAAGACGCCGGAGAGCGGCACTTCCCTCCGGACAGCTCCGGACCGCCGTAGTCTGCGTCCTGAGTGGACTGCATCGTAGCGAAAAGCTTTGCCAGTGTGTCTCGCACGAAAATAGCTTACCAGCACAGCGGCATTATCCCGATCTTCCCCGGAAACATGGACTTGCCTCACACTCCAAAGACACTGCTCTTTCCTGGGCAGGCTAGGAAATGCTCTCAGATGGCCGTGCTCGCTGCCTGCTCCTGCCCAGCTCATAGTTTTAGGTGCGCACATCCCAGCCTGGCATTCAGTGCACAGTCAAGGCAATTGCAAAATCCAGCAGCTGCTCATTTCCAAACACAAGTGCGCTGTTTATGCTCTTGCTTCCCGACAAATTCGGTGCAGCCCTTCTTTTCTGCAGCTGCCACCGAGGTCTCTGCATCCTGGAGCCTCAGAGGACGAGCACGATTTAGCCAGGAGAGGCTGTATCAGGGCGAAAACTAAACGCAGGAAAGTAGTCCAGGAACACCTGCCATAAGCATTGCAGCAGTGAATTGAAGGGGCACGGAGCTGCAGCCACTGTCCTTTAGCAGTCCGAAGAATGCGCACACAAGCCGACCTCGTTCTTCGCCTCGTACAAGCCACCGCTTTCAGCGGCTCTCGGAGGTGAAGAAGCGGCTGCTTCGTGCACAGATGAGGGCAGCGGCAGCCGCAGGCTCCGAAGCGTGGCTTCGGCAGAAAGACGCCGGGGAGTGCCACTTCCCTCCGGACAGCTCCGGACAGCCGTAGTCTGCGTCCTGAGTGGACTGCATCATAGCGAAAAGCTTTGCCAGTGTGACTCGCAGGGAAAAATTTTACCAGCACAGCGGACTTATCCCGCTCTTGCCCAGAAACATGGACTTGCCTCACACTCCAAAGACACTGCTCTTTTCCGAGCAGACTAGAAAATGCTCTCAGATGGCCGTGCTCTCTGCCTGCTCCTGCCCAGCTCGTAGTTTTAGGTGCGCACTTCCACCCTGGCATTCAGTGCACAGTGAAGGCAATTGCAAAATCCAGCAGCTGCTCATTCCCAAACACAAGGCGCTGTTTATGCTCTTACTTCCCGAGAAATTCGGCACAGCCCTTCTTTTCTGCAGCTGCCACCGAGGTCTCTGCATCCCAGGCCCTCAGAGGAGGACCACGATTTAGCCAGGAGGGGCTGTATCAGGGCGAAGTCAAAACGCAGGAAAGTAGTCCAGGAACACCTGCCATAAGCATGCCAGCCGTGAATTGAGGCGGCACGGAGCTGCAGCCACTGTCCTTTAGCAGTCCGAAGAATGCGCACACAAGCCGGCCTCGTTCTTCGCCTCGTACAAGCCACCGCTTTCAGCGGCTCTCGGAGGTGAAGAAGCGGCTGCTTCGTGCCCAGATGAGGGCAGCGGCAGCCGCAGGCTCCGTAGCGCGGCTTCGGCAGAAAGACGCCGGAGAGCGGCACTTCCCTCCGGACAGCTCCGGACCGCCGTAGTCTGCGTCCTGAGTGGACTGCATCGTAGCGAAAAGCTTTGCCAGTGTGTCTCGCACGAAAATAGCTTACCAGCACAGCGGCATTATCCCGATCTTCCCCGGAAACATGGACTTGCCTCACACTCCAAAGACACTGCTCTTTCCTGGGCAGGCTAGGAAATGCTCTCAGATGGCCATGCTCTCTGCCTGCTCCTGCCCAGCTCGTAGTTTTAGGTGCGCACATCCCAGCCTGGCATTCAGTGCACAGTCAAGGCAATTGCAAAATCCAGCAGCTGCTCATTCCCAACAATAAGGCGCTGTTTATGCTCTTGCTTCCAGACAAATTCGGCGCAGCCCTTCTTTTCTGCACCTGCCACCGAGGTCTCTGCATCCTGGAGCCTCAGAGGACGAGCACGATTTAGCCAGGAGAGGCTGTATCAGGGCGAAGTCAAAACGCAGGAAAGTAGTCCTGGAACACCTGCCATAAGCATGCCAGCCGTGAATTGAGGCGGCACGGAGCTGCAGCCACTGTCCTTTAGCAGTCCGAAGAATGCGCACACAAGCCGGCTTCGTTCTTCGCCTCGTACAAGCCACCTCTCTCTGCGATTCCCGGAGGCGAAGGAACGGCTGCTTCGTGCACAGATGAGGGCAGCGGCAGCCGCAGGCTCCGTAGCGCGGCTTCAGCAGAAAGACGCCGGGGAGCGGCACGTCCCTCCGGACAGCTCCGGACCGCCGTAGTCTGCGTCCTGACAGGACTGCATCTTAGCAAAAAGCTTTGCCACTGTGTCTCGCAGGGAAAAAGCTTACCAGCACAGCAGACTTATCCCGATCCTGCCCAGAAACATGGACTTGCCTCACACTCCAAAGACACTGCCCTTTTCCGAGCAGGCTAGAAAATGTTCTCAGATGGCCGTGCTCTCTGCCTGTACCTGTCCAGCTCGTAGTTTTAGGTGCGCACATCCCAGCCTGGCATTCAGTGCACATTGAAGGCAATTGCAAAATTCAGCAGCTGCTCATTCCCAAACACAAGGCGTTGTTTATGCTCTTACTTCCCGAGAAATTCGGCACAGCCCTTCTTTTCTGCAGCTGCCACCGAGTTCTCTGCATCCCGGAGCCTCAGAGGACGAGCACGATTTAGCCAGGAGAGGCTGTATCAGGGCGAATTCTAAACGCAGGAAAGTAGTCCAGGAACACCTGCCATAAGCATGCCAGCCGTGAATTGAGGCGGCACGGAGCTGCAGCCACTGTCCTTTAGCAGTCCGAAGAATGCGCACACAAGCCGGCTTCGTTCTTCACCTCGTACAAGCCACCTCCCTCTGCTGCTCCCGGAGGCGAAGGAGCGGCTGCTTCGTGCACAGATGAGGGCAGCGGCAGCCGCAGGCTCCGTAGCGCGGCTTCAGCAGAAAGACGCCGGGGAGCGCCACTTCCCTCCGGACAGCTCCGGATAGCCGTAGTCTGCGTCCTGAGTGGACTTCATCATAGCGAAAAGCTTTGCCAGTGTGTCTCGCAGGGAAAAAGCTTACCAGCACAGCGGACTTATCCCGCTCTTGCCCAGAAACATGGACTTGCCTCACACTCCAAAGACACTGCTCTTTCCTAAGCAGGCTAGGAAATGCTCTCAGATGGCCGTGCTCGCTGCCTGCTCCTGCCCAGCTCGTAGTTTTAGGTGCGCACATCCCAGCCTGGCATTCAGTGCACAGTCAAGGCAATTGCAAAATCCAGCAGCTGCTCATTTCCAAACACAAGTGCGCTGTTTATGCTCTTGCTTCCAGACAAATTCGGTGCAGCCCTTCTTTTCTGCAGCTGCCACCGAGGTCTCTGCATCCTGGAGCCTCAGAGGACGAGCACGATTTAGCCAGGAGAGGCTGTATCAGGGCGAAAACTAAACGCAGGAAAGTAGTCCAGGAACACCTGCCATAAGCATTGCAGCAGTGAATTGAAGGGGCACGGAGCTGCAGCCACTGTCCTTTAGCAGTCCGAAGAATGCGCACACAAGCCGACCTCGTTCTTCGCCTCGTACAAGCCACCGCTTTCAGCGGCTCTCGGAGGTGAAGAAGCGGCTGCTTCGTGCACAGATGAGGGCAGCGGCAGCCGCAGGCTCCGAAGCGTGGCTTCGGCAGAAAGACGCCGGGGAGTGCCACTTCCCTCCGGACAGCTCCGGACAGCCGTAGTCTGCGTCCTGAGTGGACTGCATCATAGCGAAAAGCTTTGCCAGTGTGACTCGCAGGGAAAAATTTTACCAGCACAGCGGACTTATCCCGCTCTTGCCCAGAAACATGGACTTGCCTCACACTCCAAAGACACTGCTCTTTACTGGGTAGGCTAGGAAATGCTCTCAGATGGCCGTGCTCTCTGCCTGCTCCTGCCCAGCTCGTAGTTTTAGGTGCGCACTTCCACCCTGGCATTCAGTGCACAGTGAAGGCAATTGCAAAATCCAGCAGCTGCTCATTCCCAAACACAAGGCGCTGTTTATGCTCTTACTTCCCGAGAAATTCGGCACAGCCCTTCTTTTCTGCAGCTGCCACCGAGGTCTCTGCATCCCAGGCCCTCAGAGGAGGACCACGATTTAGCCAGGAGGGGCTGTATCAGGGCGAAGTCAAAACGCAGGAAAGTAGTCCTGGAACACCAGCCATAAGCATGCCAGCCGTGAATTGAGGCGGCACGGAGCTGCAGCCACTGTCCTTTAGCCGTCCGAAGAATGCGCACACAAGCCGGCCTCGTTCTTCGCCTCGTACAAGCCACTGCTTTCAGCGGCTCTCGGAGGTGAAGAAGCGGCTGCTTCGTGCACAGATGAGGGCAGCGGCAGCCGCAGGCTCCGTAGCGCGGCTTCAGCAGAAAGACGCCGGAGAGCGGCACTTCCCTCCGGACAGCTCCGGACCGCCGTAGTCTGCGTCCTGAGTGGACTGCATCGTAGCGAAAAGCTTTGCCAGTGTGTCTCGCACGAAAATAGCTTACCAGCACAGCGGCATTATCCCGATCTTCCCCGGAAACATGGACTTGCCTCACACTCCAAAGACACTGCTCTTTCCTGGGCAGGCTAGGAAATGCTCTCAGATGGCCGTGCTCGCTGCCTGCTCCTGCCCAGCTCATAGTTTTAGGTGCGCACATCCCAGCCTGGCATTCAGTGCACAGTCAAGGCAATTGCAAAATCCAGCAGCTGCTCATTTCCAAACACAAGTGCGCTGTTTATGCTCTTGCTTCCCGACAAATTCGGTGCAGCCCTTCTTTTCTGCAGCTGCCACCGAGGTCTCTGCATCCTGGAGCCTCAGAGGACGAGCACGATTTAGCCAGGAGAGGCTGTATCAGGGCGAAAACTAAACGCAGGAAAGTAGTCCAGGAACACCTGCCATAAGCATTGCAGCAGTGAATTGAAGGGGCACGGAGCTGCAGCCACTGTCCTTTAGCAGTCCGAAGAATGCGCACACAAGCCGACCTCGTTCTTCGCCTCGTACAAGCCACCGCTTTCAGCGGCTCTCGGAGGTGAAGAAGCGGCTGCTTCGTGCACAGATGAGGGCAGCGGCAGCCGCAGGCTCCGAAGCGTGGCTTCGGCAGAAAGACGCCGGGGAGTGCCACTTCCCTCCGGACAGCTCCGGACAGCCGTAGTCTGCGTCCTGAGTGGACTGCATCATAGCGAAAAGCTTTGCCAGTGTGACTCGCAGGGAAAAATTTTACCAGCACAGCGGACTTATCCCGCTCTTGCCCAGAAACATGGACTTGCCTCACACTCCAAAGACACTGCTCTTTACTGGGTAGGCTAGGAAATGCTCTCAGATGGCCGTGCTCTCTGCCTGCTCCTGCCCAGCTCGTAGTTTTAGGTGCGCACTTCCACCCTGGCATTCAGTGCACAGTGAAGGCAATTGCAAAATCCAGCAGCTGCTCATTCCCAAACACAAGGCGCTGTTTATGCTCTTACTTCCCGAGAAATTCGGCACAGCCCTTCTTTTCTGCAGCTGCCACCGAGGTCTCTGCATCCCAGGCCCTCAGAGGAGGACCACGATTTAGCCAGGAGGGGCTGTATCAGGGCGAAGTCAAAACGCAGGAAAGTAGTCCTGGAACACCAGCCATAAGCATGCCAGCCGTGAATTGAGGCGGCACGGAGCTGCAGCCACTGTCCTTTAGCCGTCCGAAGAATGCGCACACAAGCCGGCCTCGTTCTTCGCCTCGTACAAGCCACTGCTTTCAGCGGCTCTCGGAGGTGAAGAAGCGGCTGCTTCGTGCACAGATGAGGGCAGCGGCAGCCGCAGGCTCCGTAGCGCGGCTTCAGCAGAAAGACGCCGGAGAGCGGCACTTCCCTCCGGACAGCTCCGGACCGCCGTAGTCTGCGTCCTGAGTGGACTGCATCGTAGCGAAAAGCTTTGCCAGTGTGTCTCGCAGGGAAAAAGCTTACCAGCACAGCGGACTTATCCCGCTCTTGCCCAGAAACATGGACTTGCCTCACACTCCAAAGACACTGCTCTTTCCTAAGCAGGCTAGGAAATGCTCTCAGATGGCCGTGCTCGCTGCCTGCTCCTGCCCAGCTCATAGTTTTAGGTGCGCACATCCCAGCCTGGCATTCAGTGCACAGTCAAGGCAATTGCAAAATCCAGCAGCTGCTCATTTCCAAACACAAGTGCGCTGTTTATGCTCTTGCTTCCCGACAAATTCGGTGCAGCCCTTCTTTTCTGCAGCTGCCACCGAGGTCTCTGCATCCTGGAGCCTCAGAGGACGAGCACGATTTAGCCAGGAGAGGCTGTATCAGGGCGAAAACTAAACGCAGGAAAGTAGTCCAGGAACACCTGCCATAAGCATTGCAGCAGTGAATTGAAGGGGCACGGAGCTGCAGCCACTGTCCTTTAGCAGTCCGAAGAATGCGCACACAAGCCGACCTCGTTCTTCGCCTCGTACAAGCCACCGCTTTCAGCGGCTCTCGGAGGTGAAGAAGCGGCTGCTTCGTGCACAGATGAGGGCAGCGGCAGCCGCAGGCTCCGAAGCGTGGCTTCGGCAGAAAGACGCCGGGGAGTGCCACTTCCCTCCGGACAGCTCCGGACAGCCGTAGTCTGCGTCCTGAGTGGACTGCATCATAGCGAAAAGCTTTGCCAGTGTGACTCGCAGGGAAAAATTTTACCAGCACAGCGGACTTATCCCGCTCTTGCCCAGAAACATGGACTTGCCTCACACTCCAAAGACACTGCTCTTTTCCGAGCAGACTAGAAAATGCTCTCAGATGGCCGTGCTCTCTGCCTGCTCCTGCCCAGCTCGTAGTTTTAGGTGCGCACTTCCACCCTGGCATTCAGTGCACAGTGAAGGCAATTGCAAAATCCAGCAGCTGCTCATTCCCAAACACAAGGCGCTGTTTATGCTCTTACTTCCCGAGAAATTCGGCACAGCCCTTCTTTTCTGCAGCTGCCACCGAGGTCTCTGCATCCCAGGCCCTCAGAGGAGGACCACGATTTAGCCAGGAGGGGCTGTATCAGGGCGAAGTCAAAACGCAGGAAAGTAGTCCAGGAACACCTGCCATAAGCATGCCAGCCGTGAATTGAGGCGGCACGGAGCTGCAGCCACTGTCCTTTAGCAGTCCGAAGAATGCGCACACAAGCCGGCCTCGTTCTTCGCCTCGTACAAGCCACCGCTTTCAGCGGCTCTCGGAGGTGAAGAAGCGGCTGCTTCGTGCCCAGATGAGGGCAGCGGCAGCCGCAGGCTCCGTAGCGCGGCTTCGGCAGAAAGACGCCGGAGAGCGGCACTTCCCTCCGGACAGCTCCGGACCGCCGTAGTCTGCGTCCTGAGTGGACTGCATCGTAGCGAAAAGCTTTGCCAGTGTGTCTCGCACGAAAATAGCTTACCAGCACAGCGGCATTATCCCGATCTTCCCCGGAAACATGGACTTGCCTCACACTCCAAAGACACTGCTCTTTCCTGGGCAGGCTAGGAAATGCTCTCAGATGGCCATGCTCTCTGCCTGCTCCTGCCCAGCTCGTAGTTTTAGGTGCGCACATCCCAGCCTGGCATTCAGTGCACAGTCAAGGCAATTGCAAAATCCAGCAGCTGCTCATTCCCAACAATAAGGCGCTGTTTATGCTCTTGCTTCCAGACAAATTCGGCGCAGCCCTTCTTTTCTGCACCTGCCACCGAGGTCTCTGCATCCTGGAGCCTCAGAGGACGAGCACGATTTAGCCAGGAGAGGCTGTATCAGGGCGAAGTCAAAACGCAGGAAAGTAGTCCTGGAACACCTGCCATAAGCATGCCAGCCGTGAATTGAGGCGGCACGGAGCTGCAGCCACTGTCCTTTAGCAGTCCGAAGAATGCGCACACAAGCCGGCTTCGTTCTTCGCCTCGTACAAGCCACCTCTCTCTGCGATTCCCGGAGGCGAAGGAACGGCTGCTTCGTGCACAGATGAGGGCAGCGGCAGCCGCAGGCTCCGTAGCGCGGCTTCAGCAGAAAGACGCCGGGGAGCGGCACGTCCCTCCGGACAGCTCCGGACCGCCGTAGTCTGCGTCCTGACAGGACTGCATCTTAGCAAAAAGCTTTGCCACTGTGTCTCGCAGGGAAAAAGCTTACCAGCACAGCAGACTTATCCCGATCCTGCCCAGAAACATGGACTTGCCTCACACTCCAAAGACACTGCCCTTTTCCGAGCAGGCTAGAAAATGTTCTCAGATGGCCGTGCTCTCTGCCTGTACCTGTCCAGCTCGTAGTTTTAGGTGCGCACATCCCAGCCTGGCATTCAGTGCACATTGAAGGCAATTGCAAAATTCAGCAGCTGCTCATTCCCAAACACAAGGCGTTGTTTATGCTCTTACTTCCCGAGAAATTCGGCACAGCCCTTCTTTTCTGCAGCTGCCACCGAGTTCTCTGCATCCCGGAGCCTCAGAGGACGAGCACGATTTAGCCAGGAGAGGCTGTATCAGGGCGAATTCTAAACGCAGGAAAGTAGTCCAGGAACACCTGCCATAAGCATGCCAGCCGTGAATTGAGGCGGCACGGAGCTGCAGCCACTGTCCTTTAGCAGTCCGAAGAATGCGCACACAAGCCGGCTTCGTTCTTCACCTCGTACAAGCCACCTCCCTCTGCTGCTCCCGGAGGCGAAGGAGCGGCTGCTTCGTGCACAGATGAGGGCAGCGGCAGGTGCAGGCTCCGTAGCGCGGCTTCAGCAGAAAGACGCCGGGGAGCGGCACTTCCCTCCGGACAGCTCCGGACAGCCGTAGTCTGCGTCCTGAGTGGACTTCATCATAGCGAAAAGCTTTGCCAGTGTGTCTCGCAGGGAAAAAGCTTACCAGCACAGCGGACTTATCCCGATCCTGCCCAGAAACATGGACTTGCCTCACACTCCAAAGGCACTGCTCTTTCCTAAGCAGGCTAGGAAATGCTCTCAGATGGCCATGCTCTCTGCCTGCTCCTGCCCAGCTCGTAGTTTTAGGTGCGCACATCCCAGCCTGGCATTCAGTGCAAAGTGAAGGCAATTGCAAAACCCAGCAGCTGCTCATTCCCAAACACAAGGCGCTGTTTATGCTCTTGCTTCCCGACAAATTCGGCACAGACCTTCTTTTCAACAGCTGCCATCGAGGTCTCTGCATCCTGGAGCCTCAGAGGACGAGCACGATTTTGACAGGAGGGGCTGTATCAGGGCGAAGTCAAAACACAGGAAAGTAGTCCTGGAACACCTGCAATAAGCATGCCAGTCGTGAATTGAGGCGGCACGGAGCTGCAGCCACTGTCGTTTAGTAGTCCGAAGAATGCGCACACAAGCCGGCTTCGTTCTTCACCTCGTACAAGCCACCTCCCTCTGCTGCTCCCGGAGGTGAAGAAGCGGCTGCTTCGTGCACAGATGAGGGCAGCGGCAGCCTCAGGCTCCGTAGCGCGGCTTCGGCAGAAAGACGCCGGGGAGCGCCACTTCCCTCCGGACAGCTCCGGACCGCCGTAGTCTGCGTCCTGAGTGGACTTCATCATAGCGAAAAGCTTTGCCAGTGTGTCTCGCAGGGAAAAAGCTTACCAGCACAGCGGAATTATCCCGCTCTTCCCCGGAAACATGGACTTGCCTCACACTCCAAAGACACTGCTCTTTCCTGGGCAGGCTAGGAAATGCTCTCAGATGGCCATGCTCTCTGCCTGCTCCTGCCCAGCTCGTAGTTTTAAGCGCGCACATCCCAGCCTGGCATTCAGTGCACATTGAAGGCAATTGCAAAATCCAGCAGCTGCTCATTCCCAAACACAAGGCGCTGTTTATGCTCTTGCTTCCCGACAAATTCGGTGCAGCCCTTCTTTTCTGCAGCTGCCACCGAGGTCTCTGCATCCCGGAGCCTCAGGGGAGGAGCACGATTTAGCCAGGAGGGGCTGTATCAGGGCGAAATCTAAACGCAGGGAAGTAGTCCTGGAACACCTGCCATAAGCATGCCAGCCGTGAATTGAGGCGGCACGGAGCTGCAGCCACTGTCCTTTAGTAGTCCGAAGAATGCGCACACAAGCCGGCTTCGTTCTTCACCTCGTACAAGCCACCTCTCTCTGCGACTCTCGGAGGCGAAGAAGCGGCTGCTTCGTGCACAGATGAGGGCAGCGGCGGCCTCAGGCTCCGTAGCACGGCTTCGGTAGAAAGACGCCGGGGAGCAGCACTTCCCTCCGGACAGCTCCGGACCGCTGTAGTCTGCGTCCTGAGTGGACTGCATCGTAGCGAAAAGCTTTGCCAGTGTGTCTCGCAGGGAAAAAGCTTACCAGCACAGCGGACTTATCCCGCTCTTGCCTGGAAACATGGACTTGCCTCACACTCCAAAGACACTGCTCTTTTCCGAGCAGGCTGGGAAATGCTCTCAGATGGCCGTGCTCTCTGCCTGCTCCTGCCCAGCTCGTAGTTTTAAGCGCGCACATCCCTCCCTGACATTCAGTGCACAGTGAAGGCAATTGCAAAATCCAGCAGCTGCTCATTCCCAAACACAAGGCGCTGTTTATGCTCTTGCTTCCCGACAAATTCAGCGCAGCCCTTCTTTTCTGCAGCTGCCACCGAGGTCTCTGCATCCTGGAGCCTCAGAGGACGAGCACAATTTTGCCAGGAGAGGCTGTATCAGGGCGAAGTCAAAACGCAGGAAAGTAGTCCTGGAACACCTGCCATTAGCATGCCAGGGAACCGAGAATGCAAACCTTGGGGCATCTTCAGGGTGCAATGGAATTTGGAAAAAACAGTCCTTGATATGTAGGACAGACAATTGCCAATTTTGAGGGAGCATTGTTGGACTAGGCATCCCTGGTTGGAGTGGGCCCATGTCCTCTATAATTTTTTTAGTTCTCTGGTATTGTCGAGCAATCTCCACTTGTCTTTCCCAGGCTTCTTCATTAGAATGACTGGGAAATTCCAAGGGCTGTCTGTCTCTTGTAGGTGTCCTTGCGCTAACTGCTCCTCCACAAGTTCCTCATGTGCTTCAAGTTTCTCGATACTCAAAGGCCACTGTGCCTTTTCCAACCACTTTAACTTCTGTGCAGGGCGTGCCACAGTGGCTACATCCAAAAATCCTGGGGTGTCTTCGGAGTGATCAGACGGACTCCCCATTGGGACATGGTGTCTCTTCCCCACAGAGGAGCCTTATACTCTGCCACAAATGGGTGAACACTTGCCAATTTCCCATCAGGTCCCTCAATTTGTACAATGTTTTTTGTAATCTGCCAGTGTGGTTTCTCCTGTGCCCTGAAGTTTGCCTGCCACAGTTTGTAACTCCCAATGTGATTGTCACATGGTCTTAGGTATTACTGTTTTGTCTGTGCCCATGTCCAGAACCCCTTCTACATGAAGGGGCTCTGACCCATGGGCTAGGTTGCATGCCATCGAGGGTTTATTCTCTCCCACTGCCTCTGCCCAATAGACTTCTGGTGATTTTCCTTCTACTGTTATTTCTCCTGGGATGGGAATGGCTTGGGCCAGAATTTGCCTCTTTTCTAGGTAAAATGGTGGGTGCGAGCAGCATGCCAATAGCATAAGGCTTGATATCTTTCCCTTAGTGGTCATGGGAGCTACCTCAATCTCTGAAGGTGTGTATGCTGTATCTCCAATGACAAGATACTCACTGTCCAGTTCCATTTGGTATGCCTGCAGGTCCTGTGAGCTGTTTGACAGGTCCACTATAATGACTTCCCAATAAGTGGATCTGAAATTAAACCCTTTGGATGTCACTAGGCAAGGTTGGCCTAGCAGCTGCCAAACCTTGTTAGCTGTACATTTGACATTTTTATTTTTCTGTCCCCCCCCACCATGAGTCTTGTTCTCCCCCTTATTTGTTAAAAGAGAGGCGTTTTCCCTTGTGGGTCCTGCTATATTTATATCTTTGCACGTAGTTGTATTAGTAGCAGGTACACACTGTATACTCAGCTTTTTGTTTGTTGAACTTTCTCTGGTTCTGATTTTGAGGACAGTTTCTGGCGAAGTGTTCTGGTTTCTTGCAACGCAGGCAGATGATATGCTGCAGCTGGTCTAATGACATTGGTTGCCTCCTTGGACCTGGTACAGCCATGGCAGCAGGCTGTAGTTGCGCAGCTGTTGTATTTCTGTCAGGGGTGTCGATCACCTCTGTTCTCCTGGTGCAGGCATCAATCATCTGAGCAAGACTAGGTGATAGGTTGAGAGGAAGGCTGAGGATAATTCTACAGCAGGTCTCATTCACATTCTTCTGAGCTATCTCTTTAATCAGCTCTGTCTGTACCATAGGGTCGGGTACCTCTCTTTCAATTTGGGTTCTCAAGTGATCCACAAACTTTAAAAAAACTCTCTGAAGGAAACTGTTTAATGTTAAGATAGCTGCCCTTAGCCTCAATTATTGGTAATTGATAAAATGTTTTTTCTGCAGCGTTACAGATTTTATCCAAAACCGACCTAGATAGCACTCGAGTTTGTTTTTCTGGACAATGCCATTCACCTGTGCCGCATAGATGATCTATTGTAATAGGGTTACCATCATTATCATTGGCCTCACTGCGTGTTTGTTGTATTTCTTGTAAAACTGCTGTTAAAGCTAACTTCCACCTATTTTCCCATATCTCATATTCAGAAGGTGTTAGTAAACATTTAAATAAATCTGTAATATCTCTCGGTACCATCTCATTTGAATTAAAAGTTGCCCTCATCATTCCTTTGAAAATCTTGCTTGATCTTCCAAATTCTCTCTGTATTTTACAAATCTCTGTTTTGTCTCTATATGGTAGTGGTTGGTAAACTCTGGAACTGTTTCGCCTACCTAGATATACAACAGGTGCTACAGATGGTATGAATTTATTTCCAATGTCCATAGAGGCAGTGGTGTATCCCCCCCCCCCCCCCCCCGGGTCCCGGTGGGAAGCAGTTCACCCACCACCCTCCTGGGCTGCCAGTGCTGCAGGGGAAACCCGAGCCGTGCTGGTGCTGTGGGTTGGGCTTGGCTGCCCTCCCCCCACACTGTTCAGGCTGGGAGCTCTGCTGAAGCTGGCCATACCCCAATTCCCGTGGCAATCCGAAGGCAGGCTGTGATAAGGGTGGGGTGATGCTGTCGGGGGCTGGAAGGGATTGGGGGAGGGGTGGGTGGCTGGTGGGGAGGAAAGGATTTTGAGAAGAAGGCGGAAGCACAAGGCCACCGCCATTATGCTGTCATGGGTATTTCAGAGACACTGCTACATCCTCAGGGCTCTGGGAAGAGGACCTTTCGCTTTTGGAGAAATCCAGATTATATTTCTTAGAAGAACCAGGTGTTACAGGGGGGTACAGTGTGGGTAAAGTGATATCAGGGCTGGGATATTAGGGGGTGTCTGTATGCTTTTTTCTGCTTCTAAAATCTGTTTTCCGGCTTGTAAAAATATCAGAATAAATACAGAAGCTTTATGTTCACCATTTTCTACTTTTAAAGTTAATATCTGTCCAATTTGGTCCCAAAATGAAATGAAATGAATTTCTTGCACAGTAAAATTTGGTATTTCTTTTGTTAGCCAGCATACAAAATGCAGTAGAAGCTTATTTGGGAGTGTTACATTGTTTAAAATATTGTTAAGGTGTTTTAATATGCTCTTTTGTTCCACCAATACTTTTGCACCCATTATTTTAACCGTGTTGGTGGACTAACTTCCACCAGACTCTTAGACAGCAGAAAATTATTTTTGAATTCCCTGCTCTTACAGAGCACGGAAATTGGCGCGGAGGCGGGGGCGGGGGAGGGGGGAGCACCGCACTGCCACTGGAGTGGCTCCTGCTCTTTTTTTTGGCTGCCCTGGGGGACGGGATGGGGGGGTGGGGCGGGTGTTTCCCACTGTCCTTACAAGGTTCCAGATCCCTGATAGTAAAAGGGTTTTAAAATCATGGGGATTAATGGTTAAAATGAAAAATAAGCTTAGTCGGCCCTGGAAAAACAAACACTCTAAGCACATGGAGAACTCGTACTTGCTAGAACTGCACCGTGTAGCTAGTACATGATAATTGATGATTGTTTAGTAATTAAATATAATTACTGTTTAATCATAAGAATAATAATGAGAAACTCTGGTCAGTGACCTAAGAAAGATCACAAAAAACTCATGTCAATGTATACAATAAAACAATGTAAGTTTAATAATTAATATGTGAGTTGTGTAACGATAGAATATAAAATACATTCAGCTCGAAAGCCATGTCGGACTCAGATTTGGGTCTGTACCCCGACTCCCAGCGCTCTTAATAAAAGCACCTGCATATAATCATATCCTGTGATTATGTGTTTTAATGAACGCTAACATTTTGGCGACCCAGTGGGACCCTGCTAGCGCTGCTGAGGACCCTGCGACCCGATCACGCTCCAGCCGGCACTGAGGGATTCTCAGGGAGCCCATCGGCGCTGCGACCCTCCGCCGCTCACAACATCGCCTGGAGAGAGGTAAGGTGTTTTTAATTTGGTGTGGAACCTGCTGATAAGACGCAGCCAAAGCTACGCTCGGTTGGGTTAAAGGAATTCCTGTGGTATTGCCTAGGCGCCGTCCGTTAGAAATCGCGAAAGCGTTGCAGGTTCGGCATTCTGTGGTGTCTTGTAGCTGTAATATGGAGAAGCTTAAAGGTCTATTGGGCGGCTATGCCCCCATACCACGTTCTTCTCCTTTGGGGTGCTTATTAGCACATTGGAAACAAGGTAATTTTGGGCAAGACTTACATAAGGGTAAGTTAATTGATTACTGTAATACATGGTGGCCAGAATATGTTTTGGAAGGTGGTGAAAAATGGCCACCGAATGGAACATTGCAACATAACACTATTCTGCAATTGATGTTGTTCTATAAACGTGAAGGAAAATGGGATGAGGTTCCGTATATTGATTTTTTTTTCTGCTTGCGAGATAAGCCAGAATGGCAGGTTGAATGTGGATTGATGGTAGTTAAGGCATCCACAAGTGATAAGTGTGAGGTTTGTGTGAAGGAGAAACGTTGTTTAGAACATTTTGCATTGAAAGAAAGTCTGAACCGGAGGAACGATACAGATGTTGATTTACAGATAACCCCCGCAAGACCAAGAGAACCTAACCCTATCCTGCCTGCCCCTACACCTACTTCATCACCGGCTTCACCCAATCCTATTATGTCTAGTCCTATTTCACCCACTCAAACCCTCTCTCCCTATCCTCCTCTTTCACCATCACCTGACCCCTCTTCCCCTGAAGATGATCTAAATTTAACTGATGCATAGAAGTGGGGGGGATGAAAGTAAAGGAGATAGCAAAAGTGAAGTTGAAAGTGAATCTGCAATACCGGTATCTCATAGGACTCGGAATCGGTCAAAGCCTGCCCCGGCCTTGGCCAGAAATGATCTGCATAGACAGAAGTGGACTGTGATTGCCCCTTTACAACAGGGAATAGGAGCAGAGGGGCCGCTGTTTGTAAATGTACCTTTTCCCCCTGCGGATTTAGTAATTTGGAAACAATTGGCTGGAACCTATAGAGAAAATCCTGATAAAGTGGCAAGAGTGGTAAAAATTACTATGAAAACTCAGAATCCTGAATGGGAAGATATACAAGTAATATTAGACACCCTAGTGGATTGTACAGAGAAAGAGATGGTACTTAAAGCAGCCAAAGAAATAAGTAAAAAGCAACAGCAAAACCTCTTAGCAGTAATACAAGGGAAAAGAAAACTCAAGCATCAGAAGAAAAAAAAAAAGAAAAAAAAAAGAAAAAAACCCAGAAAAAAACAAAACCAAAACAAAACAAAACAAAAAAACCAAACAAAAAACCAAAAACCAACAAAAACGAAAAAAACAACCACAAAGGTGGCTGTGGACTGGGGAGGGGAGGTGGACTTGGCAGGGGACATGGGGGAACTACTGTGCCAAAATTAGGATTTAACCAGTGCGCTTTTTGCCTGCAAGAAGGTCACTGGAAGAACGAGTGTCCAAACCGGTTTTACCAAGGCAACCAGCCAAGCCGAGACCAAGATATTGCAAAATTAATGGTGGTAGGACAATACAGCAGCTGTCTAGAAAATAGCAAGGAACCTTTCGTGACCATACAGCTAGGTAATAGAGCAGTAAAATTCCTGGTGGATACGGGGGCCACTGTACTGAATGATTTGCAAGGACAAATTGGGGACAAACAAACAATGGTCGGGGCCACAGGGAAGGAGGCAAATCGGCCATTCCTACAACCCTTAGATCTGTGTTTTGGAAATAAGGTCCTGACGCATGAATTCCTGTATGTGCCTGAGTGTCCAATTCCCCTTTTAGGTAGAGATTTATTAGCAAAACTTGATGCAGTGATAATCTTTGAGAATGGGGAGCTTTTAATGAGAACACCTGAATCAAAGACGGGAAAAATTTTAATGATTAAGGAAAAAACAGCTTCCTCTATTCCCAGGGAAGTAGAAGATGCAGTAATTCCTTCAGTATGGGAAACAGATATATCTGGGAAATCTAAATTAGCACAACCAATACATGTTGAATTAAAAGAAGGCGCAAAAGCAGTACAGGTTAAGCAGTATCCTATAAAACCAGAGGCATGGCAGGGAATAGTAAAAATTATTGATAAATTCTTGAAATACAAAATTTTAGAAGAATTTGAATCAGAATATAATACACCTATATTTCCAGTGAGGAAACCCAATGGTGGGTATGGACTAGTGCAGGACTTGGGAGCAATAAATGATATAACTAAGGACATTTATCCAGTGGTTGCCAATCCTTACACATTGCTAACATCCGTGAAAGAGGCATATAAATGGTTGACAGTAATTGATCTAAAAGATGCCTTTTCCTGCATACCCCTTGACAAAGGAAGTAGGAACCTGTTTGCCTTTGAGTGGGAAAATCCAGATAATGGAAGAAAGACCCAGCTCACCTAGACACGCCTCCCACAAGGATTTAAGAACAGTCCCACCCTATTCGGAAACCAACTGGCGAAGGAGCTGGAGACCTGGACGACAAGAGGGCAAGTACCAAGAGAACAATACCTGCTGCTACAGTATGTTGACGGCATACTGATAGCCACAGAGGAGAAACCAACCTGCATAAAGGTAACAATCAAGATTTTAAATCTTGATTGGGGCACTGGGAATGGCAGGATATAAGATATCTAAAGAAAAAGCACAAATTGCCCAACAGACTGTGATTTACCTGGGATGCGGAATCTCACAAGGGCAGTGAAAACTGGGTACTAACCGTATTCAAGCTATTTGTGCCGTTCCAGAGCTCCAGAATCTACACGAGCTGCGAGTCTTCCTTGGAATGAGAGGGTGGTGCCGCCTGTGGATCATGGACTATGGATGGACTAATTGCAAAACCCCTGTATAAGGCCCAGAAGACGCAGTCATTTACCTGGGGCAAACCACAGAAGGAGGCTTTCCTTTAACTAAAGGAGGCCTTGACAACTGCTCCTGCATTGGGGTTACCTGATTTGTCCAAAGATTTTCAGCTGTTTGTACATGAAAGGATGCATCTGGCATTGGGAGTCTTAACCCAATGTTTGGGAAGCTGGAAAAGGACTACTTTTCCAAACAACTTGACAACATCAGTGCCGGATGGCCTTCATGTCTGCGGGCAGTCGCAGCCACTGTGATCCTGATACAAGAAGCCAGGAAGCTCACCATGGGAAGGCACACAGATGTCTATGTACCACATATGGCAACAACTGTGTTGGAGCAGAAGGGGGGCCATTGGCTTTCCCCGAGTCGAATGATGAAATTCCAGGTAATCTTAACAGATCAGGATGATATAACATTAAAAACAACTAACCTTTTGAACCCAGCCTTGTTCCTAGGTACAACATCTGAAGAAAGCCCATTGGAACATGATTGTGTGGAAGTAATAGAACACACCTGTGCAGCTAGAGAACATCTGAAAGATGTTCCCCTAGAACAGCCAGACTGGGAGTTGTTCACAGATGGAAGCAGTTTCATGGAGAATGGAATCAGACATGCTGGATATGTGGTAACAACAATCAGTACAGTGGTAGAGGCAAAAGCATTGCCACCAAATAGATTCGCCCAGAAGGCAGAACTGGGCTTTAACAAGAGCACTAGAATTAAGTGAAGGGAAGAAGGCGAACATATGGACTGATTCAAAATATGCATTTGGAGTAGTGCATGTGCATAGGGCCCTATGGAAAGAACGGGGCCTGTTTTCGTCTCAAGGTATGCACATTAAACATCAAGATGCAGTTCTGCAACTGATAGGAGCAGTACAAAAACCTGAACAAGTGGCAATTATGCACTGTAAGGCACATCAATCAGGAAACTCCAAAATTTGTAAAGGAAATAGAAAGGTAGATTGGACAGCTCAACAGGCTGCTCGAAAGGTGCAAACAACAATGGCATTGGTTCCTTTAAAACTTAATGTATCTCAATTCAATTTACCTCCACAGCCGAAATATTCAGCAGAAGATGAAAAATTGGGAATTTACTGGATGCACAGAAGAATCCAGAAGGGTGGTATGTAACTGCACATGGACAGATAGTGGTACCCCCCCTTGGTAATGAGAGAGGTTCTACAAATTAAACATAACAAATGTCATTGGGGTGCAGAGGCATTGGTAAAATTTCTAAAATGTTATTTGGTCTCAGTACGAATGTTAACAATGGCAAAATCAATAATGTCAAAGTGTAAGATTTGCTTGAAAAATAAGCCAGTGGCTAGACGACAGGCACGACTAGAAAGGATTTGGGTAGGGGTAGAACCAGATTATTGGCAGGTAGATTTTGTAGAATTACCAAGAACTCGAGGATATAAATATTTGTTAGTAGGGGTTGACACATTTTCTGGATGGCCAGAAGCCCTTCCCTGTCACACAAACCAAGCAAAAGAAACAGTTAAGTGGTTATTACAAGAAATCATTCCCAGATCCGGGGTGCCTCTAGGGATATCATCAGATAGGGGACCCCACTTCATAGCCACAGTGGTAAAAGAAGTGAGTAGGTTGCTGGGAATAACTTGGGACCTCCACACACCGTGGAGACCCCAGTCAGGTGGACAGGTGAAGAGAATGAATCAGATACTAAAAGGCAGATAGCAAAATATGTCAAGAAGCCAAACTGCAGTGGCCACAAGCTTTACCAATAGCATTACTGAGAATCCAGATAAAGCCTAGGAGTGGGATGTCAGTCAGTCCTTATGAGATATTATATGGGAAACCATACAAATCTCCTGGACCCAATCCAAATATACACGTCACGGGAAAACAGGAAGTATATAACTATGTTCTGTCTCTTGGGAAAACTTTAGCACAACTTCGGACCGCCCTCGTGTGGAATAGGCCGCTGACTCTCGAGAATCCTGTCCATGACATACATCCAGGAGATGAGGTGTACATTAAGAATTAGAACAAAGAGCCATTGAAAGAAAAGTGGACTGGACCCCATCAGGTACTACTGACCACCTTTACAGCAGTCAAGGTAGCTGGAGTGGACTCCTGGATACACTACACTCGAGTGAAGAAAGCTTATCCTGGACTGCGGACTGTGTAAACTGTGCACCAACAGTTACAGATAAGATGTGTTTAATTGTTTCAGGAATGCTACCAATAATTGTACCAATGCTTATTACATGGTCCTTGGGATGTGGAATGCAAAAAGATCAATTAACTACTCTTCATTCTAGAATGAAGAGAGATGTGCAGGTAGAAACACAGGTGATAAAGGTTTCCAATGCAATTCAGGCTGAGAATGTAATGATTGGATTAGTTAAAGATTTTGCCAAAATGCACAATACTAGCAGAATAACTGCCTGTCTGCCAATACCTAAGGCAGCGGGAGACCCAATAAATTGGGGAATCATAATGACAAAACTGCCTGAAATACAAAAGAATAAAACCATTATATGCAAACAGGTACCAGAATCAAGACAGGTAATCAAGGTAACCTGGAAAGTAATAGGACAATGGTTACATCCTCTGAGTCAAAGAGACTGTCTTCAAAATAATGGCACAATAGGATATCCAATAGAATGGGCGGGGGGCATCCCAAATCAATGGCAATGCTACTTACCACATTATAAAAAGGTAACAGAAAATGTTACAGAAACCACTCTGGTGTGGAGGTGTGAGGCAAAAGATCACAAAGGTCAAATAGAGCCTTGGGACAGTGCTTGGTCTCTGAGTATACTTCAAAAATTCCAGTACATGGCTACCAATCCTTGATGCATTACATGGGAAGGTTCAGAAAATGAAACAGATCCAGCAGTAGTGAACACTGCCACTCGTAGTAGAACAAAGGCAGACAAAGTAAGTTGGTGGACATGTAATAAAACTTATGATTGCACTTCTGATGACATAGAAATAAAACAAATTCCACCACTGGCAGTAGCCTTACAAATCGGTTGTGCCTGCAGAGGTATCAAACACAAACAAGGTAAAGTGAATTATAAAATACTTATAAGATGTACCAAGAGTACACTCCGAAGTCCAGGACAATTTGTATGGGCAACAAGTGACGGTACCTGGACAACCCATCTACCTGTAGATGGGAAAGTAAAAGAAATTACTTTAGGCGTCCCCACTTTGTGTCCAATCTGGAAAAGATCCCCATTTAAGGGAAAAGATGAACTTCTGCAGATAAGAACAAGATGAGAAGTTCCAGATAATGAAAATCAATATGAAACCTGGCAAGAACCCTCTAGTGGAGTGAAATTTGGGTGGGCCTTGGAGTCTTTGCTTGGTCCTATAGCAAACTATCAGAATAAAGAAATGTTGTACAAACTTACAGGTCAGGTAGATACACTAGCTAGGGTAACTAGGGAAGGATTTAGAGAATTAAATGTACAATCACAAGCCACCACAAAATGACCTTACAAAATTGATTGGCCTTAGATTTGTTACTTCTGAAAGAGCATGGAATATGTAGATTTTTAAAGGGACGGATTGATCATTGCTGCATCCACATCCCAAATGTAACTGCAAATGTAGAATATGACATCAATCAGTTAAAACAAATAGAGCATGAAGTACAAGAAGAGCGGAAAGATTTAACTATGAGCTAGTTAGACAAAGTCTTTAAATGGTTAAGGTAGAGTGTGAGTTCATGGATTACATCTATAATTGAGAGTGTAATAATCCTATTAATTGTATTCTTAGTAATTTGGTTAGTCTACAGTGTCCTAAAAGGAGAAATATGGAAGAGGACATCCTAGAACCAGAAAATAATCAAGGCAGTGACATAGGATCCACACCCATCATCCTCTAATCCTCCAGTCCATGACAACGTTCACGTCAATCCTAGATTTGAACATCATGTATAAACTTAAGAACTAAAGACTGTATCAAGTGAAAGTATTTGCACTTATTATGAAGTGAAAATACTTTCAAGGGGGGGAAAATGATAGTAAAAGGGTTTTAAAATCGTGGGGATTAATGGTTAAAATGAAAAATAAGCTTAGTATGCCATGTGAAAACAAACACTCTAAGCACATGGAGAACTCGTACTTGCTAGAACTGCACCGTGTAGCTAGTACATGATAATTGATGATTGTTTAGTAATTAAATATAATTACTGTTTAATCATAAGAATAATAATGAGAAACTCTGGTCAGTGACCTAAGAAAGATCACAAAAAACTCATGTCTACATATAGACATGTATAACTCATGTATACAATAGAACAATGTAAGTTTAGTAATTAATATGTGAGTTGTGTAATGATAGAATATAAAATACGTTCAGCTCGAAAGCCATGTCGGACTCAGATTTGGGTCTGTACCCCAACTCCCAGAGCTCTTAATAAAAGCATCTGCATATAATCATATCCCGTGATTATGTGTTTTTCCAAATGCTAACACCCCTGCTGTAACTTCCCCACCCCGGGAACGTGGGCTCTCTTGGTCAGACCGGCTACTCCGAGCCCGCCTGTTCCAAGCTTCATGTGCCGGCTTCTAGCTTAGCCCCACAGGGCTAAGTGACAGCTTCGCATAGTGACAGCTTCCCACTGTCGCTATGGTAACCCCTCCCAGCTAGACGCAGTCCTCAGAAAATGCAATCGAAGGGAATCTTATGAACTGTGGAGTCGTACCTGAAATCGTCTAGGGTCCACTCTCCAGCTGGTTCACCTGGCGTACTCAGGCAAGGTCCCGAGCCCTGTCACTCAAAGCCTTTAAAGGCAGCTGGAGTAACAGGGTAGTTGACTGTCCCAAAGAGCTTTTGAGATACTTTAAAATAAAGTCTCCAGCTCCTGCGTGGGCTTTTAGCAAACCCATGCTGGGGGCCAAGTACCCTCTCAGCCCCTAAATTATCAGGCTAGCCCAGAGATATGAAGCTCTGATGGGAGGAATATCAGGAAATGGACATTGATTCAAAAGAGGCTCTCACCCCAATGTAGTTGTCTTGTTTCTTTATTCCATGAGGTCTAGGGGGAAGAGGGGGGAAAGAGGGCGAACAGGAAGTCTCAGGGGCTTATCTAGTCTCTGGACAGGGAGGGCTTCTTGGCTCTCCACTAACCCCGTTAGGGCAGGAAGGAGGGGACCAGGCTTACCTGATCAGAGTCACAGGGGTCCTGGGAAATGGGGGAAGGCATGGCCTGAGCACAATGTAAGAATAACTAAGAAAATTACTTACTTAAGTATTACATACTTAAGTCAGTAAGAAACTACATTAGATAAGATGATGAAGGGTTTTATAGTATAGTAATGTAGTAATGTGATTGTAATAGAATAAGCTAAGAGTTTACATATTATAAAAGAGACAAATATGTGTACATGTAATAAGGCGTTATTAGATAATAGTATCCACATTGGAGTACAAAGAAGAAAGGTGATAGGTTAGAAAAGCAAAACATATTTTGTGGCAACTCTCCATTGTGTTGTTCTTGCACCAAAGAACTTGTGACAATCTTAGACTATGGCTGACTGCTTGATGTATTGTAAATCTCAAGGCCTTTGAAACTGATATTATCAAACCAATAAATCACTATTAGTCTGATTGGGATCCCCTCCTTTTTATTAATGCAGAGACAGCCACACCTACCTATGCTTCTTCCAATCCATCTGTGGAAATAATTGCGCCTACTTTCAGTCTCTGAGATTTAGAGAACACAATGGTAGATGCAGTGCAGAAGGGAAGGACAGAGTGCACCACTGAGTGTGGCATGCAAAAAGTCCAGTCCTGCATTGGCTTTTACTTTAGAGCCTTTTCCTATTAGAGTAGTTGTAGTATGTTTATCACATTCCTTCATATTCCCTTCAAAGGGGTGTTTGCTCAGGTCTCATTTTTGCTGATTTTCTGCTTGTTCATTTTCAGATGGCAGCAGGTGTTTTGCAGTAGCAAGTGCACACTCCTATAGCTTGCTTTTCTTTTTATTTGGTCTGTCTAGAAAAGGGAATGACTGAACATCTGAGACAGGATTTTCTCTCCGCAATACGTTTCACTTGATGGGCATAGATTTGCATCTGTAAGATCATCTACTTAGACACTTGGCACTGAATAAACTAGTGGTTTGTTGTTGCATATAGGTAAAACCTTACAAAAGGAAGGTCTTGTAAAACCATGGCTCAGGCCTGTTACTTTGGCTGTGTAGAAAAGTGCTATGGGAAAGTGATGCAGCTGAATTAGAGGTAGAAAAAGAAGTTCTTATAACCATTGTGTGTTCACATCATGGTGTATGGTGGTTGGTTGAATTATGTTTGTGATGACTTAAAGCTATGTAACTGAGAAAGGCCTGACTGCTTAAAAAGCTTGGTTTGGCAATAAAGAGGCTCTCCTTTGCACCTGCCTGGGACTCTGCATCACTATGGACCCTCACTCACCGTTTGCCAAGAAGATGATCAGTAGGAATGTTGCAGAGCTGCTATGTCCATATGAACAGAATGGCAGACAGTGAAACAGTGGACATTTCTGGGGTTCAGTACAATGCTGCTCCATTGATTCCAGTTTAGTTGGTTTTCCATCAGTGGCATTTCTATCTGTAAGTCCGCTGCCCAGGTCTAGCATTTGATGGCATTTCTATTCTGTCATTTTAATAACTTCCTTCAGTTTAAAGAATAACACAGTCTTTACATTTTGAAGATTATGTTATAAAACACTATGCCAGAGTAGTCTTCGCTCCCTTTCCTTTTGCCTGGTTTGTAATCTTCAT
The DNA here is from genome assembly GCF_050655825.1 of Lonchura striata. NCBI lineage: Eukaryota > Metazoa > Chordata > Aves > Passeriformes > Estrildidae > Lonchura > Lonchura striata. The sequence continues at coordinate 35,730,863 of NC_140740.1, forward strand.
AGATTCATTGCAAATTTCTGTGAATGTCAATAAGAATACTGACACTATTGGTTTTTATTATTTTTTATTGACAAGGTTGATGGTCTCAGCTGCTTTCCTCTTTAATGCTGCTTCATACTGTATGTGACCTAATGGCCTCTTTTTGTCATCAGCATTTTGCTGTGGTTTGCTAAGAACTGGCATACACTGCCAACTCACAACTTCTGTGTTGGGATTTCAAGGGCGTTGATTCCTTTCTGAGATTGCCATGCACTGGACTTTCGCATTCACAAAGACTTCATCTTCCATAGGTCGTTTCAGTACTTAGTACTCTTTCTTGTAATATAGGCAACAGACCAGCAAGTACTAAATTCCCTGCAAGGTCTTCCCAAAGGACCATTTAAAAAGATTGCTTTTCTCCTCTGTTTTATCTGCCAGTATTTGCATGGAGAATTTGGTACCTTAAGTGAACCTCTTAGAAGGGATCTCATCACAGGAAATATCTCAAGCTTTCTGAAATACTTGCTCCTTTGGATCCTAATTCTATTCAAAGTACATTTAAGATTTTTTTTCACTGAAGCTATTAAAAAATGCCTTTTCTCTTATAAAATGTGTTGTGTATCACAAAGATGGAACCTCAGGATTACAATTATACAGGTTAATTGTTAGAATGGTGAATCCTGTTGTTATCATGCTGGCATGGTAGTGTGGATGAAGGTTTTAGAAAGGCCTTGGGAATGGTAAACTGAGGAAAAGGATACATTCATGTATGCCCCATTGTTTTAGAAAGGCCTTGGGAATTGTAAACTGAGGTAAAAGATACATTTATGTATGCTCCACTGTTTTGGGAAAGTCCCACTTCAGCATTCCTCTGTAGACCCCCTTCTCCCCACCCCTGAGCAGTTCCCATTGGGCCTGGCCCCTGGGGTGGTTCTGATGTGCCTTAGCTGAACACTGTCTCTTTTGTTTAAGACCTTATCTCTTAATTTTGCTGTATAAAACTGTATCTGGGCAATAGCCCGGGGCCTTTGGTCCCTGCAATGCTTCAGGCAATACAATCTATCTGGACAAGCATAGCATTGGTCTCTCTTGGTCTCTTTATCTCGAATCCTAGCAGTGACTGAGGCAATGCCGGCGCTCGTACCGTGCTAACCCAGCCGCTGCCTGGTAAGCCCAGGGCAGCAGGACCGCGGAAAACCCCGGCCCCGGAGGGGACAGCTAGCCGGAGGGTCCCGGGGGGCCGGGAAGGGGCGGGGGACAGCAGCAAGTGACCCCCGAGAGCAAAGTGGCAGTTGAAAGAGAAGCAACAATTCCCTCCTGTAGTCACATTTGTAAATGAGTTGGTATTCCAAAGCTAAACATTCTAGGCATTTGAATGCCAAAGGAAGTTGTCTTTTGCAAGAATTACCCCAGGAGGATTTGTGTCAATTTTGATTTCTATGGTGCTTAGGCCTGTTGCAGAGAAAAAGTAGATTGTACTCTCTTCTTGTGTACTGTCTTCTTGTGCTCTCATTCCTCCCTCTCTGCTTTGCATGCCCTACTTGATTTACTGGTGTGATTCATTTGGTATCATCTCATAGTGCATAGTTTCATGTACTTAGAAATGCCAGTTGCCAAGGAGCATAACCATTCAAAGGGGCAAAGAATTGTAGGGCTGGGCAACTTCAGATGCTGAAAGCTGTTGGAGTCATGCCGTATTAAAGTGACAGAGCCAATTAGCTGATATAGGATTTTCAGCTAGGCACCACTGAGAATAGCAGCTTGTCAGCAATGACACAGCAATCTTTCTAGCTGAGAAAGAGAGAAAGGGACACCTTCAGTAGTTAAGCTGTTTGGCATGAGAAAATAGCAAGAAATGTACCACAAAATACTTGAGCCGGGTAAATTGTGTTTTTATAGTGAGAGTTTTGTAGTTGTCCTTTCTTGTCTGTGCCTTTCTGTGGGAGGGGGTCCTGGGGATAGTTGTCCTGGGATGCCCTGGGAGACCACAACTGTATGATTCCTGCCTCCCCTCATGCCAATCATTTGTTATGCCTTCCCCTGTTTATGTAAAATCATTGTTTGTACTATCCCTCAGTTCCAGAAAGTTCCTTGTTCTCTGCATCCCCATTGGTTCCCTTCTGTTAACCATTCGTACCCCTTGCTCCCATTGGTTCAGTTTATGCCACTCTACCCCCGCTCCTCCCTTGAGCCTTTTCCCCATTGGTTCCTATGTACCCTGACCCTCCTCTCCCTGTTAAGTTATATACCTTGACCTGCCCTCGGGATGGGGCTCTCAGAGCTAGCTGCTGTCTCCAGTGGCTGTCTCCCTTCACCCTGCTTCGCCTTCCCTGATAATAAAGCCCTTGAGAATTAACGCTGCCTGCGAGTCATCCCGTCTTCGGGGGAACAGAGAAACATAGCTATTCAGGCTCCTGCTGACCATCCCCACTGTGCTGTTCCCTGTGGGACAAAGGTCCAGGGCATGCCTCACCTTTCCTTTTTCAAAGAAAACAGTGGGGGTTTTGATTAATATTATTTTTCTATTCTAGTTTTGTCTTCCTCCTTCTTTCCACCAGCAATGAACAATTTTGCCTTTCTTTTCTGGCTTCTCTCTCTTATAGAAGGTTGTATGAGGTCATCCAACCTTGTAATAAACATTCTTATACTGTGGGAATAAGCATAAGGTACATCTAAGGGGATAAAACAAACCCACAAAAATAGAAGTTTTTTACAGTCTTCTGTGAGAGCATTAGGACCTAAGACATCTTTGCCCTATGTTATGCTGTATTGATTTAACTTTTAGTCCACTAATTACTGTTATAAGTGTTTGGCCTTTAGTACATAGCCTTTGAAATCAAGCCAAATATTTTGGCTTTTTTTTTTTTTTTTACTATTATTTCTAGCAAAAACTTTTTCTTAAGGAATATTCCAAAGCAAGAGTGTCCACAGTAGAGTTATGCTGTCATAATCAAAAGTGTCATAAATTCTAATACATTTGTACTGGTAATACATCTAGAAATGAAAGGTTTTAGATATTTTTTGCTTTTAAATGTACCAATTTATAGTAAAAAAATTGTGGTGAATCCCGGATGCAGGGAAGAAATGATGATGTCTAGTTCCTGATCAGAAGGCTGAAGGATCTGTTTTATTAAAAGTATACTATATTACATTAATATACTATTTAAAGAGATACTGTACTCTTCTACATACTTACTTCTTACTTACCTAAATAACTAACAAAACCCGTGACTCTCTGCTGAGAGTCCGAGACACAGCTGGATCCAATCGATCATTGAACCCAAACAACCTTCACCAGAACCCAATCAAGGAATCACTTCAGGAAAACAATCTCCATACCAAATTCCACACGGGGAAAACAAAGGAGCAGAGATAAAGATTGTTTTCTCTTCTCTCTGTGCTTCTCTTGAGAGACAACTATGTCTCTCTGAGAGAGATAGTGAATGTCACACCCATTCTCTGAAATATTTAAGAGGTGGAGGTTTTCTCCTCCCAAAATACCTTTCTCTGTAATGTTGCTCAGGGTTTACACATAAAAGCCCACCCTGTAAAATATGTTGCTGTTACTCTGCAGTACCTGCAGCTTGGCAACTAGTGATGATAATGTGGCTTAAATGATATTCCTTCTGCAGTGATGGAAACTCTGAGACTGTCCAGGCAGACATACTCAGCACAGGTTTTGATGGCTGAGCTCCAATCCTAAAGTTAATGTGCATTTTAAAACTTCCCAAGAAAGTGAATTCTAGCTCCTTCATTGCTTTATGCTGTAGTCCAAAGAGAATTTCAGTGTACTTTTTGTCCTTTGTGGCTGTCATTGCTTAGCTTTTGAACATGAGACTCCCTCTTGACTAATGAAAGTTGTCTAGTTAAGAGTGGGTCAAAGACATGATCCTGCTCTAGAAGGAGATGAGAAGATTTTTCCAGTCTTAGTCATCTCTACTGCTTGTGGTGTCTATCTGAAACTGGTGGGAAGTTTTCTGGGGGTAGTCCAGAACCTGGCAATATGGACAGCTTGGAACGAAACACTTGCTGCAGTGTTACCATGGTGATAACAGAAAGGACATAAAAAATTAAAAAGGGCAAACAAAGCAGTTGAAAGTGTTACGAACAGCCTGGCTGGGACACTTGGCTTGAACTAAGTATGGACATTGAAATGTTAATTAGCCAATTGCTCCTGGGAATCACCTACACCCCCACCCAAACTAGGACTGGGATGCAAATTAATCCAGTGGAATCATGGGAGGGGGTTTGGAGGATGAAAAACACCCCAAAATGAAAAAGAAGGGCACAGTGGAAAGGGCTAGATGGGTGTGCAGGTTGGGGAAAAGGGAACCCCATCCCTAGTCTGTGTTTGACCTGTCACCATAACCTGCAGAGGACCAGACTGGTATGGGCTATGGAAAGCAGGCACAAGGAAAACAGACACTTTTCCTGGTGTTACCAGGAGGGAAGGAGAGGGATAGCTGCTACTGGACCTCGGCAGCAGGCTCTGCACATCCCCCCACCCTTCAGCTACCAGTGTGCCACAGAGACTCCAGGGACAGACTCTGCACACCTTCTCACCCTTTGGCTACCGGAAGAAGCTACAACACCCCCCTGTCAAGCTGACTTTTTAATAAAGAGCTGAACACTAATAAAGGCATAAACCCTGTTAATTTCAATTTGGGGGCTCATCCGGGATAGCCACACCCAAAGAGGAACCCTGGACAGCTGGACAGCTCGACCACTGGCTTCGAGGGACCCTTGGGATTTGCTGACTACTGAACCCTAAGATCAGTGTGAGATGAGCCACGCAGAGGAACAACATGGACGATACAGGTGGAGGAGCAAGATGAATGGACGACTGATTGGTGAGAAAAACCAGGAGACGAGTGAGTGAGTGAGTGAGTGAGTGAGATGGGGGCTGGCAGCTTGGACCCCCAAAGTGAGAGGGACCCTCTAGTACCACATTTCTGGACTCCTGCGAAGGGGCTAGCTGGGAATGGGGGGAAGCGAGTGGAACAGAGGAGTGACAAACGCATCTCCTTAAAGGTAAAAGTCCTCCTCTGGGCATGTGAAGATTCTCTAGGGATAAAGTAAGTCCCTGGCAATCAGGGCAAAGGGGTTGTCCACAGCAGGGCAGGTGGGATGTCCCTGGCAGGAAAGAGAGAAGTTCTAGTAGGCAAGCGGCATGTCCTAACAAGCAGGGGGCATGTTCTGGCAGGCAGAAGGCATGTCCTGACAGGCAGGCAGGAGTCATGTTCTGGCAGTCAGGGAACATGTCCTGGCAGGCAGGGCATATGTCCTGGCAATAAGGGGCCATGTCCTGGCAGATAGGGCATAGGTCCTGAAAAGAACGGGGCATGTCCTGGCAGGCAGAGGGCAGTGTCCTAAAAGGCAGGTGGCATCTCCTAAAGCCAGGGGGGCATGCTCTAATAGGCAGAGGGCATGGCCTGGCAGGCAGGGGCATGTCCTGGGAGGCAGGGCGCATGTCCTAACAGCCAAGGGGAAGGTCCTGGCAGGCAAGAGCAAGTCCTGGCAGGCAGGGAGCAAATCCTGGCAGACCAGGTACATGTTATGGCAGAAAGGAAGCATGTCCTAGCAGGCAGAGTAAGCAAGCAAGTAAAGAAGCAAGTAAAAAGTCAAGTAGGCTAAACCTAGTGAAAGACATAGGTGAAGGGACTTGGCCGGAGTTTGAGTGTAAGGCTCAGCAGGACGTTCGACCTTAGCTCGGCAGGGGGACCAAGATTCCAAAGCCTAGTAGGAGAGTCAGGGGAGGGGACTTGGCCGGAGTTCGAGTGTAAGGCTTGGCAGAATGTTCAGCCTTACCTCGGCAGGGCAACCAAGCTTCCTAAGCCTAGAAGGAGTCAGGCGAAGGGACTTGGCCAAAGTTCGAGTGTAAGGCTTGGCAGGACGTTTGACCTTACCTCGGCAGGGAGACCAAGATTCCTAAGCCTAGTAGGAGAGTCAAGGGAGGGGACTTGGACAGAGTTTGAGTGTAAAGCTCGACATGACATTCAACCTTACCTCGGCAGGGAGACCAGGCTTCCTAAGACTAGAAGAATTCAGGTGAAGCGATTTGGCCAGAGTTCGAGTGTAAGGATCGGCAGGATGTTCGACATTACCTCGGCAGGAGAAGCAAGCGTCCTAAGCCTAGTACGAGTTAGACGAGTGAACTTGGCCGGAGTTCGAGTGTAAGGCTCGCACGACGTTTGACCTTACCTCGGCATGGAGACCAAGCTTCCTAAGCCTAGTAGGAGTCAGGGGAAGAGACTTGCCCGGAGTTTGAGTGTAAGGATTGGCACGAGGTTCGAGCTTACCTCGGCAGGGAGACCAAGCTTCCTAAGCCTAGTAGGAGTCAGAAAGAGGGACTTGTCCGGAGTTTGAGTGTAAGACTCGGCAGGACGTTTGACCTTACCTCGGCAGGGAGACCAAGCTTCCAAATCCTAGAAGGAGTCAAGCGAAGGGACTTGGCTGGACTTTGAGTTTAAGGCTCGGCAGGATGTTTGATCTAACCTTATCAGGGAGACCAAGCTTCCTAAGCCTAGAAGGATTCAGGTGAAGCAAATTGGCCAGAGCTCGAGTGTGAGGAGAGGCAGGATGTTCGACTTTACCTTGGCAGGGCAAGCAAGCTTCCTAAGCCTAGTACGAGTCAGGAGGGAGAACGTGGCCGGAGTTTGAGTGTAAGGCTCAGCAGGACGTTCGACATTCCCGCAGCAGGGTGACCAATCTTCCTAAGCCTAGAAGGAGTCAGGTGAATGGACTTGGCCCAAGTTAGAGTGTAAAGCTCGGCAGGATGTTCGACCTGACCTCGGCAGGGATACCTAGCTTCCTAAGCTTAATAAGAGTCAGGCGAGTGGATTTCGCTGGAGTTTGAGTGTAAGGCTTGGCCGGACGTTCGACCTTACCTCGGCAGGGAGACCACGGTTGGTAAACCTAGAAGGAGTCAGGTGAAGGGACTTGACCGGAGTTGGAGTGTAAGGCTCGGCAAAATGTTCGACCTTACCTCGGCAGGGAGACCAAGCTTCCTAAGCCTAGAAGGAGTCAGGTGAAGGGACTTGGCCAGTGTTTGAGTGTAAGGCTCGGCAGGACGTTCGAACTTTATCTCAGAAGGGAGACAAAGATTCCTAAGCCTAGTAGGAGTTAGGCGAGGGGGCTTGGCCGGAGTTCGAGTGTAAGGCTCGGCAGGACGTTTGAGCTTACCTCGGCAGGGAGACCAGGCTTCCTAATCCAAGAAGGAGTCAGGCGAGGTGACTTGGCCGGCGTTCGAGTGTAAAGCTAGGCATGACATTCAACCTTACCTTAGCAGGGAGACCAGGCTTCCTAAGCCTAGTAGGAGTCTGGCGGAGGGACTTGGCTGGAGTTCGAGGGTAAGGCTTGGCACGACATTCGACCTTACCTCGGCAGGGAGACTAGGCTTCCTAAGCCTAGTAGGAATCAGGTGAAGGGACTTGGCCAGAGTTTGAGGGTAAGGCTCGGCACGACTTCTGACCTTACCTTGGCAGGGCAACCAAGCTTCCTAAGCCTAGTAGGAGACAGGAAGAGGGACTTGTCCGGAGTTCGAGTGTAAGGCTCAGCATGACGTTCGACTTTACCTCGGCAGGCAGTCTAAGCTTCCTAAGCCAATAGGATTCAGGGGAAGGGACTTGGCCGGAGTTCAAGTGTAAAGAGCGGCAGGACGTTCGACCTATCCTCGGCAGGGAGACTATGCATCCTAAGCCTAGAAAGTGTCAGGTGAAGGGACATGGCCGGAGCATGAGAGTAACACTCGGCAGGACGTTTGACCTTACCTCGGCATGGATACCAAGCTTCCAAATCCTAGAAGGAGTCGAGCGAAGGGACTTGGCTGGAGTGTGAGTGTAAGACTCGGCAGGACGTTTGACCTTACCATGGCAGGGATACCTAACTTCCTAAGCTTAGCGGTAGTCAGGCAAGTGGACTTCGCCAGAATTTAAGTGTAAGGCTTGGCAGGACCTTGGACATTACCTTCACAGGGAGATCGTTTCCTAAGCCTATAAGGAGTCAGGCGAGGGGACTTGGCCAGATTTTGAGTGTAAGGCTCAGCAGGACGTTCGACCTTCCCACGGCAGGGAGACCAAGCTTCCCAAGCCTAGTATGAGTTAGGCGAGGGGGCTTGGCTGGAGTTCTAGTGTAAGGCTCGGCAGGACGTTTGACCTTACCTCGGCTGGGAGACCGGGGTTCCTAAGCCTAGCAGGAGTCAGGTGAAGAGACTTGGACCGAGTTTGAGTGTAAGGCTCGGCAGGGCATTCGACCTTTACGTCAGCAGGGAGACCAAGCTTCCTAAGCCTAGTAGGACTCAGGCGAGGGGACTTGGCCGGAGTTCGAGCGCAAGGCTCGGCATGACGTTAGACCTTACCTCGGCAGGGAGACCAAGCTTCATAAGCCTAGTAGGAGTTAGGTGAGAAGTCTTGGCCGGCATTCGAGTGTAAGGCTCGGCAGGACATTTGAACTTACCTCGACAGGAAAACCAAATTTCTTAAGCCTAGCAGAAGTCAGGTGAAGGGACTTTGCCAGAGTTCCAGTGTAAAGAGCGGCAAGATGTTCGACCTCACCTTGAGAGGGCGACCAAGCTTCCTAAGCCTAGTAGGAGTCACGGGAAGGGACTTGGCCCGAATTCAAGTGTAAGGCTCGGCAGGACGTTAGACCTTACCTCGGCAGGGAGACTAGGCTTCCTAATCCAAGAAGGAGTCAGGCGAGGTGACTTGGCCGAATTTTGAGTGTAAAACTCAGCATGACATTCAACCATACCTCGGCAGGGAGACCAAGCTTCCTAAGCCTACTAGGAGTCAGGGGAAAGGAATTGGCCGGAGTTCGAGTGTAAGGCTTGGCAGGACGTTCAACCTTACCTCGGCAGGGAGACCACACTTTGTAAGCCTAGAAGGCTTCAGGTGGGGGGACTTGACCAGAGTTTGAGTGTAAGGCTCGGCAAAATGTTCAACCTTCCCTCGGCAGGGAGACCAAGCTTCCTAAGCCTAGTAGGAGTCAGGCGAGGGGCCTTAGCTGGAGTTCGAGTATAAGGCTCAGCAGGACATTTGACCTTACCTTGTCAGGGAGACCAGGCTTCCTAACCCTAGTAGGAGACAGTCGAGGGGACTTTGCTAAAGTTCAAGTGTAAGGCTCGGCATGGCGTTCGACCTTACCTTGGCAGGAAGACCACGCTTCCTAAGCCTAGAAGGAGTCAGGTGAAGGGACTTGGCCGCAGTTCGAGTGTGAGGAGAGGCAGGATGTTCGACCTTACTTTGGCAGGGAGACCAAGCTTCTTAAGCCTATTTGGAGTCAGGTGAAGGGACTTGGCTGGATTTCGAGTATAAGGCTTGGCAGGACAATTGATCTTACCTCGGCAAGGAGACCAATTTTCTTAAGCCTAGTAGGAGTCAGGTGAATGGACTTGGCCGGAGTTCTAGTGTAAAGTGCGGCAAGATATTCGGCCTTACCTCGGCAGGACAACCAAGTTTCTTAAGCTTAGCAGGAGTCAGGTGAGGGGGCTTGGCCAGAGTTCTAGTGTACTTCTCGGCAGGTTGTTCGACCTTACATTGGCAGGGCGACCAATCTTCCTAAGCCTAGAAGGAGTCAGGCGAGAGGACTTGACCGGACTTCGAGTGTAAGGCTCAGCAGGACTTTCGATCGTTACCTCAGAAGGGAGACCAAGTTTCTAAAGCCTAGTAGGAGTCAGCTGAAGGCACTTGGCCAGAGATCGAGTGTAAGGCTCAGCAGGATGTTTGAACTTACATCGACGAAGAGACCAAGCTACTTAAGCCTTGTTGGAGTCAGGAAAGTGGACTTGGCCAGAGTTCGAGTTTAAGGCTCAGCAGGACGTTCGACCTTACCTCGACAGGGAGACCATGCTTCGTAAACCTAGAAGGAGTCAAGTGAAGAGACTTGGCCAGCGTTTGAGTGTAAGGCTCGGCGGGACGTTCGAGCTTATCTTGTCAGGGAGAAGAAGCTTCCTAAGCATAGTAGAATTCACGCGAAGGTTCTTGGTTCGAGTTCAAATGTAAATCTTGGCAGGACATTCGACCTTGCCTCAGAAGGGAGACCAAGCTTCCTAAACCTAGTATAATTGAGGCAAAGGGACTTGGCCCAAGTTTGAGTGTAAATCTCGGCAGGACGTTTGGCTTTACCTCGGCTGAGAGACCAAGCTTCTTAAGCCTAGTATAAGTCAGGCGAAGGGACTCGGACTGAGTTCGAGTGTGAGGCTCGGTAAGATATTCGACCTTACCTTAGAAGGGAGACCAACCTTCTTAAGCCTAGTAGGAGTCAGGTGAATGGACTTGACTGGAGTTTGAGTGTAAGGATTGGCAAGATGTTTGACATTACCTTGGCAGGGCGACCAAGCTTCCTAAGCCTAGAAGGAGTCAGGTGAGAGGACTTGGCCGGAGTTCGACTGTAAGGCTCGGCAGGAAATACTACCTTACCTCGGCGAAGGGACATGGCCAGAGTTCGAGCGGTAGGCTCGGCAGGAAGTTCTACCTTACCTCAGTGAATGGACATGGTCAGAGTTCGAGCGTAAGGAATACACTTCTTAAGCCTACTAGAAATCAGGTGAAGGGATTTGGCCAGAGTTCGAGTGTAAGGCTCAGCAGGACATTCGACCCTACTTCGGCAGGGAGACCAAGCTTCCTAAACCTAGTAGGAGTCAGGTGGGGGGACTTTTCCGGAGTTCGAGCGTAAGGCTCAGCACGATGTTCAACCTTACCTCGGCAGGGAGACCATGCTTCGTAAACCTAGTAGGAGTCAGGTGAGGGGACTTGGCCGGAGTTTGAGTGTAAGGCTCGGCAGGATGTTCGACCTTACGTCAGCAGGGAGACCAGGTTTCCTAAGCCTAGAAGGATTAAGGTGAAGGGAATTGGCCGGTGTTTGAGTGTAAGGCTCGGCAGGGCGTTCGACCCTACCTTGGCTAGGAGACCATACTTCCTAAACCTAGTAGGAGTCAGGTGGGGGGACTTTTCCGGAGTTCAAGCGTAAGGCTTGGCACAATGTTCGACCTTACGTCAGCAGGGAGACCATGCTTTGTAAACCTAGAAGGAGTCAAGTGAAGGGACTTGGCCAGAGTTTGAGTGTAAGGCTCGGCAGGATGTTCGAGCCTATCTCGTCAGGGAGAAGAAGCTTCCTAAGCCTAGTAGAATTCACGCGAAGGTTATTGGTTCGAGTTTGAATGTAAATCTCCGCAGGACGTTCGACCTTACCTGAGAAGGGAGACCCAGCTTCCTAAACCTAGTATAAGTCAGACGAAGGGTCTTTGTCAGAGTTCGAGCGTAAGTCTCGGCAGGACTTTCGGCCTTACCTCGGCTGAGAGACCAAGCTTCTTAAGCCTATTTGGAGTCAGGCGAAGGGACTTGGCTGGATTTCGAGCGTAAGATTCGGCAGGACGTTTGACATTACCTTTGCAGGGAGACCAAGGTTCTTAATCCTGGTAGGAGTCAGGCGAATGGACTTGGCCGGAGTTCGAGGGTAAGGCTTGCCAGTACATTTGACCCTATTTCGGCAGGGAGAGCCAGCTTCCTAAAGCTAGTAGGAGTCAAACGAGGAGACTTGGCCGGAATTTGAGTGTAAGGCTCGGCAGGACGCTCAACCTTACATCGTCAGGGAGAATATGCTTCTTAAGCCTACTAGAAATGAGGTGAAGTGCCTTGGCCAGAGTTCAAGTGAAAGGCTCGACAGGACGTTCGACCTTACCTCGGCAGGGAGACCAAGCTTCCTAAGCCTAGTATAATTCAGGTGCATGCACTTGGCCCCATTTCGATTGTAAAGCTCGGCAGGATGTTCGACCTTCCCGCAGCAGGGATACTTACCTTCGTAAGCTTAGTAGGAGTCACGCGAGTGGACTTCACTGGAGTTTGAATGTAAGGCTTGTCAGGTCGTTCGACATTACCTCGGCAGGGAGACCAAGCTTCCTAAGCCTAGTAGGATTCAGGCGAAGGGACTTAGCCCGAGTTTGAGTGTAAGGCTCGGCAGGACATTCGACCTTTACCTAAGCAGGGAGACCAAGCTTCCTAAACCTAATAGGAGTCAAATGAGGGGTCTTGGCCGGAGTTTGAGTGTAATGCTCGGCAGGATGTTCGACCTTACCTTGGCGGGGAGACCAAGCTTCCTAAGCCTAGTAGGAGTTAGGTGAGGGGGCTTGGCCGGAGTTCGAGTGTAAGGCTTGGCAGGACGTTTGAGCTTACCTCGGCAGGGAGACCGGCTTCCTAAGCCTAGAAGGAGTCAGGTGAAGGGACTTGGCCTGAGTTCGAGTGTAAGGCTCGGGAGGATGTACGACCCTGCCTCAGCAAAGAGACCAAGCTTCCTAAGACTAGTTGGAGTTAGGCGAGTGGGCTTGGCTGGAGTTTGAGTGTAAGGCTCGGCAGGATGTTTGACCTTACCTCGGCAGGGAAATCAAGTTTCTTTAGCCTAGCCGAAGTCAGGTGAAGGGACTTGGCGACAGTTCCAGTGTAAAGAGCAGCAAGATATTCGACCTCACCTTGAGAGGGCGACCAAGCTTCCTAAATCTTGTAGGACTCAGGCAAATGTAATTGGCCCGAGTTCGAGTGTAAGGCCGACAGGATGTTCGACCTTACCTTGGCATGGAGACCAAGCTTCCTAATCCTAGAAGGAGTCAGGGGAAGGGACTTGGCCGGAGTTTGAGTGTAAGGATCAGCAGGAAGTTCAACCTTACCTCGGCAGGGAGACCAAGCTTCCTAAGCTTAGTAGGAGTCTGGGGAAGGGACTTGGCCACAGTTCAAGTGTAAGGATTGGCAGGACGTTCGAACTTGCCTCGGCAGGGAGGCTAGGCTTAATAATCCAAGAAGGAGTCAGGCGAGGAGACTTGGCCGGAGTTTGAGTGTAAGGCTCAGCAGGACGTTGGTCATTACCTCAACAGGGAGACCAAGCTTCCTAAGCCTAGTACGAGTCAGGCAAGTGGACTTCGCCGGAGTTCGAGTGTAAGGCTCTGCAGGACGTTCGACCTTACCTCGGCAGGGAGACCAAGCTTCCAAATCCTAGAAGGAGTCAAGCGAAGGGACTTGGCTGGACTTTGAGTTTAAGGCTCGGCAGGATGTTTGATCTAACCTTATCAGGGAGACCAAGCTTCCTAAGCCTAGAAGGATTCAGGTGAAGCAAATTGGCCAGAGCTCGAGTGTGAGGAGAGGCAGGATGTTCGACTTTACCTTGGCAGGGCAAGCAAGCTTCCTAAGCCTAGTACGAGTCAGGAGGGAGAACGTGGCCGGAGTTTGAGTGTAAGGCTCAGCAGGACGTTCGACATTCCCGCAGCAGGGTGACCAATCTTCCTAAGCCTAGAAGGAGTCAGGTGAATGGACTTGGCCCAAGTTAGAGTGTAAAGCTCGGCAGGATGTTCGACCTGACCTCGGCAGGGATACCTAGCTTCCTAAGCTTAATAAGAGTCAGGCGAGTGGATTTCGCTGGAGTTTGAGTGTAAGGCTTGGCCGGACGTTCGACCTTACCTCGGCAGGGAGACCACGGTTGGTAAACCTAGAAGGAGTCAGGTGAAGGGACTTGACCGGAGTTGGAGTGTAAGGCTCGGCAAAATGTTCGACCTTACCTCGGCAGGGAGACCAAGCTTCCTAAGCCTAGAAGGAGTCAGGTGAAGGGACTTGGCCAGTGTTTGAGTGTAAGGCTCGGCAGGACGTTCGAACTTTATCTCAGAAGGGAGACAAAGATTCCTAAGCCTAGTAGGAGTTAGGCGAGGGGGCTTGGCCGGAGTTCGAGTGTAAGGCTCGGCAGGACGTTTGAGCTTACCTCGGCAGGGAGACCAGGCTTCCTAATCCAAGAAGGAGTCAGGCGAGGTGACTTGGCCGGCGTTCGAGTGTAAAGCTAGGCATGACATTCAACCTTACCTTAGCAGGGAGACCAGGCTTCCTAAGCCTAGTAGGAGTCTGGCGGAGGGACTTGGCTGGAGTTCGAGGGTAAGGCTTGGCACGACATTCGACCTTACCTCGGCAGGGAGACTAGGCTTCCTAAGCCTAGTAGGAATCAGGTGAAGGGACTTGGCCAGAGTTTGAGGGTAAGGCTCGGCACGACTTCTGACCTTACCTTGGCAGGGCAACCAAGCTTCCTAAGCCTAGTAGGAGACAGGAAGAGGGACTTGTCCGGAGTTCGAGTGTAAGGCTCAGCATGACGTTCGACTTTACCTCGGCAGGCAGTCTAAGCTTCCTAAGCCAATAGGATTCAGGGGAAGGGACTTGGCCGGAGTTCAAGTGTAAAGAGCGGCAGGACGTTCGACCTATCCTCGGCAGGGAGACTATGCATCCTAAGCCTAGAAAGTGTCAGGTGAAGGGACATGGCCGGAGCATGAGAGTAACACTCGGCAGGACGTTTGACCTTACCTCGGCATGGATACCAAGCTTCCAAATCCTAGAAGGAGTCGAGCGAAGGGACTTGGCTGGAGTGTGAGTGTAAGACTCGGCAGGACGTTTGACCTTACCATGGCAGGGATACCTAACTTCCTAAGCTTAGCGGTAGTCAGGCAAGTGGACTTCGCCAGAATTTAAGTGTAAGGCTTGGCAGGACCTTGGACATTACCTTCACAGGGAGATCGTTTCCTAAGCCTATAAGGAGTCAGGCGAGGGGACTTGGCCAGATTTTGAGTGTAAGGCTCAGCAGGACGTTCGACCTTCCCACGGCAGGGAGACCAAGCTTCCCAAGCCTAGTATGAGTTAGGCGAGGGGGCTTGGCTGGAGTTCTAGTGTAAGGCTCGGCAGGACGTTTGACCTTACCTCGGCTGGGAGACCGGGGTTCCTAAGCCTAGCAGGAGTCAGGTGAAGAGACTTGGACCGAGTTTGAGTGTAAGGCTCGGCAGGGCATTCGACCTTTACGTCAGCAGGGAGACCAAGCTTCCTAAGCCTAGTAGGACTCAGGCGAGGGGACTTGGCCGGAGTTCGAGCGCAAGGCTCGGCATGACGTTAGACCTTACCTCGGCAGGGAGACCAAGCTTCATAAGCCTAGTAGGAGTTAGGTGAGAAGTCTTGGCCGGCATTCGAGTGTAAGGCTCGGCAGGACATTTGAACTTACCTCGACAGGAAAACCAAATTTCTTAAGCCTAGCAGAAGTCAGGTGAAGGGACTTTGCCAGAGTTCCAGTGTAAAGAGCGGCAAGATGTTCGACCTCACCTTGAGAGGGCGACCAAGCTTCCTAAGCCTAGTAGGAGTCACGGGAAGGGACTTGGCCCGAATTCAAGTGTAAGGCTCGGCAGGACGTTAGACCTTACCTCGGCAGGGAGACTAGGCTTCCTAATCCAAGAAGGAGTCAGGCGAGGTGACTTGGCCGAATTTTGAGTGTAAAACTCAGCATGACATTCAACCATACCTCGGCAGGGAGACCAAGCTTCCTAAGCCTACTAGGAGTCAGGGGAAAGGAATTGGCCGGAGTTCGAGTGTAAGGCTTGGCAGGACGTTCAACCTTACCTCGGCAGGGAGACCACACTTTGTAAGCCTAGAAGGCTTCAGGTGGGGGGACTTGACCAGAGTTTGAGTGTAAGGCTCGGCAAAATGTTCAACCTTCCCTCGGCAGGGAGACCAAGCTTCCTAAGCCTAGTAGGAGTCAGGCGAGGGGCCTTAGCTGGAGTTCGAGTATAAGGCTCAGCAGGACATTTGACCTTACCTTGTCAGGGAGACCAGGCTTCCTAACCCTAGTAGGAGACAGTCGAGGGGACTTTGCTAAAGTTCAAGTGTAAGGCTCGGCATGGCGTTCGACCTTACCTTGGCAGGAAGACCACGCTTCCTAAGCCTAGAAGGAGTCAGGTGAAGGGACTTGGCCGCAGTTCGAGTGTGAGGAGAGGCAGGATGTTCGACCTTACTTTGGCAGGGAGACCAAGCTTCTTAAGCCTATTTGGAGTCAGGTGAAGGGACTTGGCTGGATTTCGAGTATAAGGCTTGGCAGGACAATTGATCTTACCTCGGCAAGGAGACCAATTTTCTTAAGCCTAGTAGGAGTCAGGTGAATGGACTTGGCCGGAGTTCTAGTGTAAAGTGCGGCAAGATATTCGGCCTTACCTCGGCAGGACAACCAAGTTTCTTAAGCTTAGCAGGAGTCAGGTGAGGGGGCTTGGCCAGAGTTCTAGTGTACTTCTCGGCAGGTTGTTCGACCTTACATTGGCAGGGCGACCAATCTTCCTAAGCCTAGAAGGAGTCAGGCGAGAGGACTTGACCGGACTTCGAGTGTAAGGCTCAGCAGGACTTTCGATCGTTACCTCAGAAGGGAGACCAAGTTTCTAAAGCCTAGTAGGAGTCAGCTGAAGGCACTTGGCCAGAGATCGAGTGTAAGGCTCAGCAGGATGTTTGAACTTACATCGACGAAGAGACCAAGCTACTTAAGCCTTGTTGGAGTCAGGAAAGTGGACTTGGCCAGAGTTCGAGTTTAAGGCTCAGCAGGACGTTCGACCTTACCTCGACAGGGAGACCATGCTTCGTAAACCTAGAAGGAGTCAAGTGAAGAGACTTGGCCAGCGTTTGAGTGTAAGGCTCGGCGGGACGTTCGAGCTTATCTTGTCAGGGAGAAGAAGCTTCCTAAGCATAGTAGAATTCACGCGAAGGTTCTTGGTTCGAGTTCAAATGTAAATCTTGGCAGGACATTCGACCTTGCCTCAGAAGGGAGACCAAGCTTCCTAAACCTAGTATAATTGAGGCAAAGGGACTTGGCCCAAGTTTGAGTGTAAATCTCGGCAGGACGTTTGGCTTTACCTCGGCTGAGAGACCAAGCTTCTTAAGCCTAGTATAAGTCAGGCGAAGGGACTCGGACTGAGTTCGAGTGTGAGGCTCGGTAAGATATTCGACCTTACCTTAGAAGGGAGACCAACCTTCTTAAGCCTAGTAGGAGTCAGGTGAATGGACTTGACTGGAGTTTGAGTGTAAGGATTGGCAAGATGTTTGACATTACCTTGGCAGGGCGACCAAGCTTCCTAAGCCTAGAAGGAGTCAGGTGAGAGGACTTGGCCGGAGTTCGACTGTAAGGCTCGGCAGGAAATACTACCTTACCTCGGCGAAGGGACATGGCCAGAGTTCGAGCGGTAGGCTCGGCAGGAAGTTCTACCTTACCTCAGTGAATGGACATGGTCAGAGTTCGAGCGTAAGGAATACACTTCTTAAGCCTACTAGAAATCAGGTGAAGGGATTTGGCCAGAGTTCGAGTGTAAGGCTCAGCAGGACATTCGACCCTACTTCGGCAGGGAGACCAAGCTTCCTAAACCTAGTAGGAGTCAGGTGGGGGGACTTTTCCGGAGTTCGAGCGTAAGGCTCAGCACGATGTTCAACCTTACCTCGGCAGGGAGACCATGCTTCGTAAACCTAGTAGGAGTCAGGTGAGGGGACTTGGCCGGAGTTTGAGTGTAAGGCTCGGCAGGATGTTCGACCTTACGTCAGCAGGGAGACCAGGTTTCCTAAGCCTAGAAGGATTAAGGTGAAGGGAATTGGCCGGTGTTTGAGTGTAAGGCTCGGCAGGGCGTTCGACCCTACCTTGGCTAGGAGACCATACTTCCTAAACCTAGTAGGAGTCAGGTGGGGGGACTTTTCCGGAGTTCAAGCGTAAGGCTTGGCACAATGTTCGACCTTACGTCAGCAGGGAGACCATGCTTTGTAAACCTAGAAGGAGTCAAGTGAAGGGACTTGGCCAGAGTTTGAGTGTAAGGCTCGGCAGGATGTTCGAGCCTATCTCGTCAGGGAGAAGAAGCTTCCTAAGCCTAGTAGAATTCACGCGAAGGTTATTGGTTCGAGTTTGAATGTAAATCTCCGCAGGACGTTCGACCTTACCTGAGAAGGGAGACCCAGCTTCCTAAACCTAGTATAAGTCAGACGAAGGGTCTTTGTCAGAGTTCGAGCGTAAGTCTCGGCAGGACTTTCGGCCTTACCTCGGCTGAGAGACCAAGCTTCTTAAGCCTATTTGGAGTCAGGCGAAGGGACTTGGCTGGATTTCGAGCGTAAGATTCGGCAGGACGTTTGACATTACCTTTGCAGGGAGACCAAGGTTCTTAATCCTGGTAGGAGTCAGGCGAATGGACTTGGCCGGAGTTCGAGGGTAAGGCTTGCCAGTACATTTGACCCTATTTCGGCAGGGAGAGCCAGCTTCCTAAAGCTAGTAGGAGTCAAACGAGGAGACTTGGCCGGAATTTGAGTGTAAGGCTCGGCAGGACGCTCAACCTTACATCGTCAGGGAGAATATGCTTCTTAAGCCTACTAGAAATGAGGTGAAGTGCCTTGGCCAGAGTTCAAGTGAAAGGCTCGACAGGACGTTCGACCTTACCTCGGCAGGGAGACCAAGCTTCCTAAGCCTAGTATAATTCAGGTGCATGCACTTGGCCCCATTTCGATTGTAAAGCTCGGCAGGATGTTCGACCTTCCCGCAGCAGGGATACTTACCTTCGTAAGCTTAGTAGGAGTCACGCGAGTGGACTTCACTGGAGTTTGAATGTAAGGCTTGTCAGGTCGTTCGACATTACCTCGGCAGGGAGACCAAGCTTCCTAAGCCTAGTAGGATTCAGGCGAAGGGACTTAGCCCGAGTTTGAGTGTAAGGCTCGGCAGGACATTCGACCTTTACCTAAGCAGGGAGACCAAGCTTCCTAAACCTAATAGGAGTCAAATGAGGGGTCTTGGCCGGAGTTTGAGTGTAATGCTCGGCAGGATGTTCGACCTTACCTTGGCGGGGAGACCAAGCTTCCTAAGCCTAGTAGGAGTTAGGTGAGGGGGCTTGGCCGGAGTTCGAGTGTAAGGCTTGGCAGGACGTTTGAGCTTACCTCGGCAGGGAGACCGGCTTCCTAAGCCTAGAAGGAGTCAGGTGAAGGGACTTGGCCTGAGTTCGAGTGTAAGGCTCGGGAGGATGTACGACCCTGCCTCAGCAAAGAGACCAAGCTTCCTAAGACTAGTTGGAGTTAGGCGAGTGGGCTTGGCTGGAGTTTGAGTGTAAGGCTCGGCAGGATGTTTGACCTTACCTCGGCAGGGAAATCAAGTTTCTTTAGCCTAGCCGAAGTCAGGTGAAGGGACTTGGCGACAGTTCCAGTGTAAAGAGCAGCAAGATATTCGACCTCACCTTGAGAGGGCGACCAAGCTTCCTAAATCTTGTAGGACTCAGGCAAATGTAATTGGCCCGAGTTCGAGTGTAAGGCCGACAGGATGTTCGACCTTACCTTGGCATGGAGACCAAGCTTCCTAATCCTAGAAGGAGTCAGGGGAAGGGACTTGGCCGGAGTTTGAGTGTAAGGATCAGCAGGAAGTTCAACCTTACCTCGGCAGGGAGACCAAGCTTCCTAAGCTTAGTAGGAGTCTGGGGAAGGGACTTGGCCACAGTTCAAGTGTAAGGATTGGCAGGACGTTCGAACTTGCCTCGGCAGGGAGGCTAGGCTTAATAATCCAAGAAGGAGTCAGGCGAGGAGACTTGGCCGGAGTTTGAGTGTAAGGCTCAGCAGGACGTTGGTCATTACCTCAACAGGGAGACCAAGCTTCCTAAGCCTAGTACGAGTCAGGCAAGTGGACTTCGCCGGAGTTCGAGTGTAAGGCTCTGCAGGACGTTCGACCTTACATCGGCAGGGAGACCACGCTTCATAAGCCTAGAAGAGTCAGGTGAAGGGACTTGACCGGGGTTTGAGTGTAAGGCTCGACAGGCCTTTCAACCTTACCTTGTCAGGGAGAATATGATTCTTAACCCTACTAGAAATCAGGTGAAGGGACTTGGCCAGAGTTCGAGTGTAAGGCTCGGCAGGATGTTCGACCCTACTTCGGCAAGGAGACCAAACTTCCTAAACCCAGTTGGAGTCAGGCGAGGGGACTTGGCCGGAGTTTGAGTGAAGGCTCGGCAGGACGTTCTACCTTACGTCGGCAGGGAGACAAGGCTTCCTAAACCTAGTAGGAGTCAGGTGAGGGGACTTGGCCGGAGTTTGAGTGTAAGGTTCGGCAAGACGGTCGACCTTATCCCGGCAGCGAGACCACGCTTCGTAAGCCTAGTAGGAGTCAGGTGAAGGGACTTGGCCGCAGTTTGAGTGTGAGGAGCGGCAGGATGTTCGACCTTACCGCGGCAGAGCAAGCAATCTTCCCAAGCCTAGTATGAATCAGGCGAGTGGACTTGGCCGGAGTTTGAGTTTAAGGCTCAGCAAGACGTTTGAACTTCCCGCGGCAGGGAGACCAAGCTTCCTAAGCATAGAAGGAATCAGGAGAATGGACTTGTCCCGAGTTCGAGTGTAAAACTCGGCAGGATGTTTGACCTTACCGCGGCAGGGATACCTAGCTTCATAAGCTTAGTAGGAGTCCGGTGACTGGACTTCGCCAGAGTTTGAGTGTAAGGCTTGGCAGGACGCTGGACATTGCCTCGGCAGGGAGACCAGGCTTCCTAAGCCTAGCAGGAGTCAGGCGAAGGGTCTTGGCCGGAGTTTGAGTGTCAGGCTCTGCAGGACGTTCCATCTTTACCTCAGCAGAGAGACCAAGCTCCCTAAGCCAAGTAGGAGTCAGGCGAAGGGTCTTGGCCGGAGTTCAAGTGTAAGGTTCAACAGGACGTTCAACCTTACCTCGTCAGGTAGAATATGCTTCTTAAGCCTACTAGAAATCAGGTGAAGGGACTTGGCCAGAGTTTGACTGCAGGGCTCAGCAGGATGTTCGACCTTACCTTGGCAGGGAGACCAAGCTTCCTAAGCCTAGTAGGAGTCAGGTGAAGGGACTTGGACGGACTTCGAGTGTAAGGATTGGCAGGACGTTCAACCTTAACTCGGCAGGGAGACCAGGGTTCTTAAGCCTTGAAGTATTCAGATGAAGGGACTTGGCCAGTGTTCGGGTGTGAGGAGAGGCAGGATGTTCAACCTTAACTCGGCAAAGCAACCAAGCTTCCTAAGCTTAGTAGGAGTCAGGCGAATGGACTTGGCTGGAGTTTGAGTGTAAGGCTCAGCAAGACGTTCCACCTTACCTCGGAAGGGAGACCAAGCTTCCTAAACCGAGTAGGAGTCATGCAAAGGTATTTGGCCAGTGTTTGAGTGTAAGGCTCGGCAGGATGTTCAACCCTACCTCAGCTGGGAGACCAAGCTTCCTAACCTAGTAGGAGTCAGGTGAGGGGACTTGGCAGGACTACAAATGTAACACCCAGCAGGACCTTTGACCTTTACCTCGGCAGGGAGACAAACATCCTAAAGCGTAGTAGGTGTCAGGCGAAGGGCCTTGGATGAAATTTGAGTGTAAGGCTCTGCAAGACGTTCGACCTTACATCAGCAGAGAGAACAAGCTTCCTAAGCCTAGTAGGAGTCAGGCGAAGAGACTTGTTTCGAGTTCTAATGTAAAGCTTGGCAGGACGTTCGACCTAACGTCAGCAGGGAGACCAAGCTTCCTAAACCTATTTGGACTCAGGGGAAGGGACTTGGCCGGAGTTTCAGTGTATGTCTCGGCAGGACATTCGACCTTACCTCGGCAGGGAGACCAACATTCCTAAGCCTAGTAGGCTTCAGGTGAACGGACTTGGCCAAAGCTTGAGTATATGGCTCAACAGGACATTCAACCTTACCTCGGCAGGGAGACCAAGCTTCCTAAGCTTAGTAGGAATCAGGCGAAGGGACTTCGCTGGAGTTCGAGTGTAAGGCTCCACAGGACGTTCAACCTTACCTCGGCAAGGAGAAAAAGCTTCCTAAGCCCAGAAGGAGTCAGGCGAATGGACTTGGCCGGAGGTCAAGTGTAATACTCGGCAGGACGTTCGGCCTTACCTCGGCAGGGAGACCAAGCTTCCTAAACCGAGTAGGAGTCACGCAAAGGGACTTGGCCGGAGTTCGAGTGTAAGGAGAGGGAAGATGTTTGACGTTTCCTTTGCACGGCGACCAAACTTCTTAAGCCTAGAAGGAGTCAGTCGAGAGGACTTGGCCGGATATAGAGTGTAAGGCTCGGCAGGACATTCAACCTTACTTTGTCAGGGAGAATACGCTTCTTAAGCCCACTAGAAATCAGGGCAAGGCACTTGGCCTGATTTCTAGTTTAAAGCTTGGCAGGACATTTGACCCTACTTCGGCAGGGAAACAAAGCTTCCTAAGGCTAGTAGGAGTCAGGTGAAGGGACTTGGTTCGACTTTGAATGTAAAGCTCGGCAGAACGTTCGACCTTACCACAGCAGGGAGACCAAGCTTCCTAAGCCTAGTAGGAGTTAGGGGAAGGGACTTGTCTGGAGTTCAAGTGTAAGGCTCGGCAAGACATTCGACCTTACCTCAGCAGAGAGAACAAGCTTCCTAAGCCTAGCAGGAGTCAGACGAGGGGACTTGTCAAAGTTTGAGTGTAAGGTTCGGCAGAACGTTCGACCTTACCTTGGCAGGTAGACAAGGCTTCCTAAGCCTAGAAGGATTCAGGTGAAGGGACTTGGCTGCAGTCCCAGTGTGAGGAGAGGCAAGATGTTCGACCATGCCTCGGCAGGGCTACCAAGCTTCCTAAGATAAGTAAGAGTCAGGTGAAGGGACTTGGCCCGAGTTCGAGTGTAAGGCTCAGCAGGATGTTCAACCTTACTTCGGCAGGGAGACCAAGCTTCCTAAGCCTAGTAGGAGTCATGCAAAGGGTCTTAGTCAGATTTCGAGTGTAAGGAGCGGCAAGATGTTCGACCTTACCTCGGCAGGGCAACCAAACGTCCTAAGCCTAGAAGGAGTCAGGAGAGCGGACTTGGCCGGATTTCGAGCGTAAGGCTCCCCAGGAAGTTCTTTCTTACCTCAGCGAGGGGACTTGGCCGGAATTCGAGTGTAAGGCTCGGCAGAACTTTCTACCTTATCTCGCCAGGGAGACCAAGTTTCTTAAGCCTAGTAGGAGTAGGCTGAAGGGACTTGGCCGGAGTTCGAATGTAAAGCTCGGCAGGACATTCTACCTTACCTCAGAAGGGAGACCAAGCTTTCTAAGCCTAGTATGAGTCAGGCAAAGGCACTTGGCTGGAGTTCGAGTGTAAGGCTCGTCAGGACGTTCAACCTTACCTCAGCAGGGACAACAAGCTTCTTAAGCCTAGAAGGAGTCAGGTGACGGGACTTGTCCAGAGTTCCAGTGTTAGGAGCGGCAGGATATTCAACCTTATCTCGGCAGGGCAACCAAGCTTCCTAAGCCTAGTAGGAGTCAGATGAGGGGGCTTGGCCGGAGTTTGAGCGTAAGGCTCGGCAGGATGTTTGACCTTACCTCGGTAGGGAGACCAGGTTTCCTATGCCTAGTAGGAGTCAGGTGAAGGGACTTGGCTGGAGTTCGAGTTTAAGGAGTGGCAAGATATTCGACCTTACTTTCGCAGGGCGACCAAACTTCATTGTGAGAACCCCGGCCTTGCTCTGGGGTATCATGTGGTGGTGAAATTCCTCCTCCAACCTGTGCTTCCAAAGAAAAACTCCGCAGGCTTTAGCTGTTCGGTCTCAAGGCAGTTTATTGCTAGTTATCTAACATATTATGTTCTTGTACTGCGGCTATTTGATCAGCGGCCTGGGTAGAGGCACACACACACACTGACATCCTCTCTATCTGCTGTCTTCTTCGTCTCTCTCTCCGCCCAGGGCTGCTGCTATCTTTTATATGATATATTACATATAACATGTTTACAGTTATTCCCCAATACCTACTACCTACGTTGCCAAGTGTTTTTCTACTCTAAACCAATCTGTGAGTGCCAACATCACCAAGAACATGGAGGTAAGGAAAAAGAAGGAGGAAGAACAGGATCAGCCCACTTTCCTCCATCTTAGAACTTTTGACCCCCACGTACATAATGAAAACCCCCCTGTACATGTGCTAAAACCCCCTTGTACAATACTAAAAACATTTCCCCTCTACTTTGTAATTACTTTTACTGTATTATCTAACCTTTTGTGACTGCTTGTTCCACCTCCAAAGTTGGTAATTCATTCCATGGCTCAAACTCAAAATCACAGCTGTTTTTCAGCTGTCTGCCAGGGTCTAGAATGCTTCTGACCAAGGCCTGGAACCTCTAAAAATGTCTGAGAGACATTTTGAGTTCCCACACTTCCTAAGCCTAGAAGGAGTCAGGTGAGAGGACTTGGCTGGATTTCGAGCGTAAGGCTCCCCAGGAAGTTCTTTCTTACCTCAGCGAGGGGACTTGGCCGGAATTCGAGTGTAAGTCTCGCCAGGATGTTCAACCTTACCTTGGCAGGGAGACCAAGTTTCATAAGCCTAGTAGGAGTCAGCTAAAAGGACTTGGCCGGGGTTTGAGTGTAAAGCTCGGCAGGATAATCGACCTTACCTGAGGAGGGAGACCAAGCTTCCTAAGCCTAGTAGGAGTCAGGGGAAGGGCCTTGGACGAAGTTTCAGTGTAAGGCTTGGCAGGACGTTCAACCTTACCTCGGCAGGGAGAACAAGCTTCAAAATCCTAGTAGGAGTCAGGCGAAGGGACTTGGTTTGAGTTAGAATGTAAATCTTGGCAGAAAGTTCGACCTTACCTCGGCATTTAGACCAATCTTCCTAAGCCTAGTATGAGTCAGGCAAAGGGACTTGGCCGGAGTTCATGGGTAAGGATGGGCAGGACGTTCGACCTTACCTCGGCATTTAGACCAATCTTCCTGAGCCTAGTAGGAGTCAGGCAAGTGGACTTGGCCGGAGTTTGAGTGTAAAACTCGGCAGGACGTTCGCCCTTACCTGGCAGGGAGACCAGTCTTCCTAATCCTAGAATGAATCAGGTGAAGAGACTTGGCCATAGTTTGAGTGTAAGGAGTGGCAGGATGTTCGGCCTTACCTCGGCAGGAAGACCGAGCTTCCTAACCCTAGTAGGAGTCAGGCGAGTGGACATCACCTGAGTTCGAGTGTGAGGAAAGGCAGGATTTCGAAATTACGTCAGCAGGGTGACCAAGCTTCCTAAGCCTAATAGGAGTCAGGGGAGGGGTCTAGGCCGGAGTTCAAGTGTAATGCTCGGCAGAACGTTTGATCGTACCACGGCAGGGACACCAAGCTTTCTAAGCCTAGTAGGAGTCAAGCAAAGGGTCTTGGCCGGAGTTCGAGTGTAATGCTCGGCAGGACGTTCTACCTTACCTTGGCAGGGAGACCAAGCTTCCTAAGCCTAGTAGGAGTCAGGTGAAGGGACTTGGTTCGATTTCGAATGTAAAGCTTGGCAGGACGTTCGACCTTACCTCGGCACAGAGACCATTCTTCCTAAGCCTAATATGAGTCAAGCAAAGGGACTTGGCCGGAGTTCGAGTGTAATGCTCGGCAGGAAGTTCTACCTTACCTCGGCAGGGAGAAAAAGCTTCGTAAGCCTAGTAGGAGTCAGGTGAAGGGACTTGGCTGGAGTTTGAGTATAAGGCTCGGCAGGCCGTTTGACCTTACCTCTGCTGGCAGACCAAGCTTCCTAAGCCTAGTAGGAGTCAGGCGTAGGGACTTGGCAGGACTTCGAGTGTAATGCTCGGCAGGAAGTTCTACCTTACCTCGGCAGGGAGAAAAAGCTTCGTAAGCCTAGTAGGAGTCAGGTGAAGGGACTTGGCTGGAGTTTGAGTATAAGGCTCGGCAGGCCGTTTGACCTTACCTCTGCTGGCAGACCAAGCTTCCTAAGCCTAGTAGGAGTCAGGCGTAGGGACTTGGCAGGACTTCGAGTGTAAGACTCGGCAGGACGTTCGTCCTTACCTGGGCAGGGAGACCAGGCTTCCTAAACCTAGAAGGAATCAGGTGAAGAGACTTGGCCAGAGTTTGAGTGTAAGGAGCGGCAGGATGTTCAGCCTTACCTCGGCAGGAAGACCAGGCTTCCTAAGCCTAGTAGGAGTCAGGCGAGTGGACATAGCCTGAGTTCGAGTGTGAGGAAAGGCAGGATGTTCAACCTTACTTTGGCAGGGCGACCAAGCTTCCTAAGCCTAGTAGGAGTCAGGCGAGGGGTCTTGGCCAGAGTTCAAGTGTAATGCTCAGCAGAACGTTTGATTGTACCACGGCAGGGACACCAAGCTTCCTAAGCCTAGTAGGAGTCAAGCGAAGGGACTTGTCCGGAGTTAGAGCGTAAGGCTCGGCAGGACGTTTGCCCTTACCTCGGCAGGGAGACCACGCTTTCTAAGCCTTGAAGGAGTCAGGTGAGGGGGCTCGGTCGGAGTTCAAGTGTAAGGAGCGGCAGGATGTTCAAACTTATCTTGGCAGGCTGGCCAAGTTTCTTAGGCCTAATACGAATCAGGAGAAAGGATGTGGCCGGAGTTCAAGTGTGAGGAGCGGCAGGATGTTTGAACTTACCTCGGGAGACCAAGCTTCCTATGCCTAGTAGGAGTCAGGTGAAGGGACTTGGCCTGAGTTCAAGTGTAAGGCTTGGCAGGACGTTCAAACTAACCTCAGCAGGGAGACCAAGCCTCCTAACCCTAGTAGGAGTCAGGCGAAGTGACTTGGCCAGAGTTCGAGTGTAAGGCTCGGCAGGACGTTCGACCTTACCTCGGCAGGGAGAAAAAGCTTCCTAACCCTAGTAGTAGTCAGGCAAAGGGACTTGGTTCGAGTTCGAATGTAAATCTCAGCAGGACATTCGACCTTACCTCAGAAGGGAGACCAAGCTTTCTAAGCCTAGTATGAGTCAAGAGAAGGGACTTGGCCGGAGTTCGAGTGTAAGGCTCGGCAGGACGTTCCACCTTACCTTGGTAGGGAGACCAAGCTTCCTAAGCCTAGTAGAAGTCAGGCGAGGGGACTTTGCCAGAGTTCGAGCGTAAGGCTCGGCAGGACGTTTGCCCTTACCTCGGCAGGGAGACCAGGTTTCCTATGCCTAGTAGGAGTCAGGTGAAGGGACCTGGATGGATTTTGAGTGTAGGGCTCAGCAGCGAGACCAAGGTTCCTAAGCCTAGTAAGTGTCAGGTGAAGGGACTTGGCCTGAGTTCGAGTGTAAGGCTCAGCTGGATGTTCGACCTTACCTTGGTAGGGAGACCAAGCTTTCTAAGCTTAGTAGGCTTCAGGCGAGGGGACTAGGCCGGAGTTCAAGTGTAATGCTCGACAGAACGTTCGATCTTACCTCGAGACCACACTTGCTAAGCCTAGAAGGAGTCTGGTGAAGGGGCTTGGCCGGACTTTGAGTGTAAGGCTCAGCTGGACGTTCACCGTTACCTCGGCAGGGAGACCAGGCTTCCTAAGCCTAGTAGGAGTCAGGAGAAAGGACTTGGCCGGAGTTCGAGTGTAAGGAGTGGCAGTATGTTCGAACTTACCTTGGTAGTGTGACCAATTTTCTTAGGCCTAATAGGAGTCAGGTGAAGGGTCTTGGCTGGAGTTGAAGTGTAAGGCTCGGCAGGACGTTCAAACTTACCTCGGCAGGGTGACCAAGCCTCCTAAGCCTAGTCAGGTGAAGGGACTTGGCCAAAGTTTGAGTGTCAGGCTCGGCAGGACGTTTGATCTAACCTCGGCAGGGAGACCAAGATTCCTAAGTCTAATAGGATAGTCAGGTGAGGGGACTTGGACGGAGTTCATGTGTAAGTCTTGGCAGGACGTTCGACCTTACCTCGGCAGGGCTACCAAGCTTCATAAGCCTAGTAGGAGTCAGGTGAAGGGTCTTGGCCAGAGTTCGAGTGTATGGCTTTTTCTTTTCTTTTTGAGGCCTGGAAATGGGAACAGCTTTTAGCAAAGGAGCAGATCCTTCAAAAGAGAAAGCAAAGAGAATTCCCCTTAACAGGCCATTAGGGCAATAGTTAGACCAATGGGATTCTTGATAGACCAAAAAGGGTTTAGACAGGAGTACAGAAGTATGGCCAGAGTTAAATTACAGGGAGAGTGGCCATGGTATGGAACCCAATATCAATAGATTTATAATCAGCTAAACCAACACCTAGAATCCCTAAGAATATATTTAAGGAGGGAGGAAGAAAATGCCAAAATGAAAGCCAGAATTATGGTTGCAGTTGCTCGAGAAAGTGTAAGAGTAGAGAAATTGCCAGCACTGATGTCTAAGTCAAGGTGGAATAGACCAGGGCTTTTTACAGGAGAATTTATGTATTAGACCTTGCAAAAGCAGTCGCAAGAGGGTGTGTGATTTGCCTGAAAACTGACCAAAAGGTAATGAGAAAAACAGCACATGGGGGAGGAAAACTTGCTTTAAGACCTTTCCAGAACATACAAGTAGATATCACTTAAATGCCCTCTGTGGAGAAGTACAAGCATTTACTAGTGATAATAGATCATCTCACTCACTGGGTGGAGGCTTTCCCAACCAAAAAGGAAACCATGCAAAAAGTTCCAAGAATAATCTTAGGAAATATCATACCTCGATACGGGCTAGTCAATAACATTGACTCAACTGAGGTCCACATTTTGTTGCTCAAACTTTGCATCAAGTAACAAAAAACTCTGGGGATAAGGTGGAAATTGCAGACCCCATGGCATCCTCAAAGCTTGGGAAGGGTAGAAAGGATGAATAAAACTCTTAAAAATGTAATAACCAAATTAATTTAAGAGACAAAAATGAATTGGCTCAAGTGTTTACCTCTTGCTCTCTTGCGCATCAGAACAAGACCTTGGTCCGACATAGGGGTTTCTCCTTATGAAATGATGTTTGGACTACCTTTTCTAATCATCCCTTTCAGTACTGCAGATTATTTAGAAGGGGAGGCAGCAACTCAAAAATATTTAAAAATCATAGGAAAGTCCCTAGAAGGCCTTAGAAAGAAGGGGTATCTCCCCCAGACCTCCCCTCTGGATACCAATGCCCACAACATCAGTCCTATAGATTAGGTGTTAATAAAATCCTGGAACACCACCACTCCACTAACCCCCAAATTTGAAGGACCTTTTCAGGTGTTACTCACCACACACACGGTGGTGCAAACCCAAGAAAAAGGCTGGATCCATATCCCCAGAGTAAAAGGACCAGTGCCACCCCCAGACGCCAGACGAGACCCAACAAGGACACCCACCTCCTCTTGTGCATAGGCGGTAATTAAGGGACCAGAAGACTTAAAATTAACTTTAAAGAAGACTTGCAAGCTGGTATACAGTAAGGTGGAAATAACCGCTTCTGAGTTAAAGTACCATGGTCAAAGTTTAAGTACTTTGTAACTGTTTAATAAGAATAAGTGTCCTTTTGAGGGTCACCCAACCCACCTCCTCTTGTGCACAGACAGTAATTAAGGAACCAAAAAGCTTAAAATTAGTTTTAAAGAAGGCTTGCTAGAAGCTGATATACGGAATTAAGAGAATTACCCAAAGAAGCTAACCCTCAAAAGCCAGAGACTGTAAATTGATGCGGGCTTAAGCCTGATCAAAGAAATAGAGGAGGGATTTGTTATGAACAAAACAGCCTGGCTGGGACACTTGGCTCGAACTAAGTACTGACATTGAAATGTTAATTACCTAATTGCTCCTGGGAATCACCTACACCCCCACCCAAACTAGGACTGGGATGCAAAATAATCCAGTGGAATCATGGGAGGGGGTTTTGGGGATGAAAAACACCCCAAAATGAAAAAGAGGGGCACAGTGGAAAGGGCTAGATGGGTGTGCAGGTTGGGGAAAAGGGAACCCCATCCCTATGTGTTTGACCTGTCACCATAACCTTCAGAGGACCAGACTGGACTGGGCTGTAGGAAGCAGGCACAAGGAAAACAGACACTTTTCCTGGTGTTACTAGGAGGGAAGGAGAGGGATAGCTACTGCTGGACCTTGGCAGCAGAGTCTGCACATCCCCCCACCCGTCGGCTACCAGTGTGCCAGGAGGAAAGGAGATAGGACACTCTGCTGAGCAGGACTTCAGATACAGACTGGACATCTCTTCACCTCCAGCTACCAGTGTGCCACAGAGACTCCAGGGACAGACTCTGCACGCCTTCTCACCCTTTGGCTACCGGAAGAAGCTACAACACCCCCCTGTCAAGCTAACTTTTTTATAAAGAGCTGAACACTAATAAAGGCATAGACCCTGTTCATTTCATGCTGATTATAGAAAAATTTCTGTTAATATATTTTATGCACATATTGATTGATTTTCCTGGAATAAACATACATGTCATAATAATTTTTCCCAATTCATTAATGTGATTCCTCCACTCTGCCTATGTGATCTTCTGTCCCAAGGGTCTCTGGTGGTCAGTGACACCCGAGTCATAACTGACCACCCAAAGATGGGTACTTCTTTCCAAATTAGCAGAAAAGTTGGCATAACTGCAGTGTTTACTCTCCTGTTCTTCTTAATATTCAACGTGGTCCTAGAATAAGCATTGTGCAGTTCCATAGGCCAGTGATTTTTGAAGAATTAGCATTGTATCAAACCACCTGTTAGGAAAATAGGGCCTGTTTGTTCATAATATAGAGTTTTCTCACATCCATAGAATAGAGTTTTTACTTAGAGTTTTCACTTGTCTGAATATGTTCTCATTTTGCCAGGCATTCCAGTAAGTATCTCTCAAGGACAATTCTGTTACAAACTTTTTAGGGAGTTGAAACTGTTTTAGGGAGTTGATGTTGCTAGGCACCTAAGCACCTAAGCGAGTATCTTTCAAGGACAGTTCTGTTACGGGCTTAGCAAAACATGTACTCTTGTGAAATGCAAGTAAACGTGCCTAGAGATAACATTTCTTGTTTTGAGAAAATCCCCAGATCACAGGGACAACCTTGAGGAAGACTACTGGCCTTCATCCCACGACCACCAAGAGGCAGAGAACGACCACCTAGCAACAGAGTGTGCCTGCGCAGAAAAGACACCAGAACGTCACACATCCGGAAGAGAAGACCCAATAAGTGGGGGGGGACGGGGGACGAAGGCGCGGTAGTTGGAATGACTGCCGCCCAGTGCAGCACTAATTTGCTTTCGTTTTCTACCATTAATAAATCTTTTTAATTGGATTAGAAAGCCTATTGTGCTCGTTCATAACACACCAGCTATGCAAACAGCTTTTTATTTGGTAGAAAGGTCAATCATGTGGTGGTAACTCTTGATAGAAAATATTAGTCACATTTTTTTGTAACGCCGCAATTCAATCAGTGCATTTGTTTAGCTTGGAGGTTGGCTGGGCTTTTGTTGGGGTTTTTTTGTTTGGTTTTTTTTGTGTTGTTTTGTTTTGTTTTGTTTTGTTTTTAATTTTAAGACGGGAGATTAGTATTCGGCAGGCCAGACATTTTCTGCAACTAACCAGATTCTGGAAGTTCCTGTGCAGACCAGAGAAGCTATGCACTCTCCTTGCTTTGAGTTTTCAAGAGAAAGTCCTGAGCAATCTGCCATGGCTGATGCAGTGTTGACGAGGAGGCTGGGCTAAAGACTTCTGAGGTCCTTTCCCACCTCATTATGTGATTCCAGTGCATGACTTCAGTTTGCATGTTCCTACCACAGTGGCAGACTCTGCTAAGTCTGGTCGAACAGCAGCCAGTTCCATTCACCTAATCTGACCTTTGGAGTCCAAGAGTAAAAGAGCTTGATGCAGGGAGTCAGGCTTCCAGGAGGATGCTACTCAGCAAGGTCCAGGAATTGAGGTCAGTAGCATTCCTAAGTAATGTTAGCAGGTCATATGTTCCCCATTTGTGAAGCTGCTCGTGAATGCAGATCACAAAAGTAACAGCGAAGAGATAAAAATAACAGGGTTTTTATTGTCAGAACTACACTGTGTCCCTACCCATATTTCCCATTTGCACTCATCTATCTCAGGAGTCCTTTCCATCCAGGACTGAAGTCTCAGGGAATCTCCCTAATAGGACGTTTGTGAAGCACAGCTATCAGTCTCTAAAGTCTCTTTGTTCTTTGTTCACCTTAATCGGTCTGCTTCTCATTTCAAGGCTTGACGATTTGCTAATGAGGCTTTTTCTTCCCACTTGCTTTGCTACAGAGGAAACAAAGGGAGTGTGTTTTCATGGGCTTCTTAATTAGGAAAAGGAGATGAAATGGCTATTCTGAAACTTTCTAATTGTCACAGAGATGTGTCTCTGTAACATCTAATGAGGTATATTCTTGGCTGTTTGATTATATTTCTTCCTCAGTGTATATTCAAAATTAAAAACTCCTAGGATCATCAGGATCATCAGTCCAATTACATGCGTCAATAGCAGACGTGTCAAATTTCTATTTACATTTAAACATCCCTATTTCAAATTCACTGTAGGCATTGCTTGCAGGTGCATTTTAGCATGTAGTCTCTATTTTATTAGCCACCAAAGCAGTAATGTAAAATTAGACTTCCCACTTGTCCTGGCGAAAGTAGTAATGAACCCCCAAGTCCCCATGGAGATACAGAAGATCCAGATAATAAAGCAGAAGAGATGGGTAAGAATAGGATCAGGACAAGATGTACAGCTCATTTTAGTATGTTCTGCTACTAGGATTAATTCAAGACAGCAAGAAGAACAGTTCAAGTTATTCTGCAAGGAGACGCACCCATGGACTCTTCCCTGCCATCAGTGATGTTCCACAGTTAAAGACATATGTGCTGTCTTAGCTTCACTCTTGTTTTCTTGGACTGGAGATCATACTATAAATTTCAACTAGAACAGAATTAACTGCTGCCTGAGATTTTATGCCTGAGCTGATCTAGGAGAGTAAATGACTGCTTTCAAATGAAGAGTTATTCTTCATGCACATATAAATATATGTGGAAAGCCATTAGTTCTCTATAGAGGACCTATATATGGCTCAATTCTCTATAAAGAGCAGAGAAAAAAAATCCCACTTTTGAAACAAAACACCAAGAAAATAAAAGCATTTTATGTAACTAAAACATGCATTGTCTGCTGTATCACTAGAGCAAATATTAAAATGAGCTTCACGTTCAAATCCATATTTATCCATATCCATATCTTCAGTTTTGTTCATTATCACAATGAGATTTAAACATATATTCAACAGAAATGGAACAAAGAAACTGTACAAGAGCCTTTGTGGCAGGGGAAGAGGGAGGAGGTTTTTTTCCTTGTATGAGACATGGGAAGGAAAATATCCTAAAAACATCACAAAGACTATTATGGAAAAAGTGAATGGAAATTGATTTTATCTCTATTTAAACATCCCAGTATAAAGAGAAAGAAATATTTAAGGATCGAGGACTCTCCATTTTTGCAAGAGAAGGTGAAATAAGGAGCAGACTGTGAAATATACATATGCCTCTGACAGAGAACAAAGTGCCCGGCCTGCAGGTTTTAAACTCAGGATTCAGGTGGCCAAAGTGAAATTCAAGCTGTTACAAAATTACCTTTGAGGCAAAACATGAATGCAGAAAAACAGAAGACACCAAATGAGGGCACCTTACTCTGGTTTATCCCACCAGCTGTGAGAAATAAGCCAGCAGAAAGCCAGGGGCTTTCCTTGCTGCCAGCACAACTGTCAGTAAGGGCAGAGCTAGCTCCCAGCCCTGCCCAGAGCTGTGTGCTGCAAACCCACGTGCAAAGCAGGCATTTCCGGCTGGGAGTCTCACCACCCCCACACAACAGCTCAGATAACCCATCACAAGGTGGTGCTTTTTGGAGCCCTCTGCTGCTGCCCCATGTATATGACCCAGGAAAACATTTATTATGCACCTAGGGTATTTCTGGGATCATGTGCCAAAAACATGTAAGGTAAAAAAAAAACAAAAAGTAAGACAACCAAGTAGTGTTTCTATTCCATTGAG
This sequence comes from Lonchura striata, assembly GCF_050655825.1. Taxonomy (NCBI): domain Eukaryota; kingdom Metazoa; phylum Chordata; class Aves; order Passeriformes; family Estrildidae; genus Lonchura; species Lonchura striata. The sequence goes on from NC_140740.1 coordinate 35,764,269, forward strand.
AAAATAAAATCCCAAAGTTAACACTTGGAATGTAGTACTCCAACATTTCTGCGGCTCACATGCTTAATAGCTCAAACCCTCATTCCTAACATTGTTGTCCAGGCCCCAAAGGCTATCAGCAATGGAGAAGGATTTATCAAACATGGTCTAAAAGTTGCCAAAGCTGACAATGTTGAATGTGGGGGTGACAATGAACACATGGAATAGCTGCTAAGGAAGGAGTCCTGCCAGCTCCTGGCACAGGGATGTGCTCCTCCACAGCCCTGAGCACAGCAGTCTCATCCAGCCTGCAGATTGGCAGGGACTGCATGGGAACACACATCTCTTCCCACAGAGATGCCCAAGAGTGTGATAGACTGAGGTATGTTTTGTTCATTAAAGGGTTGAAAACAGAAAACTAAGGCTCTAAGATCAAGATGAAATTCATATGCAAACATGCTCTTGCTTAATGTGTAATTGCTCAACAAGCCTTAAGTTCCAGGAACTAAAGCATGAGGAAGACCACTCAGCCTTTATCACATGACCACCAGGAGGCAGAATGCGACCACCTAGCAACCGAAAGGCACATGCGCAGAACATGGCTTATGGAACTGTATAAAAGATGAACTGAAATCTGTTGGGGGTGCAGCAATTGGTGGGGCGGGACTCCCCTGTCGCCCAGCACTGTTTTTTGCTTTTGCCTTGCTTGCTGTAATTAATAAAATTCCTTGATTCAATCACATTTATCTAAATGTGTGGTCAAATTTATTACAGTTTGGTGCCGTGACTCGGATGGGATTGGTACAATAGGGCACGATTACTGAGGAGGCGCCCCATCACTGGTGGCCTTGGTGATCAGTCCCTGCCTCACTCCCACTGACAAACCTAAATTCAAGGCATTAAAGCAAATGAGACCGGTTGACCCTATAAACTTTGTGCACAAAGGTCCAGACGAAGACGCAGGAAGTGTGAGTATTAAAAGGGAAGCCGTTTGGTCAGGTTCGGGATCCTGGAGTGTGACGAGTGTTGTGTATGAGAGGGGGGCCGGCAGCTCAGACTCCCCAAGTGAGTGCGAACACTTAGTAGTGCGGTTCTCATTGCTCACAAGGGTGTGGGCCACAAACCAGGGGAAGCCAGTGGTTGCATGGAATGATTGAAGGCACTCCAGAAGATGGGGCAGGGGAAGAGCAAGCCCTCTGTACCTGTAAAACTTCCTACAGTTCCTGGGGACAGTCCATTGGGGTTTATGTTACAAAATTAGAGACATTTCCCCAGCACTAGAGATAAAGATAAGGCAAAAATTATTCATTTCTGTGTAGAAGTGTGGGGGTGGAAACAAATATCACGCAATGTTTATTGGTCCATATTTGGGTCCTCAGAAGTTTGGATGAAGCAGGACCTGAACATATGAGTAAACACCAAAACCCCTTTCAGTCAGGAGGAGAGTGATTATGCAAAAATATGGGTAGAAAGTCCTGGCAGTGGAGTGTTTTTATATCCCTTGAAAGAAAAATTGCCCGTGGATAACTCCAGGGCAAGAAAAAAGGATAAAAAGAAGGAAGAAATCCTGCTAGTTCCACCCCCATATGTACCCCGGCCAGGCCCAAGTGCTCCCCCACCCCCAGATATGTCCTTGGAAGAGGAGGATGAGAATCCTGAATCCCCGAAGCATGAGGGACTGATGACAAGGAGTAGAGCTAGACAGCATAACCTGTACCTGTTGAGGGAAATGCCCATGGGAGGGACACAACCAAGTATTTAGTTTATTTTGGTTCCCCTCATTTCGGGAGATGTGTGAGATTTTAAGAAGGAGATGGGGAATTTGTTGGAAGATCCTCTAGGGGTTGCAGATAGATTAGATCAATTTCTGGGTCCTAACATATACACTTGGAATGAGTTACAGTCGATCATGAACATCCTCCTTACTGCTGAGGAAAAGAATATGATCAGAAATGCGGGAATGTGAATTTGGGATGCACAACATATCCAAGGTCCACAAGCAAATATCAAATGGCCCCTAAATAATCCTAATTGGAGCCATCAGAATCAAGCATATAGAGTTCATATCTAGGATTTAAGAACAATAATTATACAAGGGGTAAGAGAAGCAGTACCTAGGGTGCAAAATATAAATAAAGCCTTTAGTGAGAGGCAGAAGAAAGATGAAATTCCTACAGATTGGTTAGAAAGATTGAGGAAAAGCCTACAACTGTACTCAGGATTGGACCCAAATACTGCAGTGGGTCAGGCACTTCTAAAAACACAATTTGTTGCTAAATCCTGGGATGATATAAGGAAGAAGCTAGAGAAGTTAGATAATTGGCAAGATAGGGGATTGGATGAGCTGTTAAGAGAAGCCCAGAAGGTGTACGTGAGAAGAGATGAAGAAACCCACAGGAGACAAGTAAGAATGATGGTGGCTGCAGTAAGAGAAAGCCGGGAAAAGGATTTCCCCCAAAGACCTGGACAAGCCTGGGGAACTAGTCCCAGAGGCAGGGAGGAAAATTCAAAGGTAGAAAAGAGAGAAGTGAATGTGTGTTTTTATTGTGGAGGAAAGGGGCATTTTAAGAGAGACTGTAGACAGAGAGAGAAGGATGAAAAAATGTTTAAAGAGGATTAGCGGGGTCAGGGGGTCTACTTGCTGGGGACCCAAAAATACCCGGAGCCCTTGATAAAACTTAAAATAAGTCCCCAGCACCAGGAATTCAAATTCCTGGTAGATACAGGAGCAGAGAGATAGACAATCCAAGTTTTGCCATCTGGATGTAAGGTCTCCCGTGAGACAGCCCTAGTAGTAGGGGCCAAGGGAGAACCCTTTGAGGTTCCCATTATTAAAAATGTATTAATAGAAACAGAATCAAATATTTGAATAGGAAATCTTTTATTGGCACCTGAGGCGGATTACAACTTGTTGGGGAGGGATTTAATAATAGAATTTGGAATAAACTTAGAAGTAAATAATAGGGAGTTGAAGATAAGACTATGTCCTCTTAGGGTCGAGGATGAAAGGAGAATCAATCCTGAAGTATGGTATACACCTGATAGTGTTGGCCAGCTTAGTATTTCACCTTTTTCAGTAACTCTGAGGAACCCAGAGGTCCCCCTAAGGGTCAAACAATATCCAATATCCAAACTGTATCTCCAGAAGGAAGAAGAGGACTAAAACCTGAAATTGATAGGCTACTGAGTAAAGGACTTTTAGAACCCTGTATGTCCCCCTTTAATACGCCTATTTTATCAGTCAAAAAGCCCGATGGATCTTATCGCCTAGTGCATGACCTAAGAGAAATTAATAAGAGGACGGTAGCTTGGTTCCCGGTGGTTGCCAATCCATATACTCTCTTAAGTAGATTAGGACCAGAAAATCATTGGTATAGTGTAATTGATTTGAAAGACGTGTTCTGGGCTTGTCCTCTGGAAAAAGACAGTAGAGACTATTTTGCCTTCCAATGGGAAGACCCAGAAACTCATAGATGCCAGCAATTATGATGGACAGTGTTGCCCCAAGGATTCACCGAGTCTTCTAATCTGTTTGGGCAAGCTTTAGAACAAATCCTCCAAGAATACCAGATAGAGGAAGGTGTAACCCTAATCCAGTATGTGGATGACCTGCTAGTCTCAGGAGAGGAAGAAAGTAAAGTTCATGAAGAAAGTATTAAGTTATTAAACTTCCTAAGTTTAAAGGGACTAAAGGTTTCAAAAACAAAATTACAATTTGTAGAAGAAGAAGTTAAATATTTAGGACATTATTTAAGTAAAGGAGAAAAGATAGACCCTGAAAGTGTAAATGGGATCGCCTCACTTCCACCCCTGAACAATAAGACAGGTGAGGCAGTTATTAGGGTTGGTGGGATATTGCAGACAGTGGATTGAGAATTACAGCATCAAAGTAAAGTTTTTGTATAACAAACTCAGTCAGGATGGGTTACTAAAATGGAATAGGGAGGATGAACAGAGCTTAGAACAACTACAACATGATCTGGTTAACACCCCAGTATTAAGTTTACCAGATTTACCATTCTACTTGTATATAAATACTGAAAATAGAACAGCGTACAAGGTACTAACCCAGGATTGGGCTGGGAAAAAGCCCTCTCTAAGTTGTTAGATCCACTTAGTAAAGGATGGCCAACATGTTTACAAGCTGTTGTGGCATGTGCCCTTTCGGTGGAGGAGGCTAATGAAATAACTTTTAGTGGGTAACTAAAAGTGTTATCACCTCATAACATCAGGGGAATATTGCAACAAAAAGCTGAAAAATGGGTAACAGACTCTAGGCTCCTGAAATATGAAGGGATTTTACTAGATTCCCCAAAATTAACCCTGGAAGTAACCACGTTACAGAATCCCGCCCAGTTTCTATACGGGGAACCAGACAAGAACAAATTGACACATGATTGCATGATGACTATAGAGGAGCAAACCAAAATTAGACCAGACTTAGAGGAAGAGGAACTGGAGGAGGGAGAGAGACTGTTTGTGGATGGATCATCACAAGTAGTTGAAGGAAATAGAGTATCGGGTTATGCAATCATTGAAGGAAAGGAACTAAGAGTTTTAGAATCGGGACTCTTGAGCAAAGCCTGGTCTGCTCAGGCATGTGAATTATATGCAGTCCTACGAGCATTAAAATTGTTGGAAAAGAAAATAGGAACAATATATACAGATTCCAATTATGCATATGGCATAGTACATACTTTTGAGAAAATCTGGGAAGAACGGGGGCTAATAAATTCCCAAGGAAGGGATCTAGTCCATCAAGAACTCATAAAACAATTACTCCAGGCTTTGAGGGGACCAAGGAGAATTGCAGTGGTTCACCTAAAGGGACACCAGAGGGGGTTAGATTTTAAAAGCAGGGGGAACAATGCAGCAGACCAAGAGGCAAAGAGGGCTGCATTACTACCTGTAAGACAAGTTAAAGAAGAAGACCCATGGGAAGAAAGACAGAAATGCAATGCATGCAGCGACAATTTAGAAGAATTCCCATGTTACATCTGTTGGAAAGATTGGGGAATCAATGCAATAAAATGTGCCTGTGATTCACCCACCGCTGAATATTGTTACTTACATGGTAAAGTATGGCACATTTATAGTTTTACAATACAAGAAAAAGAAAAATTGTTACAAATGGGACTAACAGAAAATCTAAAAAAGGAATGGAAACTGCCAGATAGGAGAATAGTATTACCAAAATCCATAGCTCTGGAAATTTTGAGGAGGCTCCATAGTCAGACCCATTGGGGAACACAGGCATTGGCGGATCACTTTGCAACCAAATATATGTGTATTGGATTATACAATTTAGCAAAGCAAATAGTTAGAGACTGTATAACCTGCCTCAGGGTAAATAAAATATACTTGAGAGAAAAACCACTGGGATTAATATCATTATCATATAGGCCTTTTGCAAATATCCAATTAGACTTTACTGCACTACCTAAAGTAGGAAGGTATAAGTATTTAGTTGTCATAATAGACCATTTAACACATTTTGTTGAAGAATTTCCAACAACAAAAGCAACAGCGCATTTTGTAGTAAAAATCTTACTGGAAAACTTAATTCCTAGGTACGGGGTCACAGAAACAATAGATTCAGATAGGGGACCCCATTTTGTGTCCAGAATTATCAAGGAAGTAATGGCAACAATAGGGATAAAGTGAGACTACCATTCCCCATGGCACCCTAAAAGCTCGGGAATAGCTGAAAGAATGAATGGGGAAATAAAGAAACAATTGACGAAGCTCATGATAGAAACTAAACTGTCATGAGTAAAGTGTTTACCATTAGCACTTTTGAACATAAGAACCCAAATGAGATCTGACATGGGAATTTCCCCTTTTGAAATGCTATATGGGATGCCTTATAATCTAGAAGAGCCCCAAGACCATCCAAATCTAAGGGATAAAAACATGAACACCTATATTGTTAATTTAATGAAATAGAGAAATGAGCTATGGAAAAAGGGATTGATAGCTCAGAGACCTCCAATGGAAATGAGAATACATCAAATACAACCAGGAGATTGTGTACTAATAAAAACATGGAAAGAGACATCACTAACCCCTCAATGGGAAGGTCCTTATCTTGTATTGCTCACTACAGAAACCACAATAAGAACAGCCAAGAAAGGATGGACCCATGCCAGCAGAGTTAAAGGTCCAGTGGAGAAACCAGTACCCAAGTGGCAAGTGACCAGTTCTCCTAGAGATTTAAAACTGAAAATCCAACAAAAGGACTATTGATGAGTAAATACCAAATTGAGTACTTACCCAACCCATATTACACAGAAGGAGGACTGATTTGTAATAGTGATGTTAGGGTAAGTAGTGATGTTAGGGTAAGATGCGGGAACCTTGACTGTAATTGCTACCATTTTCTTTGCTATATATGTAAAGTATGCCAGGAAAAGTGGTGGATTCATTGTAGGTGGGGAATTCCACCCAGTGGAATTTGCAGTCCTTGCTGGAAGCTCCAGTGTGAGATTACTGATTGGATTCTAAAGTGTAGAGTCTAAAGGGGAATTAGGGGTGGAATCAGAGGAATGGTGGGAAATATTTACTAAAGGAATTGAACCAAATTATTATTATCATTTGAACCAGCCTGTCCCTTTTGTAGCCGAAATTACTGAAAGCATTTGCCACAGACACCTGAAAGAAGTCCAGTGTAATGTTCCAGGAATTAAGGAAAATAACTGGCACTCTTATATCAACAGGCAGAGGAAGCGATATGCTCTATCTCAAATACCTCCTGAAGAATACCCCTGCTGCTGAGAAGATGGTACTCCTCGTGGCTCGAAGCAACCGAGTCGACGAGTGAGGCGGAGGAGTAAAAGATAGTGGAGGAAAGAAACCCCGAATTGGGATATTAGAGCAGCGCTCTTGGAGTTGCCTCAGGAGGGGGACTAAAAAGCCTTGATGTGATCTGCGACACCCAAATTATTTGAACAACGGAAAGGCACTAATAAATCATAATTACTGAACAGCCTACGCCTCCAATAATCTCCACCACTTAGCCCAATATATTTTCTTTCTTCTGAGTGTGTTGTGTGCAAAGGAGGTTGATAGTATCAAAGGTATAGAGGAAATACAGTATACACACAAACCCTTTAAATGGACTTCAATTAGATGGGAAGATCAGAAAACACTTCGGACTATAATTACACCTGGAGCCCCTTCCTTTATGTGCTCTCTAAGGGACATTGTACATGTTGAATTAACATTTGATCCTGGATTCTACTTCTGCCCTAGTTCAAACCTGGGCAAAGGCTATTGTAACTATCCTGGACATTATTATTGTGGCTATTGGGGTTGCGAAACTATTGCTTCAGACTGGCAGGTTGAAAAACCAGATAAATACCTAAGGGTATTTATCTATGGATGCAACCCTCTGATACGTGATTTTGTGGGGGGAATTAGTCAAAAAGGAAACTGTCACTGGATTTACATTAATGTTACACAACCTGCAGAACCAGTATGGTTCCTAGGAAAAACCTGGGGGGTAAGGATATCGGAACCCGAACCTCGGGTAGATAGTGGTGGACATATCCTTATCAGGAAAGAACGAGTACCCCCTGATCCAGAACTGGTGGGACCCAACCCAGAAGTAGGAGAACCAAATGAAGAATTGAGAAATCAATGGAATGTTACTAATGAGATCGACAATACTACAATTACTCTGTAGGGAAAAGACAACCAAACTATACTCAAAACGAGGTTAGAATATAGTGCTCTATGGAAAGTTATGCAAGCTAGTTACGGGATCTTAAACAAGACAAACCCAGAATTAACTAAGGAATGCTGGTTATGCTATAATATTAGACCACCATTCTATGAAGGCATTGGGGTAACAGCGAAAGCCAGAAGAATTAATGGAACTAACCCGGCACAATGCCTCTGGAAACAGAAAAAGGAAGCGCTCCAGGGATTAACTCTCTCTCGAGTATCAGGAAAAGGGAGATGCGTGGGAAATATACCAAAGCATAAAGAACATCTTTGTGGGACAATCATGTCAGTAATAAGAACGGGAAAACCACCGTCTGACTGGTTATTACCAGCCGCCAACACCAGGTGGGTATGCAAAAGTCTAGGGATCACCCCATGCCTTTCACTAAAACTGTTTAACCACACCCATGACTACAGTATTCAAGTATCTATTATACCCCAAATTACTTACCATCCAAATGAATACATTTATAAAGAACACACAACATCAGAACACTACTTGGAAAAAAGAGAGCCTCTTACTGCCCTAACCATAGCAACTCTCCTTACAGTAGGGGGAATAGGAGCAGGAACAGGGGTAGCTTCCTTATTTAACCAACAGAGGGAATTTAAGGCATTAAGGATTTCAGTAGATGAAGATCTCAGCAGAACAGAACAAGCCATTGATGGTTTAGTGAAATTGCTAAGATCTCTTTCAGAAGTAGTATTGCAAAACCGAAGAGGATTAGACTTGCTGTTTTTACAACTGTCTTGGTTTGACAAGACAGGAGTCTGTGAAGGAGGGCAAAAGCCTCCTGTGCAATGGAGAAGGTAAAGCCCCTCCCTCCGAATTACTAGGATTTTTAAATTAAAAGGCTCTCAGGCAAAGATATGGGAATGGGAGTAACAATTCTTTATTAGGAGAAAACTAGATAACAATTTAAAAAAGGCAAATGCAATCAGTACAAACAAAACTAGTGATAAAGTCTACAACCTGAGGATTTGGGGTGTTGGTAGCAGTCCGGTTGAAATGATAGCTGCTCCTCTTGCAGTGGCTGATAATTGCAGCTGAAGTGGTGATCTTTAGAAGGGTATAGTTTTTCTCTGAAGATCTGGTGGCAGTGGGGCCGGTCTTCCTCTGCGCCGGGGTTGCCTCCGAGCTCCTCCGCCGCTGCCTCACTGCGCTCCGGCCACTTCTCTGGGAATCCCGCCGAAGGAGCTGCTTCTCTCGGAAATCTCGCAAAGAGAGAGCTGCTCTGTCCCCCAAAAGGTACCCCTTTTATCTAATAAAAGAGTGCTTGGCTTCCCCCTCTGGGTGGAGCATCTCACAATGGGATGGTGTTACGTTACCAGCCCTGCATTGAATCAGTCAATGGCCCATTAACAAACCATTACCTCTTCAGAGCAAACCATTGTTCTTGGAAGAGATAACAAACCTGCCCAACCTCCAACAGATGGCAAATAGAATACAAGCTTATCTTACAACCCAGGACAACAAGGTGGGTTATGTGTAGCTCTTAAAGAGGTATGTTGTGCTTATGCAGACCACATTGGTGTAGTGGTAGATACAATGGCAGAATTGAGAAAACGACTAGAACAAAGAAAAAGGGAAAGGGAGGCACAACAAAGTTGGTATGAGACTTGGTTCAATCACTCTCCTTGGTTAACTACCTTACTGTCTACTGTGGCTGAACCATTAATTTTACTAACTCTTGGCTTGATGTTTGGGCCTTGTATATTTAATAATTTGGTGGCAATAGTAAAGGGACACTTAGAATCTGCACACCTTATGCTTATTAGAGCCAAATATGAACAAATACCAGAAGATGAAACTGTAGAGGCATTGGAATTGGCCAGACAGGAGTTGCAAAGATTTCATGAACAGAAATGAGCAAGAGAGAAAGGGGCGATTGTGGTAGATTGAGGTATGTTTTGTTCATTAAAGGGTTAAAAACAGAAAACTAAGGCTCTAAGATCAAGATGAAACTCATATGCAAACATGTTCTTGCTTAATGTGTAATTGCTCAACAAGCCTTAAATTCCAGGAACTAAAGCATGAGGAAGACCACCCAACATTTATCACAGGACCACCAGGAGGCAGACTACACCACCCAGCCTTTATCACAGGACCACCAGGAGGCAGAATGCGACCACCTAGCAACCGAAAGGCACATGCACAGAACAAGGCTTATGGAACTGTATAAAAGATGAACTGAAATCTGTTGGGGGTGTGGCAGTTGGTGGAGCGGGGACTCCCCTGTCGCCCAGTGCTGTTTTTGCTTTTGCCTTGCTTGCTGTAATGAATAAAATCCTTGATTCGACCACATTTACCTATATGTGTAGTCAAATTTATTACATGCTGCAGCCACACTTTCAGGTCTGCAGCTGTGCAAGGTGGAGTCTCAGGCTGGGTTCTAGCAGACAAAGGGAAACCTTGTGGAATTGGCATAAACCCTCAAATGATGCATGGGTGCCTCAGATTTTTGCAAAACTGAGCCAAAAATGTTGTTCAGCCCTCATATTTCACCTTATTGAGCTGTCTGTGGGTGCACAGCAGCACAAGATACATCCCAAAGAGAGTCTTTAAGCATGAGCTATTTTTAATGCCTGTTGACAGGTTGAACTGCAGATTTTGGGTGACACAGAGAATTGAGATTTGTTTTTGCAAAGCAGGAGAATGGTGGCTCACAGAGGAGAAAATACCTTGTGTCAAATTTAGTGTATTTTTAGTGTTTTACAGAAGTATACATTTTCTGGTAGTGTGGAAATGTTTTTCATATTGACTTCATAGGGGGTTTTTGTCCTGGAGATGTTTCTTAGAAAAGTCTTAAACTATCAGAAGACAAAAAAGTCTCTGTGAGGGAGTGAACTCTGAGTCTTGCTCAAGGCTACTTTAAAGCAAAGAACATGAAATTCTAAACTCTGCAGAAATGTTTGCATGCCCTAATTTTATCTCTCCTTCACAGCTTGGCCACAGCTACTCTGAGGTGAAGAACAGATGCCATTATCTCCACAACAAGCTGTCCACATGAAGAGATTAATACAGGAACTGGACAATCAAGAAGCGGAGTCCTGGCACCAGTTGTCTGCTTCAGCCAGCCAGTCTATCAAGTGTAGGTTATTTAGTTAAAATTTAGGATTAATACCTGTAAGGTTATGTATGCCATTGTCCTGGTTCAGAGCAAATTTGGGAAAAAAACCCCAAAGAGTTCCTTTAGGAAGCAGATTAAATTGGTCTCTCCCCACAGCCAGTTCAGGAAATATACCTCCTTGGAGAAAAGTGGAAAACACCTGTTTATTAAACAAGCAAACCTAAACAATATTAAACAATAAAACTTCTTGCCACTCCAAGAGAGAGACAAACTCAGAAAATTCTCTTGGGCTGCAGCTTGGCTCACTCAGTCTGTTATCAGTGCCTCCGGCGCTGGGAATGCTGCAGCCCAGGCCCAGCCCGCTGGGCCAGAGGTGCTGCTGCTGCTGCTGCTGCTCTTCTGGGTGTTCAGTCCAGAGCAGGTCCAGAGAAAGGGGAAAGAAAACACAGTCCAGGGAACTTCTTTGCCTCAGCTAGCTAAAACTAACTAGAAAAACAAAGGAGAGCTCAGTCTCGCTGTCTGTCCATCTGCAGACAACACAGTCCAGGAGCAGGAATGTGGAGGAGGGAGTGCAGTTCTTGAAAACAAACTCTGCGCTTCTTCCCCCCAACCCCTTCACTCTTGGAACAAGCCTTAAAGGTGCAAAACTTATTATTCAACATAAACAGAGCAGACGATTTGGGATAAAAGGATCATACAGTCAACCTAGGACAGCCATTATTACATACTGAATTGTAACTTAATTATTTAAGATTATGTAAATTAGTGTCAAACTTCAGTATTAAAGAAATTTCAGTATTGTAACTACTTCTGTTGTTATTGCTTATACCATATTTGAAGCTGCTTTTTTTTTGTCTTTTCCTTTTTCAACGCTTAGGTTTTGTGCATTTAAATAAATTTATCAGTAGACTCTGGAGTTACAGTAATTCTCCTGTGAAGTTATGCACATTTTAAGAAAAATATTGTAGGAAATTGAAATATTTTAGGATAAGTCTGTCTCTTTTCTTTTCTTTCTTGTTAATGCAAACTATTTGCCTGGCGTGATAGAAGGACTAGAGATTTGCAGAAAATAACAAGAAATCACCTTATTTTTGAGGGTTAAAGAGGCAGAAACTCACCCCTGCAACTTCAGCCCCCATTGCAATGATGACTAAAAGTATTTGCTTGTAGATGTAGTTTTTTTCCTATGAAATTGCTGCTTCCACTGTGGAAGATAAGAGCATTTGACCATCTAGTAGTTCCTCAGCTTTAACAATATTGGGAAAATGAATTGTTTACAAAAATGAAACATATCTAGGTTTTGGTAAAGATGATAACTTAAACATGTTAATATCTATTTATATGCTACTGTTGTAGGTCTTTCTCTGCAGCCACTGAGTGTTGAAACGCTGGCTAGCAGTTCCCTGGTGTGGCTGGTGAGGGCTATGAGAGGGGCCGCCCCTGGGTCTCTACCGAGGTTTCCAGGTGGCAGCGTGGGTAGCGCTTGCACTGAAGTACCACAAGGATCCGAAGTGAAGGGACAATAGAGAGGACACTTGTGCAAAGTCCAAAAATATTTTCTTCCACAAACCAGCTAGGAACAACTGTCAGAGAAAATAGAGTCCAGCTGCAATTTATAAAGGGTGTGGGCATGAACGGGTGGCAAAATGGAACAAGAAGGGTAAATTACAGGAAGATTACATCACGGGTCACAATCAATGGGGAAAAGATAAGGGTGGGGAGAAGCCTTGAGGACTAACCAACTATTAGAACACCGGTGATTGGCACTGAACTTACAAGAACAAAATGGGGGTGATTACATTGACAGACAGCGGAGGTGGGCAGCACAACTTAGATTGACAGTACTATTTAAGGATGAAGGGGAAGGACAGGGAGATTGGCACTTTGAGGGACAGTCAAGTGGTGGGAAAAGTTAGGAATAAACAGCCTGGGAAAAACCACTGTGAGGGGAAGAAATAGGGGGTTAATGAAACATACCAACTGAAACAACCTAACATTGAACTCCTAACTCTTATAGCAAGGCACTGTAAAACCCTATAGAAACACATCATCACAACTATCAAGTATTTTTTGAAAAGAGAGAAGAAAAGAAGGTACATGAAATATTTATTGAAAGATTTTTGTCCTGGGTGACATAAATATAACAAAGATGACATGTCTGTAATGATAAACTACTGTAATTACCAAATAGCAGAAACTTTCATTTTATGCAGCTTTTTGGTTTATTTTAATGTAAATCATTGCTCACTTTATCATGTGAAAGCACAGATTATTTGAGCCAAATTTTTTGAGTGTCTCACTGCATTTGTCATTTCAAGATGCTGCCAAGTGAAAAGGGAAGCATTAAATTTTCAAATGTGTTTTTTTTGTTGTGGTTTTTTTTTTTTGTTTGTTTTCGTTTTGGTGGTTTTTTTGGGGTTTTTTTTTTTTTTTTTTTTTGGCTTTTGACAAGATTTTGGTAGTATGGCTAGCATACGTCATCTCCAGCATCAAATTACCCTCTTGTTTGTCACTGTGAACCAGAGAAGATTTCCAGAAAACAAGCATTCAGGTAACTGGGATCAGTGTGATTTTTGTTCCTTGATTTTTGTGTGCAAAGGTACTGCATTCCTGGAAGTGTAGAGGCAAAAAAGGTGCATCCATTTCTGTTGCATGGGTGAGACATTTGTGTTTTCTACTTGAAATCATGTTGGCTCTGGGTGCCTGGATGCAGTCAGCTCTACCCTTCAGTGGCAAAGGAAGGAAAGCCCTCCCATGCAGAGCTGCATTCCCCTGGGTGTGTCTGCCCTGTGTCCTGAGCACATCCATGCCCAAGTGCCCAGGGCTTACACAGTGGCTGTTGAACTCACTGCAGTCCTGCTGCAGCACCACGGACTGGGGACCTGTCATGGTTTGACACTGGCACAATGCCAGTGCCCCCATGAAAATGTGATCCCTCCCTTGAATGCTGTGAAGTGGAATCTAGAATAAAGCAAAGCAGGCCCAAGCTTAATAACAGAAAAAAACTTTATTAAACTACTACTACAAAAGAAAAGAGAAAACTAAAGAAGGGAAAAAAAAAAACCACACAAAGATCAAATGAAAACCTTGCAAAACATTCCTCCCCCCACCACCCAACTCCAACAAACCACAGTGAGACACAATCTGGACCCCAATCAGGTTTCCACCCTCCAAACAATCGATACTCAGTCCATCGAGGGAACAGAGTCTCTCCTGTGCCACAGAGCCCCCAAGAAACACAGCTCCACATCCTGTGTTTCCATGTCACACATGGCACCGCCCGGAGAAAAGTTTGCCATGGTGACCCTTCTCCTTTCCATGCACAGTGCTCTCACCACCAAATGCATGGATGGACAAACTGCTTTTAGGATTTTTCCTTTCAAGGATGCCCTGCCAAGAGGGGAGAAAACAACAGTTCAGTTTTTCATTGTTTGGGACCACAGTCCCCCCCATTTTCCCCTGTTCACTTCAATTTTGTCTTTTTCCCAGCTGAAGCAGGTCTCTTGACTCACTGGCATGCTCCCAAAACACAGTCCCTCTTGAAGGAGAAGATTTGGTTCAGGTTGTGGCTAACACGGAAAAGTCCAGCCAAAAGCCACTCCTTGTCCCCCTCCCATCCAGAATTCCTCCTTCCAACATCCCATCCCAGGGTCCAAGGTGTCCCTCTTCCTCTCTTTCAAACCGAGGAGGGGAAAGGAAAATTCACAAAGCTTTCATTTCTCAAGGAAGGGTTAAAAGTCCGAACTCCCAGGATGGCTTGATGCCCGGACATCCAGCAACTCCCACGCGACTGGGCACCTTGGAGCTCCCCCCGCTCCTCCTTCCTCGCGGCTTTCTCTCTCCCTCTTGGGAGAGAAACTCTGGGGGGGGGAATGGAGACATCCCAGATTTCTTCCACCCTTCCATCTGCAGGGGCCAGCCCAGTTCCAGTCCTTCCACCACCCTCGGGGCCTTCGGCCTACCTTTCTCAGGCCATGGGGCTTCCCCTCCCCCACCCAGCTGGTTGCTGGGCAGGGGAGGTCTGCACTGCACGCTGACCGGAACCAAAGAGAGCGAGTTCCCCTGGGAATTCTGCTCTTAACTCCTCTGTGTTCTCAGAGGCGTGTTCACCTTCAATTGGTCAGTATCTAAATTGACCTCTTCCTTCCGGAAAAAATTCTCTTTCCGTGTCAAACCACGACAGACCTCCCACCTGATAAAGTGTGGCTGCTCAGCTTAAAATACTGTGGAGTTCTTCACACTGGGAGCTATTCTGGCAGTTCTGTACCCTGTATCTAAGCCATGTACCTGGGTCTGACATGAGCTGCCACTTGGGACACAGCATCTCAGTGTGTGTGACCATTCACAGCCCTGTGACTGTGTCACTGAGACCCAGCACAGCTGATAAATTATTTTATTCACCCCTCTTTCATAGCACTAACCTGTACTTGCCTGCACCTCTGTGTTACAGGCTGTGCCTATACTGCAGCTGGAGGTCAGTGCTGCTGCAGAGGTCCAGCTCTGCAGTTCATTGTTGAACCTGACAGAGCTTTAATGGGAGGTTTTGCTCCACTTGCACTAAGCATTTCTGAAGTCTTTTAAGTGTCCACAACAGTCTGTATGCTGCAAAACAGTACTGTGAATCTGCATCTCTCTTGTGTACCTGGAGTGCACATTGCTGTTCAGCAACTGCTGGGAGCCCACTGAAGGAGGGTTTATGATGGTGTTTCTGCCTGTCCTGTAGACCTGACATGCAAACACAAACATTGCCTGTGGTGACATGCTGGCTGGCATGGCTGATAAAGTGTGCAAAAGTTTTGTTGTCATGTGCACTTCAATGCCACAGGTGCTATAGACAGGTGAGCTCCACATAGGATCTCACTAATCCATGATCCTGGCTGCTGTAAATCCTCATGCTGGTATCTAGCAATGATCAAACAGCAACTCTCTGCTCTTTTTTCTCCACTATCAAGCCAGTGCGGAGAACTGAATCCAGCTCGTAACATTCCACATGATTATCAGGAAACCTGGCTTTGGTCTTTCTGGTATGCAGTTCTGCTCAATGATGGGTTACAGCTTAACTGCATCACTTATCTGAAAAATCAAAATAGGCTTTGAACATCTTGTGTTTTGAAAGCATAAACTTTGAGAATCTAAAACTTCTTCCAGTTTCAGCAATACTGTGGAAAATAAAATGGGAGATAAATTAATATAAATAGAAGGTTATACCTCATTTGCAGAAGGTATGTAACTTACTTGCACAGAGCATGAATCTTTAAAAAAAAAAAAACTTTAAAAAAAACTTTTATTGATGGATTCTTTATTTTCTCAAGTACACATCATTATTGCCAATTACTTCTCACATCACTTTTCCCACTCTTGCTCCTCCATCTTCACCAACACCATGGGAGTATGGAGTGGGATTTGTCCTCAAAACACAAAATGACAAGACTTGCAATGCCTGAAAGCTTTCAAAGGAGACACAAGGAATGGCAGTGCCAGGCAGAGCTCTCTGTGGTTCTTTGTTTTTAGTGAATCCATTAATAATTTGGGTTGAAAGGGTATAAAACACCACCTCATTCCATCCCCCTGCCATGGGCAAGGACAGCTTCCACTGTCACAGATTGCTTCAAGCCCTGTCCAGCTTGGCCTTGGACACTTCCAGGGATGAGACAGCCACAGCTTCTCTGGGTACCATGTTCCAGAGTCACACCACCCTCACAGAGAAGAATTTCTTCCCAATATCCAATTTAACCCTGCCCTCTTCCAGCCTGAAGACATCACCCCTTGTCCAGTCACTCCAGACTTTGTCCCAAGTATCTCTCCAGCACTTTTGGAGCACCTCTAGGGTCTGAAAGGGGCTCAGAGTTCTCCCTGGAGCTTTCCTTTCGCCAGGCTGAGCCCCTCCAGCTCTCACCACCTGTATCCATAGCAGAGGAGCTCCATCCTTGGGATCAGACTAATTAAACTAAATCTCAAGGCAGAAATCAAGTACTTGATTGTGATGAACTATTAGGTTTCCAGATAGAAAAAATATGTTTTGCATGTCTCAGCAATTGCAAAAGCCACAGAAACATAATAAAAGCAAGTAAATTGAGGTAAACTAAAACGAGACATAACAGAATGCGGACATCTTCAAATCAAGGATACATGGCCAAACAGCCATGACAAGGTCAGATTATGAGGAACAAAATAAGGCCAATTCATCAAACTGGATAAAGGGCAATTGTGGCAGGGGAAATTGTGTTTACCAACTCGTGGCCATCAACCCAAGAAACCCACCAACTCAACAGATGGGTGAAGGGCTGGAGCACAAGTTTGATGAGGAGCAGATGAGGGAGCTGGCAGGGGGGCTTAG
Source organism: Lonchura striata (assembly GCF_050655825.1). Lineage (NCBI taxonomy): Eukaryota > Metazoa > Chordata > Aves > Passeriformes > Estrildidae > Lonchura > Lonchura striata. The sequence continues at coordinate 35,781,381 of NC_140740.1, forward strand.
CCTGGAGAAAAGGAAGCTCAGAGGGACTCTCTGCCTCTCTACAACTCTCTTACAGGAGGGTGCAGCCAGGTGGGAGTCAGGTTCTGCTCTACAAGGAACTTGATGAGAGGATGCAGTCTTAAGCTGCACCAGCAGAGGTTTAGGTTAGACATTATGAGGTATTTCTTTTCAGAAAGAGTGATTAAACACTGGAAGGGGCTGCCCAGGGAAGTGCTGGAGTCAGTGTCCCTGGAAGTCTTTAAGGAATATGGCACACCAATGCCATAGTCTGGTTGACAAGGTGGTGTCTGGTCACTGGCTGGACTTGATGATATCAGAGTTCTTTCCCAAGCAGTCAGCGGAGAGACCTCATTGCTGCATTCAACTTTGTGTGGGAAATGAAGGGACACTGATCTCTGCTTTGTGATACCCTGTGACAGGACCCAAGGGGACCTGAAATTTTATCAGGCAAGGTTTAGGTTGGATATTTGGAAAAGTTTCTTCCTTCAGGAAGTGTTCGTGCACTGGAACAGCCTCCCCAGGGCAGTGGGCACAGCACCAACCCGACAGAGCTCAAGGTTCACATTTGGATAATGCTCTCAGGCACTCGATGTGATTGTTGGAGTGTCCTGTGTAGGCGCAGGAGTCGGAGTCGACGAAACTTGTGGATCCTTTCCAACTTAGAACGTTCTGCGATTCTGTAACTCATTCTGTTACGAGCACAGGAACAAAACTGAACACGCGAGCAAACTGGCATTATGAGGAGCGAGAGAGTCCTTTGATAGCAGCGCTCGCGCCGTCAGCCCGGCTCCTTTAGCCACCTCAGCGGCCTCTCCCGCACTTTCGCTGTCTTAAGCCGCCCTTCACTCCCCGTTCCGACTCCCTTTGCCCCCCATCAAACGCCCTTTCTCCGCCCCAGCTGCCTCTTGCCCGCCCCTTCTCTCCCCGCCTTTCCCCGTGCCTTTAATTCTGTTCCCGCCCGTGAGTTCCCCCAACAGTTGCCAGTATGGAGGACACCCTGAAGCGAGCTCTGGGCACCGCGGTGCTGCGGCCGACAGGGCACTCGGGCAGCGGCTGCATCAGCCAGGGCCGGTGCTACGACGCGGACCGCGGCTGGGTGTTCGTGAAGAGCAGCTGCGAGGGAGAGGTGTGGCAACGTGGGGATCGAGAATGCCGGGGCTGGGTGGGCGCCGCGGCGGGGTGCGGCATCCCTGGGTTGTGGCAGTCCGGGTGTGGCAGCGGGACCAGGGCGACTGCCGGCTGTGCTGGGCGCTGCTGAAGCCACACCTCTAATCTGGAGGCAGTTTTGTGCGTCTCATGACAAGAAAGGCATTGAGGGGCTGGAGGATGTCAGGAGAAGGGAACAGGGCTGGGGAAGGGCCTGGAGCCCCAGGAACGGCAGAGGGAGCTGGGAAAGGGGCTCAGCGTGGACAAGAGGAGGTTCTGGAGGGACCGTGTGCCTCTGCACAACTCCCTGCTACGAGGGTGCAGGGTCAGGCTCTGTTGCCAGGGAACAAGTGAGAATAAGCAACTTCAAGTTGTGTCAGGGGAGGTTTAGATTAGATGTTGGAGAAAATTTCTTCACACACAAGGTTGTCAGGCACTGACAGCCAGGGCAGTGCTGGGTTAGTGGTTAGACTCGGGAATCTTAGAGGGCTTTTTCAACCTTAAAAATTGTATGATTCTGTGATTCTGTGGCTGCAAATAGAGCTGTTTTTGAAGCTTGACTCTATTACTTGGTCTGGAAAGTCAAGGTGTGTGTGTGAATGTCAGCACCATTCTTCTAGCCTCCCAACTGATGGTGTATATTGTCCATGGCTTCCTAGACATTTGCTGTACTAATAGAATATTGCACACATTTTGTGTGTATGCAGTTCGCACTCATTCAACTCATTCACACTCTGTAAACAGAGTTTCTAAGTTACGGAGAGTGATTTTCACTTTGTTTTACAAATTGAAATTTCTGCAACTGTAAAATTATCATCAGACCTGATGGTACAATTCTGTCTGTATCATGTGCACCAGGAAATATTTGCTCCAAACTTTTAATTTATTTTATATTTTATTTTATTTTACCTGTAACCGATGCTTATAGAGACTAAGGTTTTTCTTTAACATCTGACAGGCCAGAAGAATGTTTCTGGGAGAAATGGCAAGTTTGGAAGCCATCCTGAAAACACAGACAGTAAGAGTGCCTAAACCCATCAAGGCAGTAGAACTGCCTGGGGACAATACTGTGCTGGTGATGGAACATTTGGAAATGAAGAGCTTAAACAGGTAAAACAGTTATTTTTGCCTCCTTTGACAAAGAACTTTTGGCTATTATTTTGGTAATTAAATCACTTGTTTTCATGGGAGGATTAGTTTAAATTTTTTATAACGTATGTCAAGGGACATATGAGAAGATTATATAACAGAGAACTGTATGAAATACTTTTTAATGCTTCACCTAGCAAACTGATAATACATCAAGAAGTGACTCTGGGCTGTTTGTTTAGATAATTAGTAGTTTTTACAGTAAGGTTCCTTTTTATGGTAAAGAAAATTACCAACCTGATTGCTTGTTTTGTGTACTTGCCTTTGATGTAAGAACCAGTGCTGTAATGTTTGCCATGAGTATGCAGAGGCACTTTCCCAAATGAATTACTCTTGATTTCAATATTTTTGCAACTCTTAAACTTAATTTTGATAGTCTCTGACTTTTGATCCTTCTCTGTGACTAGCACTTCATACGATGAATCCCATCAGATTCCACTGAGAAGGTGATCATGACCAATTTCTTATCTCATTTTCATAACTTCTATAGCCAGTTTTAACTTTTATCTCTCACCCTGATCATTGCCATGGTTTGATTAATGAAGAGCTCTCAGTGAGTCCCAAGAGGAAGGGCAGAGATCTTGTTGGTTTGGATTTCAAATGGTACCTTTGGGATGCAAATTCTGGGGGATACAATCCTTTTCTTGACAATCTCTGTTAACAGGAACAAAATGAAGAACTAAATTTGCTTTAACTGACAGTGCCTTTAGAATAGAGAAAGTTCAGACAGGTCAAGAAAAGGAAAAGGAACATAATTTTGTTAACACGGGGGGCAACTGGCTGGAAGGGTTGTTTGCAATTACTACAAGGCTTTTCTGAACTTCGTAGGGGCTCAGCTTTTATTGAAAATAAATTAGGCCCTCTTGACACCATCTTTGAAGCCTTTTAGAGAAGAGCAGCCAGAGACAGTATAGAAGGAAGAGGATCAGCCTTGTTTGGTTCTATTTTCCAAAGACAGTTTGCCAGAGGAAATTTTAAAAAAGCATATGTTCCACATTATGTGCATGCTTTCTTACACATACCTTACTGCAAATGCTTAGGGAAGTGATATTATACAGGAATTAGAATTGAGAGTTTAATATTGTTAGTAAGTTTATGATTTCACTTTCAATAGTGGTGTCAGAAACAACCAAATAAGTATATTTTGTTTATGTTAATATGCAGTCTTGATAGGAAGACAAGAAGTTTATAATACTGGAATATTTTGGGAAGCTATTTTGTTGGAGGTGAAGAGGTGCTACTTGCTTGATGGACATTTTCAAGTAACTCCTGGAGTACCAAGGTCTAGATTCATTCATGTGTCAGAGTTGCTAACAATATATTTGTTTCTTAGACATTCAGCACTGCTTGGAGCTCAGCTGGCTGATCTTCACTTTCATAACCAGCAACTTAGAGAGAAGATGAAAAAAGAAGGGAGCACAGTTGGTACAGTACACAACTGTTAGCAAATTTAACCAAATTAATAATAATTTACAAAATAATTAAAATAGCATTTGCTACTTCAGGACAGGTTCATCTTCTTCCACTAAAGATAGTATAAGAATAGGTTGGGATGAAACACATGGGTGGAGGGAGTTCTTTTTTTGTTTTTCTTTGCCCTGTTTGGATCTCTGTGGTCAATTCAATTTGGAAGTCTCTAAAAGGACATGGTATCAGAAGAGATACAGTACCTCAAAATACAAAAATAAAGAGTATAATATGTTTGCTTTACACTGAGCTTTTAATTTAAAAACCAGCAGCAGCAACCACTGTAACAAAAAGAACATTAAAGCACAACTTTTTTTATTCTCAGTGGAAGCAGCAATTTTACTCTTGCATAGTTTTTAAGGTTTGCTTGCATTGTGGATGCTCAGTATTTTGTTATTGGTGTTGAATTTTTGTCTTTGGTTTGAAAGGTAAAGGATAAGGGCAAATGGAAGTCCAGTTTGTGGATCAGTTTGGCTTCCATACAGTTACCTGATGTGGTTATCTTCCACAGGTAGGTTGTATTTCATCAGACTGATAGAATTTTAAGTTTGCCTCATTTTTCCTTCAGTGACAAAAAAGGGTCAAAATTATCATAATGTAAATAAATGAATTTTTGTGGCACCATGAATAAGAAAAAACATGGTTTATGCTGCTAAGAAAAGTAGTGCTTTGGACAGCACTTATAGCTGCATTGGACAGTGATGGTTCTTCAATTTTTTGGGTTTTAATCACTGAAGGAAAATGATTTATTTCTCCAATTTAACATTTTAAGATAACATTCAATTCAGTGGTAGCACTTACTGTCTTGTGTGGTTCCAGCACAAAGGCTGTGTGATCCTCAAAAGGTTCATTTGAAAAAGAAGCAAATCTGCCTTTTGTGTAGTGAACAACTGACATCTGCTGTCATCATCCTTCAGGTGAACAAGTGGTGCAGTGCCTGGGTGAGTTTCTTCGCCACACAAAGGATCCAGGCCCAGATGGACCTGATCGAAAGGAGCTCAGGAGACAGGAAAGCAAGGGAACTTTGGGCACAGCTTCAGGTACAAAGAGTTCTCTCAGTTCTCATTAGAGTGACAGCTGGGTATCAGTTATCTAGATTTTATTTTCTTAAAACAAAGCTCCTGTTTGTTGGTGTGCACCAGGTTTTGTCTGTAGGAGACTCCAGTTTTTAGGGATCAAAATGCCCTTTATTCTAAGGTGTAATGGCTTTTGCCACATCACCCTGTGCTAATATTCCAGAGTGAATTCCAAAGTGCCAGCACTTTGCCTTACTGTTTGGGAAATCTTACAGATGGAGATCATATTTCTCACTCCCTGGAGCACTTCTATGATGAGAAACATACATAAGCACTACTGTTCTGCAGATTGTTGATTTTCTATTTGCATCTGGTTAAGTGACTGCAGTCTGGGCTCTTTGGGTACTTCCTCAAGGTTGCTGAAAAATGCCTGAGCCTCCTAATGCCAATATGGTGGTGGTAGTTATTAAATCTGGTCAATATTACAGCACCAAATGCAGTTTTAAATTCTTTACTGTCTTCCTAAAAGAGTTTGGTTGACTGTTCTGCTGCTAGCTTTTATTAAAAACAGGAATCCTCTGGATTTGCTCAGAATCTCTGTTAACTTGGTCCTGTTTGAAGTAACAGCTTTATTTAACTGACTTTTAAAAAGTTTAAAGTATGTAGATAATGCATTCACATTTTAAGGTGAATGATTGTACTAATTTACATGTCTTGCTTTTCCCCCCTGCAGCTGAAGATACCCAGTTTTTTCTGTGGTGTAGAAATCATTCCTTCTCTCCTGCATGGGGATCTCTGGGGAGGAAATGTAGCTGAGGATGATTCTGGTCCCATTATCTTTGATCCAGCTTCCTTCAACGGACATTCAGAGTATGATCTTGCAATAACTGGAATATTTGGTGGCTTCAGCAGTTCTTTTTATTCTGCTTATCACAGTAAAATCCCCAGAGCTGCAGGGTTTGAGAAACACCTGAAGCTTTATCAGCTGTTCCACTGCATGAACCACTGGAACCATTTTGGGTCAGGGTACAGAGGCTCTTTTATAAACATTATGAGAAACCTTGTAAAGTAAATTGCTGCTTAAGCCAAGTACTTTTTGTACTGTTTAGGAAATCCCAGACTTGCTGGTGGAGCTGAAGGTTTAGTGATGTTAAAAAATCCCTGTGAGATCCTTGACCTTCTTGGTCAGCTGAAGAGCTTAATGAGTCCTACTGAGTACCAAGTAGGTACTTTTCAGGATTGTTGGGAATAGCTTTATCATGGAAATTCCTGCAGAAGAGCTTCTTCAATTGCATAGTGAATAAACTAATCTCAGCATCCAGAAGGCACTTGAGATTATGCAAAGTAATACAAATAAATACTGAGGAGATGGCTAAAAAGTTGCTTCTTGTGTTTTGCTGTGTCTACCCCCCTCTTTCTCATGAAGTTGTGAGCATGAGAATAATGTTAACAACATGGTTTGAAAGCCAACAGGAAAATGATGTAACAGGAACTGTGAGAAGGGATTTGGATTTGCTGTTTGTTATCACAGAATCACAGAATGGGTGAGGTTGGAAGGGATCACTGGATGTCATCAACTCCAGCCTCCCTGCTTTAAGCAGATTCCTGTGGAGCACATTACTCAAGGTTGTGTCCAGAGGCTTTTGAAGACCTCCAATGTGTTGCTAAATGTGATTCTTTCAGATGGACACTATTCTCTTATAAAGTGGATTGAAATTTTGGTGCCTCCTAGTATGCTTGTAGGCGGTTCAGTGCTTTCTGGTCAAAAGATAACTAGTTCTCTTTTTTTTTTTTTGGATTATGTTTATGTTGAATAGAGAGCATGCATTAGAGAACTCTCCAGGTAAGACACTTACACATGTATGTAAGGTAAGATGTACACATCTTGTGGAGGTGTATTCTCTCTGCACTGCAAACAGAAAATGCTTTTTCACTGTTGTCACTGCCCACAAAATGCCATCTGGTCGTGGTGCAGTCTGCATATATATCTTCTGTAGCTTTAGAGTACAGGTGCCATAACCTACCATTTTATTTCAGTCCTTATGGAGAAATATTAAAAGACAAGTCTGAGCAAAGGGAAGTCTATGGTGGCAGTAGTTCACTGGAGACAAGAACTCTGCAGCCCCAGAAGCTGGGAAACTGAGGGAGCCTGGTCTGCTGCCCTGAGAGAGGGAGGAAACAAAGGATGGAGCGGCATAGAAGTGTTGTGGCCATATTATATTTAAAGCAATGCAGCCAATGGGAGCTAAGCCAAGGAAGGGCCCAACCAGTCACCAAAAGAATTTTGTTCAATGGCTTTAAAATACATAAAACTTTTCATACCTGCATATGCTAATGAAGTAAAACCTCTACCTGCTTTACATGTGTGAACTAAAATCACCCAATCTCCATGTAATCATGAAAGGGCATCAGCTAGAACTTTGTCTTTTCCCCACCCCCAAAGAAAACTATAAATACAACATAGGAGGGGAGAGGGTCAGATCTGAGAGACTTGTCCTGTGTGTCCTGGGATGGCTGATGTGCTGTACCATGCTGCTTCTCTACAGGGGTGCCTGGCAGGTAACCTTTATTCCAAGGGGATTCTACTGCTTGTGCTTTCTCATATCAGTGTATTTATCAAGGGTAGTTTACAACCCTTATTCTGTCACAATGAGCAGTAAACCATACTGGTTACGCCTCTGAAATTGAGAATGTGCCCACTCTCAATGCTGCACTTTTTGTGCATCTGTGTTCCTGAGACTTGTAATGCAGACATAGAGAGCTGCATTGTTCACTCTAAAATATTATCTGTGAAGATCTCCCAGGGACTCAGACAAAGGAGGGGAAGATGTAGACATCTCTGGGTCCAGAACATCCTTGGATAACCTGGAAAGCAAGTTTCCTACATTTTTACATCACAGTCCCCACTGAGTGCATGTGCTATAGCTCTTGTGGTGAGACATGAAACCAAAGGAGATAAATAAGTAATTCAAAGGACAGCACCTCACCAGTGTCAGAAGTCCTTGATGATAGTTCCACAGACTATGGCTTTTGCCTCCAAGGTGTTAATACTGAAATTGTTCTCTTTTTGATGTAGGCTAGTACTAGTGCTTCTGTGCAAGCGTACCAGGTAGGTGCACTTAAGAGTGTTGGGGAATTACTGTTATTAACAAAAATGGGTTTGCAGTGGAGATTGACATATTACTGAGGAGTTTTTGGGTGCTGGTACTGCAGTTACACAAAGTGGAAGCAAGTTTGGAGAAGGCTGTCACTTCCTACAATTTTTGTTCCTTAATTCTGCTATTTTTCTCACTGGCTGTTTGACTATTCCTGAAGAAAGTCTTCTTGGTAAAATAGGCTTTAATTTTACCTTGTTGTTTAAATAAAAGTTTTCCAGTTTATTATGGCTGTCTCTGTTTTCTAATTTAAAGCCTTATATCTTGTGTTTATTCTTGGGGAGCTGCTTGCTCTGACCTGCTAAAAGTCACTATTATGTGAGAGAGTTATGGTCATCAGAGGTGTTTATGGGAATATGCATGGCCATGGACTGGTCTGGAGCAGTGTGTCACTGAAGAAAATGTACGTGTTGTTCATTACAGTGCAATGTGAGGACCTACTCTGCCTTCAGATTTTTATGTATTTTACTAGTGTGTAAAATCACCAGTGGATGCTGATGATAAAATGTTCTGTCTGTACGTTTTTGCTCATTCCATTATCCAAATTTAGTCCAGTTGATTGAGAAAATGGTGTGGAGCTTTAGCCTGCAGTCAACCTGGTTATATCCTTTAACTGATCTGTCTTCCTGCATAATAAACTTAGGAGTTACTTAACAAGGTCATTCTCTTTACAAATCTTCCACAAGGATGTTGATTTTTCTAAAATACCAAATACTTTTTATTACTAGCAGGGCAAAATAAATATGAAATTGGATTTTCTGACTGTCTTAGATGTGAAATAAACTCGCTGATAAACAGTAAGTGTTCAGAGGTGACCTTTTCCTAATAGAACTGAATCAAAATATTTTTGTCATTGAAGAAAAATTGTGTTATTCAGAATGACATGTAACCTGGATGAGATTACAAAAACAACAATAAAACATACGAAAATTCGCTATGAAAAAACAAAGCACAGAGCTTCATCTGATAACATGATAAAATTTCTTAACAATAACATTTATAAAACACTTAAATAGTTAAATGCAAAAGAAAGAATTTGGAAACAACCATCCTTTGTATCATTACACAAAGAAATAACAAAATAAACAAGTGATCATTAAACAATGAAATCAATCTCAGAAAAACTCAGAATAAATTTCTTCAAGACTCTTATACACTGATAAGCTTACAATAAAACAGAAAAGACTAAAATAAAACCAAGAATCCGATAGACTGTTTTCCCTTTAACTTAATATTCATTATCATCTCATAAACTCTTTCAGTCAAAACCTTATTATCCTTAAAGAAAAACAACTAAACTTTGTTAATTAAACAAACTTAACCTTTGAAAAACTTAAAATATTTTTTGAATCAAACATTACTTAAACTTAACATATAAAATATTGGTAAAAAATCCCTAAATTATATTAACTTTATGAAATCTATATATATATCAAATTAACAATATATAAATCCATTATCAATTAAACACTTATAAACTTAACTTTTTCAGGGCCCAAACTAAGATAAACTTAAAGTTATATACTCTAATTAAACAATACTTAACTTAAACTATATATAAAATTCAATTCTATTATTAATAGAATGCTAAAATACAACTTAACTTAAACCTTAACATAATAAATTACTAAAGTTTCATGCTATTCAATTTTCTATCTCAATTCTCATTATGATATCTCTTTTTCACATTATGTTCTATAAACAATATCCTTCACCACACTGGATGGGTGCATGTGCTGATCAATTCTGTCACCTAACTAAAAAAAAATCCGGGGTTAGCGTTTAGAAACATTGGAGAAGTTTGAAGGAGACCCTTATGATTTCAAGTGGCAACTTAGCTGTATCTTATTTTTTGGGTGAATGTTGGAATTCCATCTCATCATTGCTGTGGGACAACATTTGGTACAATAGATGTGCTTACAAAAAGTTGTTTACTTTGGCTGCTGTGGTTTCTGGGCTGTGCCGTGTATTTGTTGTTAATGTTTGGATGTGCACTGCAGTGGAAAAAGCCTCGGCATCTGTCACACCGCAGCTCCGCTGTGGAGAGGCAGTGACCAAAGAAATCCCTGCCTTGGCTCTGCCCAGTCCCCGCTTGCACGAGCCAGAGCGGTGTGGAGGGGAGCAGTTTTGGCACAGTCACACCCCGCTTCTGCCTGCATTGGGGTGACTGTGTCTCTCTCCTGCTCTCAGCCCCCGTTCATGCCCAGTGTCGGCTGTGCTGGACCCGTGCCTGAAACCTGTCCCTCTCAAACACTTTTGCGTTCGCTTTAACTCCCGCAAACGCGTGCACAAACCTGGATTCACCTGTCTCTGTCTGTGTCGCCATGGGAACGAGAGAAGGAACACCAGCCCCGACTGCACCCCGCCGTGCCGACCCCGGCCCCGGCCGTGGGCTCGGGAATGTCCCCTCTCACGCCCGACTGGATCTGGCACCGTTCCAGTCCCGGTCTGGGTCATCCCGCCCGGCCCCGGTGGCTGTCCCCATCTCAGCGTGATTCGGCGCTCTGCTGATGTCATCAGCGCGCGACCGCCGCTCCCCGCCGCCGCCGCGCCCTGGGCCGCGCCCCGCACTCGGGTTTCCCACCCCCGCGCGGTCGCCACGCAGTCTGTGGATGCCTGGCTGGCTGGTGGCCGCCGCCGCTGCTGACGCCGTTAGTGCCCGTGTCGCGCTCGAGATGCGAAAGACCCCGCGCCACGGTTCCATGCACTCCGCTCTCCAATTTGTACCTCCGACAATTGATTTACATTCGCAAACCCCGTACTAATTCCTGATAAACTTTCAGTCTAACATTTCTTCTAACAACCGATATATGTGTAACTGATTCTTGATGCAATAACTATTCTGTTCTGGCCGTGTCTGAAACTGACAGGGGTTGCTGTGGGTTTATGCTGGCTGTTGCCATGGGAACTGTGAGTAACCCGTGCCCTGAGTCATCCTGGCCACGCTCCGTCCCTGCCTGCGCCACCCTGGGGGTGAGGACGCTCCTGCTCTGGTCCCGGCCGTGCTTTCGCCTCGCTCCAGCTCGCACCGCCTGGTTCAGAGCCACTGCCATCCCCCCTGGGCTGACGCAATCACCCTCTCTGTTCCCATTCCGGCCCCGATGTCTCCCATCTCGCTTTGCCCCTCTCCTGACTCTGTTCCAGCACCCACAGCCCGCGCATGCCGGCTCCGCCCTGCCTGCGCTCGTGCCACGCGTTCCAGATGCGAGAAATCCCCTCCACCCGTGGCTGTCGGGTTTTGCTCAACCTTCACGCGTGTGCCCACCGCCTGAGTTGCAGCGAAGGACGCCTCTCGCTGTCCCTCTGCTATTTCCTCAGCGGGTCTGGCTGCCGCGGTCCGGGAGCTGCCCCCGCCTCTTGGGTGGCCGTTCTTGCGGCTTCACGGATTTTCGACACCGAATGCATCACAGGACGCTCGGGACGCCTGGCCACTGCACCCGCGCCCCCGCCGCCCCGTGTCTGCGCTGTTCCCACTGCCCCCCCTCTCACCTGCACCGCGGGCTGTTTTGAACTCCCAGCCCGAGCAGCCACGGAAGATTTCTCCTCTCCCCTCCTCTTCCCTCTCTGCTCTGCACTCCCTCTGCACCCTCCCCCGCGGAGACGCCGCCGCCGCTGCCCCTCTCGCCGCGGGTTTGGACTCGAGCAGCGCTTGGTCCCTTCCCCCACCGGGGGCTGCGGCTGTGCTTGGCTTATCTCTCTGTCTGGGGGATTTGTGCATTGGAGGAGCTCAGGGATTGAGGTTCAAGGGAAACTGAGGAACAGTGGAAACCCGGACACACAGGGCATGATGACAGACCATCCCCTAATTCTCCATGGGAGGCAGTCCTGCTTCCCCTGGATCTGTGGTGAGGAAAACTGCCTCAAGCTGCTGGCTGGGCGATCTTCCCCCTTTATGCTCCCATAGGAGCCCCAGCTGTCCAGCTGGACGTGCCGTGCCGTAGAGCTGGCTATAATATTGTCCTTGTTAAAAGCAAAAGTTTTGCAGCAGTCTTATCTTTTTGTCCTTTTGTGGCTCAGTAATAAAGTTACTTATTGATCTTTTGCCAAAAATTTAATCCCAAGAAAAAATATACATCTGTGTGCGAGTGACTACATCGCACCTATGATAACAAAGCTTTCATTTCATTTGGGCTGTCTCTACCTGATGGGTAGAAGTTTCGCCCTATAGGGCTAAAAAAAAGTCTTTGGTGTGTCCTTGGGAAAATTCCTTCCCTCCCCATGTTCTTAATTTCGACCATTCTCACCAAAAGCTGAGTCAGCATGAAGTCAATCCAGAGATGGCACTGTCCATCGTCCAGCAGGCCACAGGCGAGGAATCCCAGGCGCGCTTCTGGTTTCTCTCCTCCTGGCTGTCCTCCAGACGAAATGCCTTGGTGAAGGTCAGGTTCTTATCTTGAGCTTTCCGCTCCCTCTCTTCTTGAAATTGCGGAGAGTGTGTACTGCTCTTCCCTTTTTTTTTTTTTTTTTTTTTCTTCTTCTTCTTTCTTTTTCTGCCGATGAAGGTTGGAGGTTGTTTGATGTTTCTTTTTCTTCTTTTTGTTGATGCCCATCAAGGGACGCCAATTGTGAGAACCCCGGCCTTGCTCTGGGATCTCATGTGGTGGTGAAATTCCTCCTCCAACCCGTGCTTCCAAAGAAAAACTCCGCAGGCTTTAGCTGTTCGGTCTCAAGGCAGTTTATTGCTAGTTATCTAACAGATTATGTTCTTGGACTGCGCCTATTTGATCAGCGGCCTGGGTAGAGGCACACACACACCCTGACATCCTCTCTATCTGCTGTCTTCTTCGTCTCTCTCTCCGCCCAGGGCTGCTGCTATCTTTTATATGATATATTATGTATAACATGTTTACAATTATTCCCCAATACCTACTACCTACGTTGCCAAGTGTTTTTCTACTCTAAACCAATCTGTGAGTGCCAACATCACCAAGAACATGGAGGTAAGAAAAAGAAAGAAGAAGAACAGGATCAGCCCACTTTCCTCCATCTTAGAACTTTTGACCCCCACGTACAAAGTGAAAACCCCCCTGGACATGTGTTAAAACCCCCCTGTACAATACTAAAAAAATTTCCCCTCTACTTTGTAATTACTTTTACTGTACTATCTAACCTTTTGTGATTGCTTGTTCCACCTCCAAAGTTGGTAATTCATTCCATGGCTCAAACTCAAAATCACAGCTGTTTTTCAGCTGTCTGCCAGGGTCTAGAATGCTTCTGACCAAGGCCTGGAACCTCTAAAAATGTCTGAAAGACATTTTGTGTTCCCACAGTTATAAGTGTCCATGTTAGGTTTCTTTTACTTCTTTTATAGGCAACTCCCACCCCTTTCTCTCCAAACACATTTTATACGTCTTCCTATATTTTTCTTTTTTTTAAATTCTGGAAGTGTAAGGTGTGAGAAGAGACAGAATTAAAGACATCACAGAGTTATATTTTTAAACTACCAACAAAATCTTAACAGAAAGTACTAAAAAATATTGCTTGTTATTATTGTGATGTATTTTAGAAATAGGCTTGTATTACAAATCACTATGGCTTTGGGTCAGTTATAGGTTTGATGTAGACAATGAGCAGAGTAACGTCAGGTGGAGGACTGGCAATGCAGCCACAAGGGTATTGCAAAAACATAATACTATCGAGGAATAAAATTACACCTTCGGAGTTCAATCCCATTAATATTAAAAAGTAAATTACTGACTACTACAGCAGAGGAAAACTACTTTTTAAAAGTTACTGTTTCAGAAAATTAAACAGAAGAAAGTTGTTTCTGTTTAATTAATGTGAAAACCTGTCATTTAAAAACCATGTGTACTGCTTTATATTGTAAGGTAATAGCATTACAAAAATTTTCATTAGCTAAGATATGCTAATATAAATTAAGTAAAATTATTCTCTAGGCAGAAAGAACCATGAAATCCACTTATTCTTAGTGCCACACTCACACTGTTTTTTAAAGGAGATAAAAATATAGCTTTACTCTGCTTGTGATATATTATATTCAACTCTATCATGGAAAGGGAACATCTTTTCACACACACGCCTATGTTTGCATGTCATATGTGCTCACAGCAGTCAGATAATGAATTCTCCACTTTGTGAATCAAATATTAAATTCTAAATTGTACCAACTAATTTTATGTTCATGAGCTCCAGTTTTCAATCAGCCAGGATTTAAAAAAAAAAAAAAAAGTTTTTCAAGAAAAAAAATATTACAACTTCTGGTATGATTATACAATTTCAATACTTGAAAGTATCTGTCTCCTATTGTTACCTTTTGTTGTTTTCACATCTCTTTGGTTTAGCTGGGAGGCTTCCCTTAAACTTTCAATTTACTGTGGATATTGCATCCTACAAATATTGAGAACCCAGGAAGCTTTATGGGCTTCATATTGCTAGATGTAAGTTAGCTACATGATACCTCTGGTTGTATGATATCTAAAAAGTCACATTAAAATATGATCCATCAGTTTAACTAAAATTAGGTCAAAAATGACCAGGATTATTCCTTTTATATTCCTTCTGTCATTTATGTTACAAGGCATGAAGGGTGAAACAAACTTATAAGTCTGCCTACACCTAGCAAAATATGTGAGGTTTTATATTTCAGGTGCAAAAAGAAGGCACAACTCAAAAGTCTCAAAACAGATGAAAGGAAAAATTTTGCTTACTCAGAAAGGTCACTTACTGTCAGTCCTATGAAGAAAACTTCAGATCCAGAGTAACACAGAGTCAGACCTTGGAGGATGATGCACTCTCAAAATACACCCCTGCACTGAATGTATAGTGAGGATAACAGGAGCAGGTTCCTCTGTATCTCACCACAACATGACAGGATTATTCAAGAGAGAGAGCAGCACAGAGAGGGCAATTCAGGCTACAGGGCTGCATATTGTGACAACAGAGAGATGAATGTTTTTAGAAAGGAATTGCTTCTCTGAAGTCAGAGATTATGACCATAGAAAAAGACACCTGAAAGATTCCTTCATAAAATATTAGTGGATTATTTAAGGTAGTGGTTAAATAACAAAAAAATCTTCCTTATAAAGACTAATCTGAAAAACAGTCAGCAACTGGCTTTGGAAACCAGTGTTGTGAAGGTGGTATTTCCTTAAAAATACCATGGTTTTCTTTTATCTTCAATAGACCATGAAAAGTCATAACTGTACTAGCAATTATTTAATATTGAACTAATAATCTAAATATCTATTACAATTTAATCATATAGTAATAAATATAGCTATATTAGAGTTCTGCCAGCACTTTACTCTCCACTGTGTGGGAAGACAAATATCTGTCATCTGTGCCTATCTATAATTTACAAACTTTTCACCCTCCCTTCCTTGCATTTAGAACCTCTAGAAAACAGAGATCACTGGAACACTTTGAATTATGGAGCAAACAAGCCTGAGGATGCAACTTCTGAGAAAGGAAGAAGATTGGGGATTTATTCACAATGTTATGTCTTGTCAAACATCCATCCTTAGCCATACAAAGGAGCAGGGGCACGCACGAACAGCCACCGTGAGGGAAGGGGGTCTGGGTGGAGAGATGCCCGGGAGACCGAAAAGGAGGCAGGGAAGGAGTTTCAGGCTGCAAGCGCGGCTCGTCCTCGCCTGCGGAGCCAGTCGGCGGCGCTCCCGGCCCCGCGCTCCCGACGCGGGGCGGAGGCGAAGGTGCCGCTCGCTCCTCACGGAGCGCCAGCGGATGCGGCTGCTGTGGCCCTGGCTAGGCAGCGCCAGACAGCCCAGAGCCACCGCCGCCTTTGCACCCTGCGGCCATTCCGGCGGGAAGGGGCGGCAGGCGGGCAGCCGGGGAGGGGCACGGCTCGGCTGCTTCAGCCGCGGAAACTCCTTCTGCTCTCCCTTGTCCGCCCGGCCGCCGCAGGGGACACGCCGATACCAGCCTGACCTTACTCTGCCAGGCACTGTGACCGGTGAGCTTTGGTAGCCACGTAGCTGTCAGCGTCCCTCTTGCAGACAGCTGCTGCTGCACCCTGTTCATGGGTAGAGTGAAATGAACTGGGAGCCAGAGGTGAGAATATCTAATGCCAGTGAGTGCCAGTCTAAATGAGAAGATGGCTTTTTTACATTTAACACCCCAGAACACGAGTTACATCACTTCCTGTTACTTCTTGTAAAACAGCAGCAGTGTCTGCTTATGGTGACTAGGAAGATAAATGCTCTGGTGTTTGTGAAGGGTTCCTGGTGTAAGAATGAGCACTGTGTCTGTAGGGGTTGTATTCTAGGGATTTTTAATGTTTGTTTAATGTTTTCCTGTCTACTGAGTACTGTCCAGGTCACATGAAGACAACCCCACAAAACAACAAACCATCAACCAAACAACTCCAAAACCCATCAGAACAGATACACAAATGAGACTAAATTCGTGTTGGTCAGCTCTACCAGTACTGAGAATTAAAACAGAAATATTAATGGAACTGTGTTGAGATAGGACTCTGTGCAAATGACAGTGGCCTATGAGGTACGAACACTCTGCCAAGCACAATACTGAAAAATTTTTAAATGACTGCTGAATACTGCTTTTAGAGATCTTTGTCAGTTGTATTTTATTACTATTTTATGTTTAACTTTTTATATCTACTGTAAGCTACTTTTACCTTCAGAATAAAGTAGTTGGATGGCAGTAGAGCTTTTTGTTTCCGTATTGTTTTGTAGAACAGCACTTCAAAATGTGCTTGTGCCAATGATTATTTTAATGACTTTTACTATTTATGTTTCTAAGCTCCAGCAACAAGGCACATTGTGCACTAGATTATTATTTCAGCCAATGAAACCAGGTTTTGTTACATCTGACTAAGTCCCCAAGTTTTGGAAGAAAAGTTAAAAGAAAGTAATGTCACCTCTCACTAACCTAGCAAAAACTATTTCCATTTCACATTTATGCAAATAATTGTGCACCTATAACTGAAGAAAAAGGCTTCTTGTGCTTCTGCACAAGTACACCACAATTCAGTTTTGTCATAATCTTAATCAATACTACTGATATAATTACAGTAGTATAAATTAAAGCAAACAGTTTTGACTAGAAACACAAAACACAACCTCCTAGTCGAAGTCACAGGAATGAGATTTATTAACTCCCACAAAAACATCTGGTTTGCACAGCAGAGATTACTCCTTTACATAAAAGGATTATTGGTAAATTAGCATGATCCTTTTAGATGTATACATTCCTCATGTTCCATAGCAGCCTTAATAAATTATCCCCAGAAACTGGCTGCATCCAAGCTTGACTTAATGTTGTGCATATTTTCTCGACGTTGTTTGGTGTAAATATTTGCCTCCCCTTTTTGCAGCCGTTGCTTCAGAGCAGACTTTTGCTGCTTTGTCAGCTGACGCTTTATCTTCTGTTTCACCAGCTCCTACAAACAAGCACACAATTTGTCATCAAAACTTCTTTAAATCATTTAGCGACGCAACATGACATGACATCAGAATTTTTTCAGGACCAGCCATGAACATTCATGATTCATGATGTTCACCTTGACTGTAGAAATGAAAAGAGTTCTTTCCTTGTAAGAAAATCATAAAACAGTTCAGCTGACTGAAAAAGAAGATTCTCTGCTATGGACAAGGTCGGCATGGAGTGCTCTGTGTGTGCTCTGATAGTCTTCATTATAATAAATAGTATTTTAAATATTTTTATGATTTTGAAGTTAAACTTCAAGTGTGCTCCCTACTGAGATGCTAAACGCCACACCTCTCAGTGCAGAATACAGGCCTTACACAAATACGTAAAAGCTGATTATACTGCAGAACATTCCATGCCCAGCAGCAGTTATTTGGTTTGTGCTTGTTTTTTTAGCACCCTGGTTATTCTGAAGTTTAGATTACAAAAATATGACTGATTCTCACAGAAAACAACAACTCTGTAACACAAGTGTGGCCTAAAGAGACAGGGAATTAGTGATTTATAATTTCTCCCCGAGGTTTTCCCATTCCATCGAACTGGAATAGTTCTACGAAATCTCATCTGTAACTTGCACCTGTGTCTCACTCTGAGCTTTGCTGTCCATTGTGATGGCAGTATCTGCCCACCACAAAAACAAAGCCATGCTTTTGTAGACTGTGGCATGGTCCTAGCGCAAGCTGCCACACTGATTCCAAGTGCACACTTGCCTATTTTTTATTGGAAGAGAAATCAAATAATTTTCATCTATTTCATCATGGCGGAGTTGTATCTTGCTGGAAATCTGCTAGAATAAACTCTGCAAGGCAGATACCATTATGACATGAAATCTAATGTAAGTTCACCAAATTCTATTGCCGAACTGCAGCACTTGGTGTAAAGACTCATCAGTCTTTCCACCATCACAACCTATATGTGCTCCAAAATTCCTGACACCAAGTAGACATTACACCTACTGCCTACTCTGGGGTTGAAGAAAAGCACATAAAATTCTGCTGAAAATGTTCTGATTTATGTAATTCAGAAGGTCAAATTCAAATTGCCAAAGAGATCACTGTTGAAGGCGAGTTCAGTTATCTTTCAGAGAAGAATGAGAAGAAATCTCTAAGAAGAGAGGTGAGAAAGGAAAAATTAAATCTAAACTCAAGTATCCACATTCAAAATAAAAATATTAATTGTGGCTAGCAACAGAAATGGATGAACTGATGCTGTTATGCATTAACATAAATTAGTTACTGGCTAAACGAGAGTTGTTAGTGTTGACATGGAGCTTCAGTGAGAGACCAAAAAGCAAAATATGAAGGAGAGTGCTGGAAAGCACTCCCTGTAGGCAGTTACAGCAGTATCAATCCTATTTTTCTATGAGAATGGAAATACACACTGGAGAGATAGATGGTAACAGTTTTTAAAGATGATTCATGCCAGAGAAGAATTTCAGAAACAGGTGCTAACAGCTATGTGCAATTTAAGGTGGTCTGAGATGACAACATAACAAAATAATATTTACAGGAGGAATGGTTGAACAGCTCCCAACACTTCTGACTGATGTCTTAGTCCTTGTTCTGTACCCAGCAACAGGAACAATACACTCTTCATTACTGAAACACATAAATCAATGTATTATCCCACTAGCAAGATAAACACACCTTTTTGCCTTTATCAGCACCCTGTTTGAGTCTTCACTTTCTGGGCAACAACTTGAAAACTCACAAGAGAACATGCAAGTTTTAAACATTAACACTAGTTGTTCCAGACAGGCATTTGGTGAATGGAAAAATTTGTTGCACAACAGCCATGTAAATATCGAGCACAAGAACAGAAACCTCAGGGTACTAAAACACTTCAGATCCTGCACAAAGTTTGACAATATTTAACAGAAAAGCAAAAGCAAATGAGGAGGAGTATGATCTCTACATTCACATACATGCTGTATTGGCAAACTTAAGAAATATAATTTCACACACAAGGGGTTAGTCTGAAGGCAAGCAGGAATTACTATGTCAGGAAAGGCATTAAAAGCCAGAACAACATAAATTACAATGTATTTGAATAGAGCACTCTAAGAAGTTTGTTCTTGATAACTTCAGCTGAGTGAGTAGCAGAACATTTGCCTTTGACACAAAGTATCTAAATTATAAACTTCCTTATGGAAGTTTTTTAGAAGTAGAATTTTAACATCAAGAACTACTTCATTATCAATACTAGCTGAAATGAAGAAAAAGGGGAAAAAATTCACCACAGAAAATAGATTGGTCTTTGAAGTGCAAAACTTGTTTTCTCATTAGATAATACAACAGAACTGGACAATCATACCACCAATAGGAAGGGTATTTACTGGTATATTTTCAAAATAAATTGAATTTTTAGTCTTCAATTTAAGCAAGGGTAGCTGAAGAGTAGTTCTTCTTGAGCTACTTTGCACATTTATATTTTCTGGGGCAAGAAAAGGGCCAGACTTCTCAACAGTAAATGTGAATCTTTACCTGTAATGACTGAATTCCTCATTTAAAGCTGATGAGTTGACCAGCTCAGGGCACTCGTCTTCATTCTCCTTATCCTCATAGCACCCTCCTTGACCTGCCTGACTTTCCAGTTCAGCAGCATTTTCAGTTAGTCTTTTGTCCTTAAAAGAAGTAATTGCAGAACTCTCTGCATCTTCACTGGGCTTCCAAGGCACAGCTGGCCCTTCAGCTTCTTCCAAGGCTGAACTCAACTCTGCCATATTTAATCTTTGTGTATTTTCACTTTCAGCTGTATCATCCTCTTCCTCACTGCTGATTGCAGCGCCGTCAGCGGCTCTACTTTCAGAGAAATCACTCATTTCACATGTGAAGTCTTCACTGATCTGTTCATTTTTGCTGAAGAAGCTGAGCTCTTTCTCAGCATTCTCTGCAAGTTCTAACACTTCTGTATTGTCATCCTCATCAGAACCTGGGGGGTAAAGCAGTTCACCATCTTCCTGAATCTCCTTTGCATAGCCACTGGCAGCAATCTCTTTATCAAGAGAACACTCTCTCCTGTGAAAAAGGAGTGTTTTCTTTTAATATGCTTAATTTAATAAGCCAAGTTACCAATATACTACATTTTGGGTTTAAAATGCTAACCAAGCTGGACTAAAATTACCCACTAGTAACAAAATAGATACACTGTTGAAACACACAAAATACATGATGGTGCTGAGCTTTAGGTGAAATACTAACTTAGAATATAAACTAAGAGAAGAAATCTCCAGAAGATGATTCCATCTCCATAACCTGCATTTATAGTTGTTTTTTTTTTTTTTTTTTTTTTTTTTTTTTTTCTTTTCAGGAAATTGTTCTACTTTAGCAGGAATAATATTTTGGTTCAAATCATGCTTAAGCAAACAGAAAGGCTGTTTAAAGTGTGGAACTCCTGAGGAAAAGCTCTCAGTTGTAAGAGGTTTGGTCTCTTTACACACTTTCAGTGTAAGTTTCATTCTT
The DNA here is from genome assembly GCF_050655825.1 of Lonchura striata. Classification (NCBI taxonomy): domain Eukaryota; kingdom Metazoa; phylum Chordata; class Aves; order Passeriformes; family Estrildidae; genus Lonchura; species Lonchura striata. The sequence goes on from NC_140740.1 coordinate 35,802,204, forward strand.
AAAATGAGTGAAAATTAAGTTTACTTTTCAGAAGAAACAAAAGACTTTAGGAAGAAAAGTTTAAATGTAAGAATCCCTAAGGAGGCAGACACTCTACTTACAAGCAATTAATAATAATTTTAAAACAGAAACCCAAATTAATCCTCCATATACTAGAATTGTTAAACTGTTAATTAAAATCAAACAGGCTGATTATACATCACTATTAAAATTTCCTGGACATTCACCACTTGGATCAAGCTTTCAAGTTGACCTTTCTTCCTTGGTTGCAAGAAGACAAAGAAGGCAGCAGAGGATTTTAAAGCACACTTGAAGACCACTTACAGTAATTTTAAAGAAAACACAATAGAAATTAGAAAAATGTAACTTAAAATTACATTAAAAATAAAAATAGGCCTATTTTTTTTTCTTTCTTCCACAGGCATCTCTCACAGGAATCCACTTTTCTCAGAAAACTAACACTAGTGCCATAAGTAGAACACAAATTCATCTGGTCATTTCTACCTGATGTCTTTGAAGGTTGGGAAGAGCTCACTTTCATAAGAGAAGCGTTTCTTGAAGAACTCCTTAATACAGTTAACATCTCTGTTAAAATACCTGTAAAAAATACAGAATTGTACAAATAAAAAATCAGTTAAGTCTATTGCAATAAGAAGCATTTACTCTGCATAGTTTTATGTGAAAATTAATTTTATGAGTGATTGCAAGCCAAAAGGCTAGGAAGGGAAACTGGATGCAGTTAATTTCTGAATGTTTCTTAATCAAACAATATTATTATCTCTGAGGAGCAATTAATGACATATTTATTCTGCAGAGACATTTCTACTCATTCTTTGTTTGGAATATTACTTGTGCTGCATCACAAAAATGGCAGAAAAAGATTCAGGAGAAGACTTATGGAAACAAGTCATGGTTTACTGTTTGCTGTCATCAGGATTTGTCAGATTCACCTGGACAAGACCTTTAGATCTAAACCTACCATTCAGCATTTGCATGTGATGTTGACATCATCTGAGGGAAATCAATCAAAGTGACATGGTCATTATTATCCAAGATGAGATTAAACTCGTTGAAATCTCCATGGATTAGACCATGATTGGCAAGTTTTACAATCAGGTCCATTAATTCACTGTAGACAGCAGCAGGATCTTCCATTTGGTGCACCTGGCACCTGAAAAGTTAAGTAAAATTAAATAATCTGAACCTTGAAACACTTAATTTAAAAATACAGATAAAGTATACAAAATACACCTGGCAGAATGCCCGAGTAATTCAAACTAAAAGGGCCCTCAGATCTCTGCTCCAGCATCCTCTTGAGAGCTGAGTCAAATCTGAGACCAGACCAGAGCGCTCAGGTCTCTTGTCTAGTTGGGATAGAAAACTTCTGGGAATGGAGAGAGACAGTGAAACCTTCCCAATCAATTTGTGCCACTGCCTCTCTGTCCTCAAGAGAAAATATCTTCTTATATCCAGACTAAATCTCACCTGAACTCACTCACTGTCTCTCATTGAGCACTGCTGTCGTAATATATTATGCAAATAATGGAGCAGCAAACTTTTATGGTTCTTGTGTTTATCTTATCGTGCCAGTAGGAGCTAAATCTTCTGACACTGAAATTCAAATGGCCCATGGCATTTTCTTTTATAAAATCATATTTTCTAGATTATGTTAGGAAAAGAAGAAAAATTAAACTTCCATTGCAGACTGCCACAAGGAACTTGAAGCTCTCTTTACAAAATCGATGTGGATTTAATAAATGAGGGTGGGAAGTCTTTTCCATATTATTCTTCAGCTGTTTTACTTTGGAATTAATTCCCTTTTGATTAAAGTCAGGATTTTGAATCCTTTACAAGAGAATGGACAAGTTTGTTCTATAACTAGACATTTTAAATCTCTGGATTAGACCTGTGTTATTGTGTGAAAGAGACAGGCCTTTTGCATTCAAAACCAAACTAACCCTTCATCTACAAACCTCAATAATATTTAATGTTTCTAGAGATTGGAAAACTCAAGCAAAACATTCTTTCTCAAAGGTGCAAAATCAGATTACATGTGGTAGTCTATATAAACAGTGCAGAAGTGAGTAACAAACTCACCTGTATTAACAGAGCAAGGATCACAAAGTGGAGCTCAGAACATCAGTAATATCAATATTCTATATGCAAAGTAACATATAGAATATGCAATTTCTGTGTAGAAAACAAGGAAAAATCCCAACCCTGTTACTTCCTCTAAGGTTGTCAGGGTCTCTGTAAAACAGAGAATTCAAGCTTCACTACTTACAAAGGATATCCATCAACAAGTTCCATAACAACGGCATGCCTGTTGTAGTCTATGGGCTTTGGAACAGGAAATTCTCTGTCATGCAAAGCCTGGAAAACACAACACATTGAAAAATTAAAATTAAATAGTTAAGGAAAACATTACATATATTGACAAACCCACATGTAAGATAAGAAGTATGTATCATTGTGATAGCAGCATATAATGCCCTAATCACATGCCTAGGAAGGAAAACAGCCTCCCAGCCACTGGAACTCTCACTGCAAAGACAATACATTTCACAAGTTTAGACACTGAGTGCACTGCCTACAGCTTAGTTGTCTTGCAACTGGAAGAAAATCACAACAGACTGGAGAAATGACAGAACCTTACCTGGTACATTAGCCTGTGGAATCAGTAATAGAAATGGGAAACGGCATTAGAAACAAGTCTACACTAAGCTGCTGCCAATACACTCCAGCCTGATTAGTCAACCTATGCTCAGTTGCTGTAAACACAAGTATGTGCCTGCTTGTGTGTGTGAACACAAGTTCATTCCTAAACAGTAATAATCAGCTTTATACCATACTGAAGATTACCCAAAGGTAGGTCATAATATTTTGAAGCTCTCCTGTTTGTATTTTCTAGCACAAATTTAGTCATTCACTAGATTCACTCAACTTTTTAATGGGTTCATTCTGTTTTTACTCATTCTGTTGTTACAAGTGAAGTTTTCTAGAGAGTCCTAAGTTATAGCAACACAAATGCAGTTTTTGTTACTTCAGTATTACTGCTTTTCAGCACTTAATTCAGCTAATACTGATTTTCAGCACTCAATTAAACCTCCCTCAGTCCTCTGCTCAGGGAAACTGACCCCCACAATTATATACCTACAAGTTCTGACCACATAAGGCTTTACCAGCAGGACCACCTGGACAGAGGTGTTAGTTCTTTGTCTGTCTGTGGAGGCCATTGAGACAATTCATCATGGTTATTTTTTTAGAAGAACGAGAAGATAATTTCATATATATCTTACTCCTGAATAACATAAAAAGAGAAATGAACACTAGGTTTTTATTAATAATTAGTTTTCAGATAACATCTTTCATCCCTATACAATATTTGTGGTTTTTTTAAGCAGGTAAGAAACCACAGAATTCCGGATTAGTAGTATAATGAAATCTTTTCTCACAGCACAGAACTAAGTGTGTCTTTTAAGATCAAAACACTAGTTTTGATCTGAAAGATTTCCCTCAACAGCACAACAACAAGTGAAAGCTTGGTAAAATAAAAAAGCAGGTTAATTTTAAGAAATGACAACTGCTTCCTAGCTTATGCAATGAAGATTGAAGGAAAAACTGCAGAACTGGTGATATATATATATTATCTATCCATAAATAACATCATTAATTTGAAATTCTCTCTCATGATACCTGAATCTATTCCATGTGATTTCAACAGCTAAATTTAATTTTAGCACTGGGAAGTATACAAAGCATGTTGCATTGAAACTTTATGAAATGTATACTTTAAGTCCATCAGGGGAGAGAAAAAATTAAGCATAAATCCGACCAGTACGGCAAACACAAAGTGATCAAAAGACAGCCTGAGAGGCATCTTCCAATCTGTCCCACCACTGCTGGCTCTGTGTGAGTGGCCACCTACCTTCATGTAGGCAAACTCCTTCATTGCTGCTATCCGGGACAAGTACAGCCAGGACATTTTGTGCCTGTGCTTGTGGTAGTCACGTTTGTTTTTCAGATTTCGGAAGGAAGTTCTCCCCAGCCGGTGTAACTTCAGTGCAAAATGTTGTTCCTCTTCATTAGCAACAATATAAATATCTAGAAAATACATAACAGCACAGACCTAAGTAATTAAACACATCTAACAAGCCAGATGAAAAAGTGCACTGAAGGTTTGTTACCTCACTCCTCACCCTTTCTGACCCAAAAGTTTTAGCAAAGGCAGATGAAGAAATTACTTTTAAAGAGTTTATGGTACTCCAATAGAACAAAGCAGATGAGATCTGAAGTATCTTTCAGTGCTCTGGTATTCTTAACCACATCCTGGAAGAGCTCCTCCTTCCTGATGAATGGACTGACAACTCAAGGGACAAGACTCCTAATTCAGTGTTAAAAAATACCCTAAACTTAATTTCTAGCATTTGTCCCATATAATTGCTGTCTCCAATTACAGAAGTCACATTCTGTGTCAAACTATATGAACATAACAGGAACCAAGATAGTGTTCTGATAGTTTTGAGCTTATTTTACTTTACTACCTTATTTTTAAGTGGGATGAAAAAGATGAAATTATCTTTTTCCTAAATGAAACTCAGCACAACACAAGCAGCATCTGTCTGCAAAGTACCTTTTAAAAAAATGAACTAAGAAACTAACAAATTGGGCAAAATGCAGTAACACTGTTGTAAAAAAATACTCAAATGTAGCCAGAAGCCCCACAGAGCACTTGAACATACTATGTTCAAACACATCTTGGTGTTTGACAGATTAATTGATCTGCCTGCCCAGAGGAAAACTCCATTAGTTTCTAGCAAGATATTTGCAGTATTACAGATGTGTTTGTTTTAAAAAATAATTAAACGTTATTTGAGTTTACCTGATTCTTTGCCAACACCCATCTGGTTCCCCACAGAATTGATGACTTGTCGGGAAGAGAGCGTTTTCAGAGCCAGGTAATCATATCCTGCATTAGTTAACCGATAACCCTGGACAGCTGGGTAAAAATAAATTACATTTCACTCCTTGTTATGCATATATCACATTTAAAATAAATTTCAATTTAGTCTTGCTTTTTGTAGTACATAAGACCCAAGTAATGTTTCAGCCATTGGCTCTTACCAGCCCCATGTGACTGAATGGTGAAGATATTTAAATTGGACTGGAGCAACCCTCAGTCACCTGAAGAACTGGGACAAAAGGGAGAGGTATTTCCTATAGACATCCCCACTGTCTTCACAGGGCCAGATCCAACTAAAAGCTTGGAGGGAATGGAGAAAGGCCTGCACATCCTTGTCATATGGCAGATAATAAATACTCCTTTAGCAGCTGTTCCTGAGGCAGTGAAATGCCCAAGGATTGTGCAGTCTGTTTCAGAACTGTGAGGATATCACTCACTTGGGTTGATTCCTATATGCACTTGAAAACTGCTTCAGGAGGTGATTATTTTTACCTTACCCTAACAAAAAAGAAAGTTAACTGTTCATCTTTTATCTGTCTCTCACTTCTAAAGATACAAGCAGACACGACATCTGGTGCACCAACCCGCATTTCCAAGCTGAGTCCAAGAGAAGGAAAAACAACCACTCAGGGCACTCTTACATCCTAACCTGTTGGGCAGGTACCACTGTGAGGCACTGGGGACAGGATTAAGAAAGGGAGTCCAACACAAAATTTAAACTCACTTTTAGTTCGTTCGTAAGCCAGAAGTTTGTGCTTTGCCAACTCTCTCAAAATTTTATTACAGCCACCATGCTTAAGGCTGGCAATGGAAGCAATTAAGCTAGCAGGAACTATTTCATGATTCTTCATGCCCATTTCCACCTAAAAAAAGTAATTAAAAACAGATTTGTCAGCCATGTGTTGAAGTATAATGAAGTACAGATCCTGCTTAAGAGTAAAATCTCTTTTCAAATAGACAATTTTTAAAGACTACAGATTTTAAGACTTAACTTTCTACATTTTAAGCCTTAACAAACCTTTCCATTTGCTTCACTGCTCCTTGGCAGTTTATGTACAACCCACCCAGGGAAGTTCTTCAGTGTCAGCCACGACACGAGTAACTAATTAGATTTCAGTCCCAGTCTCGGGGAGCAGAGACAGCAGAGATGCTGGGGATGCTGCCTCACCGTGATGGGTCTGCGACTACCCGGGCATCCCCAGAGAACCCCCAAGCACCCCCAAGAACTGCCTGTCTCTCCCTTTTCCCCCAGCCGAGCGGCCGAAGAAGATATCGGCCCGAACCCGGTCTTCCCCAGAACAAGCCAGCACGGCGGCCCAGGGGAAGCAGCGGCAGCACAGGCGGGTCCCTCCCGCCGCGGGCTGAGACACCGCCCACCCGGCCGGCCCCACTACCCGTGGCCGCTCACCGAGGTCAGCACCCTGAAGTGCTCCCGGGACAGGTACCGCAGCATCACCACGTTCAGCTTCCCCATGGCTATAGAGGCAGAGGAGCAGGGACGGGAAAAAGAGGAAAAGAAGGAAAAAAATAATGAAAAGGATGAGGAGAAAGACGTGGCGGATGAGAGAAGCGCATGTCGCGCATGCGCAGCAGGTGCTGGCTAGGGCCTGGCAGCTGCGTGCGCTGCCGCGCTCCACTAGGTCCCGCTGCGCCCCGCCCGTCACCGAGCAGGGACCCAACCGAAACGCAGCGAAGCTCTGCTCCGAGCTCGGCAGGACCCCCTTCCATGCCTCTCTGCTGCGGGCAGTTTTTTGGGACGCCCGTGCAGCTGCCAGGACCTGTTCACCTAAGGCGTCCTTCCCGTCCGTCACGTGATGGTGTGGGACTGTGTGGAATGTCAGGGAGTGGCGGGGTTGGTGTGGCTGGGAAAGAGCTCTTTTCTCTGAAGGATATCCACGTGTTGGTAACCTATTTCAACACAGATCCAGACGTTTGAGCAAGCTAATGTAGAAAACTCTTTGGTCTTCATTTACACTTCTTAGTGAATATTTCACTAGGAGAAAGAACGTTCACGTTCCACCACTTACACCCCTGTAAAAGTAAGTTGTGAATGCCAAAATGTCAATATTTGTTGCAGTTTCCTTCACGTTAACATACTAGAACCTCATCTGGCATATTTTTTCCTCTACCTTTTTTTTTTCCTTCTTTTTCCCCCACTGTCTTTTGTAGGTATGAAAATAAGAAGGTAAGAAAATTTTCATTTCTCTCAGCCAGTCATCTGTGTTCAGCTGTCTATTCAGCTATCTTGAAAAAAGAAAAAAAAAAAACCGATAAAAACAATCCAAAGAGCAGAAGACAGCCCCACCAGGTGCGCAAATTGTGAACAAAGACCCATATTTACTACTGTGATCTCTGACTCTTACATCCTTTGTAGACTATATGTTTGCTCATTAAATTTCTATTCTTTATTGTGGTTTGTAAATTTTAGAGACTCTGTAATTCTTACAGATATTGATCTCCCTTTGTTTTCATCTACCTGCTAATGCCATGGTCGGTACTCTCAGATGAGTCCATTTCATAGACACACAACCGGAAACAGGCTGAACTGCACCCTCCAAAGTACTTTGATTTTGGCCCAAATCATCATCGAGCTGACACAAAACAAGCATTCCCCTTTTCCCTCTAGGCACATCTAGTAGCAAATGAAGACAATTTTTTTCTACTCTTTACTGTTTTTTTTGTGTTTTTTTAAGAACCCCTGGCTTTCCTGCCTTGCTCCGATTCCAGAGCCGTGAACTGAAAAGATCTTGTCAGTGATTCTGGAACAGATTTTGCCACCTGGTTAGCAGGGGAAGAAAGAAGAGAAACTTCCAGCTTCAGGAGACAGGGAAATGAAGACATGAGGCTTGTTGTCATTGTTCAGCTTTCCATTATGAATTTATGACCGTTGTCTATATTTTCCTTTATAATGTGACTGCCTGAAGAACCAGTTAGTAAATTGTGTGTTCCTGATATGTTACTATTCCGTTTGCCAACAGAAGTAAAAAGAGTGCCAAAGAATCCACAATTGTGTAGATACAAATTATTTTGCAGGGATCTGCCTTTTTCTAAGGGTGTGAAATCTCCAGGAAGAGGAGATCCAATTATTACAGACTTACCGAAAGCATTCTAGAAATAGAATATGCTATTTGAAATACCTATGTTTTTCTCCTGCAGAATTTCATGAGTATTGTTTTACTTTCTGTGACTATACTTTTGGAAAGATTACAATATACACTGCTCTTTCATGTACAGGAATTTCTATGTGACCTCATGAAAAAAAAGGCAGACAGCTGATCTCTAGAGAAAATAATGAAATGGTTACTTTTTCCTTTAATAGGACCTGTCTGGAAGCTGAAGGAGAATGTATCCCATCTGATCCACAACTCAGGGATGTAAAGTTGTGAAGTCCGGTGGTATGTTCCACAAATTCATGGAATTACTTAGGCCACACTGTACTGCAATTATGCTGTGTTCTGATGTTTTCAAGTGAAAGTAAATATGAGGAAAAGCAAAATAAAAATTCACTCAACTGAATTGTGTGTTATAAAACCCACTGTTTCATACTCTGGAAAGAAATCATAAATTTTGACTATGTTGAATGTTTCATTCCATGAGAGCTCTTACTGACATACGGTAAGATATGAAACAGGTTAACTGAACAAATTTTCATATTTTGTTTGTTTTTTTTTTTCCTTCGAGAAAGGGAAATGGAAAGATCACAACACCCTGAAGGCTAGCACAAACTAATCCTCACACCAGTCCTGTTGGCAACTCCTTCAATTGTCATGACAGCCAGATCTGGGCCAACCAGGGACAGTACAAAGAAATCCAGCTGGCAGACAGCTACAGTAGCATTCATCAGTCCTAGAAAAAGTATTCCAGAGCTTGACATCTATGCTTCAGTGCTTGCCAAGCTCATCCTCAGAGTGGCCACGTAGGCATTAGCTTTCACAGCAGTGAAACAGAAGAAAAGCAGGAGATCTCTGTGAGCCACAGTGTGAACAGCAGGAGAGCACACTGCCATGGTCCTGAGAATCAGAAAAGTAAAAGCTGGGAAATTCATGCACTGGGATAAGAACAGTTTAATAGGGGAAGCAAAGGCTGCACACACAAGCAAAGCAAAATAAGGAATTAATACCTTGCTTCCCATGGCTGGGCTGGTGTTCACCACCTCCAGCAGAGCAGGATCCTATTGCACATCACAGTGACTTGGGAAGACAAATGCCATCACTCCACATGTCCCCTGCTTCCTTCTTCCCCCATTTTACACACTGAGCCTGATGCCATATGGTCTGGAATACCCCTTGGGTCAGTTTGGGTCACCTGTCCTGGCTGTGTCCCCTCCTATGTACCTCCAATCCCCTCAATAGTGTAGCAGTAACAGGAAAGGCCTTGGCTTTGTGCAAGCCAAGCTACTGTGCTCAGCAGTAGCAAAAACATCTCTCTATTTTCAGCCCTGAGTTCAGCACAGGTCAAAAATAAAGCCCCATAACAGCCCCTAGGAACAGAATTAACACTACCCCAGCCAAAACCAACACAGAAGTGCAGAGCAGAAACTGTGGAGATGGTCCCCTTGTTGATCCCTACTGGATTCTGTCAGTTCCTGGCAGCAGGGAAAGGGCAGGGGACAGCTGGCAGTGCCCGTGCTGTACCAGTGCCTCGCAGGAACTGGTCTGCAGGGAAAAAAGAGCAGAACAGGAACAGCCAAACCCGAGCACAGCTAAGTGAATCTTTATTACTGAAAGTCACAGATATTTCACCCCAACCAGCTGGCTCTGCTGCTGCCCTACAGCACCAGCCAGGCACAGGAATGCTCTGTCGGGGGACTCACTGCTGCCAGATGATTTTCAGGTTTGGGGGCAGCTCTGCGGCTGCGAGTTCATCAATCTTGGTGCCATCCTTCACAGGGGTGCAGTGGAAGCCCAGCACGTCCCCAGTGCAGCACATGCAGTGCATCTTCGAGTTGGACATAGCGTGTCCCAGCTCTGCCGCCAGCTGAGCCAGCAGGTGATACTTCAGCCTGTTCTGCAGGGGAGCCTGCTGCCAGTCCTCGGGAACAGAGGGCCCGAAGACCTCCCTGACATGGCACTCGAGGCAGCTCTGCAGGTTGAGGCAGCTCTGCAGGTCCTCGGGAGGTGTGTAGCTCCGGCGGCGTTGGGGGAGGGGGATAATGCTGGGCTTGCTGTTCTCCTCCTTCTCAGGAACTGCTTGGTCTGCTTCCATTTCTCTCTCCTCTTCCCTGCTGATACCAGAACACATGTTTATCCTCTGGGCTACACAAGACAGAGTCAGAGCATTTTTGTACTCGTGGTGTTTTAAACCACTCAATCCAGACACTCCACATATCCCATGGACTCACCAGGTCTGTTAGCCAGAAGTGCATAGGATTTCCCCAAGTGCTGCTCCCCACACAGGCTGCCTCTGCAGAGCAATCACACCCCCACTTTATTTTATTGCTCTGAGTGAAGTCAGGATTTTAACAAGGTTAGTTACTTGTTTTCTATGGCTCCATTTCCTATTTTGCTGTGAATAAAGAGCATTTCAGAAAATAACCACTATTACAGATGAAAATTAGTGCCCATATGTTATGGACAAATTCAATTGTGGAGGCTAATTATAGATAAATCAATTAACAAGAATTTATTAAGCAAGCAGTATTAAGCAAAAGAACAGCGCTGGGTGGCTGGGGAGTCTCTGCCATGGCGCACTTCCCCCTTTGACCTTTTTGTTTTTATAGTTCCTTTTATTTTTCCAGTTGACGTATTTTCTCTCAATGCACTCTGCACTGGTGCAATTGGTTGCTAGGGGGTCTTTTTTTCTGCCCTTGGTGGTCATAGGAATGAAGGCTCCTCATCTTCCTTGTAGATTGTCCTTGGCCTAAAAGTTAACTTGTATGTAATTAGTTACACAGTCTTCTATGCTAGTTGCATTCTCTACTCAGTTCAAATTCTTATGTCCTTCAATTGTTGTTCAAAGAACAAAGACCTTTTTATTTATTACACCATACGTAAAAAAAAAATCATTACTAGTTTCTAAGAAAAAAATTTACCTTCTTGTATGCCCCAATTTAGTCAACAACCCATGCGTGGTTTTAAAGCGATACGCAGAATAAATAAATAGACTCCACAACTCAATGTAGTTATGAAGTGGGTATGTATGACAGCGCCCGGCACAAGTGAGATAGCTCTCCAAAATCTTGTGCCCCGAGCTGGAGTTTGTCCCACAATTTTATTCACAAAGGTGTTCCATATGCAAGACATTACACAACTTTCCTATGTATATTCAACCCCTGGCCCCGCCTGTCTTCGCCTCTCATGCTAAATAGGTCCACGCCCTTCTGGGCATGCGTGGTTTTTTGTGATGGTCTTTTCAGGGGTCTCTGATGGTCTTTTGAGGCTGAAACCATAGTCTTCCTCTGCATTGAACTTTTGAACTCTTCTCCTCTGCGCATGCGCTTTTAGTCTTCTGCTATCTTATCTGGGTAAGTTCATCATCCTTGACAGAGGGGCCTCCTTATCTGAGTTCTTTGCATTCCTGGTCTTCTCTGGTATTTGTCTTTTTACAAGAAGCTTTAAAGATTTTTTTTTTTTTCTCTCTCTCTTTCCTATGCCTTTTGCGCCATGGCAGAGGTTTCTTAAAATTCAACACATGATTCTACAAACATGATACATTCATTTTTTTGATACATTCATTTTTGATACATTCATTTTGTTATCTCAGGTGATCTCTGGAAAATCTCTTATTTCAGTTTCACGCAAAATGTTACAGAGGAACTGTTTTTCATTCCCACAAATCCCTATCTCCCCACTCCTAACAACAGCAGTAACAGCTCTAAAGACGCCAACCCTGCACCGCTGCACCCCCGCCAGTATTGCACCTCGGTGGGCACTGGTTGCCCAGAGAACCTGTGAGCCTCCTTCCCTAAGAACATTCCAAAGCCGCCAGGACAAACCCTGAGAACTTGCTCAGGGGATGCCAGGCTAAATGACCTACAGAGGGCCACGGCCCGGTGAAGGCCCAGCATGAGGAGAAGGCCAGAAGCCACTCCCACTCTATGCCCTGCGGGTACCTGCGGCCACCCCAGAACACCCTGAGCCCCGCGTGGCCGAGCTCCGGCCTCTGCCGCGGCGCTACCCGCAGCGCCCACACCGCCGCCATGGTGAGGGCGCACCGGGCTCCTTCCGCGGCCACTGGGGGGATGCATTTCTGCCGCGCCCCGCAAAGCCTCATAGGAAATGTAGTCCATCTTATCAAGCCCGTCCCCTCGCTGGGAAGTGGAATGTATGGAAATTTCCTTCGGAAAAGGCGTTCTTTGATGTTTGGACTTTGTGTGCTTTCAGGCCTAATCGACAGGAAGGGAGATTTAATCAAGCAGGCAACAAGCTGTAAGTGATGTCCAGGTGTTGACAACTGGCAGAACGCAGACTATGCTGAATTGTAAGGGACCTGTCAGGACCATCAAGTCCCACACCTGGCCCTGCACAGCACCATTCCCAAAAGTCACACCATGTGCCCAAGGGTATTATTATAAATGAATATTGACCCAGCCGAATTAAAAAAAAAAAAAAAAAACATAAAAAAAAATAATCTAGTGATCAAATTTTATCTGAGCCAGCCACAAAGAAAAGGACAATGCTGAGCCCGGGATCGGCACTGGATGGGTCACAAGTTTGACTGCTCCAGCAGAGGGTCTCCCTTTGCCACACCCCACCCTCCTGGTACAAGCGGTTATTATAGGAAATATTTCGCCCAAGGCCGGGATTTCAGCGATCAGCCTTTTCTTTCCATTCAAAGTCCCACATATTCATAAAGTCTCTCTTCTCTGTGTTGCGTTGAACAATTCGGTGTCCGGGAAGTGATGAACCTCCCTGATGTAGTTACTGGAACATGGCATTCAGATATATCACCCTGGAGGGTTGCAGCAATTCCAATCTCAAGTTGTTGCCGGGATGATCAGGATGATCATCACCCAGGCGTCCCTGTATCAACCATCTCTGGGTGCGACACATGTATTAGCTTGTAAATGAGGTTTTATCAGGGACTGGTTTCCAAATATGTGAGGGCAACTCCCAGTGCTGACTTGTGTAACCTCCCAGTAATATTAAATATTACATACATCATATTATACCAGTGTGAATTATCTTTATTACATATAACAGTATCATCCAAATTCTTCTTGAGCTCTGCTAGGCTGGTGCCATTTCAGTGACTTCCTAAGTGTTACACTGCTTTCCCTCACTGGAAAATCCATCATGGAAATATATTTTCCAGATGGTATATAAAAAGGCAAAATATGCTGCTATAGTATCAGGTTTAATGAAGGAGCAAGTTCTAATGTCCTGTAACACAATGTACATGTGTAAATCATGGTTGTCAGACCAAACATGCCTACATTGATGTGCACAGCTGCAAGCCAAATTTTCTCCCCAAAATCCCACATACCCACCCATATTTCAATGACATGCAAACTTCTTTGTTGTGATGCCCAAAATATAGGCTGGAAGTAAAAGCACATAGACTGGTGTCTACGGAGCAGGTACTTGTTTATTGCAGCAATGGAGGTGAGGGAGATTTCTCCTCCTAACTCACCCACCTTTGCCAAGGTCTGTGGCGTATTTATACAATAAGAATTGCTTACTAATAAGTGTTACTGTGTCACTAAAACAACATCATATACATGCCTGAACTAATTTACATAGTGTGATCTCATGGTTATAAATGTTTTGCACTCTGCTTTCACCAGCCCAATTTGAGGGTCATCGAGAATCTTTGATGAAGGCTTCCAAAGTCTTCTTTGCATCTGAAATTTTCAGCTTTGTCTTCAGAGCATGTGCAGTTATGCTGTTCCTTGGTCTCTCTGGTCTTAACTGGCCTAAATTCTTTGTTTTGTGGCTAACTGGCTTTGCACTTGCCAGTTTTTCATTAGTACTATACCTATCTATCTCTTAAACTATCCACCTTGTGAATTTCTTTTCCTTTTCTTTTGTCTAATCAGCATTAAGCAACTTGTTAACAATATACTAGCCATTACATTGTATAAAAAGTTATTTATGTCAGGTTATATAGATATGAAAGTTATGACAGGTTATATAGGTATAAAAAGCTGTGGTTCAGGTTAAATAGGTATCAGGTTATAGAGATATATAGAAAGTCATGACTTAGGTTATATTGATATCAGGTTATATAGATACATCAGGTTATATTGGTATCTTATAACTCAAGCTATATAAGCACTTTGTAATTTTGATTCAAGTTATATAGGCATCAGTTGCTTAACAAAACTTTTCAGTGGAAAACTCTGATGCTGTATAAATGGTGTATCAGCATTGCAGTTTATATGAATCCACACTACAGTCATTCACCAACTCTAGGCCTATAGGTTTGATTATCTGCTTTAATTTCTTTCTCCCCATCCTGTAGGCCAGTACTCCTGGAGGAAAGTATAGCACAAGGACTGCTGGACAAACATCATACCCTCAGGAACATCACCCTCTGCAACCTTGGACATTGGCACCTTTTTACCACAGAGACCCAATGTTTGCCTGAAGAATGACGTCGTTCTTCCATTTGTTTGGCTGCTACAGTGACCCTTTGGCCTTTACATGGACAGATGAGGCCTATATGTCTCTCTCCACAACACTGCCTTCCTTCTTGAGCCCCTCTTGTGCAGCTGCATGCCAAGGACAGTGCTTGTAGGAAACCTTAGGAGCCTGCCAGGCTCCCAGTCAGCAGAGAAACCTCTGAAGGAGCTGACAGTGCAGTCCAGTCAAAGGTCTTGTGCTTGTGTTCCTTTGTTTTCCCCCATGTTGCCCTTCCTGATTGTTCTGGTCCAGGGCAAATTTGGGAAAGAGCCCTCAAAAGGGTTTCTCTAGGAAGCAGATTTAACTGGCCCCTCCCGCTCAACCAGTTCGGGAAATATACCTCCTTGGAGAAAAGTGGAAAAAAACTGTTTATTAAACAAGCAAACCTAAACAATATTAAACAATAAAACTTCTTGCCACTCCAAGAAAGAGACAAACTCAGAAAATTCCCCCGAGCTGCAGCTCAGCTCACTCAGTCTGTTATCAGTGCCTCCGGCGCTGGGAATGCTGCAGCCCAGGCCCAGCCTGCTGGGCCAGAGGTGCTCCTGCTGCTGCTGCTGCTCTTCTGGGTGTTCAGTCCAGAGCAGGTCCAGAGAAAGGGGAAAAAAAACACAGTCCAGGGAACTTCTTTGCCTCAGCTAGCTAAAACTAACTAGAAAAACAAAGGAGAGCTCAGTCTCACTGTCTGTCCATCTGCAGACAACACAGTCCAGGAGCAGGAATGTGGGGGATGGAATGAGTTCTTGAAAACAAACTCCACGCTTCTTCCCCCACCTTCACTCTTGGAACAAGCCTTAAAGGTGTAAAACTTGTTGTTCAACATAAGCAGGGCAGACAATTGGGGATAAAAGCATCATACAGTCAACCTAGGACACTGATCCGTGTTGTTTGCTGAAGGAAGCTGTAGCACATAATGGACATAAAGCCTTCTGTGCTTTACAGTGTTTGCTCTACATTCCATTTCTCCCATCCTACAGAAGGACAAACACCATGGTGTATTGAAGTTTCTCCACCACAACAGAAGCATCTAATATAGATTAAAAATATTTTTCATTAAATATCTTGTCTAAGACTCTCTTGAGACCAAAAAGGTGCCATAATGGTGGTCTTCTTCAAAGCCAGAGTTTGAATACTGTTGTGCCTGTCTAGAAGCTGACACAGGAGAGAAGTTCTTGGAAGTGTTTCAATCTCATCTGTGATATGGTTTCACAGGCTTTCAGAGAAAATCTGTGGGAGTCTTGAAAAAAATCAGTGTCAGACATTTAGATACAATTTAAATAATCCCCTGCAGCCCACCTTGCATTCTTAACTCTTCAGAAGTACATAAATATATTTCCAGATGGATAGCTGGTGGTGTGTGCCTTTCTAGGCCTTCTAACCCTTCAATCCAGCACTCAAAACACAGGATTACAGGTCCTCACAGATATTTTGAGGACACAGAGATAAAAAGATGAATGGATATGATGCTTATCTTTTTCACTTAATTTAGGAATAGGAGCCTTTTCAGGTCAGAAAATGGAATGAAGAATTGTAGTAGATGATGTCACTGTAAGGTGTTAGTATGCAGAACCATCAGACTGACCATACTGTCCAGAAATAACAGTGATATTAAAATTACAGTGGAAAAGAGTACATATTTCCATCACACGTAATCATACTTCGGGGGTACTTGTGCCTGTAAAAAATATCTTATAGTCGTTTTGTGTGTCCTTAAATAATAAAAGCAATAAAATTACATCTTGAGGGGAAAGCAGTGCACTTAATACATTTTATCCAACAACTAACCTAACATTCTGTTTTTAAAAAAGAAAAAAGGTAAACACTTGGCTTCTATGAAGGGAGACATTTAATTGTTTTTTACCTGCTTATCTGAGCAGTACATTGTCCCTCCACAAAGCACAATTAGGTGCTACATGATAATATTTGCATGAAGTGTGCAAAATAGAAACCATAGCAGATATCTGAACTGGACAAGCTTGCTGAAAGGACCATTTGTAGATGTGATTTCTGTCCAGGAACACTGGACACCAAGGCAGAAATAATAGAAAATAGGCACAGCTGCCCAGAGGCTTTCAAACAGAACATGTATAAAATGTATAAAATTAATAAAATGTAACTCTTCATCAACATTTAAAAATCACTGTTGTTCCTAGCTTTCTGGCCACCAACATGGCTTTCCTAGCTTGCTATGAAGAACAAAGTCATGGGAAGGGACACTGATGTTACTGACCCTTAGCCTGTAGGTACCTGGATAAACTGGCTGATGGGGTGGATTCTCCCAAAGCTGTCAGAACAGATAATCAGTGGAAATGAAGTTACTCCAGAATGGCAATATGCAGTGAATAAGCACAGGCCATGGAGTACCTAATTCTCTATGCATTTTTGGCAGGTTTGTGTTTTACTGAAGATTATTCAGAGCCACCTGTTGGGCCCTACCACCTGCTGAATTTGGATACAATGTCTGTAAAGCTGGTGTGAAAATACAGAAAATGAAACTCTGACTTCAGGAGAGAAACTGCCAATGCCTTTGTAACTACAATTGTCTCTCACAGTTGAAAAATTACCTTTTTCATTTTGTGAAATATGTACCATCTCTATACAAAAGTAAGACAAGGTTGAATTCCACCACTCAGAGCTTGATTTTACCTCAGGTCCCTGTTAAAATGCCTTGATTTTGATTGGAGAAGGGCCTGAGAAACCTGGTCTAATAAGACCTGCTTTGAGCGGGGTTGGATCAAAATTATAACATCTGTGCTAATGCATGAAAGTGGGAATATCTTTCTTGGTCAAATATGGTAAGGAAAGGTGATCTTACAATCAGGAAAAAATCGGTAGGACACAGAAAGAAGGGACAATTAATAGAGTCTTTATAGAAAGGTTGTTTACTTTGTAGAAAGTTTGCTTGTAAATAGCTTCATTAAAAAAAAAAAATCAGCCTGTATCGAGACAAATTGCTGCTGAAATACCCCATCTGGTTAGTCACAGTTCCTTACCACAGGAAGGAAGGTTTTTCTGTCTTCAAATCCGGTGCCTTCTCAGTAAGACATTGATGCCTACTGGAGTTAGAAAATCCTCATGGGTTTCTAATCTAGTAGAGACCTGTCAGTTTATGCCCTGTGTTCTGCCTGCATCATGCTTATGTTGGACATGCTTTGGGAACAAAGGTAGTTTGTGTTTAAGTTAATAACTCTCCCTGAACTGTCTTAGACAATAAAGCCTTGGGTCCTGCTGATGGTCCATTAAGAAAGACTCCTCTTGTGCAAGCAGCAGCTGCTGCATTGAAGTCTCCAAACTATTGGGAATGAACCAACACCCAAGCAAATCCATACTGTTTGCTTCAAAAATAGTCACTAAGTTTGTTTTAAAGTGAAGGAAACCAAGTTCTTAAGGCCATATTTCAGGGACATAATACCATGCTTTGAACTCAGTCTGTAGTCTGAGATGGAGCAACTCAGCTCCACTCCCCTCAGAGAAAATGGAGGGGGAATGCTTTTGGGTGTTTGAATACTGCATTTTTTAGTCTGAACTGCAGAACAAAATCCAACAGGAATTGAGAATTTACAGTAGCCTCCCATTCTCTGTTCTGAGGGTGATGTACACTTCTCTACCTTCTAATTTCTAGTAAAACATGGAGCACAGAAAAGAGAAACAAGACTGCATCTGCTTCTGGAAGATTGGAAAGCAGCAGCAGGAGCCCTTTCCTGGGATGCCCCATTGGCAGGGTGGGCACTGTGCAAGTACCTGGATAACTCTGAACAACTCCCTGCAGGCTTAGCAAAGCAGCACTTCTGTTGTGAATGTGAGTTGAGCACTTCAGGAAATTGTCCCAGAAGGACATAAATAATTTATTTAACCTGTTTCTTGCACAAAGGAGTTTGTGTTCTCCTGGTTTATCTGAAACTCTCACACTGGCAAGTTCAAGTCCTTTCCTTCCTTCTGTTACATGCAGTGAATGTAATTCACGCCAATTATAATATGGTATATGTAATAGTTAGTATTTTTTGGAAAACACATGTCTGTATTAGAAGCTGCTCCCACATAGGTAAAACTCCGTCTATGTTGAAACCTCATTTGCAAGCAAATGTATGTGGCTCTTCTGGAGATGGACTGTATATGGAAGCCATACGGGGACGCCCAGGCATTGATCATCACATCAATGACCAGAGACTGATACCATGAAAATCCTTTGGGCCAATACATGTGAATGCCAGATCCCCGTAACTACATCAGGAGATTTATCAACACTGGATTGTTCCACCTCAATGCCAAGAAAAGAAATTTCATCCACATTTGAGACTCTGAATGGGAAGAAAAGGACTAATTGCTGAAACCCTGGCCTCGGGCAGAATTTTCCCCATAAAAACCGCTCGTACCAGGAGAATGGTGTGGGGCATAGAGGGAACCTCTGCTGAGGCTGTCTTCTCTGTTGCACACCCAGCCCTGACCCTGGGCTCAGCACTGTTCTTTCCTTGTGGATGGCTAGATAGAATTTGATTGCAAAATAAATATTTTATTTTTCATTTTTATTTAGCTGGACAAATTTAATTTATAACACTTCCCTCCCTCCCTCCCTCCCTCCCTCCCTCCCTCCCTCCCTCCCTCCCTCCCTCCCTCCCTCCCTCCCTCCCTCCCTCCCTCCCTCCCTCCCTCCCTCCCTCCCTCCCTCCCTCCCTCCCTCCCTCCCTCCCTCCCTCCCTCCCTCCCTCCCTCCCTCCCTCCCTCCCTCCCTCCCTCCCTCCCTCCCTCCCTCCCTCCCTCCCTCCCTCCCTTCCTCCCTTCCTTCCTTCCTTCCTTCCTTCCTTCCTTCCTTCCTTCCTTCCTTCCTTCCTTCCTTCCTTCCTTCCTTCCTTCCTTCCTTCCTTCCTTCCTTCCTTCCTTCCTTCCTTCCTTCCTTCCTTCCTTCCTTCCTTCCTTCCTTCCTTCCTTCCTTCCTTCCTTCCTTCCTTCCTTCCTTCCTTCCTTCCTTCCTTCCTTCCTTCCTTCCTTCCTTCCTTCCTTCCTTCCCCCTCCCTACCTACCTCCCTACCTCCCCTACCTTCCCTATCTTCCCTACCTCCCTACCTCCCTACCTCCCTCCCTACCTCCCTACCTTCCCTATCTTCCCTACCTCCCTACCTCCCCCCACTCCCTCCCCTCTCTTTCTCTCTCTTTCTCTCTCTCTTTCTTTCTCTCTTCCTCTCCCTCTCTCTTTCTTTCTCTCTTCCTCTCTCTTTCTCTTTTGCTCTTTCTCCCTTCCTTTCTTCCTTTGTCTCTTACTCCCTCCCTCCCTTCCTGAGTCCTTCCTGGAATCCTTCCTTCCATATATCTTTCTCTCTGTCTTTTCTTATTTCTTTCTCTCTCTGTCTTTTCTTATTTCTTTCTCTCTCTTTTCTCTTCCTTTCTCTCTCTTTCTCACTTTCTTTCTCTTGCTTGCATTCTTTTTCCATTGCCTCTCCCATTTCTTGCTGTGAGATTTTCTTTGCAAGAATGAGTATGAATGGAATAAACAGAACACTGTCCTGGATTTGTACAATACAAAGATATAAAAGAGAGAAGAGCAAACCCGCTGCACTGAAACATTCACGGCTGAAGATACAGAAACCAGTTGTATGTGCAATCACTTGGTGGAATAAATACACAGTGACACTCAAATCCTGACACCCAAGCCCCACTGCAGTGAAGCCAGAGAAGAGATTCGTCCACCTGCCACTGTGTGACTACCCTGGCATCTCCAGAGCTTTCAGTGACTGAACAAAATGTGGTTTTGCGTGTGCCATTTTCCTGGTGTCCTCTGCCTGGAGGCCTAAAAGCCTTGCCTTTGGAATGGTATGGAACCCACGAGCAGTTTTTACTCACTCTAAATTTCCAAAGATTTTCTGAAGGTATCCATCTGATTACTGGAGATCAAGTCACTGCTGTGATAACCTGCATTGTGCATCTGTATTGTGTCACTGATACCCACCATGATGACAGGGGGAGGGTTGCTATTTGCTTTGGCTTCATCTCTCAAGAGCTTTAGGTATTTCTCACCTACAATCAGACTTGTTAGGAGCTTAAGGCATAAATCACCTGGGAGAAGAAAATTCAAAGTAGAGCCCATCCATTATCAAAAAGAAAAAACCAAACAACTCCTGTTGATTAAACTCAACACAAAATATTTTCTCGGTTCATTCCAAAGCAAGGAATATGTTTTTTAAAATAGTTCAACCAAATGCCACCTTGAAATTAATTTGATTCAAAGCTAACTACAGCCAAAGTGGGCTTTTCATCAGACATACCCAATTTTTGCCTGTTATAATTCAGTATAAGGTCTCTTGTCATCTGCAAAGTTTTATCTAACTGTGCCCACTGTCCTGGTGCAAAGTACCTATCCCAGATGCCTAACAACCAGGAGATATGGTCACAGTCAGAGTGGCCCCTTGATGTGCTGTGCTATTGTTGCTTTTTCATGTGAACAGCTGTCTTTGTTTCCCACAGGTATTTTGCTTTCTGCCCAGGAGCAGTGAATGAACCACTTCATCTGAGCTGTGAATTACAGCCCCAGAATGAGCAAGGATCCTGCACAACAAGAGCACCTGATCTAATCTTTCCTCTTCCTCTGTGCTGAGATAAAGTCAAGGTAAATTCATTTTGAATGTCTAAGTTCATTCAGTGACTGACAAGACCTCTTTTAATGGATCCAGTACGAGTGATGATCCCAACCAACACAACAATCATTGTGTACGTGTGTCATGTATCAATGGAAATGTGTATTTGTGACCCATCTGTGTTACACCAGTTGCTGTGATTCTGTTTTCCTATTCCTACTCTGAGAGGTGACCTTTATGAAGCAGCAGAGGTTTTGTTTTTAAGAGCTTGTGGTCAAAGCAAAAGAAGTGGGAATGGTGGAGGTGCAGACAGGGAGACAACTAAAGAGACTTCACAATTTTGAAGTATCTAGGCAGAATTTGTGGGAAAGTTCCTGCAAACCACTTCTGCTTTTAAAGGGTCTGCCCAAAACCACATATTTGGAACAGAGATAGACCAGAGATGAGACCTTAGTAGGGATAGTGAAATAAGGCCTTCCCCTCCTCATTAGCTTAAATTTTAAACATTCACTTTGTCCAACATTTCTGCGGCCCTAAAGTGAGGATTTTTGTAACTACTGTCCAGAAGAGTAGGCAGGACAGCTGTGCTTGTTGATGTGAGATCTTTTCTTTGGGAATGGCTAAAGAGAGTGAGCTGGAATCCTCCACTCCCCTCCCAGGTGGTACATGGTGATTAGTTCCAAGTTCATATTAAATAGGATTTCCACTAATAAAAGCTGATTTTTTAAGAAAACTTGTACTTTTAGAGAGAGTTATTCTTTGCCTGCATGGAGACACAGGATGCCCGGTGCAAGCAGCACAGAATCCGAGTTTGCACACTGTCCCTCTGCCCCATGGTGAGTGCCCTCGGTGTTTTTTGTGCGGTAAGGCAGGAGCAGCTCACAGCAATTTTGGGTCATTGTTCAGTCAGAGACTGGAGGACATCCCCATGTGCCACACCAGGTTGGGCTCCACCACGAAGGCGTTCATCCTTGCCATGCAGAATAGAGTAGAGGGCCGTGTCCTTGGCAAAGCCCCCGCAGCAACACAGTCCCCACACGTATCCTGAGGCCCAGTGGGTGGAGGCAGTGGGGAAAAGCATGCAGGCATGCAGCACTTGCTGTCTGGCACCACGTTGTAGAGCACCGGGTGTAGGTGGCACAGCTCCAGCCCGTAGTGCTGCCCCACCAGCTCTGACAGGACCATGCTGTACAGGGCAAAGAACGCCACCAGGCACCAGCTGGGGCCTGCCCTCCCCACAGCCCAGCAGTATGCACAGCTCAACACTGGCCCCAGGAACAAGCCCAGGCCCAGCCACCCCAGGATCCTTATGGGCTTGCGGTTGAAGTAGTGCTGTAGCCTCTTGGGATGGTACAGCTTGAAGTAGAGAATGTCTCTGAGGTAGGGCTTGGAGAACCAGGCCGAGAAGAGGTGCTGCAATACACAAAATATCTCCTCCTCTGGCACAGCACCATCTTCCCCGAGGAGGATGTACTCTGGGTTGTACACTAACAGTGACTGCTCCAGGCTGAAGACATAGTCCTGCTTCTCCTTCTCAGACCGGTTCAGGCTGGGGTCAGGATTCTCTCCAGTTCTGTCACAATTGACCATAGGAAAGAACCTGCTCAGCAGCCTGACATCCTGATGGCTGCTGGGGTCTGACTCCACATTACAGAGGAGCATGCAGTGGCTCTGACAACGCGCTCCACATTTCTGGAGAGGTGGTGGAAGTGGGAGGCCACTTGCAAGACATAGTGGAAGTTATTCCACCTCTTCACAGTGATAATAGTGATCAGCAGCAAGGGCTGGAAGATATCACTGCCAGAGGCCTCAGAGGCATTTGGCATCTGCATCTTCTCAAAGTAATGGAGGGCATCCTGGCCTTCCTGCTGGTTCAGCTCCAGGAAATCCCCGCTCATGAGGTTCAGGTGCCAGCGCCGCACGTAGAAGTAAGAGTGAAGGAGACGGTGGCAGATCAAAGGTGCCAGCACACAAAAAGTCACCACAGTCAGGGTGAGGAGATGGATGAAAGGGCTGGACCAACGGCACCACTTCCCACAAAGCTTCCAGGCTCAGTGTAATATAACTGCTGCAGAAAGAGGGCACTCCTGCACTGCTTAGGCCCTCAATCCTTCACTTCCAAGGCATCCTTCTCCCTGGACTGCAGGATACCACTGGGGCCATTGCTGCCAAACCTACACAGGTTGTCCAAGCCTAGAAAGGAAGAAAAAAGGATGGTTACTGAAATAGGAATTGACAGAGAAAATAGAAAGCAGGGGACTAGTCTCTGAGTAAGCTAAAATGCAAGGCTTCTGTGGAATCCCTTATGCTGGAGGCATCACAGAATAGTCCTGGGAGGTTGAGGACAGATGAGCCAAACTTAGTTTCCAGCAAAAGACCTCTAAGGCCTTTTTAGCACAAAGGAACTCTGATCTAATAAAGCCCAAAAGGACTTTGTGTGTTTGTTACTGTGCTTCAAACACAGACAAGGTGGATGCAGGATATGTGAAAATCCCTTTCTGTTAAAGGCACAGAACTCAAGAATTTCCGCCTGGTGACCGTGGCATAACAATGTTTAGACCACAGACACGAAGCAAAGCCAGATGTTTTGTATCTTAGTCTAGCACATATTAGAGAGAAACTTTTACCTCTTTGGAGTCACACATGCTTCCCTCCTGCTGCTCACACACTTCCAACTGTGGATTTTTTCACTCTCCTCCCTAGAGTGTGAGGCATGGACCTGTGTATGCTAAAGATAATGTGTGTGTCTCTTTCTCTCAGATGTCTCCTCCTTACTAGACCCTGTGAAATAGATGGGCACAGCAACATTAACATGTTGTAATTAAGCCATTTACTCCTACTTCTTATCTAAAAGAATGCAATTTAAAAGTATATGCCTTGAATTTAAAACTGAAATATTCAGATAAATATATAATATTTTTGTACACACATACACACTCACTTTAAGCAAGCATTCACTTTCACACAAGTTAAATTTAGCAATATTTGACTTTTCTGTTCTGTTTCTCTGGCTGCCTAGACATCTCACAGCCTGGTTTTCAGAAGCTTACACAAAAATCAGGGTAATTAGACTGTTCACATGAATTTTCTTATGTCACTAATCTTGTTTTTAATCTACTGGATTGTTCCTGGAAAAAATATCTCCTACATGTTTCAAAACTGCAAAATTTTAGATTCCTCCAGAATATAAGAGAGACCATCTGCCTTCTCCTTCCTTTACCATGAGAAAAAGACAAAAATTTCTGTACAATTACATTATTAAATTACTCCTTTTGGCCTATCTAAACTTCTCAGTGTCAGTGAGGAAAGCCATTTCTTTCCTAACATAAAAACAGCTGGATGAAGTCATTTGGTCAGAGCCATAGAGTCATCTCTTTACAAAAGAATGAAAGAGGGAAACAAAAGCAGGCTCTTGGAAAATGTCAAGGAAATGTCATAGGCTGTCACAGTCCCAACTGGGCCATAGCAGTGGCTGGAGTCATGGTACTCACACAAGTGGTCCTTTACACTTTTCATCCTATAGCAGCACCCAAACTGAAACTTTTGTGTGAAAAGCTTTTCTACACCCCAGCCTTACACCATGCAGAAAAGTTGCCAGCTCAGGACCAGCTTCTCTGCTGATGAATCCTCTCTGGCAGAGACAGAGCCCTTGTGGTGCTGTGTGGGAGGCAGGCCTGGGGAGAGCAGTCCAAGGTTGCCCTGGGAAACCACTAATGTATAAGACTCCTGCCCCTGCCTTCCCCATGTCTATCATATGTTGCACCCTCCCCAGTTTCTGTCAGTCACTGTTTGCACCATCCCTCAGTTCTAGAAAGTTCCATGTTCTTTGGTTCTCCATTGGTTACTCTATGCTAACCACTCTTTCCCCTTATTCCCATTGGTTCTAGTTATGTTACCCCATCCCTGCTCCTCCCCTGAGCCTTCTTCCCATTGGTCCCTATGTACCCTGACCCTTCCTATCCTTCCCGTGTTATATGTCGTGACCCCTTCCCTGGAGGAGGCTCTTGGAGTCTGTTTCCCTGTCATCCTCCTACTTCACCTTGCAATAAACTCATGGGAACTACAACAGCCCAAGTGTCCTCTCATCTCTGCGGTGGAAGATTGGATTATGCTATCTGAGGCCCCTGTAGACCACTCCCTCAGAAGACTCCTGGTGGGACCAAAGGTCCAGGGCATCTTTAGTGCTGTGATGAACATCTGCTCAAATCTGAGGAAGCCAATGGAAGCTTCCCAAGGAGCCATAGAGATCTCTTGTAACATACAGGCATGCTGACAGGGAATGTACATATATCCTCAAATTCCAAAACCTAATGTCTCTGTCATGAGCTGATCCCTGTTACTGGGCCAGATGGCCAGCTTTTCTTATCTGCAATTCCTCTTGTTTCTGACAGCTTTTAGTAGGTCAGGTGCCAGATAGTATTTCTGCAATGTGTCAGGCCCCCCTTGACAACAGCAGAAGCCAAGCATCCACAGATCTGATTTTTTGCACTTCCATGCCAAAGTGCGAGTTGGGCTCCTTAGAATATACAAACCATCCCAGCAAGAGCTGTGCTGCTAAAAAACATTCAGAGGAACCTTGATGGTAAGAGAACAGTAGTTTTTAAATTGTATTTGCAGGTACCAAATATATCTCTCACCTCCTCAAGTACTGCTGAAAGCAACTGTTCTTTTGTTGTTCATAAATGACGAATGGCATCTGTTATTTTATCATCAGATAAACCAAGCAAAGATTAGGGCTGCTGTACTTAAGCTCTTAGCTCCCTTAGAACTGATGTAACACTCTTACAGATTAATGACAGCTTGAAGTGTAAGAGACTTGGCTAGAGAGGGGCAGAGGACTTGGCTCTTAGGAAAAGTTACGTGGTGCATGAGATAGAAATTGAAGGTTCTGCTGTCTGTTTTGATCTGCCATTCCTCAGGGCCTGTCAGTGAATGTACAGACCTCTTCGGTCCAAGGAGATGGAACTTAAGCACCATTAGAACAATAAAAGTGCACAAATATGCGGGGTGTAACTGTGACCAATTAGGTAACACCAGAAACTGCTGACTTAAATCTTGAATAAAAATTTAATCATAGGCTGGCTTGCTATTCCCATCAGACTGTGTTAACTTTTACAGGTTGTTCATAAAAATCCATGAGGCACAGCTTGAAAGCTACTGAACTAAGAAAGGAGGGACATAGCTGTGGCAGGTGAATGACACTTTGCCCATTTTGTTTGAACTAAGAGGATAAGACCATGCCACCAGTGAAAGAGGCTGTGAACTCAATATATATTAATTACACTTATTTCTCCAAGTTCTGTCTTGTTTCTCATGTGTATTAATTTTTCTCTGTCACATAAACCTGAACAGAGCTCATTTCACCTGGCTGTGGTCCCTGCAAGGCAATCCCATGGGAAAGCAATGCTCCCTCTGTTCCTACCCAGCAGTCAGATCAGATGAAGTGGGAGTGGAGAAAGTTTACTACTTGTTTTACTACTTGTGCCTGAGGAATATCCACCCTCTTTCTCCCCTCCCCCAAACAACGCATGAACCAGAGTGTTTCTCCTGCACAAGAAGGCGTGCTGAATGGAATTGCCTTGGTTCTGGGGGTTCCTGGTGATATGCTTGAGCCCCGAGGGGAGAAAACGAGGTAAATGCAGGAGCTGGAAAAAAAAAGTGTGGTACAATTAGTAATGCCCTTGTTGGACAGACAAGAAATCAGCAGGTTTCACATGTGCAAGAGGATGTTCCTTCTGGTTTTTGTGCTTGTGAATGCTTGCTGAACTGATGTACCCTGATGGTTGTACATAATTTATTTTCTCAGTTACTGCAGGAGAGAAGCCAGCCCAGGAACCTGTAGTGTACATCAGCATTTTTCATGTTTTGCTGCATCACAGCACAACTGTAGATTTCCTCAACAGCCTTGGATTCTAAATGTCAGCGACTTCAAACATTGGGTTTCTTAGCTGCTCCTCACTACCTTCAGGTAGCACAAGGTAAAACAATGTAACGTGTAAAGCACCGGGATTAACAGCAGTTACCTCAGTGGGGAGGGTCAAAGAGTAAAAGGTGTGTTAGATAAGAAAAGCTGGTCTCACCACCACTCTCTAGCCCTCCTTGCAGGACACACACAGAGGACATTTCAGTGTGCCCATGATAATAAAAGGGTTTTTAAATCATGGGAATTTGGGGGCTGGAGGGAAAATTAAGCTTAGTAGGCCCTGAGAAAATACCCTGGGAAAGTGTAGGCCTTGTACCTTGCTAGAACTGCACCTGTGTAGCTAATACATGATAAATGATATAATTGTTAGATGTGATGATGTGTGGGAACTCAAAATGTCTCTCAGACATTTTTAGAGGTTCCAGGCCTTAGTCAGAAGCATTCTAGACCCTGGCAGACAGCTGAAAAACAGCTGTGATTTTGAGTTTGAGCCATGGAATGAATTACCAACTTTGGAGGTGGAACAAGCAATCACAAAAGGTTAGATAGTATAGTATAAGTAATTACAAAGTAGAGGGGAAATTTTTTTTAGTACAGGGGGGTTTTAGCACATGTACAGAGGGGTTTTCACTTTGTACGTGGGGGTCAAAAGTTCTAAGATGGAGGAAAGTGGGCTGATCCTGTTCTTCCTCCTTCTTCTTCCTTACCTCCATGTTCTTGGTGATGTTGGCACTCACAGATTGGTTTGGAGTAGAAAAACACTTGGCAACGTAGGTAGTAGGTATTGGGGAATAATTGTAAACATGTTATACATAATATATCATATAAAAGATAGCAGCAGCCCTGGGCAGGGCGAGAGACGAAGAAGACAGCAGATAGAGAGGATGTCAGTGTGTGTGTGTGCCTCTACCCAGGCTGCTGATCAAACAGCCGCAGTCCAAGAACATAATTTGTTAGATAACTAGCAATAAACTGCCTTGAGACCGAACAGCTAAAGCCTGCGGAGTTTTTCTTTGGAAGCACGGGCTGGAGGAGGAATTTCACCACCATATGAGACCCCAGAGCAAGGCCGGGGTTCTCACAATGATTGTTTAGTAATTAAATATAATTACTGTTTAATCATAAGACTAATCATGAGAAACTGTGGTCAGAGGCTTGAGAAAGATCACGAGAAACTCATGCTTGAATAAAGTCAATGTATACAATAGAACAATATAAGTTTAATAATTAATATGCAAGTATTATAACAATAGAATATAAAATACACTCAACTCGAAAGCCATGTTGGAGTCAGATTTGGGTCTGTACCCCTGATTCCCAGAGCTCTTTAATACAAGCACCTACATATAATCACATCCACTGATTATGTGTGTTCCTGAATGCTAACACCCAGTCCTCAGCTCATTGCTCGGATTTCAGACTAGAGAGATTCTCACCACGCATCTGCCTCGGGCGAGGGTTTCTCTGGGTGGGACAGAGCAGGGCAGAAGCTGGCTGGCTTCTCCCCCGTTCCCTTAATAATCCATTCACCTCCCCTAAGGCAGGGGCCTTTTCTTGAGGCGCGCTTGTCCTCGCTCGTCGCCGTGTACAGGCACATCCCTGGAAGCAAGCACAGAAAACATCTTGATCCATGGAGGGTTCCCACCTCCTTGCTGGCTCAGCTGCTGCAGCCACAGCAGCCAAGCCCAGCCCTGATGAGGAGTTGCGGCTGCTCATCAACCATAACTTCGTGGCCCCCCTTTCCCCATTCACCCAGCCTCGGTGCACCACCCGCCCCCTTATCGCCCACAGTGGAAGGGGAAGCATCCCTCTGGGACAGCCCGATCCCAGCGGGCCATCTACCCGAACCAAGCGGGAGATTTACCCGATCCGCTGAACAGCCCCGCGCGGAAGCTCCCGCCTCCCTCCCTGCCGCAGCTCCGCTCCCACCAGGATCCTGCTCTAGGCGTGTGGCTCACTTCTCTTCCGCAAATTTCTCTCCCCCCTCTCGGGCGCTGGGGATGGGATTAAAGGCATCAAAGACCAAACACGTGACGCCGCCAGCACAGGGATGCTCAAGGAAGGAGGGGAAGGTGAGATGACCGGAGGGGGTCACCGCACACCGGAGAGGGGACTTGTCCCTTGAAGCAGGTTCAGGAGTAAATCGCGAGTCCCAGAGGGACACCCGGGGCGAGGCAGCTGCGCAGCCAGAGCACCTCATTACCTGCTCTGCGGTCCCCGAACGCTCCTTCAGGAGCGGCGGGACGAACGCAGGGACAGCGCAGCTTCCCCAGTCCTCCCCAGTCAGGGTGTCACATCTGCCCGTGTCACCACGGCTGCGTGTTACCTTTAGTGGATGTCACTTCTGGTAGGTGTCACTTTTGCCAGGTGTTCTCCTCTGCCCGTGACTCTGGGGCACTGCCTTCCCCCACTGGGAGGAGCTGAATGCTCCGGATGCCTCACCTCACTTCCAGGAGTGAACTCGAGCAGAAAGAGCCAAGAGTCACCAGCAGGCTTTTTATGTGCGTGTCACCCTTGACAGGTAAAAGCTTTCATAGTTGAAATAAATGGGCCAGGAGACCTGCTCCTTTTTAAGGCCTTTATTAGGTGACTAGCTCTGGGTTGGGGGCCCGAGGGGTCGTGCACACCACCACTGCTCCCACTTGGCGACGCGGAGAAGAAGATCGGGTCTGCTAGGCAGCAGAACCGGGGCTTCCGTCCTCGGAGGCGTGCCCAGAAAGGCAATTTGCGGCTCGTTGCCCGGGGTCCTGATCCCGCAGTCGCACTGTTTACATTAGGGGGGCATGTTGGTGGCTACTCCGCGGGTCCGGTGCTGTCCGGGGACCTCTTGCCGATCGTCCGATCCGGTCCGCGGCCCCGAATTTGGCGTGGGTCATTGTCCTTGGGGCTCTTTTCGGGATTTTGCGCTCGGTTCGCGATTTGCATATTTGCCGGAGTCAAACAAGCATGCACATAAGGGGATTTTAACGGGGTTTGAACAGTTAATAGCATTTTAATTAACATTTTCAATATAAAACTGAATTTATTCATAACAATAGTCAGCAGCAAAATCTTCACAGGTGTATTGGCTGAAGTGGAGAGGCTCATCAACTACACGAAGATTTATATCACACTGTTTAAGAGTCAAACATTTTATCAAACTGCCCCAAGACTTGTCTCTAATTGGTTCACTCCCTCTCCCTCCCACACACCAGTGCTTTTTTCTGTGTTCCACTTCCCTGTTCTTATACACCCACACCCTTCAGCCCTGTGATCATAATACCTAATTAACTGGTTACCTGAAAGGGAAGGTTTACTGTCTGTTACTGTATTTGAGGTTTTGTAGGTCTATTTAATTTGGAATAGAGTTTTGGAACAGGTAATTGGTGATGCTCAGCACATCCTGGTCACAAGGCTGTGCATTTCTTGTTTATAGGTGATTCAGTCCATCCAAGTCCCCTTTTGTGGCCACAGCCTGAGCATACCAACTCTGCAAGCTCAAAATTGTCTTCTTTCTAGGCTGTTTCTTACACAACTTTTTTATTCAGTTCATGTCCAGGGCTTTGATGGTTTCTTCATACCAGGCTCCCCTCTGCTTATGCTAAGAACATGTGCACATCCTTTTCAAGAAACACTCTGCTTCAGTCATTCCAATTCTTACCAACTGTAATTTTGTAAAGTTCTCAGCTCTTTCCTGTAGCAATGGCAAGTGAAGGACTGAGAGATTTAGGAAAAAGCAGCTGTATTTGTCACAGTCCTGACTCTAAGGAATTGCAAATAGCTGCAAGACTTTGTGGTTCCTCTGCACTGGCTTTGGATCCCTTGGCTCTCCCACTTTTTTGACAAAAGTATCTCAAGTGTTCCTTATAAAAGTTTCTCAAGTAATAATCCTAGTGTTATTAATCCCTCTGTCATAGTTTGACACAGAAAGAGAATTTTTTCCAGAAGGAAGAGGTCAATTTAGATATTGACCAATTGAAGGTAGACACGCCTCTGAGAACACAGGAGGGTTAAAAGCAAAATTGCCGGGAGAACTCACTCTCTCTAGTTCCGGTCACCGTGCAGTGCAGGACTCTCCCCTGCCCAGCAACAAGCTGGGTGGGGGAGGGGAAGCCCCATAGCCTGACCAAGGTAAGGCTGAGGGGTAGAGGGACTAGAACTAGGCTGGCTTCTGCAGATGGAAGGGTAGAAGAAATCTGTGATGTCTTCATTCCCCACCACTAGAATTTCTCTCCCAAGAGGGAGAGAGAAAGAGACATCAGTAGTTCTGTCAGCAATTTTACTGCGAAGAAGGAGGAGCGGGGGGAGTTGTAAGGTGCTTAGTGCGTGGGAGTTATTGAATGTCTGGGCATTGAGCCATCCTGGGAGTTCAGACTTTTAACCCTTCCATAAGAAATGAAAGCTTGTGAATTTTCCTTTCTCCTCCTTAATTTAAAAGAGAAGAAGAGGAACACCTTGAACCCTGGGATGTTAGAAGGAGGAATTTTAGATAAGAGAGGGATAAGGAGTGGCTTTTGGCTAGACTTTTCTGTGTTAGCTACAACTTAAATTAATCTTCTCTTCTAAGAAGGACTGTGTTTTAAGAAGATGCTAGTGAATTAAGAGACTTGCTTCAGCTGGGAAGAGACAGAAGTGGAATAAACAGAAAAAAAATTAGGGGGTTTGTAGTGACGCTCCCTTGTCTTGGAAAGGAAAGAGAAGAGAAGAAGATCTCTGTTCTTAAGCCTTCAGCTCCAGGGGAAAATGGGGGGGACGGTAGTCCCAAACAATGAAAAACTAAACTGTTGTTTTCTCTCCTCTTGGCAGGGCATCCTTAAAAGGAAAAATCCTAAAAGCAGTCTGTCCATCTATACATTAGTAGTGAAAGCACTGTGCATAGAAAGAAGAAAGGTCACCATAGTAAACTTTTCTCCGGGCGGTGCCATGTGTAACATAAGAACACAGGATGTAGAGCTGTGTTTCTTAGAGGGTCTGTAGCACAGGAGAGACTCTGTTCCCTCGATAGACTGAGTATTGATTGTCTAGAGGGTAGGAACCTGATTGGAGTCCAGATTGTGTCTCACTGTAGTTTGTTAGAATTGGGTAGATGGGGGGAAGAATGTTTTGCAAAGTTTTCATTTGATCTTTGTGTAGGTTTTTTTTTCCCTTCTTTAGTTTTCTCTTTTCTTTTATAGTAATTACTTAATAAAGTTTTTTTTTTTTCAGTTATTAAGCTTAGGCCTGCTTTACTCTGTTCTAAATTCCCCTTCACAGCATTCAAAAAAAAATCACATTTTCATAAGGGCACTGGCATTGTGCCAGTGTCAAACCATGACAAGGTCATATTCTCCTCAACACTGGCCATTGGACAATTTCCAACACCCCTCTACCCTATATAAACCCCTATATCTGCCCAGTTCAGCAGAAAAGCTGTCACTGCCCCTTGCACAGGAGCTGAAATTAAAGGACATCTCTGTGGAAATACATGCAGCCTTCACTCTCTTTCTATCCCTATGTATCTGCCCAAGGCACTTGTGAGAACAGACCTGAAATCACTAAGAGTTGAATTCACAAGAGCTGAAATCACTCCAGAATTGCTCACTAAGTTTGCCTGAAGCTGGGAGCCGAGTCTGAAGGACCTGGACAGGCCCAGCGCTATCTGGGACACCTATGGCAGTGGAAGCTGGGGGTTGGAGGGACCCCCGAGCACCAGGCTGAATTACATCCTGGCCACTAAGGCAGCTTTAACTGCAGCCCAGTTCTCAGAGTTAGCATTAACACCTCTAATATCAGCTCGTCCTCTGGCTCTCACAAAAACTGACAAACGAAGAAGACAAAACAGTGCAATGTTAGCTTGTGTTTGGTTCTCAAAAGGAATTAGAAACTAAAGGTGAAATAAATTACTTATTTGTTGCATTTTTCACCACTGCCAACCTTAACAGCACCAAGAAGAAACCACTGCACTGAAATCCTTCTTGATAAGAGGTTTCATACTAACACAGACTATCACTATTTTCTACAATACAAAGATATTTCCTATGGGAAAAATTAATTAAAACATGAAATGCAGTGGCATATGAAGATGAGGGTGCTTTCAGTTAGATCAGGCACACTTCCTCATCCACACCATACCCTGCATGAATGTGTACATGAAGGTGTCTTTCAAATTAAGTAAGGAAAATTACATCAGTGAACATGATTTTTGTTACATTTTCTATATGTT
Source organism: Lonchura striata (assembly GCF_050655825.1). Classification (NCBI taxonomy): domain Eukaryota; kingdom Metazoa; phylum Chordata; class Aves; order Passeriformes; family Estrildidae; genus Lonchura; species Lonchura striata. Next base: position 35,835,400 of record NC_140740.1, read on the forward strand.
TGACTTTAAAACAATATTAAAATTGTTTCCAACTCCTTTACCTGAGGCTCTAAGCTGGCCAAGCAACTGTGTTCTCATTCCTGCAATTATTTCCATTGTGGCTTGGGATAGGAAGTTCTTTTCACAGAAGGCTCTCTCCCAGCTGTCTCTGCGTGCCTTCTTCCATGCCTGAAAACGATTTTCAATTTGCCTGTTAATTTGATAGGCTAAAACTAAAAACTGCATTTTTAAAAAAGATTACATTTATGTCAGTAAAATGAATGCAAAACCACTCTAAAAGTTAGGGTATCAAACCAGATTCTTTTTTTCTGTTCAAGAATTAGATTCTCTTTACACGTTCACTAGAATGATGATTATGTCAAGTTAAAACAATAAATAAAGATCATTACATTAAGATCATGATTTGAAGTTCAGTGTAGTAGGATGTAAAAAGGCACATTGTTGGAACATTTAAAATTTTGTAAGTTTTGAAAGTATCAACAAAACATGCTACAAAAATTCTTCCCTCACAAATTTATGAGTCCAATACACAGGAAAGCCAGTAGGCAAAAAGAAAGTCTTCTCTGAGGACTTAATCACAGCCCACCACTCTACATCCAAGTAGATTGGTACATTTGCATTGCTTGGGTGATGTGCTGTGATTAGTACTCTCTGAAATTAAATACTACCTGGAAAGCCCTGAGCAGGGCCATGTGGTCGCTGAAAGTCCCATCAGAAAAACACTTCCTGCACAGCATGGCTGCACGCTTTTGGGAGGCCAGTGTGGGCAGCACAAAAAGGGTCTTGGCAAGCAAGAGCACAGGCAATGGTCAGAACAGTATCCAGGAACTTCAGAACTACAGCATACAACATCATTTTACTGAGGTGTGGCTCTACAGGTAATTCAATAAGATGATAACCAAGCTCAGTGAGATCTTCCCAAGGGTCCATGGCATCTATGGTCTGTTTATAAACAAACAAACAAAGGAGAGGGGGACGGGTACAGTGGAAAAAAATCAATTTACAGTGAAAGCAGAAAGGATGTGAATACTGGACATTAACTAGACTTATTTCCAAACACTAAAAAAGCAAGTCAAACTATTAACAGAGACTTTGAAGCACTCTCTTCCCTTGACATGGAAAAACACATCCCCACACATAAAATTAAAACAGACATAAACGAAAATTCAAAACATCCTTAAGTAATTAAAAACAGCTTCAGTACAAACTGAAGTCAGTAAGGCAGACTGCTACACCATAAATTTGGGATCAAACACAATTACCATCTAAACTATTTTTTTTTCTGACCTTAAGCATAAGCACAGCATTTCTCAGAGTTACAGCAGGCGGAGGATCAGGAGCTTTCATAAGAAAGTCTATAACTGGACAATTAATTGGAGTCAGAAGTTTTGTGTACAAACAAAACTTGCAAAGTAAAAGGCAGAACAAAAAAGATTACCAAGATTTGGAAACAACACCCAAACACATGATTGGTTGCAATTAATATTATGGTTTGAGGACATTATATTTTTTTAAGTTATAGTATTTTTTAAAGTTATTGTATTTTTTAAAGTTACAGTTTCTAACTGAACATGCACCTGAAGTGGCATTCTTAGAAGTTCTGGAGATTGAAATTCCAACACACTCTGAAATCAGAGCCTGCTGAAGAGACGGAAGCAGACTCCAGGCTGACAATTCCCAGAGCTTGAAAATAAAATATGGGAAGTTGTGACAATGAGGAGTTCTTTCTAAAAACAAAACCAAAAGCCAACAAACAGACCCAGAAACTCAGAATGGAAAAGAAGACACAGTATTATGAAGAAAGTGTTTTAAATCACGCACAAAGTGAGAGTTTTCCAATCATGAATTATTTTTGAGGGTGTCAGTGAGAGTTTTCCAATCATGAATTATTTTTGAGGGTGTGGCAATTTTTTACTGTAATTTTAACCCAACACTGAGAAATCTGGAGAAAGGAAAACAAGGCTTATCTAATATAAAGTGCTGTAGGTTTTCTGCTAACCTAAGACAAATCCAAATCTCAATCATCCTTTGTTGTAAGGAATCATTTGCAAAATTAATTTCTTCCGCTCACATCCCCCAAACAGACATGATGATGGAATAAAAGGTAGAATAAAGATTAAATAACTTGTAAGTGAATGAGAGACAGCAAATTCTCTCATTCATATACATCTATGTGCATATGTGCAGCTTAATGACGATATGATTGATTAAACAGGCATTTGTTGCTAGATAAAACTTCTGAGCCCTCACCCATAGTGTTGGGAAGAATATAATCATGGCCTATTAATTAATGGATAACTTGGAGAAAGTGAAACAGGCAGCCCTCTGCCCACAGACAAGATGTGAAAACACCCCACTGGACACTGTGACTGCTGGTGCTACATGGGAGAAGGAGGAAGGAGAACAAATTAATGGGGGAAAACAAACCAGACCTTTAGGAAATGCCTGAGCATCACTTTTGTACAACTTGGGAAATTATTCCAAGGAAATACATGCTGACTCCTACTGTCTGCAGAGAATGAGGGTTGGCCACTATCCAAAATGATACTGGACTAGGCCAGAAACAGTTACCATGTTGTGTGCTTTATTCTAAACATAAAGGACAGTGGAACATAAAGGACAGTGGATATCTGCAAAATGGAAACCAGGATGTGTCAGAATCTGTGCTTTGATGATTCCGAGATTGTAAAAAGTCTCTGTCTTTCTGCCCTGTTGCCAAAGAAGTCATAATTCATCTGTGCTGGTTTTCAAGGTTCTTTATTCTTGCTTATCTACAACATGTTCTGCTGCCCTGCCGCAGGTCTGTCCTGCAGGGCAGCATGTGGGGCTCTGCCCCTCAGTGGGATATTACAAACATTACATACCAGAAACTACGTGTGCTAGATTTACAATAATGTGCCAATATCTATCATCTACGTTGAACAGTGTGTCCCCAGACTAAACCAATAGAAAAATGCCAACACTACAGTGAAACTGGAGGGCATGAAGAAGAAGGACAAGACACACCCAATTTCCTCCATCTATTCCCCTTTGAACCCCTAATCTAGAATCCTAAAATTTTACTTTTGCACCCGTGCCACACTTAATCATTACTTATATCAAACAGTCTCAGAGCTTGTAATTCATCCTGTAAGATTGAAAACTTTTTTCCATGGACAGAGATCAGAGACAGTGTCTCTCAGGGCTCTGTACAGGGGGTTCCTGAGTCCCTGCCAGGGTCCCAGGCCTTCCAGAGCAGCCAGAGGGAAACTCTGGATTCCCACAAGTATGAGACATTTATTACCTGCCTCTGGACAGCATTGGTTTTTGAAATACACCCCATTTTTAGCATTGTAACAAGATCCTGTGCATCAAAAGACTTCTAGAAAAACAAAGAAAGGAATATAAACTGAAAACTCAATAGGCTACATGAAATAAAAGTTACTAATTATTTAGATTAACAACAGAAGTTTTCTAAAATGTATGAAACAGTAATATATACAGCAGCTTCTGGCACAAAGGTATCTTCTCAGTTTCAAGTGAATTTATGAGGGTGTCTCCTTTGTAGTATCTTAGTGCTCCACAGTTTTTGGAATTCAAGATTTTTTAGTCAATAGGTGCGGTGGTGTGTCTTTTCTTTAATTTGATATTTGTTCAATATCTGTTCCCCCCCCCATCCCTAATCTCCTCCTTTCCCCAACTGTCAGTATTCCCTAGCTCTCCCCTAATCCCCTCATCTCCAAGTTGTCAATCCTCCCTTTCCCTGGAACCTTCCCTGTCATTCCTCCTAGCCCCCTCCTCTGCTTCCAGAGCATTCCCTGTCTATTTAGTGAGACTTGAAACCCTATTGCTTATTTTGTGTTATTCCACTTCCCTGCTTCCCCTGATAGGTTTGTGATGGGTTAATTCTGCCCTAAACTCCTCCCCTGCTATTCCCTCATTGGTTGCTGTTCCTACACCCGTCTCCCTGAATTCTTGTATAAAACCTCTGCTCCTGCTCTCAAGGGGGGTCTTGGGGCTCACTGAATAAAACCATCCTGTTCACCCCCAAGTCCTGTGTCGCCTCCGTCTGTTCCTGCACCACCGACTGGTACAGCAGAGCACCCTGGGGGAAAGCAGCCGCCCGTTCTCTTCCCTCTCGCCACCTGGCGCACTTCCGCTCAGGGAATCGCGGTGAGGGAAGCGCATGCCGCGCTACAACATTTGGTAGCAGAAGATGGTTCCCTCCTTCGTCTTGTAGAAAAAACGGGCAAATTTGTGGCGGCGCCCGCCTCACAGAAGAAGAAGGAGGGAACAGGGACATCTACGGCCATGGAAGCTCTGCCGGATGCTAGGAGGAGCTGGGCGCTGAGCAACAAGAAGATTGAAGCTCCGGTACCCTCTTTGCCCTTGCCACTGTGCTCTCTACCCGCCCGGGAGCAGCCGCGCTACGAGGGCAGCTGGGCTGCAGAGGCTTTAAGCGGGTAGACTTACCTGAGGACAAAGAGTGCAGTTTGGCAGTGTCTCGGAAGTTGAGCCTGAAGAAAGGCTGACAGAGAGGAGGTGGCTGTCCACTTTTTCTTTTTGCTTTATTGGGACCTGCCGGCCACGTGCTAAAACAGGCAGGCTCCCTTTCCTTTTCCAAGGAGGAGATGATAATTCCTCACTTGGTCTTTTATGGAAAACCATGTTTGAATCCCTCGGTCAAGGCATCTGCAGTGAGATCACCAGAGGCAGATAGGGGCTGAACCCAAGGCTTCAGGGACGAACTTTGGTTAACAGGAACACCTAAGCCTCTGGAAGGGCCAAACTGTGAAGGAACGTCCCTAGTTTTAGCGTGACTTTTCCATCGAGTTGAGGAGAAGATTCAAGTCATCACCACCCAGGCCCGGAGGGTAAGGGGGGCTAGACGGGGTGCGGGACGCCAAATGTGAGAACCCCAGCCTTGCTTTGGGGCCTCATGTGGTGGTGAAATTCCTCCTCCAACCCGTGCTTCCAAAGAAAAACTCCGCAGGCTTAGCTGTTCAGTCTCAAGGCAGTTTATTGCTAGTTATCTAACAGATTATGTTCTTGGACTGCGCCTATTTGATCAGCGGCCTGGGTAGAGGCACACACACACCCTGACATCCTCTCTATCTGCTGTCTTCTTCGTCTCTCTCTCCGCCCAGGGCTGCTGCTATCTTTTATAAGATATATTACGTATAACATGTTTACAATGATTCCCCAATACCTACTACCTACGTTGCCAAGTGTTTTTCTACTCTAAACCAATCTGTGAGTGCCAACATCACCAAGAACATGGAGGTAAGGAAGAAGAAGGAGGAAGAACAGGATCAGCCCACTTTCTTCCATCTTAGAACTTCTGACCCCCATGTACAAAGTGAAAACCCCCCTGTACATGTGTTAAAACCCCCCTGTACAATACTAAAAACATTTCCCCTCTACTTTGTAACTACTTTTACTATACTATCTAACCTTTTGTGACTGCTCATTCCACCTCCAAAGTTGGTAATTCATTCCATGGCTCAAACTCAAAATCACAGCTGTTTTTCAGTTGTCTGCCAGGGTCTAGAATGCTTCTGACCAAGGCCTGGAACCTCTAAAAATGTCTGAGAGACATTTTGAGTTCCCACAGACAGGTGGCTGAGTTTGCCGTTTTTCTTTTTGCGTTTTAACCCTCACCCACACCCAGACTGGGGCTGTATCCCTGCATGTCCCTGGCAGGCGGGTGGGTTTTCCTTTTCTGGGGGGGGGCTAGCACTCTTTGCTGAGTGATACTCTTCGCCCAGTCTTTTGTGGGGACCCATACTGGATTGCTTTTTCTTCTCCTCGAAAAGTTGTCTTCTCTATCCTCCCCTCCCTATTCTGGGCTGGATGGAGGGGGTAGAAAAGACACAAGTGGGACGAACATCTAAAAGGCGACACGTTAGCTATGGGAGGGTAGTTAAAAGAGGCCCTTTACACCCACGCATTGTGCCGACATCCAGCTGCGTGGGGCCCCCCTCCTATAAATTTCCCCTTTTTGCTTCTGTGAAGCTCCCTATGCCCTCATCCCCTCAGACTTTCCTAAACCTTTTCCTATCCTCCCCTGGGGATTGCTGTGGCCGAGCCGCCCCAAGTGCCCTGCTGGACATTGTTCAGGCCAAGTGCAGTGTACCCAGCACCCCTTTCCAAGATGGCAATGGCCACGCCGCTTGGAACCCGTTTTCCTGCCTTGATCCTTCTTTTCTGCCCCTGGTTTCCCACCAGCCCCTTCCCTCCCCCAAGGACCCTGCACCATCCCTGCACGAGGCTAGTCCCTATTGTGGGGAGATGGGGTTGGATATTCCCCAATCCTTCTTCTGGTTCTTCCTCTGAGGGGAAGGATCAGGAGGGACCTTCTTCCGAGGAAATGGAGTCGAAACCCGGGACTGGGGATCCGTCATTTTGTTTTCCCCCTATGATGATGGCATCCTAGTCCACTCCTTACCGATTCCCCTTATTATTCATGACAATCACTAATTAAGTGATTGTCCTATTCCCCTATCCTATTCCTTAATGTACCCTACCAAATGTTCGTTTTTATTAAACTACAAATTCTTCTTTTTGCTTTTGATTATTTTTGGAATAATCTGTTTGTTGAGTTATATTTTATAGAAAGAAAGATCATCCCATTTAATTAATACCCAAGATATTATGCCTATCTCTCAAACAAATATTCAAACTGGACAAACCACGTCGCTATCCGCTGACTCTGCTTTAAGAATTTAAGAAGCTGAACATCACAAGCGCTGTGACAAATCAAGTTCTAAATCAGATCAAGTTACAAATTCTGCTGTGTTTTTTACCCTTAATTTGGAGTTCAGTTAGTACAATTTTGTGTACGTTATATTAACTTTTTATGTGCTTCATGTGTTGTAATCATAATTAGTTTATCCTTTTTTAATGTCTTTCAATTTACAGCTTTTTTGTAATGCGTAATGTTATTATTTGAGTAGGAAAACATACCAAAAAATCTTTCTTTTGACTGCTCCTGTGTCCCCATTAGCCTAGAAAGGCCCTTCCTGAAAGTGAATTTTATATTAAGCTGTTTTGTTGTAATTATAATTAATTTATTCTTTTCTGATATTTTTTGACTTAAAGGCTGTGTTTGTGACCATCATTGCTACAGGAATCATGTAGCTACTGTATCACTTCAGGCTTGCTGCATTGCTGCAAGGTTTAAAAATTTATTAGTTATATTTAGTTGATCTTTTATTGTATTAGACAAAATTTGTCCAATTTAATTATTTAATTCTAATAATTCCATTTAACTATTTTATTTAAATTTGATAGTTATGGTTATAATTATTTTATTTGAATTCAAATATTTCATTTTAATTGTTTTATTTCAATTGTTTCAATTAAATTTCAACATTTTATTTTTGTTTGTTTTCAATCACTTAACCATTCCATATAGTATTATTTACATTATTTTAGATTGTTACTCAGAGCAGCAAAGCAGCAAGTTTTTGTACAGTTTTGTGTCTGATTTAGGAGCAGTATAGCCAGCTAAAGTTGCAGGCACTTTCTAATATTCTCTCCAGCTTTCATACAGCCTGGTGCCCTTCCTGGCACTATTGCCACTCACCTCCAGCCCTCTGCGGCCTCAGGCCTGGCCAAGCCTTAGACAGGCCCGAGCACCGCCCAGTCTCCCGCCAGCTACTGGCTCTGGGTTAAGAGTTGATCTGTAGCAGAAGTAGATTCAAATAAATGGGATTCCTAACTTCTAACTGTATGCAGCAGGTCCGTTTGAGGTATTTGAGGCATTTGAAAAGACAAAGACATTACTACTCTGTTGCTATCATGCTGGCATGGTAGCGTGGAGAAAGGTTTTAGAAAGGCCTTGGGAATGGTAAACTGAGGAAAAGGATACATTCATGTATGCCCCATTGTTTTAGAAAGGCTTTGGGAATGAGAAACTGAGGGAAAAGATACATTCATGTATGCTCCACTGTTTTGGGAAAGTCCCGTTTCAGCATTCCTCTGTAAACCCCCTTTTCCCCACCCCTGAGCAGTTCCCATTGGACCCAGCCCCTGGGGTGGTATTGATGTGCCTTAGCTAGACACTGTCTCTATTGTTCAGACCTTATCTCTTAATTTTGCTGTATAAAACTCTATCTGGGCAATAGCCTGGGGCCTTTGGTCCCTGCTATGGTTCAGGCAATACAACCTCTCTGGACAAGCATACCATTGGTCTCTCTGGGTCTCTTTATCTCAACTCCTAGCGGCGACTGAGGCAACGCCGGAGCTCGGACCGTGCTAACCCAGACGCTGCCTGGTAAGCCCAGGGCAGCGGGACCATGGCAAACCCCAGTCCCCGGTGGGGACAGCTAGCCGGACGGGTCCCGGGCGGCCGGGGAGGGGTGGGGGACAACAGCAAGTAACCCCCAAAAGCCGCAAGTGGTGCACCAACATTGGGACTTTGCATTGGTCTGAGTGAGCGAGCCCCAGCCGTCTTGGACAGCCCACCGGTTAGGAGTTTTTCCAGATGTTTTGCAGTGTCACCACAAGCAACAGAGCAGCGAGCGGTGTGAATAACCACCACGCAGGCTGTCAGCTCCACAGGGAGAAGGTCTCAGACCACGCTGGTGGTGGGACACCTGCCTTTCCACGAAGCCCGGCAGGACTGTTGCCGTGGAGGCAGAGATGCTGATTTCTGTCCAGCGTAGTTTCTGCGGGTGCAGACGGCACCTCCCAACACCCGGGAGACCCCCTGCAGAGTCGGGAACCGTTGCTGCAGTTGGTGTCTGAAATAAATGGGCCAGGAGACCAGCTCCTTTTTAAGGCCTTTATTGAGTGACCACCTCTGGGTTGGGGGCTCGAGGGGTCACACACACCACCACTGCTCCCACTTGGGCGACACTGAGGAGGAGGAGATCGGGTCCACTAGGCAGCAGAACCGGGGCTTCCGTCCTCGCAGGCATGCCCAGGAAGGCGATTTTCAGCTCGTTGTCTGGGGTCCTGTTTCTACAGTCGCACTGTTTACATTAGGGCGGCATGTCAGCGGCTATTCCGTGGGTCTGGCGATGTCCGGGGACCTCTTGCCAATCATCCGATCCGATCCACGGCCCCAAATTTGGTGTGGCTCGTTGTTCTTGGGGCTCTTTTCGGGATTTCACGTTCAGTTTGCGATTTGCATATTACCGGAGGTGGAGCGGCCGCCATTTTGGGGAGCAGCGGCGGTAAAATCCCGATGGTCACAAAGTGAAGGGCAAGCGGGGCAAGGGGGAAACATAACAAGGGTGCACATAAGGGGATTTTAACGGGGTTTGAACAGTTAACAGCATTTTAATCAATATTTTTAATATAAAAATGAATTTATTCATAACAACTCCCCCCTCTATTTCTTTGATCGGGCTTTTGCCCGCATCAACTAGCTGTTTCAGGCTCTTGGAAATAGACTTTCCTGAGCTTTTGGAATTTATTATAGATCTCCCTGGCATTGCCATGATTCTACTCTTTATTTTTCATTAACATGATTTTTGTTGGATCTTGGTTAGATCCCTCAGACAACTGGATGCTAGCCTTTACTGTGGAAGTTAGCGCCCGAACTAAACAAGGGAAGAGGCAAGGTAGAAACAATAACCCTGCTATGGAGCAAACGGTAATGAAGGCGGCCTTTTTCCACCATGTCCCTTTAGGGACCAGAACTCGTCCCACCAGTCACTATTTATTAGAGGTGTCCAATTTTGATTTCCAACGTATGCCAATTTGCGAATTTCCTTGGAAATGTTTTTGATTACTGCACTTTTGTCGTCGATCTCCAAGCAGCACTCTGAGGAGTTAAAATTTCCACATATTCCTCCTTCAACTGCAAGTAAATAGTCCACGGCCAATCTGATTTGGTAAATCACTGCCCTTGTTTGTGACAGTTGGTCACTAACATGGTCAAATGCCAAAGCTGCTGGATTAGATACGGTCTCAAGTACTGCTTGGAGTCGAATTATCCTGTTTAACATATATCGGGGTGCGATATCCCCAGGACCCATCTTGAGCCCATGTTGCTGGCCCATATGTTTGGATGATTTCTTCTGGGGTCCATACCTTGCTTTTCCAGGTTTGTGTGCCTCCCATGTCAATTGTATCCCTTTTCTTTTGTTGGTCTTTTCTTAAATCATCATAGATTGGGACTCCTAGGTGTGCCCCTGATTTATTAGGGAGAAGGAAAAAGGCCGGCTTAATTACCTCTATAGTGCAGCTCCCTGCCCAATCCCCCAGGAGCCTGGTATAGGCCTGTCCTGGTTTGTAAGATAAGCTTGTATTCTATTTGCCATCTGTTGGAGGTTGGGCAGGTTTGTTATCTCTTCCAAGAACAGTGGTTTGCTCCGAAAAGGTAATGGTTTGTTAATGGGCCATTGACTGACTCACTGCAGGCCTGGTAACCGTAACACCATCCCATTGTAAGATGCTCCACCTAGAGGGGGAAGCCAAGCACTCCTTTATTGTATAAAGGGGTACCTTTTTGGGGACAGAGCAGCTCTCTCTTTGCGGGATTCCCAGAGAAGCAGCTCCCTCTCTTTGCGGGATTCCCAGAGAAGCGGCCGGAGCGAGGTGAGGCGGCGGCAGCGGAGCTCGGAGGCGGCCCCGGCGCAGAGGAAGACCGGCCCAACTGCTACCAGATCTTCAGAGAAAACTATACCCTTCTAAAGATCACCACTTCAGCTGCAATTCATCAGCCACTGCAAGAGGAGCAGCTGTCATTTCAAATGGACTGCTACTAACACCCCGAATCCTCAGAGTGCCAGGTTGTGGACTTTATCACTAGTTTTGTTTGTACCAATTGCATTTGCCTTTTTAAATTGTTATTTAGTTTCTCCTAGTAAAGAATTGTTACTCCCATTCCCATATCTTTGCCTGAGAGCCTTTTAATTTAAAAATCCTGGTAATTTGGAGGGAGGGGGTTTACCTTCTCCATTGCACAGGAGGCTTTTGCTCTCCTTCACAGACTCCTGTCTTGTCAAACCAAGACAGATTTTGGCGCATCAACGTGGGGCTCGAGGGTATTGAGAGGGAAAAAGGATTAACAGTTCTTAAGTAATTTGGTTTTTTGTTGTGTGTAGAAATATCTTAAGCATCACCATGTGGTCTAGTTCACCTTGGTTTGGGTGGCATGTGATCGTAGCTATACTTTTCCCATTTGCAGACCCTTATCTAAAAATGGGTCCTATAACTAAGGCTACTGTGTCTGTTATCAAGTTTGGCTTCTGGGTTAATTGGGTGAGGAATTCATGAATCTTTAATTTCCTCTGCAAGGCAGGTACATGGATTCATAGCCACCACACACTAACTGTATGTTTTTGGGGTTACTTTAATAACGGTACCTACTGTGAGGAAATAGCACCTGGGGAAACTTTCTCCCAACCGTTTAACCATCTTTTTGGGTCTGCTCCACCAGTTTTCAAAGGGTTAAGATCCTCTCTAAGTGCTAATGATATCATACAATGGGTGGTGTTGCTGATAGTCCTGTTATATTTAGCACTCAGAGATAAGGGAAGATTAACCTGGATAACTACCCTCACACCTACACCAGAGACTAGGGATGCTCCTGCAGAACCTGACACTGCCCCAGAGACTCGAGATGCTGCTGCTCCAGAGCCTGACCCTGCCCCACAGCCCACATCAGAAATGAACCACCCAGATTGGGTGAGGGTTCTGCTTAAGGAGATACGAGAGATGCTGAAGGAGTGCATTTCCCCAGGTGGTGAGAAACCGGTCCTTTGCCTTGAGGAGGGACAGTCTAATAGTACAGCTGTGGAACCCACAAATGTTACAACTGTCCAGGTTCCAGCTGAACCACAAAGGCAGTCACAGCCAGCAGCAGTTGCCCCAGTAGAAACAAGGAAGTCTAAGATGAAAGCAGAGCACCCTGCAGATAGGGACAGGAATGGAGGAACCTCACAACCCACAGGGGAGCCAGAGATTGCTATCATCACCGAGTCCCTGATGTATGAAAGTCTTCGTAATCTGCATAAAGACATTGTGCGACGAGGGCGTGAGGCTTATACTACCTGGTTACTCCGGGTTTGGGATCTTATGGGTACAGGCGTGCAGCTGGACAGTGGTGAGGCAAGGAACTTGGGACCCTTGACCCAGGACTCGGGTATAAATCAGATTTTTGTAAGGAAACCAGGGTTCCTTTCTCTCTGGGAGTGGCTCTTAATGAGTGTCAGGGAGAGGTTTGTCCACAGGGAGAGAATGCAGGAGCACCATCATAGAATGTGCTGGAAGACCCTCGAGGAAGGGATCCAGCAGCTGAGGGAAGTGGCAGTAGTGGAGGTACTCTTTGGGAGGGATGGACGACACAATAATGACCCCGACAAGGTCAGGTGTACAGGACAAATGCTATGGAGTCTAGCAAATCTTGGGCCATCTCAATACACCACTTTCATTGCAACAATCAATGCTGACGCTCACCGAGAGACAGTTGCCAACAAACTTAGGAATTATGAGAGTATGATTAATGGCCCAATGCAGGCTCATATCTCAGCTGTGATTAAGGAGTTTAAAGAGGAGATAAGGAAGGTTAATGCAGCACCCGTGAGAGTCACAGGCCCCAGAATCAGTGCCAAACAATCCCCAGCTAGAGAGAGAGGGTACACCCCAAGGGCTAATCTGTGGTTCTTCCTGCGTGACCATGGGGAAGACATGGGGAGGTGGGATGGGAAACCCACTTCTGTCCTGGCAGCACGGGTCCGTCAACTCAAGGAGGGAAACTCTAACTGGGGGAGTTCCACCAAAGTGAAGGTAGCCTCAACCTCCCATGACCAAGCTTGTGGGTACGATCTGTCAGACCCCCTTGAAGGGACCTCTAGTATGTATGCCCAGGAAAGGAATAATAACCAGTGTTAGAGGGGCCCTGTCTCTAGCCAGGGAGAGGCACGGGAAAACCAGATCTTCTGGACAGTGTGGATCCGATGGCCTGGCACATCAGAGCCACAAAAATATGATGCTTTAGTTGATACTGGTGCACAGTGTACTCTGATACCATCGGGACATGTGGAGGCAGAGCCTGTTTCCATTGCTGGTGTGACAGGGGGATCACAACAATTGACTCTGGTGGAAGCCAAGGTGAGCCTGACTGGGAAGGAGTGGAAGAAACATCCTATAGTGACTGGCCCAGATGCTCCGTGTATCCTAGGCATAGACTTCCTCCGGAACGGCTATTACAAAGACCCAAAGGGACTCAGGTGGGCTTTTGGAATAGCCGCTGTAGAGGCAGAAGACATTAAGCAATTGAACACCTTGCCTGGACTGTCAGAAAACCCCTCTGCAGTAGGACTCCTAAGGGTGGAAGAACAACGCGTGCCAATTGCGACCTTGACAGTGCACCACCGGCAGTATCAGACGGATCGAGATGCCGTGATCCCCATCCACAAAATGATTCAGGAGCTGGAGAGCCAAGGGGTGGTCAGCAAAACCCACTCACCCTTCAACAGCCCCATCTGGCCTGTGCGCAAATCTGACAAAGAATGGAGATTGACTGTGGACTATCGTGGCTTAAATGAAGTGACTCCACCGCTGAGCGCTGCTGTACCGGATATGCTGGAACTCCAGTACGAGCTGGAGTCCAAGGCAGCAAAGTGGTATGCCACCAGTGATATTGCTAATGCGTTTTTCTCCATTCCTCTGGCAGCAGAATGCAGGCCTCAGTTCGCTTTCACCTGGAGGGGCGTGTAGTACACCTGGAACCGACTGCCCCAGGGGTGGAAACACAGCCCCACCATCTGCCATGGACTGATCCAGACTGCACTAGAAAAGGGTGAGGCTCCAGAACACCTGCAATACATTGATGACATCATTGTGTGGGGGAGCACAGCAGCAGAAGGTGAGAGGATCATCCAGATACTACTAGAAGCTGGCTTCGCCATCAAGAAGAGCAAAGTCAAGGGACCTGCCCGAGAGATCCAGTTCCTGGGAGTGAAATGGCAAGATAGACGGCGCCAGATTCCCACTGAGGTCATCAACAAGATCACAGCTATGTCCCCACCAACCAGCAAAAAGGAAACACAAGCTTTCCTAGGTGCCATAGGTTTCTGGAGAATGCACATCCCCGAGTATAGCCAGATTGTGAGCCCTCTTTATCTGGTTACCCGAAAGAAGAATGATTTCCACTGGGGCCCTGAGCAGCAACAAGCCTTCACCCAGATCAAGCAGGAGATCGCTCATGCTGTAGCCCTTGGCCCGGTCAGGACGGGACCAGAGGTCAAGAATGTGCTCTATTCTGCAGCCGGGAACCATGGGTTGTCCTGGAGCCTTTGGCAGAAAGTGCCTGGGGACACTCAAGGCCAACCACTGGGATTCTGGAGCCGAAGTTACAGAGGGTCTGAAGCCAACTACACTCCCACAGAGAAGGAAATCTTGGCTGCCTTTGAAGGAGTTCAAGCTGCCTCGGAGGTAATTGGCACAGAAGCACAACTCCTCCTGGCACCCTGACTTCCGGTGCTGGGATGGATGTTTAAAGGAAAGGTTCCTACTACCCACCATGCCACTGACGCCACATGGAGCAAATGGATTGCCCTCATCACTCAGCGCACCTGTATTGGAAACCTGAATTGCCCTGGGATTTTGGAGATAATTACGAACTGGCCAGAAAATGAAAACTTTGGTCTCACTGATGACGAGGAGCAAGTGGCAAGGGCTGAAGAAGCTCCACCATACAACCAACTACCAGCAGAGGAGACCTGCTACGCTCTTTTCACTGACGGTTCCTGTCGCATTGTAGGGATGAACCGGAAGTGGAAAGCAGCCGTATGGAGCCCCACACGCCAAGTTGCACAAGGAGAAGGTAGATCAAGCCAACACACTGAACTCAAGGCTGTTCAGCTGGCTCTGGACATTGCTGAAAGGGTGAAGTGGCCAAAGCTCTACCTTTATACTGATTCATGGATGGTAGCCAATGCTCTGTGGGGCTGGCTGGGAAGGTGGAGGAAGGCCAACTGGCAACGTAGAGGAAAGCCAATCTGGGCTGCCGATATATGGAAAGACATTGCCTCTCGGGTGGAAAAGCTAACGGTGAAAGTCCGTCATATAGATGCCCATGTCCCCAAAAGTCGGGCTAATGAGGAGCACCGAAACAACGAGCAGGTAGATCAGGCAGCAAAAATAGAGGTGTCAAAGATAGACTTAGATTGGCACAATAAGGGGGAGTTGTTCCTGGCTCGATGGGCTCATGATGCCTCAGGTCATCAGGGCAGAGATGCCACCCACAAGTGGGCACGAGACCGAGGGGTGGATCTAACCATGGACAGTGTTTCTGAGGTTATCCATGACTGTGAGACGTGTGCTGCCATCAAACAGGCCAAGCGGGTGAAGCCCCTATGGTATGGTAGGCGGTGGTCCAAGTATGGGGAGGCCTGGCAGATTGACTACATCACACTGCCCCAGACAGGCCAAGGCAAGCGCTACGTGCTGACCATGGTGGAAGCCACCACTGGATGGCTGGAGACTTTCCCTGTACCTCATGCCACTGCCCGGAACACCATCTTAGGCTTGGAAAAGCAAGTCCTGTGGAGACACGGCACACCTGAGAGAATTGAGTCTGACAACGGCACCCATTTCAAGAACAGCCTTATCAACACCTGGGCCAGAGAACATGGTATCGAATGGATATATCATATTCCCTATCATGCTCCAGCTGCCGGCAAAGTTGAACGGTGCAACGGACTCCTTAAGACTACCCTAAAGGCACTTGGTGGGGGAACATTTAGAAACTGGGAAATTAACCTGGCAAAAGCAACCTGGATGGTCAACTCCCGAGGGTCTGTCAATCGAGCTGGCCCTGCCCAGTCAGAACCCTTACACACAGTAGATGGAGATAAGGTCCCTGTAGTTCATATGAAAGGTATTTTAGGGAAAACTGTTTGGATTAATCCCACCTCAGGCAAAGACCAACCCATTCGTGGGATTGTCTTTGCTCAAGGACCTGGTTACACTTGGTGGGTAATGCAGAAAGATGGGGAGACCTGCTGTGTACCACAGGGAAACTTGGTCTTAAGTGAGAACTGGGTGTAAGATTTCATTGTGTGCAGATGGAAATAGAATAAAGGGTGGATAATGTCCTGGGTTGTAAGATAAGCTTGTATTCTATTTGCCATCTGTTGGAGGTTGGGCAGGTTTGTTATCTCTTCCAAGAACAATGGTTTGCTCTGAAGAGGTAATGGTTTGTTAATGGGCCATTGACTGACTCACTGCAGGCCTGGTAATGTTACACCATCCCATTGTGAGATGCTCCACCCAGAGGGGGAAGCCAAGCACTCTTTTATTGTATAAAGGGATACCTTTTGGGGGACAGGCAGCTCTCCCTTTACGGGATTCCCAGAGAAGCAGCTCTCTCTCTTTACGGGATTCCCAGAGAAGCAGCCCTCTCTCTTTGCGGGATTCCCAGAGAAGCGGCTCCTTCGGCGGGATTCCCAGAGAAGCGGCTGGAGTGCGGTGAGGCGGCGGCAGCGGAGCTCGGAGGCGGCCCCGGCGCAGAGGAAGACCGGCCCAACTGCCACCAGATCTTCAGAGAAAACTATACCCTTCTAAAGATCACCACTTCAGCTGCAATTCATCAGCCACTGCAAGAGGAGCAGCTGTCATTTCAAATGGACTGCTATTAACACCCCGAATCCTCAGAGTGCCAGGTTGTGGACTTTATCACTAGTTTTGTTTGTACCAATTGCATTTGCCTTTTTAAATTGTTATTTAGTTTCTCCTAGTAAAGAATTGTTACTCCCATTCCCATATCTTTGCCTGAGAGCCTTTTAATTTAAAAATCCTGGTAATTTGGAGGGAGGGGGTTTACCTTCTCCATTGCACAGGAGGCATTTGCCCTCCTTCACAGAATCCTGTCTTGTCAAACCAAGACAGTGCTAATCCTACCTTAATCCACACCCCAATTTTGCCCTCGTAGGTTGCTGTTCCTGCACAACCCCCCCCCCCCACCCCTCTCTAATTTGGGTGTAAAAAACCGTGTCCGGCCGCCCTGGGTCTTCTTGGGGGCTCACTGAATAAACTCAACTTCATTTTACCCCAAGTCCCGTGTCACCTTGCTCTGTCTCTGCGCCAATAAATGGGCAGCAGAGCCCGGGAGGAACGGCTTAATCATCTCCCTCCTCTCCTGTCGCCAAAGCACGCTGCCGCTCTGGGCTAAAGGCGAGGGCGGGACAGACCCCGCGCCACAACACTGAAGGGAAACCATTAGGAAAGAAAATATGTTATATACTAGCAAGTAAACAAGCAATGCTTAAACAATCTAATTTCCTTTAACTGAGGTGAAAACACTGACCTAAATTGCATTGTATTTCCTTCAGTGCATAATTTCAGAAATAGATATTTCATACCATCCTCTGAAGAGCAGAAAGAAAAGTAGTATCCTTTGAAATACATCTTGGTATTTCCCATTCATTCGAGTATAACTCATATATCTGATTTATGTCATCATTTTCATGTACTGTTGGTCACATCATCCTCCAGAGATATACCGACTCCCTATTTTGCTTTACCTTCAGTAGCATATAGTGGTTGACCCTAAATGCTGAACCTGGACTTCTCTGTTCCTGACTACCAGCATCTCTGCACAACAGTCCTGGAGGAGCTCTTACCATGAAACAAAGTCTGTTTCATACTGACTGCTTTAAAATTCACTTTTTCCCCTTTATATTCTGTTGATTTGTGAGTGGAGGATTCCTTTCATGAAGAGTTGAGGGTCCCTTGCAAGGACTCTGATATGTAGAAGGAGCTGGAACTTTCTGATCTCTGGCTTTGTTTTCTGCTTGAATCCTGAATGCATCAACTTGGTAAGTTCTATTTGTTTTAGTTTTGTTTTGCTATGTTTCTCATTTTACATTCTCCATCCTATCTGGCAGAGGTTTTTGAATTCTCTGGCACTTCTACGATATATTGAATGGATATAGAGGGGAAGCTCTTTATTCTCAGAGAATTTTTTATATCAATATTGAATTCCACCTGCACTGTTAAATAATCTAGCATACAGAGGAGTAGGTACTTAAACACCTAAGTTGTGTGTAGCTGTGGTTACCACCAAAATGCCTTGCATAAATTGTGGGCGCATGTCACCTGGTCTTCTAAGCTGATATGGGATAGTTATTCTGCACGCTAAAGAATTTATTGAGAGATGACTGACTTGGGGTGCAGAACACCCCTATGGCACTCATGATGTGCATGGAAAAGTGCATGTGCATGTTTAAATGATGTATGGCATATTACACCTTTTTCCCACATTTCTTCACCTGGAGCTTGCTATACCCAAATCAGGATACTCCTTATTGGCTTCCCTTCTCTTCTCCAGGATGGACAAAGGTGCTCTGCAGACTCCAGAGTGGTTGGCCAACCCTGCCAAGCCTCTAGGTGCAGGTGGAGGGATATAGTCTCCCAGACCCCTCACTCCCACTCAGGGGCAGTTTTCTCTTCTGATCAGCTTCTGGGCCCTGCAAGCTTTCCAGTGTTGGTAATATACACACATGAAGTAATTTCAGGGCAACATTAGGAATTTCATGTTTTGCAGGTTGTTGGAAGTATCTTAAAAGAATTGAAGAGGACTTCATTGACAGCAAATGGGAATGTCCCCAAAGTGGCTGGTTACTGCCTGAAGGGCAGTCAAGCAACAAAGGATAGAATACATTTAGTTTTAGTTGTGAAACATTTTTCTCTTTGCTAGGGGTAATAATTTTTATGTAATTATGTAATTATATTATCATTTTCAGCATGCAATATTCCTACACTGATATTTTACTACCTCTAAAGAAATACATTTTGTTATCCTGTGTCAGATACTCACTACCAGTTTCTCAGCCAGCTAACTAAAAAATTTCAACAGGGGAATAGCCATAGTCTGTCTCCCTGCAGTGAAGTTACGTTTCAAGCATAATGATTTGGGCTTTCTGAAATTTGCTCTAAGTCTGCCATAGTTTTCATGCTTGGTTCCTTACCTCAATTTCCCCATTACTTACTGTTCTCATAGGTTTTCAATTGCCCATTTATCACATTAAATGTTCTGCACTTGTGGGCAATATAAAGTACAAAGTTGTCTCTGACTCCAAAAAAGAAGCTAAATATAAAAAATTATCTAAGCACTTTATGGAAAAAAAAAAAAAAACACTAATCCTCCACATGTATCTACCCTTCAGTCTAAGCCATTGGCTATACAAAGTTATTTGCAGTGCTGTAACTTCTTCAGAAAAACTTAATGAGTAAATGTTCATTGTCGCCTAATAGTGCTTCAGAAATCACAAGCTAAACTACAAAATCTGTTTCAAAAACTGGTTCAAACTTCAGTGTCCACAGAACACCTCTGAGAGACATATACCTGGGTCTTGTGTAAGGGCACCAGCTGGATGCAATGCTCCAAAGCTGTCGAGGTTAAATTAGTTTACTCTGCATGGGCAAATAATCCAAGTACAAACTATTCTTTACCAAAAGACATAATGACCAGTTTTAGGAGATGTCAGTAAGAAAGTCCAGACTGCTACACTCATAAGAGGGTAATAAAGGGCAGCAGTTTCAATTAACACGATTTGTACAAAATCTGTCAAAAGTGTCCTTCAATGACCTTGACAGAATTTCTTGCATTCTATAAACGTATTAGCTACAGTTGCCTTAACTTGTAAAGCTCTCACCTTCAGAAATCTTTCATACTTGCAGCTCCAGTGGACAAAACAGTTCTTCAGTAAGTCTCCACTCATGTCCCAGGAAGGTAATCTTCTACTGCTAAGGGCCAAGAATTCAAATCAACCAGAATTTGTCTTTCACTTGCACTCAGGTAGACATTATTAGAAAATGATCAGACATGGAAAATTAAGAGAAGTTTTCATGCAGAAGCCTTGACCATGATTTCCCTAAAAATGAGCTGAGGAAGTATACATTGGCATACTTTTGTCACTGATATAAATACAGACTAAAACGAGGGGATAGTAACAGTAAAAGGGAAATGTAATTTGCAGTGAAAATCCTGCTTGAAATAGTGGGAAAAAATTATAGTAAAAAAGGGGAATATCTTATTTTTTGGTGCTGAATTGGCAGTTGTGTGTGCATTTATTTTTATGTAGCATTTACTCTTTTAAAAGCCTAAGGTTCGTATTGCTTATTCTTTTAGATACTAGAAATATTAATGCAACCCCAGGGATCTGATTAGACTATAGGTAGTTTTATTCCAATGTAAATTTCAATACCATGAAATTGAGATAATTTTATACATTCAGTTATCTCCTACTTTCCAAAACAAGAGAACTTTCTTTTTCATGCATTTTTGCATCAGAGAGCCTGAAGAGAACACATGTTAAATATCTGGTGCCATACAGGAGCTTTGATTCTTGATGCTTTCAGCTTTCACATCAAATAAAATTGTTATAGCATTAAGTAATGAAAAGCAATGTTTGTATTAAACTGTAGTTATGTTTATTGATTGATGCTAAAATCCAGACAGTGTATTCCCTCTCACATTGTAAATGAGATGAAAGTTGTTTAGCTCAATTTTATTCTTTCAACAAAACCAAGATTTCTCCAGTGTAGTCTGAATCTGTGCTGGTTTAGGAATAGAAACTTGGTGCATCTTCTCTTAAAGATGTTTATATCCTAGCTTTTTACTTCTAAAGTCTGCCCTTTTGAAGGATTTCATGAAGGATTTCATTAAGGATTTTGCTTTCTCATACACAACACATCTGAGTCACAACTTAAACGCTTACCAGAAAGAAAGTTTTAATATATGTGCAAAAGTATGAGGAAAAAAATAATCTCTGCACATGCGGTCATGTTTTGGCAGAATTCCCAGGAGCATTCCTTGACTTCTGAAATATGATAAATTTTATTTGTGAATGGTGTTTTGGCCTCTATAGAGTGAGGAGTAGAGAGTGAAAGCTGGGGGAGCAGAAGAACTGGAGGTGTGTGTATTCTGCATATAGCCAACTTCTCTGGAAGTCCTACACTAGACCTAGTGGGAGCAATACAGTAAGTTTTACTTTGTTAGCTTTTTTATTTGTGAACTTAGTCCTCCTTCCCCTTCTAGAACAAGGTGGGGGGGGGGGTGTCTCAGAATTAAACAATATCCTTAAGAAGGGCCTTTATTATGAGGTCTACAGCAGATAAATAATACTTTGATTCTAAAATCAATGCCTGTCCTGTTTGTTATCTTCTCCCAGGTCTGTGCCTGCATAATTAGAATCTGAAAAACTCTTTCAGGAAAAAAATCATTCCATGTGAATATACCATTTCTTAGGCATGCCTCACATCCAGCTGCTCTCAGGGATGAAACCATGGGCCACGTATTCTTGTTCACAAGACATTTCTATTTTTACACTATCAAATCTTATTAAGTTAGTGATGGAGCAACTTTTTTTTTTCTTTTTTGTGTTTTTAGAACAGCTATCCAGATACAGAAATGATCCTTGAAAACATTTCTCAAGCACTTGATTAGCCATCATTAGTATTTCAAATAATTTCTAGTACAGTGATGTCAGAGTGGTATTTATATTTCTGGGGTCTCCAATCATCCTAGTTCCTTTTAATTGTGTAGTGCTTAGATGACCATTTTTTTTTCCAAAGAAAGATATAATTCATGCTCAGTTCCATTTTTGCTAAGCTTCATTAGGAGTAAAGTTTTCAAGAAGGTACAAATAGGACAGATCCAAGTCTTGGTTTGTCTTTGCCAGAAGGATGAAAAGGGAGATGCTGTGGATCTGCTACTGTCCTTGGGCCATCCACCTATCACCAGTTTGAGACCTCCTGCCACATCCAGTTGGGCTCAATGCCTGCTTGTGAGGTGCTGGCTGAAATCTGGTACTGGATGATTAATAACTAAATAATTCTAATAATTTCAAACTGTCCATACAGAAATACCATGTGGATGCTGCACTGCACAGATGAAAGAAAAAGACCAGTTCAGATCTACTAGTCTTCCGTTCGTGATCAAAATCAGCTACAAATTCAGTATCCCCCCCGGGCACAAAGCTAGTTCATTAACCCACTGTGCTAGGCAGACCTTGCATTGACACCTTGTGCTAATGATTTCTCATGCAAAACCTGTCATTCCAAGTAAGAAGCAGGTTTGTGTCCTTGGAACTGGAACTAGAGAAAATGCCATTGTGATTTAAACAGCAGTGATCAAAAGTAGATAACTCAGCAGGAGTAATTTCCAGACCTTTATACTAATCCAAAATAAGTAAAGTACGTCATGTTCAAAGAAATGAGTTTTGTGTAAGACTTCACCTTTAAGTCTGTGTGTAAAAATATTTTTCATCTAGGCTCAGTGGTTTTCTGCGCATTTCTAAAAGGAGTTAGCAACAGGGGTAGTAAGTAAAACTAGACTATAAAATAAAACCAACACTAGACAACTGTTTGATTATGGTTTTACCAGTTCAAGAAAGAAACCATGTTGAGAAATTGTGGCAAAGTGAAGCAGGTGTAGAGAGGAGACAGACTTGGCTTGGCCTTGGGGTTGAACTCCTGTGACTGGCAACAGCTTGGGCTGTCTCACAATGACAGATGCTCTTAGAGATCATTTGTGCTGTCTGTGTTAATGCTACATTTTGGGACACATTTACTAATACATGTGGAGACTAAAGAAGCGGCAGAAGAGCTTCTACACGGTACCCTCTAGTGCTGAAGAACCAAGATTCTGACTGGATATCAGAGAAAGGTAGGTGTTAACATGTAGGGTGTTAAAAGTATTAAATGTAACTTTCTCTGACAGTTGGAAAATCTTTAAATAAATTACAGAATAAATGTCTGATCTGAAAAGTCACTGAGTAGCAGCATCTGCATTATTGTTAATTGCTAATAAACAAAGATATGCATTCCAGATGCTCAAGAATAGAACTGGACGTGGTGTGAGGAAAATAACACGCTCCTTGCACAGTGTGGATGAATGAAGGCAGAGATCTCTGAAGTTTGCTCTTGCGGAAAGAGGTTTATTGGAGACGCAGGAGGGTCTTGCCTCGTGCTCCCAGGTGCAGCACGTGGCCAGGCCTTGAGAGGGTGGGGGAGGGGAGAGACAAAAGGAGGGTCTAGGAGAGGGGAAGCTCCAAGGGAGAGGAAGAGGTTCCAGGAGAGGGGAAGAGGTTCCAAGAGACCGCGTGGCCCCTCGAAGCCTTCTTATCAGGGGGGCTTTGAGGTGGTTTGGGATGAGGCATATCCAATGGGGTTACATGCACTGATGTTTCAGGGGAGGGTACAGAGGTGTGGGATGAACCATACATCTTTTAGGGGGTGGGATGGAACAGTTCATTTCACCCCGGGACTCATCCGAAGGCAGGGGTGTCATCTGGTAGCTGGGAGAACTGTTCTCATCATAGCTGTATTATTTATGAACAATCATATTTATCTATCATCTGCAACAGTGGGGTTTGTATTATGGTGGGTTTTGCACCTTAACAGGTATCAAGGAATTTTAGGATTTTTGAACTTTACTAGTTTTTGGTCAACAGACATTTCTTTGCATACTTCTATTAAATATGGCTGTAAGAATAGGGAACCAAGTAGGAAAATGCTGTAGCTACACTTCTTTTTCTTTGTCTTTTATACATGTGAACCTGTGCATTGTAATATCTCTTGTTCATTTCAATTGAGTATTGTTTCCCCAGCTAAACATGTGCTATCTGAGTTGTATAACTCCTCCTGGATTTGCTCTGATTTATTAGCTTCCTCTTTTCTCTAGGTCTTTAAATCAGCAGAGGATTTACAAATCACAAAAAACATGTATTTATGAGGAAATTTCAAGCTCACTGGAACAAAAACTTTTATATAAAGCCTTTGCATAATATCCAGAAAAGGACACTCAAAATTTCACAGTGAAGCTGAGCTGTGGTGGGTGGAAGTGCTTTTTTTCATAGTAAAAAAATAGCTGCACTGTGCAACCTGTACTTTAGAATAAATAGCAGAAATATTGCAATGCCCAAACATTCAGCAGGGAAAAGACTAACACTTTCCAAATGGGCTACCTTTTTCAAACTGCCTTCCATTTTGCAGATGATAGCTCCTTCTCTCTGCTTGGGCAGCTCTGGTTCACATCCAAACACAGTGCTCTGGAAAATAATTTGTTGCAGCAATTCCCCTTTATAAATAATCAACAAAAGCTTTTTCTCAAAGAACACCCAGACAGCTGTCAAAAGAGGTGAGATTTGTTTGCAAAGAGAACAAGGACATGTACATGAATGAGGCAGTGGGAAAAGGAAACTTGGTGGCTTAAGGTTAATGTACAGTGCAACAAAACCGTAGGGCATATTTCAGGGGAAAAGTCAAAGGCATTTGAAATATGAGAATAAAATAAATCATATGAATCACTGGGTAATGAAAATGTTATTTTTATTCTAGAATAGCAACTGACCTGGCTTGGAGAAATGTTTCTTTTCTACTCAGCAGTAGAAGATGCAAAAAATGTTTACTTCCAGCTTGTATTGGTTAGAGCATGACAATTATGTTAATTCTTTTCCAAATATTTGTTGTTCTGGTATCAGCCCAAACATGTATAAAGCTATGAAATGTACTCTACAGTCAGTGTTGACACATACCTTTTGAGATCTCATGGATATTCATGTGTATTTTGACTAGAATTTATATAAATATTTATTGTGTTGCAATAAAGGCTTCTGTAGGCTTACACATTAGGGTGAATTATCAGCTCCAAATGACATTACTGACTCCAAATGAATTGTTTTTACTTTCTGTTTTGATAACTACTGTGTTGATTAACATCTAGGAAAACAAAAGTTCAGGAAACAATCCATGACAACTTGATACTCAGTTGTTAGCTCTCAAAGATGCAGAAAATCAATTAGATTTCACTCAAGCTCATCAATATTTCAGAAAAATTTAGGCAAATACATTCTGGATGCAGACTGAAAATTGTGTTTAAATTAAGCCTATGTAAGTAAAAAGTACATTTAGGCATCTTGACTATCAAAGCTAATATATCTTATTATTGCATCTGAAAAAAAAAAAACAAAAACAAAAGAGATTTGTTTCCTTAAACATCACTATGCATATTCTGGAAATGCTAAAGTGTATACTAGCTTTGAGCCTATTTATTTGATTACATTATGTTATCAGAACAAGCCTCACTCAGAACTGACAAGACCTATTAACCTAGCCCTGTAGGTAATCTGCAGAAAAATTTGGAAGCCATAATTATCTAAATTTAAATTTGATATCTAAACGTATGTGCTAGAAAACGGTGCCTGGTTGAGCTACAACTTCAGATGAAAGTTCTCCTAGAAAAAAATGTGAAAAAAAGTAATATAATAAGATGATAGGTACTTCCAAACTGATGCATATTAGAAATAATTTAAAGTGAAGTTAATTAATTTAAGTAAATATTATGAAGAAAATTATTCAATGTTTGAAGACATCTTCTGACTGAAAAAATAGTGTTGTCCAAAATGAAAATTCCATTCTATAAAGCAGAATAAAACTGGGGTTCCAGCCAACAGCTGCAGAAGAATGGTTTCCTGAGCTCTGGATTATGAACAGATACATTTATTCCTAATTGTATTTAGCCATTCAGATGTAGATCAATGTCTGAAACTCTCATAAATCTGAGCTTCTCGTCACAAAGGCAGCAAGAATAACACCCAGATGAGTTAGTAAACAACACTGAGACATTTTCCCCTCAACAGTTTACTCTACCATTTTCTATTTAAAGAAAGTAAAAGCTTAGCAGCATTTAACTTACAATGTTCAGAGTTCCAAACAATGATCTTGAACCCATAACGTGTCTCAAGATAGGTTATGCGCTCAAGACCATCGTTTGACACTGCAAAACCACTAAAAGTTGTGAAGTCTATTGTTCAGAAAATGAGGAACTACCAGAATAAAGTTGTTCCTGTTATTTGCATTCACTCTTCATATGCATTTATCTTATCATTCCTTCTTATGTAACAGCACACAAACTGTTCCATAGGATCCCTGACTCAGTCATGGAAGGGTAATAATTTAGTATTGCCTTTTATCCTCATTGGAAAGGCCCCAGGCCTCACTTAATGCCTACAACACAAAACCATCAGTAAATTACAACTTAATAATTCCCTGACTAATATTTCTATAGTCGTTTCTTCATGGTCTCTAAGACTGGGATTTTCTTACTAACTGTTTAGCCTGCCAGTAACCTCCATAAAATTTTCGCAATTGTCTTTGTCATGAGATTCTGCAACAACTGTAAGCATTTGTGTGATCATCACCTCTGGTAGGAGATATACAGAGCATTCATCTCTCCCATGCTGCAAAGAAAGAGAAGTCATTCTTCAACGGTACAGCCATCTGGCTGAGATGAAGGCTGGTCTTTATATTTCCCTTGTATTTGTGTCATACCCAGCTGGTACCACAATCTGGTGTTTGGGTCTGGCCAGGCTGATGGGGAAGGAGCTGGGAATGCAAAGGGGCTCACGTGCAGCTGAAAAGGCCAGGCACAAGGACCTTTCAGACTAGGAGGCTGCCAATAGGTCCAACAGTGACTCTGCCTGACTCTATTCTCGTAAGATCAAGGACTAGCAGACACTGCGGGATGTACTTTCATCAACTTCTCAAATGCTGCAGAAATGCATCAGGAGACATCAGTCCAAGGTATGAAAATCCTGGCTGGGAAAGCCACTGAGTGAAGATCAGTGAGGAATGATAGGAAAATATATCATATAACTCCACATGGTAGCCCAGAATCTTAAAGATTTGTTATTTAATGATAATAAATTAACATTTTTGGAAAGCTGTACAACACAAACTGCCTTGAGACTACTCCTGCATTGTTCTAGAACACATTGCAGAGATCTGCCAATATTTCAGCCATTTTACTTATATTTCCCATATAATATTTTAGCATAATGCTTTCTTCGAATTTATCACCATCCATTAACAATGTTTTCTCGGTGCATTGAAAGGTGACCATTTCTGCTGCTTTAGTCTTGCAATCCTGGTCTGAAAATAAATTAATACAATGAAAACAGTCTTTAAAACACTAGTTTGTGGCTCTCTGTGCCAGCCCTCCAAGATGCAAGGTGGATTCTCAGCAGCTTAAACAGAGGTAGGAAACTTGAATGCTGTGATTCTGAGTGAATCTTTGGGATCTGCAGTGCTGTGAAGCTTTGAGAGGTATGTGTCTGTCCTGCAATACCAACTGAGTGCCGCTTTGCTAGAGTTTGTGCCTGGATGTTGGAGCAGCTCCTTGTCTTGGCTCGCAATGCAGATTTGAAATTCTGCTCTTCTGACATTCTGAGAAGGCAGGCTGTTGTTACAGTGAAATTCCCCAAAAAAGGGTAAAAGCAATCATCTACAAGTCTTCTAATTATCCTGCATTGTGGTGTAGCTGGTCATAAAACCACCCATTTATCTTTTCATACTATCACACCTTATAACACACAATGTAAGTAACAGAAAGGAGTAAAAAAGCCACTCTTGTGATGCAGAGTAATTGATTATATCATGTGAGATCTTTATTCCACTTTTCTTTTTATAGATTCACTGTAATAGAGTTTGTGCAATATGGAATTCTTATTGCCTTCACTCTTTGAGATGAATCCTGAAATAAATTACCTGCTTTTTCTTAAATACAAGATAGGACAGGACATGATAATTGGACATGTGTATGATCAGTTCTGCACACACAGTGCAGACTTACTCCAACTTACTCTATAGAGTGAAGACTGGAGGAAGAAAAAGGGGGGGAAACATAAACTCTAATACTTTGTCATGAACTCTCTTAATATAATATGCTTCTTTTCTGATTTTCTCTAAAGTATCACACAAAAAGTCATGAGGAAAATAATGCATTTTATCTATTTAGAGGAAAATGAGAAAACAATATACATGAATGCACAAGGGAACTCATATGTACGTAACTGAGAGCAACAGAGCAACGTATCTGTCCATTTCAGAATGTAAAAATGATGGAAAATTTCTTTTAAAAATACATGCAGTAACAGTGTTTCTTCCTGAAAAACATGAATTTGAGCCTAAAATTAAAGGGTGTTTTTTAAAAATTAATTTTAACATGATATTTAAAAATTATCTCCCAAAAAATTTAAAACCATGGAGGTAGCAACCAACTCAGAAAATCTTGCATCTAGTGCAGATAAAATAAATGTAAATAGAAGCTCTTAAGATACAAACAACACAAAATGTGCATTAATGCTAGATGTTTTCAATGAAATATTACATTTCTAAGGGATCACAGAAGTCAAAAAGCCATTAATTTAAAGCTCTATGGGCATTCAGGACATGACTTGGCCACCAACAGTTTTATAGCGTAGTCAAAGTTTTGATTTTCCACAACCAGGTGAAACTTCTCACTTGCTGGGAAGTTGCTCCTCTAGTCAGGAAGGAGTTCCTATTTATTGTTAATCTTGCCTACGAGGAGTTCAGACCAACACACTAAACATGGTATTTTCTTTGCAGTTGGGGGCATGAGGCAGCCATTCCAATGACATGACTGTAAGAATGCCTTTTTCTGCAGGATCGTTAGGTTTGATGGGGAAAATAGGGACACGGACCAACTTATGAAGACGTGAAGAGGTAGTGCACAAAATTTCCATGCCTACCACTGGCTTTAACTCATGTTGGCATCCAGTAGATTACAGCAGTAACTCCTTCAGGAGCTGCCCAGAGGAGGTGGCCCCACCAGAACCAGCAGGGATTCTCAGCCACATTTCAGGAAAGCTCTGGGAAGATAACTACTTCTCATTCTCATTTCTTTCATGGACAGACTTTTAAGAAACAGCATGAGTTGGTTCTTCAGAACAGTGATTTTCTGAAAAGAGGGAGAGTGTGCTCCTCTCTCTTCTTTTCTGAGCACAGAACCAGTATTAAACTAATGTGAGTGTGTAATAGAAAATCTTAATGGTTTTATGCTTTCCAATAGAACTCTTGGAATTGTCTCCCATGGCATTCTCCTGAAGAGGCTGCAGTTCATGTCTTGGACAGGTGCCCACTTCCTTCGGTAAAGAACTGACTGGGTGGCCAAGCCCATAGAGTGGTGTCTAGAGAGTTGCATCCAGTTGGTGCCCAGGGTTCAGTTTTCCATCCAACCCTGTTTAATATCTTTATTGATGATCTGGATGAGGCACTCAAGTGCAGCATCTGTTAGTTCATGGAGCTGAGTGGGTTTGTCTGGAGAGTGGGAAGGATCCACAGAGGGATATGGAGGGGCAGGATTGAAGGGCTGAGCAAATGGTATGAGGTCCAGTAAGGTGACCTTCTGGTCCCTGACCTTCCGTTGTAATATCCCTGTGCAATGCTCCAGGCTGGGGCAATGGCTGGAAAAAGGCCTTGTGGAAAAGGACGTGGGAATGCTTATGAACAGCACCTGAACCTGATCCAGCTGTCTGCCAAGGTGGCCAAGTAGGCCAATGGCATCCTTGTTTGTATCAGTTATCATGGACCCAGTTATAATGGAGAGTGCAGTGCCCCTGTACCTGGCACTGCTGAGGCCACACCTCGAGTGCTTCAAGAAAACTTCTTGATTAAACCTCTATTATTAAAACAAGAAATTAAAAAAAAAAGAAGAAGAAATAAAAGATAATGTCATGGTTTGATACTGGCACAATGCCAGTGCCCCTATGAAAATGTGATCCCTCCCTTGAATGCTGTGAAGTGGAATCTAGAACAGAGCAAAGCAGGCCCAAGCTTAATAACAGAAAAAAAAATTATTAAGCTATTACTACAAAAGAAAAGAGAAAGGAAAAAAAAAAGGAAAAAAGCTACATAAAGATCAAGTGAAAACCTTGCAAAGCATTCCTCCCCCCACTACCTAACTTTAACAAACCACAGCGAGACACAATTTGGACCCCAATCAGGTTCCCACCTTCTAGACAATTGATATTCAGTCTATTGAGGGAACAGAGTCTCTCTTGTGCTACAGACCCTCTAAGAAACACAGCTGCCATATCCTGTGTTTCCATGTCACACATGGCACCGCCCGGAGAAAAGTTTGCCATGGTGACCCTTCTCCTTTCTATGCACAGTGCTTTCACTACTAATGCATGGATGGACAGACTGCTTTTAGGATTTTTTCTTTCAAGGATGCCCTGCCAAGAGGGGAGAAAACAACAGTTTAGTTTTTCATTGTTTGGGACCACAGTCCCCCCTATTTTCCATTTCCCCTGGGGCCGAGGGTTCAAGAACAGAGATCTTCTTCTCTTTTCTTTCCTTTCTAGGACAGGGGGTGCTACTACAAACTCCTTAACCTTTTCTCTGTTCACTCCACTTTTGTCTTTTTCCCAGCTGAAGCAGGTCTCTTGACTCACTGGCATACTCCCAAAATATAGTCTCTCTTGGAGGAGAAGATTGGTTCAGGTTGTGGCTACCATGGAAAAGTCTAGCCAAAAACTACTCCTTGTCCCCCTCCCATCTAAAATTCCTCCTTTTAACATCCCAGGGTCTAAGGTGTCCCTCTTCGTCTCTTTCAAACCGAGGAGAGGAAAGGAAAATTCACAAAGCTTTCATTTCTTAAAGAAGAGTTAAAAGTCTGAACTCCCCAGGGATAGCTCAATGCCCAGACATCCAGCAACTCCCACACACTGGGCACCTTGCAGCTCCCCCCGCTCCTCCTTCCTCGCGGTAGAATTGCTGACAGAACTGCCGATGTCTCTTTTTCTCTCCCTCTCGGGAGAGAAACTCTGGGGGGGGGGGGAACATTCTAGATTTCTTCTACCCTTCCATTTGCAGGGGCCAGCCCGGTTCCAGTCCTTCTACTACCCTTGGGCCTACTTTCATCAGGCCATGAGCCTTCCCCTCCCCCACCCAGCTCATTGCTGGGCAAGGGAGAGTCCTGCACTGCGCGCTGACTAGAACCAAAAAAGAGCGAGTTCCCCTGGGAATTCTGCTTTTAAACCCTCTGTGTTCTCAGAGGCGTGTCCACCTTCAATTGGTCAATATCTAAATTGACCTCTTCCTTCCAGAAAAAATTCTCTTTCCGTGTCAAACCACGACAGATAAATATTTTATTATTTGTGTTTGAGTATGTATGACTATATGTTGGTGGTGACACTTATCACCTTCTTTGTGGAAATTATATACACAAATACCCTGGAAGTGGCAAACAGTTGTCATTTTGAGATTTACAACTGAATCTTGGGAAAATTATTTAGATATGAAAATCAAGGACCTCTAAACCAGCAAACAGTAACGTACCTTGTCTGCAACAATAAGGATGGATAATATGCCCACAGACCTTTTCAGGCTGAGTCATAGTCTTCCCAGGGTTACTTTAGAGTATCACTGTTTCAGACTGCTGGGTCTTTTATAACTAGGCTGCTATCTATTTGTATCTTTATGCAAAATTCACAGCTTAGCAATAAAACTACATTGACTTTCAGAGAGGTTGTCTGTTAAATTTGAGTACAGCATTGCAAACATTTATTTACATCATATGCATGACTGATAAACTGCAGCTGCTACATAGATCCTGGTTAAGCTTTGTCCTTCCTGTTTTTCTGCAGTCCTTTAATATTTGAGGATGCATTTGCGTGATTCAGTCTACTCAAGCACTGAGGGAAGAACTTGTTTAGGTGATAAGGAGGTGCTCTCCACACTTTTAGGTTTTATCTGCTACAGAGTTACCAGTTCCCAAGCATCATGTCTCCTGCTTATTCAGGGTGTTCTGTGACTTTTGCTGCAACTAATTTCTGTCCTATACAGGAATTCAATTTGTACTTTACATTTCCTTTCTTCACAGATTTAGATTTATCTCATGGTCTCTGCTCTTAATTAACTCTCTGGCACAGCTGCTGGACAGAATATAAAAACTCATAGCTGTCCCTGTGTTAGGAGTACACCACCAATCATTTAGCACTTAGATGGTTGCACAGGAGCTATCAGTTTCCACGGCAACTGAGGCCATGGTAATTGATTCCTTGCCAATATGGCATCACCACAGGGTTGGAGGCTAGTAATTTTTTGTATGCTTCCAACAACCCTCTAATTAAAATGGGATTAGAGAATCATCCTTGTGTATGTTCAACAACTGCACCACAATTCATTTTTGTAAATGTCATCTCTGTTCAACACAGTAGTTGGAGTGGTTGTGAAGAAACGGTTGTTTTGCTCCCAGTGTCTTGCAAAAGGGAGGGGAGGGTGGAGAAGAGTAATATGTACCCAGCATTATTTTGATTGCTAAATAAAAAACGTAATCCTTTCACTGATGCACAAGTATTATGCAAATTGTATCCTGTTTCCATATCTGAATCATAAGCAAAGATGGCATAGCTGTTATAAGTCGACTCATTTGTTGATGGCTAACACAGGAAAATGTACTAAGCCTGTCTTCAAAATGCATTAATTAATTTAATGTGTATTAATTATTCATTTGTCAAAAACCTTTAATTCATAGGATTGATTTTAGTACAGTGGAATCTCTTGAAAGCAAAGTAATCCTATTCTCATAATTTTTTTCTTCATGGAGCGTTCCTCAATTCTGATAGTTACCTGGAAATTATTGAAACCTTGCAGATCAGGGACAATGACAGATCTGTAAAATGCAAGAAGACTCCAGATGAAAAGAGAAGCTCCTGGACTTTCGGAGTTAGCTGAGTATGCTGACCAGATGTCAGACATCTACATACTTACTTGCAGAGCAGTCTGCAATGACAATGCAACAAACTTTCTTGCCTCCTTGGTTTTTTGGAAACACCATTGTAAATTGTGTTTAATATTAATTCCTAAGCAGTCCTTGGTGCACTTGATTAACTCAGAATACTCCTCTTCGCTTATTAAAACCAGCAACAAGTAGCATTATTATTATTATTACTATTATTATTATTATTATTATTATTATTATTATTATTATTATTATTATTATTAAATGTGAGTAGGGAGCTCAACTAATTTCATCCAAGACAATGTTGAGCCTATAGATGCTCTACTTGGGCCTAGTTTTAAGTGAAGCATCCTGCCATCTCTGCAAATGGTGATTTTAGCCTATCACACAGGTAAAAATCGAAATGCTATTTACCTTTTTAAATTTTTGGACAAAGTATTACTATGCTTATGAAGGATCATTTGCAGTTTATCTTTTAATAGCCTTTTGTTTATCTCTAGGAGCACTCTGAATGTATATTTATCAAAAATATTTGATAATTAAGAGTTGAAGAGATATTGCTAGTGAAGTGAAATTGTTGATCCCACCTTTTTCTCCTGTTGTGGAAAACTGCTGATTATGGAAAGCAACCGAGGGTTTTTTCCAAAGGTGATTTTTTCCTGGCTCATTGATGAAATGCTGATGCCATACCTAATATTTATCTTGCAGATTTTTTGCAGTTAATAGAAATTACCATCCTAGGTTATGTCTGAAATAGATTCTGAAAGATGTATTTGTACCTCATGTATAGTTTTCTATTTCTGTCTCAGCTGTGGAGCTGTTAGTGATCATATATAACACAGGGAAGGAATACAGAGAGGTCTAAGGGGTTGAGAAAATTAGTGACCTAGTATCTGATCACAGATCGTGTCTCAAAGAGTCTCTCCTGTCATGTGGTCCCCTCTTCTATATTTCTGATGTCTGACAAAGAGTGGAGCATGATTCTACCTCGGGCTGTGACATTAAAGCTTTTGGCTCACTTGCAAAACACAATAAATTGTACATTTTACATTATGTTCTGCTACAAGAGTCTGCCAGACGATCTTGGCAGAAGTACAACTTCATGAGCCATGCTACTTGTACTATTTGTGGAGAATTTTTGAGCACAGACAGTTCTGGCAATCTTTTTAAGGCCTAATGGAAGTCACCTGGGCCAGAAAGGAACTACAAAAGGAGCATCATCCACCACTGTGCACACTTCAGCTCTCTCAGGCTGGCCGTTTGTAGTGAACACAGTGGATAGTCCTAGACAGCAGTTTTCAATCTGTAAAATGAACACTACCTAGTGGTGGGCTTCTCTTTGTCACTGTCCTACCACACTGCCCATTGCTCCCAAGGTGACCTCGGTACAGAGGGCAGGCACAAGTTCTGAGATGAGCTCTTCAAGATAACAAGGTTTATAGAAGACATTACATACTTGAAGTGGAACAAAAGCTAATGCTGGTTTTCATACAGCTGTGAGAAAAGTTGTAAAATCTAGATAAAGTATCCAAAAAGAAAGAAACCAACTTCCAAAATCCACAGGACAAAACAAAGGAGAAAATGAGGCCTTACCAGTGATGGTTCCTCTGTGAGCTATGGTACGATTGAATGGATTTAGGGCCTTCTGTCACAACTTTCATTCCTTCTACTAGGTCTTCAGTGATTAGAACCAACAATGGTATTCACTCAACTACCATCATGCTGACTCTATTGAGATGAAACACCTGCCCTGTATCCTGCAGACTTATCCACTAGCAAGCAGAGGTGATTTGTTCCACCTTGACATTTTTCCTTGTATACTCACAGTGACGGTGGCTGCCTCACAGCATCCTCTTCTAAGTACATGCCACACTATCCATAGGTCCCCTCAGGTGTCTGGCATAAGGAGCTGCTATGCAGACTGGTTTTTTCTAGGGTGAGGGTACCTTACAGGTTTCTTTGCAGGACTTGGCCAATGGGACTCATGACTAGAACTGTTGCTTTTTCCTTCTTTCAGACTGCAGTAAGGACACGGACTTGGCTTTGAATTTTCATTCACCAATAATTCTAGAATTCTTTCCCTGGGCTCCTCTCTTACGTCATTAAAGGAAACTATTTGCTCCATCCTTTCTTTGTCCATCTATTGCAGCAATCCAAATAATTTTTAGAGACTTCTCAATAAAAAAAGCACATTTGCCCATTTCTTTCATATGTGTCTCCCTTAGCATTTGTTTCCAGGGAGAAATTTACAGAATAAAATATAAAATTCCTGTATATAAAATAAACCAGCCAGGCATTTAAAAGCATACAAAAAGATAAGCATGAGATGACTCTAAGATCTGTCGCACTTATGTAGGTGACAGAAATAATTACCTCTAGACATAGCACTGCAATGTGCAGAGTTGGCACACGAAATTGCAAGGTATTGAATGTGATAGGAAATGTGCAACCTGATTATATATGCTAGAATCAAAGTGCTGTAAAACATTTTTTTTTCACTGAGTTTATGAACAAGAATTTAAAGATACCTGTTAATATTTCAAATGCAGTCGAACAACATTAGTAGTTCAAGATGGATTTGGTAATCATCTTGGATTAGGGATTGTATGTGGTGATAAAAGACAATAAATTTTCTAGCAGACAGCAGTAAATGTTCCCTTCTGTTTAAATATTTTTTTTATTTTGCTAGTTTAATTTCTTCTTCCCTGCTGCCTGCTTCAATTTATGTAGGTAGAAAGTGATGGCAGGGCTGGTGGAAGGCGCCACATCCATGACTGTGGAAATTAAATACATTTGGTCACAATCTGTGAAATTTACCCTTTACACAGTGAGGTAATGCAAGGCCTCATCACCAGGAGTTATCTCTACATTGATGCCTCGGAGGAGGTCTTAGTATTGTGAGCATCTCTCTCTCAGCCCAGCTCCACAGCCATTGCTGTGGCAGTGGTGGTCAAGCAAAATCGTCATGGTGTGCTATTGCTGTCACAAATTGAAGTACACAAATTTAAACAGCTGAAAAAACTTGGTTTTTTTCAAATATCTTAGTTGTGATGCCTAACCATTACTTTTCTCCTGAAAAGTGAATTGCTGTGCTGCTGCACTTTTCTGTTCCTGAGGGTTCCAGGCAGAGTACTGGTTCCCTCGCAAACCTACCAAATGTGGTGTCTACCCTCCCTGGGGTACCCAGGAAGTACTCTAGCTGGGACCTTTAGCCGAGAGTTTACGCACAAAATCCCTGTTTGGGAGTAGCACTAAAAATTGATTGAGGACAACAACAGACCTTGATAATTTATGAAAAATTGTACCACTTGAGGTAGGTATAATGCCATAAATAATTTTGTGCCAGACTTTTTCACATTGCAATACTAATTATTGTCACCCTTACATAAATACCAAGAAGGTCTACACTGTGGGACCCTTACTACAAAGATAAATGCAGAAAAAAATCTTTCTGAAAATAGAATGATATTTGCTTTTCTGATGTTAACCCTAACAAATACAGGAGCAATTTAAAATCAAATTAATGACTGTGATTTACCCATCTGGTGCTCCACACAAATTTCTTATCCTGAGTGTGTGCCCACATATCCAAAGTGAACTTCGGTCATTTCTAATAGTCACCTGCTGGGTCGTTTTGCTAAATGCATCAATTTTATGACAGGCAAAATTTCAGCAAATGAAGGTGCCTGGATTGCTTGTCTTATTTTCTCATGGTAACAGTGAAGCCTTTTTGAGCATCTTCTAATACTGTACTTGAAAAGAACTAAAAAATAACCTTGGGAAGAAAACTATTTTGGGTTTAAGATTAAAGTTATTTTTGAGGTTTTTACATATTTAGAAATTAAAAAGTCCTTAAAAACACAACTGTATAGAAAATGTCTCCCCCCAGAACATTTGTATCCTTTGGAGGGGAATATTTTTTCACTTGGCAATGCTGTCAGATATGCTAATTGTTGAAAACCCTATGTGAGTTAGCATATTAGAGATATTTTTATAAGTCAAGGTACTATTTCAGTAGTTCCAAACCAGGTGATGATTTGCAAGTATACGAATTGTGTTTATTTTCCTTTTAAAATAGGTCTTTTTCTTTTAATGATGTATCACTGCAGCAGCAAGTTAGAAGTTTTGTTTTTGACAGAAAGTTTTTAGTGTCAAAACAATTTCTTGGTTGTTACCAAGCTGAAAAATCTAGGCAGACGTGATGAAGCTGATAAGATCTCAGGTGGAGCTAAAGAAGCAGAACAGACAATACACTAGCCCAGAAGCTATTAAAAGAATGTCACAGAATATTTTTTATTCATTTCTTCTGCCTCATTTTCCTAAAATTATTTGTTTCAACTCTGCCAAACAGACAGTTGAAAACTTCTCATACAAAACAATTTTTCTATCAGAGAATAATTTTCTGGTCAAATTTCTAATGTTTGCAGACACATTTTTATTTCTGTGAAGCTATGCTAAGTGAGATAGGGTTTTGAATTTTGCCAGCAGCTCTCTTTACTCTCTTTATTCTACCTGCTGGAGATTAAATTCTTCTCAGACTTCAGTTTATTGTGTAAGTGGGAATTGGATGTTTTCTGGGTTTTCACGTTTCAAAGAGGATTCTAGCTGCCAGTCATAAAAATGAGCTGGAAGTCAAGGCCTGTAATTTGCTAG
Organism: Lonchura striata; assembly: GCF_050655825.1. NCBI lineage: Eukaryota > Metazoa > Chordata > Aves > Passeriformes > Estrildidae > Lonchura > Lonchura striata. The sequence continues at coordinate 35,872,544 of NC_140740.1, forward strand.
CTCAGAGCTTTGGAATTAGCACTTCTAGGATTTGTAGATTCCAACTATTACTGAAGACCCAGCTTTCCCACACACCACAAAGCTTAACTAGAATATTTTAAAATTCACATTCCGTCACTTCCTAGGGTTGTGCATTTTTTTGCTCTTGATGTTTTGTTTAGCTTTTTCTAAAGGTAAAATTCATAACTTCAACCTTATAATGAAGTTCAAAAATTCCTAAATCACTTTAATTTAATTCTTCAAAATTAAAATATGTTCTAACTTCTTTAAATCATTCTGCAGTTATTTTCAATTCACTGCTGGTATGCTTATGGCAGGTGTTCCAGGACCACTTTCCTGCGTTTTGACTTCGTCCTGATGCAGTCCCTCCTGGGAAATTCTTGCCCCTCCACTGAGGCTGCGAGATGCAGAGAACGCGATGGCAGCTGCAGAATAGAAGGGCTGCGCTGAATTTGTCGGAAAGCAAGAGCATAAACAGCGCCTTGTGTTTGGGAATGAGCAGCTGCTGGATTTTGCAATTGCCTTCACTGTGCACCTAATGACAGGGTGGGATGTGCTTGCTAAAACAACGAGCTGGTCTGGAGCAGGCAGAGAGCACGGCCTTCTGACAGCACTTTGCAGCTTACCAAGGAAAGAGCAGTGCTTTTAGAGCGTTCCACAAATCCGTGTCTCTGGGCAAGAGCGTGATTAGTCCTCTGTGCTGGTAAGCTTTCTCTCTGCGAAACACACTGGCAAAGCTTTTCGCTACGATGCAGTCCACTAGGGACACAGACTTGGGGCTCTCCGGAGCGTTCCGGAGGGAAGTGCCGCTCCCCGGCGTCTTTCTGCTGAAGCCGCGCTTCGGAGCCTGCACCTGCCGCTGCCCTCATCTGTGCACGAAGCAGCCGCTTCTTCGCTTCCGGGAGCCACAGAGAGCGGTGGCTTGTACGAGGCGAAGAACGAGGCCGGCTTGTGTGCGCATTCTTCGGACTGCTAAAGGACAGTGGCTGCAGCTCCCTGCCCCTTCAATTCACTGCTGGCATGCTTATGGCAGGTGTTCCAGGACTACTTTCCTGCGTTTTGACTTCGCCCTGATGCAGTCCCTCCTGGGAAATTCGTGCTCGTCCCCTGAGGCTCCGGGATGCAGAGGCCTCGGTGGCAGCTGCAGAAAAGAAGGACTGCGCTGAATTTGTCGGGAAGCAAGAGCATAAACAGCGCTTTCTCTTTGGGAATGAGCAGCTGCAGGATTTTGCAATTGCCTTCACGGTGCACTGAATGCCAGGCTGGGATGTGCGCGCTAAAAACTACGAGCTGGGCAGGAGCAGGCAGACAGCACGGCCATCCGACAGCACTTTGCAGCTTGCCCAGGAAAGAGCAGTGTTTTTGGAGCGTTTCACAAATCCGTGTCTCTGGGCAAGAGCGGGATAAGTCCGCTGTGCTGGTAAGGCTTTTCCCTGCGAGACACACTGGCAAAGCTTTTCGCTACGATGCAGTCCACTCAGGACGCAGACTACAGCTGTCCGGAGCTGTCCGGAGAGAGGTGCCGCTCCCCGGCGTCTTTTTGCCGAAGCCGCGCTTCGGAGCCTGCACCTGCCTCTGCCCTCATCTGTGCACAAAACAGCCACTTCTTCACCTCCGAGAGCCGCAGAGAGCGGTGGCTTATACGAGGCGAAGAACGAGGCCGGCTTGTGTGCGCATTCTTCGGACTGCTTAAGGACAGTGGCTGCAGCTCCCTGCCCCTTCAATTCACTGCTGGCATGCTTATGGCAGGTGGTCCTGGACTACTTTCCTGCGTTTTGACTTCGTCTTGATGCAGTCCCTCCTGGGAAATTTGTGCTCGTCCACTGAGGCTCCGATATGCAGAAGCCTCGGAGGCAGCTGCAGAAAAGAAGGGCTGCGCCGAATTTCTCGGGAAGCAAGATCATAAACAGAGCCTTGTGTTTGGGAATGAGCAGCCGCTGGATTTTGGCAATTGCCTTCACTGTGCACCTAATGGCAGGGTGGGATTTTCATGCCACAACAGCGAGCTGGGCAGGAGCAGGCAAAGGGCACGGCCATCCGACAGCACTTTGCAGCTTGCCCAGGAAAGAGCAGTGTTTTTGGAGCGTTCCGCATACGTGTCTCTGGGCAAGAGCGTGAATAGCCATCTGTGCTGGTAAACTTTCTCTCTGCGAAACACACTGGCATAGCTTTTCGCTACGATGCAGTCCACTAGGGACACAGACTTGGGGCTCTCCGGAGCGTTCCGGAGAGGAGTGCCGGTCGCCGGGGTCTTTTGGCCGATGACACGCTGCGGAGCTTAGGGCTGCGGCTCTGGTGTGCTGAGCGCAAAGTAGCCGCTTCTTCGCCTTTGAGAGCCGGAGAGAGTTGTGGTGTCTAAGAGGCGAAAAAGCAAACCATAGGCAGCCGGGCCCGTGTGTGCAGCCTTCGTGCTGCTAGAGAAGGCTGCCTGCAGCTCCATGCCCTTTCAATTCACTGCTGGCATGCTTATGGCAGGTGTTCCAGGACTACTTTCCAGCGTTTTGACTTCGTCCTGATGCAGTCCCTTCTGGGAAATTCGTGCTCGTCCCCTGAGGCTCCGGGATGCAGAGACCTCGGTGGCAGCTGCAGAAAAGAAGGACTGCGCTGAATTTGTCGGGAAGCAAGAGCATAAACAGCGCCTTGTGTTTGGGAATGAGCAGCTGCTGGATTTTGCAATTGCCTTCACTGTGCACTGAATGCCAGGCTGGGATGTGCGCGCTTAAAATTACGAGCTGGGCAGGAGAAGGAAAAGAGCACGGCCATCTGAGAGCATTTCCTAGCCTGCCCAGGAAAGAGCAGTGTCTTTGGAGCGTTCCGCAAATCCGTGTCTCTGGGCAAGAGCGTGATTAGTCCTCTGTGCTGGTAAGCTTTTTCCCTGCGAGACACACTGGCAAAGCTTTTCGCTAAGATGCAGTCCTGTCTGGACGCAGACTACGGCAGTCCGGAGCTGTCCGGAGGGAAGTGCCGCTCCCCGGCGTCTTTCTGCCGAAGCCACGCTTCGGAGCCTGCACCTGCCGCTGCCCTCATCTGTGCATGAAACAGCCGCTTCTTCACCTCCGAGAGCCACAGAGAGCGGTGGCCTGTACGAGGCGAAGAATGAGGCCGGCGCACACCTACCTCTGCCCTCATCTCTGCACGAAGCAGCCGCTTCTTCACCTCTGAGAGCCGCAGAGAGAGGTGGCCTGTACGAGGCGAAGAACGAGGCCGGCTTGTGTGCGCATTCTTTGGACTGCTGAAGGACAGTGGCTGCAGCTCCCTGCCCCTTCAATTCACTGCTGGCATGCTTATGGCAGGTGGTCCTGGACTACTTTCCTGCGTTTTGATTTTGCCCTGATACAGTCCCTCCTGGGAAATTCGTGCTCGTCCCCTGAGGCTCCGGAATGCAGAAGCCTCGGAGGCAGCTGCAGAAAAGAAGGGCTGCGCCGAATTTGTCGGGAAGGAAGAGAATAAACAGCACTTTCTGTTTGGGAATGAGCAGCTGCAGGATTTTGCAATTGCCTTCACGGTGCACTGAATGCCAGGCTGGGATGTGCGCGCTAAAAACTACGAGCTGGGCAGGAGCAGGCAGACAGCACGGCCATCCGACAGCACTTTGCAGCTTGCCCAGGAAAGAGCAGTGTTTTTGGAGCGTTTCAAAAATCCGTGTCTCTGGGCAAGAGCGGGATAAGTCCGCTGTGCTGGTAAGGCTTTTCCCTGCGAGACACACTGGCAAAGCTTTTCGCTACGATGCAGTCCACTCAGGACGCAGACTACAGCTGTCCGGAGCTGTCCGGAGGGAGGTGCCGCTCCCCGGCGTCTTTCTGCCGAAGTCGCGCTTCAGAGCCTGCACCTGCCTCTGCCCTCATCTGTGCACAAAACAGCCGCTTCTTCACCTCCGAGAGTCGCAGAGGGAGGTGGCTTGTACGAGGCGAAGAACGAAGCCGGCTTGTGTGCGCATTCTTCGGACTGCTAAAGGACAGTGGCTGCAGCTCCGTGCCCCTTCAATTCACTGCTGGCATGCTTATGGCAGGTGTTCCAGGACTACTTTCCTGCGTTTTGACTTCGTCCTGATGCAGTCCCTCCTGGGAAATTCGTGCTCGTCCCCTGAGGCTCCGGGATGCAGAGGCCTCGGTGGCAGCTGCAGAAAAGAAGGTCTGCGCTGAATTTGTCGGGAAGCAAGAGCATTAACAGCGCCTTGTGTTTGGGAATGAGCAGCTGCTGGATTTTGCAATTGCCTTCACTGTGCACTGAATGCCAGGCTGGGATGTGCGCGCTTAAAATTACGAGCTGGGCAGGAGAAGGAAAAGAGCACGGCCATCTGAGAGCATTTCCTAGCCTGCCCAGGAAAGAGCAGTGTCTTTGGAGCGTTCCGCAAATCCGTGTCTCTGGGCAAGAGCGTGATTAGTCCTCTGTGCTGGTAAGCTTTTTCCCTGCGAGACACACTGGCAAAGCTTTTCGCTAAGATGCAGTCCGCTCAGGACGCAGACTACGGCTGTCCGGAGCTGTCCGGAGGGAAGTGCCGCTCCCCGGCGTCTTTCTGCCGAAGCCACGCTTCGGAGCCTGCACCTGCCGCTGCCCTCATATGTGCATGAAACAGCCGCTTCTTCACCTCCGAGAGCCACAGAGAGCGGTGGCCTGTACGAGGCGAAGAACGAGGCCGGCGCACACCTACCGCTGCCCTCATCTCTGCACGAAGCGGCTGCTTCTTCACCTCTGAGAGCCGCAGAGAGAGGTGGCCTGTACGAGGCGAAGAACGAGGCCGGCTTGTGTGCGCATTCTTTGGACTGCTAAAGGACAGTGGCTGCAGCTCCCTGCCCCTTCAATTCACTGCTGATATGCTTATGGCAGGTGGTCCTGGACTACTTTCCTGCGTTTTGATTTTGCCCTGATACAGTCCCTCCTGGGAAATTCGTGCTCGTCCCCTGAGGCTCCGGGATGCAGAGGCCTCAGGGGCAGCTGCAGAAAAGAAGGACTGCGCTGAATTTGTCGGGAAGCAAGAGCATAAACAGCACTTTCTGTTTGGGAATGAGCAGCTGCAGGATTTTGCAATTGCCTTCACGGTGCACTGAATGCCAGGCTGGGATGTGCGCGCTAAAAACTACGAGCTGGGCAGGAGCAGGCAGACAGCACGGCCATCCGACAGCACTTTGCAGCTTGCCCAGGAAAGAGCAGTGTTTTTGGAGCGTTTCACAAATCCGTGTCTCTGGGCAAGAGCGGGATAAGTCCGCTGTGCTGGTAAGGCTTTTCCCTGCGAGACACACTGGCAAAGCTTTTCGCTATGATGCAGTCCACTCAGGACGCAGACTACAGCTGTCCGGAGCTGTCCGGAGGGAGGTGCCGCTCCCCGGCGTCTTTCTGCCGAAGTCGCGCTTCGGAGCCTGCACCTGCCGCTGCCCTCATCTGTGCACGAAACAGCCGCTTCTTCACCTCCGAGAGTCGCAGAGAGAGGTGGCTTATACGAGGCGAAGAACGAAGCCGGCTTGTGTGCGCATTCTTCGGACTGCTAAAGGACAGTGGCTGCAGCTCCCTGCCCCTTCAATTCACTGCTGGCATGCTTATGGCAGGTGTTCCAGGACTACTTTCCTGCGTTTTGACTTCGTCCTGATGCAGTCCCTCCTGGGAAATTTGTGCTCGTCCACTGAGGCTTCAGAATGCAGAAGCCTCGGAGGCAGCTGCAGAAAAGAAGGGCTGCGCCGAATTTCTTGGGAAGCAAGATCATAAACAGAGCCTTGTGTTTGGGAATGAGCAGCCGCTGGATTTTGTAATTGCCTTCATGTGCACTGAATGCCAGGCTGGGATTTTCATGCCACAACAACGAGCTGGGCAGGAGCAGGCAGAGAGCACGGCCATCCAACAGCACTTTGCAGGTTGCCCAAGAAAGAGCAGTGTTTTTGGAGCGTTCCGCAAATCCGTATCTCTGGGCAAGAGCGGGATAAGTCCGCTGTACTGGTAAGCTTTTTCCCTGCGAGACACACTGGCAAAGCTTTTCGCTACGATGCATTCCACTCAGGACTCAGACTACGGCTGTCCGGAGCTGTCCGGAGGGAAGTGCCGCTCCACGGCGTCTTTCTGCCGAAGCCGCGCTTCGGAGCCTGCACCTGCCGCTGCCATCAGCTGTGCAGGAAACAGCCGCTTCTTCACCTCCGAGGGTCGCAGAGAGCGGTGGCTTGTACGAGGCGGAGAACGAGGCCGGCTTGTGTGCGCATTCTTCGGACTGCTGAAGGACAGTGGCTGCAGCTCCCTGCCCCTTCAATTCACTGCTGGCATGCTTATGGCAGGTGTTCCAGGACTACTTTCCTGCGTTTTGACTTCGTCCTGGTGCAGTCCCTCCTGGGAAATTCGTGCTCGTCCCCTGAGGCTCCGGGATGCAGAGGCCTCGGTGGCAGCTGCAGAAAAGAAGGTCTGCGCTGAATTGGTCGGGAAGCAAGAGCATTAACAGCGCCTTGTGTTTGGGAATGAGCAGCTGCTGGATTTTGGTAATTGCCTTCACTGTGCGCTGAATGCCAGGATGGGATATGCGCGCTTAAAACTACGAGCTGGGCAGGAGCAGGCAGACAGCACGGCCATCCGACAGCACTTTGCAGCTTACCCAGGAAAGAGCAGTGTTTTTGGAGCGTTCCACAAATCTGTGTCTCTAGGCAAGAGCGGGATAAGTCCGCTGTGCTGGTAAGCTTTTTCCCTGCGAGGCACACTGGCAAAGCTTTTCGCTAAGATGCAGTCCACTCAGGACTCAGACTACGGCTGTCCGGAGCTGTCCGGAGGGAAGTGCCGCTCCCCGGGGTCTTTCTGCCGAAGCCGCGCTTCGGAGCCTGCACCTGCCGCTGCCCTCATCTGTGCACGAAACAGCCGCTTCTTCACCTCCGAGAGCCGCAGAGGGAGGTGGCTTATACGAGGCGAAGAACGAGGCCGGCTTGTGTGCGCATTCTTCGGACTGCTAAAGGACAGTGGCTGCAGCTCCCTGCCCCTTCAATTCACTGCTGGCATGCTTATTGCAGGTGGTCCTGGACTACTTTCCTGCGTTTTGACTTCGTCCTGGTGCAGTCCCTCCTGGGAAATTTGTGCTCGTCCACTGAGGCTCCGGAATGCAGAAGCCTCGGAGGCAGCTGCAGAAAAGAAGGGCTGCGCCGAATTTGTCGGGAAGCAAGAGCATAAACAGAGCCTTGTGTTTGGGAATGAGCAGCCGCTGGATTTTGGCAATTGCCTTCACTGTGAACCTAATGGCAGGGTGGGATTTTCATGCCACAACAACGAGCTGGGCAGGAGCAGGCAAAGGGCACGGCCATCCGACAGCACTTTGCAGCTTGCCCAGGAAAGAGCAGTGTTTTTGGAGCGTTCCGCATACGTGTCTCTGGGCAAGAGCGTGAATAGCCATCTGTGCTGGTAAACTTTCTCTCTGCGAAACACACTGGCATAGCTTTTCGCTACGATGCAGTCCCCTAGGGACACAGACTTGGGGCTCTCCGGAGCGTTCTGGAGAGGAGTGCCGGTCGCCGGGGTCTTTCGGCCGATGACACGCTGCGGAGCTTAGGGCTGCGGCTCTGGTGTGCTGAGCGCAAAGTAGCTGCTTCTTCGCCTTTGAGAGCCGGAGAGAGTTGTGGTGTCTAAGAGGCGAAAAAGCAAACCATAGGCAGCCGGGCCCGTGTGTGCAGCCTTCGTGCTGCTAGAGAAGGCTGCCTGCAGCTCCATGCCCTTTCAATTCACTGCTGGCATGCTTATGGCAGGTGTTCCAGGACTACTTTCCAGCGTTTTGACTTCGTCCTGATGCAGTCCCTCCTGGGAAATTCGTGCTCGTCCCCTGAGGCTCCAGGATGCAGAGACCTCGGTGGCAGCTGCAGAAAAGAAGGACTGCGCTGAATTTGTCGGGAAGCAAGAGCATAAACAGCGCCTTGTGTTTGGGAATGAGCAGCTGCTGGATTTTGCAATTGCCTTCACTGTGCACTGAATGCCAGGCTGGGATGTGCGCGCTTAAAATTACGAGCTGGGCAGGAGAAGGAAAAGAGCACGGCCATCTGAGAGCATTTCCTAGCCTGCCCAGGAAAGAGCAGTGTCTTTGGAGCGTTCCGCAAATCCGTGTCTCTGGGCAAGAGCGTGATTAGTCCTCTGTGCTGGTAAGCTTTTTCCCTGCGAGACACACTGGCAAAGCTTTTCGCTAAGATGCAGTCCTGTCAGGACGCAGACTACGGCTGTCCGGAGCTGTCCGGAGGGAAGTGCCGCTCCCCGGCGTCTTTCTGCCGAAGCCACGCTTCGGAGCCTGCACCTGCCGCTGCCCTCATCTGTGCACGAAACAGCCGCTTCTTCACCTCCGAGAGCCACAGAGAGCGGTGGCCTGTACGAGGCGAAGAACGAGGCCGGCGCACACCTATCGCTGCCCTCATCTCTGCACGAAGCAGCCGCTTCTTCACCTCTGAGAGCCGCAGAGAGAGGTGGCCTGTACGAGGCGAAGAACGAGGCCGGCTTGTGTGCGCATTCTTTGGACTGCTAAAGGACAGTGGCTGCAGCTCCCTGCCCCTTCAATTCACTGCTGGCATGCTTATGGCAGGTGGTCCTGGACTACTTTCCTGCGTTTTGATTTCGCCCTGATACAGTCCCTCCTGGGAAATTCGTGCTCGTCCACTGAGGCTCCGGGATGCAGAGGCCTCAGGGGCAGCTGCAGAAAAGAAGGACTGCGCTGAATTTGTCGGGAAGCAAGAGCATAAACAGCGCTTTCTCTTTGGGAATGAGCAGCTGCAGGATTTTGCAATTGCCTTCACGGTGCACTGAATGCCAGGGTGGGATGTGCGCGCTAAAAACTACGAGCTGGGCAGGAGCAGGCAGACAGCACGGCCATCCGACAGCACTTTGCAGCTTGCCCAGGAAAGAGCAGTGTTTTTGGAGCGTTTCACAAATCCGTGTCTCTGGGCAAGAGCGGGATAAGTCCGCTGTGCTGGTAAGCTTTTTCCCTGCGAGGCACACTGGCAAAGCTTTTCGCTAAGATGCAGTCCACTCAGGACGCAGACTACGGCTGTCCGGAGCTGTCCGGAGGGAAGTGCCGCTCCCCGGGGTCTTTCTGCCGAAGCCGCGCTTCGGAGCCTGCACCTGCCTCTGCCCTCATCTGTGCACGAAACAGCCGCTTCTTCACCTCCGAGAGCCGCAGAGAGCGGTGGCTTATACGAGGCGAAGAACGAGGCCGGCTTGTGTGCGCATTCTTCGGACTGCTAAAGGACAGTGGCTGCAGCTCCCTGCCCCTTCAATTCACTGCTGGCATGCTTATGGCAGGTGGTCCTGGACTACTTTCCTGCGTTTTGACTTCGTCCTGGTGCAGTCCCTCCTGGGAAATTTGTGCTCGTCCACTGAGGCTCCGGAATGCAGAAGCCTCGGAGGCAGCTGCAGAAAAGAAGGGCTGCGCCGAATTTGTCGGGAAGCAAGAGCATAAACAGAGCCTTGTGTTTGGGAATGAGCAGCCGCTGGATTTTGGCAATTGCCTTCACTGTGCACCTAATGGGAGGGTGGGATTTTCATGCCACAACATCGAGCTGGGCAGGAGCAGGCAAAGGGCACGGCCATCCGACAGCACTTTGCAGCTTGCCCAGGAAAGAGCAGTGTTTTTGGAGCGTTCCGCATACGTGTCTCTGGGCAAGAGCGTGAATAGCCATCTGTGCTGGTAAACTTTCTCTCTGCGAAACACACTGGCATAGCTTTTCGCTATGATGCAGTCCACTAGGGACACAGACTTGGGGCTCTCCGGAGCGTTCTGGAGAGGAGTGCCGGTCGCCGGGGTCTTTCGGCCGATGACACGCTGCGGAGCTTAGGGCTGCGGCTCTGGTGTGCTGAGCGCAAAGTAGCCGCTTCTTCGCCTTTGAGAGCCGGAGAGAGTTGTGGTGTCTAAGAGGCGAAAAAGCAAACCATAGGCAGCCGGGCCCGTGTGTGCAGCCTTCGTGCTGCTAGAGAAGGCTGCCTGCAGCTCCATGCCCTTTCAATTCACTGCTGGCATGCTTATGGCAGGTGTTCCAGGACTACTTTCCAGCGTTTTGACTTCGTCCTGATGCAGTCCCTCCTGGGAAATTCGTGCTCGTCCCCTGAGGCTCCAGGATGCAGAGACCTCGGTGGCAGCTGCAGAAAAGAAGGACTGCGCTGAATTTGTCGGGAAGCAAGAGCATAAACAGCGCCTTGTGTTTGGGAATGAGCAGCTGCTGGATTTTGCAATTGCCTTCACTGTGCACTGAATGCCAGGCTGGGATGTGCGCGCTTAAAATTACGAGCTGGGCAGGAGAAGGAAAAGAGCACGGCCATCTGAGAGCATTTCCTAGCCTGCCCAGGAAAGAGCAGTGTCTTTGGAGCGTTCCGCAAATCCGTGTCTCTGGGCAAGAGCGTGATTAGTCCTCTGTGCTGGTAAGCTTTTTCCCTGCGAGACACACTGGCAAAGCTTTTCGCTAAGATGCAGTCCTGTCAGGACGCAGACTACGGCTGTCCGGAGCTGTCCGGAGGGAAGTGCCGCTCCCCGGGGTCTTTCTGCCGAAACCGCGCTTCGGAGCCTGCACCTGCCTTTGCCCTCATCTGTGCACGAAACAGCCGCTTCTTCACCTCCGAGAGTCGCAGAGAGAGGTGGCTTGTACGAGGCGAAGAACGAAGCCGGCTTGTGTGCGCATTCTTCGGACTGCTAAAGGACAGTGGCTGCAGCTCCGTGCCCCTTCAATTCACTGCTGGCATGCTTATGGCAGGTGTTCCAGGACTACTTTCCTGCGTTTTGACTTCGTCCTGATGCAGTCCCTCCTGGGAAATTCGTGCTCGTCCCCTGAGGCTCCGGGATGCAGAAGCCTCGGTGGCAGCTGCAGAAAAGAAGGGCTGCGCTGAATTTGTCGGGAAGCAAGAGCATAACCAGCGCCTTCTGTTTGGGAATGAGCAGCTGCTGGATTTTGCAATTGCCTTCATGTGCACTGAATGCCAGGCTGGGATTTTCATGCCACAACAACGAGCTGGGCAGGAACAGGAAAAGAGCACGGCCATCGGACAGCAATTTGCAGCTTGCCCAGGAAAGAGCAGTGATTTTGGAGCGTTCCGCAAATCCGTGTCTCTGGGCAAGAGAGTGATTAGTCCTCTGTGCTGGTAAGCTTTCTCTCTGCGAGGCACACTGGCAAAGCTTTTCGCTACGATGCAGTCCACTCAGGACGCAGACTACGGCTGTCCGGAGCTGTCCGGAGGGAAGTGGCGCTCCCCGGCGTCTTTCTGCCGAAGCCGCGCTTCGGAGCCTGCACCTGCCACTGCCCTCATCTGTGCACGAAGCAGCCGCTTCTTCACCTCCGAGAGCCGCAGAGAGCGGTGGCTTGTACGAGGCGAAGAACGAGGCCGGCTTGTGTGCGCATTCTTCGGACTGCTAAAGGACAGTGGCTGCAGCTCCCTGCCCCTTCAATTCACTGCTGGCATGCTTATGGCAGGTGTTCCAGGACTACTTTCCTGCGTTTTGACTTCGTCCTGATGCAGTCCCTCCTGGGAAATTCGTGCTCGTCCCCTGAGGCTCCGGGATGCAGAGGCCTCGGTGGCAGCTGCAGAAAAGAAGGTCTGCGCTGAATTGGTCGGGAAGCAAGAGCATTAACAGCGCCTTGTGTTTGGGAATGAGCAGCTGCTGGATTTTGGTAATTGCCTTCACTGTGCGCTGAATGCCAGGATGGGATATGCGCGCTTAAAACTACGAGCTGGGCAGGAGCAGGCAGACAGCACGGCCATCCGACAGCACTTTGCAGCTTACCCAGGAAAGAGCAGTGTTTTTGGAGCGTTCCACAAATCTGTGTCTCTAGGCAAGAGCGGGATAAGTCCGCTGTGCTGGTAAGCTTTTTCCCTGCGAGGCACACTGGCAAAGCTTTTCGCTAAGATGCAGTCCACTCAGGACTCAGACTACGGCTGTCCGGAGCTGTCCGGAGGGAAGTGCCGCTCCCCGGGGTCTTTCTGCCGAAGCCGCGCTTCGGAGCCTGCACCTGCCGCTGCCCTCATCTGTGCACGAAACAGCCGCTTCTTCACCTCCGAGAGCCGCAGAGGGAGGTGGCTTATACGAGGCGAAGAACGAGGCCGGCTTGTGTGCGCATTCTTCGGACTGCTAAAGGACAGTGGCTGCAGCTCCCTGCCCCTTCAATTCACTGCTGGCATGCTTATTGCAGGTGGTCCTGGACTACTTTCCTGCGTTTTGACTTCGTCCTGGTGCAGTCCCTCCTGGGAAATTTGTGCTCGTCCACTGAGGCTCCGGAATGCAGAAGCCTCGGAGGCAGCTGCAGAAAAGAAGGGCTGCGCCGAATTTGTCGGGAAGCAAGAGCATAAACAGAGCCTTGTGTTTGGGAATGAGCAGCCGCTGGATTTTGGCAATTGCCTTCACTGTGAACCTAATGGCAGGGTGGGATTTTCATGCCACAACAACGAGCTGGGCAGGAGCAGGCAAAGGGCACGGCCATCCGACAGCACTTTGCAGCTTGCCCAGGAAAGAGCAGTGTTTTTGGAGCGTTCCGCATACGTGTCTCTGGGCAAGAGCGTGAATAGCCATCTGTGCTGGTAAACTTTCTCTCTGCGAAACACACTGGCATAGCTTTTCGCTACGATGCAGTCCCCTAGGGACACAGACTTGGGGCTCTCCGGAGCGTTCTGGAGAGGAGTGCCGGTCGCCGGGGTCTTTCGGCCGATGACACGCTGCGGAGCTTAGGGCTGCGGCTCTGGTGTGCTGAGCGCAAAGTAGCTGCTTCTTCGCCTTTGAGAGCCGGAGAGAGTTGTGGTGTCTAAGAGGCGAAAAAGCAAACCATAGGCAGCCGGGCCCGTGTGTGCAGCCTTCGTGCTGCTAGAGAAGGCTGCCTGCAGCTCCATGCCCTTTCAATTCACTGCTGGCATGCTTATGGCAGGTGTTCCAGGACTACTTTCCAGCGTTTTGACTTCGTCCTGATGCAGTCCCTCCTGGGAAATTCGTGCTCGTCCCCTGAGGCTCCAGGATGCAGAGACCTCGGTGGCAGCTGCAGAAAAGAAGGACTGCGCTGAATTTGTCGGGAAGCAAGAGCATAAACAGCGCCTTGTGTTTGGGAATGAGCAGCTGCTGGATTTTGCAATTGCCTTCACTGTGCACTGAATGCCAGGCTGGGATGTGCGCGCTTAAAATTACGAGCTGGGCAGGAGAAGGAAAAGAGCACGGCCATCTGAGAGCATTTCCTAGCCTGCCCAGGAAAGAGCAGTGTCTTTGGAGCGTTCCGCAAATCCGTGTCTCTGGGCAAGAGCGTGATTAGTCCTCTGTGCTGGTAAGCTTTTTCCCTGCGAGACACACTGGCAAAGCTTTTCGCTATGATGCAGTCCTGTCAGGACGCAGACTACGGCTGTCCGGAGCTGTCCGGAGGGAAGTGCCGCTCCCCGGCGTCTTTCTGCCGAAGCCACGCTTCGGAGCCTGCACCTGCCGCTGCCCTCATCTGTGCACGAAACAGCCGCTTCTTCACCTCCGAGAGCCACAGAGAGCGGTGGCCTGTACGAGGCGAAGAACGAGGCCGGCGCACACCTATCGCTGCCCTCATCTCTGCACGAAGCAGCCGCTTCTTCACCTCTGAGAGCCGCAGAGAGAGGTGGCCTGTACGAGGCGAAGAACGAGGCCGGCTTGTGTGCGCATTCTTTGGACTGCTAAAGGACAGTGGCTGCAGCTCCCTGCCCCTTCAATTCACTGCTGGCATGCTTATGGCAGGTGGTCCTGGACTACTTTCCTGCGTTTTGATTTCGCCCTGATACAGTCCCTCCTGGGAAATTCGTGCTCGTCCACTGAGGCTCCGGGATGCAGAGGCCTCAGGGGCAGCTGCAGAAAAGAAGGACTGCGCTGAATTTGTCGGGAAGCAAGAGCATAAACAGCGCTTTCTCTTTGGGAATGAGCAGCTGCAGGATTTTGCAATTGCCTTCACGGTGCACTGAATGCTAGGGTGGGATGTGCGCGCTAAAAACTACGAGCTGGGCAGGAGCAGGCAGACAGCACGGCCATCCGACAGCACTTTGCAGCTTGCCCAGGAAAGAGCAGTGTTTTTGGAGCGTTTCACAAATCCGTGTCTCTGGGCAAGAGCGGGATAAGTCCGCTGTGCTGGTAAGCTTTTTCCCTGCGAGGCACACTGGCAAAGCTTTTCGCTAAGATGCAGTCCACTCAGGACGCAGACTGCGGCGGTCCGGAGCTGTCCGGAGGGAAGTGGCGCTCCCCGGCGTCTTTCTGCCGAAGCCGCGCTTCGGAGCCTGCACCTGCCGCTGCCCTCATCTGTGCACGAAACAGCCGCTTCTTCACCTCCGAGAGCCGCAGAGAGCGGTGGCTTATACGAGGCGAAGAACGAGGCCGGCTTGTGTGCGCATTCTTCGGACTGCTAAAGGACAGTGGCTGCAGCTCCCTGCCCCTTCAATTCACTGCTGGCATGCTTATGGCAGGTGGTCCTGGACTACTTTCCTGCGTTTTGACTTCGTCCTGGTGCAGTCCCTCCTGGGAAATTTGTGCTCGTCCACTGAGGCTCCGGAATGCAGAAGCCTCGGAGGCAGCTGCAGAAAAGAAGGGCTGCGCCGAATTTGTCGGGAAGCAAGAGCATAAACAGAGCCTTGTGTTTGGGAATGAGCAGCCGCTGGATTTTGGCAATTGCCTTCACTGTGCACCTAATGGGAGGGTGGGATTTTCATGCCACAACATCGAGCTGGGCAGGAGCAGGCAGAGAGCACGGCCATCCGACAGCACTTTGCAGCTTGCCCAGGAAAGAGCAGTGTTTTTGGAGCGTTCCGCATACGTGTCTCTGGGCAAGAGCGTGAATAGCCATCTGTGCTGGTAAACTTTCTCTCTGCGAAACACACTGGCATAGCTTTTCGCTACGATGCAGTCCACTAGGGACACAGACTTGGGGCTCTCTGGAGCGTTCCGGAGAGGAGTGCCGGTCGCCGGGGTCTTTCGGCCGATGACACGCTGCGGAGCTTAGGGCTGCGGCTCTGGTGTGCTGAGCGCAAAGTAGCCGCTTCTTCGCCTTTGAGAGCCGGAGAGAGTTGTGGTGTCTAAGAGGCGAAAAAGCAAACCATAGGCAGCCGGGCCCGTGTGTGCAGCCTTCGTGCTGCTAGAGAAGGCTGCCTGCAGCTCCATGCCCTTTCAATTCACTGCTGGCATCCTTATGGCAGGTGTTCCAGGACTACTTTCCAGCGTTTTGACTTCGTCCTGATGCAGTCCCTCCTGGGAAATTCGTGCTCGTCCCCTGAGGCTCCGGGATGCAGAGACCTCGGTGGCAGCTGCAGAAAAGAAGGACTGCGCTGAATTTGTCGGGAAGCAAGAGCATAAACAGCGCCTTGTGTTTGGGAATGAGCAGCTGCTGGATTTTGCAATTGCCTTCACTGTGCACTGAATGCCAGGCTGGGATGTGCGCGCTTAAAATTACGAACTGGGCAGGAGAAGGAAAAGAGCACGGCCATCTGAGAGCATTTCCTAGCCTGCCCAGGAAAGAGCAGTGTCTTTGGAGCGTTCCGCAAATCCATGTCTCTGGGCAAGAGCGTGATTAGTCCTCTGTGCTGGTAAGCTTTTTCCCTGCGAGACACACTGGCAAAGCTTTTCGCTAAGATGCAGTCCGCTCAGGACGCAGACTACGTCTGTCCGGAGCTGTCCGGAGGGAAGTGCCGCTCCCCGGCGTCTTTCTGCCGAAGCCACGCTTCGGAGCCTGCACCTCCCGCTGCCCTCATCTGTGCATGAAACAGCCGCTTCTTCACCTCCGAGAGCCACAGAGAGCGGTGGCCTGTACGAGGCGAAGAACGAGGCCGGCGCACACCTACCGCTGCCCTCATCTCTGCACGAAGCAGCCGCTTCTTCACCTCTGAGAGCCGCAGAGAGAGGTGGCCTGTACGAGGCGAAGAACGAGGCCGGCTTGTGTGCGCATTCTTTGGACTGCTGAAGGACAGTGGCTGCAGCTCCCTGCCCCTTCAATTCACTGCTGGCATGCTTATGGCAGGTGGTCCTGGACTACTTTCCTGCGTTTTGATTTTGCCGTGATACAGTCCCTCCTGGGAAATTCGTGCTCGTCCCCTGAGGCTCCGGGATGCAGAGGCCTCAGGGGCAGCTGCAGAAAAGAAGGACTGCGCTGAATTTGTCGGGAAGGAAGAGCATAAACAGCGCTTTCTGTTTGGGAATGAGCAGCTGCAGGATTTTGCAATTGCCTTCACGGTGCACTGAATGCCAGGCTGGGATGTGCGCGCTAAAAACTACGAGCTGGGCAGGAGCAGGCAGACAGCACGGCCATCCGACAGCACTTTGCAGCTTGCCCAGGAAAGAGCAGTGTTTTTGGAGCGTTTCACAAATCCGTGTCTCTGGGCAAGAGCGGGATAAGTCCGCTGTGCTGGTAAGGCTTTTCCCTGCGAGACACACTGGCAAAGCTTTTCGCTACGATGCAGTCCACTCAGGACGCAGACTACAGCTGTCCGGAGCTGTCCGGAGGGAGGTGCCGCTCCCCGGCGTCTTTCTGCCGAAGTCGCGCTTCGGAGCCTGCACCTGCCTCTGCCCTCATCTGTGCACAAAACAGCCGCTTCTTCACCTCCGAGAGTCGCAGAGGGAGGTGGCTTATACGAGGCGAAGAACGAAGCCGGCTTGTGTGCGCATTCTTCGGACTGCTAAAGGACAGTGGCTGCAGCTCCGTGCCCCTTCAATTCACTGCTGGCATGCTTATGGCAGGTGTTACAGGACTACTTTCCTGCGTTTTGACTTCGTCCTGATGCAGTCCCTCCTGGGAAATTCGTGCTCGTCCCCTGAGGCTCCGGGATGCAGAGGCCTCGGTGGCAGCTGCAGAAAAGAAGGTCTGCGCTGAATTGGTCAGGAAGCAAGAGCATTAACAGCGCCTTGTGTTTGGGAATGAGCAGCTGCTGGATTTTGGTAATTGCCTTCACTGTGCGCTGAATGCCAGGATGGGATATGCGCGCTTAAAACTACGAGCTGGGCAGGAGCAGGCAGAGAGCACGGCCATCCGACAGCACTTTGCAGCTTACCCAGGAAAGAGCAGTGTTTTTGGAGCATTCCACAAATCTGTGTCTCTAGGCAAGAGCGGGATAAGTCCGCTGTGCTGGTAAGCTTTTTCCCTGCGAGGCACACTGGCAAAGCTTTTCGCTAAGATGCAGTCCACTCAGGACGCAGACTACGGCTGTCCGGAGCTGTCCGGAGGGAAGTGCCGCTCCCCGGCGTCTTTCTGCCGAAGCCACGCTTCGGAGCCTGCACCTGCCGCTGCCCTCATCTGTGCACGAAACAGCCGCTTCTTCACCTCCGAGAGCCACAGAGAGCGGTGGCTTATACGAGGCGAAGAACGAGGCCGGCTTGTGTGCGCATTCTTCGGACTGCTAAAGGACAGTGGCTGCAGCTCCCTGCCCCTTCAATTCACTGCTGGCATGCTTATTGCAGGTGTTACAGGACTACTTTCCTGCGTTTTGACTTCGTCCTGGTGCAGTCCCTCCTGGGAAATTTGTGCTCGTCCACTGAGGCTCCGGAATGCAGAAGCCTCGGAGGCAGCTGCAGAAAAGAAGGGCTGCGCCGAATTTCTCGGGAAGCAAGATCATAAACAGAGCCTTCTGTTTGGGAATGAGCAGCCGCTGGATTTTGTAATTGCCTTCATGTGCACTGAATGCCAGGCTGGGATTTTCATGCCACAACAACGAGCTGGGCAGGAGCAGGCAGAGAGCACGGCCATCCGACAGCACTTTGCAGCTTGCCCAAGAAAGAGCAGTGTTTTTGGAGCGTTCCGCAAATCCGTATCTCTGGGCAAGAGCGGGATAAGTCCGCTGTATTGGTAAGCTTTTTCCCTGCGAGACACACTGGCCAAGCTTTTCGCTAAGATGCATTCCACTCAGGACTCAGACTACAGCTGTCCGGAGCTGTCCGGAGGGAAGTGCCGCTCCCCGGCGTCTTTCTGCCGAAGCCGCGCTTCGGAGCCTGCACCTGCCGCTGCCCTCATCTGTGCAGGAAACAGCCGCTTCTTCACCTCCGAGGGTCGCAGATAGCGGTGGCTTGTACGAGGCGGAGAACGAGGCCGGCTTGTGTGCGCATCCTTCGGACTGCTGAAGGACAGTGGCTGCAGCTCCGTGCCCCTTCAATTCACTGCTGGCATGCTTATGGCAGGTGTTACAGGACTACTTTCCTGCATTTTGACTTCGTCCTGATGCAGTCCCTCCTGGGAAATTCGTGCTCGTCCCCTGAGGCTCCGGGATTCAGTGGCCTCGGTGGCAGCTGCAGAAAAGAAGGTCTGCGCTGAATTGGTCGGGAAGCAAGAGCATTAACAGCGCCTTGTGTTTGGGAATGAGCAGCTGCTGGATTTTGGTAATTGCCTTCACTGTGCGCTGAATGCCAGGATGGGATATGCGCGCTTAAAACTACGAGCTGGGCAGGAGCAGGCAGACAGCACGGCCATCCGACAGCACTTTGCAGCTTGCCCAGGAAAGAGCAGTGTTTTTGGAGCGTTCCACAAATCTGTGTCTCTAGGCAAGAGCGGGATAAGTCCGCTGTGCTGGTAAGCTTTTTCCCTGTGAGGCACAATGGCAAAGCTTTTCGCTAAGATGCAGTCCACTCAAGACGCAGACTACGGCTGTCCGGAGCTGTCCGGAGGGAAGTGCCGCTCCCCGGGGTCTTTCTGCCGAAGCTGCGCTTCGGAGCCTGCACCTGCCTCTGCCCTCACCTGTGCACGAAACAGCCGCTTCTTCACCTCCGAGAGCCGCAGAGGGAGGTGGCTTATACGAGGCGAAGAACGAGGCCGGCTTGTGTGCGCATTCTTCGGACTGCTAAAGGACAGTGGCTGCAGCTCCCTGCCCCTTCAATTCACTGCTGGCATGCTTATTGCAGGTGGTCCTGGACTACTTTCCTGCGTTTTGACTTTGTCCTGGTGCAGTCCCTCCTGGGAAATTTGTGCTCGTCCACTGTGGCTCCGGAATGCAGAAGCCTCGGAGGCAGCTGCAGAAAAGAAGGGCTGCGCCGAATTTGTCGGGAAGCAAGAGCATAAACAGAGCCTTGTGTTTGGGAATGAGCAGCCGCTGGATTTTGGCAATTGCCTTCACTGTGAACCTAATGGCAGGGTGGGATTTTCATGCCACAACAACGAGCTGGGCAGGAGCAGGCAAAGGGCACGGCCATCCGACAGCACTTTGCAGCTTGCCCAGGAAAGAGCAGTGTTTTTGGAGCGTTCCGCATACGTGTCTCTGGGTAAGAGCGTGAATAGCCATCTGTGCTGGTAAACTTTCTCTCTGCGAAACACACTGGCATAGCTTTTCGCTACGATGCAGTCCACTAGGGACACAGACTTGGGGCTCTCCGGAGCGTTCTGGAGAGGAGTGCCGGTCGCCGGGGTCTTTCGGCCGATGACACGCTGCGGAGCTTAGGGCTGCGGCTCTGGTGTGCTGAGCGCAAAGTAGCCGCTTCTTCGCCTTTGAGAGCCGGAGAGAGTTGTGGTGTCTAAGAGGCGAAAAAGCAAACCATAGGCAGCCGGGCCCGTGTGTGCAGCCTTCGTGCTGCTAGAGAAGGCTGCCTGCAGCTCCATGCCCTTTCAATTCACTGCTGGCATGCTTATGGCAGGTGTTCCAGGACTACTTTCCTGCGTTTTGACTTCGTCCTGATGCAGTCCCTCCTGGGAAATTCGTGCTCGTCCCCTGAGGCTCCGGGATGCAGAGACCTCGGTGGCAGCTGCAGAAAAGAAGGACTGGGCTGAATTGGTCGGGAAGCAAGAGCATAAACAGCGCCTTGTGTTTGGGAATGAGCAGCTGCTGGATTTTGCAATTGCCTTCACTGTGCACTGAATGCCAGGCTGGGATGTGCGCGCTTAAAATTACGAACTGGGCAGGAGAAGGAAAAGAGCACGGCCATCTGAGAGCATTTCCTAGCCTGCCCAGGAAAGAGCAGTGTCTTTGGAGCGTTCCGCAAATCCGTGTCTCTGGGCAAGAGCGTGATTAGTCCTCTGTGCTGGTAAGCTTTTTCCCTGCGAGACACACTGGCAAAGCTTTTCGCTAAGATGCAGTCCGCTCAGGACGCAGACTACGGCTGTCCGGAGCTGTCCGGAGGGAAGTGCCGCTCCCCGGCGTCTTTCTGCCGAAGCCACGCTTCGGAGCCTGCACCTGCCGCTGCCCTCATCTGTGCATGAAACAGCCGCTTCTTCACCTCCGAGAGCTACAGAGAGCGGTGGCCTGTACGAGGCGAAGAACGAGGCCGGCGCACACCTACCGCTGCCCTCATCTCTGCACGAAGCAGCCGCTTCTTCACCTCTGAGAGCCGCAGAGAGAGGTGGCCTGTACGAGGCGAAGAACGAGGCCGGCTTGTGTGCGCATTCTTTGGACTGCTGAAGGACAGTGGCTGCAGCTCCCTGCCCCTTCAATTCACTGCTGGCATGCTTATGGCAGGTGGTCCTGGACTACTTTCTTGCGTTTTGATTTTGCCCTGATACAGTCCCTCCTGGGAAATTCGTGCTCGTCCCCTGAGGCTCCGGGATGCAGAGGCCTCAGGGGCAGCTGCAGAAAAGAAGGACTGCGCTGAATTTGTCGGGAAGCAAGAGCATGAACAGCGCTTTCTGTTTGGGAATGAGCAGCTGCAGGATTTTGCAATTGCCTTCACGGTGCACTGAATGCCAGGCTGGGATGTGCGCGCTAAAAACTACGAGCTGGGCAGGAGCAGGCAGAGAGCACGGCCATCCGACAGTACTTTGCAGCTTGCCCAGGAAAGAGCAGTGTTTTTGGAGCGTTTCACAAATCCGTGTCTCTGGGCAAGAGCGGGATAAGTCCGCTGTGCTGGTAAGGCTTTTCCCTGCGAGACACACTGGCAAAGCTTTTCGCTACGATGCAGTCCACTCAGGACGCAGACTACAGCTGTCCGGAGCTGTCCGGAGGGAAGTGCCGCTCCCCGGCGTCTTTCTGCCGAAGTCGCGCTTCGGAGCCTGCACCTGCCTCTGCCCTCATCTGTGCACAAAACAGCCGCTTCTTCACCTCCGAGAGTCGCAGAGGGAGGTGGCTTATACGAGGCGAAGAACGAAGCCGGCTTGTGTGCGCATTCTTCGGACTGCTAAAGGACAGTGGCTGCAGCTCCGTGCCCCTTCAATTCACTGCTGGCATGCTTATGGCAGGTGTTACAGGACTACTTTCCTGCGTTTTGACTTCGTCCTGATGCAGTCCCTCCTGGGAAATTCGTGCTCGTCCCCTGAGGCTCCGGGATGCAGAGGCCTCGGTGGCAGCTGCAGAAAAGAAGGTCTGCGCTGAATTGGTCGGGAAGCAAGAGCATTAACAGCGCCTTGTGTTTGGGAATGAGCAGCTGCTGGATTTTGGTAATTGCCTTCACTGTGCGCTGAATGCCAGGATGGGATATGCGCGCTTAAAACTACGAGCTGGGCAGGAGCAGGCAGACAGCACGGCCATCCGACGGCACTTTGCAGCTTACCCAGGAAAGAGCAGTGTTTTTGGAGCGTTCCACAAATCTGTGTCTCTAGGCAAGAGCGGGATAAGTCCGCTGTGCTGGTAAGCTTTTTCCCTGCGAGGCACACTGGCAAAGCTTTTCGCTAAGATGCAGTCCACTCAGGACGCAGACTACGGCTGTCCGGAGCTGTCCGGAGGGAAGTGCCGCTCCCCGGCGTCTTTCTGCCGAAGCCACGCTTCGGAGCCTGCACCTGCCGCTGCCCTCATCTGTGCACGAAACAGCCGCTTCTTCACCTCCGAGAGCCGCAGAGAGCGGTGGCTTATACGAGGCGAAGAACGAGGCCGGCTTGTGTGCGCATTCTTCGGACTGCTAAAGGACAGTGGCTGCAGCTCCCTGCCCCTTCAATTCACTGCTGGCATGCTTATTGCAGGTGTTACAGGACTACTTTCCTGCGTTTTGACTTCGTCCTGGTGCAGTCCCTCCTGGGAAATTTGTGCTCGTCCACTGAGGCTCCGGAATGCAGAAGCCTCGGAGGCAGCTGCAGAAAAGAAGGGCTGCGCCGAATTTGTCGGGAAGCAAGATCATAAACAGAGCCTTGTGTTTGGGAATGAGCAGCCGCTGGATTTTGTAATTGCCTTCATGTGCACTGAATGCCAGGCTGGGATTTTCATGCCACAACAACGAGCTGGGCAGGAGCAGGCAGAGAGCACGGCCATCCGACAGCACTTTGCAGCTTGCCCAAGAAAGAGCAGTGTTTTTGGAGCGTTCCGCAAATCCGTATCTCTGGGCAAGAGCGGGATAAGTCCGCTGTACTGGTAAGCTTTTTCCCTGCGAGACACACTGGCAAAGCTTTTCGCTACGATGCATTCCACTCAGGACTCAGACTACTGCTGTCCGGAGCTGTCCGGAGGGAAGTGCCGCTCCCCGGCATCTTTTTGCCGAAGCCGCGCTTCGGAGCCTGCACCTGCCGCTGCCATCAGCTGTGCAGGAAACAGCCGCTTCTTCACCTCCGAGGGTCGCAGAGAGCGGTGGCTTGTACGAGGCGGAGAACGAGGCCGGCTTGTGTGCGCATTCTTCGGACTGCTAAAGGACAGTGGCTGCAGCTCCGTGCCCCTTCAATTCACTGCTGGCATGCTTATGGCAGGTGTTCCAGGACTACTTTCCTGCGTTTTGACTTCGTCCTGATGCAGTCCCTCCTGGGAAACTCGTGCTCGTCCCCTGAGGCTCCGGGATGCAGAGGCCTCGGTGGCATCTGCAGAAAAGAAGGGCTGCGCTGAATTTGTCGGGAAGCAAGAGCATAACCAGCGCCTTCTGTTTGGGAATGAGCAGCTGCTGGATTTTGCAATTGCCTTCATGTGCACTGAATGCCAGGCTGGGATTTTCATGCCACAACAACGAGCTGGGCAGGAACAGGAAAAGAGCACGGCCATCGGACAGCAATTTGCAGCTTGCCCAGGAAAGAGCAGTGATTTTGGAGCGTTCCGCAAATCCGTGTCTCTGGGCAAGAGCGTGATTAGTCCTCTGTGCTGGTAAGCTTTCTCTCTGCGAGGCACACTGGCAAAGCTTTTCGCTACGACGCAGTCCACTCAGGACGCAGACTACGGCTGTCCGGAGCTGTCCGGAGGGAAGTGCCGCTCCCCGGGGTCTTTCTGCCGAAGCCGCGCTTCGGAGCCTGCACCTGCCACTGCCCTCATCTGTGCACGAAACAGCCGCTTCTTCACCTCCGAGAGCCGCAGAGAGCGGTGGCTTGTACGAGGCGAAGAACGAGGCCGGCTTGTGTGCGCATTCTTCGGACTGCTAAAGGACAGTGGCTGCAGCTCCCTGCCCCTTCAATTCACTGCTGGCATGCTTATGGCAGGTGTTCCAGGACTACTTTCCTGCGTTTTGACTTCGTCCTGATGCAGTCCCTCCTGGGAAATTCGTGCTCGTCCCCTGAGGCTCCGGGATGCAGAGGCCTCGGTGGCAGCTGCAGAAAAGAAGGGCTGCGCCGAATTTGTCGGGAAGCAAGAGCATAAACAGAGCCTTGTGTTTGGGAATGAGCAGCCGCTGGATTTTGGCAATTGCCTTCACTGTGAACCTAATGGCAGGGTGGCATTTTCATGCCACAACAACGAGCTGGGCAGGAGCAGGCAAAGGGCACGGCCATCCGACAGCACTTTGCAGCTTGCCCAGGAAAGAGCAGTGTTTTTGGAGCGTTCCGCATACGTGTCTCTGGGCAAGAGCGTGAATAGCCATCTGTGCTGGTAAACTTTCTCTCTGCGAAACACACTGGCATAGCTTTTCGCTACGATGCAGTCCACTAGGGACACAGACTTGGGGCTCTCCGGAGCGTTCTGGAGAGGAGTGCCGGTCGCCGGGGTCTTTCGGCCGATGACACGCTGCGGAGCTTAGGGCTGCGGCTCTGGTGTGCTGAGCGCAAAGTAGCCGCTTCTTCGCCTTTGAGAGCCGGAGAGAGTTGTGGTGTCTAAGAGGCGAAAAAGCAAACCATAGGCAGCCGGGCCCGTGTGTGCAGCCTTCGTGCTGCTAGAGAAGGCTGCCTGCAGCTCCATGCCCTTTCAATTCACTGCTGGCATGCTTATGGCAGGTGTTCCAGGACTACTTTCCAGCGTTTTGACTTCGTCCTGATGCAGTCCCTCCTGGGAAATTCGTGCTCGTCCCCTGAGGCTCCAGGATGCAGAGATCTCGGTGGCAGCTGCAGAAAAGAAGGACTGCGCTGAATTTGTCGGGAAGCAAGAGCATAAACAGCGCCTTGTGTTTGGGAATGAGCAGCTGCTGGATTTTGCAATTGCCTTCACTGTGCACTGAATGCCAGGCTGGGATGTGCGCGCTTAAAATTACGAGCTGGGCAGGAGAAGGAAAAGAGCACGGCCATCTGAGAGCATTTCCTAGCCTGCCCAGGAAAGAGCAGTGTCTTTGGAGCGTTCCGCAAATCCGTGTCTCTGGGCAAGAGCGTGATTAGTCCTCTGTGCTGGTAAGCTTTTTCCCTGCGAGACACACTGGCAAAGCTTTTCGCTAAGATGCAGTCCTGTCAGGACGCAGACTACGGCTGTCCGGAGCTGTCCGGAGGGAAGTGCCGCTCCCCGGCGTCTTTCTGCCGAAGCCACGCTTCGGAGCCTGCACCTGCCGCTGCCCTCATCTGTGCATGAAACAGCCGCTTCTTCACCTCTGAGAGCCGCAGAGAAAGGTGGCCTGTACGAGGCGAAGAACGAGGCCGGCTTGTGTGCGCATTCTTCGGACTGCTAAAGGACAGTGGCTGCAGCTCCCTGCCCCTTCAATTCACTGCTGGCATGCTTATGGCAGGTGGTCCTGGACTACTTTCCTGCGTTTTGATTTCGCCCTGATACAGTCCCTCCTGGGAAATTTGTGCTCGTCCACTGAGGCTCCGGGATGCAGAGGCCTCAGGGGCAGCTGCAGAAAAGAAGGACTGCGCTGAATTTGTCGGGAAGCAAGAGCATAAACAGCGCTTTCTGTTTGGGAATGAGCAGCTGCAGGATTTTGCAATTGCCTTCACGGTGCACTGAATGCCAGGGTGGGATGTGCGCGCTAAAAACTACGAGCTGGGCAGGAGCAGGCAGACAGCACGGCCATCCGACAGCACTTTGCAGCTTACCCAGGAAAGAGCAGTGTTTTTGGAGCGTTTCACAAATCCGTGTCTCTGGGCAAGAGCGGGATAAGTCCGCTGTGCTGGTAAGGCTTTTCCCTGCGAGACACACTGGCAAAGCTTTTCGCTACGATGCAGTCCACTCAGGACGCGGACTACAGCTGTCTGGAGCTGTCCGGAGGGAGGTGCCGCTCCCCGGCGTCCTTCTGCCGAAGTCGCGCTTCGGAGCCTGCACCTGCCTCTGCCCTCATCTGTGCACAAAACAGCCGCTTCTTCACCTCCGAGAGTCGCAGAGGGAGGTGGCTTATACGAGGCGAAGAACGAAGCCGGCTTGTGTGCGCATTCTTCGGACTGCTAAAGGACAGTGGCTGCAGCTCCGTGCCCCTTCAATTCACTGCTGGCATGCTTATGGCAGGTGTTACAGGACTACTTTCCTGCGTTTTGACTTCGTCCTGATGCAGTCCCTCCTGGGAAATTCGTGCTCGTCCCCTGAGTCTCCGGGATGCAGAGGCCTCGGTGGCAGCTGCAGAAAAGAAGGTCTGCGCTGAATTGGTCGGGAAGCAAGAGCATTAACAGCGCCTTGTGTTTGGGAATGAGCAGCTGCTGGATTTTGGTAATTGCCTTCACTGTGCGCTGAATGCCAGGATGGGATATGCGCGCTTAAAACTACGAGCTGGGCAGGAGCAGGCAGAGAGCACGGCCATCCGACAGCACTTTGCAGCTTACCCAGGAAAGAGCAGTGTTTTTGGAGCGTTCCACAAATCTGTGTCTCTAGGCAAGAGCGGGATAAGTCCGCTGTGCTGGTAAGCTTTTTCCCTGCGAGGCACACTGGCAAAGCTTTTCGCTAAGATGCAGTCCACTCAGGACGCAGACTACGGCTGTCCGGAGCTGTCCGGAGGGAAGTGCCGCTCCCCGGCGTCTTTCTGCCGAAGCCACGCTTCGGAGCCTGCACCTGCCGCTGCCCTCATCTGTGCACGAAACAGCCGCTTCTTCACCTCCGAGAGCCGCAGAGAGCGGTGGCTTATACGAGGCGAAGAACGAGGCCGGCTTGTGTGCGCATTCTTCGGACTGCTAAAGGACAGTGGCTGCAGCTCCCTGCCCCTTCAATTCACTGCTGGCATGCTTATTGCAGGTGGTCCTGGACTACTTTCCTGCGTTTTGACTTCGTCCTGGTGCAGTCCCTCCTGGGAAATTTGTGCTCGTCCACTGAGGCTCCGGAATGCAGAAGCCTCGGTGGCAGCTGCAGAAAAGAAGGGCTGCGCCGAATTTGTCGGGAAGCAAGAGCATAAACAGAGCCTTGTGTTTGGGAATGAGCAGCCGCTGGATTTTGGCAATTGCCTTCACTGTGAACCTAATGGCAGGGTGGGATTTTCATGCCACAACAACGAGCTGGGCAGGAGCAGGCAAAGGGCACGGCCATCCGACAGCACTTTGCAGCTTGCCCAGGAAAGAGCAGTGTTTTTGGAGCGTTCCGCATACGTGTCTCTGGGCAAGAGCGTGAATAGCCATCTGTGCTGGTAAACTTTCTCTCTGCGAAACACACTGGCATAGCTTTTCGCTACGATGCAGTCCACTAGGGACACAGACTTGGGGCTCTCCGGAGCGTTCTGGAGAGGAGTGCCGGTCGCCGGGGTCTTTCGGCCGATGACACGCTGCGGAGCTTAGGGCTGCGGCTCTGGTGTGCTGAGCGCAAAGTAGCTGCTTCTTCGCGTTTGAGAGCCGGAGAGAGTTGTGGTGTCTAAGAGGCGAAAAAGCAAACCATAGGCAGCCGGGCCCGTGTGTGCAGCCTTCGTGCTGCTAGAGAAGGCTGCCTGCAGCTCCATGCCCTTTCAATTCACTGCTGGCATGCTTATGGCAGGTGTTCCAGGACTACTTTCCAGCGTTTTGACTTCGTCCTGATGCAGTCCCTCCTGGGAAATTCGTGCTCGTCCCCTGAGGCTCCGGGATGCAGAGACCTCGGTGGCAGCTGCAGAAAAGAAGGACTGCGCTGAATTTGTTGGGAAGCAAGAGCATAAACAGCGCCTTGTGTTTGGGAATGAGCAGCTGCTGGATTTTGCAATTGCCTTCACTGTGCACTGAATGCCAGGCTGGGATGTGCGCGCTTAAAATTACGAGCTGGGCAGGAGAAGGAAAAGAGCACGGCCATCTGAGAGCATTTCCTAGCCTGCCCAGGAAAGAGCAGTGTCTTTGGAGCGTTCCGCAAATCTGTGTCTCTGGGCAAGAGCGTGATTAGTCCTCTGTGCTGGTAAGCTTTTTCCCTGCGAGACACACTGGCAAAGCTTTTCGCTAAGATGCAGTCCGCTCAGGACGCAGACTACGGCTGTCCGGAGCTGTCCGGAGGGAAGTGCCGCTCCCCGGCGTCTTTCTGCCGAAGCCACGCTTCGGAGCCTGCACCTGCCGCTGCCCTCATCTGTGCATGAAACAGCCGCTTCTTCACCTCCGAGAGCCACAGAGAGCGGTGGCCTGTACGAGGCGAAGAACGAGGCCGGCGCACACCTACCTCTGCCCTCATCTCTGCACGAAGCAGCCGCTTCTTCACCTCTGAGAGCCGCAGAGAGAGGTGGCCTGTACGAGGCGAAGAACGAGGCCGGCTTGTGTGCGCATTCTTTGGACTGCTAAAGGACAGTGGCTGCAGCTCCCTGCCCCTTCAATTCACTGCTGGTATGCTTATGGCAGGTGGTCCTGGACTACTTTCCTGCGTTTTGATTTTGCCCTGATACAGTCCCTCCTGGGAAATTCGTGCTCGTCCCCTGAGGCTCCGGGATGCAGAGGCCTCAGGGGCAGCTGCAGAAAAGAAGGACTGCGCTGAATTTGTCGGGAAGCAAGAGCATAAACAGCACTTTCTGTTTGGGAATGAGCAGCTGCAGGATTTTGCAATTGCCTTCACGGTGCACTGAATGCCAGGCTGGGATGTGCGCGCTAAAAACTACGAGCTGGGCAGGAGCAGGCAGACAGCACGGCCATCCGACAGCACTTTGCAGCTTGCCCAGGAAAGAGCAGTGTTTTTGGAGCGTTTCACAAATCCGTGTCTCTGGGCAAGAGCGGGATAAGTCCGCTGTGCTGGTAAGGCTTTTCCCTGCGAGACACACTGGCAAAGCTTTTCGCTATGATGCAGTCCACTCAGGACGCAGACTACAGCTGTCCGGAGCTGTCCGGAGGGAGGTGCCGCTCCCCGGCGTCTTTCTGCCGAAGTCGCGCTTCGGAGCCTGCACCTGCCGCTGCCCTCATCTGTGCACGAAACAGCCGCTTCTTCACCTCCGAGAGTCGCAGAGAGAGGTGGCTTATACGAGGCGAAGAACGAAGCCGGCTTGTGTGCGCATTCTTCGGACTGCTAAAGGACAGTGGCTGCAGCTCCCTGCCCCTTCAATTCACTGCTGGCATGCTTATGGCAGGTGTTCCAGGACTACTTTCCAGCGTTTTGACTTCGTCCTGATGCAGTCCCTCCTGGGAAATTCGTGCTTGTCCCCTGAGGCTCCGGGATGCAGAGACCTCGGTGGCAGCTGCAGAAAAGAAGGACTGCGCTGAATTTGTCGGGAAGCAAGAGCATAAACAGCGCCTTGTGTTTGGGAATGAGCAGCTGCTGGATTTTGCAATTGCCTTCACTGTGCACTGAATGCCAGGCTGGGATGTGCGCGCTTAAAATTACGAGCTGGGCAGGAGAAGGAAAAGAGCACGGCCATCTGAGAGCATTTCCTAGCCTGCCCAGGAAAGAGCAGTGTCTTTGGAGCGTTCCGCAAATCCGTGTCTCTGGGCAAGAGCGTGATTAGTCCTCTGTGCTGGTAAGCTTTTTCCCTGCGAGACACACTGGCAAAGCTTTTCGCTAAGATGCAGTCCTGTCAGGACGCAGACTACGGCTGTCCGGAGCTGTCCGGAGGGAAGTGCCGCTCCCCGGGGTCTTTCTGCCGAAGCCGCGCTTCGGAGCCTGCACCTGCCTCTGCCCTCATCTGTGCACGAAACAGCCGCTTCTTCACCTCCGAGAGCCGCAGAGAGCGGTGGCTTATACGAGGCGAAGAACGAGGCCGGCTTGTGTGCGCATTCTTCGGACTGCTAAAGGACAGTGGCTGCAGCTCCCTGCCCCTTCAATTCACTGCTGGCATGCTTATGGCAGGTGGTCCTGGACTACTTTCCTGCGTTTTGACTTCGTCCTGGTGCAGTCCCTCCTGGGAAATTTGTGCTCGTCCACTGAGGCTCCGGAATGCAGAAGCCTCGGAGGCAGCTGCAGAAAAGAAGGGCTGCGCCGAATTTGTCGGGAAGCAAGAGCATAAACAGAGCCTTGTGTTTGGGAATGAGCAGCCGCTGGATTTTGGCAATTGCCTTCACTGTGCACTGAATGCCAGGCTGGGATGTGCGCGCTTAAAATTACGAGCTGGGCAGGAGAAGGAAAAGAGCACGGCCATCTGAGAGCATTTCCTAGCCTGCCCAGGAAAGAGCAGTGTCTTTGGAGCGTTCCGCAAATCCATGTCTCTGGGCAAAAGCGTGATTAGTCCTCTGTGCTGGTAAGCTTTTTCCCTGCGAGACACACTGGCAAAGCTTTTCGCTAAGATGCAGTCCGCTCAGGACGCAGACTACGGCTGTCCGGAGCTGTCCGGAGGGAAGTGCCGCTCCCCGGCGTCTTTCTGCCGAAGCCACGCTTCGGAGCCTGCACCTGCCGCTGCCCTCATCTGTGCATGAAACAGCCGCTTCTTCACCTCCGAGAGCCACAGAGAGCGGTGGCCTGTACGAGGCGAAGAACGAGGCCGGCGCACACCTACCGCTGCCCTCATCTCTGCACGAAGCAGCCGCTTCTTCACCTCTGAGAGCCGCAGAGAGAGGTGGCCTGTACGAGGCGAAGAACGAGGCCGGCTTGTGTGCGCATTCTTTGGACTGCTAAAGGACAGTGGCTGCAGCTCCCTGCCCCTTCAATTCACTGCTGGCATGCTTATGGCAGGTGTTCCAGGACTACTTTCCTGCGTTTTGACTTCGTCCTGATGCAGTCCCTCCTGGGAAATTCGTGCTCGTCCCCTGAGGCTCCGGGATGCAGAGACCTCGGTGGCAGCTGCAGAAAAGAAGGACTGCGCTGAATTTGTCGGGAAGCAAGAGCATAAACAGCGCCTTGTGTTTGGGAATGAGCAGCTGCTGGATTTTGCAATTGCCTTCACTGTGCACTGAATGCCAGGCTGGGATGTGCGCGCTTAAAATTACGAGCTGGGCAGGAGAAGGAAAAGAGCACGGCCATCTGAGAGCATTTCCTAGCCTGCCCAGGAAAGAGCAGTGTCTTTGGAGCGTTCCGCAAATCCATGTCTCTGGGCAAGAGCGTGATTAGTCCTCTGTGCTGGTAAGCTTTTTCCCTGCGAGACACACTGGCAAAGCTTTTCGCTAAGATGCAGTCCTGTCAGGACGCAGACTACGGCTGTCCGGAGCTGTCCGGAGGGAAGTGCCGCTCCCCGGCGTCTTTCTGCCGAAGCCACGCTTCGGAGCCTGCACCTGCCGCTGCCCTCATCCGTGCAAGAAACAGCCGCTTCTTCACCTCCGAGAGCCACAGAGAGCGGTGGCCTGTACGAGGCGAAGAACGAGGCCGGCGCACACCTACCGCTGCCCTCATCTCTGCACGAAGCAGCCGCTTCTTCACCTCTGAGAGCCGCAGAGAGAGGTGGCCTGTACGAGGCGAAGAACGAGGCCGGCTTGTGTGCGCATTCTTTGGACTGCTAAAGGACAGTGGCTGCAGCTCCCTGCCCCTTCAATTCACTGCTGGCATGCTTATGGCAGGTGGTCCTGGACTACTTTCCTGCGTTTTGATTTTGCCCTGATACAGTCCCTCCTGGGAAATTCGTGCTCGTCCCCTGAGGCTCCGGGATGCAGAGGCCTCAGGGGCAGCTGCAGAAAAGAAGGACTGCGCTGAATTTGTCGGGAAGCAAGAGCATAAACAGCACTTTCTGTTTGGGAATGAGCAGCTGCAGGATTTTGCAATTGCCTTCACGGTGCACTGAATGCCAGGCTGGGATGTGCGCGCTAAAAACTACGAGCTGGGCAGGAGCAGGCAGACAGCACGGCCATCCGACAGCACTTTGCAGCTTGCCCAGGAAAGAGCAGTGTTTTTGGAGCGTTTCACAAATCCGTGTCTCTGGGCAAGAGCGGGATAAGTCCGCTGTGCTGGTAAGGCTTTTCCCTGCGAGACACACTGGCAAAGCTTTTCGCTACGATGCAGTCCACTCAGGACGCAGACTACAGCTGTCCGGAGCTGTCCGGAGGGAGGTGCCGCTCCCCGGCGTCTTTCTGCCGAAGTCGCGCTTCGGAGCCTGCACCTGCTGCTGCCCTCATCTGTGCACGAAACAGCCGCTTCTTCACCTCCGAGAGTCGCAGAGAGAGGTGGCTTATACGAGGCGAAGAACGAAGCCGGCTTGTGTGCGCATTCTTCGGACTGCTAAAGGACAGTGGCTGCAGCTCCGTGCCCCTTCAATTCACTGCTGGCATGCTTATGGCAGGTGTTCCAGGACTACTTTCCTGCGTTTTGACTTCGTCCTGATGCAGTCCCTCCTGGGAAATTTGTGCTCGTCCACTGAGTCTCCAGAATGCAGAAGCCTCGGAGGCAGCTGCAGAAAAGAAGGGCTGCGCCGAATTTCTTGGGAAGCAAGATCATAAACAGAGCCTTGTGTTTGGGAATGAGCAGCCGCTGGATTTTGTAATTGCCTTCATGTGCACTGAATGCCAGGCTGGGATTTTCATGCCACAACAACGAGCTGGGCAGGAACAGGAAAAGAGCACGGCCATCGGACAGCAATTTGCAGCTTGCCCAGGAAAGAGCAGTGATTTTGGAGCGTTCCGCAAATCCGTGTCTCTGGGCAAGAGCGTGATTAGTCCTCTGTGCTGGTAAGCTTTCTCTCTGCGAGGCACACTGGCAAAGCTTTTCGCTACGATGCAGTCCACTCAGGACGCAGACTACGGCTGTCCGGAGCTGTCCGGAGGGAAGTGCCGCTCCCCGGCGTCTTTCTGCCGAAGCCGCGCTTCGGAGCCTGCACCTGCCGCTGCCCTCATCTGTGCACGAAACAGCCGCTTCTTCACCTCCGAGAGCCGCAGAAAGCGGTGGCTTGTACGAGGCGAAGAACGAGGCCGGCTTGTGTGCGCATTCTTCGGACTGCTAAAGGACAGTGGCTGCAGCTCCCTGCCCCTTCAATTCACTGCTGGCATGCTTATGGCAGGTGTTCCAGGACTACTTTCCTGCGTTTTGACTTCGTCCTGATGCAGTCCCTCCTGGGAAATTCGTGCTCGTCCCCTGAGTCTCCGGGATGCAGAGGCCTCGGTGGCAGCTGCAGAAAAGAAGGGCTGCGCTGAATTGGTGGGGAAGCAAGAGCATTAACAGCGCCTTGTGTTTGGGAATGAGCAGTTGCTGGATTTTGGTAATTGCCTTCACTGTGCGCTGAATGCCAGGATGGGATATGCACGCTTAAAACTACGAGCTGGGCAGGAGCAGGCAGAGAGCACGGCCATCCGACAGCACTTTGCAGCTTACCCAGGAAAGAGCAGTGTTTTTGGAGCGTTTCGCAAATCCGTGTCTCTGGGCAAGAGCGTGAATAGCCATCTGTGCTGGTAAACTTTCTCTCTGCGAAACACACTGGCATAGCTTTTCGCTACGATGCAGTCCACTAGGGACACAGACTTGGGGCTCTCCGGAGCGTTCCAGAGAGGAGTGCCGGTCGCCGGGGTCTTTCGGCCGATGACACGCTGCGGAGCTTAGGGCTGCGGCTCTGGTGTGCTGAGCGCAAAGTAGCCGCTTCTTCGCCTTTGAGAGCCGGAGAGAGTTGTGGTGTCTAAGAGGCGAAAAAGCAAACCATAGGCAGCCGGGCCCGTGTGTGCAGCCTTCGTGCTGCTAGAGAAGGCTGCCTGCAGCTCCATGCCCTTTCAATTCACTGCTGGCATGCTTATGGCAGGTGTTCCAGGACTACTTTCCAGCGTTTTGACTTCGTCCTGATGCAGTCCCTCCTGGGAAATTCGTGCTCGTCCCCTGAGGCTCCGGGATGCAGAGACCTCGGTGGCAGCTGCAGAAAAGAAGGACTGCGCTGAATTTGTCGGGAAGCAAGAGCATAAACAGCGCCTTGTGTTTGGGAATGAGCAGCTGCTGGATTTTGCAATTGCCTTCACTGTGCACTGAATGCCAGGCTGGGATGTGCGCGCTTAAAATTACGAGCTGGGCAGGAGAAGGAAAAGAGCACGGCCATCTGAGAGCATTTCCGAGCCTGCCCAGGAAAGAGCAGTGTCTTTGGAGCGTTCCGCAAATCCGTGTCTCTGGGCAAGAGCGTGATTAGTCCTCTGTGCTGGTAAGATTTCTCTCTGCGAGGCACACTGGCAAAGCTTTTCGCTACGATGCAGTCCACTCAGGACGCAGACTACGGCTGTCCGGAGCTGTCCGGAGGGAAGTGCCGCTCCCCGGCGTCTTTCTGCCGAAGCCGCGCTTCGGAGCCTGCACCTGCCGCTGCCCTCATCTGTGCACGAAGCAGCCGCTTCTTCACCTCCGAGAGCCGCAGAAAGCGGTGGCTTGTACGAGGCGAAGAACGAGGCCGGCTTGTGTGCGCATTCTTCGGACTGCTAAAGGACAGTGGCTGCAGCTCCCTGCCCCTTCAATTCACTGCTGGCATGCTTATGGCAGGTGTTCCAGGACTACTTTCCTGCGTTTTGACTTCGTCCTGATGCAGTCCCTCCTGGGAAATTCGTGCTCGTCCCCTGAGGCTCCGGGATTCAGAGGCCTCGGTGGCAGCTGCAGAAAAGAAGGTCTGCGCTGAATTGGTGGGGAAGCAAGAGCATTAACAGCGCCTTGTGTTTGGGAATGAGCAGTTGCTGGATTTTGGTAATTGCCTTCACTGTGCGCTGAATGCCAGGATGGGATATGCAGGCTTAAAACTACGAGCTGGGCAGGAGCAGGCAGAGAGCACGGCCATCCGACAGCACTTTGCAGCTTACCCAGGAAAGAGCAGTGTTTTTGGAGCGTTCCACAAATCTGTGTCTCTAGGCAAGTGCGGGATAAGTCCGCTGTGCTGGTAAGCTTTTTCCCTGCGAGGCACACTGGCAAAGCTTTTCGCTAAGATGCAGTCCACTCAGGACGCAGACTACGGCTGTCCGGAGCTGTCCGGAGGGAAGTGCCGCTCCCCGGCGTCTTTCTGCCGAAGCCACGCTTCGGAGCCTGCACCTGCCGCTGCCCTCATCTGTGCATGAAACAGCCGCTTCTTCACCTCCGAGAGCCACAGAGAGCGGTGGCCTGTACGAGGCGAAGAACGAGGCCGGCGCACACCTACCTCTGCCCTCATCTCTGCACGAAGCAGCCGCTTCTTCACCTCTGAGAGCCGCAGAGAGAGGTGGCCTGTACGAGGCGAAGAACGAGGCCGGCTTGTGTGCGCATTCTTTGGACTGCTAAAGGACAGTGGCTGCAGCTCCCTGCCCCTTCAATTCACTGCTGGTATGCTTATGGCAGGTGGTCCTGGACTACTTTCCTGCGTTTTGATTTTGCCCTGATACAGTCCCTCCTGGGAAATTCGTGCTCGTCCCCTGAGGCTCCGGGATGCAGAGGCCTCAGGGGCAGCTGCAGAAAAGAAGGACTGCGCTGAATTTGTCGGGAAGGAAGAGCATAAACAGCACTTTCTGTTTGGGAATGAGCAGCTGCAGGATTTTGCAATTGCCTTCACGGTGCACTGAATGCCAGGCTGGGATGTGCGCGCTAAAAACTACGAGCTGGGCAGGAGCAGGCAGACAGCACGGCCATCCGACAGCACTTTGCAGCTTGCCCAGGAAAGAGCAGTGTTTTTGGAGCGTTTCACAAATCCGTGTCTCTGGGCAAGAGCGGGATAAGTCCGCTGTGCTGGTAAGGCTTTTCCCTGCGAGACACACTGGCAAAGCTTTTCGCTATGATGCAGTCCACTCAGGACGCAGACTACAGCTGTCCGGAGCTGTCCGGAGGGAGGTGCCGCTCCCCGGCGTCTTTCTGCCGAAGTCGCGCTTCGGAGCCTGCACCTGCCGCTGCCCTCATCTGTGCACGAAACAGCCGCTTCTTCACCTCCGAGAGTCGCAGAGAGAGGTGGCTTATACGAGGCGAAGAACGAAGCCGGCTTGTGTGCGCATTCTTCGGACTGCTAAAGGACAGTGGCTGCAGCTCCCTGCCCCTTCAATTCACTGCTGGCATGCTTATGGCAGGTGTTCCAGGACTACTTTCCAGCGTTTTGACTTCGTCCTGATGCAGTCCCTCCTGGGAAATTCGTGCTCGTCCCCTGAGGCTCCGGGATGCAGAGACCTCGGTGGCAGCTGCAGAAAAGAAGGACTGCGCTGAATTTGTCGGGAAGCAAGAGCATAAACAGCGCCTTGTGTTTGGGAATGAGCAGCTGCTGGATTTTGCAATTGCCTTCACTGTGCACTGAATGCCAGGCTGGGATGTGCGCGCTTAAAATTACGAGCTGGGCAGGAGAAGGAAAAGAGCACGGCCATCTGAGAGCATTTCCTAGCCTGCCCAGGAAAGAGCAGTGTCTTTGGAGCGTTCCGCAAATCCGTGTCTCTGGGCAAGAGCGTGATTAGTCCTCTGTGCTGGTAAGCTTTTTCCCTGCGAGACACACTGGCAAAGCTTTTCGCTAAGATGCAGTCCTGTCAGGACGCAGACTACGGCTGTCCGGAGCTGTCCGGAGGGAAGTGCCGCTCCCCGGGGTCTTTCTGCCGAAGCCGCGCTTCGGAGCCTGCACCTGCCTCTGCCCTCATCTGTGCACGAAACAGCCGCTTCTTCACCTCCGAGAGCCGCAGAGAGCGGTGGCTTATACGAGGCGAAGAACGAGGCCGGCTTGTGTGCGCATTCTTCGGACTGCTAAAGGACAGTGGCTGCAGCTCCCTGCCCCTTCAATTCACTGCTGGCATGCTTATGGCAGGTGGTCCTGGACTACTTTCCTGCGTTTTGACTTCGTCCTGGTGCAGTCCCTCCTGGGAAATTTGTGCTCGTCCACTGAGGCTCCGGAATGCAGAAGCCTCGGAGGCAGCTGCAGAAAAGAAGGGCTGCGCCGAATTTGTCGGGAAGCAAGAGCATAAACAGAGCCTTGTGTTTGGGAATGAGCAGCCGCTGGATTTTGGCAATTGCCTTCACTGTGCACTGAATGCCAGGCTGGGATGTGCGCGCTTAAAATTACGAGCTGGGCAGGAGAAGGAAAAGAGCACGGCCATCTGAGAGCATTTCCTAGCCTGCCCAGGAAAGAGCAGTGTCTTTGGAGCGTTCCGCAAATCCATGTCTCTGGGCAAAAGCGTGATTAGTCCTCTGTGCTGGTAAGCTTTTTCCCTGCGAGACACACTGGCAAAGCTTTTCGCTAAGATGCAGTCCGCTCAGGACGCAGACTACGGCTGTCCGGAGCTGTCCGGAGGGAAGTGCCGCTCCCCGGCGTCTTTCTGCCGAAGCCACGCTTCGGAGCCTGCACCTGCCGCTGCCCTCATCTGTGCATGAAACAGCCGCTTCTTCACCTCCGAGAGCCACAGAGAGCGGTGGCCTGTACGAGGCGAAGAACGAGGCCGGCGCACACCTACCGCTGCCCTCATCTCTGCACGAAGCAGCCGCTTCTTCACCTCTGAGAGCCGCAGAGAGAGGTGGCCTGTACGAGGCGAAGAACGAGGCCGGCTTGTGTGCGCATTCTTTGGACTGCTAAAGGACAGTGGCTGCAGCTCCCTGCCCCTTCAATTCACTGCTGGCATGCTTATGGCAGGTGTTCCAGGACTACTTTCCTGCGTTTTGACTTCGTCCTGATGCAGTCCCTCCTGGGAAATTCGTGCTCGTCCCCTGAGGCTCCGGGATGCAGAGACCTCGGTGGCAGCTGCAGAAAAGAAGGACTGCGCTGAATTTGTCGGGAAGCAAGAGCATAAACAGCGCCTTGTGTTTGGGAATGAGCAGCTGCTGGATTTTGCAATTGCCTTCACTGTGCACTGAATGCCAGGCTGGGATGTGCGCGCTTAAAATTACGAGCTGGGCAGGAGAAGGAAAAGAGCACGGCCATCTGAGAGCATTTCCTAGCCTGCCCAGGAAAGAGCAGTGTCTTTGGAGCGTTCCGCAAATCCATGTCTCTGGGCAAGAGCGTGATTAGTCCTCTGTGCTGGTAAGCTTTTTCCCTGCGAGACACACTGGCAAAGCTTTTCGCTAAGATGCAGTCCTGTCAGGACGCAGACTACGGCTGTCCGGAGCTGTCCGGAGGGAAGTGCCGCTCCCCGGCGTCTTTCTGCCGAAGCCACGCTTCGGAGCCTGCACCTGCCGCTGCCCTCATCCGTGCAAGAAACAGCCGCTTCTTCACCTCCGAGAGCCACAGAGAGCGGTGGCCTGTACGAGGCGAAGAACGAGGCCGGCGCACACCTACCGCTGCCCTCATCTCTGCACGAAGCAGCCGCTTCTTCACCTCTGAGAGCCGCAGAGAGAGGTGGCCTGTACGAGGCGAAGAACGAGGCCGGCTTGTGTGCGCATTCTTTGGACTGCTAAAGGACAGTGGCTGCAGCTCCCTGCCCCTTCAATTCACTGCTGGTATGCTTATGGCAGGTGGTCCTGGACTACTTTCCTGCGTTTTGATTTTGCCCTGATACAGTCCCTCCTGGGAAATTCGTGCTCGTCCCCTGAGGCTCCGGGATGCAGAGGCCTCAGGGGCAGCTGCAGAAAAGAAGGACTGCGCTGAATTTGTCGGGAAGCAAGAGCATAAACAGCACTTTCTGTTTGGGAATGAGCAGCTGCAGGATTTTGCAATTGCCTTCACGGTGCACTGAATGCCAGGCTGGGATGTGCGCGCTAAAAACTACGAGCTGGGCAGGAGCAGGCAGACAGCACGGCCATCCGACAGCACTTTGCAGCTTGCCCAGGAAAGAGCAGTGTTTTTGGAGCGTTTCACAAATCCGTGTCTCTGGGCAAGAGCGGGATAAGTCCGCTGTGCTGGTAAGGCTTTTCCCTGCGAGACACACTGGCAAAGCTTTTCGCTACGATGCAGTCCACTCAGGACGCAGACTACAGCTGTCCGGAGCTGTCCGGAGGGAGGTGCCGCTCCCCGGCGTCTTTCTGCCGAAGTCGCGCTTCGGAGCCTGCACCTGCTGCTGCCCTCATCTGTGCACGAAGCAGCCGCTTCTTCACCTCCGAGAGTCGCAGAGAGAGGTGGCTTATACGAGGCGAAGAACGAAGCCGGCTTGTGTGCGCATTCTTCGGACTGCTAAAGGACAGTGGCTGCAGCTCCCTGCCCCTTCAATTCACTGCTGGCATGCTTATGGCAGGTGTTCCAGGACTACTTTCCTGCGTTTTGACTTCGTCCTGATGCAGTCCCTCCTGGGAAATTTGTGCTCGTCCACTGAGTCTCCAGAATGCAGAAGCCTCGGAGGCAGCTGCAGAAAAGAAGGGCTGCGCCGAATTTCTTGGGAAGCAAGATCATAAACAGAGCCTTGTGTTTGGGAATGAGCAGCCGCTGGATTTTGTAATTGCCTTCATGTGCACTGAATGCCAGGCTGGGATTTTCATGCCACAACAACGAGCTGGGCAGGAACAGGAAAAGAGCACGGCCATCGGACAGCAATTTGCAGCTTGCCCAGGAAAGAGCAGTGATTTTGGAGCGTTCCGCAAATCCGTGTCTCTGGGCAAGAGCGTGATTAGTCCTCTGTGCTGGTAAGCTTTCTCTCTGCGAGGCACACTGGCAAAGCTTTTCGCTACGATGCAGTCCACTCAGGACGCAGACTACGGCTGTCCGGAGCTGTCCGGAGGGAAGTGCCGCTCCCCGGGGTCTTTCTGCCGAAGCCGCGCTTCGGAGCCTGCACCTGCCGCTGCCCTCATCTGTGCACGAAACAGCCGCTTCTTCACCTCCGAGAGCCGCAGAAAGCGGTGGCTTGTACGAGGCGAAGAACGAGGCCGGCTTGTGTGCGCATTCTTCGGACTGCTAAAGGACAGTGGCTGCAGCTCCCTGCCCCTTCAATTCACTGCTGGCATGCTTATGGCAGGTGTTCCAGGACTACTTTCCTGCGTTTTGACTTCGTCCTGATGCAGTCCCTCCTGGGAAATTCGTGCTCGTCCCCTGAGTCTCCGGGATGCAGAGGCCTCGGTGGCAGCTGCAGAAAAGAAGGGCTGCGCTGAATTGGTGGGGAAGCAAGAGCATTAACAGCGCCTTGTGTTTGGGAATGAGCAGTTGCTGGATTTTGGTAATTGCCTTCACTGTGCGCTGAATGCCAGGATGGGATATGCACGCTTAAAACTACGAGCTGGGCAGGAGCAGGCAGAGAGCACGGCCATCCGACAGCACTTTGCAGCTTACCCAGGAAAGAGCAGTGTTTTTGGAGCGTTTCGCAAATCCGTGTCTCTGGGCAAGAGCGTGAATAGCCATCTGTGCTGGTAAACTTTCTCTCTGCGAAACACACTGGCATAGCTTTTCGCTACGATGCAGTCCACTAGGGACACAGACTTGGGGCTCTCCGGAGCGTTCCAGAGAGGAGTGCCGGTCGCCGGGGTCTTTCGGCCGATGACACGCTGCGGAGCTTAGGGCTGCGGCTCTGGTGTGCTGAGCGCAAAGTAGCCGCTTCTTCGCCTTTGAGAGCCGGAGAGAGTTGTGGTGTCTAAGAGGCGAAAAAGCAAACCATAGGCAGCCGGGCCCGTGTGTGCAGCCTTCGTGCTGCTAGAGAAGGCTGCCTGCAGCTCCATGCCCTTTCAATTCACTGCTGGCATGCTTATGGCAGGTGTTCCAGGACTACTTTCCAGCGTTTTGACTTCGTCCTGATGCAGTCCCTCCTGGGAAATTCGTGCTCGTCCCCTGAGGCTCCGGGATGCAGAGACCTCGGTGGCAGCTGCAGAAAAGAAGGACTGCGCTGAATTTGTCGGGAAGCAAGAGCATAAACAGCGCCTTGTGTTTGGGAATGAGCAGCTGCTGGATTTTGCAATTGCCTTCACTGTGCACTGAATGCCAGGCTGGGATGTGCGCGCTTAAAATTACGAGCTGGGCAGGA
The DNA here is from genome assembly GCF_050655825.1 of Lonchura striata. Taxonomy (NCBI): domain Eukaryota; kingdom Metazoa; phylum Chordata; class Aves; order Passeriformes; family Estrildidae; genus Lonchura; species Lonchura striata. Next base: position 35,912,401 of record NC_140740.1, read on the forward strand.
GAAGGAAAAGAGCACGGCCATCTGAGAGCATTTCCGAGCCTGCCCAGGAAAGAGCAGTGTCTTTGGAGCGTTCCGCAAATCCGTGTCTCTGGGCAAGAGCGTGATTAGTCCTCTGTGCTGGTAAGATTTCTCTCTGCGAGGCACACTGGCAAAGCTTTTCGCTACGATGCAGTCCACTCAGGACGCAGACTACGGCTGTCCGGAGCTGTCCGGAGGGAAGTGCCGCTCCCCGGCGTCTTTCTGCCGAAGCCGCGCTTCGGAGCCTGCACCTGCCGCTGCCCTCATCTGTGCACGAAGCAGCCGCTTCTTCACCTCCGAGAGCCGCAGAAAGCGGTGGCTTGTACGAGGCGAAGAACGAGGCCGGCTTGTGTGCGCATTCTTCGGACTGCTAAAGGACAGTGGCTGCAGCTCCCTGCCCCTTCAATTCACTGCTGGCATGCTTATGGCAGGTGTTCCAGGACTACTTTCCTGCGTTTTGACTTCGTCCTGATGCAGTCCCTCCTGGGAAATTCGTGCTCGTCCCCTGAGGCTCCGGGATTCAGAGGCCTCGGTGGCAGCTGCAGAAAAGAAGGTCTGCGCTGAATTGGTGGGGAAGCAAGAGCATTAACAGCGCCTTGTGTTTGGGAATGAGCAGTTGCTGGATTTTGGTAATTGCCTTCACTGTGCGCTGAATGCCAGGATGGGATATGCAGGCTTAAAACTACGAGCTGGGCAGGAGCAGGCAGAGAGCACGGCCATCCGACAGCACTTTGCAGCTTACCCAGGAAAGAGCAGTGTTTTTGGAGCGTTCCACAAATCTGTGTCTCTAGGCAAGTGCGGGATAAGTCCGCTGTGCTGGTAAGCTTTTTCCCTGCGAGGCACACTGGCAAAGCTTTTCGCTAAGATGCAGTCCACTCAGGACGCAGACTACGGCTGTCCGGAGCTGTCCGGAGGGAAGTGCCGCTCCCCGGCGTCTTTCTGCCGAAGCCGCGCTTCGGAGCCTGCACCTGCCGCTGCCCTCATCTGTGCACGAAACAGCCGCTTCTTCACCTCCGAGAGCCGCAGAGAGCGGTGGCTTATACGAGGCGAAGAACGAGGCCGGCTTGTGTGCGCATTCTTCGGACTGCTAAAGGACAGTGGCTGCAGCTCCCTGCCCCTTCAATTCACTGCTGGCATGCTTATTGCAGGTGGTCCTGGACTACTTTCCTGCGTTTTGACTTCGTCCTGGTGCAGTCCCTCCTGGGAAATTTGTGCTCGTCCACTGAGGCTCCGGAATGCAGAAGCCTCGGTGGCAGCTGCAGAAAAGAAGGGCTGCGCCGAATTTGTCGGGAAGCAAGAGCATAAACAGTGCCTTGTGTTTGGGAATGAGCAGCCGCTGGATTTTGGCAATTGCCTTCACTGTGAACCTAATGGCAGGGTGGGATTTTCATGCCACAACAACGAGCTGGGCAGGAGCAGGCAAAGGGCACGGCCATCCGACAGCACTTTGCAGCTTGCCCAGGAAAGAGCAGTGTTTTTGGAGCGTTCCGCATACGTGTCTCTGGGCAAGAGCGTGAATAGCCATCTGTGCTGGTAAACTTTCTCTCTGCGAAACACACTGGCATAGCTTTTCGCTACGATGCAGTCCACTAGGGACACAGACTTGGGGCTCTCCGGAGCGTTCCGGAGAGGAGTGCCAGTCGCCGGGGTCTTTTGGCCGATGACACGCTGCGGAGCTTAGGGCTGCGGCTCTGGTGTGCTGAGCGCAAAGTAGCCGCTTCTTCGCCTTTGAGAGCCGGAGAGAGTTGTGGTGTCTAAGAGGCGAAAAAGCAAACCATAGGCAGCCGGGCCCATGTGTGCAGCCTTCGTGCTGCTAGAGAAGGCTGCCTGCAGCTCCATGCCCTTTCAATTCACTGCTGGCATGCTTATGGCAGGTGTTCCAGGACTACTTTCCTGCGTTTTGACTTCGTCCTGATGCAGTCCCTCCTGGGAAATTCGTGCTCGTCCCCTGAGGCTCCGGGATGCAGAGACCTCGGTGGCAGCTGCAGAAAAGAAGGACTGCGCTGAATTTGTCGGGAAGCAAGAGCATAAACAGCGCCTTGTGTTTGGGAAGGAGCAGCTGCTGGATTTTGCAATTGCCTTCACTGTGCACTGAATGCCAGGCTGGGATGTGCGCGCTTAAAATTACTGGGCTGGAGAAGGAAAAGAGCACGGCCATCTGAGAGCATTTCCTAGCCTGCCCAGGAAAGAGCAGTGTCTTTGGAGCGTTCCGCAAATCCGTGTCTCTGGGCAAGAGCGTGATTAGTCCTCTGTGCTGGTAAGCTTTTTCCCTGCGAGACACAGTGGCAAAGCTTTTCGCTAAGATGCAGTCCACTGAGTACGCAGACTACGGCTGTCCGGAGCTGTCCGGAGGGAAGTGCCGCTCCCCGGCGTCTTTCTGCCGAAGCCACGCTTCGGAGCCTGCACCTGCCACTGCCCTCATCTGTGCATGAAACAGCCGCTTCTTCACCTCCGAGAGCCACAGAGAGCGGTGGCCTGTACGAGGTGAAGAACGAGGCCGGCGCACACCTACCACTGCCCTCATCTCTGCACGAAGCAGCCGCTTCTTCACCTCTGAGAGCCGCAGAGAGAGGTGGCCTGTACGAGGCGAAGAACGAGGCCGGCTTGTGTGCGCATTCTTTGGACTGCTAAAGGACAGTGGCTGCAGCTCCCTGCCCCTTCAATTCACTGCTGGCATGCTTATGGCAGGTGGTCCTGGACTACTTTCCTGCGTTTTGATTTTGCCCTGATACAGTCCCTCCTGGGAAATTCGTGCTCGTCCCCTGAGGCTCCGGGATGCAGAGGCCTCAGGGGCAGCTGCAGAAAAGAAGGACTGCGCTGAATTTGTCGGGAAGCAAGAGCATAAACAGCGCTTTCTGTTTGGGAATGATCAGCTGCAGGATTTTGCAATTGCCTTCACGGTGCACTGAATGCCAGGGTGGGATGTGCGCGCTAAAAACTACGAGCTGGGCAGGAGCAGGCAGACAGCACGGCCATCCGACAGCACTTTGCAGCTTGCCCAGGAAAGAGCAGTGTTTTTGGAGCGTTTCACAAATCCGTGTCTCTGGGCAAGAGCGGGATAAGTCCGCTTTGCTGGTAAGGCTTTTCCCTGCGAGACACACTGGCAAAGCTTTTCGCTACGATGCAGTCCACTCAGGTCGCAGACTACAGCTGTCCGGAGCTGTCCGGAGGGAGGTGCCGCTCCCCGGCGTCTTTCTGCCGAAGTCGCGCTTCGGAGCCTGCACCTGCCTCTGCCCTCATCTGTGCACGAAACAGCCGCTTCTTCACCTCCGAGAGTCGCAGAGAGAGGTGGCTTATACGAGGCGAAGAACGAAGCCGGCTTGTGTGCGCATTCTTCGGACTGCTAAAGGACAGTGGCTGCAGCTCCGTGCCCCTTCAATTCACTGCTGGCATGCTTATGGCAGGTGTTCCAGGACTACTTTCCTGCGTTTTGACTTCGTCCTGATGCAGTCCCTCCTGGGAAATTCGTGCTCGTCCCCTGAGGCTCCGGGATGCAGAAGCCTCGGTGGCAGCTGCAGAAAAGAAGGGCTGCGCTGAATTTGTCGGGAAGCAAGAGCATAACCAGCGCCTTGTGTTTGGGAATGAGCAGCTGCTGGATTTTGCAATTGCCTTCATGTGCACTGAATGCCAGGCTGGGATTTTCATGCCACAACAACGAGCTGGGCAGGAACAGGAAAAGAGCACGGCCATCGGACAGCACTTTGCAGCTTGCCCAGGAAAGAGCAGTGATTTTGGAGCGTTCCGCAAATCCGTGTCTCTGGGCAAGAGTGTGATTAGTCCTCTGTGCTGGTAAGCTTTCTCTCTGCGAGGCACACTGGCAAAGCTTTTCGCTACGATGCAGTCCACTCAGGACGCAGACTACGGCTGTCCGGACCTGTCCGGAGGGAAGTGCCGCTCCCCGGGGTCTTTCTGCCGAAGCCACGCTTCGGAGCCTGCACCTGCCGCTGCCCTCATCTGTGCACGAAACAGCCGCTTCTTCACCTCCGAGAGCCGCAGAGAGCGGTGGCTTATACGAAGCGAAGAACGAGGCCGGCTTGTGTGCGCATTCACCGGACTGCTAAAGGACAGTGGCTGCAGCTCCCTGCCCCTTCAATTCACTGCTGGCATGCTTATTGCAGGTGGTCCTGGACTACTTTCCTGCGTTTTGACTTCGTCCTGGTGCATTTCCTCCTGGGAAATTTGTGCTCGTCCACTGAGGCTCCGGAATGCAGAAGCCTCGGAGGCAGCTGCAGAAAAGAAGGGCTGCGCCGAATTTCTCGGGAAGCAAGATCATAAACAGAGCCTTGTGTTTGGGAATGAGCAGCCGCTGGATTTTGTAATTGCCTTCATGTGCACTGAATTCCAGGCTGGGATTTTCATGCCACAACAACGAGCTGGGCAGGAGCAGGCAAAGGGCACGGCCATCCGACAGCACTTTGCAGCTTGCCCAGGAAAGAGCAGTGTTTTTGGAGCGTTCCGCATACGTGTCTCTGGGCAAGAGCGTGAATAGCCATCTGTGCTGGTAAACTTTCTCTCTGCGAAACACACTGGCAAAGCTTTTCGCTACGATGCAGTCCACTAGGGACACAGACTTGGGGCTCTCCAGAGCGTTCCGGAGAGGAGTGCCGGTCGCTGGGGTCTTTCGGCCGATGACACGCTGCGGAGCTTAGGGCTGCGGCTCTGGTGTGCTGAGCGCAAAGTAGCCGCTTCTTCGCTTTTGAGAGCCGGAGAGAGTTGTGGTGTCTAAGAGGCGAAAAAGCAAACCATAGGCAGCCGGGCCCGTGTGTGCAGCCTTCGTGCTGCTAGACAAGGCTGCCTGCAGCTCCATGCCCTTTCAATTCACTGCTGGCATGCTTATGGCAGGTGTTCCAGGACTACTTTCCAGCGTTTTGACTTCGTCCTGATGCAGTCCCTCCTGGGAAATTCGTGCTCGTCCCCTGAGGCTCCGGGATGCAGAGACCTCGGTGGCAGCTGCAGAAAAGACGGACTGCGCTGAATTTGTCGGGAAGCAAGAGCATAAACAGCGCCTTGTGTTTGGGAATGAGCAGCTGCTGGATTTTGCAATTGCCTTCACTGTGCACTGAATGCCAGGCTGGGATGTGCGCACCTAAAACTACGAGCTGGGCAGGAGAAGGAAAAGAGCACGGCCATCTGAGAGCATTTCCTAGCCTGCCCAGGAAAGAGCAGTGTCTTTGGAGCGTTCCGCAAATCCGTGTCTCTGGGCAAGAGCGTGATTAGTCCTCTGTGCTGGTAAGCTTTTTCCCTGCGAGACACACTGGCAAAGCTTTTCGCTAAGATGCAGTCCTGTCAGGACGCAGACTACGGCTGTCCGGAGCTGTCCGGAGGGAAGTGCCGCTCCCCGGCGTCTTTCTGCCGAAGCCACGCTTCGGAGCCTGCACCTGCCGCTGCCCTCATCTGTGCACGAAACAGCCGCTTCTTCACCTCCGAGAGCCGCAGAGAGCGGTGGCTTATACGAGGCGAAGAACGAGGCCGGCGCACACCTACCGCTGCCCTCATCTCTGCACGAAGCAGCCGCTTCTTCACCTCTGAGAGCCGCAGAGAGAGGTGGCCTGTACGAGGCGAAGAACGAGGCCGGCTTGTGTGCGCATTCTTTGGACTGCTAAAGGACAGTGGCTGCAGCTCCCTGCCCCTTCAATTCACTGCTGGCATGCTTATGGCAGGTGGTCCTGGACTACTTTCCTGCGTTTTGATTTTGCCCTGATACAGTCCCTCCTGGGAAATTTGTGCTCGTCAACTGAGGCTCCGGGATGCAGAGGCCTCAGGGGCAGCTGCAGAAAAGAAGGACTGCGCTGAATTTGTCGGGAAGCAAGAGCATAAACAGCGCTTTCTGTTTGGGAATGAGCAGCTGCAGGATTTTGCAATTGCCTTCACGGTGCACTGAATGCCAGGGTGGGATGTGCGCGCTAAAAACTACGAGCTGGGCAGGAGCAGGCAGACAGCACGGCCATCCGACAGCACTTTGCAGCTTACCCAGGAAAGAGCAGTGTTTTTGGAGCGTTCCACAAATCTGTGTCTCTAGGCAAGAGCGGGATAAGTCCGCTGTGCTGGTAAGCTTTTTCCCTGCGAGGCACACTGGCAAAGCTTTTCGCTAAGATGCAGTCCACTCAGGACGCAGACTACGGCTGTCCGGAGCTGTCCGGAGGGAAGTGCCGCTCCCCGGGGTCTTTCTGCCGAAGCCGCGCTTCGGAGCCTGCACCTGCCGCTGCCCTCATCTGTGCACGAAACAGCCGCTTCTTCACCTCCGAGAGCCGCAGAGAGCGGTGGCTTATACGAGGCGAAGAACGAGGCCGGCTTGTGTGCGCATTCTTCGGACTGCTAAAGGACAGTGGCTGCAGCTCCCTGCCCCTTCAATTCACTGCTGGCATGCTTATTGCAGGTGGTCCTGGACTACTTTCCTGCGTTTTGACTTCGTCCTGGTGCAGTCCCTCCTGGGAAATTTGTGCTCGTCCACTGAGGCTCCTGAATGCAGAAGCCTCGGAGGCAGCTGCAGAAAAGAAGGGCTGCGCCGAATTTGTCGGGAAGCAAGAGCATAAACAGAGCCTTGTGTTTGGGAATGAGCAGCCGCTGGATTTTGGCAATTGCCTTCACTGTGAACCTAATGGCAGGGTGGGATTTTCATGCCACAACAACGAGCTGGGCAGGAGCAGGCAAAGGGCACGGCCATCCGACAGCACTTTGCAGCTTGCCCAGGAAAGAGCAGTGTTTTTGGAGCGTTCCGCATACGTGTCTCTGGGCAAGAGCGTGAATAGCCATCTGTGCTGGTAAACTTTCTCTCTGCGAAACACACTGGCATAGCTTTTCGCTACGATGCAGTCCACTAGGGACACAGACTTGGGGCTCTCCGGAGCGTTCTGGAGAGGAGTGCCGGTCGCCGGGGTCTTTCGGCCGATGACACGCTGCGGAGCTTAGGGCTGCGGCTCTGGTGTGCTGAGCGCAAAGTAGCCGCTTCTTCGCCTTTGAGAGCCGGAGAGAGTTGTGGTGTCTAAGAGGCGAAAAAGCAAACCATAGGCAGCCGGGCCCGTGTGTGCAGCCTTCGTGCTGCTAGAGAAGGCTGCCTGCAGCTCCATGCCCTTTCAATTCACTGCTGGCATGCTTATGGCAGGTGTTCCAGGACTACTTTCCAGCGTTTTGACTTCGTCCTGATGCAGTCCCTCCTGGGAAATTCGTGCTCGTCCCCTGAGGCTCCGGGATGCAGAGACCTCGGTGGCAGCTGCAGAAAAGAAGGACTGCGCTGAATTTGTCGGGAAGCAAGAGCATAAACAGCACCTTGTGTTTGGGAAGGAGCAGCTGCTGGATTTTGCAATTGCCTTCACTGTGCACTGAATGCCAGGCTGGGATGTGCGCGCTTAAAATTACTGGGCTGGAGAAGGAAAAGAGCACGGCCATCTGAGAGCATTTCCTAGCCTGCCCAGGAAAGAGCAGTGTCTTTGGAGCGTTCCGCAAATCCGTGTCTCTGGGCAAGAGCGTGATTAGTCCTCTGTGCTGGTAAGCTTTTTCCCTGCGAGACACACTGGCAAAGCTTTTCGCTAAGATGCAGTCCACTCAGGACGCAGACTACGGCTGTCCGGAGCTGTCCGGAGGGAAGTGCCGCTCCCCGGCGTCTTTCTGCCGAAGCCACGCTTCGGAGCCTGCACCTGCCACTGCCCTCATCTGTGCATGAAACAGCCGCTTCTTCACCTCCGAGAGCCACAGAGAGCGGTGGCCTGTACGAGGCGAAGAACGAGGCCGGCGCACACCTACCACTGCCCTCATCTCTGCACGAAGCAGCCGCTTCTTCACCTCTGAGAGCCGCAGAGAGAGGTGGCCTGTACGAGGCGAAGAACGAGGCCGGCTTGTGTGCGCATTCTTTGGACTGCTAAAGGACAGTGGCTGCAGCTCCCTGCCCCTTCAATTCACTGCTGGCATGCTTATGGCAGGTGGTCCTGGACTACTTTCCTGCGTTTTGATTTTGCCCTGATACAGTCCCTCCTGGGAAATTCGTGCTCGTCCCCTGAGGCTCCGGGATGCAGAGGCCTCAGGGGCAGCTGCAGAAAAGAAGGACTGCGCTGAATTTGTCGGGAAGCAAGAGCATAAACAGCGCTTTCTGTTTGGGAATGAGCAGCTGCAGGATTTTGCAATTGCCTTCACGGTGCACTGAATGCCAGGGTGGGATGTGCGCGCTAAAAACTACGAGCTGGGCAGGAGCAGGCAGACAGCACGGCCATCCGACAGCACTTTGCAGCTTGCCCAGGAAAGAGCAGTGTTTTTGGAGCGTTTCACAAATCCGTGTCTCTGGGCAAGAGCGGGATAAGTCCGCTTTGCTGGTAAGGCTTTTCCCTGCGAGACACACTGGCAAAGCTTTTCGCTACGATGCAGTCCACTCAGGTCGCAGACTACAGCTGTCCGGAGCTGTCCGGAGGGAGGTGCCGCTCCCCGGCGTCTTTCTGCCGAAGTCGCGCTTCGGAGCCTGCACCTGCCTCTGCCCTCATCTGTGCACGAAACAGCCGCTTCTTCACCTCCGAGAGTCGCAGAGAGAGGTGGCTTATACGAGGCGAAGAACGAAGCCGGCTTGTGTGCGCATTCTTCGGACTGCTAAAGGACAGTGGCTGCAGCTCCGTGCCCCTTCAATTCACTGCTGGCATGCTTATGGCAGGTGTTCCAGGACTACTTTCCTGCGTTTTGACTTCGTCCTGATGCAGTCCCTCCTGGGAAATTCGTGCTCGTCCCCTGAGGCTCCGGGATGCAGAAGCCTCGGTGGCAGCTGCAGAAAAGAAGGGCTGCGCTGAATTTGTCGGGAAGCAAGAGCATAAACAGCGCCTTGTGTTTGGGAATGAGCAGCTGCTGGATTTTGCAATTGCCTTCATGTGCACTGAATGCCAGGCTGGGATTTTCATGCCACAACAATGAGCTGGGCAGGAACAGGAAAAGAGCACGGCCATCGGACAGTACTTTGCAGCTTGCCCAGGAAAGAGCAGTGATTTTGGAGCATTCCGCAAATCCGTGTCTCTGGGCAAGAGTGTGATTAGTCCTCTGTGCTGGTAAGCTTTCTCTCTGCGAGGCACACTGGCAAAGCTTTTCGCTACGATGCAGTCCACTCAGGACGCAGACTACGGCTGTCCGGACCTGTCCGGAGGGAAGTGCCGCTCCCCGGGGTCTTTCTGCCGAAGCCACGCTTCGGAGCCTGCACCTGCCGCTGCCCTCATCTGTGCACGAAACAGCTGCTTCTTCACCTCCGAGAGCCGCAGAGAGCGGTGGCTTATACGAAGCGAAGAACGAGGCCGGCTTGTGTGCGCATTCACCGGACTGCTAAAGGACAGTGGCTGCAGCTCCCTGCCCCTTCAATTCACTGCTGGCATGCTTATTGCAGGTGGTCCTGGACTACTTTCCTGCGTTTTGACTTCGTCCTGGTGCAGTCCCTCCTGGGAAATTTGTGCTCGTCCACTGAGGCTCCGGAATGCAGAAGCCTCGGAGGCAGCTGCAGAAAAGAAGGGCTGCGCCGAATTTCTCGGGAAGCAAGATCATAAACAGAGCCTTGTGTTTGGGAATGAGCAGCCGCTGGATTTTGTAATTGCCTTCATGTGCACTGAATTCCAGGCTGGGATTTTCATGCCACAACAACGAGCTGGGCAGGAGCAGGCAAAGGGCACGGCCATCCGACAGCACTTTGCAGCTTGCCCAGGAAAGAGCAGTGTTTTTGGAGCGTTCCGCATACGTGTCTCTGGGCAAGAGCGTGAATAGCCATCTGTGCTGGTAAACTTTCTCTCTGCGAAACACACTGGCAAAGCTTTTCGCTACGATGCAGTCCACTAGGGACACAGACTTGGGGCTCTCCAGAGCGTTCCGGAGAGGAGTGCCGGTCGCTGGGGTCTTTCGGCCGATGACACGCTGCGGAGCTTAGGGCTGCGGCTCTGGTGTGCTGAGCGCAAAGTAGCCGCTTCTTCGCTTTTGAGAGCCGGAGAGAGTTGTGGTGTCTAAGAGGCGAAAAAGCAAACCATAGGCAGCCGGGCCCGTGTGTGCAGCCTTCGTGCTGCTAGACAAGGCTGCCTGCAGCTCCATGCCCTTTCAATTCACTGCTGGCATGCTTATGGCAGGTGTTCCAGGACTACTTTCCAGCGTTTTGACTTCGTCCTGATGCAGTCCCTCCTGGGAAATTCGTGCTCGTCCCCTGAGGCTCCGGGATGCAGAGACCTCGGTGGCAGCTGCAGAAAAGACGGACTGCGCTGAATTTGTCGGGAAGCAAGAGCATAAACAGCGCCTTGTGTTTGGGAATGAGCAGCTGCTGGATTTTGCAATTGCCTTCACTGTGCACTGAATGCCAGGCTGGGATGTGCGCGCTTAAAATTACGAGCTGGGCAGGAGAAGGAAAAGAGCACGGCCATCTGAGAGCATTTCCTAGCCTGCCCAGGAAAGAGCAGTGTCTTTGGAGCGTTCCGCAAATCCGTGTCTCTGGGCAAGAGCGTGATTAGTCCTCTGTGCTGGTAAGCTTTTTCCCTGCGAGACACACTGGCAAAGCTTTTCGCTAAGATGCAGTCCTGTCAGGACGCAGACTACGGCTGTCCGGAGCTGTCCGGAGGGAAGTGCCGCTCCCCGGCGTCTTTCTGCCGAAGCCACGCTTCGGAGCCTGCACCTGCCGCTGCCCTCATCTGTGCATGAAACAGCCGCTTCTTCACCTCCGAGAGCCACAGAGAGCGGTGGCCTGTACGAGGCGAAGAACGAGGCCGGCGCACACCTACCGCTGCCCTCATCTCTGCACGAAGCAGCCGCTTCTTCACCTCTGAGAGCCGCAGAGAGAGGTGGCCTGTACGAGGCGAAGAACGAGGCCGGCTTGTGTGCGCATTCTTTGGACTGCTAAAGGACAGTGGCTGCAGCTCCCTGCCCCTTCAATTCACTGCTGGCATGCTTATGGCAGGTGGTCCTGGACTACTTTCCTGCGTTTTGATTTTGCCCTGATACAGTCCCTCCTGGGAAATTTGTGCTCGTCAACTGAGGCTCCGGGATGCAGAGGCCTCAGGGGCAGCTGCAGAAAAGAAGGACTGCGCTGAATTTGTCGGGAAGCAAGAGCATAAACAGCGCTTTCTGTTTGGGAATGAGCAGCTGCAGGATTTTGCAATTGCCTTCACGGTGCACTGAATGCCAGGGTGGGATGTGCGCGCTAAAAACTACGAGCTGGGCAGGAGCAGGCAGACAGCACGGCCATCCGACAGCACTTTGCAGCTTACCCAGGAAAGAGCAGTGTTTTTGGAGCGTTCCACAAATCTGTGTCTCTAGGCAAGAGCGGGATAAGTCCGCTGTGCTGGTAAGCTTTTTCCCTGCGAGGCACACTGGCAAAGCTTTTCGCTAAGATGCAGTCCACTCAGGACGCAGACTACGGCTGTCCGGAGCTGTCCGGAGGGAAGTGCCGCTCCCCGGGGTCTTTCTGCCGAAGCTGCGCTTCGGAGCCTGCACCTGCCGCTGCCCTCATCTGTGCACGAAACAGCCGCTTCTTCACCTCCGAGAGCCGCAGAGAGCGGTGGCTTATACGAGGCGAAGAACGAGGCCGGCTTGTGTGCGCATTCTTCGGACTGCTAAAGGACAGTGGCTGCAGCTCCCTGCCCCTTCAATTCACTGCTGGCATGCTTATTGCAGGTGGTCCTGGACTACTTTCCTGCGTTTTGACTTCGTCCTGGTGCAGTCCCTCCTGGGAAATTTGTGCTCGTCCACTGAGGCTCCTGAATGCAGAAGCCTCGGAGGCAGCTGCAGAAAAGAAGGGCTGCGCCGAATTTGTCGGGAAGCAAGAGCATAAACAGAGCCTTGTGTTTGGGAATGAGCAGCCGCTGGATTTTGGCAATTGCCTTCACTGTGAACCTAATGGCAGGGTGGGATTTTCATGCCACAACAACGAGCTGGGCAGGAGCAGGCAAAGGGCACGGCCATCCGACAGCACTTTGCAGCTTGCCCAGGAAAGAGCAGTGTTTTTGGAGCGTTCCGCATACGTGTCTCTGGGCAAGAGCGTGAATAGCCATCTGTGCTGGTAAACTTTCTCTCTGCGAAACACACTGGCATAGCTTTTCGCTACGATGCAGTCCACTAGGGACACAGACTTGGGGCTCTCCGGAGCGTTCTGGAGAGGAGTGCCGGTCGCCGGGGTCTTTCGGCCGATGACACGCTGCGGAGCTTAGGGCTGCGGCTCTGGTGTGCTGAGCGCAAAGTAGCCGCTTCTTCGCCTTTGAGAGCCGGAGAGAGTTGTGGTGTCTAAGAGGCGAAAAAGCAAACCATAGGCAGCCGGGCCCGTGTGTGCAGCCTTCGTGCTGCTAGAGAAGGCTGCCTGCAGCTCCATGCCCTTTCAATTCACTGCTGGCATGCTTATGGCAGGTGTTCCAGGACTACTTTCCAGCGTTTTGACTTCGTCCTGATGCAGTCCCTCCTGGGAAATTCGTGCTCGTCCCCTGAGGCTCCAGGATGCAGAGACCTCGGTGGCAGCTGCAGAAAAGAAGGACTGCGCTGAATTGGTGGGGAAGCAAGAGCATAAACAGCGCCTTGTGTTTGGGAATGAGCAGCTGCTGGATTTTGCAATTGCCTTCACGGTGCACTGAATGCCAGGCTGGGATGTGCGCGCTTAAAATTACGAGCTGGGCAGGAGAAGGAAAAGAGCACGGCCATCTGAGAGCATTTCCTAGCCTGCCCAGGAAAGAGCAGTGTCTTTGGAGCGTTCCGCAAATCCGTGTCTCTGGGCAAGAGCGTGATTAGTCCTCTGTGCTGGTAAGCTTTTTCCCTGCGAGACACACTGGCAAAGCTTTTCGCTAAGATGCAGTCCTGTCAGGACGCAGACTACGGCTGTCCGGAGCTGTCCGGAGGGAAGTGCCGCTCCCCGGCGTCTTTCTGCCGAAGCCACGCTTCGGAGCCTGCACCTGCCGCTGCCCTCATCTGTGCACGAAACAGCCGCTTCTTCACCTCCGAGAGTCGCAGAGAGAGGTGGCTTATACGAGGCGAAGAACGAGGCCGGCTTGTGTGCGCATTCTTCGGACTGCTAAAGGACAGTGGCTGCAGCTCCGTGCCCCTTCAATTCACTGCTGGCATGCTTATGGCAGGTGTTCCAGGACTACTTTCCTGCGTTTTGACTTCGTCCTGATGCAGTCCCTCCTGGGAAATTCGTGCTCGTCCCCTGAGGCTCCGGGATGCAGAAGCCTCGGAGGCAGCTGCAGAAAAGAAGGGCTGCGCTGAATTTGTCGGGAAGCAAGAGCATAACCAGCGCCTTCTGTTTGGGAATGAGCAGCTGCTGGATTTTGCAATTGCCTTCATGTGCACTGAATGCCAGGCTGGGATTTTCATGCCACAACAACGAGCTGGGCAGGAACAGGAAAAGAGCACGGCCATCGGACAGCAATTTGCAGCTTGCCCAGGAAAGAGCAGTGATTTTGGAGCGTTCCGCAAATCCGTGTCTCTGGGCAGGAGCGTGATTAGTCCTCTGTGCTGGTAAGCTTTCTCTCTGCGAGGCACACTGGCAAAGCTTTTCGCTACGATGCAGTCCACTCAGGACGCAGACTACGGCTGTCCGGACCTGTCCGGAGGGAAGTGCCGCTCCCCGGGGTCTTTCTGCCGAAGCCGCGCTTCGGAGCCTGCACCTGCCACTGCCCTCATCTGTGCACGAAGCAGCCGCTTCTTCACCTCCGAGAGCCGTAGAGAGCGGTGGCTTGTACGAGGCGAAGAACGAGGCCGGCTTGTGTGCGCATTCTTCGGACTGCTAAAGGACAGTGGCTGCAGCTCCCTGCCCCTTCAATTCACTGCTGGCATGCTTATGGCAGGTGTTCCAGGACTACTTTCCTGCGTTTTGACTTCGTCCTGGTGCAGTCCCTCCTGGGAAATTCGTGCTCGTCCCCTGAGGCTCCGGGATGCAGAGGCCTCGGTGGCAGCTGCAGAAAAGAAGGTCTGCGCTGAATTGGTCGGGAAGCAAGAGCATTAACAGCGCCTTGTGTTTGGGAATGAGCAGCTGCTGGATTTTGGTACTTGCCTTCACTGTGCGCTGAATGCCAGGATGGGATATGCGCGCTTAAAACTACGAGCTGGGCAGGAGCAGGCAGAGAGCACGGCCATCCGACAGCACTTTGCAGCTTACCCAGGAAAGAGCAGTGTTTTTGGAGCGTTCCACAAATCTGTGTCTCTAGGCAAGAGCGGGATAAGTCCGCTGTGCTGGTAAGCTTTTTCCCTGCGAGGCACACTGGCAAAGCTTTTCGCTAAGATGCAGTCCACTCAGGACTCAGACTACGGCTGTCCGGAGCTGTCCGGAGGGAAGTGCCGCTCCCCGGCGTCTTTCTGCCGAAGCCGCGCTTCGGAGCCTGCACCTGCCGCTGCCCTCATCTGTGCACGAAACAGCCGCTTCTTCACCTCCGAGAGCCGCAGAGAGCGGTGGCTTATACGAGGCGAAGAACGAGGCCGGCTTGTGTGCGCATTCTTCGGACTGCTAAAGGACAGTGGCTGCAGCTCCGTGCCCCTTCAATTCACTGCTGGCATGCTTATTGCAGGTGGTCCTGGACTACTTTCCTGCGTTTTGACTTCGTCCTGGTGCAGTCCCTCCTGGGAAATTTGTGCTCGTCCACTGAGGCTCCGGAATGCAGAAGCCTCGGAGGCAGCTGCAGAAAAGAAGGGCTGCGCCGAATTTGTCGGGAAGCAAGAGCATAAACAGAGCCTTGTGTTTGGGAATGAGCAGCCGCTGGATTTTGGCAATTGCCTTCACTGTGAACCTAATGGCAGGGTGGGATTTTCATGCCACAACAACGAGCTGGGCAGGAGCAGGCAAAGGGCACGGCCATCCGACAGCACTTTGCAGCTTGCCCAGGAAAGAGCAGTGTTTTTGGAGCGTTCCGCATACGTGTCTCTGGGCAAGAGCGTGAATAGCCATCTGTGCTGGTAAACTTTCTCTCTGCGAAACACACTGGCATAGTTTTTCGCTACGATGCAGTCCACTAGGGACACAGACTTGGGGCTCTCCGGAGCGTTCTGGAGAGGAGTGCCGGTCGCCGGGGTCTTTCGGCCGATGACACGCTGCGGAGCTTAGGGCTGCGGCTCTGGTGTGCTGAGCGCAAAGTAGCCGCTTCTTCGCCTTTGAGAGCCGGAGAGAGTTGTGGTGTCTAAGAGGCGAAAAAGCAAACCATAGGCAGCCGGGCCCGTGTGTGCAGCCTTCGTGCTGCTAGAGAAGGCTGCCTGCAGCTCCATGCCCTTTCAATTCACTGCTGGCATGCTTATGGCAGGTGTTCCAGGACTACTTTCCAGCGTTTTGACTTCGTCCTGATGCAGTCCCTCCTGGGAAATTCGTGCTCGTCCCCTGAGGCTCCAGGATGCAGAGACCTCGGTGGCAGCTGCAGAAAAGAAGGACTGCGCTGAATTTGTCGGGAAGCAAGAGCATAAACAGCGCCTTGTGTTTGGGAATGAGCAGCTGCTGGATTTTGCAATTGCCTTCACTGTGCACTGAATGCCAGGCTGGGATGTGCGCGCTTAAAATTACGAGCTGGGCAGGAGAAGGAAAAGAGCACGGCCATCTGAGAGCATTTCCTAGCCTGCCCAGGAAAGAGCAGTGTCTTTGGAGCGTTCCGCAAATCCGTGTCTCTGGGCAAGAGCGTGATTAGTCCTCTGTGCTGGTAAGCTTTTTCCCTGCGAGACACACTGGCAAAGCTTTTCGCTAAGATGCAGTCCTGTCAGGACGCAGACTACGGCTGTCCGGAGCTGTCCGGAGGGAAGTGCCGCTCCCCGGCGTCTTTCTGCCGAAGCCACGCTTCGGAGCCTGCACCTGCCGCTGCCCTCATCTGTGCACGAAACAGCCGCTTCTTCACCTCCGAGAGCCGCAGAGAGAGGTGGCTTATACGAGGCGAAGAACGAGGCCGGCTTGTGTGCGCATTCTTCGGACTGCTAAAGGACAGTGGCTGCAGCTCCCTGCCCCTTCAATTCACTGCTGGCATGCTTATGGCAGGTGGTCCTGGACTACTTTCCTGCGTTTTGACTTCGTCCTGGTGCAGTCCCTCCTGGGAAATTTGTGCTCGTCCACTGAGGCTCCGGAATGCAGAAGCCTCGGAGGCAGCTGCAGAAAAGAAGGGCTGCGCCGAATTTGTCGGGAAGCAAGAGCATAAACAGAGCCTTGTGTTTGGGAATGAGCAGCCGCTGGATTTTGGCAATTGCCTTCACTGTGCACCTAATGGCAGGGTGGGATTTTCATGCCACAACAACGAGCTGGGCAGGAGCAGGCAAAGGGCACGGCCATCCGACAGCACTTTGCAGCTTGCCCAGGAAAGAGCAGTGTTTTTGGAGCGTTCCGCATACGTGTCTCTGGGCAAGAGCGTGAATAGCCATCTGTGCTGGTAAACTTTCTCTCTGCGAAACACACTGGCATAGCTTTTCGCTACGATGCAGTCCACTAGGGACACAGACTTGGGGCTCTCCGGAGCGTTCCGGAGAGGAGTGCCGGTCGCCGGGGTCTTTTGGCCAATGACATGCTGCGGAGCTTAGGGCTGCGGCTCTGGTGTGCTGAGCGCAAAGTAGCCGCTTCTTCGCCTTTGAGAGCCGGAGAGAGTTGTGGTGTCTAAGAGGCGAAAAAGCAAACCATAGGCAGGCGGGCCCGTGTGTGCAGCCTTCGTGCTGCTAGAGAAGGCTGCCTGCAGCTCCATGCCCTTTCAATTCACTGCTGGCATGCTTATGGCAGGTGTTCCAGGACTACTTTCCAGCGTTTTGACTTCGTCCTGATGCAGTCCCTCCTGGGAAATTTGTGCTCGTCCACTGAGGCTCCGGGATGCAGAGACCTCGGTGGCAGCTGCAGAAAAGAAGGACTGCGCTGAATTTGTCGGGAAGCAAGAGCATAAACAGCGCCTTGTGTTTGGGAATGAGCAGCTGCTGGATTTTGCAATTGCCTTCACTGTGCACTGAATGCCAGGCTGGGATGTGCGCGCTTAAAATTACGAGCTGGGCAGGAGAAGGAAAAGAGCACGGCCATCTGAGAGCATTTCCTAGCCTGCCCAGGAAAGAGCAGTGTCTTTGGAGCGTTCCGCAAATCCGTGTCTCTGGGCAAGAGCGTGATTAGTCCTCTGTGCTGGTAAGCTTTTTCCCTGCGAGACACACTGGCAAAGCTTTTTGCTAAGATGCAGTCCTGTCAGGACGCAGACTACGGCTGTCCGGAGCTGTCCGGAGGGAAGTGCCGCTCCCCGGCGTCTTTCTGCCGAAGCCACGCTTCGGAGCCTGCACCTGCCGCTGCCCTCATCTGTGCATGAAACAGCCGCTTCTTCACCTCCGAGAGCCACAGAGAGCGGTGGCCTGTACGAGGCGAAGAACGAGGCCGGCGCACACCTACCGCTGCCCTCATCTCTGCACGAAGCAGCCGCTTCTTCACCTCTGAGAGCCGCAGAGAGAGGTGGCCTGTACGAGGCGAAGAACGAGGCCGGCTTGTGTGCGCATTCTTTGGACTGCTAAAGGACAGTGGCTGCAGCTCCCTGCCCCTTCAATTCACTGCTGGTATGCTTATGGCAGGTGGTCCTGGACTACTTTCCTGCGTTTTGATTTTGCCCTGATACAGTCCCTCCTGGGAAATTCGTGCTCGTCCCCTGAGGCTCCGGGATGCAGAGGCCTCAGGGGCAGCTGCAGAAAAGAAGGACTGCGCTGAATTTGTCGGGAAGGAAGAGCATAAACAGCACTTTCTGTTTGGGAATGAGCAGCTGCAGGATTTTGCAATTGCCTTCACGGTGCACTGAATGCCAGGGTGGGATGTGCGCGCTAAAAACTACGAGCTGGGCAGGAGCAGGCAGACAGCACGGCCATCCGACAGCACTTTGCAGCTTGCCCAGGAAAGAGCAGTGTTTTTGGAGCGTTTCACAAATCCGTGTCTCTGGGCAAGAGCGGGATAAGTCCGCTGTGCTGGTAAGGCTTTTCCCTGCGAGACACACTGGCAAAGCTTTTCGCTAAGATGCAGTCCACTCAGGACGCAGACTACAGCTGTCCGGAGCTGTCCGGAGGGAGGTGCCGCTCCCCGGCGTCTTTCTGCCGAAGTCGCGCTTCGGAGCCTGCACCTGCCTCTGCCGTCATCTGTGCACGAAACAGCCGCTTCTTCACCTCCGAGGGTCGCAGAGAGAGGTGGCTTATACGAGGCGAAGAACGAAGCCGGCTTGTGTGCGCATTCTTCGGACTGCTAAAGGACAGTGGCTGCAGCTCCATGCCCTTTCAATTCACTGCTGGCATGCTTATGGCAGGTGTTCCAGGACTACTTTCCAGCGTTTTGACTTCGTCCTGATGCAGTCCCTCCTGGGAAATTCGTGCTCGTCCCCTGAGGCTCCGGGATGCAGAGACCTCGGTGGCAGCTGCAGAAAAGAAGGACTGCGCTGAATTTGTCGGGAAGCAAGAGCATAAACAGCGCCTTGTGTTTGGGAATGAGCAGCTGCTGGATTTTGCAATTGCCTTCACTGTGCACTGAATGCCAGGCTGGGATGTGCGCGCTTAAAATTACGAGCTGGGCAGGAGAAGGAAAAGAGCACGGCCATCTGAGAGCATTTCCTAGCCTGCCCAGGAAAGAGCAGTGTCTTTGGAGCGTTCCGCAAATCCGTGTCTCTGGGCAAGAGCGTGATTAGTCCTCTGTGCTGGTAAGCTTTTTCCCTGCGAGACACACTGGCAAAGCTTTTCGCTAAGACGCAGTCCTGTCAGGACGCAGACTACGGCTGTCCGGAGCTGTCCGGAGGGAAGTGCCGCTCCCCGGCGTCTTTCTGCCGAAGCCACGCTTCGGAGCCTGCACCTGCCGCTGCCCTCATCTGTGCACGAAACAGCCGCTTCTTCACCTCCGAGAGCCACAGAGAGCGGTGGCCTGTACGAGGCGAAGAACGAGGCCGGCGCACACCTACCGCTGCCCTCATCTCTGCACGAAGCAGCCGCTTCTTCACCTCTGAGAGCCGCAGAGAGAGGTGGCCTGTACGAGGCGAAGAACGAGGCCGGCTTGTGTGCGCATTCTTTGGACTGCTAAAGGACAGTGGCTGCAGCTCCCTGCCCCTTCAATTCACTGCTGGCATGCTTATGGCAGGTGGTCCTGGACTACTTTCCTGCGTTTTGATTTCGCCCTGATACAGTCCCTCCTGGGAAATTCGTGCTCGTCCACTGAGGCTCCGGGATGCAGAGGCCTCAGGGGCAGCTGCAGAAAAGAAGGACTGCGCTGAATTTGTCGGGAAGCAAGAGCATAAACAGCACTTTCTGTTTGGGAATGAGCAGCTGCAGGATTTTGCAATTGCCTTCACGGTGCACTGAATGCCAGGGTGGGATGTGCGCGCTAAAAACTACGAGCTGGGCAGGAGCAGGCAGAGAGCACGGCCATCCGACAGCACTTTGCAGCTTGCCCAGGAAAGAGCAGTGTTTTTGGAGCGTTTCACAAATCCGTGTCTCTGGGCAAGAGCGGGATAAGTCCGCTGTGCTGGTAAGCTTTTTCCCTGCGAGGCACACTGGCAAAGCTTTTCGCTAAGATGCAGTCCACTCAGGACTCAGGCTACGGCTGTCCGGATCTGTCCGGAGGGAAGTGCCGCTCCCCGGGGTCTTTCTGCCGAAGCCGCGCTTCGGAGCCTGCACCTGCCTCTGCCCTCATCTGTGCACGAAACAGCCGCTTCTTCACCTCCGAGAGCCGCAGAGAGCGGTGGCTTATACGAGGCGAAGAACGAGGCCGGCTTGTGTGCGCATTCTTCGGACTGCTAAAGGACAGTGGCTGCAGCTCCCTGCCCCTTCAATTCACTGCTGGCATGCTTATGGCAGGTGGTCCTGGACTACTTTCCTGCGTTTTGACTTCGTCCTGGTGCAGTCCCTCCTGGGAAATTTGTGCTCGTCCACTGAGGCTCCGGAATGCAGAAGCCTCGGAGGCAGCTGCAGAAAAGAAGGACTGCGCTGAATTTGTCGGGAAGCAAGAGCATAAACAGAGCCTTGTGTTTGGGAATGAGCAGCTGCTGGATTTTGCAATTGCCTTCACTGTGCGCTGAATGCCAGGATGGGATATGCACGCTTAAAACTACGAGCTGGGCAGGAGCAGGCAGAGAGCACGGCCATCCGACAGCACTTTGCAGCTTACCCAGGAAAGAGCAGTGTTTTTGGAGCGTTTCGCAAATCCGTGTCTCTGGGCAAGAGCGTGAATAGCCATCTGTGCTGGTAAACTTTCTCTCTGCGAAACACACTGGCATAGCTTTTCGCTACGATGCAGTCCACTAGGGACACAGACTTGGGGCTCTCCGGAGCGTTCCGGAGAGGAGTGCCGGTCGCCGGGGTCTTTCGGCCGATGACACGCTGCGGAGCTTAGGGCTGCGGCTCTGGTGTGCTGAGCGCAAAGTAGCCGCTTCTTCGCCTTTGAGAGCCGGAGAGAGTTGTGGTGTCTAAGAGGCGAAAAAGCAAACCATAGGCAGCCGGGCCCGTGTGTGCAGCCTTCGTGCTGCTAGAGAAGGCTGCCTGCAGCTCCATGCCCTTTCAATTCACTGCTGGCATGCTTATGGCAGGTGTTCCAGGACTACTTTCCTGCGTTTTGACTTCGTCCTGATGCAGTCCCTCCTGGGAAATTCGTGCTCGTCCCCTGAGGCTCCGGGATGCAGAGACCTCGGTGGCAGCTGCAGAAAAGAAGGACTGCGCTGAATTTGTCGGGAAGCAAGAGCATAAACAGCGCCTTGTGTTTGGGAATGAGCAGCTGCTGGATTTTGCAATTGCCTTCACTGTGCACTGAATGCCAGGCTGGGATGTGCGCGCTTAAAATTACGAGCTGGGCTGGAGAAGGAAAAGAGCACGGCCATCTGAGAGCATTTCCGAGCCTGCCCAGGAAAGAGCAGTGTCTTTGGAGCGTTCCGCAAATCCGTGTCTCTGGGCAAGAGCGTGATTAGTCCTCTGTGCTGGTAAGCTTTCTCTCTGCGAGGCACACTGGCAAAGCTTTTCGCTACGATGCAGTCCACTCAGGACGCAGACTACGGCTGTCCGGAGCTGTCCGGAGGGAAGTGCCGCTCCCCGGCGTCTTTCTGCCGAAGCCGCGCTTCGGAGCCTGCACCTGCCGCTGCCCTCATCTGTGCACGAAGCAGCCGCTTCTTCACCTCCGAGAGCCGCAGAAAGCGGTGGCTTGTACGAGGCGAAGAACGAGGCCGGCTTGTGTGCGCATTCTTCGGACTGCTAAAGGACAGTGGCTGCAGCTCCCTGCCCCTTCAATTCACTGCTGGCATGCTTATTGCAGGTGTTCCAGGACTACTTTCCTGCATTTTGACTTCGTCCTGATGCAGTCCCTCCTGGGAAATTCGTGCTCGTCCCCTGAGGCTCCGGGATGCAGAGGCCTCGGTGGCAGCTGCAGAAAAGAAGGTCTGCGCTGAATTGGTGGGGAAGCAAGAGCATTAACAGCGCCTTGTGTTTGGGAATGAGCAGTTGCTGGATTTTGGTAATTGCCTTCACTGTGCGCTGAATGCCAGGATGGGATATGCAGGCTTAAAACTACGAGCTGGGCAGGAGCAGGCAGAGAGCACGGCCATCCGACAGCACTTTGCAGCTTACCCAGGAAAGAGCAGTGTTTTTGGAGCGTTCCACAAATCTGTGTCTCTAGGCAAGTGCGGGATAAGTCCGCTGTGCTGGTAAGCTTTTTCCCTGCGAGGCACACTGGCAAAGCTTTTCGCTAAGATGCAGTCCACTCAGGACGCAGACTACGGCTGTCCGGAGCTGTCCGGAGGGAAGTGCCGCTCCCCGGGGTCTTTCTGCCGAAGCCGCGCTTCGGAGCCTGCACCTGCCGCTGCCCTCATCTGTGCACGAAACAGCCGCTTCTTCACCTCCGAGAGCCGCAGAGAGCGGTGGCTTATACGAGGCGAAGAACGAGGCCGGCTTGTGTGCGCATTCTTCGGACTGCTAAAGGACAGTGGCTGCAGCTCCCTGCCCCTTCAATTCACTGCTGGCATGCTTATTGCAGGTGGTCCTGGACTACTTTCCTGCATTTTGACTTCGTCCTGGTGCAGTCCCTCCTGGGAAATTTGTGCTCGTCCACTGAGGCTCCGGAATGCAGAAGCCTCGGAGGCAGCTGCAGAAAAGAAGGGCTGCGCCGAATTTGTCGGGAAGCAAGAGCATAAACAGTGCCTTGTGTTTGGGAATGAGCAGCCGCTGGATTTTGGCAATTGCCTTCACTGTGAACCTAATGGCAGGGTGGGATTTTCATGCCACAACAACGAGCTGGGCAGGAGCAGGCAAAGGGCACGGCCATCCGACAGCACTTTGCAGCTTGCCCAGGAAAGAGCAGTGTTTTTGGAGCGTTCCGCATACGTGTCTCTGGGCAAGAGCGTGAATAGCCATCTGTGCTGGTAAACTTTCTCTCTGCGAAACACACTGGCATAGCTTTTCGCTACGATGCAGTCCACTAGGGACACAGACTTGGGGCTCTCCGGAGCGTTCCGGAGAGGAGTGCCAGTCGCCGGGGTCTTTCGGCCGATGACACGCTGCGGAGCTTAGGGCTGCGGCTCTGGTGTGCTGAGCGCAAAGTAGCCGCTTCTTCGCCTTTGAGAGCCGGAGAGAGTTGTGGTGTCTAAGAGGCGAAAAAGCAAACCATAGGCAGCCGGGCCCATGTGTGCAGCCTTCGTGCTGCTAGAGAAGGCTGCCTGCAGCTCCATGCCCTTTCAATTCACTGCTGGCATGCTTATGGCAGGTGTTCCAGGACTACTTTCCTGCGTTTTGACTTCGTCCTGATGCAGTCCCTCCTGGGAAATTCGTGCTCGTCCCCTGAGGCTCCGGGATGCAGAGACCTCGGTGGCAGCTGCAGAAAAGAAGGACTGCGCTGAATTTGTCGGGAAGCAAGAGCATAAACAGCACCTTGTGTTTGGGAAGGAGCAGCTGCTGGATTTTGCAATTGCCTTCACTGTGCACTGAATGCCAGGCTGGGATGTGCGCGCTTAAAATTACTGGGCTGGAGAAGGAAAAGAGCACGGCCATCTGAGAGCATTTCCTAGCCTGCCCAGGAAAGAGCAGTGTCTTTGGAGCGTTCCGCAAATCCGTGTCTCTGGGCAAGAGCGTGATTAGTCCTCTGTGCTGGTAAGCTTTTTCCCTGCGAGACACAGTGGCAAAGCTTTTCGCTAAGATGCAGTCCACTGAGTACGCAGACTACGGCTGTCCGGAGCTGTCCGGAGGGAAGTGCCGCTCCCCGGCGTCTTTCTGCCGAAGCCACGCTTCGGAGCCTGCACCTGCCGCTGCCCTCATCTGTGCACGAAACAGCCGCTTCTTCACCTCCGAGAGCCGCAGAAAGCGGTGGCTTGTACGAGGCGAAGAACGAGGCCGGCTTGTGTGCGCATTCTTCGGACTGCTAAAGGACAGTGGCTGAAGCTCCCTGCCCCTTCAATTCACTGCTGGCATGCTTATGGCAGGTGTTCCAGGACTACTTTCCTGCGTTTTGACTTCGTCCTGATGCAGTCCCTCCTGGGAAATTCGTGCTCGTCCCCTGAGTCTCCGGGATGCAGAGGCCTCGGTGGCAGCTGCAGAAAAGAAGGGCTGCGCTGAATTGGTGGGGAAGCAAGAGCATTAACAGCGCCTTGTGTTTGGGAATGAGCAGTTGCAGGATTTTGGTAATTGCCTTCACTGTGCGCTGAATGCCAGGATGGGATATGCACGCTTAAAACTACGAGCTGGGCAGGAGCAGGCAGAGAGCACGGCCATCCGACAGCACTTTGCAGCTTACCCAGGAAAGAGCAGTGTTTTTGGCGCGTTTCGCAAATCCGTGTCTCTGGGCAAGAGCGTGAATAGCCATCTGTGCTGGTAAACTTTCTCTCTGCGAAACACACTGGCATAGCTTTTCGCTACGATGCAGTCCACTAGGGACACAGACTTGGGGCTCTCCGGAGCGTTCCGGAGAGGAGTGCCGGTCGCCGGGGTCTTTCGGCCGATGACACGCTGCGGAGCTTAGGGCTGCGGCTCTGGTGTGCTGAGCGCAAAGTAGCCGCTTCTTCGCCTTTGAGAGCCGGAGAGAGTTGTGGTGTCTAAGAGGCGAAAAAGCAAACCATAGGCAGCCGGGCCCGTGTGTGCAGCCTTCGTGCTGCTAGAGAAGGCTGCCTGCAGCTCCATGCCCTTTCAATTCACTGCTGGCATGCTTATGGCAGGTGTTCCAGGACTACTTTCCTGCGTTTTGACTTCGTCCTGATGCAGTCCCTCCTGGGAAATTCGTGCTCGTCCCCTGAGGCTCCGGGATGCAGAGACCTCGGTGGCAGCTGCAGAAAAGAAGGACTGCGCTGAATTTGTCGGGAAGCAAGAGCATAAACAGCGCCTTGTGTTTGGGAATGAGCAGCTGCTGGATTTTGCAATTGCCTTCACTGTGCACTGAATGCCAGGCTGGGATGTGCGCGCTTAAAATTACGAGCTGGGCTGGAGAAGGAAAAGAGCACGGCCATCTGAGAGCATTTCCGAGCCTGCCCAGGAAAGAGCAGTGTCTTTGGAGCGTTCCGCAAATCCGTGTCTCTGGGCAAGAGCGTGATTAGTCCTCTGTGCTGGTAAGCTTTCTCTCTGCGAGGCACACTGGCAAAGCTTTTCGCTACGATGCAGTCCACTCAGGACGCAGACTACGGCTGTCCGGAGCTGTCCGGAGGGAAGTGCCGCTCCCCGGCGTCTTTCTGCCGAAGCCGCGCTTCGGAGCCTGCACCTGCCACTGCCCTCATCTGTGCACGAAGCAGCCGCTTCTTCACCTCCGAGAGCCGCAGAAAGCGGTGGCTTGTACGAGGCGAAGAACGAGGCCGGCTTGTGTGCGCATTCTTCGGACTGCTAAAGGACAGTGGCTGCAGCTCCCTGCCCCTTCAATTCACTGCTGGCATGCTTATTGCAGGTGTTCCAGGACTACTTTCCTGCGTTTTGACTTCGTCCTGATGCAGTCCCTCCTGGGAAATTCGTGCTCGTCCCCTGAGGCTCCGGGATGCAGAGGCCTCGGTGGCAGCTGCAGAAAAGAAGGTCTGCGCTGAATTGGTGGGGAAGCAAGAGCATTAACAGCGCCTTGTGTTTGGGAATGAGCAGTTGCTGGATTTTGGTAATTGCCTTCACTGTGCGCTGAATGCCAGGATGGGATATGCAGGCTTAAAACTACGAGCTGGGCAGGAGCAGGCAGAGAGCACGGCCATCCGACAGCACTTTGCAGCTTACCCAGGAAAGAGCAGTGTTTTTGGAGCGTTCCACAAATCTGTGTCTCTAGGCAAGTGCGGGATAAGTCCGCTGTGCTGGTAAGCTTTTTCCCTGCGAGGCACACTGGCAAAGCTTTTCGCTAAGATGCAGTCCACTCAGGACGCAGACTACGGCTGTCCGGAGCTGTCCGGAGGGAAGTGCCGCTCCCCGGGGTCTTTCTGCCGAAGCCGCGCTTCGGAGCCTGCACCTGCCGCTGCCCTCATCTGTGCACGAAACAGCCGCTTCTTCACCTCCGAGAGCCGCAGAGAGCGGTGGCTTATACGAGGCGAAGAACGAGGCCGGCTTGTGTGCGCATTATTCGGACTGCTAAAGGACAGTGGCTGCAGCTCCCTGCCCCTTCAATTCACTGCTGGCATGCTTATTGCAGGTGTTACAGGACTACTTTCCTGCGTTTTGACTTCGTCCTGGTGCAGTCCCTCCTGGGAAATTTGTGCTCGTCCACTGAGGCTCCGGGATGCAGAAGCCTCGGAGGCAGCTGCAGAAAAGAAGGGCTGCGCCGAATTTGTCGGGAAGCAAGAGCATAAACAGTGCCTTGTGTTTGGGAATGAGCAGCCGCTGGATTTTGGCAATTGCCTTCACTGTGAACCTAATGGCAGGGTGGGATTTTCATGCCACAACAACGAGCTGGGCAGGAGCAGGCAAAGGGCACGGCCATCCGACAGCACTTTGCAGCTTGCCCAGGAAAGAGCAGTGTTTTTGGAGCGTTCCGCATACGTGTCTCTGGGCAAGAGCGTGAATAGCCATCTGTGCTGGTAAACTTTCTCTCTGCGAAACACACTGGCATAGCTTTTCGCTACGATGCAGTCCACTAGGGACACAGACTTGGGGCTCTCCGGAGCGTTCCGGAGAGGAGTGCCAGTCGCCGGGGTCTTTCGGCCGATGACACGCTGCGGAGCTTAGGGCTGCGGCTCTGGTGTGCTGAGCGCAAAGTAGCCGCTTCTTCGCCTTTGAGAGCCGGAGAGAGTTGTGGTGTCTAAGAGGCGAAAAAGCAAACCATAGGCAGCCGGGCCCATGTGTGCAGCCTTCGTGCTGCTAGAGAAGGCTGCCTGCAGCTCCATGCCCTTTCAATTCACTGCTGGCATGCTTATGGCAGGTGTTCCAGGACTACTTTCCTGCGTTTTGACTTCGTCCTGATGCAGTCCCTCCTGGGAAATTCGTGCTCGTCCCCTGAGGCTCCGGGATGCAGAGACCTCGGTGGCAGCTGCAGAAAAGAAGGACTGCGCTGAATTTGTCGGGAAGCAAGAGCATAAACAGCACCTTGTGTTTGGGAAGGAGCAGCTGCTGGATTTTGCAATTGCCTTCACTGTGCACTGAATGCCAGGCTGGGATGTGCGCGCTTAAAATTACTGGGCTGGAGAAGGAAAAGAGCACGGCCATCTGAGAGCATTTCCTAGCCTGCCCAGGAAAGAGCAGTGTCTTTGGAGCGTTCCGCAAATCCGTGTCTCTGGGCAAGAGCGTGATTAGTCCTCTGTGCTGGTAAGCTTTTTCCCTGCGAGACACAGTGGCAAAGCTTTTCGCTAAGATGCAGTCCACTGAGTACGCAGACTACGGCTGTCCGGAGCTGTCCGGAGGGAAGTGCCGCTCCCCGGCGTCTTTCTGCCGAAGCCACGCTTCGGAGCCTGCACCTGCCACTGCCCTCATCTGTGCATGAAACAGCCGCTTCTTCACCTCCGAGAGCCACAGAGAGCGGTGGCCTGTACGAGGCGAAGAACGAGGCCGGCGCACACCTACCGCTGCCCTCATCTCTGCACGAAGCAGCCGCTTCTTCACCTCTGAGAGCCGCAGAGAGAGGTGGCCTGTACGAGGCGAAGAACGAGGCCGGCTTGTGTGCGCATTCTTTGGACTGCTAAAGGACAGTGGCTGCAGCTCCCTGCCCCTTCAATTCACTGCTGGCATGCTTATGGCAGGTGGTCCTGGACTACTTTCCTGCGTTTTGATTTTGCCCTGATACAGTCCCTCCTGGGAAATTCGTGCTCGTCCCCTGAGGCTCCGGGATGCAGAGGCCTCAGGGGCAGCTGCAGAAAAGAAGGACTGCGCTGAATTTGTCGGGAAGCAAGAGCATAAACAGCGCTTTCTGTTTGGGAATGAGCAGCTGCAGGATTTTGCAATTGCCTTCACGGAGCACTGAATGCCAGGGTGGGATGTGCGCGCTAAAAACTACGAGCTGGGCAGGAGCAGGCAGACAGCACGGCCATCCGACAGCACTTTGCAGCTTGCCCAGGAAAGAGCAGTGTTTTTGGAGCGTTTCACAAATCCGTGTCTCTGGGCAAGGGTGGGATAAGTCCGCTGTGCTGGTAAGCCTTTTCCCTGCGAGACACACTGGCAAAGCTTTTCGCTACGATGCAGTCCACTCAGGACGCAGACTACAGCTGTCCGGAGCTGTCCGGAGGGAGGTGCCGCTCCCCGGCGTCTTTCTGCCGAAGTCGCGCTTCGGAGCCTGCACCTGCCTCTGCCCTCATCTGTGCATGAAACAGCCGCTTCTTCACCTCCGAGAGTCGCAGAGAGAGGTGGCTGGTACGAGGCGAAGAACGAAGCCGGCTTGTGTGCGCATTCTTCGGACTGCTAAAGGACAGTGGCTGCAGCTCCGTGCCCCTTCAATTCACTGCTGGCATGCTTATGGAAGGTGTTCCAGGACTACTTTCCTGCGTTTTGACTTCGTCCTGATGCAGTCCCTCCTGGGAAATTCGTGCTCGTCCCCTGAGGCTCCGGGATGCAGAAGCCTCAGTGGCAGCTGCAGAAAAGAAGGGCTGCGCTGAATTTGTCGGGAAGCAAGAGCATAACCAGCGCCTTGTGTTTGGGAATGAGCAGCTGCTGGATTTTGCAATTGCCTTCATGTGCACTGAATGCCAGGCTGGGATTTTCATGCCACAACAACGAGCTGGGCAGGAACAGGAAAAGAGCACGGCCATCGGACAGCACTTTGCAGCTTGCCCAGGAAAGAGCAGTGTCTTTGGAGCGTTCCGCAAATCCGTGTCTCTGGGCAAGAGCGTGATTAGTCCTCTGTGCTGGTAAGCTTTTTCCCTGCGAGACACAGTGGCAAAGCTTTTCGCTAAGATGCAGTCCACTGAGGACGCAGACTACGGCTGTCCGGAGCTGTCCGGAGGGAAGTGCCGCTCCCCGGCGTCTTTCTGCCGAAGCCACGCTTCGGAGCCTGCACCTGCCACTGCCCTCATCTGTGCATGAAACAGCCGCTTCTTCACCTCCGAGAGCCACAGAGAGCGGTGGCCTGTACGAGGCGAAGAACGAGGCCGGCGCACACCTACCGCTGCCCTCATCTCTGCACGAAGCAGCCGCTTCTTCACCTCTGAGAGCCGCAGAGAGAGGTGGCCTGTAGGAGGCGAAGAACGAGGCCGGCTTGTGTGCGCATTCTTTGGACTGCTAAAGGACAGTGGCTGCAGCTCCCTGCCCCTTCAATTCACTGCTGGCATGCTTATGGCAGGTGGTCCTGGACTACTTTCCTGCGTTTTGATTTCGCCCTGATACAGTCCCTCCTGGGAAATTCGTGCTCGTTCCCTGAGGCTCCGGGATGCAGAGGCCTCAGGGGCAGCTGCAGAAAAGAAGGACTGCGCTGAATTTGTCGGGAAGCAAGAGCATAACAAGCGCTTTCTGTTTGGGAATGAGCAGCTGCAGGATTTTGCAATTGCCTTCATGTGCACTGAATGCCAGGCTGGGATTTTCATGCCACAACAACGAGCTGGGCAGGAACAGGAAAAGAGCACGACCATCGGACAGCACTTTGCAGCTTTCCCAGGAAAGAGCAGTGATTTTGGAGCGTTCCGCAAATCCGTGTCTCTGGGCAAGAGCGTGATTAGTCCTCTGTGCTGGTAAGCTTTCTCTCTGCGAGGCACACTGGCAAAGCTTTTCGCTACGATGCAGTCCACTCAGGACGCAGACTACGGCTGTCCGGAGCTGTCCGGAGGGAAGTGCCGCTCCCCGGCGTCTTTCTGCCGAAGCCACGCTTCGGAGCCTGCACCTGCCGCTGCCCTCATCTGTGCACGAAACAGCCGCTTCTTCACCTCCGAGAGCCGCAGAAAGCGGTGGCTTGTACGAGGCGAAGAACGAGGCCGGCTTGTGTGCGCATTCTTCGGACTGCTAAAGGACAGTGGCTGCAGCTCCCTGCCCCTTCAATTCACTGCTGGCATGCTTATGGCAGGTGTTCCAGGACTACTTTCCTGCGTTTTGTCTTCGTCCTGATGCAGTCCTTCCTGGGAAATTCGTGCTCGTCCCCTGAGGCTCCGGGATGCAGAGGCCTCGGTGGCAGCTGCAGAAAAGAAGGTCTGCGCTGAATTGGTGGGGAAGCAAGAGCATAACCAGCGCCTTGTGTTTGGGAATGAGCAGCTGCTGGATTTTGGTAATTGCCTTCACTGTGCGCTGAATGCCAGGATGGGATATGCGCGCTTAAAACTACGAGCTGGGCAGGAGCAGGCAGAGAGCACGGCCATCCGACAGCACTTTGCAGCTTACCCAGGAAAGAGCAGTGTTTTTGGAGCGTTCCACAAATCTGTGTCTCTAGGCAAGAGCGGGATAAGTCCGCTGTGCTGGTAAGCTTTTTCCCTGCGAGGCACACTGGCAAAGCTTTTCGCTAAGATGCAGTCCACTCAGGACGCAGACTACGGCTGTCCGGAGCTGTCCGGAGGGAAGTGCCGCTCCCCGGGGTCTTTCTGCCGAAGCCGCGCTTCGGAGCCTGCACCTGCCACTGCCCTCATCTGTGCACGAAACAGCCGCTTCTTCACCTCCGAGAGCCGCAGAGAGCGGTGGCTTATACGAGGCGAAGAACGAGGCCGGCTTGTGTGCGCATTCTTCGGACTGCTAAAGGACAGTGGCTGCAGCTCCCTGCCCCTTCAATTCACTGCTGGCATGCTTATTGCAGGTGGTCCTGGACTACTTTCCTGCGTTTTGACTTCGTCCTGGTGCAGTCCCTCCTGGGAAATTTGTGCTCGTCCACTGAGGCTCCGGAATGCAGAAGCCTCGGAGGCAGCTGCAGAAAAGAAGGGCTGCGCCGAATTTCTCGGGAAGCAAGAGCATAAACAGAGCCTTGTGTTTGGGAATGAGCAGCCGCTGGATTTTGGCAATTGCCTTCACTGTGAACCTAATGGCAGGGTGGGATTTTCATGCCACAACAACGAGCTGGGCAGGAGCAGGCAAAGGGCACGGCCATCCGACAGCACTTTGCAGCTTGCCCAGGAAAGAGCAGTGTTTTTGGAGCGTTCCGCATACGTGTCTCTGGGCAAGAGCGTGAATAGCCATCTGTGCTGGTAAACTTTCTCTCTGCGAAACACACTGGCATAGCTTTTCGCTACGATGCAGTCCACTAGGGACACAGACTTGGGGCTCCCCGGAGCGTTCCGGAGAGGAGTGCCGGTCGCCGGGGTCTTTCGGCCGATGATACGCTGCGGAGCTTAGGGCTGCGGCTCTGGTGTGCTGAGCGCAAAGTAGCCGCTTCTTCGCCTTTGAGAGCCGGAGAGAGTTGTGGTGTCTAAGAGGCGAAAAAGCAAACCATAGGTAGCCGGGCCCGTGTGTGCAGCCTTCGTGCTGCTAGAGAAGGCTGCCTGCAGCTCCATGCCCTTTCAATTCACTGCTGGCAAGCTTATGGCAGGTGTTCTAGGACTACTTTCCAGCGTTTTGACTTCGTCCTGATGCAGTCCCTCCTGGGAAATTCGTGCTCGTCCCCTGAGGCTCCAGGATGCAGAGACCTCGGTGGCAGCTGCAGAAAAGAAGGACTGCGCTGAATTGGTGGGGAAGCAAGAGCATAAACAGCGCCTTGTGTTTGGGAATGAGCAGCTGCTGGATTTTGCAATTGCCTTCACTGTGCACTGAATGCCAGGCTGGGATGTGCGCGCTTAAAATTACGAGCTGGGCAGGAGAAGGAAAAGAGCACGGCCATCTGAGAGCATTTCCTAGCCTGCCCAGGAAAGAGCAGTGTCTTTGGAGCGTTCCGCAAATCCGTGTCTCTGGGCAAGAGCGTGATTAGTCCTCTGTGCTGGTAAGCTTTTTCCCTGCGAGGCACACTGGCAAAGATTTTCGCTAAGATGCAGTCCACTCAGGACGCAGACTACGGCTTTCCGGAGCTGTCCGGAGGGAAGTGCCGCTCCCCGGGGTCTTTCTGCCGAAGCCGCGCTTCGGAGCCTGCACCTGCCGCTGCCCTCATCTGTGCACGAAACAGCCGCTTCTTCACCTCCGAGAGCCGCAGAAAGCGGTGGCTTGTACGAGGCGAAGAACGAGGCCGGCTTGTGTGCGCATTCTTCGGACTGCTAAAGGACAGTGGCTGCAGCTCCCTGCCCCTTCAATTCACTGCTGGCATGCTTATGGTAGGTGTTCCAGGACTACTTTCCAGCGTTTTGACTTCGTCCTGATGCAGTCCCTCCTGGGAAATTTGTGCTCGTCCCCTGAGGCTCCGGGATGCAGAGGCCTCGGTGGCAGCTGCAGAAAAGAAGGGCTGCGCTGAATTGGTGGGGAAGCAAGAGCATAACCAGCGCCTTGTGTTTGGGAATGAGCAGCTGCTGGATTTTGCAATTGCCTTCATGTGCACTGAATGCCAGGCTGGGATTTTCATGCCACAACAACGAGCTGGGCAGGAACAGGAAAAGAGCACGACCATCGGACAGCACTTTGCAGCTTTCCCAGGAAAGAGCAGTGATTTTGGAGCGTTCCGCAAATCCGTGTCTCTGGGCAAGAGCGTGATTAGTCCTCTGTGCTGGTAAGCTTTCTCTCTGCGAGGCACACTGGCAAAGCTTTTCGCTACGATGCAGTCCACTCAGGACGCAGACTACGGCTGTCCGGAGCTGTCCGGAGGGAAGTGCCGCTCCCCGGGGTCTTTCTGCCGAAGCCACGCTTCGGAGCCTGCACCTGCCGCTGCCCTCATCTGTGCACGAAACAGCCGCTTCTTCACCTCCGAGAGCCGCAGAAAGCGGTGGCTTGTACGAGGCGAAGAACGAGGCCGGCTTGTGTGCGCATTCTTCGGACTGCTAAAGGACAGTGGCTGCAGCTCCCTGCCCCTTCAATTCACTGCTGGCATGCTTATGGCAGGTGTTCCAGGACTACTTTCCTGCGTTTTGTCTTCGTCCTGATGCAGTCCTTCCTGGGAAATTCGTGCTCGTCCCCTGAGGCTCCGGGATGCAGAGGCCTCGGTGGCAGCTGCAGAAAAGAAGGTCTGCGCTGAATTGGTGGGGAAGCAAGAGCATAACCAGCGCCTTGTGTTTGGGAATGAGCAGCTGCTGGATTTTGGTAATTGCCTTCACTGTGCGCTGAATGCCAGGATGGGATATGCGCGCTTAAAACTACGAGCTGGGCAGGAGCAGGCAGAGAGCACGGCCATCCGACAGCACTTTGCAGCTTACCCAGGAAAGAGCAGTGTTTTTGGAGCGTTCCACAAATCTGTGTCTCTAGGCAAGAGCGGGATAAGTCCGCTGTGCTGGTAAGCTTTTTCCCTGCGAGGCACACTGGCAAAGCTTTTCGCTAAGATGCAGTCCACTCAGGACGCAGACTACGGCTTTCCGGAGCTGTCCGGAGGGAAGTGCCGCTCCCCGGGGTCTTTCTGCCGAAGCCGCGCTTCGGAGCCTGCACCTGCCTCTGCCCTCATCTGTGCACGAAACAGCCGCTTCTTCACCTCCGAGAGCCGCAGAGAGCGGTGGCTTATACGAGGCGAAGAACGAGGCCGGCTTGTGTGCGCATTCTTCGGACTGCTAAAGGACAGTGGCTGCAGCTCCCTGCCCCTTCAATTCACTGCTGGCATGCTTATTGCAGGTGGTCCTGGACTACTTTCCTGCGTTTTGACTTCGTCCTGGTGCAGTCCCTCCTGGGAAATTTGTGCTCGTCCACCGAGGCTCCGGAATGCAGAAGCCTCGGTGGCAGCTGCAGAAAAGAAGGGCTGCGCCGAATTTCTCGGGAAGCAAGAGCATAAACAGAGCCTTGTGTTTGGGAATGAGCAGCCGCTGGATTTTGGCAATTGCCTTCACTGTGAACCTAATGGCAGGGTGGGATTTTCATGCCACAACAACGAGCTGGGCAGGAGCAGGCAAAGGGCACGGCCATCCGACAGCACTTTGCAGCTTGCCCAGGAAAGAGCAGTGTTTTTGGAGCGTTCCGCATACGTGTCTCTGGGCAAGAGCGTGAATAGCCATCTGTGCTGGTAAACTTTCTCTCTGCGAAACACACTGGCATAGCTTTTCGCTACGATGCAGTCCACTAGGGACACAGACTTGGGGCTCTCCGGAGCGTTCCGGAGAGGAGTGCCGGTCGCCGGGGTCTTTCGGCCGATGACACGCTGCGGAGCTTAGGGCTGCGGCTCTGGTGTGCTGAGCGCAAAGTAGCCGCTTCTTTGCCT
Source organism: Lonchura striata (assembly GCF_050655825.1). NCBI lineage: Eukaryota > Metazoa > Chordata > Aves > Passeriformes > Estrildidae > Lonchura > Lonchura striata. Next base: position 35,945,849 of record NC_140740.1, read on the forward strand.
TTGAGAGCCGGAGAGAGTTGTGGTGTCTAAGAGGCGAAAAAGCAAACCATAGGCAGCCGGGCCCGTGTGTGCAGCCTTCGTGCTGCTAGAGAAGGCTGCCTGCAGCTTCATGCCCTTTCAATTCACTGCTGGCATGCTTATGGCAGGTGTTCTAGGACTACTTTCCAGCGTTTTGACTTCGTCCTGATGCAGTCCCTCCTGGGAAATTCGTGCTCGTCCCCTGAGGCTCCGGGATGCAGAGACCTCGGTGGCAGCTGCAGAAAAGAAGGACTGCGCTGAATTGGTGGGGAAGCAAGAGCACAACCAGCGCCTTGTGTTTGGGAATGAGCAGCTGCTGGATTTTGCAATTGCCTTCACTGTGCACTGAATGCCAGGCTGGGATGTGCGCGCTTAAAATTACGAGCTGGGCAGGAGAAGGAAAAGAGCACGGCCATCTGAGAGCATTTCCTAGCCTGCCCAGGAAAGAGCAGTGTCTTTGGAGCGTTCCGCAAATCCGTGTCTCTGGGCAAGAGCGTGATTAGTCCTCTGTGCTGGTAAGCTTTTTCCCTGCGAGACACACTGGCAAAGCTTTTTGCTAAGATGCAGTCCTGTCAGGACGCAGACTACGGCTGTCCGGAGCTGTCCGGAGGGAAGTGCCGCTCCCCGGCGTCTTTCTGCCGAAGCCACGCTTCGGAGCCTGCACCTGCCACTGCCCTCATCTGTGCATGAAACAGCCGCTTCTTCACCTCCGAGAGCCACAGAGAGCGGTGGCCTGTACGAGGCGAAGAACGAGGCCGGCGCACACCTACCGCTGCCCTCATCTCTGCACGAAGCAGCCGCTTCTTCACCTCTGAGAGCCGCAGAGAGAGGTGGCCTGTAGGAGGCGAAGAACGAGGCCGGCTTGTGTGCGCATTCTTTGGACTGCTAAAGGACAGTGGCTGCAGCTCCCTGCCCCTTCAATTCACTGCTGGCATGCTTATGGCAGGTGGTCCTGGACTACTTTCCTGCGTTTTGATTTCGCCCTGATACAGTCCCTCCTGGGAAATTCGTGCTCGTTCCCTGAGGCTCCGGGATGCAGAGGCCTCAGGGGCAGCTGCAGAAAAGAAGGACTGCGCTGAATTTGTCGGGAAGCAAGAGCATAACAAGCGCTTTCTGTTTGGGAATGAGCAGCTGCAGGATTTTGCAATTGCCTTCATGTGCACTGAATGCCAGGCTGGGATTTTCATGCCACAACAACGAGCTGGGCAGGAACAGGAAAAGAGCACGACCATCGGACAGCACTTTGCAGCTTTCCCAGGAAAGAGCAGTGATTTTGGAGCGTTCCGCAAATCCGTGTCTCTGGGCAAGAGCGTGATTAGTCCTCTGTGCTGGTAAGGTTTCTCTCTGCGAGGCACACTGGCAAAGCTTTTCGCTACGATGCAGTCCACTCAGGACGCAGACTATGGCTGTCCGGAGCTGTCCGGAGGGAAGTGCCGCTCCCCGGCGTCTTTCTGCCGAAGCCACGCTTCGGAGCCTGCACCTGCCGCTGCCCTCATCTGTGCACGAAACAGCCGCTTCTTCACCTCCGAGAGCCGCAGAAAGCGGTGGCTTGTACGAGGCGAAGAACGAGGCCGGCTTGTGTGCGCATTCTTCGGACTGCTAAAGGACAGTGGCTGCAGCTCCCTGCCCCTTCAATTCACTGCTGGCATGCTTATGGCAGGTGTTCCAGGACTACTTTCCTGCGTTTTGTCTTCGTCCTGATGCAGTCCTTCCTGGGAAATTCGTGCTCGTCCCCTGAGGCTCCGGGATGCAGAGGCCTCGGTGGCAGCTGCAGAAAAGAAGGTCTGCGCTGAATTGGTGGGGAAGCAAGAGCATAACCAGCGCCTTGTGTTTGGGAATGAGCAGCTGCTGGATTTTGGTAATTGCCTTCACTGTGCGCTGAATGCCAGGATGGGATATGCGCGCTTAAAACTACGAGCTGGGCAGGAGCAGGCAGAGAGCACGGCCATCCGACAGCACTTTGCAGCTTACCCAGGAAAGAGCAGTGTTTTTGGAGCGTTCCACAAATCTGTGTCTCTAGGCAAGAGCGGGATAAGTCCGCTGTGCTGGTAAGCTTTTTCCCTGCGAGGCACACTGGCAAAGCTTTTCGCTAAGATGCAGTCCACTCAGGACGCAGACTACGGCTGTCCGGAGCTGTCCGGAGGGAAGTGCCGCTCCCCGGGGTCTTTCTGCCGAAGCCGCGCTTCGGAGCCTGCACCTGCCTCTGCCCTCATCTGTGCACGAAACAGCCGCTTCTTCACCTCCGAGAGCCGCAGAGAGCGGTGGCTTATACGAGGTGAAGAACGAGGCCGGCTTGTGTGCGCATTCTTCGGACTGCTAAAGGACAGTGGCTGCAGCTCCCTGCCCCTTCAATTCACTGCTGGCATGCTTATTGCAGGTGGTCCTGGACTACTTTCCTGCGTTTTGACTTCGTCCTGGTGCAGTCCCTCCTGGGAAATTTGTGCTCGTCCACTGAGGCTCCGGAATGCAGAAGCCTCGGAGGCAGCTGCAGAAAAGAAGGGCTGCGCCGAATTTCTCGGGAAGCAAGAGCATAAACAGAGCCTTGTGTTTGGGAATGAGCAGCCGCTGGATTTTGGCAATTGCCTTCACTGTGAACCTAATGGCAGGGTGGGATTTTCATGCCACAACAACGAGCTGGGCAGGAGCAGGCAAAGGGCACGGCCATCCGACAGCACTTTGCAGCTTGCCCAGGAAAGAGCAGTGTTTTTGGAGCGTTCCGCATACGTGTCTCTGGGCAAGAGCGTGAATAGCCATCTGTGCTGGTAAACTTTCTCTCTGCGAAACACACTGGCATAGCTTTTCGCTACGATGCAGTCCACTAGGGACACAGACTTGGGGCTCTCCGGAGCGTTCCGGAGAGGAGTGCCGGTCGCCGGGGTCTTTCGGCCGATGACACGCTGCGGAGCTTAGGGCTGCGGCTCTGGTGTGCTGAGCGCAAAGTAGCCGCTTCTTTGCCTTTGAGAGCCGGAGAGAGTTGTGGTGTCTAAGAGGCGAAAAAGCAAACCATAGGCAGCCGGACCCGTGTGTGCAGCCTTCGTGCTGCTAGAGAAGGCTGCCTGCAGCTCCATGCCCTTTCAATTCACTGCTGGCATGCTTATGGCAGGTGTTCTAGGACTACTTTCCAGCGTTTTGACTTCGTCCTGATGCAGTCCCTCCTGGGAAATTCGTGCTCGTCCCCTGAGGCTCCGGGATGCAGAGACCTCGGTGGCAGCTGCAGAAAAGAAGGACTGCGCTGAATTGGTGGGGAAGCAAGAGCACAACCAGCGCCTTGTGTTTGGGAATGAGCAGCTGCTGGATTTTGCAATTGCCTTCACTGTGCACTGAATGCCAGGCTGGGATGTGCGCGCTTAAAATTACGAGCTGGGCAGGAGAAGGAAAAGAGCACGGCCATCTGAGAGCATTTCCTAGCCTGCCCAGGAAAGAGCAGTGTCTTTGGAGCGTTCCGCAAATCCGTGTCTCTGGGCAAGAGCGTGATTAGTCCTCTGTGCTGGTAAGCTTTTTCCCTGCGAGACACACTGGCAAAGCTTTTTGCTAAGATGCAGTCCTGTCAGGACGCAGACTACGGCTGTCCGGAGCTGTCCGGAGGGAAGTGCCGCTCCCCGGCGTCTTTCTGCCGAAGCCACGCTTCGGAGCCTGCACCTGCCACTGCCCTCATCTGTGCATGAAACAGCCGCTTCTTCACCTCCGAGAGCCACAGAGAGCGGTGGCCTGTACGAGGCGAAGAACGAGGCCGGCGCACACCTACCGCTGCCCTCATCTCTGCACGAAGCAGCCGCTTCTTCACCTCTGAGAGCCGCAGAGAGAGGTGGCCTGTAGGAGGCGAAGAACGAGGCCGGCTTGTGTGCGCATTCTTTGGACTGCTAAAGGACAGTGGCTGCAGCTCCCTGCCCCTTCAATTCACTGCTGGCATGCTTATGGCAGGTGGTCCTGGACTACTTTCCTGCGTTTTGATTTCGCCCTGATACAGTCCCTCCTGGGAAATTCGTGCTCGTTCCCTGAGGCTCCGGGATGCAGAGGCCTCAGGGGCAGCTGCAGAAAAGAAGGACTGCGCTGAATTTGTCGGGAAGCAAGAGCATAACAAGCGCTTTCTGTTTGGGAATGAGCAGCTGCAGGATTTTGCAATTGCCTTCATGTGCACTGAATGCCAGGCTGGGATTTTCATGCCACAACAACGAGCTGGGCAGGAAGAGGAAAAGAGCACGACCATCGGACAGCACTTTGCAGCTTTCCCAGGAAAGAGCAGTGATTTTGGAGCGTTCCGCAAATCCGTGTCTCTGGGCAAGAGCGTGATTAGTCCTCTGTGCTGGTAAGCTTTCTCTCTGCGAGGCACACTGGCAAAGCTTTTCGCTACGATGCAGTCCACTCAGGACGCAGACTATGGCTGTCCGGAGCTGTCCGGAGGGAAGTGCCGCTCCCCGGCGTCTTTCTGCCGAAGCCACGCTTCGGAGCCTGCACCTGCCGCTGCCCTCATCTGTGCACGAAACAGCCGCTTCTTCACCTCCGAGAGCCGCAGAAAGCGGTGGCTTGTACGAGGCGAAGAACGAGGCCGGCTTGTGTGCGCATTCTTCGGACTGCTAAAGGACAGTGGCTGCAGCTCCCTGCCCCTTCAATTCACTGCTGGCATGCTTATGGCAGGTGTTCCAGGACTACTTTCCTGCGTTTTGTCTTCGTCCTGATGCAGTCCTTCCTGGGAAATTCGTGCTCGTCCCCTGAGGCTCCGGGATGCAGAGGCCTCGGTGGCAGCTGCAGAAAAGAAGGTCTGCGCTGAATTGGTGGGGAAGCAAGAGCATAACCAGCGCCTTGTGTTTGGGAATGAGCAGCTGCTGGATTTTGGTAATTGCCTTCACTGTGCGCTGAATGCCAGGATGGGATATGCGCGCTTAAAACTACGAGCTGGGCAGGAGCAGGCAGAGAGCACGGCCATCCGACAGCACTTTGCAGCTTACCCAGGAAAGAGCAGTGTTTTTGGAGCGTTCCACAAATCTGTGTCTCTAGGCAAGAGCGGGATAAGTCCGCTGTGCTGGTAAGCTTTTTCCCTGCGAGGCACACTGGCAAAGCTTTTCGCTAAGATGCAGTCCACTCAGGACGCAGACTACGGCTGTCCGGAGCTGTCCGGAGGGAAGTGCCGCTCCCCGGGGTCTTTCTGCCGAAGCCGCGCTTCGGAGCCTGCACCTGCCTCTGCCCTCATCTGTGCACGAAACAGCCGCTTCTTCACCTCCGAGAGCCGCAGAGAGCGGTGGCTTATACGAGGCGAAGAACGAGGCCGGCTTGTGTGCGCATTCTTCGGACTGCTAAAGGACAGTGGCTGCAGCTCCCTGCCCCTTCAATTCACTGCTGGCATGCTTATTGCAGGTGGTCCTGGACTACTTTCCTGCGTTTTGACTTCGTCCTGGTGCAGTCCCTCCTGGGAAATTTGTGCTCGTCCAATGAGTCTCCGGAATGCAGAAGCCTCGGAGGCAGCTGCAGAAAAGAAGGGCTGCGCCGAATTTCTCGGGAAGCAAGAGCATAAACAGAGCCTTGTGTTTGGGAATGAGCAGCCGCTGGATTTTGGCAATTGCCTTCACTGTGAACCTAATGGCAGGGTGGGATTTTCATGCCACAACAACGAGCTGGGCAGGAGCAGGCAAAGGGCACGGCCATCCGACAGCACTTTGCAGCTTGCCCAGGAAAGAGCAGTGTTTTTGGAGCGTTCCGCATACGTGTCTCTGGGCAAGAGCGTGAATAGCCATCTGTGCTGGTAAACTTTCTCTCTGCGAAACACACTGGCATAGCTTTTCGCTACGATGCAGTCCACTAGGGACACAGACTTGGGGCTCTCCGGAGCGTTCCGGAGAGGAGTGCCGGTCGCCGGGGTCTTTCGGCCGATGACACGCTGCGGAGCTTAGGGCTGCGGCTCTGGTGTGCTGAGCGCAAAGTAGCCGCTTCTTTGCCTTTGAGAGCCGGAGAGAGTTGTGGTGTCTAAGAGGCGAAAAAGCAAACCATAGGCAGCCGGACCCGTGTGTGCAGCCTTCGTGCTGCTAGAGAAGGCTGCCTGCAGCTCCATGCCCTTTCAATTCACTGCTGGCATGCTTATGGCAGGTGTTCTAGGACTACTTTCCAGCGTTTTGACTTCGTCCTGATGCAGTCCCTCCTGGGAAATTCGTGCTCGTCCCCTGAGGCTCCGGGATGCAGAGACCTCGGTGGCAGCTGCAGAAAAGAAGGACTGCGCTGAATTGGTGGGGAAGCAAGAGCACAACCAGCGCCTTGTGTTTGGGAATGAGCAGCTGCTGGATTTTGCAATTGCCTTCACTGTGCACTGAATGCCAGGCTGGGATGTGCGCGCTTAAAATTACGAGCTGGGCAGGAGAAGGAAAAGAGCACGGCCATCTGAGAGCATTTCCTAGCCTGCCCAGGAAAGAGCAGTGTCTTTGGAGCGTTCCGCAAATCCGTGTCTCTGGGCAAGAGCGTGATTAGTCCTCTGTGCTGGTAAGCTTTTTCCCTGCGAGACACACTGGCAAAGCTTTTTGCTAAGATGCAGTCCTGTCAGGACGCAGACTACGGCTGTCCGGAGCTGTCCGGAGGGAAGTGCCGCTCCCCGGCGTCTTTCTGCCGAAGCCACGCTTCGGAGCCTGCACCTGCCACTGCCCTCATCTGTGCATGAAACAGCCGCTTCTTCACCTCCGAGAGCCACAGAGAGCGGTGGCCTGTACGAGGCGAAGAACGAGGCCGGCGCACACCTACCGCTGCCCTCATCTCTGCACGAAGCAGCCGCTTCTTCACCTCTGAGAGCCGCAGAGAGAGGTGGCCTGTAGGAGGCGAAGAACGAGGCCGGCTTGTGTGCGCATTCTTTGGACTGCTAAAGGACAGTGGCTGCAGCTCCCTGCCCCTTCAATTCACTGCTGGCATGCTTATGGCAGGTGGTCCTGGACTACTTTCCTGCGTTTTGATTTCGCCCTGATACAGTCCCTCCTGGGAAATTCGTGCTCGTTCCCTGAGGCTCCGGGATGCAGAGGCCTCAGGGGCAGCTGCAGAAAAGAAGGACTGCGCTGAATTTGTCGGGAAGCAAGAGCATAACAAGCGCTTTCTGTTTGGGAATGAGCAGCTGCAGGATTTTGCAATTGCCTTCATGTGCACTGAATGCCAGGCTGGGATTTTCATGCCACAACAACGAGCTGGGCAGGAAGAGGAAAAGAGCACGACCATCGGACAGCACTTTGCAGCTTTCCCAGGAAAGAGCAGTGATTTTGGAGCGTTCCGCAAATCCGTGTCTCTGGGCAAGAGCGTGATTAGTCCTCTGTGCTGGTAAGCTTTCTCTCTGCGAGGCACACTGGCAAAGCTTTTCGCTACGATGCAGTCCACTCAGGACGCAGACTATGGCTGTCCGGAGCTGTCCGGAGGGAAGTGCCGCTCCCCGGCGTCTTTCTGCCGAAGCCACGCTTCGGAGCCTGCACCTGCCGCTGCCCTCATCTGTGCATGAAACAGCCGCTTCTTCACCTCCGAGAGCCACAGAGAGCGGTGGCCTGTACGAGGCGAAGAACGAGGCTGGCGCACACCTACCGCTGCCCTCATCTCTGCACGAAGCAGCCGCTTCTTCACCTCTGAGAGCCGCAGAGAGAGGTGGCCTGTACGAGGCGAAGAACGAGGCCGGCTTGTGTGCGCATTCTTTGGACTGCTAAAGGACAGTGGCTGCAGCTCCCAGCCCCTTCAATTCACTGCTGGCATGCTTATGGCAGGTGGTCCTGGACTACTTTCCTGCGTTTTGATTTTGCCCTGATACAGTCCCTCCTGGGAAATTCGTGCTCGTCCCCTGAGGCTCCGGGATGCAGAGGCCTCAGGGGCAGCTGCAGAAAAGAAGGACTGCGCTGAATTTGTCGGGAAGCAAGAGCATAAACAGCGCTTTCTGTTTGGGAATGAGCAGCTGCAGGATTTTGCAATTGCCTTCACGGTGCACTGAATGCCAGGGTGGGATGTGCGCGCTAAAAACTACGAGCTGGGCAGGAGCAGGCAGACAGCACGGCCATCCGACAGCACTTTGCAGCTTGCCCAGGAAAGAGCAGTGTTTTTGGAGCGTTTCACAAATCCGTGTCTCTGGGCAAGAGCGGGATAAGTCCGCTGTGCTGGTAAGGCTTTTCCCTGCGAGACACACTGGCAAAGCTTTTCGCTACGATGCAGTCCACTCAGGACGCAGACTACAGCTGTCCGGAGCTGTCCGGAGGGAGGTGCCGCTACCCGGCGTCTTCCTGCCGAAGTCGCGCTTCGGAGCCTGCACCTGCCTCTGCCCTCATCTGTGCACGAAACAGCCGCTTCTTCACCTCCGAGAGCCGCAGAGAGAGGTGGCTTGTACGAGGCGAAGAACGAGGCCGGCTTGTGTGCGCATTCTTCGGACTGCTAAAGGACAGTGGCTGCAGCTCCGTGCCCCTTCAATTCACTGCTGGCATGCTTATGGCAGGTGTTCCAGGACTACTTTCCTGCGTTTTGACTTCGTCCTGATGCAGTCCCTCCTGGGAAATTCGTGCTCGTCCCCTGAGGCTCCGGGATGCAGAAGCCTCGGTGGCAGCTGCAGAAAAGAAGGGCTGCGCTGAATTTGTCGGGAAGCAAGAGCATAACCAGCGCCTTGTGTTTGGGAATGAGCAGCTGCTGGATTTTGCAATTGCCTTCATGTGCACTGAATGCCAGGCTGGGATTTTCATGCCACAACAACGAGCTGGGCAGGAAGAGGAAAAGAGAACGACCATCGGACAGCACTTTGCAGCTTGCCCAGGAAAGAGCAGTGATTTTGGAGCGTTCCGCAAATCCGTGTCTCTGGGCAAGAGCGTGATTAGTCCTCTGTGCTTGTAAGCTTTCTCTCTGCGAGGCACACTGGCAAAGCTTTTCGCTACGATGCAGTCCACTCAGGACGCAGACTACGGCTGTCCGGAGCTGTCCGGAGGGAAGTGCCGCTCTGCGGCGTCTTTCTGCCGAAGCCGCGCTTCGGAGCCTGCACCTGCCGCTGCCCTCATCTGTGCACGAAACAGCCGCTTCTTCACCTCCGAGAGCCGCAGAAAGCGGTGGCTTGTACGAGGCGAAGAACGAGGCCGGCTTGTGTGCGCATTCTTCGGACTGCTAAAGGACAGTGGCTGCAGCTCCCTGCCCCTTCAATTCACTGCTGGCATGCTTATGGCAGGTGTTCCAGGACTACTTTCCTGCATTTTGACTTCGTCCTGATGCAGTCCCTCCTGGGAAATTCGTGCTCGTCCCCTGAGGCTCCGGGATGCAGAAGCCTCGGTGGCAGCTGCAGAAAAGAAGGTCTGCGCTGAATTGGTGGGGAAGCAAGAGCATAACCAGCGCCTTGTGTTTGGGAATGAGCAGCTGCTGGATTTTGGTAATTGCCTTCACTGTGCGCTGAATGCCAGGATGGGATATGCGCGCTTAAAACTACGAGCTGGGCAGGAGCAGGCAGAGAGCACGGCCATCCGACAGCACTTTGCAGCTTACCCAGGAAAGAGCAGTGTTTTTGGAGCGTTCCACAAATCTGTGTCTCTAGGCAAGAGCGGGATAAGTCCGCTGTGCTGGTAAGCTTTTTCCCTGCGAGGCACACTGGCAAAGCTTTTCGCTAAGATGCAGTCCACTCAGGACGCAGACTACGGCTGTCCGGAGCTGTCCGGAGGGAAGTGCCGCTCCCCGGGGTCTTTCTGCCGAAGCCGCGCTTCGGAGCCTGCACCTGCCTCTGCCCTCATCTGTGCACGAAACAGCCGCTTCTTCACCTCCGAGAGCCGCAGAGAGCGGTGGCTTATACGAGGCGAAGAACGAGGCCGGCTTGTGTGCGCATTCTTCGGACTGCTAAAGGACAGTGGCTGCAGCTCCCTGCCCCTTCAATTCACTGCTGGCATGCTTATTGCAGGTGGTCCTGGACTACTTTCCTGCGTTTTGACTTCGTCCTGGTGCAGTCCCTCCTGGGAAATTTGTGCTCGTCCACTGAGGCTCCGGAATGCAGAAGCCTCGGAGGCAGCTGCAGAAAAGAAGGGCTGCGCCGAATTTGTCGGGAAGCAAGAGCATAAACAGAGCCTTGTGTTTGGGAATGAGCAGCCGCTGGATTTTGGCAATTGCCTTCACTGTGAACCTAATGGCAGGGTGGGATTTTCATGCCACAACAACGAGCTGGGCAGGAGCAGGCAAAGGGCACGGCCATCCGACAGCACTTTGCAGCTTGCCCAGGAAAGAGCAGTGTTTTTGGAGCGTTCCGCATACGTGTCTCTGGGCAAGAGCGTGAATAGCCATCTGTGCTGGTAAACTTTCTCTCTGCGAAACACACTGGCATAGCTTTTCGCTACGATGCAGTCCACTAGGGACACAGACTTGGGGCTCTCCGGAGCGTTCCAGAGAGGAGTGCCGGTCGCCGGGGTCTTTCGGCCGATGACACGCTGCGGAGCTTAGGGCTGCGGCTCTGGTGTGCTGAGCGCAAAGTAGCCGCTTCTTCGCCTTTGAGAGCCGGAGAGAGTTGTGGTGTCTAAGAGGCGAAAAAGCAAACCATAGGCAGCCGGGCCCGTGTGTGCAGCCTTCGTGCTGCTAGGGAAGGCTGCCTGCAGCTCCATGCCCTTTCAATTCACTGCTGGCATGCTTATGGCAGGTGTTCTAGGACTACTTTCCAGCGTTTTGACTTCGTCCTGATGCAGTCCCTCCTGGGAAATTCGGGCTCGTCCCCTGAGGCTCCGGGATGCAGAGACCTCGGTGGCAGCTGCAGAAAAGAAGGACTGCGCTGAATTGGTGGGGAAGCAAGAGCACAACCAGCGCCTTGTGTTTGGGAATGAGCAGCTGCTGGATTTTGCAATTGCGTTCACTGTGCACTGAATGCCAGGCTGGGATGTGCGCGCTTAAAATTACGAGCTGGGCAGGAGAAGGAAAAGAGCACGGCCATCTGAGAGCATTTCCTAGCCTGCCCAGGAAAGAGCAGTGTCTTTGGAGCGTTCCGCAAATCCGTGTCTCTGGGCAAGAGCGTGATTAGTCCTCTGTGCTGGTAAGCTTTTTCCCTGCGAGACACACTGGCAAAGCTTTTCACTAAGATGCAGTCCACTGAGGACGCAGACTACGGCTGTCCGGAGCTGTCCGGAGGGAAGTGCCGCTCCCCGGCGTCTTTCTGCCGAAGCCACGCTTCGGAGCCTGCACCTGCCGCTGCCCTCATCTGTGCATGAAACAGCCGCTTCTTCACCTCCGAGAGCCACAGAGAGCGGTGGCCTGTACGAGGCGAAGAACGAGGCCGGCGCACACCTACTGCTGCCCTCATCTCTGCACGAAGCAGCCGCTTCTTCACCTCTGAGAGCCGCAGAGAGAGGTGGCCTGTAGGAGGCGAAGAACGAGGCCGGCTTGTGTGCGCATTCTTTGGACTGCTAAAGGACAGTGGCTGCAGCTCCCTGCCCTTTCAATTCACTGCTGGCATGCTTATGGCAGGTGGTCCTGGACTACTTTCCTGCGTTTTGATTTTGCCCTGAGACAGTCCCTCCTGGGAAATTCGTGCTCGTCCCCTGAGGCTCCGGGATGCAGAAGCCTCGGTGGCAGCTGCAGAAAAGAAGGGCTGCGCTGAATTGGTGGGGAAGCAAGAGCATAACCAGCGCCTTGTGTTTGGGAATGAGCAGCTGCTGGATTTTGCAATTGCCTTCATGTGCACTGAATGCCAGGCTGGGATTTTCATGCCACAACAACGAGCTGGGCAGGAAGAGGAAAAGAGCACGACCATCGGACAGCACTTTGCAGCTTGCCCAGGAAAGAGCAGTGATTTTGGAGCGTTCCGCAAATCCGTGTCTCTGGGCAAGAGCGTGATTAGTCCTCTGTGCTGGTAAGCTTTCTCTCTGCGAGGCACACTGGCAAAGCTTTTCGCTACGATGCAGTCCACTCAGGACGCAGACTACGGCTGTCCGGAGCTGTCCGGAGGGAAGTGCCGCTCCCCGGGGTCTTTCTGCCGAAGCCGCGCTTCGGAGCCTGCACCTGCCTCTGCCCTCATCTGTGCACGAAACAGCCGCTTCTTCACCTCCGAGAGCCGCAGAGAGCGGTGGCTTATACGAGGCGAAGAACGAGGCCGGCGTGTGTGCGCATTCTTCGGACTGCTAAAGGACAGTGGCTGCAGCTCCCTGCCCCTTCAATTCACTGCTGGCATGCTTATTGCAGGTGTTCCTGGACTACTTTCCTGCGTTTTGACTTCGTCCTGGTGCAGTCCCTCCTGGGAAATTTGTGCTCGTCCACTGAGGCTCCGGAATGCAGAAGCCTCGGAGGCAGCTGCAGAAAAGATGGGCTGCACCGAATTTGTCGGGAAGCAAGAGCATAAACAGAGCCTTGTGTTTGGGAATGAGCAGCCGCTGGATTTTGGCAATTGCCTTCACTGTGAACCTAATGGCAGGGTGGGATTTTCATGCCACAACAACGAGCTGGGCAGGAGCAGGCAAAGGGCACGGCCATCCGACAGCACTTTGCAGCTTGCCCAGGAAAGAGCAGTGTTTTTGGAGCGTTCCGCATACGTGTCTCTGGGCAAGAGCGTGAATAGCCATCTGTGCTGGTAAACTTTCTCTCTGCGAAACACACTGGCATAGCTTTTCGCTACGATGCAGTCCACTAGGGACACAGACTTGGGGCTCTCCGGAGCGTTCCGGAGAGGAGTGCCGGTCGCCGGGGTCTTTCGGCCGATGACACACTGCGGAGCTTAGGGCTGCGGCTCTGGTGTGCTGAGCGCAAAGTAGCCGCTTCTTCGCCTTTGAGAGCCGGAGAGAGTTGTGGTGTCTAAGAGGCGAAAAAGCAAACCATAGGTAGCCGGGCCCGTGTGTGCAGCCTTCGTGCTGCTAGAGAAGGCTGCCTGCAGCTCCATGCCCTTTCAATTCACTGCTGGCATGCTTATGGCAGGTGTTCTAGGACTACTTTCCAGCGTTTTGACTTCGTCCTGATGCAGTCCCTCCTGGGAAATTCGTACTCGTCCCCTGAGACTCCAGGATGCAGAGGCCTCGGTGGCAGCTGCAGAAAAGAAGGGCTGCGTTGAATTTGTTGGGAAGCAAGAGCATAAACAGCGCCTTGTGTTTGGGAATGAGCAGCTGCAGGATTTTGCAATTGCCTTCACGGTGCACTGAATGCCAGGGTGGGATGTGCGCGCTTAAAACTACGAGCTGGGCAGGAGCAGGCAGACAGCACGGCCATCCGACAGCACTTTGCAGCTTGCCCAGGAAAGAGCAGTGTTTTTGGAGCGTTTCACAAATCCGTGTCTCTGGGCAAGAGCGGGATAAGTCCGCTGTGCTGGTAAGGCTTTTCCCTGCGAGACACACTGGCAAAGCTTTTCGCTAAGATGCAGTCCACTCAGGACGCAGACTACAGCTGTCCGGAGCTGTCCGGAGGGAGGTGCCGCTCCCCGGCGTCTTTCTGTCGAAGTCGTGCTTCGGAGCCTGCACCTGCCTCTGCCCTCATCTGTGCACGAAACAGCCGCTTCTTCACCTCCGAGAGCCGCAGAGAGAGGTGGCCTATATGAGGCGAAGAACGAAGCCGGCGTGTGTGCGCATTCTTCGGACTGCTAAAGGACAGTGGCTGCAGCTCCCTGCCCCTTCAATTCACTGCTGGCATGCTTATGGCAGGTGTTCCAGGACTACTTTCCTGCGTTTTGACTTCGTCCTGATGCAGTCCCTCCTGGGAAATTCGTGCTCATCCCCTGAGGCTCCGGGATGCAGAAGCCTCGGTGGCAGCTGCAGAAAAGAAGGGCTGCGCTGAATTGGTGGGGAAGCAAGAGCATAACCAGCGCCTTGTGTTTGGGAATGAGCAGCTGCTGGATTTTGCAATTGCCTTCATGTGCACTGAATGCCAGGCTGGGATTTTCATGCCACAACAACGAGCTGGGCAGGAACAGGAAAAGAGCACGGCCATCGGACAGCACTTTGCAGCTTGCCCAGGAAAGAGCAGTGATTTTGGAGCGTTCCGCAAATCCGTGTCTCTGGGCAAGAGCGTGATTAGTCCTCTGTGCTGGTAAGCTTTCTCTCTGTGAGGCACACTGGCAAAGCTTTTTGCTACGATGCAGTCCACTCAGGACGCAGACTACGGCTGTCTGGAGCTGTCCGGAGGGAAGTGCCGCTCCCCGGCGTCTTTCTGCCGAAGCCGCGCTTCGGAGCCTGCACCTGCCGCTGCCCTCATCTGTGCACGAAACAGCCGCTTCTTCACCTCCGAGAGCCGCAGAAAGCGGTGGCTTGTACGAGGCGAAGAACGAGGCCGGCTTGTCTGCGCATTCTTCGGACTGCTAAAGGACAGTGGCTGCAGCTCCCTGCCCCTTCAATTCACTGCTGGCATGCTTATGGCAGGTGTTCCAGGACTACTTTCCTGCATTTTGACTTCGTCCTGATGCAGTCCCTCCTGGGAAATTCGTGCTCGTCCCCTGAGGCTCCGGGATGCAGAGGCCTCGGTGGCAGCTGCAGAAAAGAAGGTCTGCGCTGAATTGGTGGGGAAGCAAGAGCATTAACAGCGCCTTGTGTTTGGGAATGAGCAGCTGCTGGATTTTGGTAATTGCCTTCACTGTGCGCTGAATGCCAGGATGGGATATGCGCGCTTAAAACTACGAGCTGGGCAGGAGCAGGCAGAGAGCACGGCCATCCGACAGCACTTTGCAGCTTACCCAGGAAAGAGCAGTGTTTTTGGAGCGTTCCACAAATCTGTGTCTCTAGGCAAGAGCGGGATAAGTCCGCTGTGCTGGTAAGCTTTTTCCCTGTGAGGCACACTGGCAAAGCTTTTCGCTAAGATGCAGTCCACTCAGGACGCAGACTACAGCTGTCCGGAGCTGTCCGGAGGGAGGTGCCGCTCCCCGGCGTCTTTCTGTCGAAGTCGTGCTTCGGAGCCTGCACCTGCCTCTGCCCTCATCTGTGCACGAAACAGCCGCTTCTTCACCTCCGAGAGCCGCAGAGAGAGGTGGCCTATATGAGGCGAAGAACGAAGCCGGCGTGTGTGCGCATTCTTCGGACTGCTAAAGGACAGTGGCTGCAGCTCCCTGCCCCTTCAATTCACTGCTGGCATGCTTATGGCAGGTGTTCCAGGACTACTTTCCTGCGTTTTGACTTCGTCCTGATGCAGTCCCTCCTGGGAAATTCATGCTCATCCCCTGAGGCTCCGGGATGCAGAAGCCTCGGTGGCAGCTGCAGAAAAGAAGGGCTGCGCTGAATTGGTGGGGAAGCAAGAGCATAACCAGCGCCTTGTGTTTGGGAATGAGCAGCTGCTGGATTTTGCAATTGCCTTCATGTGCACTGAATGCCAGGCTGGGATTTTCATGCCACAACAACGAGCTGGGCAGGAACAGGAAAAGAGCACGGCCATCGGACAGCACTTTGCAGCTTGCCCAGGAAAGAGCAGTGATTTTGGAGCGTTCCGCAAATCCGTGTCTCTGGGCAAGAGCGTGATTAGTCCTCTGTGCTGGTAAGCTTTCTCTCTGTGAGGCACACTGGCAAAGCTTTTCGCTACGATGCAGTCCACTCAGGACGCAGACTACGGCTGTCTGGAGCTGTCCGGAGGGAAGTGCCGCTCCCCGGCGTCTTTCTGCCGAAGCCGCGCTTCGGAGCCTGCACCTGCCGCTGCCCTCATCTGTGCACGAAACAGCCGCTTCTTCACCTCCGAGAGCCGCAGAAAGCGGTGGCTTGTACGAGGCGAAGAACGAGGCCGGCTTGTCTGCGCATTCTTCGGACTGCTAAAGGACAGTGGCTGCAGCTCCCTGCCCCTTCAATTCACTGCTGGCATGCTTATGGCAGGTGTTCCAGGACTACTTTCCTGCATTTTGACTTCGTCCTGATGCAGTCCCTCCTGGGAAATTCGTGCTCGTCCCCTGAGGCTCCGGGATGCAGAGGCCTCGGTGGCAGCTGCAGAAAAGAAGGTCTGCGCTGAATTGGTGGGGAAGCAAGAGCATTAACAGCGCCTTGTGTTTGGGAATGAGCAGCTGCTGGATTTTGGTAATTGCCTTCACTGTGCGCTGAATGCCAGGATGGGATATGCGCGCTTAAAACTACGAGCTGGGCAGGAGCAGGCAGAGAGCACGGCCATCCGACAGCACTTTGCAGCTTACCCAGGAAAGAGCAGTGTTTTTGGAGCGTTCCACAAATCTGTGTCTCTAGGCAAGAGCGGGATAAGTCCGCTGTGCTGGTAAGCTTTTTCCCTGTGAGGCACACTGGCAAAGCTTTTCGCTAAGATGCAGTCCACTCAGGACGCAGACTACGGCTGTCCGGAGCTGTCCGGAGGGAAGTGCCGCTCCCCGGCGTCTTTCTGCCGAAGCCGCGCTTCGGAGCCTGCACCTGCCGCTGCCCTCATCTGTGCACGAAACAGCCGCTTCTTCACCTCCGAGAGCCGCAGAGAGCGGTGGCTTATACGAGGCAAAGAACGAGGCCGGCTTGTGTGCGCATTCTTCGGACTGCTAAAGGACAGTGGCTGCAGCTCCCTGCCCCTTCAATTCACTGCTGGCATGCTTATTGCAGGTGGTCCTGGACTACTTTCCTGCGTTTTGACTTCGTCCTGGTGCAGTCCCTCCTGGGAAATTTGTGCTCGTCCACTGAGGCTCCGGAATGCAGAAGCCTCGGAGGCAGCTGCAGAAAAGAAGGGCTGCGCCGAATTTGTCGGGAAGCAAGAGCATAAACAGAGCCTTGTGTTTGGGAATGAGCAGCCGCTGGATTTTGGCAATTGCCTTCACTGTGAACCTAATGGCAGGGTGGGATTTTCATGCCACAACAACGAGCTGGGCAGGAGCAGGCAAAGGGCACGGCCATCCGACAGCACTTTGCAGCTTGCCCAGGAAAGAGCAGTGTTTTTGGAGCGTTCCGCATACGTGTCTCTGGGCAAGAGCGTGAATAGCCATCTGTGCTGGTAAACTTTCTCTCTGCGAAACACACTGGCATAGCTTTTCGCTACGATGCAGTCCACTAGGGACACAGACTTGGGGCTCTCCGGAGCGTTCCGGAGAGGAGTGCCGGTCGCCGGGGTCTTTCGGCCGATGACACGCTGCGGAGCTTAGGGCTGCGGCTCTGGTGTGCTGAGCGCAAAGTAGCCGCTTCTTCGCCTTTGAGAGCCGGAGAGAGTTGTGGTGTCTAAGAGGCGAAAAAGCAAACCATAGGTAGCCGGGCCCGTGTGTGCAGCCTTCGTGCTGCTAGAGAAGGCTGCCTGCAGCTCCATGCCCTTTCAATTCACTGCTGGCATGCTTATGGCAGGTGTTCTAGGACTACTTTCCAGCGTTTTGACTTCGTCCTGATGCAGTCCCTCCTGGGAAATTCGTACTCGTCCCCTGAGACTCCAGGATGCAGAGGCCTCGGTGGCAGCTGCAGAAAAGAAGGGCTGCGTTGAATTTGTTGGGAAGCAAGAGCATAAACAGCGCCTTGTGTTTGGGAATGAGCAGCTGCTGGATTTTGCAATTGCCTTCATGTGCACTGAATGCCAGGCTGGGATGTGCGCGCTTAAAATTACGAGCTGGGCAGGAGAAGGAAAAGAGCACGGCCATCTGAGAGCATTTCCTAGCCTGCCCAGGAAAGAGCAGTGTCTTTGGAGCGTTCCGCAAATCCGTGTCTCTGGGCAAGAGCGTGATTAGTCCTCTGTGCTGGTAAGCTTTTTCCCTGCGAGACACACTGGCAAAGCTTTTCGCTACGATGCAGTCCACTCAGGACGAAGACTACGGCTGTCTGGAGCTGTCCGGAGGGAAGTGCCGCTCCCCGGCGTCTTTCTGCCGAAGCCGCGCTTCGGAGCCTGCACCTGCCGCTGCCCTCATCTGTGCACGAAACAGCCGCTTCTTCACCTCCGAGAGCCGCAGAAAGCGGTGGCTTGTACGAGGCGAAGAACGAGGCCGGCTTGTGTGCGCATTCTTCGGACTGCTAAAGGACAGTGGCTGCAGCTCCCTGCCCCTTCAATTCACTGCTGGCATGCTTATGGCAGGTGTTCCAGGACTACTTTCCTGCATTTTGACTTCGTCCTGATGCAGTCCCTCCTGGGAAATTCGTGCTCGTCCCCTGAGGCTCCGGGATGCAGAGGCCTCGGTGGCAGCTGCAGAAAAGAAGGTCTGCGCTGAATTGGTGGGGAAGCAAGAGCATTAACAGCGCCTTGTGTTTGGGAATGAGCAGCTGCTGGATTTTGGTAATTGCCTTCACTGTGCGCTGAATGCCAGGATGGGATATGCGCGCTTAAAACTACGAGCTGGGCAGGAGCAGGCAGAGAGCACGGCCATCCGACAGCACTTTGCAGCTTACCCAGGAAAGAGCAGTGTTTTTGGAGCGTTCCACAAATCTGTGTCTCTAGGCAAGAGCGGGATAAGTCCGCTGTGCTGGTAAGCTTTTTCCCTGCGAGGCACACTGGCAAAGCTTTTCGCTAAGATGCAGTCCACTGAGGACGCAGACTACGGCTGTCCGGAGCTGTCCGGAGGGAAGTGCCGCTCCCCGGCGTCTTTCTGCCGAAGCCACGCTTCGGAGCCTGCACCTGCCGCTGCCCTCATCTGTGCATGAAACAGCCGCTTCTTCACCTCCGAGAGCCACAGAGAGCGGTGGCCTGTACGAGGCGAAGAACGAGGCCGGCGCACACCTACCGCTGCCCTCATCTGTGCACGAAGCAGCCTCTTCTTCACCTCTGAGAGCCGCAGAGAGAGGTGGCCTGTACGAGGCGAAGAACGAGGCCAGCTTGTGTGCGCATTCTTTGGACTGCTAAAGGACAGTGGCTGCAGCTCCCTGCCCCTTCAATTCACTGCTGGCATGCTTATTGCAGGTGGTCCTGGACTACTTTCCTGCGTTTTGATTTTGCCCTGATACAGTCCCTCCTGGGAAATTCGTGCTCGTCCCCTGAGGCTCCGGGATGCAGAGGCCTCAGGGGCAGCTGCAGAAAAGAAGGTCTGCGCTGAATTTGTCGGGAAGCAAGAGCATAAACAGCGCTTTCTGTTTGGGAATGAGCAGCTGCAGGATTTTGCAATTGCCTTCACGGTGCACTGAATGCCAGGGTGGGATGTGCGCGCTTAAAACTACGAGCTGGGCAGGAGCAGGCAGACAGCACGGCCATCCGACAGCACTTTGCAGCTTGCCCAGGAAAGAGCAGTGTTTTTGGAGCGTTTCACAAATCCGTGTCTCTGGGCAAGAGCGGGATAAGTCCGCTGTGCTGGTAAGGCTTTTCCCTGCGAGACACACTGGCAAAGCTTTTCGCTAAGATGCAGTCCACTCAGGACGCAGACTACAGCTGTCCGGAGCTGTCCGGAGGGAGGTGCCGCTCCCCGGCGTCTTTCTGTCGAAGTCGTGCTTCGGAGCCTGCACCTGCCTCTGCCCTCATCTGTGCACGAAACAGCCGCTTCTTCACCTCCGAGAGCCGCAGAGAGAGGTGGCCTATATGAGGCGAAGAACGAAGCCGGCGTGTGTGCGCATTCTTCGGACTGCTAAAGGACAGTGGCTGCAGCTCCCTGCCCCTTCAATTCACTGCTGGCATGCTTATGGCAGGTGTTCCAGGACTACTTTCCTGCGTTTTGACTTCGTCCTGATGCAGTCCCTCCTGGGAAATTCGTGCTCGTCCCCTGAGGCTCCGGGATGCAGAAGCCTCGGTGGCAGCTGCAGAAAAGAAGGGCTGCGCTGAATTTGTCGGGAAGCAAGAGCATAACCAGCGCCTTGTGTTTGGGAATGAGCAGCTGCTGGATTTTGCAATTGCCTTCATGTGCACTGAATGCCAGGCTGGGATTTTCATGCCACAACAACGAGCTGGGCAGGAACAGGAAAAGAGCACGGCCATCGGACAGCACTTTGCAGCTTGCCCAGGAAAGAGCAGTGATTTTGGAGCGTTCCGCAAATCGGTGTCTCTGGGCAAGAGCGTGATTAGTCCTCTGTGCTGGTAAGCTTTCTCTCTGTGAGGCACACTGGCAAAGCTTTTCGCTACGATGCAGTCCACTCAGGACGCAGACTACGGCTGTCTGGAGCTGTCCGGAGGGAAGTGCCGCTCCCCGGCGTCTTTCTGCCGAAGCCGCGCTTCGGAGCCTGCACCTGCCGCTGCCCTCATCTGTGCACGAAACAGCCGCTTCTTCACCTCCGAGAGCCGCAGAAAGCGGTGGCTTGTACGAGGCGAAGAACGAGGCCGGCTTGTGTGCGCATTCTTCGGACTGCTAAAGGACAGTGGCTGCAGCTCCCTGCCCCTTCAATTCACTGCTGGCATGCTTATGGCAGGTGTTCCAGGACTACTTTCCTGCGTTTTGACTTCGTCCTGATGCAGTCCCTCCTGGGAAATTCGTGCTCGTCCCCTGAGGCTCCGGGATGCAGAGGCCTCGGTGGCAGCTGCAGAAAAGAAGGTCTGCGCTGAATTGGTGGGGAAGCAAGATCATTAACAGCGCCTTGTGTTTGGGAATGAGCAGCTGCTGGATTTTGGTAATTGCCTTCACTGTGCGCTGAATGCCAGGATGGGATATGCGCGCTTAAAACTACGAGCTGGGCAGGAGCAGGCAGAGAGCACGGCCATCCGACAGCACTTTGCAGCTTACCCAGGAAAGAGCAGTGTTTTTGGAGCGTTCCACAAATCTGTGTCTCTAGGCAAGAGCGGGATAAGTCCGCTGTGCTGGTAAGCTTTTTCCCTGCGAGGCACACTGGCAAAGCTTTTCGCTAAGATGCAGTCCACTCAGGACGCAGACTACGGCTGTCCGGAGCTGTCCGGAGGGAAGTGCCGCTCCCCGGGGTCTTTCTGCCGAAGCCGCGCTTCGGAGCCTGCACCTGCCTCTGCCCTCATCTGTGCACAAAACAGCCGCTTCTTCACCTCCGAGAGCCGCAGAGAGCGGTGGCTTATACGAGGCGAAGAACGAGGCCGGCTTGTGTGCGCATTCTTCGGACTGCTAAAGGACAGTGGCTGCAGCTCCCTGCCCCTTCAATTCACTGCTGGCATGCTTATTGCAGGTGGTCCTGGACTACTTTCCTGCGTTTTGACTTCGTCCTGGTGCAGTCCCTCCTGGGAAATTTGTGCTCGTCCACTGAGGCTCCGGAATGCAGAAGCCTCGGAGGCAGCTGCAGAAAAGATGGGCTGCACCGAATTTGTCGGGAAGCAAGAGCATAAACAGAGCCTTGTGTTTGGGAATGAGCAGCCGCTGGATTTTGGCAATTGCCTTCACTGTGAACCTAATGGCAGGGTGGGATTTTCATGCCACAACAACGAGCTGGGCAGGAGCAGGCAAAGGGCACGGCCATCCGACAGCACTTTGCAGCTTGCCCAGGAAAGAGCAGTGTTTTTGGAGCGTTCCGCATACGTGTCTCTGGGCAAGAGCGTGAATATCCATCTGTGCTGGTAAACTTTCTCTCTGCGAAACACACTGGCATAGCTTTTCGCTACGATGCAGTCCACTAGGGACACAGACTTGGGGCTCTCCGGAGCGTTCCGGAGAGGAGTGCCGGTCGCCGGGGTCTTTCGGCCGATGACACGCTGCGGAGCTTAGGGCTGCGGCTCTGGTGTGCTGAGCGCAAAGTAGCCGCTTCTTCGCCTTTGAGAGCCGGAGAGAGTTGTGGTGTCTAAGAGGCGAAAAAGCAAACCATAGGTAGCCGGGCCCGTGTGTGCAGCCTTCGTGCTGCTAGAGAAGGCTGCCTGCAGCTCCATGCCCTTTCAATTCACTGCTGGCATGCTTATGGCAGGTGTTCTAGGACTACTTTCCAGCGTTTTGACTTCGTCCTGATGCAGTCCCTCCTGGGAAATTCGTACTCGTCCCCTGAGACTCCAGGATGCAGAGGCCTCGGTGGCAGCTGCAGAAAAGAAGGGCTGCGCTGAATTTGTTGGGAAGCAAGAGCATAAACAGCGCCTTCTGTTTGGGAATGAGCAGCTGCTGGATTTTGCAATTGCCTTCATGTGCACTGAATGCCAGGCTGGGATGTGCGCGCTTAAAATTACGAGCTGGGCAGGAGAAGGAAAAGAGCACGGCCATCTGAGAGCATTTCCTAGCCTGCCCAGGAAAGAGCAGTGTCTTTGGAGCGTTCCGCAAATCCGTGTCTCTGGGCAAGAGCGTGATTAGTCCTCTGTGCTGGTAAGCTTTTTCCCTGCGAGACACACTGGCAAAGCTTTTCGCTAAGATGCAGTCCACTCAGGACGCAGACTACGGCTGTCCGGAGCTGTCCGGAGGGAAGTGCCGCTCCCCGGCGTCTTTCTGCCGAAGCCACGCTTCGGAGCCTGCACTTGCTGCTGCCCTCATCTGTGCATGAAACAGCCGCTTCTTCACCTCCGAGAGCCACAGAGAGCGGTGGCCTGTACGAGGCGAAGAACGAGGCCGGCGCACACCTACCGCTGCCCTCATCTCTGCACGAAGCAGCCGCTTCTTCACCTCTGAGAGCCGCAGAGAGAGGTGGCCTGTACGAGGCGAAGAACGAGGCCGGCTTGTGTGCGCATTCTTTGGACTGCTAAAGGACAGAGGCTGCAGCTCCCTGCCCCTTCAATTCACTGCTGGCATGCTTATGGCAGGTGGTCCTGGACTACTTTCCTGCGTTTTGATTTTGCCCTGATACAGTCCCTCCTGGGAAATTCGTGCTCGTCCCCTGAGACTCCAAGATGCAGAGGCCTCAGGGGCAGCTGCAGAAAAGAAGGACTGCGCTGAATTTGTCGGGAAACAAGAGCATAAACAGCGCTTTCTGTTTGGGAATGAGCAGCTGCAGGATTTTGCAATTGCCTTCACGGTGCACTGAATGCCAGGGTGGGATGTGCGCGCTAAAAACTACGAGCTGGGCAGGAGCAGGAAAAGAGCACGGCCATCGGACAGCACTTTGCAGCTTGCCCAGGAAAGAGCAGTGTTTTTGGAGTGTTTCACAAATCTGTGTCTCTGGGCAAGAGCGGGATAAGTCCGCTGTGCTGGTAAGGCTTTTCCCTGCGAGACACACTGGCAAAGCTTTTCGCTATGATGCAGTCCACTCAGGACGCAGACTACAGCTGTCCGGAGCTGTCCGGAGGGAGGTGCCGCTCCCCGGCGTCTTTCTGCCGAAGTCGCGCTTCGGAGCCTGCACCTGCCGCTGCCCTCATCTGTGCACGAAACAGCCGCTTCTTCACCTCCGAGAGTCGCAGAGAGAGGTGGCTTATACGAGGCGAAGAACGAATCCGGCTTGTGTGCGCATTCTTCGGACTGCTAAAGGACAGTGGCTGCAGCTCCGTGCCCCTTCAATTCACTGCTGGCATGCTTATGGCAGGTGTTCCAGGACTACTTTCCTGCGTTTTGACTTCGTCCTGATGCAGTCCCTCCTGGGAAATTCGTGCTCGTCCCCTGAGGCTCCGGGATGCAGAAGCCTCGGTGGCAGCTGCAGAAAAGAAGGGCTGCGCTGAATTTGTCGGGAAGCAAGAGCATAACCAGCGCCTTGTGTTTGGGAATGAGCAGCTGCTGGATTTTGCAATTGCCTTCATGTGCACTGAATGCCAGGCTGGGATTTTCATGCCACAAGAACGAGCTGGGCAGGAACAGGAAAAGAGCACGGCCATCGGACAGCACTTTGCAGCTTGCCCAGGAAAGAGCAGTGATTTTGGAGCGTTCCGCAAATCCGTGTCTCTGGGCAAGAGCGTGATTAGTCCTCTGTGCTGGTAAGCTTTCTCTCTGCGAGGCACACTGGCAAAGCTTTTCGCTACGATGCAGTCCACTCAGGACGCAGACTACGGCTGTCTGGAGCTGTCCGGAGGGAAGTGCCGCTCCCCGGCGTCTTTCTGCCGAAGCCGCGCTTCGGAGCCTGCACCTGCCGCTGCCCTCATCTGTGCACGAAACAGCCGCTTCTTCACCTCCGAGAGCCGCAGAAAGCGGTGGCTTGTACGAGGCGAAGAACGAGGCCGGCTTGTGTGCGCATTCTTCGGACTGCTAAAGGACAGTGGCTGCAGCTCCCTGCCCCTTCAATTCACTGCTGGCATGCTTATGGCAGGTGTTCCAGGACTACTTTCCTGCGTTTTGACTTCGTCCTGATGCAGTCCCTCCTGGGAAATTCGTGCTCGTCCCCTGAGGCTCCGGGATGCAGAGGCCTCAGGGGCAGCTGCAGAAAAGAAGGTCTGCGCTGAATTGGTGGGGAAGCAAGAGCATTAACAGCGCCTTGTGTTTGGGAATGAGCAGCTGCTGGATTTTGGTAATTGCCTTCACTGTGCGCTGAATGCCAGGATGGGATATGCGCGCTTAAAACTACGAGCTGGGCAGGAGCAGGCAGAGAGCACGGCCATCCGACAGCACTTTGCAGCTTACCCAGGAAAGAGCAGTGTTTTTGGAGCGTTCCACAAATCTGTGTCTCTAGGCAAGAGCGGGATAAGTCCGCTGTGCTGGTAAGCTTTTTCCCTGCGAGGCACACTGGCAAAGCTTTTCGCTACGATGCAGTCCACTCAGGACGCAGACTACGGCTGTCCGGAGCTGTCCGGAGGGAAGTGCCGCTCCCCGGGGTCTTTCTGCCGAAGCCGCGCTTCGGAGCCTGCACCTGCCTCTGCCCTCATCTGTGCACGAAACAGCCGCTTCTTCACCTCCGAGAGCCGCAGAGAGCGGTGGCTTATATGAGGCGAAGAACGAGGCCGGCTTGTGTGCGCATTCTTCGGACTGCTAAAGGACAGTGGCTGCAGCTCCCTGCCCCTTCAATTCACTGCTGGCATGCTTATTGCAGGTGGTCCTGGACTACTTTCCTGCGTTTTGACTTCGTCCTGGTGCAGTCCCTACTGGGAAATTTGTGCTCGTCCACTGAGGCTCCGGAATGCAGAAGCCTCGGAGGCAGCTGCAGAAAAGAAGGGCTGCACCGAATTTGTCGGGAAGCAAGAGCATAAACAGAGCCTTGTGTTTGGGAATGAGCAGCCGCTGGATTTTGGCAATTGCCTTCACTGTGAACCTAATGGCAGGGTGGGATTTTCATGCCACAACAACGAGCTGGGCAGGAGCAGGCAAAGGGCACGGCCATCCGACAGCACTTTGCAGCTTGCCCAGGAAAGAGCAGTGTTTTTGGAGCGTTCCGCATACGTGTCTCTGGGCAAGAGCGTGAATATCCATCTGTGCTGGTAAACTTTCTCTCTGCGAAACACACTGGCATAGCTTTTCGCTACGATGCAGTCCACTAGGGACACAGACTTGGGGCTCTCCGGAGCGTTCCGGAGAGGAGTGCCGGTCGCCGGGGTCTTTCGGCCGATGACACGCTGCGGAGCTTAGGGCTGCGGCTCTGGTGTGCTGAGCGCAAAGTAGCCGCTTCTTCGCCTTTGAGAGCCGGAGAGAGTTGTGGTGTCTAAGAGGCGAAAAAGCAAACCATAGGTAGCCGGGCCCGTGTGTGCAGCCTTCGTGCTGCTAGAGAAGGCTGCCTGCAGCTCCATGCCCTTTCAATTCACTGCTGGCATGCTTATGGCAGGTGTTCTAGGACTACTTTCCAGCGTTTTGACTTCGTCCTGATGCAGTCCCTCCTGGGAAATTCGTACTCGTCCCCTGAGACTCCAGGATGCAGAGGCCTCGGTGGCAGCTGCAGAAAAGAAGGACTGCGCTGAATTTGTTGGGAAGCAAGAGCATAAACAGCGCCTTCTGTTTGGGAATGAGCAGCTGCTGGATTTTGCAATTGCCTTCATGTGCACTGAATGCCAGGCTGGGATGTGCGCGCTTAAAATTACGAGCTGGGCAGGAGAAGGAAAAGAGCACGGCCATCTGAGAGCATTTCCTAGCCTGCCCAGGAAAGAGCAGTGTCTTTGGAGCGTTCCGCAAATCCGTGTCTCTGGGCAAGAGCGTGATTAGTCCTCTGTGCTGGTAAGCTTTTTCCCTGCGAGACACACTGGCAAAGCTTTTCGCTAAGATGCAGTCCACTCAGGACGCAGACTACGGCTGTCCGGAGCTGTCCGGAGGGAAGTGCCGCTCCCCGGCGTCTTTCTGCCGAAGCCACGCTTCGGAGCCTGCACCTGCCGCTGCCCTCATCTGTGCATGAAACAGCCGCTTCTTCACCTCCGAGAGCCACAGAGAGCGGTGGCCTGTACGAGGCGAAGAACGAGGCCGGCGCACACCTACCGCTGCCCTCATCTGTGCACGAAGCAGCCGCTTCTTCACCTCTGAGAGCCGCAGAGAGAGGTGGCCTGTACGAGGCGAAGAACGAGGCCAGCTTGTGTGCGCATTCTTTGGACTGCTAAAGGACAGTGGCTGCAGCTCCCTGCCCCTTCAATTCACTGCTGGCATGCTTATTGCAGGTGGTCCTGGACTACTTTCCTGCGTTTTGATTTTGCCCTGATACAGTCCCTCCTGGGAAATTCGTGCTCGTCCCCTGAGGCTCCGGGATGCAGAGGCCTCAGGGGCAGCTGCAGAAAAGAAGGACTGCGCTGAATTTGTCGGGAAGCAAGAGCATAAACAGCGCTTTCTGTTTGGGAATGAGCAGCTGCAGGATTTTGCAATTGCCTTCACGGTGCACTGAATGCCAGGGTGGGATGTGCGCGCTTAAAACTACGAGCTGGGCAGGAGCAGGCAGACAGCACGGCCATCCGACAGCACTTTGCAGCTTGCCCAGGAAAGAGCAGTGTTTTTGGAGCGTTTCACAAATCCGTGTCTCTGGGCAAGAGCGGGATAAGTCCGCTGTGCTGGTAAGGCTTTTCCCTGCGAGACACACTGGCAAAGCTTTTCGCTAAGATGCAGTCCACTCAGGACGCAGACTACAGCTGTCCGGAGCTGTCCGGAGGGAGGTGCCGCTCCCCGGCGTCTTTCTGCCGAAGTCGTGCTTCGGAGCCTGCACCTGCCTCTGCCCTCATCTGTGCACGAAACAGCCGCTTCTTCACCTCCGAGAGCCGCAGAGAGAGGTGGCTTATACGAGGCGAAGAACGAAGCCGGCTTGTGTGCGCATTCTTCGGACTGCTAAAGGACAGTGGCTGCAGCTCCCTGCCCCTTCAATTCACTGCTGGCATGCTTATGGCAGGTGTTCCTGGACTACTTTCCTGCGTTTTGACTTCGTCCTGATGCAGTCCCTCCTGGGAAATTCGTGCTCCTTCCCTGAGGCTCCGGGATGAAGTGACCTCAGGGGCAGCTGCAGAAAAGAAGGTCTGCGCTGAATTTGTCGGGAAGCAAGAACATAAACAGTGCCTTGTGTTTGGGAATGAGCAGCTGCTGGATTTTGCAATTGCCTTCATGTGCACTGAATGCCAGGGTGGGATGTGTGCGCTTAAAACTACGAGGTGGGCAGGAGCAGGCAGAGAGCACGGCCATCTGTCAGCACTTTGCAGCTTGCCCGGGAAAGAGCAGTTTCTTTGGAGCATTCCACAAATCCATGTCCCTGGGCAAGAGTGGGATAAGTCCGCTGTGCTGGTAAGCTTTTACCCTGCGAGACACACTGGCAAAGCTTTTCGCTACGATGCAGTCCACTCAGGACGCAGACTACGGCGGTCCGGAGCTGTCCGGAGGGAAGTGCCGCTCCCCGGCGTCTTTCTGCCGAAGCCGCGCTTCGGAGCCTGCACCTGCCGCTGCCCTCATCTGCGCACGAAGCAGCCGCTTCTTCGCCTCCGGGAGCCGCAGAGACAGGTGGCTTGTACGAGGCGAAGAACGAGGCCGGCTTGTGTGCGCATTCTTCGGACTGCTAAAGGACAGTGGCTGCAGCTCCGTGCCGCCTCAATTCACTGCTGGCATGCTTATGGCAGGTGTTCCTGGACTACTTTCCTGCGTTTTGACTTCGTCCTGATGCAGTCCCTCCTGGGAAAATCGTGCTCGTCCCCTGAGGCTCCGGGATGAAGTGACCTCAGGGGCAGCTGCAGAAAAGAAGGTCTGCGCTGAATTTGTCGGGAAGCAAGGGCATAAACAGCGCCTTGTGTTCGGGAATGAGCAGCTGCTGGATTTTGCAATTGCCTTCATGTGCACTGAATGCCAGGCTGGGATGTGCGCGCTTAAAACTACGAGCTGGGCAGGAGCAGGCAGAGAGCACGGCCATCCGACAGCACTTTGCAGCTTGCCCAGGAAAGAGCAGTGATTTTGAAGCATTCCACAAATCCACGTCCCTGGGCAAGAGCCAGATATGTCCGCTGTGTTGGTAAGCATTTACCCTGCGAGGCACACTGGCAAAGCTTTTCGCTACAATGCAGTCCACTCAGGACTCAGACTACGGCTGTCCGGAGCTGTCCGGAGGGAAGTGCCGCTCCCCGGGGTCTTTCTGCCGAAGCCGCGCTTCGGAGCCTGCACCTGCCGCTTCCCTCATCTGTGCACGAAGCAGCCGCTTCTTCACCTCCGAGAGTCGCAGAGAGCGGTGGCTTGTACGAGGCGAAGAACGAGGCCGGCTTGTGTGCGCATTCTTCGGACTGCTGAAGGACAGTGGCTGCAGCTCCCTGCCCCTTCAATTCACTGCTGGCATGCTTATGGCAGGTGTTCCTGGACTACTTTCCTGCGTTTTGACTTCGTCCTGATGCAGTCCCTCCTGGGAAAATCGTGCTCGTCCCCTGAGTCTGCGAGATGCAGAGACCCCAGGGGCAGCTGCAGAAAAGAAGGTCTGCGCTGAATTTGTCGGGAAGCAAGAGCATAAAGAGCGCCTTGTGTTTGGGAATGAGCAGCTGCTGGATTTTGCAATTGCCTTCATGTGCACTGAATGCCAGGCTGGGATGTGCGCGCTTAAAACTACGAGCTGGGCAGGAGCAGGCAGAGAGCACGGCCATCCAACAGCACTTTGCAGCTTGCCCAGGAAAGAGCAGTGTTTTTGGAGCGTTTCACAAATCCGTGTCTCTGGGCAAGAGCGGGATAAGTCCGCTGTGCTGGTAAGGCTTTTCCCTGCGAGACACACTGGCAAAGCTTTTCGCTAAGATGCAGTCCACTCAGGACGCAGACTACAGCTGTCCGGAGCTGTCCGGAGGGAGGTGCCGCTCCCCGGCGTCTTTCTGCCGAAGTCGTGCTTCGGAGCCTGCACCTGCCTCTGCCCTCATCTGTGCACGAAACAGCCGCTTCTTCACCTCCGAGAGCCGCAGAGAGAGGTGGCTTATACGAGGCGAAGAACGAAGCCGGCTTGTGTGCGCATTCTTCGGACTGCTAAAGGACAGTGGCTGCAGCTCCCTGCCCCTTCAATTCACTGCTGGCATGCTTATGGCAGGTGTTCCTGGACTACTTTCCTGCGTTTTGACTTCGTCCTGATGCAGTCCCTCCTGGGAAATTCGTGCTCCTTCCCTGAGGCTCCGGGATGAAGTGACCTCAGGGGCAGCTGCAGAAAAGAAGGTCTGCGCTGAATTTGTCGGGAAGCAAGAACATAAACAGTGCCTTGTGTTTGGGAATGAGCAGCTGCTGGATTTTGCAATTGCCTTCATGTGCACTGAATGCCAGGGTGGGATGTGTGCGCTTAAAACTACGAGGTGGGCAGGAGCAGGCAGAGAGCACGGCCATCTGTCAGCACTTTGCAGCTTGCCCGGGAAAGAGCAGTTTCTTTGGAGCATTCCACAAATCCATGTCCCTGGGCAAGAGTGGGATAAGTCCGCTGTGCTGGTAAGCTTTTACCCTGCGAGACACACTGGCAAAGCTTTTCGCTACGATGCAGTCCACTCAGGACGCAGACTACGGCGGTCCGGAGCTGTCTGGAGGGAAGTGCCGCTCCCCGGCGTCTTTCTGCCGAAGCCGCGCTTCGGAGCCTGCACCTGCCGCTGCCCTCAGCTGTGCACGAAGCATCTTCTTCTTCACCTCCGAGAGCCGCAGAGAGCGGTGCCTTGTACGAGGCAAAGAACGAGGCCGGCTTGTGTGCGCATTCTTCGGACTGCTAAAGGACAGTGGCTGCAGCTCCGTGCCGCCTCAATTCACTGCTGGCATGCTTATGGCAGGTGTTCCTGGACTACTTTCCTGCGTTTTGACTTTGTCCTGATGCAGTCCCTCCTGGGAAAATCGTGCTCGTCCCCTGAGGCTCCGGGATGAAGTGACCTCAGGGGCAGCTGCAGAAAAGAAGGTCTGCGCTGAATTTGTCGGGAAGCAAGGGCATAAACAGCGCCTTGTGTTCGGGAATGAGCAGCTGCTGGATTTTGCAATTGCCTTCATGTGCACTGAATGCCAGGCTGGGATGTGCGCGCTTAAAACTACGAGCTGGGCAGGAGCAGGCAGAGAGCACGGCCATCCGACAGCACTTTGCAGCTTGCCCAGGAAAGAGCAGTGATTTTGAAGCATTCCACAAATCCACGTCCCTGGGCAAGAGCCAGATATGTCCGCTGTGTTGGTAAGCATTTACCCTGCGAGGCACACTGGCAAAGCTTTTCGCTAAAATGCAGTCCACTCAGGACTCAGACTACGGCTGTCCGGAGCTGTCCGGAGGGAAGTGCCGCTCCCCGGGGTCTTTCTGCCGAAGCCGCGCTTCGGAGCCTGCACCTGCCGCTTCCCTCATCTGTGCACGAAG
Source organism: Lonchura striata (assembly GCF_050655825.1). Lineage (NCBI taxonomy): Eukaryota > Metazoa > Chordata > Aves > Passeriformes > Estrildidae > Lonchura > Lonchura striata. The sequence continues at coordinate 35,976,067 of NC_140740.1, forward strand.
CAGCCGCTTCTTCACCTCCGAGAGTCGCAGAGAGCGGTGGCTTGTACGAGGCGAAGAACGAGGCCGGCTTGTGTGCGCATTCTTCGGACTGCTGAAGGACAGTGGCTGCAGCTCCCTGCCCCTTCAATTCACTGCTGGCATGCTTATGGCAGGTGTTCCTGGACTACTTTCCTGCGTTTTGACTTCGTCCTGATGCAGTCCCTCCTGGGAAAATCGTGCTCGTCCCCTGAGTCTGCGAGATGCAGAGACCCCAGGGGCAGCTGCAGAAAAGAAGGTCTGCGCTGAATTTGTCGGGAAGCAAGAGCATAAAGAGCGCCTTGTGTTTGGGAATGAGCAGCTGCTGGATTTTGCAATTGCCTTCATGTGCACTGAATGCCAGGCTGGGATGTGCGCGCTTAAAACTACGAGCTGGGCAGGAGCAGGCAGAGAGCACGGCCATCCAACAGCACTTTGCAGCTTGCCCAGGAAAGAGCAGTGATTTTGGAGCATTCCAGAAATCCATGTCCCTGGGCAAGAGCCAGATATGTCCTCTGTGCTGGTAAGCTTTTTCCCTGCGAGACACACTGGCAAAGCTTTTCGCTACGATGCAGTCCACTCAGGACTCAGACTACGGCTGTCCGGAGCTGTCCGGAGGGAAGTGCCGCTCCCCGGCGTCTTTCGGCTGAAGCCGCGCTTCTGAGCCTGCACCTGCCGCTGCCCTCATCTGTGCACGAAGCAGCCGCTTCTTCACCTCCGAGAGTCGCAGAGAGCGGTGGCTTGTACGAGGCGAAGAACGAGGCCGGCTTGTGTGCGCATTCTTTGGACTGCTAAAGGACAGTGGCTGCAGCTCCGTGCCGCCTCAATTCACGGCTGGCATGCTTATGGCAGGTGTTCCTGGACTACTTTCCTGCGTTTTGACTTCGTCCTGATGCAGTCCCTACTGGGAAATTCGTGCTCGTCCCCTGAGGCTGAGAGATGCAGAGACCTCAGGGGCAGCTGCAGAAAAGAAGGGCTGCGCTGAATTTGTCTGGAAGCAAAAGCATTAGCAGCGCCTTGTGTTTGGGAATGAGCAGCTGCTGGATTTTGCAATTGCCTTCATGTGCACTGAATGCCAGGGTGGGATGTGCGCGCTTAAAACTACGAGCTGGGCAGGAGCAGGCAGAGAGCACGGCCATCCGACAGCACTTTGCAGCTTGCCCAGGAAAGAGCAGTGATTTTGGAGCATTCCACAAATCCATGTCCCTGGGCAAGAGTGGGATAAGTCCGCTGTGCTGGTAAGCTTTTACCCTGCGAGACACACTGGCAAAGCTTTTCGCTACGATGCAGTCCACTCAGGACGCAGACTACGGCTGTCCGGAGCTGTCCGGAGGGAAGTGCCGCTCCCCGGCGTCTTTCTGCCGAAGCCGCGCTTCGGAGCCTGCACCTGCCGCTGCCCTCATCTGCGCACGAAGCAGCCGCTTCTTCACCTCTGAGAGCCGCAGAGAGCGGTGGCGTGTACGAGGCGAAGAACGAAGCCGGCTTGTGTGCGCATTCTTCGAACTGCTAAAGGACAGTGGCTGCAGCACCCTGCCCCTTCAATTCACTGCTGGCATGCTTATGGCAGGTGTTCCAGGACTACTTTCCTGCGTTTTGACTTCGTCCTGATGCAGTCCCTCCTGGGAAAATCGTGCTCGCCCCCTGAGTCTGCGACATGCAGAGACCTCAGGGGCAGCTGCAGAAAAGAAGGTCTGCGCTGAATTTGTCGGGAAGCAAGAGCATAAACAGCGCCTTGTGTTTGGGAATGAGCAGCTGCTGGATTTTGCAATTGCCTTCATGTGCACTGAATGCCAGGGTGGGATGTGCGCGCTTAAAACTACGAGCTGGGCAGGAGCAGGCAGAGAGCACGGCCATCTGACAGCACTTTGCAGCTTGCCAGGGAAAGAGCAGTGTCTTTGGAGCATTCCACAAATCCATGTCCCTGGGCAAGAGTGGGATAAGTCCGCTGTGCTGGTAAGCTTTTTCCCTGCGAGACACACTGGCAAAGCTTTTCGCAACGATGCAGTCCACTCAGGACTCAGACTACGGCTGTCCGGAGCTGTCCGGAGGGAAGTGCCGCTCCCCGGCGTCTTTCTGCCGAAGCCGCGCTTCGGAGCCTGCACCTGCCGCTGCCCTCATCTGTGCACGAAGCAGCCGCTTCTTCACCTCCGAGAGCCGCTGAAAGTGGTGGCTTGTACGAGGCGAAGAACGAGGCCGGCTTGTGTGCGCATTCTTCGGACTGCTGAAGGACAGTGGCTGCAGCTCCCTGCCCCTTCAATTCACTGCTGGCATGCTTATGGCAGGTGTTCCTGGACTACTTTCCTGCGTTTTGACTTCGTCCTGATGCAGTCCCTCCTGGGAAATTCGTGCTCGTTTCCTGAGGCTCCGGGATGCAGTGACCTCAGGGGCAGCTGCAGAAAAGAAGGGCTGCGCTGAATTGGTCGGGAAGCAAGAGCATAAACAGCGCCTTGTGTTTGGGAATGAGCAGCTGCTGGATTTTGCAATTGCCTTCATGTGCACTGAATGCCAGGGTGGGATGTGCGCGCTTAAAACTACGAGCTGGGCAGGAGCAGGCAGAGAGAACGGCAATCCGACAGCACTTTGCAGCTTGCCCAGGAAAGAGCAGTGATTTTGGAGCGTTCCGCAAATCCGTGTCTCTGGGCAAGAGCGTGATTAGTCCTCTGTGCTGGTAAGCTTTTTCCCTGCGAGACACACTGGCAAAGCTTTTCGCTACGATGCAGTCCACTCAGGACTCAGACTTACGGCTGTCCGGAGCTGTCCGGAGGGAAGTGCCGCTCCCCGGCGTCTTTCTGCCGAAGCCGCGCTTCGGAGCCTGCACCTGCCGCTGCCCTCATCTGTGCACGAAGCAGCCGCTTCTTCACCTCCGAGAGCCGCAGAGAGCGGTGGCTTGTACGAGGCGAAGAACGAGGCCGGCTTGTGTGCGCATTCTTCGGACTGCTAAAGTACAGTGGCTGCAGCTCCGTGCCGCCTCAATTCACTGCTGGCATGCTTATGGCAGGTGTTCCAGGACTACTTTCCTGCGTTTTGACTTTGTCCTGATGCAGTCCCTCCTGGGAAAATCGTGCTCGTCCCCTGAGGCTGCGAGATGCAGAGACCTTAGGGGCAGCTGCAGAAAAGAAGGGCTGCGCTGAATTTGTCGGGAAGCAAGAGCATAAAGAGCGCCTTGTGTTTGGGAATGAGCAGCTGCTGGATTTTGCAATTGCCTTCATGTGCACTGAATGCCAGGGTGGGATGTGCGCCCTTAAAACTACGAGATGGGCAGGAGCAGGCAGAGAGCACGGCCATCCGACAGATCTTTGCAGCTTGCCCAGGAAAAAGCAGTGATTTTGGAGCGTTCCGCAAATCCGTGTCTCTGGGCAAGAGCATGATTAGTCCTCTGTGCTGGTAAGCTTTTTCCCTGCGAGACACACTGGCAAAGCTTTTCGCTACGATGCAGTCCACTCAGGACTCAGACTACGGCTGTCCGGAGCTGTCCGGAGGGAAGTGCCACTCCCCGGCGTCTTTCTGCCGAAGCCGCGCTTCGGAGCCTGCACCTGCCGCTGCCCTCATCTGTGCACGAAGCAGCCGCTTCTTCACCTCCCAGAGTCGCAGAAAGCGGTGGCTTGTATGAGGCGAAGAACGAGGCCGGCTTGTGTGCGCATTCTTCGGACTGCTAAAGGACAGTGGCTGCAGCACCCTGCCCCTTCAATTCACTGCTGGCATGCTTATGGCAGGTGTTCCAGGACTACTTTCCTGCGTTTTGACTTCGTCCTGATGCAGTCCCTCCTGGGAAAATCGTGCTCGTCCCCTGAGGCTGCGAGATGCAGAGAACCGAGGGGCAGCTGCAGAAAAGAAGGTCTGCGCTGAATTTGTCGGGAAGCAAGAGCATAAACAGCGCCTTGTGTTTGGGAATGAGCAGCTGCTGGATTTTGCAATTGCCTTCATGTGCACTGAATGCCAGGCTGGGATGTGCGCACTTAAAACTACGAGCTGGGCAGGAGCAGGCAGAGAGCACGGCCATCCGACAGCACTTTGCAGCTTGCCCAGGAAAGAGCAGTGATTTTGGAGCATTCCACAAATCCATGTCCCTGGGCAAGAGCCAGATATGTCCTCTGTGCTGGTAAGCTTTTTCCCTGCGAGACACACTGGTAAAGCTTTTCGCTATGATGCAGTCCACTCAGGACGCAGACTACGGCGGTCCGGAGCTGTCCGGAGGGAAGTGCCGCTCCCCGGCGTCTTTCTGCCGAAGCCGCGCTTCGGAGCCTGCACCTGCCGCTGCCCTCATCTGTGCACGAAGCAGCCGCTTCTTCACCTCCGAGAGTCGCAGAGAGCGGTGGCTTGTACGAGGCGAAGAACGAGGCCGGCTTGTGTGCGCATTCTTCGGACTGCTAAAGGACAGTGGCTGCAGTTCCGTGCCGCCTCAATTCACTGCTGGCATGCTTATGGCTGGTGTTCCTGGACTACTTTCCTGCGTTTTGACTTCGTCCTGATGCAGTCCTACCTGGGAAAATCGTGCTCGTCCCCTGAGGCTCCGGGATGCAGTGACCTCAGGGGCAGCTGCAGAAAAGAAGGGCTGCGCTGAATTGGTCGGGAAGCAAGAGCATAAACAGCGCCTTGTGTTTGGGAATGAGCAGCTGCTGGATTTTGCAATTGCCTTCATGTGCACTGAATGCCAGGGTGGGATATGCGTCATTAAAACTACGAGCTGGGCAGGAGCAGGAAAAGAGCACGACCATCTGAAAGCACTTTGCAGCTTGCCCAGGAAAGAACAGTGATTTTGGAGCGTTCCACATATCCGTGTCTCTGGGAAGAAGCCAGATATGTCCGCTGTGCTGGTAAGCTTTCTCCCTGCGAGACACACGGGCACAGCTTTTTGCTATGATGCAGTCCATTCAGGATGCAGACCACGGCTGTCCGGAGCTGTCCGGAGGGAAGTGCCGCTCCCCGGCGTCTTTCTGCCGAAGCCGCGCTTCGGAGCCTGCACCTGCCGCTGCCCTCATCTGTGCACGAAGCAGCCGCTTCTTCACCTCCGAGAGCCGCAGAAAGCGGTGGCTTGTACGAGGCGAAGAACGAAGCCAGCTTGTGTGCGCATTCTTCGGACTGCTAAAGGACAGTGGCTGCAGCTCCGTGCCGCCTCAATTCACTGCTGGCATGCTTATGGCAGGTGTTCCAGGACTCCTTTCCTGCGTTTTGACTTTGTTCTGATGCAGTCCCTCCTGGGAAAATCGTGCTCCTTCCCTGAGGCTCCGGGATGCAGTGACCTCAGGGGCAGCTGCAGAAAAGAAGGGCTGCGCTGAATTTCTCGGGAAGCAAGAGCATAAACAGCGCCTTGTGTTTGGCAATGAGCAGCTGCTGGATTTTGCAATTGCCTTCATGTGCACTGAATGCCAGGCTGGGATGTGTGCGCTTAAAACTACGAGCTGGGCAGGAGCAGGCAGAGAGCACGGCCATCTGACAGCACTTTGCAGCTTGCCCAGGAAAGAGCAGTGATTTTGGAGCGTTCCGCAAATCCGTGTCTCTGGGCAAGAGCGTGATTAGTCCTCTGTGCTGGTAAGCTTTCTCTTTGCGAGACACACTGGCAAAGCTTTTTGCTACGATGTAGTCCACTCAGGACGCAGCATAGGGCTGTCCGGAGCTGTCTGGAGGGAAGTGCCGCTCCCCGGCGTCTTTCTGCCGAAGCCACGGTTCGGAGCCTGCACCTGCCGCTGCCCTCATCTGTGCACAAAGCAGCCGCTTGTTCATCTCTGAGAGCCGCAGAGAGCGGTGGCTTATATGAGGCGAAGAACTAAGCCGGCTTGTGTGCGCATTCTTCGACTGCTAAAGGACAGTGGCTGCAGCACCCTGCCCCTTCAATTCACTGCTGGCATGCTTATGGCAGGTGTTCCAGGACTCCTTTCCTGCGTTTTGACTTCGTCCTGATACAGTCCCTCCTGGGAAAATCGTGCTCGTCCCCTGAGGCTCCGGGATGCAGTGACCTCAGGGGCAGCTGCAGAAAAGAAGGGCTGCGCTGAATTTGTCGGGAAGCAAGAGCATAAACAGCGCCTTGTGTTTGGGAATGAGCAGCTGCTGGATTTTGCAATTGCCTTCACTGTGCAATGAATGCCAAGCTGGGATGTGCACGCTTAAAACTAGGAGTTGGGCAGGAACAGGAAAAGAGCACGACCATCTGCCAGCACTTTGCAGCTTGCCCAGGAAAGAGCAGTGTCTTTGGAGCATTCCACAAATCCATGTCCCTGGGCAAGAGCCAGATATGTATGCTGTGCTGGTAAGCTTTCTCCCTGCGAGACACACTGGCAAAGCTTTTCGCTACAATGCAGTCCACTCAGGACTCAGACTACGGCGGCCTGGAGCTGTCCGGAGGGAAGTGCCGTTCCCCGGCGTCTTTCTGCCGAAGCCACACTTCGGAGCCTGCACCTGCTGCTGCCCTCATCTGTGCACGAAGCAGCCGCTTCTTCACCTCTGAGAGTCGCAGAGAGTGGTGGCTTGTACGAGGCGAAGAACGAGGCCGGCTTGTGTGCGCATTCTTCGGACTGCTAAAGGACAGTGGCTGCAGCTCCGTGCCCCTTCAATTCACTGCTGGCATGCTTATGGCAGGTGTTCCTGGACTACTTTCCTGCGTTTTGACTTCGTCCTGATACAGTCCCTCCTGGGAAAATCGTGCTCGTCCCCTGAGGCTCCGGGATGCATTGACCTCTGTGGGCGCTGCAGAAAAGGAGGCCAGCGCTGAATTTCTCGGGAAGCAAGAGAATAAACAGCGCCTTGTGTTTGGGAATGAGCAGCTGCTGGATTTTGCAATTGCCTTCATGTGCACTGACTGCCAGGCTGGGATTTTCAAGCCACAACAACGAGCTGGGCAGGAGCAGGCAGAGAGCACCGCCTTCTCATAGCACTTTGCAGCTTGCCCAGGAAATAGCAGTGATTTTGGAGCGTTCCGCAAATCCGTGTCTCTGGGCAAGAGCGTGATTAGTCCTCTGTGCTGGTAAGCTTTTTCCCTGCGAGACACACTGGCAAAGCTTTTCACTACGATGCAGTCCACTCAGGACGCAGACTAGGGCTGTCCGGAGCTCTCCGGAGGGAAGTGCCGCTCCCCGGCGTCTTTCTGCCGAAGCCGCGCTTCAGAGCCTGCACCTGCCGCTGCCCTCATCTGTGCATGAAACAGCCGCTTCTTCTCCTCTGAGAGCCGCAGAGAGCGGTGGCCTGTACAAGGCGAAGATCGAGGCCGGCTTGTGTGTGCATTCTTCGGACTGCTAAAGGACAGTGGCTGCAGCTCTGTGCCCCTTCAATTCACTGCTGGCATGCTTATGGCAGGTGTTCCAGGACTACTTTCCTGCGTTTTGACTTCGTCCTGATGCAGTCCCTCCTGGGAAATTCGTGCTTGTCCCCTGAGGCTCCGGGATGAAGTGACCTCAGGGACAGCTGCAGAAAAGAAGGGCTGCGCTGAATTTGTCGGGAAGCAAGAGCATAAACAGCGCCTTGTGTTTGGGAATGAGCAGCTGCTGGATTTTGCAATTGTCTTCACGGTGCACTGAATGCCAGGCTGGGATTTTCATGCCACAACAACGAGCTGGGCAGGAGCAGGCAGTGAGCACGTCCTTCTGACAGCACTTTGCAGCTTGCCCAGGAAAGAGCAGTGATTTTGGAGCGTTCCGCAAATCCGTGTTTCTGGGCAAGAGTGTGATTAGTCCTCTGTGCTGGTAAGCTTTTTCCCTGCGAGACACACGGGCAAAGCTTTTTGCTACGATGCAGTCCACTAGGGACACAGACTTGGGGCTCTCCGGAGCGTTCCGGAGAGGAGTGCCGGTCGCCGGTGTCTTTCGGCCGTCGACACGCTGCGGAGCTTAGGGCTGCGGTTCCGGTGTGCTGTGCACAAAGTAGCCGCTTCTTCGCCTTTGAGAGCCGGAGAGAGCTGTGGCTTCTAAGAGGTGAAAAAGCAAACCGTAGGCAGGCGGGCTCGTGTGCGCAGCCTTCATGCTGCTAGAGAAGGCTTGCTGCAGCTCCGTGCCCCTTCAATTCACTGCTGGCATGCTTATGGCAGGTGGTCCTGGACAACTTTCCTGGGTTTGACTACGTCCTGACGCGGCCCTGCTGGGAAATTCTTGCCCGTCCCCTGAGGCTGCGTGATGCTGAGAATGCGATGGCTGCTGCAGAAAAGAAGGGCTGCGCTGAATTTGTCGGGAAGCAAGAGCATAAACAGCGCCTTGTGTTTGGGAATGAGCAGCTGCTGGATTTTGCAATTGCCTTCATTGTGCACCGAATGTTAGGGTGGGATTTGCATGCTACAACAATGAGCTGGGCAGGAGGAGGAAAAGAGCATGGCCTTCTGACAGCACTTTGCAGCTTGCCCAGGAAAGAGCCGTGTCTTTGGAATGTGAGGCAAGTCCATGTTTCTGGGCAAGATCGGGATAAGTCTGCTGTGCTGGTAAGCTTCTTCCCAGCGAGACACACTGGCAAAGCTTTTCACTATGATGCAGTCCACTAGGGACACAGACTTGGGGCTCTCCGGGGCGTTCCGGAGAGGAGTGCCGGTCGCCGGGGTCTTTCGGCCGTCGACACGCTGCGGAGCTTAGGGCTGCGGTTCCGGTGTGCTGTGCGCAAAGTAGCTGCTTCTTCGCCCTTGAGAGCCGGAGAGAGCTGTGGCATCTAAGGGGCGGAAAAGCAAACCGTAGGCAGCTGGGCTCGTGTGCACAGCCTTCGTGCTGCTAGAGAAGGCTTGCTGCAGCTCCGTGCCCCTTCAATTCACTGCTGGCATGCTTATGGCAAGTGGTCCTGGACAACTTTCCTGGGTTTGACTTCGTCCTGACGTGGCCCTGCTGGGAAATTCTTGCCCGTCCCCTGAGGCTGCGAGATGCAGAGAACGCAATGGCAGCTGCAGAAAAGAAGGGCTGCGCTGAATTTGTCGGGAAGGAAGAGCATAGTCAGCGCCTTGTTTTTGGGAATGAACAGCTGCTGGATTTTGGCAATTGCCTTCACTCTTCACTGAATACCAGGGTGGGATGTGCACGCTTAAAACTACGAGTTGGGCAGGAACAGGCAAATAGCACGGCCATCTGACGGCACTTTGCAGCTTGCCCAGGAAAGAGCAGTGATTTTGGAGCGTTCCACACATCCATGTCTCTGGGCAAGATCGGGATAAGTCTGCTGTGCTGGTAAGCTTTTTCCCTGCGAGACACACTTGCAAAGCTTTTCTCTACGATGCAGTCCACTCAGGACTCAGACTACGGCTGTCCGGAGCTGTCCGGAGGGAAGTGCCGCTCCCCGGCGTCTTTCTGCCGAAGCCGCGCTTCGGAGCCTGCACCTGCCGCTGCCCTCATCTGTGCACGAAGCAGCCGCTTCTTCGCCTCCCTGAGCCGCAGAGAGCGGTGGTTTGTATGAGGCAAAGAACGAAGCCGGCTTGTGTGCGCATTCTTCGGACTGCTAAAGGACAGTGGCTGCAGCTCCGTGCCCCTTCAATTCACTGCTGGCATGCTTATGGCAGGTGTTCCAGGACTATTTTCCTGTGTTTTGACTTCGCCCTAATACAGCCCCTCCTGGGAAATTCGTGCTCATCCCCTGAGGCTCCGAGATGCAGAGACCTCGGTGGCAGCTGCAGAAAAGAAGGGCTGCGCTGAATTTGTCGGGAAGCAAGAGCATAAACAGCGCCTTGTGTTTGGGAGTGAGCCGCTGCTGGATTTTGCAATTGCCTTCACTGTGTGCTCAGTGTTTTTTTGAAAATAAACTCTGTGCTGCTTCCTCCCTGTTTTTACTCTTGGATTTTCTTAAAGGTGTATAATGTATTATTCAATAGAATCAGAGCTGATGATTGGGGATAAAGGCATCATATTGTTAACTTAGGACAGTAGTCAACATGCCCAGGTTAGGTTTTTACACCCTTCTTTCCAGACCCTCTTCCACATGTTTATGACAAATATTTGTGTTGTACCGATGTAACATAGAATGATTTTCATGTAACAGGTATTTCAAGATGACTTGTTTGCTTTTTAAGCATGTTTAGTATTTGATAGCTCATCAAGGCATTCTGATTGAATAAGGTGATACAGACATCACATGGCCCTTTGAGCTCATTGATATTCCCATAACCCATGTGGGACATGTTCTAGAGAAACCCAGCACTACCTACCAAAAGCACTGAAGCACTGTCTTTGCTGAAGTACATAGTCCATAAACAAGACCCTATACAACAAGAAATAAATAACAATTTTAAAATTTCCAGGGTCTAGCATCAATACCTATATGTATAGACTTGTTTTCTGCTTAATTCTTGTCCTGTGAGATGTGCAGTCTCCTGTCTTGACTCTCATTTCTCCTATTAATCTAAGTTATTCATCCAGCTTTTTAGCAATAGTTTGATACCAAGGCAAGTTCTGCGTCACATATCATGGATGGGAGTTATGTAGCCCAGATATATGACTTTTAATTGGTCTGTATTTCTGACCACTTTATCACACAAATTTGAATATATTATTTTATACTTTGTCTAAAAATTATGAGGAGGATGTCTACACACAACAATGCAATATTTGGGTGTGCGTGCACTAAAGGAAGCAAAGACAAATATAAAAATACTGTGGTAACTTTGGAAAATATAATGAGTGAACTATGCTCTTTGTAAAAACCACACTAAGACTGTCCAGTTTTAAAACTGTACATGTTTTTCCTATTAACAAAAAGATTATCACACTAGAGTAAGACAGTGTTATAGCCACAGTGAAAAATAGCATAGTGAAGGGTAAATGATGGCCTAAAACTATGGTGCGTTACCCCAGTGTCTACTAGAAACTATTTTTAGCACATTAAGAAATAATTTGGAATATGAAAATACAGTATTTTAATTTTTTGTCCTTTAATTCTTAAAAAAAGTATATAAACTCCCATAATACACTGACAGATCGGAAATATGCATCACTTAGTCTGTATCTGTGACAAAGGAAATGTATTTACTTTACCATATTTTATTGACATAAATGCGTCATAAAGAACCCTTCACTCTGTGTAATTATGATAGGTGTCTATAAATAATTTTTCTACAATCTTAAAATAGCTCAGAAAAAAATTAACTAGATCAACAGTGAAACTGCAAAAAATCTCTTTTCCTTCTCACTGTGCTTTTGCAGGGCAAGTTCATGTTAGCAGACTCATTTCCACATAACTGGATGATTTTCTGGACTACAATAGACATTGCAAAGTGGAACTCCTTCCATGGTGTCTCAGGCATAACTCTTTAAACTTCAGCAGCTGTCCCCTCTCTTCTCCATCTATTATAGATGGCAACACTTACACCTCCCTCCCTTCCAATTTCTCTCCAGCACTCCTTGTGGTGAAGTTCTTACGGCAGTAGATAGAACTCAAAACAGTGAACTAAGTTTCTTACATGTTTTAAAGAGATGCAAGAAAGAAATGATGTAGTAAATACAACTTCAAAAAATGAACTTACATTTGTGTGCAGAAAACACATTACTTACTGTATTTCAGAAAAGGTACATATGTTGAAATCCTCAAAAATTTGGGACTGGTTATTAGCCTCTTCTGGTATTCATTTGGTCCAGGGTTTTACTTTTGCTACTTTCCCAAATAAAGCAGAATGAAATAAATAAATACAAATATTCTAATTCTTTCAAATGAAGAAATAAAATGGTACATAGCATGCAAGCATGAATAAAGCCTGTCATGGAGGCAGTGGGAAAACCAGATTGCATAATTTATGTTGTTTTTAAGTACTGTGTGATGTAATGCTGAAACAAATGTATAAGTGCAAATAGTGAAATAGCAAAAGCAATGTAACACTGAAAACCTGGGTCCTAATCTCAATGACTTTCCAATTGAAACACACAAGACAGAAAAAGGATCCTATCCCAAAATTTGTGATGGACTTGTTTACAAATGATTTTGTGAATAAAATTTCATCTCTGTTTGAATCCAAATTTTTCCATTTTAGATTAATAGCATGAGATTGACACAAAGAGCAAATAAATTTACATAATCTACTTTTAAGGTATAGCATGCCAAATCACTACCAGAATAAACTTTTAGAGGCAAAATTCTAAATTCTGAAGTAATATGACCAAGCAGCTAAAGGACAAAAAATACCTGCTTAGCTGTACTATGTAGTTCTACAATTTCTGTTTCTGTGAACACCTACGTAAATAGATTTTTAATTTTCATAGTTGTGTTGGTAGACGGAAGATTTGTTAATGAAAAATTCCACATTTTGACCCAGGTGTCTGCTTTTTTATACTATCCACAATTCTCTTTCAACAATTACCTTCATTGAGCAACAGTTAGCTACAAACAACTAAAAAGGAATTCCATGGTATTCCATTTCTATCACAGGTTCTATCTTGAAAGAACAAAATCTCATTCTCATTGTTGAATATTTCTCAAGTTTTAATATCTGTCAAGCCATGCTTTATCATTCCTTCTTTTAAATATTGCAGCTACCTTGTCATGGTATGATCAACATGTAGAAACTTCTGTTTCTTAACAGTGTTGACCAGCAGTAATTGACCAGCACTACACAGCACTCTCTCACAGCAGTCTCTCATGCCTAGGGCTTATTTAGCACAGAAATTTCCAAAATGCCTTAGATTTTGGATCATTGCTTTCAACTTCTGATTCTTAATTCCTGTTTGTCTGGACATGAGCTTCTTTCTCAGCTTGCTGAATATTTGTCTCATGCCTCAGTCCAGATTCAGATACATCTGGCTGTTGATCAAATTGTCATCTTTATTTCAAGGAGAACAATTTGATTTAGATGGATTTGTCCAAACCAAGGTCCTGACAGTTACTAAGATCCACAACCATCATATATATCAGGTTAAAAATGATCATTTTCCTGGAGAAAGAAAAGGTGATAAGGCGATGAAAAAAAATTGGTTGGTTTGTAAATCACATGTGCAGGTAGAGATGATCTTTACCAGGATCTTATTCAATTTCATTCCATTTGCCTTTCGTACTGGTTCCTATGATATTTAAGATAAGCTTCTAAGCTGTGGAGAACACGGGCTGAGTGACACTGCCCTTCTGGTGAGGCAAGGAGAGTCTAAAATGGCAGGTACTTTTTGTTTCTTGTACTGAAAGCCCAAGGATTGCCAGGGCACTTGATGGTAATCCAGACAAATTGTAGTTACAAGCTGTTTTCAATCCTCTCGTCCTTGCTCACAGTTGTGTACATGACTTGCCCTGATGACTGACACACAATGTGCAGAACCAAGGGCAAGGCAGAGAGGATGTAGTGCCTTTAGGCTGATGTGCCACACTCTAGGTGAGTGTATAACTATCTTGAAATAAATACACGAGAGGAACAGATATGATGTGACAGCATTTCTGTCAAGAAAGTTGACAAAAAGGCTAAGGCTTTCCCACATGAGTACACACTGATTGCTGCTGGAGGCTTCAGGAATTATGAGCAAACTGAAGTTTTATCAGGTTATGTTAGCCAGTTACATTCAACATGTGACCAAAGAAAAAGCCAAGATCTCCTAGGAAGTAGACCAACAACCAGGTACAAGCTGTAATCTTTTACTATATAATAAAGGTCAGTGAAGTTACATTTTAGAGCCTGGAGGGTATTTCTCCTGATAAAGAGTCTCAAGGTAAAAAAGAAGAGCAAAATTTGAAGAAGAAATTCATAATGTCTAGTGTCAAGCATTTTCTGGCAATCTAAAGCAGTTTTTTTTGTCTCAAGTAGCGCTCAGGCTACCAATTTTGTAGAAATCTTGCCTTTTTAAAAATATATGCTGCCAGTGAACATTATTTATAATGTTGGAGATAAAGACTTCAGATAAAGTATTCAGAAATTAGCAAAATATGTAGCAGAGGAATGCTTAAAACTTTCATCTTTTCTAGCTACCAAGCAACTAACGAATTACTTCTGCTTTTGCTGTAGTAAAATTAATAACAAAAACCAGACACTGTTACCATTTTTTTATTGGACAGTAAGACACAATCACAGTTTGCTGCTGAAAATTTTGTTTATTTACAGCCTAGTAGGCTCTATACAGGAGACTAATAATTGCTGTTTATTTCTGTTCTCAAAAAGATGAATATTGGAATATTTGAGACACTTGGTGTCCATTGTGCTGCTGAAATAAAGTGGTGTTCAAGAGGCACACACACAGAGATTTCTGCCAAGAAAATGTCCTTGAATGTATTACTTCACTTTGTTCAAACATGCCATCTTGATGGCAAATAGATGTTTCTCCATTCTGAGCCTAAGCTGTTATCAGGTTCTATTTTCCCTTCTAAGCAGTCTTCTGTGCCATCTGGAACTATGGTATGAGATGTTCAGCAGATTCTGCTCTGCCTAGAGGTGGCATCTATGCATATGCTGTGAAGACAAACATCAGTTCATGGCATCTCCCCTGGAAGTTTCTCCTCAGCTGTCGTGGAAAACCTGAACTCCTGCATTGGGCAGCAGACAAATCCAGTGCTTCAGTGGCATGGACTTTATATTTTCTTTCCCTGTTTCATTTTCTTACTTGGAGGAGAGTTAGCAAGATGATGACTGTCAATTTGGGATCTTAATTTCTTGCTTTAACTGCTTAGTTTATTTTGTGAACAGTTATTTCATAGGACAAAGAGGAAATTAATACAGTATTTTTGTATTATTTTATATAGTATTGCATGTCAAAATCTGAGATGCTTTGGTGTAAAATGGCTATGTACACGCACAAACAAAAACAATGTAAGATACATAGTCTGCATGATATATGTACTTCTGTTCTTCCTTGAAGATGGGAAGAAAACATAACTTATCTGCATGTCATATACGCCCTTTGCAGAATATTTAGCAGTGTCTCTTCTCAGTAAATAGTGCTCATACAATAATGATGCTGACATAATTTTGAATCAAAGTGTAGCTCTCTGGAAACTCCTAAAAGAGGCATATTAATGTTTGGCCTTCATTGTGAGACCTGCTAATCACAAAGCATAGGAAAAGATTGAAGCAGAAAAGGTGGTTTCTTGTGATTTAAAAGCTTTAAATATCTGTAGCTTAGCAGAATAGGAAAATGCAATAGAGGCATGACTAGAAAGAATTGAATGCAGATCCCATTATAGGGAAGAGTTAAAATCTGATTGAAGATGACAGAAGAGTAATCTCTGACTCAATCCTACCAGTTACTTACTCTTCAGTGGCCAGCAAAGACAAAATAATTCAAAAGGTCCTAGAACAATGCAACCTGTGGTTGACTTGTCTTGATATATTGTATCTGTGACCACAGGCGTATCTGTGACACAGAATGTGAGACAGGGTCATCTAGTCATAGAATAATTTGTGTTGGAACGGAGCTTTAAAGGCTATCTAGTTCATCCTTCCAGGCTGCAAGGTTATCTAGTAAAACTCAAGGATCAGGTTACATATTCTGGTTTGTTTTACTGCAGCATTTCTTCACGGATATAAGGTAATTCGAGGTAAAAACAGGGCTTTTCATGTTTGGCAACTAAAAGGCCAGACTTTGAGCATCCCAAAGCTGCAATTAAGGCATGTCAGTTATAGTAAACAATAAGGAGATTCAAAATGAGATATTTCTCTTATGCTGCAATCCTGACATTCTTCCCTCCCTTTCTCTCTTTCCTCCCAAATAAACATATAAAGGCAAAATGTTGACATTTCTGTGAAAGGCTTTATGAAACATCTTATTTATTAATTACTGCAGTGACTGAATCAAAAGATTTAACCTTGCAAGATTTAGAAGTTTTAACTAATTTTTTCATTCTTTTGATAGAAATTCATTGTAGTAGTTTGACAACATCTTACTAAAATCAATGTATTTCTGTTAAAAATTTGAGGATCAGCATTATTTATGGAGAAATATTATATTCTCTTTAATCAAGACATCTTGAATTTTGAAAACTTTGGACATTAATTCATTCAGTTCAATAGCTGAAATTAACTGAATCGAAAGAAATGTACATTCTGCTTCAGCGTCGGAAGTTGTCCTCCAAATAGTATATACTGAAGTTCCTGAGGCTCATTCCCTTTCAACAGTCATTTAGACTACATAAGACAGAGACGATATCTTCTGTGTGGTTTCTCAGTAAGCAGTAAGTGTATGCTTAATTTAAAGTTCCTAGGGTGCAGTTTTTTGAGTTCTCTTAGCATCAAAATAGTAAAATAAATTAAGGAAAAAACCCCAAACTAAAAAAAACCCAAGATCCAAGAGAAAACATCTTTTAGGATCATCTTTTCCACAGAGCACAGCACAAGTTAGCAGTCTATAACATACATTAGCTAATGAAAGAACATCAAAAATCCTGACAGTTAACATGCAGGTTGAGTTTGGAGGCAGAGTCAGTTGTTGCCAGGGGGTGATGTGTGGAAAAGCCATTGTGGAACTGGTCACAAATTCCTGCTTAAGCTACTCTCCAGGTCTTTTTCCTTGCTCGGTTTGCACACCGTTGTACACATAGAGAACACGTTGTGTTCATTTCCTAAAACAAACACTTGTATATTGAAAAGTGGATGTTGAACACAAATTTTATATTTTATGATTACAAACTTACAGATGATGATTCTGAAACAAGGAAAGTGGGATCTGCCTATGTCCATAAAAGTGGGACAAGTGGGAATTGTTTGGATCCCAAATAAAACCCAGTGTACCTCAATTGCTTCACCCACTCTTTGGCCTGGCTTAGGCTTCATACATTCTCTTCCACAGTGGGCAGCAGCAGGCAGGGAGGTAGGTAGCTGCCCTGAAGAACTCATGATGTCAGATTCTTCCTCAGGCCAAGTCTTCCTCTGCCGCTTTCCAGCTTTGTGTTGGGTCTGTGTGTCCATGTTTTGGTAACAGGGGGGCTAAAGGGGTAGCTTCTGTAAGAGGCTCCTGGAAACTTCTTCCATGTCCATCAGAGCCAATGCCAGCTAGCTCCAAGACTGACCAACAACTGGCCAAGGGTGAGCCAATTGTAAATACTGGTAAGGCCTCTGTGGTAACATATTTCAAAAGGAAAAGTTATTGCAGAGAAATAATTGTGTCCAGAAAACAAAGGAGTGAGAAGATATGAGAAGACCAGCTCTGCAGATACCCAGGTCAGTGGACAAGGAGCAGGAGGAGGTTCTGCAGGGGCTAGACCTGAAGTTCATCTCAGCCCATGGTGAACACCATGGTTGGAAAGGACATGTCCCTGCAGCCCATGGACATGAACAGGATTACAGGCATTCACCCACAGTCCATGGAGGAGACCCACAGCAGAGTAGGTGGGTGCCTGAGGAGAGGCTGTGAAGCTGCAGGAGGCCCATACTGGAGCACAGTCTTGACAGGTACGTGCAGACCCATGGAGAGAGGAGCCCAAGCTGTTGGGGCAGGTTTCTTGGTAGGACTTGTGACACTGTGAAAGAACCATGCTGGAGCAGCCTGTCCCTGAAGGAATACACCCCATTGAACACTGATTTGTGTTGCAGTAGTTCACGGAGAACTGTTGCTCACGAGATGGACTCAAGTTGGAGAAATTAATGGAGAACTGTCTCCTATGAGAAGGACTGCACACTGCAGCAGGGGAAGTACTCACCTCTCTGATCAAGAGCAGAAATTTTCAAGATGAACTGACCATAACCCCCATCTCCCTGCACTGTTTGTGGGAGGACACAGAACTGAGGAATAGGTGTGGGGGAGGTATCTTTAAGATTTATTTTCATTCTTACACCAATGACAATATTTGATGAGTGGTCTCTTGCCCAGTCCTTATCTCAGCTCATGGACCTTTGCTATTTTTTCTCTCTGTGTTCCAGCTGAGAAGGGCAGTGATAGAGCAGCTTTTTTGCAGAAAGTGGCACTTATACCTGCAGATGTATATATCTAAAATGGACCTAATTTTATATATAAGATCTTCCTATTCTTTTTCTTATATATTCTTGTGGCTATTTTGACAAGAAACCTGGATTAAAGAGCAGTACTATATTGGGAAGATGTAGAAATAGAAGCTGATACAGGTATGCAAACTGTTGCTTCTATCTTCCATTTCTTCAGAGCCTACTTAGCAAAACTGAGGGTTTTTTGTTCTGCATACCTAACAACATCCTAAGACTTGTTTATGAGCATGATCAAAACAAAATTACCACTGCCTGCTACTCGATTTGTTCCTTTTCTTTTCTCCATTTCACTCCTCTCCCATCTGTGATTGTGTTATTTTCTGGTATTTTGGCTACTTCTACAACCTCTGTAGCCTAGCACAACAGGTAATATCAAAGGGTAGAATAAACACAGGACTGAATTAGAGGAATGCAACCTCACCAGGTCTCAACCAAGAAGAGCATTAAAATAAGACACAAGGAACTGTGGCAGAAATACTGTGTATTAGGATACTGTGTATCCTAATCTCATAGGAATTTTTTGCCTGGAAGTGTTACAGGCACTTTCATGGTCCACACAGCATTTTTTTTTTCTTATTTTTTTGATCTTTCCAGTAAAGCAGGTGTCTATTAATACTATTTGTGAATTAGAAATAAAAACGACAGAAAACTTTATAATGCTGTAAAACATCATATCTTTATTCACTGAGAATAAAAAGAATACATGCATTTGGCTTCAATAATCAATTTTGTTTAACTTTGTCCAACTTTGATGAGTATAGGTGGTCAATAGTACAAATAAAAAGCCTTGGAAAAGAGAAATGAGAACTCAACTGAATTGAATCCTAGCTTTTTAAACACAATCTGCAAATTATATGTGTAGTATTTACTGTCAGACCATTTTAGTTATTCATTATTCTTAAGGCTCTGCACAAGAAAATAACATACATAGATTACTTTGCCATCTCTTTATAATTAATGCTTTTTCTCAGTACTGCTTTGTTAATAGTGGGAGGTTGTGGTTTCTGGTTTTCCTACTTTTTGAGTATTTGATGGTTTTCTCTCCAAAGTCTTAGAACATATAGTGAATAGTCAAAAAATCTGGATTTTTTTCTCATATTTTGAGATTACTTACTTCCTGCAGTTTCCAGGTGAACTGCATCCTTCTTGACAGCTTTCATTGCTCCCTCATGTCTAGCATATTTCAGCTAAAAGGCAGAGAGCTTCTGACCCCTGCATGGCACAGCCTCATCTATATTTCCCTTGAGTTAAAGAGACAAGTGTCACATCTGTCAGTACAAACTTCCCCATTTAAACAGAAAACAAAGTTACCAAGTAAAACAGAAGTGACTTCCTGAGTTCCCTAAACTTGGATGACCAAATGGTGATTCAAAGGGTAGTTCTCCCTGCTGTGTAGTATTAAATAGAGAGCTATGTACCATGACATGAGCAAGAGCCAGGCTACCTCCTGGAGACACGACCACTAATAATTCAGCCTGTATTTGTGGAAAGAAACATCATAAATGGCGGCTAATAATTCAGCCTCTATTTTCACTGACTTCACAGAACCCCACATATTTAAGACATATCTGGAAACAAAGTTACATACTAGCCTGCCTCTCCATGAGTCTGTAGCAGCACCCAACAATCTGCTCACAAACTCCTTGAGCTGGGTTTGATTATGAAGAAAATCTTATTCAAGGCAAAGCAAGCAAGCAAACAAACAAACAAAAACCCTATCCAACACAAACAAACAAACAAACAAACAAGGAGGGAGCAGCATTTTTTTTTCAGCACAAACAGGCTTTTTGAACAGCCCTTAAAATAAATCCACACAGAGACTAATTCTTGTTTCAGAGGTGGACCAAAAGCACTGGTTAAACAATGTTAATCACTGAAACTTATGCTGTTGTGATAAATTGATGGTGAGTTATATTTTAGTTAGCCAGGAGTTTTGTGAGTCTTTAAAAATTTTAACATTAACTATGTTTAATTATTGTAAAATGCTTGACTATATTTTTAGCTGGTTTAGATTTACATCTGATTTTGACTGTCAATAGAAAATCTTGAGAAATTACCTCACTGCACCTAGAGAACCTAATCAATAGTCAAAGAATAAAATTCAATGAAGATTTGTTCAATGGTTATCACATAACTAGAGATTAATTAGATGTTATAGAACAAGAAAGGTATCTTGAGAAACATAAGAATCAAAGGCCTATATATCCCAGAAAACTTGGTTAATATATTGCAGGTGCAGTAAGGGAGCAATTTCATAGTTGAGTACACGCCAGAAATCCTAATCAATAGACTGGGACAGTAAATTTAATAAAGCACCGTATAGCTGGATAAAACTTGTGTTATCCATTAAACAAAGATAGATTAAAAGGTCTGGTAGTAATTAAAAAAAATAAAACACATATACCATGATAGGTAGACTTTAGGGAGTGTCTATAAAAATCTTAGATGCTATAATCTATATAAATGCCTGAAAAATTTTGTTTCTTTGATTAGGTCTGTGGTGAATAAAGTCTCAATATGTTCCCAGCTTTGAGTCAAAATTGTTATTAGGAATGTTCATCTATCAGTTTTTTATTGTTAGATTTAAACTGTTTCAAAACGTATTTGAAGGCTGCAGAAACAAGTACAAACCCCCCTGCCATAGAACAATAGGAACTAATATTCTGTGAAAGATTTCAGCCTACTTTCTTTTTTGTATATATGGAGAGGATGCTACATTCACATTCTGTGGGGTAGATAAAGTTCCTCTTCAGTCAGAGAGTGCATTTGACAGTGTTACCAGGAAGCCTGGGAGTTTTAACAGTCCTCTCAGGATTTACTCATATGTTGTCCTATTGTGCTCTTTTCCAAGACAGAGTATAGATTCAGCAGACATTTCATGGATCATATTACCCACAGGACAGACCCACAAAGATATTTAATTCCCAGTAACTTCCCAGTAAATAACTTTATAATGGATAAAACTTGTGTTTTTTCCTACTTGACTTCTGACTTTTTAGCAGTAGCTTTTCCTAGTAATTGAAATAAAGTTTCGATACCAGAGAAAACTGTGAGACTCATGGTTCATTTTTCTATAAAAGAGTCCAAAATAGTTGGAATAACAAAACCTTACATTTACAATATTTTTTTTTATTTTACAAAAAATCTAAAAGTTGGAACTTGGAAATAATATTGAGATTTTGCTGAATTAATCAGCAGGATCCTTCAACTCTTCTGCATAAAAGTTCTGCCAATGCCATAAAAGTAAACTGAGTGACTATTTAGCATTTTTTTATATTCTGTGAGACTGGCTGCCCATGTAAAAGAATTGAAGAAAAGACAACTAACACAGCAAAACATAAATAATGTTATGAATACATTTTTGGTAGTAACATCATGTGCTTCTGCTAGGTATCTTCATAGATCTCTGTGTTTTGTTTTTATGAATTTAATCAAACTCTTGGAGCAAGAAAACACTCAGACTTTCAGATTGGCATATATAAAAACAATTTGTCTCTGGAATGAGCCACATATTTATGAAGACTCTCTTTTCAGCCCCTGAATTCATGAAAGTTTTCAAAATTTAAATTAGAAGGTGTAGGCTTTTGAACTGTACACCAAAATCAGCACCTGCTCTGACCTCCAGCTATCTGAAGAGGCTTTAGATCCATCAGAAAAATAATGCACAAAACGCTACCCAAGGTTGCATTCTCATGCACAGATGATAATTTTTCTTAGAATATTGTGCATGCATTTTATAATAGATAATTTCACAACATACATAGGTTTGTTGTTCTCACATAACTAAGTCTGCCTGTGTGATCTTGGAGACCAAAGTAACCCTGATGGGCTACGTCAGAAAGAGAAAGTTGAAAGTAATTATAGATTTTTGATGAAGCCAAAATTTTAAATTTTGTGTCATGATTTAGTTTTCATACAGTAAAAACTGCTTTAGCAAAACCAGGGACTTGGAACTTTTGAAGATAAGTAAGTATTCATTCCATCAGACAGTGAAAGTAAAAAAAAATTCAGAATTTTTTTCACAATTATTTTTTCCTCCTGATTATAACTTTCTTTCCTCACCTGCATAATCCTTCCTGCATCTAGTTTCCTTGTCTTTCTCAAAAGTCTGCTTTTTCTGCCATATATGCAGTGAATCAAGACAATTTATATGAACCAGTTATTGTCTTTCTCCCCTGTCCACTTGCTGATGTCCAAAAAAAATTTAATTTTGAAGCAGAGATGGTTCTTTTTACCTAAAAATAAAGGATAAATTTTTGGATAAAACTTTGTGGATAAAATATTTTATAAGTAATAGCTGTGGATATAATGTTTTCATGCAAATTAAAGCTGAGATGTTAAAAATTTTCTTCCTACAAAGGTAGACTCACAGAAATTTTGTCCAATATGTTCAAAACATCACAGCAAAAAATTAAATTTCTTTATTTTATCTTTTTCTCCAGTTTCTGTATTTTTGTCACCAACAATAAAAGAAAAAAAATGAGAAAATGATCAAAGAAAAATGAAATTAATTAAAGGAAAATTAAAATTGATGAGTCTTATTTTTGGACCTCCTCCAAGACTCATCTGATAATTATTATTTTATTTAAATATAAAAACATAATAATTGTGAATTTTGAGGAGACTATTAGTCTAACTATTTGCAGCTACTAATAAATAATTGCTCAGTAAAAATTCCTGGTGGTTTTTTTAATTACCACAGAGAGGAGGAGGAAGAAAAAACTATTCTGCTTGTGTCTGGCTGAGTGTTGAAATTACCTTTTGGTGTTGAGATTGAACTACAAAGATGCATTAGGACATCTATATCTTTCATTTGCATCCT
This sequence comes from Lonchura striata, assembly GCF_050655825.1. NCBI lineage: Eukaryota > Metazoa > Chordata > Aves > Passeriformes > Estrildidae > Lonchura > Lonchura striata. The sequence continues at coordinate 35,998,689 of NC_140740.1, forward strand.
CTTAACTATTTTGCAATGTTATAGAAGTTTTGGTGTTTCATGTGTTCAAGTACATTCAAGGTTCCTAAATGTTCAGTGCATAAAGACTTAAATAGTTCCATGAACATGAATGAAATTTTGTGCATTGTTAAATGTCTGCTAAAATTTCTGTGTGCTTTTTTCATGCATGAAATTAGGAAATACATATGGTACCTTCTCAACAGTTTTGCTTGCTGCGAAGTGTTCTGCATAGCCTTTAGTAGAGGGTTTTGGGAAAAGGAGGAAAACATGTCTCTTTTATAGCTACAGTGCATAGGGCAAAAGGCAAGTGGAATTCAAATGAATCTCCACTGAGGTTAAATATAAGAACACTTTAGATGAGAAAATATGTTAGAGTACTGCAACTACTTTTGAAAGGGAAGCACAAGAGAGTGCTGCAGCTGACTGCTTGAAATACTTGCAGAGTTGTTTTAACTTGGTTCCTTGTGAGTATCTCTCATGAAAGACACAAAGAAGGTCTCCTCCAGGGGCATGGATTAAATGACCCCCTGAGATGCTGCTCAACTCCAGCTCTCAGCTACAACAAGCAGGAATTTGCAAAAATCAACGACTTACTCATATCCTTATGATCTCCGTTTTATTTTTGCTGATGCTTGCAGTGGTGAGATGGAAAGTATAGGTCACTCTTTGTTCTAGTAAAGTTCAGTAGAAGGGAGGAAAAAGTTGGCATTTATTCAATTTTAATATTGTACAGTATTTTCTTGTCTATTTAGCTTTGACTGGTAATGTTCATCAATACTCTGAGGAATCCATTAAAACTGGGATCTTCCATGCCTATCAATTTATCAAATGTGTTGAATAGGACATATTGGTTTGAAAAATCTATATGCATAGTATATGAATGTCTGATTTATATTTCCAGTTTGGATGCAACATGCTATTTTTCAACAAATACTTTGATTTCTCTTTTTATTATTCACCTTTCTAAAAATAATCAACAGCTGTTTAAAAAAAAAAAAAAAAGAAAAACTACTTCCTTTATCTTTAAGTGCCTTTCCTCTCAGTGTCTCCTCTCCATGTCAGCTAGGAATAAATAATTTAAAAAATATGATTTCTTGTTTGCAAGTTTGAGGAGCATCAGTGCCTATTCCAAACTACTCCTTACTCCCAGTAGTTGCTACTCCCAAAGAAGCAAGCAAGAAAAGAATATATGTAATTTTGCTGCAGAGTGGCCTTATGACCATAAAAACTGGAATTTAAACCATTTTCTGTTTTTCCCAGCCCTTTGGCTTTAGACAGTACTTTTACTGAGGTACGGCACCCCAAAGCCCACTCTCATTGCAAGTCAGGATGGTCACTTAAGCCTATTACAAAATAAATTATATATTTGATAGACACAAATTTAACAGACATAAGACTTTAACAGATGACTTATTACAAGGGAAAAGCAAGGAAATACTACTAGCACATAAACAATACAGCACGAGAGTAAGGCCCATGTACTACAGCTAGTGAAGAAACAGCATAGATTAGGATTCAATGCATCTTACCATCCAGTTTCTGATGGGGCATACATAGGACCCTTCTTCTGAGCTTCTGGAAAAGTATCCATGGACATGCATCCAAGCTTTGTGGGAGAAGCCCTGCACATTTCTAGGGAGTGTGTAAGAGGCTTCTGTATCTGTGATAATTTTGTGTGGATTTAATTATTGTAAAAACAGCGTCTCACATTCAATGATTCATGGCTTATCTGTCTACATCTCAGTCTCAAAGCCATGATGTTTCTTTCTCAGCTGGGGGCTTTTCCCCCTTAGAGCCAGACATGACCATCCTGTCAGGCACCTGTCCTGGCCTGACTTATCTCACCCATAGGCACCAGAGGGTGGAAAGAGCAGATAAGCTTTCACTGGTAGAAGTGGGTATGAGATGTACTGCCACAATGACAAAGAGAATACATTTTCTTTCAAGTGCAGATACATTACAAATGCAATATTTTGTGGCTGAAGGCCAAGGCTGTTGAGGATGGAGTTTTGCACAGCTCTTCAGTGTATTCACCTTCATTTTCATTCTCCCTTCTCCATCAAAATTTTGCACATACTCCTAATGGCAAGGGCAGAAGGTTGCTAGTGATGCCAGTAGTGGTGTTGAGATCACAATACTCAGAGAATTCCATACTTTCCTGGTGCTGCTGTAAATGCTCGCCCTGAAGCTTCACACATTTTGGTCACAATGGCTGTGCATCAGCTACAGGATGGCAGTAATATCTGAGGACAACTATTTTCCTAACAGATCAGGGGAGCTACCCAAAGAGGTAAACCTTAAAGATTATAAAAATATCTCTGAAGGATAAGGATAGTGATAAAAGTGATGGTGAGTATATTTACAAAATAAAAAATACAAGATAATTAAACTATTATATGTTATATAACAAAATGTTTTATACAAGTGTGTATAACAAAGCTTTTACCAGTTGACCAGCACCAATTTATAAAAATCAACTTTCCAAACACCACCTTCACAGTGGTCATGGTTCAAGCAAACAAGCAGATATATGGTTACCTGAAATTTATATGCCAATGAAAAGAAAATTGGTTGTAGAGCTCAGCCAGGATGCAATGTTCTGACTTTCAGAGATGAGATAAAATGCCAAAAGTAAGGTGAAGAAGGTGAGCAGAAAGTGGGTTTGAGAAGACAGAGGGGCAGGGAATCTTCTAGGAAAAGGTTGCCTGTTGCCCGAGGTCTAATAGCTCTGGGAAGTCACTCCTGTGATTCAAAAGGAGAGGATCAAAAGACAAAAAAATGTGACTGCTGGATGTGGGCTAGAAAATGGGTTTTCTGGGGGCTTCTCAAAGCAAAATTGCCTTTGGTGCAGGATGTGGGATTCACAACACACATTTCAGGGCTAGGTCCCCTTTGTGCATTTTTGAGGTCTGTGGGCAGACTAACAAGCCAGACATACCTTTGGAGGGACAATTGTAGTCTTACTCTTCATTCTGGCAGGGGGGAGGTATAAAAGGGCAAGGACTATGTCAGAGAAATACCTGAAAACAGGAGAAAGGGTACACCTGGGGGAGTAAGGTACTGTAATCAGATTCTTTCCTTTGGCATCAAACACACAGAGATGGAATACATATGGCAACTTTTCACCATCCTCTGCCAGCAAGATATACAGGTTACTTACCCAGCTGAAGGGGTTTCCCTTCCTCCAGATCCCCTGGCAAATTGCACAGGACTCCTAGCCCAGGTGGAGCATAGATGCAGAACTCTGCAGGCAAATACTCCTCTGAAGCAAAATTCAAGTTAAGACAGCATCACCTGCATGCACTTTGCAGAAGAAATGAGAAAAAATGCTTTCCTGCCCACGTCTATCTGCATACACATTGCATGGAAGCAGAGCGAAGGTGTTTTTCCCCAGTGTCAGATGGGAATCTTGGATAAATCAAGAGATGCTGCTATGTGGTGAGACAACGGCTTTATGTTAGTAATGAGACTAACATAACATAATGCTATTATGAAAGACCTGGTTACCTCATTTAAAATTTGCCACATTACTTTTCTTTTTCAATTTAGCCTTGCCTATTTATCCATTTGCTGAGTGGCAAAAAGGGTAGAAATATAACAATTTGGTATGTAGTTGTATAAGGACTGTTTATGCAGCCTTTTATACAATTATATAAAGATCTCAAATAAAATGAAAGAAAATATCCTAGGAGAGAAGATGGAGGTGCGTGAATCATGTGATTCACACAATGCTTTCATTTTAAAAACAATCTCATACATCTAAATATTATTTTTCTATCCCCCTGTGCTAGTCCTGAATAAAATTAATTTTGTAGAAGTATTAAAAATTGTATCTTTGTCTTTGCTTAGTACACTCCAGAATATTCACAAAATTCATCTGCTAAAACACAAAATTCATAAATGCAGCCAATGTCTCTGTTAAATAAGATGTTTGGGAAATATGTGATCACTTTTCTGTGATTATTTTCTTTGCACAAGGTCCAGCACACTTCATGTGTAATAATTTACACTTCATGTAAATTATTAATGTATTTTGTATCTTATTATCTGTATATTATGGAAGTCTACCTAAGCTGCTACCTTTAGTTTCATTAAAATAGCAAATGGTTAAAAGAGGGGGAGAAACGTTACTGTGCCTTTGTAATTAAATGCATTTGTAAGAAAGGTTGAAGCTCATAGTTTTACCATTTCTTCAGCTGTAATTTAAAAGAACCATATGACATGCAGACTGACAAATAATTAATGCTTCATTTATTGGCCTGCTAACCCTATTGCTGGCCTCATAAAAATAAAGATAATTTTTTTCTGTCTCATGAGTCACTAGAGAATGGTGTGCAAGTGCATGCACATGCGCCTGTGCGCCTGTGTCTTTTGTGTTCATGTATTTCAGTGTGTGTTTGTGCATGAATACTTTGATCAAAAATGAAGAATAATAATTTCTACTGCACAGTACTTGCACAAACTACATTGTGGTTGGAAGACCTCACACTCGTATCAGCAATAAGGACCACAATACTAAAACTTGTCAGTATGAGACAAGTTTTCTCATGGACTGGCATTTTCACACAGGCATTAAAGAACAGCTCACACCCATATCATCCTGCTTGAAGCACAAAAGCCCCCTAGTTATCTTTGCTCAGTCTTACATAAGTATGGGAAGAAATCCAACAATCCTAAAAAACAGCAGATAAAATAGAAATTGAAGATGGGTATTTCTTTGTTTTTCCCTGGGTTGTGTGAACCAAAATTATGACAAAAAGGCAAAAAAGTTGTTACTGAAGGAAGTCTCCCTGAAAGTCTTTTAAGTATTAAAATCTTTATAGAAATAAAAATTGAAATAAAATCCAGTTTCCTCTTATGGACACAGATGGCAAACTCATCAGTATCTAACTGATAATCTTCTATCAAAAATGGCACTTTGGAAAAAATAAATCCTCCTGAATTATTTCAATGGTAACACCATTCTCTTTTGCAAGAAAAAATTACAATGATCCAATATTATGTAAACATTTTTATTATACTTATGTGGGGTTCTTTCCCTCTTATTATATCATTTTACAGAAAATTCCTCAACACCCAGCTTCATAGCTCTTTTTACCTGCTACACACCCAAAATATCATTATCTGGAAGCCTAATGAACTTGCTTTTGAACTTCTTGTAAATAAGCATGCTTATGATACTGGTTCCTTAGAGCATTGAAAGCAGTTAAAAATAGCTTTCAAGTTAGTAATTTAGTTAACTATTCTTCAAAGCATATGTCAAAATCTGCATGTGGAAAAAGTAGATATATTTTACAGGAGAAGATGACCAGTCACCGGTCACCTACAAATGCAGTAATCATAATAATTACTAGCACAAAGAGATTGTTTCCTTGTGTCAGCAAAAAATGCTAGTACCCCTTTTCCGTAATTGATGATGCAGTGACATCTGTATTTCATCCCAAAACACATGCAGATCATATGTTGTCCCATTTTGTTATATTCTCTATAACTGTATTTAAAGAAACAAAACAAAACAAAACAAAACAAAAAAACCAAAAATAATTTCAAACTCAGTCTAGCTTAGAAGTTCAAAAGCTGAAGACAAGCTACATTGGCATGAGTGACAGTGATGAACATTATCCTAATATGATTTTTCAGTAAAGAGGCTGTAGTCCCTAGAGGTCTTCTGGAAAACACATCCTCTGATTAAAGAGTGAGATCACAGGCGCTCTATCCTGCAAAACCCATGGCAAACACTTCAGACTTTGCATACAACCCTCAGATCCATGTGACTGGAAAAGCTCCAAAGATTAGGCCAAGTATACATTTTAATCCAGTTTTATGGGTACATATACCCTTTGGGTCACCTCCAAGACATCCTTTCCCAAATCACACAGTGCTCAACACTATTTCTTAAAGACTTCTCTTTATCACAGACAGCCTGGAACTTTATCTGGTTCTGTGTACAGTTGATATCTGCTCAGAAGGATCCTGATCAATAACAAGTCAATGAGTTAAAGTGCTGAAAAGCATAAAAAGAAGCTGCTGGTTTTCAGTGGGGCTGCAACTTCAGCACTCTTCTAACATTCCTCTAAAAATTAGCAATTTATCATCAACTGCATTAGAATCTCTATCTTAAGACAAACTCTGATAACAGGCTAGTGTGGGATACAAGACTCCCCCACCAATCTGCAATAGGGAATGTGAGCAAACAAATCAACCAAGGTTCTGTATGCTGGGACAAGCTCACAGGCAGAGAAATCCCGGTGTGAAATATTATTAAAGAGTCTGTCCTCAACTGAGTCCCAAAAGTCTCTGGTAAAGACGGCTGAACAGTCAACATTCAGGAAATTAACTAGAGTCCATTCTAAAAGGTTTTTTAACTCTTTCTTAGATAAAGTATTGTTATTGCTATGTAAAAGATGGTTAAGTTGCTTATAGAGATCCTGATCGGGGCAGAGTGGGATTGTCCCATTATTACACCAGTGTAGCTCACCTCGATATCGCAGAAGCAGGGTCCTCAGTCGAGTTCTGATGTGGGGGGTGGCCAGACACTCCAGTCAGTGCTCAGGACTCTATGTGAGGTCCCCCTCAGAGCTCTGGTATCAGGCGTTGCTCAGGAACGGCTTTCTGCGCTTGGGGCCTCCAGACTCCACTCAGAGCTCCAGCGTGGGCAGTGCAAAGCAGTGCTTGCCTGTGCTCGCTGCATGTGGCAGGGTACCATGGCAAGGTTCCTCACAGAGCTCCAGATTGTCACCAGACAGCAGTGGCAGACTGTGCTCGAGGATTGCCAGTCAAAAATCCTCCAAGAGCTCCAAAAACTCGCTACTTGGTAACGAGTCGTCGTGCTCGAGGACTGCCTCGGCAACTTTATAGAGCTCTGGCTTTCATGCTGCCCAGCAACGATATGCCGTGCTCACCACACAGATGAGTAGGCTACAACTGGTTATTTAGTTACCGTCCATGGAGAAGTCTCCCACAGGTAGAAAAGCTGGAGAGGCATCCAGACAAGTGTGGTTGCAGGTCTGGAGGGGTTCGTCTTCCTAGCTGGGCGCCGATCTGCGGGGACGCTGGACTCCAGGACGGTTTGGATTGATGGAGATGAGAGATCTCTGAAGGCTGCTCTTAGAATATATGGTTTATTAGAAAGGGTGAAAGGCCCTGCCTGAGGTCGCCAGACATGACACGTGGCAGGCCTTAGGGAGTGGGGGAAAGGAGAGGTAAGGGGTAGATGGAGATAAGAGGATGTTCCGGGAGAGGGTGGAAGTTCCAAGAGGGTGGAGGTTCCAAGAGAGAAGAGGTTCCAAGAGGGCATCCGGCTCCTCAGGGACCCCTTATCAGGGGTCTTCAAGGTGGGGCTGGAACAAGACTTAGGCCAATGGGGTCACAGACACCTGATGTTTCAGGGGAGGGTTACAGGTGTGGGATGAACCATACATTTTGGGGGGTGAGATAGAACACTCCATTTGACCTTTGGACCTATCTGTAGGTAAGGGTATTGTTCAACCAGTAGGGGGGATTGTTTTCATCCTGGCTGTACTATTGTTTTCTACTTGTTCAGTAACTAAGGTTTGGTATATCAAAATTTGTTACCATCTCAACCTCTGTATTTTCTAAATCTTTTGCCAGGCAATCATATTTATAAGGCTTTCTTGTTTCATCTTCCCCAACAGCCCAGCTCTATGGTGGATTTCAAGCCTAGATAAAAAATTTGCCTAGATGGCAAATTTTTATTTCACCATCCTTTCTGGCAGTTATGGTATTTCTTATGCAGCACTTTAGGACCTTGTGTGAAGGGTGCTATATAAGTATAGGGATTGGGTTGGCTGTGTAATTCTTTTTGACTTCATCAGGCTGTTAATCCTGCATGCCTGTGGTGATAAACCCAGTAAATCCCAAACAGTCCTACATAGTATTCAGGAAGGGCAAGCAAAAGCTATAAATACATATCAAACTGTCAAAAACCATTACCATTATGCTACTCTGCAGTCCTTTCCAAATTACATTAGAATATACAGGCTTGACTTCAACTCTTCTCCCCCACACCCTCTTTTTCCCTCTTAATGACAGGGTGCTACCTGTAGCTTAGCTTACCAGCATAATAATGCATGTTTCCTGCACACCTACCTTTTTACTACAGCTCTGTGTTTACCCTGGTCCCCCTTCCATATGACTCACAGGCACAGCGAGTAACTGTAGCTCTGTACATAAACAAACTATTTTTGTCTGTTTTCAAAACTAAAGCATCCCACTGCCAAAAGGCTTCTGTTTACTACACAAACAAATGTTGTTACTACTGTAATTCCAAAACTGCATCTTAAATACACCCTTTCATAAAAATGCTGTGATAATCTTAATGTCTAATTAGATATAAAAAATATATATCCGAAGAGGTTTTTCTTTTTCAATTCTACCTTGGTTGATAACCAAAGATAAATAAAAATTTTGCATCTGCATTGCTCCACAGGAACACTGTACTGAATAAAATCATAATTATCACAAAAATGCTAGTCCCCCAGATAAAATGAAAAGTCCACATTCCCTCCAAACTGCCCAGTTGCCCTTCTCCCCACCTTGTAAGGGAGGAATAGTCATCAATACCAGAAAGCATGTGTCTGACAACAACCTTCACTGGGTAATTACACCTGTGTAAACTGGGGATGTCTCTGCTTGAGTCAGTGGAAAAGCTCTGAGAACAGATTAAATACTTTTCTCAGAAATGTATAAGTGCATGATGCCATTGTTTTCAGTGCTGTTTTTTTCACTTAGCTATATATACAAGGGTTCAGGCAGGTACCCAGGCTGAGAAAAACTGCAACCTAAAAACTTCACACCAGAATTTTTTGAAAGACATCAGCTTTTGGAACATAGTCCTGTTCTAAAACCTTTTGATGCTGTTCTTTCAACTGAATGAAATTCAAATTTTACTCACACTGTAATGGGGAGTGCATGTCCTATCTGCTTTCAGGCTGGAAGCTTTTTGCAGGATGTTGAGAAATAAAACAGTGGCTGGATATTTTCTGACTCTTAACATAAAAATATTTCTATAGCTCTTTACTTTCAAGTGTCCCACTGTCATTGCTGCACTATATTTCATGTCTTCATTCTTCCATCACTGAGCACATTTAATTGGTCATATAACTAAAATAACTGTATCCCTGAGTAGACTAAAGTGAGCCCTTGTTGCAATTAAATTCCTGCAGGTGGAGTCCTCCGGTGGTGGATCCTCTTTACCTGCACAGAGAGGAGCTTACTCACAGACAGGTTCTTTCCTGCCCTTCCCCTCACCAACTGCAGTCTCTCTCCTTCTGTTCTTTCATTTACTCTATAGAAAGTTTTAATTTAAGACTGGAGACATATCATCCAGAAACTACCAGCCTGCTCTTATTTTAATTTTCCAAGTGTTGCACTGCAGGACACTGTAATCCCATGTAGTGGAACTGATGGAAGCACAGTGAGATACATGAGATACAGAGAAGGATATTGTGGGATTTATTCTAAACCTTCCAGTACTTCTACACAGCATTTGAAATTTGTGTTAATGCACTCATCATGACATCACTACCTCTCTAGTCTTCACCACTTTGAAATCATGTCTGCTCTTGTAGGCACCAAAAAGGTATCATAGGAAAAGCCCAACTTCTTACAGGGAAAACACTGCACCTTGGAAACTGTGACCATTTGCACCTGAACCATGCTGAAGAAAAACCATTTCACAATATTTCACAATTTTGCTCCAAATGGTCCTTACCTAAGTATGAAGGCAGAGAGATGGAGTGTGTGATAATTTATGACAGTGGGCAAACAAAAACCAAGATCCCAAGAAACTTTGCAATGCTTTAGTAGTTAAGGGAACAGTGCTGTCTCTTCCTACACTCTCTAACAAATATTTGGCTTTACATTCTGTAAGAGCAGAGAGCTAGGGGATATATTTGTAGTTTCTTGTCTTGTATTGGATGCAAAATAAGCCTTTATAATTCAGAATGTTCTTACATCAGAATAGGTGAGTTCCTGCTGGTTGGTATCTCTGAAGAGGCTGCATGAAGAGTGAAAATTACTTAAATGTGAATCAAAAGACATATTGTGACTATGGCTGTATAAAATCTTTGAAAGTCCCCAGGCTAGTAAGTGTCATATTCATTGGCATCTTTGGAGTCAATGTAATTGGATGAAAAGAAAGGAGATAAATCTGATTAGAAGGACTTGAAATTTTCTTGTTATATTAAATGTTAAATGTATTTTTTGCTTGTGTATATATTAAAGGCAGGGGTGTGGCTCCAATAAGGCAATGTGTTGTGTTTATTTCTGATACACAGTTTAAGCTTTCTCTTACTCATGAAGATAAGAGCTGTGCATGTTTGCTTTTCAGGTCCTTGAAGTAGTATAATATAACTTAGGTTTAGCTAAACATAGAGAAAATGCATAGGTCTTTACAAAAAAGCAGAAATTTTGTTTGTTATTTTTAGAGAATGGAGATTTTTCTGTCTCAGTTTTTCAAATACAAATGCATTTTGGACCTTGAATTCTTAAACGTTTGTCTATTTTAGTTAAACTGTCCCTCATCACACCCTATAAACAAAAGAAAATATATTATTCCTTTCTTAAAGTTGAAGAATATGGATATACAGATGCTCAGTGGTTGTACTATACTCGCTCAAGAGGAAAGTTATAGCTAGGGAATTACATTTTTTGTTACTAAGAATCTGTCAACAGCCTGCTGCAGTGTAGATTAATTATTGCACATCCTTTCTGCCAGTTCAGAGTAATTCAGTTTCTAATTCTGAGTTTCTACAGAGTCAGCAACCACTCTCTGAATCAAAAAGATAAACCATATCATAGTAAGTACTCAGAGTGGTTTTCTCACCTAAAGATTTATTTCTTCCTTCTATTAAGAGTCTTCTTAAATGAGAGCAAATAAAATTACAACTCCTTATGGTTAAGGAAATAATTAGCATGTTGTTTCTATTACTGATGTTAGCACTGGTGTCCTGTAATGTACATTATGGAATTCAACTACTTTTTTCTTGTCATTTATCAGAAAATGAAAACTGTCTCTTCCTCCTTAAACACAAACACATACAGAGTGCATTTAGCTAATTCATGCTACACTGTATGGGCTAGAGACTGGAAATAATTCTTATGAACAGTTTGGTATTGACCTGTTGGTGGATTCTGTGTGTACATACATGAATGTATTTGACTGTGAAACCAGGAATCACAGAATCATGGGATAACCTGAGTTGGAAGGGACCCATCAGGTCCAACCCATTGAGTCCAACTCCTGGCCCTGCACAGGACAATCCAAGAATTATAATACGTGCCTGAAAACATTGTCCAAACACCACTTGAGCTCTGTTTGGCTTGGTGCTGTGATCGCTTCCCTGGGGAGCCTGTTCCAGTGCTCAATCACCCTCTAGGTGAACAACCTTTTCCTGATATCCAACCTAAACCTGCCCTGACACAACTTCAGGGCATCCCTTCAGGTTTTGTCACAGGTCACCACAGGGAAGAGATCAGTTCCTGCCCCTCCTCTTCCCCTCATAAGGAAGCTGTAACTGCAGTGAAGTCTCCCCTCAGTCTTCTCTTCTCCAGGCTGAACAGATGAAGTGACCACTCCTCACATGGCTTCAAGGGCCTCAAGGCCCTTCACCATCCTTGTGGCCCTCCTTTGGACACTCTTCAATAGCTCAGTAACTTTTTTGTATTGTGGCACCCAAAACTATCTCCAGCACTTGAGGTGAGGCTGCCCCAGTGCAGAGCAGGGTAGGACAATCCCCTCCCTTGCCTGGTAGTGATGGTGTGCCTGATGCACCCCAGGACACGGGTGGACCTCCTGGTGCCAGGGCACTCCTGGCTCATGTTCAACTTGCCATTGATCAGGATCCCCAGGTCACTTTGCACTGTGCTGTTTTCCAGCATTTCATTCCCTGGTCTGTCTGTGTATCCAGGGTTGCCCCATCTCAGATGCAGAATCTTAATTCCCTTGTTAAATGTCAAGGGAATGGTGAATTCCTAACCCTCTAATTTGTGCACGTCGCTTTGCAGTGACTATCTTCCTTCAAGAGAGTCAACACCTCCTCCCAATTTAGTGTCAGTGGAAAACTTAGTCAGTATCCCTTCAAGTCCTGTGTTCAAGTCAATTACAAAGATGTTGAAGAGAACTGGGTTTAAAATGGAGCCCTGCAGAACCCCATGGGGGACAGGTCACCAGTCTGATGTAATCCCATTTAATATCATTAATCCATGTCCTGTATCCATATCCATGCATATGAAGCTCACAAATGTATAAGCCACAAATAGAGGAAAAGGTTGTGGCTGACAGTTGATAGTGATAGCTGCCAGAATATAGAGTGCTGTTATCTATTTCTAGAGAAAAAAGATTAATTTTCCTGTCTGTTACCAGTTCTGTTGCACAGTGTTTCTGTGCTTGGAAAGAGATGAGTGTAGAGATATACAAGCCAGTTATCTATGAAGGAGCCTCTGGAATATATTGATTTATTTACTTTCTTTTCCTATTTCTTTTATATTTCTTCTGCACTTGATAGTTTTCACAGAGACCTCACTAGTCAGAGTCATAAAATAAACCAACCATTCAAAAGGAAGCCAGTAAATGTATTTTTAGAATGATTGAAAATGTGAATGAAATTTAATTTTGTGAGCCAAGATAAATTCAGGTAAGAATTCAGAAAGCAGCATAGATAGAGACAAAGGGTTGTTGATTTTATTCCTTCCCAGTAACAAGATGCCTGCTCAACTTAAGGGGGCTGACTTTGCCTAGTGAAAAAAAGAGTTGAAGAATAGCCATCTGAGAGCACAAAAAAGATAAAATCAGTGTAGTTCCTTGTTTTAAACCAGTGCCAGAATGGTGAGCATCCACTCTGTTGCACCCATGAAATGATGTGTCTGAGGTAAGTAGTACAATCCACAACAGACATAGCTGATCAACTGGAATACAAACACTCCTTCTCCCTGTGGGGTTGCAGTCTCCTGCAATATATTAAACAAGAAATTCAAAACTAGGCCCCAGCATCTGATATTAATGAACTAGCAGAATCCACAAGAAAGATGCCCACTTCATGTGCAAGCCTGCTGGAGCGGAGCTGGGAGACTGGAGCAGCCTTCACATCAAGTGTCCTGCATGTCTATAAGGTCTGAGGTCAACATTTGCTGTGGGTGGAAGAGCAAAGCCTCAGAAACCCTAAATTCAGTGAGCAGTCTTCTTAAGCATGGTCACTGAGAGATCACCAGAGAAGGGTCTGTATCCACAGGGATTACAGAACAGTGCTGAGCTGTGCTGTCCTATATGCCTCAGGTTCATGTAACAGAGTCCTTCAAATTCCTGGCATTCATGTCCATGCAGCAACAAAAGGAAATCTATAGCAGCACGGTTTTGAAACGTGGCCTGTCTGGTAATTTCCTTGTCTTCTAGTGTTGCTTCTCTTTGGACCGCTACTTGCTGCTCTCGGGGGTTCCTTGCTGCTGTCCCCTGCCCCTCCCCGGCTCCCCGGGACCCTCCAGCTAGCTGTCCCCTCCGGGGCTGGGGTTTTCCGCGGTCTCGCTGCCCTGGGCTTACCAGGCAGCGTCTGGGTTAGCATGGTCCAAGCGGCAGCGTTGCCTCAGTCGCTGCTAGGATTCGAGATAAAGAGACCAAGTGAGACCAATGGTATGCTTGTCCAGAGAGATTGTATTGCCTGAACGGTTGCAGGGACCAAAGGCCCTGGGCTATTGCCCAGATACAGTTTTATACAGCAAAATTAAGAGATGAGGACTAAACAATAGAGACAGTGTCCAGCTAAGGCACATCAGAACCACCCCAGGGGCCAAGTCCAATAGGAACTTCTCAGGGGTGGGGAGAAGGGGGTTTACAGAGGAATGGTGAAGCGGGACTTTCCCGGAACAGTGGAGCATACATAAATGTATCTTTTACCTCAGTTTACCATTCCCAAAGCCTTTCTAAAACCTTCCTCCACACTACCATGCCAGCATGATCGCAACATTCTAGGAGAGAGCTGATGGAGGCAGATGTTAAGTTTGCCTGTTTGACTACCCAGCACTCTAGATGGTTCAATTCACCCAGAGCTTTAGCTGCTGGAACCCAAGGAAGGAACAGGGACACAGCAATGCTTTTTGACTTGGCCTAATGAAAAATTTCTGAATTACAATTTGGGTCCAGATTGTCTGCACTCCTTTTGAATTTTGTTTACTGATTTGTTTTTGTGAGTCCATTCACCAATTAGAGTTTGACTGGGTGTCAATACGGACAGTCTCTTTATGCTACATGGCCCTCCTAAAAAATGAGAAGGAATTCTTGCCCATGCCCGATCCCCACAAATCAAGAACAATCCCTTAGGGAGGCTTTTGGGACTGGAGTGAGATGGGTTGTCTGTCCCCATATGGCTTGTGTTCTGACACCACCTTCTTGCAGTAAACGCCCCACAATGTTGTTTTATAATGTGGTACCTATTAGTGCTAGAAGGTTTTGGGAGAAGAGAAAAATGTATCAGTAAGCTGCAGGAGAAGAACCCAGTAGGTCTAACTGTTGGGGTTCCTGAGCCATCCTGGGCAAACCTCACAACCACTCTTCTAAGGATTTCATGATCACTGCAACTTGCCTCTGATGATCTTTGTGTGGCTGGGGGGTGTGTAACTCTGGAATTTCATTGGACCTATGTTTGCCCAGGCCTGCTGGAAATTCTTCAGTCTGCCATGGAATTCCTACCAGACATAGGGTCCTTTCCTGCTGAAGTGTCTGTGCCAGGATCACCCAGATGTTTTGATGCAGCTGAGGGAGACGATCCATCCAGCTGCCAGACTGTTCAACATTAGCAAGATGACAACTTGGATGGGTGTGGAGTTGCGTTATGTATATGTTTTATTATCCCTGTATTATGTATTGGTTTATTCCTTTGTACCCCCGTGTGCAACTTGGTTTATCCCCAGTTTTCCCGCCTTGTCCGCCCTTCCCGCCTTCCCAGTATCTATCCATCACCCTGAAAGAGGCATTTTACCCCCCCCGGGTGCCTTGTCTATCACTCGGTGCCCCTTCCCATCCATCCAGAAGCTTCTACTCAGGGCACCGGGTGATTGGGCGAGGACCTGGGGCTCCCCCCATATCCTTCCCCCATTGGACCCCACCATATCCCCCCATCCCGGAGCCACCCCCTATCCCTATCCCCATTGGTCGTTGGATACCCCTCCCTTACAGTTTATAAGCCAGTGCAAGCACCTTGTGCTTGTTCCTGTTGGCTGGCACCGTTCTAGGATATTTGGCCCCGTTGGGCTACAATAAACTCGGACTTAGCCCCCAGCAGGATCCGCTCTTCATTCACCACCGCAAGGCTTGCTAGCGCTGCCCGGAACCCACAAAGGCACTCTCCAAACCCCAGCTGGGAGCGGCGGAGGGTGCCTCCATCGCCCACTCTCGCCCCAGAGAAGAGCTAGCCGGGGCTGAGACAAAGGGAACCGGGGCGGGAGCGCGGCAGATGGGGTTCATCACAGGGTTGAGTGGGAGGTAGGTTTTCTCAAAAAGGGAAAAACAAACATTTTTAAAACATGTTAAAGGTTTCTATTTCTGCCAGAAGAAATTCACACTTAGGAAGATTCTCCTTCCATTCGGCAGCGTCTTCTCTTTGAAGCATCGGCTACTTGCTTCTCATCCCCTTCTGTCTAACCTGGATTCTTGGGCACTAAAGGTTTCACCCACTTCTGGGCAATCCACTGAGGGCCTGAGGGAGTAGTTACACATGCATAGCCATGACCCCAGGTCAAGCTCATAGGGACCCTTGGTTTCCCAAGTTTTTGGTCCCTAATCAAGACTGGTGGACACTGAGACAATTTGAATTGATTGCCACTGTTAAAATGACGTACCACTGGTGGACTCATGTTTTCAAATGAACAGTTCAGAAAATTGATGGTAAACATGGTTTTGCAGAGTTTCTCCCATGGAGACATCCACACAGTTGAACTGCTCTGTCTATGCAAGACCTGCTAGAGCATCTGGTGTGCACACTCAACCATAGCTTGACCTGTGGGGGACTGAGCAATGCCTGTCTTATGTTCCACTCCCCACTGCTGGAGAAATTCCAGGAACTCCTTGGATGTATATGCTGGGCTATTATCAGTTTTAATCATCTTTGGAACCCCCAATACCGAAAATGCTTGCACTAGGTGCTGTTTGGCATGCACAGCCTTTTGTCCTATATGGGCAGAGGCATACACTGCGCTTGAGTATGTGTCAACGCTTACATGAACACATCTGAGGTGACCAAAACTTTGAATGTGTGTGATGTCTGTCTGCCACACCTCACAGCTGCCAAGGCCCCGGGGGTTTACCCCCATGCCCAACAATGGCATGGCCTGGAGCTGGCAGTTGGGACAGTTGGCCACAATGGCTTGAGCCTGACTCCGTGTTAGCTGGAACTGTCGGATTAGGCCTGGCACATTCTGATGGTAATGCTGGTGACTCAGCCTTACCTGTTGGAAGACTTCAGGGAGACATGCTTTTTTGACTGGTACAGCAAGGGAATCTGCTTTGCAATTTCCCTCTGCAATCTCACTTGGCAAATCAGTGTGTGACCTCACATGCATCACAAAGAATGGATGCTCTCGGTAGAGATTAAATAAATCAGCCTTGAGAGCAATCTGAAGAGATGTTCATTCTCTATTTCTTTGAGCACAGCCTGCTCCACCCTGGACACTACTCCCACCACATAGGCAGAGTCTGATACCAAGTTGATTGGCTCCGAGAACCTCTCAAAAGCTCTTACCACTGCAGCCAGTTCAGCCACCTGGGGGGATCCCTCCACAAACTCAACATCAGCTTCCCAATGCTGGGTCTGTGGAATTTCTCCAAGTCATCACCAACTTGTGGGAAGCCCAAGATGCATCTGTGAACACTGTGAGAGCCTTGAGTGGTCTCCAACTCCTTTTCTCTTAAGGAATAAGGTGGAATTCCTCATTGAATAACTTGTGAGATGGGGCATGGACTGATATTTGTCCCCTGTAGCTGTCCAGAGATAATTGGAGACTGGTGCTGCTCTGGAGCAAATGCTGAAATATCCCTTTGGTCAGTCTCTCAGGAGAGTTTCTTCCCTCCTCAGAAAGCCTGACTGGGAGGTGAATACATGCAAAGTCACAACCTACCAATTCGCATAATCTCACCATGGCCTTCCAAATCAGCTTTGCTATCAGCTCTTGTGGCTCCGTGATGGTCTTGGATCTTTGATGTGAGAGGAAAACCCACTCTGTGATCAAGAGTGGATCCTTCTGCCCCACGATCCATTGGAAAATCAACCCATGCAAATGTGGCAGTTCTCCTAGAACAGTGTATTTGAAAGGCACGTTTGGCTCACACTGCCTGCCTCTCTGACAAGGCCTTTTGTACCTTTTTGATTGCTGTCATTGCCTCTGGGGTCAGTCCTCTGGGGAAGGCCAGCTCCCTCTCCCTGTTCAATAAATTGAAGAGAGGGTCTAGATCCTCATTTGTGAGGCCTAGCCAGGTTCTTACCCAATTCAAAGACCCACACAAAGAGTGGAGGTCAGCTAGTGTTTTGGGGTTGCAATTGATCTCCAATTGCTGCGGGACAATGGTCTTTGCAGCGATCTCCAGACCTAGGTATTTCCAAGGTGGCATCCTTTGAACTTTGTCTTTCTGCTATTGAAATTCAGCAGAGGTTGAAACCTTAACCACTAGGTCAAGCGTGTATTGGAGTATAGAGTCATTGGGGGCACACACAAGCACATCATCCCTGTAGTGAAGGATGATGGCGTCCTTTCTCTCTGAGTGTATTGGAGACAGTAGTGAGGCTATGTACTGTTGGCATATGAAAGGACTGGATTTTAGACCTTGGGGCAAAACTTTCCAGTGATAGCATTTCATTGGGGCCTTCTTGATTGATGGTGGGAACCAAGAACGCAAACCTCGGGGCACCTTCAAGGTGCAATGGAATTTGGAAGAAACAGCCTTTGATCTCTAGGACAGCCAATTGCCAGTCTCGAGGGAGCATTGTTGGACTAGGCATACCTGGTTGGAGAGGTCCCATATCCTCTACAATTTTGTTTATTTCTTGGAGATCATAGAGCAATCTCCACTTGTCCTTCCCAGGTTTCTTTATTACAAAGACTGGGAAATTCCAAGGACTATATGTCTCTTGTATGTGTTCTTGAGCCAACTGTTCCTTCACAACTTCCTCAAGTGCTGTGTTTCGCCCCCAACTCCACGGGGACAAATCCCCTGTGGACCCTGGCCAGCTGGGCACTAGGGCGAATCAGGCAGAGAAAAGAGATTTTGTTGGATCCTGGGGGCTTTGAGAAGCTCCCTCATGAGTCCAAAGACGAGCTGGTCCCACAAGCAAAGGAAGGAGGTGCTTCCTCTCTGGATTAATTCTGAAGTTTAATGAGGCTCTGGGGAGAGGTCCCAGAACACATCCATACACAAAGGGTGTCCAGAGAAGGAGAGAGGGATCTCCGCCCAGAGCAGCCAGATATAGGGAGGGCGGGGAAACCTGATCAGCAAATGGGGGAGGACATGGGAGTGGCACTTCGGGCAAGACCTCACAGTGACCACTGAGGAGGGGATAGGAGAGGGGCCCCAAGTCATGGTCCAGTGACTCAGTGACCCTGGCAGAAGCCTCTGGACAAAGGGGAAGGGTCACAAGGTGATGGACATGTCACCTGGGAGGAAACAGGGGATGAGTCAGGGATTTTGGGCTTTGATGGACATACAGGTACTGATGGGAAAGCTGGGCTGCACCAAAGGGATACAAGTGGGGTATGGAGGTACAAACCATTATTAGGGGATATACAGTGGGACACAACTCCACACTCAAGTGCTTTGAGTTTTTCTTTACTCAAAGGCCACTGTGCTACCCATCTTGGGTGTTATCCAACCACTTCAACTTGTGGGTAGGGTGCTTCACAGTGGCTATTTCCAAAAATCCTGGGCTGTCTTTGGAATGAGCAAATGGACTCCCCATTGGGTCACGGTGTCTTTCCCCCACAGAGGGGCCTTATAGTCTGCAATGAATGAACAAACACTTGCCAATTTCCCTCAGGTCCCTCAATTTGCACAATGTTTTTTGAAATCTTTGCCAATGTGGTTCCTCCTATGTCCTGAAGTTTGCCTGCCACAGGTTGCAACTACCAATGTGATGGCCACATGGCCTTAGGTATTACTGTGATGTTTGCGTCTGTTTCTAGAACTCCTTCCACATGGAGGTGGTCTGACCCATGGGCTAGATTGCATGCCATCGAGGGTTTATCCTTCCCCCACCACCTCTGCCCGGTAGATTTCTGGTGATTTTCCTTCTACTGTTATTTCTACTGGGATGGGAACGGCCTGGACAAGAATTTGCCCCTTTTCTAGGTAAAATGGTGGGTGCATGCAGCGTGCCAACAGCATAAGGCTTGATATCTTTCCCTTAGTAGTCATGGGAATTACCTCAGTCTCTGGGGGTGTGTGTGCTGCGTCCCCAGTAACAAAATACTCACTGTTCGGTTCTGTGTGGTAAACCTTCAGGTCCTGTGAGGTGTTTGACAGGTCCACTATAATGACTTTTCAGTCTGTGGATCTAAAATGAAACCCTTTGGCAGTCACTAGGTGAGGCTGGCCTAGTGACTGCCAAGCCTTGTTAGTTGAACATTTGACATTTTTATTTTTCCGCCCCACTTCACAATGAGTCCCATCCTCCTATTTGTTGAGAGAGAGGAATTTTCCTGTGTGCGTCCCGCTATATTTACATCTTTGCATGCAGTTGTATTAGCAGCGGGTATGCACTGTACATTCAGTTTTTTGTTTGTTTGTTTTGGTTTTGAGGACAGTTTCTAGCGAAATGTCCTGGTTTCTTGCAATGGAGGCAGATGATGTGCTGCAGCTGGTCTGATGACATTGGTTGCCTCCTTGGACCTGGTATGGCAGTGGCAGCAGGCTGTGGGTGTGCAGATGCTGAATTTCTGTCAGGGGTACTGAACAGTTCTGCTCTTCTTGGGCAAGCTTCAATCATCTGTGAAAGACTAGGTGATGGGTCAAGAGGTAGGCTGAGGATAATTCTACAAAGTCTCATTCGTATTCCTCTGAGCTATCTCTTTAATCAATTCTGCCTATACCAGTGGATCTTGTACCTGTCTCTTGACTTGTGTTCTCAAGTAATCCACAAACTGTAAAAAACTCTCTGAAGGAAATTATTTAATGTTAAGATAGCTGCCCTTAGCCTCAGTTGTTGGTAATTGATAAAATGTTTTTTTGCAGCA
Source organism: Lonchura striata (assembly GCF_050655825.1). Classification (NCBI taxonomy): domain Eukaryota; kingdom Metazoa; phylum Chordata; class Aves; order Passeriformes; family Estrildidae; genus Lonchura; species Lonchura striata. Next base: position 36,018,918 of record NC_140740.1, read on the forward strand.
GTACAGATCTTATCTAAAACTGACGTAGATAGCACTTGGATTTGTTTTTCTGGACAATGACAGTCACCTGTGTTATAAATTGTGACACGGCAATTTGAAGTGTCTTAATTCAATAAAGCAATTTTATTTAAAATTAGCAAGCGAGTAAGGCAGGCAAAATCCAGCGCTGGGCGGCCGGGGAGTCTCCTGCTCCACCAACGGCGCGCAAAAATGTTCTGTCCCAACCTTCCTTTTATCCCCCCCTTTCTCCTTGCAGACGTGACTCTCCAAATGTAGTCTGAGTCTGGTCGTTGTGATAGCTTCTAAGTCTCTTCTTTTGAGATACAGCAAGCAGACCAGATACACACATGCCCAGGACTTTAATCTCAACCTCCTTATCACCTTGTAAGCAAATAAGCATTTCAAAGACACACCAGTACATTCTTAGCCACTATCTTATGCAAAACAAATTAGGTTAACATACCACAGTACATTCTTATGCAAACCAAGGTAAGCAAGCATATTACAGTGAACAAATTATCTTCTACTTATCTCAATTTCCCCCTTTTCTTGTTCATCTTTATTTTGTTCACTGAATCTTTGTAACTCCTGGTGACTTAGTATTAGGGTCTCATCTACATTGTGTATGGGTTCATATTTTGCCCTAATGAGCATTAAATGTGCTGCCTCTAATCGTCCCTTTACTATTTTTATTGCCTTATTGAAGATGCATGGCCCAAAGGTCAGTCCCAATATTATCAGTATCAGAGGTCCTGCAAGGGTGGATAGCAAGGTAGTTAACCAAGGAGATTGATTGAACCATGATTCATACCAACTTTGCTGTGCCTCTCTTTCCCTCTTTCTCTGCTCTAATCTTCTCCTTAATTCTGCCATGGTGTCTGTAACAATTCCAGTATGATCAGCGTATGCACAGCATTCCTCCTTTAGGGCTACACATAATCCCCCTTGTTGTAATAATAGCAAGTCTAAACCCCTTCTGTTCTGCAACACTACCTCAGATAGGGACCTTAATGATTTTACCAATCCATTGATGGCCTGCTCAATTTTACTCAGATCTTCATCTACTGAAATTCTTAATGCTTTAAATTCCTTTTGTTGATTTACTAGGGATGCCACCCCAGTTCCAGCTCCTATTCCCCCGATGGTAAGGAGAGTTGCAATAGTTAGGGCAGTGAGGGGTTCCCTTTTCATTAGATGGTGTTCTGGCACAGTTTGTTGTTCATATATGTAGTCACTTGTATGGTAGGTAATTCTGGGCATAATCGTTACCTGGATGCAGTAGTCTTGGCTTGGATTAAACAGTTTCAGTGAGATGCACGGTGTGACACCCAGAGTGTTACATACCCACTTAGTGTTAGCTGCTGGCAATAGCCAGTCAGCCGGTTTCTTTCCACCTGTTTCTATTACTCCACAAAGATATTCTCTTTGTGTTGGGATTTTTCCTATGCATCTCCCTTTCCCTGTTACCTGAGCCAAGGTAAGCCCCGGTGTTGTCTCTTTACCCTTTTTCCAAAAACACTGATTCTGATTAGTTCCATTCACTCTCCTGGGCTTTGCAGTGACCCCTATGGCTTCATAAAATGGGGGTCTTAAATTATAGCACAGCCAACAGTCTTCCGTCAGTTTTGGGTTGGTTCTATTTAGGACACCATAACTTGCTTTCATAACCTTCCAGAGTATATTACCCTCCTGGGTTTTTTCCTGTTCGTCTCCTGAAGTGTTTTCATTCTGAATTTTATTCTGGGTCTGATCCCTTTCTTTTGTTTGGTTGGCTAAAACAACCTTCTTTTCTAATAACACTGGGTTTGGCCCTACAGGTTCAGGATCAGGGGGCACAAGTTCCTTCTTTATAAATATTAAGCTACCAAAATTGCCAAAATCAGCCGAATGTAAGCGAACGCCCCAAGTTTTTCCAATTAACCATATACTATCCTCTGGCCTTAATGCAGTAATTTGTATATTCCTGCAAATATTTTCTGGGGGTTTATGACCTGTCCAGTAGCCGGGAGGAATACAACCATCTGGCTTCCAGACCACCTTAATGTATGGATCAGGAGTGGGGGGGTCCCATGTACCAGCTATTGTTTCACAACCCCAATATGCACAGTAATATTGTCCAGGACTATTGCAATACCCTTTACCAGGATTTGAAGCAGGACACATATAAAACAATGAAACCCAATGGGAACCCCAACCAGTACCTAAGGATGCCACAGGTAACTGGAAAGTGGGAGCTCCAGCTGTAGTATTGCTCCTTATAACTCGTGAATCCTCCCATCTTCCTAAAGTCCACTTGAAAGGTTCATGAGTTGTTACTTCCGCAGTATTACAATATATACAAAGGAAAATCACAAGCAGTAAGCAAATGGCATGTGGGGTCTGGTTTCTCACACTGCAACAATTATACCCTTGAGCCCAAAAACTATTTCTGCCTTTGTTACTCCCAGTCCCGGGGTAGTTCCGCAAATATTGCTTGCGTATTCCATCCTGAGGGCTCCTTCCTCCACAGCTGTTTACTCCTCTGCCTCGCCTGTCGACTCGGGTGCTTCGAGCCACAGGATGTACCATCTTCTTGGCAGCAAGAGTATTCTTCAGGAGGGGATTTATGCCCTCTGGTGCCTTGCCGCATGCAATAAGAACGCCAATTCTGATCTTTTACCTCTGATGCGGTACAACTGACCCCTTTTAGGTCTTTCCTACAAAGGCCTATTATGATCTCTGCCACAAATGGGCTCGGCTCGTTTGTATGGTAGCAGTAATTTGAGAAAATTTCCCACCACTCTTTAGATTCCAATCAGATTTCCCCTCTAGTCACTTTACAGGTCAGTACCCAAGCTGTAATCTCTCTTTGTACGTTCCAACAGGAATTGCAAGTTCCTCGTGGAGGATACCCTCTGTTGCAATGTGACCACCACCGTTCCCCACACACCTTACAGATATAGCATACAAAAGGATAGCAATTACAATTTTGATTTTTACACTTTACTCTAACACTTGAATTACTAATTAGCCCACTATCTAAGTAATATAAGTCTGATGTGTATTCAATCTGATAAGAGTCCATTAGTTTCTCTGTAACTTCAATTTCAGGTTCCCGGGAGGACTGGTTACTTGCCACACAGGGTTGTTAACTGGTCCTTTTACTCGACTGGCATGTGTCCATCCTCTTTCTGCAGTCTGAATTGCAGTTTCTGTAGTAAGTAACACAAGAGAAGGACCTTCCCATTGTGGGGTTAGTGTAGATTCTTTCCAGGATTTTATTAACACATAGTCTCCTGGGTGTATTTTATGTATTTTTAAATCTAAAGGGGGTCTTTGCGTAATGATTCCTTTTTCCCAAAGTTCATTGCGGCGTTTCATTAAGGCAATAATATATGAGGTTATTTTATAGTCTTTTAACCGGGGGTGGTCTCGGGGTTCCTCCAAATCATATGGCATCCCGTATAGGATTTCAAAAGAGGAAATCCCAACATCTGCTCTGGGTCTTGTTCTTATGTACAATAGGGCTAAAGGGAGACACTTGACCCATGTCAATTTTGTTTCTATTATTAATTTGGTTAATTGCTTTTTTAGTTCCCCATTCATTCTTTCCACTCTTCCCGAACTCTGGGGATGCCATGGGGTATGGTATTCCCACTTAATTCCCAGAGCATGTGAGATATCCTCGGTTATTTTGGACACAAAGTGAGGTCCCCTATCAGAATCTATTGTTTCTACTATCCCATATCTAGGGATTATTTCTTCTAATAATATTCTGACCACTGTCTGAGCAGTAGTCCAAGTAGTGGGGTAAGCTTCTACAAAATGGGTGAGATGATCTACTATTACTAACAAATATTTATATCTACCCACTTTAGGCAATTCAGTGAAGTCTATTTGTATTTTGGCAAAAGGCCTGTGAGCTAATTCCCTTCCTCCCATGGGTCTTTCCCTAAGATGTTTTCTGTTTACTTTTTGACAGATCAGACAATCTCCCACTACTCTTTTAGCCAAATCATAGATTCCAATACTCATATATTTAGTGGCAAATTGATCTACTAATGCCTGAGTTCCCCAATGAGTCTGGTCATGCAATCTTTGCAAAATTTCTGAGGCCTTGCTTTTAGGTAAAACAGTTCTCCCATCTGGGAGCTTCCATTGTCCATCAGACCCCTCCTCAATTCCCATCTTTTGTAATTTTTCCTTTTCTTGAGTGGTAAAACTATATATTTGCCATTTTTCTTTGGGGGAGTCCACAGATACAGTGTCGCTCTGCCCCATGTTCCCCTGAGTTCGTAGGGCTGCTTTTTTGGCTTCTTGGTCAGCTAAATTATTTCCTCTGTTTCTAAAGTCCAATCCTCTCTGGTGTCCCCTTAAGTGGACCACAGCAATTTGAGCCGGGCCCCTTAAGGCATTTAAAACTTGGACAATTAGCTCTTGATGAATTAGATCTTTTCCCTGTGAGTTTATAAGTCCTCTTTCTTCCCAAATTTTTCCAAATGTGTGCACTACCCCATATGCATATTTAGAGTCTGTGTATATTGTTCCAATTTTTCCTTTTAATAACCTTAAAGCCCTGAGTACTGCATATAATTCACAAGCTTGTGCAGACTAGGAGTTACTTAGTGGTCCAGATTCAATTACCTTTAAATCTTTTTCTCCAATTATAGCATATCCTGACTTTCTTTTTCCTTCTACAACCCGAGAAGAACCATCTACAAACAATCGCTCCCCTTCGTCTAATTCTTCCTCTTCCAGATCGGGTCTAATTTTTGTTTGACTTTCAATAGTTTGAAAACAGTCATGTGCTAACTTTTCATCACAGGGTTTCCCATACAAAAATTGGGCAGGATTTTGCGAGGTAACCACTTCAAGTGACAAATTGGGGGAATCAATTAAAATACCTTCATACTTCAGAAGTCTAGAATCTGTAATCCATTTATCAGCTTTCTGTTGTAAGATTCCTCTGATATTATGTGGGGATAAGACTTTCAATTTTCCATTAAAAGTTATTTTATGAGCCTCTTCTACCAAAAGGGCAGTGGCTACTATAGCCTGCAAGCATGTAGGCCATCCTCTGCTCACCGGATCCAGTAATTTAGATAAATATGCTACAGGCTTCTTTTTATCCGCCCATTCTTGGGTTAAAACCCCGTATGCTGTTCCTCCCTCCGTATTAACAAACAAATAGAAGGGTCTTTTTAAATCAGGTAGGCTGAGGACTGGCGCGTTTACCAAATCATTCTGGAGCTCCTGGAGTCACTGATCATCCGTGGGGCTCCATTTCATTAGGCTATCTTGGCTTAATTTATCATAGAGGAATCTGACCTTCTGACTGTAATTTTCAATCCATTGTCTGCAATATCCAATTAACCCTAGTAGCTGACGAACTTGCCTTTTATTTCTGGGGGCTGGAATCGAGAGGATTCCTTTTACTCTTTCAGGATCAATCTTCTTTACCCCTCCACTTAAATAATGCCCCAAATACTTCACCTCCTCCTCTACAAACTGTAATTTAGATTTGGATACTTTTAGTCCTTTTAGGCTTAGGAAGTTTAGTAATTTAATACTTTCTTGCCTCACTGTTTCTTCTCCTGTCCCAGCAATAAGCAAATCATCCACATACTGAATCAGGGTCGTCCCTTTATCTACTTTATATTCCTGAAGAATTTGTTCCAAAGCTTGGCCAAATAAGTTAGGTGAATCCGTGAATCCCTGCGGCAAAACCGTCCACCTTAATTGCTGCCGCCGGTGTGTTGCCGGATCCTCCCATTCAAATGCAAAATAATCCCTGCTTTTCTCATCCAGGGGGCATGCCCAAAAGGCATCCTTTAGATCAATAACACTATACCATCGATTTTCAGGTCCCAGACGGCTCAACAAAGTATATGGATTTGCAACTACTGGAAACCGGGCCAAAGTCCTCTTATTTATTTCTCTTAAATCGTGTACCAATCTGTAGGACCCATCTGACTTCTTTACAGGCAGGATGGGAGTATTGAAGGGAGACATACAGGGCTCTAAAAGCCCTTTTTCCAATAACCTATCTATTTCAGGTTTTAGTCCTAATTTTCCCTCCCTAGGGATAGGGTATTGTTTTATTCTTACGGGTTTGCCAGGATCACTTATTTCCACTGAAAAAGGCTTAATCTGCAATTTTCCCACCGTTTCTGGGGTATACCACACCTCAGGATTAATTTTCTTTTCATCCTCTACCCTTAAAGGGCAGAGCTTTATCTGTAATTCTTTATTTACAACTTCTAAATTAATACCCAATTCTATTATCAGATCTCTCCCTAATAAATTGTAATCTGCTTCAGGTACCAGTAGTAAAGAACCTATACCAAATTTGGAATCAGTTTCTACCATCACATCCTTGATAACAGATACCTCAAAGGGCTCTCCTTTTGCCCCAGTTACATGTACAGTGTCAGATGACTTTTTACATCCAAGCGGCAAGGCTTGCACCATGGATCTTTCAGCCCCGGTATCCACTAAAAATTCCATCTCTTGTTGTTGGGGTCCTACTTTAAGCTTTACCAAGGGCTCCTTATGATGTTTCTTCCCCAACAAATAGAGCCCTTGACACCCCTAATCTTCCTTAAAGGCCTTCTCATCCGCTATCCGTTGTCTGCATCCCCTCTTCATATGTCCCTTCTTTCCACAGTAGAAGCAGACAATTTCACGACCTCTTTCTTTTCCTTCCCTAGAAATATAACTCTGCTCCCGATTCTCCCTTTGTTCTACATTCCTTGCACGGAAATTAGGGTTAGGCCCTTCCCGCACAACTGCAGCCATAATCCTCGCCTGTCTCTTGAAATTCTCATCCTCCCTTCTCACAAAAACCTTCTGCGCTTCCCTCAAGAGCTCCTCTAATCCTCTAGTCTGCCATCCGTCCAACTTTTCCAGTTTCCTCCTAATATCTACCCATGCATTTGCCACAAACTGCATTTTCAACACCGCCTCTCCCTCCTGGGTATCAGGGTCTATCCCAGAATACAAGCGGAAGGCTTTCCTTAAGCGCTCTAACCATTCCGTGGGATCCTCATCTTTTTTTTGTTGTAGTCCAAAAGCCTTCTTCACATTCTGCCCCCGCGGAACTGATTGTTTTATTCCCTGAATGATGATGTTTCGCAAATCACCCATGTGAGTGCGATGCAAGGGATCCTGGTTATTCCACTGGGGATTTTGTAGGGGCCACTTTATATCTGCTATGGGTCCTTGGTGGTGTTCGTCATCCCATATCCTCATACCCGTTTCCCTTATCATCCTCCTTTCCTCTGCCGTGAACAAAATCCTTAGTATTGACTGTAACTCCTCCCATGTGTATACATTGGGCCCCAAAAATTGGTCCAACCGTTCTGCCACTCCTAGAGGATCGTCCAACAAATGTCCCATTTCCTTCTTAAAATCCCTGACTTGCCCAGAGTCTAAAGGCACAGTTACATAGGCAACCCCTGCTATTTGGGGTGGCTGACCCTCCTGTCCCGCTTGGGGATTCGGGATCATACCAATGCTTTGTTCTCTTAGGGGAAACATCCCCAATTCCTGTTCCTTTTTCCTAGTCTGACTTCTAGTTACTCTACGATTGTTTTCCCTTGTTCCTCCACTCTCTGCCTCATCATCAGAGTCTGAAGGAGCCGTGGGGACCCCGGGGCCAACCGGCTCCGCAGGCAGCTGGGGATATATATTTTGACTGGCAGGGGGTGGGAGTGGAGGAATATATGGAGGAGGAACGTAGGGGGGCATATTATCTTCCTCCTTGTTTTTCTTGTTCTTTTCCCTGGCTGATAAGGCAAATAGTTTTGTCCTTGTCTCCCCAACTGTCCACAGGGAAGCATATTCGCTCTCTTCTGAATCAAAGGCTTCCTTTGAGTTAACATATATATTTAGAGCCTGACAAATCCAATCCTCAAAGGACCCGAATACCGGCCAATACAAATGGTCTCCCCTAATTTGTTTCCCCCCCCACACTTCCATACAATAATGTATCATTTTAACTTTGTCTTTCCCTTTTCTAGATGGGAAAGCATCCCAATTAATTATCATCAAACCCAAGGGGCTATCCCTGGGAATCTGGGGAAGCTTAGCATGGGTCCCCTCTCCCATGGGACCAGAGGGCTTGCTTTTCCTCTGTCCCATCTTCCGGAGTGCACTCAATTTCTCACACACATGCTCCCCTGGTTCGTGGCCCAGCCCCTCGCGGGGAATGGAAAATGCACTAATACAGAGTCCGCACTCACTTGGTCTCCACGAGACCTCTCACACACAGCACTCCGGGAAAACCACCCCAAACCGAGCGGGAAACCGGCCTATACTCACGCGTCCTACGCCTTCGCTGGTTCTTCGTGCACAAAGATTACAGGGGTAACCGGTTCTCCTTTGCCCGTTACTCAATTTGGGTTCGTCGGTGGAGAGTGATCAGAAAGCCTGGGGCAGCCGGGCCGCCATAAGGGCGGGGCGCCTCCCGATCGTCCCGTAGCGACTGATCTACTTCTCCATCCGAGTCATGGCACCAAATTGTTATAAATTGTGACACGGCAATTTGAAGTGTCTTAATTCAATAAAGCAATTTTATTTAAAATTAGCAAGCGAGTAAGGCAGGCAAAATCCAGCGCTGGGCGGCCGGGGAGTCTCCTGCTCCACCAACGGCGCGCAAAAATGTTCTGTCCCAACCTTCCTTTTATCCCCCCCTTTCTCCTTGCAGACGTGACTCTCCAAATGTAGTCTGAGTCTGGTCGTTGTGATAGCTTCTAAGTCTCTTCTTTTGAGATACAGCAAGCAGACCAGATACACACATGCCCAGGACTTTAATCTCAACCTCCTTATCACCTTGTAAGCAAATAAGCATTTCAAAGACACACCAGTACATTCTTAGCCACTATCTTATGCAAAACAAATTAGGTTAACATACCACAGTACATTCTTATGCAAACCAAGGTAAGCAAGCATATTACAGTGAACAAATTATCTTCTACTTATCTCAACCTGCACTGCATAGGTGGTCTATTGTAATAGGGTTACCATCACTGTCGTTAACCTCATTAGGCATTTGTTGGCTTTCCTGTAAAACTGGTGTTAAAGCCACCTTCCATCTGTTTTCCCACATCTCATATTCAGAGGGGGATAATAAACATTTAAACAAATCTGTAATATCCCTTGGTACCATCTCGTTTGAATTAAAGGTTTCCCTCATCATTCCTTTGAAAATCTTGCTCGATCTCCCAAATTCTCTCTGTATTTTGCAGATCTCCGGTAGTGATTGGTAAGCTCTGGTACCGTTTCTTCTACCAAGGTATACAACAGGTGCTACAGGTGGTATGAATTCATCATCATTTTCCTGAGTTGCAAAAATTTCAGTTGGTTTTCCAGTGCTCATAGAAACAGGAGGGTTTTCCTTCCCCATCCCTTGAGTCCAGTAAGAAGTAGATCTCCCCTGCTGTTCCCACCTGCCTGTGCCATGGGGGGAACCTCCGCCCTGCCCGTGCTGTGGGCTGGGCGTAGCTGCCCACCCTTCATTGTCTGGGCTGGGAGCTGTGAAGGGGCCGGCTCCACCCCCATTCCCGTGGCAACTTGGAGGGAGGCACTGATAAGGAGGGTGGGGCAGTGCTGCTGGAGGCTGGAAAGGATTGGGGGAGGGATAGGGGCGTGGGAGGAAGAAGGTATTGTGGAAAGAAGGCGAAAGCGCGTGGCGCCCTCCATTATTTTGCAACAGGTGCTGTGCCGCTCCCAGAGGCCCTGCCACATCACCAGCACTCTGGGAAGAGAACATTTCACTTTTGGAAAAATCTGGACTATATTCTTCAGAAGAAACAGGTGTTATAGGGGGATATAGGCTGAGTAAAGCAATATCAAGACTAGAGTATTAAGGAGTGCATGGGGATGGGAACAAGGGTTCAGACTCTGTGTCTTTCTGCTTTTTTCTGCTTCTAAAATCTGTTTTCGAGCTTGTAAAAATATTGGAATAAATAGAGAAGTTTATGTTCACAATTTTCGACTTATAAAGTTAATATCTGTCCAATTTGGTCCCAAAATGAAATGGAATTCATGTCTTGCACAGTAAAATTTTGTAATTCCTCTGTTAGCCAACAGACAAAACACAGTGGGAGCTCATTTGGGAATTTAACACTGGTTAAGATATATTAAGATATTCGTTAAGGTGTTTTAATGTATTTTTGTTGTTGTTGTTGTACCGATAACTCAAGGCCCATTTTATAATCGGTTTTGGTGCACTATCTTCCACCAGACTCTCACCACAGCACGAGTTTGAATTCCCCAATTGTATCTCTAGACGTGGGGAACTTGGGGGGGAGGTCGGGGGTGGGGGGTGCTGCGCCGCCACAGGGGCGGCTCCGGCTCTTTTCCTTGACTCCCCTGGGGTACAGGGGTTTCTACTGCCGCCTTCCCAGGGTTATATACCCCTCCTGTGACTTCCGTACCCCGTGAATGTGGGCTCCTGTCGGTAGGAGCCATTCCGTAGCACGGATCTCTGATACACAAGCCAGCCCGTGTTGCAAGCTGTGACTGCTCAGGGTCCTAGCTTCCCCTGATAGCCGCAGCATCCACGGTTGCTTTGCTAGTCCTTCCCCCTCCCAGCCAGGAGCGTTCCCAGGAAAAATGCAAAACAAAGGGGAGTTCTTTCCAATCCTTTCGAACTGTGGGTCGTGCGTGGAAGGGTCTGGGGTCCCAGCTCCAGCCGGCTCACCTGGGGCGCTTAGGCGAGTTCCTGACTTTCACCATCACTCAAAGCCACCCAAAAGCAGTTAATAAGTAACTGTGTAGTTGAACTTCCCAAAGAGCTTTTGAGACCCTTAAAGGCTGCAGCTCCTGCGTGGGCTTTTAGCAAACCCATGCTGGGGGCCAACCGACACACCTATTCCTCGCAGCCCCCAAATCACCAGGCTAGCCCAGATAAACGGGGGCCTTGAGGCAAGGTGGGTCAGGAGTTAGTCAGATTCCCAAAAGAGGCATCAATACCCCTGCTGTGGTTAAGCTGTTTATTCCATGAAATGAAAGGGGAAAGAGAGAGAACCAGGAAGGGACAGAGCCTTATCTAGGCTCAGGACAGGGAGGGCTCTTTGGCCCTCTGCCAACCCCGCTGGGGCAGGGAGGAGGGGATCATACTATCAGATCCCAGTTACAGGGGTCCCTGTAGGGAGGGAACAACCATAGCCCAAGAGCAATGTAAGAGAACAGAAGCTGGTTCATCTTGGCTACAGATACCTGTATGTTTTTTCCCTCTAGTCTCAAGGTGACTAATATTAATGAATTTCCCTTGACTTTAGGATTGATTGCATAGTTTTCTTAGAGAAATATAAAAATTTTTAGAAAAATGAAAGATACCTCTAGGTCTTTAGTATTAGTGCTACTCACAAAAAAATCTTCGGTTCTCCAGCTTCCACAGAATAGTGTAATTAGTAGTGTGATGAAATACATAATTTTTACTTAAGTTGCTCAGCTTCTCTCTGCTTTTTTTTTTCATATGTAAACAGGATTTATTAATTCATGCTTTGTCTATAAACGTTCCCAAGTAACTTCATTACCCCAGTCATCAGTTTCAATCACATTTAACATAGATTTTATAGGTTGTTAAACCCCTACAGGTTTTGCAAAAATAACTGCCTCATTGAGAACTGAGCCTCTGCAAATGCCTCCTTTTCAGGTGAAAAGCCTTTCCAAAGTATGGATTAGTGTTTCCACAATGGATGAAATTAACAATTTTTTTAGACAAAAAACTGTCTGACCACAGCACACAAAACTAATGTCACAGAGGTCCTTCTGGCACAGAAAGCTGCTTCCTAGGGTCTATTTTCTCCTTCCTCAGAGGAGGTGATGACACAATAAACTTCAGCAGTATCACTGCAGTTTAATCACAGCACTTTAAATAGAAGCTGTTTTTCTTGGGAGCTGAAAAAATACCCAAATTGTATAACCAAACAACAAATTTGCTGTTTATTACTTAGTGACTATGAAAGAACATGGGGTTTTTTTCCACTAGGATTTTGAGAGATATATGCCTTGAAGCCAAATTAAAATATTAAAAAAACCCCAAAAAACAGTCATTGGGAAGGAGTAGTGATGATCTGCATTATGAATTTTGCACATGTGAATACTGCATAATACATTTAAATTCTGAATTTAGAGATAATCAATTATGATTAACATCCTGGATTAGTCCCTTTCTCCTTATTTGCCAGACCCCACAGATCTCCATGCTTGTAAACTTTTGTTCCATGGGGCTTATACACTGAAAATAAACTCAGTCAGACTGCTCCCAAACTCTCTGCTCCTTCCCCAGCCAGATAAGTGAAACTGAAATCTCACTCCCCCTTGTACAAAGACAGCAAGACGTTCATGTCCCTCCTCAACATCAGGGTACATCAAAAGCTATCCTTTACCCATTCACCACACTGGTGAAGTGCAATAAGGAAGAAAGTACAGTAGTTCTGTGAGCCAAATATTTTTCTATTTGCTATACTGGAAATAAAACTCCACCTGCTTTCCTTCTTGCCAGTATTTCCATACATTGTAACAGTTCTTTTTTTTTTTTTTAATTTTTTTTAAAGGGATGTGCTTAGAACTGCTCTATTTTTACCATAATAATATTAATTTAATCAGCTTTTAAGAAAGTCAATTGTTCTTCATACAGATTAGACCTAAATATTAATTAAATTATGTAGCTTAGACATGTCTTTTGCTAGGAAACAGTGCAATGCAAATGTAAATACTTCTCAATATGCATTCTAAATTGATAAATTATATTTTTTTTCTGCTGAACTTCATGAATCAATGTAGTTTTTTTCTCTATTTCCTTTTTTATTTTAAAGTAAGAACATAAACTCATTAGTTTTTTTGACTGGATAATCTATTCACCTTGCATTTGACTGGAAACAACATAAGTAAAAAAATGTCTGTCTTTAGAGAGGTTGCAAATTCTCTGGTGCTGTGTTTGACATAGCACTTTCTTTCACTGTCTTCAGGATTTGTTTCCTGCTATTCCACTAATTTATTTTCTTATTGTAATTTCTTTGTTTCAGGCTTTTTTAATATGAACATAAATTAAAGTATTGTGCAAAAAATTAAAAATTTCTTCTAAAGCCGAGAGTATCAGGGCAAATATTTTCAACCCTTACATCTCTCTACAGGTATTTTCAAAATATTTACCTGTTATCCATCACAAGCAAAAGAAATATAGCCTAAAGGGAAGAATTCTCATTGATAATGAAGAGGAGAAAAAAATAAGGCTATTTGATTTCTTCAGATTCTCAACATCTGAACAGAAAATGGTAACATCTCATCCCTCTGCTATGTGGTGATATCTCTCAAACTTTTCTTCCCTTTTGAGGACATTTTCAAATCCTTGTTTGCTAGAATCCTTCAACATATGTAATGGCTTGTTCATTGTCACCCCTGTCCTTTGGAAGAGCTTGGAAACAGTGAAATTCATTCCTCAGTCCCATGAAGGACTGAGACCATGACAGAGGCGCTCACAGGGGCTCATGTCTTCTAAGTGTTTCTTAAGCCTTCAACCAGGTGTGTAATGAGCCCATGAAGAGACTACATGGCATGTGCTAAGTGGCAAATTAAAATACCAGTCAACAATTAGGCAGAAGGTCATAAGTGAACTGTAACCTACTGCAGCTATAACAAATCCATGCCTGCTGCTAGATCCCTCAAAAAAGCCACAGCAGTGGTTTATAACACAAGCACCATCTTGTCTTACACTTCCAGCCTAAGACAAATCCACCAGGCTCAAAGTCACACTTCCTTTTTTCCTGCGAACTCACCCATTCCTGGCACCCACCATTACTTGGTAGAAAGAATAGACTCGAATCTTCCTTCTCCCAAACTAGACAGTCTATTTCTACTTAGAAAACACAGCAATTCTATTTATATATATGCAAGTAGACATAGATACACACATATATGTGTAGATGAAAAGAGACTTGAAAATTGTTAGGTTTTTAAATGAAATTTCAACTTGACATTACTGTACAGAGGGAACTTTATAAATACCCTGGGAAAATCAACAACTTAAAACAAATCTGAAATTTGGTTGTAATATTAAAATTACTATTCCAATTTAGAACACTTAAAACCATGTGCTGTAGGTAGTTATATCAGATTTGAACATATGCCTGATCCTTGCTCTTTTAATGTTCTTGTTCTTCAAACAAGCTGAAGTTGAAACTTTTCTAGCAGGGATCTCAATCAAAAAAAAAAAAATCAGTATTAAATCAGCATGGTTTAATATCTGCTTAGTGACATAATGCTTAATGCATAAATCTGTTAATGTAGCTGCTTAGACTTCAGGAAATCACAGTATCAGCCTGACAAAAATCAGGAAGCCAGAAATATTTTTTGTTGCTGAAAGGCTTTACTAGATATCTGCTCAAGGCTTCTGAAATTAGTTTTTTGACTCTTCATATAGTAGTCATTTATCGTGTTTCATTGACTTCTTACTGCCATTTCTATTTAGCTTGTAAACAGATATCTAGGTTTCAGAAAATGATGCTAATATACATCACATTTATGCCAAATTATCAAAACAACAATAACAACAACAGCTGGACTCAGAAAAAAAACAAGTCAGAATTTGAGATCCTTAGTAACTCAGCTGAATACATCAGCTACAGACTTCTGTGACAGTAAGGTCACTAGGAGAACCATATAAAAGAAACTATGAGGAAATTCTGTTTAAAGAAAAAAAAGTTACTTGTACAGAACAACTGTTGCACATTGGTGAGTCCCACACTTCATTTTATTCATATATCACTGACGCTCTCAGCTGTGACTGAGAGGACAGCATTTTCACTCTAAAATATTCATCTCAGGAGGATTTTAGCAGGTGTAATGTATATAAGAACTTTTATTGGTACTGAAAGAACTGTTAAAGCAGAAAATAAAAGTAACTTTCAACACTTGGAAGACCAGAGATGAGAGAACTTAAAATGGTGTAAAAAAAAATTGTCTGGAACCCGCATGTTTGAAGAGGGCTGAAGCTAATAATATTCAATGGATATTAGCAGATTAGCAGGACATTTTAGAAAGTGTAATAAAACATTTGTCACTTCATATGCTGCCATAATTCTGTAACAGTCTACTGACAAATAAAAACAAACAAAAAACCCCTCTCATTGTCTTTATGTGCTGTGATAATTAATAAATTAAAAATGGGCTTAGTTAATTCTTTTTCCCCTCTTGCCTTTGCTTGCAAATATATTCTTTTTTCTTTCCTATTTTGGCCCCTTAGGGTTAAACAAAAACTTGCAACCTGAAGTAACTGCAAAGTAGAGTTTTGTTGAGTTCTTTCATTGATTACACAACCAAAGAAAAAAGGCAATGTTAAGAATTCCTGTTTATTCTTGGTTAGAGGTTGGTACAGTTACAGGCCTACTTGCATTGTACCTCCATTGATGGTTGTTTGCTTTTGCTAGAGGTGTTTCTCTGCAAAGTTGTATATTTTGGTTACAGGAATTTTAGTGAAAGAAGATCTGTATGAAACACTCTCTGTGAAACCACATATATAGAGTCTGAGGGATGGATTTAGCTCTGGAGTTACCAAGAAACACAAACTAGGGAAGGTAGAAGTCCTTCATATTTATTTATTGTCTGAGGTGAATCATTACCGAAGCTTGCATTGTTAATAACAAGGCAGATTCTGTGAGAAAGTGGCCACATAAAAAACCTGTCATAATAATTGTTGTTTTGGTGATAATGGCCTTCTTCATACCTTTTCAGACCACAGTTGTAGAATAATAGAAGCACAGAATCACAGAATTACAGAATTATAGAGAGACTTGGGTTAGAAAGAGCCTTAAAGATAATCTAGTTTTAAGCCAACATTCCACTAGACCAGCTTGCTCAAAATTCCATCTAATCTGGCCCTGAACACTCCCAGGTATGGGAAAAATGTCTCTGGTTAACCTGTTCCACTTTCTCTATCCTCACAGCAAAAAATTTCTTCCTAATAACCAATCTAAATGTGTTATTTTTCAGCTGAAAGCCATTACCCCTTGTGCTACAGGGGCCATTGCCCAAAGTCCCACTCCAGCTTTCCTGAAGGCCCTCTTTAGGTGTTGGAAGGCACGCTATACGGTCTCTCCAGTCTTCTTTCTCCAGACGGAAGAACCCCAAGCCTTTCAGCCAGAGAAGTGTTCAAGCCCTCTGATTATCTTGGCGTTCCTCCTCTGAACTCACTCCAGCAGGTCCATGTCCTTCCTGTGCTGGAACCCCAGAGCTGGATGCAGGTTTCTAGGGGTGGGTCTCACCAGAGCAGAGCAGAGCAGAGCAGAGCAGAGCAGAGCAGAGCAGAGCAGAGCAGAGCAGAGCAGAGGGGCAGAATCCTCTCCCTACCCTGCTGCCCACACTGCTTTGGATGCAGCCCAGGATACATTTGGCTTTCTGGGCTGGGAGTGCCCATGGCTGGGTGTGCCCATGGCTGGGTCATGTCCAGCCTCTCACTCCCCAGTCCTGCTCACAGGGCTGGTTTTAATCCATTTTCTGCCCAATCTGTGTTATTTATGGTTGGGACTGTCCCCACCCAGTGCAGCATCCTTCACTTGCCATTTTTGAACTTCAGGAGGCTTGCAGAGATTCACAACTCTCAAGCAATCAAGCTCCCTCTGGGTGACATCCGTTCCCTCCAGCACATAGACTATGTCACACCGTTTGGTGTCATCCATCACCATAAAATTTGTAAACTGACGGACCTGAAGTATTTCTCTAAATTTACCACCTAAAGCTGGGGCCTATTCCAAACAAGGTTATTACCCAATTCTATGTCCACAGTCCAAGATGCTATGTAAAATGAACCCAAATAACAATTTCCAACTAGTTTTACTTTAGGCTAGTAGTTTTGGCTAAAACAATAGAGAATAGGAAAATTAAGTAAGCCTTATATTCAAGCTTATAATATGGAAACTTAATTTTTTTCTGACAATTTGTAATCTACTCTACATAACAAAAAAATAGACAAATTTCTGTGAATAGGCAAACAAAAAAACCCAGAGATGATTCCATGAATCTAGCCCTCTCCTTGACAGTCTTTCCTGCTTCTTCTCTTTCAGAAGTAGTTTTAATTTTCTATTTAAAAGTATTTTATTGTTACCATTTCATTCTCTGTTTCCTCCTTAGTGCCTCCATCTCCTGCCTACAATTTACCACATGAAAAGCAATCTCACTCTGATAAATCACACCACCTAACTCTTATGCAGCAACATTCTTCTGCAGAGCTGCAGCACTGTACAATAGGAAGAAAGTTTCAGTACTGAGTTTGTGTGAATTACACCGGAGAAAAGCCCAGTATATACTTTATGTAAGCAAGAAATACAAGGAAGGGGTCATTTGTTCTGTCTCCTTTCACACCAGGAATTACTTTCTATAATACTGCTTTCATGTAATTTATCTGCAGATGGTTTCTTTGTGCCAAGAAATAGAAAGTTTGAACAGGGGTTGTTGGTACATATTGTTCTAATCTTACCCAGCTCTCTATTAACCCTCTCCTAATACTTTTTAAGTGTTCTATATAACAGTTGATGCTCATTTTTTATCAGTGTAAAGGTAACTCTTTCTTCCATTAAAGAAATACATACTTAATTAAGTTCTCATTTGATCTGGTTGCATGAATATTTTGGTGTGTGTTTGCAAGTTCTGGTGAGGGGTGAAATGGGGACATAGTCATGAGCTGGCAAACATTGCTGGGGGTGTTTGCTCACCTCTGTTGGATGTAGACCTGTCACCCTGATTCTTAAGACTTTCTAAAGCCTTCTGAGTTTACATTCTTTTGGAGAACTTTCCCACATAATTTCTGTAAACAACATATTGTTTACATTCTTTTATGGGGATGGGGAACACTTGATGTACTAGTGGTTTGTCCAGTGTCTTTGGAGAGGTGGCCCATTCACTCTCCAATCCAATGTCACCTTTGGGAAAGTATACAAGACAGAGTCGGATAATAAACTTTCTTCTTTACCTTGCAAGCAGCAGGTGGCTCGCGTCATGGTTTCACGTGTCCTATAGCGACATCTGGTGACCGCCGACGTGTCTTGCAGCTTAGGCTGAAAGCACGTGGGTGAGGTCTTTTTCTCTCTGTTCAGTGCTTTGCCTGTTGCTATTGTTGGTAATGGAGAGCTTTGAGAGCATCAGGGAGGAGTCAGTGGCTTTGGACGTTTGGAGGGAGGTATTGAAGTGGAAATGCGTTCTTTTTTATTGGGATGATTTTGAGAGGCTGTTTTTATGGGCAAGGGATCAGGGATTCTTTCCCAGTCTTGCTGAGGCTCTTTCCTGGGAGAATTGGGCTCCTGTGGGGGAACGCCTCATGGATGCCCTGCTTGATATTCGTTTTGAAGATGTTGGGCCGCTGATGATGCTGTGGAAGAGATTGGATGCCATCTGGCAGGGCTCTGACAATGGTGACTCTTGGGATTCTCTGAGAAACCTTTCTATCTCTGATGTTGGGGAGGCTGAGTCCCTAGGGCATGGCCCGGATTCCCCTTCTGCCCGGGAGAGTGAGTCGGAAGACGGCTTCTCCTCTGGGGAGCCCCGGGCTCCCAGCCCGCTGGCTCTGAGCGTCCGGTCGGTGGAGTGGGTCTGACTGCCCCGTCCTGCCCCGCGCCACCGGCGTGGTGGGACGAAGGGGAAAGCACTTCCTCTTTGTGCCTTCCTGGCACTCGGGGGCGAACGGGGGCTTGTGGACGAGCCCCCGTCTCGGGTGGCATCTGGCTCTGTGAAGGTGAATTGCCCAAATTGTGGGGTCACGTTTCCCCTGAAAACGACCCAGGCGGGTTCGCCCAGATCGGTTTCGGGTTCATCTTCCGAAGATGAGTCAGCTCCAATCCCTGAGCCTGTGCAGCCTGCTGGGCTTGCGCAGGTGGTGGGGGCCGCCAAGGACGGGGCGTTGGTCTCTGTTCCGTCGGGCCCTGCCTCAGCAGGTGGGCAGCCCGTCCTGTCCCGCCTTATAGGGCTGGTGCCCGCCAGGCGGTTGCATGTTACAGGTCCGAAACTTCTTGGGGCCGTGCTGGCCTCCGTTGTGTCGTTCCGCGGTGATGTGTCTCTGCGCTCCGCGTCTCCCTCTACATCCTGCCCTTCCCCTGCCCCGGGAGACAGGAGCGCTGAGCTGGGGTTGCAGCCCACACCGCCGCCTGCGCCCACCACAGCGTCCTCTGCTGATGCTGCGGATGACACTGCTGGGACGCTGGCTGGGTCGGCTCCGTCTTCCCCACTTGCCACGGGGGCCGGGACTGCAGCGCAGCGAGGCGCTGGGGTTTTCACCTTTAGTGCGACTGCTGACGGGAGCAGTGACTCCCCGTGGCCGCAGATCCTCCCTGTCATCCTTGTGGACCCTCCCCGCCTGCCAGGTGACCGTGCGCCCGAGAGACCACGGGCGGTTCTGGCAGGAGGTCCTGGATAAGGCTGAGGAGATGTGTGACCTTGGCCCCTCGCAGAGCCTGCCGGATCACAGGGAAGGCTCCTCTGGCTCTGCTGATGCTGCAGGGGGTGTGGTGTTCAGTGATGTTGCACTGCCTGGCAGCCCAGGAGCTGCCGCTGTCCCAGAGTCCACGGGACATGATACGGTGGACAATGCAGCCTTGCCAGGGTGTCCTCAGGCTTTCCCTGTGCTCAGGGGTGTTACTCACAACACTCATCAGCCCTTTTCATTTACGGGGTTGAAGGAAATCCGAGACACTGTGGCACAATATGGTCTTGGGTTTGATGAGGTTATGCACACAATTCAGTTACTTGTTACTGACCTGTTGACGCTTTCTGATATTCGCTCTGTTGCACAGGCTCTTTTTAACCCTGTGCAGTTTGACCTGTTTGAGGACAAGTGGGTTAGTCTAGTGGCCAGTGCAGTGCGGAAGAAAGCTATGCGGGGGCAGCAGGATCCCAGGTGTGTGGTTAACGCTGACATGTTGATGGGCACAGGCAATTATGTTGATCCTCAGGGGCAGGCTGGATACGATCCTCTTGTGCTTGATCAATGCCGGATGTTAGGCTTGGCAGCTATGATCCAGGCCCTAGAAATGGCTGCTCCAATGGAGTCCTTTCTGACTGTTGTTCAAAGGGTCGACGAGCCTTTCATGGACTTTGCATCGAGGTTGACTCTGTAGAGTGGCAGGTGGTAGAATCTGAGCTGAGGCGAATGCTCCTTGCAAGATTTGCTAGGATCCATTGCAACGCAGACTGCAAAAGAGTCATACAGGCTCTTCCTGAAGGGGCTACCATTTCACAGATGGCAGCAGCCTGTGCAGACATAGGCCCTTTGGTTCGGAAGGTGGATGCTTGGGCTGCTGGCGTGCAGCCAGTCTGGAAGCAGCCACAGGGGGCTGCTCAGACAAGCATTAAACGAGGGAAGAAAACAAAGAAGAGAAAATTTCCCTTGTATGTGTGTGGCCGGTGCGGAAGGCCAGGCCATCTATCAGATGTTTGCAAGGCAACTGTTCATGCTAGTGGCCAGGCAATCCCGAGCTTGGGAAACGGGAAGTGGAGCGCGAAGGGGCGGGTACGCTCAGACACAAGCTCCTCTCCAGACCCCGGAGCCCATGGAGGTCTGCTCAGCCAGCTCATAGCCAGCACCTGCGGGTCAACAGGTGTGGATGTCTGCACAGCAGCAACAGTTGTTTTAGACTCTTGCAAGGTGCACAAGGTTCCCCTGGACACCTTTGGTCCTTTGGGTGAGGGCATGAGTGCCTTTCTTATGGGGAGGTCTAGTGCCACCCTGTCTTGGTTTGACAAGACAGGAGTCTGTGAAGGAGGGCAAAAAGCCTCCTGTGCAATGGAGAAGGTAAACCCCCTCCCTCCGAATTACTAGGATTTTTAAATTAAAAGGCTCTCAGGCAAAGATATGGGAATGGGAGTAACAATTCTTTACTAGGAGAAAACTAGAGAACAATTTAAAAAGGCAAATGCAATCAGTACAAACAAAACTAGTGATAAAGTCCACAACCTGAGGATTTGGGGTGTTGGTAGCAGTCCGGTTGAAATGATAGCTGCTCCTCTTGCAGTGGCTGATGAATTGCAGCTGAAGTGGTGATTTTTAGAAGGGTATAGTTTTTCTCTGAAGATCTGGTGGCAGTGGGGCTGGTCTTCCTCTGTGCCGGGGTTACTTCTGAGCTCTGCCACCGCCGCTTCACTGCACTCCGTCCGCTTCTCTGGGAGTCCTGCCGAAGGAGCTGCTTCTCTGGGAAATCCTGCAAAAAGAGAGAGGGCTGCTTCTCTGGGAATCCCGTAAAGAGAGAGAGAGCTGCTTTGTCTCCAAAAAGGTACCACTTTATACAATAAAAGAGTGTTTGGCCTCCCCCTCTGGGTGGA
The DNA here is from genome assembly GCF_050655825.1 of Lonchura striata. NCBI lineage: Eukaryota > Metazoa > Chordata > Aves > Passeriformes > Estrildidae > Lonchura > Lonchura striata. The sequence continues at coordinate 36,040,209 of NC_140740.1, forward strand.
GCATTTCACAATGGGATGATGTTACGTTTACCAGCCCTGCAAGTGAGTTAGTCAATGGCCCATTAACAAACCATTACCTCTTCAGAGCAAACTATTGTTCTTGGAAGAAATAACAAACCTGCCCAAACTCCAACAGATGGCAAATAGAATACAAGCTTATCTTACAAACCAGGACACACCCTTCAGGGCATCATTGTACACCTGGTCTTATAGATGCTGACTCCACAGGGCAGATCTGTGCAATGATCTCCACGCCCACCACCCCTGTTACAATCCCGAAAGGGACATGGCTTGCTCAACTTCTGCCTTTTAAGTCTTCTGTTCGCAGGAATGCTGACCAGTCACGAGGGAATGGCGGTTTAAGATCCACTGGACCGCCTCAAGTTCACTGGACCGCTGTCCTGACTAAAGACCGTCCCGAGATGTTGTGTACCCTGTCCATCCCTGGTGCAATGCTGTCACAGATCCGCCTGCGCGGGCTCCTTGACAGCGGTGCTGATGTCACGGTTCTCTCCCTTGCCGCCTGGCCTCCAGACTGGCCCCTTGTCCTGGTTCAGGGCAAATTTGGGGAAAGACCCCCAAAAGGGTTCTTTCAGGAAAGCAGATTCAATTGGCCCCTCCCCCCAAACAGTTCAGGAAAGATACCTCTTTGGAGAAAAGTGGAAAAAACCTGTTTATTAAACTAGCAAATTTAGACAATATTAAACAACAAAAGTTCTTGCCACTCCAAGAGAGACAATCTCAGAAAAATCCCTCAGGTCGCAGCTGGGCTCACTCAGTCTCTGCTCAGTCCCTCCGGCGCTGGAAATGCCACGGCCCAGGCCCGGCCTGCTGGGCCATCGGTGTTGCTGTTGCTGCTCTCCTGGTGTGCAGTCCAGAGCAGGTCCAGAGAAAGGGAAAAAAAAAACACAGTCCAGGGAACTTTGCCTCAGCTAGCTAAACTAATAGACTAGGAAAAAAAAAAAACCCAAAGGAGAGCTCCGTCTCGTTGTCCATCTGTACGCAGACAACTCAGTCCAGGAGCAGGAATGTGGAGGAGTGAGTGCAGTTCTTGAAACAAACTCCACGCTTCTTCCCCCCACTCCTTCCCTCCTGGAACAAGTCTTAAAGGTGTAGAACTTATTATTCAACATTAACAGGGCAGACAATTGGGGATAAAGGCATCATACAGTCAACCCAGGACACCCCTGGATCCAGCGGAGACGTCTGTTGCGGGTCTGGGAGGAACAGCATGATGTTATGTGAGCCAGCGGCCCATGCTGGTCACAAACCCAGAGGGACAGACAGCTTGGATTAGGCCTCATGTTACTTCTTCTCCTGCTAATCTCTGGGGGAGGGATGTTCTGTCTGCGTGAGGGGTGCGCATCGGGACGGGTTTTTGATGGGGGCCACTGCAGCGAAGGGCGAGGAGTGTCCTACACCTCCTATACGGTGGCTGGTGGATACACCTGTTTGGGAAAACCAGTGGCCCCTCCCTCAAGATAAACTGGCCGCCCTTTGAAATTTAGTGCAGGAACAGTTGGACCGGGGTCGTCTGGAGCCTTCCAAAAGCCCTTGGAACACCCCTGTTTTCTGCATCAAAAAGAAGTCTGGGAAATGGAGGTTGTTACAGAACCTCCGGAAGGTCAATGCCGTCACGGAAGGCATGGGAACATTGGAGGCGGGCATGCCATCGCCTACCATGCTTCCTGCAGGCTGGCCGATCTTCATCATGGATTTGAAGGATTGTTTCTTTACAATTCCTTTGCATCCCGATGACAGACCAAAATTTGCCTTCATGGTGCCAGCGGTTGACAATGATGAGCCCGCACAGCAATATCAATGGAAAGTTCTGCCACAGGGGATGCGTAATTCCCCGGTTATATGCCAATGGTACATGGCTCATGCCTTGTCTGGAGTTCGCAAGCAGTTCCCTGATGCACGTCTGTATCATTATATGGACGACATCCTGGTGGCTGCATCCACTCAGGAGGAGCTGCTGAGGATTCAGCCTCGGTTGCTTGATGCTTTGCATGCTCATGGGCTGCAGGTGGCTCCAGAAAAGGTTCAGCAACAACCTCCTTGGAAGTATTTGGGGGTCAAAATTCTGGAACGGACAATCTGACACCAGGAGGTGCAATTTGTGCATTCGGTGAAGACACTGAATGATGTTCAAAAACTGATGGGTGTCATCACCTGGTTACGTCCATACCTGGGACTAACCGATGCACAACTGTCTCCTGTGTATGATCTGTTGAAAGGAGACCCTGATTTAAAATCACCTCGCACATTGACCCCTGAGGCACGTCAGGTGCTGGAGGAGGTTCAGCAGGCTGTTTCTGCCCATCAACTTTATCGTATTGATCTTTCTGTTGATGTCACTGTGTTTGTTACCACTCCAGATTCGCATCCCACAGGTATCATTGGTCAATGGAGTGACAAATAGTCTGATCCCTTGCACATTTTGGAATGGGTTTTCCTGCCCCATCAGCTGCAGAAGACGGCAACGACATTGGCTGATTTGATTGCTTGGTTGATAATCAAATGCTGGCAATGGTGTTTGCAATTGATGGGTGTGGATCCTGCAAAGATCGTACTCCCAATATCCCGGGAGGACTTTGACTGGAGCTTTGCACACTGTGTGTCCATGCAATGTGCTCTGGAAAATTTTTCAGGGTAAATCACTTATCATTTGCCCAGCCACAAGCAGGTGGCGAAATCTACGCAGATCTCTTTGCGGCCCAAAAATAGTCAGGAACCCGTGCAAGGACCCACTGTCTTTACTGATGGTTCAGGGAAAACAGGAAAGGCCATTTTTACTTGGAAGGACGGATCTGAGTGGCAGGTTCTGAAAGCTCATCAGGAGGAGACGGCCCAATTGGTTGAGTTGAGGGCTGGTGTTATGGCATTTGAGAGATTTTCCCAGGAACCTTTCAGTTTGGTCATGGATTCTGCCTATGTGGCTGACATTGCACAGCAGTTGGGTCATTCGGTTTTGAAGGAGGTCAGTAACCCTGCCTTGTTTCATTTACTGAAGACCTTGTGGTGTGCTATTCAGGCCTGGGCTCATCCATTTTATGTTCTGCATGTGAGAAGTCACACCAATTTACCAGGGTTTGTGGCGGAAGGTAACGTGAGGGCTGACAGGTTGGCTAATCCAGTGTGGGTATCACCTCAGCCTGATACACTAGCGCAGGCCAAGGCATCGCATGGGTTTTTCCATCAGAATGCACATACTCTGCAGAAGCAGTTTCAGCTGATGCCAACAGAGGCTCGTGGCATTGTTGAGTCCTGTGACGACTGCATGCACTTGCTCCGCCTCTACCAGCAGGGGTAAACCCTAGAGGCCTTAGGGCCCTGGAGCTTTGGCAGACCGATGTCACCCAGATTGCTGAGTTTGGCCGGCTCAAGTATGTGCATATCACGGTGGACACGTTCTCCTCTGCAATGTGGGCTTCTGCTCACACTGGAGAAAAGGTTTGCGATGTCATTGCCCACTGGAGGCAGGCCTCTGCTGTTCTGGGCATACCTTCTGGTGTGAAAACCGACAATGGTCCTGCTTACACATCACAGCATGTGCGGCAGTTCCTGCAGGTGTGGGGGGTGTCACACAAGTTTGGTATTGCCCACTCTCCAACTGGCCAAGCTATTGTAGAACGCGCTCATGGTACTCTGAAGCAGGTTCTTCAAAAGCAAAAACGGGGAATGCAGGGTAAGACCCCGCACAGTCGGTTGGAGAAAGCATTGTACACCATCAATCATCTTATGGTGCAGCAGAATTCAAATAACCCTGTCATTTTAAATCATCATCTCTCGTTGCAGGCTTCAGACGAGGCACATCAGCCTCGAGCAAAAGTTTGAGTGCGGAATTTAGTCACCAAACAATGGGAAGGTCCCTATGACCTTATCGCTTCGGGGTACGGGTACGCTTGTGTGTCCACAGATACTGGGGTATGCTGGGTACCCCAGGTGTGTTCGTCCTGATCTGCAACCACAGAGACAGAACCTGATCAACGGGCAACATGGAAACCGTGACCAAACTTAAAGGCATCAAATGGATGGATCATCGAGTGATGACTCAGTTGAGGATGATGGCGGGTGATCACTCTGATGATTCCTCCATGAATGGACACTGAACCTTATTCATTTTTCTCCCTTTTTAAACTGAAAAGGGTGAGATGTCATCCTGATTCTTAAGACTTTCTAAAGCCTTCTGAGTTTACATTCTTTTGGAGAACTTTCCCACATAATTTCTGTAAACAACATATTGTTTACATTCTTTTATGGGGATGGGGAACACTTGATGTACTAGTGGTTTGTCCAATGTCTTTGGAGAGGTGGCCCATTCACTCTCCAATCCAATGTCACCTTTGGGAAAGTATACAAGACAGAGTCGGATAATAAACTTTCTTCTTTACCTTGCAAGCAGCAGGTGGCTCGCGTCGTGCTTTCACGTGTCCTATAGCGACATAGACCTAAAACACATATGTACTTTTAAAATGTTGGATCTTTAAGCTATCCCCAGAGGTTGCTATTCCCAAGACTCACTGCTTCTGATATTCTCTGTGCTTTTCTAGATCAGCTGTCCCTTTTTAAGTAAAATAGAATACAGTTTCAGGGAAAGGATATAGTTATAACAGCCACACTGCAGCCAGAAAGAATAGGAAAATGCCTCACTGATCTGGGAAGTAACTCTTTTCCCACAAGAAACTTTATGAAGACAAATTATTTCAGCATCATTCTACAAAATCTGCCATGAATGCTAAATTATATGAACCAATTATAATTTTCACTCCTCACATCTATGAAAGAGTAGGAAATCCTAATTGCAAATTGATTTGTTGCTCTAGTCACAGGTCTGCACCCATCAGTGCAGAACACATGACTGATCTTTCTCTCAGTCCCAACTCCTTCTGTCACCTACTAAGAACCAGCCTGGGAAGGGGAAATGCCCTGCTCTTTCATATAAATTCTGCAGCTGTCTGCCTTTGGTTCTCCTGTAATAGACTACCAAATGTGTCACCTATCACCAACAGATTTAGGGGTTATAGCATCTGTTGCACCTAAGCAGAAGTGATTGGAGAACATGATTTCACTGACAACCAACAAAGACGAGTCTAAATGTCATGATCATTATTTTTCCTGCTATATTATCAAATACTTGCAAATCAAGTAATTCTGAGAGAATCTGAACTTTTCCTACACAAAATAAAGCTATTAATTGTAACTAGATAAGAGTTATGGCTCTTTTGCCTGGGGAAATATTTTAGCCCTAAGAGCAGTTCCTGGTATAGGTCTAAAAAGAGCTTTCACTGCCTGTTCAAAAAAGTCAGAAGTTATTTCAGTTCAGACACAAAATAAAGGTTTGCACTTACTGCATTTTGTGGAGTTAATTGTGTTTACATGAGACAATGATCAAAAGAACTTTAATCATAAAGAATAAAATTCTGACATTAAAAGAATACTCTTACATTGCTATATATAAAGTCATGAACAAACACAAACTATTAGTCTGACATTAAGTTTAAACAGGGAAAATGCCAAATGGCTGAAGTTTATTTGCTGAAGATATAGGAGGAAGAATGTGTATGGAGATGAACTTTTAAAATGTGAAAAAAAAAACAATTCCTGTTATTTTAATATTGAAGATTTTGAACATTTTGTAATGAAATAAAAACATATCCTGTCTATGTCTGTCAGGAATGCCTAGAATGCACACATGCAGGCTTCTCCTTCACTCATTCAGTCAGAGAGCTGCTCAGCCCTATTCACTGAGCCCAAGAGGGTCCAAGATACACCTCTGATGGGAGATCAGATCAAGGTCCTAAAGTCTGTGTAGTGCTATTGGCTGCTTCTCTGTGCTATATAGCTACACTTAGTCAAATAAATTTGGTGGAATTTATGTCAACTGTGTATAAATTTCATTTGCTTTAATTGCTTAGACAACATAAAAATCTTCCAGGTGGAAATTTGTCCAACAAACAACTTCTGCAGAATGTTTCAGCCTCAGAGGAGGCATGTATTTTCTTGCATTATATTTTGTTCCATTATGATCATAGGCTAGAACAAAATTTGAGGAAGAAATCCCAGGATTTCTGAACAGTTTAACAATCAACCACGTTTCATTCCTTCATCTGCTCCAGTTATTATATACCAGACACCATTAATCACATTAATCCTGCATTTTACAGACCTTCCATGGGGCACAATTTGTATGAATTTGTTTAATCTGTAGATGCCTGACATGGATTGGATGGACTCACTGTTTCTGATTCCACCTTACACCATTTATCCGCACCCACTGACCAGCCTATAAGAAATGGCTGTTGTCAGTAAAATAGACCACAATCCTTAAGCTACCAATACTTTGAATATTAACCCAGCAGAAAAAACATCTCTTTCTAAAGTAAAGCACAGCACTGCTCTGGCCTTAATGAGAGCAGTAGATGAGCTCAATCAAGCCCTGTATTCTGTTGGTGGCTGCCCAAAATGTCCCTCTGAGAACATGGTTTGTCTGCAACACTTCTGCTGCCGGCACATTTTGCTGCCATCACAAACTTCAGCTCTTGACACAGAGTGAACCTCAACTCTTGTTAAGTCTTACCATGGTAGTGATGTTTGCTGTTCTGGACCATGGCAAGTTTCTACTTGGGCCGTTCCATTTGTAAATGATGGTTTAAGTGCCATCATTACTTCAGTTCACAACAGGGAAAGATAATGAAATGGTTAGTCTTCCTCACCTAAAGGAAATGTGACAAGCTGTTTGTGTAAACTGCAAGCTTACTTAAGTTTCACCCTGAAAAAAAAGTTCAGGATTATTTTCTCTAGTCAGCTCACTGAGGCACACATAGGAAACATGGCAAGAATATGCAGTACTACTTAGCTAAGTCTCCTGTTGTGTCCAAATTTAGGCAAGTAACCACAGGGAACCTTACTTTCTAAGGAGACAGGCATCTTTCTTCCCATTAACATCACTTGTTACTGTTCTGTCAAGAAAACACAGTTATGCAATAATTTTGTACCTTTTCATACCTTTCTAGTGTAAGGAAAAACAACCTTCCTGTCCCTGATGGCCCAGTCTTAAAGTTACAAATGACTAATATAACTTTATGATCTTTGATGCAGGCTTCGACTATAAAGTTTCATATCCAAACAAAGTTTTAGGTGTCTTCATTTTTATGGATGTGCACCTGAAAATTCTGTTTCTGTTCGTATCCTATTTACATTGTGATCTGACGGCTATATTAAACACAGTCAAATTGATTACAAGTAAATATAATTTGAAAAACTCACAATAAATAATCTTTATAGAAATTGGATTTTATAATGTGCTGTGTTCTACCTAAAAAAAAAAAAAAAGATGGAAAAAACCCCTTATATTTATGGAAATACAACACATTTAGTGTACTTTGAGGGGTTATTAGAGACAAGCAGCAGTTTGTATGGTGGGAGAGTGATGAAAGGGGATCAGGGCAATATGTAAAACAAAGGATTACACAGAAAAAGTTTTGTTTGGCTCTTTTTCTGAAACACAGAGTAAAAAGTTCAAATTGAAAATGCATTCACAATGAAAAGTCATGCACTGAAGGCTTGTTGGTAATGTCTGACCTACTTCTGGCTAGTTGTTCTGCAAGCTGGCATTTCAAGACTGTCATTGTCCAAAGTATAACTAATCTTTCAAGACAGCAAGAATTTGTGAAGGCTGAGATGAAGCGAGGAGTTTAGCAGTGTCAGAACAAAAGGAAAACTAAGCTGGTTTCATTAGAAAATTAACATATTACATCAGAAAGAGCCTCCTGATTTGTGATGGTTGCTCTCAAATGTAAATAAAAGACAGCAGCCTTGGATTCAACTTACCATCAGTGCTAGGCAGCTGTGGGGAGCGTGTGCCAAACAGATTGCTTGCTAAAAAACACACCTGGGAGAGGAAAAGGAAAGCAAATTGTCACAGCCCAGCTCTCCCTGCTTCCAGTACACCCTGAGATCTAACCAAATCCTATTTACATCTAATCTGGGGTAGAGGTGGATTCCTGGATGGGAGATCAATTCACAATCTGAGAGAGAGACAGTTTCTGGACACCCTCTTTAGGCAACATGGCAAGGAATGTACCCTGTGAAGAGGCTCAGTTTCCAGGTATCACTCCTACTTCTCTGCCAGATGCTCATGCTGATGGCAGATTAATCAAAATGGAGGTAGTATGTGGCCTACTGTTCATCCTGACTCTGTGTTCACAAGCTTAGCTTTCTGTATTCATCTAATTAGCAAACAGCAGTTTTCCATGAAAAAGGCTTAGACATTCAAACCTCCACACTCATAACATCATCAAAGACTCATCTTTATCTCAGCCATAAAATATTGTCACAGCTGTCCTCATTATAAGCCCCGATGAACAGTATTATTTTGCTGTTATATTTGTGATTATTATTTTAAACCACACATTAATCATATAAATTGCTTCCTCATTGTAGTTATGCTGACAAAATATTTCTATTATATATCTTCTTGAAAAATATCAGATCACCCTAAAGTTTAGGAACCACTTTAAAAATCAACCACACGGCTATCAGCTAGATAATAAAATGACAAATGCCAAAACTTAATAATCTGAATGGGTGCAGAACCCTGAGGTATCTCAAAATGAAGCAATGTAACCAGGAACAAAAAACACAACTGAAAAAAAAAAAGTTATAGTAATTTCCAAGACATTAAAACCCTACATGATGGCTGCATTGTTTACATTTAAATGTGTTTATACCTTGATAATATAGTGACTTACTGGTAGAAAGATTTTACTGATTCAAACACCTGTGTATGAGAAATCCTCATTTCCCATGAGATACAAGAAAAAACTTCATGAGAGGGAAAGCAGTGGGGAGTTTAAAAAAAAAAAAAAAAAGACAGTGTTATCTGTATTTATTTTGCCTGTACTTTGAGACCTGGAAGTTCAGCACACTCCACACATCCCCATCCAGATTCCATAACGGGATATCTCCAGTTTTTAAATATACCACATGCCACGTCCCCCCCACTCCACAATAGTTGATCTCCTGCAAGCCCCATCTAGCTCAGACAGGGGCAATTGGACAGTGGGAGGCACTCCCTGCTGGACCCTGTTGGGCTTTGGAGAGTGCCTTCGAGGATCCAGAGATTTGGCTGATCCCACCAGTGAATAACAGAGACGGCACTCTTCAGGGGAAAAACTCCAAGGTATATTGAGACACTGGGAGAACCCCCGGAGCCCAAACGAGCTTGAACAACTCCAGCTGAAGAGAGTGCCAAAATGGTGCAATCAACAGTTTAAATACCAAGGGAGGGGAAACCCGACTAACCAATGCGAAAATACATAGGTGTGGTTCTCTCAGTAACTGACAACTAGGGTGTCCAGTCAGGGAGAAACAGGGGAGGGTCCTCAGGACCTTATCCAGTCACCTGACACCCTCTGTGGAAGCTTCCAGACAGAAGGGAAGGTCTTATTTACCATCCAAATCATCAACATATTGTAGGCTCTTTGAACAAATGCCTGTCTATTTTTCTTAGCATATTTTTGAATAAAAATTCACTTGAGGAAAGGACGGGACCCCAACAAAGAAACATGTATTGACACAGCTATATAAAAGAAAGCTGTTAACTACAGAGACAGAAACCAGATATTTCTAATGAAACAAGTCACATGAACATTGGCTAAGAAGCAGGCAGTATACAACAACAGGGTTTCTGCCTTTGCAAAACCCGATGGACCACGTAACCTGCAGACTGCATTCTCTGATGACAAATGCATGTTTAAACTGACCAGTGAGAACAGGTATGGTGCAGAAGGAAGATGCATTTTCCTCCACCAGCACAAGCTGGTGACAGCAGGACAGATGTTGATAGATAAAACATGCATCTATAATATGAGGAATGCAGACCACTCTCAAGTCCTCCATTTTATGACTGCACTACCTTCTTTTTGCACAATTTAATATTTTTTCCCTTTCTTTTTTTTTTTTTTTGTTTTGTTTTACTTTTTCTTTTTCTTTTCTTCTCCACAGAAACATTGTGAAAAATTCTGCCTCCAGCCTACCCTGCTCTCTGGCTGGGGGTGCTGGGATGGACCCTAACTACCAGGTCATGCTCACCCCTCAGTGTCACCATAACCTGAACAAAGTCTGAACAAGTAAAACAGTTACATGTTTATAATGAATTTCAGAATCTTTTCTGCATATAGTCATGGTTTGTTTGGAGCAACAAGTGTGAGTTCCAGGATAACAGTGGCCTTACTAGAGAAAACAAATTTTTATCATCTGTTTGGAACAAAAAACTGTTTTCAGTTATTGCTCCACATCCTCCACAAACAAATTGTATGAGCTGACTTTTATTTTGTCACTGAAAATTAATGAGTTCTTCTGTAGTTTCAAAGACAGGGTCTTGGGCTATGAAGAATTTTATATATTAACCAAGGAAACATAAGTTCTTATGTGGCTGGAGGTATAAGAAGGATATTACATTTCATTATTTCCTCCCCTAACCTTCTGATCTAGTATGAATGATCTAGTATGATCTGTTTCCTGCTTAAAGGAAAGGATCTTTCTCTAGAAGAGATTACGAACTTCTTACAGTTACTCATACTCTTTGCAGGAAGCCCATGCAACAGATAGAGTGTCTCACCTATCCAAATTTTTAATAATCTTCTGGAATCCTAAGTCCTTGGAAGAAATTGAGAGTGGAGCCCTTTGCATCCAGGGAACTGAAATTTGGAGAAGAAAGGATTTCAGTGACTCATCAGCATGTTTGGGAAACACAAGAAAGATTTATGGGCACATTTTGTGGTGCTAAGAGCTGATTTTCTGCTTTATCCTGATGTTCCCTGAAGTTTTCTTTCCACTCTGTGAGAACCAATTCAGATAGGCAGTTTTATTCATTTAGGCAGTAATTATTCAGAATTTTCACAGCATTTATGTACATTTGATGCAATTTTACATAAACACCTGCTAGCACACACTGTTCAGGGTCACTCTGACATTGTATAATCTTTCAAATAGAATAACAAATGCAAATCATCAGTTCCTAGTGGGAATGGTTCACTCTAACACTCTCTGCTGTGCAGAGCTGGAACAGAAATAAAATACATCTTAGACAAGCAATTAATGTTTCATAATATATGGGAATATGTTTTCAGCCCTCAGATGTTCATGGCCCTTCTCAGACGGGAATACAAATTGTCTTCTCCCCAAGATGCAACATTTCTATCTTTAGCTCAACTGACTCAAAGTCTTATATAAGTCTTATTTTGTACAGGCTACTCAAATATATGTATTAAAGCATATGTATTACAAATTTTTATGCGAATTATATGGCATAGGTTTGAGTTTTTAGGGGAGGGTCACGTGATTTGTTTTCTTTCTTATTTTACCACAGTAAAACAGGTATTATCAAGGGTTTTGAAAAAGTTCTTTCACTTGACTTTGATTAGAAGAACTTGTCCAAGAATACATCCCTTTTGCCCGCTACAGTGCAGAGCCTTGGCAGTCAAACTATTTTCCACCCATATTTCCTCTGAGAAGATAGCTATATTTGGTGTTCCCACACATCACTCAAACACAGCAGTGGCCCAGCTCAGAGTCCACATGATCTCTGAGCTGGATTGTGCTCACCCCTCCCATACTGGCTTCACCCTGTCCTGAAACTAAGCCACTCATTTACTCTCCACTACCCTTCCACACACCCAGCAGGATGGGGGAAAGAACCTGACTAGCAAAAATAAGATACATATGTGGGTTAAGGAAAAAAAAGAATAAAAAAGCAAGTGATGCAGATGAAATCTTCTATGACCTCCCACAAACACACAATGCCCAACCTGTCCCTGAGTTAACAGCTACCTTGGGAAGTTCTTTTGCTGAGCATAATGTTTTATAGCATGGAAGACACCTTTGGATAGTTTGGGTCAATTGTCAGTCTTTGTCTGTCCCCAGACTCTTCCCCACCTATGGCCTACTGTCCGAGGAGATCAGAGTGAGGAATGGAGAAGGCCTTAATGGTGTCCAAGTGCAGTTCAGCAACACTCAAAGCACTGGTGCGTCATCAGTCAAAAATCCAAATCACAGCACCACAAAGGACCCAATAAAGAAAATTAACTTCACCCCAACCAGATCCAGTACACTCCCTACCCTTCAGTGGTGAAAAAATTACTTGGCGGTATCTCACCTGCCAAACCCAGGTAGGCATCTAAAGCAGCCAAAACAGAGAATGAGAACCCCCATCTCAGCTTGGACTATTGGTCTCAGTAAGGTGCAACACTACTGCAGAAATGCCAGAAACCTGAAACAAAATGATAGATGAAACAACTGCTACACCCTGTCAAAACTTTGCATTTAATGGAAAATGGGGTTGTTTCAACACGCAAAGGTAGTTTGCATGTTGCTTATTTAACATTAACTCATTGAATGAGTAATTACTCTTTTTTCTTTTAGCATATGTTTTCTTGATACTTGTTATCTCAGTATAGGGCAAGGCTTGGACAACATCCCTAATTTCTGTATTACTGTAGTAACAACATTGTAAGCTTTCATTGTTTTTGGAAGGAGCATTTGATGTTCCTAAATTCATAAAACCACAAAGGAACATCTGAGCTAAGGACAACTGACCACTCTACATCTCTAACCCCCTAGACATAGTTAAAGCTATGCCTGTGTTTTTTGTGCCATATTTTTGCATTCTCTGTTCTAAACTAATCTGCAATAGCTGATATTATATAGTTGCTCTCAGCAAACCTGTTCTACTAGAATGGTTTACCTGATACCAAGTCATCACTACTTTCACAGAAACATAAGCATATGATTTCTTTCCCAGATAATACAGTCATCATGAAGAGATTATTACTTTCCTTGGCTGTAGCCAGGTACATATTTGAAGATTATTACCATATTTCCCTTCTTTGCCCTACTTTCCTTTCTGTGGGTGATGCAACACCAACTAATCCACTGTTTTTTCAGAAATCATGCCTTGTAGTCCTATAGTGATTCCTATCAATCTCTTCTTTCCAGTGACAATGCCTCAAAAGAGGTGAAAAACTGCTGCCCTATAGGGTCAGCCTGGTGGGCCCATCTATCCTTCTATTCTGGCTTCAACAGTGAAAACTGGAAATGAGCAGAGGGAGCACACAAGCCTGAGCACTTAGACAATGCTAAGCAGAGTAAATGGGTTTGGATTATTATTGCAGGGTATAGAATTACTTATTTATCTCACTGTGAGGTTGAACCATCAACCAGTCACTGCACACATGAAAAGGTGTATGCCCATGACATGAGGGTAGCTCACAAATTTGTCTGAGAGAAGGTCTCAGGACTAGTAAGTTAGAGACACAGAATTATCAGTGACAGTATGAAGTTTTTTTCCAGTTTCTTCTGCATTTTTGAATCAGAAATCAATCTGAAGATTCCCCTAATGTAACTCAATATTTTTGCTTCCTATGTCAAAAGAACCCAGAAAGTTTTGTAAGCATTAAATGAACCAGTGTTTATCCAACTACCTGGATTTTTAAAACATAAATGGGCTCTGTTTAAATTTTGTATGAAGATCAAAGACCTATTTTATTTTTTCTCTTTTTCATTCAAACTATCTCCCTGATAAAAATATGGCAATCCAAACACCTCAGCAATAAAAAAGTGTAGTAAAGACGAGTAAAATGAAGTTGAAAAAGAATGATGAGTGAATAACAATTGGTGTGAAAATGCGTTGATAATCACTAAAGAGATTATGCAATAAACCACAGCATTAAAAATGTTTACAGCCTAAAATACTTGTCTGTCCAAGCAGCACAGCTTTTTCAGAAAAATAGTTAGAAATTGTATTGCTTCCCTTACAGGGTTAATAAAAAAGACACTGAAAAAATATTTGATCTCGATTACAGCAGCTGTATTTTAAAACACATCTCATTATAAATTTACTTCAGCTGCTAACATGCATCTTGTGAAACTATCAGTTGTATATTAATTTATAAAAATGTTTCTCTTTTTCCAATAGCAATTTATTCCTCGACAGAAGAGTGCATATGGCCCAACATACATACACACCCCTTAGTCAAGATCACTGTTGAAACTTGATCATCCTGCACTGTTGGTCCACACAGTCAGCTCCCTCTGTATCTGAAGATCACTAAGGGAACTCATGGTGCTGGAAGTATGTGAGGTGCAGGCAGTGACTGACATGAAGACTAAGAAGAGAAACAACTACAAAAGCAAAAGTTAGTGTACTGTGAACATAGTGCTAATAGCCTGCTGTAATCCTTAAATATGATGCTCACACTACACTACCTGATCTGGCCTGCACCTGGCTTACTTTTCACCTGTATAAGTAATTATCAGAGCTTCTTTAAAATACAGTATCTTGTGCACTTAAGACTCAGGAAGACTCAAGTGAGTTTTACATAGAAAGCTTTAACTATATTGGTCTTGGAGAAAAAAAGATCATCCAGCCTTTGAAGCAGCAAGGGTAACTTGTTCCCCTGGACTTCTTTCCCAGGATACTGTATGGGCATAGGGTACCTCAACTAACATTCAAATACCCTCTTCATTAAAATACATCTTATCTTTATTTAGTAGTGTATGTAGGAAAACTATTTTACAAATTTAATCAGAGTTTACTGTTACGCTAAATACTTTAGAGAGCTTGTACAGCTAAATTCTTTTCATTAACTTTGTTTATTCTAATTACTATCTGACTCATAGCATTCTAAGCAATTTATTATTAAAATTGCCTCAAGGTGATCAACAGAACAACTTCACTTCAAATATTTCCACTCCTTCTCTCTTCTCAAAATGATTGAATTTCAGATGGCAAAGTGCCAGGGAAATAGAACGTAGAAATATTGAAATGTGGCCAGAAATAAAACCATACAAACACCTAAACAGGTTTCTTTAATTATAATGATGCACTTCAGAAAGAAAGGAAATCTAGCAGGCCAGGAGGATCTTTCAGGCAGCATATATTACAGTGATGACACATTTATCAAAATAACTAACTGGCAGCCTCACTGCAGTAGGTGTTTTGACAGTTTAGATGGAAGGTAGAAGTAAGACACTTGAGTCAGCAGGAGTCAGCAGATAGTTGAAAATACGATCTTCTGTTAGGAATGATATCATTAAACCTTTTTTCTAACAATACTGCTGGTGCCTTGCTCCCGTCTGCTTTTGAAGCCTGTCCTACATCTTCACATCCTTCCTTTGTGTATCTATTATTTTTTTCTGTCTCCTTGTACTGACCTATTTCTATGTGGTATTTTTAACAATTCATTTTGCTGCAATCTATTCCCTGCCTCATGTTCATTTTAGTTAAGCCAAAATACTAGCCTGGAATATTGCAAACATCACATTAGCATTGTCCGACTCCCTTGTCAAACTTCTGGCTGAAAGAGTCCAGACATACATAAATGTGGATATAGTTTAAGCCCATAAATAAACAATTACCTAGCATATTTTATTTTAATCTATCTCTTTCTAGTAATTTGAGAACCTATTTTCAGCCTCTTTTGAACAGTTTTACACTTGAAATATGTAGAGAAATAAAGTTTCTTTTCTCAACTGTAAGAGATTTCCATATTTTCTGCTTAACAGCTAATCCACAAAACCAATATTCCTCCCTGAGTTAGGGCTGGCAGAATCATATAAGAAATTGTGTTTCTGCATGTTTGATATTAGATTTAAATCACATTATTTTAGATACCGTTAGAAATATTAATCTGCACTCTCTGGCATTGCATTGTCTTCACAGAATATGTATAAAAGATGGTTCTCTCTAGAAATGTTTTAGAAATCCCAGGTTTTTTATCTCACTTCTGTGGGAACTCAAAATGTCTCTCAGACATTTTTAGAGGTTCCAGGCTTTGGTCAGAAGCATTCTAGACCCTGGCAGACAGCTGAAAAACAACTGTGATTTTGAGTTTGAGCCATGGAATGAATTACCAACTTTGGAGGTGGAACAAGCAATCACAAAAGGTTAGATAGTATAGTATAAGTAGTTACGAAGTAGAGGGGAAATTTTTTTAGTACTGTACAGGGGGGTTTTAGCACATGTACAGGGGGGTTTTCACTTTGTACATGGGGGTCAGAAGTTCTAAGATGGAGGAAAGTGGGCTGAACCCATCCTTCTTCCTTCTTCTTCCTTACCTCCATGTTCTTGGTGATGTTGGCACTCACCGATTGGTTTAGAGTAGAAAAACACTTGGCAACGTAGGTAGTAGGTATTGGGGAATAATTGTAAACATGTTATACGTAATATATCTTATAAAAGATAGCAGCAACCCTGGGCGGAGGGAGAGACAAAGAAGACAGCAGATAGAGAGGATGTCAGGGTGTGTGTGTGCCTCTACCCAGGCCACTGATCAAATAGCTGCAGTCCAAGAACATAATCTGTTAGATAACTAGCAATAAACTGCCTTGAGACCGAACAGCTAAGCCTGCGGAGTTTTTCTTTGGAAGCACGGGTTGGAGGAATTTCACCACCACATGAGGCCCCAAAACAAGGCTGGGGTTCTCACATCTGGCGTCCCTGGTCGGCCATCAACAAAAAGAAGAAAAAGAAACATCAAACAACCTCCAACCTTCATCGGCAGAAAAAGAAAGAAAAAAAAAAAAAAGAAGAGCAGTACACACTCTCCGCATTTTCAAGAAGAGAGGGAGCGGAAAGCTCAAGATAAGAACTTGACCTTCACCAAGGCATTTCGTCTGGAGGACAGCCAGGAGGAGAGAAACCAGAAGCGCGCCTGGGATTCCTCGCCTGTGGCCTGCTGGACTTCATGCTGACTCAGCTTTTGGTGAGAATGGTTGAAATTAAGAACATGGGGAGGGAAGGAATTTTCCCAAGGACACACCAAAGATATTTTTTAGCCCTATAGGGCGAAACTTCTACCCATCAGGTAGAGACAGCCCAAATGAAATGAAAGCTTTGTTATCATAGGTGTGGTGTAGTCACTCGCACACAGATTTATATTTTTTCTTGGGATTGAATTTTTGGCAAAAGATCAATAAGTAACTTTATTACTGAGCCACAAAAGGACAAAAAGATAAGACTGCTGCAAAACTTTTGCTTTTAACAAGGACAATATTATAGCCAGCTCTACAGCACGGCACGTCCAGCCGGACAGCTGGGGTTTTTATGAGAGCACAAAGGGGGAAGATCGCCCAGCCAGCAGCTTGGGGCAGTTTTCCTCACCACAGATCCAGGGAAAGCAGGACTGCCTTCCATGGACAATCAGGGGATGGTCTGTCATCATGCCCTGTGTGTCCGGGTTCCCACTGTTCCTCAGTTTCCCTCGAACCTCAATCCCTGAGCTCCTCCAATGCAAATCCCCCAGACAGAGAGATAAGCCAAGCACAGCCGCAGCCCCCGGTGGGGGAAGGGACCAAGCGCTGCTCGAGTCCAAACCCGCAGCGGGAGGGGCGGCGGCGGCGTCTCCAGTGGGGGAGGGTGCAAAGTGAGTGCAGAGCAGAGAGGGAAGAGGAGGGGAGAGGACAAATCTCTCGTGGCTGCTCGGGCTGGGAGTTCAAAACAGCCCGCGGTGCAGGCGAGAGGGGGCAGCGGGAACAGCGCAGACACCGGGCGGCGGGGGCGCGGGTGCAGCGGCCAGGCGTCCCGAGCGTCCCGTGACGCGTTTGGTGTCGAGAATCTGTGAAGCCGCAAGAGCGGCCACCCAAGAGGCGAGGGGGCAGCTCCCGGACCACGGCAGCCAGTCCCGCTGAGGAAGCGGCAGAGGGACAGCGAGAGGCGTCCCTTGCTGCAGCTCAGGCGGCAGGCACGCGCGTGAAGGTCGAGCAAAGCCTGACAGCCACGGGTGCAGGAAATTCTCGCATCTGGAACGCGTGGGACGGGCGCAGGCGGGGCGGGGCCGGTGCGCGCGGGCTGTGGGTGCTGGGACAGTCAGGAGAGGGGCAAAGCGAGATGGGAAACATCGGGACCGGAATGGGAACAGAGAGTGTGATTGCGTCAGCCCGGGGGGGGCGGCAGTGGCTCTGAACCAGGCGGTGCGAGCCGGAGTTAGGCGAAAGCACAGCCGGGACCAGAGCAGGAGCGTCCTCACCCCCGGGGTGATACAGGCAGGGACGGGGCGTGGCCAGGATGACTCAGGACACGGTCCGTCGCGGTTCCCATGGCAACAGCGAGCACAAACCCACAGCCACCCCTGTGAGTTTCAGACGACCAGAACAGAATAGTTATTGCATCAAAAATTAGTTACACATGAATCGGTTGTTAGAAGAAATGTTAGACTGAAAGTTTATCAGGAATTAGTACGGGGTTTGCGAATGTAAATCAATTGTTGGAAGTACATATTGGAGAGCGGAGTGCGCCGAACGGTAGAGCGGGGTCTTTCACATCTTGAGCACGGCACAGGCACCTGACTGCGTCAGCGGCGGCGGCGGCCGCCAGCCAGCCAAGTGCCCACAGGCTGCGCGGTGACCGCGCGGGGGGGGAATCCCGAGCGCGGGACGCGGCGCAGGGCGCGGCGGCGGCGGGGAGCGGCGGTCGCGCGCTGATGACGTCAGCAGAGCGCCGAACCACGCTGAGCAGGGACAGACACCGGGGCCGGGCGGGACGACCCAGACTGGGACCAGAGCGGTGCCAGGTTCAGTCGGGCGTGAGAGGGGACGTTCCTGAGCTCACGGCCGTGGCCGGGGCCGGCGCGGCAGGGTGCAGTCGGGGCTGGTGTTCCTTCTCTCGTTCCCATGGTGACACAGACAGAGACGGGTGAATCCAGAATGCACACTGCGTTTGCAGAAGTTAAAGCGAACGCAGAAGTGTCTGAGGGACAGATTGCAGGCACGGGTCCAGCGCAGCCGACGCTGGGCGTGAGCGGGAGCTGAGTGCAGGAGAGAGACACAGTCACCCCAATGCGGGCAGAAGCGGGGTGTGACTGTGCCAGAACTGCTCCCTTCCTCTCCGCTTGGGCTCGTGCAAGCGGGGACTGGGCAGAGCCAAGGCAGGGATTTCCTCAGTCACTGCCTCTCCACAGCAGAGCTGCGGTGTGACAGATGCTGAGGCTTTTTCCACTGCAGTGCACATCAAAACATTAACAACAAATACACGGCACAGCCCAGAAACCACAGCAGCCAAAGTAAATAACTTTTTGCAATCACATCTATTACACCAAATGTCCCACAGCAATGATGAGATGGAATTCCAACATTCACCCAAAAAATAAGATACAGCTAAGTCGCCACTTGAAATCAAGGGTCTCCTTCTAACTTCTCCAATGTTTCTAAATGCTAACCCCAGATTTTTTTTTAGTTAGGTGACAGAATTTATCAGCACATGCACCCATCCGGTGTGGTGAAGTGATATTGTTTATAGAACATAATGTGAAAAAGAGATAGTATAATGAGAATTGAGATAGAGAATTGAATAGCATGAAACTTTAGTAATTTATTATGTTAAGGTTTAAGTTAAGTTGTATTTTAGCATTTTATTAATAATAGAATTGAATTTTATATATAGTTTAATTTAAGTTTAAGTATTGTTTAATTAGAGTATATCACTTTAAGTTTATCTTAGTTTGGGCCCTGAAAAAGTTAAGTTTATAAGCATTTAATTGATAATGGATTTATATATTGTTAATTTGATATATATATATTTCATAAAGTTAATATAATTTAGGGATTTTTTTACCAATATTTTATATGTTAGGTTTAAGTAGTGTTTAATTCAAAAAATTATTTTAAGTTTTTCAAAGGTTAAGTTTGTTTAATTAACAAAGTTTAGTTGTTTTTCTTTAAGAATAATAAGGTTTTGACTGAAAGAGTTTATGAGATGATAATGAATATTAAGTTAAAGGGAAGACAGTCTATCGGATTTTTGGTTTTATTTTAGTCTTTTCTGTTTTATTGTAAGTTTATCAGTGTATAAGAGTCTTGAAGAAATTTATTCTGAGTTTTTCTGAGATTGATTTCATTGTTTAATGATCACTTGTTTATTTTGTTATTTCTTTGTGTAATGATACAAAGGATGGTTGTTTCCAAATTCTTTCTTTTGCATTTAACTATTTAAGTGTTTTATAAATGTTATTGTTAAGAAATTTTATCATGTTATCAGGTGAAGCTCTGTGCTTTGTTTTTTCATAGCGAATTTTCGTATGTTTTATTGTTGTTTTTGTAATCTCATCCAGGTTACATGTCATTCTGAAGTTTCATTTTGGACTTTAACTATGTTGTGCATTTTTCTAGGTGAACT
The DNA here is from genome assembly GCF_050655825.1 of Lonchura striata. NCBI lineage: Eukaryota > Metazoa > Chordata > Aves > Passeriformes > Estrildidae > Lonchura > Lonchura striata. The sequence continues at coordinate 36,060,385 of NC_140740.1, forward strand.
CTCTGGTTTGTTTTTGTATTTCTTGTGAGTGGAATCATTGCATTTCTATTTTTTAACACTCTTGAATGTTTTTTAGAAAATTTCAGAGACAAATGCCTGAAGCATTCTGACAATGTTTTATCAATGTTTATCTTATGGTTTCTTTCAATTGAAAACACATCTGTTTCCTTCAAAGGAGTTTCAAGAAGAATGAATCCTCGTGTAAATTGATCAATTTATTAGTTTGAACTTTGAGTGTTTATTTTATATGAAAATGTTATAATAAGTTGTTATGTTTTAGGTATCATATATGTAATGTTAGTATAAGCTTTGTTTAAGATAGTATGATAAAGAGCATCACTCCAATTTAAAGTTTGGGTTTTGGCCAGGCCCTGATTTTAACTTGGACGGATGAGTTTGCCAGCAAAATTCAGAGGTTTTTGCACAAAAATGAATGTTGTATAGATCATTTTGATCCATCAATTCGATCCTACAAATTTGACAGCTGACACAGCTTTGGGGTGAGACTTGTCAGCCCTGCCCGGGAAGGGAATGTCAAATTTCACTGGAAACAAGTGTTTCAGCTGTTTGCAGACTCTGAACCACTGGCACAATGTTTCTGATAATTATGCTTTGTTCAATTTCATATATGTTATTTAGAATCTTTCTTTTGAACTCTTTTGAATTGTTATTGATTTTGATAAGTTTTCTGCATTTTATTATTACGATATTTTGTCTTGTTCTATATTATATTTTATATTTTAACCTTCTTGTTTCAAAAGAGAAGAAGAGAAAAAGAGAAAAAAGAAAAAAGGTGTAAAGAGAGAAAAGAAGAGAAGTGAAGAAGTGCCTGAAATAAGGCTGGAATAAGTAATGAAAATTTTGTATATTTTAATCTTTTGAGATTGTTCTTTTGTAGATTTGATTTCACTGATTGTCGAGGAAAATATGAGGAGAGTGCCAGACACTGGACGGATCAAATTGAAAAAAAATCAGTCAAGTTAATAACTTTGAGCAAGGATCGTGGTAATGTTTTCATGAAGTTTAAAATAGATCTTTGTTTTTATCTTACAGGCCCTCAAAAGGTGTTCTTATAGATTTAGAGATAATGGCTCAGATCATTGTTAAGGCAAACACCAGATTGCTGACAATGTCAGGCAGAGATTTCCTAATCATTCATTTACATTTAAAGAAAGAAAAAATATTTTGAGTGGACAATCCAAAGTCACAAGATTTTTCAATCATGTTGTTACAATACCCAGAAGTTTGCACAGTTCATTTTTTAGCTCACAATACGTTAAATGCAAAAATAAGTTTTAGAGAAAAATCAAAAATAAGTTAAGAATTAATAGAAAAGATGACAGTGTTTACTGATAGTTCAAGGAAAACTCACAAATCACATGGAAAATTCCAAAAATAGAGAAATGGGAATCAGATGTAAAAAATGGTAAAAGACTCACCACAAATTGTAAAATTAGTAGTAATAGTCAGGGTTTTTCAGTTATTTCAGAAGCCATCAATCTGATCACAGATTCAGTGTATATTGCAGATGCGACCAAACAATTAGAGGAATCACTTTTAAAACATATGGACAATGAAGTTTTATATTCGTATCTATTATGTATGAAAATAATCCTAAAAGACAGAGAACATAAGTATTTTGTTATGCACATCAGAATGCATTCTTCATTTCTGAGGTTTTTAGTAAAAGTAAATGTTCATGTAGACAGATTCACAGTGTCCATCTCACAAACACTGCCAGACATTTTTGAGCAAGAAAAATTGAGCCATGCATTTTTTCACAAAAGTATACAAACATTGATGGAATCCTTTTGCTTTCTAAAGGTCAGGCAAAGGAAATCATCAACGCTTGTCAGAATGTCAGTTTGTACAGCGTCCTGTATTTACAGGAGTGACAAATTTGAGAGGTTTGAAAAAAGTCTTCAGCTGTGGCAAACTGATGTCACAAGATATGCATTTTTTGAGAGGCTTGAAAACATTTGTGTTTCAGTTGATATGTTTTCACATTTATGTTTCAGTTCACACATTTTCAGGAGCAATTTTTGGATCATGACATACAGGGGAAACCACAGAATATATCATACCTTGAAATCCATTTGGATAAACAGAAAAGGAGGAGACAGGAGCAACATCTCACATGCAGTTGAACAAAATTTTGTATGTGAATTGTCAGACATTTTACAAACAGTGCACGAGCAGTGCTAAGGGAAAATATTTTAGTTTTGATCAAAAACCCAGAGTCAGGACAAATTGAAAGTTCATTTACATTAATAACTTGGGGCAAGGGTTTTGTTTGTGTTTCTATAGAACGAGGATCGAAGTGGGTGTCGGCAAGGCACGTGAAACCTCATTGGGTACAGATGCCAGTGAACATGGACCAGAGAAGCAGAGAAGCAAGCACACAGACAAAGATGGACAGCAACGCTGCAGACGTCTCGTCAGACAACGATTGGAAACTCAGAGACTTGGGGTTTTTCTGGGGAATCAAGTGTTGTTTGGATGTTGCTGCATTGCGGGGTTTCTCACAGAGGTTGGGGACATGGACATGGGGTTCAGACAGATAGTGTTCATGTGCTTCATTCCTTTGCTTGTTGCCTTGGGCAATGGGACAGGCTTTCCCATGAGACAACCAAGGGAAAAGGTGTGGGAGACTTTGGCAAAGGTAGCGGGTCTGGACAGCATTTGCCTGACACATTCAGAACTGGGGAAACAATTTTTGACATGCTTGGTAGGTGTGCCAGTGAAGGAATGTCCAATTCCAGGGGACACCCTTCCAAAAAGGTTCTGAAGTCCTTTTCGGATCCTATGGAGGGATGGCGTGTCTGGACACAGTTCCTTCCTGTGGCTCACTTTGAACCTCCAGAGTTGGAAAATTTTTGGATCGACAAAAATGGGATTTGGTACCGAATTCAATCCATTGAGAGTGGCAAAGATAGATAATCAGATAGTAGATATCATTCCAAATCAGTTCTTTCATAGAAATGCCTGGTGCAATCACACCAAAGTGACAAGCAAACTATCCCTTCAACACCCAGCCACTTTACCGAAGGGAATGTTTTTTCATTTGCGGGGACAGAATTTGGCCTGCTATCCCTGCAAAAGTCAAGGGCAGTCCATGCAGCATTGAGGAGCTCTCATTGATAACACCTGATTTGAAAACTTTAAAGGAGCAGACACACAGGAAAGAGAAAAGGTCCTTTGAACAATATAGCCAAATTGTGATAATGATGTCTGTATTTGGGACAAGGCTCGGAGAATTGCAGTTGCAATTTTCTGACCCCAAAAACAGCGTTGGGGGTGACCTTGACACAATTGGACCACATAGCATGCTGGATTGAGTAAACATAATCGTGCCATTTCATCTGCACTGAGTGACATGTTAACAGATATCAGCAGTGCAAGACAAGCGGTGCTTCAGAACAAGGCGGCAGTTGGTTATTTGCTGCTGTCACATGGGCACAGATGTGAAAAATTTGAGGGGACATGCTGCATGAACTTGCTTGATCATTCAAAATCTATTCATGAAAATATGAAACAAATGCAAAGTAGTATCAGCAAATTGAGAAAAAAGAAACTTACAAGATTCTGGTGAAATGATTTCATTGGCTTTTTTAATCTTTCACCATTGTGGAAAAACTTTTTAAAATAGTGTTATATATTCTTATAGCGTTTGTAGTTCTACTTGTTCTGCCATGCATTTTCATGTGCATTCAAAGAGCCTTGAACAACATGGCAAAGCAGGTGTTTCTGGTTCAAACAGGGAGGGGAGATGTGGGAACTCAAAATGTCTCTCAGACATTTTTAGAGGTTCCAGGCCTTGGCCAGAAGCATTCTAGACCCTGGCAGACAGCTGAAAAACAACTGTGATTTTGAGTTTGAGCCATGGAATGAATTACCAACTTTGGAGGTGGAACAAGCAATCACAAAAGGTTAGATAGTATAGTATAAGTAGTTACGAAGTAGAGGGGAAATTTTTTTAGTACTGTACAGGGGGGTTTTAGCACATGTACAGGGGGGTTTTCACTTTGTACATGGGGGTCAGAAGTTCTAAGATGGAGGAAAGTGGGCTGAACCCATCCTTCTTCCTTCTTCTTCCTTACCTCCATGTTCTTGGTGATGTTGGCACTCACCGATTGGTTTAGAGTAGAAAAACACTTGGCAACGTAGGTAGTAGGTATTGGGGAATAATTGTAAACATGTTATACGTAATATATCTTATAAAAGATAGCAGCAACCCTGGGCGGAGGGAGAGACAAAGAAGACAGCAGACAGAGAGGATGTCAGGGTGTGTGTGTGCCTCTACCCAGGCCACTGATCAAATAGCTGCAGTCCAAGAACATAATCTGTTAGATAACTAGCAATAAACTGCCTTGAGACCGAACAGCTAAAGCCTGTGGAGTTTTTCTTTGGAATCACGGGTTGGAGGAGGAATTTCACCACCACATGAGGCCCCAAAACAAGGCTGGGGTTCTCACAACTTCTCAGAAACTCTCTGTGACAAGTTATTATTTTCTTTATCAGAAAGGCCCATGCATTAAATCTGCACTGGAGTTTTGATTCAGTTCTTTGGCACACACAGTACTATGTCAGTGGATCCACAGTTAAACTGTGTAATGAGCTTTCAAGTAGCTCAGGGGTGGGTAACTGTAAAAGGGACTGAGCAGGTGGTTTCTACCAGCAAAACATTTGAGAATTCAGCATTACCTATAACTCAGGCTCTTGCATAGAAATAGCTCCGAATTCTGAGCAACTATGAACTTTGTACCCACAGGGGAAATTTACTTTATTTAGTGATTCACAAAGATCTCTGGATGGTGGAATTTCAAGAACCATTTCTGACAGTTACTCCCTCAGTCTTAGAGGGAGACAAAAGTTATACTGTAGTAAATGTTTGTTGTTTTGCAAGAGGCATCAGGATTCCAAACCATTGCAGGGTCCTGACTTCCTACAGGGAAAGGGTATAAGATTAATAGCAAATGGTGTCTGTATGATTCAAAAGGAAAAATATGTTTTTCAAATCTAATCATCATAGAAACATGAATAATTTAAATTCTTAGCTTTTTTTATATTACATAAGGTCTTCTACAAATATTTTAACCAAATATGACAGAAGTAGAAACGTTTTTCTAAAAACAGACTTCTAAAATGTATCTTAGAGAAAGCTATAAGGAAATTGCTCTACAGGACTTTGTGTTGTGTCTCTGGTTCTTCACAAGAAACCTCATACAGCAAGACCAGCCCTAGTAAAGTCATATTGTACTAATACTAACTGCTCCAGGACACTGCAGACCATGTTTTATTCACAGCAATTGTCAATCTGGAAGAGTTAAGCAGAAATCTTTGGCAAATCACATAGTCTTCAGAAAAGAATAATGATTTACTATTGTCATCCTTGATAAAATGATTTAGAGTTTAAATATTCATTCTTTTCTGCAGCACCCAATGATGAAAGTGATTCAACTTTCCTACATTGTTCTTACATATAGTAGATCCCAGACAGTGTTTGTCATTGGTTCATCACTATGAACCTCGTGACACTATGGTTGACAATAATGTATTTTGACAAAACATGAAGAAAATAAAGTCTAATGCACTTTGCTCAAGAAAGTGGAATTTATGTTCAGGATAACTTTAAGGAAACAGGAGACCTCGGTGAAGGCTACAGCTCTGATGATGACCTCAACAGACTTGGCTGTCGTTCCCTTCTGGGTCATATTGATCTGAAAGGCAGATACAGCTTTGAAATCTGCTGAAGAACCACCCAGCAAGAGCCTGTACACACCCAAATTCCTCACATCTACTGTGTGTCAGCCTGTTTTGCAAACAGAGCCCACAGCCCACACAGCTGAAAAAGGTGCTGACTTCATTTAGCTCCTTGTTAGCCAAATCCTTAGTGTCCCATTCTGATAGAGGAATATCACCCTGCCACCTCAGAGTGTTAAAAGTAGATGACCTTTAAGCTTCCTTACAACCCAGACCGTCCTAAGAAGCTCTGAGTACCTCTTGAACTATTTTTGTGTTTAGCTGGTAGGGATTCTTTACTACTGTCTTGGTAATAAAGTGGATTTGGAAAAGCAGTGATACTTGTGAATGCTTATATCCCAAGCCACCTAGAAATCTGTTGAAGGGCTTAGGATGGAAAATTATCATTTGTACAATTTAAAGGTCAGATTCCAAATGGAAAAGGACACATAATATGTCAAATACGGAGAACTCTGAAGTTCAAAAAAGGGAAAAAAGTAAATATTTCCCCATTCCTCAGCAGTCGAATTCTTGGTAGATTGTTTTCTCTAACAACTTCTATAGTGAACATGAAAATATAACTATTTAAATATTCTCTTTAGTTGAGAGCTAGCAGAGACCAAGCTGTAAACGAAAGTCCAGGGACAAATGAAAGCTGTTCCTACTCAAGAGAAACTGGATTTGTTTTAAGTGTTTTCTGTAATAGAATTTTTATAAGACATAAGTGTAAATGCATAGTAAACAAAGGAAATAATTAGCCTAAGAGAAACCTTTTTTTCTTTCCTGCAGATATGACAATTGTGATTTAAATCAGGTTTCTTCAACACAAAGTAGTTCATACTTGTGGGCAAAATAAATTCCTGACCTCACCTATTCTTGCAAAACAAGACTATGAATTTTGCACATAAGAATGCTGCATGGCTATTGTGCAGCTCTGGATCATCTCCTGCTCCAGATGAAAATTAACCTCAGGTGCAGTGCTATTCAGAAAAGAGGGTGAACTTTCACCTTTTCCACCCATTGCATATGTCTCATGACAAAATTGAGTGCAATTTTTCAAGCAGTATCCACCTGGAAATAAGGACACTTGGTTACATATGTTCATTATGTAGTAATAAACATTCATGCAGATCAGTCAATACAACTGTGTTCACAATGGTGAACCATTCAAGCCTGTGAACCCAATACAAACAAAATTACAAATTAATTAATAATTTTGCTTCTTCCAAATACACAAAGCACTTCAGGAGCTTTACACCTCCTGCATTGTCAATTCTACCTAACATTTTTCAAAATTCCAGGGGAGCCAAGTCAAGCATTGTTTAACAAAACATTTTAAAAAGTTTGATGGTAAGAATGAAATATTATAATATTTGCAACACATTTTACTGTTTGGAGGAAATACATTTCCTTGCTCATTGAAGACTGTTCACATGCATAGTTACCAGAAAAATCTGATTGCATTGGTCAAGATAATATTTATCCAAAAAAAAGACAGATTTCATCTTGACAGATTAGTTTAGTAAGATAAACACATAAAGTGCTTAAATAGTGTGCAACAAAGCAGATATTTTTCCTTTCAGACTAGGGTTTATAAAAGGTATAGTAAGTATCTTTGAATCTTTGAAAGTTACTGTGTTTTTTCAGTTACAATAAAACATCTGAGGATAATCAGACACCTTTTGGTAATATTGTCTGATTTCTAATTCAGGAGGAGAAGGCAATAGCAATTTACTTTACATGCAACATAAACATTCAGCAAGAAAAAACAACTTTTGCTCTGTGTTGATTTCAAAGATAAGATGAAGGGCACCACTAAGTATATAAATATATAAATATAAATATATAAATATATAAATCTAGAAATGCTAATGGGTTCATCTTATTGCTTAGCCAAATGATTCAGGCTATTCTAATTCCTTGTGAGGTGAGGTAAAATTTGATAAATATGTAAATCTGAGTAAATATTTTTCTTACAGATAGTTCTTAGTTTTGCCCAATAGAGCACAGAATTCACGTCTCTTAATACTGCTTATGATATATATATTATAAGAATCTATTCAGTTGCAGAGTTGGAGCAAGGGAAGTTTTACATTTGGAAAATAAAATAAAGCTTTGTTTCCTACAGTGTAGCAGATTTTGCATCTCCCTTTCTTGTAGCTATTCTGTTGTGGTACAGCATCCTGTCAAGCATTACATGATGTGGCAAAGAATCCTCCCAGTCTGAAAGAAAGAAGGTTCATTAATAGGCTGTTATTTCAAAAGAGTTAATTTCTACAAATGGGTCTGTAGGCACCACTCTGTTTTGGAATTCAGTCTTTGCTGAAGGCGTATGCAACTCCTCTTCAGGGTCCATATTTAAGGCAAGTACCCAGAAAATTCTGTCACCAGGTGAATGATTCTCAGGTGTAGAGTCCATGATGTGGTGGAAACTGAAAGACTAAGAAAAAAAAAATTACTAAGAAAGAAAAAAATATTTTAAAATAAAGTTATTTTAGAATTGCTGTTCCAAGTAATATTATTTTTGTTCTAAATACTTCTGTGTAATAGAAGTATATGTGTACTTCCATGTATACTTCTACATATACTTCTTTGATTGTCTTGATTGATTGCACATCATAGATTTGTGTTTCTACAAGAACTTTTTCAAACACATTTTTGTTTAATTTTAAAGCAGTGAAAATTAGCAAGGTTATTTTTGCAAAGCAGAAAAACAGACACCCTCAGTCCTGACAGAGATTAGAATCTGTAAGGCAGTGAAGGCTTCACAGAGGAATCAGGAGCTACAGTGGGAGGGCAAAGATTAGAATGGCTTTTGATCACAGAAAATGCTGAATTGGAAGGGACCCACTGAGTGGATCTCTGAGTCCAGCTCCAGATTCATCCCCAAAAATCACAATTTAATGGCTCCATAGCCACCTATTTCCAGTACATTATGCAAGGAGAGGAGGAATGCCCTTTGTTAAGTTTCTTGAAGGTATGTCTTGACACCTTTTTTTGTGCTGACCCTATTCCAAAGGTTGAACAAGTCAGTTATAAATAAATTGTGGCAAATTTGAGAACAAAACTGTAGGGCCTTAGCAGACACTCAATCCCGTTGTCTCGTCTTATGGCATGGACCCTCACAAGGATTCTCATGGATCATGTGCAGGACACTGCTGCCTTTGCTGGCAGAATGTAGTGCATCATCTTCATGTAACACACCTACCAACTGCACCAATGTTTAATTTTCAAAATAACAGTGTTGTCCTTTTGTGGCACTCATAGAGGTCAAGTTAACTCATATTATCCCAAATTTTCATGTTGCTTCTGTGTTTCCTGGCTCCAGCAATTTCTTATCAGCAGGGAAAATTCCACACACTAGGTTCTGGAAATAAAGTGCCATTTTCCCACTATGAAAAGCACTTAAAGGCAAGATAAGGCCTGATGAACACAGACGGCTAAGTAAAAAACACAGGAAGAAGAGCTTTCAATTTTTTCACCTGTTGAGGAACTTTCAATCTTTCCCTTACTTAATTTCTTCCTGTACTCCCTGGAAGGAGGGAATAAGAATGAATGAGCTCTTCAGTCCTAATACCATCCAGCCAATGTAGCCTTTCTGAAATCCTCCCACCCACCCTCCCCACCTCAAGATCAAATTAATTATCACCACTAAAGGGATGCTGGCATGCTTGTTGCAAATTATTTTAAGTGGCAAAGCTAAGGGTGCCTTCAGAGAGACAGAAAATGTATGAGGGATGAAAATTTGTAGATATGATGACAATTGCCAGAATTTAATTTCTTAAAAGGATAAGTAACCACAAAATTATCTGTTTGTTTGATTTTGATCCCCCCCGCCCAACTCTTCCTTATCCATTTAACTAATACTTTGCATGCATCTTATTGTTTAATTCTATCCAGAGAAAGGATCTCTTTGATATGTATGAGAAATTATACTAGAATACATTTGGGAAAGAAAATTGAAAACTGATAATAACAATGATAGTAATATCTGTTGGTCTATGAAATAACATACTGTGGGAAGGCCAAAATTTAAAATATAAAAGGTAACGAAAAAGCAAACAATTAACCATACTGTGATTTTTAGGAATTTCAGTGCAATTTATACACTGATTCTCTGCATTTTTGAGCTGGTTTGGACAGCCTAAGAGGATTTCTTTACATTGGCTGCAGTTTAAGCTTCCTCTTTTACAGGTCCAGAAGATCAAGGCTTTTTCATGACAAAGTATTTCAGCAAAAAGGATTATGTTTTGTTGGAATAATTCATGTGTGAGAATAGCAGAGATACTTTATTCAACCATAATTGAAACACACTAAAATTTTTCAATAAATTTTTCCTTTTAACACCAGCTTCTTCTCAGCCCTGCCAGTATCAGCATATGCTTTTGTGTTTTGGTCTGAGCTGATGGTACTTGACACACTTGAGTGTGAACATTTCCATTGAAGGAGACAAGAAGACAGTGTATGGAGAAGTATTGTAAGGTCAGCCTTGCTCTGTGTGCCTGTGTCATGAGCAATCTGCCACAATGCTGCACACAGCTGAACCTATGAATGAAACCACGAATGGACACAACATGAAAACATCTTATGCAGTGTGCCAGGACCTGAGCAGATAATAAGGAGAATTTTGTACAGTGCTGCACATCAATCCTCTTGTCATCCTCCTACTATCTTGCCTAGTTCTGGTCCAATGAACAAGTCTAGAAAGAATAAAAACAAAGCCCAGCTACACTGTTAGCCAAATTATTTGTTCTAGACACATGTTGAAGACACAGTCTAATAACACAGGCCCATTTCAGATAGGCTGACAAGTAATACTGAGACAGTTGTCAATGAAACTTCAGCTTCATTCAGATGACAGATGAAAAAGTCAATACATGCTATTACAAAACCTATAATTTCAGTCTCCACCAAATACGTCTATTCAAGTTCTCTTTATTGCTACAGTTTTTTAAAATAAGACTTAGTTCTGTTTCATATATTCCAAATTACTTACGTTGCCACTTTGAAAACTAGTTAGAAATACACCTCTGTTCATGAACTGCATCACTGCCTCCAACAAGTCCATTCCCAGTCTTGAAACCATATATTTAAACCTAAAGAATGTGGGAATAGACTGAAATCCCTGTAGAGAATCCAGCATTGAGCAGAGTCTGAATTGCGTGTCCCAGCATCAGACTCAAAACATTTCTATGTTTGTCTCATGGAGTCTGTGCTCAGGGTGCTTGATAGTATAGCTGTCATTGAAAATGAAACCTGTGAATTTTTAATGTAAAATAATGCAGTAGTTATCACCCAATTCAGAACTCTTTCATCTTTCACCAACACAATTCACTTTCTTCAATTCCTACAAAAGTATTCTTTGTATAGATCTCAAAGCCTGCAAAATATGTGTCTTGTTTCTGCAGCAATATACAAACTGTTTTTCATCATCATCCTCCCTTTGCAGGAATCTGAGATATGGCTGTACAGGATTTGTGGGCTCCCACTGGAACATGAAAGTCCCCATGAACTGATCCCTTCTTGGTCCTCCCTTTGCCAATCCACAGGCCTGTCAATAACACTGCCATGTAATGGGATCTCAGTCTTTTCTAGAAGCAACAAAATTTAGGAGAAAAGGAGAGACAGTCTTACACTCTATCAGCCTGAGGCAGAATTAAAACCAGAGTTCCATCAACAGTCATGGCCAATCTAACAGACTGGAATCTTCATGACTATGTTCTCAAGAGAAAAAAACATTCTGGCCTATTCTTACAAGGAAAAAATATCTCACAGGCAAATGATATCCAAAATTATAATCAAATGAACTTATTTGATAGAGCTATGAATGCTCCATAGCACAAAAAGAAGTACATGAGTGTGAGGGGACAGGGGAAGATAAATACATAGCACACTCAACAGTGATTTTACAGTTCATATAAATGGGTAATTGACCAGTTGCTTCAGTTCTACTAGAATGCCTTCTGATTTTGCATTAATCTGACCAACTACAATCCTGATAAAGCATGTTCAAGTAACCTGGATTTCATTTTTAGTAGAAACTTGCAATGTAGTTTACCAGCCAGTCCTGTTCAATCAATGACAAGAAGTGAAAGAAATCTTCTAGGATGTTTCTGTCAATCTGCAGGATGAATTTCCATTATTGTTCTCACTGATTTTCCATAATTATGCCCAAATCTTGTTGCCACATTGCTTAAAGCCCATCTGCCACTGGACAAGAGAAAACTTGCATCATATCTCTTTACAGACACAAGACTTGCTGCTAGCCCAGGATCTCACTTTGGTTCTCAGCCTCTTTAATTTTTTGGTGTTTTTTTGGTACAGTTTTTTTTTTTTTTTTTTTTTCAAACTGGAGATAGAAGATTACCTTGGAGATTTGAAATCTCATCAGTTTCCTTTTGGAGACATAGGATTTATATACCCTTCTGGATATCTTTAATGAGTCTTAACTGGAATTCTGACTTCAATATAACTTCAAAATGTCTGCACAAAAACCCCCAAAAGGCATAGAAGAAGTACACCCTTCCTTATCTCTAGACATCCCCACTGCCTCATCTCTTCTCTTCATGACAAACCTTTCTTAGAGTCCCACCAGCACATTAAACTTCGTATGATTGAACTTGAACTTTAACTCTTTTTCCATTCTGTTGATAACTGGCATTGGCACACTTCTCTACAGCAGAAGCTCATGACCACGGATGGGGTTTTGCAGCACAGTGGCCCACAGGGTGTGTAAACACAACTGATCTGCTGACATCACATGGAAGTTGAACTATCAGTAGATACTTCTCTGAGCAGAGTCTAAAATAACTATTCCTTGACAAGAAAGGTCAGCATCTTTATAACACAGTTACAAAGTGAATCATTACTTTTAGGTGGCAAAGGGACCAATTAACTTGCTGAGGAAACTAGCAGGACTGTCAAGTACTGCCTGATAGCTGATGAAGTAAAAAATTACCTCACATTGCCTCTGACTGTCCCTAAACCTCTCATCCATTGCAATGGTTCAGAAAAGATCCTGCCCTACTGCTCTTTCTGTCCCTTGCCAGAGCAATCCTGTCACCTCACAGAGAGATGCCCATTTCCCTGAGGAAAGGCAATGCTCTTTGTGTCACCAATAAGGTCTCCACACAACACAAGGGCCATGAGGGGACACCCCCAGACATCACAGCATGGGAGACAGAAGCAGAAATGGGAACCCTTACCATAGAAAGAGTTCATTCCACAGTTTCCCCTCCCTTTCTCTCACTCTCATCCTCTATGTATTCATCCCAGAATTAATTTACTATAATTGTGGTAAACTATTTGAATGATGGAGCTACTCAGATTGTGAAGGGATTATGTACTTGTTTTCAATCTTTTTGTGGGGAAAAAGAGCTGAGTTTTTAACATAGTAATGAGTTGTTTTCAGACCATAGTAAACCTCATGATAAACTCCAATTTCTTATCTAAAAAACACCAGAAAATCAACACTGCTAAGACCCAGAATGTCATGCAGGCATCTTCCATTTAGCACCTTCAAATAAGCAGAGGTATGTGAATTACAGATAAGAAGCAGAAACAAAGTCAGGTAGTGTTTGCATCATCCTGACCAGTGGCACACAGATACCATTGGAACTCACACATGCCACTGAATTAAGTTCAGCCCCTTGGTGCTCAAGAAAGCTTTGCTACAGATGGCAGGTGTCATCAACCTTTTGCACATGAATACGGTAAGAACCAACTGGGCTCCCTTGGTTCTGCACAGCTGAACCAATCCAGGTTTTCAGCCTGCTCACCTACCTCCTACACTTCAACCCCCAAAACTTTTATGATGTTTCAGATTGGCTAGCCACAAATGTGTGACACTGGTGGCCATTACTTGCTTTTGAAATGTCAGGTTGGAAGGTAACAGAAAGCCCATCAGTCTGTTGTGGTAATCTGATAATTTGATCGATGCCATACAGGTTCTGGTCTGCTCTTGTGCTGCTCTTATGAAACCATCGCCATGTTCCACATATTGTCTCCTAAGCAAATGTACAACAATGGTGTAACCTCTCCAATGTAAAAGGTGCTTAGAGTGCAAAGAGAATAATATCTATTTCAAAATTCATTTATTTCATTTTTTGAGAATAAATATGATTTAAATTATCAGTTTCTTGTACTTCTAAAATAATTTTAAATGAAGCATGTAGAATTTTTGTGAAGTATGCAGAAGGAGAAAAGCTGTCTTTTATTTAGGAAATCAATATCAAGATCAGGTGGCAGTTTCAGTACTAAAATATCAAACCAAACCTTTCTCCTGAATTGAATTTTGGTTATCTGAATGTACCATGAAGAAACAAGCCTGGATTGTCTCTGCAGGATACTCAGCAGAAAGGGATTGATTTCAGCAACTGTTAGAAAGTAACTTATATTTGATCAATGTTTAGATGTTCTTTGTGGTCAGTGGAATGAAGTAGTTCTTTGGAAGCTCAGCTCATCTGACCTGTTGTCATGGGTTGGTGCTGGCACACTGCCAGTGCACCCATGAAAATGTGTTTTTCTCAAATGGCTACTGTGAAATGTGACCAGAGACAGAGCAGAGCAAGCTCAAGCTTAGAAATAAAGAAAAAAAAAAAAAAACACCTTATTAGCCTACACTTTAATAAAAGAAACACAGGAAACAGAATGAAAACCTTCCAAAACATTGCTCCACCTCCCATCTAATTTCCACCAAAGCAAAGTGAGACAAAACCTTGGACCCCCAATCAAGTTACCACCTCTCACATAATCAATTCTCAGTCCATCAGGGGAGAGGGGAGTCTCTCTCGTACCATAGTCTTCCAAAGGAAACACAGTTGAAACCTCTAATATTTCCTTGTCACACATGGCACCGCCTGGAGAAAATCTGCCAATGTGACATCCTCCTTCCATGTACAGTACTCTCACCATTGTGCATGGACCATGACTGCTCATAGGGTTTCTTTAAGGCTCCTTTGCCAAGTACCAAAAACAACAAGAACAACAGTTTCTCATTTTGGGAAAACAGCACCACCCCCCCCCCCCCCGCCCCCCCAATTTTCTGCTCCCCTGGGGCTGAAGATCTTGAGAACAGAGATCTTCATCTTTCCTGAAGACAGAGGACACCACCACACCCTCCTCATCTTTCTCTCTTCACTCCATTCCTGCAGATGACGTCACTGCAGCAGGTCATGCTCAGTCCTGCACTGGCAATCACTGAAGCAGGTTACTCTCACTCCTGTCACTTTCTTTGCTGAAGCCATTTCATCCCCCTAAATGCAGTCTTCTGTGTTACAGGAAACTTGATCCAGTCTATGGCTACACAAGAAAAAGTCCAGTCAAAAGTCACTCCATCACTTCCTCCTGTCCTGGGTTGTAAGATAAGCTTGTATTCTATTTGCCATCTGTTGAAGGCAAACCTGTTGGGCAGGTTTGTTATCTTTTCCAAGAACCGGTTTTGCTCCTAAGAGGTAATGGTTTGTTAGTGGGCCATTGACTGATTCAATGCAGGGCTGGTAACGTAACACCATCCTATTGTGAGATGTTCCACCCAGAGGGGGAAGCCAAGCACTCTTTTATTGGATATAAGGGGGTACCTTTTTGGGGACAGAGCAGCTCTTTACTTTGGGAGATTGCCAGAGAAGCAGCTCTCTTCGGCGGCACTCGCAGCGAAGCAGCCGGAGCGCGCTGAGGCGACGGCGGCGGAGCTCGGAGGCAACCCCGGCGCAGAGGAAGACCGGCCCCACTGCCACCAGATCTTCAGAGGAAAACTATACCCTTCTAAAGATCACCACTACAGCTGCAATTCATCAACCACTGCAAGGGGAGCAATCATCCCAGCAGGACTGCTACTGGCACCCCAAATCCTCAGGTTGTGGACTTTTTCACTGGTTTTGTTTCTACCGATTGCATTTGCCTTTTTAAATTGTTGTCTAGTTTTCTCCTAGTAAAGAATTGTTACTCCCATTCCCATATCTTTGCCTGAGAGCCTTTTGATTTAAAACTCCTAGTAATTCGGAGGGAGGGGGTTTACCTTCTCTATTGCACAGGAGGCTTTAGCCCTCCTTCGCAGATTCCTGTCTTGTCAAACCAAGACAGATTTTGGCGCCCAAAGTGGGGCTCGAGGGCATTGAGAGGGAAAAAGGATTAACAGTTCTTAAGTAATTTGTTTTTTTTGTTGTGTGTAAAAACATCTTAAGCATCACCATGTGGTCTAGTTTACCTTGGTTTGGGTGGCATGTGATCATAGCTATACTTTTCCCATTTGCAGACCCTTATCTAAAAATGGGTCCTATAACTAAGGCTAGGGTGTCTGTTATCAAGTTTCGCTTCTGGGTTAATTGGGTGAGGAATTCATGGATCTTTAATTTCCTCTGGAAGGCAGGTACATGGATTCATAGCTATCACACATTAACTGTATGTTTTTGGGGTTACTTTAATAACGGTACCTACTGTGAGGAAATAGCACCTGGGCAAACTTTCTCCCAACCTTTTAACCATCTTTTTGGGTCTGCTCCACCAGTTCTCAAAGGGTTAAGATCCTTTCTAAGTGCTAATGATACCATACAATGGGTGGTGTTGCTGATAGTCCTGTTATATTTAGCATTCAGAGATAAGGGAAGATTAACCTGGATAACTACCCTCACACCTACACCACAGACTCGAGATGCTGCTGCTCCAGAGCCTGACCCTGCCCCACAGCCCACCTCAGAAATGAACCGCCCAGATTGGGTGAGGGTTCTGGTTAAGGAGATACGAGAGATGCTGAAGGAGAGAAACCGGCCCTTTGCCTTGAGGAGGGACAGTCTAATAGTACAGCTGTGGAACCCACAGATGTTACAACTGTCCAGGTTCCAGCTGAACCACAAAGGCAGTCAGGGTCAGCAGCAGTTGCCCCGGTAGAAACAAGGAAGTCTAAGGTGAAAGCAGAGCACCCTGCAGATAGGGACAGGAATGGAGGAACCTCACAACCCACAGGGGACCCAGAGATTGCTATCATCACCGAGTCCCTGACGTACGAAAGTCTTCGTAATCTGCATAAAGACATTGTGCGACGAGGGCGTGAGGCTTATGCTACCTGGCTACTCCGGGTTTGGGATCTTATGGGTACAGGCGTGCAGCTGGACGGTGGTGAGGCAAGGAACTTGGGACCCTTGACCCAGGACTCAGGTATAAATCAGGTTTTTGTAAGGGAACCAGGGTCCCTTTCTCTCTGGGAGCGGCTCTTAATGAGTGTCAGGGAGAGGTTTGTCCACAGAGAGAGAATGCAAGAGCACCATCATAGAATGCGCTGGAAGACCCTCGAGGAAGGGATCCAACAGCTGAGGGAAGTGGCAGTATTGGAGGTACTCTTTGGGAGGGATGGACGACACAATAATGACCCCGACAAGGTCAGGTGTACGGGACAAATGCTGTGGAGTCTAGCAAATCTGGGGCCATCTCAATACACCACCTTCATTGCAACAATCAATGCTGACGCTCACCGAGAGACAGTGGGTTCTGTTGCCAACAAACTTAAGAATTATGAGAGTATGATTAATGGCCCAATGCAGGCTCATATCTCAGCCGTGATTAAGGAGTTTAAAGAGGAGATGAGGGAGGAGATAAGGAAGGTTAATACAGCACCCATGGGAGTCACAGGCCCCAGAATCAGCGCCCAACAATCCCCAGCTAGAGAGAGAGGGTACACCCCAAGGGCTAATCTGTGGTTCTTCCTGCGTGACCATGGGGAAGACATGGGGAGGTGGGATGGGAAACCCACTTCTGTCCTGGCAGCACGGGTCCGTCAACTTAAGGAGGGAAACTCTAACCGGGGGAGTTCCACCAAAGTGAAGGTAGCCTCAACCTCCCGTGACCAAGCTTGTGGGTACGATCTGTCAGACCCCCTTGAAGGGACCTCTAGTATGTATGCCCAGGAAAGGAATGATAACCAGTGTTAGAGGGGCCCTGTCTCTAGCCAGGGAGAGGCACGGGAAAACCAGATCTTCTGGACAGTATGGATCCGATGGCCTGGCACGTCAGAGCCACAAAAATATGATGCTTTAGTTGATACTGGTGCACAGTGTACTCTGATACCATCGGGACATGTGGGGGCAGAGCCTGTTTCCATTGCTGGTGTGACAGGGGGATCACAACAATTGACTCTGGTGGAAGCCGAGGTGAGCCTGACTGGGAAGGAGTGGAAGAAACATCCTATAGTGACTGGCCCAGATGCTCCGTGTATCCTAGGCATAGACTTCCTCCGGAACGGATATTACAAAGACCCAAAGGGACTCAGGAGGGCTTTTGGAATAGCCGCTGTAGAGGCAGAAGACATTAAGCAATTGAATGCCTTGCCTGGACTGTCAGAAAACCCCTCTGCAGTAGGACTCCTAAGGGTGGAAGAGCAACGAGTGCCAATTGCAACCTCGACAGTGCACCGCCGGCAGTATTGGACGGATCGAGATGCCGTGATCCCCATCCACAAAATGATTCGGGAGCTGGAGAGCCAAGGGGTGGTCAGCAAAACCCACTCACCCTTCAACAGCCCCATCTGGCCTGTGCGCAAATCTGACAAAGAATGGAGATTGACTGTGGACTATCGTGGCTTAAATGAAGTGACTCCGCCACTGAGTGCTGCTGTACCGGATATGCTGGAACTCCAGTACGAGCTGGAGTCCAAGGCAGCAAAGTGGTATGCCACCATTGATATTGCTAATGTGTTTTTCTTCATTCCTCTGGCAGCAGAATGCAGGCCTCAGTTTGCTTTCACCTGGAGGGGCATGCAGTACACCTGGAACTGACTACCCCAGGGGTGGAAACAGAGCCCCACCATCTGCCATGGACTGATCCAGGCTGCACTAGAAAAGGGTGAGGCTCCAGAACACCTGCAATACATTGATGACATCATTGTGTGGGGGAGCACAGCGGCAGAAGTGTTTGAGAAAGGTGAGAGGATCATCCAGATACTACTAGAAGCTGGCTTCGCCATCAAGAAGAGCAAAGTCAAGGGACCTGCCCGAGAGATCCAGTTCCTGGGAGTGAAATGGCAAGATGGACGGCGCCAGATTCCCACTGAGGTCATCAACAAGATCACAGCTATGTCCCCACCAACCAGCAAAAAGGAAACACAAGCTTTCCTGTGTGCCATAGGTTTCTGGAGAATGCAC
Source organism: Lonchura striata (assembly GCF_050655825.1). Classification (NCBI taxonomy): domain Eukaryota; kingdom Metazoa; phylum Chordata; class Aves; order Passeriformes; family Estrildidae; genus Lonchura; species Lonchura striata. The sequence continues at coordinate 36,079,257 of NC_140740.1, forward strand.
ATTCCTGAGTATAGCCAGATTGTGAGCCCTCTTTATCTGGTTACCCGAAAGAAGAATGATTTCCACTGGGGCCCTGAGCAGCAACAAGCCTTCACCCAGATCAAGCAGGAGATCGCTCATGCTGTAGCCCTTGGCCCAGTCAGAACGGGACCAGAGGTCAAGAATGTGTTCTACTCTGCAGCCGGGAACCATGGGTTGTCCTGGAGCCTTTGGCAGAAAGTGCCTGGGGAGACTCGAGGCTGACCACTGGGATTCTGGAGCCGAAGTTACAGAGGGTCTGAAGCCAACTACACTCCTACAGAGAAGGAAATCTTGGCTGCCTTTGAAGGAGTTCAAGCTGCCTCTGAGGTAATTGGCACAGAAACACAACTCCTCCTGGCACCCCGACTACCGATGCTGGGGTGGATGTTTAAAGGAAAGGTTCCTACTACCCACCATGCCACTGACGCCACATGGAGCAAATGGATTGCCCTCATCACTCAACGCACCCGTATTGGAAACCTGAATCGCCCTGGGATTTTGGAGATAATTACGAACTGGCCAGAAGGTGAAAACTTTGGTCTCACTGATGATGAGGAGCAGGTACAAGTGGCAAGGGCTGAAGAAGCTCCACCATACAACCAACTACCAGCAGAGGAGACCTGCTACGCTCTTTTCACTGACGGTTCCTGTCGCATTGTAGGGATGAACCGGAAGTGGAAAGCAGCCGTATGGAGCCCCACACGCCAAGTTGCACAAGCTACCGAAGGAGAAGTTGGATCAAGCCAACTCGCTGAGCTCAAGGCCGTTCAGCTGGCTCTGGACATTGCTGAAAGGGAGAAGTGGCCAAAGCTCTACCTTTATACTGATTCATGGATGGTAGCCAATGCTCTGTGGGGCTGGCTGGGAAGGTGGAGGAAGGCCAACTGGCAACGTAGAGGAAAGCCAATCTGGGCTGCTGGTATATGGAAAGACATTGCCTCTCGGGTGGAAAAGCTGACGGTGAAAGTCCGTCATGTAGATGCCCATGTCCCCAAAAGTCGGGCTAATGAGGAGCACCGAAACAACGAGCAGGTAGATCAGGCAGCAAAAATAGAGGTGTCAAAGATAGACTTAGATTGGCACCATAAGGGGGAGTTGTTCCTGGCTCGATGGGCTCATGATGCCTGAGGTCATCAGGGCAGAGATGCCACCTACAAGTGGGCACGAGACCGAGGGGTGGATCTAACCATGGACAGTGTTTCCCAGGTTATCCATGACTGTGAGACGTGTGCTGCCATCAAACAGGCCAAGAGAGTGAAGCTCCTATGGTATGGTGGGCAGTGGTCCAAGTACAAGTATCGGGAGGCCTGGCAGATTGACTATATCACACTGCCCCAGACACGCCAAGGCAAGCGCTACGTGCTGACCATGGTGGAAGCCACCACTGGATGGCTGGAGACTTTCCCTGTACCTCATGCCACTGCCCGGAACACCATCTTAGGCTTGGAAAAGCAAGTCCTGTGGAGACACGGCACCCCTGAGAGAATTGAGTCTGACAACGGCACCCATTTCAAGAACAGCCTTATCAACATCTGGGCCAGAGAACATGGTATCGAATGGATATATCATATTCCCTATCATGCTCCAGCTGCCGGCAAAGTTGAACGGTGCAACGGACTCCTTAAGACTACCCTAAAGGCACTTGGTGGGGGAACATTTAGAAACTGGGAAATTAACCTGGCAAAAGCAACCTGGATGGTCAACACCCGAGGGTCTGTCAATCGAGCTGGCCCTGCCCAGTCAGAACCCTTACATGCAGTAGATGGAGATAAGGTCCCTGTAGTACATATGAAAGGTATTTTAGGGAAAATTGTTTGGATTAATCCCACCTCAGGCAAAGACCAACCCATTCGTGGGATTGTCTTTGCTCAAGGACCTGGTTACACTTGGTGGGTAATACAGAAAGATGGGGAGACCCGCTGTGTACCACAGGGAAACTTGGTCTTAAGAGAGAACTAGGTGTAAGATTTCATGGTGTGCAGATGGAAATAGAATAAGGGGTGGATAATGTCCTGGGTTGTAAGATAAGCTTGTATTCTATTTGCCATCTGTTGAAGGTTGGGCAGGTTTGTTATCTTTTCCAAGAACCGGTTTTTCTCCTAAGAGGTAATGGTTTGTTAGTGGGCCATTGACTGATTCAATGCAGGGCTGGTAACGTAACACCATCCTATTGTGAGATGTTCCACCCAGAGGGGGAAGCCAAGCACTCTTTTATTGGATATAAGGGGGTACCTTTTTGGGGACAGAGCAGCTCTTTACTTTGGGGGATTGCCAGAGAAGCAGCTCTCTTCGGCGGCACTCGCAGCGAAGCAGCCGGAGCGCGCTGAGGCGACGGCGGCGGAGCTCGGAGGCAACCCCGGCGCAGAGGAAGACCGGCCCCACTGCCACCAGATCTTCAGAGGAAAACTATACCCTTCTAAAGATCACCACTACAGCTGCAATTCATCAACCACTGCAAGGGGAGCAATCGTCCCAGCAGGACTGCTACTGGCACCCCAAATCCTCAGGTTGTGGACTTTTTCATTGGTTTTGTTTGTACCGATTGCATTTGCCTTTTTAAATTGTTGTCTAGTTTTCTCCTAGTAAAGAATTGTTACTCCCATTCCCATATCTTTGCCTGAGAGCCTTTTGATTTAAAACTCCTAGTAATTCGGAGGGAGGGGGTTTACCTTCTCCATTGCACAGGAGGCTTTAGCCCTCCTTCGCAGATTCCTGTCTTGTCGAACCTAGACACCTCCCACCTAGGATTCTTTCTTATCTTCTTCTAACATCTCAGGCCCCAGGCTGTCTCTCTTCTCTTTCAGATCAAGGAGGATTAATGTCTTGCAAAGTTTTCTTTGTCCACAAAGGGGTTAAAATCTTGTCCTCCATTGCCTTCAGGATGCCTCAAATATCACAGCAGGGCGCCCAGGACTCCCACAGCTGGGCATCTTCCCCACCTCACCCGGACTTTTCTTTCTCCTCTGCTGGTGTACTTCCAGCACATGATATCAAATTTCCAGGTGGCACAGTGTCTCTCTCTGTCTCTCTATCTCTCCTTCCCTCCCCTTCCCGCCCCCCCACCCCACCCAGGGCTGGGGGGAAACAAAAGACAGCTCAGTGTTTCTCCACCCTTCTGTCCTGCAGGGGCTAACCTGGTTCCATTCCCTTCACCCCCTTCTCTGTCCAGAGCTCTTGGCCTACCTGAGCCTAGGCTGCATATCTTCCCCCACCACACCCAGCCTATGGCTAGGCAGGGAAAGTCTAAACTTTTCACTGTCCTGAACAAAACAGAGAAGTCCTCTGGGAGTTCTCTGCTTTTAAACCCCTGTGTCCTCAGAGGCGTGTCCATAACTTCAGTGGTTACACCAGGTGTCAATATTCAAATATGACCACTGATTGGTTCGACTATAACTTCCCGAGAAAACTCCCTTGTCAACCTACCACACCTGTTTAAAACAGTCATTATTTGAAGGGGGGAACTTATACTGAGGGGGACATAATTTTTCTGAATCTCAAAGGAAACTGTACTATGGAGGTGGAGCAAAATGGGCTTTCTGCCATTAATCACTGAGTAAAATTCTGAGTCTTATAGAATTCCCCAGTCTTCAGCTGCAAAAAAAAAGAACTTAATTTCAACTGCCACAGCTGCACTCCCTCAAACTCACTACAAGATCAGTTGGCCAGGAGGAATGTTATGTGTTGCTCCTTCCACAAGAAATTGTGCCTTGCCTGCTGCCAAGTCTTGCACTACAGTGGAGCACAAGTAATGGAAAGCCTGCTTTGCGTACTTGCTCAGGACTGAGGGGAGAGTTTCTGAAGAGCTGCAGAAGTAAAACTTCTGATCTTCTGTGTTTTTGACACTGACTTTGAGCATCATAATGGGAATGGTATTTTGTGTGTATTCATCCATCTCTGGAAAAGGCACAGAGCAGGCAACCAGATTAACTGAAGGGGTGGCAGGGCTTCCAGCCACAAGGTGTTTTCAGGAGAGCATAGCAACGCTAGGTGCCAGAACTCACTATTGGACAATACCTTGACAAGAAGGGGTTCTGCTTGTTCAGAAGAGTGCTCAGTCTTAACCTCAAGTCCTCAAAATTACAACTGTCATCTCACCATGTTAGGGCCCTACTATTTCTGCCATTTGGAAAGAGATGCCAGAATGTTGTTTTTCTCAAAGACTGATTAGCTTTTCTTGACAGATTACTTTTCATTAAATTAAATCATGCCCCAATTAATTGATCTGTTAGCAGACATTCTTAATTTAGCAAATGCTGAGGAGAATGCTAAAATTACCATTCTATTTCTGACATAAGCACCACTGAAATCTGGTTATTGATAGCTTTGCTGTTTTCTCTGATGGCCTGAAAAGCTTTTAAGTCTAAATTCTGTAACCATGTTCATCTTTGGAAATTACTTTTGTGAAACCACACATTGAGTTCTTGCTGAGAAATCTCATTTTAGTTATTTTAAACACAATTTATAATGCATAAAGTAAATTAACTTTTGCAGATAAACCAGCATATTTTTTCTTCAGTTTTTATCTCTTTGTAATATATACTTGACCTTGAAAATGGCAGTGTCTGTAGGGTACTGCAGCCTAAGAACAAAGAAATATTTTCCATTCCATCACTATGGTTACACTTTCTTCTATCCCCAGCACTGAGCTGTCTGGAAATATTTAATACAGAGTCCTCAGGAGGGCAAGAAAACTTCATTTAATATAATTTAGCTCTGATTACATAAACCCACATATTCACAAACACACATAGCAGAGCCCTAGCTATAGCAAATAACTGTGTTCTCTTAACAATTGCATATTAGAAATGAACAACAATACAGATTGCAGTATCATGGACCTCCATCTTTCACAGGCAGTTTTTCCCCATCACACATGCTCATGTCTGCTTGTCTCAAGTGTTTCAGCCAAAATACAATGCAAGCACCAAGGTTTCCTATGGGCTTAGCTCAATGTTAGCTTCATGGACACCTTCACTACCTGCGAAGACACACAATGATGAAGACAGACTAGAACCAAGCCCCTTTGATCACTGTAAATTTGCTTTGGAAATAATTTTGAAATGTCCTTTAATGCATATCTTTATTCTGATCAATCAAAGCAAGCCATGGACCCAAGAAAATGGAATTCTTCTTGAGAAAAGGAAGAATCTTCATGCTGATGGTTCTGCACTCTTTCAAATAACTTTATCACCTCATTGGCAACTGAGTGCTGTGGGTCAAAATTGTTCTGTTTTTCTCTTTTCCTACTATGCCAGTTTGGTTTTTGCCCTTTTTTCTTTTACATGTTCTCTTTATTCTTTGCAGATATATTTGTAGCTCTGTAGCCTATTATTGTATTCTAGCTAGTTTTCCTAGTGATTTTCTATGCCCTTTCCCTAAACAGGAAGAAAAACCAATTTCCAGAGCTCCAAGCCCAAGGAGGTACAAGGCTCCAGTGCTATCTTGGTTCATCCTGGATACCAATGTTGAAGACCAACTCTTCAAGACACATTTTCATTACAAAGCATAGCTAGTGCCAAGATGGGGGCTCAGAGGAGGAGCTTGACCTGGGTTGAGGGAGGAACTGCATCACCATTTGTCCTCCTAAGTGGTGCTTTTTTGTCAATTATGCTGTTTTGCCAAACTTATAAGAACTGTATTCATGCTGTGTGAATGGGCCTTTGTGGACATTCTCCATGACAGCCCCTGGAGGTCTCCAAATAAAGATCCACTTTTGTATTACCGCCTATACTAAAATAACCTTGAGTTTCACTTCTAGGTTGAAAAGGCAACAGTTAGGCAGAATCACTACATTTGACACTTCTGACACTTTTTTTTTTCAATAGAAATCCTGACTTCTGGTGGCTAGAACATATCTTGTGTTTATGCCGTATTTGTGCAATGTCCTGTAACAGGAATATCTCCTCACTAAGAAAGAAAGTTCACCAAAGCCCCATTGATTAGTGTCACAATTTACAAAATTCTATCTCTCATGTGAGCTCAACTCATCAGAGACTTCATTCAGATCTAGGGAGAGTTGCTAGGAAATAAGAACCTGAAGAAATAGAAATTGATTTCCAGATTTCAATTCAGTAAAGACTTCTTGTTCCTAAAAAGATTAAGCACATGTTGAACTCAAAGCAGGGCATCATAATTGATAATCCTTAGCTCTATGTCATGGTCTTTAAAGTTCATGTCTTTCTTTGATAGCTTCCTTTTTTTCTGTATTGTTACAGAGCAAAAATATGCATACCTCATGAAGATCTAAACAAATATTTCAATGGGCTTTTCTTTTCAGAATTTAAAAAGAAAAGAAATAGACATGTTTAAAAAATTATCTTCACCAAAACCATGCTTTATAAAAAATTAATATTTGTCAGAAATAAAGCACACAACACTTCATTTTAAAGTGATATTTCTCATGAAAACTTTCTTGACAAGTAGCTATCATTAAATTATTTTCAACCAGCTCCCCTAGAGTTCTCATGTTACAAAAATTTGATATAATGTTTCTTATTTTATTCAGTCCCTGCTAAATACATTTTTTCCTAGCCTACAGATTCCCACTGTGTTCTCTTTCACACTGCCACCCTTGTAGCTATCGCTTGCTCCGTCACAGGGATCGTCTACGCCGGCTAGCTTATCCCCTTTGAGTGACTGGAGGGAGCTACGAGTGTGGCTGCCCCCAGCTCCTGTCTCAGAGCGCTGGGTGGCAGTGATTGCCTTGGCGTGGGTCACGAAGGCACAGCAAAGCTATGATGACCCAAAGCAAAGGAATAGGGAGCGGACACCTGTATGAGGTCTGCAGAGCCTTTATTCTCCCAAACCGGGACAGTGACAGATGTCATTCAACCTGAGGTCTGACAGGGGATTATAAAGGGTGTGGGTGTGAGGGGGATGAACACAGAACATCCAATAGGAAGGGATTACATCAGTGCAGGGGGCCAATGAGGAGAATTTAGGGAGGGAAAAGGCTTCCAGGGACCAATACTAATAAGAACAGGGATGACTGACACTGAACATTCTAGAAGAAAATGGGGGTGGTTTTAGGGATTGACAGGGAGAGGGGGCAGTACAACTTGGACTGACAGGGGTATTTTTAGGTACAGAGGGAGATTGACAACCCTGTGGCGGGAAAACTTTGTGATCAGCAAATGGGGAAAAACCTTTCTAGGGAGGAATAGGGGACACATGGAACATACCAACATGACCTATCTAACAACTAATTTCTAACTTAATTACCAAAAACCTTATAAATCCTTGTGAAACTGTCACACCACCACAACCCTCATCTTGTTTTGGGTGCTGATTTTTCTTATTTTTATCAAACACAAGTATTCTGAAGCACTACTTTTTTTGCTCTGTAATGCAACCAGAGAGTAACTGTTTTACGTAAAAGCCGACTGGTCAGCCACCCCAGAAAACTAATGCCCAGTCAAGGTAGTTTGCCTCTGCAACAGCCTTTCACCAGCCCCAGCTGAGCCCCATGCTACCTGAGCCTTCACAGACTGCTTTCAAATAATTGTCCTGGAAAGAAGTTTTTAAACCATGACATTCTGAAAAATAGGAAACATGATGACCTTGCTGACACCTATGAAGTATGAAAAACTGTACCAGCCAAATAAACTATTTTAGAGCCATAAAAGCAACTTACTGCCCCTCTCTAGTTACTGTCTGGCAGGTTTCCAGCCCATTCCTCTACTACTGACAAACTGTCATTTATCTGAGTTTTTTTTGGTTGTTTTTTTGGTTTTGTTTGGGGGGGTTTTGTGCTTTTCAAAAAATTTTCAATACTCATAGTTTTGAAATTATCTTCAGATAATGCATGTGGGATGTGGGTGAGAATAATCTAGGGAAAAGTGGTAATAGCAATTAACAGTATGGGGAGATCTTTAGAAAAATGTCATTCTTTTCAAGAAGAGTTGTAACACTATTTTCTGTCAACACAATTTTCTTTCTCATAGGTAACACATAAATAAGAATATGTTTTAGGATCATCCACAGTGACAAATTAGCACATCTCTAGCAAATATTTTCCATGTTTTCCTTATTTAGTTAGGCATTTGAACTTTGATTCTTACTTCATCTCTGTACATTTCCTTACAGGAATATGAATCCACGGGTTATATTTTCTGAGAGACATAAAAATTACTTTTTGCAATATAAATTTCTGGTCTTGAACAAATATCTATGCATATATAGATACGTATATGAAGTTCACATAGTGAATTGGTGTATCGATCAGAACTACACACACCTGACCTCAGAAATTATAATTTTAAGATTGCTTTCTATTGTTTGTATCTTGGCCTGGAGTCTTCCATGTTGGGGATTTCCTTCAGGCTGAATAGTTTTGGAAAGTTTAAATGTTTCACACAGTTCTGAGAAAGAGGTAAAGGAAAAAATTAGTGCTTCCATTTAAAAAAATAAAAAAGAAAATCTCTCTATAACTCATCCTTGAACAGAGAGCATTATCTTTTTATGCTTTGAAGAAAAGATGCACAGTTTTGAAAGGGAGTTAAGTTTTTGGACAAGAATATGGTCTTTATTGCCACCATACCTTTGAAAAAATAGCTGTTCCCACTTGTTCAGCCCAGATATGCCCAGCAGTAGGTATAGCTGTTTTCTTCACAAATACCCAAATATTTACATCTTATTCATGATCACAGTTTTGTGCTTGCAGAGCCTCAATGGACTCACATCCAATCCTGAGACAAGAGCAGGGAACTTATTACTTCTTGGAATGGCCACCCTGAAAAAATGTGGGCCTCATCTTAATTAAGCAAGGAACATGACTTGTGCAAAAATGCGAAAGACAACAAATTGCAATAAAATGCTGGAAAACCAAGTTAGGCAGGAATGAGCAAGAAGCTGAACAAAGAAAAAAAGGCTAGAGTTTGGTCTGATTAGGGACAGAAGAGCCATTTTTCAGTCCCTGTGAATTGAAAAGGCCTTTGCAATGCTGTAATTAAAGAATTCACAGTATCTTTATGTAAAACAGAAACAGGAACAAATTAAAATTGCTCAACTGTCACTATATTTGCAATTATGTATTGATAATCAGCTTGAATATTTTGACCTCTTTATTGTGAATATACATTTACATATCTGTAAATGCCTCTAATTAGTTAAAAATAAATCCAATGCTGAAATTTTGATGCAATTGAAAATTATTGTATATTTGCCTTAAACTTCAGCTCACTCCACAGAATTTTGATGAGTAGCACATCTCATATTAACCTATTATTCAGGAATTTTGGGCTAAAGGTGTCTTTATTATTTCATTAGGCTTCCAGTGGTGTGACAGAATTCATAGCAACACAAAAAAAGTTTGTTCTCTTAAAAAACTATCAGTAATCAAGTGGTTTCTGAAAAAACAGAGGTACATATTTCAATCTCTATAAACATCATAAATCATAAAGAGGAGATGAAGGAACAGCACCCTGTCACAAAAAAAACCCCACTTACAGCTGATGCCTTTAAAGAAAAAAAAAAGTTCTCATTAGGTGTATTATTATCGATAAGAAAATCCCAAAAACTGCACACGAAAAAAATAAACCCCCATCAAAACCCAATCCTCACAAAACCCCCACTGCAATTCTTCCAGTGCAAGTAACAATATTTTTGGTGTTTACATGCTTCATGATTTAAAATATGAAGCAAGAGTCCTGCAGCACAGCAAAAAACAACTTTGCAGCACTGTAAATGCAAATGTAGAGATAAAAAATTATCCTTTTATTGGAACTACTAGGTGATCCTTCAAGCCTTTGAGCAGGTTGAAGACAGAAAAAAAACCAAACCAAAACAAAACGAAAAAACCCCAGAGACTAGCTATTTTTTTGGTAGAAGTCATCAGCTGAAAAAGACCAAAAATTATTTGATGTTGTAGAGGTTAATGGCTTGTCTCTGGTCCGCAGCTGTGCAAATACTGGGATTTCTGTATTGCTTCATTTCATGCTATGAAAAAAATCCAAGAATTTAAACCATCTAGATATGCCTACTTCCAATGAAAACAGGTAACTCTGAAGACTGGAAAGCCTAGTTTCAACAGAAATACTTCAGAAAAACATATTTTTCCCCTGAGATTCCAGGCCACTCTGAATTCACTTTGTTGTTTAGGCAGATAAATGAGGATGTTTCAGCCATCTTCAGTGGTCCTCTATCACTTAATTTGGGTCCTTTAAGGGAAGCCTGAATTTGAAAGGAGAAAAATTAAGAAGAAATTAAGTTTGCTTCTTAATAATTTTATTCATAAGTGGAGGGACAGAATTCCATCACCAACACAGGATGAGCAGCATATAGCTTTTTAAGGTTCTCAGTGGAAAAATTACAAGGCTAAATCCTTCCAGAGAAGGCACAAGAAAGAGAAAGAACTGGCTGGTGGGTATTTCTACAGGAATAGTTTCCATTAATTGCCTTTTGAGAAAGCAGGGGCTTATTTGCTTTTCAGGAAAAGATATTATAAATGCCATAAACTTGTTTTCTTTTCTTAGTAAGTTTAGCTATCCTGTTGAGTAGGAATATGCTGAGGTGTGTGGGAACCCCAGCCTTATTCTGGGTTACCATGTGGTGGTGAAATTTCTCCTCCAACCCAGGATTCCAAAGAAAAACTCCGCAGGATTTAGCTGTTCGGTCTCAAGGCAGTTTATTGCTAGTTATCTAACAGATTATGTTCGTGGGCTGTGGCTGTTTGATCAGCGGCCTGGGTAGAGGCACACACACACACTGACATCCTCTCTATCTGCTGTCTTCTTCGTCTCTCCCCCTGCCCAGGGCTGCTGCTATCTTTTATATGATATATTACGTATTACATGTTTATAGTTTTCCCCCAATACCTGCTACCTATATTACAAAGTGCTTTTCTACTCTAAACCAATCTGTGAGTGCCAACATCACCAAGAACATGGAAGCAAGGAAAAGGAAAGAGGAAGAACAGGATCAGCCCACTTTCCTCCATCTTAGAACTTCTGACCCCCATGTACAAAGTAAAACCCCCCCTGTACATGTGCTAAACCCCCCCTGTACAATACTAAAAAAATTTCCCCTCTGTTTTGCAACTACTTTTACTATACCATCTAACCCTTTGTGACTGCTTTTTCCACCTCCAAAATTGGTAACTCATTCCATGGCTCAAACTCAAAATCACAGCTGTTTCCAGCTGTCTGCCAGGGTCTAAAATGCTTCTGACCAAGGCCTGGAACCTCTGAAAATGTCTGAGAAACATTTTGAGTTTCCACAACAAAGTGTGAATAATCTATGACTAAGGTGAATATTTTTCATGAATTAATGAAAATGAAATGGTATGAAATAGAAGTGTGGTCAGCTTTAAAAGATTAAGTAATGGACCCAGTATGAAAGGGAAAAACTCTTTTTTTTTGTCTGCGTCTTATCCACAGCAATTTAATAAGGTAGCTAACTGGAAAAGGAAGTGGGAAGTTGAAACTCTCTGCTAGTGTTCTCAAATCTATGCTATGATTTGAATGTGCAATACCCATTAGAATTTGATGGGAGTTTTGTTTCAGACACCTTGTAATATTTTTTCCTTCTGATACCAAAAGCAAGACAAAATAAAAATCTTGCTTATACTAATTTTTCACCTTGCCTCACCTCTTTAATAGAGGTGTATCTGTAGGCTTTCCATGAAAACCTGCACAGTTTTAAAGATTTATTTAACTCCTGCTAAGCAGATGACCCAAGGCCATGCAAAAGATTAGGAATCCTGCTGCAAAAAGGCAGACATTCACTTTTACACAGCCCTAGCCTATATGCAGCGATTGGTTCATGAGATGTATGCTTCAATTCTTTAGTGGCCTGAGCTTGCTTTCCACATTGTGGTTCCTTTTATTTGCAGTATTTGTATCCCAGATTTTATATATGAGAAAAGACCTAATCATTTTCTGTGCAGCCTCTCCAGGCAAATGGGCTAGCCAAGACTTTTCCTGTTGAGCTGTCTTTGGGGGTACTGGCCAAGGAGATTTATTGGGATTTTCTTCATCACTGGCCATATCGCATTTCTTAATTTTTTTAATTAGGAAATCAGCAAATCGGGCTCCTACTTTATGCTCTCTAGCTCTGCCTTGTTGTGACATACAGAATTTCTGGGCCACACCTTTTAAACATCTAGGTTTGCCAGTGCTGCTGAGGCCCCACTGTCAGGTCCCCTGCTCCCTGACAGTACCTTCCCCTAGCAGAATAACAGCAGTAGCCACTGACTCTGCCTACCGTGAGTTTCAAAGCAAACACCTGAGATGTGGCCAGAGGGGATGAGCTGTTTCTTGGATGATACTTTGTTAGCATAACAACCTCCAAAGTTTGCTCTCAGTCATCCATCACCCACCTGCCCCCTTTTTTTATCCCTAGCAGAGGCAGCAACTACTGTGTTAGTATAGTAGTATTAGTATACTCCCAAGTATTATTTTACCAGTATGTAATATCTTGCAGATTGGAATGGCTACTACACATAATTGAAATGTATCTGTGGATATTTTACTTGCCTCAGTATAATGCTGCACTGCAAGTTTGGATTCAAGTAATAATTTCTTGAATTTAAGGAGCCTAAATGTTCATTTCTTCTTGAAGATGTTTTTTATTCTACTTGGAGAAACATAAAAACAGCTTCTTAACATCCAAGTGCATGTGTGGATTGTTTGTGTCCATGATAGGGGAATTGGTCACAAACACCTAGTGGAGAGGAATTTCATTCCAGAGGTAATCCCAGAACTACTTAAAATGTTGACTCTTGGACCCCATGTAAGACAAGGTCCAATAAACAACATTGTTCATGGTACTGTGTGAAGTGTGGGTAATGTGCATACAGAGGCTAACTGTTCTGCTAATATTCAGCACTCACAATGAATCACAGTGGTGTGGAATACAATTTTCAGATTTTAAGTCTTAAAATGATAATATAAATTTGAAATACAAAATATATTAGAATGGCTTATATAGCATAAGCACAATTAATATGTTTATATTTATATGGTTATAATTAAAACCATTTTCAGAAAATCTTCTGTAAAGCAGCAGCTCTAACTTTTTAAACATAATTTTCTTTTCAGCAGTCTGATTCCATCACAGCAGAGTAGTTTATACAGAATATTAAAATTAGGAATACACTGCTGTCCAACTGAGCATAGTTATCTTGAAATGCTGAAAGCTGTATAATAGGGGTATATTTGGCTCAAATTGAGCTCTTTTCTATTCTTTCATGTTTCACCTCTGTAGGAACTCAAAATGTTTCTCAGACATTTTCAGAGGTTCCAGGCCTTGGTCAGAAGCATTTTAGACCCTGGCAGACAGCTGGAAACAGCTGTGATTTTGAGTTTGAGCCATGGAATGAGTTACCAACTTTGGAGGTGGAAAAAGCAGTCACAAAGGGTTAGATGGTATAGCAAAAGTAGTTGCAAAACAGAGGGGAAATTTTTTTAGTATTGTACAGGGGGGGGTTTAGCACATGTACAGGGAGGGTTTTACTTTGTACATGGGGGCCAGAAGTTCTAAGATGGAGGAAAGTGGGCTGATCCTGTTCTTTCTCTTTCCTTTTCCTTGCTTCCATGTTCTTGGTGATGTTGGCACTCACAGATTGGTTTAGAGTAGAAAAGCACTTTGTAATATAGGTAGCAGGTATTGGGGGAAAACTATAAACATGTAATACGTAATATATCATATAAAAGATAGCAGCAGCCCTGGGCAGGGGGAGAGACGAAGAAGACAGCAGATAGAGAGGATGTCAGTGTGTGTGTGTGCCTCTACCCAGGCCGCTGATCAAACAGCCACAGCCCGCGAACATAATCTGTTAGATAACTAGCAATAAACTGCCTTGAGACCGAACAGCTAAATCCTGCGGAGTTTTTCTTTGGAATCACGGGTTGGAGGAGGAATTTCACCACCACATGAGATCCCAGAGCAAGGCTGGGGTTCTCAGAATTGGCGTCCCTTGGCGGGCATCAACAAAAAGAAGAAAAAGAAACATCAAACAACCTCCAACCTTCATCGGCGGAAAAAAAAAAAAACAAACACCAAAAAACGAAGAGCAGTACACACTCTCCGCAATTTCAAGAAGAGAGGGAGCGGAAAGCTCAAGATAAGAACCTGACCTTCACCAAGGCATTTTGTCTGGAGGACAGCCAGGAGGAGAGAAACCAGAAGCGCGCCTGGGATTCCTTGCCTGTGGCCTGCTGGACGATGGACAGTGCCATCTCTGGACTGACTTCATGCTGACTCAGCTTTTGGTGAGAATGGTTGAAATTAAGAACATGGGGAGGGAAGGAATTTTCCCAAGGACACACCAAAGACTTTTTTTTAGCCCTATAGGGCGAAACTTCTACCCATCAGGTAGAGACAGCCCAAATGAAATGAAAGCTTTGTTATCATAGGTGCGGTGTAGTCATTTGCACACAGATATATATTTTTTCTTGGGATTGAATTTTTGGCAAAAGATCAATAAGTAACTTTATTACTGAGCCACAAAAGGACAAAAAGATAAGACTGCTGCAAAACTTTTGCTTTTAACAAGGACAATATTATAGCCAGCTCTACGGCACGGTATGTCCAGCCGGACAGCTGGGGCTCCTGTGGGAACACAAAGGGGGAAGATTGCCCAGCCAGCAGCTTGGGGCAGTTTTCCTCACCACAGATCCAGGGGAGGATCAGGGGATGGTCTGTCATCATGCCCTGTGTGTCCGGGTTCCCGCTGTTCCTCAGTTTCCCTCGAACCTCAATCCCTGAGCTCCTCCAATTCAAATCCCCCAGACAGAGAGATAAGCGAAGCACAGCCGCAGCCCCCGGTGGGGGAAGGGACCAAGCACTGCTCGAGTCCAAACCCGCGGCGGAAGGGGCAGCGGCGGCGGCGTCTCCGCGGGGGAGGGTGCAGAGGGAGTACAGAGCAAGGAGGGAAGAGGAGGGGAGAGGAGAAATCTTTCGTAGCTGCACGGGCGGGGAGTTCAAAACAGCCCGCGGTGCAGACAAGAGAGGGGTGCAGCGGGAACAGCGCAGACACGGGGCGGCGGGGGTGCGGGTGCAGTGGCCAGGCGTCCCAAGCGTCCTGTGGCGCGTTCGGTGTCAAAAATCTGTGAAGCCGCAGAAGCGGCCACCCAAGAGGCGGGGGCAGCTCCCTCACCATGGCAGCCAGATCCGCTGAAGAAATAGCAGAGGGACAGTGACAGGCGTCCTTCGCTGCAACTCAGGCGGTGGGCACATGCGTGAAGGTTGAGCAAAACCTGACAGCCACGTGTGGAGGGGATTTCTCGCATCTGGAACGCGTGGCACGAGCGCAGGCGGGGCGGGGCCGGCGCGCGCGGGCTGTGGGTGCTGGGACAGTCAGGAGAGGGGCAAAGCGAGATGGGAGACATTGGGGCCGAAATGGGAACAGGAGGGTGATTACATCATCCCGGGGGGGGACGGCGGTGGCTGTGAACCAGGCGCTGCGAGCCAGAGTTAGGTGAAAGCACTGCCAGGACCAGAGCAGGAGCGTCCTCACCCCCGGGGTGACGCAGGCAGGGACAGAGCGTGGCCAGGATGACTCAGGGCACGGGTTCGTCACAGTTCCCATGGCAACAGCCAGCATAAATCCACAGCAACCCCTGTCAGTTTCAGACACGGCCAGAACAGAATACTTATTGCATCAAGAATCAGTTACACATAGATTGGTTGTTAGAAGAAATGTTAGACTGAAAGTTTATCAGGAATTAGTATGGGTTTTGCGAATGTAAATCAATTGTCGGAAGTACAAATTGGAGAGCGGAGTGCATGGAACCATGGCGCGGGGTCTTTCGCATCTCGAGCGCGACACAGGCACTAACAGCGTTAGCAGCGGTGGCGGCCGCCAGCCAGCCAGGCGTCCACAGGCTACGCGGCGACCGCGCGGGGGTGGGAAACCCGAGTGCGGGGCGCGGCCCAGGGCGCGGCGGCGGCGGCAGGGAGCGGCAGTCATGCACTGATGATGTCAGCAGAGCACCGAATCACGCTGAGATGGGGACAGCCACCGGGGCCGGACGGGACGAACCAGAGTGGGACCAGAGCGGTGCCAGATCCAATCGGGAGAGGGGAGAGGGCATTCCCGAGCCCACAGCCGTGGCCGGGGTCGGCGCGGCGGGGTGCAGTCAGGGCTGGTGTTCCTTCTCTCGTTCCCATGGCGACACAGACAGAGACGGGTGAATCCAGAATGCACACTGCGTTTGCAGAAGTTAAAGCGAACGCAGAAGTGTCTGAGGGACAGATTGCAGGCACGGGTCCAGTGCAGCCGACACTGGGTGTGAGCGGGGGCTGAGAGCAGGAGAGAGACACAGTCACCCCAATGCAGGCAGAAGCGGGGTGTGACTGTGCCAAAACTGCTCCCCTCCACACCACTCAGGCTCGTGCAAGCGGGGACTGGGCAGAGCCAAGGCAGGGATTTCTTTGGTCACTGCCTCTCCACAGCAGAGCTGTGGTGTGACAGATGCTGAGGCTATTTCCACTGCAGTGCACATCCAAACATTAACAACAAATACACGGCACAGCCCAGAAAGCACAGCAGCCAAAGTAAACAACTTTTTGCAAGCACATCCATTGAACCAAATGTCCCACAACAATGACGAGATGGAATTCCAACATTCACCCAAAAAATAAGATACAATTAAGTTGCCACTTGAAATCATAAGGGTCTCCTTCAAACTTCTCCAATGTTTCTAAACGCTAACCCCAGATTTTTTTTTAGTTAGGTGACAGAATTTATCAGCACATGCACCCATCCGGTGTGGTGAAGAATATTGATTATAGAACATAATGTGAAAAAGAGATATCATAATGAGAATTGAGATAGAGAATTGAATAGTATGAAACTTTAGTAATTTATTATGTTAAGGTTTAAGTTAAGTTGTATTTTAGCATTTTATTAATAATAGAATTGAATTTTATATACAGTTTAATTTAAGTTTAAGTTAAGTATTGTTTAATTAGAGTATATCACTTTAAGTTTATCTTAGTTTGGGCCCTGAAAAAGTTAAGTTTATGAGCGTTTAATTGATAATGGATTTATATATTGTTAATTTGATATATATATATTTCATAAAGTTAATATAATTTAGGGATTTTTTACCAATATTTTATATATTTAGTTTAAGTAATGTTTGATTCAAAAAATATTTTAAGTTTTTCAAAGGTTAAGTTTGTTTAATTAACAAAGTTTAGTTGTTTTTCTTTAAGGATAATAAGGTTTTGACTGAAAGAGTTTATGAGATGATAATGAATATTAAGTTAAAGGGAAGACAGTCTATCAGATTCTTGGTTTTATTTTAGTCTTTTCTGTTTTATTGTAAGCTTATCAGTGTATAAGAGTCTTGAAGAAATTTATTCTGAGTTTTTCTGAGATTGATTTCATTGTTTAATGATCACTTGTTTATTTTGTTATTTCTTTGTGTAATGATACAAAGGGTGTTTGTTTCCAAATTCTTTCTTTTGCATTTAACTATTTAAGTGTTTTATAAATGTTATTGTTAAGAAATTTTATCATGTTATCAGGTGAAGCTCTGTGCTTTGTTTTTTCATAGCGAATTTTCGTATGTTTTATTGTTGTTTTTGTAATCTCATACAGGTTACATGTCATTCTGAAGTCTCATTTTGGATTTTAACTGTATCGTGCATTTTCTAGGTGAACTCTTTGGTTTTTTTTTTAAATCTCTTGTGAGCGGAATCATTGCATTTCTATTTTTTAACATTCTTGAATGTTTTTTAGAAAATCTCAGAGACAGATGCCTGAAGCATTCTGACAGCCTTTTGTTAATTTTATGGTTTCTTTCAATTGAAAAAACATCTGTTTCCTTCAAAGGAGTTTCAAGAAGAACGAATCCTTGTGTCATTTGATCAATTTATCAGTTTGAACTTTGAGTGTTTGTTTTATATGAAAATGTTATAATAAGTTGTTATGTTTTAGGTATCCTATATGTAATGTTAGTATAAGCTTTGTTTAAGATAGTATGTTAAGGAGCATCACTCCAATTTAAAGTTTGGGTTTTGGGCAGGCCCTGATTTTAACTTGGACGGATGAGTTTGCCAGCAAAATTCAGAGGTTTTTGCACAAAAATGAATGTTATATAGATCATTTTGATCCACCGATTCGATCCTACACATGTGACAGCTGACACAGCTTTGGGGTGAGACTTGTCAACCCTGCCTGGGAAGGGATATCAGTTTTCCCTGGAAACAAATGTTTCAGCTGTTTGCAGACTCTGAACCACTGGCACAATGTTTCTGGTAATTATGCTATGTTCAATTTTATATATGTTATTTAGAATCTTTCTTTTGAACTCTTTTGAATTGTTATTGATTTTGATAAGTTTTCTGCATTTTATTATTAGGATATTTTGTCTTGTTCTTTATTATGTTTTATATTTTAACCTTCTTGTTTCAAAAGAAAATAAGAGAAGGAAAGAAAAAAGAAAAATGGTGTAAAGAGAAAAAAGAAAAGAAGTGAAGAAGTGCCTGAAATAAGGCTGGAATAAGTAATGAAAATTTTGTATATTTTAATCTTTTGAGATTGTTCTTTTGTAGACTTGATTTTGCTGATTGTCGAGGAAAATATGAGGAGAGTGCCAGACTGGACGGATCAAATTGAAAAAATCAGTCAAGTTAATAACTTTGAGCAAGGATCGTGGTAATGTTTTCATAGAAGTTTAAAGTAGGTATTTGTTTTTAGCTTACAGGCCCTCAAAAGGTGTTCTTACAGATTTAGAGATAATGGCTCAGATCATTGTTAAGGCAAACACCAGATTGCTGACAATGTCAGGGAAAGATTTCTTAATCATTCATTTACATTTAAGGAAAGAAAAAATATTTTGAGTGGACAATCCAAAGTCACAAGATTTTTCAATCACGTTGTTACAATACCCAGAAGTTTGCACAGTTCATTTTTTAGCTCACAAAACATTAAATGCAAAAATAAGTTTTAGAGAGAAATCAAAAATAAGTTAAGAATTAATTGAAAAGATGACAGTGTTTACTGATAGTTCAAGGAAAACTCACAAATCACATGGAAAATTCCAAAAACAGAGAAATGGGAATCAGATGTAAAAAAAAATGGTATAAGGTTCACCACAAATTGTAAAATTAGTAGCAATAGTCAGAGTTTTTCAGTTATTTCAAAAGCCATCAATCTGATCACAGACTCAGTGTATATTGCAAATGTGGCCAAACAATTAGAGGAATCACTTTTAAAACATATGGACAATGAACTTTTATATTCGTATCTATTATGCATGAAAATAATCCTAAAAGACAGATAACATAAATATTTTGTTATGCACATCAGAATGCATTTTTCACTTCTGAGGTTTTTAGTAAAAGTAAATGTTCATGTAGACAGATTCACAGTGTCCATCTCACAAACACTGCCAGACATTTTTGAGCAAGAAAAATTGAGCCATGCATTTTTTCACAAAAGTATACAAACATTGATGGAATCCTTTTGCTTTCTAAAGGTCAGGCAAAGGAAATCATCAGTGCTTGTCAGAGTGTCAGTTTGTACAGCATCCTGTATTTACAGGAGTGACCAATTTGAGAGGTTTGAAAAAGTCTTCAGCTGTGTCAAACTGATGTCACAAAATATGCATTTTTTGAGAGGCTTGAAAACATTTGTGTTTCAGTTGATATGTTTTCACATTTATATTTCAGTTCACACATTTTCAAGAGCAATTTTTGCATCATGACATACAGGAGAAACCACAGAATACATCATACCTTGAAATCCATTTGGATAAACAGACAAGGAGGAGGCAGGAGCAACATCTCACATGCAGTTGAACAAAATTTTGTATGTGAATTGTCAGACATTTTACAAACAGTGCACGAGCAGTGCTAAGGGAAAATATTTTAGTTTTGATCAAAAACCCAGAGTCAGGACAAATTGAAAGTTCATTTACATTAATAACTTGGGGCAAGGGTTTTGTTTGTGTTTCTATAGAACGAGCACTGAAGTGGGTGTCGGCAAGGCACGTGAAACCTCATCGGGTGCAGATGCCAGTGAACATGGACCAGAGAAGCAGAGAAGCAAGCACGCAGACAAAGATGGACAGCAACACTGCAGACATCTTGTCAGACAACGATTGGCAACTCGGAGACTTGGGGTTTTTCTGGGGAATCAAGTGTTGTTTGCGTTTTGCTGCATTGCGCGGTTTCTCACAGAGGTTGGGGACATGGACATGGGGTTCAGACAGATAGTGTTCATGTGCTTCATTCCCTTGCTTGTTGCCTTGGGCAGTGGGACAGGCTATCCCATGAGACAACCAAGGGAAAAGGTGTGGGAGACTTTGGCAAAGGCAGTGGGTCTGGACAGCATTTGCCTGACCCATTCAGAACTGGGGAAACAATTTTTGACATGCTTGGTAGGTGTGCCAGTGGAATGACCAATTCCAGGGGACACCCCTCCAAAAAGGTTCTGAAGTCCTTTTCGGATCCTGTGGAGGGATGGCATGTCTGGACACAGTTCCTTCCTGTGGCTCACTTTGAACCTCCAAAGTTGGAAATTTTTTGGGTCAACAAAAATGGAATTTGGTATCAAATTCAATCCATTGAAAGTGGCAAAGATAAATGATCAGATAATAGATATCATTCCAAATCAGTTCTTTTATAGAGATGTGTCATCCTGGTGCAATCACACCAAAGTGACGAGCAAACTATCCCTTCAACACCCAGCCACTTTATTGAAGGGAGTGTTTTTTGATTTGCGGGGACAGAATTTGGCCTGCTATCCCTGCAAAAGTCAAGGGCAGTCCATGCAGCATTGAAGAGCTCTCATTGATAACACCTAATTTGAGAATTTTAAAGGAGCAGACACACAAGAAAGAAAAAAGATCCTTTGAACAATATAGCCAAATTGTGATAATGATGTTTGTACTTGGGACAAGGCTCAGAAAATTGCAGTTGCAATTTTCTCACTCAAAAAACAGCGTTGGGGGTGGCCTTGACACAATTGGACCACATAGCATGCTGGATTGAGCAAACATAATCGTGCCATTTCGTCTGCACTGAGTGACATGTTAACAGATATCAGCAGTGCAAGGCAAGCTGTATTTCAGAACAGGGCAGCAGTTGGTTATTTGCTGCTGTCACATGGGCACAGATGTGAAAAATTTGAGGGGACATGCTGCATGAACTTGTTTGATCATTCAAAATCTATTCATGAAAATATGAAACAGATGCAAAGTAGTATCAGCAAATTGAGAAAAAAGAAACTTACAGGATTCTGGTGAAATTATTTCATTGGTTTTTTTAATCTTTCACCATTGTGGAAAAACTTTTTAAAATAGTGTTATATATTCTTATAGCGTTTGTAGTTCTACTTGTTCTGCCATGCATTTTCATGTGCATTCAAAGAGCCTTGAACAACATGGCAAAGCAGGTGTTTCTGGTTCAAACAGAGAGGGGAGATGTGGGAACTCAAAATGTTTCTTAGACATTTTTGGAGGTTCCAGGCCTTGGTCAGAAGCATTCTAGACCCTGGCAGGCAGCTGAAAAACAGCTGTGATTTTGAGTTTGAGCCATGGAATGAATTACCAACTTTGGAGGTGGAACAAGCAGTCACAAAAGGTTAGATGGTATAGTAAAAGTAGTTACAAAGTAGAGGGGAAATTTTTTTAGTATTGTACAGGGGGTTTTAACACATGTACAGGGGGGTTTTCACTTTGTACATGGGGGTCAGAAGTTCTAAGATGGAGGAAAGTGGGCTGATCCTGTTCTTCCGCTTTCTTTTTCCTTACCTCCATGTTCTTGGTGATGTTGGCACTCACAGATTGGTTTAGAGTAGAAAAGCTCTTGGCAATGTAGGTAGTAGGTATTGGGGAATAATTGTAAACATGTTATACGTAATATATCTTATAAAAGATAGCAGCAGCCCTGGGCAGGGAGAGAAACGAAGAAGACAGCAGATAGAGAGGATGTCAGTGTGTGTGTGTGCCTCTACCCAGGCCACTGATCAAATAGCTGCAGTCCAAGAACATAATCTGTTAGATAACTAGCAATAAACTGCCTTGAGACCGAACAGCTAAAGCCTGTGGAGTTTTTCTTTGGAATCACGGGTTGGAGGAGGAATTTCACCACCACATGAGATCCCAGAGCAAGGCCGGGGTTCTCAAACTTTGTCAAAAATAAAATGTTCCATCATCTCTGCCCAGTTACTAGTCTAGGTGTCATTTGGATTGTATTTTCCACCCTTCTAAAACATAGCTACAAAAGTAAAAGGAGAGCAAATGAGAATTGAAGAAGGATATAGAATGTCCAAGAAGTTTCAATCACATGCCAAATAGCTGGAGTCTTATACAATTTTGGGAAACCTACAAAAACATTTTGATAATTCTTACATTGACTGTTTAGTTAGTTTCTTTGTTGGTCGTAGTTTGGGTTTGGGGATTTTTTGTATACACTTTTGATTGGGATTTTTGGTGTAATTTTGTTTTTTTTTGTTTTGGTTTTTTTTTGAATGATGAAAGAATTACAATTAATGATTGCTTGTTAATTAGATTGCAAGCTATGCTGTGAACAGAGATATGAAACAATGGATATCCTAGAAGGAGATAAAACCTAAAAAAACCATTTTTTTGAAGCTAAAACCCACAAAAACTCTCTAAGGACACTGATAGAGGAAAGCCTTGTTTCTCAGCAGTGATGCACTAACAGTTGAAAAGAAGGAAAAGGTTGCGTATCTGGAATGAGAATAGAAATAGCACAGCAGTAACCAAAACATGATTTTTTTTCATGATTTTCAGACCACTTCCTTTCTAGCCCTATATGTGATAAATCCTGCTGAAATAATTTAGCAATCACCAACTATCACCCTTCTACAAATTTAATATCATGAAAAATATACTGTGAAACACAGTCTCAGTTTTGGCATCTAATGACCCATTGTATACATGGAGAAGGAAGCTAGAATCATCTCTAAAAGCTAAAATTAGCTTGTCCTCATATATTTTAATTAGAATACTGCACAAACTTCTATATGTTTTTTCTGATCCATAACAATCAAACTGCTGATTTCTTATATTACAAATGTAGCAATGAAAGGACAGATAGGATCTTTGTAAAGTTTGTAGTCACCATCTTATTCATAATGTAGAAAGAGTGAATTTTCTCAGTTATACAAGCTGCAAAATGTGGAAGTTTGATACACCTCTGAGAAAATTAAAAATACAGGGGTAGAGGAAAAGTATGAGAAATATTTGTAAAGCAGAGCTCCAGGCACTTATTTTAATTTGTTGACAGAACCAAAGGCCACATTTATGCTTTCCATAAGAACAGAAAATATGTTTGAATAGACCTCTGACAGGTATTCTTAGGTGCAAAATTAATGAATAGCATACCAGCTGTCTTATTACCTTGTAGTAGGAACCCAGAAGAAAAATCACTACCCTGAGAAACTAAAATACGCTCTAAGAAGGCAAAATTCCCACCCCAGTGGCTATCCACAAAGCTTCTTTCTAGGAATAAATTATCACAGTGTGATTGAATTAATAATATGTGACAAGCCTCTTTGAAGTCACTGGAATCAAGACTGGATGGCCTTTGCCATCAAAGAGAATGCATCAGAAATACTATGCACTAGTTCATGTTTATTTGCTTGAAAATAATAGTGATCAGGTAGTTTGGATAACATGGATTTTAACAGGACTATACAGCTTTTAACATAGCTGCAGCCTCTGCATTATTAATTAAAGGCTATGAGCATAACTTCTACTAATATCTGCAGTGCAAGTAGCTCCATGTGTACTGTGGTAATTCACAACACATAAAATTTCACTCTTCAGTAAATTACATGGCTCCTTTACCAAATAGGGTACAATGTGATAAAAGTGGAAGAATTAAAAAGAACGATGAAGGAAAACCTTAAATGACAACATTAATTCAGTCACAAATTAAAGAGAAATCTCTTGAAATGCTAAGAGTGGCTGATCTTAATTAAATTCAGTATTTTTCCAATACATGATCAAAAGAAACTAGGTTTATGCAATTTATAGTTATTGTCATGGTATGAAAGGTATACACTAGCTTATCACTGTGAGAAATCCAGAAGCTCACCAAATAATATTTTTGCATTAATTTCTTGCAGGAAAATGGCATTGCAGTTGTAATAGTATTTTCGATTAGTGGGACAGATTTCAACCATTTATGTCGTGTCCCTGGGAACACAAATTAATTAGAGATTTGCAATCTCCATGGTGAGCAAAACAGGTACAGAGCAGTGAGTGGAAATAGTATAACATATTCTGTCAGTTTTTGTTTCTTCTGTCACTATGAGACCTGAAAAAGATCTAAGGAAACATCTTCATTCTACTCAGGGGAGCTGCATTTTTTCTGTGTAGATGAGAGCAGTGAGAATGCTCATTTTCTCTATGGGATATAAATTCTCTCTGCCCTGATTCTATAACATTCAGCCTTTGACTCCAGACTGTTCTGTGTGCATCACTATTGTGTCAGTGTACAAACACATCATCAAAATAATAATGAAATAATGAGCCAACAAAATTAAGGGGATTTTAATTTTAATTTTCAAATTCACTACTTGGAAAGAATCCCAAATGTTGCCAAGTACATATATGTTATAGTATAAACATTTTTTAAAAAAACCAACATTGATCATTAGTAAAAATTTTCAAAACAATTTTGTTACAATTGCCCTAGAAAGATTTGTCTTTCTGCCTGAAATAGAGAAATAACTGATAATGAAATAAAAGTCACAGTAGCTTTTCTCCTGGGCAGTCCCTCATCTGGGCAAATATGGTATGCATACATCCACACAGTCTCACTAGTTTCTATTCCAGTTTTTTCTTAGTCATACTGAGATAAAGCACTCAAATAGAGTGTTTCTTTCTGTCCTTTGTGACAGTCACGAAACCCAGAGTGGGAAGATTATATTTTGGATTAAAAATATGAATTGTAAATCAGCTTCATTTGCTCTACTTTTAGTGACTTTACTGAAAAACCCAATAACCTCCCAAAAAAGACACCAAACCAAGACCAGCTCAGCAAACCACAAAAGCAAATCAAACCTACTAAAGACACTTCTAGTTTTATGTGCATTTTTCTACTTTCAATTTTCCTTTCAGAAATCTGAAAACATTTTTTTCCCCTAAGCATATTGTCCCTTCAAATGTTAGGTTTTAGGGTAATTTTAGCTTATATTGTGAAAAGAGCTGAAATCGACACAGCTGTTTTTTCCAGAAAGGAACGGCAATTTAACATAGCTGTGTGGTGCAGGAAATTGCCAAGTACAAATAATGCAGTCCCAAGATCAGGTGTGAGCTGGGGGCCAGGTGTGCCTGGTGCTGCAGCAGTGTCTGGTATCAGCTGCTCCTCTAGCACAAAGCAATCTCTGGAGCACAATCCGTTTAATTTAAAAGAGATGCACTTACAGAGAGCTGTGTTTGTGATTTATTCTGTCATGTCACACTTACCTACCTCCTCTACTGCAGTCCTGTTTATTTTTTCTCAAGACTCAGTGAGTCTGATAAACTGTTCTCTTCTAAAGTATTATATGGACATATCAATTTCATTGTTTTTCTTGGTGCACTGCAGAAAATTGTTGCAAAACTTGACTCAGTTTGTGTCATGGTTGGCCATATTATAGGAGTAAGCATGACTGGCTTAGCTGCACTGCTGAGCTTAGGAAACTGCAAGCTGACCAGGGCTAGGCAGAAGAGACTGCAGAGACACTAGTAACTGACAGAAGACAAAAGTTCCAGTAGTAAAGCATATTTTTTCCTAAGCTCTAACCGACACAACAATACAGACAATGAAACTGAACCTCCCTGAAAAACAGTTATGGACTAAGAGACATAACCAGTATGTAAGAACCTCTGGTCATGAAACATGAAAAATCACATACTCATTTGCTTGGAAAACATAGGGTAGAGACCAAGAAGAACAAGAGATCTCAGGAAAGATATTGCAGATGGATATCCCAGTGTATGCATACAACTGCATGCAGAGGGGGAACACTCAGGAAGGATTAAAGTTCCACTTGCAGCCACAAAACTCTGGCTTTGCTGCAATGCAATCCAGTGGGTTGGATTGAAGACCTTCCAAAGTTCCCATTAGCCTGACTTGTCCTCAAATCCTACAGTCCTAAATGTTATGATGTCTTAACAAAATAGATATTTCTCCCCATTTTCCTGCTGGAGCCACAAAAGCCAGGGAGATATAACTTTCCTTGGGTATCAAGGAGAACAAAGATTAAAAAAATCTGAAATGTAAAACTGAAATCTTGGATTGTAGTAAAAAATTTACTCAAACTATCATAGGTCTTTATTATGGGTTCAGATTTGTCCAAGGTCAGAATGCAGTGATTAAACTCAGCCCAAATGCATCTGAAATCACAAAACACAGTCCAGAAAAACTCTGTACTTCCAGCTACAAAACAATTTCACAAATATGAATCTTGAAGTGCTGGCTGTGTTTCTTAGTAGGAAAGTGTTCCTATTAGTTCAAGTATATACCTATATACCAAGTTATGACCAAAATAATTTTTCTTACCTATGGAAGAAACAAAAACAACAATCACCAATTTTGAAATTTTATTTCTCTTAAATTTGCAGCATTACTAGTGTAAAAAGTCAAGACCATCAAACTCCACCTTAGAATCATAAAATAGAATTATAGAATGGTTTAGGTTGCAAAAGACCTTAAAAACCCTCTGGTTTTGACCCCTTTGCTGTGGGCAGGGACACCACCTTTCAGCAAACCAGGTTACTCAACACCCCATTCTACCTGGCTTGAACACTTACAGGCATGAGGCACCTACAACTCTTCTGTGCCACCTGTTCTAGTGCTTCACCACCGCCACAGTAAAGTAATTTCTTCTTAGTATCCAACCTAAAGTTCACCTCTTTCACTTTGTACCCATTAATCCTTGTCCTATCACTAAAATACCTGATGAAAAACCCCTCTCCAGCTTTTCTTGCAGGCTCCCTGCAGACACTTGGAGGCTGTTATGAGGTCCCCACACAACCTTCTCTTCTCCAGGCAGTCCCAACTCCCTCAGCCTGTCCTGATCAAGGACATGCTCCAGTCATCTTATCAACTTCATGGCCTCCTCTGGACTTGCTCCAACAGTTCCATGTCTGTCTCATACTGGGGGCATCTGAACTGTGCACAGTGGTCCAGGAGGGGTCTCATAAAGCAGAGTGAAGGGGTAGAATCCCCTTCCTCAACCTGCTGGTCATGCTGCTTTGGATACAGCATGGATTTCATTGGCTTTCTTGGCTGTAAGCACACACTGCCAACTCGAGTTTTTCATCAAGCAGTACCCCAAGTTTTTCTGCAGAGGACTGCTTCAATCATTTCTCCACACAACCTCTTCTTGGGATTGCTCAGAACTCAGGTGTAGGACCCTGCACCTCCTCTTGGCTGTACTTCATAAGGTTTGGATTGACCCAGGGGTGTCATCCAGGTCCCTCTGGATGACACCCCTTCCCCTCATGAGGTCAACTGCACCACACAGGTGGGTGTCATCAGCAAAATTTTTCTGATTTTTTTTTTCTGAATTGTTCCTCAAATATTCCGAGGGTGCTCTTGATCCCACTGTCAATCTCACTGTCACCTTCTCCAAAGTAGAATAGCAGGAACAATTTTCAATTAGGCCAATTAGTCCAGTTAACACAGAACTCCACTGTATTTCATTTATTCAATAAGAAATCTTAATAAATGCTAAAACTGCTCAAGGTAAGAGTATGTCGCTTAACATTTCTAAAACATTTTGCCTCTGCTCAACTGCACATCCAGTTGCAAGAACTTACTATCCTGGGAAACTATAACTAATGTTCTTCTCAACTTTGCAGATATCAACATACTGAAAAATACATAATGAAAACATAAAAGCAAAGAAAAAATTCAAACACAGGTTTGGAGTAGTATTAGTTTTACATACATTTAGAAACTGCAGGATGCTTGGTTCCCACAGGAGTGTAAACTGGGTTTTTTTGGCATTTCATTTAAGTGTGGTTGTTTTATATCATTGATGCAGATACATGGGACAAGAGACAGAGTGTCACAAGTGCCAACACTCAGCATAACATACATGCAATTTGCCTAATAAATGTACAATCTGCATCTGAAATGAAATTATGTGGTTGCCTAAAATATCACTGAAGACTACTTTATAAACTTGGGTTATGTTAAGAGTCTTTCGCTTAACATCACAGAGAAAATGATCTTCATAATAAAACTTTATATCCCTGACTAGTCTTCAATTTAAAATTGAAGAATTTAATTGAATTCAATTTCAAATTGTCCACTTTTGTGGACAGGTAATTTTCTTCACAGTGAGGAAATCTCATGCTTTCATGACTTACCTGTATATTAGAAAAAGTGATGGTTTCTCTTGCCTTACAAGGCCTTCCTGGAAGATTTCCAATTCATCCCCTCACCCCCAAGGTCATGACTAAAAACTTCCGTAAAGAGGGGTTTTGCTTAAAGTTCTTCAGGAATTTCAGGAAACAGCTCTGTGTTCTTCCTCCTTTACAGGCAGCTAGTCCAGATTTTATTTTCCTTTCCAGGAGATGGGGAAAGGACAGAGGCAAACAAATCACACTTTAAAAAACACAGAAGACCAAAACTATTCACTGTCAGGATTAAGGGTGGCTCTTCTATTACCAGAACAATAACTGTAATCAACGATAAACACCTAATACCTTGCAGGAACTTGGATCAAAGAGCTGAAACAAATTTTTACGTTATTTCTGTCGCCTATCATAACAAAGGAAAGTATAATCAACAAAATAGCAGGATAAGGAGACAAGTACTGACCATGCCCAGGCAAGGAGATAAATTACTGTTCATATACAGTAGACACAGCAATGGCAGGAAGATGGCTTCTGAGTGTCAAGAAAAAATAAGACTCGATCCCTATAGGCTGATGCTAGTAAAATAATTTCCCAAAAGGATATCTCTAGTGTTCACTGAACCAGTAGCTCAATGTTACCTCTTACATTAATAATTTTAATGAACAGTTTTGAGAGAGTGACTTGAGTTGGCAAGGGGAAGGAAGGTGTTTGAAGCACAGGATATGGCAGACAGCAATGACAGCAGTGAGAACTCTAGCAAAACAAATCTTCCCATCATAGGCAGAGTATACTAATCCCAAACCTTCCTAATCCAAGTTGTTGCAAACCCTCCAAAATCTTTAAAAGGGGAAGGAATGTTGAGTCAACCAAGGAAGTGATTGCATTCTCTGGGCTATTTTTGTTAGATATAGTAAAAATTAATGGAGACATGAGGTGGTAAAAATAAATGAGAGAGTAAAAAAAACAAACCCACAAACAAAAAAACTCAGCACCAGAACTGATCACTGGGTAAAAAGCACTGGTTCAAATTTCATATGGTAATTGCATATTTCAGCCATCATCACAGATACTGGAAGAAGGCACCATTTTCATAAACCTTGCACTGTAGGAGAACTCAGTCTGTGCCCAGGAAAACTGATATCAATAACTTTGAAGCCCTGGTAATTTTATCACACCACAAAATTCACCCCAGGAATTATGCAAAATTACCAGAGCATTCATAAATAAATGTTATGGAGGGCAGTTTATAGGGACAGGGGTATAACTGAACTAGGGGTGCTCTCAAATACCATGCTCTGCCCTATGCTGAATTTTTGGGTCAGGTGACCATAGAGAATAGTACTAAAGAACACTGTTCTTGTAAAAATATATTACCTAGGGTAAAAACCTTCACTTTACTGTGTTGTTGTTATGTGTGCATTCGGAAAAATACACCATAGTCATGTCATCATACAAAAATGAGTGATAATTACTAAGAGCAAGGAGCATGTGGCACTCATGGTTGTGGGAACAGTTAATAAGGTATAAAAGACACAGCTTGCACACTACGTCAGTGGTTTCATAACAAACCAGGTCAATCAGACCTAAAATCACTGCTGATAATCATCAGATCTTGAGTCATTGTGACCCAAGTCAGTAACTGACAAATCAACAACACGCAGAAGTTTTAAGCTTAAATGAAAATAAAAATATCACCCCAAAGGATGTGTTTCACCTTGAGCTGAGGTTAAGCTGGCAAGGAAGCTGAAGCAGATCAAGAAACCTCTACACAACAGAAATTATGAAGGAAGGTTAATCTGTGCAGTGCAGGCTGCTTTTGGGTTGCAGAGTAGTGTGAACAAGAAAACCTTGGAGATGTTGGCTGAGAAGGGTCTAACCCTGTCTCTGTAGATGGTATACTGAGATTTTAATGCCTATCATCTTAATTTCTGTAGCAAGGCCTTAATTTTAAGCATGTGTTCTAGAGGAGTCTACAGTCTTTATGTAAAAATAGCATGATGGCATGTCTGATGCAGAAATTCACAAATTATTCCTATGATTGATTTCATAATTTCCCAAACAGTGTGTACGGTTTTAATCAGAGTTTATTTAGCTTCAACTTCCCTCAACTACTGCTATAGTTGTGATTACTACATTGAGAAGCCCTTACTTGAGTTTCTATTTCTCATCTAAATACTAAATTAAAAGACTAACCATAACATTCACTAATCTTCCTTTCCATAATCTAAATGTATTGACAATATATTCTCCATATAAAGGTCATTAAATCTAATTCTATAACCAATAATACCTCACTGCTGAGGCTTTAGCAAATCTCATTTATGTACCTCTGCTTTAAACTTTGGGCACCAGACCTTGATGCTATGATGCACTGGCTGTAACATCACAGCCCAGTGCTCAGGAGCTGAAGCCTTTTTTACTGGACAACCTCCTGCTTATTAACAAGTGCACAATGCCAGAATCCCTATATCCAAACCACAGTGAGACTGAAGATAATCAACAACTTCTCAGTACTTATATCTCTAGATTTATGTGAAGAGGTAAGGGTGGTTATCTATTTGGACACATTTTGATTTCAATGTGATTCAACTAAATTTCTCTAGAAGCTCCTTAAAAATTTGTCTATGCACACACACACACATACACACACACGTATGTGGATACCTACCAAAAATGCCATTGACATTTCCAAGAGGCAAGCTTGGAACTTACTAACTCCCACAGTTCAGGTTAGACAAATATATCAGTGTGAGCTCATCCAACTTCTATCAGAGGGCAGCACTCATGCAATATCTTGGGAATTTTTTTTTAATCAGTTAGAGAGAAAGGAATCCATAAATAATAAAAAAGAAGCAAGATATCTATATCTTTATCTACACATTTCTTCAGCTGACACTGGAGCTTCCAAGAATGTTGTATGTTGGTTCTTCACTATATTCAAGGATTCTCGAGTCCTAACACAGTTGTTGTGGCAAACACGTATTTTCTCAAGATGCATTGTAATTTAGAAAAGCAAAACAAAAAGTCAGAGAGAAGTTTCTCCTTTTATGAATTGTTGTTCCCTAACCTGTATCAATCTTTGCCTTTGAGTCATTTTATGTCACTCCCTATTTAGTGGATTGGTTGCTACTATGGCAACCACCCATCTTGCGCTACAGACATAAGTATTATTCCTTGATACACTTATATTCTCTCACCGCATATACTTTGTGCAAGTTCAAACTCAGAAAATATCTGGGAAACTAATTTGCTTTGACAATGCTTTTATCTGGGTTATAGTATATTGCAAAGATAAAGTAAGACTGAAAGTGCAAAGTAAAGTTTGCATTAATCCCACTAATAGCATGCTCAAAGAGCAGTACAGGGAACCAGGTTCCCCACATTAATTTTTCTCATCTAGGTATAGTAAAATACCAGTTCCATGTCAAGCCTGATGTATTTCAGAGATCTAAGGGAAGATACTCCTGTGGTTATAAGCAGATAATAGGCAGTCCATCTGAGATGGAAAAGGAGAAAATGGGATGAAAATAATCAGATTTAGTGGCTGCTACTGCTGGCTCATACAGCTATCGATGTAGAAAATTGGTGACATAGCCCAGAAGGGGCTATATCAGTCTTGAAAATATTTAATACTGTTAATATAGGTCAAATGACAGGGGTTTTCGAGTTTCTGGCAAAGAGCTATCAATGTTCATATCATTACAGCTAAATGGAAGGTGTCTGGTAGGAACAGGCCATCCATGACAACAAATCTTTCAGATATTCCCTCAACAGGATGTTTGCTTTCTGCCCACAAATTTCAATAGCATTCTGCATGACTAATACAAATGGTTATCACAGGAGACATAGAGCTCTACATTGATCTACATTGATTTTATAAGAAATCCCTTTCTTTCCTCAGTTTTTCATGGTTTGGACTGGTAGTCAGAATTTTATTGGCAGAGAGGACAAAAAAACCCTCTGTAGAATATCAATGGTAATGAAACTAAAAGGAGTGTCTGGATATTATATTTTAGGCAATACAGATTTTAAATGGATAATAACCTACCTAGTTTGAATTTTTTAAGCCTCTGTCTTCTACAGCTTTTAAGGAGGAAAGAGATACTTTTCTTTCTATTAAGCTATCAAAGCTCATATACAAATCCCTGTAATTTATAATTACAGGGATTTTCTGCAAAGGTAGAAATATACTATTTTCATCCTATTCTCAACCACTCCAAAGAGTTATGGCTTTCTTGGGCATAAAATTTACAAAAGCATATTTTTCTGAGCAAATATATGTTCTAAGCAAATTCTTTAAATATGTGCCCTTTCCTAAATGCAAAAAGCCACACACACAACAAAAATATCACAGAACCTCTAAACAGAGAAGACTGAAACCCCACTAATACAATATAAATAACATCCCTAGGGGAGACATCTCAATTAAACTTGTAACAAAATATTTTGTAAAGCCTTCCTCAGTGAAAATATGAGGATGTACTGATACTTGTACAGTGGTTTTGTCATGGAAGAAAACAAGAGGAGCTAAGAAAGTCAAAGCTGACAGACTCAGAGACTGAGGGTCTCTTGTGGTGTGTTTTGCTTTGATTACATGTTTGCCCCCTGTTCTCCTCCGTAATTCCCTCCCTTTCCCAGCTGTCAATTTTCCCAAGCCCTTCCCTAACCTCCTCCCTTCCAAGTTGTCAATTCTCCCTATCCTTTCCCTTTCTCCAGAGAGTTCTGTGTCTTGTTGCCCTCCACACCCCAGTTGTTACTTTGTATTATTCCCCGTCCCCCCCCCCCCCCCCGCCGTTTTCCCTGATAGGCTCATAAGCTATTTGCCGCATCTTATACTCCTCTCTTACCATATCCTCATTGCTTCACTTTTCTACACCCCTCCTCCTGAGTTTCTGTAAAAAAACTTTTGTTAACCCCCCTCAGTTTTGTCTGGGAGCCCAGGAATAAATCCATCTTGTTCTTCCCCAAGACCTGTGTCGTCACTGTCTGTCCCTGTGCCGGACCTGCTGATAACTGGGAATTGCAGAGCTCACAGTGGGGACGGTCGCACCCCTGCCGCAGCCGCCCAGCACACCCACACGGTGCACTGCAACAGTCTCTAGTGAAAATCTAGTGCACCTTGATTGATAGATGTCAAAAAAAAGAGGCTAAAACTCTTGTTCTTCCTTTTCCCTGCCACCCCAATAATACACAGCCTTAAAAAGCAAAGAAACATATAGACAGGGAGCAGGGAGAAAAGGAAATAAGACAATATGTTCCTGATCTTTCCCTTTTTCTATATAGAATCAGCATCCTCTGGACCAACTGCCAATGGATGTCCAATGTATCAGTCGAAGAACAGGACACTGAGTGAATTTATTATGGGCGCTTAGCCTTTTCCTTCCAAAGTGGGAGGAAAAGTAGCACATACTCCTCTGCAAAGATCATTGCATGGATTTCCTCAAATCCAGAAAAGAATTTCTAACAGACCAAGTGCTGGCAAATACATGAACCTGGTGGCCTGGACTGACTTATTTAGTCACCAACAATTCAATAATTTTAGTAAGGTTAGACTTGATCATCTGTCAAACTCTTAGGAAAGTGGCTGCTACTTCTATCTGAAGTAGCAGCAGCTAAAAAGTTGTCCAGGTAGAACATCTGCCAGTGTTCCCTTTGCCAGAATTCCCTGTCGACCTTTCACTACATGTGACCATGTGATTTTCCTTTCACACCAAAATAGCTGCAAAAAAGTATTTTTTGTTCATTGAAGAAATCAATATACAATGCAGAACAAAGATGCTTGAGCAAGACATGGCTTTTCAGGCCAATAAAGTTCTTATGTTATTGGGTCATGATGAATTGTCAAATGCACAGAAACAAGGTAAAACAAGGAAAGTGGAAGTATATGTATGAGGGGAGCAAGAGCTGTGAACAATCACCTGAACAGGATGAAGTGAGAGCAAAGGAGAAGTAATAAATCTCACATACAAGGAGCCAATACAAGTAGGCAATGGGTAAAGATCACAGAAGACACTTAAGTTCAAAGGGGTTTAAAGAGGTCTCAAGGGTGTTTGAAGTGAAGGAAGCAGGACAGGAAGGTATGTCAGTAACTGAGATAAGAAACACAGAGAATGAGAATATTACAGTGCGATTAGAAAATGCAAAGAAAATTGTGATGAGTAAAAAAATCTGTACATAGGCTTTCCAATGATGGATCTCCATCACAGTATTGAGCAAAATGTAAACCATAATGTACATTGGGATATGCAATGGCAGATCTGCAGCAATGGGCTGTGCTGTGGTGTCATCAAAAAGTTATCAAAATTGTTAACCTGACTATAGGACTCCCTTAAAGATTTCACCAATGCTTCTTGCCAAGCTAGGTGACACACTTCTAAGGCATTTGTCTGCTTTTTGATGTAAAGCAGAAAAAGAGCATACTGTGAGTTAAAATGTGCTCTTTTGCATGTGTGTTATCAGGTTCAGGCAGATGCACTTCTCAGCCAATTGAGAATACAAAAACAATGATAAGGAAGTATATTTTGAAAAGGCACTTGGTAGATTTGGACAATCACAGTATTGGAATTTATGCCAAAGCAGGGATTGCTGTATTTATAATATAGCCATTTTTATTTGTCATTGCTATGATGCTCTGCACCCATATATTTTTTTTTTTTACTTTTTTGTTTGTTTGTTTGTTATGTGGTTTTTTTTGTGGTTTCTTTTTTTTTTATTATTAGCCTGTCCTGAAATCTCATACAAACAAAATTTGCAGTCACTTTTCCTGAGACATTCATATATGCATCACACATATTTATATTTCACATATATTATATGTTATATGAAGTTACACTCACTCAGGACAGGTTATGGACAGGCATTAAATATTCAGGTTATAATTGTAAAGTCATTCAAATTGTTGAACTACAGACTACTTGTTGCCAAATAGCTTACCAGCAACAAAAATAAACCAAGAAAAGAACCCAATCAACCAACAAAAATTGTAATCAGATTCATCCAGATGATGTACAGAACAGAAGGGAAAGAATTCATCACCAAACTACTTCCAGAAAACTCTTAGGTACCTTATTTAGGATGCCTGCACGTAAAGCATCTTCACACTTGATGAAAAATAGATCTAGGCCCTTCAATATTTTGTCAAATCTAGCGATTTTACCATTCTATAAGATTGCAATTAATTTTCAAGATTAACTTTCTCAGCCTATATCTTGCATTTCTATCCAGTTTAGCTTCCTGACCTTGAAAAAGCTTTGGCAGCACCTATCATGCATATCAACCCATAGATAGGTCAACAATTCATCCTCCAAGAGCTGTGTATTTGTGTGTGTGTATGTACATATCTGTTTCTCATTCTTATAATCACTTGAGAAGTGTTGACTCTCAGTGTTTCTGTACTGTGGTATTTTTTGATATAACTACAAAAACCTTTTTTGCATGATCTCTGTTGTGCCTACACAGCCATCTATAACAAAGGAATTCAAATGCACTAACCCTTTCTAGAACTGTATTATTGCTGAACTAACGTGACTCTAACTGCAATTGTAACTATAATGAATAATGTATGTATAATTTCTTTGCACACTCAAGCCCAGAATAGGTGTGGCAAGAGGGAATTATTAAGTGACAAAGAATACCTTGGCTACCACAGTGCAGGGGACTTGAATACCTGCGGCACACAGACGGCAAGCTGCCCTGTGCTAGCTCACTAATTTTTACTTCTTCACTAGTTGTGCACAATCTTTCTGTGCACAAGTCTGTATAAAAGGAAAAATTAGGCAAAAAGTATTTCACATATCCTTCAGACATAAAAGTCTAGATCAGTCAGCATTTCATATATATTGCAGCCTTCATTACAATGGAAATATTAACTTCAGCTTTTGAACACAAAATTCACAGAAAAATAGTCATGCAAAACTCACACTCATGTTGGGTAGTCTTTCTGTCATATTATATTCCATCTCTGATCCAGGTAGGAATTCTGTACTTTGAAGATGTAACATTTCTTTTTTTGTTGATTAAAAGATTTATTAGTCAATCTCTACTGCCATTTCTGCACACACTGCAGGGAATTCTTCTGAGCTTAATTCTTCAATTGCAGATTTTATGAAAATCCTTCAGAGGCAGGTGTCAGCAGAAGATCACTGAAGAAAAATGTTATAAAAGAAACATCACCCATATAGGTGTAGAGAAGGCATGCATAGCTTCTTTGTTTTGTGGATGGATGCTTACCTCTATCAATACTGCTTCAGAAGGAAGTTTGCATGGACATTGCATGAACATTTGAAAGGACACAAGACATAGTTGTAATTAATTTTTTCTAGGTCTAGATTCATAAAACCAAGAAAACCAGCTTTCAGATTCAGTAAGAAAACTCAATAGTCAAGCTACATCACAAGAATATTTGCTACAGTTCCACCCTGTGACTTTTTTCTATTGCAAAAACAAAGAGGAAGTAGAGGAAGTCCTAAATTACTTTCAGAGTTTTCATTATAAACTCTGGAAAAGAAGACATCACTATTATTGGCTGGTACCTTGCCTTTTTCCATCTCAGCAATGTTCCTGAAGATGTCATCTATCTCTCTCCTAAAATGGGTATCCACTCTCCAGAAAATGGATAGAGAATACATGTCCAACCCACTTAGCATGAAGTATAACCACATACAAAGAACAAAACAATTTATTTGTAAATTTCTGTGCATTATTTTCTCAGTAATGTACTATTTGGAAATTAGGTATACAAATATAACCCAAATTCAAAATAGAAAATCTTAGGTTTCACTTGGAATTGGCTTTCTTCTGAATTTCTGCTGAGTTTCTTCTTCAACCAGCGATTGCTTCTAGAAGATCATCTTATTGGCTTTGTTTTATGACACATCATATTCTTGGTGGCCAGAGACCAAACTATCTTTCAGTTATGATGCCATAGATCTAATGCAGCTTCAGTGAGCTCTATGAGGTTAATCTGATATATACAAAGTAGTGAAATTGTATTCAGTCCCCAGATCATGAATAAAAAAGTGAAAAGTTTCTAAAGTTTTTATTAACAAGTGAAGTTGAAGACTTTGTCCTATTGTCAAAGACCGTGTATGGAAATAAACAGTTGTATAACACATGGATTTGGCAAGCTGAGAGGAAAAACACTGGCATTTTCAGAAGGTAGCTAGAAATTACCTTAGTTATGGGTTTCTGATGGCTTCTTTTATGCATCAATTATGTTCTAGAAATGGACAAATACTAGTTTATGAGATGTGTTCTACATTGTTGGAGTCACTCTTCAGTCCCCTGAAACACTACTCTGCTGTACCTGGGAGCCACATTTCCATATGGTGTGATGCAATGTCGAGAAGAAGGAGGGCAGAATGTTTTAGTTGTAGGTAAGGTGTCTTTGCAAACAAACAGTGGCAAATTGGTTGAGAAGATGAAACTGGAACCTGTAAATTCCATACCTAATTATTAAGTTTAGCTAGGTGAGTTTAGCTCATAAACAAGATAGCTCAGTGGAACCAGTTTCACAGGCCAAGTCATCTGAAAGCAATTAAAAATCTATACTGCCAATTCCAGCAGAAAACTGATCAACCAATTATTAGGAACGTAAACTTCAAAAAACTTTTCAGATTAAACCACAGAGGATTTCCTGAATGATTTTTTTCTTTTTTTTTTTTTTTTTTTTTTTTTTCTGGAGAACAACCTGTTTGACTTACCTGTAGATCTTGCACCACGGGAACATGAGACAACACAAAGCTACTACTTTTATTGGCCCATTCCCATTCTCACATCTATTACTGCTGTATCTCCTCAGATGAACCCATTATTTTCTTAAAAATATAGATTATCAAGCTTGAAGGAAGTATTCAAATATATACATAATCCATTAGGTTTCATATATTGCATACTACTTTATTTTCAAGGGCTTCCCCTGTGTCTTTTTTTGTGATACCATCATTAGTTTGCAAAGATTTACTTCAGGAATACTGCTTGTGTCTCAGAGCACTTTTCATCCTCCCATATCCTATTAATATGATAGTTATTCCAAACATACTGAGTATGCAAGTAGAAGCTTTTATAGATTAGTAAGCACGTAAAGTCAGTCTAAAGAAAAACATTTTCAAATTACTTAATATTCCTTACATATGGGAAAACTTACCAGAAGTGATAATAACACTCTAGGTCCACCCTAAGTAAAGAAATACTTATTCAAAGTTTCAGATATAATTATTCAGCTGCTTTTCATAAACTTAACATCTTTCTATTGTGTGTTGATTTACATCCAGTATTTTACAGCAAGTACCTGACATCTTTCTACTACAAGATTAGGGCTTTTTAGTGCTGAGTGGAAAAAGAGAATTGTAAGACAATCTATTCTTTCACTTTCTTTTGGTGTCAAAAATAGGATTGTTTTGCACCTACATAATTGGTTGAAGGAGTAGGAGTCACCAAGTCAATCAAATTAAAATCACAATGGAGTTTTCTAGCTAATGGGTTGTTTTTTGTTACAAAGTCTTTATGCATAACATCACATCTAACTAAATCAGCAGACTGCAAACAGTGCAAGAAGAAGGTACAGGGCTTTAAAGCTGTACTTTAGCCATCAACACAGTCCTTGCCTTGTATGTGCCAAAGTTCGGTACCTAATCATAAACATCACACTGGTTCCAAAGTACTTACTGGCACACAGCTAGTACTTCCATGCATGAGGTATCACCAATTGAAAGAACACTAAAGAGTTACAGTTAGATAAGGCAAACAATGTATGATATTATGTCCATGCAATGACAGAAGAGGACAAGAGCTATCCCAATTTGTATCTAATGTCTCACAAAACTACAATCTAACAGAAAAGTGGTGCATGATTAGCACAGCTAGACTACTGTTTGTCTTGGATTTGTTAGGACCTCCTAAGGGAGATCAGGAGGCGTATGCAGTGGGATAAACCTTGGTGTCCTACAGCATCCAAGATATAATGTCCACAAGAATCAAACTTTTCTACTGTCTAAATCTCAGTTCAGACAGGTATTACAGAGCACATACTTGCAAATGTAACAGTACTAATAATCACAACTTACAGGTTGCTTACTGGAGCCCAACACAGTTACTGTGTTCATCTTCAAACCCAAACAGCTCAGCAGTGAAGTAGACCAAGCTGACATGTGGGCTCTACATGGGCTAACTGAAGTGATGACACCAATGTCCAGCACCACTTCATCTCACACCATGGCCATTGTATTATGCAACCAGAGGAAAAAAATATTGTTATACAGAAGTTTCTCTGCTCACAAGAAGATGGGATCTTTTCTTTCCCACACAGTGTGTAATACATTCCTATTGAAAACCTTCAATTCATTTGTGCATAGCAGTGAGAGAGAAGCCTCACAAACACTGCAAGGGTATGGAATCTGCATCTGCAAACACAGGTCTGCCTTAGTCAAGCCTGGGTAGCGAAGATGTGTTTAAGTTTGTCTATCTTTAGAATACCTATCTACCTACATGCATACAAAAAGATTTCTGTTCTCTACTGTTAAACAAGCAAATATCAATTTGCTATAAAATCAAAAGTCAGGGAACTTTGAATTAGTTTTAAACATTAAGAATATTCTTTACATCCTTACAATTTAGAAGAAGAAAGGTTTTTAATAGTCTTTTAGCTTGCAGGACACAGACTCTGTTTTTCCATTTTTTACCTATTATTTGCACAACAGTGGCAAAAAGTTGGGAACGGAAGAAAAAAACAAGGATTACAGAGAGAGTGATAGCAAGTGAAACTATAACCTTTTCATTGCAGTAAAATAAAATCAAAATAATTGGGAAGATAACAGGATTTAGAGACTTTAATACATAATGTTTATTTAGGTCCTGGAAATCAATGTAAGTGAATCTTAACTACTTTAATTGGTGTTGCAATGGAAAATATTAACTTTTTTTTCCATAAGGAATTCTAGGTACAGAAATTATATTTTAAGTAAAACTTTTCATTGTCTTTTCCTTTTGCTGTGAGTGGAAGATGTGAGTACTGTTTGGGTGAAAAGAGGATGCAAGTTAAAATTACAGAATGTGATTGACTTATTATGTTTAACAAACACAGTTCAAAAATGTTTCAAACCAAATAATTCTGTAAATAAATATAATCTCCAGATGATTTCCCATGTTATGTGATTTATTTTTACATAAGTATTCTGTTCTTGCCAGGTTGCAAGAAAATAAATAAGCTATGAAGGTATTTGTTTTGTGCCAATGGATGGATGAATGTACTTCTTGAATCTTCTTTTACTTGGAGAAATGGGGCAAAAAACATAACCATGATGTGCATTATGTTCAAATATAGTCCTGAAATTCCAGAACACCTTAGCTAAGATACTTTAATAGTATAGAAATCTTAAGTTCTCTCTGTAGCAGCATTAAGGTGATGCATGAGTAGGACGAACAAAAGAAAATACATGATAAAAGGACTGATGACACTGACCAGTCCAATAATTGGCACTCTAGTGTCTTTCCTGGAAAATTTGTTTGTACAGTGTGGGATTTGTAATTTTCTCTTCTTCCCCCTCCCATTCCTCTCCCCGCTTCCCACGTGTTCCCCCTTTGTCCTGTGACTCAGCCCACCCCTCCCCCCTCGCCACACAGTCCTTTGTTCTGATCCTGCATTCCCCCTCGCCATGCAGTCTGTCCCTGCCCCCACCATCCCCCACCTGCCTTTCCCATCGCTGCTCCTGGCCTCTCTGGCATCTCCGGGGCTTCCCCTGCCCCCCATCCTATCCCCACTGGCTGCAGCTCAGGTTCCCCCCTGACCCCGGCACAAGGTATAAGTGACCCTTGGTCGGTGCCCTGGGGTCTCGGGAACACACTTCCACAATAAACACGTTTGCACCCGATCCTCATGTCACTATTTCGGCTGTTCCCGCACTAGAACTGAGCCTCGCAGAGCCGAAGGGGAAAAGTGGCCCAGCCTCTCCCCTCCTCCCGGCATGCTCCCGCAGGTGCTTGTCCGGAGCCAGTCTCACACAGCAACGAATGGTAGCAGACTATGGCTATTTCCATCAGGTTGTGAAAGGGAGAGAGAGAAAGGAACTCTTCCGCCGAAAGAGCTCTGCTCACTCTAAGAGGAGTTGACGCGCTGGGCAGAAAACAAACCCGAAGCTCCTGGGACCCTCTTCTGTCCTTGCCAGCATGCTCTCTACCCCGCCCGGGAGCAGCCACGCTGCAGGGGCAGCCGGGCTGCAGGGGCCGTGAGCTGGGTAGACTTATCTGAGGACAAACAGGAGAGTTTGGCAGTGGCTCAATGGACTGAGCTCGAAAAGTGGCCCACTAGGGGAAGGCATTTGAATGGAGACCAGAGGCTGACAGTGGCCAAACCCAGGGTTTCAGGGGCAACCCCTGGTTAACGGGAACACCCAGACTTCTGGGAGAGCCAAACCACAAAAGAATACATCCTCAGTTTAGCGTGATTTTCCACCACCGAGGAGAGAGATAGAGATTTCACTGCCTGAGCCCGGAGAGTAAGCTGGGTCAGAGCAGGATGGGTTCCTGGTGGGCGGCTAGGCTACGTTTTTTTCTTTTCTGAGTTTTAACCACTGTCCATGCTCAGAGAGGGACTGTAGCCTTGCATGTCTCTGGCAGCCGGGAGGCTTTTTCTTTTCCGAGGAGGACGCAACCTTGCTCGGTCTTTTTTGGGGTAACTCATACTGGAAAGCTCCTTCTCTTTCTTGGAAAGCTGCCTTTTCTACCCTCTCCTCCCTATTCTGGGCTATGGGGGCGGGGGGGGGTCGAAAGGACACCAATGGGACAGAATTTTAAATGGCGACACATCAGCTATGGGAGAATTGTTAACATCCTAAGAGAGGCCCTTCACATCCATGCATTTTGTCAGCTTCCAGCCGTATCGGGTTCCTCTCCTGTAGTTTTCCCCTTCAGCTTCTGCGAAGCTTCCCCTTCCCTTTTCCCCACAGACATCCCCAAACCTTCTCCTTTGGGGATGGCTGCGGCCAAGCCGCCCCAAGTGCCCTGCCGGACACTGTTATCCTCCCCTGGGGATGGCATTGGCCGTGCCTCCCCGGGCAAGATGCAGTGCACCCGGCACCCCCTCCCAAGATGGTGCTGGCCACATACAGGGACCCCATTTTCCCGCCTTGATCCTTCTCTTCCGCCCCTAGTTTTCCCACCAGCCCCACCCCTCTCCCAATGGCCCTGCACCATCCTGCAGTGAGGCCAGCCCCTACTGGGGGGGAGGTGAGGTTGGATTAATCCCTCAGTCCTTCTTCTGGCCCCCCCTCTGATGGGAGGGATCGCTGGAGGGGCCCCTCCATTAGAGGACCTTGCTTTGTAAGAGAGCTTTCCCCTTTGCTCTGTGTGTGTGTGTGGGGGGGGGGGGGGGCACCTTTGAAGGGAGTGGAGCTGGAAACCTGGACCAGGGCTCCACTGTTTTTTTTCCTGAAACGGTGGCACCCAGGTTCACCCCTTTATCCCATTTCCTAAATGTACCTTGCGCAAACTTCCCTTATTATTTCAATACAAGGTTTCCCCATTGCTTGTGATATTTTGGAAATAACTTCTTGGATTGAGTTATATCTTATAGAAGGAAAGATCATCCTCTCTAATTACTGCCCACAATGCTATGCCAACTTTGCATTCAAATAATCAAATTGGAGAAACCACATTGCTGCTTCTGCTCTGCTAGAATTCGAAAAACCACAAGCATCGCATCATGAATCCTGCTTTCATCATCAATACAGAATGTGTTTATGATAATTTTGTACTCTTTATCTTAAATTGTAATGTGGAAAAGATTTTTGCCCCATTCATTGTAACTATGATTGGTATATCACTTTCTGATGTCTCTCAACTTACGTTTTCTCAGTAATTTGTAACATTGCTAATTTGTTTTTACCTCAGAACTCCCTTTCCTTTATGTAAATTCAAAAGATTGAGTTGTGGGATTTGTAATTTTCTCTTCTTCCCCCTCTGTCCTGGGTTGTAAGATAAGCTTGTATTCCATTTGCCATCTGTTGAAGGCAAAACCGGTTGGACAGGTTTTTGTTATCTCTCTCAGAGACAATGGTTTGCCCTGTAGAGGCAATGGTTTGTTTATACACCATTGACTGATTCAATGAAGGGCTGGTAAATGTAACACCGTGAGGGGTCCCACCCAGAGGGGGGAAGCCAAGCACTCTATTGTTGTTTAAAGGGGTAGCTTTTTGGGGAGAGGAGGCAGCTCTCTGGGCGGGACTCTGAGAGAAGCAGCTCTCTCTCTCTCTCTTCGCGGGATTCCGAGAGAAGCAGCTCTCTCCCTCTCTCCTCTCTTCGTGGGATTCCGAGAGAAGCAGCTCTCTCTCTCTCTTCTCTTCGCGGGATTCCCGGGGAAGCAGCTCTCTCTCGCTCTCTCTTCGGCGGCACTCGCAGCGAAGCAGCCGGCGCGCGCTGAGCCGACGGCGGCGGAGCTCAGAGGCAACCCCGGCGCAGAGGAAGACCGGCCCCACTGCCACCAGATCTTCAGAGGAAAACTATACCCTTCTAAAGATCACCACTTCAGCTGCAACTCATCAACTATTGCAAGGGAAGCAATTGTCCCAGCAGAACTGATACTGGCATCCCTCAGGTTCTGGACTTTTTCTTTCACTGGTTTTGTTTGTACCGATTGCATTTGCCTTTTTTAAATTGTTGTCTAGTTTTCTCCTAGTAAAGAATTGTTACTCCCACTCCCATATCTTTGCCTGAGAGCCTTTTAATTTAAAGATCCTGGTAATTCAGAGGGAGGGGGGTTTGCCGTTCTCTATTGCACCGGAGGCTTTGCCCTCTTTCACAGACTCCTGTCTTGTCGAACCAAGACAGAATTTGGCGCCCAATGTGGGGCTCGAGGGCATTGAGAGGGAAAAAGGATTAACAGTTCTTAAGTAATTTGGGTTTTTTTGTTGTGTGTAAAATATCTTCAGCATCACCATGTGGTCTAGTTTACCTTGGTTTGGGTGGCATGTGATCGTAGCTATACTTTTCCCATTTGCAGACCCTTATCTAAAAATGGGTCCTATAACTAAGGCTACGGTGTCTGTTATCAAGTTTGGCTTCTGGGTTAATTGGGTGAGGAATTCATGGATCTTTAATTTCCTCTGGAAGGCAGGTACATGGATTCATAGCTATCACACGTTAACTGTATGTTTTTGGGGTTACTTTAATAACGGTACCTACTGCGAGGAAATAGCACCTGGGCAAACTTTCTCTCAACCTTTTAACCATCTTTTTGGGTCTGCTCCACCAGTTCTCAAAGGGTTAAGATCCTTTCTAAGTGCTAATGATACCATACAATGGGTGGTGTTGCTGATAGTCCTGTTATATTTAGCATTCAGAGATAAGGGAAGATTAACCTGGATAACTACCCTCACACCTACACCACAGACTCGAGATGCTGCTGCTCCAGAGCCTGACCCTGCCCCACAGCCCACCTCAGAAATGAACCGCCCAGATTGGGTGAGGGTTCTGGTTAAGGAGATACGAGAGATGCTGAAGGAGTGCATTTCCCCAGCTGGTGAGAAACCGGCCCTTTGC
This sequence comes from Lonchura striata, assembly GCF_050655825.1. Classification (NCBI taxonomy): domain Eukaryota; kingdom Metazoa; phylum Chordata; class Aves; order Passeriformes; family Estrildidae; genus Lonchura; species Lonchura striata. The sequence continues at coordinate 36,124,091 of NC_140740.1, forward strand.
CTTGAGTTGGGACAGTCTAATAGTACAGCTGTGGAACCCACAGATGTTACAACTGTCCAGGTTCCAGCTGAACCACAAGGGCAGTCACGGTCAGCAGCAGTGGCCCCGGTAGAAACAAGGAAGTCTAAGGTGAAAGCAGAGCACCCTGCAGATAGGGACAGGAATGGAGGAACCTCACAACCCACAGGGGAGCCAGAGATTGCTATCATCACCGAGTCCCTGACGTACGAAAGTCTTCGCAATCTGCATAAAGACATTGTGCGACGAGGGCGTGAGGCTTATGCTACCTGGCTACTCCGGCTTTGGGATCTTATGGGTACAGGCGTGCAGCTGGACGGTGGTGAGGTAAGGAACTTGGGACCCTTGACCCAGGACTCGGGTATAAATCAGGTTTTTGTAAGGGAACCAGGGTCCCTTTCTCTCTGGGAGCGGCTCTTAATGAGTGTCAGGGAGAGGTTTGTCCACAGAGAGAGAATGCAAGAGCACCATCATAGAATGCGCTGGAAGACCCTCGAGGAAGGGATCCAACAGCTGAGGGAAGTGGCAGTATTGGAGGTACTCTTTGGGAGGGATGGACGACACAATGATGACCCTGACAAGGTCAGGTGTACAGGACAAATGCTGTGGAGTCTGGCAAATCTTGGGCCATCTCAATACGCCACCTTCATTGCAACAATCAATGCTGACACCCACCGGGAGACAATAGGTTCTGTTGCCAACAAACTTAGGAATTATGAGAGTATGATTAATGGCCCAATGCAGGCTCATATCTCAGCTGTGATTAAGGAGTTTAAAGAGGAGATGAGGGAGGAGATAAGGAAGGTTAATACAGCACCCGTGAGAGTCACAGGCCCCAGAATCAGCACCCAACAATCCCCAGCTAGAGAGAGAGGGTACACCCCAAGGGCTAATCTGTGGTTCTTCCTGCGTGACCATGGGGAAGACATGGGGAGGTGGGATGGGAAACCCACTTCTGTCCTGGCAGCACGGGTCCGTCAACTCAAGGAGGGAAACTCTAACCGGGGGAGTTCCACCAAAGTGAAGGTAGCCTCAACCTCCCGTGACCAAGCTTGTGGGTACGATCTGTCAGACCCCCTTGAAGGGACCTCTAGTATGTATGCCCAGGGAAGGAATGATAACCAGTGTTAGAGGGGCCCTGTCTCTAGCCAGGGAGAGGCACGGGAAAACCGGATCTTCTGGACAGTGTGGATCCGATGGCCTGGCACGTCAGAGCCACAAAAATATGATGCTTTAGTTGATACTGGTGCACAGTGTACTCTGATACCATCGGGACATGTGGGGGCAGAGCCTGTTTCCATTGCTGGTGTGACAGGGGGATCACAACAATTGACTCTGGTGGAAGCCGAGGTGAGCCTGACTGGGAAGGAGTGGAAGAAACATCCTATAGTGACTGGCCCAGATGCTCCGTGTATCCTAGGCATAGACTTCCTCCGGAATGGCTATTACAAACACCCAAAGGGACTCAGGTGGGCTTTTGGAATAGCCGCTGTAGAGGCAGAAGACATTAAGCAACTGAACACCTTGCCTGGACTGTCAGAAAACCCCTCTGCAGTGGGACTCCTAAGGGTGGAAGAACAACGCGTGCCAATTGCGACCTCAACAGTGCACCGCCGGCAGTATCGGACGGATCGAGATGCCGTGATCCCCATCCACAAAATGATTCGGGAGCTGGAGAGCCAAGGGGTGGTCAGCAAAACCCACTCACCCTTCAACAGCCCCATCTGGCCTGTGCGCAAATCTGACAAAGAATGGAGATTGACTGTGGACTATCGTGGCTTAAATGAAGTGACTCCGCCACTGAGTGCTGCTGTACCGGATATGCTGGAACTCCAGTACGAGCTGGAGTCCAAGGCAGCAAAGTGGTATGCCACCATTGATATTGCTAATGCATTTTTCTCCATTCCTCTGGCAGCAGAATGCAGGCCTCAGTTCGCTTTCACCTGGAGGGGCGTGCAGTACACCTGGAACCGACTGCCCCAGGGGTGGAAACACAGCCCCACCATCTGCCATGGACTGATCCAGGCTGCACTAGAAAAGGGTGAGGCTCCAGAACACCTGCAATACATTGATGACATCATTGTGTGGGGGAGCACAGCGGCAGAAGTGTTTGAGAAATGTGAGAGGATCATCCAGATACTACTAGAAGCTGGCTTTGCCATCAAGAAGAGCAAAGTCAAGGGACCTGCCTGAGAGATCCAGTTCCTGGGAGTGAAATGGCAAGATGGACGGCGCCAGATTCCCACTGAGGTCATCAACAAGATCACAGCTATGTCCCCACCAACCAGCAAAAAGGAAACACAAGCTTTCCTGGGTGCCATAGGTTTCTGGAGAATGCACATTCCTGAGTATAGCCAGATTGTGAGCCCTCTTTATCTGGTTACCCGAAAGAAGAATGATTTCCACTGGGGCCCTGAGCAGCAACAAGCCTTCACCCAGATCAAGCAGGAGATCGCTCATGCTGTAGCCCTTGGCCCAGTCAGAACGGGACCAGAGGTCAAGAATGTGCTCTACTCTGCAGCCGGGAACCATGGGTTGTCTTGGAGCCTTTGGCAGAAAGTGCCTGGGGAGACTCGAGGCCGACCACTGGGATTCTGGAGCCGAAGTTACAGAGGGTCTGAAGCCAACTACACTCCCACAGAGAAGGAAATCTTGGCTGCCTTTGAAGGAGTTCAAGCCGCCTCGGAGGTAATTGGCACAGAAACACAACTCCTCCTGGCACCCCGACTACCGGTGCTGGGGTGGATGTTTAAAGGAAAGTTTCCTACTAACCACCATGCCACTGACACCACATGGAGCAAATGGATTGCCCTCATCGCTCAACGCGCCCGTATTGGAAACCTGAATCGCCCTGGGATTTTGGAGATAATTACGAACTGGCCAGAAGGTGAAAACTTTGGTCTCACTGATGATGAGGAGCAGGTACAAGTGGCAAGGGCTGAAGAAGCTCCACCATACAACCAACTACCAGCAGAGGAGACCTGCTACGCTCTTTTCACTGACGGTTCCTGTCGCATCGTAGGGATGAACCGGAAGTGGAAAGCAGCCGTATGGAGCCCCACACGCCAAGTTGCACAAGCTACCGAAGGAGAAGGTGGATCGAGCCAACTCGCCGAACTCAAGGCCGTTCAGCTGGCTCTGGACATTGCTGAAAGGGAGAAGTGGCCAAAGCTCTACCTTTATACTGATTCATGGATGGTAGCCAATGCTCTGTGGGGCTGGCTGGAAAGGTGGAGGAAGGCCAACTGGCAACGTAGAGGAAAGCCAATCTGGGCTGCTGATATATGGAAAGACATTGCCTCTCGGGTGGAAAAGCTGACGGTGAAAGTCCGTCATGTAGATGCCCATGTCCCCAAAAGTCGGGCTAATGAGGAGCACTGAAACAACGAGCAGGTAGATCAGGCAGCAAAAATAGAGGTGTCAAAGATAGACTTAGATTGGCACCATAAGGGGGAGTTGTTCCTGGCTCGATGGGCTCATGATGCCTCAGGTCATCAGGGCAGAGATGCCACCTACAAGTGGGCACGAGACCGAGGGGTGGATCTAACCATGGACAGTGTTTCCCAGGTTATCCATGACTGTGAGACGTGTGCTGCCATCAAACAGGCCAAGAGAGTGAAGCCCCTATGGTATGGTGGGCGGTGGTCCAAGTACAAGTATGGGGAGGCCTGGCAGATTGACTACATCACACTGCCCCAGACACGCCAAGGCAAGCGCTACGTGTTGACCATGGTGGAAGCCACCACTGGATGGCTGGAGACTTTCCCTGTACCTCATGCCACTGCCCGGAACACCATCTTAGGCTTGGAAAAGCAAGTCCTGTGGAGACACGGCACCCCTGAGAGAATTGAGTCTGACAACGGCACCCATTTCAAGAACAGCCTTATCAACACCTGGGCCAGAGAACATGGTATTGAATGGATATATCATATTCCCTATCATGCTCCAGCTGCCGGCAAAGTTGAACGGTGCAACGGACTCCTTAAGACTACCCTGAAGGCACTCGGTGGGGGAACATTTAGAAACTGGGAAATTAACCTGGCAAAAGCAACCTGGATGGTCAACACCCGAGGGTCTGTCAATCGAGCTGGCCCTGCTCAGTCAGAACCATTACACGCAGTAGATGGAGATAAGGTCCCTGTAGTACATATGAAAGGTATTTTAGGGAAAACTGTTTGGATTAATCCCACCTCAGGCAAAGACCAACCCATTCGTGGGATTGTCTTTGCTCAAGGACCTGGTTACACTTGGTGGGTAATGCAGGAAGATGGGGAGACCCGCTGTGTACCACAGGGAAACTTGGTCTTAAGAGAGAACTGGGTGTAAGATTTCATGGTGTGCAGATGGAAATAGAATAAGGGGTGGATAATGTCCTGGGTTGTAAGATAAGCTTGTATTCCATTTGCCATCTGTTGAAGGCAAAACCGGTTGGACAGGTTTTTGTTATCTCTCTCAGAGACAATGGTTTGCCCTGTAGAGGCAATGGTTTGTTTATACACCATTGACTGATTCAATGAAGGGCTGGTAAATGTAACACCGTGAGGGGTCCCACCCAGAGGGGGGAAGCCAAGCACTCTATTGTTGTTTAAAGGGGTAGCTTTTTGGGGAGAGGAGGCAGCTCTCTGGGCGGGACTCTGAGAGAAGCAGCTCTCTCTCTCTCTTCGCGGGATTCCGAGAGAAGCAGCTCTCTCTCTCTCCTCTCTTCGCGGGATTCCGAGAGAAGCAGCTCTCTCTCTCTCTTCTCTTCGCGGGATTCCCGGGGAAGCAGCTCTCTCTCGCTCTCTCTTCGGCGGCACTCGCAGCGAAGCAGCCGGCGCGCGCTGAGCCGACGGCGGCGGAGCTCAGAGGCAACCCCGGCGCAGAGGAAGACCGGCCCCACTGCCACCAGATCTTCAGAGGAAAACTATACCCTTCTAAAGATCACCACTTCAGCTGCAACTCATCAACTATTGCAAGGGAAGCAATTGTCCCAGCAGAACTGATACTGGCATCCCTCAGGTTCTGGACTTTTTCTTTCACTGGTTTTGTTTGTACCGATTGCATTTGCCTTTTTTAAATTGTTGTCTAGTTTTCTCCTAGTAAAGAATTGTTACTCCCACTCCCATATCTTTGCCTGAGAGCCTTTTAATTTAAAGATCCTGGTAATTCAGAGGGAGGGGGGTTTGCCGTTCTCTATTGCACAGGAGGCTTTGCCCTCTTTCACAGACTCCTGTCTTGTCGAACCAAGACACCCTCCCATTCCTCTTCCCCCTTCCCATGCATTCCCCCTTTGTCCTGTGACTCAGCCCACCATGCTGTCCTTTGTTCTGATCCTGCATTCCCTTATCACTCTCCCTCGCCACGCGGTCTGTCCCTGCCCTGCCCCCCACCTGCTTTTCCCATCGCCACTCCTGCCTCCCCGGTGTCTCCAGGGCTTCCCTTACCCCCCATCCTATCCCCATTGGCCGTGGCTCAGGTTCCCTCCCCGCCCCTGGAACAGGGTATAACTGACCCTTGGTCAGTGCCCCGGGGTCTCGGGAACACGCTTTCACAATAAACACGTTTGCACCCGATCCTCATGTCGCTATTTTGTCTGTTCCCGCGCTAGAACTGAGCCTCGCAGAGCTGAAGGGGAAAAACGGCCCCGCCTCTCCCCTCCTCCCGGCATGCTCCCGCCGTGCTCCCCCAGGTGCTCGCCCGGAACTGGTCTCATATGACAACAGTACAGTATTCCTGTCTCTTTTTATTTGTTACTGCAAATGTTCTCAAAGTTGCCTTTAATGGCATCTGTTTGCTTGAACAATTCATGCCTCATCAGCACCTTTCTGAAGCTTTAACAGCTCTAAATTACAGCATTTCTCCATTCTGTGGCACCAGGGCTTAGAGGAAATGTCAACCATGGAGCTGAAACAGGGTCCTAGAATTTGTGCTCATTAAACTCTGGTATTTGGTCACTCACTCACCTTTTTGACCGTAATATTTTGTTTAGTAAGGTCATCAGAGGGAAATGACATTAATAGGCTATAATAGTTTCTAATTGTCTAACATATATACAACTTTCTCCTACTAGGAAAAAGTGTCTGCCAATTTCTGCATAGAGACTTTACCTTAATTTGGTTTGACTTTTTGGATACACAAGCACTTGTAGCATCCTCAGTGTCACTGTTCATTTCAGAACAACAAAAAACCTTAGTGCCTTGAAGTCTTCTCACATCTGATTAAATTTTGTTCAACAGTATTGCAACAATGTCCATGAATCAGGCTGGTGCTTTCCAAAGAAAACTTATTTTCGCACCAAGACAGGGACTCTCAATGATACATACCAAAATATATAAAGTAGAGGCTGGAAACGGAAAGAACTTACCAAGACAGTATTGACTGCTTTCTGCTTCATGTTCCTAAGACAGCTGTCTCCCACAAGTGTAATTGCTCACAAATGCACATTTTTTATGACACCTACCAGTATCTCAGGTGACAACAAGGTACCTCTCCATGAAGCAGAAATCAATGCCCTATTAATGAATTTGAAAACACGTATAAAAAGAGGTTTCATCTTTCTTCTTTGTGCAGCCAAAGCCTTGTTGACATCTCTTTGTACTTCAGCTATGACGCTAAAAGCAATTAGGCTAACACATACCTCTTCCAGACTTTTCCTACAGGTAGGATTGCTGTGGAAGTTTGGAAGAATTAACAGCTCTGCACTGTATTTGGCCTCCATAGTCTTGGAAGGAGGTGCTCCCTATTGGTGCCATATGCCATATTTTCAGACATTCTGATCATTTGCACTTTTTGCAAGAATAAGCTCACGTCAGTAAACCAATGAATTACTGTACCTACAGCTAAATATAAAACTTAAATTTTTTGCTAAAATGCTTTTAATGCCAGCATTTCAACAGCAAATTTATTTACTACTTCAGCTTAAACATAAATTTAGGTTCCAGATTGAAGCACAGTCCTCATGTATTCTAAAGCTGTCCATTGCTCTCATTTTACATTAGTTTGTAATGACATTTCTCATTCCAGCAAAATCTGGCCAAATTTATATAATCTTTTAAAATTTACTTGCATATTTAATGAAGCATTCTTTGTCTTCTTCACTAAACCGGTTGTCAAGCCTTGAAGCAGCCTGCCAAGAAACTGGTTGAAGTATCCTCCTGGGAGATACATAAAAACATGTAGACATGGTGCTTTAGGAACATGGCTTAGTGGTGGTCCTTGCAGCTCTAGGTTGAGGTTGGGCTTGAGGATTTAAATTGTCTTTTCCCATCTAAATGATCCTATTACTCTGTCAGTCTAAGTTGTCTTAGGAATTAACCTCCCCTTCCACACAGAAGGAGCAACTCTTCATCTTTCATGAGCAGGTAAGCTTTAGACCTTCAAGTTTTAAACAACTCATGATCTATCTCCTACCACAGCAGTTTCCTCTGCTCCAAGAAACATCAGTATACGCCAAAAAAGTGCCCCAGGCAACACATATTTTAGAGGGCAAGGAAATGCTGAACTTGAGCTCTCATTACTTATCTACCTGAAGGGAGGCTATAAGAAAGATGGAGCAACTTTTTACAAGAGCATATGGTGACAGGACAAAGGGGAATGACTTCAAACTGAAAAATAATAGGTTTAGATAAGATGTTAGAAAAAAAAAAAAAAAGACTGTGAGGTTGGTGAGGCACTGGAACAGATTGTCCAGGGGATCTGTGGATGCCACATCCCTGGAAGTGTTTAAATCCAGTAAGGTGGCCTGGGGTCCCAGGGGTCTGTCCAGCCCCCTGGGCAGCCACTGCTGTGGGTGTCCTGGATAGCACTGTGTTGATTAGGCTCAGCCTGTTTGGGTCCCTCAGCTCAGCTCCCAGCTGTGGGCAACTTAGCAAGCACCTCTGGAGTGATTTCAGCTCTTATGAGTTCAGCTCTCAAGTGATTTTGCTCTGTGCTCACAACTGTCTCAGCAGATGCATAGGGAGAGAGAGAGAGAAGGCTGTATGCAGTTCCACAGTGGTGTCCTTTTATTGCCTGTGAAGGGATGCAGGGACAGACCTTCTCTGCTGAACAGGGCAGAAATGGGGGTTTATATAGGGTACAGGGGTATTGGAAATTGTCAAATGGCCAGGGGGTTGAGGAGAATACAACCTATAGCCTTACAGAGAAATTAAAAGGGTCTGAATGCAGAAGAGGGTCTTCTTTGGTCCAGTCATCATGATTAGGCATTTCTTATCTTCAGCAAGTGACTGCCAGGGCCTTGCAGGGCCTCTGCCTGCTACAATCCAGGTTGAATGGAACTCTGAGCAACCTTTTCTAATGAAATATGTCCCTGCCCACAGTAAAGTGTTTGTAGCTAGATGATAATTAAGGTTCCTTTCAACACAGGGCATCCTATAATTCTATGATTCTATGATTCTTGGCTCTGGTTACATGCTTCTTCCAGTTCCAAGTTCAAAGACTATGGATAAGCTGACAGTGTAAAGCTCCTCTGTCTTCTCTGATATGACTGGTGGCAAAAATAGAGATAGAAGATGTTAATCAATGTTTCATAAATTACCTCATTTTGGGATAATATATGAAGCAGTGCTATTAAATAGAAATCTGTTGGGTGTTACTGGGTCTAGGGTCTTCAAAGAGACACAAGCAATTGCGGGTTGCTATGAGGTTGTTTATTACATGAATACACCAGTCTTGAAGGCACAGAGTTCAAGGTGTTAAAGTACATGGAAAAGCTTTCTGGCACAAAGTCCCGAACAAGAGCAGTGGCTGCAAGGCTGATTTTTGGTAGACTCCCAGGTTCCATGCAGGAACAGTGGCAACAGCAGCAGTTGTTCTCATGCAGAGAGTCCAATGTCCCAGACAGTAGCAGCAGTAGAAACCACAGCCTTTCTTTTTTCTTTTCTTCTTATGATTGCTGATGTGTTGATGCTGTGATGGTCAATGATGATGAAGATGACGATGATAATGATGATGATGATTCTTGTAACCCACTATGGAGCTTTTTATTTATAAAACAACCAATCAGATAGAAATACAATTTTAAAACATTCTTTCTAAACCACTCTGAAGTTGATTCTGTTGTGTGAAAGTAGTATGAAAGTAGTGCCAATTCTTACCTAAAAATCTATGCATATAATATTATCTATTTATGCAAATATACTGTTTTCTTACTTAAAATTTATGTGTATAATAAACTTATATTTATTGATTTATGTGAATAATTCTATCTTTTACACGTGTAATTTTATCTGCATAAGTTTATCTATTTATGTGAATAATTCTATCATTTATGTGTGTAGTTTTATCTGTTTTATGTGACTATTTCTATCTATTCTAGTTACAAGAATCTGCTACATTTTTGTTAAGACTAGAGCTAAGTTGCTGAACTTTAAACTGGGCCTTAAAGGCCTTTTCTAACTAGTATAGTTTTTTAAGACACTTAAAATATATTTCTACTTACTTAAAACCTAAAGCTTAAACTTAAACTATAACTTACACTTCTACTTAAAATTTAAACTATAACTTATACTTCTACTTAAAATTTAAACCTACACTTCTACTACATACACTACTTCTATGTGGCTTAATATATCTTAATTTTTCTAAAGGCTTTAATTCAACCTCTGCATTCATCTCCCTCTCTGAGGAACTCAGAGAGGCTTGCATCCCAACATGAATCTAACCTTGAAATCTCAAAATTGTCCTTGAATAGTCTTGACAGAAGTATGTGACAACTTAGAATTGTATCACAAGGTTGATGAACATTAAATTTTGAGTTATTTTCCCATTTTTGTCTGCAGGTTTCAGTTGTTTGAAGGAATCATTACTAGGTTATAGTCTATGAGAACACACTCATTACTTCCTTCCCCTCCAGGAGGTTTTTTCTCCCATTTAGAAAACACTGAAAAATTACCTTAGATTATGACAGTAGTTTTGTTGAAAAGCTAGGACACTGACCACTCCTGTAGAGAATCTACAGGTTTATTGATGGTATATGTTGTATGAATTCCTTACCACTAGTAGTAATACTGTCAATGTATCAAGCATATGATTTGCTAATCAGAGAACAAGATAATCAGAGAGAATATTTTTGCACAGAAAGCCCCATTTACCTTACACTGCATTCTGACAGCAGTGCTTTTTAAATAATCTAAATACTACAAATTATAGCAATATCAATAAAGGAACATTCCATATTCTACTCCAAACTAGCTTTAAAGTCCTGAAAAGAAACTCACCTTATTTTTTTTTTTTTTTTTTTTTTTTTTTTTTTAAATTGTAATCCTCTTTATATTTAAAGACTGGAACATATTAAATGGTCTTGAAAGCATAGAAACCTGAACTTCTGACATGGTCTTCAAAGCCATCCTGTAGAAATCAGACCACTGGAGGCAAAGAAACTCTAGTCCGGCCAACCAAAGGCAATGAAATTCCTTACCTTCATGCAAGCTCATTTTACAAAATGAACTATTTTAGGTAATTGACAGCTGCAAAGGAACTTCTATTAAATTACTTGAATTTTCAAGGAATGGCATACATAGGATTTCAACTTACTTTAAACTGCTAATTCCATTTGAAAGATACTATTTGCTTCAAAGTCTCCTAAATAAAAGCTTCCCATCAAATAGCCATCAACAGCAAACACAGCATAACAGATCAGGTGAAAAACTGCATATTTAAAAACCTTTAGCAGTAATCCCAAAAACTGTGTTTCCTGTCAGATGACACACGGAGCATTTTCTAACTCTAAATCATAGTGTGTGGATGGACACATGCAACCAAGACAGTTGCTTGACAGAGTCTTGATAATTCACACATTTACTGCAACATCATTGTTAAGAAAGCATTTTTCCATGCATCTTTTCTCACATTCAGGAGATGGTTACAACAGTATCTGTTTCCCTAATCTGAACAGCTCAATGGTATCTAAAAGTTTATCTTCTTACAGCTGCCAATTTACAGTAAGCCTTGGCCTGCAATAAAACAACAATTACCAAAGTGAAGGTGGTTATAGGTGTCTGGAAGCACTAGGGAGGAGAGAAAATAAAACTGCAGACGCTGTAAATTCTGCACTTCCAGAGTACATCCCTGAGCCACTTTGTCTGGCCTCCTCCCTTCACAGAAACACCACATTCAGCTCTGCCACCTGGTTTGATTTTGTGCATGAAGGATTTAACACCACAAACTGCACAAGCCCTTCTCATGCAGCACAGAATACTGTTCTTTTTATTCAAATGTGGGGGTTTTTGCTTGCTTTTTTACTTTTTTTTAAATTTTATTTTTAGGCTGTTCTTATAGGTGTAAGGAATAGAAAATCCCATACTACTCCTGCACCAGTTTGAAGGCAAAAATAGCACCTTGAACATCCCTTTGATAAACACAGTTTTCTGCCTTCTACTTTACTACTAAAGAAGTTTTGTTGTTCAAAACAGACTTTTTTTTAAGGTGACATGTAAAGCAATACAAGTCAGGTACATAACACTCCAAACAAGTAAAATCTACCTGAATAAAAATAACAGCTTAATTTTACTGTGGTGGATGTTTAATTTGGGTTTGGTTTTTGGTGTTTGTTTTTGGTTTTGTATGTTTGGGTTTTTGTTATCATTATTTTTCATTAATACACTGAATGTCAGAATATAGATCAGAACTGGCTTGAAACAGGAAGGATAAACCCATGTAATTATATAAATATTAAGTTTTTCTATTTTTAATAACCTGAGGAGAATTATGTGCTAAAATGAGGGCTTCTTTTTAGTATGTTTGTGTTTTGGACATTAGCTGTTAAAGATTACATATTTGGACAATAAATCCTCATATTACACTTTCAAAACCTTGCAAGAGTGATCTGCCTTCCCCCCTCAGCCCCCCAAAGTTACCAGGTTAGCTGAGATCTGTGAGGCCTTGGGGGGAAGTGTATCAGGAGCTGGGCAAAGATTCCAAAAGAGGCTCCAACCCTCCAATATGTTTAATCCATAGGAGGAATGGGGAAAGAGAGCAAACCAGGAAGGGACAGAGCCTTATCTAGGCTCAGTACAGGAAGGGCTACTTGGCTCCCAGCCAATTGATTCAGGAAAGGAAGGAAGGGTCAAATTAACAGGTCACATCTACAGGGGTCTCTGGGGAGAGAGAAACCATTCCCCAGAGCAATACAACACAGGAGAGTTTACTTAAAATCAGGAAACAGTATGTTTATGATCTTATGTGCCTCTGAGTACTGTGGGACTGTGTATTCATTAGGGTAAAGTGTGACAAGACAGTGGAGTTAATGAGCAAGTGAAGGTTCTTGTAAGATTCCAAGGTTGTTTTTCCCTGCCTGATTTTGCTACCTTTCTAAATTTGCTAAATTTCTTTTTCAAAGATGTGCTGTGCAGTTTTAATTGAAAGGTAAAATAATTCACTGTAGCAAGCACTGCATAATGAACCTGGTAATAAAACTGTTGCAGTTGCAGACAGGGACTGAATTTCTTGGGTCTCGAAGCTAGATGGACCTGGTAACATCTGGAAACCCTGAGTCCTTGGGGCCTCATGATTGGAGCCATAGGATCCAAGCTGTTTCCAGCACAAGACCTCTGAGTTCACATCAGTGGTGGCATCAGCTCAGTCTCAGCATTCAAATGCTCTGATGCTTTGAGACGTTGCCAAACATTGGAGGAAGAATGAAAGCACAAGCTGACATTTCTTACCACTGAATTGTCCAAAATCAGTGAAACTGAACTCTGGGATAGAAACACCATAAAGGCACATTTATCTTTTTCATAGCTCTTCTTCCTGAAAACCAGATTTCATAAAAGCCTTAATGAGGCAGTGACTACATATATTTCTATTAAGATTGCTTTTGCTTTTATAGTGCAGTGGGCCAGGAACCACAGAGATCACTACCAATTGTTTCCATGGTAATTTTTTTCCTCCTGCAAACATCTTTTCCCAGTTTATTCACCAGTAAAAGGCAGCAACCCATGTAACATTACTCAAGAAAAGTAAATTTCACTCTGAGAAAGTGTGAAGATTGGAAATTGAAGTACCCAAACAACAACATCCTATTTACTTTTTAATTATGCACAGTTGCCTCCAATACCCTATTTTGATGTTGTTGTTGTTAACAATACGGCCCAATCTGTCTTTACCTTGCCAGACATTTAAGGGAGCTGGCCTAATAGCAACCTCGGAAATTTTATTCCAGTTTCCAAATGGAAATTGGCTAAACTTTTTTCAGTTTGAGGAGTTGTGAAAATCTTGTGAATCTATATTCAAGTTAAAAATACTAACTTGACTCATGAAATCACATATCCTCCTGCCTTATAATTATTTTTTTCTGCCCTCTGCCTCATATGACTCTCAAGGGTCTAACAAGCAGATGTCTTAATCTATGACTACACTTTAATTTGAGAGCCAGCCTAGTCATAGAAAGCATCTCCTGGCTGTGGATGGAAAATAAAATCTTCTAACTGCCAGCTAAGTGCTGTGCTTTTGATTTAGTGTGAGAATAATGCTGATTACTCACTGATGTCTTGGTTGTGAGTCAAGGACAGTTCCATGTCTCATTCTCTGCCCACAAGCACATGCACAAGAAGCTGCGAGGGAACACAGCCAGGACAGCTGGCCTAGCCAAAGGGATGGACTGAACAAAGGAATATTCCACACACAGAACATCATGTCCAGTATATAAACTGAGGAGATTTGTCCAGGTGCTACCAATTGCTAGCTGGGGATGGGTTGGACACAGGTAGCATGTGGTGAACAATTGCTTTGTGCAACACTTGTCTGTCTAGGGTTTTGTCCTTCTCACACTCTCCTTCTCATTGCTGTATTATTATTACTATTATTATTTGTGGGAACCCCTGGCCTGGTTCAGAGATCCCGTGTGGTGGTAAAGTCTCTCCTCCAACCAGTGCTTCCAAAGAAAAACTCCGCAGCCTTTTGATGTTTGGTCTCAAGGCAGTTTATTGCTAGTTATCTAAAAGATTGTCTTTGTGGGCTGCAGCTGTTTGGTCAGCAGCCCAGGCAGAGACACACACACTCCTGACACCCTCTCTGTCTGGTGTCTTCTTCCTCTCTCTCCCTGCCCAGGGCTGCTGCTATCTTTTATATGACATATTACATGTTCCATGTTTACAGCTTTTCCCCAATATCTACTACCTATGTTTCAAGGTGCTTTTCTATTCTAAACCAATCCATAAATGCTAGCATCACCAAGAACATGGAGGTAAGGAAGAAGAAGGAAGAAGAACAGGATCAGCCCACTTTCTTCCATCTTAGAACTTCTGACCCCCATGTACAAAGTAAAAACCCCCCTGTACAAGAATAAAAAATTTTCCCCTCTATTTTGTAATTACTTCTACTATACTATCTAACCCTTTGTGACTGCTTGTTCCACTTTGAAAGTTGGTAACTCATTCCATGGCTCAAACTCAAAATCACAGCTGTTTCCAGCTGCTTGCCAGGGTCTAAAATGCTTCTGACCAAGGCCTGGAACCTCCAGAAATGTCTGAGGGACATTTTGAGTTCCAACAATTATTATTATTATTATTATTATTATTATTATTATTATTATTATTATTATTAACTATAGTAATAATAATTAGTTAATTATTTGGTTAATTTTTGTTTCAGTTATTAAATGTTTCTTATCTCAACCCAAAAGTCTTACCTTTTCTTTCCAATTTTCTTCTTCCTGGGAGATTGGTAGGGAGGGCAGTAAGCAGCTGCATGGTACCTAGTTGCCAGCTGGAGTTAAACCACAACAGAAAGAAACAACTGGAATCTGGCCAAAGGGTGTCCTGTCTCTGTTTCTTCAGAAAAAAGAGGGATGGGATTATTCCCTTACAGCTACAGAAAGGACTGGAGAACTGAGAAGTACTTCCCAGCTCCTGGGGAAGAGATAAAGGAATTAATAGTCCTAGAAAAATTACCTTTATCAAGCTACAGGACTGGTCATGATAAAAAAATTCCACCTGACTGAAACACACAGATGTGTTAAAATTGAATAACAGTTGTCATGAGTTGGTGCTGGTGCAGTGCCAGTGCACCCATGAACATGCATTTTCCTCAAATGAGTGCTGTGAGATGTGACCAGACACAGGGCAGAGGAGGTTTGACCTTAGAAATAAATAAAAAAAAAAACTTCCTTAACCTACAACTATAATAAGAGAAACACACAGAATTCAGAATGAAAACCTTCCAAAACATTCCTCCTCCTCCTCCCACCCAATTTCCACCATAGCATAGTGAGACAAAACCTTGGACCCTCAATCAAGTTTCAGATAATCAATTCTCAGTCCATCAGTGGAGAGAGGAGTCCCTCTTGTACCACAGTCTTCCACAGGAAACACAGTTGAAACCTCTCATATTTCCATGTCACACATGGCACCGCCTGGAGAAAATCTTCTATCATGACATCCTCCTTCCATGTACAGTCCTCTCACCACCTTGCATGGACTGAAATTGCTCATGGGGTTTCTTTAAGTCTGCTTTGCCAAGTACCAAAAGCCAACAGTTTCTCATTTTGGGACAACAGTCCTCCCCCATCTCCTGCTCACCTGGGGCTGAGATCTTCTTCTTCCCTGAAGACAAAGGGCACCACCACGCCCTCCTCAACTTTTCTCTCTTCTTCCACTCCTGCAGATGGCATCACTCACTGAAGCAGGCCACTCCCACTCCCGTACTCTCTTGGCTCAAGTCACTGCATCCCCCTAAATGCAGTCTCTGTGTTAGGGAGAGTTGGTTCAGTCTATGTCCATACAAGAAAAGTCCAGCCAAAGCCACTCCATCATCTCCACCCACCTAGGATTTTTTTTTCCAACTTCTTCTAACATCTCAGGTCCAAGATTGTCTTTTTTCTCTTTCAGATTGTGGAGGAATAGTGTTTTGCAAAGCTTTCTTTGCTTAAGACAATCTTAGAAGTCTTGGGCTCCCAGGACAACTGAAATCTTGGCTGCCCAGAACTCCCAAGGCTGGGCACCTTCCCCCCCTCCATTTTCTCTTTCTCCTCTGCTGGCATACTGCCAGCACATAATACCAATTTTCAGGTGGATTCAGGCTCTCTATCTCTCTGTCCCTCTGGTGGGGGGAGGAAGGAAAGAGAGATATCTCAGATTTCTCCACCCTTCCATCCAGCCAGTTTCCAGTCCCTTCACTCCCTGGGCCTACTTCTCCCAGGCCGCATGGCTTCCCCTCCCCCACCCAGCCTTTGGCTGGGTGAAGGTCTGCGCTTTTCACTGACTGAAACAAAAGAGAACTCCCCTGGGTGTTCTCTGCTTTTAACACCTTATGTCCTCAGAGGCGTGTCCAGATCTTCAGTGGTTACACCAGGTGTCAACACTCAAATCTGACCACTGATTGGTTTGACTATGACTTCCTGAGAAAACTCACCACCCTGTCAACCCGGGACACAGTCCACAGAAGGACACAATGCTTCTAAAATCTCTGATCATACACCAAAAATCCTGTAGATGGATAAGGAAATTAGCCAGAGAAAGTCAGTTTTCTATAGCTGTCAATTCTACCTCTTTTGCTGAACTGAAATTAGAGGACAATTGTATGAAGTCCTCATTAATCTTATATGTTGCCTATTTCAGCTTTCCTATGTCCCTGAACACCAAAATGTCCTCAGGGTTGATACAGTTACAACTGTTGTGTTTGAGCTGGTGCAGTGTTTTCACAGTTCAGCATTGACTCAGAGTGCTTAATAAAAATAACCAAGAAACAGGAGGATAGATATATCTGTCAAAGAGACTAAAATCTAATCAAAGCTTACTTCTATACTCAGCTCAAGGATGTTCAGACTCTATACATGTAATCCAGATGCCAGCTGAAGCGTATTTCATAGGGTTGCTACCAGATTTGCTCAGAATTAAAATGCTAGGCTTTTTTTGCAGTCATGGCTTGTGCTTTGCTTTTAAGGGTACAGCATAATTTTTACAAACAGTTTCAAGAAGAAAACTAATAAAATAATTTATTATAACTTACTGGGGACAGAATGGTATTATGTGGATTTTGCATGGATGTAATAAATGGGTAGGAGATAGTTCTCCTTTAAAATGCCTTTATTTAAAGAGATCAGCTCAGGTGGGGGGCCCAATAGGGTGTGCACACGCTGCTGCTGCTTCCCGGAGGGATGCTGAGGAAGAGGAAATGCAGCTTTGTCTGCTTTATGTGCAGGCAGAGCCAGCCAGAAGATCTGTCCTCACAGGAGCGGCAGGATTCTTCCCCTTACAACAGTCTGTGCTATGGTCCCAGGTCCTTACTCTGTTTGAGGTCTCTGGTTAGAGTGACAGATTAAAACTTCTCTCCGGGTACTAGAGTTAGTTGCTCACCCTTCTGCAAGCGACTTGGTCTTATAATTCCACAAAAGGCTCATAGTTCTAGGGCTTTCTAATGTGGTTTTTGAGGATTTCCTGTATTTGCATACTTTTTCTTATGTCAGCTGCTCTGCACAGGCCCGTGCGCCATTTTCCAGGTAGTAGCAGCTGGCAGCACAGTGAAGCTGAACCTAACACAGAAAGATCTCTAACAAGGAATGAACACACATAAGTAATTAACAGTTATAACAACATTCTAACAGAGGATAATTCTATAACAAGGTTAGCATAACTCTGTAACCTTTCTTTTATAACAGGAATCAAAATCTTGCTCGTAAACATGCATCTTTGCAATTATGAATGTAAAGGAAAACCTTAAAGAAGCCCTACAGAAATTCACTAGACACTCCTGACAGTGGATTCCCATGCAGTGGTCCTCTTCTTCATTGTTCACAAGTCTTCCCCCAAGGAAATCCTTACCAGCAGTTAGTTTCTAAATTTACTAACTGAGACTACACAGCTGCTGAACTTCCCTGATCTTCACATTCTTCCACTTTTTTATTCTTTTAGATCCTTCATGTTACACATCACAACAGGAAGACAGAAAGGTAATTTTTGCATTTAGAAATCGCAATGGCTAATGCAACTGAAAGCAGGGAAGTTTCACTCTAATCCCTATATTGTGGTTGAATCCATTACTTGATTAAATACCATGAATGGAAGATGTACACATTCTAATGTTAATGAAATACTGCTTATCTCACAGCTATTGCCATCTAATAGTGGTTGTTTGATCTGTTTACAAAACAAATGATATTATTTTACATCCTTGAGTAGCATTTTAGTCATAGGAGGCAATTTAATTCTAATTTAATAGAGAGGAGGTATGCCTAACTTAAATACCCATGAAAGCCATTCTTGGGCTTCAAGTAAATTGCATATTTTGAAGGGATGTAAACATGTCTGTGCTTGTTGAATTGTTAAAATTAATGTGTTTAAACTTTATTTACTGTGTACAATTTTATCTGTTCTCCAAGGATCCCTTAACAGATGCTTGATTTTAATGACTATTTTTCATATGTGTTTCAGAGGAAGTGGAATGTGCAGCATTCCTGATACAACCCACAAATCCAGCCACCCCTATGAAAGAAATTACAACTCCCTTTTATCGCTAAAGAATCCTACACCAACTCATGGTGTTTCTACCTTTAAATCCATCTTCTGTGCTCCATTATTATATAATTATCTATTGAATTCTACATTTATTCATGAATTTATTTAACTCTGTAACTGGTGTTTCCTTCTTAATTGCTTGTTTGAAAGGAGTAGTTAGAGACACACTTTGAGATAATGGCCTGCTTATACTAAATGCTACATATACTACAAGAGATGTCTGAATCTAAAGAATTTATAGACCAGATCACAGATCTTTCAAAGAATATTCAAGGCATATATAGAAGCTGCTGTGATGGACAGTGTGATCAAAAAATTGCATAACCTTGTTCACTTCGATGTCTTTATGTTCTGTATGTAAATAAGTAGCTTCTTTCATAACTGTAGAATGTCTAACCAGAGGACATCTACAAGCACTCTGCAAACTTCCTAATTCCCCTGGAAAGTAGTCTGATGCATAAAGGTACCAAGGGTTACCCAACACAGTTGGTGGAAGCCAGTCAAACTGGCAGGACTAAAGCTGTCTATATCCTTAGCCAAAACACACTATCTCAAGGTAAGAAAAACTCTTCTGAGGAATATATTTTCTTTGTCTACAAGGCAGGTGTTTCAAGCACAACAAAACAACGGTGGAGTAAGTTAGTCAAGCAAGTATTCAGGCTCCTTCATATTTGCCTTGAATATTGTAGTTCTATACAGAGAAGCTGTTATTTCCAATCAGATCTTAAAATTTACTTATCTGGTAAAGGTTTATCTTACTGACAAGTAGGAATTAAAACATTTACCATCAGCTACTTTTTTTATCTTCTTTTGGATACTAGAAAGAGCAGAGGTTAAGTAGATAAATTATTTTTAGAGAAGCAATTCTCTGCTTTGACTTACTTTGTGTCATTATGTAGTCAAGAAAGGCTCTTAACAGAGGGCTTGGAGTCAGCCACCATAGATGAGCTGCCATTTCTACATGTGAAAAATATTAGTTTCATTGTCTCTTTATAGGTTCTCCTTCATGCCTATAATGAAAGAATAAGTAATGCATTCTGGCCAGATGCAGGCAACTTGACACCCAGTTACCAGAGATACACATTCAACTTTCCACCAGCACATAGTGCTGCCATTAGCAACACAGTGACTTCAATTTTCTTTCATGCTAACTGTGAAAATTCATACTTACAAAAATATCTTAAGCCAGGAACAAAACAGATGTAATTACAAGTAAGTGACTGCTTCTTTTTGCATGTGTGTACAGTGATTTAAATGAAAATATTTTTTACTGCTTCTAGCAGGCCAAAAATTATGACTTTGGTCATGATGAATTTGAAATTTTTATCTTCCTTGAAAAAACACATTATAGGCCAAAGATGACAAACCTGAACATGATGACATTATTAAGGGCATGCTTATGCAGCACAAAATATTGTATAGATGTAAGCAAAAGACATTGAGTGCAAGTACCATACACACAGGCTTCTATTCCAAGTTCATCATCAATGGTAGGAAGCTGTCAGTGAGTATGGGTGTAATGTAGAGCTAATGCAGATAATTGTTTCAGTTAATAGCATTCAGGGTATGAGATGGGATGCATGTTATGTAAAATCAGTTTTAGAGATCTGATTTATCCAATAGCTTTTTTCCTCTCCTGTGTAGTCAAACATAATACACAAATTTATATATAAAGTGAATGCCATGTGGAACAACCTTGCATTTTACTGAGAAGTTTTTGCAATTCTTTTCTATTTACCCTTAAATGTATCCTGGGATACCTTGAATATTTTTTTCACAAAAATTATCATATTCAGACTGATATCACAAAGAAGATTCACATTATGCTTTTTAACATGCTTACCCTTTCAAGGTCTCTCACTAGTAACTAATATCTCAATGTTATTAAACAAAAATCACAAAACTATTAAATAAATGTACTTTTTAAACATTCAAAAATAACTCCTTGAAAGTGAGAACTCTTACTAAATTATTCAAATGGGGGGAAAAATCAAAAATATGCATCTTCCCTTTCACTGAGGCTAATGGAATGAATTCTCATTTAAAAGGAAAATTTTTATCTTCCTAGTTAAGGCATATACGTTTCTGCTGTCAAATTTCTTCCCCCATCCAACTTCATTTAGATCACTAAGTGCTAGATAATCCACACACTATTCATGGAGCATCCCTTGAAAGTGACATTGATTTTGAACTAGTGAGTCCTCCAAAAAAAAGCCAGCAAGAGACAGGTACTCCCTCACTACTGGGAAAATAAAAGCTGTTTTCAGTTTTCCTGGTGCTGTAATGGCACATGGAGTCCCCAAAAAACCCAGTGTTTTAACTGCTACTCTTGTATCTTTTCAAAGCACTTAATCTGGGAGGAAAGGGTCTCAAGAGAGCAAGGGCCACAACACTGCTGAGGGGTTATGACTGTAGACAGCTGAAGTTTTCTCATGTTGGTAAGCACATGGGAGTGTGCAATCCCATTGACTTTTGTGCATGTTCATAAAATAATAGAAAAATGTCATTATTCTCTCTTTTTAAACTTCAATTTGTGGTAATTCATTTTTCTGTGATGCAGTTTTTGGAAAACACAAAAAAATTTGAACATGGTTAAGCATTATGCTCTGTTTGAAGTTCTTGTGCCAATGAAAATCTCTTTCTGAAGAAAATGTACACTTCATCAGACTTAAGACTTTTGCTATTCACAGCACCCTGAAATTTCTTGAATTTTATGTTTTCCATAAAATGTAAGAATGTTTTAAAAGGTTGCTTTTCTGATACCCCACAAAGGGATATAATGACTAGTGTATTAGCAAGTTGCTATCAATTTATATTTAGGAAGAAGTAATGTGAGTAGGAGAACTACTTGGTCTTCTACTTTTATCTTGTGTACTGCAAGGAAATTCTATTAGGACAGATATCAAGAGGGAACTTCTAATTTTTAATTTTAAATTTAAATTGCACTATACAAATGAAATAGAATAATGATAATTAGCTCTAAAAATAAGTTCATATGGACATTATCGTATAAGCTGCACAATACAAAACTATCAGAAAATGCCCTACTTATGATGTATAGTTGAAACTGCTTGCATCTGTAGTCCTCTGAATAAAATGGGAATAATCAGGAAGCATTTAAAAAGCATTTGTTCATAATGGATTGGTTCATCATTTAAAGGAAAGTAGCATCAGAGTTTCTTTGCCTGATGCTGAAGGTCTAAAAATATAGAGAAGGTTAAAGCTATCAAATTTTATTATTAAACACAAAATAATTATTAAAAATATAATTTTCTGCCAAATTTCTTCATTTAAATCACACAGTAGAGTGTTTCTGGTTTCATCATTTTGTGCTCATTCTGAGAATGACAGATATTGTTTATTTAAAATTGTTCCTTCTCTTTTAAATGTAGAAAAATGTATCTCCATTATTATTTTCTTCTTAAACAGTTTTTCTTCAATTAAAGAAAATATAGATTGAGTTAAATACAGGGGTTTTCTTTGCTCCTGCATTTTTTCTGTATTCTCTTTTACTTGAGAACTGCTCATATTCTTGTTTTGTGCAAGGCTACTAGTGCCGCAAGATGCAGCAGAGAAAGAAGACAATCATGTCCAAAGGACGATGCCCTGACAACTGCAACATTTGACAAAACTCAGTGCTTTTCATAATTTAGTCAGTTGTCTGTGCTGAATACCTGTGGATAAAAAAACAAGATATCTATGTCCTCTACAATCGGGTAGTTATAACTGAAACTTTGGAAAAGGAAGAAAAAGTTATTAATGTGAACAATTGACTAACAATTGTGTGGTTTTAGTTTGTGATTTTCAGAAACCTGGAGTTTTCATAATAAAATGTAAAGGGTGTCAAATGGTCATAATTTACAAAAATGAATTTGTATATGCCATGTAGCAACCCACAAGGATGTACTTCTAAAGAGTTTGTAAGTTCCTTAGAAATTATAAAGAAAGTGAAAAGCACTGGCTAGATAAACCCACTGCTTTCAGTAATTCATATTACAATATATTTACATAGTTATATTTCTGTCACAGAGCAAACATGGAAAACCTCAAACAAATTCTGTTTGTTTAATAACAATGAAATGCCTCATTGACAGCAAGGATGAAGAATTAGCAGGTCATGGAGTTGTTACATTTTATTGTGGTCAATCAGATTATTGAAGACCATAAAAGAGAGCCTGTTTTGATATGCAGACACATGTACCAAGTTACTAAATGTGTGGATTTATATAGTCATTGACACTTTTGGTTGGTCTGTCTGAAGCAGGATTTGACAAACTTGTCTTTACAAACTCAGTTCCAATAGTTACATAAGTTCCCTTTATTAAAAAATTTCCTGTTTTACCCACAACTTGAGTCCATATGTGGCAGCACCAAAAAAAAAAATCTGGAAACATACAATCTGTGAAATAAAAATGTATTAAACTTTACTATTCCTCTCCCTTGAGGAATCAAAACACTTATTTTGATTATAAAACACTAAATATTGGGTTATTTGGGAATTAACAGATGTCTTTAATTTATCTCCTTTGGACAGAGAATGGCTATGGATGTCATTCATCTGGATTTCTGTAGGGCTTTTGATATGGTCCCTCAAAACATCCTTCTCTCCATACTGGGGGGAAAAGGATTCGATGCATGGACCATGGTGGATAAGGAATTGCCTAGATGGTTGCATCCAGAGAGTGGTGTTCAACAGGTAAGTGTCCAGAGCTGAGTGGAGTCCCTCAGGGGTCCATACAGGAGCTAGTTCTGTTTAGCATCCTCATTGATGATATAATGGTATTGAGTGTACCCTCTGCAGATTTGCAGATGACACCAAGTTGAGTGGAATGGCCTGCCAGGGGAAGTGGTGGAGTCACCATCCCTGGATGTGTTTTTAAAAAAAGACTGGATGTGGCACACAGTGCCATAGTTTAGTTGAGGTGTTAGGGCATGGGTTGA
Source organism: Lonchura striata (assembly GCF_050655825.1). Lineage (NCBI taxonomy): Eukaryota > Metazoa > Chordata > Aves > Passeriformes > Estrildidae > Lonchura > Lonchura striata. The sequence goes on from NC_140740.1 coordinate 36,147,478, forward strand.
ACTCGATGATCTTTACGGTCTCTTCCAACCTAGTCATTCTGTGAATTCTGTGTGAGTGGTACTGTTGGCATCCTGAAGAATGGGGCGCCATCCAGAGGGATCTGGACAAACTGGGGGACTGTTCCCATGGGAATTTCCTGAGGTTTAACAAGACCAAGTTCAAGGTGCTGCATCTGGGTCAAGGCAACCCCCACTATCAACATAGGACCCGGGGTGAACAGATCAAGTGCAGCCCTGTGAGAAAGACTTGGAGTTGAAATGTAAAAGCTTCAGCATTAATTCTCATTGTTAGATGTGCTGTACATATCATACACAAGCAATCCTTCCCTTTACAACTGCTCAGTAATCTGCAGAGACACAAAAGCTTTCACCATTATTATGCAGCTACAGTACATCAGTTAAAAAAATCTCCAGTAGAAATACTGTAAACCATAAACACTTATGAATAATTCTGATGGTTGAAGAGTTTATATGCAAATAACAAAAAATGCTAATTGCTCAGTTTTTAAATGAAGATATTTCCTGAGATACTGATCGCTAGCTTTTAGTGCTTCTTTAATTCTACTTTTCATATGTTACATCCTGTAATTTAATCTTAAGTGTGTATAACACAGGTTTAAGCTAGAATGAGCTTCATGTAGGAATTTTAAAAGGCAGAAATGATGATCCGTGGAGAAACAATGTGGGTGAGACTGCAGTGCATGACACTGTACATTTCAGAAAAGTTATTTTTCCTCAAATTTTAAAAATATTGTGGGCAAAAAAGTGCATTTTTAATAAATGCCCCCAACACCAATTATGAAATTAATATAACTTAAGCAGAGACTGAACATCAAGAAGCATAGCTTTTGCAGCTTCAAAACCCTTTGCTAGTTTGGGAGGCTGTTTTACAAGACTGCTGCCTTCTGTCTATACTTAACATGTGTCATAAACAGTACTGTTATATAATTCTGTTTTCAGGTAGCTGTGGGAAGCTCACTGATCTTCTTTTTAAGATACACACCCACAGCAGGTCACAGAGCCTTTATTAGTCTTAGACATAGAAGCCTTCGGTTTCTAAGTTGTGCAAACTTTTTGACTCAGGGCCGGCCAAGAATGGACGCTCTTGCAGGTGGTTTCTGTTAGACTGAGAGGTCATTTGGGGAAGTTACTTTTGACAGAGCTGTTTTGCCACAAAGTAGGCACGATGTTCTAATTTCTGGCACATAGAAGGAATCAGAATTAAGGCTAGAGAGCCCTTCTTAAGCAAAACCTTGTAACAAAGAAAGTCCAGTCTATCAGGGTTAGACTATCTTCTATGCCAGCTGGAATATTTCTCCACCTGTGCTGATCCTTTGTACTTCATGTCCATAAATGAGCCCTTTACAAAATAGTAAAGACTGGCCAAACTTCTTTTCCAACTATGCTTTTTGCTTTCCTGAAGGACAGCAGAGAGAAGTTGGAGCAGACAGTTCCTGTAATAGGAACTGACTTATTTTCTACAGTTATTTTAAGATGAGAAGTAGCTATCACTATCTCCTAAGAATACCCTACTAATCTGACAACAGTGCAAGTGTCCTTTACTCTATGCCATAAGCAGTCCTGTGGAGATTATACAGCATGATTATACAGTGTTGGACTCACTCAGTGTAAGAGGCCTTGACCATACAAAACCACAACCGAAGTGTGAAGTAATCTTGCATTTCAGGGGCATTTCTTGCATTTCTAATTGCATTTACTTTTTTTTTTTAATTAAATATAGTTCTGTGTACAATGAAGAAATTAAATAATGATATTTTCCACTGATTTATAACAGGTATTTCTATCTCCTCCAACTTTTTTTGGCTGCTTGAAATATTCTGTTATCTGAAACTAAGTGCTTTGGCACTAAGGAAGCCTCACAACCAGAACTGGAGGAAATAAGCAAGGTGATCTTTATGAAACAAAACCAGGTTTGCACTTAGCAAACACACAGAAAGGATGCTTAGATTTTTCAAACAGAACTACAGATACTTGGTTTCTCAGCAAAATACAGATAAAACCCACAAAACAAGTGTGAACATTTGTTATTAATTTTAAGACCTGTGCAGTAACTTGCATGTTCAAGAAGAAGCTGAATTTTGTACATACAGGCATAAACAGAGATATCAATCAAGTTGCTGAAACATTAAAAAAAAAAACTTATAACCATTTAAAGAAATAAAATTCAAGCTGAATGCCATATGTCTAAGGCAACAAAGAGAAGGGAGCATTCACTGTGTTACCTAGCAGTCCATTATCTACTTGGTACCCCTCTCTTCTACTGCATACAGGCAAAATGTCTTCCTGTCACCCAGAGTGTATGTATAGCACAAACAGTTACCTCAGATCCCAGCCGTTAAACAAAATTTTGGAAAGAGATAAGCTTACATTTCTTTGAAGTGCCACATGTGGAGCTCTATAAAACTGTCCTACAGCAAGCAGTGATTTGTCCAGCATATCTGACTGCAATTCTCTGTTCAAAGGGATTGTAACAGACTAAGTAAAAAACACATATATACACAAATTTTACTGGCAGTTAATGGATACATAAGAATTTGAGACTGTTTCTTGCACTCTTCTCTCTGGGGCTTCACAAAGTTGTGTCCAGTTCATCTAAACAAAAATTCCAGAATACTTTATAATGACAGTGATTTTAGGACACTGTAAATACTCTTGATGTCTCCTGTTCTGTTCGAGTGATAGGCCTTTTTAGTATTTCATAAACAGGATGTGATAAGAAGCACTTGTTGTCTATGCTCTACAAGCATTTGTAGTCTTATAATTTTTGTAAATCCTTCTCTTTTATAGATGATTTTTGATTACAGAAGACAAGATGTAACCATTGCCTTTTTTTTTCCCCAATAGCTGCCAGAGAGCTTTGATTACAGCTTTATACCACAAGTGCTGCCTCTTCCACATCCTACAGTAGCAACGAAGGTTACAAAAAGATTATTTAAATAATTCAAAATGCAAATGCCATCCCATATTTTCCTCAAGAACATGGTAAAAATAATCTCAACAGCACCAAGAGGACAAGAGAGATTACTTGACTGTCAGTGACCAGAAATTATAAAATTACTAAATGCTAAACTACAATTAGATCTACAAAGATCTCCCTCCTTTTACCCAAGAGAAAATTCGTGTCACCTACCTTTGAATTTTCATGGTCCTTTAACCAATACTGAATGAAAATCTGCTCTCCGTATTAAATTCAAATAAAGAATAAATATATCTTATGTGAGAAGACTGTCTTCAACATCCAGTTATCCTTCCCAAGCTGGGTAAAGATAACTCCAAAGAATTTTAAGGAATTAAACAATCTAGAATGTTTTGTACTTATTCTGGGGTAAAGTGCATCCACATGCACTCTTTTTAAAAGGGAATATTTTTTATTTATCCCCTAGATATGGGAAAAAGAGAATGAAATATCTTGATGTAGAAATAATTATAGTTATGGCTAACAATAGAACTGCCTCTGCTGTTACAAAGCATAGAAATGGAACCTGTTGGTTTTATGATTTATGACTAAAAACCAATAAGCATTTCAAATGCATTTGGAAACAGAACAGGAATGGAACTTTCAGACTCCTTGCATCTAATCCTACACCATTGTTAATGAAAAGCATTACTCAATTCCTGATCTGTATTTCCAGTATAGCTTCTAATCAGTCCATGAATACACAAATAAACTTGTCCATCATCTGTATGGAAATGTTTTCTGCAACAGCATCTTATAAAAAATCGCAAAACAAACAGCCAACCAATGATATGTATTTAAAGATGCAGCTGAAACTTCATAAGCATTTAAGAAAAGAAATTGCAAAAAAAGCACAAACATTATTACTTTCCTGGGAATTAGAAGCAAAAATACCATGTGTTGTTAGTGTACCTCATATGTCACTGTTAGTTTACCTCATTAGTTTACAGGGAACATTTAGAGATTATATTGTAAGGATCAAAAATCTTAAACCAACTAAATAATTGAAATTTCTCTGTCAAGAAATTTTCATCTACAAACTTCTTCCCAATTTACAGTCTTGTAGTGGAGAAATAACGAATTGGTCTGTAAAACAGAGCAACAGAAGGTGGAAATGGTATTAAATTTCATTTAATTGTATTAATTTAATGGTATTAATTACATTTAGTATGATGTCTCTTCTTGCAGGGTGCTCAAGCTATTTCAATGACTAAAGTATCAGAAGAAGTATATTTACACATGTATTGTTTCCCCACATCACCTTGAACAATGGTTTTCATGTCAGAATGAAATCAGCAAAAATTGATCAAGTATGTTGTTTTGATGTTGTGCTTAGGCTGATCAGATACTTTTTATTTCTAAATATCATTAAGGGTCCAAACATTGTTTAAATTTATTTTTGTGTATACACCACATATAGATAATTTCAGTGAATTTTTATATACATTTTAATTTAAAGGGCTTTAAATTCTATAAACAATTTTACCTCATCTTTAATTACTTTCTACTAATATATAAAGGGACAAGAAATTGCTAACACTATAGTTTGCATATATATTCGTTAAGGAACCTCTCAACATTTCTTCATACACTTAGTCTCTGTTGATAACAGGAAAAAAAAAACAACAATAACTATGACAATATCTCTGTTTAATGAAAAGCCTGCATGCTTACAACACAGGACACCTGCAAAAAAATCAGTGAATTCCACTTCAGATAAAAATAATGCCTTTCTGTACTTCTGTACTTCTGTACTTCTGTGTCCTAAATTCTACTTCAAATAAATGTGATCCAGAGGACCAAACATAATATCACAAAAACTTGAATAAAGAGCTGATGCTATCTCCTGTTTTCTTCCCTTTTCCTATTGTCCTGGGTTGTAAGATAAGCTTGTATTCTATTTGCCATCTGTTGAAGGTTGGGCAGGTTTGTTATCTTTTCCAAGAACTGGTTTTGCTCCTAAGAGGTAATGGTTTGCTAATGGGCCATTGACTGATTCAATGCAGGGCTGGTAACGTAACACCATCCTATTGTGAGATGTTCCACCCAGAGGGGGAAGCCAAGCACTCTTTTATTGGATATAAGGGGGTACCTTTTTGGGGACAGAGCAGCTCTTTACTTTGGGGGATTGCCAGGGAAGCAGCTCTCTTCGGCGGCACTCGCAGCGAAGCAGCCGAAGCGCACTGAGGCGATGGCGGCAGAGCTCGGAGGCAACCCCGGCGCAGAGGAAGACCGGCCCCACTGCCACCAGATCTTCAGAGGAAAACTATACCCTTCTAAAGATCACCACTACAGCTGCAGTTCATCAGCCACTGCAAGGGGAGCAATCGTCCCAGCAGGACTGCTACTGGCACCCCAAATCCTCAGGTTGTGGACTTTTTCACTGGTTTTGTTTCTACCGATTGCATTTGCCTTTTTAAATTGTTGTCTAGTTTTCTCCTAGTAAAGAATTGTTACTCCCATTCCCATATCTTTGCCTGAGAGCCTTTTGATTTAAAACTCCTAGTAATTTGGAGGGAGGGGGTTTACCTTCTCCATTGCACAGGAGGCTTTAGCCCTCCTTCGCAGATTCCCGTCTTGTCGAACCAAGACAGATTTTGGCGCCCAAAGTGGGGCTCGAGGGCATTGAGAGGGAAAAAGGATTAACAGTTCTTAAGTAATTTATTTTTTTTGTTGTGTGTAGAAACATCTTAAGCATCACCATGTGGTCTAGTTTACCTTGGTTTGGGTGGCATGTGATCGTAGCTATACTTTTCCCATTTGCAGACCCTTATCTAAAAATGGGTCCTATAACTAAGGCTACGGTGTCTATTGTCAAGTTTGGCTTCTGGGTTAATTGGGTGAGGAATTCATGGATCTTTAATTTCCTCTGGAAGGCAGGTACATGGATTCATAGCTATCACACATTAACTGTATGTTTTTGGGGTTACTTTAATAACGGTACCTACTGCGAGGAAATAGCGCCTGGGCAAACTTTCTCCCAACCTTTTAACCATCTTTTTGGGTCTGCTCCACCAGTTCTCAAAGGGTTAAGATCCTTTCTAAGTGCTAATGATACCATACAATGGGTGGTGTTGCTGATAGTCCTGTTATATTTAGCATTCAGAGATAAGGGAAGATTAACCTGGATAACTACCCTCACACCTACACCACAGACTCGAGATGCTGCTGCTCCAGAGCCTGACCCTGCCCCACAGCCCACCTCAGAAATGAACCGCCCAGATTGGGTGAGGGTTCTGGTTAAGGAGATACGAGAGATGCTGAAGGAGTGCATTTCCCCAGCTGGTGAGAAACCGGCCCTTTGCCTTGAGTTGGGACAGTCTAATAGTACAGCTGTGGAACCCACAGATGTTACAACTGTCCAGGTTCCAGCTGAACCACAAAGGCAGTCACGGTCAGCAGCAGTGGCCCCGGTAGAAACAAGGAAGTCTAAGGTGAAAGCAGAGCACCCTGCAGATAGGGACAGGAATGGAGGAACCTCACAACCCACAGGGGAGCCAGAGATTGCTATCATCACCGAGTCCCTGACGTACGAAAGTCTTCGTAATCTGCATAAAGACATTGTGCGACGAGGGCGTGAGGCTTATGCTACCTGGCTACTCCAGGTTTGGGATCTTATGGGTACAGGCTTGCAGTTGGATGGTGGTGAGGCAAGGAACTTGGGACCCTTGACCCAGGACTCGGGTATAAATCAGGTTTTTGTAAGGGAACCAGGGTCCCTTTCTCTCTGGGAGCGGCTCTTAATGAGTGTCAGGGAGAGGTTTGTCCACAGAGAGAGAATGCAAGAGCACCATCATAGAATGCGCTGGAAGACCCTCGAGGAAGGGATCCAACAGCTGAGGGAAGTGGCAGTATTGGAGGTACTCTTTGGGAGGGATGGACGACACAATGATGACCCTGACAAGGTCAGGTGTACGGGACAAATGCTGTGGAGTCTGGCAAATCTTGGGCCATCTCAATACACCACCTTCATTGCAACAATCAATGCTGACGCCCACCGGGAGACAGTAGGTTCTGTTGCCAACAAACTTAGGAATTATGAGAGTATGATTAATGGCCCAATGCAGGCTCATATCTCAGCTGTGATTAAGGAGTTTAAAGAGGAGATGAGGGAGGAGATAAGGAAGGTTAATACAGCACCCGTGAGAGTCACAGGCCCCAGAATCAGCGCCCAACAATCCCCAGGTAGAGAGAGAGGGTACACCCCAAGGGCTAATCTGTGGTTCTTCCTGAGTGACCATGGGGAAGACATGGGGAGGTGGGATGGGAAACCCACTTCTGTCCTGGCAGCACGGGTCCGTCAACTTAAGGAGGGAAACTCTAACCGGGGGAGTTCCACCAAAGTGAAGGTAGCCTCAACCTCCCGTGACCAAGCTTGTGGGTACGATCTGTCAGACCCCCTTGAACGGACCTCTAGTATGTATGCCCAGGAAAGGAATGATAACCAGTGTTAGAGGGGCCCTGTCTCTAGCCAGGGAGAGGCACGGGAAAACCGGATCTTCTGGACAGTGTGGATCCGATGGCCTGGCACGTCAGAGCCACAAAAATATGATGCTTTAGTTGATACTGGTGCACAGTGTACTCTGATACCATCGGGACATGTGGGGGCAGAGCCTGTTTCCATTGCTGGTGTGACAGGGGGATCACAACAATTGACTCTGGTGGAAGCCGAGGTGAGCCTGACTGGGAAGGAGTGGAAGAAACATCCTATAGTGACTGGCCCAGATGCTCCGTGTATCCTAGGCATAGACTTCCTCCGGAATGGCTATTACAAAGACCCAAAGGGACTCAGGAGGGCTTTTGGAATAGCCGCTGTAGAGGCAGAAGACATTAGGCAATTGAACGCCTTGCCTGGACTGTCAGAAAACCCCTCTGCAGTAGGACTCCTAAGGGTGGAAGAGCAACGAGTGCCAATTGTGACCTCGACAGTGCACCGCCGGCAGTATTGGACGGATCGAGATGCCGTGATCCCCATCCACAAAATGATTCGGGAGCTGGAGAGCCAAGGGGTGGTCAGCAAAACCCACTCACCCTTCAACAGCCCCATCTGGCCTGTGCGCAAATCTGACAAAGAATGGAGATTGACTGTGGACTATCGTGGCTTAAATGAAGTGACTCCGCCACTGAGTGCTGCTGTACCGGATATGCTGGAACTCCAGTACGAGCTGGAGTCCAAGGCAGCAAAGTGGTATGCCACCATTGATATTGCTAATGCATTTTTCTCCATTCCTCTGGCAGCAGAATGCAGGCCTCAGTTCGCTTTCACCTGGAGGGGCGTGCAGTACACCTGGAACCGACTGCCCCAGGGGTGGAAACACAGCCCCACCATCTGCCATGGACTGATCCAGGCTGCACTAGAAAAGGGTGAGGCTCCAGAACACCTGCAATACATTGATGACATCATTGTGTGGGGGAGCACAGCGGCAGAAGTGTTTGAGAAAGGTGAGAGGATCATCCAGATACTACTAGAAGCTGGCTTTGCCATCAAGAAGAGCAAAGTCAAGGGACCTGCCCGAGAGATCCAGTTCCTGGGAGTGAAATGGCAAGATGGACGGCGCCAGATTCCCACTGAGGTCATCAACAAGATCACAGCTATGTCCCCACCAACCAGCAAAAAGGAAACACAAGCTTTCCTGGGTGCCATAGGTTTCTGGAGAATGCACATTCCTGAGTATAGCCAGATTGTGAGCCCTCTTTATCTGGTTACCCGAAAGAAGAATGATTTCCACTGGGGCCCTGAGCAGCAACAAGCCTTCACCCAGATCAAGCAGGAGATCGCTCATGCTGTAGCCCTTGGCCCAGTCAGAACGGGACCAGAGGTCAAGAATGTGCTCTACTCTGCAGCCGGGAACCATGGGTTGTCTTGGAGCCTTTGGCAGAAAGTGCCTGGGGAGACTCGAGGCCGACCACTGGGATTCTGGAGCCGAAGTTACAGAGGGTCTGAAGCCAACTACACTCCCACAGAGAAGGAAATCTTGGCTGCCTTTGAAGGAGTTCAAGCCGCCTCGGAGGTAATTGGCACAGAAACACAACTCCTCCTGGCACCCCGACTACCGGTGCTGGGGTGGATGTTTAAAGGAAAGTTTCCTACTACCCACCATGCCACTGACACCACATGGAGCAAATGGATTGCCCTCATCACTCAACGCGCCCGTACTGGAAACCTGAATCGCCCTGGGATTTTGGAGATAATTACAAACTGGCCAGAAGGTGAAAACTTTGGTCTCACTGATGATGAGGAGCAGGTACAAGTGGCAAGGGCTGAAGAAGCTCCACCATACAACCAACTACCAGCAGAGGAGACCTGCTACGCTCTTTTCACTGACGGTTCCTGTCGCATTGTAGGGATGAACCGGAAGTGGAAAGCAGCCGTATGGAGCCCCACACGCCAAGTTGCACAAGCTACCGAAGGAGAAGGTGGATCGAGCCAACTCGCCGAACTCAAGGCCGTTCAGCTGGCTCTGGACATTGCTGAAAGGGAGAAGTGGCCAAAGCTCTACCTTTATACTGATTCATGGATGGTAGCCAATGCTCTGTGGGAAGGTGGAGGAAGGCCAACTGGCAACGTAGAGGAAAGCCAATCTGGGCTGCTGATATATGGAAAGACATTGCCTCTCGGGTGGAAAAGCTGACGGTGAAAGTCCGTCATGTAGATGCCCATGTCCCCAAAAGTCGGGCTAATGAGGAGCACCGAAACAACGAGCAGGTAGATCAGGCAGCAAAAATAGAGGTGTCAAAGATAGACTTAGATTGGCACCATAAGGGGGAGTTGTTCCTGGCTCGATGGGCTCATGATGCCTCAGGTCATCAGGGCAGAGATGCCACCTACAAGTGGGCACGAGACCGAGGGGTGGATCTAACCATGGACGGTGTTTCCCAGGATATCCATGACTGTGAGACGTGTGCTGCCATCAAACAGGCCAAGAGAGTGAAGCCCCTCTGGTATGGTGAGCGGTGGTCCAAGTACAAGTATCGGGAGGCCTGGCAGATTGACTATATCACACTGCCCCAGACACGCCAAGGCAAGCGCTACGTGCTGACCATGGTGGAAGCCACCACTGGATGGCTGGAGACTTTCCCTGTACCTCATGCCACAGCCCGGAACACCATCTTAGGCTTGGAAAAGCAAGTTCTGTGGAGACACGGCACTCCTGAGAGAATTGAGTCTGACAACGGCACCCATTTCAAGAACAGCCTTATCAACACCTGGGCCAGAGAACATGGTATCGAATGGATATATCATATTCCCTATCATGCTCCAGCTGCCGGCGAAGTTGAACGGTGCAACGGACTCCTTAAGACTACCCTAAAGGCACTTGGTGGGGGAACATTTAGAAACTGGGAAATTAACCTGGCAAAAGCAACCTGGATGGTCAACACCCGAGGGTCTGTCAATCGAGCTGGCCCTGCCCAGTCAGAACCCTTACACGCAGTAGATGGAGATAAGGTCCCTGTAGTACATATGAAAGGTATTTTAGGGAAAATTGTTTGGATTAATCCCACCTCAGGCAAAGACCAACCCATTCGTGGGTTGTCTTTGCTCAAGGACCTGGTTACACTTGGTGGGTAATGCAGAAAGATGGGGAGACCCGCTGTGTACCACAGGGAAACTTGGTCTTAAGTGAGAACTGGGTGTAAGATTTCATGGTGTGCAGATGGAAATAGAATAAGGGGTGGATAATGTCCTGGGTTGTAAGATAAGCTTGTATTCTATTTGCCATCTGTTGAAGGCAAACCTGTTGGGCAGGGTTTGTTATCTTTTCCAAGAACCGGTTTTGCTCCTAAGAGGTAATGGTTTGTTAGTGGGCCATTGACTGATTCAATGCAGGGCTGGTAACGTAACACCATCCTATTGTGAGATGTTCCACCCAGAGGGGGAAGCCAAGCACTCTTTTTTTGGATATAAGGGGGTACCTTTTTGGGGACAGAGCAGCTCTTTACTTTGGGGGATTGCCAGAGAGGCAGCTCTCTTCGGCGGCGCTCGCAGCGAGGCAGCCGGAGCATGCAGGGGCAGCGGCGGCGGAGCTCGGGGGCGGCCGCGGCATGGGGGAGGACCGGCCCCATTGCCGCCGGATCTTTGGAGGAAAACTGTACCCTTCTGGGGATCGCCGTTGCAGCTGCGGTTCATCGACCGCTGCGGGGGGGGGGCGGTCGTCCCGGCGGGACTGCTGCTGGCGCCCCGAGTCCTCGGGTTCTGGACCTTTTCGCTGGTTTTGTTTGTGCCGATTGCGTTTGCCTTTTTGGATTGTTGTCTGGTTTTCTCCTAGTGGGGAGTTGTTGCTCCCATTCTCATGTCTTTGCCTGAGAGCCTTTTGATTTGAGGCTCCTGGTGGTTCGGGGGGAGGGGGTTTGCCTTCTCCATTGCGCGGGGGGCTTTGGCCCTCCTTCGCGGATTCCTGTCTTGTCGAACCAAGACAAGTGTTTCCAATTTTGTTGCCACAGGCATTGTGTTGCCTTGTGCAGCCAAACAAGAAATTTTTCTATCATTTGTTAAAGGCTCATCTACAGAAAATGAATGGCAAAGGGAATAAAATGTCTTAGGTACATGTCTTCTTCTGCTGAAAGTTTGTGATAATGTAGGAATACCTCTGAAAAACAGTGCTGAAAGTTTGTGATAATGTAGGAATACCTCCGAAAAACAGTGAGTTTAGCAGATAACGAGAGAAAAAGAAACAATACCAAAAACCCCTGAGTCTGACTGGCTTAGGTATAGTATTTTCCTCCTTATGTTGGAACCTCTGAGGCACAATCTATGACCCATTTAGAAGATTGTAATTCTGCTTATGGTCTGTGGGTTTTAAATATATGCTTTCTGCTCTTTCCCTGGTGTCCTTTGCAAATAAAACTCGTACAACTAAGATGGGAATAGTTCACTTCTCTTTCAGGAGTTACTCTGCTTCAGAAATGGTGAGGCAGCATGTTTTCTGCTCCTTCCCTGGACAGGTTGTATAGGAACCAAGAAAACATGTCAGTATTATTGCTCAGTGCTTTTCTCAGCTGTCAGCTAGGAAAAAAAAAAAAAATTGTGTACCATAATTGGTATCTGAAGACATCTTTTGAGGCGATAGGATGGGTGGGTTAGGACCATGAGGACTCTGTGAGGACCACTTCCATCCATGGAGAACTGCTGGCAATTCAGGGGCTTCAGACACCTCTTCTTAGCGTTTAGTTTAATTACCAAGAGGAGAAAAAAAGTGCTTTTGGCCAGGAACACTTACTGACTTTTCTAAATTAAACCATTACTGTAACTCATTTCACACATTAGCAAAATATGCCTTTTGAAATGTTATAAGTAGTTTTCTACTAATCAAGAAACTTCATCCATTTTGTCTTTCTACATCCCATGTCAGTCTCAGTATTGTTCGAGATGTAATCTACTGATGTATCCAAATTCTTGAGTTTCTGATAATTCTCCAATATTAATTCCGAGGGAGGCTAATTTCCTGTGTATAGCAACAAGGATGTGTGACACCAAAGATATTTATGTTTAGATAGGTGTCTTGGTTCGACAAGACAGGAGTCTGTGAAGGAGGGCTAAAGCCTCCTGTGCAATGGAGAAGGTAAACCCCCTCCCTCCGAATTACTAGGAGTTTTAAATCAAAAGGCTCTCAGGCAAAGATATGGGAATGGGAGTAACAATTCTTTACTAGGAGAAAACTAGACAACAATTTAAAAAGGCAAATGCAATCGGTACAAACAAAACCAGTGAAAAAGTCCACAACCTGAGGATTTGGGGTGCCAGTAGCAGTCCTGCTGGGACGATTGCTCCCCTTGCAGTGGTTGATGAATTGCAGCTGCAGTGGTGATCTTTAGAAGGGTATAGTTTTCCTCTGAAGATCTGGTGGCAGTGGGGCCGGTCTTCCTCTGCGCCGGGGTTGCCTCCGAGCTCTGCCGCCATCGCCTCAGCGCGCTCCGGCTGCTTCACTGCGAGTGCCGCCGAAGAGAGCTGCTTCTCTGGCAAGTAAAAAGCTGCTCTGTCCCCAAAAAGGTACCCCCTTATATCCAATAAAAGAGTGCTTGGCTTCCCCCTCTGGGTGGAACATCTCACAATAGGATGGTGTTACGTTACCAGCCCTGCATTGAATCAGTCAATGGCCCACTAACAAACCATTACCTCTTAGGAGCAAAACCGGTTCTTGGAAAAGATAACAAACCTGCCCAACAGGTTTGCCTTCAACAGATGGCAAATAGAATACAAGCTTATCTTACAACCCAGGACAACTTATCATTATTTCACTCTGGTGTGACTGTAATAAATTCATTTTCCAAGCTAAGTCTGCTCTACCTGTAATGGTAATGGGTGAATGATCTCTTCAGGTGCTTATCTCCCCCCATCAGCTTTTTGTTATATTTTCTCTCGCCTGCTCAACTGAGGAGGGGAAGGATAGAGAACTTTGGTAAGCACCCAGTATCCAGCCAAGGTCAATCCACTATCACCACAAAGACATTTTTCTTTAAAGACTAAGTGAAAAACTGATTTGCTTCTAGACAAATGTTGTGTTTTTAAGCTGAATTGCTTAAAGTGTATCTAAATTGCTCTGTTACAGAATAATTATTTAAGACAAAGGTGCCAGACTTAGTTTTTTTCTAAAATGCCTAAAGTAATTCTTTAAATCAAAATAAACATTTGATTCTGCATTATTTTAAGTGGATCAGCTTCAAATGTTGAAATGAAGCAACATTTAAGATTTGAAAAAGTATTTCAGTAAATCTAATGGTTTGGACATTGGCTGAGATAATCTAATCTGCATAGAAAACATTGGAAAATGCAGGAAGTTCGTACACAAGTTCTAGTTATTCCTATAGATAGTAATAAAAATATTTGGAGAATCTACAACAGAATACATAGGTACATAGTATCACCTTCGGCCTCATTTTCGTATGAAAAAACCTCCTAGTGAATTTATTGACTTCAGTTTAAGGGAGTGCTTCAGACATTATTTATTTGTCTTGCTTACACGTAACTTTTTTAAGGTGTAAATATTTATTTTCTCACTTCTCCACCCTCAACCATACAGGTTAACTAATTTTTGTGAGAAGTAGGTGCTCTGAATGTAGGTACCTTCTTAGGCATCAGCATGTGAAGGAAGCACCTGTTGCAGAGGATAGATAGATATGATTGTTATCTTAGCTAGTCGAATGTCACTTCTAACCTTGGATGAATCCTGGAGTGAAATGGACTGTTCCATCCCACCCCACAAGAGATTGTGGTTCATCCCGCACCTCTGTACCTGCCCCTAAAACAGAGTCTGTAACCCCATTGGCCATGCCTTGTCCCAGCCCACCTGGGAGCCCCTGATAAGGGGTCTCCGAGCGGCCATGCGGCCTCTTGGACTTCCTCCCTCCTCCCCTCTAGGACTCCCTCCCTCCCTGGGGCTTCCCCTCTCCTAAACCCTCCGTTTCTCTCTCCCCTCCCCCGTCCTCCTAAGCCCAGCCACGTGCTACGCCTGAGAGCACGAGGCTTGGGCATTCCTGAACCTTTGAATAAACCTCTCTCCCCAAGAGCAAGCTTCAGAGATCTCTGCCTCACTACACCCCAACCGTGCAAAGGAGCATAATCATCCCACAGCTGGCGCCCGACGTGAAAGAAAAAGGAATCCACGAATCTAGACACCTCCATGCACGGTAATTACCTGTGATAGCCTCCTCTTCGCTCTGAGCACAGGCTGTCGTTGCTAAGCAACATAGAAGCCTTATCTCTTTAAAGTTTGCCGAGGCAATGTACCCTCGAGCACCATCGCCTGTGAATAGCCGGCTTTTGGAGCTCTTGGGACTGCCCGAGCAAGGAGCTGTGAGCTGGTGGCACGTGGCCACGTTAAGAGAGCGCACCGAGCACTGCCTAGCACTGCCTGCGCTGGAAGCCCCGAGGGGGGAGGTCTGAAGGTCCCAAGCATGGAAAAGCCGTCCGGAGAGACCTCTCTCCCCAAGAGCAAGCTTCAGAGATCTCTGCCTCACTACACCCCAACCGTGCAAAGGAGCCTAATCATCCCACAAGCACCACCATTTCAAGACAGCAGAAGAAAACTATATTGGTATACAATACCCTGTTCCTGCATTGCAGTGATCAGGTATGATCCCATAGCAAGAACATTTTTCACTATGTACTGCTAAAGTTTTGCACAATAAATTATTCAGCTGTTTCAAATTGTCAAGAAAATCCTTTGGTGTTACAGACTTAAAGATGATTTCAATAAAATTACAAAAATTATCTTCAAAGAGTGATGCAAAGATAAACTTCCACAGGATTCACCAACAGCCTGGTGTTGGTGATAGAGAAGAGATACAGTTTGCCCTTAAAAGTAGTGTGTGCTTGTGATCTGAGAAGTGCAAGAGCTGCTGCAAATTTTCAGGTATCAGCTGGTAACACAGCAAGACCCAAACATTCCATGGCATTAAACTTGACATGTACAGCTGTGCAGACACCAGCAAAGATATTTCGGTTGGCATCGTTTCTTCAACAGCATGTGTGTGACATACTGGCTGTATTATGAAACAGGCTTTTTTTTTTCTCCCTGCTCTAGAAGTGAGTCGGAATCATTTACATACTTTGCACAGTTGGACAAGTGTGTGGAAAACAGTACTGTGTACAGCTTACATGCATGCCAATCAGCCCACAAGCTGCTAGCGAAGTAAGTAACTACATCCTCTAGGGTACTTTTTAAACAGAGATCATTATCAGATTATGTCCTTCCATCAGGACTTCTCCCACTATATAATGCCAGCTGGAAAAATTGTAACAATTCTTACAGGACTAATTCTAAATTATGTAAAAGAGTGGAGATTCTTTTGAGAAACAAACCAGAAACCTCCTTCCTCAAACTAAGCCACTGATGAAGTGAGGCTGCTCTGCTCCAATTCACAGCGTATGACACCCATATGGGTGATGTCATATAGGAGCTGCTTCCCCCCAGTTTCCCTGCCTGATCGATCACCTGTGTGGCAGCCATAAAAAACAGAGGAATTGCCCCAGTTTATGTTCAGTTGGCAAGTCTGTGATAATATCCATAGAGGCATGGATTTTTTAAGTATCTAAGTGCCAAAATACCCATGTTGTTAGGCATTATAACAATGCCTCTCACTAAAGGCTGCCCTGAGTAGCCCTCTCTGCATCTGCTCCATCATAGCCAAATAAAGCAAACCCAGGCCACAGATCTATTCCTCAATATAGCCATGACTTGTTTTCCTTGTTTTCATTGTGATTGTCTTAATGGGAGTAAAATTGTGGTGATGAATAATGCACTTGCCTAAATCTCTCTATTAAACATAGGCCCTCATAGAGGCAGAGGCTATAATGTGAGTCTAATAAAAGCTGACTGATGTATTAATGAGAGAGATTTAATAGCAAAATTAGATCTGCTGCTCAGCAAGTGTTGATGCCATCTCCCTATTTGTATTAGACATGTACTGGTTGGAAACCAGGATGTCTGGCAGAAAACTGTCAAAGTTAAATGTAACCCTTCTCTCCACAACACAGCATCTTTGGTTTAAAAACACAAAAAGTGAAATGACCCATCCTCTGGCTGACAATCAGCAAATATTTTCAGCTGATTGTGGGCCCTCTGCAATGCATGTATTTAGGAAGAAAGCTTTATGCATGAATGACAGACCCTGTGTCTGACTTGAAGTGCCACTGCTACATCTGTTAACAGTGCATTTGGCTGGTGTAATCTTGACATTTTTCTAAAACACCTGTGAAGAAAATACATATTCTTTGGACGCATAAAGTAGAGGTGCAGTCACACCTTTCTGTCTCACTGCAGTATCACTTCTTGTCTCCAAAACCAACACAGATTCACTTGCCCACTCATAGCAGGTAGTCACAGTTCACACTTGAAGAAGGGATCGGTCACAACTCATTAAGTGCCAAGCTATACTCTAAGAGACAGGCTTCTATATAGCAGAAAATAATTAAGGGCCTTAACTTTCTTACAGGTCTGAATAGGTGCAATTCTTTTGAAAATGTTCCCTGCTGTCACCTCAGGGCCAGTGTGTGGGTAGGGAGAAGAGACTGCAATATTACACATGGTGGTTGAGCATCTTGACATATGATTGTAGATTTTCCTCTAATCTGAGGACAAAGATTACATGAGATTTAAGTTCTAATAAATTAACCCTCCTGAGAGGAGAAAATTTTAAAGAGTCACAGAAAATCCCCACTTGGACATAAGTGATTAAGTCAAGGTGCATTTAGTTACTCATTGACGGGTTCACAAAGCATCCACAATTCCCCTCTATACAGCATTTTGCTTGAGCAAAATCCCTAACGGAATATGAGATCAACACCTTTAAGTGATAGTTCACTTGCCAGCAGAAAAATAACTATGAAAACAAATCTTTTGTTTGGATCAGTGTCCTGTCCAAGTATGTTTATTGAATAAAAAGATGAAAACATTTCTTGGATTTTGGTGCTCAAAAGTAGATTTTTCTGCAATCTTAAAAAAGTCAGTTGTTAACAAGCTAGTTACTAGTGAGTTCACACAGTTACCTGCTAGTAACTGTGCATGAAATAGGAAATGGAAGCCATACCCATGATTCATCACAAAACAATTTTTGGGCATTTAGTCTCCTGTAGTCATTAATTCCTACACACATTTTTGTTAAGTGATTTGGAATGCACACTGATCAGAAGAATACAAGCTCTAGAACTAGGATCCTTTTCAGTGTTACTGATTATCAGTTTGTCAGATCAGTATGTATCTGGAAGGGAAAAGCAGAAAAAATTGAAATGCAATTAATTTTGAAGTACTTAGCTGTAGTACCTTTTTCCTGTGCACAGTGAAATTCTTGTACAGAAATCTAACAAGTGGCAATGCTTTTCTCATCTTGGTGAGAAAAAGTAACTCCTTCAAAAAAACTGGAACCTATATAAAATGCTCTATTTTACTTCACAATAAAGTTTGCTTTGTGTTTTACAGATAACACTGTGTAATCACAAAATATAATACACAAATTGCAAAGTTTCAAGGATAATACATACTTTCATTTACATTGTACTCTTTGTAGATGTATTTGTTAGGTATGGCAAGCAGATACACATAAGCAATTATAGACTGAGTAAATATTATATTTTTTATGCATCATATTCCAAATATTTCTTTAATGAAGACAAACCACTTCTTGCTGAGACTGCAGCCCTTTTTAAAGTATAAATAAATATTTTCTGAGCTTATTAAAACTACATCTTCTAAATTTTTAAACATTTAGCTATTACAATCATCAGAATTTCAAGGCAAAAAGGAGGGATGCATTAAAACACATTACTGTGCATGTAACAATTGAGCAAAGACATGGTTTTGTAAGCAAGGCACCTTTAAAAAGCCAAAAGAAAATCACATACTAACATCCCATTTTCACATAAATGATTATAAACTTAAATCTAGGTTATCAGAAATTATTAATTTTGTGAATTCCTTTGTATTTTTCTGTTTCAAACAAGAGGTACTTTCTATAGGATTAATCCACATACATTGTCTGTCTTCTATTTTGAAATAATTTTTAAGTATTATGTCAATGGAAAAGCAAAATGAGAGCTTAATTGGGAAAAAACATCTCATAGTATTAAAAATATTATGCTTTAAAGAACTTACACACTGAGAAGATTTATCACAAATTCTCCACCAAGAGAAGTATTTTAGAATTTCAAGCACTTTGACCAGATTTCAGGATAGGAAAGCTACATTATGTTACAGAACTTATAGAAGAAAAAAAACAGAGATCAATGTCTACCCATCCACTTCCCTTCATGATGAAATCATAGACTGCAATGAAGTCTACCCTGTCTCCTCTTCTCCAGACTGAACAGGCCAAGTGACCTCAGCCACTCCTCATATGGCTTCAACTCCAGAATCTTCACCATCTTTGGTGCCCCCCTTCAGATGCTCTCTAACAGCTCAATGTCTTTCTTATTTTGTAGCACCCAAAACTGCCTCCAGCACTGGAGGTGAGGCTGGCCCAGTGCAGAGCAGAACAGGATAGTCCCCTCCCTTGCCTGGATGTGATGCTGTGCCTGATGCACCCCAGGACTTCTCCTTATGGAGAATTTGTGCTAAATCTTCTTGGATGCCAGGGCCCTGCTGACTCATGTTCAACTTGTTATTGACCAGGATCTCCAGATCCCTTTCTGTAGTGCTTCTTTCCAGACGCTCATTCCCTGGTCTGTCTGTACATTCAGGGTAGCCCCATCACAGAATCTGACACTTGCCCTTTTTAAACTTCATAGGCTTGGTGATTACCCAGACCTCTGCTTTGTAGAAGTTTCCCTGCCTGTCTTCAAGGGAGTTAACAATTTCTCCCAACTTAGTGTAAGCAGTAAGCCTACTTAGTGTCCCTTCAAGTCCTGTGTTCAAGTAATTTTATGAAGAAGTTGAACACAACTGGGCTTAAAATGGAGCCCTGCAGTGCCCCATTAGTGCCAGTCTGAAGGTCTGAGATTCCTTTCCCAGAGAGGTGTAAAAACAATAGTAATAAAAGAATCAGAAATGAAATGCCACCAGTTCTTTTCAAATACTTGAAGAGCATGAAGACTTACTGACTTGGTTTTCTGTCACTTTTGAAAGAAGGTGCAGCTAAACTAAACCTAAATAGATAAAGAAGTAATCATAGATACCCACATGTAATATTTCCTCATCAATAACTCAATATGAAGCAACCTATTGAACTTCAAGCTAGAATTTTTGTGTCATTTGGATGAATAACCTGCCAGAGAAGCTCAGTTTCCTATATGGTATCTTGTTGCAGTTAGCTGCTGCAAAGCATAGTTCCATGAACAGTAAGAAAATTAGGCTGTTTTCTGAATACAGACTAAAATCAGAAGCGAGAACACTAGAACTCAGCTATGGCTTTCTATTAGCTCTCTTTTCCAACTCTACAGACAGAGAAAAACCTACCAACTGATGCTTATGTTTGACTCATTTCAAGTGAGAAATAAGTGACATCTATCACCCCAGAGAACAATTTCATATGAAAATACCTTTCTGTGCACAAAAGGGAAAAAAGGAGATGTGGCGAAAAAGCTATTCACCTGGCAGGGTGGGCATTTAGTTGTTTTTGAGGTTTTTTTTGGTCAAAACTATGTATTCTCCAAATGTTCAGATGATAAAACCTAGGAAATTCCTAGAGGTCAATCTGGTTGTTGGGGTTTTTTTCACACACACAAATTGGATTATGCAGTAAGACCCCATCTGCTCAACTAAAGATTAAAAGTGTAAGTTTATCTCATTTCTTTTAGTAGAACCACCAACTGCCAAAAGTACTCTCTGAAGTAAACTACTCTGGACACTCAATGGTTTCCAAACATTACCTTAAAGCACACAAAGCCTTGATGATCTCTGCTGGAACTCAGTGTGCCGAACAGCTGCAAGTGACTGTGCTCTAACCAATTATTACCACCACAAAAAAAAAAAAAAAAAAAAAAAAAAAAAAAAAGGAGATAGACAATCACTACAGGAAGAAGGCTCTCTGCCAGAGAAATATTAACACATTTTTAGGCAGCTGGTCTATGCTCTGAATCTTGGTTCAAGTTTTCTCAAAGATAAAACTTCTCCAAGTTGTTGTTCCTCTGCCTGTTTTTACCGATCAGTAAAACTCTTTTATACTCTTCATGGAAATATTTTATGGCATACATAGGCATATGTATGATTAAAGTTTTTATTAACTTGTTCCCTACTGAAGTGCGATCATAAATATAACTTCTTAGGAATTGCTGTTCAGTGTGCTTTTGAGCACATAACATCATGGTGTGCCTTATCCTAGATGAATGCAGCTGCTTTAGTGACTCTTCAGGACTCATCTGCTCTTTAGCAGTCATTGATTAGGCACTTCTAATTAGCGGCACCTCACAGAGCACAAAGTGATACAACAATCTGAAGGCACTATCAGAGATGCTTCCTGTTTCAGCAGCATAAACCATGAGGAATGGCAATTACCAATAATTATGTTATGCATCAGGACTCTGAGACATTGACAGCTATACTCTGGATGCAACCACCCAACTACTTTCTTATCCATCCAGCAGTCCACTCATCAAATCCATCTCTCTCCAGTTTAGAGGGAGGGCTGTTGTGCATTTACTAGAGTACTGTTTGAGCTCAGATTGAACCAAATACTCATCACTTAATCATAGAAGCATTGAATGGTTTGGGTTAGAAAATCATCCAGTTGCAACCCCCATGCTATGGGCAGGGAGCCTTCCCCAAGACCAGGATACTTAGAATCCCATCTACCCTGGCCTTGAACACCTCCAGTGATGGGAGCCCACAGCCTCTCTGGGCAACCTGTTTCAGTGCCTTACTGTAGTGCTTTGAGATGAATGAATGATAACGTGATAGACTCAGCCCCCGTCATGGTATGGGAAGAATACTATAAAGGATGGTTATAATTATAATTATAACCTCACATGACATGAAGGATAGGGGAAATCAGCTCTTCTGCTGGAGAGGAGTGATTACAAATGTCAGCAATTCAGGAGCTCATTCCTGTTCTGTACTATATGAGTGCTTAATGAACTGGAGCCTTTATGTTTGTGACCACATCCATGGGATGCCACTGGGTTCAGTGATGTGGCATTAGCTGACCTATCATGACTGATGAGTGCCACACTTTGAAGCCAGGAGGTCTCCTTGGTCTTGATCGGGAAAAGAAGACACATGGCTTTCTGAGAACAAAGATTTCCCAAAAAATTTGTTTTCATAAATCATTTCTAGTAATGTGTAGGCCTCTAGCTGCTTTTACAAAATTGCCTGGTTTGTGCAATAGACCCATTTTTTAGTGACTCTTGAACAAATCTTTTGGGAATTGTATATACCTGGATAGAGATTTTATTTTCTTAATCTCTTTGTCTCTTTTCTTCTCCTTCCTGTTGGTTGTACACAGAATATTTGCTTCAGTGTTCCCAGACTACAGAATTAAACATCAAACTATTACTGATTGTGTCAGGTAATTATCCAGTTCATTATATAACAACTCTTGGTATGCAGAAAAATACTGCTTCCACATCATTGAAGAGGAAGACTTATTTTGCCTGTGATCTTGTAATTCCAATAAAATTGCATATATATTCACCTTCTAATGCTATAATGTAAATCAGTGTGAAATCTTGTTTTAGTCTCCACAGTGACAATGTGTAATAAAAAAATTATTAGTAGTGGAATTTACATAACAGAGATTTAAAAAGAAAAGGTGCTTTGTTTTTGAGCAGTTTATTTATCTGCAGTAGACAGGGTCAAAATACTTTTCCTTTGACTATGACAGGAAATAGAAAATCTTCTTACCACTATTAAACAGAACAATTGATAACCACTCTTTCTGAAGGGAAATGAATTATTAGTATTACAAAATATCTAATTCTAAACCAATGCATCTCTCTAGAGTCTCCAGAGTCTTGGAGGAGAAAGCATTTTCATAAATACAGGCCTTCAAAAATTAGTTCAACCTTAATGATCTTTCAATACTTTTTTTTTTCCCACAAAAATCATCTTCTTGGTTTCACAATGTTTTCTGTGTTTCATTAACCTTTACCTTTGAGAAAAATGTTAAACATGAAGAGATGAGATAACCACAGAAGTTAGTATCTTCATTTATGATAAATTTAACCTTAAATTTAACCTTTAATCTTATCTGTATTTCAGATACAATTTCTAGTGCCTTGTAAACATTTAAGTTTCCTACTTTCAGGAAAGTAATAACCCAGTAGCTTTCAAAAATTTCAATATTTACAAACTGAGTTTGAAGGGAAGAATATATAAATAGCTACAGAAAGAAAGGTTAAGAAACAGTAAAAAAAATTACCATTATTAGAATATTTTCCAGTTCCAGAAAAACAGTGCAATTCTACCTCAGTGACATTTTTCTATTTGTAATCAACAATATCACACAATTTTCTATTTTTTACAGTGAATTTCTGAAATTTCACAGGGCAAAGCCTCCTAAAAGCCAACCAGATGAAAAATAGTATCCCAGTAAGTCATATCAACATTTACCTTCTATTTTAACATCAGTTTCCAAAAAAACTTTTAACAGATTCATGGCAGAGTAGTTTTCCATAAACTAGCTAGGCCTGCCTTATTGCCATGGCCTGACCCAGCTAGTGAGCTATCACAAGGGCAGCAGTCCTGTGGCTGGAGAGAAGCTTTACCATGGTCTCCAATATCCTCTGGAAGTAGTTTGGACTACTCTGGACTTACATTTTGTCTTGCCTTCACTTTGTCTTTGGTGAAAGGTGGAGACAAGGGGTAAATGGTTCCTTTTCATTCCTGGCACAGGAGATACCCAGCACGAATCTTAACTCTTATCTGCAAAGACCAAGAGCCCTGTTTCACCTTTCTCATATAGCTACTCTGGTATCTTTAGCACTGTACAACTGTTTATGATTTCTTCATGTGTGCTTTTAGGGATCTGCTATAGCTGTAAAGAATTTTAAAGTTTGGAATCTATTCCTGTTAAAAATTCACTCTGTTATTTAAAAGAGCACACATGCCAGAAATACACTATAGGTGAAGAGTGCCATGAAAAATACCATACTTACATGGCATAAGTGCTGTTCACACATAACATGATGGATTTTCCTACCTCATGAGGGATCTTTGCCTCTGTAAGTATAACCTGCTGAAGCATCCATGTTAGAGATTAAAAAGGAAGTGGAGAGGCTGAGGACTATCAAGGATCATGTGAAATAGACTGGTGGAGTTGCACCATTTAATCCTTGAGGGAAATGCAGCAGATGGAGACTATGCAAGAGTGAAAACAGCCCCAGCTCTCTTGCCATCAGGCAAAAGAAGGGGACCTTAAAGATGGAGGAAATTGAAACAGGTCCCTGCTTGGAGTGGGAGAAGAATCCCCTCCCTGCCTCCCTGGCCTTCCCAGGTGCCCTTATGGAACAGATATGAGGCTCTGAAACTCCAGGGTCACGCAAATGATAGTGGAGATGAAGGTCTATCTGGGGGCTGTCTAGAGCAACCAGAGTTGGGCACCTCCCAACTACAGGTATTAAGAAAGTGTAATTGTAGTAGGTGCCTCCTTTCCAAAGGGAACTGAGGGCACTGCATGCTAGCTGGACCCATCCCATAGGGGAGGCTGCTGCCTTCCCAGGGCCTGGGTAAGATATATTATGAAAAGGAGGGTTGTCGCTGTTGAGGCAGGATGGGAATGAAGAGACCCAGATCAGAAGGCTGCTCCGATTTATTCAAAATACACCATTATTTTATACAGAGCTTCATGAGGTCCAAATTCAGTGGTCATGAAGTGAAAACAACTCACAGCATTGGTGCAAAGTGCTTGACGCACAGTGATAGAAATTAACTATAAACAATGTGAAAAACAAGAGAGATAAAGAATTATTTACATTCTTCTCCAGCTCTTTCTCAGGCTTTTGCCTGGCTAGAAATTCTCAGTTTCTTTCTTTGACTGAATCTGAGTCCCAGAGAGGGTTGGTGGGATGGCTCTGAAACCCTCCCTCATTAGGGAGGGCTTTGACTGTACAGAACTCAAGGACAGTGATGATGAGGTTGGGTGCCTGTGAGTAGGGATCAGGGGAAAGAACAACAAAGCAGAAATCCCAAGGGGAGTCTGTTACAGACCACCCAGACAGGACAAAGGGACACATGAAGTATGCTACAGAAAAGTGGCTGGTGTTTCATAATCACCAGCCCTTGCCCTTGTGGGAGACTTTAACTTGTGGGATGTCTGCTGGAAACTCAACACAGTGGAGATGAGGCAGTCTAGAAGTTCCTGGAGTGAGTGAAACATAATCTCCTGACACAGATGGAGGTGAGCCTACAAGGGACAGTGGCCCACTAGACCTGCTGTTTATAGAGAAGGGCTGGTGGAAAATGTGGCAGTCAGGGGACATCTTTGGCACACTGACCATGAAATGATACAACTTTCTTTGTGAAGTAAGGAGTGGGGGGGGGGAGGGTCAACAAAACCTCTGTCTTGGACTTCTAGAGGTGGACTTTGACTTTCAGGACACTGGTTCAGACAGTTCCTTAGGAAACAGTCCTTAAAACCAAAGGAGTCCAGGAAGAATGGACATACTCTAAAGAGGAGGTGCAGATGTGAGCCATCCCTATGTGCCAAGAGACGAGCCAGAGTTGAACAAGAACAGTCTGGCTGAATAAGAATCCTTCACCGGAACTTGGGGAAAAAAGAGAGTTTATGAACTTTGGAAGAAGGGACAGGCAGCTCAGGAAGAGTACAAATATATTATAAGGTCATGTAGAGAGAAAATAGAAAGGCAAAAACTCAGCTAGAACTCAACCTGGCCACTGCTGTGAAAGGTAAAATGTGTTTTTACAAATACATTAACAACTCAAGAAGGACCAAAATTCTCCATCCTTTTTTTGACACATGACAGAATATTGTCATCAAGGATGAGGATACTGATGTACTTAATGACTTGTCTTAGTCTTTAACAGTACAAACACTTATCCTCAGGGCAAACAGACCTAGAGTTGGCAGACAGGGATGGGGAGCAGAAAAGATCCCCTGAAATCTAGGGGGAAGTAGTTAGTGACCTGACTTAGACACAAAGGTCTGTGGGACTGGATGGCATTCACCTCAGGGTACCAAGGGAGTTTGTGGGAGAGCTCCTAAAGCCATTCCGCTTCATTTATCCTCAGTTTTGGCTGTTACCAGGACTAGAGGTTGACTATCCACAAGAAGGGCTGAAGGGAGAATATAGGCATGTCAGCCTGACATCTCTGAATGGAAAGATTGTGGAAAAAAATCATCTTGACATTCATTATTTGTCACATGCAGAACCAAGGGAGCAGGTGCAGACAGCATGGGTTCAGGAAAGGCAGATCCAGCTTGACCAAGCTGACCTACTATGGTGAGGTCAGATGACTTGCTTGGTGGATAAAGGAAAGGCTGATGGTGTCTACCTGGACTTCAGTAAAGCTTTTGATATGGATTCTCCATGGCTTGGACATGCGTTAAGAACTGGCTGAATGGCTGGGCCCAGAGAGTGGTGGCAAATGGTGCTGAATCCAGCAGGTGGCTGGCCATTAGAGATGTTTCACATGGATCAGTGCTGGAGCACAGGTTTTAAGTGAAGTGGGTGAGGGAATTGTATTTTTTTAGCCTGGAGAAATGGAGGATCAGGGCTTGTAACCAGATGGGGATCAGTCTCTTCTTCCAGGCAGTCAATGACATTGGAAGGAGAAAAAGCTTCAAGATGCATCAGGTGGGATCCAGGATGGATATCAGCAAGAACTTCCACACTGAAAGCATTGTCGAGCACTGGAATGGTTTGCACAGTGAGGTGCTGGAGTCACCATCTCTGGACTTGTTCAAGAAACAGCTGGACATGGCACTCAGTGCCACAGTCTAGTTTAACATGGTGTTTGGTCAAAGGACTTGATCCTGGAGGTCTTTTCCAGTCTTAATAATCCTACGACTTTATGCTTTGTATTTAAAACCACTTGCGGCTTTGGTGCTACATTCCTTCCAAATTCTTCTTTTAACTCTTAGTCTTAGGTTGCAAAAGCAAGATGTGGCTGGGGGTGTGTATCATATTGACATCTGTCAGAGGTGGGGCAGTTATCTTTTGTTAACTGGGCCACCTGTCAACACCAGGAGGTGCAGTTTTCTTTATCTCTTCCACAACCATCCTCCCTCTGGGGAGATATCTTCTGTTAATAGGCCATTGAGTGTCACTGCATGACTGATAAAATTATCAGTATCATCCCACTGTCAGATGCTCCACCCAGGGGGAGGAGCCAAGCATGTCTACCTGGATATAATCTGAGATTTGGAACACTAGAGGCAGTAGTCCCATTGGATTCCCAGAGGAAGACCAAGCCCATCTACCCCACCACTGGACCTTCAGAGGAAGACTACACGCTTCTACAGGACCACTGCTCCAACAGAACCACATCTGCCACTCCAGGACTGCAGCCACCATTTCAATTGGACTGCTACCAACACCCTGACCCACAGGGTGTCATGTTGTCAGGTTGTATTCAGACTGTCAGTGTTGTTTTATATTACTTCATTTTTTTTTCCTTATAAAGAACTGTTACTCCTACTCCTATATCTTTGCCTGAGAGCCATTAATTTTAAAATTATAATAATTCAGAGCAAGTTTTACATTTTCCATTTCAAGAGGGCCTCCTGCCTTCCTTAGCAGACACCTGTCTTTTGAAAACAAGACACTCTGCAGTAATTAAAAGATTGTGCTTAATGCACAAAATTAAAGAGATTACATTGAAGTTTTGAACAGTGCAATCTCTTCTTAACTCTGTAAAGGCCTCTCTGGCAGGAAGTCAAGATGAGCTGTCAATTTTTTAAGAGTCTTTCCACCCTCCTCAGTCAATGAGGTTGTTGGATCGTCTTTCCTTGGGTCTTGTCCCTACTAGCACCTTGAAGAGATGCATCTTGTCAACTGCATCCACAGCAGCAATAGAAAAAGCATGTGCAGTCTAAAGTAAAGGGGAAAAAACCCCAGTATTTCCACATCAAGGGAAATCTCATTCCAGCCTAAATCTTATCCCCATTAATTTTTCCCTATTGTTTGGGAAATTCTGTTTTTATTCTGCTTATTTACAAAAGCTGCACTAATACCAGAGCACATGATTTCTTTTGTAACTTGAACTTACGGTTTTCTGATTGCATCAGTAATAGATGCAAGAGGGCACTACTGTAATTTTAGGCAGAAAGAAATTAACATAGATATGTTTGAACTGAATGCTGCATTTCAAGCCACACAGTAAAAAAGAGCACAACCCTGGGGAAACACACTTACCTTGCAAGTTCATGCTAGTAGCCAAAAGGAGAGAAAAGCACACCAATGTTCCAAGTGAAATGACATGCTATCATCCTTCTGCTCCCCTCTTCTTCAGAGTCTAAAACGTTACACTGGCCAAACTGATATACAAATATTAATATACTTCAACATGAGGCATACTCTTTTCATAAAGCATTATGCACAAAATATCAGGCCAGAGCTAAAAGTGACAATACATAGAGAGCTGAGAGATTAAACAAAAAATTCACTTTGCTTGATTTCCTAGGAAACACTGATTCTTAAGAGGGCTAATAGAGCCTCAGCCCAGCTGGGGATCAGCTATGTAGATTTAGAAGGAACAGTTCAGAATCTGTAAGGTTTGTGAATATTCAATGACAAGAACCAGCATGAATAAAACTGAAGCTATGTTCCCAAAGCTCTGGTGAACAAGTAGGTCCTTTTAGGTCAAGAAGAGCATATCAACATGTCTGATAGAAGATTCACATTAAATACCGGCAACAGTCCCTGTCTTCCCTCCTCCACAGCCAGACTGAGCTGTTTAGGAAGCTGAAGTGCATCTCTTCTGGTTAAATAGGCTCCCATATTCAAGTACACAGCTGCTCACTTAATCCTATTTTCTACTGTCATTTTGATGACTTCCACTGCATTGTGTATGAATTCTTGGAGAAACACTACAGAAATTCAAAGCCACGTTCTGAACCCAAAGTATCAGCTCTTTCCCAATGTGTCTTAGTGACTGATTAAAGTCAGAAAATATGAGGAACCTGTCTCTCCCAGAACCTGACACTTCTTTCTCCCAGTGTGTTAATACCTGGAGAAGACTGTTTTTTCAAAACCCACACAAATAAATTTCCAATACAAAAACCTGCTGGTAGTTGATAATGTGACTACTTCTGGATTCTGACAAATAACTAATTTTGCAAGTTTACCCTTTAACTCTTCAAAGTCCCTTCTGCTGAAGGAATACTTGGCAAGGGTAGACTCATCAGATTATAGGGTTGTTTTCTAAATAGGGTATTTGAAAAAAGCTAAAAATCAAAATTTGAGAAGGAATATTTGTGACATCTGTCACAACTACTGAAGAAACTTTCATGTTTAGGAGCACTCTACAGAGAAAATTATGTCGAGTAGCAGCAAATATGGTCTCATAATGCCATGACAGGACTACCTGAAATCATACACCACATATGCCCTGAGTTAGACATGTAAGACTTTTTTCCAGTTCAAAGTTTGTAAAAGCAAAATATTAAGAATGAGATCATGCTATAAGATGATCAGCTTTAGCATGCTGATGTTAAAGCACAAATATTCCCAGCTGGCATATTTAATGAAATTGATCTCCATCAATGGAAGAAAGTATCTGCTAGTTTTCAGAGAAGAGGTGAAAGAAAGACTTTCCAGCAGAATATCCAGGAATTTTCAAAGGTGTTTGTTTTTCACTTTCCAAGAAAACTGAGTATCGCCTTGAGAGCCTGGCATGGACAGCTTCCTTCATGATACTGTAGAAATCCTCATCTAGAGTCGCTGCTAAGGCAAAATATCTGTGTGGAACTGAGTATAAAGTAAGCTATTTTGATACATTTAATAATTACTTCAAATTCCATCATAATAGAAGACATTTGAGCATGAAGTTTTTGTAAATTTACTTTTCTAAATAATAGCTACAGAATTTTATTTTAAATAAAGCTTACTGTAGAGGCTCTCAAAATGTTCTCAAAAATTTACCAAAAAGTTCTCCAGAACTTTACAAACATCACTGCATTTACTGTGGCAATTCAGCTGATCAGACTTTACTTTTAATTTATTAAAATTTTATTTGCAGTTCACTTCTACATTTTTACCTTTTTTTAATTGCTCTCCATGTTTGTGCAAGTTTCAAACAAGTACATTATCAGCTAACAGACCTGCTGAAATTTAGTATCACAATTGGAAAGATCTTTTTCATGCTTCTGCTGCCTTTGTTTACAGTGGTTTCGTTTCTGCTTTTCTGGATAAGCTATCTTGGTAGCATGACATTAAATACCTCTTTTCTTTGAGTAAGTCAGGGACCAAAGAAAGTAGTGTTTGAAATGAGAAGTCTTCATAAACTTCAGACAAAACCTGAATTTTCAACAACTTTGACAGCTCTTTTGGACCAGACTTGACACTTTTGGGATTTCCTCCTCTCTTTCCCCTGGTTGCTCTCAGGGATGGCCACGTAAGATCCTAAGGTATCAATTTCATGTTTATGGCAAGTCTTATTAAGCTATTTTGAATGTAGAAGAATGTTTTCAATACGGAAAATAACCAGTGTCATTCAGGAATGAACACACTTGAAAGTAACTTGTTAATCAGATATGGATCAGTTTTGTTAACCCATAGGCGAGTAATCTAATAGAACTAATTGAAGACTAATTTTACCTTTCTGGTCTCCCCCGAAGTCTCTAAAACACAGAGATGCCTACGTTGCATGCACAAATCTATTTTTATGGCTTAGATGTGCAAGGCACCAGGGTTGGTTAATAACAGACCAGAGCAGTGGGATGGGGGACAGTCAAGTGTGACTGTAAGCACAACAGACAGGAATCTGAGGAAGCCTAAATCCACGTTAGTAAATAGCTTTCCTATTAGAAAAAAACAAACCCAAAACAACAAAAAAGCACCCATCATCAACAGCCATCATTTATTGCATGCATTGCATTTACATTCAAAATTCAGAAATATAACGTATCTGAGTTAGTGGCAATAAAACTGGATAATGTATCTATGCACAATGAATATGCAACACAACATTTCAAGGAAAGAATAATTCAACCAGAAAGCCTATGGAATCTTAATTTATCAGAAAACATGAACTCTTGAACAGGGAAGGCAAACAGCTTGAAGTGAAGGTTACAGCTGAACCATTTGGGATCCATCAGATATAGTGACAATACTAATGAAGGACAGAAAAAATAAATTTGCCGCCCTTTTGCTAATATTTTGAATGATGGCACAAAGCACTGATAAGCAGTAGGAAAGAAGTGTTTCACTTTGACCTAGCTTCACCTTCCTCTTGATACTACACGTTCTTACAGAATACCTTGTATTTCTAAAAGATAATACCAAACTTTTAGACAGGTAGATATCAAGAAGTGGTGGATCATCTTTCAAGGATATTTAATTTTTTATATAGAATATTATAGAGTATTGTCTTTCATTGTGCTGGAAAATAGCACTCTTTTATCAGGGTTTTTAATAGAAGTTTTTAACAGTTGTAGAAGCTGTTAACTTTCAAGTAAACATTTAAAACTAAGAACATCCTTGCACTTGAAGCAAGAGAAATATCAATGCTGTACTAATGAAGTGCCCTACTGCATATAAGAGAATAATTTACTAAGAATTGCTTCAAAAGAAAGTTAATCTCTTAAGTTTTTGTAAAGTATGCAGTGTGCAGTGTTTATAATCAATACTCTTACAGCACTTGTAATGACTTCACTTACAGTATTACAAGGTCCCTGAAATGTCATATTGATCTAAACTCATGTACAGGAATCACATGATGCAACACATAAAATAAGAAATCAAGTTTTACTAACTCTGGTTTTTAGAGTGACCTTATAAATAATACAAAGGATATTGTTTTCCTTGTTCTCAGTTATGTCTCAGAGCAGAAAGCTGGTTGAAAAAAGAGATTAATTACAAGATGAGACAGTAATTCATCTAACATCAGTACATGAAGTTAAAAAAAAAGCTCTTAATCGAATGAAGTTGCCCATATTGCTTTGAAAATACCTGAAAAGTTTGCATTGCTTCCTCAATTTCTACTAGTTACTGAAACTGTGGGCAACAATTCCAGATTTTCAGGTTAGAACTGTTCTTTACCCCAACAACAGCCTTTCCAAGACTATGACAGTGTGCTATTTCATTCCACCAAAAGACCCAATCTCTCCCCTAGTTTTTAAGCCATTTTGCCCACATGACCACTGATGTGCTAGCACATCTGCTGGTCCAAACTACCTGCCATCACAGCAGTAGTTTAGCAGAACATACCTCTACAGTGACGTTTCATTAGGAAAGTGTCAGTGTGAAAAATGCTGCACTTCATTATGAAATGTACACACTGAAATGCTGAGGTCCAAATGCCACAAATGGGCAAACAAAGCCCAGTGTTAAAAGGCATGTGTAGGCACAGCTGGATCAACAGTGTTGATGTGGTTGAAATTGTGCTGTAGCAGGCTATTATTTTATTCATGATGGAGCATCTCTCAAATTGTGTTAATTTCTCAAACTGTTAGAGATAATAAACCAGAGATACTACCTCTAGTCATAAAATACATCTATAATAGTAAGTCCTAATTAGTTGCTGCTTTTTAAATAAGTCACCACTTCTATACATTTAGCCATATTCATGTAGTAAAAATACAAAGGGTATATGACTCAGGCTTTCTCAGCAGTACTGCTAAGAGTGCCCTAGATTTCTTAGCACTTGATGACCTCTGGGTGTTGGAGAAAACAAAGAATGTGCGCTGCATACATACAACCCTAGAGAACAACCAGCTACTTAAAAAATACATCTTTTTCTTTTATGCTGGGAAAACACTCTCTTGCCAAAGGAAGGCTTTCCTAGGTGTAGGTGGGAAAGTCACCTGTCACGACCGATCTTGTTGCATGTATCTTTTGCAGAAGAGGCCACACAAACCTTGAGTATGTTCTGCAGTAACAAAGCCTTTCTACAAGTGCCCCAGCTAACACTCCAGTTCCCTCACAGGTATCTACAGATGTTCCTGGAACTCTTACTATTTACATACAAAAGGAACTAGTCCTCCACAAATGGCATGAGATAGCTTCACAATTTTCCCT
This sequence comes from Lonchura striata, assembly GCF_050655825.1. Classification (NCBI taxonomy): domain Eukaryota; kingdom Metazoa; phylum Chordata; class Aves; order Passeriformes; family Estrildidae; genus Lonchura; species Lonchura striata. The sequence continues at coordinate 36,180,018 of NC_140740.1, forward strand.
TTAGCTTTATAGAATTTTGCTATAGTAAGAAAAGTATATATCTATGTATAAGATGGTCAGCTACATATAATCAAAGTTCTACTTTTCAGCACTGACAACTCCTCTGTGCAACTGTGCTTTAAACTAATTTTTAGTGCTCCTCAACTGCTGCCTTCTCTGCAGCTAAAGAAATTTTGATTTTAAACTGAAGACATTTACATAAACGTATTTTGTCCTCATTTTCATACAGCAAAATACTTCAACTATGGATAGTTACACTGTACTAAAACTGGTCTAAGCTGAGAATTAAAAACTATCTTTCTGTGAAAGCTGAACATACGTATGTCCCTTCTGGAGTATGAACTCAGTGTATAGCTCCTCATTTGCTGCCAAGTAGAGTGTCTTGCATCCTCTTAATACTCCAGCATCCATGCACATAACTATATAAAAAGCTATCAGCACTGTTTCTCTAATTAGTCATTTTATCAACTATGATTGACATCTTGAGGTACTATTATCTATGTGTGTTGTTCAAAGACCCTACCACTTGTGTAATCTCAATTCCACAACACTGTACTGTTGATGGTCAACAACACATACTACAGTTTTGTATCAAAAATCTCACAGTAAAGATGAAAAACAAAAGGTGAAAGAAAACACTTAAAAATAAAAGCCAGTTTTGGAATTGTGTTCTCACTGATGACAGTTCACTCTCATTCAACTGAGTAAAGCAAATGAATTAATGTGTGTATGTATGTGAAAAGGGCAGAAGAAAGTTGAGTTGACTAGCTAGTTGACTTCAACATTTACTTGAAGTACTGGGAAGGGGAAAAAACCTCCAGCAAACTACATCAAATTAATGGAGCCTAGAAATTATTGCAGTAATTAAACAAATGGACAAATGATAAAGAGTAAATCCTCCTCTCTCCCTGCCCTTCATAAAATCATAGATTAGGGTTGGAACCTGAGGATGGTAAACTGTCACTTGCCAGGAAAAACAGCTCTAGTGCAGAAACATCCTGAGGCAGAGCAGGGGATCAAGGTGAGCATGGGCAATTTTTAGAGCTGAGGAAACTGAATTTGGCTGAGCCAACAGTGATGGAACAGCAGTAGCATCTGATATAAACACAATTCTGTATTTCTTCCTTTAAGGAAAGGCTACCTTTTCTTGCTTTCACCATCTGTAAGCTGTGTTTTAAATCTGTTCAGAAGTGCCTTGTTCGTATGTGCAGGCTGCCGCATCCTTGTCTGATTTCCCTTGCAAGGAGACAAGCCTTGAACATCATCCACCTCTCCTGGGGCTCCCTTCCCTCAAGAGTTCTATCCCCTGGTACTCATACCAAGAAGAGGCTGAAGTCAAGTAGTGAGCTTGCTGTGCAACCTCTTTGCTGCCCTAAGGATCTCAAACTCCACCATTTTACAGACCCTGTAGCATACAATGTCTCTGAGCTTCACATTCCTCACTAGCCCTTCCTTGTCAGAACAAAATTCACCGTAGCACTTCTCCTCCTTGGCGCATCTATCCAACATGTACAGGAATTTATCACCAAAGAAGTCCAGGAAGCTCCTAATGCAAGAGGTTTATGCCTCCCTGTGTTGTCCTTTCAACAGACACCTGTGTGTTTCAAGTCCTGGCAAGGCCACTCCCGTCATTCTGTAAGACAGTCTATAGCAAACTATAAGGACACTTGACCCTTGCTTGCCTTTAATCCTGGCCATTAACTCTCACTCAGCTCCTCATCCATCCCCAGTGAGGCTCCATGATCACCAGCTGGTTGCCAAGGAAACGGGGGTGGGGCCAGCCCCTCCACAGCTTCCAGCCCAGACTGTAGCGAGAGGTGGTGGTGGGGGGGGGGTGCGGGGGCTGGGAATCCCAGTTCACAGCACTGGCGTGGCTGCAGTTTCCCCCGCGGCATGGACAGTCCGGAAGGCGGGGGAGAAGCTCCTTTTCACTGGGATCCAAGGGGTGGGTGGGGGGGAAACTCCTGCCTCTATGGGCATTGGAAAAGCAGCAGAAATTCCTGCAACCCAGGGAAAGGAGGATGAATTCATACCATCTATAGAACCTGTTGTATACCTAGGTAGGAGAAACGGTACCAGAGCTTACCAACCACGATTGTATAGAGACAAACAGAGACTTGTAAAATACAGAGAGAATTTGGGAGATCGAGCAAGATTTTCAAAGGAACGATGAGGGCAACTTTTATTTCAAATGAGATGGTACCGAGGGATATTACTGACTTATTTAAATGTCTGCTAACACATTCTGAATATGAGATGTGGGAAAACAGATAGAAGGTGGCATTAACAGCAGTTTTAAAGGCCTAGTGAGGCCAATAATAATGATAATGATGTTAACCCTATTACAATAGATCACCTATGCAGTACAGGTGACTGGTACTGTTCAGAAAAACAAACAAACCTGAGTGCTATCTAAGTTGGTTTTAGATAAGATCTGTAATGCTGCAGAAAAAAACGTTTTATCAATTACCAACAACTGAGGCTAAGGGCAGCTATCTTAACATCCAACAGTTTCCTTCAGAGAGCTTTTTATAGTTTGTGGATCACTTGAGAACACAAGTCCAAAGACAGGTGCAAGACCCTGTGGTACAGACAGAGCTGCTTAAAGAGATGGCTCAGAGGAATGCAAACGACACCTGCCGCAGAATTATCCTCAGTCTTCCTCTTGACCCATCACCTAGTCTTGCTCAGATGATCAATGTGTATACCAGGAAAGCAGAGCTGTTTGATACCCCTGACAGAAATAAAACATCTGCACAACTACAGCCTGCTGCCATGGCCGTACCAGGTCCAAGGAGGCAACCAATGTCATCAGACCAGCTGCAGCACATCATCTGCCTCTGCTGCAAGAAATCAGGACACTTCACCAGAAACTGTCCTCAAAACCAGAACCAGAGAAAGTTCAACAAACAAAAAAACTGAGTATACAGTGTGTACCTGCTGCTAATACAACTACGTGCAAAGATATAAATATAGCGGGACCCACACACAGGAAAATGTCTCTCTCTTAACAAATAAGGGGGAAGACAGGACTCATGGTGGGTGGGGGCAGAAAAATAAAAATGGCAAATGTACAACTAATAAGGTTTGGCAGCCGCTAGGCCAGCCTCACCTAGGGACTGCCAAAGGGTTTCATTCCAGATCCACCGATTGGGAAGTCATTATAGTGGACCTGTCAAACAACTCGCAGGACATGAAGGCATACAAAATGGAACCGGACAGTGAGTATTTTGTCATTGGTGATACAGCACACATGCCTTCGGAAATTGAGGTAGCTCCCATGACTACTAAGGGAAAGATATCAGGCCTTATGCTGTTGGCACGCTGCTTGCCCACCATTTTACCTAGAAAAAGGGCAAATTCTGGCCCAAGCCATTCCCATCCCAGTAGAAGGAAAATCACCAGAAGTCTACTGGGCAGAGGTGGTGGGAGAGGATAAACCCTTGATGGCATGCAATCTAGCCCATGGGTCAGAGCACCTTCATGTGCAAGGGATTCAAGACACGGGTGCAGACATCACAGTAATACCCAAGACCATGTGGCCATCACACTGGGAGTTGCAACCTGTGGCAGGCAAACTTCAGGGCACAGGAGGAACTACATTGGCAAAGAGTTCAAAAAATGTTGTGCAAATTGAGGGACCTGAGGGAAATTGCCAAGTGTTTTTCCATTTGTTGCAGACTATAAGGCTCCTCTGTGGGGGAGAGACACCATGTCCCAATGGGGAGTCCAGTTGATCATTCCTAAGACACCCCAGGATTTTTGGAAATAACCACTGTGGCGTGCTCTGCTCACAAGTTAAAGTGGTTAGATAATACCCCAAGGCGGGTAGCACAGTGGCCTGTGAGTATCAAGAAACTCGAGGTGCTTGAGAAACTTGTGGAGGAACAATTGGCTCAAGGACACAGGAGAAAGATAGTCCTTGGAATTTCCCAGTCTTTGTAATAAAGAAACCCGTGAAGGACAAGTGGAGATTGCTCCACAATCTCTGAGAAATAAACAAAATTATAGAGGACATGGGTCCTCTCCAACCGGGGATGCCTAGTCCAACAATGCTCCCTCGAGACTGGCAATTGGCTGTCCTAGATATCAAGAACTGTTTTTCCAAATTCCATTGCATCCTGAAGATGCTGCAAGGTTTGCATTCTTGGTTCCCACCATCAACTGAGAAGCCCCAATGAAACGCTATCACTGGAAAGTTTTGCCCCAAGGTCTAAAATCCAGTCCTTTCATATGCCAACAATACGTAGCCTCACTACTGTCTCCAGTACGCACAAGAGAGCAAGGATGCCATCATCCTTCACTACAGGGATGATGTGCTTGTGTGTACCCCCAATGACTCTACACTCCAACACATGCTTGACCTAGTGGTTAAGGTTTTAACCTCTGCTGAATTTCAATAGCAGAAAGACAAAGTTCAAAGGATGCCACCTTGGAAATACCTAGGTCTGGAGATCGCTGCAAAGACCATTGTCCCGCAGCAATTGGAGATCAATTGCAACCCCAAAACACTAGCTGACCTCCACTCTTTGTGTGGGTCTTTGAATTGGGTAAGACCCTGGCTAGGCCTTACAAATGAGGATCTAGACCCTCTCTTCAATTTATTGAAGGGGGAGAGGGAGACGGCCTCCCCCAGGGAGCTGACCCCAGAGGCAATGACAGCAATCGAAAAGGTACAGAAGACCTTGTCAGAGAGACAGACACATTGGTGTGAGCCAAACGTGCCTTTCCAATTCATTGTTCTAGGAAAGCTGCCACATTTGCATGGGTTGATTTTCCAATGGCTCGTGGGGCAGAAGGATCCACTCTTGATCACAGAGTGGGTTTTCCTCTCGCATCAAAGATCCAAGACCATCACAGAACCACAAGAGCTGATAGCAAAGATGATTTGGAAGGCCATGGTGAGATTATGCAAATTGGCAGGTTGTGACTTTGCATATATTCACCTCCCAGTCAGGCTTTCTGAGGAGGGAAGGAACTCTCCTGAGAGACTGACCAAAGGGATGTTTGAACATTTGCTCCAGAGTAGCGCCAGTCTCCAATTATCTCTGGACAGCTACAGGGGACAATTATCAATCCATGCTGCATCTCACAAGTTGTTTAACGAGGAATTCCATCTTATTCCTCAAGAGAAGAGGAGCTGGAGGGCATTCAAGGCTTTCACAGTGTTCCTGGATGCATCTTGGGCTTCCCACAAGTTGGTGATGACTTGGAGAAATTCCCTAGACCCAGCATTGGGAAGCTGATGTTGAGTTTGTGGAGGGATCCTCCCAGGTGGCTGAACTGGCTGCAGTGGTAAGAGCTTTTGAGAGGTTCTCGGAGCCAATCAACTTGGTATCAGACTCTGCCTATGTCGTGGGAATAGTGTCCAGGGTGGAGCAGGATGTGCTCAAAGAAATAGAGAATGAACATCTTTTCAGATTGCTCTCAAGGCTGATTTATTTAATCTCTCATCGAGAGCGTCCATTCTTTGTGATGCATGTGAGGTCACACACTGATTTGCCAGGTGAGATTGCAGAGGGGAATCGCAGAGCAGACTCCCTTGCTGTACCACTCGAAAAAGCACAGCTCCTTGATGTCTTCCAACAGGTAAGGCTGAGTCACCAACATTAGTATCAGAAAGTGCCAGGTCTGATTCGACAGTTCCAGCTAACATGGAGTCAGGCTCGAGCCATTGTGGCCAACTGTCCCAACTGCCAGCTCCAGGCCATGCCATTGATGGTCATGTGGGTAAACCCCTGAAGCCTTGGCAGCTGTGAGGTGTGGCAGACAGACATCACACACATTCAAAGTTTTGGTTGCCTTGAATGAGCTCATGGCACATGTAAGCCTGGACACATACTCAAGCACAGTGTATGTCTCTGCTCATATAGGACAAAAGGCTGTGCATGCCAAACAGCACCTAGTGCAAGCCTTTTCAGTATTGGGGGTTCCATAAACTATTGAAATTGATAATAGCCCAGCGTATGCATCCAAGGACTTTCTGGAATTTCTCCAGCAGTGGGGTGTTGCAGATGATAGATAAATATGATTGTTCATAAATAATACAGCTAGGATGAGAACAGTTCTCCCAGCTAGCCGGATGACACCCCTGCCTTTAGATGAGTCCTGGGGTAAAATGGACTGTTCCATCCCACCCCCCAAAATATGTATGGTTCACTCCACACCTCTATCCCTCCCTTCAAACATCAAATGTCTGTAACCCCATTGGCCCATGCCTTATTCCAACACACCCAGAAGCCCCTGATAAGGAGGCTTTGAGGGGCCACGTGGTCTCTTGGAACCTCTTCCCCCCTCTTGGAACTTCCTCCCCTCCTGGGGCTTCCCCTCTCCTAGACCCTCCTTTTGTCTCTCCCCTCCCCCACCCTCTCAGGCCCGGCCACGTGCTGCGTCTGGGAGCATGAAGCAGGACCTTCCTGCACTCCCAATAAACCTCTTTCCCCAAGAGCAAACTTCAGAGACCTCTGACTTCATTCACCCACACTGTGCAAGGAGCGTGGTATTTTCCTCAACTGGCGCCCAACAAGGATAAGGAATCCATATCTACCTGTGGGACACCTCTCCATGCAGGGTAACTACATTACCTGTGGTAGCCTCCTCTTCGCTGTTGTGAGCACCGCCTGCCGTTGCTAGGCAACGTAGAAGTCAGGGCTTTTTAAAGATTTGCTGAGGCAATCTACCCTGGAGCACTGTAGCCCGTGATTAGTGAGCTGTCGGAGCTCTTGGAACTGCCTTGAGCATAGGAACCGCTGTGGAGCAGCAGCGACCCTGAGCTTTGAAATGTCTCGTGGCAGGTCGCCACGTGTAGAGAGCGCACAGAGCACTGTCTAGCACTGCCCGTGCTGGAAGCCCCAAGGGGGAGGTCTGGAGGTCCTGAGCATGGAGAAGCCATCCGGAGAGACGACCGGAGCCATGAAGGGACCTCTGCAGAACCCTGAGCACCAACAGGAGGTACATCGGAACTCGTAAGAGGTCTCTGCTTTTGGAAACTCGAGGTGAGCTACACAGGTCTAAACTACGGGACAATCCCACTCTGCCCTTGATAGAGATCTCTATAAGCAAATTAACCATCTCTTACATAGTCATAACAGTACTTTGTCTAAGAAAGAGTTAAAAAACCTCCTGGAGTGGACCTTGCTTCACTTCCCTCATGCTGAGCGGTCAGCCGCCTTTAACAGAGAATTCTGGTACTCAGTAGGAGATAGGCTTTTTATTGACATTTATAGAAGAGATCCAAATTCTTGCATGTTGCTCCCAGCTTTTAGAGCTGTGGCTGAATTGTTCGTCCCTCAAAAGCTGGTCCCAGCCACGTGGCCAGCCTGCGCGGTTGATAATGACCCCCCCCCGCCACGGTTCCCTTCGCCCCTGCCCCTCCTGCCTCCACTGCAACCCCCCCGCCACGTGACACGGTCCCCCCCGGCTCTGCCCCGCGCCATGCGCCCCCATCCCCACCACCGCCCCCCCCGCCCCCGCCCCGGCCCCCACAGCTTCCGCGCCCCCATCTCCCGCCCCGCGCTGCTCGGCACCAGCCTGATTTGGCTCGGCGGCCGCGGCCGCCCCAGCCCCCTCACTTGCCGCGGGGCTTGTGCCTGCCCTGGCCCCCTCCGAGACGTGTCTGGTAGCGGCGGTTGCTACTTTTGCTGGCCTGTTACAAAGCAACATTGCCGCATTTCTGCAAACACTCGAACCGGCGCTTGCCGCGACTGGCTTGCTGCTGCCACCCGCGCTGCGAGAACACGTGACCACGCTCCCAGTCTCAGCCACGCGGCAGAACCCACCAAGGGGCCCCGAGCCACCCCACCCCAGCCCGAGCCCTGGCTGCGGGGGGATGCCCTGGGGCCCCGTGCCGTGACCCCGCCACCCCCTGCCCCCCAGCAACACCCCCGCAGTGCGGCCCCAGCCCCAGAGGCCCCTGGCTGTGCGGTAGATGCAGCTGCCATCTTGGCTTGGCCGGCGGACCACATGACACGCCCTGCGCATGCGCAGTTTGCGGTGCCCCCGGCCTGGCCGCTTCCCGCCACCCCTGCCGCACCTCTGATGCAGCCCACCGCGCCCCCCACGCGCCCCATGAAGTGGTCTGCACCCAGCCGGAGCCCCTGAGCCCAGTGATGGCGGCACTGGGGCCCCTGGAGCGAGCAGTTGGGGTCCCGCTGCCGCTGCTGGAACCGCCAGCCACATCATTTCCGGGTTCGCCGTCGGATCCCTCCATGCCGGATACATGCCCGGAACTTCTTGCAGCCGCATCACTAATAGATCCACCCACGCCTCTGCCGTTGTTGCAGCCCCTGGATGCCTCTGCTTCCTCCCCTACGCTGTATCCACATTCAACAGCTGCAGCCTCAGCTTGGAGAGATCACTCCACGCCCTCAGGTTTTTCCCATGTGCCTTTGCTGACAGTGTCCACTCCTGCTCCACTACCTCAGCTACCAGCTGCTTCTGCACTTGCTACACACGGCACCTCATCATAGCTTGGCACGCAGCGAGAGAGAGAGGAATGGAACCTGGCAGCTGCTTTGACAAATACAAGACACACAAATAACTGTGGTACCCCTATTAATACCACCCCTGCTGCCTCAGTTTCCCAAAATTACCAGAAACATGTTGATAATCGCCAACTGATACACTGGCATGCATTCAGATGTGATGGTCACAAGGAAGACAGTCTGAATCCCCAGTCCATGCCTGTGGCATTCAGCCAAAAAGCTGGTAGTCCCAGAGAATGGACAGCTATCCCATCTCAGGATGAGAGAAAATTCCTAAAAGCAGCAAGTGATAGTGGTATCCCTCTTTCCTATGGTAAACAACTGCTGAAAAATACCATAGAAAAAACATATGAAACCCCAAAACTCAGCTTGTTAAAACAGAAAATGGGAATGTATAAGGCTGTACCCCAAAAGAGGTTGAGTAAGGATCTGTATGTTCACAATTTTTCAAATTGCTCTATAGGAGAGCCTCACCCCCTGATCTATAGGTATTTTCTGAACAACAAAAAAGCAAAAATAAAAAGGCACCCATCAGTCTTAATCAAAACCTCAGACACAGGACAAATAGAAAGCCCATGCAACCTTGTAACATGAGGGAGAAGGTTTGCTTGTGTTTTGACAGGTGAAAGATCCAAATGGGTCTCAGCGAAGAATGTGAAGCCCAAGGACATCCCTAGACCAAACAGTGCCTCTGCAAGTCTAAGCCAAGAGGCAAAAGTCCAGACATGACCTGTGCAGAATCAAGAGAAAACTGCCAGAAACAACTCGAGATTATGGACATTTGTTTACACATGCATGTTGCTTTTGTTCTCTTGTTGTTGCATTTGTTCTCTTGTTTCAATTTCTGTAATGAAGTTTAACCTATAGGTTAACCAAAGACAAATGCCTGGGTTGCTTTGGCCAAGGCTGCAGGCTCTGGTACCATCTCTCTAACTAATACAAAGCCCTAATAGACTTTTTCAACCTGGTTAATTATAGAACCTTCCCCAGAGGGTTTTCATAACGCTACCTCAGTTAAATTCTTCAATTACACTAAAGCAGTCAAAAAGTTAAAATGCTCGATCTGTAAAAGAAATAAATGCCACCTCTACTATAATCAGTAATCTAGCTGAACAGTTTATCTGAAGGTTTGAGCTTTGCACCTTGGCTGAAGGAACTCTGTGAAGTAAGTTTGATTGTTTTAAAAGTAATAAGTGTAGTTTCAGTAGCAATATCCTATATACCTCAGGTTGTGCAAAAAGTAGTAATTAAGTCAGTATTTACCTTTTAAATAGTTTAACGAAAAAGGGCAATTGTTGCAGATGATAGATAAATATGATTGTTCATAAATAATACAGCTAGGTTGAGAACAGTTCTCCCAGCTAGCCGGATGACACCCCTGCCTTTAGATGAGTCCTGGGGTAAAATGGACTGTTCCATCCCACCCCCCAAAATATGTATGGTTCACCCCACACCTCTATCCCTCCCTTCAAACATCAAATGTCTGTAACCCCATTGGCCCATGCCTTATTCCAACCCACCCAGAAGCCCCTGATAAGGGGGCTTTGAGGGGCCACGTGGTCTCTTAGAACCTCTTCCCCCCTCTTGGAACTTCCTCCCCTCCTGGAACCTCTCCCCCTCCCTTGGAGCTTCCCCTCTCCTAGACCCTCCTTTTGTCTCTCTCCTCCCCCACCCTCTCAGGCCCGGCCACGTGCTGCACCTGGGAGCACGAGGCAGGACCCTCCTGCACCCCCAATAAACCTCTTTCCCCAAGAGCAAACTTCAGAGATCTCTGCCTCCATTCATCCACACCGTCCAAGGAGCATGGTATTTTCCACAGTGGGGAGTGGAACATAAGACTGTTATCACTCACTCCCCCACAGGTCAAGCCGTGGTTGTGCGTGCACAACAGACGCTCAAACAGGTATTGAAAAGACAGAGCAGTTCAGCTCCATGGATGTCTCCATGGGAGAAGCTCTGTAAAGCCATGTTTATCATCAATTTTCTGAACTGTTCATTTGAAAACATGAGTCCACCAGTTGTACATCACTTTAACAGTGGCAATCAGTTCAAATTATCTCAGTGTCCATCAGTCTTGATTAGGGATCCAGAAACTTGGGAAACCAAGGGTCCCTATGATCTCATGACCTGGGGTCATGGCTATGCATGTGTAACTCCTCCCTCAGTCCCTCAGTGGATTCCCCAGAAGTGGGTGAAACTTTTTGTCCCCAAGAATTGAGATCAGAGAGAAGGGGATGAGAAGCAAGTAGATGCCACCGAATGGAAGAAGGAGAATTTTCCTAAGTGTGAATTCTTTCCAGCAGAAACAGAAACTTGTAACATGTTTTAAAAATGTCTTTTTTCTATTTTTAGAGAAAACCTACCTCCCACTTAAACCTGTGATGAACCCCATTCATCTTGTTATTGCTGAACAGTCAGGCAGCTGCATGATCGTCCCTCAGCCACATCAAAACGTCTGGGGGACCTTGGCACAGACACTTCAGCAGGAAAACATTGGTTTGTCCACTTCAGCAGCAAAGGACCCTATGTCCACCTGTCTGGTAGAAATTCTATGTCAGACTGAAGAATTTCCAGTAGGTTTGGACAAACATAGGTCCAACGAAATCCCAGAGTCACACACACCCTGACCACATAAAGTTGGAAATCCTTAGAGGAGTGGTTGCAGGGTTTGCCCAGGATGGCTCAGGAACCCAAACAGTTAGAGCTACTGGGTTCTTCTCCTGCAGCTTACTGCATACATTTTTCTGTTCTCCCCAAACTTTCTAATACTAATGAGTACCACGTTATAAAACAACATAGTGGGGAATTTGCTGCAAGAAGGTGGTGTCAGAACACGAGCCATATCAGGGCAGACAACCCATCTCACTCAAGTCCCAAAGGTCTCACTAAGGAATTGTTTTTGATTTGTGAGGATTGGGCATGGGCAGGAATTCCATCTCAGCTTTCAGGACAGCCATGTACCATATGGAGGCTGTCCATTGACACCCAGCCAAACTCTAATCACCAAACAGACTCAGAAAACAAATCGGCAAACAAAATTCAAAAGAGGAGTGTGGACAATTTGGACCCAAATTGTAACTCAGAAATTGCTCATTGGGCCAAGTGAAAAAGAGTTGCTGTGTCACTGTTCCTTTCATGGGTTGCAGCAGCCAAAGCTCTAGGTGAATTGGGCCACCTAGAATGCTGGGTAGTCAAACAGGCAAACTTAACGTCTGCTGCCATCAGCTCCCTCCTGGAAGATGAGGAAATTACCAGACAAGCCACACTTCAAAACTGTGCTGCTATAGACTTCCTTTTGTTATTGCATGGACATGAATGCCAGGAATTTGAAGGACTTTGTTGCATGGACCTGACTGCAAAAGCTCCAAACATCCATGCTGCCCTTCGAAGCATGAACAGCCTGATCAGACAAGTGAAGCAAGAATCTGAGGCCTGGTTCAAAGATTTATTCCAGGGCTAGGGATTCACATGGTGGTGTTCTATTGTTAGATCAATTTTGTTACTTCTTGTTATTCTGTTCCTTGTAACCTTGGTGTTTGGGATCCTGTGTCACTTGATTTTCAAAGCTATCAAGGGTCTCATACTTTCTACCTCAGAAGTCAACCACATACAGTTAGCAAACATGAGGAGGTCTGACTACGCCACCAACTGCAGGTTGGCAGGAAACCCATGCTCTGGGTTAAACTGACCCCAGTGAATTCCTGTAACCTTGTTAAACAAAAAAGGGGGAGGTGTTTCATTGCGCTTGGGTTATGCTTTCCCCTTTTCAAGCGACCCCCATGACTAGGATCAGATAAGCAGGGTCCCCTCCTTCCTGCTCTGATCAGGTTGGCAGAGAGCCAGAAAGCCCTCCCTGTCCAGAGCCTAGATAAGGCCCTGTCCTTTCTTGTTCACTCTCTTTCCCCCTTCATCTCATGGATTAAACAATCTTGGAGAACCACATCAGGGAATTGGATTATCTTCTGTATCTTTGCCCATCTCCTGATTCGCCTTCCTCAAGACCCTGTATATCTGGGCTAGCCTGGTGATTTGGGGGGCTGAGGGGGATAGGCACACCTTCTCACCATTAAATCTAGTTATAACCCCTTCCCCCAAGGGGTTATCAAGTTAAGTGCACTGTCAATTAGCTCCCTGAGCCCTTGACAAAGGCCCTCTTCCCCTTTTAGAGAGGAGAATCCTATCTGAATTCATTATGTCCAGGACCATGGAGGCCAACCCATTATACATAAGAAACCTAAATTGTGGCAGTGTGCAACCAGCCCCAGAGTAAGGTATTAAGACAGGGTCCATATGTTTTTTTTCAATGTCACTACCTGCACCTACAAAAGTAGAGGAAAAAATAACCTGTGGCCCTGATTACCTCTCCAACCATCCCAGGGCATCGAAGTCTCTTTAGACAGCCTTTGGACTATGGATTGAGGCGTTGTCAACATGCACATAGAGAACTAACAAGCAGTATGAGTCTGATGGCTGAACCAGGCTAGGAAGGGAGGCAGACTTTTCTGTTGGACAAGAATCTTTGTTCTAAACATCCACTGATTTTCCTACCGAGATCCAGAGCCTCACACCTACTGCACAGAGGCACCTGGGAGAGTGAGGTGGACAAGAAGGGCTTTTGCCTGTTGTGCAAATCAGGACTCACCTCCATTCACTCCTTCCTTCTGATCTACTACCTTCAGCCTGTCAGGGGGAGGTTACACAAGGCTCTGGATATGGATTTCTTTCTAGTCTCTGCTCCTGTCTCAGGAAGGCCAGAGCACAGGTCAACTGGTACATCTCCATATTAAAGTCCCTGATACTTCTTAATCTTTCTATGTAATCTCTTGGAAAACACACAAGGGCATTCACTTAGTTACACTGCATAACAACCTGTTAGACAGACAGCAAATTAACTTTTACTGAATGCATTTAATGGTACTCTATTATTTCAGCTTAAGTACTGAGTGATTAATATAAAACCAAAAGTGAAAAGGTTCTACACTTAATTCTAAGGTAACAGAACAGGTACAGAGCTCCATTGTCTTACTTCCTTGTTGGCAACTAGGATCCTAACCTAAATTACAAGTAGCTCAAGAGAAACCTTTCACTTGGTTAATCATTAAAGCAAGAGAAAATATGGCAAAAGACCAGTTTATGAGACTGTTTTCCCTTCAACTTCGTTTATTGATGTACTGAACATGAAAAAGTACAAAGAATCCAAACACAAAAAGAAAACATGTACAACCTCTTAAATACCCAACAGAATATATTCTCTATTCCAACAAATGTGAATTAAGTCATACTACACAATTTCAAATAAATACCAGCCTTATATTTTACTAAGTGCTCTGATAAACACTGACTGTAAAGTTAAGCCCAATTTACATGCCTTCTCATCAATGCCGTTAGTTGCTACAGTAGTACAGGAAAGAAATACAGAAAAGATACTATTTCTCCCACATTGGAAAGTTTGTGATTTCTATACTACATACAACTTTTAATGCAGAGGATTAGCTTTAACAATGTAAAGGCATCTAAGAAAGAAGTACTCAGGAAGCCAATTGATTTTTGGATAGCATTGAGTGGGTCAGCATGAAAACTTGCTTATTCACTTTAGCACACGCTTCACAGTATATGTACTGTACTATATTGAAAATTTTATAACTACAATTTAAAAGAATAAGAACCAAAAACAACTGCAAAGATAGTACATAGTACAACTATGTTATGCATAGAACATTGTTTTTCTAGAGGGGAAGCATATGAGCATCTCAGTTTATATAAAAAGCAGGACATAACTATGTAGTTTTCAGTGCATCCTTGTGAAGGCACCAAACCCTCAGCTTTTTAAAAAAATTTAATTACAAGCTAGATGCTAATCAGAAAATATTCTGCATTTGTTTTCCTTAAATTTCTTCAATACATGGCAAAGACTTTTTCTATTTCCCCAAAGAGTGATTTAAGCATCATACAGAGATAAACGTCAATAGCATACAGGTATTTATGGTTTTCATATGAAAAATGTAAGGAAATTTGCTTGAAACATATGTTTATACTTTTTTTTTTTTTTACCACAAACATATTCATAAACGAAAATGTTGCATCACCATAAACAGCTGAAGCTAGACTATCTACAGACAAAAATAGCAACAGATCTGATGCACTGTAAATTCAAGTCCTCAGGACAAAAAAAAAAAAAAAAGAAGAAAATAAGAAGCAGACATCAAGTAACAATGTTAATGCCATTTACAAAGAAAAAACTTATACAAAAACATTCAAAATTGAACATCACTTGGCATATAACTTTTAAAAAAACTATAATCAAAATTAGCTGAAAGATTCATAACTTAAGGTCTTATTTACATTACAAAAAGCTCAGGTGTTAGCCTTGAACATAACTTTCAAAATACCTCCTAATGCATCCAACTCAGGCCACTTCTGTTGATATGCTACTTCACAAATCATGCTTGATGTCTTTTCTTAAGACAAAACAATTCTTCAAACAATAGCAAGTACATCACTAAACACCATGAGCGCTATCTGAAGGGAATTCTTTAGGAAGAACAGATTTATTTCCCCCATGTGTCAGTGTTTTAAGTTTTCTGCTTGCTCTTATATTCTTTTCTTAAATTTTCATTTGCTTCAAAATCACAAATTAAAGTGAGCCACCTACCACTTAATAACCAGGATGATCAATGACTCCACTGATGATTACAAAAAATGAAACCAACAGTGCATCCCATTGACTTTACTTCTTAATACGAAGGTCTCAAAAGTAGTTCTACATCATAAATCTTTCTAAATTTTTTCCCAACAATTGCAAATTTTCTGGTAAGTTTTAAAAGCTCACTAGGTGTCATATGAAGAGATTTCTCAAAATATTCAAGTCAAAATATTTGTTCCAGGACCAGTAAAAAGTTTCTCCAAATTTTTTTTTTTTTTTTATAAAAATAGATGCTTTTTTAAACCCACATCAAAGAGGCTCTTATCTCTTTGGCAAGATACTGCTTTACGAAAAGTTCTCCAGTATTCTTACAATAAGCTTTTATAATGTGCTACCACTCCCCAACCCAAATGAAGATGATGAAATAAATACTGCTTAAACTTTACAAATAAAATGTAAACTTTACTTTTCTTGAACAAGAAAACAATGCATTGCAAGGTAAATTAGACACAAAGCAAATCAAGAATTGACAAAAAAATTACTGTATTACACAAAACCTCGATATTTACTCATAAATTAAAGGAAGTCATGTATAAAGAAAACAAACTTCTTCCCTTAGCAGAAACATTTTAAAAGTTGCACCTTCTTCAAAGAAGGCAATAGAATAAGCATTGTAACAGGTAAAAACCCTGTACCTCTTGTCAATACTCAAAGACAAAAGATATTTAAGAAGTTCTAATTCAAATATTAGCAATAAAAAAATCTCACATATTCTTAGGATGCTAAGTAGTCATTTTATCCCCATTTCCACACTGGAATACAACAAAGGCATTTACTAATGCATAAAGCTTCTTGTAAATTGCTTTTGTTGTATAGTTTTCATGTATTAATGCACTGAGAATAACTTGTTAGGGTTTGTGCGTTTTGTTTGTTTTGAAGGAGACCTGCAATACTCTGTCACCAAGGCGGTATCCATTCAGGCTGGCTATTGCCATAGCTGCCTCATCGTAGTTTGTCATTGTCACAAATCCAAAACCTTTGCACTTGTTGGTGTTAAAGTCACGGATGACCTTCACATTGGTCACTGCTCCGAAAGGTCCAAACATTTGCCAGAGGATACTCTCATCAGCATCAGGGGCCAAGTTGTACACAAAAATGCACCACCCAGTTCCTGCATGTCCAGAGATATTAATTCCAGCCAAACTGGTCATTCCATCAATGGTCATTGGAGGAAACCTACTAAAGAATGAGGGAGAGCAAAATAGAATCATAATACAGCTGTTCATGCAAAACCCCAGCAAAGAAATGTCAAAATAAAAGAGAATGATACAGAGCTTTTCACAGAATGAACATGTTGCTCAGACTAGAAAAATAAGATCAAAAATATTTTTTGCCCCCTAACTGCGCAATTACTATGTAAAAAAATTATATACAAGTAGGGAGAACAGTGCTAGGTATGTCTGAAATGATGTAACAGAAAAACAAAAGGAAAGCATGCTATAAAATCAGTGAGAATTAGCAAGTCATTTGAAACAGGAATTCCATGGAACTTCTACAAAAAGCTTGTCTATTTCATGCAAAATGCATCAAAATGAACAATCTCAGCTGAAGTCTCAACATGCAAAAATCCAACATAAGTCTTACTGAAAAGTAAGAGTTTGCAAAATACTTCAAAATAATTTGGTTATTATGAACCAACTAATCCTTATTACCTCTTTACTCCATAAGCTATGTTGAGCAGATTGTCCAACCTGCAAAACATTTAGCAACATGTTCAGTCTTCAGACTTTTCCACACTTTAAGGAAACTTAGCATATTACAGTCACATCCATTACACTGTGCTGAACCTCATGCAATGTTAAAGTATCACCACTGAAAGAGCCATGGCACTTTATTACACCTGATAGTGAAGACAAAACAGATATTCTTTGTGGAGACGCTTTTTGAGAAGTAGCTAGCAGCATCCACCATCTAAACCCCACACTGCTACAATTCTTGTGTAGTAACCACTATCATAAGAAGTTAATGTTATAAAGTGTGCCACAGACATAAATTTAGCCTGAATCACATCCTGTTACCATAAAGTTACAGTCAGTGATCACATCAGTCAAGTTTTCCACATTACTAAACTGATTGAGAGAAGACTTTTATTAAGGCTTCTGACATGTTTGCTGACATAACTATCAAGACAGATGCAGTATTTTGGATCACTAACAACTGTTGTAGCATAAACTCCAAAAAAAGATTTTTCATGTTCTTACTCCTTCTGCAAGTCCAGAATGTTGGGAGGCAGAAAGGTTAGTTTGGCTGAGCAGGGCTAAGGCAAAAAAGTAAGTGTAAGGAGAATGGAGGCAAAGTTAGGTGGCTATGGAAAAAATAGAGATATTGCTTGCTGCTGAAGGGAGAAGATTTGTGTGGCCTGTAGTAAAGCACATTTTTCTCTCTAGCCACACAGCCAAAGCTCAAAAGGAGTTGAAGCTTGCCAACAATGTGGGGGACAAGAAGAGACTTTTAAATATGTCAATCTCAAAGAGCAGACCAAAAATAACAGCCCGTTACAGAATGAAAATGGTCACCCCACAAACAGGGACACAAACAAGACAGAGAATTTTTCTTTCTTTGCCTTTATCTTTTACCTTAGCCCACATGATGGGCTAAGAGGGTTCCAATATCATCAGCTGAGAATGGTGTACAACCCTGAACTTGTGTGGGATCTCAGTTGCAACTGAGTCCCTACAAATTTATGGGACTGGATGGGATTCATCCAAGAACATTCAAAGAGCTGGTAGATGTCTTTGTGAGCTCTCTTTCAATGTTTTTTTTTTTAATAATTTTGGGAATATGGACTTGACTGGAAGCTGGCTAACACTACTTCAATGTTCAATAAGGGCAAGAAGGATGACCCTTGAAACTACAGGCCTATCGGTCTCACTTCAGTGCCTGGTAAAAGTATGGAGATTATTTTGGGAAGTATTGAAAAACACAATCACAGCCAGCATGGCTTCATGAGGGCAAAGTCCTGCTTGTCAAGCTTAAATTTCTTTTTATGACAGGATAACCCAACCAACCGACCAAGGAGTCAGCTGATGTAATCCTTTTGGATTTCAGTAAAGCCTTTGATACTGCCTCTCCCAGAATCCTTCTGGATAGAATGTGTAGCACACAACTGGATAAATGTATCATGGGATGGGTGAGCAACTGGCTCAGGGCTAAGGCACAAAGGGTTACAGTGAATGGGGTGACATCAGACTGGTCACTACTGGGATTCCACAGGGCTTCGTTTTAGGCTCAGTGCTCTTTAGCATTTTCATAAATGACTTGGATGGAGGACTTAAATAACATATACTAAGTAAGTTTTCCAATGACACTAAATTGGGAGGACCTTTTGACTACCCTTAAGGCAGAGAGACTCTGCAGGGACCTTGACAAATTAGAGGGCTGGGCAATAACCAACTACATGACATTTAAAAAGGGCAAGTGTCAAATTCTGCACTTGAGATGAGGGAAACCAGGATGTACAGAGAGATTGGGGAGTGAGACACTGAAAGGCATGGCAAAGGACCTGGGGGTCCTGGTTAACAGAAAGTTGAACACGAGTCAGCAGTGCCCTGGTACCCAGAACCTCCAAGTCCTGGGGGGCATCAAGCACAGCATCACCAGCTGGACAAGGGAGGACAAGGACTGTCTTGTTCTGCTCTGCACTGGGGCAGCCTCACCTCAAGTGCTGGGGACAGTTTTAGGCTCCATAATATAAGGCAGATATAAAGCTATTAGAATGTTCAAAGGAGGGACAAGAAAATGGTGAAGGGTCTGGAGGGGAAGCTGTAAAAGCAACAGCTGAGGTCATCTGGCTTGTTCAGCCTGGGGGGCCTGAGAGGTGGCTGGCCTCCTCACACTCTACATTTCCTTGTGAGGGGAAGGAAGAGGAGGGGCAGGCACTGATCTCTTCCCTGTGGTGACCAGTGACAGGACCTAAGGGAATGTCCTAAAATTGTGTTGAAGCTGTGCCTGAGGAAAAGGTTCTTCACCCAGAAGGTGCCTGGACATTGGAATAAGATTCCTGGGGAAGTGGTCATGTCACCAAGCCTCCCAGGGTTCAGGAATTGTTTGGACAATGCCCTCAGGCACATGGTGTGACCCTTGGCCCTGTGAAGGGCCAGAAGCTGGACTCGATGATCCTTGTGGGCGCCTTCCAACCCAGGATATTCTATGATGCTCTAATTTTCCAGGATGAAGTGTGTCTATAATATATTTTTATATATTTTTTAATATATATTTATATATATATTATATAGTGTTTCTATAATATATATATTATATTCAAGATTTCTCCATGTGATTCTTGCTTCACTTTCCCCCAGTTACAGAATGCCACAACAACTCTAAACCCCTTGAAATAATCTAGACATTATCTGAAATATGCAGTGCATACCACTCCTATTGCTCTTATTCCTGGAGTCCCTTAAACTGCTTCTTTCAAAATATGTTCACCCTAAAGAAGCTCTTGTTTCTATCTGGCAAATCCCAGATACACAAAGAAGTAGTCTTATTATATATATAATATATTATATAGATCAAGACTCAATAAAATACAAGCTTAGGTAAAAAAACATTCACTTCATTTAGTTTTCCAGAGAGCACTGATTCTGCAGTGAGCTGGGTTTGCAGAATACACTGACAATGAACTACTGAACCCCTAAAAGAGCAGAAAAAGAAAACTAAAAAGTACTTGACTACTATCAGTAGACAGTGTGGATGACTAAGGTCTACTGTCACTGACATGAGCGGTGGAGAGCAAGGTGAAGAGTTCTAGAAGCATCACCACTTACAGGTCCTTGTTACAAGGGCTGTCAGATGAGGACTTAATACAGTAATCGTATCACTTGTATGATTTTTCAGAAGTTACCTGAAAGACTTGAAAATACTCTGGAAATATTCTCAGGGACTTTCACTGGAAAATTTTTAAAGATGCTTTAACTTGCACATCTTACGGAAACTGAGAAACAATGATATAGATCTGCTTTTGAAAGTCCAACTCAAATTTTCTCTTAATAAGGAAAAAAGAAAGCATTGTATTGATCCTGTTGCTTCTATTATTAAAATCTAAGCTGTTTTCAGGCCTCTGTAAACTATTAACAGAGATGGGGCAACTGCATCAGGTCAGAGTATGTTGAATAAGCTTGTGACACAAAACCCCTGATCTTTTTCCATACAATGTACTTGAGTCCATCCTGCAATTTCTGCACTCAGACTTTATCTATAGAATAATGGCAAATCTACTTTTATGCAATATTCAGAACACTGTTGTAAGATAGCCCTTTTATTACCCAAGAACAGTAAAAAGAGCTACAAGAAAGTAAATAAAATTTGTTATCCCCTCTCCTACAGCAGAACACCTGCTCCTCACACCTGTGAAATGCAGCAGATAAGCCCAGAAAGTTGAACAGAAGAAAAAATCTTAAAATTCTGACAGAAGTGCAAGCCATGAGCTCTGAATATTTGGTATAAGCAAGCCTAGCCAATACAGAGCATTTGAAATTTGGTATATTCTCTTTGAAGGAAACTGTCAATTGGTTTTGTTTCTTAAAAAACAAAACAGAGATATTCCTTGAGTAGATTACTATTTAACACAACCCAGTCATACTGTTTAGGAGCAGAGGGAGGGAAGAAATAATCAAGATGACAAAAAAAATATCCAAGGTATTCATGGATATAGATAGTACAGTGTTTGTTTCACTTTGTTCTCACCATCTGTTCAATACATTAAATAGCACAGGGAACTATATAGCAACTGTTTCAACATGATGGGAACACAAGTCTCCAAAAAGTACATGCAGAAAATATGTGAGCAATCTTCATTATGAAACGTTGTGACAAGAAAAGACAAAGTACAGCATGAAGAACACAGACAACTAAACAGGAAAAAAACCTGAAAGCCAGAATGTGTAGGAAAAATGCATGGGTAGATAAAGAGGAAGCTGGCTGTGGCATGCCATGTGGCTAAGAGAAAACTACTGTATCTCCTTGGTCAATATTAATTGAATCAACTTGCACATTAATCAAGAATAACCTAGGAAATGAAAAAGTAATCTTTGAAAAAAAATTAAGTGACTGAGTCCAAGAGAGATGCCACCTTGGTTTAAGTAAGTATGCTTATTAGACACTGAAATCAATTGAATGGCATGCATTTTGGTTTTAGCTGTACTGTGGTAGCATAGCTGAAGTTCAACATTCATGTGTTTCCTTCCCACACAGAACGACAAGCAGGAATGAATAAGAGTGGAGGCAATCAAACAGGTCTGTGGGAACACGCAAGTTTCAGCACACTTGTGCACATTATTTGACTTACCTAAAACGTTGAGCCTGCTGAGCTAGAGGGGCGGGATACCTTCTGTTTGGAGAATGGTACAACTGAGAAAGAATGGCCTGATTGGTTTTTTGGCTTGGATTGTTAGCAAACTTTACAGTGATGGGCTCTGTGGCACCTGGAGGTTTCTGGCCATTCAAGCCCTTGATAGCTTCTTCTGCTTCAATTCGCTTGTCAAACCGGATAAACCCCACGCCCCGTGACACCCCTGCACAAGGTGAAAAAAGCATACAGTAATGAATTCACAGACTCCAGAATATTAGATGTTAACTTTTTATTTGTGTGGCCAGTTGCTACGCTGATGGTCAAATGCTGTGAACACATGATAACTTTGAGCTTAACAGAACTGAGCTTTTGCATAAAGCAAGAATTTTCTACTGTTACTTTGATTTTAATTTTTAATTTAACTGATGTAAGACACATTTGTGTAAAAAGCTTGGAAGTTTGAGGGAAAACGGAAATTAATATAGTGAGCCAAGGTGGAATTCAGAAACAAAGCAATTTTCTTGGATGGAGATGAACCCAAACCAGCTGCACTGCTACCTCTGGTCAGCTCGTGCTACTCTGCAGTACCTAAACTGACAAAAATTCTGCAAATAGCTTAATGCTCTGCTCTCTAGCAGAAAAAAAAGAAGAAAAAAAGAAGAAAAAAAAAGGCTTTTGCTCTCCTGCAGTATTCCCTGAAGTTCTCTTTGGAGCAAATATACTCAGAGGCTGATGACATGCACATACTATATTGCAATAATGGGGATTATGGCCATGTTTTAAGAGACAGTGGTTACCTCTGAGTAAAAGACTTGGTTCTGGTGAATCACCATACATCACTAGGTGGTACTTTTGAAGGAAACTTTTCTTGATATAGAAAAATCAAAGGCAACATGCAAAGGAATCCAAAAGTGTTTATGGAAGTTCTTACGAACATCACGCATCAAAAATTTCAAGTGTCTTAGACATAAACACATTGAGCTACACTGGATACTTGAACTTTAACATTAAAGCTACAGACAACATTAGTTAGATCAATGTTTTATTATAATATTTCTAGTGCCATTTAGAACCCCTTTACATTTTGAAGCATGAATAACCAGATGAATTAGACACTTGTCCTCAACTGAGAAAGACATTAATGACAAGAAATGTATTCTGCTCATAAACAATGATTTAAGCCATCAAAGTGGCAATGAATAGACATAAGAAAGCTTTAAAGAGGCAAATGTCACAGCTTCAACTCTGCATTTTTAATTTGTCAGTTTGTATCACAACCTTATTATTCATACAATTCGGAGACTACTTCTTCCAAATTACTAAATAGAAAGAGGCAAGAAAGCTTAAGCCTTAACAACAATCTGTATGCCAGAAAGTCTGCTGCAAATAGCAGGATTTATGAATATGAATAGAATTGTAACACTTATTAGAAGTTCAATTGTATTTACTTACCTGTCCATTTGTTAAATACCATCTATTTCTATGTATGAACATACAGGAACCTACAGTGAACAGCTATTTATTGCACAAAGACTAGGAATCTGTCCTGCAAATCTGCTACATCTCCAATTCAGTATTCAGCCTTTAGTTTTCTTTTCCAGGCCTCTCTACACTCTCAACAACTCAACATATCAAAACACTCTGTAAGTACTGTGGGTCAACATGGAGCCTTCTTTTGACTTAGTGGAAGTCCAAGGAGTACACACAAGTTCCTCTAAAGGTCAGCCATGACTCAAGCACTGGCATGTACAAACTTTTCAAAGTAAGACAATTAAAAACCCTTATGACCTTCTACAGCTGAAAGCTGCTTGCAACCCAAGAGGATATGCAGCTTTGAAAAGGTACAACTATTAAAAAAAAAAAAGAGAAATCAAATCCAGCTTATTCAGGGCATAGTTATGTAAGTAAATTACTTCATCTTTCCCACCACTTAATGTTCTGGAATGGGGAGAACTTGGAGAGTTCTCCAAACCTGATTCTTTGTATGTTGCTTTGTACATTCAATACTCCTGTCATGTACTTGGCTTTTCATTCAGTTTCTTATTTCTGGCAGAGACCTCACAGCAGGTGATTCAGAAAACTATAAAGATCCTCAAGATCAGCCATCTGAGACAGCAAAAAAACACAAGCATTACTGTCCCAAGGCTGAAGAGTAACCACAAAGTGTCACTGACAAGCATTACCTGATTGACACACATACTGTAATAATACAAATAATCTGCTACATCTTAGTACTTTACAGCATGGGTAATTACAGAACTTACTTGCTTCTGAGGAACTCAAAGTTCGTGTGTGCCCAAGTTTAATGCGTTAGCCTTGAAAACAGTCTTAACAGCAACTGCTCACCTAGGGCTTCTGTACTCCTAGCCTCAGAGAACCAGCTGTGCATTTCTGCATAAAATTTTCTTTTTAGGAAAAAAAAATTAATAGCATTTTGTAAGGCACTGGGAAACTATTTTCATACAGCAGCTTGGAAAGGAAGATTATGGGAGCTGTAAATTTATTAAAATTCACCAAACAAGCTTCAGACGTGCACCTTCAGGGTGGGAATGACTCAAACTGGCTTGGTACACTACACAGTCTATTTTTGTCCATGCATATTTATGAACAATTCCAGGAGGAAAAAGAATTATCTGGCCTACATACACCTTTTATACATTATAGAGATAAGACCATTGTACTGAAAGATGAAATATCTCGAACTGTGAGTCCATGAAACGCCACGCAAAACTGACTACTTACCAGTGACTTGGTCAACCAGAATACGAGAAGTAATAATACGTCCATACTGGGAAAAGAGCTGTTCCAGTTCTTTCTGGGTCATTGTTTTTGGAAGTCCACTAACATACAAATTTGCGTCTCTGATAGAAGCTGAACTTGGTCGTGCATAAGAAACCTTAGGAAAAAAAAACCATTAAAAAAATCTAGAAAACAAACACTTTAAAACCAGCTGAAATAGGACAGTGTCATCTGTTCTGAGACATAAAAACATTTCCAATGACAGAACAGTTACTTTGCAAAGCCAGTTCAGTGGGTCTTTTTGTTTGGTTGGTTTGGTTTTGGGACATTTTTTTGGGAGCTGGCTTCCAAAACGTGGAAGGAAGGCAACTTAGACCACACAGGAGCAGCTCACTACATGAATTCATATATACTTAATGAGAAAAAGCTAGGTAAGCCTTGGTGGAGAAAGTGTACAATTAAAGCAACAAATTTAAGAAGTTTGATGAATATCCCATGTTTCATGAATTTTTATTAAAAAGCACTAAAACATACAAAAAAATTTAAGATTTCAGTGTGATATGTGGGCCAAAGGTACAGAGAGACAGTCTCAAGCACTTAGAGGTTTGCAAGTGTTTTTCAGGTGCTGTGTCTTTTGTATGTGTTGAGCTTGCTACCAAATGACTCATAATCACAATCATTCATGAGATCAAGATAAACTCTGCTACCTCACTTTCACAGGCCTAAGAATGAATGGCAGAAGTAGGACCACAACCTGTATTTTGCCTGTTTAGCAGCTTGCCAATTTCTGCAAGAGGCCTTAAAAACAAGTGCCATTTAACAGTGAACTTCTCAGATTCTTCTGGACAGGAGTTTTTTTACCTGCTGCCTTGATGAATCAGTTAAAATATTTTAAGATGATTAAGTAGATTCTTTGACACATAGACACATGCTAAAAACCAGCACGTTCACTACTTCCTACTGAAGTTTGTACCAGTGGTGTTACTACAAGAATGATTAGAACATCTGTGCCTCTCCAACAGGACAAAATACTTCATCTAGGCTTTTCACCTATGTAAAACATGAAAGTAAAAAGGATCCTCAAGAAGTAGTCTGATTTATCTCCTCTCCTCTCCCATTCTATATACTGTTAGCCAATACTGGGCAACAGGAACTTGATTCTGTCATTCTGTCCTTTTGCCTAATTCTTTGGCATTTCTTTTCAAATCCTTCCTTGTCTCATTTCCGTGCAGATCAGCAGACTCTTAAGACTGCTGTGGAAGCTAAACATTAGACAGTATGCTGGAGATTAAACAAGCAGTACCCTGAACACTGCTGTGATCCTTCAAGTTCCACACAGAGGCTTTGTGCAAGGTGGTTGAGGAGGACTGACCTCAAAACCTTGTAGCTATCAGGCATGGAACCTTGTAAGTCACACTGCCTTGCTCTTTCACATGAGAACCACATAAGAGCTAAAGCCCTATGATCAAAGTTAGAGGAAAACAGAGTAAAGTTTGTCTGCATTCAGCCGAAGAAGCAACCAAGACAGTGACAGTTACCCTTTTTTACCATGCAAAAACCCCCAATAGCTAACCCCCAACTTGCCCATTTGGCCCTGAGCTTCTTTAAGAAATAAACTTCCATGTTTCACTTGACAGGACTTTAAGGAGACCCAAGGCCAAGAAATGAAGACAGACTGCCGGGGGAATAGGACTAGTCCCCATAAAACCATGAATTACCATGCAGACTCTATCTTTCAAGGGGGAATTCACACTGCTGGACACATGCCTGTCACATATAAAAATATAAATTCACACAAAGTCTATCAGAAGAGAAGAAACCTGCACAAAATATTTGCTAACTTACTGCAAGTATACCTTATTCTACAGAACTGGTACCTGTCAAAATACAAAGCAGCTTTTGCAGAACTCTCTCATTTTCCTCTGGTAAGTGAGTATGAGTTCTTGCATTATGACAGCTAGTCCAGTATTGCCCGTGACTTCTCTGGTTAAAAATATTTCAAAAAGTTTGACATAGCAGTCAATGCCTAAACTAAATTTCAAGATGCAAGTAAATGGAAGCAATACTCTAAACAGTACACACTACTCTCACATATCCAGTTTCACTGTTATTACCTAAAAGTGACTATTCCAAAACACTGAATTTGGGCACATTAGTCACAATAATAACACATATTAAACCACAATCTGTGATTAATCACCCATACCTGTACACACTATTTAAACATCTTGTTAAGCACCAGAACTACTGTCAGGCAAAAAAATCTGAAAGAAACATGTAACTTCAGAAATGCAATGTAATTTAAGTCAGCACCACTAGTGAGAAAAGAACACCACAAAATATTACTTGTATAAAATTCATATTAAAAGAACCTTGCCTAGATTATGTGATATACATTTCCCTCTTAATTTTTGATGTCGAAGTCCAGTAATTTCATTGTGATACACATTTAAAGCAGAGACTCTCCAAACTAATCTCCCTACTTACAGCCTGTCAGTTTGCTCATTCAGTAATTACTTGCAGGTAGTTTAAACATAGCTGCTATACTTAGTCTTTTTTAAAGAACTTTTATATGGATCGAATTAACACCTGTGCCCAGATTTTCATTCCACAGCTAATTCAACAGGTGAACATTTCAGTTACGTGATGTCAAAACCACTGAACAAGGCAAGCCAAGAAACAGACTGAAAGCCTACAGTTTTAAATATTTAATGAGGACAAACACTGTAAAGCACTGAATAGCACTACTCTGGAGATATAAATTTAAAAACAGTTTTACTGCAGTTAGTAAGAAGGACTTGTTACTGGAAGTGCAAACATTACACCACCAAGTCAAAGTATTTTCATTCCTTTAACACTTAATTTCCTAACCTCAGGATAAACTGATTCACAATTTTCAAGTGAAAACTGTGAAAGCAGGTTAAACAAAGAAGTTACCAAAAATTATAAAGAGGCGCAGCCACTACAAGTGAATGATTCAGTTTCTTATTATCTTATACTACCTATAGACACCTCAGTACCATGCTTCAACCTCTTTTAACTTATTATTAGTAGTAGTATTATTAGTACAAATACAAACTATTTGTATTCTCTCAAAAAACTTGAGAATTTAATACAATTTCTTCCTAAACACCTCTACTTAATGTAGTCTTCCAAGTCTCTAAATCTGAAATCCTTAATGCTAAAGTGAGTATTTCAGTAAATATTCACTTTCACTAGCTCAGGTGCCTTGCCCTTAAGTGTAGTGTCTAGTTCTTTTAAAATACATGTTTCTATGGGGAAAAAAAAACCTCACACAACAAAAAACTAACATCTGGTATGTCCAGATGAAAATGGGTTAAATCTACCTCCAAAGCAGACAGATTTATATTGAGAAAAGGAATACATTAAGAACAAGTATGCTTCCTTGGTAAGCACAGTAAAAACAAGGACATACTACTTTTGCCAGGCAAGTGTTCTCAACTTGCACTTAAATTTGTATGAGATACGATGATTCACAAACTCTTCTTAATTTGATTTCCAGTAAGAAGATGCTGCAGCACACCATGAGGTCTCAGCTGTCACTAGCCAGTGACAGCTTGCTGACTGAAACAGCTGAGTACATTGCTGTATATTCATCAAATTCACTTCCTGTGTCCCCTCAAAAAAGGATTGTTCCACTCCAAACAAAGCTTCAAGACCACTTTTTCCAATACACAAGACTACCTTACTGAACATGTACATGTTGTGCCGAGTTTGTGGGGGAAAACTGCAGTAGCATGCTTCTGTGAACAGAACATATTGGAAATCCAGATTTCCCTTTGTAAAGGCAACTTACATTCAGCCCTGTGGAACTAAAAAACCTTAACACAGCTCACTTACAAGTTTAGATTAAGTTGATAAACACAGCCATATCCCATAAAGGTCCTGCTTTTACAGCCTGCTGTACAATAGGGAATTTATTGAAAAAACTGAAGCAACAGCCTTTCAGCACTATTATCAAGAGAGTTTCACTAAACTAGCTCACCCCTCAAAGTGTTACAGCTCTGACAGCCAC
The DNA here is from genome assembly GCF_050655825.1 of Lonchura striata. Taxonomy (NCBI): domain Eukaryota; kingdom Metazoa; phylum Chordata; class Aves; order Passeriformes; family Estrildidae; genus Lonchura; species Lonchura striata. Next base: position 36,208,271 of record NC_140740.1, read on the forward strand.
AGCCCACACCAAGAGTTAAAGGCCTGAGGTGGGTCATAGGATCCACATCTGTTGCCATTCAGCTGAGGGCATGAGTGGACAGATCTGACAAATTCAGACTTAAGGCCAGTCTTTATATATCTCAGGGAATAAGTACCAGAATATACAGAATATAAGTACCAGGTTATATCCTCAGGATATAACCAATTAAGGACAGCACACTGCTCAAAGAAAATGCTGCTATACATATCACAGAGGAAGACCAGAAACAGGCTTTCAGAAGAATTGGTCTAAAGCAACTGCCACCCAAAAAATCCACTTGGTGAACTGAAGCAAATGTACTTATGTGCTAAGAACAGAAACCAGCTGGTAATCCTGCCACTGATGGAAACAGAAGAGGAGGTTTTCCCAGAAGTCTCAAGATACTGTAACAGTTTTAAATCAGGGTCATAAATATTTGATAAAAGAAAAACAATAATCAAGTTCACTGACATAAAACATGAGATGGCAGTTATGCACTACAATCACAGAATAGCAAATCTGTTTTGCCCTTAGAAGGACCAGTACAAAAGAGCACTTTAGAACTTGCAGTCTGTAACTATCACTGTCTTGCTAAAAAAAAGAAATACTCAACTTAGAATTCTAAGTACAAATAAAATATATGAAATGAAAGGAGATCAAGTCTCCAAACATTTTCCATTTCATAATTTTCACATTCTGAAGAGTCTCAGAAGACCTCCCCTCAATACTTCACAGTCATGTTTTTGATCCCCACTCATGCCCAAACAATGAGAGCACAGGAATTTCAGATGCACTAGGAATAAAGAAAGCAGTTACCTTTCAAGGAGGACAGGAGTACATAGTATAATAGTAAGCCCTCCACATAAATAATACAAACAGGAATAGAATCTTAAAACACAATACATGAATTATTCTCCTGAAGGAAATTAGTAAACCTCAGGTCATACCTAAGGAGCTTCTACTACTGACAGAGACTCTGGCAAGCACAACCCTTGGGTGTCTCTTGCACAGTTCCACAGACACATCTAGAAATGCATGAAACACATCTACTGCAACTTAGAGCTAACTGGAGTATCTTACAACCTTTCTGGAAAAACTATTACTGCATGGATGAAAGACAACAGTGCCAATACTCAGTAAGACAAAAAGCCTTGAAAGCTGCTAGATTAACAGAGGTCTAATTATCTCAAGACTACCATAATTTCAGAAGTAATCATAACCATGTTTTAAATTAATAAAAAATCCTCTTACAAAGAAAACAGATATTTGATTTAAAACAAAATAACAATACTTTAAAAACCCCAATTGAACAAACAAAAAAATTGCCTTCAAAACAACTGACAGTAACAAATCTCCATGCCTGACATTTACCGCATTTTGAATCCATGCAAAAAGCCGCAACTTTCTTAGAGGACTTTGATGCTGCATCTTTGTACTCTGCACTCCCCAAGCTACACAATCTTAGTAGTAACAAGTAGAGTTTTTATTTTGTTTGTTTTGTAGTCTTTTGTTTTGCTTTGTTTTTATTTGTGTAAGACTTGGCTTTTGAGCAATGTGTGCAGACTTCCATCAATTCTACACAAAGTCAAGCCAACAAGAACCTGCACTCAATTTTCTTAACCCTATGTGCAAATCAGTGATTCTCATAACCAGTTTGTTTCTCTGAGTTTTCTACGTTTGGGAAGAACTGATCTTTCCAGGACAACCTAAATGAAAAAAAGTCACAGAGAACTCACTCCAGGTACAAAAGTCCAATAAAATTCTTAAACAGAACAGAGATAAAAAGCTCATCAGCAGCATCATCTTCTGAAAGAGAAGCCACAGAAAATATTTTATGTTTTATAAGATGCAACTTGTTTACACAATAAAGTTGCATAACTTAGTGAAGCCCAAACTTCACAGTTTACATTGCAAATAAACCATAAATTATGCCACAAAGGGCACTATATAATAACGGAGGCATACCGTCCAGCTGAACAGGGTTCACATATCTAACACAGTCACAAGTGGCTTTACCAGCAAAGTATAGACCCTCCCTTACTATTCAGTTAAATGAGAAGGCAATACAACTGCCATCAGGCTAGACAAGACTAAGATTGCTAATCCTTGCTTTGGAGACACACACCTGAAAACTGGTTGAGATATTCTGCAAAAAAATCAGTAAAGTATTCCATAAAGCATGTCATAGGATTTTCTTTTAAAAAAGGGAAGATGTAATAGGATTTTGTGTTGCTATCAATATTTAAAAACTCAACCCTTAATTCAGCATTTTGCAAATCCGCATTTTTCAATGTATTTTATTTCAAGAAAACACAAAATGGCACGCCCTTAGAGATGAGAAAAATATATCCTGTGATGTGCAGGCCAGTATAGAAGCTGTGGATCAGAGGTATCTGTCACAGCCCCAATCCAGAGCATCACAGATCAGGGTCAGGACAGTCAGTTTCCTCTGAGTAGGATTGCACTGAGTTCAGTCACAATGTGAGGATACATCACACTATGACTGAACCAGCAAAGTTCCTTCCAGTTTTATATCTTAATGAAAAACAAATTTGAACCATCTATCTAGTAAAGTACTAAGCATTCCTGCAGAAGTCCCAAAAACGCAGAGAGAGAATAAACCCCTAATTTTTTTTTCTTTTGAAGCCTAAATATACACTAGCACTCCTATTCAATAATATTTTATATGAAGGTAAACATAAAACATCTAAATTACATGCATTTTTTGAAGCTGAAAGTCATGCGTTAGAGTCTGAGTTATCAAACAAGCTGGGCTTTTGGTTTGGCTCTTTTTTTGTTTGGTTTGGGTCTTTTTTTTTTTTTTTGGTGGGGGGGGGGGGTTTGTTTGTATGTTTGCTTTTGTCATTGACTTGCCAACTCTGAACAAATAGGAACACTATGGTCTATAAAAAGGAAGTAACCTCTACAAAGGACCTGGGGATTGAGACCTCATAAGATACTTCCTCCACCCAAGATGCTGCCACCTGAGGCAGAAACGACCTCAGACATCAACTTGATCTCTGCCTACCACTGCTCCCTGGCTGATCTGAGGAACATGTAAGCTACAAAATGCTTACATCTAGGCTGGGCATTTCTACTACTTCAAAGATAAATGTGGTGAGGTTGGGACTAGATAATCTTTAAAGTCCATTCCAATCCCTTAACATCCTGTGATTCTGTGATCTTGGAAAATCCAGTCACAAAAAACTTGGCCTGAAACCCCATGTCCAAAAAGGAAGAGGAGTAAATAAAGGAGAAGACAGTAAAGCAGTTTTGGCACTCAAGTCATGCCCACTAATACTGAAAGGTTCTGCTGAAGTTCAGCAGGACTGACTGGGAGTACCTACAGTCAGAATTTATTTGTAACATTAACAATCAGCATTTAAATATATTTTTTCTCAAATTAAACAGAGCCTTTTTTTTTATTTTGCCAAAGAGGCTATCATTTTGGCTTGTGACAACTCTGGAGTTTCAGCTTTGCTTTAGCTGAAGATATCTAATGTATAAACACCTGAGTTTAGTCTCATTTTAAGATCTTTTCTGGTATCTAACCTCATTTCCACTTTTTGGTCCTGGGAAGGCAGGAAATAAAAAGCATCACTGTCATCACTCGTATCTGTCTACTCAATTTTCACCTTTTTTTTTTAAAGGTGAAAATTGATTAAATTAATCCCTTAGCAAGGTAAAGGAAGATTAAAAATTCAAATATCGTCAGCATCAAGTAAGTTACTGCAGCCCTCCTGAAGGGAACATATTGATTTGGGAGACTTGACTTGATTTTCTCTACCTACCTTCTTTTTTTTTGCCTATAAATCAACAGAACTTCCAGTTTACCATCCTGGACATACAAGTCATGTTGGCTCAATCCAAGGCATCACATGCCAAACAATACGACTGGAACAGAAACAGATTCCCTTTCTCACCACCACACAAAACATAGCTTCAGAAGTCCTGGAGCAGAAAATTACTTTGCTCAATTTCCCCCAAAGTAGAAAATGAGAGAGGACTGTGGGCAAGAAGTCTGCCAGAAACACACAAAGAGCCTTCATTATCTAAGCATTGGTCCAGGTCTTTCATCCATTGTACCTGTGTGCCATGTATCTTATTTTTGTTTCAGTTGTCTTTCAGGAGCTTTGCACTGCTTTTAAAGTACAATATTTTTAGGAGGACTTTATTTCATATCTTAAGCATGCTCCTAAGTTAGAAGGCAGCCACTATATAAGTGCTCAGCTAGCAAGCCTTGCTGTTTAATTAGGAAGAATGAGATAGTTGGAATATATACTGCCTCCAGACACCAGCACCTGGGAAACCTGCATTTCCTAGCAATTTTATTTAATCAACTTTCTCTCAAAATTCCAGCGCTCAAATGCTCAAATGAGTATCCTCAGTCTTCTGTTACTGGATTAAAAGAGGGTATGAAAAAAGTAACTCTCAAGATTTGTTTCTAGAATTTTGAGAAACCGAATTTAGTAAACAAGTGTGTGAGGAGTTGTAACATAACAGAAAAAGATGGGAATACCAAACATTAGAGATGTAAGGCCCAGAGCCCTAGAAAGAGGGTGATTCATAAATAACCAATAGTTATTTCAGCATTTCATGCTAAGGATTTGTAAAACAAACAAGGCAAGTATTAACATAAAACCTGAAGTATTATTAAATAAGTTATACCATCTTTGAGGAAATGAGGAAGTACATGGTGTTCAAACAACATGCAATATTGCATTTCTTCAACTAAGGTATATAACAATTCCTCAGTTAAAGCAATTCAACTGTACATCTAAAGTGTTAAACTGGTTAAGAAAATGTAATTTTCTATACCTTTTTTACTTAATCTAACTTTAAACACTATAAAGGATCATTTACTATATTAAATCCTAGTTTATTCTACTGACATTAGCTGAATGCTTGTTACACTTGTAAAACAAATCAGGAAGTCAAACCAGTTCAGTTTCTTTAAATTATTTTAACCCTCCATACCTTTATAGTCTTAGTCTGAAGTCTCAATCCATTCAGGGTATTGATAGCTTTTTCGGCATCCTTGGGGTCAACGTAGTTCACAAAACCGTAACCCAAACTCTGTCCTGATTAAAAAGACATAAGTAATCATTAGTACTCCACTGCCACACAATGAATAGCTAATTATTTAAAACCTACAGACACACACCCACTCCAAAGGATCACAACATCTAATTTTTCCACTAACATTGGTAGATTTCAAGTAGCTTCCTCTGTTCTTGTGTTCAACACAGAAATTACTACATTCAGTGTAACGCAAGACTTTAAAACTGATATGCAGAATAGGTTCAGAAGTGCATTACGATCTGTTGGACATTAGAGAATGTGCAGAAGCATAAAGTTTAAAGTGATACCAGGAATCCACTACTCAATCTTAAACTTTTTTATTGAATATAAGAAGTTCAGTGGCAAAATTCTGGACTACTGTTTGAAAATGAAGTACATTTTAAAATCATTCCGTGTCAGAATTTGAGCCAAATTAGAAGACAGATGTCATTCATACACTACATAGAGCCTTTCAGTAACAAGGAGTTGAAGGCTTGTTTTGTTCCAATATTCAAAACAGGTGCAAGTATCTCATCAAGAACTAAGTATCAGCCATAGATGCAGTAATATTTTCTGGGTTTTTTAGTGTTGGAAATTCAGGTGACAGATGGACTTAAAGCATTTTTCATTAGTTCTTATCTCTGAACAACAGCCCCTTTCTAACCATTATTTTTGCTTAAGCACTTATTAAACACTTGAGTTTAGCAGTAGTCATCTTTTGACAACTTCAAAACCTACAGTATACTATCCCTAACTAGCATCTGACTTTAGAAGTACTTTTAGTGCATAATAATGCAAATAGGTGGAAAAATTTTAACATAGTGAAAAGATATAGTTAGCAAGAATACTATCCTTTATTAGCACAAATCTTTCCAGAAACACTCCCATACTCTGAGGTGGTTTTGTTTGTTGGTTTGAGGTTTCTTGGTTTTTTTTACGACACTAGAACAAGGTAAAATAAAATTGTCAACAAGCCATAGGGAAGCATCTGACATATCTAACTTACAAAATGCTAGTTAGAATGATTAGCTTGGGTACACAACAATATAAAATGACAACCAACATTTCATAAAGCACAAATGGCATGTTCATTTATTGTCCAAAAAAGATATAATGAAACTCATGCTGTATCAAATTCTTGTGTGGTATCTATACAGTATGCATTTAACAGTATGTAATGCAAAAAACCAACAGGAAATATTTCACTTAATTAAATAACATAAAAAGGTTTACTAACTAGCCCATTATCACTGGCACTTACAATTTTGCAGCTATTATGCCCACCCTAGCACCAAAGGCCAGAGGACACCACCACCCCACTCCCCAGAGCTACTTCCATTCTCTCACATCTCCTCCTCAAAACACCTCAGGCAAACAAATTCTCTAGATGGATCCATGAACAGGTTAATACACACGTTACCAGAGAATCCAAGCCGCAACAAGACAGAAGACTGAGCATCTACTCTAGAGAACCCTGCTCTGAGCAGGAGGTTAGACTCCATGATCTTCAATGCCTTTAGCCTCAGCAATTTGTCATGTTTCTGTAACATACCATATGGAAATACCCAAAAGCACTTCTGTATTCATTTACAGCTCTGCTTAGATACTACCATGTTTCTAAACCTAGAAGCCTTTTTACTTATTAGTTTGAGTACAGCAGAGCAGTTTCTGTGCCTGTCACCTCCATCACTCCCACTGTCTGCACTGTCTGCCTGTCACCTCCATCACTCCCACTGTCTGCACTGGCTGCAGAGACTCTTCCCAATAGCATCTCCAAAAAAGAGGAATCTCTTTTTGTGCATTCATTTTATGTGATGTCAGTGTGTTGTTATTAATCTCCTGAGAAGCCCTTCTAAATGAGAACCTTAAAAGATGTTAGAATCTCAAAGTAAAAGCAATTTCATATAGGATGTTTCCAATATAACACTCATTCCAGATCAGAAAAAGATGGGAAAAAATTATTTCTCCTATCCCTCTCTGTTGATGTGTTCTGCTTTTCATATAAAAAACACCCAAACTGCTACAGACAAAGAGCTTACCCAGCTGTTACAAAGAATTCAGTTCATGACCATTGTCTGGAGACATTCTGAGTTGAACTTGATAAATATTAGGACACTAGCCTAGGAAGGTGCACCAAAAAACACTGTAATTTATTCAGAACAAGTCTGAAATACTTTATGCAATTTTATTCTATGATTTTACAATTAAAGAAAAGCTTTCACCATGACAGTGGTAGAACATTGAAACAGGCAACCAGAGGGGTTGTGAAGTCTCCCTTTCATGGAGATACACAAGAGTCTGAATGGCACCGCAGTAAATATATGGAATGGATTTTGAAGGGCAAGGGCAAAAAGTTATTTTCTACAATTTAATTCTAATCAGTCTAATCAGACTGCTCAAGACACAGATTGGACATCCAAGTGCACACTAGAAAAGCATAAATGAAGTAATTTACTATTAAAAAACATGTAATGAACAGACTGATTCAATATTCAGGAAAGAAAAGCAGACAGACTTCACAGGCACCTATCACCAAAAGACCAAGGAAATTTCAAGTTGAAATAAGTAAGCAGAAAATCATAGCTATGCTCCTGCATTTACAATTTTGTCTTAAAAGATGACTTTTCTTTAGCTTCAAAAATACACAGGCTAATTCAAAATACTTATCAGAGAAGAACCACAAATAAACTAGTTGTATGTTATTCAAGTTGTTTCGTGTTTCCCAGAAACTATAAACAATGCACACAAAAGCCTGAAGAAAATCCTCTACCGCCCAATATTCAGAACAAATAGACACTATCCAGACAGAAAAGAGGTCACGTAAAGTAGATGGAACAGAGGTGACACTTATCCATTTTTAATGTTTTGTTTTTAAAGGTAACAGCAGCATTCCTTGAAGCAGTATAGAACCTTCTCTGAAAGCTAAAGAATTAAATCTAACCAGGGATGTCAAGGCAAACAAGAAAAGCATCTACATAGAAAACTGGTGAAAGAAAAGGTTAGGGAAAATGTGAACCCTCTCTCGAATAGGAAGATGACCTGATTATCAAGGATATAGAAAACTCTGAGGGATACTGAACAACTTTTCTTTTCTCAGTCTTCACCAGCAAGTGCTCCAGCTGGTGAAAGAAAAGGTTAGGGAAAATGTGAACCCTCTCTCGAATAGGAAGATGACCTGATTATCAAGGATATAGAAAACTCTGAGGGATACTGAACAACTTTTCTTTTCTCAGTCTTCACCAGCAAGTGCTCCAGCCACACTGCCCAAGTCACAGAAGACAAAGAAGGAACTGGGACAATGAAGAACCACTTACTGTACAAATGCATCCAGCTCAAAACCATTGAAGGAACCTGAAGGTGCAGAAGTCCATCAGACCTGGTCAGATACATCCATGGGTGCTCCTGAGGGAACTGGCAGAGGAAATGGCTAAACTACTAACCATGATATTTGAGAAGCTGTGGCAGTCTGATGATGTTCCCCCTAAGTGGAAAAGTGGAAACATAACCTCCATTTTCAAAAAGGGAAATAATTACAGTAGGGGAACTACAGGCTCGTCAGTCTCATCTCTGAGCATGAGATCATGAAGCAGATCCTCCAATTACAGTAAGACACAAGGAAAACAGGGAGATGACAACAGCCAGCATGGTTTCACTAAGGGCAAATTGTGCCAGACAAATTTGGTGTCTTCTACAATAGGGTTGAAGTGTTGGTGGATGGGTAAAGAATTACTGATGTCATCTACCCGCAGCTAAGCAGAGCATTTGATACTGTCCTACACAACATTCTTGTCTGTCAGTTGGAGAAACAAGGATTCAGTGGTGGCTGAGGAACTGGCTGGATGTTCACACTCTAAGAGTTGCAGTCAATGTCTCACTGCCCAAGTGGACACCAAGGACAAGCAGCAAATAGTATTCACATGGGGTCACTATTGGGACTGGCCCTGTTTCACTCTGCCGCAAACATGGACAATAGGATCAAGGGCACCTTGGCAAGTTTGCTGACAACACTGAGCTGCATGGCACCATAGATACACTTGGGGGAAGGGATGTTATCCAGAGGAATCTGGACAGCTTGAAAGGTGCGTACATCTGTGACGACCTCATGAAGTTCAATAAGGCCAAGTGCAAGGTCCGCACCTGGGTTGGGGCAATACCAAGGATAAACACAAGGTGGGCAGAGAATGGAGTAAGTACAGCCCTGCTGAAGAGGATGTGGGAGCTCTGCTGGATGAAAGGGCTGGACATGACCCAGCCATGGCCACTCACAGCCCAGAAAGCCAAACATGTCATGTGCTGCATCTAAAGCAGCATGGCCAGCAGGGGAGCAATGGGATTCCGCAGCACCTCTCCTGTGAGGACGAGCTAAAAAAACTGCCATTTGTTCTGCCTCCAGAAGGCTCTGGAGAGATCTTACAACAGCTTCCAGTACCTAAAAGGAGCCTAAAAGAGAGCTGGAAAGTGACATTTTACAAAGGCATATAGTGATAGGACATGGGGGAATGGCTTTAAACTGGAAGAGGGATAATTTATATCAGTTATAAGAAAGAAATGCTTTACTGTGAGTATGGTGAGACACCAGAACAGGTCTCCCAGAGAAACTGTGGATGCCCTACCCCTAGAAAAGTTCAAGGACAGTCTGGATGAGGCTTTGAATAACCTGTTCTAGGGGAAAGTGTCCCTTCTTAGATAACCTTTCATTTTCCCTTCCAAAACAAACTATTTTATATTTCTAAGACTTCGGTTATCTGAACTGTTCATTTTGCATGGAAGCGTTCAATAACTATGTGCTATACATTGAAAGTAAGACTTGAAAGGTAGATGAATACAACTTTTAACCTAACAATAGTTAAATAAGCCCTTTCAAAAGAGGTGGAGTTCCTCACAAATGCACAGTGAACTTAAATGCTGCCTTTTCAGTAGTCCTGCAGTTTTACACCTCCTAAGATGAATGGATATTAGACCATGATAGACAGCAGCTGACTAATATGGTATTTTATTTCATTAAAGCATCTTGGTATTCTACTAGGTCTTCTCTGAAGGTTTTTTGGCCAGAAATTTCAACAGGTTTGACCCTAGACATTTCTGGCCTATACAAAGCCTGGTCCTAACATCTCCTGCTGCCCAGCTATCTATTAAACCTGTGTTCTCATGATTTCCTTCTGTAAATAGCTGCTGCTGAAGGTAATTTTCCTGCATGCATATCTGAGAAGCTTATCTCCCTGACAGAATCTAGAGCCAGTGCTGTAAAACTCCTTTGCTTGAGCACACAGCTGGTACCTTTTTCCCCCCCCAACAATGCTCCACTAGTATACAATGGTATTACTACTAGATAACTAGCAGATGCTGAAATTCAGCGCTAGAAGAGCTTCCCTTCCTGTGTTTCTTCCCACATTCAACTAGTTGCATAATTTCAATACACTTTCTACCCACATGAACCAGAACAGCTTTTGACAGTTCAGTACAATTCTTCTGAAAGTCTGGGACACACACCACAGGAGGGAGTCCTTGACTGCTGTTTTCCATCAGAGCTATGGAATACACAGTTAAAGGGCTGAGTGAGATAACTTATGGAAGCAATTGTTGATTACATTACCAGAGTACCCAGATAATCCTCTACATCTTAACTGGAATTCTTAAACATTCCTGTAATGGCTGAAGGTCAATCAAAACAAATAATTAACAGTATCAGGTAATATTTTTTTCCACAGAACACAGAATAATAACAAATTCTAGAATCAGTCAAGCTCTAAAAACCTCTTCAGAAGGTACTGATCAAAGAAGACTGAATGAGTTCTATGAAATGTACTTTTCATTTTAAGGAGCAAGAAAAGCTGCTGTTTCAAGTTCTCATCATCAGGTAAAAGTAATGTAAGAAAAGGAGCCGTACTAATTGAATCCTATTAATGCTAAATTTTGGAAAAGAAAACCCAAAACTGTCACAAATGACCATCCCAAAAGGCATATAAAATAACAACAACAAAAAACCCCAAAACATTTACAGCTTCATTAATAATACATCTTAAAATTAATACATACCACTGAGGTATAAAACAATTTTCAAGGTCTAATACAAAAGCTAAGCACAGACTAATCATAATCTGGAAAATCAGAAGTGTGAATAGCAATTAATACATTCATACATTTCCACAGGACAATGAAAAATTATTGATAAGCATACATTTAAAATATTGGTTTTTCTACAATAGTCAGCATACCATCACTTCAGACACATCAGACTATTTCAACTTCTGCAAAAAAGATCTTACTGCAAAAGACATTGTTGTAGTTTGACACATTATTGTAGTATGACAGACATACTATTTGCATCAATATTAAAGTGAAGAACACAATTCAGCTGAAACTTGAGCTACATACACTGCCTTCAGTGCTTAACTCCTCCAAAAACTGTCATCCAGACTTTGACTGAAAGAGACTAGTCTATTTTCTAGTGAACAGTAGTGTATTTTCTGATTCCAGCCTGTAAGTGGTCATTTTACAAGACTGCTTTCAAAAAATTACATTGTGCTTAAAGCCATAAATTTCGGTCTCAGTGTATGAAGTTAATTGGCAAAGACCCCATAAACTAGTGGAAGGAAAAGCCAGCTTTGTATTTTTGAAATCAGGATCAAGTCAAGTTAGGTTTTATTCTGCCTTTCATCACTCCAAAGGTTGTATGCACTGGTGGAAGAAGGCTGTTAAAAGAAACATCCATGACAACATATGAAGACCACATATGAAGCTGTCATTACACTTAATCTCATGGACTCAGATGATTTTTGAAAGTCTCCTACAATTTAAGAGTGAAGATGTGTTCCATGACCAGTACACAAAAGCAAAAGTGGAACTAGAGAAAACCCACAGGATTATGTAAAGATCAACCTAAAAGCTGCAAGTAGTAGTCTATGTTATCATGAGAGCAAGCCAGCGTGGCCACAGAAAAGATAATACTACTAGACTCCAGCCCAACTTCAGAAGCATGAAAAGTTCAACAGGGTTTCAGATATAGAAATATGAAGCATTAAATCCTTTTGTCTGTGTGGATTTGCAATTTAAAACATCAGAATGCTCTACAATTTGCCAGAGGGATCCTGCAGAGTGACAACCCCACAGAGGACTTGTGAGCCAAGACAAGGTATCATTCAGCTAGCACCAGCTCTTTTACAAAAAGTTGCCTTATCTCAGATTAATGCCATGGAGACTACCACATTATTATCTTGACACTGAATAAGGCTAGGAGCACATGCTCAGACATAAAACTCAATTAAGTGTAACCACTGTATCTGAAACTCCCTACATGACTAACAAGAAGAGCTATATGCATAAGTAGAGGATACCATCAACATTTCTATTTACTCTTAATGTAAGTTACTGTTCAAGTTTCAATCTATATTTTAGTTTGCATTAAGGCTTGAACTGAATTTTAAAAGCAGCTTAGCAAAATAAGAGAACCTGCACAAGTCATTGAGCAATCCCTAATTTAATTGCAGTTTGCTTATAGTTCCAGCAGTTGGATTCTATTTACTGAACACACACATACATCACTGAGCAGCTTGTAAGAAAACACCTGTACTATGATCACTACTAGATTTTAGTATTTGATACTTCAGTGCCTGTCTCCCAAACCAATTCTCAGCTATCGCTCTAAATCTGGAATAATGAAAGTTGAAGAACAAATCAAAAGGATCAAACACCGATCAAAGTATTTGACACACAGTAAGTAGACTGTGATCTCAGCCAAGTTCGACTCTTTATTAATTTGGTGCCATCCATGTGAGGACATCATCATCTGGCGTTTCATCAACACAAGCCTGTTGTTGCTGGATACAAAAAAGTGATGGTGCAGCTCTGGTTCTTCCCTGCAGTATGAGGAGAAAATTTGTGGTTGGGGAGTACCATGGAAGCTAAACATTACATGATAAAAAATGTTCAGCAAGAAAAGATGTTCAGAATAGACATATTAACATATGTTAAGATGTTCAGAATAGACATATTAACAGAGATCCACCATGTCCAAACAGAAAATCTCAGCACCAGAAAATGTGGTTGAAAGCAGGAACTGCATGGAAAGGTGCATGCTATGGTAGGAGCAAAAGAAACAGCAAATGCTCATGGACACTACAGGAGAAGGAACACTGAGAATCATGCCCATTACTGCCTTGGGATCAAACATAAGTGACCAACCACAAACTACTTGAAATAATGAAGACTGAACTAGACACCCAGACTTTTTTACCAACTAGCTCGTAATATTACAAGGAGAAGATCCTTATCACTCCAAGGTGAAAGAATACCATGGAACTTACAAAGCCAAATACTTTTCTGAAAGTTAGCTATACCCTTTAATTTTTACCACAATTAGTAGTAACATGTTCCAGGCATCGCAGTTTTGTCCTTTGCAGTCAAATTACTCCTTGTCAGGAATACAGCCAGCAGTGCTAAATATTCAGCCTTATTAAATCCACCTAGTCACCTTAAGCAAGTGGATATAAAGCAATTTGTTCTACTCCTGGGGTGTTTCAAAACCTGGTGGTAATGTGCTCACTCAAGCTAAAAACTGGCATGACACTTTGTTGTGGTTTAAACCCAGCTGGCAACTAACACACAGACACAAGTAAAAACACTCCTCCCTCACATCCCGGATGAAAAGGGGAGAAGAATTAAAAAAAAAAAAGTTCACCAGTGAAGACCAGTTTAGTAACTGAAACAAAGTAACATGTAATACTATTAATAAAAGGAAATAAGAAAGCAGGGATACCCCAAGGAAAACAAGTGATACACAAAAAAATTACTCATCCACTGGCTTATACCAAATCCTGTCCCTGAACTGTGAGCACCCCCCATTTCAGGTAACTCCCCAGTTTATTACCTAGGCATGAGGTATGGAATACATTATTGGCCAGTTCAGGTCTCTGTGGCTATGCTCCCACACCTGCTTGCTGGCAGAGCATGAAACACTGAAGAGTCCTTAACTCTATGTAAACACTGCTCAGCAACAGTCAAACCATCAGTGTATTATCAATATTATTTTCATACCGATTTAAAAGCACAGCACTCAACCTATTGCTGAGAACAAAGGAACTCTCTCCCAGCCAAAACCAGGACACACTTGAACATAATTCTTTTCCCAAATTTCTTGTGGACGCTGAGAGGAAGTATCTACTTTCTGTAGGGATATCCAGGTCCCTATAATCCACATGAGATCCTTGGGAGTGAAAGAGCTTCAGTGCATGTGGGTCACTTATATCACTACTCAAACTGAGGTAGACACCACTGGAATTTGCCTTTGTTATTATAAATACTGTGCTCTAATCTCACAGCACAGTTACCCTGAAAAGCAGTTACACTCTAAGAACTTCAGGTACGAGAGGTCTCTCTCAAACACTAGCTTCCACTGGAATCAAACAGCTGGCTCAGGATCACTAAGATGTAACAGCAACATATACCAACATACATGTATTAAAGAGTAAACAGTGTAAGATACACCAAACTGGCAGCCTGGGAATCCCAGTGTGGAGACAAAACCTTAACTACAAGCACAAAAGATAGTCCACGTTACTACAGGACCAATGCCAGTTTGCAAACTTCAGTGCTTTCAGAGGCTTCTTGTCACTTATGGCAACCACTGACAAAAGTGAATGGTAACTGCATAAAACTGCAAGAAAAATGTAAACTGCAATTATCTCCATCAAAAAGCCCAGTGTTTGCTAAAAAGCAGAGTGATTTAGTGATCAGAAAGGTCCCTAATTATATTTAGTAATATAAAAAGAGTTAAACTTTTAAAACATCAAATTCTTGCTTATGCTATATATTGAGATCAACTCGTTAATTCAGGTTAATATATGATGAATAATAATTTTAAAAACAGCTTGTTTCCACAAAGTTAGCCTATGAGTGAATCCCTGGCAGGTTTAGTCAAACAGGTCTTTTCTACCTCTTTTACTTGTAAAAACAAAGCATGTGAACTTCTGAAAGGTCAAAACAGTGTTGTGCCTGAGTAACAGTGAAAGTCATATGAAAGTACAAAGACAATTAAGTGCTATCTTGAGTAATACAAGGTGAAACAACTTCCTTCATCCTCACCTGTTTACATGACTCATTTCAAGGAGCCATGTGAGGTGCAATCAATTATGTCATTTACTATGAAAAGGTACAGTAAATGCTGCTACTTTTTAGTAGTATTAAATAGCAATCAGAAGTATAAAACACTACAGAATTGCCTGGGTTGGAAGGAACCTTAAAGATCATTTAATTAAAACCTCTCAGAAGATTTAAGATATTAGCTGTGCTCTGGATCCACACAGAAGGCTTGTTTGAAACTTAACTCTCCCAGGATTATCCCTCTAGGATAGTACTTCAAGCACCCAAGTAAGTACCTAAGTAAGCCAACACTCTGCTGCTGCACTTTTCTCCAACAAGCACACAAAGTTCAAAATCACTTTATTAATTTTATGCTATAATTCACCAAGTCCCTAGGCCACACCAGAAACTTCATTTTAACACCTGCAGAGTTCAAAACAAACTTGAAAATTAAAAAGGTGATTTTAAGATCAACCCTTGTCCCCAGAAGATCTGTGCTTCAAAGTCTTGAGCAAGATGCTCCATAGAGCAGTCAGTCACCACACATAAATATATGTTAATTCATATAAACAGAAATTTGCCTCCAATCCCATTTAGTTTCTATTCTTAATTTCACATTTTAGTAAAGTTTAGCACAATACATTCTACTGGCAAGACACATTTTTCCAGGCAGCACCTTTTGTCCACAACCCTGCCTTAATAAGGAACTGTCAGGCTGACAAAAACTCACTCATCTCAGAACACCACCTAGCAGCAGTTATCAAGCATCCCTGCATATCATGGACTCAGCACACCACAAAAGAGCAGACAGTTTCAACTAGTTCTTTCTTTAGCTGCTTAATTACACTACTCTCCAGCCAAGTGCACAAAACCTTGCAAAAACATCTGATGCATTAGAGTGATATAGAACTGCAAACAAACACATTGGGAGTAAAGGCTAACAAGGAAAAAGAGCTGAAGAGTTTAACAAAAATAGCAAGCCTCTCTTGAAACGTGAAGTTGTTCTGCTCTGTACATTCATGTGGTCCACTCTGTATCAGGTACTTGTACTATATGAGGAAGTACCTGAAATTCCTGCTACCCATTGCCCTACCTAAAAATTTTCTTCCTTTTTGGTCCTTTTTTCTACACTGTAAATAAAGTAACTGAACACTAAGCCTCTTCACAAATATGCCACACTGTCCCCTCCTGCTTCCTCTGGGACACAAAAAGGAAAACCTACTTTGTAGGTAGGACCCATCTACTTTGCCTCCTACCTTATCTTTAAGGCAGTAATAGGCCTCAAATTAGGAGCCTCAGATTGCAGTGGTGTGTTTTTCTTTAATGTGATATTTGTTCAATATCTGTTCACCGCCCCCCCCCCCCCATCCCTAATCTCCTCCTCTCCCCAGTTGTCAATCTTCCCTAGCTCTCCCCTAACCCCCTCATCTCCAAGTTGTCAATCCTCCTTTTCCCTGCCCCTTTCCCTGGAACCTTCCCTGTCACTCATCCTAGCCCCCTCCTCTGCTTCCAGAGCATTCCCTGTCTATTTAGTGAGGCTCAACACCCTATTGATTACTTTGTGCTATTCCACTCCCTTGCTTCCCCTGATAGGTTTGTCATATGTTAGTCCTGCCCTAAACTCCTCCCCTGCTATTCCCTTATTGGTTGCTGTTCCTATACCCCTCTTCCTGAATTCTTGTATAAAACCTCTGCTCCCGCTCCCGAAGAGGTCTTGGGGCTCACTGAATAAAACCATCCTGTTCACCCCCAAGTCCCGTGTCGCCTTCGTTTGTTCCCGCACCACCAACTGGGACAGCAGAGCTTCACCGGGGGAGCGGTCGCCCGTTCTCTTCCCTCTCGCAGCCCAGCAAGGCACCGCTCGGGGTGCCGCGGCGAGGGGAGTGCCTGCCGCGCCACGACATCAGATTAAAGCACGATCATATTTTTTCCCCCATCTTCCTGTAAGGTTAGTTTGGATGTCCTAAAATTAGACTTCCATTAAGGGAAGTGAAAGATTTTGAGCTGGAGAGAAAGCTAAGACTGCTCAGAGCAACAGT
Source organism: Lonchura striata (assembly GCF_050655825.1). Taxonomy (NCBI): domain Eukaryota; kingdom Metazoa; phylum Chordata; class Aves; order Passeriformes; family Estrildidae; genus Lonchura; species Lonchura striata. Next base: position 36,225,448 of record NC_140740.1, read on the forward strand.
GACAAGAGATTTGAAAGAAACTGGCAGCCCAGGCTCAACTAAGATCACTTTCAGTCAGGAGTTTTAGATATACAATAGCACCGCCAAGGCATAAGGTTTCCAACAGCTCTGCCCTTGTCAGCCACTAACATTTACAATGTTATGATAAAAGGAGCAAACACTACAGAGCTTAACAAGTTTCACATGTTCTAGATTGAAGCAGCCAAGCAGCAGTTTGTATTGCTTCCACTGAAGACACAAACAGGTTTTCCCATGATTACCCAAAGACTGCTGTACAAGTCATAGGAAGTATAAGAGTCATCTCTAAGAGACACATGTTTCCGCTCTGCTGAAACACAACCAAAAACACGCATGAGAACTAAAACTCTGTACAAACATTAGTTACAAACATGTTGACACAGCTGCTTCAACAACTTTATGGAAGTGTTCAACTTTCAGGCAGTTTTTCTGGAACTACAGTTCTAGACATCTCAATTGCGTGCTGCATTTTATATCCTTGCTTAGTGCAACACAGAAATGCGAGAATACTTCAAAGCATCCGAGAAACTATTATCTTAGAGAGGACAAGATGAAATCTACAAAATTAAGCAAAATATTCTGTTAGCTTTAGTCTTATGGAAACAGGTGTAAGAGACAGAAACGTGATCCTTCCTCTACATGAGTTTCCATCAAAGTACTGTAGACTAGACTACTAGACTAGACTACTAGTACTTTGGATTGTATTCTAGACTGCAAAAACCTAGACTGCCTAAGAATTTTTTAAAGGGGTCATATAGACACAACTTAAAAGAATTTTACTCCATGAGCCTATAATGCTGACCATAAAGAAAACACCACCACAATGTGACAGATAGTTGCCAACCACAAGACAAACAAGAACCCAGATTTTTTTGAAAAAGGTATGTAAAAAGGATCAGACTTTCAACAAATATGTAAGCTCCACAGTGGCAGCTGGATTAAGTGTGGAAAAAATGCCATGTAACAGTGATCAGCAGGACATCCTAAAGTGGACTTAATCTTTATCTTCAAGCAGATATGATAAAAGGCAGTAGGAATTTATGAAGTCTTCAAGTGCAGCGCACCTGTCTCCTTGTACTAAACGTAAAAATATTACCAGTTTTACAGCTCATACACAGGTCTATGAATGTGAAATACAGTCCCAGGCTAGGTCTCTAAGCATATCCTGCCTCACTTTCTAGACAAAACAAGCATTTGCTAAACTGTAAATGAAATCCATATACAAGCATTACTGGTAGTTCAAACACATTTACGGAGACAAGAAATCTAGCCTATTCATGAACAGGTTCTCTTTTAAAGAAAAAAAACTTTTGCATTTTATGAGAATATGATTATTTTAATAAAAGAACAGTATGGGAGCTTTGAAGCCAAGAAAACAATCACTTTTCCAAATTTAAGACATCTGAGTTAGCTGCTTTCTGAAATTAAGGAGTCTATATTCCATGAGTTTCAGATTAGATAACAATGCCACAAGCACAAGGAAAACTGGGAGATTATTCCACAATGTGAAAATTAAGCATTAATTTTCCACATGTACAATTGAAATTGTACTAAAGACAGTGGGAGTTAAAATAATGCATTTTTTTAAGGAGACTACAGTCACATTTTTACCTATATTCAAGTTTCAGAAAAGCAGGTCTAAAAGATGTTTACTATACTATGGTCTCTTACTTTTTAAGCACTAGCTATTACTGTTCCTTGTATTTTTTAAAAATATGATAAATCCATCTATCTTGTGCAAGCAGAAAGCATTACTCACATGAAGAGAGACTCTTGTTCAGCACTCTAGAATATTCAATACTACCAACATTTAATTAATTTACCTTCAGTAAAACAACAGAACTGCAGTCACCTATTTTAATTCTTACTGATAACACTTTAAATGGTTTTCTGCTACTACAGAAAGCAGACTTCATCTGCTAATGCTGCCCCAACAGAAAGTTCTGCCCATGAAGTGCATGCTTGGGAGGTGGCCATCAGGAACCTTCACATATCAGCTTTCTCCCTTATTCACAAGTAAATCTCTAGCTAAAAATCAATAAAATAATCAGGACTTGCACTTAAAACTGCTCACATGAAATTAGTAAATGAACTTCAGGGTGCCTCCTTCCCCTCAAACAGGTTTTCAGTGGCAAAAAACAAGGAAGGCCTTCAAGTTCAACTCCTCTCAATCCTAAAGTGTTCAGGCAGCTTCAAGGAAACAGAGAACTTTCACCTCTAGTGGGAGGTCTGCCTGCCCATGGCAAGGAGGTTGGAATGAGATGCTTATTAAGGTACCATCCAACTGAAACCATTCTGTGATTCTATGATAATGCAGGTGCACTTCAGCATTGCAGATGTGATCACAGAGAGAGTACTAAATAACAGGGTGGGAGATAACTTGGTTTAAGTTAATTGGATGCTAATGAGTATTTGGGTCAAGATGACAGTACTGGCCATAATCTCTCTGTACTGTAACACATGGCACTGGCAACCCAGTAATCCTGATAGGAATATCTCTGACTCTCAGGACAGGACCAGTGATCCTGGTAGGAGTAACTCTCTGGCTCTCTGGACAGAACTGTGGTTTCTAACTGGACACAGGTACAGAGATCATACTTCACACACGGCCCCAGGGGATGCTCTTTAGGGCAAAAAAGTTGATCTCTGTCCCAGTGGTCTGTGGTTACTTCCTCCCTGTTGCTGGTCTTGCCCACCAATGACAGTGGCCATGGATTGAAACACAGTCTTTGACATCAAGCTTGCAGGATGGTACCACTCCAAGCCAAGGATAGGACTGGATTGGCTCACATGTGTTGCCACTAAACTCCACTGTGTTTGCAAACAAGCAGGCACAGAGTAGTGGAGACACAAGCCATAACAGACCTTGGTGATACTGTAAGTGTAGAAGTGTATTTCAACTTCTATGCTACCCTAACCTTATCATTTAAAGATACTTACCAAGTAACTAGAACTCATGACAGTTCATTTAAGAAGGACAAAAAAAAAAATTACATTTTTAACAGAGGAATTAAACCAATAAAAATCTGAAATTCATGTCACATCTTCCTTCATAAAACCTTGCAACAATCTCCATTCTGAATTTAGAAGGAAAAGAAAAATTTGCTTTTCAAAACTCTCTGAAGAAAACCTGAAAATGAGTAATAGAAGGACTAAAAGTCAAGACTTTCTCCTAAGCATCTACAAACACAAAGTTATCATGCTCCAATGCTACTTAAATCAGAACTATTGCTACCAATGCAGTTACAAGATCAGACACTGTACTTCTCAATCTCACTTATAATACTAAAACGTTTTGGAACAAGACTGATACACTTTCAACTGCCAGCAAAAATGCTGCATCTCAAAGCTGAAGAGCTGCTCTCTGATAAAGTAGGAAAACTATCTCAAATGATTTCAGCTCTGGAGTTCTCTACTACTCAGAATGTAATTTAAATTCAGGATCCTTCTCTGGCATCACTTCATTGTATATAGAAAACATCACACCTTGAAACAAGCGGTCTACGGTTAAGTTCAGCTCCATTCCCAGGTCTGGGGTCTTTTGAAACTATGTAGCAGCAACAGTATGCTTCTGGCATATAGAACATCAGACCCATCATGTAAGGAAGTAGACAATATGAACATTGATTGTGAAGATCTTGAGGATTATTTCTACTTTCTGAAGTAGCAGCCTCTGAGGTTATTCCTAAGCAATTTTGATAAGGAAGTTAAACATGCTAAACATGTGAGATACACAAGACAGAGACAAACCGTCTTTGAATAGCCATCCCATTATGAAATACCAGTTACATCTTTCCACTCCCAGAACAAGAGGTCAGGAAACACCTACAGAAGGGACCTTTTGTTTCAAAGCATTGAAGTCATTACCTACAAAGAAAACAGGCTTGTTTTCTCCATCAACCAGATTTCACCTGAAGAGAGCAAGCTGTGGCATCAGCCTTATCTGGTTTCTTTGGCATCCCCAGGAATACTCAGTAATCTTCACACTGAAGAGCAAAGATTGCTTGAAGGTTTGGTCAGGCAAGATCAACTAAAAGCAGTGATTTCAATACCCCAGATTACCATGCCAGAGGAGGGTGCTTCCCATTCCACTACCTAATGTCTTAAGAACAAGTCATCTGCTGTGGGAAGATCTACTGGTTTTTCAGAGCCATAGAGGACACAAAAAACACTCAGGCAACAGAAGTCGGCCCGAGACTGCTCAATAAGAAGGAAGCCACAGAGAATAAACTATTTAAGTGTGCATCCTAAAGAAACTGTTCAAGTGCTGCAATTCAAAAGCAGTTTAACCTGTGAAGTAAGATAATCTGCCCTTTTTCCAAGATACAAGCTTCATTACCTGCATCTCTAAGAAGAAGTAGCTTTGCATCAACAAGCACTAAAGTCTAACTTCAGTGAGGTTGGATTAAAATTCAAGGGAACTTTGTATAAACAACCTGCTTTTCCACATGTGAATCTTTTTTCCTAGTACTCTGAAGCCCAGGTTTAAGTGTCCTGTTTTAGCATTTATAACATTCAAAGTAACTGAAATTAAATGCAAATAAATATGCTTAATTTCGGGGTATATAATTAAAAAATTATTAATATAAGTTCCTTCATTGGTTCCTAACAAGCATTGGCTCCTTCTGCCTTTATTCCATTACTTAAGAGAATTGCAATATACCATCAGAGTTTGCTGCTTGGAAAAATGAAAAGATACAGAAAACTCCAAAACCAACATACCTGTTATTTTGTCCCTAACAAGCTTGCAGGATTCTATCTCCCCAATGCTTCCAAAAAGACTCTTCAGTTCCTCTTGTGTCATGTTTTGTGGAAGGTAGTTGACTATTAAATTGGTCTTGCTGTCTTCTGTGTTCCCAGAATCAACTGGTGATGGGCAATTGTTTATGGTGGCTGAACCATGGGCTGTATTATTACAAGTTGGTCCATTAGACAGTTGTGTTTCCATGGCAGCAATTACCTGCTGAAAAGAACAGAAAACAAAAACCATCTAAATTCATATTTCAGTATCTAGTAAGAGAGTCCAAACAAGAACCTAAAAGATCTGTCAACTATACAGAAATGGTACTGCCAAGGCCATATACCGCCTCTACATGCAAGAAAAAACCCAAACACTAGTAGAGAAGGGCATTAAACTGTTAGTCAAGACAATACTACAATACTTTAAAACTCTGTAACAAATAAACTGTATCTTCTACAAGCCCATTAAATTATATCAGCACTCAAAGCTTAGTTTCCATCCTCTGCCATTCTTCCAATTTAGGGGAATTACAGCCTTTCTATTATAGAAGCTACCAAACAAAACTGGACTGTTGCAAGAGTAATAATTTCTGTCAACTTACAACTGGTTACTGAAATAACATGAAGTATGATTGGAATATTTTCAAAAAGAGGTGGGCATTAACTGTATCCAAAGAATATTTCTTGTAAGAAATAGCAGAGTTCACGATTACTATTTTAAATAGATACTTAAGAGGATATATGAATGTGCTAGGATGGAAATTATATTCTTCTTTAACATCCATGTCAAACTTCTTTCACCACCTGATTCAGTTGGAATCACCACTGATTCCACCAGGTTGGAACCATGTTTCTAGATGCTTTTATTTGATGAAACTGGCAATTTCTCATTATTATTTCTTCCCTCGCCTGAACTCTGAGAACAGTTAAATTTGAATCTTGAACTTAATTTACTTCTGGACCACTCCAGAACCACTCTGTGCCTGGGAGATCGCAGAACAGATCCTCCTAGAACCTCTGCTAAGGCAGACAGAGAACAGGAAGTTATCTGAGACAGCCAACATGGCTTCACTAAGGCCAAATCCTGTCTGACCAACTGGCCTTTCTGTGATGAAGTGACTCCATCAGTGGACAAGGGAAGGGCTACAGATGTTATCTATCTAGATTTATGTAAAGCCTTTGACACAATCCCTATCATTATCTCTAAAATGGAGAGTATCTATGTGTGCACTAATAGATGGATTAAGAAAGGGATTGGACGGTTGCATCTAGAGGTCGTAATCAATAGCTCAGTCTTGACAAATATCAGTGACAAATATTGTCCCTTGGGGTCCATACTGGGACCAGTGCTATTCAATGTCTTCACTAATAACACAGACAAATGGATCAAGAGCACTCTCTGCAAGCTTGCTGATGACCTCAAGGTAAAGCATGCTGCTGACATTCTTGAAGCTCAGGATGTCATCCAGAGGGACCTGGACAGGCTTGAAAAGTGGGACCATGGAAATCTCATGAGGTTTAAAAAGACCATATTCAAGGTGCTGCACATGGGTCAGGACACTCCCAGTATCAACAAAGGCTGGGGAATGAACAAATCAAGAGTAGCCCTGTGAGCAGGACTGGGGGGTGCTGGTGGTGAGAGGCTGGACATGACCCAGCCATGGGCTCTGCCAGCCCAGAGAGCCAAACATGTCCTGGGTTGCAACCAAAGCAGTGTGGGCAGCAGGGGAGGGAGGGGATTCTGCCCCTCTGCTCTGCTCTGGTGAGACCCCACCTGGAACTGCATCCAGGCCTGGGGTCCCAACACAGGAATTTGGGAGTGAGTCCAGAGGAGGGCCTGGATTAGAGGGACAGAGCATGTCTGCGCTGACAAAATGCTGGGAGAATCAGGTTTACTCAGCCTAGAAAAGAAATTACTTTGGAGTAGCCTAATTGTGGCCTTTTAGTACCTGAAAGGATTTTACAAGGAAGACAGAAAGAGACATTTTTGAAGAGCATGTAGTGACAGGACAAAGGGGAAGAATATCTTCAAACTGAAAGAGAGCAGGTTTAGATTACCTATTAGGAAGATATTGTTTACTGTGCAGGTGGTAAGGCCCTTGCCCAGAGAGGCTGTGGATGCCCCACCCCTTGAAATGTTCAAGGTCAGGTCGAATGGAGCTTAGAGCAACTTAATTTAGTGTAAGATGTCCCTGTTCATGGCAAGTGGATTAGAGACTTTCAACTAAAACCAGTCTGATTCTACTGTGTCTCATCGCAAACTGACTGACTGTGTGACTGCACGATGCAACAGAAATAATTAGGAGGAGTCTGCTTGCACATAAGCACTTGTCCACAAGCTGCCACATCTACAAAAGGCACTCTACCTGCTCAGTCACTGAATGGTAACAGCTAGTAAATACAATGGATTTTTAATGGCATCTTAATATCTAAGATTTGGACAGCCTACCCTGTTTGAGACCAGCTGTTTAGGACAACATGCAAGAGAAAATGATGTACATTAATTCTCCAGTAATACATATTTCAATACAAGAAGTTCACTAAAGAAATCCATCAATCACTGAAATTTAACCTCATAATTAAACTGCTAAGATGAGCTCTCACAAAAAAGCCTCTTGTAAAATCACAGAGCACCATTAGGACCTCTGAAGGGTCTGTCCTAACAGTCCTGTTTAAAGCACCATAGGCAATCAGTGCATGTACAAACAGCTGATGAGGTCAGCTGTGTTCGGGGACTGCTGAATAACTGAATTTCCTAATAATCAAAAGGCGATTAAATTGAGTTTCTTACTAGAAGTCCAACTTTGACATTCCTGGGAATAGATTTCTATGTTCTGTGTTCTGCATACAGAAGTATTTTCCAAGAGGTTACTTCAGCACAATGCAAAAAAATGGATAAATCTATTAGGAGCACTCATTAGAAAAGTATGATCTAGTTTTCCTGAAGAGCTGCAACTAGAACAACATTTTCTTCCCTTGTGACAAACTCTAAGGAGTAACCTGCTTCTGACAGTGATGAAACAAGTCCACTAAAAAGATTATAAAGTAGATTATCCCAATTAAGAGAAATTACTTTTCAAAACACTAGCATACCTGTTAAAGGTAGTAGTCACAAATACTGTGCTCTGAGGGTCTGTTACAATGGCCTTTTTCCTTTTCTTTGTGTTTTATTCTCAAATTTGAAATGTTCATTGATCAAAATTAGCAGGATTTAGCAAGGACAACAAACAATTCTCTCTTAATTGCACATTTATTTTCACTTTCAGGTGGCAATTATAGTATCCTATGCCAACACTCAAGTGAACAGCTGCAGTAGCCTGTGTGTGCTGAAAATAATACCATCTCTCAGCTATAGAACCATCTGCTCTGAAAAAAGTGATACTAATGTTTTACAAATAATGCATACCCCACTAACTAGGCTAAAGAGAACTGTTCATAAAAGACAAGGCACTAAATATTTTTCACTCAGAAAAATATTTTGAGATAAATTTACAGTTTAAAAAAATTCTTAGAATAGACTGGCAAATAACATTTTAAAATAGTAATCACAAAACCACAACTATATAGGTTTTCAAAGTTACTGCAATTTAGTATTCAGACCATACCAAAACCATTTTAGTACAATACTCCTCTTCAATTACCACTGTGTATTTTCAATTAGTACTAAAATCTAATTGACATTAGAAGAAAGGCAAGTCACTGCAGTGTAATTTCTACAGGAGATAACTTTTTCTGTAAAATGGCGATGTCTTGTTATGCCAGTGTGGTCTAGGCTCTCACAGAATAGGAACACAACCTACAGCCTATAATGAAACATATATGTGAGTTAGCATTCCAAATCGAAGGTTAAAAGACTTTGGTATGGCCTCAGCACTATTAACATGTAAGAAAGTAGCCTACAGAATTTAAGAAAAGTCCCACAGACCCCAGTCCAAGGCTCTGCTGCCCACGAACCACTTCTAAGCAGAGAAGCCACATCACACAGTCTGACTGCCATGTTAATTTGGAGTTGCCGTCTGGAATATGGACACAAAAAGTACTGTATGTTAGATTAACAAGATAATGCAACAAATCAGTTTGTACAAATTTACAGTAATTGCATTTATATTCCCAGCACGTCCATGCAGTGTGGCTCAATTGGATTTGAGGCAATTCCAATCTAATCTTAACAAATTCAGTTGTAAAATTATTTTTCTTATGTGAAGTAAGATGCTTATTTTTAAGACTTAAAAGATAATGGAGTCTAGTTACCCCTGCATCTACCCTGGAAAATACCTTCAGTACCACACTATGCCTAAAAGAAACTGTATCGCAAAACAGATCTTTAAATCTTCAAGAGTGAAGAGGAAAGAAAGAAAACACAGTACAGTGAGCTTATTTTCCATCAGCACATAAAATGATCATGCACTACAGCTCCCTTTACATGTCTTTCCCAGCCCACAGGAAAAAAAAATACACGAAGACAACAAAGTACTATGTTAGAATTAATTCCATTCTTAAAATCCTAGGTTTTAAAAAATAGTTAAATGAAAATCTTGTGCAGATGGTATTCACTAAACTTCCTTGCAACAGCTGTTTAAAAGTACCACTGCTCATACAAGTGGCAGTAAATTCAAGGATTTATCAAGTGGAATAACTGGAACAAAACATTCAAGTGATTTTTATGAGAGTATTTTTGGTAACCAAGAAGACTGTTCTTTAACTAAAACATTACTGAAAATCCACTTAAAGACACAGCTGCTCAGTTCAGCAAAGTGCCTCTCTCTAACATGCAGTCCATATCAGCCATCTATCTTTCAATAAACTTAATTTTACTTCACCAAGCACAGGAAGAATTTTAAACCCTAACATTCTTAAACACTTTTTACGGCATTAACTGAATGCCAGTTTCTAATGAGCTGCAGTTCAAGCAAGTCATGAGTAAGGTTTGCCTAGCAGAGAAGCAAGTAGGCTTTTTTGCTTTTCAAGAGAAAAGATATCAGAAGTTCAAAAGCCATATGGTTTATGCAATTAGTTCTGGTTGCCATAGAACAGTTCCAATTATAACAGCAGATTTTTATGAGAGCTTTAGAAAAAACAGTAGAGCTAGCAAGATGAAGACTTGCTACACAATAGTCACAGTGGCCTACTAACTTTCCTTTCAATGTAGGTATTTTGGCATGCAATATACTCAACTGTTCATGCTCAGCTGAACATGCAAGCTGAGGCTGGATCCCAGCAGTGCTGAGATAGAACCAAGGAGGTGACAAAACAGGTAAATCTTCAACCACCTCACATGCATACAGGTGCTAGGGAGAAATGTTTAGTGCATCAGACTTCTGACTAAAATCTTTCTACCACCTGTTTTAATTCATACTTGTGCATCCTGGTCATTGCTGGGTGGGAAATAATTTCACATGGGTTTTATATAATTAATTTAATCATATTTACAGACATTGCACAGAAAAAAAATCATCGCACACATGCCTGCCACAATTACATTATATATTTCTAAATAGTATTATCACATAAAAGTGACTGGACTCTGAATTTAAGACAGCAGATACTAAACACATCTGCTTACTTCAATATGTTATCACTGTTTAAAGGCAACCTAAGCTGGACCATGAGATGCCGCCAGCCTCAAAGGTTACAGCCAATACAATGCCCTTGGTAAAACCATAAGAGATGTAAATGTGCTCCTGAAGATTTCTCCTCAAGGCTTACATACCAGAAAGCCTTCAGAGCATGCTTTAGTACTTTGTGCAATGGAAGCATGCAAGAGATAGGACACATCACCATTTGGACAAGCAAATATTACAGATTTTGTTTTCATAATACCAAATTGCACAACAAGAACCACCTCTGGCTATACACATTGTTGTCTCTTCCAGACAAAAAGGTCTAAACCAGAACTTTGTTCTCTGCTTGTAATGAAGTTGCTCTCTTTCCAGAGGATTTATTTATTGCATCAGCTTTGACTTACAACAGTAATGAATGCATTTTAACAAGGGTAAGCTATTTCTTTTCTGTGGGGACTATTGCTAAACATGTCAAATAAAAAAAAAAATCATAATTATTTGAGGGCTCACTGAAAGGTAAGACCTGGCACAATACAGATGCTGAATTTTACTTTAAAAAGCCCAACTCAGCAGAACAAATTTTTTTTAGGTATTAAAATTTTAAGTGCAGAGGTATTGATACTTGGAATAGATCCAATTCTTCATGCTTTCTCTTTAGTCATTTTTATCTTTACTGGAGTGTTAATTTGAAGTCTCCTTTTTTTCAAATGGTCAAGTATCTTAGAAGCATATACAAAAGCACACTACTAATTTTTGCACACTCAAAATAGCTGTACAGAGATGACATAGATTGTTCAATCTAGCATATGCAAAAACTATTACATAGCTTGCTTGAACATCCCAGGTCCTTTATAGGTAAACACACACAAAGGGCAGAGGCATGTCTTTAGTTTGCCTGTCAGAAAAAAAAAAATACTCACTCTTAGGTTACCTATAAGAAGGGTAGATGTCAATAAGCACTTAATGATTGCTCTGAAATCCACATATTAACAGCACATCTTGTGCTTGGTGAGTCTGCACAAACAGGCTAAATAACACTTGTTTCTTTGTCTCTGTTTTCACTTTTTGTTTAATAGTATAAACCACTATTTGTCCATTAGCAGCCCTCCTCACCTACACATGCATTCATTTGCTGTTCCCTCCATTACACTATTAAAGAATCTGCAGCACAAACTAGGTCGGGGTATTACTTGGTGAGAACTCATGCAACTCAGGAGAAGAAACCAGTAGAACAACTGTTGATTTATGCTAAATTATATGGAAGAACTGTGATACAATAGATGAAAGATAGAAAACTTCACAGAAAACTTAGAATTTTTCTGATAATGAGGTGGTTTCAAATCTTAAAGTAACTTCAAAAGTTACTAATGTAAACACAGGCATAAGACTAGAAAGCATGAGCCCTTTAGAACAATAAAAAACAATTTCTAGCCTCTCAAAAGTGGCAGTTTAGAAGGAGAACCTTTTCACACACTCTTCAATGAATCACTAAAGAAGTAATACCACTTAACATTTCTATATCTTGGCCTCAAAGTCATGATGAGTTGAAATAAGTGAATAAAATGAAGATGGTTATAAAAAAAAGGTCTCATGAATTTTAGGGAAAAGGATTGTAATTCACCCCCGCGACTGATGCTGCAGAAGTTAATCCTCAGAAGCTTTCTGCAGGAAAGAAGGCTTGCCTATTCCAGGTAAGCAGTGAGAAGACAACTGAAAAACTGCAGACATGAACAATAAACAGCTATTAGTATAGGTATGAAAGAACTTAATAGTGCTGCTGACAACACTAAAAAGGACAGAAGCAAGAAAGTGTAAATTATCTATGGAATGTAAGTATTTGTAGGAACATGAATAATGTATACATAGATTAAAAGAAAAGGTCTTCACTCAGGATGAAATGCTTTTGGAAACTCTTAACATTTCTGCAAAATGCTTAAGAGTATTAGGATACTCGAAACAATGCCCTACTAAAGCTACTATGCATTAGGAATGAACCCAACAACTTGTAAGGAGTTCTGAAAAAATAAGGTGTGTACAACAAGGCAAGAACATTGTTTAGCAATGGACTAATCTACATAAAAAATGTATCTCTTCTGACTGAAATTACTGATTATCCTATCAGCTGGGGTAAGGGAAGGGAAACATACAGGGTAACTTAAGTTATCCTAGAACCCATATTAGAAAGACCAACTCTAACAGTCTTCTGTAAAGAAAACAAGCACCTCCATTCCATTAAGGGTTCAGTTCAAGTGAGACCCCAATAAATGATAACCATTTTTACGTTCCTAATTATTCAGTTCAATTTAGACACACAACCACTTGTATCAATATAACAGATTTCCTGAGCAAGAGAGTATCAACATGCATTAATAATTAGCTCATATACAAAGAAAAACACCCAGAACTCAGCACAAAATTATACCTTTTCCTTGTATTGCCTTCCTTCATGTAAAAAAAAGTACAAAGCTAGCTAAGGGAAAATTATTACTTTGGTTATAATTGAAATTTTAACTAAATTTCAAGTTGGGACTGTTTGAACACAGCTGGCTGTCAGAACACAGTATTTATGTTCAGAAAGAGTTTCACCAAAATGATGAACACAAAATCACAAACAGCTATTCAGATCTCAAATAAATAAGCTGTGAACAATTGCAATACTTAAATAATACTTTAAATACGACTGACTTTTAACAGGAATGATTTTTCAACTGCACTCTACCAGCCACAAAATCTTGCCAACTACATTTATTGCTCTTATTTACTGTCCCAGTCTCCTATGTTAGCTCTCCCAGCCTTCTAACAAAATGCTTTCCAAGGCAATACGGCTCTGTCAAAACGCATATGTATTCTTCAAAAGGTAACTGCATCTTATTGCAGACATTTTCCTTCAGCCTTAGACATCTGCAGTCCTCTCAAGCCTACTAACACAAGAAAACAGAGGATTCAGTAGGGCAAAAGGAGACAACTTGATGACACTTCAAATATAAGCAACTTGATAGGCTGAAGAGTTTCAAAGTCAACATCCACTTGGAACTGGCTAGGATGCCTACTTCAATTTTTCAGCATTTACCTCAGCATTCCACTTGGGCCGTGCAAAATTTTCCCTCCTTTCATACTGCAGTTACATCCTTCATCCCCAGTGCCAATTTCAAAAGCTGATGTTTACCAACATAGAGGAACAGGAAGCAAACCAAGTTAGTCTGGCTGAAGAGGTACACTAACCAAAAAAATACAAGTAAGAAAAAGACGCTCTTCTAATAAAGAAAGTATGTGTCACCTTCAAGGCCACACACAACTCCATTTACTCTTTGGTGCATCTTCCTGAAGGACAATATGGTTTTGTCCATTGTGCACTCAACTGTCTTCACTGCAACAGAGGATGGATGATAGGATTCATCTTCCAGGATAAGGGTGACAAGGTTACAGGAACAAGTCTCATGTGCTGACTTTTCATGGCAGTACTCCTTGCTCAATGCTCAGTGGTAAACTGAGAGACAGTGGTGTGTTTTGGGCCTAACTATCACAGACATTCCATCAGAGTGTACACCTCAGCAGATCCCCAGGGCATGAACCCAGTATCTGCATCACAGTTAACCCTTCAAACTGCAGGACCCCCGCTCAGGAGAGTTTTTGCTCTCTCACAGGGAATTTTTAGCTGAAACACAGATCTAGACAAGAGAAAAGTTGCATGACTAAATATCCCTACCCCTTAAACCCTCATGCATACTACTAGTTAGCACAAAAAATGACATCCTCAACACCATATAAAGACAGGGAAAATGCAAGCAGCTCAAAGTCAGAATTAGTAATCACCATGCCTCTCCCTTCCTCTATACCCATCTTTACAAGTACTATCAAAGTGGTATCAGGCTGGACAATAACACAATGCTTACAGACTCAGATGTCTCCGTAAGCCCAAATCATCAGTGGCCTGACAGACTGACATGTCACAGCATCCCTCTTTCAGCTCTAAAAGTAATGACAAGCAAAGCTTATGTGCAACACAAAACTGAATTCAAATCAAACTGAAGCATGCACCATTATGTACACATAGAATCAAGTCATTTTTGCACCAGAAACATTAATTCTTCCACTGAGGAAACTTTCTGGGGGAGAAGAGATCTTCATAAGGACAACAGCTCAATTAGCAACACAGGGGAAGATGCATTGGGATTTGCCAGTATGTGCCTTCCAGGAGATATGACAGCAAACAAACTACCTGAACAGCCTTGGACATGATGACTAAAATTGCTTAAATGGCCTAGGATCACATCTTAGAGGTTAAGTATTATCCAAATAATAAATACCTGCTTTCATTGTTTGGTGAAGGGCCTCAAAGCACCATGGAAAGCAAAGAAGAGGGACTTGTGGCAACAACTAACTTGGCCTGACTTTTTTTTTTTTTCCCCCCACAGCTGGGCCTGAGGGGTTGGAAGAACAGAGAACTGTTCAAACTGAAACTCAGCATACTCTGCCCTCTTCAGTCAAGATGAGATGCGATTTGTAACCTACAGTTACAAGGCTTCTGTTTTATGACTTCTTTAAAAAAGATTGCAAATTAGCAAGAGTGAAGACATCAACAAGCCATTCTTGTTAACAACCCATAGTGAACTAACATAAAAACACATGGCCAAGGCCAGTTTACTCTCAAAATCTACTATGGATAAAGACTGACTATTCAGTCTCCAAGAAGTGTTCTTAGTGGTCTCAAGTCAATAATCACATTTAGTTACATAACAAAGCTAATCTGGAGCTATGATTTGTCCCATCCTGCCCCACCTGTAGTAGGTAGTCACTGGAATAGGTTCTTTGAAAGCAGTACAAAGGCTTCCTATACCAGATGAACATAACTTTTATTTCTTAATCCTGATAAACCATGAGTAATGAATAATGCAATACAGATATAACATGACAGACCCATATGCTGTGCTGTCTTGTGCGCAGAAATCTTTATTTCTATAATCCAACTAAAAATGCAGAGCAACGAATATTTAAAATATTTGCTAGTTTAAAATACTCTTGCTTTCAGTCACCACAGAAACCTTGCCCAGGTCTTAAGATTTCTGACCTCTGGGGATATGAATTCTTGCACAAACATGAATTCAAGAACAGAGAAGCAAAAATGTCAGAACCCCTTGTTAAAACTGTCAATAATTTAATACATCACCATTAATACTGGTAATCAGTTTTGCCTATTATTTTGGCCATAAATATGAAGTTTCTGGGACCACTTGGGTTCCACATGCTCTAGTTCTTTCTTCTAACCTTTTTGTCATGGCAAGTTGTATCTAGTTTGTCTCCCACTCCCAGTTTTCTTCAGTAGCCCAAGTACCATTGAACTGTGTATCACTAAACTGCCTTAATATAGCTTTGCTCCTTACACGGGCTAACCCACATATTTTGACTGTCATGCTTTATTCTTTCACATATTATTCTATGCTGTGTCTTAGACCCAAACCTATTAAGACTACAATTTGTGTAGTGGACATTTCTATAATTTGTGTCTTAGCATCATATATATACGTATTTCTGAAATCTAAATTTTGCAACAACAGAATCTAGATTAAGCCATTTGCTTTCCAATTAGTTTCAAAAAGATGATTTCACTTACTTACTGCTGCATAAAAAAACCTGAGGTAATACCCCCTTCAACATAAAACTAATTATATGCCTAATTCCATAGCAAGAGAAACACAGCCACAGAAGTATGCCACTATAATAGATCTCCCAAATACTTGAACAATTTTCAAATCTTTGACAATTTATTTTATTGTCCTGTACATCTTCAAGCTTCAACATCAAAGAAAAATGAAGAGAGTTGTTTGTGAAAGAGATGGTAAGAAGTCTTATAAGATAGCATAAATGAAATCAGACCAACAGCACACAGTTCTGAAAAAACTTGCCCTCTATCAATGCATATCAAGTTCTACAAAGTTGCCTGTGCCCCAAAAATCTTGCTGTAGTACACAATGGAGTACAAAGAAAAAGCTTGGAAAGGGACAGATACACAACAGTAAACCAAAAAAAACACTTTGAGAACATCAACAGCTGAAAAATAGCATACTGATGCCATCTGACTTAGAATATGCTTCCTTCCTATATGGGCTAACCTGCATATTTTTATTATAATTTCACTACAGAAATGCACTGAATCTGAGGCACTGCAGAAAGCCTTCTGCTTTCATCCAGAACACGTCTGAGATAAGAAAGTGAAATCTTAGTTTATCTCTAGCATCCTTTTTAAGAGATTTTTCAAATCACAGTATTTGTCATGGCACCCAAAGGATGACTTCTTAAGTCTTGAAGAATATCTCAAAATAAACTAGACATTTTTTATACTGCAACGTAGCTCTAATATGGAGAGAAGAGCCCAAGTTTGGACATTTTAGCCTTTGTTTCATAATGAAGCGGACTTCCAAAACAGGGAAGTTTCACTGCCATGAGCTGAACATTATGCATAGGCAGAGAACTGCTGTCTTGTATACAGGAATTAGTAAGTTAATGAAGATTGTTTCAGAAACAGTATGCATCTTCCCTCCTCACACTGTATCTTGCAAAAAAGATGACAGTGTTTTATACTTCATCACTTAAACTACAGAGTACTTACATCTACACTTCACCAGGAAAATAAAGAATATGTTTTACTACAGCAGGGAAAAAAGCCCCAAACATCAAAGTAAGCCCTGATGACATGCTGACAAGAACTCAAGAGGCATCAGTGCTTTGGAGCAATCTGAACGAAGTGTTATAGTAAGTAATAAAAACCTTGTTGGTATCAGGCATGGGGAATCACTGTGCTACTTCATATATTCCATTAAATATACACAGAAGTCCAAAACAGTTAAAAAAGATAAAAGTTACACTGTTTATATAGTTCAGTTATGTTTGTAGGAGTTGAACTCCCTTAGATTCCATTGTCAAAAAAGTGTGGTCTAATTACCCTGGAACAGATTCCTCACATTATAAAAGCAGCAGATGAGTTTGAAGAAATCTGTGCCACTGGATGTCAGCACATTCTAGCTCTGAAACAATGTGAATCAGGAAGAAAAGTATTTATTTAACAATATTCAGTTGGGCAGACTTAATTTAAGCTTTTCTGCCCAGAATTCAGGTGTAGGTATTTAAAAAAACAGCGTAGCTAAAAACATGAAAACAGGCATTTCCCACTTCTGGAAATGAAGGTGCAGTCAGGATAAGCAAAATTTGAAAGGATTTAGGTCATATGAAGTGCTGTATTGTCTCACAGCAATAAAGCTAGGACTTTTCCTTCTTCACAATGCAGGTAACTACTTTCCACCAACTTCCTAAACAGAGCAGCACCTCTGAGTACAGCACCCCTGGTATCAACAATTCACACATCTCAAAGATCAAAACTGTGTTTGATTGTCCCATTATACAGATACAATATTAAAGAAGACATGATTGTCAGGTTGTTTTTAAACCAACAAGTCAAACAGGATTTTCATCTACTTAATTCACTGTGCAGACATTTTATACTATTCTATATTAAATGTAGCTTTCAGTCAATGTTCAACTTTTAGTCTTCAAAAGTTCATTCTTTTCTCTGCTTTTGGGTAAAATACTAGAAGAGTAAGTTCCTAGAAGCATCGATAAAGAAAAAAGGAATTTAAGCTTTCCCTACTGCATAAATACTATACAAAATGCACAGTCACATGTAACCTGCAAGTCAGCTCTGCAAAACTGTTTCTCAGATGAAATATGTCAAAGTGCTCATTTTTTGCCGAATTACAGCTCTTTTACTCTATGAAGACAGAGCACATCAGGAGTAGCTGCCTGAGGCTAAATGCAGCTGCACCTGCAGTGAATTATTTCAATTTATCCAGAAGAAGCCACAGCCCATAACTTGAACAGGTGCACTCTTCACTGGGTTAAGAACTGTATGGATGGCCTGGTCCAGAGAGGGCAAAGGAGCTGGTGAAGGGTCTGGAGAGTAAGTCGGGTGAGGAGTGGATGAATGAGTTCTGGTTCATTCTGGAGAAAAGGAGTCTCAGGGGAGACCTTACCACTCTCTATAACTACCTGTAAAGTGACTGTAGCCTGGGTGGGAGTCAGCCTCCTCTTCCAGGCAACTATCAAAAGGACAGGAGAATATGGCCTTAAATTGGGCCAGAAGAAGATTCAGATGGGACATCAGGAGGAAATGGTTCACTGAAAGGATTGCTATATACTGGAATGGGCTGCTCAGGGAGATGGCAGAGTTCATGATTGTTGCAAGTGCTCAAAAAATTACTGGATATGGCACTCAGTGCTACTACAGTTTGATATGGTCATGTCTGGTCAAGGCTGGACTCAATAACCTTGGAGGTCTTTTCCAACCTTTACAATTCTATGAATTTGTAAAAAAGAAATATTTCAATAACTTTTTTTAATCTTGTGACTGCCAATTTTGTGACACCAAAGCTCTGAAGCCTGATGTTGAAAAGACTTCTAAGATGTCAGTGTGTGGAAAGTTGAAAAAGTTAAAGTTACGAAGTCTAATGTCATTTTATCTAAGGTCTATAACACTAGAAGACTCAAGGACAAAGGGAAACTAAGAGTGGGATACCACACAAGTAAAAAGGAGCAGCATTCTGACACTGAGGATCTGCCATCAAGCATGACTTGACTGACAATGAAAACAGCTTTTAATATAGTAATTCTTCCCATTTGCAAAAAAGTGGACTATTGGTAACTTATCTCCCAAACTTACCATAAATTCAAAGAAGAAAAATGCCAGAGACTACATATACTAATTATAACCTCTGCCACAGAAGTGTGTACAACTTTAGATTTTGCTTTCTTTACTACACATTTTGAAAGGACATTCAATGGCTCTGTAAGAATTATTCTATTTGTTTACAACAGCTTATGTCTAAACTCCCTGCAGAACAAGGAAGAACTGCTGAAACAAGGTTTGGCATGCATGTCTCCAAATAACCTCCACCAAACCTACAAAATCTCTCTAGGTTGCTAGAAGGTTAAACAGCTGTAATAGAAAGGCTTGAAACAAATTCAGCCAAGTGTTAGTCTTAATTTGCTGCATTTTTCAACTGGTGTAACATCAATTTATTTATTCAGTTTGTTTTTAACAGAGATCTAAAATGCATTCCACAGAGAGAAGAACACAGAATAGTGCTGTAACTGTCCCTATTAAATTCAGAGAAAATAACTTCCTTTTCTACAACAGCTTTGGACAACGACAGCAGCTCTCATTTAAAGCCATATGACAATTTCACTTAGATAACAGCTAAAAATGTTTAGTAACAGAAAGTGCTTAAACACAGAAAGGTTCTCAACTAGCAGAGGCTGTCCTCACAATAAAGACATCCCATATGGCAATTATTTTTAGACTGTTACGTATCAGAGGTTAGAGAAGTCACATGGTTATCTCCAAACTACCAGTTCCTCAGCTGATTTTTGTATCTCACAGAAAGAAAAAGCAAATTGGGGTAATTTTTAGAACTAACGTAGTTCAAATTTGAAAACTGTGACACCTTCTGAGTTTGTTTAGCTTCCATAACTACCTATTCTTTCCAGTAAGGGCCCAAAAAGAAAGCAAGCCTGTCATTTTTGACAAAAATACCTAGAACATTCAAAGCAGATCAGCTGAGTTTACTTAACCTGGCTCTAATTCACTGCAGCTGCATTTAATGAACCACAAAGAAAAGCTTATTACTGCAGTAAGAGACAGAGCTTAGTGGCTGAACACCCTCCAAGCTTCCAGCATCCTTCAGTTGGTTGGCTGTGCTCAGCATCAGCTACTGCATGAACTGTGTAGTGTAGATAAGCATACAAAGTCAACAGACAACACCACCTCCCCCTGCCTCTGTAATTTCTAGGATGTATTATCAAGAGGATTTCAGGTAGGGTATGCTACCAGATATGTTCAAACAGCTGCTAACAGAGATTGCATTTATTCATTGATCCTTGAAGTACTCACCTGCTTTAAACACTGAACAAGAGTTATAGAGTTCTTGTAATGATAACTCATACAAACACTTTGACATATGAGTATGTAATCTACCACATGGGAGACAGGAGAACACCTTGAGCTGCCTGAAAGATCTTCAATCTCATCTTTACAACCAGTGACTATGAGTGATCGAGAAACCTCAGGTCTTACTGCAACTTCGTTAAATAACAGTTAAAAAAACCAGACCCATGCATTACCTCTACATACACAAAAATGATTTAGGGATTCCACAAAGAATTACATCAAAGTTTTATTTAAAATGAGCAAACATGTACAATGTACAGAAGTCTCAGTAACACATTACTAAAACCAAGCTTAGTTCTCTAAAATACTGTCAGTTCTCCCCACTGGGAATTTGGCCTTTGATATACTATATGTTTAAGCTCATATTTTAAGACTATGGCTCTATAAGGAACTTCATCTATATTCTTCTCAAAATTTCATGTGTAACTTTTCCATGAGCAGTTTTCTAGTCTCAAACAGATCAGTATGTAAAATAAATCAAAAAGCATAATGAGTAAACTGAAGTACTAAATATTATGTTAAATGCATTTCCTTCACCTTCTTCCTCTTATGTCAGAAAGAGGGAACTGAGGGATGTAGTACAAGAGAAGCCTCAAAAGCTACTCAATGTTTTCAGCTTTAACTACGACAGACTCATATTAAGTGCTTCAAAAAGCACTATCTGAGAAAAAAAAAAATCAGTATGATTAAAGGTCTCCCTTCCAATTCTTGTAACAGAAGAGTGACGCACTGAAAACAAGAAACTTTACCAATTTACTCAACAGCTGCATTCCTATTTCACAGAAGTATGTAGAACACATGTAAAGATTCCCAAACACACAGGGACAACAATGACTGAGAGGAAAAGCATTTTGTTCCAGGAAGCTAATAAATGACTTTTTTTTTTTGTTTGTGCAACAGTACAGAGAATGTTGAGCTTTCTACTTCATTTATCAAAGAAAACCTACAATTAAGTCAACACTCCTCAGTAAACCCTTCAGAAGGAAGGCAGGTAAACCTCAGGGAAAACAGTTAACCACACATCAAGTTCTAACACACAGCAGCAGTGCTTTAAACAGCCTTCCAGAGGAAGAAACACTAATTGGAAATATCATAGGGATTTTGGAAATATCTTAGTATGCCCAAGCACTACAGGCTAAAATTAGAAAGAATGTTTCCCCCAGAATTTTTCTTGTATTTCTCTCCCCGTTTAATTTTTTCACACACTACCAAAAACACTTAATTCATTGAGAATTTCAGAAAATACAGAAATGCTCAGTGACGTCCTTCCCCACCAGTGATTTACAACAAAGGTACCAACTATTTGTCCCCCTACCACTCCCACAGGGTCCTAAAACCAACAAAAGTGTCAAATCAAAAAGAATGTCTGAATAGTAACCCAAAAACTAATATAAAATGGCAGAGGAGGAAAAAAAGTCCACAAAAACAATTCTTATTCCCAGTATTTTAAAAAACAGTAAGTGGTGCAGTCTCCCAAGTGTCACATCAGTCTGTTACATTCCATTTTGCTTATGCAAAATACAGATCATTATATTTCTCTACAGAATCCACTACAGTACATGGATTAGCTATTCAGAGTAACAGTACTAGCAAGGCTCTTCTCTGAGGCACTAAGAAGAGGTATAACTCTTAAGGTAAATTTCTGCATTTATTAAGACAAGGCACATGAAAGAAGCAGCAGGAATCTTTCAAGAGAACTAAGAAAGCAGTAAGTGGTAGGATGTAATTCAGCTGGCAGAGAGAGTGCACTTGAAAAGCAAGTGGAAAAAAGTGGTATCAATTGTTTTGCAAACCTACCACAATTGGATTACCTGATCCAGAATAAACTGTGCCAGTGTAAACTGACCTAAGCAGATTCTGTTCACCTTAGGGAGCAATATGCTTCTGGGACTGCTTGTTCCTACTCTGGTTTTTAGCCAAGTGTTTGTGATGCAATGACTGAACAGCATGTAACCATGGGATCTTGGGAGTTCATTAGGGAGGTAAACACTCTTATTACCACCTCTATGAAACAAACTCCTTCACTCCACGAAGCTGTGTCCCCCAAACACTCATGCTGCAGAAGACTACCAGCCAGAAAGAATATGAGTCAAGTATTTCTAGCAAAACACAGGTACTCCTGAAAGCTTAAAAATAAAGGAACTGAAGCCTCAACAACTTAGCATTTTATTATCAATATTTACAGATGCATGGAGGAGAAGAGGAGGACATCTCAAAAAGTGACATAAAATGTTAAAGCACATTAATACAAACCAAGTAATAACAAGAAGAAATCAACAAAAGCTTCATCAGGTGAGCTCAAGGTTGCTGGGAGCCCTCTACTACACAGCATCTTGACTTCCAAACCTTTCATATTTGAAAGCTTCATTTACGTTTTCCAAAAAAGCTATCAGCTATCAACTCTTATAATCTGCTTTAACTGGGTGTGTCTCAACAGCTTGGATGAAATGGCTTCTATACATACACTGCACATCCCAACATTGTCAGTGCTACCAAGTGGCCAGTCAAATCACCTAGGTTTGATTGCTTATTCTTGTTTGGAAACCTTGACTACATGTCATACTCGTCTTCCTTCCTTTTGGAGAACTTTCTAAACTTATCATATCAACTTTGTATTCTTACTAAATGAGAAAAAGACTAAGATCCTAGTAAGGAACAACAATAATGTTTAACCCCTTTGTTCATCAAGTTCACCTGCAAAAAAAGTGGAATTTAGCAAATTTGTGGGGTGGGATTTTTTTCCTTAGTTTGGGGAGTTGGGTTCTTTTTTTTTTTTTTGTTCTTGTTGATAGCTGAATTTGAGTTATTAGAGAAGATTAAAGAATCTACACACAGAACACAGACAAGAGACTTTTCACTTGCAAACCTGATTTTGCATACCCTGTCATGTTTCAAATTCCGTAGCTGCTCCAGCAATTATATGTGATGTTTCCCACAAGTTTTCCAAAGCTGACATTCAGCTCAATAAGGCATCACATACACTACCCTTAAGAACATCTGACCACCTAAACTCACACAATGATCACTCAGGGTTGGAAGTCACCTCTGGAGATCACTGGATCCAACTGCCCTTCTCAAATAGGACTAACTAGAGCCTGGACCACGTCCAGAGAGCTTCTGAGCATCTTCTGACATAGGATACTCCACCACCTCTTTGCTTCATTCTGAAAAAGTCAGTACAGAAATCTACCTCAAGAAGTTGAAAAAGAGCAAGAAAATCTGGAAGTATATAAATAGATATTAAATCCTATCCACATAAGGTGGAAGGTGATTCTTCCCATGTATTCAGCCCTAGTTGAAGCCACATCTGGAGGGCTGGGTCGAGTTCTGGTTTCTTCAGTAGAAGACAGACAAAGAGCTACCAGAAAGGGTCCAGCAGAGGTCACAAAGGTGATTTGAGGCCTGGAGCACCTCCCTCATGAGGAGAGACCACAGGAACTGGGTCTGATCAGTCTGGAGCAGAGATGACTGAGGGGGGATCTCACTAATGCATACAAATGTTTCAAAGGCGGGTACCAAGAGGGTGGTGCCAGACTCTTTTCAGTGGTGCTAAGAGACAGAATGAGAAGCAATGGCCATAAACTAAACCACAAGAAGTCCAACCTCAACATGAGGAAGAACTTCTTTACACTGATGGTGGCAGAGCACTGGAACAGGCTGTTCAAGGAAGCATGAAGACATTCCAAACCCACCTGGACATATTCCTGTATCACCTGCTCTAGGTGACCCTGCCTTGGCAAGGGGTTGGGACTGGATGGTATCCAGAGGTCTCTTCCAACACTAACTGTTCTGAGATTCCGTAAGATACCATTAGCTGCTACCTTAGCACCTTACTAAAATTCACATCATTTTAAGAACACAATGCAACATACTCAACCCTCCACTATCACTCCCCAACTACTTCACCATCAGACGTATTATCAACTTTTGAAGAGCTACTAATATTCAAGGAGACTGTTGCCAGGTTTAAGTGAGAAGTAATTTTCTAACTTTCCATTATGGGTGAAAATAATTTAAACCACCTCACTGTCATGACAGCTAGACTATGACCCACTTTTAAGGTTTAACAAAGTCCAGAATAACTGAACAGTAGTCCCTATGACCTACTTGCAAGGGACCTCTCCCCAAAAGTGGGCAGAATAAAGACCTATCTGATTTCAGGCGTTAGCAATGCAAAATGCAAGATAACCAAGATGTTATGTTTAACTTTATTAACACATACATCCAACAATCTCATTTCTCTTTAGTCTGAATGCTGTAAAAGCCTTTCTGCCCCTGCTGCCACACAAGACCTCCATTATGCCTAGGGCACACTGTGCTAAGCGTCACAGCTTGATAATGACCACCCTTGTTACTGTTATGAGGCACCCTCAGGTGAAACATCCAGCAGGTCTAAGTTCTCATTTGTCTCTTCATACCAGGAATCCCTGATATCCACCTGCAACTGTAAACAAAACAAAAAGGCAACTCACTCTACACTTAAAGTTTTGAAAGTCCAACTCTATATTGTATTTGCTCAAATATGAAAAACCTCAAATTTGGCAGAGGTAACCAGCAGCCATCTACAGGCGTCAAAAGTTACTCATAATTACCACCATCATAAGTTTTATGTCTCAAATCTATGGCAAACCATTTGCTTCCTGACATTGCTCCAATAAACTTCTGGCACAAAAAATCCTGCAACAGACAAGCTGTTTCTTCAAACAGGTTTCCTTTAATCTTTCATATCCAAGTACCAACAATCTCATCCAATTCTAAGCAGATAAACTGTCACTTAAGAGATGTCTAAAAGCTCCTCTTTATTCTCTGTGGGGAAAAAAAAAAAAATCTCACTTTAAGAGCAGTTGTTTTCAACAGAAACAACAGGAGCTAAAAAAAAAAAAAACAATTAAAAAAACCCACAAAAAACCAAGTCCATCAGATATCCAGCCTTCTCTGCAACCTATTACCTGGTGTCTGAAAAGAAACAACCTCAAAAAAAGTAAAAAAAAAGAAATCATGCCAGGGTATGTCAAACATGCTACACCAACTTCACTATTCCCAAATCACCACCCTATCCAATCCCTTTATTAAGCCAGTTTTTGCAATCTGTTTCATGCATTGAATAGCCCACTGGCATACTGGCATTCAAGGGTGTTTACCCCCTCAGCCCAATGTCATACAGGGGTAACACTGTCTCACAACCAGGAAAGCTCATATAATGAATGATTCAAACTTATTGGAAGTTTTAATGGGTGTAAGGCACAAAACAGTAACTTTTCTTTAGTTCGTGACACTTCATTTCTGTACAGAATGCCAATGTGCTTTTGATTTTGTTTTCTATTTTTTTTTTTTTTGTCTGCTCAGCTCAACTGGTACACAGAACTCAAAATTTTGAACACAAAGTTATTTAAACACAGAGTTATAAACAATCTCAAACAGATGGTCAGTTCTCCTCTGAGCTTAAGACTTCAGAGAATGAGTCATGAAAGCTTATATGTGCTCACTGGACCCGTTTTCCTGAAGCTGTAAGTCTAAGTAGACTTATTCAGAAGGACTACCCTAACACAGGTTCAGCCCATCTTGTACTTTTCATCAGCACCTTCTACTATGGAAATAGATACCAGACATTTGCTGTTTCTTTTATGCAAATAAAAAAGCTATTTCAAACAAAACCTATGAAAGCACAGGAGTTCCTATCTGTGCAACAAAAACTAAGCTGGTCATCTCCAGGAGACCACAGGACCATCATGTGTAATGGTTACTTGGGAAGACAAAAGCTGTAACTGCAAACTTCCCCCCCTTCACACAGCTTTACACACTAAGCAGATTATCATATGGTTTGGAATATCCCTTTGGTCAGTTTGGGTCAACTGTCCTGGTGATACCTCCACCCCCAAGCTCCCACGCACCCCCAACCTGCTCACTAGTGTGGCTTTACTTGTGTTCAGCACAAGTACAAAGGTACTTCGCACTACAGTATGGCTCCACACTAGCCGCTATGAAGAAAATTAACTCTACCCCAGGCAAAACCAGAATACTATCACACAGTCATAGCTCAGAATTTGTGGTATTTTCTACAAAGCCTACCCAGAAATATAAAGATACTTCTAATCATCATGATTTTGGTGTCCTGTACCATTTTCTTCCACTCATCTCTCAATTGCTAAACTTGTCAAAATAGAGTGGGATGATCCAGAGGGACCTGGGCAAAGTTGTGAAGTGGGAATCTCATGAGATTTAACAATACCAAGGTACAAGACCAAGTACAAGGTGCTGCATCTGGGTCACAGTTAAGTCCATGTATCAAGACAGGCTGGGGAATGAACAAATCAAGAGCAGCCCTGTGAAAAAGATTTGGGGGTGCTGGTGGATGAGACGCTAGACATGACCCAGCCATGAGCACTCACAGGCCAAACATGCCAAACATGTCCTGGGCTGCAGACAAAGTAGTGTGGCCAGCAGAGAAGGGAAGCGATTCTGCCCCTCTCCTCTGCTCTGGTGAGCCCCACCTGGAACCCTATATCCAGCTCTGGAGTCCCATCAAAGGAAGGACATAGACCTGTTGGAATGAGTTCAGACGAGGCCACACAGTTTGTCAGAGGAATGGAGGAAGGACCTCTCCTATGAAGACTAGGAGAACTGGGACTACTCAGCCCGGAGAAGGCTTTGGTATGATCCAACTGCAGCTTTCCAGTACTTAGAAGAAGACTATTATAAAGACGGAGAGAGACTTTTTTCAAGGGCAAGTAGTGACAAGACTAGTAAATGGCTTCAAACTGACAGAGTAGGTTTAGATTAGATATTAGGAGGAAAACCATTACAATGAGGGTGGTGAGGCACTGGAACAGGTTGCCTGGAGTTGTGAATGCCCCATCCCTGGAAGCGCTCAAGGCCAGGCTAGATGAAGCTCTGAGCAACTTGGTATAGTGGTTAAGTGTCCCTGCACATGACAGGGGGCTTGTATCAATGTGATCTTTAAGTACATTCCAACTCAAACCATTTTATGATTTTTACAGGGGTGATTTTGACAAGTACTACAAAATCTTCTTGCTGAGCTCAAAGACTTGTGGAAGTTTATTTCTAGTCTCATCAGTAGTATTTTTGTCCTTTATTTAGAATTAATTTAATTTAGGATGATAAAATGCTTGAGTTTGTCAAAAATAGAGGAGTGATACTAGACCACTGGCTCAGAAAAGATACCTAGCTATTTTCTGTAACAAGAAAACTACTTGTGCCTTTAGCATAATCTGTACTTTTTACCAATATATCTGTTCAGAGACAGAAAGCCATAATGTAACATCCTCGATGTCAAACACGACTAGAAAAGGTAAATGCCAGCATGCAGACAAATTTTCAAGCAATAGTCAAAATCAGGATTTCTTCCATCGAGCTCTTAAATAAACTCTTACTTATGAAAAGAAACAGTCATCTCTCTACAGAAGAACCACCTAATATTTCAGAGTCCACTACAATTCGAGCAGTCTTGCATGCAGATTGGAACTCCAAGGTTTATGTTAGCAGTAAAGCCTGAACCCAGTGGAAATGAGCTTCTCTAACAAGCTTATGCAGATAGAAGATCTCTTAGCCCCAAAAGATTTTCAGTCAAAGGCTGCAAAAATGATGAGAAGATAGCTTGGCAAAAATGTTCCCTGAGATTTAGCAATAGCTTCTATTGTATCAGACAACAAGCCTAGTACAAATTTACTCAGCTATCAATTGTCTCCAGTCTTCATCATTTTAGTAGAACATGTTGCTGATGACAACACACTTTACTCCTCCTCTGAACCGCAGAAGCTGGTCTTTTTCCCCCTCTAGCTAGACAACTGTTTAGGTAGTGCAAGGTTTTTCCACTAAAGATTTGAGATCAAAATCAAGCTCTAGACGTATTTGATGGTTATTTGCTTCCTGACAAGGTCAAAAATAACTTCATGTAGACCAACCAGACACATATTTTAGGGAAGTTCTCACAACAAGAACTTAGCTGGTACTGCACATCCAAAGCTTTTTCAAAACCAGACTTCTAGTAAGTATTGCATCCTTGTCACTCACTCACAATATGGAAAGTAGATTACAAATAAGACACTCATTTAAAAAAAGTACCCAACCATGCATTCTATACCACATTAAGTCTCCAACTATACAACTACAGCCTAATGTCTGACAGAAGAAACTGAGTAAATACTTAGGAGGCAACCCTATTTGCATACCCAAGTTGCATCTTTAAACACAAGGATGTTAACTACTCTTACATAAGATGGAAAGAATGTTAACTTATTGTTAGAAGTGTGAAAAGCAGAACTAAAACCAGCCAGTCACACAAACTCTTAAAAATCAAGCATCTATTTCTTAATACAGAAGGATGAAAAATAATTGTGGTTTTTTTTTAACTGCTAGCAAGCTGATTGATTACACAATGTGTACTTTAAAACTGCTGAAGTTAATACAACTTACCAGCATTGCTAGAGTCAACTTTAGAAAGCTGTCTGGAAAAAGCAAGGCAGAAGAAAGACTACAAAACATGGGCCTTCTGCTGAATGGGGCAGATAATCTGGTGACAACAGACATGGAATAAGATGAGTTTGCCTACCTTTAGCTTTGATCTTTACTGATAAGACCAATATAAATACCAGATGAAGTGGAGTAAAGAAGGTTAAGACACACTTTTTAGAGATATCCAGTGTCAGGACAACATATGTTTAAACATATGAGAACTTACTGCCACTGCTCCTACCACTGATAAGCACAGAACACCCACAGACAACACAGACCCTCTGGGCAAAGCAGGAGGCATCCAAAAACCAACTGGACATTGACCCTGCTTTAAACTAAGGATTGAACTAGAGTATCTCCTAAAGTGCCTGCCAATGTAAATAATTTCAGTTATTAATATAAATTAAGTACCTTTAATATATTAAAAAAGCTAAAGTACGCAGTAGAGGGCTATTAACTGCTAGCATCCCCTCCAGTCAATGAAAACAGCACTGAACACAAGAAGTGTACATCACATCTGTGTCTTTCTGTTTTCTTACAGATAAAGAAAGACATTTTCAGAAGTTTCCATGTCATCTTATTATTTCACCTGTAATTACAAACAGTGTTCACTTATACTGTATTTCATTAACATTCAAAAGCATTTGCAGGTACAGGAATACATTATGGTACACCTACACATCAGCTTTCACCTTCCACAATTATGTCAATAGCAACACTGCTTAGCAAGCAAGATAAGGCACTGAGAAAAAGCAGAAGAGAGCCTTAAGGAATACTCAAGACCTTATTTCTCAGACCAAAGGTACTTTTCGTAACGTTTTGGTTTAGTGATTTTTATTTTTAGCCAAGTTTCCAACTAGCATTGTGATATAATCCACATGAATGTTGGGATAAAAATGTAATATATCATCCATGCATCCTGTTGATACCTTTAAAATGACTCTTAGAGAAGGCACCAACAGTAAAACAAAGGATATACTTGTGCTACACCATTAACCAGCATAAATGGAGAAAGAATTAATGAACACAAGGCTCCAGGAAAACTACCTGGCAAACCAGCATTCAACTTCTAAAATCAGCTCAATACTGGTGTTCATGAACTCATTATATTGAAACTATTTGCAATTTTCCACTTAACATGCAATTCCATTCTTCCATTTATCAGATTAAATACATTCTAGAACATGGACCAGAACAACAGTATTCTCAAGAGTACATAAAGCATTCCACTTATGCTCAGGAGAATACCCTATTTTTTCCTAAAAAGTCCCTTTCCCCTCAAGCTTATCAATTTGCCGCTGTTACCAGCATAAATAGGAAAGCAAATGCTGGACCTGTGTCAAGACAACATTTCTTTCAAAAGAGTCCTGCCAACACCACCTTCATTTTCTAATGAAATGAATTTAAATAATGAATTACCAGACTTAGCAAGGAAGCTTGGAAAATAAAGCTTTATGCTTCAAAATTTTTGATAATGATTCAACTTCTTGAATATTGAGTTGGTGCACCTCCCCAGTTCTTTTCTGACATTGCTACTGTAGTCTACCTCCTCAAGGCTGTTTGTGACAGCTTCTTTATCAAACACAGACAGACAAGATGTGACATGCCTTTACAGGGGCTTCAGAACTAAATTCTTCAATGCTAAGGAACAGCTGTATGCAAGCTATAAAAAAAAGGGTAAACACACACACGGGAATGAACTGAAGTAGAAGGAAACTGCCTAAAACAGCAACTGTTTCATGATCCATTGAGCAAGTTCATCATCACTGCCCCGGCTTTCTAGGATTTTTCCCCTGCACGCATCAGAACTTGCCTATGTAATTCTTCATCAGAGTCTCCACACATATCTCCTGAAAGCACTGCTTTACAGCTCTGTTATACTGAAGTAATTACATGGTCACCATGCCCATCTGCTTAATCCTTTACTGCCTGGAGCACCTGCTAGCACAGTTGTGTTTTTCCATTACAGCCACCTCTTCAGTGCTGGAACTACCAAGCACTTCTGACCTGATTTGCCTGTTGACTGTGGTTTTGCTTCAATCCACCACCCTTTGTCTTGATGGATGCCACAATGAGAAATTTTAAAACATTGCTGCAAAATGATAAAGATGAAAAAGACTGGTTAACAGTCCAGTAATACCACTCAAGTCAGACAACTTCTAATTACTTCTAGCTTAAATCTACAACCTGTCTTTCACAAAGTGCCTATGCCAAAACACAGATATCTCTATTTATAGACCCATACCAAGAGGCAAATAATTAAAATTGAACAAATCAAACACTGTGCTTAATTCTGCCGGTAATTCAATGCACTCTTATTTTTCACATAGTATATAGGTTTGCAATGTCACACACTGTGCACAAAGATGCATGAAGAAAAAAGTAGAAACAGTCATGCAACATAACCAGTGGCTCTGGCTTTTGTAGCCTTACCAGCATTTTGTTGGCTTAGTAAATGTTGGAGGAGGAGAAACAACACACACTGGAATGAGCCACAACTATTTGCAAGAGGCCACCTCTGCTTCTGGGAGCTTCACAAGCAGGTCAGGCACATGAATGAACACCATCACTGTGTTCCACAGTGCATATTCCACTTCTTCATTCATCTTGTATTAATTCCACAGAAGATATATATGAAATAATGAAGACAACTGACATCTTAACATGAACAACAGTAGCTTATTGCTACTGAAGTGAGGAGTATACAACAGCAGGATCAATAATCTTCTCATTAGGAAAAGGCCCCACAGCTAACACAGTCACCTGAAGTCCTCACAGGTCCCATTTTCATCTCCAAATTAAGACAGTATGGCATTTAAGTTGGACAAACCTGCTACTTACTTTTCACAAATAAAGAGTGGGAAACGTGAGAGTGGCAAAATCCCAGGGTCACCTACAACCCATGTTAACACAATGCACTTTGAGCCCAAGATGTGTGATGTGGAAAAAGAAGGGAAGAAAACATAGGTCTGCGTTTTTATATAATTTCCAATGATGTTACTGTTACACAGCAGTTCTAGTACTGCAGGTTTCAAGGGTGAATACACTTAGCTTAAGCAAGTGTAATAATAAAATTTTAAAAAATTCCTGCCTTTAAAAAAAAAGGCAGGAAAGTATTGAATAAACATCAAAAGGCTGTGCTCTGGCTATACCTATACAGTACAGTAGGTCATAAGCATTTCCTAATCATAAAACAGCAAAGCAGTTCCAGGAAAATATACTGCAGGTAACTGTCATGATCTGCGCTTTTAGAGAAAGAGCTATAGAGACTGCCTGCCACTTGCCATCAAGAGCATGTCAAATGACATGCTCCTTAATACATGAATGCCATTATCCTGGTTTGGTACAGAAATGGACCTTGAGGAGAGGCTATTTTTAATTAAGTTGTAAAGTTATTACAGCTCACTGAACTGAAAGGATGTTTAAAAATTCATGCCAGCTTGTCTAGAAGGGGGTGATCAAGTACTTGTTTTGTACAATTCCTTCTTGATGTTACTTGAAAAGGATGAGATTGGAGATCTCACCTAGATATTAGTGATGAGACCCTGTGGCAGAACAATCTCAACATTTAGTCACAGAAAAAGCATTAACTAAGGACATGCAAGAGTTTCATCTCGCTATCACATAACTGAAGGTTTTATTCTTCCCTACAATATCAGTCTATATCCAGACTTCTCAAGTTTCTTTGTACTTTTGTTCACAACTGGATTCAGCAGCTTGCACAGACAAAGCAAGCTTCTTCATATCACTCACACATTTTATTAGCATAGGTGGATGTTTGCTAGCCCCACCACTATCTTGTTGGTCACTCAAATGCATCAAAATTACTCACAGGATTAAATCCTGAGCAATAAGCTTCTCCTGTGAGAAGTGGGAATCAGAAAGGGAGAGAAAATACTTTGCCACTAATTTTATTAGGCCAAAACATTAACTGAAGTTAGTCATCAAACAGGTGAGGCTGGACCACAGTGAGTTACCTTGTCCAACCTCCCTGCTCTGGTAGCTTCATCCTAAAGCACTGCTGCACAGGATTGCATCCAGATGGCTCTTGAGAATATCTGTGAGGGAGACTCCATAACTGCTCTGAACAGCTTGTTCCAGTGTGCAGTCACATGGTCAATGAAGAAGTATTTACTCGGTTGGAACTTGTGCATTGATTTCTGCCCACTGCATCTCATACTATTGCTTTGCACCACAATCTGGTTCTGATCTCTTGACTCCCACCCTCCGGGTACTCATTGATGGGGTTCCGCCTCAGCTGTCTCTTCTTGAGGCTGAAGAGGCCTGGCTCCCTCAGCCTTTCCCCATACGAGAGATTCTCCAATCCCTACATAATTTTTGTCACTCTCCTCTGGACCCGCTCCAGGAGCTCCATGTCTCTCTTGTGCTGAGATGCCGCGAATTGGACACAGCATTCCAGGTGAAGCTGCAACAGAGCTGAGTAGAGGGGAGGATCATCTGCCTCAACCTACTGGCAATACTCTTCATAATACAACCCACGATACCATTGGCCTTCTTGGCCAACAGGGCACTGCTGGCTCATGGAGAGCTTGTTGTCCACCAAGACCCCCAGCTCCTTCTCCACAGAGCTGCTTCCCAGCAGGTCACTCCCAGCCTGTGCTCATGCCTGGGGTTGTTCTTCCCCAGGTTCAGGATCCTGCATTTGCCTTTGCTGAATTTCAGAAGGCTCCCCTCTGCCCATTGCTCCAGGCTGTTGAGGTCCTTCTGAAGGGCTGCACTGCCCTCTGGGGTATCAGCCACTCATCCCAGCTTTGTGTTGTCAGTGAAATTGCTGAGGAGGCCTCTGCCCCTTCATTCAAGTCATTGATGGATAAATTGAACAAGACAGGGCCCACTATTGGACCATGGGAGACACAACTAGGAACAGGCCTCTAGCTAGGGCCTGTGCCACTGGTTACAATCCTCTGTGATAACACTACAAAGGCTAGTTACTAGCAGTCCCACATGAACAGTTTTAGATTGACTTAACTCCTCCAATTGAAGGAGAAAAATTTCTTGTTCATCTTAATATGCATTTTAAGAATGTACCATGACTATGTAAGACAGCCATCATTTTGGGTTTGATCTGCACAGATAGCCCATACTGCTACATGGCAAAAATGGTCATGAGGCAGAACGCCCTAGAAGTAGTGCAAGTCAAGATTGTCAACACCAAGCTGTATGGTGTGGCTGACACATAGGGATGGACAGAACACTGTAACAGGCTGCCCACAGAGCTGACAGATGCCCCATTCCTGAAAATATTCAAGGTCAGATTAGATGGGACTCAGAGCAAACTGAAGATGCTCCTCCTCTTTGCAGGGGAGTTAAGACCACGAGACCTTTAAAGGTCCCTTTGAACCCAAACTGTTCTATGATCCTTATTTTTCAGTCCCTTTAGAGGCCACTCACATTACTTCACTCAAAGGCAGACAAGAACATGTATGTATGAAGGTGAAGTTGAAGAACAACTTTATGTTCAGTCATGTTTTCCAATCCTCCATACTCTTCAAGTAGTTACCTGGTATTCATAACCACTGTAATTTATTCCACAGAAGGCATAAGTTGCTTAAACACATTCCATTCTGTCCTACCTCCAAGGTGTAAGAGAATTGCCCATATCATATTTCAAGTAAAATAAATTTGAAGCACAGTGGAGTACACACAGAAAAGGGCCAGTTAGCTATTATTAAAATACGTGAGCCAGAAGCAATACCTCAGCTATTTATAACCCTTACCCTCTCTGCTATCACTTCCTTTCCATGGTCAGTAGTCCCTTCCTAATCCTCCTGAGATCATCCACAGAACAATGGACAGCAAATAAGGTACTTACTGAATGTCATGATCAATTGGCCACATATTGTTAATTGGAAAAGATGCATGCCTTTCACACATTGCCAGCTCATAATAGTGCACAGAAGTATGTGGCAGAAGCATTACTGCCAAAAGTAGTTTCAGACAAAGGTATTACAGTTTTTAGTTGCCACACAGAAGTCCCTCTTGTGTAAAAGCTCATACATGTACCTTCCTTTGCCTTCCCTCTTTAAGGTACCATTTAACTATATAATGCCACAGTCACTTCCAGAAACCAGAAGCTAGAAATGCATAAGTTACATGTGGATAAACAGGGATATTAAAGTCTAACACACCATTAAATATATCAGACTGATAGTGCTCCATGAACAGGCTTACTTCAATCTTTATAGCCATTTTCCATCTCCTGACTCATTAGTCACATCTTCCCATTTTTCATCACCTTTTAAGCCACATTTCCTCTTCTACTCTACCAAAACACAACCTAACAAGCAAAGAAAGATATCACCCACATCAAGGCACCCTGATACAACCTTCTCTGGAAAGTCTAAACAAGGCCAAAACTCAGAAATGCTCTTCCAGAGGTGTGCCCAAAACACCCTTTGCCATCTGAACCAATATTCAAATATTCACATTAAAAAAACCCACAAACACAAAAAAAACCCAACAGAAACACCCCCCAAGAACAACAACAACAAAAAAAACTCCTGAACAAAACAAATAAGATAAAAAAACCCAAACCAAATAAAAGACAGAAAACCTCACATTTAAACTGTTCTATAAGCAACAACT
Source organism: Lonchura striata (assembly GCF_050655825.1). NCBI lineage: Eukaryota > Metazoa > Chordata > Aves > Passeriformes > Estrildidae > Lonchura > Lonchura striata. The sequence continues at coordinate 36,260,842 of NC_140740.1, forward strand.
TTCAACATCTTCCGTTTGACACAGATTGGGCTACTGTTGGCCAGTAGCTTGCTCGTTATATCTCACCTCTTGTTCAGAGAGGTCATCACTAACATCATCATACTAATCATTCCAGTTGTCAAAGGACTGCCATTTGGCCCAGAACTGTCTAAGGATTTTCAGAAAAGCCTTCTGACACCCACTGCTTTCAAGTGGATCATGCAAAGGTACATACTTTTAGGTCCCACAGGACTCTTGAGACTACTTTAAAATTGAAATACGTGTGCCTCTAGGTTGATCCCCACCAGGAAAACAAATTTGGACAGATCACTGTTCTTTTAATAAGCCAACTTGCAAAGAGGAAAAGACAACTAAATTATTTTCTCTCAAAAGAACAGCATCATATGACCCCCTAAGAATTAGTAAACATTTAGGTGTATGATTGATGAAGAAGTTTGTTGAAAAAGTCTGATTGATGATATCGTCTAAGTGTAAAGTAGACTCGTAAGGGTAGCATATAGTAGCTAGTAACATTATTTGTCTAATTACTATCCCAAATACTTGAAGACTGAAGGACTGGAAGACTGTCAAAGCAGTGTTACAACTGTTAAAACTGTGCAAGTGACTGTATTTCACCTAGAAATGTATTCATAAGAACAGGCAGTAGTTTCATAATGTGCTGTTTTTTCTGGCTCAACCACAGATGAGCTTGCTTTTTTGGGTTTTTTTTTTTGCTTTTTTTTAAGACCCAAACTCTGCCATGCCTCAGTTCTCTGTCCAGTAAATGCATTTTATTTTGTCAACAAAAGTGGTAGACAGATGTGTCATTTGGGTCACTTGGAGCTTCAGATCATCTCCAGTCTTGCGCCCCACCTGCAACAAGATGAGCCATATGGTGAGATTGCTCAGCCCTTTATACTGTATGGGCTGAAAACTCTCCAAGGAGGCAAACAGCACCGTCCATCTCTGTGGACACCAGGCCCAGCAGTTCTCATGGAAAGAAAAGCATTCACTCACTCCCTGTCTCTATGGCCTAACTCATCTCACTGCCTGCCAGGGCTCAGGGCTTTCTGCCCCTAGCCCTGCTGGCATCACTGCCAGGTCTGCTGAGTTTTCAAACAGCATTAAAAGTTACATGGAGTCAAGCATTCCTAAAATAAAAAGATAAGGGGGCTGATTAGCATTACAAATTCATAAATTTGGGTAATAAGCGAAACTTCAGCACCACTCAAACTATTCATATTGCATTCAGATATGAAAGGTACCTTCATCTCTTTGCTACATCCACAACACTTCTCATGTTTCATGGAACTGTGGTTCTTCCTCCCATTTATTAATCCTGCTGTACAATTTCCATGTTTTCCTAAGGAGAATTAACTAACTCTTCAGTCCATACACATCGAACACAGCAAACATGTACCACTCACATTCAAGTATTCAAAGCTGCCCAGACAGTACCATGCTGTTACTGAGTGTACCATTTCACATCCTTTTGTGTAGGTCAATGTGAAATTTTGCCTGCATGTACTGCGTTTGATAGCAGTTTACTCAGTTATCCTAATTTGGATTGAACATGTGGATAACCACATGTCTATAGCTCTTCCTAATATCCTGACAAGCAGAATTTTTCCAACATGCACACACAAAAACAACACAGCCATCTTAGGTCAAGCAAGTCACAAAAAGATATATAAATGAAATTTTAAAAGGGCAAGTTAACCCCATTTGTAAAACAGGGGGACAGCTACAATTAGATGGTAATTAATTTTCAGTATTTTAATAATTTAGCAAGTAGTACTAGCAGCCACAAAAATTAGGTCTCTGAGCTTGGATACACTTTCAGAACACACAAAGATTACTCAAGATTGATATGCAAAAGTATAAACTAAATGTGATACTTCACACTTAAGTTAAAAAAAACCAAACTTCTCCTGCAAAAACTATCAACTTATTTTCTGTTCTCATGCATTGCTTCAAGCAGGAAACCTGATGCATGCAATCATTCTGTACAATTAACTCCAAAGACAGGCAATTTAACTTAGCACTTCTTCAGGAACATTGACATTTGTCATCTTGTAACACCTAAAAATGTTCAAAACAAGTAATCCTTACTCCACCTGGTTTCACACACACAGTATTTGTAAAGATCAAGAAAACTGTATCCACAAAAGAAAAACACGCTATTTTCGCCACAGGACAAGTTTGCAGTACCTATTCCTTTTGTAATAGCTTGTTCTATACTTCTAACACTACCAAACTCGCACAGAAAATTGCTGTAGATTCACAGAATGGTCTGGGTTGGAAGCAATCTTCAAATCATCTAGTTCCAACACCTCTGTCATCAGCAGCACTATCTTCCCCTAGATTAGGCTGCTCAAAGTTTTTAATGTGTCATCTGTCTTATACCATTTAACATAGAAACAGTCACCGTCTCAAACATTTGAGCTGCACAAGAAATCTTCTACATAAAAAAGAAAACCTACGGCCCAGTTATAATTTCAGCAGAGAAGAGATTCTTGATCACCAGAGGTATGTCCAAAAAAAAAAAAAGACAATGATCTCCACCATGATGGCTAGTTTTATATTGTTCAGCTGCAGTGGTTCAGAGGAATTTCACTACAAGAACCCCTTTTCTTATAAAAATAGCCTTTAGCAAAAGACAAGCATGACTCCACTTAAGTTTCTTTCCATTTGCTCAACTGTTACAGAAAAAAAAATCACCTACTCAGTCGGTTAATGAGGCTGTAATTCCCATCTTGCCTATCAACAGCTCAACCATGGATGCAGTCCAAGGCAAGTGTTATTGCTATGCCAAGTTTTACAATTTAGCTATCTGAATGCAAAAGCAGCTTCTAGTCTTCTTCACTTTATGCAGTTCACTTTGTCAGCACCATCCCTTCAGAATGGATGCTCTGGCCAGATTAGCAACAGCAGTTCTAGGTCAGGACCTCGATTTGGGCTTGTAGCTCAAGGTAGAAGCACATAAAAATTAAAAAGTCAGAGTAATTAATACACTAATTTCTTCTCTACTGCATGCATGCAGTACATGCATAGTCTGTTACAAGCAGCATATGGTGTTTTAGAATTATGACTTTAGTTGTCCCACTTTTGGAAATAAAGGCAGCTTCTAATGCTTATTTGGGTGGAAATGAACCACACTAGGATGTCTGATGAAATTTCTACACGTATTACTAGAGGTAAAAATAAAACCCTTAATTACAATTATAGCAGGTACTAGGATTTTAAGATTTAAAAGCCTTTCTTAAGTCAACTGTGATATGGAACCAGTTCACCTCCAGTTATGCTTGCTGGATCAGGGCTGGAGATGAACAGCAGACACAGAAAATTTAAATAAATCCCAAGATCTTGCCCTGCCTTTACAATGGGCTGGGTTGATGCAAAAGAAATTTAATGTTAATAAAAATAAAATAATAAAATAAAATAAAAACAGATATTAAAAACAGAGGTCACAGGATTAATTTTCCAGCATTTCAAGAGGACAAACAAAATGAATGGCAATGGAACAAAGACTTCTTTACAAAATAAAATGGAAACAAAGTAGGTATCCTACCATTCCTGCAATATATTGCCCATTTCAGTGCAATGGCTACGCACGCATATGGTCAAAGCAACTATAGAAACTGAAACATTCCATTAAGTCTTCTCCTCTGCCAAGACAGATGGCCACAATATCGGCTCTCCTGCATCCATCTTCCTTTCTCTATGAGAGAGAAACACTCTTTACTAGAACAGAGATATAAGGGACCACCTTCTTCTCCTCTTCCTCCTCCTCACCACTTTTGCATACACTTCTCACAAGGTCACCTGAAGCAGTGGTGTAAGGAGCCTTAACTACTTCTACAGGTAAACAAGAACATTTTTGCCCCACCGGTTCCATGAACTATCAAAAACTATTGCAACCTTTCTCCAAAATAATGCTACTCAAGTCCAGGCATCGCTGCTCCTGCAGCATGCAAGGGGTAATACCATAACTTCAAGAATACATTCAGAAAATAAGTTAATCAAGTAAGTACAAATAAGATTTGGAGAAGTTCTCCACTTTAGTACTGAAACTAGAAATCACATGCCACAAACACAAAGCTAGATGAAGCAAGCGTATAAAGCCAAGTTTGAAGAGTGGGCAGATAAAACCTTGCCCTTTTTCTGGTGTTTAGATATTTAATTAATACATTTTGATATCCACCACACCAAGTCTAACCCAGGGAACCATTTCTTGAAGGCACTTTATAGTTACATTATTAACATAAGACACTACTATGACACACATCCTCAGCCAATTTAATTTACATTAAGGTATTTTAACAGCAATCTTTCCATAAGAAAGAAAAAACACAGAAACAGCCTCTTGGACACCAAGGCTGTTTGGACTGTCCAAATCCCAGTACATGGAGAGACAAGTCTAAGCTCAGAACTCTCAGAAAGAGATTTTCCCCTACAAAAAATCAGGTACTATGAATGTGAATGTTTGGAATGTATCTACTACTTAACTAAATAGACTCATCCAGAGCATCTGAAAGCAAATGCAGCCAGCACAGACCTACAGAAAGGCTGCTCAATGTACCAGTGAATATTCCAGGACAGCCTGAGTACTCCTTCCTACCTCTGTGTAGACTGCCTGACAATATATTTGAATGTTAAAACTGTTCCCTCTTTTGCCAGTGCTTAGGTAATAAGTATTCACAAGTCTGCATATGCATGATTTACAGTATTTACCGCAATTCAGTTACATTCTATTGTATAATGCTTTCTTTCCACCTCTACTTCACACTCGAAGAAGTAAAGTGTCTTTCATCCTTAACAGGATCCGTTTTCTCACCACCTCAGTTTTTTCAAGCTTCTGCATCATGTGGGCAGCAACAGTGGTTTTACATGTTTTTCTGCTAACTGCAGTAAATCAAGCTACTCATTCTTGCAAATCTTACAGCTTCATCTAGAATCTCTGCAATTTCTGATGAGCAGCTGGACTATTTGAGCCATCAGCAATATCATGACTGTGTGAAATGAAGAATCAGTATCACCAATGTTCTATGCGAAGTTCAAGACTACCTAAAATTATTCTCATTCTGATCCTTGGCTGGCATGCTCACTGTTAGCACATTTAAGCATCTCTCACTCCCACTTTCATCAACAAGTCAAAGCATTTTTCAAACCCTCATTACATTGGGGCTTACTATGACTACCAAAACAAATCCCTGTTGCTTAAGTACAGGAGTACAGGAGGCTCAGACAGAATAGAAAACAGTGTGACACTAGTTTAATCTCCATCTGGAAAACTTCAGCTTGTTCCAAATTCACAATTTTCAAACATATGAAAGTAAGATCTTCCCATTACAATTTTCCACATTATGTAATTACTGCTCTTAAAACTCCACATATTTTACCAGCCAAGTTGAATTTAGACTGTGAGCTACTTCAAAAACTTAACATGACATTAGAGTTTTTAATAAGTTTCTGAAAGAGCATACTTCAGATTTCTGCTGTGAGCTGTTTCTCTTATCCTTGATTTTAAAGCTGAAAAACTGCAGTCCATATAAAAACACTGACTACTAAAGCCAAGTGTTTCACTGAGGTCACAATTCGAAGACGTACTTACTGTAGAGCTGTAGGTCAGAAAGTGTATGTGAAACACATCTCTTTTTCCAAATACAGTGAAGACCAACAACTAGCAATTAGGTCTCTTACCACAGATTCTATAAGATTTAGCATTGCATTATGTTGTTCTGTAAGCATTAGATGCAAGGAGACCCTACAAATAAAAAACAATTCTTACTGAGCAAAATCAGCTTGCTCAGTATTGGCAGTTTGTCTGAGCTTCCGTAGGAACGATTCAAGAAGCCTACTCATGTTATTTAGCCACCAGAGACTCAGTATGACTTTCAGAATGGATTAGGTAACAAAACATCTTGATCCAGTCCACCAGCTGTAGTAGCTAAAACTTACAAATTGTCTTACGACAGCTTCTCCAGAACTAATCCTTCTGAGAGTGTCAAATTAGGTAGATTTTGCACAGGCAAGATCAAAAAAACATGTAGCAGATTCCTTCAGAAACAGAACTAGAGATGTCAAATTCCAAAACACCATTAGCTAATCCTGCTGGACAGTGTCATGATTTTTCAATTGATTTAGGGGTTGTCAGAAAAAAGAAATCTGTGCACTAAAGTAACATTCTCACACTTTTCAAATGCACACACTAGCATCTATTAGAAAAGCATTTCAGCAGAAGTGAAGATGGCATTAAAGCAATATTGAAATGTATATTCATCACAAACTGAGTTTACCCATTAGCTCACCATTTGCTGTATTGCTTTGAAGAACATCACTGACCATAAATATAATCAAAAGCCATTATGTTGTAAGACAAAGAGTTTTACCTACAAAAGCAGCATTTCTGCATTGCTGTTACAAGACAGGAGCTTGTGCTTGCATCCTTGTATTGTTTTTAGGTGTAAAGTCTATATTTGCAGGGACATTGACTTGTTTTACAATGCACAAGAAAGCTGAACACGAGTTTGTATGTCATCTATTTCCTACCTGGCCCCCAACTAAAGCATGCTTAGCTTTGTCTGTCAAAACTTCTTAGTATTACAATTACTTTCATAGAATTCAGCTTGAGTCGTCACTGTAGTTCGCATACTGTCATCTTGAAACACGGGACATACTCTGCAAGGTTTTCTGTCTTGTCTTTTATTTTTTTAACCAAGATCGCCTGAGTCCTAAATATGCTAGTTCACAATTTTTGGAAATGCAGCGGGTAAATCTTTCCCTCCCATTTAAAAAACAGCAATTAAGAGGAATCCAGGAAAAAGAATAAAAATCAATGTCACATTAATATGCTAAAGTCACAATAAATTTACTTGCAGAAGTATTCCACTAACATGATTACCCTAATAACAGGAAGATATGTATGCAAATGTGAGCATATTTAATACATATCCACTGCAAAGACTGAGTCAATTAAAAATCTCTGCTGCATATGGAAAAGATCAACTACTCCACCAGAATAAAACGACATAAAATAAAGACATCTATTGCTGAAGCAGAAATATCAGTGTGGGTACAATCAGAATACATTTGAAAGGGGCATTGAAGATGTGCTTGGTCAGATTTGAATACATCTGATAAAATTCCTCAGTAGTTTCAAGGTCATTAGTATGTGTCTGTAGTTACAAATGCTCAATAATATATCATGGAAAAAAAATCAACTATGTTCCTCTCCAGTTAAGTGATATTCTGTTGTACACTGTGTATATAGAATTGCCAATTTTGTATTTGCAAACAAAATTATTTATGCATAATCACTAGAAACGAGGTTCATAGTCCAGTGCTAGAGCTATCATCCCTACTACAACATTTCTGAAAGGTCAGAGGAAAGAGATAAGAAAATCTAAATTTAACATCAGGATTCAGAATTCATGGAACTGAAAAAGGAAAACTGAAGCTAAAACTAATACCACTGTCCTTCTCAACCAAATGTCCCCACATAGTGGAACACTTTCTAGGCCCCCCAAGTTTAATATAAAATTTACCATCAAAGCAAAGACAAAGTCAAATGGCAAGTTTTTCAGCGCAAAAAAAAAAATCGAGAACTTTTCAAGCAAATAAACACATTCTGAAATACTCAATTCACTGGGCGCTACAACTTTATCCAGAATCACTTTTAAGAACACAAGACACTGATGTCCCAAGTACCTACTAAGCTTTATTAACCAAGGCTGTCTTCAAAACTTCAAAAATACGGCTAACACCTTTTAGTCTCAGAGACTTCAATTGAATAAACTACCATCAAAGACTATTTTATAAACACAAATCCTCTTGTGCGTTTTGTATGGTTTCTGGATTTTTTTTCCCCAATAACTATCAGTTTACCAATTCTCACAAGTAACACCGGAATTTAAGCGGACGCTACCGAGGGAGCAACGAGCTTAAAGGGTATCGAGCTACCTGGCTCCTTCACGAATTCTCATCATCAGCGTTATGCAATTGAAGCAAAATCAACTCACTCTCCACGCACTCAAGGCAAGAATGGGATTTTTTTTTTTTTTTCCGGGGCAGGGCAACCTGAAAAGGCAGGCAATACAGTAATGCTGCGTGCAAAATGCAGAGACCACGGGTGACGACCCCTCAGCCCGACCAAGCTCGGACGCGCCACGCCGGTGTGACATTTGGCTCCTCAGCGCGACGTAACCTCCGAAAAAAACCAAAGCATTTGAGCCACGCACCCTCCCACATCCCCCCCACTCCCGGCGCCCCGCTCCAACGCGGGAACTCCCCAGCCCAGCAGGGCCCACCCGCAGGGCGGGACCCTCCCCACCGCCTCTCTCCCTGTGCGCGGAGGGCCGGCACCAGGCAGGCCCGGGTGCTCCGCCGGAGCCGCCGCACTTTTTCCATCGGAGGGAGCGCTGCCGCCGGCCAAGTAGCCCCGCCGGCCCCACCCGCGGGCGCGGCTCGACTCCCTTGCGCCCCGCAGGTGCGGCGGCCAGTCCTGCAGCCTCTCCGCAGCCAGCCACAAGCCCGGGCCGTGCACCCGCGGCCCTCTGCTGCCCCACGGCTCTGCCGAGCCGGAGGGCACGCTCAGAAGGCGGCAGATGCACTACGGTGGACATAAGCGCTCCGATTAGAGCAAAGGCAGACGCGAACAAGGCGGAAAGTAGGGTGCAGCTTGCGGAGAGAATGGGAATGACGTTGGAGTGGTAGGGCCACGCTAGGGAAATAGGTGGGATGAAAGTCATTCAGACAGATGCTACTGATTAAACAAAGGGTTTACTAAACAATGTTTTGTCCGGGGGACAAGTGTTTAAGCGCCCAATTATTACCACACTAAAAGGGGGAAGGGGGGTGGGGGGCGGAACAAAGGAAACAGTCAGAAAAGCCCGAAGGTTAAATCAAAAAACAGTTAAACTCATCTAGTACGGGACAGGGCGAAGGCGATGAAGTAACCGTTCGCAGAAAAACAAACAAACAAACAAAAAAACACTGTCCGCAACTGTCAAGAAGCCCCTTTTAATCTAACACCACCAGTATATCAGTATCTTGGTGTTTGGAACCCTGACCGCAACAAGCCGGTACTGGCGGAAAGCCACCAGTCACTTACAGAAGTAGGCGACGGTGAAGGTCTCCGCACACGCTTTGATTTACCTTTACCCTTGGCTCGAGGGTACCCTGGCCATGCGCTGGCGGCCCCTAGCCGAGGCCGCCCTGCCTTCCCGCCGTGCTCCCCGCGTGGGCTACAGCCCCGCTCCAGCTCTCCTCCACTCCTCCTCCAGGGCGAGACCGGAGTTCCGGCGCGCCCCTGCCAAGACCGTAAGCCCCGTCTCCGTTCCCAGCCCCTAGATCCGCCCTTCTTTCAGCAGCCCGGGACCGGCAGTCCGTCTGCTCGCTAGCTTGCAGGAGCGGCGAATTTCGCGCAGTCCGGGTACCGCTGCTGCCATCCGAGGCTGGGAGCAGAGTAGGAGAAAGGTGTCTGCTACTCGAGGGAGCGGCGCAGCGCCCCGCAGCCGCCTCACCTGATGCTTCTGACGCTCCCACCACCCTACCGTCCCGCACTCGCCCTGCTGCCAACAAACGGGACTTGGTCGATGACGGGCAGATAAAGGGCCGCACAGCCCGCCCCCGCAGCCACCGCCTGAGTGACACTGCCGGCGGCCACTCAAGAAGCCTGCACCCACAGGGCCGCGCCCCCGGGCAATGCGAGCACTTAGCAGAGCCAAGGTCGGGCGGGCCCTACTCCGTGACTGCTGCTGAGCACCTTGGGCGGCGGGGAGAGCCTGGCAATGGAGCCTGCTGATCAGGATAGGGCCTTCCCCATCCCCAGCAGGGTCAGAGGCAAGATATCCACAGTCCTTGACCATCTCCCTAAGGCTTCCTGACTGGTTGTCTTTCCCTGTAAAGTGTCGAGCCCCGGAGGTTCCACGGTGCCTCCTCTCCGGAAACGCCTCGGCGGGGCGAACGAGTCCCCAGGCCGCCCGCCCGGAGAAGCGCAGCGGCAGCGAGCGCTCCGTGACAGCGCTCTGAAAGCGCCGTCCCTTTTCCTGGAGGCGCCCGACAGCAAGGGGACCTCTCTTCATCCCCCGCAAGGTTCGGCTGCCGAGCACCGCGGCTGCGCTCCTGCGGGTCAAAGGGCTGTCATTGCAGGAGGGGAGAGGTCCCGTCCCCGCGGGAGTGCATGTTCCCCGCCTTCTCAGCGCTCCAACGACTAATCAAAATACACCGCCTCACTACCGGTTCTTGAAAATTACTTGATGTTTAGCTATCCATTTGCCTCGCTCACACAGATATCACATTAGTTATTTTCGTATGTGAAATAGATGGGTATGGTGTAGCGTGCTGGCAGCAGCATAAATGAAACAACAATGGCAGTGCTCAGGACCGGTCTTTGCCAGTAGCACAATCTGCAGCGCCAGCGTCTACCATCGCCGCCTTTTCCTCCTGCCCAGACCTCCCACCGCCGCGAAGACGGGGGACGCGCCCGAGGACGGGACTCTCCATGCGCCCCTTTGCCCGGAGCTACCCTGAGATCCCTGCCATGGCTGCCGGACGGAAACTTTCCCCGAGTACACCGGCGACCGGTGTCCACGTCCCGCGTCGCCCCGGTAGGACCACGGACAGAGATCGGGGCCGCCCCGCCCACGGCTGCCCCTGCACCGCCGCACAGTGCCCCAAAACCCGGAACAAAGGGACTCGTCCCCTCCCGCGGCGGGTTATTCATCCCCAAGAAAATACAAGGGTCTACCCGCCCGACGGTAATAGACTTCTCTCCGGAAAAGCTCAGCGGCTCTCCTCAGCTCACCGCCCGCCCTCCACACCCGATGACAATACTGCCGCGCGCCTTTGTGCGCCGCGCCACGCAGTCGCCTCCCAGCCCCGCAGGAAGCAAAAAAAAAAAAAAAAAACGCCGTGCGGCTAAATGCAGTTAGGCGCGGAGCGCCTTATCCCGGCTAATCTGAAAATGCAAATTTATCTCCTCAAAGTGATACCGTCTCCCTTCAACAGCGCGGTGCGGATCCTTCCCCTCGGAAACTTCCCACAAGGAAATGTATCCGGAGCTGGACGGGCGCGGTCACGCTGGGAACTTAGCGGCTGGGCCAGCCCAGGTAGGGATGCGCACGCCGCTCTCTGTGGGCGAGGTGCAGTCCCCCAGTTTTAGCGGCTGCCCTCCCCACGGTGCAAACACTTTCAGCAACTCAGCTCAGCGGGCATGCTGCCATAGCCACGAACAGCCTCACTTGGTGCCGTCGGCACCAACGGTATCAATACAGAGCAAACAGACCATCAGCATAATTCTACAAGGCATAATTCTACAAGGCATGCACCTCTGGAATGGGTCGCGTGGACCCTATCGCACACGTACAATAATAGAAAGATTCAAGCCATAACTTACCTTCCACTCCTCGGCTAAAAAAAAAAAATCCCAAAAAACAAAACAAAAACAAACAAAAAAACCACAAAAAACAAAACCAAAAAAACAACCCCAAAAAATCCCCAAAAGTGACAATGCAGCTCTCCCGATCACGAGTAAGAGGCAGAAAGAGGCAGAAGGATAGACCTCTCAAGAAAATAGACAAGAGCTATATTGCTGACAGTTACAAAAGGAAGCAAATAAAAACCAAAACAAAACAAAATTAAAAAATCCTTTCCCTCCCCCACCCCCAACAGTCCGACACTAGAGGAGAAAAATCAAAAATTAAAAAAAAATGGAAAATTAAAACATTAAAACGGGAGAACTCAAAAGGGGGAGAGCGACAGTACGACCCGCCTTTCGCAACCCAATGGAACAAAACGAGGGGAGGGAGAAATGAAGGAACAAAGAAAAGAAGGATGGAAGAGCGATTTTAAAGACTCGCTCTCTCTGTCTCTGTCTCTCCCTTCCTCCCTGACGGTTACTTCCTAACGGCTCGCCACCCAAGCCAACTGCAGCATCGCGGAGTGTGCGGGGGGGGGGGGGGGGAGGGGGGAACGACGCCGTGCGGTGCCGCGCCGCGCCGTGCCGTGCCTCGCAGGGAGGTGGACTGCTCCGCAGATTTATAGCAGCCTCGCCACCCAGCTCCTCTCCGCCACCGCGCCGGGGTCCGTGCGTCTGCGTGCCGCGCCCGGAGGCGCGGCCGCAGGGACGCGGCGGAGGGCGTGTGTCCGTCCAGAAGCGGCCGCGTCCCGTCCCGCGTCCGTCCGTCCACGCCCGCCTCCAGCAAGGCAGCCGCTCCACGCCTACCCCGGCGCCACGCGCGGTAGCGACGCCACACCCCGGCGCAATGCAGGCCGCTGGCGCTGCTGCGCGCCCACATTGGCCCGGCCGCTACCCACTCGCCCCGCCCCCGATGAGGCGACGGTCTCCCATTGGCTGCGCGGGCCGCCACTCCGATAGAGTGCATGGCGCTGCGCTTTCGCATGCAGTGCGCCCTGTGGAGCACCCTCCGCCCGCGCGGGCGGGCCGGGCGCGGAGCTGCGGTAGCCCCGTGCCGCTCCCAGCGCGTCCCGCGAGGCACCGGGCGCTGCTCCGGTGGCGCGGCCGCTGCCACCTGCTCTGTCAGCCACGTGGGCACGGGGCGCTGCATGCCCACGGCATGCCCAGGGCGGCGCCACCATTCCTTCGCAAGAAGTGCTGCTGAGAAGGCGGCCTCTTTTTTGTTGTTGTTGTTGTTTGTTTTTGTATAATTTGTCTGTTTGTTTTTGTTCGGCTTTTTGGTTTTATTCCTTTCTTTTTTTATGCCCCACTCCACCCAGGTCTGCCCGCAGGTGTGCCGATCTTGTTATTACAGGCCAGGGACTGCTCGAGCCCTTCTGGGAGTGGGTATATTAACGAGTATTAAATAATAATATATTAATAATACCTCTAGCAAACATTCTGGACGGAAGGAAGGGAAGGAGATTTTATTCATGAGGTGGACAATTCCTGTCTTGCAGAGCAAACGTTTGCAAAGAAAAGAGGTGTTGTATGGAAGAAACAATCCTGCAGCAAATACCTGCATGTTATTCTGAAGCATGCCTTTTACTCTGCATACTGTTTGACCTTCACTGCACTTGATAATTTCTTTTCAGAATCAGAAGTGCTTCCTCTTCTGTAACACAAGTGTCTGTCATGTATTTCCAATAGCAAAGCACTTACACCCTGCAGAAAGCAAATGCTTATTTAGACTATTCTGGTATTTGCATGTAGCAAGCACAAAAATAGAGGCATGTGAATTCAAGAGAGATGTAGCATTTCAATTAGATTGTCCCTGTGTGTTTATAAATGATTAATACAAGGAATTGTGTATCGTCTCTTTCTTGTGATTTCCCTATCCAACTACTTTGACAAAAACAGAGTTATACAGAGATTGATTTTACATATTATATAATTAGTTCTATGCTTAATGCATCTGATGTTTTTCTAGAACACACAATCTGATCTCTAACAATGTATCACCAACGTTTTAAATCAGCAGCATTCTGAAAAGATTAATAACTCCCTGGTGGAACAAGTATCAAACTACTAGCTCCAGGAACTGAATAAGGAATGGGGTGGGCATGCCTACTTTCTCAAAGTTGTTTATACAAAGGTCCTACATGAAGTGATCTCTTTTCACAGACAGTTTGTGGATATATGTCTAAATTGTACTCTTAGTAGTGTAAGTATTCAGAAAGGTCTGCATTTTCTGAGCTTGTGTCTGAGGCTCAGGCTTGTTTAATTATGGTGAATTTTACCCTTTGATACAGCAAAACTGTTTCTGAAAGGCTGTTAATGATACCAAAATTAAGCTGCTCAAGTTCTTTATTTTATAGGAACATTTATCAACAAGTCTTATATATATTTATATATATATCTGAAATAAAGTACTGAAAGTATTGTTTGTTCTACCAAGTAGAAAACATCTATAAAAACTGTGCACAATGTTTCTGTCTGCAGAATTACTAGATTTAGTTATTTATTACTTTCTTGCTTCACATATTTAAGCAAAAAAAGTGTTCATTAGAACATCGTTAATGTATAAAAAGAGAGAAATGAAGGGAAAAAAATTTAGATGATTTCTTAAATAGTCTGATGCATTCACTCAAGACACCCAAACATGTCAGGCCCTTCCCTCCCCTGCCCCACCCCCCAATTTTAAAACTGTGTCAATACACATCTGGTTTTATAACTAAAGAAAATCTGTTTAAAGTGGATGCCAAAAGGCAAAATGTATGCCATTAGAAACATTAGGAGAAGAGTGTCCTCCCGAACTTTTAGGAAATTAAAGGACTCTGCTCTCAGCAGCTTCTCTGTCAGGTCTGATATTCACAACTCCTGATTCCATCTTCCCTCCAACACTCTCCACCCAAAACGAACACTCTTCCACTATAATTAGTGACCAGTTTTAAAATCCAAACTTTATGCATTTTCTTTCGAGGCTTAATATCTCTATCAATAATGTTCTCACATCTGTCATGTTTGTCAATACGCAGTGCTAAAGTGAAATTAGGCAGAAAATAGCTGTTTTAGCAAATTGCCTTGTCATTGGTCTTTCTAATCTCTGATGTGTATTCAGAGGCCCTTGATTCCGGCAATGTCGGAAGGAAAGCTAAATTTTTCTGTTCTCCCTGGAAAAACGCCTTCTTGTGAAGTTCCCCTTTGCTGAAGTAATATATCTGAAAATAAGTCTTTATGATTAGCAGTAGCTGGCTGTCTGGACATAGCCTTTAGCTAAAATGTATATGGGTTATTAAATAGGCGTTGGACATGGAAGGAGAGAAGAAGGAGGACAGAAGAGCACTGGTTGTTCAGGCATTGTTGATTCATCTGTCTGGAACTGAGTGGTCAGGGAATGGCAGTAAAAGCAGCAAATTGCGCTGGAAGAAAAATGTTTACCGGCTGGCACAGAGGGGGATTTAAAAAATTATAATTATTTTAAAATATTTTCTTAAATGAAAGTGAAAAAATAAGAAATAAAGCAACTGAAGAAGCACCTGCTGCCCACAGGAGGGGCTGGCACGGCAGCGAACCGCGTGGCTACAACCTCAGCACCACGGACAGCGGCGCAGCCCCGCCGCGTCTGCGGAAGAGTGCTCCCGGAGAAGGGGAATGTCCCCTCCCTACCCTCAGGAAAACACCTCGATACTGTACGTGATATCAGTGTGGGCTTGCCACTCTCTCTCGAGCACTCCGGACAAATGGCTCTTGACTCGAGATGTTCGGATGCCGTCATATGGATGGGTGTGTGTGTTGTGCCTGTGTGTTACTGAACCCCCGGGACTCTGCAGGTTGTTTTCCCAGGGGTAACTTATGTTTGTTCCCATTACTTTCACAAACAGTGACACGCAAGAGGGTTTCACACCAAGTCTTGAGACATATTTCCATACCTGCATGGCCTTCAGTATGGGTGTTGGATTGTTCTACCTACTTCTCTGAGCCTCTCTTTGGTCATAAGATACAGACATTGTACGAAACTGCAGTAGTATGAACACTGCAACTGATGCTACATAATTTTCTATTCTATTACAGAGCAATGTCTGAATTTTCATAAAAAATATTGTCAAAAGGAGTTTAGCATTTAGGTGGGAAAAGGAAAGGGGGGGGTGTTTCACTTTTTTTTTTCTTTTTTTTTTCCAAAAAGGTATCTCCACAAAAGGTAACCACACCTCAGATTTTCTACAGACAACTGTGAAACATTTGTCTGGGAAAAAAAGTAAAATCTGAAAGAAGTTGTCTATTTACCTAAACTATTATATATTTACTTGTTTTCTACTGTGACCAGGAAAGGCAGATTGCTGCTGCACCACGGCTGAGGTATTTTCTTTTATTGAGGTTTTTTATTTCCAGCAGTGTGAAATACACGTCTAATTGTAAAATAAGACGGTGTCACCTGCAAGTCAGTTGCTGCCATCAACCTCTCTTGTGCTTGGATCGAATTACAGTAAAACAGAGAAAGTGACAGCATCAGGGCACAGTGACAAAGCTGTGGTTTGCAAGAAAGAAGACCGAAGCCCATAGAGACACTGCAGTTACAGAAACAGCTGTCTTATCAGCACACTGCAGAGACAGAGATGGCTCAAGAGGTCCACAACAGATAATGACTAATAGCTTTGCAATGCGCCAAACTTCATGCTTGATAAGACAAGCCCAGTGTAAAGAGCAGCAGAGATCAAGTTTTATTCTATTTTATCTGTGCTGTAAATTGATAAATTGAAATTCAGGTGGCACAGCAGCCAGCATGTTGTTGATAATCCAGTGAAGTAAACTGTCATTTGGATCTTTTCAGCAAAGAGAAATAGGTTTCTCTTACTTGATAATATTTTAATAAAAATACCTTAAAAAATCCTCATCTCAAATCACTGTCCCAGCAGTACCTGAACTGGAGTGGGAGTACCTTGTCTGTTCTACTGTTATGACATATCTTTGAGTCCCAGAACAAACCATCCATTTGGCTGTCAAGTCCTTTACAAAGGACAAAACACTTTCACTTTGAAACTGCAGCAGCTTATTTTCAAATCCTTATTTCCTCTGCAGGAGAAGGAACTGCTCTGTAATTTTTAATACATACAGTCAAGCGCACAAAGCTCAGTTCTCTAACAGACAATACAAGCATGTCTTTGTGAGCACAGCTAAACAAAAATTAATGTCTGCTGTAAAAAGAATCTGTAATAATTCACTTGAAAAAATATGAGCCATAGTACACACACTAATATATTCTATAGGAGGAAAAAAACATCCTGTTTCAAACTGTGTTTTTAGTTTGATTAATGGCATCAGAATAAAATATTATAGCTCCACCATTTTCCAGCAGAAATACTTTAAACTGAGTTCAGCTTATCTTTGTTCTGTGGTTTTTTTTTTTTTTTTTTTTTGTTTTTTTTTTTTAAAGCTATGTAGGAAATGCAATTAAAAGGAATACAACTGGAGCATATAATCTAAGGTCACAGAGCACTATTTTCTAAGTGGTTTTAAATTTTTTACTAAGGGTTTGCTACATGCACTTAATTCCTTGTGATTGGTTCTTGAAGGGCCAGAGTAACTCTATAGGCCCGTAAACCATTAAGTTACTAAGTTTTAGTCACTAAGGCTACCTTTCCATCTTCTTGAAATAATAAATTAAGACAAGATTAACTATTTCTTAATGAAACACAAGGTACTTAAGCCAAGAGAAACCTAAACCTGAACAGAAACCTAGAGATTTACCACTCAGACTTGTTAAATGGAGGGCACAGAGGCAAGACTGCTTCTATCCTCTAATAATCTAACCACATGTACTTGGCCTTAGCCTGTCACTTAAACATATCTGATAGCAGGAGCTATCAGTTACAAGGACCCATAAGATGAGTCATTTATTTAATATATTAAGAAAATAAGCTTTCTCAAAGCCAAGAGGAAGGGCAGAATCAGGGGAAAAGGGAAGCATCTTTGGCACATGCACTTTTTTAGATACACCTTTTTGCTTGGCCCTGAATTCTGGTGGCTTTTCTAATGATGTGGCAGAGAACAAAACTAGAGTGTGATGTGAGAAAGCATAAGGCACATGTGGATAAGGTCAAACCTGTTCAGCAACTTAGGTCCACTGTGCAGTTTCAGCACACACAAATTACTGCCAAGTGGCTGTCCCTGAATCAGAACATCACTTGGTTTTTGAGATGCATTTCAGAGTTCACAAAAGGGCAGGTCATTTTGATGAAATTCACAAGCCAAAAAACATAACTATAACAATTTGCCCTTGTGCCTTCTAATTTGTGGGGAATACATAAACAGAGCCTGAGGTAATTGATACCTTTGCCAGGAAAACACCGTGTAAATGTGAGGTGAAATAACCTTGCATCAGAGATAATGAAAAGCAAGAATACAATCAATCAGTATTTTTAATGCTCCTTTTTATCCCAGAACAACAAGTTCTTTTTCAGTTCTCCAGTGAATCATCCCAAATACTGTCAATTCAGTTAGATTAGACTTCCACCATAACAATAAGTTTCTCCAAGAAAAAGATATATGATTATAAAGTAATTGTAATGAGCATATCCTCTCATGGTATTAAAGCTACAGGAATATTGACTTGAAAGATGGATTTGACTTTTTTCATAAGTCTGTGTCTGTTTTCATTTTCTGAGGTGGAAAGCAGGTCTTACTCAAATATAGCTTTTTAGTATGCCAGCATATTTCTGGCTGACAACACAGTGAAGCAATATAGTGGAAGCTGCTGCCATTATTTTACTGAAGTCCTTGTAAATTCCAAAGTGTTTGTATAATATGTAATTAGTTCATTTTCAGATAATCAGATAACATAGGTAGTAGATGGAATTTTTTTGACCTTGTAAAGCAAGTACTTAAATATATTCCATGTAATTTTAAGTATCAGCTTCAATTTTTTATTTTATTCAATTAAGAGAATATGACTCCAGCCAGCAATAATGATTCAGTAACAATACACATTATGTTCTGCACTAACATATAAGGGCAGGATTTCAGAAGTGTATGAAACTAGTTTATTTCCTTCCTTCTTCCTGCTCAAATGTGGGGAGTGAACAGCTGTCAGCACACATTTGAGAAGGGAATATAAAATGCTTTTTTCATAGCAATACATTAAAGGCAATTATCTATTTTCTATGTGTATTCCATGCTTGCCACGTAACTTTACATTCCTTTACATTTATACATTACATGTTATAATTTTTTCAAAAGATGTGGAATTAGAATTTGCTAATTATTTATTGCAATTACTAGATACAAAAATCAAGTCACACTTTCTAAAAGGACTTCCCTTATGTTACTTATATCATCAAGATATTTCTTTAAACTATCAAGCTTATAAGTGTCTAAATAACTAGTTTTTATTATTTTTTGTGGGAGGGGACTTGGGAAACTGTCCCCCCGAATTACCCTGGGAGGTGACAGGTGTGTAGTTCCCCGCCTCCCCTGTTATCAATCAGTATGTCTGTCATCCCTTGGTGCTAGAAAATTCTTTGTTCTTTATACCTCCATTGGTTCCTTCCCTGAAGCCGCTCCTTCCCCTTACCCTCATTGGTTATAACCCTGCCACTCGACCCTGACTCTGCCCCCGAAGCCTTCCTTCACTGAACGCTTCATGCCTGGACCCTCCCTCTCTTGTCCCAGTTATAATCCCGATTCCGCCCCCTGTTCGACGCTCTCAGAGCGAGCTCCCTCCCGGAGTGGTTGTTTTCCCTTCGCTCCCTGAATTGCTGTTCCTCAATAAACGCTCCTGGAAATAAAGCCGCCTGTGAGCCGTCCCGCCTTCATAGAGGAAGATTTCATTACGCTATCCGGCTTTCGAGGACTCGGCTCTCTGACAAGCAGAGTGGTCAGAGACCCAGAAGCCTCAACTGGCGCCCGAACAGACTGGCCCCTCTCAGGAGTCAGCCGCAGAGCGTCTCCTCGGCTGCCTCGGCTCTGTGATCCGGCTGCCCGAGGACGAAAAGCGCCGTTCGCCGCCAGTTCCACGAGCGGCTGCTCTTCGTTGAAGAAGATCGCCTACCTCGCGGGCTGCAGACACCTCGTACTGGTTCGACTTCGAGTTTGGGAGCAGACTCCGAACGGGACGAGATCTGCGGCGCTTCCTCTCCCCCTCAGAGGCTTTTTCGTTTTGACAGCGGTCTCTTTGTGGTGAGTTCCTGGTGCCCTGTCTGGCACCCGACCCTGTCTCTTTTCCTTTTCGTTTCTCGCTTTGTCTCTTTGGGGATTTCCTTTTTTCTGCAGTGAGAATGGGCAATCGCCTGTCTCCTGCCCGGCGGGATTTTTACCTCCACGTTAAATCCTCCCTTGTTTTGGGTAACATTTCTTTTAAAAAGAGGGACCTTAAGGCTTTTGTTAATCTTATTTTCGATAACTTCCCTGACACCTCCAGGGATGATTTTTCTTCTCTTATTTTCTGGGGAAATATTGGGAAACTGTTATACGCATTACAAGTAAAGGGGAATTTTTCTGTGGGGCATTTTTTTCCACTTTTTCATTCTATTTACACTTTATTTAAACAAAAGGGTGAGAGTTGGGTCCCCGGTTCTCCTAACCCTCATCCCGCCCCCCCCACTCCTAACTCGGTTTCCCCTAAGGGTGGGTCGGGCAGCAGACCCTGCCATAACCAGGCACAGGGCTGCCACCGTCTCCCTGCTGCTCCCCGCCCCACTCTGTCCTCTCCTCGTCCTGGGACTGGCCATCCCAGTGCGACTCTTTCCTCTCCCCAAAGCCCTCAAACCCCTGTACCCAGTTTAAAACCATGTTATTCGATTCCTGATCTCTGTCACCACACCTCACAAAATGGCGCCGGCCACATGGCCGAGCAGCCCGCCACCGAGGGACAAAATGGCGCCTCCTCTCCACCTCCTCACTCCCTTCGGGCCCCTGCCAGTCCCCCTCAGGCTCCACCTCCGTCGAGTGCCGCCCCTGCGTCGGGTCCCGCCCCTACCACCGCGTCGATTGTTACGTCGTCGGGACCCGCCCCTCCAGCCCCCATGGCCACACCCCTGGGTGGGCCCCCGGTGGGAGGGACCGGCCTGCAGGAAAGCCACGCCCCTGTGGGAGGGAACCCCCTGCCGGAATGCCACACCCCGGTGGGTGAGCCTGGCCACGCCTCCCCTCATGCCTCTTCTGGTTCCCACGCCACCGGAACCGGAAGTCGGCCTGGCCGGAAGCAGGCCATCTTGGCCTGCCGGGCTTCATGCCACCGAAGCCCACCGGCCAAGGGGAAGGTCCGAGCCCTTGCCCGTCCTGCCTCGTCCTCCGATGAGGATGAGGACAGCGACAGCCCCCGGGCCACACCTAGGCCGGGAGGTGGGTGGGCCCGGATCAGGGCAGAGGCAATTAAAGATGGGGATTTGGAATTCGCAAGAGATCTGGGGCCGTTCGCAGCACCTGTGGTGAGGACCAGGGGGCAGCGGCCACACTGGGAGCAACTCCCATATGTGGAGATTAAAGAACTGAGGAAGGCTGCCAAAGACTATGGTCGAGACTCTCCTTTCTTTAAGAATGTATTGGACCTCACTTTCTCGGGCCATACATTGGTCCAGCATGACGTTAAATATATTGCCAAGTCCCTGCTCACTCCCACCGAGCTTTTATTGTGGGACATTCAATGGAGAAAGCTCCTCAAGCCTCTTCTGAAAAAACACAATTTAGCAGAGGCAATTGGAGAGGGAGAGGAAGCCATAGAAGCCCTGGCAGGGGAGGGGGAGTTCAGCCAGCCAGAGGACCAAATACTGTTACCCACGGAGGTCCTAGATGACATCAAGGAGGCTGGCCGAGCGGCACTGTTAAAAATCCCCGATGGGAAAACCCCGCTCCAGAACTTTTCAGCTATTACCCAGGGCCCAGAGGAATCTTTCATAAAATTCGTGGACCGGCTGAGGGAGGCCATCGACCGGCAGATAGACCATCCTGCAGCGAGGGAAGAGCTCCTGAGAAAGATGGCCATGACCAACGCGACAGCCGAGACAAAGAAGATATTAAGGACTTTACCTCAGGACCCCGAACCCACCATCGCACAGATGGTGGAGGCCTGCACGAAAGCCGCCTCCACCGAGACCACTGTCGCCCTTGCAGTAAGTAAGGGGATTGGGGAAGCGATGTTGACGATGAACACCATCCGGTGCTTCGGGTGTGGCCAGATGGGCCACATACAAGCCAACTGCCCCTACTGGCCCCCGGAGCAACCACACTACTCGTACACACCCTCCCCAAGACCAATACCCAGGAACCCGATGCCCTACCATCAGCAGGCGGGAAACGGATCGCGGAGCGCGGGGAGGGGCCGCGCAAGGACAACAAGTGGCCCCTCACAGCGCCCAGGCCTCCCCACCATCCGGGAGGACCGGTGGCCCAGCGGACAGTTCCGGAGGGTTGGCGGAGCCACGACGACGGGCTCCGCCTCTTCCGTAGAATCCGCAACTTAGATTCAGACACTCACCGGGTCCTCAAAAGCTCCATCACTGTGACTCTCCAGGATGAGGACCTGGTGAGAGTTCCCGCTGGGTTCCTGGAACCCCCTTACCGTAATTGTGAGGTAACAGTGTTAATACTCGGAGATTGCAGGCTCACACCAGACCGTGTTACCGTCGTTCCTGAAGTGGTGTGTTTTCAGCCGGGGTCCGAGGTCACCGTCTCGGTCGTCTGCCATCAACCACCTTGCACCATCACCAAGGGGCTCCCCTTCGCTGCCATGTACCTCCTCGACGTGGCCGACCTCACCGATCCACCAGCACAGGACTATTTCGCTGGACATGACTCCGGGGAAGACAATTTTGTCTTCCTCACACAAAATGTTTGCAAATCCAGACCAATGATTGAGACTGTTTTATCGCTTCAGGGAAAGTCCATCAAACTGGACCTGATGGCAGACACCGGGGCAGACGTCACCATCATACCCCGGTCAAAGTGGCCCCGCGACTGGGAGTTGGTGCCTCCTTGTGGCACAATCTCCGGAGTGGGAGGAGCTGTCAACTCCATGCGCAGCAAACACCTGGTAAGTGTGGAGGGCCCTGAGGGACAGGTTGCCACCATTCAGCCTTTTGTTGTTTCATCTAACATCATGTTATTAGGCAGGGACGTTTTGTCCCAATGGGGTGCCCGCCTCGATATCCCTAGCCCTGCATGGGATTTTTAGTATGGGCCACTGCAGAGCGCACCTCCCCACCGCTGAATTGGAAGACCGATGTTCCAGTGTGGGTGGACCAGTGGCCCCTTGTGGAGGAGAAATTAAAAGCGCTCCATGAATTAGTAGAGGAGCAGGTTCGCCTGGGGCATTTAATACCCTCCACCAGCCCCTGGAACACTCCTGTCTTTGTTATTAAAAAACCTGGCAAAGACAAATGGCGCCTGCTCCAAGACCTGCGCAGGGTCAATGAGGTAATCGAGGACATGGGCCCCCTGCAGCCTGGCCTTCCCTCACCCTCCATGCTTCCCCGGGATTGGCAGCTCGCAGTCATTGACATCAAGGACTGTTTTTTCAACATCCCATTGTATCCCGGAGATGCCCCCAGATTCGCGTTCTCCGTCCCTTCAATCAATAGGGCGGAGCCTTATAAGAGGTACCAATGGGCCACTTTGCCCCAGGGAATGAAAAATTCTCCGGTGCTCTGCCAAACTTTTGTGGCCCAGGTGCTTTCGCCGATCAGAAAGCTGTTCCCTGAAGCGATCATCCTGCATTATATGGATGATGTCTTGATCTGCGCTGAAACACAAGCTTATCTGCAGATCACACTTTCCAAAACTGTTAAAGCCATTAAAGCTGCAGGGTTTGAAATTGCTGAAGAAAAGATCCAGCTGTCAGCGCCATGGAAGTATTTGGGCTTTCACATTACGGGAAGGACTGTCGCACCCCAATCTGTCACCGTCAAAGACGACCCACGGACCCTGCGGGATCTCCAGCAGATCTGCGGTACCATCACGTGGATCCGACCTCTCCTGGGACTCACCACGGAGGAGCTGGCGCCGCTCTTCAACCTGCTACGAGGAGATGGCGACCTAGCTTCCCCTCGCGAGCTAACACCTGCCGCCAAAGGAGCCCTGGAGAGAGTCGCTGAGGCCATACGATCCCGTCAGGCCCACTGTGTGGATCGGCTCCTTCCCGTCACCCTTGCCATACTGGGTAAGTGCCCAAACTTCCATGGTCTGCTTTTTCAATGGGACGCTGGGCGGAAGGACCCACTCCTTATCATTGAGTGGCTGTTTCTCCCGCACCAGCCAGCGAAAACTATTTCAACTCCTGCAGAGTTAATAGCTAGGATAATAATAAAGGCCAGACAACGCCTCCAGACCCTCGCAGGGTGTGACCCGGCGTGCATTTACTTACCTCTTAATTTGGAACAATTGGAATCCCTGCTTCAGACAAACGAAAGTTTGCAAATTGCTTTAGACAGTTACCCTGGACAGATTTCCATTCATTACCCTAAACATAAAATATTCAAAGACACGTTATATTTGGCCCCAAAGTCATTCAAAAATAAAACACCTATTAAAGGTGCTCTCACGGTGTTCACCGATGGGTCGGGAAAATCCCACAAATCGGTGATCACTTGGAAGGACCCGGAGAGTCAGAAGTGGGAGTCTGACATCCAACTGGTTGAGGGTTCCCCCCAGATCGCAGAACTTGCTGCGGTCGTGAGAGCATTCAAAAAATTTCAGCAACCTTTCAATCTGGTAACAGATTCGGCTTATGTTGCCGGGGTAGCAGAACGGGCAGAACACGCCCTGCTCAAAGAAGTTCAAAACAAACAGTTATTCGATTTGCTCACGGAATTAATCTGGCTGATCTCCCACCGAGAGCAACTCTATTATATTATGCACGTCCGGGCTCACACAGACCTGCCAGGAGCTATTGCAGAGGGGAACCGGATGGCCGACCTCCTTGCAATGACATCTCATTACTCTGCACCTGCACTTTCATTAACCTTACCAGATATCTTTGCACAGGCAAGGCTCAGCCATGCGTTTTTCCATCAAAATGCACCTGCCCTTGCCCGACAATTTAAAATATCAAAAGAACAAGCCAAAGCCATACTAGCCACATGCCCAAGCTGTCAGTCCTTCGCCCTTCCACCGCTGCCAACGGGGATAAACCCCCGAGGGTTGGCAGCATTGGAGCTGTGGCAAACAGACATCACTCACTATAATCCTTTTGGCCGCCTGAAATACCTGCATGTGTCCATAGACACATTTTCTGGGGCCGTGTTCGCGTCACTCCACACTGGTGAGAAAACAAAAGATATCATCAAACATCTATTCATGGCATTTGCCACATTAGGAGTCCCAAAAGCCATCAAAACGGACAATGGGCCTGGATTCACCTCGACAAGATTCGCACAATTTCTACAACAATGGGGAATTGCCCATTCCACCGGCATTCCCCATAACCCCACAGGACAGGCAATAGTGGAACGCTCCCACAAAGAGTTAAAAAGGCTGCTAGAACAACAACACGATTCGGCTCTGGCCATGACACCAGTTGAAAGATTATGCAAGGCACTTTATGTTCTTAATTTCTTAAATTGTTCTGACCGGGAGCCGAATCCCCCTGCACTCAGACACTTTTGCAATAACACCAGGGCAGTTTTGAAAGAGCGTCCGCCAGTCCTCATCAGAGACCCAGAATCAAAAATCATCTCAGGGCCGTACCCTCTGATAACGTGGGGGAGAGGGTACGCTTGTGTTTCCACAGCCCAGGGTCCCAAATGGATTCCTGGAAAATACGTCAAACCGTACCTGGAGAGCACTACCACGGACCCCCCAGCGAAGAGCAACCCAGCGACCCCATCACAATCACCACCAGATAATGCAGTGGCGTGGCGACGGAGAAAAAAGAAGAGGACCGGAAGACCACCCAACATCGTCTCCCGGGTCCTCATCACAAGGACATACCTACCTCTGCAAGACTTAACAACTTCCGCCACCCCATCCCCTCCTGTGCCGTTCCCTCTACCCTCATACCTAACCCGTCATCCCTTTACCCCTCCGTCCTGAAATTTATTTGTATTTTAACCCAAAAGGGGGAGCTGGGGGAGGGGAGGGAACCAAATGTATGTTGGTAATATTGTTTTGTTTAATTTTAGTACTAGGATGGCTGCCAGAACATCATTCACCCAAAAGAAACAACAGAAGATGTCCCACTGCGCCCAGCTGGTTGCAGCCACGCTTTCCATCCTCCTGTGGCTGCATGTAGCAGATGGCTGGGTGGTACCACAGCCGAAAGAAAACGTCTGGATCACGCTGGCAAAGTCCTTGCAGCAGGATAACCTATGTCTGGCCATGGGCAACGTGGACAATCCCCTGTCCACTTGCCTGGTAGGGGTCCCCTTGGTAGCTGATGATTGGCCGGTATCCAATTCCGACCTGCTCCGAACCACGGGTAGGAGGCCTAACCCGGTCGATACTTGGGATGAGTGGACCAAAATTTTGCCCAACAGCAAAGAGGAACCCCAAGAATTGGACTTACTGGGGTCCTCCACAGCTAGATATTGTGTCAAATTCTATTATAGGAGGCCAAGTCAAAATTGGCACGGAATTGACTTGGCCAAAGACACATACCGGAAAGATGTAACACCTATCAGTAAAAAATATAACAGCCAAACCTGGTGCAATTATACTAGCCAGGTGATTTCGGTTTCATCCACTCATCCCAAGACATTGCCCAGGGGGATGTTTCTTATCTGTGGGGACAGAGTATGGTCGGGAATTCCATCTCGGCTCCAGGGAGGCCCATGCAGCCTTGGCAAGCTTGCTACCCTCACTCCAAACAGAACTCAAATTCTAGATTGGAAAAAAGAAAGACAATTGGCACGCACCAAAAGATCATATGCTCAATTCGACGAAAATTGTGACTCCGAAATTTACGATTGGGGAAAAACAAAGAGGGTCGCTGTATCCATCTTTTTACCATGGTATGCAGCAGCTAAGGCCCTCGGTGAGCTTTCTCACCTGGAGTGTTGGATAAGTAAGCATGCCAACGCCTCGTCTGCCGCCCTCTCCGATCTTCTGGCAGACCAGCAAACCACCAGGCAAGCCACATTACAAAACAGAGCGGCTATTGATTTCCTGCTGCTCGCCCATGGCCACAGCTGCGAGGACTTCGAAGGATTGTGTTGCTTCAATTTAACATCACGGAGCACTTCCATCCAAGCCAACATCCAGCGGATCCGGACCGAAGTACAGGACATCAAAACGGAAACTTCGGCTGTGGACCCCGTCCACAAACTATTGATGCAGTGGGGCATTCCCGGGTGGGCAGCCTCCATTTTAAAAGGACTCTTTTGGATTTTCATAATTATCCTTCTCATTTCAGTTGCCTTAACCATCTTCAAAAAGACGCTTACCAAGACTTTGGCAAATATTTATTTAATTAACAAGAACGGGGGAGATGTGGGAGGGGACTTGGGAAACTGTCCCCCCGAATTACCCTGGGAGGTGACAGGTGTGTAGTTCCCCGCCTCCCCTGTTATCAATCAGTATGTCTGTCATCCCTTGGTGCTAGAAAATTCTTTGTTCTTTATACCTCCATTGGTTCCTTCCCTGAAGCCGCTCCTTCCCCTTACCCTCATTGGTTATAACCCTGCCACTCGACCCTGACTCTGCCCCCGAAGCCTTCCTTCACTGAACGCTTCATGCCTGGACCCTCCCTCTCTTGTCCCAGTTATAATCCCGATTCCGCCCCCTGTTCGACGCTCTCAGAGCGAGCTCCCTCCCGGAGTGGTTGTTTTCCCTTCGCTCCCTGAATTGCTGTTCCTCAATAAACGCTCCTGGAAATAAAGCCGCCTGTGAGCCGTCCCGCCTTCATAGAGGAAGATTTCATTACGCTATCCGGCTTTCGAGGACTCGGCTCTCTGACAAGCAGAGTGGTCAGAGACCCAGAAGCCTCAATTTTTTATGTCAGAGTTACTCACTTGTGGATTACACAATGGTATTTCACTGGTGCTGGCCTAGTTTTCTTGTCTTTAAGCCTCTTTTGGAGGTTTTGTTTCTTCTGTTATACAATTCAGTTTTTCCATCAGAAGTACTATGCATAGCTCATAGCTCACTACTTTGATTCTGCTGGAGATGAGCCATCAGCAAGTCCAAATCATAAATGATCATATAATTTTTAATATCTAAAAGGTTATTCAAACTAATAGTAACGTACTGCAGTGTTGTATGACTTAGTGGAACAAATATGTCACAAAACTACAGCAAATTATTCTGATGTTGTCATAGACATTCACTCTCCTGAAAGTTCTTCTCTGCGTTTGGTCATTAGGTAATAAATATATGCCCTGCAGAACAGGTATAAAGGTGCTATTTTTTTTTTTTTTTGTTATTATTTTAGCAGAGATTCAGGAAAAAGACAGAATAATTTCAGCTTCTTAGTTCAAAAGAAGCCCCCAAAATAGCAAAATACTGAAACATATGTGATTAAGAATTAGGATTAAATTTTCATGGTCTTATAATGGTTCCTAATGATGGCAACTTGTTTGAAACAGTATTTTCATCAGTGTGATTTCCACAGTCTTTCCCTTATAATGTTATTTTCTTCATTCCTTACAGGAAATGGAAGATACATTGTGAGGCTTAAAGCAGATTTAAGTAATGTGATATTTAACACAAAACTGTCATGGGTGAAGAAGTTGTAAAGTTTCTCTTTTGTTACTCAGATTTGCTTTGCAAACTTAAGATTTGTCTGTCTCCTTCAACTCACCTTTAATCACATGGAACTTAACTTACTTTCTGTTTTGGGTTTGTTTTTGTTCTTTGATTGTGTTTTGTTATTGTTGATTTTTTTTCTTTTAAAGTGGCGACAGGGAGAAAAAAGGAACTGAATATGACAGGATGACTGGATATTGCTTTTTGATTATGGAAACCTACTGCTCTTCCAAAAGATATGAGATCAACAATTCCAATGTACATTAAAGACGATGTATGCAACAAATGCATGCTCAAATAGGCTAATATATTTTTGGATTTTTTTGTATTTTCACTGGGTGTTTGAAGTCCTAAAAGCCTACTATGCAGTAACTATGCAAATGAGCATTGTGGGCCATGCAGATAGACTGTGTAATATGATGTCCAGTCACTTATTCTGCAGTCTTTCCTGCTTGGAATAACTGCATTTTCCATGGAAGACTGAGATAAAGGATCAACTATTTATTGCTTGTATCTGTGTAGAATCACCATAGACTCTATATATTATGTGTTAAGATATATAGTGTATACCTATCTTAAGAAAATCAATATTTAATTGCATACTTTGATGAAGATGGTTTACAAAGGCTAGTAAGTCATATGCATTAAAAAGTTTCTTATTAGAGCCTGTTCTACAGCACCACCACCTATTTTGCCATAAACTGGTACTAAGTTGTACAATGCTGTACCACCCAGTGCCTGGAACGTGTGGGCAGAAAACAAGCAACAGTAGTGTGAGAGAAAATGGAGGTATGAAAATATAAGAAAAGGAGTCAAGAAAGTATTTTAGGCTAGTTATTTGAATTGAGAAAGAATGTCTCTTTAATACACAAGAAAAGAAGAAACAGAGACATATGGGCATATATGGACATATAAGGAGACACATAGCAAATTAAAAAAAAAGAACCATCACCCCATTTAAGCTTGGGAGAGGAGGCAGGGAAGCACCAAATCAATTCAGAACATATCCTTTTCACTCTCCAAAACCAGTATTTTCTCCTAGAAGTTAATGCTTCCACAGGGATGCTCTTCTTGCATCTCCACAGCACATTAAGAATAATTGAACAGCTGCTGTTTGGAGACATCACCTCTAACATCTCTGTTCAGTCTTTCCTCATTCTTGATAAGATTGACACAAGGAGAAACAAGGTTATTAAAAATTACAGAATTGGGTTTAGTCTTTATATAATTGTTGCTTCTCCCAGCTCTGATTGTAAATTGCTGATTCAGCCATAGCCCATATTGTCTTGATAAGTCAAATGCTTTTGGACAAAAAGAAAAGTTAACTACAGAATCTTATGCTTTATTTTTCTTTAAAAACCAAGTTACAGCTCCAGAAGATGTTTGTATAGACTAAATGAGTGGATAGAATGTGTTCTTCCTTGACTTTAGTTTTGATGCTGTTGTGGAAAATAGCTTCATTTTCCTGCATAAATGCGCTGCTGCAGCCTCTAGAATCCTCCTGCCAGAGCATGAGGAAGGGAGGAAAACAGCTCAGTTTGAACAACTTATCCTTAAATAATGGAAATGCAGACAAATGTAGATGCAGTATTGAACCTTTCGGGGGAGTAAGTAATGTTTTCATTTGAAAGCAGTTTTCAAAAGGAAATGCATCTCTCCTGTCACTCAGTCATTGTTTGAATATGTACGTCTGTAAAACCCGGTCCAGGTCTGTATATAACAGAGGCACAATGATCCTTCCAGAGCCGATGTCACTGTTGTGGCTCCTGAATTAGATGGGAATCTTGATCTGGTTCTAAGACATTCTAACTGGAGATGAAACTGGCCCCAGAACTGCTGGCCATACTGAATACAGCTGCTTGGAATCAAAAGGGAAAGCTCTGTTCCCGGCAGTCTGTCAACCAGGCTCTGGGATTGTACCCTCTGCCTTTTTTTCCTCCCCTCCAGTCTCTAGGTCAAGCAATTTTTCTCTCATTTTACACTGCTATAGCCAAAACTCTGTAACATTCTGGATAAGCTGGAAAGGCATGGGTTGACAGAAGTTTTGCTTCTATAATTGATAAAAAAGACTTCCTGACAATTGTCTGAGTTTAACCTCTGTTCTCATATAGGTTTTTAAACTTAAGAAATAAAAACCCAAATTATGCCTTTTGTGAATTTTTCCTGGTCATCTCTTTTGCATAAATGTGACCTGTAGGAGATCAGAATTGTGAAAGATTCTTGTTTTCTTTGATGAAAAATCCATGTTTTAAGACAGTTGCTTCAGTCTGCCTTTGAAGAAGAAACTGATGATGGAACTGTTTTTGTATCAGTTCCCTTGAGTGGTAAACTGTGATTTATGCAGAGACGTTGTCACTGATTGCCTGCATAAACAAAGCAGAGGATTAATGGTAATACATTTGGTCAGACTACTTCCTGTAAACTGCAAGAATCAAACTTCAGAGAGCAGGTAGGAAAAATCCAAGCAACACTACTTACATTTATAAGATAGGGAAAACATCAGAAGATAACTGCAAAAATATAAGTATGTGAGGTTTTTTAACCAATTATGTGAAGTAAAGAATGGCCTACATGTTTCTACATCTTGAAAAGCCTCTGAGTCTTTTCATCCCTGTTTATGCCAACGCTCATGAACTACAGATATTGCAGCTCTTGTTGAAATTCACAAGAGTTTTTCTCCAGCATTGATCTTCACTGCTGAACTTCTTAAACTGTGTTCTTAAACTGGGATTAAAATTTATTTCTGAAACAAATTCTACAGAAGCCTTCTAGTCTAGCCCAGCTCATTCCAAACATCACTGGGGGTGACAGATACAAATAGTGAACATACGATCAAAGCTGGTATCATTTGCCTATTTATTATCTTCTTTACTCTCTGTGTCAGTGCCCGCTCCAACCTCCTTTCTTCCTCTCCCATGTTCCTGCTTGCTCTAACTTCTCACTTCTTGCAGAGCAGACAGACAAGAAAATACCTTGCAAAATCGCTGTCATTCTATGTTTTGTCCTCCAGAAATTGTTCCAGGCCCAGCAGAGCTCACAGCAACTTCTGCTGTCTCTGGACTCCAGCATTGTATTTCAAGCTGACATGAAGTGTCTGGTCTTCTAGTTGGCACCCTTATTACAGTACTGGCTACATCTTACTGTTTGAAAAGCCTTCTGCTTTAACACCTCCTGTTACCTCAGTAAAATGATATTTGAATAACTGAACTGGCTTCAGTGAACTGCAGTTGCCATTCTTCTGCTTCTTAGTGAGAATAAATGGAGATAATTATGAAGTGGATGAGCAGGTTTAATGAAAGCTGGTTTCTTTTGGTATATTCCTGAAGCGGTAATCATCATCTGTTTGGCTTTTGAAGAGCAACAATTATAATCACTCAAAATCCCAAGGGGAACAAAAATAGAAATTAAATTAGCATATAAAATATACAGCTGGATTGGGTAAACCTATAAAAATCTGGGCAAATCATTCTAATTTGAAAGCTATTCAAAATCACAAACAAAGTGAGTACAAAAGTATCTCACATGTTTCTTCCTTTCTTTCCCTTTCTGAAGTAGTTACATAACAACAACATGTTTCCTAAAACATGAAATGAAAACCCATTGCCAAGGAAGAGAGTTAGTAAAAAAAAGTTAAAGGTGCATTTTAAAAATAATAGATAAACTTCAGCATTATAAGAGCATTTTAGCAATATTTATCTCCCAAAGTTCTGATATAACTGTATTGCAAAGTCTTGTGCAATGACTTTCCAGAGCTGAAAAATAAAAATAAAGCTGAGTCAGCCAGTTAAACATCTCAGCTTCATCAGACAACTGAACAATGATAATACTTAAAAGAAATTAACAACAAATGAGGAAAAAAAATTGCAAAAATTTACAGTATCTGTGAAGCTTTCAGTGATCATTCTGTACGGTCATTTTTATAGTTAACAGAAATTCAGCAATGAGAAGAAAACTATTTTCCTAATGCTCCAATGTCCACATTTTGAACAGTTATCTAGTAATATTATCTTCTGGAAATAAATCTTAATTTCAGTAAACTATTAACTCAAAGATGGAATTGCTTTTTTAATACTACTTAATATTTATTACTTTTAGTAGTTTTGACTTGAAATACTATAGCTAGTTATTCTCAGTCAAAATTAAATATGACAATATGCAGCTGTAGGAATGAGATTAAAAAAAAAAAGAAACAAAACAGCTGCTTCTAAAAATTTATTGTGGACAAGAATATGAAGAATTTGGATGGCTTACTATTTTTAATACTACCAGTACATGGAATATCTCCTAAAAAGACACTGTCTTGTAGACTCATATTCATTTAGTATGGTCTGATTTTCATGCCTCTAGTACAAAATACATTGCTTGCCCTTAGTTAGAAGATTCTACATGCTTAGAAATTTTGAAACCATAATCAAGCAGGTCTTGGAGGCACAACTGTTATTTTCACAAAATCTCTAAAATCATAACTAAAAAAAATTAAAGATTAAAAAATTAAAGGTACTGTTCTGTATACAAATAAAAATATTTAAAGATATCATGTGAAAGTCCTGATAAATTAATTTTTCTGCATTGCTCAGTCCTGTGATGATCATCTTGGAAAAATCTGTCCCCGTTTCCACTGCAATTTCCCATTCTTCCTTTCATCCCTACAATTTCAAATAATTTTATTGTTCTGTTACCCTCAAATAGGTATCTGTTCTTATATGTGCTACTGTGATTGAGTAGATTCCTTCAGACACTGAGCTTCCTGAATCTGTGTTAAAGCAAAAAATTACAGCACACGTACTCATCCTCTCTTTTGCTTTAAGGTAATACTAGGGAAGGCCTAGCAGGTATTTTTGACAGTCTTCCCAAGCCATCTGTTTCATATGCTGCATGTTTTGAACAACATAGTGTGCCATGGGATGTAAAAACTTATCACAGCATATTCACTTTAATGTGAAAACCAGTGGTCACTCACTTTTAAAGAAATCATAGCTGATGGTGGGACACGAGTCAGGGACCTTATATTGTTTCTGTCTCTCCCCTCCCATATTGGACTTCTAATTTTTTAAATTTAAATTTTTTACATATTCATATTAACACTTATAATAAAAAAAATATATAAACACTTATATTAACACAACAGTTATATTAAAACTATTTACATAATCTGGATTAAATATCTCAACCTGGTTTAATGAACACTTCATAACTAGAAAGACAAAGTGAATTTAATAAGCATTAAAATCTTATAGCTCAGAACCAAAACCTTGATTCAGTGGTAAATATTAGCTAAAAATAACATCCTGTACTGTCTCAATGACCACTCCTGCCACTATGTTTATAAATTATCACTTCTGCAGATTGTCTGAATGGTCAATAGGGTATTGGAACAAGAAAGTGTAAAATCATGCCTAGTGGGAATAACCAGCTTTACTTTAGACCATGTTGACCTCAGCAGCTATGACACATTGTAGAAAAAGTAGCCACTGAAGCAGCAAACACTTTATACACATTAAATTGTTCTCTTGGGGGAAAATAAAAGTGGTTGAAATGGTAATATTTGTAGATTTGTTCTTATGCTGAGGCCATATCTGGTGGTATCTCTTGGTACTGATAATGACATCAAGTATTTAGATTTTATACTTTTTAAAAAAAAAAACAGTTCTCAGAAATGTGTCATAGATAAAGCTGAGTATGAGGATTTCATTTCTAGAAGAGAAGTCAGTCCTAACTCTCTGACTAAACGTAAGCATTGAGTGAACGGCTGACAGGACTCCAAGACAAGCACAGCATCACAACACTCCTAATAACTACTTTCTGCCTACTCAGTAGAATGTCACCCTGGTGATGTTAACCCTGATTTTTATATCTACAATTCCTAATCCATACAGCTCTATTTCTGCTGAGCTAGACTAGGCTGACATTTTTGTCAACACAGCAGCAAACAACACCCAAGGCAAGTAATACAATTGTGAAGAGAACTTCCAAGAAAAACACAGCTCTCATGAATCCCACTCTCCACCACCTAAATGGTTTCATTTCAATACAGATTCTCCTTCACAGATACTTAAGTACATTTTCTTTTATTCCTAGGGGTTTCTGAATGCCTTACTTTTGAAGTGCTGACCATAATGTCATCAAAACATGAAAAATCAAGTCTCAACCACTGAGGTTTTTAAAAGCCTTGGTGGCTTAAAGCCCTTTAGTATAAATTCTAATGTGTTTTCCATTCTCATTATGCTTTAAGGTTTTAATTTCAAGGACCTGGCAAAATTAACAATCAGTTCTCTGTAGTAAATGAGGCATGTCTGTCTGCAAGTGTATACATCAATACCGTGTTATAAAAACAATGGAAGTACATTTAAAGAGAATCAAAGATATATGCATTTTATTCGGGATTTGGGTCAACAGCTTTCCTTATATGAATCACCAAACATTTAGGTTAGGAAGGTTAGGCTGTAATAATATTTGTCTAGAAAGACCCAGATATCTCCTAAACAAAGCAATGTGATTTCTTTTTAATTTTTTTTTTCTGCATGTGAAATCTTAGAATAGAGTTAAGCATGCAATTAACTAAGCTGAAAATATGTAAGGTGCTGCAGTGACTTCATGACTGAGGCTAAGATAAATTTTCAATGATTGTCACATCTCTAATTAATAGACATCTGCACTATTTGAAGATGGAAATCCCCACAACTGCAATCTTATTTTTCCATTACTTTCAATCTCTTCTGTAAAAATAGACAAAGCAATGCCATTCAGAAATTTGACTTCCAAAATTTCAAACTCTCTTCTGAGGAGAATCATTACTCAAAACTAGTGCTTGAATTAGCAAGTAGTTCAATATGAACTCAGACTTTGATTATATATAATCTGCAAACCATAAAATTTCAAAGTATTACTGATCAAGATTTCATGAAGTTTGTCGTGGTTTGACACGGAGACAGAATTTTTTCCGGAAGGAAGAGGTGAATTTAGATATTGACCAATTGAAAGTAGACACGCCTCTGAGAACACAGAGGGGTTGAAAGCAGAATTCCCAGGGGAACTCGCTCTCTTTGGTTCCGGTCAGCGTGCAGTGCAGACCTCCCCTGCCCAGCCACAAGCTGGGTGGGGGAGGGGAAGGCCCCATGGCCTGAAAGGTAGGCCCCAAGGGTGCTGGAAGGACTGGAACCGGGCTGGCCCCTGCAGATGGAAGGGTGGAAGAAATCTGGGATGTCTCCACTTCCCACCCCCCCCTACCCCCCCCCCGGTTTCTCTCCCGAGGGGGAGAGAGAAAGAGGCGGTGGCGATCCTGTCCTGCCAGCAATTCCACTGTGAGGAAGGAGAAGCAGGGGGAGCTGCAAGGTGCCCAGTGCGTGGGAGTTGCTGGATGTCCGGGCATCGAGCCATCCTGGGAGTTCGGACTTTTAACCCTTCCTTGAGAAATGAAAGCTTTGTGAATTTTCCTTTCCCCTCCTCGGTTTGAAAGAGAGGAAAGGGACACCTTGGACCCTGGGATGGGATGTTGGAAGGAGGAATTCTGGATGGGAGGGGGACAAGGAGTGGCTTTTGGCTGGACTTTTCTGTGTTAGCCACAACCTGAACCAAATCTTCTCCTTCAAGAGGGACTGTGTTTTGGGAGGATGCCAGTGAGTCAAGAGACCTGCTTCAGCTGGGAAAAAGACAAAAGTGGAGTGAACAGAGAAAAGGTTAGGGGGTTTGTGGTGGCGCCCCCTTGCCCTGGAAAGGAAAGAGAAGAGAAGAAGATCTCTGTTCTTGAGCCCTTGGCCCCAGGGGAAAATGGGGGGGACTGTGGTCCCAAACAATGAAAAACTGAACTGTTGTTTTCTCCCCTCTTGGCAGGGCATCCTTGAAAGGAAAAATCCTAAAGGCAGTCTGACCATCCATGCATTGTGGTGAGAGCACTGTGCATGGAAAGGAGAAGGGTCACCATGGCAAACTTTTTCTCCAGGTGGTGCCATGTGTGACATGGAAACACAGGATGTGGAGCTGTGTTTCTTGGGGGGTCTGTGGCACAGGAGAGACTCCGTTCCCTCGATGGACTGAGTGAGTATCGGTTGTTTGGAGGGTGGAAACCTGATTGGGGTCCAGATTGTGTCTCACTGTGGTTTGTTGGAGTTGGGTGGTGGGGGGAGGAATGTTTTGCAAGATTTTCATTTGGATCTTTGTGTGGGTTTTTTTTTCCCCTTCTTTAGTTTTCTCTTTTCTTTTGTAGTAGTAGTTTAATAAAGTTTTTTTCCTGTTATTAAGCTTGGGCCTGCTTTGCTCTATTCTAGATTCCACTTCACAGCATTCAAGGTAGGGATCACATTTTCATGGGGGCACTGGCATTGTGCCAGTGTCAAACCATGACAAGTTATAAAAATACTTTGGAAGAAAGGAAAGATCTTGTTTTCAATATCTTATTTTGTTAAGTTTCAAACATGAAACTATTAATTATTCTAACAGAATAAATATCAATGTCTTCTGTGCATTTTTTGGTACTTGGCATCTATCAGCTGACAGGGGCTTTCAGAAATTATAGGTGGCTTGAGAAGGAAATAATCCCAAAGAATTATTCAGAAAGTCCTGAGGAAGCAGAGGAGGATGACCAGGAAGATCTAGAAAATCACCTTTACTATAAATTTTCAAGAAATTCTTTCCTATTTGATGCAATTCTGGTACTTTTCCTGTTGCCTTTCAATTTTAACTCTCATTTTTCACACTAAGGCTGGACTTTGAAGTTAGGAAGTGTGATATCAGAAGAATTTAAACTCATTTCCTATTTGTCTGCTCTAAGGTGTGTACATATGCTTCCCACCCCACACTTAGTAATCACTCATAGGAAGTCTCTTGTGTACATTTTGCTCACAGTCACTGCTCTGATTTTCAGTTACACTTTCATCAGACCATCCACCCACATATTCTTCAGGAAGGTAGCATACACAATATGTTTGCACAAGCATGAAGACTTTTTTCCCTAGGTATTTCTAATTATTGAGGAAAATAAAGTCTTTCCTCTACAATCATCTACTCAATCAAACACATTATCACTGCTAAGCAAGATAATTCTATCAAATACTACATCCACAAGTGTTCCAGTTTTCTTGACTACAAGTCTTTTTCAGCAGTTTTGATTGAATTTTATTTACAACATTCTTAGATTTCTTTGATTATTTTTCTTGTTTGTTTGTTTGGTGGTAGTTTGGAGATTTCTTTTTTACATCCAGGGTCACTAATGCATAACCTGTGATATGTCCATAACAAAATGCAGGTGAGGGTAAATAAAGGTACTCCTTATGCCGCTGCACTGTGGCCAAATGGGTGAGCTCTCGGCAGAGAGCACTGAAGGGTGTCTGCTGCCACTGTGCTTCAGAGCATCTCTGTGAGAGGTGATATAAAAACAGACTAAACCACAGGGCACAGGTAAACCTATCTACTCTCTGCTATTAACTTTATGACATTTGTGGAGTATATGTACCAGAAAAGTGAGTTCCCTTCTAGTTATTTGAATTTCCTGAGAAATTCAGCATCCTTTCCTACCCATGCTCACCACTTTTCTCCTTCTTAGTGCTTAAAATGACAAAAATAAAAGGTGATCCATTAATGAAGGCATGAAAGTTATAAACATTTTCAGCACTTAAATTCTGTGGCATTGGTATAAAAGGAGAATATTACTACATGTGGGGAAGAAACAGCCTTTATGATAGGAAGAAAAGAAATGCAAGTTTCTGGTTACATAAATATATGTACAGTTTACCACCTGCAGCCTCTTAGAAGGGTTCAGCTGTAGCCAGCGCAGGACAAACTGTGCAGAAGTTACTAATCCTACTGAATATACTCATATATTTTACAGATTACAGACATTTTCAGAGGAAGAAAAGTATTTTTGCATAGAAACACTGCAAACTAATTCTGTAATAAATCAATGTTTACATAGATTTTTTTTGTGGAAAATATCCATCTGAATGTTACTGCCTTTGGATAGACAACATTAAAATATAAAATAAGCCAAAACCTTGTTTAATAAATATGAATGATTATAGGAAAAATCAACACTGACTATAGCTACAGCTATGAACTCTGTAGTTTGAAGTCTTCTCAGCCAGGGCAGACTTCATTTTTTCTCTCTTTCTTCTATGCTGTTAAGACTCACTTTAGAATACGTCACTTTAGGATAGAGGTAAATTCTGCTCCTTCCAGCTGCCGCGCTCCCGCCCCAAATCCCTGATCTCAGCCCCGGCTAGCTCTCGTCCTGGGGCGAGGGCGGGCGATTGAGGCAACCTCCGCCGCTCCCAGCTGGGGTTTGGAGAGTGCCTTTGTGGGTTCCGGGCAGCGCTAGCAAGCCTCGCGGTGGTAAATGAAGAGCGGATCTTGCTGGGGGCTAAGTCGGAGTTTATTGTAGCCCAACGGGGCCAAATATCCTAGAACGGTGCCAGCCAACAGGAACCCAGACAGGGTTCTGACACCAGCTTATAAACTGTGAGGGAGGGGTAACCGACGACTGATGGGGATAGGGATAGGGAGTGGCTCCGGGATGGGGTGATACAACGTGGTCCAATGGGGCAAGGATATGGGGGGAGCCCCAGGTCCTCGCCCAATCACCCGGTGCCCTGAGTAGAAGCTTCTGGATGGATGGGAAGGGACACCGAGTGACAGACAAGGCACCAGGGAGGGGTAAAATGCCTCTTTCAGGGTGATGGATAGATACTGGAAAGGCGGGAAGGGAGGACAAGGCGGGAAAACTGGGGATAAACCAAGTTGTACATGGGGGTACAAAGGAATAAACCAATACATAATACAGGGATAATAAAACATACAAATAACGCAACTCCACACAACAACAGTCAATAGCATCATCAGAAAAATGATTAGATTTAAAACTGCTGAAAATTATCTGTATTGCTTTAAGTAATGGTGAAGTTAAGTAATACTTACTGCTACCTCCCATATTCTATTATTTTGATATCCACAGAATGAGGTCGGTGCAAGTTAACTATTCCTGTCTACCAGGTGATGTAAATTCTCACGTATTGCTAAATGTTGCAATGAGCAAAGTTACCTACAGTAATCATGAAGCGAGGAAATTTGCTATTTCTTTAGATAGCTCAAGCAGCTCTAAGCATCCATTCCTTAAGGAAATTAGATCAATTTGAGAGATTAAATAAGTAAATAAAAAATAAGCTCTCTCACTGCACTGCCCCGCTTCTTTTCTGAGTGCTCCCCAGGAGGGAGCTCCTCCAGGAGGGAGGTGGGGTTCTCTGCGCCACACAACCCCGCCTCAGCGCGCACGGGCACAGCTCTCAAGCGGCCGTCCCGCAGCAGCGCTCCGCGACGAGCAGCCCGGCGGAGTGAAGATCGCTTGCAGGCGGCTCCCGACCGCCTCGTCCCGCCCCTCCCCGCCCTGCCCGCCGCGGATGGACCGCGCTCGCCGCCGCCGGGGACAATACATGCCCGCGCCTTCCCCGCCTGCACCACCGCTAGACACGAGGTTTATGTTACGTGCGAGAATTTTCTCCTCCGCCCGCCCCCGCCGATAGTGCCGGCTGCCTCTTTTTTTTTTTTTTTTTTTTTTTTTTTTTTAACCCCTATTCCAGAAGAAATTGCAATCAGTAAAAGAACAAAACAAAACAACAAAAACCCCACCAAAACAAACAAACAAACAAACAAAAACAAAAAACCAGAACACTTACCATTCAGATCTCATAGTGCTTGGTCATGGGCTTAAGAAAAACCCCACAGACACACATGGACACAAACACATGCCCTTATTTAAAGCGTTTTCTAAGCATTTGTACCAGGGTCACACAGGAGATGGAGGAAACTTGCCTGCGCTGCGGAGTACACCTAGAAATCAGCGCACAAAAGGAGGGCAACCCGCACAACCCGGACCAAATGCTCCCCTCCCCCCACCGCCTCTCCAGACCACGCAGGAACAGCAAGGGAGGCGGGCAGAGAGGAGGGACCCACGCTCCCATCTGGCAGCGGGAAATACCCGCCTTAAAACAAAAAACCAAACCAAACCAAACAAACAAAACCCAAAAACAAACAAACAAAAAAACCCCACCACACGCAAAAAAAACCAGAGAGCTGGTGTGCGGAGTATGAGGCGGGAGAGAAATTGGGGGCGGGAGGTGCAGCCTTGGAGATGATGCCATCGGAGCCCGCACCTAGCATACTGGCACCGCCGTCGGCTCTCAGCGTCCCAGCCTCCCAACACGCAGCCAGCCACCGTCCTGCACCGCGTCCCTTGACCTTGGCAACCTGGCAGCCTCCTGGCTTTTGCCCGAAACTGGTCCCCTGCTCCAGTCCGTGTGGCTGAGGAGGTGGGGAGGTGTAACAGTTCAGTGAGTGGAGTGAATGATGTCTCTCCAGGAGGATGCTGCTTGTGTATATTAGGCAAGCGAGGTTTCTCGCTGTCAAATGCCACTGTGAAGTATTGACAGTCAACGTGCACATCCACACCATAAACTGTTGTATCTGCAAAACACCCTTCTCTGACTCCCCCACTCCCCTATGAGGGGAGTATTCTTTCCTTCCCAGACACTGACATCACTGATTCTATCTGATTTCACTCTGATTTCACTCTGATTCAGTATGTTAGCTCAGCTTTCATGGATCCACGGACCCCCTGGCTGTAGGTGCCTTTGGCTGGAAAATATTTCCTCCTCTTCTGTCTTCTCTGCACATCATGAATTCATGCTACTGTCTCCTCCTCCTTTGCTCAACAGCATCCCCTCAGGCTCCTGGGCTGTCCAGCTGAAGAGCTGAGCTTCTCCGTAGTCATAAATCCCTGTCCTGGCACAAGAGCACATTTCATTCCTTTGGTTTATGAATTTAGATAAATTAAAAGGAGTTTAAATTCTTGGAAGTCCTTTATTTACCCTAGCTTGTCTTCTGTCTGTTGTTTTCCCACCTATGATAGGCACCACAAATATGCTGTTATTAACCTTGCTGAGATCCTTGAATCTATGGAAAAATAAGAAATTAGTTTACTTTTATTATTAGCATTTCTTTATGTCTGAACTGAAGAGCAGCATGAAAAACACCCCAAATGTTTTATTTCTAAAAATTATATACATACAATGAATACTTAAAAAATAGAATAATTCTCATGCCTAAAGATATATACAATGCACAAGTTGAATGACAACCATGATGGAGAACTCAGGTCTTGGACCCCAGTTTTTCTGAAGAACCTGAGAGATGAGAGTCAAGTCTAATGTTTTCCTAGTATGTCATTGTGCTGATCTCTGTGGACAGACAGCTGGATGTTTATGTTTGGAGGAGGACTCATTCCACCCATAGCACATGGAAATGATGGTCTACTCATGCACAAAGGCTCATTTTTGAAGGCAAAATAACAGGGGATGAAAGGTTGCCATTAAATGTTAGGAGGAACAAAGGCCTCAACAAAGTCCCTAAGCATTTTGGTGGTCACAAAGTTCACTGTTAGATGTTTGTAGGGGAAAGAAGAGAATAGTTAATGATAGAAGAAATTATAAAAACATTTTTTAAAATTAAGTTATTTTGAGCAATATTATCCTTCTTATTTTTTTACTTAGAAAGTGTATTTTGGGTTAATTTGCTCCAAAAGACCATCTAAACAAAAGTCCTGTAGTACTAGCAAGGGCAAATAATTTTTGGAAATTTTGCAAGCCATGTCCTTCTCTGCCTACTTCATAATGTCCCTAATCTCTCTCTGCAGCTTTTACAAGAGCCTTGCTTCATTAATCTTATGTCCTGTTAGCTAGTGAAATCCAGAGAGTTCATTATACTCTGTAGTGGGTGTTGAATTGAAAGTAACTTTTCTTTGGTTTGTTCTTAGATTCCTATGTGCCTTCCTATCCTGCTTCTACGTTCACCCAGTTTTATGTTACTGAAGACAGCAGGAAAAGTTAAAAAAACTAGTGAATTTCCTCAATATTATCTGGATTTGAGGAGATCAGGATGACTGCATCTTTTAAAAAAGGAAACTGACAAGATTTCTGTCTCTCAAAAATGTAGAGAATGAAAAAAAATTAATGTAGAACATTATAGTAGATGGTAAGGATTTCTCTTTAATTAGCCTACTAATATATTGACATATTTATTTCAGAATAAAAAAATAATATAGCAGCATGTTTATTACCATGGATTACATAAATTTATGACTGAGAGCTTTTTTTCTTCTTATTGGAGGTTGTTCTTGTTCACCTCATTTCTGGGTTTTATATTAGTTTACATGTAACTGAATTTGAGCAAAATATGGATATAAGGTTTCATTTCTTGAGTCATTACAATGTCTGATTATGAGATATTTCAAAGCCAAAATAAATCTAAAGAAAAGCATCTCCCATTTGCGTATCTGTCTTCATTGTTTCAACAGAATTTGTGCTCTCACAATCTGTGTTTTTGGGTCGATGTTATTTATGTAATATGTGACAAACAAAGAACAATTAGTTTATCATTAGCTGCTAGGCAAATGTCATGCCCTCAGATT
The DNA here is from genome assembly GCF_050655825.1 of Lonchura striata. NCBI lineage: Eukaryota > Metazoa > Chordata > Aves > Passeriformes > Estrildidae > Lonchura > Lonchura striata. The sequence goes on from NC_140740.1 coordinate 36,303,339, forward strand.
TTAATCAGCCAATGCAAATATCATCTGAATATAATCCATTTGCTATATTTTTCTTACTATGTCCTCTAAGAAAACAGCTAACCTTTTTATTTCAGTTCATGTGGATGAACTTATTTTTAGATCTTACTTGCTGAGAATCTATTGTTTCCATAGATATTCAAGTGTTTTATTTTATTAATACAATTTAAATAAATAAATAAATAAATATCTAGATAAGCAATATTGTTCAGTCTGGATTTGGGTAGAAATATGTCCTCATTCTGAAATCTCAAAACTGAATATTAGTAAATTCTGGCTTTCTGCCAAGAGGAGATGACTTAGCCTTTTTGCTTTATATATCTCTTAGCAATACATGTGATGTTGATTTACCATCCCCAGTGCAGCTGAAGTGCTTGTTTAGTTATTGGCACACCTGTGGCCAATTTCATTTTGGGATCCTATGTAAGCAGTTTCAAATTTTCTCTTCTGCCTTGGGGCCACGATATCCTTAGGTACCATCTGGAAAACAGAGTCAGAATAAAATATGTAATTTTATTTTATTAGTAAATTTCTATTGTAAACACAGAGATACTCAACCTTTAGCATTAGGAAATACACCATATCATCAAATAGTACTCCAGAGAGCTAAAACAGATTGCATTGTGGTATATTTTTGACAATAGCTAATGATGCAACAGTGTGACCTGATGATCCTGTAATATACTTACTCAGCTTAATGATACACGTGCCACATAATTTAGTTGGCACTCTTTTTATATCACATCCAGTTGTTAAAATGCAGTGAAATAGGTACTCTACTTCATGTCCTTATGGGGATCAGGGAGATGCCATCTTTCCCCTCACTCCTCCTAGCAAAGATATATGCTTTATCTATGTTTTGTGATGTTACAACTGCTACTGTTGTGAACATCCACTCCTGCAACGTCAGTATTCAAAGAAATGTGGAGGGGGAAAAAAATGCCAACGACTCACTTACAGCAGGTTGTACCTATGTTCATTTGGCAATGCCTGAGTAGGAAGTGTACCAACTCCATTTACTAACTTTTTCCAGCTGTCATGTGTCAGTCCTCCACAACCATCTGTCTTGAGTTAAGAACCTCACTAATTGTGAAAACACAAAATGTAGTTTAAAAGTCAGAAGACTATAAAATCAAAAATAAATTTTCACTCAGATAGTAAATAGACAGATGAGAGTTGTGATGAGAGAACATGTAGCTAGTGGCTGATAAAATCAGACAACCAAATTGTCAACAATTTGAAGAGTTGCATTATTTATCCATTGTAACAATTACCAAGAAGCATATGAATCATACCACTACACTTGAGAAATAATTTAGTCTTTATTTTTCCTCTCCTTCCATACCCCATCCATTAGATAAGGAAAGACCTTATGGGAATGTTTTTAATCATAATGAGAAATATCTGTATGTGGTTTACTCCTTTCTGTCTGCCTATGTGGCAAAGAGCTTTTTCTCTTTCAGGGATTGCTTAAGCCACTCTGGAGGCTGATTGCTGAACAGAAGAGTGTGGGAACTCAAAATGTCTCTCAGACATTTTTAGACGTTCCAGGCCTTGGTCAGAGGCATTCTAGACCCTGACAGACAGCTGAAAAACAGCTGTGATTTTGAGTTTGAGCCATGAAATGAATTTCCAACTTTGGAGGTGGAACAAGCAGTAACAAAAGGTTAGATAGTATAGTAAAAGTAGTTACAAAGTAGAGGGGAAATTTTTTTAGCATTGTACAGGGGGGTTTTAGCACATGTACAGGGGGGTTTTCACTTTGTACATGGGGGTCAGAAGTTCTAAGATGGAGGAAAGTGGGCTGATCCTGTTCTTCCTCCTTCTTTTTCCTTACCTCCATGTTCTTGGTGATGTTGGCACTCACAGATTGGTTTAGAGTAGAAAAACACTTGGCAACGTAGGTAGTAGGTATTGGGGAATAATTGTAAACATGTTATACGTAATATATAATATAAAAGATAGCAGCAGCCCTGGGCGGGGAGAGAGACGAAGAAGACAGCAGATAGAGAGGATGTCAGTGTGTGTGTGTGTCTCTACCCAGGCTGCTGACCAAATAGCCGCAGTCCAAGAACATAATCTGTTAGATAACTAGCAATAAACTGCCTTGAGACTGAACAGCTAAAGCCTGTGGAGTTTTTCTTTGGAATCACAGGTTGGAGGAGGAATTTCACCACCATATGAGACCCCAAAGCAAGGCCGGGGTTCTCACAAAGAGGAATCAGAGTCATTAGAAGGACTACAGTTAGATATGTGCATTAGTACATGTACAGTCATCACCATGAGACTCTGGTGCTGGAGGAAATTTACCCTGTTTTTCACATTAACCTGTGATCTTAGGAGTAATGTGGATTCCATTATTTCCTTTAGAAGAAGATAAACTTACAAACATTTTGATAATGTAAGATAAATTTTTGGAAGACAAGACCTTGCCTTTAGACAAGGAAATATTTAAGGACAGAAAAATAGACTGACATATTTATTTTATTTTGGTTACACAGTACAAATGATTTGTTTCTAATGTAAAACTATATTTTACTTTCAAAGTGCCTTTCACTCAAACATCTTAGAATTAATTTAAGCTGATGTTTTTTTGGTCTTGTGAGATAAGTGCATTTTTATCATGAATTTTGTAAATGGGTAAACCAAGGCAAAATCAAGGAGAAAATATATTTCCATAATCACTATCAAAACATAAAAATCTGAAAAAGAGCTCCATGTGATTTTACTATATATTTGAAATATGTGAAGAAAAAAACCCAAAAAATAGGACTTTGAAGCTGTTCTTCATTTAAAAAATAAATTCCTTCTTGCCTCCATACCAGTTCCCATCACTTATTTAAATAAGCGTCGGACATAAAGGATTCAGGAATAAGCAGACAAAATAAAGAAAAAGAAAAAACTCCCATGTAATACACAAAGCCTACTACTGATGTATTTGTTAATTTAGTGACAGAAGTTCCTACTAAAGGTGAGTAACAAGCCATATCTGCAAAAGTGTATGTATACAAATCTTTCTATCTCACACACATTATTTTCTGTGAATATTAGCAAAAAAAATTCTACTCTGTATAGAAGTCTTTGATGTATCATCACAAAAGATTACCACTAGAATTAAAAGCACTTAATGTTCTTCTGAAAAAAACCACAATTTTAAAATTAAATGTTTTTAAAAGTCCTATGACTTATTAGTGATGTGACTTTGGTGATTTGTTCTGACAGAGGCACTTTGCTGAAGTTACACTTTTGACCATACTTTATACTGGCGGACCAGGCTCTTGAGGAGGGGGAAACTAAGAAGTGTGTAAACAGATTGCATGAGCACACACAGTTCATTTATTTGCACGATGTTTTGATGTTAGAGTAGCCATCAAGAAGGAGTTGCAAGCATGCATGAAATATGCATCTGGTCATATGCCACATGAAAAACTGGCTCCATATCCCTACAGCGTTAGTTTCACTGCATCTTGATATGAGATTTGGTGGCAGGAAGAGCCAATGAGCCTCTAGCCTAACAATCTGTTGGCAAAATCCTGGCTGACTGTTACAAGGCCAAGATTTCCTTTTGCATTTCAGGCCACAATAAAATTGGTTTGTTGTTGCAGTCATGCTGGCATGGTAGCATAGAGGATTGTTTTAGAAAGGCCTTGGGAATGGTAAACTGAGGAAAAGGATACATTCATGTATGCCCCATTGTTTTAGAAAGGCTTTGGGAATGAGAAACTGAGGTAAAAGATACATTTATGTATGCTCCACTGTTTCGGGAAAGTCCCGCTTCAGCATTCCTCTGTAGACCCCCTTCTCCCCACCCCTGAGCAGTTCCCATTGGACCTGGCCCCTGGGGTGGTTCTGATGTGCCTTAGTTGAACACTGTCTCTATTGTTTAAGACCTTATCTCTTAATTTTGCTGTATAAAACTGTATCTGGGCAATAGCCCAGGGCCTTTGGTCACTGCAATGCTTCAGGCAATACAATCTCTCTGGACAAGCATACCATTGGTCTCTCTTGGTCTCTTTATCTCGAACCCTAGCGGCGACTGAGGCAGCGCCGCAGCTCGGACCGTGCTAACCCAGACGCTGCCTGGTGAGCCCAGGGCAGCGGGACCGCGGAAAACCCCGGCCCCGAGAGGGGACAGCTAGCCGGAGGGTCCCGGGGGGCCGGGGAGGGGCGGGGGACAGCGGCAAGGAACCCCCGAGAGCAAAGTGGCGGTCGAAAGAGAAGCAACAGTTTGTGTCTTGGTTTGACAAGACAGGAGTCTGTGAAGGAGGGCAAAAGCCTCCTGTGCAATAGAGAAGGTAAACCCCCTCCCTCCGAATTCCCAGGATTTTTAAATTAAAAGGCTCTCAGGCAAAGATATGGGAATGGGAGTAACACTTCATTACTAGGAGAAACTAAATAACAATTTAAAAAGGCAAATGCAATTGGTACAAACAAACTAATGATAAAGTCCACCACCTGACACCCTGAGGAGTCGGGGTGTTGGTATCAGTCCAGTTGAAATGACAGCTGCTCCTCTTGCAGTGGCTGATGAATTGCAGCTGAAGTGGTGATCTTTAGAAGGATATAGTTTTCTCTGAAGATCTGGTGGCAGTTGGGCTGGTTTTCCTCTGGGAATCCAGCGAAGGGGCCACTTCTCTGGGAATCCCGCTGAACGAGCCGCTTCTCTGGGAGTCCTGCCGAAGGAGCTGCTTCTCTGGGAATCCCCTAAAGAGAGAGAGCTGCTCTGTCTCCCAAAAGGTACCACTTTATACCATAAAAGAGTGCTTGGCTTCCCCCTCTGGGTGGAGCATCTCACAATGGGATGGTGTAACGTTAGCAGGCTTGCAAGTGAGTCAGTCAATGGCCCATTAACAAACGATTACCTCTTCGGAGCAAACCATTGCTCTTGGAAGAAATAACAAACCTGCCCAACCTCCAACAGATGGCAAATAGAATACAAGCTTATCTTACAAACCAGGACAGTTTGTGACTGAAAGTGAATTGCTGCTGAAAAGGAGCATGCTGCAGGCAGTGCTGGGTTTAATGTGATAGTCTGGCTGCAGCAGGACTTCATATCCAAGCGATGACATCATGAGTAATTTAGTGAGAAGTTACAAAGAGTGAAGGATCAATAAGAAGAGCTATTAACTTCCATCCTCACCTCAGACCCCAATTCTGTGATTATATTTAATTCAGAAATCATAATCACAGGTAAAACAGAAAGGGGGGAAAATATTTTTCTCTGTGGAATACAAGATTATTTTTCTAAGCAATGGAATTCCTAAGCTTAACAAAACTCTGAAAGCACTCTTCATAGTATGTTGGAAAAGTAGCTTAATTTGGAAGACAATGAACTTGCCATACATATGTGGAAAGTCCCATTCTCTGATTAGTTGTGGTTTTGTGGTCACATAAACATTCAAGGTTTCCTGTAAGACCAAATTTTTCTTTTTCAACTCAGATCAATAGCTTAAAGATATTTCAGCAGTCTAGCTGTGTAGTTGCAAATTCCTAAAGTAAGGACATTTTCTCTATCTAGAATTCTCTTATTTCTTATAACTAACAGACCTTTTTTTAATGATTAATGAATGCTCTTAATGATTTAGGTTGAGGAATTACAGTGCAACTGATAACACACAAGTTTGAAACACAATTAATTTCCAACAAAAAATCACAGACCTTCAGTGAGATTTTATTATAAGCCCCAACTTTGTAATAGGCATTGAAATGTAGTTTTTACTACTATTATCCTTGGATTTGGATTAGTTTATTTTTTTAAACTACTACTGGTTTATTATAACCACATTCCCCAAGCTGCTCCTGTCCTTGTAAAGTCCACATGTGTTTAACTGAAAACAGCATTTCGTCAGAGTTGTCCTACATATCTGTTCTGGTCTCAGCTGATATAGATTCCAGCTTATTAGTAGGTACAGTGCTGTGGTTTGGATTCAGTGTGAAAATTATGTTGACAACATGCTGCTGGTTTAGCTGCTGCTGAGCTCTGCTTACCCTGAGTAAGGACTTACCCCAATTCAAGGACTGTTCAGTGGCTCATACTCTGTCATTGAGGAGTTACACAAGAATATGTGAGGAGTTGCACAAGAATCTGGGTGGCAGCATGGCCAGGAAAGGGGGCCTGAAGTGGCCAAAGGGATGTTCCATGCCACAGAAGGTCATGCCCAGTATATAAATGGGGGAATTGACTAGGAGCAGCTGATCACTACTCAGAAGTGAGCTGGGCATTGGTCATCAAGTTAGCAACTGTGTTCACCAGTTGTCTTTCCTGGTTTTTATTCCTCTCTCTGTCCCCAGTTAATTACAATTATTATTAGTACTAACTGTTGTAGAAGTACATTAGGTTACTTTGTGCGTGGCTGGCAGTATAAAAATATGTAAGGATGAATGGTTCATTGAAAACCTTCTGGTTATTCAAAATACTCCACCAAACAGGGCAGTGACAACTGAACATATTCTGAAAAAGAAAAATTTATCATTATACTACCGTTTAAATATTGAATGTTGTTCTGGGAATAATGGTAAGTAAAAGGAAAGATAAGGTAAAAACAGTAACTATCAAACAATAGTTAATTTCACCTGTGAAGGTTATATAATTTTTACAGGAAAATTATGCATTCTTGGCTTTGTCATTATGGAAAACACTGTATTGGGTTTGTGTGGTAATGTTTTTATAGGGAGGGTTGTAGGAGTGGCTTCTGTGAGAAGCTGCTAGAGGCTTCTCCTGTGTGCAGTGCAGCCAAAGCCAGTGGGCTCCAAGATGTACCCAAGGCTCAGCCTGTTTGTGACAGTGGTGTGACCTTTGGGATAAAAGAGTTAAGAAGGAAAAAAATGTTATTGTGCAGAAAAATATTGCAGCTAGAGGAGTACAGACACTAAGGTAAAGTAAAGAAGGAGTGGGAGGAGGAATTTCAGGCTGTGGAGCAGAGATTCCCCTGCAGCCTGTGGTGAAGGCCAGGGTGAAGCAGGCTGTCCCCCTTTTTAAGATCTGACTAGTGAGAGAGGCCTGCGTGCTAAGTAAGGTGTGACTGAAACCATATGCCAAAGTCAATAATAGAGATTTCATTTAATATGGAATGTAAGAGAGAGAGAGAGAAAAAAATGCGGGATGCTGAGGGAGAGGGGAAGGAGAGGAAGGGGATAGGAGGGAGAGAGGGAGGGAGAGATCGAGCAGAAAATATCCCCACCTGTGGATCCAGCGATGTCCCAGTTGTCATTCATTCTTGGTTTCTCTGTGGTGGGGATCCCCAGGTCATTAAAAACTTTCCACTACTTACACATCTTTTAGAAGTTTCACAAAACAGAAAAGGACCAAATGCATGAGTTCTGTATGAGTAAGGAGCATGTTGCAGAATTGCTGTTCCTGTTCAGTGTGGAATACTCAGGCATAGGAGAAGTTGTGCAAGGAGTCACTTCCTCAGAGTTTCCTTCTCTGTTCCTCAACAGAGCCCCAGTTCTTCTTTAAAGGATACAGCAGAGAACATATATACTCACAGAATTTGAGGTGATGGTTTTGACTGTGTTCAAGATTTATCTTTGTTTATGTGAAGGGTACTTGATAATTACACTTAAAATGGCTTCCAGAATCCTACCCAGTCTCCTTCTAATTTGTGATTTCTTTGGAATATTTGCATGTGTTTTATAAATGATGATCAAATGTCAGAGCATTCTGATCAAGAGAAAAAAGTAAATGGTTGTTTGTTTGTTTGTTGATGCAGCATGAAATATTTCTTTTTCTTCTGTTGTCTTTAGCATTCCATTGCTTCAGCTGATGTGTTTTACGCTTTCTTCTTCGATGAAATAGAGGTTGAAGCAACACAATAATCGTAGTCCACCTACTTTTCAATAAAGTTGTGCTGGAATATAATAATTTATGTATTCTGAAGATGAAATAATACTAGTCAGTTGAAAAAATTATAGTATTTTTCTTAAGGTTTTGAGCAAGTACACTGTGAGCCACTGTTGTGTTTCAGTTTCTATAGTGGTTCATTTTTCCTGGGGCAACAAAACTTAACTGGGCTCTTATACAAAGTGCCCAGTGTAAATTTAGATTTATCTCTGTGAATGTGCCAACCTTGCGAATGCAGAGATGCGACTTCAGTTCTGTTGTTCACTTTATCTTCTGTCATTCAATGCTCCAGAATGGGTGGTGCAGATAATGATAGGAATGAATCAGCTGCTGCTTTTTCTGGCTTGGTCAAGGATATTAATTCCTAGGAAGATTCTTCTGTGAGGGTTTGGTCATAATTCACCAGAGCTTGTGAGGTTAAGGATGGAAGGACTAAAGAGTAGTGTGAATATCCTCTTTATTTGCTGTGTTGATTTTGTGCTTTGGTAGATTTATGACTGCTCCTAAATGAAGTAGCCTAATCTATCAAAGCCATTCAGATCTCCTGTAATGGACAGATCTAAACAACTCAAAAGGGCTTAATTAAAGGCTATAGTTAGGTTTACAAATAATCAAAAAACATCCTGCCTTCAGAAATTCCTGCTTCTCCACTTTTAATATTGTTTTAATAATAACTCTAGTGATCCAACCAGCACCTTTAAATTGTCTGGTCTTTTGCAGAGCTACCTATGGTGCACATATAAGTGAAGAGTTTTTAATATCTCTAGAATGTAAATGTCTTTGTATCTCTAAAAAAAAACCAGAGTTCTGAACAGTAACAGAGATATGAACTTGTATCTCTTGGTCTCTCATTTTGCGCTGCATTTTGTTTGTTTTTTTGTTTAAAAAAAAAGAAGTTTGCATTGGATACATGCCATTTTCTACCAAAATAGTCAGATAGTTAGCAAACCACAGCATCTGCAAGTTGGTAGATGCCAATCTGTTTGCATCAATTTTCTTCTACCCACTGTTTTTATTTTGGCTCATACATTGCTGCTGACATCCAAACTGGTTGTGGTAATTTTAAACAGATACAGATAGTAAAGAGCATATTTATTAAGTGTATATAAATTTACATTGTGCCATACTTAGAACTGGTGAGCAACCTGTCTGTCAATTCAAATCTCCATGCTTTTATTTTAGAAGTGTACTCATTAGAGACAGAAGAATTACTATACTATTTTCTACATATGATTGTCTAACTCTTGTCTTCATTACAGCTTCATAAATGAACAAAACTTGAAGCATACCAATAGGTTACAATAAATAAATAAATATAGTTTGATAAATAAATTATTAAATATAATTTCAATCATATTTAACATAAAAATCATTGGCCTAGGAAAAAGCAGGGGTTAAAACTAAACATATATTATACTAATACGATACTTCTGGTAATATATGCTTGCTTCAAACTCATATAACAAGTCAGACATTACACCTTAGAAGAAGAGCTCAACAATCTAAGTGTGAATAATAAAACAAACCCACAATTTCCCTTAACAGAGCAGAATAGATGCCAAAAAACCTTTGCTGACTTTGGAAATATCCTCTACTTATCATCTTATGAAAGACCAAAATCTAAAATTATGGAAATCTCTCCAACATTATTTATTAGTTCTAGTTATTTCTCAGAGGGTCATAATTTTCTATTTTTCAGAAATCAAGCATTGCAGTGTGCCAGAGAGACCTAGTATTTTGTTCGCTTTAAAACTGTGAAATACCTAGTATGACCATGTTTTTGATCTGTCATTAGTGTTTCTCCTTTCTCTTATGGTTATTTCTGACTTGAAGCTCATAGGTCCTTTTTTTAACAAAGCACTGAATACCTGCAAACTCTCTAGGTCTATATGACCTTTGAAAGCCAGACTATAAACCCATTTAGTCAGTGGCTGTATATAAAAAATCGATTTTCCATGTCTTTTCAATAATAAAATCATTTTATTCATATCACTTATATAAATGTTTTATCCTTAAAATTTGCACCTCAAGAACTTTCAGAATTGCCATGCCTTTGTATCCCTCCCAAAACAGAAATTTTAACACCCATCTCATTTGTTGCTGAGCTTATAGTAGCTCATTTCAGGCCCCTTCCCTGATGCTGTTAGATCATTTCTAAATCTGTAAAAATTGATGTGTTGACAGAGACAATTAATACCTTTTATAATTAATACAATTAATACTATTAGTACTGCACACAAGCTGCTGTCTGATGTGCTGTTAGAATAAAATCATTAAAAGAGGGATTTGAAAGCTGAATCTTCAGTAACCAAAGTTTGCTTCTGCTGCTGTAGTAATAGTGAACCTAATTTGAAATTGCTGAAGCAATGGGTACAATGAAGAGGGTTACAGGTCTGTCGTGTATACCCATCTTAAACACATGAGCTGCTCTACCTCTTACATTGTGTTCACATTTGTAAATGAAGGTGGAGCACTGATCAGCTGGATACATTATGCTCAGAAGAACAGATTATGCCTGCTGTGGAAAGTTTGCAGTCCTTTTAAAGTCAAAATATAGTGCATCAAACTGTACGTTGTAGTCACACAAAAACAATATATGGAAGGTAACATAATTTGGAACTGACTGGGGATAACAAGGTGATGGATGTAAAATTCAAAGCATTGAACTGTCATTGCTTTCCCTAGGTGCTGCAATATGATCCACTGTTCTGATTTTTTTTTAATACAAATAAGATTTTTTAAAAACAGGACACAAATAAACATTTTTACTTTTTAAAATATTTTTTTCCAAGTATAGTACTTTAAGCTATTGCCATTGTGCATGCTTTCCCATGCAGAGGGAGAAAAAAAATAGAAGAATCATGTATTTTTTTCATATTTTGATACTTCATCTTTGCACATGGTCACCCACTTGCTCACATGAGTAGGTTGAGACTGTAGAAATCACAGCTCTGTAACCAGGAAATGCCAGAGGCACTCACTCCTAAGTTCCTCTTCAAAAACCACCAACAAATGGGAATGTTAAATCTGTCTGAAATCCTCCCAGTTACCAGTGGTTGCCTTGCATGGTAACAGTTGCTGTACTCCATCACTTTCACCTCTTCTTACCTTCAGCCCTTCCCTCTGCATCAGAACTTGGCTTTCCCCTCTGTTGGATATCTGGTTTATGCTAGCTCATGGTAAACCCTCAAGCCCTCAAAAATCACTTTTTCAGCATAAAAGTGGTTATTTGCCACTTCAAAAAGAACTCCATTCATACAATGGTTGCTGTTTAGGATGTTGGCTTAACAAATCTTAAAATTTTGCTCTCCTGGTCATGTAAGTTGTTAAAGTGGTGTGTTCATTTGCTTTTCTACAGCTATGTACTTCTGTGGGTTGGATTAAATAAATAAATAAATGTAAACAAAAGGACTTCAATCTTGTTCCAATGCAATTCTTCCTATGTAGAAAAAAAAAAGGCTGTGTGAACTTAGTATAGGAAAAATAGGACAATCTTTCAAAAGTACATAAGTATTTAGAAACATAATTTTGTAAATGAGGGAAGTAGTCTCTAAAATGTTAAATCTTAGAGCTAAAGGCCAATGCTTTGTCATTACTATTTTTAAGGGAAATCAATGTCAACAGGTTTCTGATGAGAGGATTAAATATTTAAATGTCAATTATTTGCCCCCAAGCATATCACATCTGCCTTGGTGATAATTATAGCTGTTGAAGAAATAGCTGCTAAATTAATATGAAATGAAACAAAATTACATCAAAAAAAGCTTAGTATAGCAATGCATTTTTTGTTCCATAGCTCTTGTGCAGAATATGGTTGTTCACATTTATTGTTTATTCAGAACATGACTTAATTCAGATTTTCAGGAGTAGTGTTTGGCCACATTACATAGTTAGAGATTTTCATTCAATCATCAACAGTTTCATTCAATCATTTGCTTCCTGGTATTAAATTTTTCCTGATCTGGCAGCTAAAACTGTCAGCTTAAGTTCTGGGCAATTCTTTGACAAAACTGTTGAAAATTACCATGATAGTATCATGAATATTGGCTTGTCCTCAGTCATGACAAAGCAGAGCAGAATCATGATAAGAATTCAGGACTTCTGCACTCTGGAGTTTTGGGAATTTTTTTTTTTTTACTTTACTGCTTTATCACACTGCACAGCAAAATCCAAGGTTTTTTTTTCCCAGACTGCTTGTATATTTTGGCAACTTTTCTCCAATAAGGTTCTTGGCAATTTTGCTGTTCACTGGCACTGTTCCACTGACAGTTTTGGGACTTTGATTTTTGACTGTGTGCTCATCACATATCTGTTGTGTCAGTGCAACAAGATGAGTGATGAATGTTTTTTTATCATTTAAAAAAATAAAAAAGAGAAAGAATGTACTCTATTTGAAAGAAAAATTCAAACATTTGAAATCCTGCATTTCTCTTCCTGTCTTGGGGACACACCCTGAAAAACAATCAGTCTAAGCACCTGGGAACTTTCCATTTTTCAAGACTCTCTGGTTCTGCCAGTCTCCCAGGAGATTTGTTGCAGTGTGAGACCTCTGTGATTTTCAATAGAATTTTGTTAATTTGTTATGATCACAACAAATATTTTTATTTCTGCATATGTATAAATGATCCAGAAAAAGGTAATTGTAATTCATTTTTATCACTGTGGGTGATGGATTTGTAGAGACAGAAAGACAGATTCTGCACACTTCATTTACTTTCCACTTCAGTATGTACACCAGAGCCCAGGCTTTGATTGAACAGAGATAACAACACTCGAATATCAAACTACTGCAAGTCAAAACTGATAATTTCTAAATTGTTTTGTAAGTAGAGTTTTCTTCTTTCTGATAGAAAATTCCTGACTGATGATGATCAGCAGGACCTGATGCTTCTGCCAGAGAAGCACGTGGTGGAGATGAGTATGGATAGAATGCAAAAGAGAAATTTTGTTTTATTCTTTTAGTTTTGTAAAATTCATACCAGTTTTACATAGATAATTACCCCTAATGAGGAATTTTCTTATTCTTGATATCAAAAACCTGGGCTGAGAGGCAGAGTATTCACGCTTTTCTCACAACAGCCAGTATGAGTTATTTCAAAAGAACATAGAAAAATCATGTCCAGACAGCTTTGGAGCAAAAAGATTCAAACTTTTCCACAGAAATATTTTTTATCTTCTACCCATAACTTGACTTAAGAAAACTGCCATGGACATGAAAACTTGGCTTTAAAAACCTGTTCTCTGTACACGTTACACAGCTGCTGGTTACTGCTTGTAAACTTTTATGTATTTTCGTATTCTATAACTAGCACATAGCCATATAAAATACAAATAAAGAAAATACATTTATGAACTTTTCATTACAGTTTATTCAATTTCTTGCCAGAAAAAGGCACCTTTGTAAGTGTAGGTTACATGACTTGTACATAATTTCTAAGAGTATATTTTATTGAACTTCCTCTTAATGATGCTAATTAAAAGTAGATTGTAAGTGTCCAATTTAAAGTAAGATTATCAGCTATTCATTGAGGCACTTCAATCTTCATATGCCCTCTATATGCAGTAAGATGTCATTGCATCTACATTTAATCTCTTGTATTTATCTGATTCGCATTGTGTGAATTAGACATTTGGTTCAATTTGCATATGGTTATATAACAAATAAAGGGAAACAATTGGACCAAATATATACATATCATGTCAGTTTATGTGGGATAGCAAAAGATTTAAATGAATAACCACATACCTAATTTTCAGATGTCATTGTGCTTGAGTCATATTTGTGATTCTGGAAGTAGATTTCACTGTACTGTTAAAACATGGGATAGAGTATTGACAAGTCTTTGTCTAGTTTGTCTTGATTAGCTTGAAGGGAAAATATAATTATTAAGAAGTAAAATGTTCTTAGGCTAGATTCCATAATACCAATATTTTTATATGTGACTGCTGCCAAAACAATGCTTTTAAGTTCTGACAGTGCAAGTAAGTGCGGAAGCCACAGCTGTAAAGCAACTAATGCTTCTGAAACAGCATGTAGCACAGAAGGAACAGCAAAACTGGCTTTTATTCTCTGGGCTAAAAAGAGTGATTTACTGAGGCCAAGCATGTCTTTAATTAACACAGCTCTGTGTATGGAAGCTTGCATTATGCCCTGCTGCCTTATCTGCAGATAAAAAAGTATAATAATTTTGGTTGCTAAGGGTATCAGTCCCATGCCTTCCATACAATAAAAAAGTAAACTATCACAATAAGTAAAAGGAAATTATTTGAAGGGCAGAAAGAAATGTTTCATCCAGTCATGCTATTTATGAAAGCTGACAATTTGTAATGCTTATTGGCCATAGAAGGGTGCAATTACTTCTCTCCTGATGCCGGGTTACATTGGTTACATTGCTGGGAGCCAGGGATCAGAGAAGTTGGGGGAGCTGGAGGATCCTGTCCTATTCATTCTGGAGGCTGTTGCAGACAGGTACAAAGCAGCAGACAGAATATGAGGTGCCAAATAATATTACAAAATAAATGGGATTCTCATTTTGCATACACAACTCTTGTGGCACTACCCATGAGACTCACTGAGCAGGTGGGGTGGAAGGGGAAAGAGCCTCCTGCAAAGTGCCACTCATAGCCTCAGTGACAGCACTGGAAGCATCTTTACCATTGCTACAGTACCAGATGGCTGTATTTTTAATTTCCAGTTTAAGTTACACACCATTATCATATAACAAGGTTTAGAGTTTCTTAACAACATGGATTTTTTTGCTTGCTTTAATTGTTTAAATGAAAGGCAGGAGTAAGCTTGCAAATCTTTTAATAAACCAATTACATGCAGATAAAGATTAGATCTTATGGCACAATAAATTTTTGGTATTTTATTCAGTATCTTTTTGATATTCCATTGTCACTAGATAAAAGCTCTAGATAGTAAAGTGACAAATCTATTTAGGAGACAACAACACATATTCAGAGGGAGGTAAAGGTTTGATGGTTTACAGGAGTTCATGTTTTTAGAAAATCGAAGGTCTAGACCAGAACTACTTAGGTTCCAATGTAGACAGAAAAATATACAAGGATCTTCCAACAGAGGCTGAGCATTCTGTCATGAATTAACTTCTCAATTCACAATGAAAAAATTATAATCAATTCTATGCATCAATCCCAAACCTATGAAGCCATTCTGGACACAATTTCAGAAGAGCTGATTGATGTTCATCAAACTAATAGTGATGACTTCTTTTAATCTCAGTTATAAAAACAAATAAATATTCCCATAATAAAATAAATGCATGTATGTGTATTCCTATTAATTAGCATAAAATAACAAATCTTCAAATGTTTGTTCTTGTCTAATTGAGGATTAAGCTCTTGCCTGTAGGAGTCCATTGTATTTGAAAGATAACTTTATTTAATTTCATATTTAGTGTATCTATACTTTTACTGGTACATAGCTCTTGTACAGAATATGGTTGTTCATGTACCAGAGCTTCCCTCTGGCTACCCTAGGAGGCCTGGGACCCTGGCAGGGGGTCAGGAACCCCCCCTGTACAGAGCCCTGAGAGACACTGTCTCTGATCTCTGTCCATGGAAAAGAGCTTTCAATCTTACAGCATGAATTACAAGCTCTGAGTGTTTGATATAAGTAATAATTAAGTGTAGCATGAATGCAAAAGTAAAATTTTAAAATTCTAGATTAGGGGTTCAAAGGGGACAAAATAGAAGAAATTGGGTGTGTCTTGTCCTTTTTCTCCTTCTTCATGCCTGCCATGTTTCACTGTAGTGGTGGCATTTTTCTATTGGTTTAGGCTGGGGACACACTGTTTAACATAGATAATAGATACTGCCACATTATTGTAAATATATCACACATAGTTTCTAGCATATAATGTTTGTAACATCCCACTAAGAGGCAAAGCCCCACACACTGCCCTGCAAGACAAACCTGTGGCAGGGCAGCAGAACATGTTATAGATAAGCAAAAATAAACAACCTTAAAAACCAGCACAAACGAATTATAACTTCTTTAGCAACAAAGCAGAAAGACAGAGACTTTTTGCAATTTTGGAATCATCTATACCACAGATTCTGACAATTCAGAACATGCATTAATTCAGATTTTTAGGACTATTGCTTGACCACATTACATAGTTAGAATTTTTCAACAGTTTCAGACTATTCATTGGATATATATCATGTCCAAACCCCATAAGCCATAATTCCAAGTTCCTTTGTGTCTAGTGAGTTGTGCTCCAAAGTATTACATTCAGTTTCCCATTAGGATTTCAAACAGTAGATACAAATTACAGAAACACTTAATAAGAAATTCCAGGTTTTTACAATGAGCTACATAATTTTTATGCATACCCTTTGCTCTTGCACTCAAAAAATTGCAGTCTGCCTTTTTCTGAGGTTTTTAACTGCTGTATTTCTAAGCCACTGGAGTTACAGCAGCTAAAGTAAATCTTTGGAAGTCTGTTGTTCATTTTGTGTGATAGTCTTGAATGACTTGAGAGGTGGAGGTGCAGGACCTCTGGCTGATCTCAACCAGTTCAGGAGTGGTATCATGAAACTGAGAGCAAAGAAGCACAATTGAGAAAGATACAGCTCCATGAAATACTTACATAGTGCATTCATGAAGTCATCGTAAAACCGGAAGCGTCTTTCAAAAAGTATCTATTCCCACAAATACATGAATGTAAATAAAATAAACTTGGCAAGTATTGGAAGCAAATAAAAAGATGATCAAAACCTGATGTGCTGTCTCTGCATGGGTACCCTGTATACCATTCTGTGCTTGGAGCCTGTGGTTCCTGATGACTTCATGGTGACAGCTTAGAAGACAGTGCCACAGCCTTGCCATGAATCTTTTCTTACCAGAAGTAGTGTGGAAAATAGTGCAGCTGGTGAAAATAAATAATATAATTCTGACTATGCAAACACTCAGTGTTAGGTCTTATAACTGGATTTATGGAAGCAAGGTGTAGCAGTGTTTATGACCATGGTCCATCCCATTGAGTTGGCTTAGCTGGGATTACAAAGACAGAGAAGTTTTACTTTGTGTTGTTGTAGGGCTGAGCCTTCTGTTCAAAGAGGTAACATCAGTCCTTGTAATTTACACAAAGAGTGAAATTAAGGCTATGTGTATCAAGGAAGAAAGAGAGAAATAGAATTGGAATAAAGTTAATGATTTTTTGGGAGTTTTTTTTTCGTTTGCTTTGGATTTTTGGTTTGAGGCTGTTTTGGTATGTGTATAAACTGCTTTTTGTCATTGCGTGCTGAAGATTAATTAAGGTAAATTACAGAAGGGTCTATTAGTTCCAAGTAATCATTACAATCTACACACAAGGTTGCGAGTTTATATTAACTTCCTTTTTCTCATATAGCAAAATCAAAATACTCCTTTAGGAACATATCCTACTTCTGTCCGACAGAATGTCATACAGCCTTGTATTTAAAGAGCAGAGAGGTGACACTTGGAATGCTACTAGTTTTTCACATTGATATGATGTGTATCTTTCAAGCTGTAGTCAATCTATTGTCTAAATCCAGGCTGTATCCTCACCCCTCTTTTCCATGTCATCTTCTTTATCCTTGCATCCTGATTATTGTAAATGCATTTCTTACTTTGCTTCGAATGTAGAAAATGCATTTTTCAAGGTGTTATAGAGAGAGTGTTTTCACACATAAAGGAAATTAAGGAGTGAGCCAGGTGCATAGAGACATGGTTTCAGGCATCCTACCCCAGCCTATCAGCTAGTATTTCTAGGTTGTGAAGAAGAGTATTTCTTGGTTGTGAGGCATTTTCACTGACTCCAGCGATCATAGCTCTTGACTACAGATCAACATTTTGCACTGCAGCTTCTATAGTCTTCTTTTTCTTAGACCCTCTTCAGATCTTCTTAAGCTTCCCGGCAATTTATATAGGATGATTGGAGTATTCTTGTGATCCTTCTGAGGAACTGGAAGGCTCCAACTGTAGCCAGATAGACAGAGATAAGGCTAAGGTAAGAACAGAGCTAGAGTCTTCTAATGAACTATTCCAGCTGCCTGTGACAAAGGATGCTTGCAGCATCCTGATTTAGAGAGGGTCAAACCTCCTACTGAGGCTAGGGCGCATGATCTTCTGGCCTGCAGGGGGTGTGCAGCTGCTGAAGATCTGCACGAAATTAAAGAACTCTGGAAGGAGATTAACTACTTGTAGAGCATCTGAGAAGATGATGGTGTCCTCCAGGTCGCTGTAATTTCAGGTGTCCAGCTCTCCAGTTGTAGTGGAAGAGCAGGAAAAATCTCTGACTACGAAGTTGGAAAGAGAAAATTCCCATACCCTAACCTCATAGAAAAGTCTTTATATTGAGAATGATGGAAATTGAAAAGGCAGAGATTGTTAAAAAAAAAAAAAAAAGAAAAAAAAAGAAAAAAAAAAAAGGAAGGTGAGACGCAGCTAAGTCAGTTTTAGCAGAGACATATAAAAAGGGAAGTGCCCAGAGGATTGCCTCATGTGGAAAATATGTATGCTCTTTCTGGGGAAGCAGCATGTTTGGGTCCCCACCTGAAGTGCCTTTTTAAATGTATGCAGTGTAGGAAAAAGGCAGGAGGAATTAGAACTCTGCATGCAGCTGCAGGTCTATGAACTTATTGGGCCTATGCAGATATTGTGGGATGGAGTACACAAATGGGGAACTGTTCTGTATGGATACAGGTGCTTTAGGATGCCCATGCTCTGGGATAGGATGCCCAGCATTAGGATGAACAGGCTCCCTCTGAAGAAGAAGGAGCTGCTCTTTATGTGAGAGAGTAGCAGGAATGTATGGACCTCCAGCTTAGTCTGTGCAGGGGTGGGTGCAGCACACACTAGCCTGGGGCTTCCCGACAGCAGAGCAGCAAAAGCCCAGCCGGCAAGCTCAGTCACAGCACAAAACAAAACCAAACCCACAGACCCAGCAGGATCCCCAGTCAGAGAGACCGGCTGCGTGCGTACAGCAGAGCCACTCTCCAGACGAGAGGAGCCGCGGCTCCCAGCTCGGCTTCTCTTCATTGCGACATCCCCGGAGCCAGGGAGGATGGGGGTGCGGCGGAGAGAGCCGCCACGCCCGGGCACAAACAAAACAAAACAGATCCCAAATTCGGATGGGATGGGATGGGATGGGATACTAAACCATCCCCGAGACAGGCAGCTAGGACAACTGGGCAGCCAGTAGCCACTATGGGACCCAGTGTTCAGGGAATAAAAAAGAACAACCACAACCCTGGGCTTCAAAAGATCAGACCTTGGACTGTTCACAGTTCACAGAGCTTCGAAGAATGTTTTGGCCTGTGGTCCTGGAGAGGCTGCCTTCCTTTCCAACCTTAAACTGATACTATGTTTAAATGCTGAGACTTCAGCTGCAATTTTGAGGTGCTAAAGCAGCAAGGCAGAGTTCAGGATATGCCTCAGCCAACTGCCAGGATGATAAGTGATTATATAAACACATAAACCTCGTCTTGTACACTAGCAAATGGGACAAGAAGGTGCAGAAAAAGGAGTGGGGATAATTTAACAAAAGCTAGTGGTGACTGGCTCTCTTAAAGAAAAAATAAACCATCTTAAACCCCAACTACCTAACCAATTAACCAACCAAAACCCACAGAGTGGGAAATTATATTGCCCTTTTCAAAACATCAAAATTTTCAATAGTTTTTTTCTTGAGAAACAGAAGCATACGTTTCATTTATTCTTGACACAGTTTATTTCAATCTAACAGTTATAGCTTCAAAATGCAACTGTCTGGCTGTCCATATCATAAATCCAAAATATAGGAAATAACATTTAAATGTCAAAACATTTATTTCTTTCTAATTTTCTAATTGTAGAATCTGTGTCTACAACCACAGCAGGAAAGGCCATACTTTGCCAACAGGGGATCAAAAAGTGATTGTACTTCTTTTACAGTGATTAATAATTCTTGATCTAATAAAAAATAAAAAGTGTAAGTCAGGATTCACATCTAATCTTAATGGGTTTTTTTTTGGATGTACTTTTCACATTTCAGAAGGTTTCTGATAACAGTATGATTTTGATGTTGATACATTGAGCTGTTCTTAAAATGCCTTTTATTTTTCTTATTATACAGCCTTCCCTCAGACTTAATTACTAAATATGTGTAATAAAATGAAAACTTTTTCTTATGATCTTGTAACCTAAGTTATCAAAACTGTCTTTTAGTTCATTGTTACATGCAAATTAAGTAAAGCCAGTCTGTACTCGGAAGTTTATTTTATTTTCTTTTTTCTTCCTGAGCAATACACAGACTGTTGACCAGAGCTTTAGCTAGAAGAGATGAATCAGTTGTTGACCATTAGACATGGACTAGAAAACCGTGGTGTGGGCTGACTGTATTGGAGATGATGAGTCATCTTGTGGATTGCAGAGGCTTTTCTGTCAATTGACTCATTCTCTGTGAGTCCACATCATGCTGCACTCTGTTCTCCTGGATGCTGTGCCATTTCTCTGGGAGGACTACTCAATGTAAAATATGAGTTGATAATCTGGCTAGAACAGTGCGAACTAAAGATAAGTATGAAGGTGAAAAGTTAATGTGAATGCTGTGAAAATGATTAAAGCATGAGAAAGACTCATTCTGACAGAATATTCAAAGAGAAACTCCAGGTACAAGGGAAGATTTGTGAAATTCTGTTGTGTTGTCAGTACCAGATCCAGCTGGTGAGATCACTAATTCAAGGAAGTTTCACCATTAATTCAAGGAAGTTTCACTGTAATAAAGGCTCTACTCTTGCTGAAATCAACACAACACCCCCACTCCTCCACCCTTTATTTTTACTTCAGTTTAATCAAGTCAATTGTTAAATGGAGGAAGTTCTGAGGCTGCTTTATCTGAAGTCTGAACAGGATCATGGAAGGTGTCTGAAGGCACCTTTATATAATGGTAAATATATATTATATATAATATAATTTGGGCCAATTGTGTTTCCATTTAGATGCAAACAGTAAAGGCTGATCAGGTTTGCCCCTTCATTCTCTTAGGAGAGTCATTATTTTACTGTCAGAAAATTGATATTGTGATGTGTGCTGATTTTGTTTGTGATGGAGCTAACTTTCTTCACAGTGGCTATTATGGAGCTATATTGTGCTGAACACAGGGTTGATAATACAGAGATGTTTTTGTTATTGCTGAGCAGGGCTTACACAGAACCAAGACCTTTTCTGCTGTCTGTACTGCCATACTGGGGAGGAAGTTGGGGGTGCATGGGAGGTTGGGAGGAGACACAGGTGACCCAAACTGACCAAAGGGATTTCCAGACCATGTGACATCATGGTCAAGACATAAAGCTGGGCAGAAGAAGGAGGAAGGAGAGGACATTTGGAGTGACGTTTGTCTTCTAAGTCACCATTACACATGATGGGACCCTGCTTTCCTGAAGATGGCTGAACACCTGTGTGCCTATGGGAAGCAGTGAATGAATTCCTGTTTTTGCTTTGTTTGCATGCATGGTCTTCAGTGTCCCTATTAAAGTGGCTTTATCTCAACCTGTGACTTTTCTCCCTTTTACCCTTCTGATTCTCTCCCCAGTCCTGCTGGTGGGGGAGTGAGTGAGTTGCTGCTGGGGCTTGGCTGCTGGCTGGCATGAAACCATGATATGATGCCATCAGCTTCTGCATGATTGCTGAGTTTTTTAGACAACAACAAAAATATAATCTCTGCAACAATTTAGTATTTTTTGTAAATGAAGACTAGGAATCTATTATGCTACCATAGGTCTGCATTCAGTATAGCTGGACATTAACATAGATGGATGAGAATTCTAAAGTAGAAAATAAAGTTTAAAAACTTGA
The DNA here is from genome assembly GCF_050655825.1 of Lonchura striata. Classification (NCBI taxonomy): domain Eukaryota; kingdom Metazoa; phylum Chordata; class Aves; order Passeriformes; family Estrildidae; genus Lonchura; species Lonchura striata. The sequence continues at coordinate 36,325,025 of NC_140740.1, forward strand.
GGCTTTCATGACTATGCTCAGTCAGAGGGATGATGACTGGTTGGCTGCATCCAGCAAACAGTCACAGAAAAATACTAAATATTTCTTAAAATTATGTGAGAACCAGTACAGAAGATGGCTATCACCACTGACAGTATTGAAAATAATATGCCTATTTTCTTGCTCAACATTGAGAAAAGATTTCATTTCTCATGGCCAGTATTTCCACAGTATACATACACCCTTTTGGTGTGTGTATCTGCAGACCTCTTCTGTGATGCAAAAAGCTGGTTCTAACTGCTATAAACATGTTGAGTACCACAGAGGAAAGAATCTTTGACAAAGTCTTAGCCACTTCATTTTTTCCAAAAAGAGCCAGGAATATCTGTCACTACTGTTTCCACAGCTGAGCACAGCTGTAGTAAGAAAAGACATACCTGTATCAGTGGTCTACTGATATTTACTACAATATTTATTGCTGTGCACATTTCTCTAGCCTATCCAACTAACAGCCACATAATTAAGATCCAAACAAGTTAGCTACAGCTTCAATTTTTCAGCTAACTTGTTTTGAATATTTTTCACATGTTGTTCCTCCATTTCCAGAACTGTCCCTTCCATTGCAGATTTGAGTTGAAGTCTTGTGGAATAATATTTCCCTGGACAAATCCCTTGATTTCTTTATGCCTCAGTTTGCCTGGTAACAGAACAGAAAACCCCTCTGCATTTTAGCTTGCAGGTAGAAAATACAATGTAAATAACTTGATTAACTTGATAACTTTCATTCTCTGACAGTTGGTATAACTTCTAGTTTGATACTTTTAATTTCATTTTTATCTTGGCTGCCTTAATTTTGTAAAACTGGAATCCTCTTCTGATTTAGACAAGAAAGGCTCTTCTGTCTGGAAAAATACAATATAGCCACTAACCCATTAATCTGGCTGTCTCTTTATGTCTAAGCCAACCATTTTCATTTAGTAATTTTATAAATAGATTCCTGTTTGACATTGAGTTATTCCTTATTTCCTCTACTAAAGTGCACTAGAATTTCATTTTTCCCTGTGGTACCTTCTGAGAACAGCCATTACACAGAGTTAAAGTCTCTGAATTATCCATTGCTTGCTCAGTGGAGTGTATAAAACTGGTGTTAAGTATCTTACCAGCCCACTTGCCTCTTGATTATCCAACTATAACATTATTTATTATTTTAATTTAATTAGAAATTAGTCATACTTCCATAGCCAAAAAAAGGATGGTGAGTTTATTTTCCTGAAGAATTAGATTTAAGCTGTTTCATCCCAGGAAAATGTAAGTTGATTTCATAGCTGTTTCTGTAGGTCTGTTCCTATTCTTATTCAAATCAGTATCAAATGCTTTGGGTTCTTATGCACTAGCTCAAGGCTTGTGTGAAATTCATAATCCTAGCCCCTTCTGACTGATTGCTGAGCCTGGCTGCTAGAACAGGGATTCAGACCTCAGCCTAACTATTCCCTCTGATAGTTTTTACCCTCCTAACTGTTCTGTGCTTCAATGCACCCATCTACTTCATCTTCTGAGTCAGTGCTGACCTGATGGAGGACTCAGGATGCTGGTGTAAAATCATATTTATGTAGAGGAAACATCTTCCTTCTTCTCCTCAGCTTGTAGAAAGCTGCTGATTTATGAATTTGCTTTTGCACTTTACTACCTGGTACAGTGAAATGTGGACAGAAAGATTTTGTCCAGAAATAAAATGAAATGTGGACATAAAGATTTTTTCCAGAAATAAAAGTAAAATAGCCTATTTTTGTCCTAGTGAAGTCTGGCTTCTGACAGTAACATGTTTTTCTTTCGTCCCTCTCAATTTTTAGTCTGACTCCAGCTGCTGCAAAGAGGCAACTGTACTTGTTTTCATGGGGATGTACTATCAGAGTCAGGAAACAATCAGAAGTGGACTCATGATGATCACCTCTTGAAGGGTGGTCTGCCAATCTCAGTGATCACTGGGGTTTCTCTGGTTATGAGGGATTATTTTGAGTTACACCAAACAGAGCAGAACTACTTGAAGTCTTGTGGGAAAGGGAAGACATTGCTTTTTACCTTCCGCAATACAATGCATTTATTACAACATATTCTTTAAACTCTCTAACTAACAAAATGACAAACCAGCTGCTGAAAAAGTGCTGTCAATGATATGAAACTTGAGGGAAAGTTTCACAGAAACTTTCCAGATACTAAATGTCCTAGCTTTTCACTCTGTCTCCTCACTGTGCCTTCATCTTTCAGGTCTGCTTACCTGAAGGAGATTTACAGCAAAAAACATAAGCATTGTCACTTGTTTCATTTAGAGGTATACATACAATTAACCACAATTCATAAGAAAACATGTAATTCAATTTACCTTCTCCTCTATATCTCTCATAAGCAAGTAAATGCATAATAGAATTTATCAACAATATGTTTTTCAGGGTTTGCCTGTTTGGTTGTTCTGGTTGTTGCTTGTTTGGAATATTTTTGTCTCTCCCATATTCTATTTACATACAGGTTTTTTCTTCCAAGGTCATAGTTACCTGAAGTTATAGCTGCAGAAAATAAGTGTATTGCTAGCCGGTCAAAAAGTTGAAATGAGTATCGTGCCTTTAGCAGCAGTTTGTGAGTGATCCAAATTTAACAATGGGATATTAATTGCTAAATAAAGGCCAAAGCTCAGAAGTCCAGCCGATAACATATTCCCATTGCTTCTAGCCCTATTGTGTATTAGTCCATAACCTGCCATATAGTATCTCACTTCTGTTATGATGATGTGCTTGTGATTAAGTAAGAAACAATAAGAAAAAGCATGTATACAAAATGTGGACCTGTGCATATATTCTTCTAAAGAAATGAATGCTTTACTGTCCAGAAAATCTATGTTGTGAATATTCTGGAGTTGATTTAATAGCAATAGTGACAAAGCTCTAGTGGTTTAAAACCTTAGAAACATGTCTGATCTTTTACCTCTAATAATTTTATCTGTATCATACTGTCATATGATTCACTTAGTAATTTCTTCCAATTAACTGTGGTGGAACTGAAGTCAACTGTATTGCAAACTTTCCATATTTCTTGATATTTCTAAAATTCTTAAGGTAAAAATTGCACAAGTTTTATTTAAAGGAAATAGTATTAAAGCCATTTCTTTTTTAATTTGAGAACTCTGAAAATATGAACATGGAAGGTATACAGAACTATGGAACGATTATGAGAAAATCAATTTTGGTGGTTATTTGGCTTTGTGCTTTCTTTTTCCTTTTTTTTTTTCCTTTCCTAAAGCTGCAGATTTCATAAAGCCAAAAAGTCTTTAGTGACTTAATTTATGCTTTAAAAGTGCTTTCATAGAAAATACATGGGGAAAGGCTTTCAGAGCTCTAGCCCAATAGATCTCATCTGATTTTTTTTTGCCCATAATGCTGCAGAGAGCTGTAAGCCAAAACAACAGAAACCTCTTTTATTGTGGTACAAATAAAACCCTTTCAACAGCACACTGGTACTACAATTGTTAGTAGTACTTTACACAATAATGTAAAGGTGAGGTAACTGACCTTTAGATATTTCTTATTATTGTTAGCTATTTCTTCCAAATTGGTTTGACCTTGTTTTACTGGCCAAAGGTTAATACTTATCCTGAAGTACCTGAAGCACAGTTTTCTTTCAGGCTGCCTAAAGGTGCACAAAGGTGGTGATTTCAAGCATGGTTCTCTTTCATTTGATGTCACAAAACAAGCCCAAGATATCATCAATAACCATTTTTTTTCCTACAGTATTCTGAACATTCTGTTCTGCAGCAATGTACTTTCAAGCTTTGACAGGAGATAAGAGAACAAGAGTGAAGCATACCTTATTGTGAAACAATGCAGCTTGTTTTGAAAGGCAGGGAATAAATACAGCTATTTATTTAAGCCCACAGGCCAGTTTAAACTAAAATGGTCCACAATGCAGGTTAGAGAGATCCGGCTTCCATTATCTCTAGAGAAGACACTGCTGCTCTCTTTATTACAAAACTCTCATCTTGAAAATTTTAAAATGTAATAGATATTTAAAAAAAAAAAAAACCAAAAAACAAAGAAAGAAGATATTTTGGCACTGCTGTCTCTGAGTACAGGACTATGAAGTTTAAAAGATCAAACAACAGAGTATCTCTTCTCACACTACAAGCAATGTTTGAGCTGTTTCAGAACAAGACCATTGGTAATACCACTGGGAGGAGAACAAGTAACTTATGAAAGTATTCATGTTCCAGAAATAAGCTATATTTTCCCCTGCCCTTCTTCAGTCAGTTGTCTAAACAAGGCTCAGAAAGGATTATTCTTCCTGAGAAACCATCCTCCTTGAATTTCATCAGTCTTATTGCTGGGATCCTTTATTAGCTTAGTAGCCCTGACCTATTCATCAATATAGCTGCAGCTAAGGAGATAACTAGGAATCTTCTCTTCCATCTTGAATAAAAAAGTATTTTTTCAATATTTTGTAATACTTGCATTGTTGCTCCTCAAAATGGAGCAGTACTGTAGGACTGAAAAAGGATTCTGGTGCCTGAAAGTAAGACAGATGGCATATTATAAACTCCATATACAAACCTCTTTACCTTATACATTTATTTTTGAGAGAGAGTGTTTCCACTTTCACCATTTTAGACTAAGACACTGGAACAAATGTTCTAAAATTCAATTTAGTCTTTAGAGTAAAAAGAAAAACTGTATCCTTCACCAGCTCACCTCACAGCTACAAAAGCAAACCATGCTTGCTGGTATCCGAGATATATTTTCTTACATGTGCCGAAAATAAAAAAAGAATTGCAAATATCTTTGTGGTATGACAGAAGTTTCATGACCTTGTTATGAAAAAAATGTTCAAAAAGTATTCTAAACCTTTTCTGTATTACTATGGGAAGAATACAACTTTGATTCATAATATTGTTCATATCCTAAGCCAGAAACAGTAATAAAAATAACTTAGTGTTGTTTCTACAGCTAGGATGAGCTGAGTTAGCCATTTCAACAGGTGTGTCATCCATATGTTGAAATGGAGTCTCTCGAGAGCTGGATGTGTAACTATACCATTGTGGGCTCTGCAGACTGAAACAGGGGTTGCACCAGAGGAGCCAGAGAAGGGGGTCTCCCATTGCTTCCTTGTTCTGCCAGTCCTGAACAGGCCAGCCAGCACAGGAAGAGGGTAGAAGAGGGAAAGAATTTGTTTTGGGAAAAATCCTGAGGTCTCTTCTTTTGTCAATTAACTGATAAATGGCCAAACATTAACCAATCCCTCTACTGCACTTTACTCAGGCTGTCATTGGTAAACATTTCCATACTTTTATGGTATACTTGAAGTGCTGTGCACCCTGTATTCAGTCTTACCTTGTACATCTTCCTAAATAACAAAAAATTAATTTTGTATTATTATAAATCTCCATTTTAAAATCAAAATAAATCAGATTTGCTGGAGAATACAAATGATTAGTTTTAGGTTTACAATAAACATTGAGTTCTATTTCATGGATCTCAGAACTGAATAGACCTTACTAGTTAAAACATTTATTTAGATTGCTACATTTTTAAGATGGCCCCCAAAGGTTAGGAAATGTGCTTAATTGTAGAATACCAGTTTGGAAGGAACCTCAAGGATCATCTCGACTAACCTATCCTGGCAAAAGCACACTCTAGACAAGGTGGCCCAGCACCTTCTCCAGCTGGATCTTAGAAGTGTCCAGTGTTTGGGTATTCATCACTTCCCTAGAGAGGGGATCATTACCATGGTTAGTTGCTCTTTTTGTGAGAAATTTTCTCCTTGTGTCCAACTGGAACCTCTGCAGGAGTAATTTTTATCTATTATCCCATGTCTTTTCCATGTGACTCCTTACAAAAAGGGAGCTTCCACCTTTTTTGCAGCCAACCTGTAAATACTGGAACATGGCATAGTGAGTTAACTTTGGCTGGGAGACCCATGCCCACCAAACCGCCCTACCACTCCAGCAGAACAGGGGAGAGATAATAAGATAGAAAACAACTAGTAGGTTGAGATAAAGCAGTTTAAAGCAGGAAAAAAGCAAGAAAAAAAGCAAAAGTTTGCATGAACATAAGAAAAGGGAAGAAAATAAATTAATCTTCACTTCCCATCAGTGAGTAATGCTCAGCCACTTCCTGGGGAGTAGGGCTTCAGCATGTGGAACTGCTGCTCCACATGCTGAAGGCAAGCACTCTAGAATAACTAATGCCTCCTGTTTCTCCTCCTGCCCTCCCTCAGCTTTTGTATCTGAGCTGACATCATATGCCAATGGGATATGGCTTTGGTCAGTTTGGTCAGCTGATCTTGCCCACCTCCACCCCCCTTGATGGAGAGAGGAATGTTGGAGACGCAGTGCTGATGCTGTGCCAGTGCTGCTCAGCAGCAGCCAAAGCACTGGTGGGTTATCAGCACCTTTCTAATTATCAAAGCAAAGCACAGGGCTGTTATGAGAAAATGAATTCCAGCTCAGCCAGACTCAGTACACATGGTTATAAGATCTCCCCTAAGACTTCTTTTTTCAAAGCTGAACAAACCATATCTCTCAGCCTTTCCTCATTCAGCAGGCTTCCCAGTCCCTGGACCATCTTTATACCCATTCTCTGGACCCTATCCAGCCTCCCTGTGTAGGGACTAAAGCTGAGCACAGTATTCCAGGAGTGGCCTGACAAGCACTCTGCAGAGTGGGATAGTGGTGCCTTTGTCTCTGTAGGTGATGCACTTTTTGATGCAGCCCAGCATTGGCTCTCTTTTCCACAGCACACTGTCTACACTCAGTGTGAGCTGGATGTCTAACAGGATCCCTGTGTCCTTTTCTGTAGGGCTGTTCCCCTTCTGTGTAGATCCCAGCCTGTGCTGCCATCCTGGATTATGTTTTCCCTGGTGCAAGACCTTGCACTTTGCTGAACTTCAAAGGCTTTTGCCAGCCACTCTTCCAGCCTATCCAGGTCTTCCTGCAAGGTGGGTTTCCTTTCCCAAGAACCCATTTCCCACTCTCTTTGGTACCACCACAGGCATCATCACGCTACATTTGATCCCATTGTCCAGATCACTTAGGAAGATAATCAACAGCTTTGGGCCCAGCACTGATCCCTGGGGCCCACCCCTTTTAAGAGGTTGCCAGCCTGGAAAGGAGCTGTTGACCAGATCCATCTGGGGGCCCATGAGCCAGGGGCCCACCCACCCCATAGACCTCTTGTCCAGACCATCACACATTGGTTTCTCTGGGAGGAAGCTCTGCAGAAAACCTTGGAAAAACCCAGGTAGACAGTGTCCACTGCTCTTCCCACATAAACTGAGCATGCTACTTTTTCTTAGAAGACAATTATGATGCTTTGACACAAACAATTTGCTCTTGGTGAACCTGTCTTTGCTTTCTAATCATGTGCTTCATCTGACATGTGGCAGCTTTCATCAGGCTTTGTTCCATAACTTTTCCAGGGCCTAAAATAAGACTGATGTGCCTATAATTACGTGGATCTTAAGAACTTGGATCTTAAAACTTATTGTAGATAGGGTGACATTAGCCTTCTTACAGTCTTCTGGGATGTCTCCTGGTCCCCACAGCTTCTTAAAGATTAGGGAGAGCATCATCTACACAATGACATCAGCTCTTTTAACACCCTTGAGTGCATATTTTCAGATCTTGTAATAATTCATATACCCCCTCTTTCTTCACTGGCCATGTGTTTGCATCAAACTGGGTACTTGCTTGCAAGTGTTGGGGGCCAACAGTCATGGGAAGTGTTGTAAAGACAGACATGAAGAAATATTTGGAACCTCTGTCTTTTCAACATTGTTTGTAACTGGGTAATTCACCTCTGGTAATGCAAAATACCAGTTCATTTAATTATTTCCTTCTATCTTAGCTTTTTTCTTTGTTTGTTTGTTTGTTTGGTTTTTTGTTTGTTTTTTTACATATTACTGTAGAAGACTTGTAGTTTTTGACATATTTGGTCCATTTCAATTTGAGTGGAACTTTTGCTTTTCTAACTGAATCTCTGGACACCCTGATAATACTCGTCCAGTTCTCAACATATATTTGTCTACTTTTCCATCTCTTGTATGCCTCTGTTAGTTTTGAGAAGACATAGAAGCTTGCAGCTCATCCAACTGGATCTCTAGCTCCACCTACTTCCCTTAAATTTAGAGGGCATGAATGATTACCATCCTTTCAAGAGAACTTCCTTGAAATACTCAGTAGTTCCTTGATCCTCTAGAGTGTCTTGCCACAAAATTCCCCCAAATTAGCTCTGACATAGCTAAAATTTGCTCTTCTAAAATCTTCAGCATATTTAGTGGGATCCCAAGTTCTGTAATATTGCGATCACTGCAGTCAAAGCTATCACTAACCAAGGTATCACTAAGCAGGTTTTCTTGCTTTGTGAGGAGCAAGTGCCTCATTCCTAGTTTGCAAATCCAATATTTTTTTATGAGGAAGCAGGCCTCTATACATTCCAGGAACTTGATGGCATGCAAGCTGCTGCATTGTTCTACCAATAAATATCTGGGAAATTGAAGTTGCCCATAATAATCAGATTGTGATGACCCAAAGCTTACTTAAGTGAACTAAATGTTGCTTTGTTGGTGTTATCATCCTAGTTTTAAGGTCAGTAGCAGATGCTTATTGTGAGGTCTCTCTGGAAGACCACTGTTCTGATATTGACCTAGGGCACTTGATAGGGTTTCCATAATCAACATAGTTAAATTGTTATTCATTCAAGGTTCTACTTAATAACATAGAGTGTCACTCTTCCTTCTCTTCTTCACTGCCTGTCTTTGCAAAACAAACTGTAGCCACCAACTGTGATTTGTCATTCATGTGAGTTGTCCCACCATATTTCAGTTATTCCTAGTAATTAAGCCAGAGTAAGATAATGTCCAATTTCTTTAATTCCCCACAAGATATAAGGGAGTTCTTCACTTCTTTTTCAATACCACCAGTCTCTCATGAAGGCCTACCAGATGTGACTGGGCTTATGATTTTTGTAGATGTTCAGTGAGAAGCACAAAAAGCTAATCTAGAAGGATGGCATAAATGGGGTGACAAACAGTGCTGGAAGATGTAAGTAGGTGCATTAGAAGAATTTCAGGAATATTTGTCAGAAAAAGAAAAATTATCTGGCATATTCCTTATCTTGAAAACACAGAAATTTTCTTGTTATTGAAGATAGAATAAAAGTAAAACAAACAAACAAAAATGTTTATGAACTTTGGTCACTTGTTAGCAGGCAAAGACATTTAAGAATTCAGTAGCAGGGTGGAAATCCTTGTTGGGATTCCCAATCTCACAAGGGAAGTCAGTGATACATGGGCATCATCTTCTCTTGGCAAAAAAAAAGGAGCCCTGGAAACAGCTATCTACACAGTAGAATCTATTCTGCAGCTCCTCTGTACCTATTTCATAACTAAAGGATAATTTTCCACAGATATTAATCCAACATTACCCACAAACTCACTGATATTGCAGGGGAGTGGTGATCAGGGAGGGAAGAAAAGACATGAGTTCATAATGAGAAAGTCCTAGATTACTTACCATACCTAGCACTCAGAGGGGCAGTTTATAGAGGCTGACAGCAATTATATCAGCCTTTAGAAGGACCACAGTAAAAGCATGAACTTATTCTCCTTTATCTGAACAATCATTCCAAATCATAAGTCGTCCAGGCTTTCCATGACAAACTTTAATACATTTATTACATCTCCACCTCATAAACCCCTATAGACAAGATTGAATTTAACAAATGCATACAAAGAATGATAGCCAACACTAATTTTCATGTGCTGGAAGTTAAATGCAATGATAGCCCCTAAAATAATGTAGTTGATAAAAGTATGCAGATCTCAGAAGAAATAAAGAGATTAAATGAGGCTACACAGGTACTTTATCTGTAACTGCTAGAAAATTGCAACTGTACTTTAGATGCATTGACTCCAGAGACCAAAGGGATTTTTAAATATATCAAGTAAGTACTTTTCTTTCTCCAATCCAATTGTCCTGCAATCCCTCAAGCTGCTAGCCTCTTTCATGGAAAAATACTTGGTAAATGTTACCAAATACCCCTCTTCCCACCCTTTTGTACCTCCCTTCCCACCACAATGCTGACTATATAGATCCTATGAACTTTCCTGAATTTCAGTTAACTCCAGATAAGAAGTACAGTCAAACATGTTCTGAACAGGAATCTTTAAAAGCATGATAAAACCAAGTTGGGTGGGCACCTGGGGAATATGCACCAAATATTTGAAAAACATTTGAGTTAGCAGCTATACATGAAAGTGGTGGACTGGAAGTTCCCCAGGGAGTCAACTATGGCTGGCAGCAGATGGTAGGTATCAGGACACTGCAGCTGATGCCATTCGTTGTTGAGCCTGTAACAAGATTTCTCTGTAGGGTGGCAGCATTAAGAATAAGGCTAAAATAATGGAATTTGTGTGTGCCCGATCTGCTTGCTCTGCCTGACCAGAACACTGATATCACTGTGACAGCTGCCTTCTGAACACTCTCCCCTTGCAGCAAATGGTGGGTCAGTCTGTCAGCTGCATATGTATACTTAACAGTGACATATTGGCAATTAAAGATAGAATTAATCACTTTTGTACTGGGTACGGGTAAATAATCCATGAAATACACAAGCACAAAATGTTAGTTTAGAGAAGTCCTGGTGCAATTCAGGGCACTTTTAGCAGGATTAGTTTCTATTTTACAGAAAAGAAAAACTGGGAATTTGAAATTACCACATTTATTTTAATACTTGGAGTAGATTTGTAATTTTCACTACTGAGTATCTTGATCAAAGCAGAAATTTTGACTGCTTAGCAGTAATCCATAACTAATAATTTATTAAACTAAAATATGCATGAAAGACCCTACATTTAACTATTAGCTTTTGAAAACTGCAGCCATAAATTCTATAGCTGTAATAAATTCTGAAGCATTGGTGACAATATTCAACTCTAGATTACTCTAAGGCTGGTGGCTTGCTACCATTTGGCACTTAAGAGCTTGTGAAGACAATAACAAAATATTTTTCTGAAAAGGAGAATGAAAAAGGAGAGTTAAACAACAGCTGTCAAGTTTAATCTGCAGAAATAGTGTTTCAATCTCACACCCTTTAAGAACATTTTAAAGTTTTTTCTTTAACTGAAGTGTTTTGCTCTCCTATGGAACTAGTTATTGGCATATGAAAACAGTATATGTGGCCAGACAAAAAGAAGAGAAAAAAAAAAGAGCTATTTTTATGTATTGAGTAAACAGATGCTGAGGATTAAAAAATATTTTAGGGATATTCTAAACAAAAACAGAAGAAGAAAAAGCTTTAATAGCTGCTTTTGGGGAAGAGATAATTCCTACCCAGTGAGAACATGCATTGGAAGCTCTGTACATCATTCTTCAAACACCATTCACAATACAGGTGAATTCATCAAACCTCAGAACCTAGATTCAGATTTATTTGAATTAGTTTGCACTGCTTGGTTAATTTGAGCATTTACTGGGCTCTTCTCTTGATTTTAATCACACTTTCTCTAACCATCCACAAATTTGGAAAGATCCTACTTGAGACCACCATCTACACAGAAGTGAGGAAAAAAAGGAAAAATTTCTAAGAGGGATTCCTGTTTTCTGCTACTTTTAATCAGATATTTCTATGGCTCAGTTTGCTCAGGCATTGTTACCATCAGAAGAGAAGTGTGCCATGTCATGGTGTTGGTGGCAGCAGCAGGAGCTGGTGGTATTTGTCCTGTGCTGTTGGTCCACCTGCCAGCTGCTCTCTGCTTGGTGTGATGCTTTTTCTCATAGGAAAAATAGCAGCAAGACCTTCTGCCTCTTAGCTGGGGAACTGGCAGAAATTTTCTGGGTCTACATACAGATTGGTGCATTAAGATGCCAATAAGAATGTCTAGGAAGCCCTGCCTAAATTGCTGTGTGTAGCTTCATTTGTTGTCTAGCCTTTAGGCCTTTTGTAGCCCACGGAAGGGGCTCTTTCCTGTTTGTGGAGAGTTCACTTCTTTGAACTCCTAAGTTCTGCTCAACATTTCTTTTTCCGGGTTCTTTTGAATACTAATTACAGAGCAGTTCCATTTCAGAAATGGATTTTTGAAGTGATAAAAAAAAAAATTCTGAAAAAAAATTCTGAAAATCCAGAAATGGATTTTCAGAATCCTCTATTGTGCTCCAATGTAAAATTTTTTCAGTCCTCCTTTTTGATAAAAGAAGGAGAAGCTGAATCTTAAAGAACATACCACTTTAGAAAAAATTAATTCTTGTCAATAGAGAAGCCCACATATTTTTTGTATAGTATTTGTATTTAGTGAATATGTTGTCTGATACTGGCTTTTGATATACACTGACTTCTTTTCAAGAGAATGGTTGATTAGCAATTATTATGCTTTTGGCATGGTACATTCTTCCCCTTTCATGACTTTTCTTTCTTTGATATTTTTAAAACTGTAAAAAGAAAAAGAATATATTCAGAATCTGTAAGATACTTTTAGTAGTGCAATGTAGGACTTTGGCTACAGAGGGACATTTATCTTCATTTACTAAATTATTGTCCTTGACATTTCAATTATCATGATACAAATTTGTCTGTGGTGATTAACCTTTAAACACTTTAATACGAGTTTTCAAAAGTAACACAGGAGCCAGAAGCAATGGCACAGAACAACATTTAAACTCTCTCCCAACTTAATTGCGTAATTATAAAAATACATTTCCTTCCTCTTTCTTTCCTTTTTCCTCTCTGTTATTGTCTGTTTCCCCACATCCCTCATGTGTTACTTTCCACTCTTTCTGCTGGAATATTCTGAAGGAAAAGCAAGCCTTACAGTATGTATTCTGTCAGTGACACCCTGAGAAGACCACTCCTTCAGCATGCCAGGCTAGTGATGGACTCATACTGACCAGTTCCATGTTGCTGGTGAGACTCTCACAGAATGTGGGGCTGTGATTTTGTCCAGATGATGGATAAAGCTTTCACTATTTCGTCATCTTTAATACGAGGATGGTTCCTGAAAGACCAACGAGGTAAAGGAGCAGGAATTCACTGTTGTTTGTATTGTATAGGTTGTCTGGAAGCTCCAGGTAATTTTCGGATGCTACACACACCTATTGTCTATGGCCCAAAAAGTGTTATTTGGTAATAAATGTGGTAGCAGAAGATGCAGAGAGCAACCCTTTTACAAGTTCAGAGGTCAAAAATGGCCTTCTTTATGCTAAGCTGTAGAACTCTTTCAGCATTTCTAGACCCCACAAAACCCCTCTATCTCATTAACCTGATGGATTGTGTACATCAGTGTTGCTTTCCATATAATTCTTTTTAAAGACATTCTATCACATTATTTACAAACATGAACAAGAGAGTGTGTGTTGGAAAAATGGCAAGAGTTTGCTTTTTATATCTTCTTGCAGGATTTCAGCTGCTTTTTTTTTTCCTGTTTCAAATAGTCTCCAGACTTTTATTAGTTCTAATTTAGCTCAATAAAAGTGACACTTGCTTTTGCCTCTTTAGCTGCTCACTGTGATATTTTAAAAATAATAAGGTACAAAGAAGGTAGAGTGAAAAATTTTATATTCTATTTTGATGTTGCATTCTCTTTTGACACCATTACCAATACAAGGCACTAATTAATGAGGAGCTAACTTCTGTCAGAAGCACTAAATATAACAACAGAGCTCAAGAACTCTGTTGTACTTCTGATAATGTTAAATTGCACTTCAGATAATGTTAAATTTTATTAATTTTAGCTGACAATCCTGATAATGGGAGGAAAAATTGTCATTTTCTCAATTGTTTGTCTTTAACGTTGAGGAAAAATTGGTGGTGAGAAACAAAGACTAAATGGGATGGCATTCTTCATAAACAGGCTCTTTAGCATAATGCCTTACTTTCACCTGTTGATTTTACAGTTTTACTCCTCTCTGTTCCTCTCTCTTCACTGGAAAGAGAAGAATGGGATTACAGATCTTCAGATGGAGTTATGTTTTTGTTATAGTTGGAAGCTTACTCATGAAAGTGATCAGCAAGGCCACAATAAATTGGTGATGAAGAGAGAAAATAGAGGATAATATCAGATCATTTGCAGCTAAGTATTCAGTATTGTTCATGCCAGCGATACTACTGAAAACTGGTCACATACGTCTAAAAGATGAGATGACACATCTCATAACCTTTTAATGACACACAGGCCAGTAGACATTGATAAAGTTTTATAACAGCATTCTTTATTGAGAAATTAGGATGTTGCCAGCAACCCAGGCCAGCTTGTATGAGAACATCCCAGGAATGTCAGAGGACAGAGGAATAGCAGACAGAGACAGAGCAGAACAGAGGACAGCTAGAGGTGTTGACTTTTTGGATCAAATATTAGCATCTTCTGTGGTTTATTCTTTATTTATTTGAAGCTCAGTTAAATACCTATGTTGGCTAAGAAAGCATCTGCCTGAAAATGAAAAGCCAGTCTGGAGTTGTTGCAGACACACATCTCCTGTAGACTTGTTGCAAGCCATCATATATAAAATATTCAGTAGTGATACACTCTAGGTCAGCAATAAAGGACCAAAAAATAATATAAAGCATTTAAAATAATCATCTAGTAATGATATTAAGGGAGGAGGGGATGAAGAATTCTTCTTTTGCATTTTATTGTATGTGTGTGGCAGCCAGTAAAAGATTTAAATATGAGTTTATTTCTAAACTAGCAAAAGGGGATTTGAGCAATTCAAAAGGGTTTTGCTGGTGAAAATTAGAGGTTTTTTTTTAATTATGTATGTTAGTTGTACTTATGTCAGTCCAGCACTGCCATTGTTCACACTCTGTCTCAAACACTCAAAAATTATGAATACATAAATACAAGGGATATCTGAATGTGTTTATACAAAAGTAGGAATTAACTGCACAATGTAATTCAGTTCTGTAACAGACACTTGCTTATGCACAAGGTGCTTTGTTTCCATCACAAGCTGAGTTATCCCTACAGGAGCATAGAGCTATATAGTCAACTTACCTGACTACGGAGAGGATAGGAAGATGAAGAGCAGCAGTGGGAGAGTAAACATGTTAAATGAAATTAGTGATGAAAAGTGGTCATTAAACAACTTCTGTCACCATGTAATCTTTGAAAACCTGCCCCTGAGTTACCATTTTACAGAGCTTCTGCAGACCAGTAATTACTGAGTGTTCTTTTTTAATGAAGGTGAGAGCATGTGGGAAAAATCCTGCTTATACTATTCCCATTACCCCTCTCCTAGTGGAAATGTATGGCCATGAATTTGGATATGAATCTCAGAGAGCTAGGTAAAAAGAACAGTTGAAAACAGATGGCAGCAGTTACAACTGGCATATTCCCCAGTTGATGGTTTTAGCATTTAGAAATGAGCATCTGTTCTTCTTTCCTATTGCAAATTGTTTTTAACTCAGAGGCGTTAAAAGTACGTAAGTTGCTGTTTTATTAATTTTTGCTGTTTACTGACTTTAATGACATATTGAATAAAAAGTACAATGTTTACCTGTGTGACAGGGGAATCAAAACAGAAATACAGATCTCTGATGTATACACATATGTTATGAAGTAAATTATAGGGGGTAGGGGGAGAGGAAATGGTGTGTGCTTATCCTAATACTGGAAAGTCAGAATTGAAAGGTGAAGCTATAGGAACATGAAGGTACAACTTTTCTAACATATTTCTAATGCTCATTTTAAGTATCATCATACTTTTAAAATAACTGTTAATAAAATCTCCTGACTAAATAATACACTAATTTACTTAAACCTCTCACTATTATATCACCTAGGAACACTGAAATTCCAGTTCTGCCTTCAGAAAGGATCAATATTAGTTGAGGTTGATTCTTTATTAGACAGTGAATTTTTACATACAATACAGTTAGGTGTTACTAAAGCTAAAAAATAAAAAATCCTAGTTTATAATACCTGTAGTTTCTGGATAAGATCTTAAAGGAACAAGCAACTAAAGAGGACTACAAAGATGTTTTGAGGTCATGCAAGGACAAAAGTAAAAGGTCCAAAGGTTAACTAGAACTTCATCTTGCTACTGCCATAAAAGAAAATTTTAAAAGGTTTATATGAATGCATCATCAGAAAAAGGAGGGCCAAGGAAAATCATCACCCTTTGC
Source organism: Lonchura striata (assembly GCF_050655825.1). Classification (NCBI taxonomy): domain Eukaryota; kingdom Metazoa; phylum Chordata; class Aves; order Passeriformes; family Estrildidae; genus Lonchura; species Lonchura striata. The sequence goes on from NC_140740.1 coordinate 36,341,158, forward strand.
TGGATATAGAGGGAAATAGCAAAGGATGAGGAAAATGCTGAGGTATTAAGGCCTTCATTGCCTATCTTCGATAGCAAGGCTAGTTATTCAGGGGGTACTGTAAGTGGAAGATGAGTATGATGAGGAATATGAAGCTTCCATAATCCATTAGGAAATTATCAGTGACCTGCTACACCACTTAGACCAAGACAAGTTTATGGGGCCTAATAAGAACCACCAAAGGGTACTGGTTGAGCTGGCAAAAGTGCTCACTGTGCCTCTTTCAATCATTTAACACAAGTCCTGGCTAAACAAGGAGGTCCCAGCTGGAGCTTGATGAATGGGACACCCATCTGCAAGAAGGGAAAGGTCATGGATGACATCAAGTGGCACAACCAAGGGATCAGGCTCAGCTAGCATGGGTTTGGAAAAGTCATGTTCTGCTTGACTAACCTGACCTTCTTCTATGACACGGGTGACCAACTTGTTGGATGAGGTAAAGGCTGTGGTGTTGTCTACCTAGGCTTCAGTAAAGTCATTTGACACCATTTCCTGTGGTATTCTCCTGGAGAAACTGGCTCCCCACGTCTTCGACAGGAGCACTCTTTGCCAGGTTAAAATCTGGCTGGGTGGCTGAACCCAGAGAGTGATGGGGAATGGAGTAAAATCCAATTGATGGGCAATCACTGATGGTGTTCCTTTAGGATCAGTGTTGGGTCCAATCCTGTTTCATATCTTTACTGATGTTGTGGGCAAGGGACTTGAGTGCACCCTCAGTCAGTTCACAGATGACACTAAGTTGGGTGGGATCATGGATCTGCTGGATGGCAGGAAGGCTCTGCAGAGGGATCTAGACAGCCTGGATTGGTGGGGCAAGGTCAGTTGTGTGAGGTTAAACAGTGCCAAGTGGTGAGTCCAGCTCCTGAGTGACAATAACCCTATGCAGAGCTGCAGGCTGAGGAAGGAGGGGCTGGAAATCAACCCAGAGATAGAGGAGCTGGGAGTGCTGGTCGACAGCAGCTGAACACAAGCCACCAGTGTGTCCATGGAGGCCAAGAAGACCAGTGGCATCCTGGCTTGTACTAGCAATATTGTAGCCAGCAGGACCAGGGCAGTGATTGTCTCCCTGTACTGGGCACTGTTGAGGTCCCATGTTGAATCTTGTGTCCAATTTTGGGTGCCTCAGTTCAGGAGGGATATTGATACGCCACGGAATGTCCAGAGAAGGGCAATGGAGATAGCGAAGGGTCTGATGAGGAATGACTGAGGGAGCTGGGGATGTTTAGCTTGAAGAAAAGCAGGCTCGGGGGAGACCTTATCACTCTCTACAACTGCATGAAAGAAAAGGCTAGGGTAGTAGGCCATAGAATGAAAGGAAATGGCCTTGATTTGTGCCAGGGGAGTTTTAGGTTGAATATTAGAAAAAATTTGTTCACTGATAAGGTTCTCAAATGTTGGAACAGGCTTCCTAGGGAAGTGGTTTACCATCCACTGATTCAAAAGATGTGTAGATGTGGAGTTCAGAGATGTGATTTAGTGATGGTCTTTGCAGTAGGAGGTTAATGATTTAGCTTGATCATCTTAAAGGTCTTTTCAAATCTACACAACATTATGATCTATCAAACAAGAAGTGCAAAAACATTTACAAGCTAGATTTGTAAGATACCTCTATGAATATATTTATCCATTTTAAGCTAGAAACTGGTATGACACATGACAGACTTAATTTGATGTGACTGTCCACAAAACATGGCAATCACACTTTTAAGCCCAAACCTGTGCTATTGAGTCTAGATAACAACCAGAGTCCATCTGGATGGATCTGGCCATATGACTAATTCTGCAGTGCACAAGTCTTTTCATATCTTTTGGACCTTTAATGCCAGTACAAAAGGAGATGGAATTATTTTTGTGATGGTAAGCTTTTAAAAATGGAAGATCATCACATACAGTGATGATAGCTTCCTGGCTAAGCTGTGTCAGGGTTCTGTTGCAGTATGTGTTTACCCAACACATGTATTGAGGTAAGGATGAAACTGAGTTGTTTTAATTTGTGGCACTTCCAAAATATTTGGTTTTCTTTTATTTTGAACCTTAATAAGGTTTTGGTTTACTTTTCCAGTGTCTGGACCATGCCAACCTTTTTTGAGCTGAAGTCAGAGAATTAGAATAGGATCCTGATAAAATAGAAATTATGCTAGTGAGTGGAGCAGCATTTTAACTTGTGATTAGACCTGATGGTTACTGTTTAAATTTAAGAGCTTTTCTTCCTTCTTTTTGTTTACTTCCAGACACAGGTATCCTGTTTAGTCTTGAGCTGTTTGCAGAGCAAAGCAACATAAAAAATACAGTTTTCTCTACTCTGATTAAACAAGCATACAAGTCATATGGCATCCTTGGGAGAGTGAAGAATGTCTCTTGATCTTAGTGATGGGACTATTAAAATGATATTTAGATAACCATGTCAGATGTCACAGTATAGGCTTTTCAGACTTGTGATTTATGGTTATACAAGAAAGGCTGAAGAGCAAGTTTTGACACAGGAGGTGTTTTATTGGTATTTATTTGGTAAGCCATTATTTTTTGTAATCTATGAGTAGCATATCTGTTGCTCAGGTTCCCAAGAATTAGCAAATGGGAATATGCTGTAACTGGAAATGTGAAGAAATAAAGATAAGCATGTCACCACTTTTTATTAGAAATTGAAGATTCTTGTTTCTTGTTTATCGCTGGTTTCATCACTGGAAAATTGATTATTTTCTCTAAGAAAATTGCAGTGCATTGCACAGTCCAGTCATTTTAGTAATTCTCTTACAAACAGATTGATTCTGTTGCTTCGTAATAATTCCTTAAAAAAACCATATTTTTATTCTTTTAACTGGAAGAGGCTCATTGTATTTTTGAATGGTACATTTTTTTGCTGTTTCTTCTTCTTTCCTTCTATGAAAAAGCTCTTAATAGAAATGTGTAAATGTTGTGATAGTGTTTAGTGAAGAGTCTTTACTGTGAAGTATGTTGCTTATACAAATACAAGAGCAATGTGTTACTTTAGTCGTTCAAGTCATTAACATTCATCACAATAATAGGTACTGACAAAAGCCATCTATCAGCTTTGCAATGGCGTGTATTGGTTCAGCAACTGTGATTCTCTGCCTCAGTATTCCAGCAGAAGTAGCATGCACAGCAATTTTATGATCAAGTTCCTAAAGGATCAAATCTACCTCAAACAACTCTTATATGGTTATGCATGCACATGTGTTGCTAGTTGTGTATGGACTTGTAAAGACCTGAGGTTGCATGTGCTACCTTGTGGTATTTGGCATTTAAAGGTATGAGCAAGCAGACATACAGGATCTAATTGTGTCTTTTAGCCTCAGAATTATGTTATTTTGTGATGTTTTTAGTGAACTCAACATAAAACTGCAGCAGAGAAAGGAAGAATCAGTAATAATCATTTATCATTTACATGTATGCCTTTGTAGTCATTTATGTTCTTCTTTTCCATGTAAATCTGCCTTTCATTATTCTTCCAAAATTCTATCTTTGATAATTCTATTTGTCTTTGTCAAACACTTCTGTTGATTCCAAATAATGTAAACTACTTCTTTGGTATTCATTGTGGCAATTTCTCCTTGCACTGGGTTTTTTATAATATTTAGAAAACTTATAATGTATCATTGTCTTAATAGTTATACACTGTTCATAATTGAAAAATAGAGCTGAATTACCTGACTGAAAGCAAGTCTATTTTTTTAAATATAAATATTTTATGATTATGTTAAATGAATGTAGTCCTATTTTTTATGGATGTTTACCAACAAGCTTGTGTCCCTTCACTAAATATTGGTAACAAGCTAGTCTCCATTTCCTAAATTTTGCTAGAAAAACAAGCAGCATTAAAATGGTTCAATCATCTGAGTGGTAGCAAAACTCAAGGTGGATCATTGATTAGAATTGTCCAACTACCTCAAATGAAGTTAAAAAAAAACCAAGAAATCTCTAATGGAGACTTTCCACACTATGATTCCTTTGTCCTTCACAGCCTTTATACTTTCTATACCAAGCAGTATTAAATTAAAATTATAAGGTAAGGCTTAATTCATAAATACATTTTAAGACTATAATCAAACACTATTTTCAGCAGAAATTTAGTCCTGGACCTTTCGCCTGCCACCTGGATTTCCACCTGATTGTAATACAGATCATGTTTGGTGTGTATTACTCATGACAATAAACCAAGGACATGCTTGTTACATATTTATTTTGTAATTATAATGATGTTATATTTAACAAAATTCAGGTTAGGAAGATCTTGACTCTCATGCATAGCCCAAAGTGACAACATGATAGGGTGAACTAACTTAGTGTGTTCAGATCCAACATTTTTTCTATCATAGTGGTATCATCTTCATCATCACAGTTTCCTGAACTTTCTTTTCTTTCATACCACATGTAAACATTATGAGAGCCCCATTTTTTCACAAATTACAATAGACACTGAAGAGTAAGCAAGACATTAAAATTACTGTACTAAAATATTATTACTGTCTAATAATAATAAAGGGAACATTTCAAACCCAGAACTAAGTAACTAAGCTACATATTTCAATTTCTGGAATATTGAAATAAATTGCTGGACAAGTTTCTGGTTGCTTCTGTAGAAGTAAGTATGTGAGACAGTGTTTATGTTTTGTATGTACATGAGCATTTTTATAAACCTAAGCAAACATTTTGCAATAAATTATTGTAGACAGCTAAGTGGATTTTTTTGTGTTCATGTTTATGAACAAATTGCACATATTTCTAACAGTCTGTTGGTACAGAAAATTCAGAACACTAAAGAAAAATTATTTTGTGATACTGTTTCCACCACTTACTGTAAATGTTAAAATCTTAAAATGAGATTGCTGATATGAATGCTTATGGAAAGTACATATGATTTCTGTGGATATCCCAAGAAAGTCCTTATAATATTCACATATGTTGAACATTTTTTTCTGGCAAAATTCATTTGGATTAGGTATGAACCAGTAGCAGAAACATTAATTGTCAATACAGAATATTATTGTGACAATCTTGTACTTGAGATTCTTTCAGGCGAGTAAATTTGATTCCTTCTGCTTCTTTTTTTCCCTGCATGTGCTGAAATCCCTGAAATGGGTCACTGAAATCCCTGGCCAATGCAACCCAATTAGAGTTCTAAATAGAATTAGGAAGCACCTGCTTCCCATTAATCACAGACTAGCAAGTGGAATATATGTTCCAAGAGTTATACACTTGTCTGTAGTTGCATATGTTACTGAATCATTTCTGCCACTGACATAGTGACAGAGGTTAAAGCTTCTATAGGGTACTCCTTCTTTATAAGGTTTTTTGTATCTTGTGTTCATATACTAGGAGTACCACTGTTAAGCAAGGTTAGAGCTAGTCCAACATGGAAATATTGGCTGATTTCTCAATATCAGCTTTTCAGATGAGAGTATTTGCTGGTAGTGTTTGAGAAAGTTTATAGAAGGAATTCAAGGATAAAAAAATGAGAGAGTAATGCAAGATTTGATGTATCAACTTCTCTCTAAGTGCCTGCTACAGAAGCTGTGAACAGTTCTTCTGTTTTAGAATTGTCCTTCAAATTCCCAAATACAGATTTATTAGAATGACAGCTTTCACTTTGTCCTAATGTGCCTAATTGTTTGCACCAGAATTGGGTGGGCCTATTATCCAATTTCTGTCACACTATGACATGAAATAACTCACACACGGATGCTAGATGCAAAGGGGGAAAGAAAATAACCCAAAGAGAGATTTTATTTTCTGACTCCATAATATTTACAATAGCAAAAGTGACAGTGGATTGGAGGGTGAAATTACCACTTCTCCAACCATACTGGTCAAATCAACAGTCCATCAATTCTCTCCACCCACAAAGAATGCAAAACAATCATTTTTTATATGAATAGTATGAGAAAGATTAAGTAGAAATATGTAAACATCAGAAGACATTGAAAACTTCTAGAAGAACTTTAAAACTCTCAAAAGAACAGGGCAACAAATTCCTGTGTAGGGAGAGCCTGTGAACTCACCTCCAGCTCTCATTTAACCCCAGCCAGCAACTCATAGTACCACACAGTCCACTTACCCCCAGTGGAGTGGAGCACCAGGAAAAACTCATGGTTTGAGATAAGAACAGCTTAACAATTGAAGCAAAATAAAATGTAGTAATACTAACAACATCAACATCAATAAGAATAATAGTAAAGAAAAAGAGAGAGAGAAATATACTCCAAGAGAAAGAACTGATGCACAATACAATTGTTGACCGTATGGTGACAGTGCTCAACCAATCCCCAAAAAGTAATTTAACTCTTCCAACACATTCTATGGTGTGAAGCATCCCTTTGGCCAGTTCAGGTCCTCCATCCTGGCCACGCTGCCACCCAGATCATTGTGCACCTCCTCACTGGCAGAGCATAAGCAACTGAGCAGTCCTTGGGTCAGGGTAAGCAGAGGTCAGCAAAACCAAACCATCAGTTATCAACATTCTCACACTGAATCCGAAATACAGCACTGTACCTGCTTCTGACAAGGAAATTAACTCTACACCACCTGAAAGCAGGAGGACATCTCCTCGAAGGAGCTCAGGTAGTTCCTGCAATTTAATTGAGACTAGTTTAAGAAAAATACTAATATTATAATTTTTTTTCTGCTTACATTGGTTCAATAACAATTACTCTCATGAGAGTACTCAGACATCAAATTGTTCATAATTTGAGTTTTTAAAGTAATTTTTCTGAAATCAAAATTTTAGTTTTAGTCATAAATAGAGCAGTTCTTTAGTACTTTCTTAGTATAGTGGTACCTCAATATAATTGTAAATTGTGTTGGTATCTGGAGATTTTTTTGGATATTTTGGGTTATTTTTAATTTTCTGGTGGTGGGTTTGTGTTTTTTTTTTTTTTTTTTTTTTTCTTTTCTTATTTCTTTGGTTTTGTATTGGTGTGGTTTTTTTATTTTAATTTTTTTTTTTTTTTAGTATCCTTATAGTGATAGTCACAGGTCTAGCTCTGGAGAAATTGTAGTATATTTTCTAAGATGTAGAGTGAAAAGCATGCTTCTGATTGTCTGAACATCAAGTCTGATTTTCTGTTTTGGAATGAAGACCTTCTAATTCCATCACTCCAAAGAAAGAAAAGACTGCTTAGACTACTTGGTGGTTTTTTATGGTTACCAATCCATGTTGTTATTACAGTGAGACAAGTGGCCTGAAGCCTGTGATGAGTTTTGAGTAGACACCAAAAGAAAAAGCTAGTACTGCTTCAGTGAAATCAAAATTCAGGCAGATAAATGTGAAATATATAGTGCTTAGGCTTTTTAAGATTTGTTGTTTATTTGGTTGTTCTGTTTCCAGGGATAATTTGACAGGATCTGAGATGGAATTTTCTATTTTTCATTGTCTGATCCTAGTAAAGTTTTCTTAGAGCTCATGTATTAAATATGGATGAAAAGAACAGTTGATTCAGAGATTACATTATTTTCATATATATGTTATTACATATATAGATTCAAAAAAGGATCCATAAATAAGATGTCAGTATTAACCTGTGTACTATTTGCTATATGGTCAGATTTAGATACCATCTGAAATGGGTTGCAGTAATTTTAGACAGATGGTTTTGCTCTTTTGAAGGTCATCTGTGGTACATGATAATGCAGTGCAATGAATTCTGCAGAATGAATTTTTCTTAATCCAGAATCATCATTAAAGGGCAGGGCTCATGGCTGTGCTGTTCAGCATTGTCCTTTCCTGCTCCCTTTCCTCTCAGACAGCAATAAGTTTTGCCATTCTTTCCATGGTTACGAATTGTCTTCTCTCTTTAGCACAGGCCCTGTGCAGAGAGGTCACCACAATCAGTCTCTGCTCTCCTTCTTAATGGAAGGGAATAAACCATGTTGTGGGTCTTTGATCCTCTTGTCTGGCAACCATTCCATGATGAAAGAAGCCAGATCTTGAGGCAGGCTTATCCCCTGCTGTGAAGGATGAGCCCAGGGATGGGTTATAAGGGGCCAGTTTTGTGATCCAACCTCGATGCCATTCTGCTTCTGAGGGTTTGAGGCAACCCATCTGTGCTACTAGCCCACACTGAAGCCACATAGAAGAGATCATCTCTCAGCAGGGACCATTTATGAGTATACCTTTTTGTCTCAGAGCTGCTGATTAAATACCACACAAAATATCCCAAACTGAGCCAGTTGTTTTTCTTGGGGATACTGGCACTTTTTAGGCAACAACAGAGAATTTCTGAATTGTGTAGTGAAAGGGAATCACAGAATCACAGATTACTCTGAAATTGGAAGAGACCCACAAGCATCATGGAATCCAACTCTTAGTGAATGGCCCATACAGGGAGGAAGTGTGCATGAAAGCAGAAAATCTTTGAGGGAGTAAACTTTGAGGTTATTGTGGTAGTAGTCATATGGGAGTAACAGACTTGATCTACTATGAGCAAAGCTAGAAATGGAAAGGCAAAGGTGTCTCTGGCTTACTCAGCCCTATCCCTCCTACCGATAAATCTTTATGTAGTGCAAGGTCACCCTTGTGATTGCATTCTTATGACCAACTTTGTTCCTTCCTTCCTCTAAATTCTATCAAAATAATTCATGTCCTTAAGTACCAAAATAAAAATTTGACACTTAAATGGATGGTGGCTTGTTACCTAGAGCACAGGTACTGGCTTATTGCAGCTTCCTACCTGCACCTGCAGTGGTTTGAGGTCTCCAGGTCACTACTGATCTTCTACAGATCAAGTCTTTGAAAGAATGGGGAGAGGGAGATTTTATGTCCTCTCTGATATACTTTTTAGAAATGTGTCCAGAAAGACTTAGAGAAAAAAAAACCTAAACAACCAAATAACTGAGCGACCTGTGTTGTACAATCTGCCATTCCCTTGTCTATTTGGTTTTCTTTATTTTCTTTCAGCAGTGTGACTACCCTCACCTTTTTGTGTTCAGCAGCTGAGCAAAACACACACTGCTATATTCAGAAGCACCCACTCATACCTTACAGTTTTTATGATAAAGCCGTCCCTCCACATGTCCATATTGGCCTCTGACCCTACATGTTTACTCAAGAAAACATGCCAGATGGCAGAGAAAAGTGGTAAGGTAAAGAACAATCCTCTGGAGGCCAAGAGTCATGAAATCCTTCACAAACCAGACATAAAGCAACAATTTCAAGAAATGCCTTACAACAAGTTCATAGCTAGAGTAAAAGGGAGGAGGAGAAAAAAATGAACAAAAAATCCCCAACCCTACTCTCTCATTACATGTTTTGATTTCTGTACCACCAGTTACATTAGTAGGAAAAACAAATAAAAATATGAGTGATCATTAGGAAAGACAGACAGATGGTATGAGTTTTTAGGCAGAGAGGTGGAAGAAGGCTTGTATTTGGAAATGAGCATTAAAATCTGGTGCTTAAATCTTTCGGTGACCCCTGCAATATTTCCCATATCACTCTCCCTCCACAGGGGCACTGTCAAAAGACAGTTGCTGCTGTTGCTACTGAGCCTGTTGTGCTTCCTTGCACAGAAGTAAAAAGTTGAAATCAGTGGACACCTACATTGGGGCCATTGCCTGCTGCAAGTGATCATGTCACAGTCATAGGCATCTCAGGAAAGAATAATGCATAGAACAAGAAAAGCAAAGTTCAAAGAGTGAGAACCACCTCCATTTAGCCTATCTGATATAGCAGGAGGAGGCCAACACATTTTATTATGCACACTCCAGCCCCTGCTAGAAAGCAGCCATAGCATGAGATACTACTTCTGTAACAGAAAAGGCTTCCCTGCCATCCATTAGTTACCAACCCAGCAGCTTTGTTTTTGCTGTGGTTTGGTGGGCTGACGTGCCTATACCTCGCAGCCCCCAAAATCACCAGGCTAGCCCAGATATATGGGGCCTTGAGGGAAGGTGGGCCAGGAGTTGGGCAAAGATTCCAAAGAGGCTTCAGTTCTCCTGATGTGGCTGTCCAAGCTGTTTATTCTAGGAGATGAAGGAGAAAAGAGAGCGAACCAGGAAGGGACAGGGCCTTATCTAGTCTCTGGACAGGGAGGGCTCTCTGGCCCTCTGCCTACCCTGTTGGGACTGGAAGGAGGGAACCATACTTATTAGATCCCAGTCACAGGGGTCCCTGGAAAGGGAAAAAGCATAGCCTGAGAGCAATGTAACAGTGGACAAGGTATGCTTCAATTTTGTCCCAAAGGGGAGGTTGAGTTAATTCTTCAGACTTCTTGTTTGCATTTTAATTTCAAATCCTTTGTGTTTAGCACCATTTGGATGACCAGTGCTGTGTTCAGATTGGGACATGGGAGCATTCATTTCAGGTCCAAGTGATAATTTAGGTTACCTAGCTGTAGAAACAGCTGCCCTAAAATACATCTTGCTGCAGCATCTTCTTGTCTGAAATATTATGGACAGCCTGACCCATGAATGAAGCTCAAGACATGGTTTGAATGCAGCCTTTATACTTATTTCTCTGAAACAGTTTTTTTCTTGTCAATCCCAAAGAACTTGACAGTACACAGGTAAGCAGCCATTAATTTTTCTTTTTCTTTGCTGGAAGAGAGGCAGGAGTGTGCAGAGAGGAACAGCATTCCCAAGGCCAAACTACGAGCCTTTCAGCACTTCAGCTTCTCTGCTCCTAAATGCCTGCCCTGAAAAACCCTGGGGAGGAAGGGGAAGACAGATAGGTGCAGGCTGCCTTCCACATAACTGGACATAGGCTACTACCCCTGGCTCATGCACAGTTCATCTTAGGCCCTCCTGCTGCCATCTCTTTTCCTGATGCCTCGTTCAGTAATTTTAGACTGCCTCACTTCTACCAGCTATCTTTGCTCCAGAGATAGCTACGAATGCAACAAGATCAGAGGACCTTGTCCTACAGCTAATATATCTAGCTAATTTTAGTTCATCTATTTTCTCTGAAACAATGCCATTAAACACTCCTGAGGATCTGGCCCACAAATATATGTTTTCAAAAAATAACTTTACTGGCAAGATTGAAAAAGTAAGCAAAAGACCACCCACAGTAATGTCTTTAAACTTTCCATATGCACTAAACACCCTCCATATGTTGGCATTTCTTTGGTTTAGCTCTGCTAAAAGAATATGGAATTGCATGTCAAAGAGTGATTTCTGTTCTGTATTCTGTACAAAAGCCCTGAAACTGCAGTCAACCTATTTTCTTAATTGATTGTATAATGCAGCCTTCCTGCTTTTGAGCTTTTAAGATGCATTTTTCCTCACAATTAGAAGGGTTAGAAGCTTGCCTTTTTGAAAAAAAACCCAAAAAAACACCCAAACCAACCAAAAAAAAACCCCAAAAACTGAAAACCTAACAGTGTCAGGTATCATGGGACTTGAAATATAAATTGCCAATACTCTGACACCCCGAACCTCATCTGAAAACTAGAACAGCATAGCCTCTGGCATGAATGGAGCTTGGAGAGAGGAGCACTGGGGCCATGTCGCAGTATTTCATGGCAAGCCAGCCATGCTTTTTCTGGACACAAAAGGACATGTACATTACTGCAGTGACCAACCCTCACTGTGCTGTCTGACTTGAGAGGAACTAAAGGGAATGTGAGGAAATGATCTTTTGGCAGTGCATGGAATAATGAAGTTAAAGCAAAGGTGTTCCAGGATGAGTATTTTGCTTTGAAGGATAAAAGTTTCTCCTGTTGCCAATTAACATTTACCCTTTCTCAGAAAGTCTTCTTGGTTTTGCATTTTTTAAATATTCTTTTTGTAAGCAAATGAAAATGCACATTACTTCAGCTTTTGGGGGGTCACTTGCAGCTGTCCCCCATTCCTCCCCAGCCCCTCGGGACCCCTCCAGCTAGCTGTCCCCTCAGGAGAACGGAGTTTTGCCGCGGTCCTGCTGCTCTGAGCTTACCAGGCAGCGGCTGGGTTGGCGTGGTCTGAGTGGCGGCATGCTGCGGTTGCCACAAGGATTCGGGATAAAGAGACAAAGAGAGGTCAGTTTGTATTCAGTCCAGAGATTGTATTGCCTGAATGGTGCAGGGACAAAAAGATGCTGGGCGGCTGCCCAGATAGAGTTTTTATACAGCAAAATTAAGAGATAAGGTCTAAATAATAGAAACAGTGTCCAGCCCGGGCACATCAGAATCACCCCATGGGTTAAGTCCAATGGGAATCACTCAGGGGTGGGGAGAAGGGGGGTTACAGAAAAATGCTGAAGTGAAACTTTTCTAGAAACAATGGGGAATACAGAAATGAATCTTTTCTGTTTCCCTTTCCCAAAGCCCTTCCAAAGCCCCTCCCCTCACTGTGCCACTGTGGTAGTAACACATTACTATACAACTTTTTGTTCTATTGGATATCAAATTTCCCATTTAGCCTTCGCTAAAAAGTATTTCTAGTTACTTGGCCACCAGTCCAAATCTATTATTAGGAATTTATTGCTCTATTAGCTACAACAGGTCTAAGCAGCAGTATATAAAACATTCCAGTGCTTCCTTTCCTCTTGAAATGTAAGTGGTTTCCTTTTAGTTCTTAGGAGGACATGGAGAAATGGAACACACTAGTGGCTGGCCAGTGGTTCTGGATCATTTAAAAGGGATATCCGAGTGGTGCAGGTTAGGATGAGATGAGGGAATTGCTCAGGGTATCTGCACTGGGGGTATCTTCAAGGATGGATGAATTGCCAGATGAACTGTACCCGTTCTTGCATATTTTAAGGGCACTTATACTGGCAGAACAGTGTGCTGGCCTGCGCAAAGACATGTGCCTAACAAAGATTATGAGAATCCAGTTCTCCAGACAAGAACTCTGAAACCATTGAGACAATCTTGCTTAGCAGAGCAGGACCTCTGAGTTTTCTCTGTGAGATGCAGGAAGGTGTGGGAGTGGGAGATCTGAACAGTGAGGGATAGAGTGTGTGTGGGTAGCTAGGTTTAAAGGGAGGACACAGGATGTTATGTTTGGTTTACTGGGGGGATCAGGAATATTGTTTTCCTCAAATATTGCAATAAAATCTAAAATTGCTATCCCAGCCTTGATATTGTTATCCCTGGGCTACACACTATCATCCTCCTAGGAGAAGTGAATCTCATAAGAATATATGAAACAAAATACATTTGGAAGTAAAAATCCTGATGAAAATATAACCATTATGGGTATTTTACAATATTGCAGAAAACACTAATCAAGCCACAATAATGTACTTGGAAACTCAAATGTTTTCCTCATGGGAGAGGTGCCCAAATTACTCAGCTAATCCTTATACCTAAAATTAGTTATAAGATTCTCATAATAATATTAATAATTTATATGCCATAATAGCTCCGTGTCTTAAAGCATCTGGATGAAATTGACACAAATGGCTGTGACTAGGGAATGTTCAACGCTGCTAGAGCACAATGGTTGTTAGCTAAATAGAAACACGACTTCTATGTGTCTCAGTACTTCTATGCAGCCAAACATAATGAATAAATCCCTTTTCTACTGTACATTGAGCTATATTTGGATCAAGTTTATTTGCAGAATTTGTGGCTTCAGTTCAGTGTCCATTTATTAACAGTTAATAGAAGCTTTATGCTCTACAGACAGTTTTATGCTCTAATTTTAACAATGAAAAGTTGCTTAGAAATAGAGCTTAGGATAGCACCAAATGATATAAAATAATATCCATAAATGACTAACCTGCATTTCCCCCCCCCCCCCCTTCTGTCAATGTTTGAATAAATTCTGGTTCTTAAAACTTGCAAAGTAGTATTTTAAATAAGGGTACCCCATGGTTCTTCTAGTAATCTGAAAGTTGGAGGACTGATCTTGCAGGACTGGAAACTGCTATTTGATCCTCACATATTGTTAGCATAGGCTTTTTTAGGTACTGTTCATTTACCATAAATTTAATACTTTGAGCCTTTGACCCTCTAGATTGTTGCTTGATGTATGATAGCTCAACACTTGCAAAGTTATGATACCTCCCTGAAACTGTTGGGTCAACAACTGTGGTATGACCAACATACCATAAACTGTGGTACGTTTAGAAATTGCAATTTAATTCCTTGTGCTTATAACCACATCACAGAAATGAAGAGCATTGCTAAGGCCATTTTATTTCCTTGTTCTGATTGACCTCTTTGAAATACAGATAAGGAAAAGATGGGATCAGAGACATGTCTTTTAATGCACTGCCAACAATACAGATTGCTGGCAGCAGGCAAAAGTTGCACAGTGCACCTGTCTTTTGTGTACTAGTCAGGTCTGAACAGAATTGATAATTTTTTTTTGGTACTTTTCCAGCATATCATCTTCAGAAGTACAAAGCTGATCAGTATAGCTCTACATGGTGCACTGCTGCTGCTTTTTTGGTTGGAAGAAAAGAAGAGAGGAGGGAGTAACATGCTTCAGTTTTACTCACTGGGGAGATCAGGGGAATGCAAATTACTAGAGAAGAACAGAAGACAAAGAATTCACATTTTGGTGCTATCCTAAGCTTGACTGTGTTCTCTGCTGGTTTTCATTTCTGCAAATGCTTCTAATTTGAGCTTTATGTTTCCCATTTGACTTTCTTTTGATGCTACAACTGGCACATATCATGACCTTTAAAGTAAAAGGCTGAAATGTGTTTTACTGCTGTCCAGGTCCTGGTGAAAGCTGGACTAACTGCTTGTTTACAGCTTTTCTTTCACAAACATGGAAGTCAGAAACTTGCGGAAATTTTATTTTTTATTCTTCTCTTCAGAGAGTGTATAGATTATATTTTTCTTTTAATTCCAGCTTTATTCATACATTGCATGCCAATTTCATATTTAATTGAGCAGAAAATGTTAAAAAGAATGTACAGACTAATGAAACTAGAGAATTTTTACTATGTGCTTAATATATTGGGTCCCGATGCAGGCACTGGTGCTCTTAAGGCACTATGCCAGTTAAGCAGTGATATTTAAATTGCTGTTATATCATAACAAATTAGTTACAAGAAAAAAATTTCTTCCTTTAAGAAGATCCTTGTTAAGGATCTTCTGCTCAGGCTAATAGTAGAGAACAAAGAATATGCAAGGCAATGGGAACCCCACTGTGTCCCAGACAAAGGGTATTTCCATGAACAGGGGATTTTTTCTGTTTCTTCTCACTTCATTTTTGGTTGTTTGGGTTGTTTTTATTGTTTTTGCTGGGTTTTTAAAATTGAAAATATTATCACTCTGTTCAGATATGGAAGAGTTATATCCTGTAAAACCTCACATAAATGATACAGAACTCACAGTGAAAAAATGTTGGACAGAAGACTGTGGAGGGACAAGAATAAAATTACTGAAAAACAATTATGTTTACCTGTAGTAGAGTTTTCAACAAAGTCAATGGTATGTCAAAAGTAATAGCATTTAAAGAGGTTGACAAATCCAGCAATATGAGAATAGACATTTTATCACTGTTTATTTATTATTCCCCCCAGGAACATGTACAGACAAATACAGATGAAGGCAATCACAGTGAGTAAGACATGTCCATCTTTTTTGTGTGCTATAAACTTTCTTTATGGATGATTTGAGGGGTGTTTCACCATCTTGGTAAGAATGGTTACCAGGTCCTTGCCAACCTTTTTGTCATGGCAAAGAATAAGGTTCTAAAGTATGTATTCTGGCTCACAGCCAAAATTCATCAGAGGCTCTTCAAATCACCATTTGCACCATGTGCACAAAAGCCTGTCATACCTTTTCAGTGGATGAATTCCAGTGACACATTTGTTTAGAAGATGTATCTTCTAATGCAGCTGTCATGTGTATTTTGTTATAGAATCAGAAAAAGCCTTTCTGGAAAAGACTTTTAAAAGTGCTGTTGTTCATCTCTTTCTGCAAGACAGATTCAAGGCACAATTCTGTAACGTCACAGATAAAGATTGCAGATTCTCCAGACCTCCTAGTCATGTGCTTTAGTATCTCTTATCACTAAATGTTTTCCTGAAGCCAAGCTTCAATCATCCACTGCAGTACAAACCCATTACTTCTTGTCTCTAACAGAGATGTGTTTCCTTTTTTCCTCTTGGTTTCTTTCTCTGTATTTTCATTAAGGAAAAACAAAATATATATATATATATATGTTTCTTTAAACCAAATACTCCCTCCCTCCCTCCCTCCCTCCCTTCCTCATTTTTTAGTCCACCATTGATAACCATATAACTCCAGTCTGTGTGAAAGTTTTACTTGGTCCTGTTTCATAATGACCATGATTTTCCTATTTGTTCCTAGAAAGATCACATATGAATAGAGTTCCCTAGAACTGTCTCATGTTCTTGAAGTGTTGATGTTTAAGAACAGATGCAAATTAAGCACCATGCAGCTGCTTGCCTATTCCTCTTCTTCTTCCCCACCTCAGCAGGATGGGGAGGAGAATCTAAAGTCAAATTTGTAGGTTGGTATAAGAATAGTTTTGATTTTCAGAACCAAAGTAAAATACAGTAATAATGGTAAATTATAATAACAATTATAATTGAA
Source organism: Lonchura striata (assembly GCF_050655825.1). Taxonomy (NCBI): domain Eukaryota; kingdom Metazoa; phylum Chordata; class Aves; order Passeriformes; family Estrildidae; genus Lonchura; species Lonchura striata. Next base: position 36,357,654 of record NC_140740.1, read on the forward strand.
ATGGAAAGATAAAAACCAAGTAAGTGATGTATAATAAAAGTGCTGGGTGATGCCAGACTCCCCTTCCCAAAACAAGACTGGCTGTGCTTCTGGATAATTCTCCTTAGTTTATATACCAGACACAGCATTCTGTGATGTGGAATATCTCCTTGGTCAGTTTTGCACACCTCCTTACTGGCAGAGCATGAGACAAAAAAAACCTTCCATCAAGTCCTTGACTTAGAATAAACACAACAGCAAATATAAGCCATCATTGTGTCAACACCATTCTCATTCTGAATCAAAAGCACAGCTCTGTACAGCTACTGAGAAGAAATTAACTCAAATTTAGCTGAACCCAGGGCATGAAGGTAATAACAAACACCTATGTTTTCTTGTCTGTCTGTGAGGGATACTCCTCTACAATAATAGAAAAGAAAATGTGCTTTCAACAACTGCACATTGAATGGTTTTCATACTTTTGTTTCCCTCTAGATGCTTTAGTTGAAGTTAAACTCATGTTTGATTATTTTTTGCAAAAACTTTTCAAGAAGGCAAGTAAAACTAACCAATACATTTCTAATCTTGAATGTAATAGGATAATTTTTCTGAAGAAACAGTGTGCTTGTAAAACAATAATTTTTTCTTGGTCTCAGGATTCCTATAGGTGTTTTATTTATCTTAGGGGCCTAAGGCCAAATTATTATAAGTGAATAATTTTAAGCTGGAATGATCACTCCATACAATGTAACAAACTGATGCAAAAACCACAGCATGTTTTTATTAAAATTTGGATAGTTTATGTTTTCTTCTCATTTTTGACTCTCTGTCCCCTTTAATTTATTAACTTTGAGAACCAGAACAGAATCTATGAATGGCAAGGAGAAAGAGTATTTTCAAACCATTGCTGCATCAGAATTAATGCAAGACAACCATCTTCAAGTTATGCTTAAAAATAATCATGCTTAGTTATACGGTACTTCTCTAAACCGTCTTTCATTACTTGAAAGTATTTTCTTTTCTTGCTTGTGGACATGATTTTTTTTTGTTTAATAAATATCTGCTCTTGAGATGCCCCACCTGGAACACTGCACCCAGCACAGAGGCCCACAACACAGGAAAGATGTGGATCTGTTGGACCAAATCAGAAGAGGCCCTAAGTTTTTCCCAGGGCTAAGTCTTTCTCCTATGAAGACAGGCTGAGAGTTGGGACTGTTCAGCCTGGAGGAAAGGAGACTCCAGAGAAGTCCCTCCAGTACCTAAAGGGACAAAAAGCCTGCAGAGGGACCTTTCACAAGGGTGAGTAGGGATAGGACAAGGGGAAATGGCCTTAAGCTAAAGGAGGGCAGTTAGGGCAGTTTAGACTAGTTCTTAGGAAAAAGTTCTTTCCTGCGAGGGCGGTAAAGCAGAGCAACAGGCATAGAGATTGTGGTCTCTTTCCTGGAGCTGTTCAAGCCCAAGCTGGATGGAGTTCTGAGTAATCTGGTCCAATGGCACATTTCTCTTTAAGGCAATTCACACTTCTCACCAGCTGAAAATAAAATTTTTCTATATGAGGTGCAAAAGGGAAATGGATTTCTTTGTATGAGAGAATGTGTTAAATTCTACCTTGTGCTGTGATGTAAATGGGTTGGTTTTTTTTCTTCCTAGAAGAAAATAATTTAGTAGAACAAACTAGATTTGCATGAGACTGTAAGCCTTCCTACAAACTCAGACCCTTTCCCTCTGGATCATGGATTTTTAGTTTCTGTTGTTCAAAAAGCAGCTCAGTTTGTCTCGCTTATACTTCAAGGACAGAGAGCAGAGGGTCTGCCAGCAAAGCCACTCTTCAGACTCAGTACCAGTGAGCCAAGGGAACCCCAAAACTTTTCCATTGCAGGAGTGAGAGGTGTCCCCTCTTCACTTCCCCTGTCTAACAGATGCCTGTGTGTGTAAACTGTTCTTATCCATAACCTTTACCTCTTATGCCTCCAAATCTCCACTCCATCCTGCTGGTGAGGAGGAGGAAGGTAAAGGGAAGATGAGTGATCTGCCTGTGGTTTGGAGTGTTTCACTGTGAACACTAAATTGGGGAAAACCATTCCTAAACCATGAGAGCTGGATTCCATGATTCTACTGGGTCACTTGCACTTCCAGATATTCTACAATTATAAGATTTAAAAAATCCTAGTATATGTTAAGGAATCTTCCCAATTATTGTAACCTTGGTTTTCCTGGAAAATGAATATGTTGGAAGAAAGGAAATAAATACAACTTTTGTTTTCTTATTCTTGGAATATGTTTGACTAACTTGCCCTGAAATTAAAGTACAAAAAGAAAATATTTATTTTTTGCAGGTCTTAATCTTTTATGCTAGCCCAAATTCAATAAATGCCAGCAGATGACATATGCATCTATATCTATATATCTCATGTATAATCTATCTATATCTATATTTCTAGATCTATATCTACATCTATATCTATATATTTATATATCTATCTATATCTACATCTATAAAAATCTATATATCAGTATCTAGCTATCTATATCTATATCTATATCTATATCTATATCTATATCTATATCTATCTATATCTATATCATCTATATCTATATCTATATCTATATCTATATCTATATCTATATCTATATCTATATCTATATCTATATCTATATCTAATCTATATCTATCTATCATTTATCCATATTTATCTATAAATATATATATCTGTAACTTCAATGTGTGTGTTTTTTATAACAACATTGTATTTTAAGAATTTGCATTATTAATGTTGATGTTTTGTAACTTAGCAGAGTAACATTTCTTCTGTTGCAGATTCACATAAAAAATTAATTCATTTCCTTCCCATCTTATCCCCTCTAAGTAAGAAACAGGAAGCAAAATGTGCCTAGAGTCTGGGCAAGGGGTAAAGATGAGCAGATACTTTAATAACTGTGAAAAATGTAAGTGGTCAAATATGAGTGGGAAGAAGTATGAAAATGACAAAATGCAGTTGCTTAGTGGAGAAGGCACTTTTCTATAACTTTTCCTAAAATTTCTTTTACTTTTTGTCTGTTCTCTTCCTGAAGCTTTCCTGAGAACTAGCAAAATTCTTTATAAACCCAGTAAAAGTTTTATTTATGATACAACACAGATGAACTCTAACAAAGGGCCAGAATCCTCACTCTTAATTGCACTAGTAAGTGTCCTGTGGAAATTGTAGAGTGTATTGGACAAATTCTGCTTAGTGGATTTTCATTTTCATGGGAGATTTTTAATGACTCATTCTTTTATACAAATTCCCTTTAATTATAACATTTTATTCTTCTGCCTATTTAGAGGTCACCCATTTCATTAAAATATTTTTTGCCTAGGCATAAGCAGTACAGCAGTTTGTATTATAATATATATTTGTCTATTTTCTACAAAACATCTGTGATATCATACTATTTATTTCTTTTGCTTTGTTGATGCTGCTACTTGCTCAGTTTTCACTGAATTCTGCAAGGGATTTTTTTCACTAAACCCACATGGCAAATTTTGTGACAAAAGGGAATGACATGCCACCTTAAATGTTAGTGATAAGGCACATTTAATGTCTTTTTCCAAGATCATTTTGAAATCACAGGGCTATACTACAGAGGTTTTTAGTAATATTCAATAATTTCTTGACAGCATGGATACAGCCATGTGTATCACCTACACAGAAGCATAAGTTGCCTGTCTATGCAAAGCCATTTGCTTTTCCTTACCTCTTTTAATGTCCTTTCTGATCAAGATCTACCAGAATCTCATGATCATTGGTTTGGTGTTTTTTTGTGGTTTTTGGGGATTTGTTGAATGGAGTTTGTAATCCTGTTTCATTCACTAAATTTGGTAGAAGAAAGATGCCTAGGCCACAAAAATCGGGATCCCTTTTCTCAGCAAACTTAGGCAGCAGTGTGGCTGAGACGCAGGTGGTCTGTGACTATCCTGTCACTTCTAGCCATGACTACTCTAAGTCACCAAATGAAGCATATTATTTTTATAATTTATGTAAAGGATGCAGCTACCACCCTGGAGTTTGCTATGCTTATTGCAAGAGCAGAGGGTTTCATTTTAATTCACCTTGGTCATATTAAATTTGGGTAAGCATGTTCTCAATGACATAATCAAAATCTTTTAACAATGACATAGAATTAATTTTTAGAGTAGCTAGAATTAATGAGATTTGTTATTGGAAAAAAGTTGGCTTGGGCTTTAATTAATTGGGTTTTTTTATTCTAACAAAAACAATAAAATATTACTTTTCATGTGAATCTGAGTCTTACATTTGCTCTTTTGCAGCACAGCATTGCATAATGCTATTGAATCTTCATATGAAGAAATTTGCAGAGTATCAAGTTATGTAGCTTTACATTATTGTTTTCACTTGATTAGGAAGGGCTTTTGCATTCTAAAGCAGATGTTTGTAATGGAACAAGGGGAATAGGCTAAATAGACACAGTAAATGTTAGTGTACAAGTCACCTTAAATTATAGCTCTCTGTGATCTTCAGGGATTGTTAAGGCAAGCCTGTTGCCTTCAGGGGAAGGCAAGGCGACCTGGTTTCAAGGAACAGCACGGCAGCCCAGTCTCCCCTGGGCCACTCGGGCTAACAACACGCGCTGGACACCAATGTGGTGGACGGTCGAAAGCCTTTATTATCTTATCTCATGGGTTTAAATAGTCCTGGGGGACTCTGCTACGTCAGGAGGGGTTGGTAGGGTCTCTAGGGTTAGTCAGGAGTGGAAAACTACTGGGTTAGGTGTGGTTACATTCTTTGGGGTAAATGGATAACATGTTGCAGGGTGAGAGGGGGAAGGGGTCTTTCTTTCCGTCACATCCCGAAATCTTCCGTTCGCCTGTCCCTATCTACTACATCTCCCCCCTCCTTTTCATAAGTAACATGAGGTAGTCGTAGATATAGGCACTGGAGTGAGGTACAAACTTGTAACTTGGTAAGGAAAAAAGGGTTTTGGTAAACCTGAGTAATTCTCGCAAGGTGAGTTTTGAAGGCTTTTGCAGCTGACTGTGTTCGCAGTTTTTGGTTTACAGCATTTGTTGCTGGCCCACGAACAGAATGTTCGCCCGTTCTAGACGGGCCTGAACAAACGAGACTAGCTTGTTTAGCAGGCATGGTCCTATGGTAACAGCTAAAAGCAGTATTGCCAGTGGACCTACCAGGGCAGAAATTAAAGTGGTGAGCCAAGGTGATTGATTGAACCAGGATTCGAACCAGCTCTGCTGGGTTTCCCTGTCTCTCTTTCTCTGAGCCAGTCTATCTCGGAGTTCTGCCATGGAGTCTTTAACGACTCCCGTATGATCTGCATAAAAGCAGCATTCCTCTTTCAAAGCTGCACACAGTCCTCCTTGTTGCATGAACAAGAGGTCCAGTCCTCGCCTATTCTGTAAAACTACTTTTGAAAGCGAAGAGACTGATTTTTCTAGATAGGAGATGGATTTCTCGATCCTCTGCAGGTCTTCATCGATGGTCATTTGCAGCTGAGAGAGTCCGTGCTGTTGGGTTGCGATGGCTGAGACACCTGTGGCTGTACCAGCTGCTCCCAGGCCGAGCAGCATTGCGATAGTTATACCTGTGATTATTTCTCTTTTGTGCAGTCTGTCAGGTTCTTCCAAAAGGTGGTACACTTCTTCATCTGAGTGGTACAGGACCCTAGGAACAATCAGAACTTGGACACAGAAGTCAATAGAGTCATTAAATTTGGCAAGGAACACACAAGGACTCACTCCGGATTGCTGGCAAACCCACATCCCAGATGCGGATGGGACCATCCACTTACTGATCTTTCTGTTGGGCTTGACAACTTTAGTGCAGAAGTTGCCTTTCTGCTTTGCTAAAGTTGCATTGCCAAAACATTTGCCTTGTCCTGTGATTTGACTCAGGGTGATTCCTCTGCGGGGAGTGTCCCATCTGCACTGGTGGGGGGCACTGGCTGTGGAGTAACTGAAGAGGGTGTCTAAAGCAATGCCTTCATAGAAAGCGGGTTTAACATCATAACAAAGCCAACAGGAGTTAGTCAGGTTCGGTTTGGTTTCGTTTAGGGTTAGAAAGGTAGCTTCTAGCATACGAAAAATTGGGTTTGGATCGGACTCGGCTGTGCGGCTTATCTGGAATACATCTGCATGGCCAGCCGGGGTGTCGGTGACTTTTGGGGCAAGGTTTTGGGGTGGGTTGTGTTTTTCCCTTTTATTTCTCCCCAGTCGGTAAACTGGGCTGGTTCGTATTGTGGCTGCTTTTCGGTGCGGCTTAAAGCTTTACTTAGTTTTGTTTTAAATTGCGTTAGCTCTGTTCCCTTCGTCTTAGAGTCCCAGCCGGCTGCCGACAGCTCTTCCGAGCTGCCGGAGCTGCTGCTGGACTCTGAGTCGGAAGTCGAATGCCAGCGCACTTCTGGGGCTCGGTGTCGTTTTGCGCGGCTCCGACCCTGCTCCTCCCCCCGGGGGTGGCGCCGCTGCCGTCCCCCGGGCTCGCCCTGCCTCCTGCAGGGGTGGGTTTCTCCCTTACATGGTGGCGGCGTCAGGCGCGGCTGCCGATCGGCTCCGAGCCCTCTGCCGCTCTCCTCCTCTTTCTCCCGCACACGCGCATTAGCGAAACTCCGCGCCTCTGGGCTCTTCGCGCCGAGATTGCCTGCGCCCCGCCCCTCCCCTTGGCTGCCGGCGCCATTTTCAAAGGGGTATGGAGGCGGCGTGGGCAAGATCTCCTCCCGAGCCGCGGCTCCCGCACCTCTGGCTTCCCCCGCCAGCCTCCGCCAACAGAGCTCTGCGCGCCACTGCACCTCCGGCAGCGGGTCACCGACCGGCGGTGGCGGGGCGGATGGGGAAGCCGCGGATTTTTGGGAGGTTTCTGCGGGGGGCCCCGGGCCCCGGCCCGGGGAGGGGGGTGAAGTGCCGAGCCCCCCCGGATCCCCGCTCCCGGGTGGATCGTCCTCAGGGGTGGTTTGCGTTGCCGCTCCTACGCCTAGCTTGGGTGTAACTAATAAACACGTACGCGCTGCGCTCCATGTCTCCTGCTCTTCTATTGCTCTGCACAGGGTTTTCTCTACTTTTCCCCACGCCTTAAGGCATTTGCCGCTGCCTGAGGATTTCGTGTCCTCGGCCAGCGCGGCTGTGCATTTTTCCCATATCTCCGGATGCAAAACATCCACAGGGCGTTCAATTGCCCCAAGCTCAAGCAGCCTTGCTATAGCAAGATAAAAGTCTTTGAGCTTACACTCAATTCCCCATTGCTTATGAACCTTACTTACGACCCTGGCGATGGCATCCATGATGATCGCGGGTCCTGGGACGTCTCCCTTGCCGAGAACACGGTCTCACCGGTCTGGCCGCTGCTCTTGTCCAGGCGACACCCGCTACCCGAGCGAATTATTCCCGGGCTTCGGCACCAGTTATGTTGCCTTCAGGGGAAGGCAAGGCGACCTGGTTTCAAGGAACAGCACGGCAGCCCAGTCTCCCCTGGGCCACTCGGGCTAACAACACGCGCTGGACACCAATGTGGTGGACGGTCGAAAGCCTTTATTATCTTATCTCATGGGTTTAAATAGTCTTGGGGGACTCTGCTACGTCAGGAGGGGTTGGTAGGGTCTCTAGGGTTAGTCAGGAGTGGAAAACTACTGGGTTAGGTGTGGTTACATTCTTTGGGGTAAATGGATAACATGTTGCAGGGTGAGAGGGGGAAGGGGTCTTTCTTTCCGTCACATCCCGAAATCTTCCGTTCGCCTGTCCCTATCTACTACACAAGCCCACAAGAAAAATGTGACATAGTTGCCTTGCTATGCTTTATGCAATGACTGCAAAATCAGGCAATGTTCTTTCTAGCAATATTACAAGAAGAGAAGGAGAGATCAAGAATTCAAATGGCAAGCAGCCAGTCTTCCAAATTCTGACTTTTATGTTGATTATTCACAGAAGATATTGCTTGTATTGTTCACCCTTCTGAGTCTACAACTGTGTATCTGGGGAACCAGACTATCCTACATCTGCTTACTACAGGGCTATGGAATATTTTCCCATTGCATATGGTGTTATGGACTGCTATCATGAACCAGATATTGGGCCCAAAGGACACACCTTGTGTGAAACTGAAATTTTGAGAGGGCGTGAACAAAATTAAGAAGTGGTTTTTCGTATGACAAATATTACTGCAAGAATTCCTCTCTAGAATCTTTCTTAGGTGAAGTGTACTGTGTTAACTCCTAATAGCTTTGTGTACACACAGATTTTCTTTTTCCCCACAATGAAAACAGCAGTTGCTTCTACCTTTTGTCTTGGTGCCAGTTTTTTATTGGGCTGCTCATCTAGTGGTAAAATGCCCAATTTATGTCAATTGTTTCCATTTAATTTTATGCATGTTTAAAAACAAACTCCCTCTGCTTGTCTCTTTTCTCATAAATTGATAGAAAACGTACATCTGACCATATAATTCGGATTTGTTATTAAATGTTAGAAAATGTCTTACATTTAAAACTGGAGAAATACTTTAAAAACTCTTTGTAATGTGTTTTTTGATTACCAGAGGCTAGCAGGCACTGGTACTGGCTTCTTTTAGATAGCTGTACTACATCAGCATTTATTACTTAACCACATTTGATGACTTTTCACAGGAAACAGTAGAATACTGGTCTTGAGCACATATCAGTTTCAGTAACTATTGTGCATAAAGTACTATGTGTTTATGTGTATATGGGCATATGTATATATGTTTTTCAGTCTGTATGTATGTCTGCATGCTTACGTACAGATACATATGAAATACATATACATTTTCATGTTTTTGATGACTGCTGGCATCTCCAAGTATCCTGATTTCTGCAGAGAGGTTTTCAGACCACTCAGTATTTGAAGAGTTGACTGTACAGGGTAAATCAGATTAGGTGAAAAATTCTGTGGTTAAATGTGGGAATTTTAAAAACAAGTGTTCAGAAAAGGTATATATTCAAATTTATTTATTTTCTTCTATCATTTATACATAAAGGTATCCTGCTTTTGAAGACAGTGTAATTTTTTTTTATATTTTCTCAAGCTTTCTTATCTGATTGACACAACTTCAGATCAAGGCAGTCTCTGTGTCATATTGCATCAGACACTGCTTTCAAACAGTACCTATCTATTGTTCATTCTGAGTGAAACGTAAAAGTGCCAGCATGAAACAGAGAACATTCTTTGCTGCAGAATTAAAATCACAGAATCATTAAGGTTGGAAAAGACCTTTGAGATTATTCAGTTCAGTCATTAATATAGCACCACTATGTTCATAACTAAACCATATTGCTATGTGCTATGTTTCCACTCCTTTTTTAACACTTCTGGGGTGGTGATTTCACCATTTCCCTAAGTACCCTATTGCAGTGCCTGACTACACTTTCAGGGAAGAATTTTCTCCTAATATCAAGCTTAAAAGTCCTTTGAAACAACTTGAGGCCATTTCCTATCCTCCTGTCACTTGTTACTTGGGAGAGAGATTGAAACCCATTTCACTAAAACTTCCTTTCAGGTAGATGCAGAGGGTGATGAGGTCCCTCCGCATCTTCCTTTTCTCCAGAATGAACACTACCAGCTCCCTTAGCTGATCCACACAAGACTTGTGCTCCAAACCCTTCTGCAGCTCTGTTGTCCTTCTCTGGACACACTCCAGCACCTCAATGTCCTCCTTGAAGTAAGGGGCTCAGAAGTGGACACAGAACTCAAGGTGTGGCCTCAGAAGTGCCAAGTACAGGGCAGACCATAGAATCTCTGTTCTGTTGACACACCATTTCTGATACAGCCTAGGATGCCACTGGCTGTCTTGGTCACCTGGGAACAGCTGTGGCTCTTCTTCAGCTGGATGCTGATCAGCTTCTCGAGGTCCTTTTCACTGGGCTGCTTTCCAGCCACTCTTCTCCCAGCCTGTAGCACTGCAGGAAGCTTTTGTGATCCAAGGGCAGGGCCCAACATTTGGTCTTTTTGCATTTCTAACAGTTGACCTTGGCCCATCAATCCATCCTGTTCTGATCCCTCTGCAGAGCCTTCCTATTTTGTTACGGGCTCTTAATTCTGCTCTCCATGTCCTTTTTCCATCTGAAGCTGCTGCATTCCCTGAGGACAACTGGTCTTTCTATTAAAGACTGGGGCCAAGTAGGCATTCCACTACCTCACCTTTTTCCTGTCCTTTGTCAGTATGTTTCCTTCCACATCCAATAAAGGACAGAGATTCTCCATAGACCTCTTGCTGCTGATGTAAAATATTTTTCATTGCCATTTACAGCAGTAGCCAGATGAAGTTTGGGTTCTCACCTTTCTAACTTTCTCCCTGCCTCACCTCACAATACCTCTGTAGTAATTTTTATATGCCTGTTCCTTCTTCCAAGGATACACTCTTATTTTCCCCTGGATTTTCTGCCAAAGCTCTCTCTATATCCAGGCCAGTCATCTTCCTTACTCTCTCATCTTTTGGCACATTGGGACAGCCTGCTTCAGCATCTTTAAGATTTCTTTTTAAAACATTTCTAAAATTCCTAGACTCTGTTGTGCTTCAGGACTGCCTTTCAGTCTCCTAAACAGAAAAAAGTCTGCCCTCTGGATGTCCAAGGTGGTAGTTTTGTTGACCTTACTTCCTCAAGAGCCAGAAACTGCATCATTTCATGTTTCCTGTGCACAATATGACCTCCAACCATCCCACCACCCACCAGTCCTTCTCAGATCACAAACAAAAGGTTTGGCAGATGCCTCCCCCAGATGGGTCCCTCATAAGCTGTGTCAGTAGGTTCTCTGCCACACATTCCAGGAACTTTCTTCTTCCTCTCCACTGTGATGTGTTTCTAGCAGACATCCTATAACGTTGAAGTCCCCCACTGTTGGAACTCAAAATGTCTCTCAGACATTTTTAGAGGTTCCAGGCCTCTAAATAGTCAGAAGCATTTTAGACCCTGGCAGGCAGCTGTAAAGAGCTGTGATTTTGAGTTTGAGCCATGGAATGAGTTACCAACTTTGAAGGTGGAACAAAGGGTTAGATAGTATAGTAGAAGTAGTTACAAAGTACAGGGGAAAAAAATTAGTATTGTATAGGTGGGTTTTAGCACCTGTACATGGGGGTTTTTACATTGTACATGGGGGTCAGAAGTTCTAAGATGGAGGAAAGTGGGCTGATCCTGTTCTTCCTCCTTCTTCTTCCTTGCCTCCATGTTCTTGGTGATGCTGGCACTTATGGATTGGTTTAGAGTAGAAAAGCACCTTGTAAGATAGTAGGTGTTGGGGAAAAACTCTAAACATATAACACATAATATATCATATAAAAGATAGCAGCAGCCCTGGGTGGGGAGAGAAAAGAGAAGAAGACACCAGACAGTGAGGGTGTCAGAAGTGTGTGTGTCTCTGCCTGGGCCACTGACCAAACAGCTGCAGCCCGTGAAGACAATCTTTTAGATAACTAGCAATAAACTGCCTTGAGACCGAACAACAAGAGGCTGCAGAGTTTTTCTTTGGAAGCACAGGTTGGAGGAGAGACTACCACCACACGAGACTCCTGACCAAGCCCGGGGTTCTCACACCCCACAAGAACAAGAGGTAATGACAATGAGACTTCTCCCAGCTGTTTACAGAATATTTCTTCTACATCTTCATCCTGTTGCCTGGTCTATAACAGAATCCCCCCAGGATGTCTTTCTTATTGACAGCCTCCTGATTCTTACCCAGAAATACTCAAGCCTATCATTATCATCATTAATCTCTGGACAACTGAAATGCAACTACTCTGCTGCCAGTTTCCCCACCTAAACAAGTTGTAGACATCCAGTGCAGCACTCCAGTTGTGTGACTTGCCACATCAAGACTCTGTCATGACAACTATGTCATAGTTTTTCAGTTGCATCATGTCTTACAGCTCCTTCTGTTTGTTACCCATGCTACATGCATTGGTGTAGATGAACTTAGCTGGGTTATTGATCCCACTGTTTTTCACTGGGATAACTCTGATTCCTGCATGACCATTCTCAGATGCTTTCACAGTTTTCAGCACATTATTAGCCCTTAATTTCTTGCTGCCATATGGATCTCCATCCCCTACTTCTGCCAAGACAGCAGACTGAAGGACCTCTCCAGCATGCTGTCTTTCAAAAAGTGAAATTCCATCCCTAGTCTTATATCCAGTGACCTTGATTTTATCCTCTTCCCCCTAAATTCTAGCTTAAAGCACTCTTAGTGAGCCCTACAACCTTTTCTCTCTTCAAGTCAGGTGTACCCCATCTGTTGCCAACAGGCTGGGTACTGTGCAAGCCCAACCACTATCAAAACCTCCCAAATTCTGCTGGTGACACGAAGCTCAGAGTCAGGTACAAATATGTACAATTTTCTTTGTTCTAATCCTGACATTCCTTGTAACTGGTAGGACAGAGGATATTGTGCTCCAGATCTCTCTGTCAGTCATCCTCATAGAGTTGAGGTACCTCTTGATAGTACTCAAGACTTTTTGTTAGAACTTCATCACCCATCTGAAAAAAGCAGTAATGGATAATAGAAAAGGCTATACCAGCCTGGAAACATGGGTAAACATCTTTTACCCTGGGACCTAGGGAGGCAGCAGACTTCCCTATAGACTAGGTCCCACTGGCCTGATAGGCTGGATCTTTTTTGTCTTGATTGAGGCAGGGGCAGACTCACTGGCTCTAGGCCTACAGCTTGGATGCATCTACATCCCCATTGCTGTGTGTCTGGTCCTCAAGTTCCAGAGCCTCATATATATTGAAGGCACCTCAGTGGCTGGGAGGAAATTCACCTGCTACCCCTAACAGAAATCTGATTCACTATGCCTTTGTCACCCCTAAACTCCCCTTGCTAACCTGTCCTTTTAGGCCCTCTCCTTCAGGCTGGTGGTGAAGATGGTAAGGAGTTTTTCACTTCAGGTGATGGAGCTGGCTGATGCATGTTCTCTGGGATGGTAGGGAATGGCTCCACCATTCAGTCTTCTGCTCTTAGTCCCTGAGAGTTCTTAACATTTCTATCTCCTCTATTAGCTCTGCAACTTGGCTGAACAAATCTTCCATCTGATCTGGTTGCACCTCACTCAGCTGTTGTCTCAACTGCCCTCCAATACCAGTGCAAAGTTCTGGCAGTCCCTGCTACCTGACACCTGGACAGCTGCATGCTTTTGTGAGATGCCTGTCTGTGTCACCACATCCTTTCTGGTAACAGCACCCTGCTGAGGGGATACCAGAGCTGAGTTCCTTCCAAAAAAGGGGGTGACCACTGACTTCCGCATTGTTTTACTAAGAATTCATCCCCCGCCTAAGAACCCACAGACTGGAAGAAATAGGAAGCTGTAAACCAAAAATCTCCTTTTGTACTGTTCCACAATTATTTGTGTTGCAGCCACTCTATTTCCCACTGTCAATATTGCCTCTTTTTTTAATAAATGATGCTACCACAAGAAAGGGTGTTGGTCAGCAGGGTATATACAGGAAAGGCTTATAAGTCTTCAGCACTTTTCTTGCTTGTTAATACTCCAAGCACAGTGAAATATGTCAATAAAATCCAGCTGAAGTATTGTGAATTGTTCTTTTTTTCTGCAGCAGTCACTGCAACATTGTCAATACTGTTGTGAGATGACATCAAAATATTTTGGAAAGTCTTGTGAATACCTTCTTTCAGACAAGAGGGCTTTTTAAAAATGCTTTTCTGAAAAAAATCCAATTTGAACTCTTCCTTTTGCTTTGAATTATACAGAAGACACCTTTGAAGAACATGACCTGCTTTACATCATTCAAAAGGATAACATAAGAGAAAATTTTTCTTTTTATCTGACCCTATGGGAGATGTTGTACATTTTCAGTGCAGGTGACCTGGTACTGATACAAAAGATGACACATAAATGGAGTGACATCATTCACAACTGGTAATTAAATAATTCCTAGGGACTCACAATATTATTCTGCAGATAAAAAAAAAAAATTATAACTAGGCGAAAATTGGAACCGACATGCTTCTCTATTCTGAGTTAATTTTTCCCTTGAACATGGTATTCCTGCATCTAGTCTTTTTACATTGGATTAAACATTAATTGTGCTGGTTTTTGTTATTATCAGTAGAAGCTAGGGACTTCTTATAATATGAGGGAAGCTGGACTGGACAAAACGCAGGTCGAGCCAATATGGCTAAAGCTACGTTCTCCCTTTATTGTCTGTAAGATGGTAGTTTATATACACTTCAATACAGTTTACAAATTGTGAGCACACTATCATTGGTCAGCAAACATCGTTTGCCTTTGCCTTAAGGTGGCAAGAGTACTGCACTACAGCTCTACACTAATTCACACCCAGAAAACCTATTAACACCATGGTTACCTTAAAGTAATTTCTAACTGTGCAACAACTATTTTCTTACTACACCAAAGGCTTCACAAGTCCCACCAGGGCTGCTTATTAGAGGCCTAGTCTGAGGGTAGCTCAACCCTTACTCCAAATATAAATTGTGTCCTCTCTCTCTCAGAAATCCTACAACAACCAATGATTTAAATAATTGATTTATGTCTAAACAAGTGAAGTAGTGCTATTTATCAGAAGAATATGTATTACATCTTAAAATATTTTCTAGAGACCTTTAATTCTAGGACACACTTTGAGGACATTAATCTAGTATATCCATGTACTGTATTTTTATTATAAGCAGGTAACATGGGAGCAGGGGAGAGCAAGGACAGTGCCAGATATGGATATCAGAAGTCCTGACTATTGGACACTGTTTTTGGCCATATCATTCAAACACTTAACAATTTTCTGTGGGCAGCAAATATCTTGACACATCCAAGACCTGAAAATAGCATTAATTGCAGAGTTCCTGAGATAAAATAACTTGCAGCTACTAGGAAATAGCCTAATAAAAATAAAATACTTGTAGCCTCTTTGCTGTGAAGAACAATTCTGTATTTTGGACTTCACAAAAAGACTGGCATTGGTTTTTAGTTTATTCTTATCTTCAGGTAGTTGTGATATGCAATGGAAGTGTGCAGCAACAAAGGAAGTGGCCGATCATTCTTTTTCTATTAATTAAGATTTCTCTATATTTAAAACTGCTTATTTGAGGTATGATAAATTTCCACCTGAACCTGAGAGAAGGTAATTCCTCCACAGTGATCTTTGGTATACCAAACTTATGCTTCCAGTATAAAGTATAATAAATTCCAAGTTGTTTGAGTACAACCTGTTTACATTAACGTATTCTATGTTGTTTTTTAAGTAACAGATTTTCTGTCAGCAGTTCTTTATATTTGTGGTGTGTAATAGTTTGAGCTGCAAGTAGGATACTGTGCCTGGTGCTGTCTATGCTGACTTACTGAATACTTTTAGACACGTAAAAATTATACTTTTCCCTCTAATTATAGCTCAGTATTGCAGCTTTGAAGGAATAGCAGCATTGCTTTGGGAGTTAGTCACAATAATATCAATAAAAAAATGAACACACATCAATATGTCTTGAGACACTCAATGAAGAAAAGCGGGGGGGATGAGATTATTAACCTATTAAAGAAATGTGATGCATGAAGATATACGACAGCATAGCCTTTCTGTTACTCAGCTCTGGTCTCTGATCTCCTTTTGGAGGAGGATGGAAAGGCAGAGCATAAAGCAGAAAGATTTTCATATTTCTATGAAAATGAGGAATGGCAGAGTGATTGTTTCCATGACCATTGTCCACCCCTCTGCAGTCACTCTGCCAGAAGTCCTGCATGAAAATATTAAATCCTTTGGGATGCCCTTCCCTGGGCTTCATCCTGTGTCTCTGTGAACAGTAATTTGTTAGGTATTCCACTAACACTTTCAGAATTCTTGGCTGCTTCGGTGGGCACATACCATTTCTCATTTATTCAACAGAAAATAGGGGATACCTAATACCTTCATCCCATAGATCCATCTTCACACACAACAATTACAGATCAAATTATCTTTTCTAGTTATATAACACTTTAAATGTACATGAAATTGGAGAAACTCTGGACTCTAGAAGCTGCATCATTTATTGTGGGGCTTGAATGCAGATGGCAATACCTGAGATTTGAACTCATTTTTGCATATATATTTTCTAGGTAAAAAGCCTTTGAGTTGTTTTTTTCCTAGTTGATTTTAATTGATTTTATAACCTTTATTCTATTTCTATATTTAAATTTATTTAGTTCTGCTTGTTGGAAAACAAAACATTACCTTTAGCATAAAAATTACACTAATATTTGGGAAGCATTTAGGCAATCAATTTTTTTGGGAGGGGAAACCATACAGTCCTCAGTAAAGTCCAAAGACCTTGATGACCTGCCCACCATGCAAGGTCATCAAGTATTGTAAGAGTGGTTTTATGATCCAAATTTGTCCCTCAGCACTCCTCCCCTAGAGAATGTCTAACACAGAAGCAGGACTTTAGATTTCTACCTACAAAGTACTGAAGCATGCAGATATCCTAAAGCTTGTGAACACCAGCATTTGGTTCTATGGGGCCATTCAGGTGCTCACTGAATGAGCATCTGATGAAGTGCTCCTCGAAACTGAATTCTAGACTGAGCTAGGGTATGTATCTTGGTGTTTCCCTTAATCAAAGAGAGATTTAAACAGAAAGAAGTTTACCATATTTTTCTTTTCTTTTTCAATGACTAGCAAAATGCTGATATAATTTTCCATTGGAAAATAAAAAATTAACTTTTTGGGGAGCAATGTTACAGAAGCTCAAATCTCTGCTTGGTCCCTTCTCCATTTTTCCCCTGTTTTCATTAATTATTAAATTATTATTCTTTAAATTATCTGGTTTCCCCCACTCTTCCCACTGGGTAGCAATGTTCCTTCAGTTCTGTGAGATCATGGCTCTATTTCATATATCAGGAACCAGGTCATAATTTGGAAGCATTCTGTGCTTTTCATGTAGAATAATTTTAATTAAGAAATCTTTTTGAGATAATGTGAAAGCTAACATTACCATTCTATCCAGAAGAATTCGCAGACCCCTTAGTACCTTTTCCAAAATTATCCTTGTGCAATCCATGCTGCTAAGTCAAAACCCCATGCTAGTCTTTGCAGATTCAAATCTGGGTTATTGCAGTGAATAGGCAGCATTTACTTCAAATTAAGTAATTCTTGAGCATGAAATTTTTCTATTTTCAATTTCTTTCACAAGTTGTTATGGCTATGCATTGTGATGTGCTAAACATAAAGAAGGTAAATCTTGCTGGCTGGGGGCTATATACAAGTCATGAACAGGACAGGACTGCTGTGGCATGCATCTCAAACTGTTTATTTTTTAGCATCAGTCTCATTACATGGTTATGACAATGGGAAGATGCCAGCAGCTCACATCCAGGCAACAGACCAAGAACTTAATGTTACAACTTACTTTATAAGCTTTTTGACCCATCATACATAGCAAAAGCATATTGACAGTAATTCTATCCAATCACTATAAATAAACGTACCTTTGGTTAAAAGAATTCTTGCTTATTTAGAATACAATACTTGCTTGTAAGCCTTAAGATAAAATGCACAGAGGTCCATTATTAAGCTTAGAACTTCCTAATATCTCACCAGATATACTTTTCTGCAATGTAGGGAGTTATTCTACCCAAGTGTTAATACACAGACCATTGTTCTATTTGTCCTTTCTTTCTAATTCTTGCATAATTTTTCTGCTGACAAATCTTAGAGCTACTGCTTAGCTCTAATCACCATCCTGCTGTCTCTGAAGCCTGCCTTTTGCAATGTGCCCAAACTCCCCTGATTTTAAGGAATCCCACAGGCATAATCTACAATTGTAAGGGGAACAAAGCACTATATTATACCAGAAAAGTTCCCTTTGGTGTACTTTGTAGCCCTTTACATGGTGTGAGATACTCTGTACTCTTTGGTTGTTTTTTTTTTTTTTTTTGTAGTTAACATCTAAGCAAACATGGACATATAATTATATAAGATTTCTGGAAATTAAATGAAACTGAAAAATGCTGAGATAGTAGCATCTGTAATGACAGATCACTTCATAAGGATAATGCTTCATTATTTCTTATACTTTTGCAAAATTTTAAAAGCTGTTTTACATTTGTTTTCAGATAGCGTCAAGGAGTAGTTTATCCAAAAGAAAATCCTGAAGCTGCGTGTTCATACAAGACCAAGCATAGGCTGGTGAAGGTGTGACGTTAATATACCTGATTTGCAGTCTTATGCAACAGAAAATTTCATGGTCAGCTGTTAAGTACAAATATTTTCATAAAGAACAAAAAATTTATATGAAAAATAGTGATAGTGCATACATTAAAGATATTCACAATGGGTAAGCTTTATACATTATTGGCAAGTCTTTAGTAGGTGATAGAATTACCCTCAGGATGAATTCAGACCAAACTATTTTTTCTCATTATTGCACATAATAATTTGTATTTCTTGGCAGACATTCATCTTTGCACACAAACAGATTCTTATAAATCCCTTTCCTTGAGATAAGTAGCAGGGGAGATGATTTTTTTCATAGCTAATGTCAGCATCTGTGATAGGACACTGTCTTTGTTTTGTATAGCATAAACATAGCTCAAATGTTGACTTCTTTCTAACTTCTATAATACTTAGAGAGCTCTGCATTCCTATTGCATACCATTAAACTTTTCCTAAGTGCCTGGCTAAATTGGAAAATTTTTCCCTAAATGCACTCTCCTAATTACTTTCTTTGAATGTCAGATTTAAAATAATTTTTTTTACAGATTAAAAACTGTCTAGTTCATTCAACACACTACTTTATTCTTAAGCAAACGGTAGCATGTTCCATAATCCTAATAGTGCCATAATAGCCACAAGAAATTCAAGAACTATCCACAGGGAACTTTATTCTAGTTTCCAATTACTCTGTAGTCCCTTCTCCTGAGGTTAGGAATTTTAAATTCTTCTTAGGCAAGACTGCAGCATTTCTCTTCCAAAAACTCTTATGGGGGTGGATGTGAAATGCATGAAGCGAGAAGCATTTTTGTGAACAGAACGTGATCCAGAGTGCTATATCTTTCTGGATGGATTAAATCTAAAGTGAGCTAATGGCCTCAGGAACTTGCATGCAAGATATATATGGATAATTTCCTCCATTTAGGGGCTGGGAAAAGAGCAGAAAATTAGCCATACTTATCTATAGACTTCAGTCCACAACAATACTGGCACAAAGTATTACTGCTGTAGGTGTGTTGAAAACTATAAAGTGAAGATAATTTAGCATTTGCAATTTCCTTTTAGGACCAGTGGTATCAGGCTCCATTATTATATTTTTATAAATGATGGTGACATATATTATAGGACAACCTGTCAGGTTAAAACATATAAAAAATAAGATTATTGTTCTTAAAAAATATTCTTGTAGTGTGTGAGGTGATTCACTGCTTTGTGTTTATTTTACATCACAGGTGGTCAAGGGAACCCTTTCTGGTCCATATCTTAAAATATGCACAGCACAGATAATACCAAAGTTAGCACTACTTTGCAAGGGAACCCTCTGAAGTATTTCAGTTTTTGTGAGACTGTGCCAATTATTTGCCCTTGTGTGGACGGGAGCTGCAGTCTCAGAGATGGATCAAAATTATGATCAACAGTGACATTTCTTGTCTGCTGAAAAGAAAGAATGTGTTTCAAAAAATATATGACAGTTCCTGCAGTAGGAAAAATGGCAAACATGCATGCTGAAAGGTATTTTTAAAAATGGCAATGTGAGATAAATAGGATGGTGATTCAACACTTTATCATTTAGTATAATTTTCCCACTCACTTCACTAAGTACATTATTTATTTTGAGCCTACTCAGCTTTGCCAAAAAGTTGCTTTTCTTAATTTGTCTGTTATTAATTTTAACTCATCATAGATTGCATTTAAATTCACTTTAAACAGATTCAACTATATTTTAAAGCATAAACATGGAATTTATTATTGTATTCTGTGTACACAAATACATTACAAATGAAATAAGGATCAGATGCTTTGGCTAGGAAATGAGCTGTGGGTTTTTTTGCCAGTCGATTTGGCACTATGCTACACATTGACAGAATGAAGGTGCCACTGGAGATTAAGGAATATAAAGTATTGTTTTTCCTGTAGTATTTTTTGTTCTTTTAAAAACTTGTGTCCCTTTGAAAATACCTCCTGTTGTAGCCATTGAAGCTAGGGGATGAAGACATGTTGACTTGTCATCAAGAATGAATACAGGGAAGCAGGTGAATAGACTTTAGACTTTATGTTTTTTGACAGGATCCTCACAATTAACTTCTTAATAAACTGTTAAAGAACTTTAGATTTGAAAACATGTTTGGGGATGTGGTTTTGAGGCCCTTCACCTTGTTGCTATTGCAAATGTTGAAAAATCTTCCTGTGATCTGAAAACCAATTCAACATGCTAGCACTGTGTGGTTAGGAAAAAAGTAGCAGACCAGAATAGGACAGAATAGATTCTCAAAATTTCCCTTTTCTCTATAACATAAGTTTGGATAGTTTGGTTGTCATCCCAAATCCTTTGCTTGCAGATTTTATTTCACCTCTGCCAACTAAAAAAGCCTTCATATATACAAGTGATACTTCTTTTTCCATCAAAAATTCTGGTTTCCTCATCAAAACAAAAGGTGAGATGAGCCAATAGAGTGCCATATTTCTCTGATTAAATTTATTTGTTTGTCAATAGTTTTTAAGGTTTAAGAAATAACATGATTTCATATTTTTCTGAAAGAGTCCAGACTCTTTCAGAATGCAGACTGCCATACATAATGCAGACTTCACTGGTGCACAGCCTATTTATATACTGGAAATTATGCCAAATACTTTGTTTCTAAGTCCTTAAATTAGAGGGAATTCTTACAAGATTCTTGTTCTTTGGTTTGTCAGAAGGCTGGACAAAATCACTACTGAAATAATGTTGGCATTGAACATATTACCTGCTGTTTTGGTTGTAATATTATTTTCAAAAAACTAAAACAGAACAAAAGCAATCCACAAAACCACAAAACCAAAACGCAAATGGGATTTAAAAGATTTAGCATCAGTGGTTCATGCTAGAGACTTTTAGTGTGATCTTTAGGAAAGCCTTAAAGTGCTCTTCCTTTACTTTCATACTACTATGGTAGAAATGCCTAATAGGTAAATTGTTCAGGAAGGCTACATTTGCCTTCTTTTTTTATAAATAATCTAAAAAGTGTTTCAATGTCATCAGCTGGAGGTTCTAGAACTGAGATTCCTTCTAAGGAATGTAGGGATATTTACTGCATGTTCCTCAGCCAAACTGTCTCCTCTGCAATTAAGCAAAGAAAACTTGGAAAACATCTTAATTTTTTTAAAAAATTAACTAGTTGCTGTTACATTACTGCATTTTTCAGTGAACTGTATCTTCCCAAATGCCAAATCTGGGTTAAAGAGAGAATTATCATTCATGAACAGTTATCTATAAATAACTGACATGTAAGCATCAACATTAAAGCAAGGCCAGATAATGAAGGCTAGCAACAGTTGATGCAACACTGCTAAATATTTTGGGGGTGAACTTTCACTTCTGGATTTTAATTTCTTTATTTTCAGCATTTTCCAGTCTAGAAAAGTTACCCCACAAGGCAAGTGATATCAGCAAATCACATTTCATATAAAATCTCAATATCTTGGGCTGTTTTCCTGTATTTCATTCTTTCTGCAATGTAGCAAAAGCTGAATTAAATGTCAGAGGACTTGCATTCTGGTCATTCCCCTGCCACTTTTGAAACATTTTGCTAGTGTTTATTAGCCAATTCATCAGCTATTATTGCTGAACTGCCCATGAAAGTGTCAAAGCAAGGCCCTCAGGAATTGTGTGGTGCAACAGCACAATCGGTTCAAAATTTATACAGCTGTGCTGAAAATTATCCATATCTATTTTTCCATAAAGGGTTATATAGGAAAGGCAATGCTGGAAATGAACAGAGGTGCTGGGAGAGGTTCAATCCCAGCTAGGTGTGTGGGTAGCCATTACTGCCGACTCAACCTCCTAGTCAGAAAAATCCAATGGCAATGGCATTTGTTGATGAATCCATTATGTAGGAAAAGGAAATCTGAGCTCAGAGGACCTTAGAGGGTATTTTATTCTTCTTGTGGCATATGCGCATGATAAGATATCTTTGATGAAAGAATCTTAATGGCAAATTTGTTATTGTGAAAGTTCTCCAGAGTCACTAATGAAAATCTTAGCACTGCTCTTTTCATTAGGGTTTTTACTGAGTGCTGACAAGACAGGAGATGAACAGAATTTGATTTGGGTTAATCACAGTGTAATATTTACCTGGGAATGTTCCAGATGAGATCTTATCTTTTAAAGCCTGACTAGTCATTTGCAAAGTCTGGCAGCTGATCACAGAGATCTCAATGAAGGCAGAAGCAGTTGTTTTCCAGCAGCATTTCTCCTGGGTACAGGGAAATTTCACAAGCAGCTATTCATCTCTGAAATATTTTGAGCTTGAGACCAGGCACATAGGCCAACGGAACAGATAAATGAAAGACGTATTAGGGGTGTACTGTGCTCAGGACTTGCAGCTCTCTGCTTCTGAAAGTTTTTATACTGATTAGGTACCAATGAGGACCCTCTGTATATCACAAAAAGCCTACTTGAACAAATTATTTTAGCAGTTTTTAAAACTGGGAAATTAGTTTTATGTATGTATGTATACCTAGATACTCATACCTATGTTTTTCTTTCAAAATGTTACAGCCACAGAAGATAACATCATACTCAGTAAGTCATGATTGATTTCTTTCATTTTTCTGAATAGAAATAGCAGCACAATTTTTTTTACTGTCTAGCTGGTTTAGAGTTAGGATGGCATACATCTGAGGCTGTTCAGGCTTTGGATGCTAAAGAGAATCCCAAGTGATGGATTCATGAGTAGGGGGCAGGTAAGGCACATATAAAATTAATTTGTCACAAGGTAATTTATCACCTGATTGTGCAATTTTTCACATGGTACTTACTCCTACAAAATAACCTTAAGTCTTACATGTATAGGGAATCTTTTGTCTGCTTAAGAGGAATTCTTCATTATATAACCACCTCGGATGTTTTTTTCCATTTCTACAACATTTCACTTAAAAATAGTTTTAATTGTGTTTGCTGTAAGTGAATGTAAACTTGTTGAAATAATAAATAGATAAACTCCTATCTTTGAAGAATGAAACAGGATTTTTTTTTTCCTTGTACCATCTAGTATCTGTGGATACATTTAGATAATTAACTATTCAAATAATATTTGTTTGACAGTCCCAATAGTTAAGCTACTTTTCTGAAAAGCAGTTCTTTATACTTTTGAAGAAAAAGCCACAAAAAACAAATGAAGACACACAAATCCAACAGCTCCATAAACACTGCAAAAAAAGCAGAGTCAAAAATGTTCTGTACAGGTATGTATTTCACCATTTCTTCCAGAATCCAAAGTTCAGTGTCAAGTGTGAGACATGTACCCCTGTAAGCAATTTTTCCATTTTTCTAGTTGATGGGAAGAGAAGAAACTCAGTTGTTATATAAAAAGTGAACAAAGCAAACACTGGGAGTGAGTCTATACTCACTTCTATATATGAAAACGTATATTTGTTTTCATCAAATAATCAACTTTAATGGAGCAGTATTTGAACTGGCAATGGAGACTGATGGGGGAAAAAATATTCAAAAAATATTCCAAATTTAATAGAATTTACCAAGAATCAAGAAAAAATTTTGTAAAATTCTTGGAACTGAAATGTGGTACTAAGATTAGAACCTCAAGCAGACAGGATTGTTGTAGGATATTAAAAGTTCCTAGCCTGAGGTGGAAATGTCCTCTGTCCTTGGTACTTTTGCATTTCTATGGACTTTTTTTCCTAGACATTAGCAAAAAAATGATAAATGTTCCTTCTCAAAAGTTATGCAACAGAAAGTGTATATTATCAGTGCTGATATGTGTAGCTTTAAGTACTGCTCCTACTTATTTATAAAAATATACAGTTTCAATATTTCCTAAAAGAAAATGGCTGTTGACACCATTAATATCTGAATATGTTATAATAGTACTAATATTTTACTCATATTAATATTTATATGATTTTTACATTGGTGTGTTCACCATATTTATTCTCATGAGAGGTATTCTAGAGGTCAGCTACAGGAGATGTGTTTTTGAAATTTGCTTCTCAAGTTCAGTGTTTAAGACTCTCAAGAAATAGTAATATTTTATTTATTGTATATTTTTAGTTGAAAATGGCCATTAAAGACATCCTGAAATTACTAAACAATGGGTGCACGGGGATTTCCCATATAGAATTATGTCTAAGAGTGAAAGGTGAATGGAGTTACTTATTCTGAGATGATATGATATGGTTTATAAAGGCCTAGTAAGCCATATACATATGAAATGTGCTATTATTATCCAATAAATTTTAAAAGAAAGGGATATATGCAGCACAATGCTTCCCCTCTGTAGAAGTAACAGGAATTAAAAGAGAAATAAATGTTTTTATAAGGGAAATGTAAGAGACAAGGGCAATTGGAAATTACAAATTTACTTAGTGGTTCCTGAAACTGAAAATACATTTATGTCATTAGTCTTAGAAATAGCTAGAATTTCCCCTGCATATCTAAGTATCTATGAGAAATATCAGCACACACATTTAATAATTCTATTTCTCCTTCACCCATATGGGTATCCAACCAAAAATTTTAAATCATATGCAAGTACATTTCAATGCTGGACACATATTGGTCTTTATAGAAGCTTAGAGTTCCACTACATTCTTGGTTTCTCTAGCTCAAATGCTAAATAGAAACTACAAAAAATTTATCACTTTAAAAAATGTGATAATTAAATTAACAAATCATTATGTAAGAAGCCTCCTATAGATTATATGTGTGTTGTTCTTCAAATAATATGTCAAAATACATAGCAAATTAGACACAGGCACACTAAATAGCTAAAATAGGAGTAATATAGACTGAAAAAGAATAGCTAATTGTAAATTAGGCTGAAAAAAATGTTACTAAATACATCAAAGAACACAGAAGTTTAATGGAATGGTTTAGCTAAGTGGTTTCAAATTACTGAAGAAAATTAATGCCTCAATTGTATCTATAAAATTTTAAGAAATGTAATTTTTTTTAAAATAAGCACTTCCTTTATTTAGTTGTAGATGTCTTAGAAAGGATGTCTGTAGCTCATCATTCCTCCAAAATTCTTAGCTACTGTGTAAAAGCACATTGTAATTCATGCATGACTTTTAGTCTAAATATAATCAGATGTCATCTCCTGCTATTGACAACCAACTAATGGAATAACACCAATGTCCTTGCAAATGCACCTGACATCCTGACAGATATTGTTAGAATATGTGGTCCAGACTGACCCCAGAATGTAGAAATACAGCTGAGAAAACCAAGAATGTGCAACAATTCCTTCTTCAGTTCTTGCAAGAAGCCTTTGTTTTTACAAACCTAGAAAAGAGATGACACCAAACAAGCACAAACTCTTTTGTGCTGTTACTGCAAACCAACAGGCCATGTTCCACATGTCTGCAGCTGATGGAAATTTTACCTTTAAAATAGACACCATATTACCATTTAAAAAAAAATAAATAATTAAAAGGGAACAGATGAAGGGCTGCCAAAAATCTCTAGGCTTAGATTTTTAGAAATGAAACTTGTGCAGTTAAGACACCAGTTACTGATTCTTTTCCTTTTCTAAATGATTGAAGTAGGTCATTCAGTGGGCAAGAGCTTCTCTACCAATCGTATCAAAGTGTAGCCCCTCGCTTTAAATCTAATATAGCCAAGTAGAACCAGCAATATGTAACTGTCTAATGTGCACCTGAAAATGGCTCCATTGCAAGATTTTTCCTTTAAGCACATTGGATAGGGCACATAAAAACCCTTGTATATTCATTAATTGGCTCTGTATGGGGCAGTTTACACCTTATGTGGAGACAATTTTCCCTCATGAGAAAGCTGATTAAATTACAGCTCATTAACAAGAACACCTTTGTTACTGAAACTTTCTCTTAGCTGTATGTAAGGCTCATTGCAACCTACTTACATCGCTTTTAGGATTCTCAGGTTTTTCATTTTTATTTGAGTACTGTGGTAGTCTGTTATTTTACAGTTTGTTCTTCTGTAGTATGTTTTATATTCTTTGTTACAAGTTTGTAATGCTTCTCTCTATGTATGCCATTTGGCTTCCCTAATGGTTCAGTCCTGAGTTGTTTACCACAGTTTCTCCTCCAAAATGTATGTCAATCCACATGTCAATTCACCTGTATACTGCTCTTTTCCTCTTGTCTTACCCCTGTCTGTCAAAGATAGCACACTCCTTTGCTTCTGGAGTGTTCCTGGTCTTACATCCCTTCCTCAAAGCAGAATTGGCTACTGTAGGATTTTCTCCCTCCCCATGTTGGCTTCTCTTGGGTAGCCCTTACCCTGCACCCCTCCCCTAATGCCTTACCTATTGGTCAAGGGTTGTGTCCTCCCCATGTTCCCCCTACCCTTTAAAAGCAGACCTTTCATGTTCAGATTTGTTCACTTGCTCTGCTCCCTTTGACATTAAATATTTGGAGATTCAGATGAGTGTCCTTCCCTTATTCCTGTGCCTCAGTTTACTTGTGCTCTGTGCCTCTGCTGTGCTACCCATGCCTCAGCAATCACCGCCATCCACATCAGTCTCAGCAGAGACTTGGGCCTCTCAGGCCACTTGTGTGTATGCCCTCTGTCCACAAGTGGGACAGCTAGCCAGCGAACCTCCATCCTGTGGCTGCTGCAAGACAAACACAGAGTACCTACCTTTCATGACTGGCTGCAGGATAAGACTGTCTCACAGTCTAAGTTTAGAGTGGAAAATGTATGTTTTCTTATGTGAGAAATAAATTCAAAACCAACTTTTTAGTTAATAAAGATGCTGGCATGTTTATGGACATAGATCACATTTCCATTCTAGCAGTAGAGAAAAGGGCAATGTAATCTTGAACATTTAAAGCAGTGTTCTGATTCTTTTCATTGAGGTGAATATGGGTTTTTTCTGTCTCTGGCCTCAAAGGAATTCTTTCTCAGGAAGTTTTTCCGATGCTTCTATTGCCAAAACCAGTACATCTTTCTGGCAGATTCTGCAGAATTGAATGAGAAGTAAAAAGAAGGGTTTTAGAGAAATATAATGAGTTATAAAACGACTTCTGTGAAATTCTAAATAGTTTTATACATAATTATTCATGATTTATTTTGATTTTGCTTGTGTGTAAAATCCTGTAGTATGAATAAAATTTTCTTCTACAGATTGCCTGGAAAATTCTGAAGAGACTGAAGAAGTATATATTAATTGCTACTGAGTTTTTTTTTAATCTCTCTTTCTTATTGAGAAAGGAACTTAAAGTAAGTAATTGGCAAGCATCATTAAGAGATTCCTATAGTATTGCATCACCATGCAACTTTGGATTTCTGGAGGTTGCTAAGCCAATGCTACCTTTTTCTGGCACTAATAGAAATGGATTCTCTTCAGTAACTAGACAATAATATTGCTACATCTACAGCCAGTGGGTGATCCAACTGTGCAATGAAAGATGTGATCCAGATACAAGACATCTTTCTGACATATTTCTTTGGTGCTCCTTAGCTTATTTTTTTAGGCAAACTTAAAGTGGCACTTTTTGATCTGATGATCAAATGATCTAAACGAACTGAGCTTCCACCAGAGCACTGAGGCATATTCAGACAATAATTCAGAGATCTATATTTAAATCAATTGCCTTGCTTCAAGGTTTTCCCTTACTTCAGATTTCACAATTTGGATTTTCAACTTGGTGCTTGCATATAACCCTCTGAATATACAATGCACAAACTTAGAGATGTGCTTCAACATCATGGAAACAATTGTTTAGGTCAAGGCTCTGAACTGGTCCTGGTAGAAAGTACTGGTCAAGGATTAAGATTTCCTCAAACTTGTTTCTAATATACAAATACTTATTTAAAGGGTCATTTTTTACACACTTTTAAAATGAAACTCAGATTGAATTGTACTTCTGAACTATGGAAATGTTGCAAAAGAAAACTTCCATTTGTTAGGTACTATTCCTAAATGACACATTGACTGTTAAGTCCCTTAAAAGAAAGCAAGATTATACATGTGATCAAAACTAGTATCTGCTGAGTTGGTGCCTTGACTATCATGTTGATTTGCAAAAAATATATAATGCACAGCCTTTTCAGAGATCATAAAACAGAGCTTTTACTGGTAATGGATGTCAGGACTACAAAGTAATTATTTTGAACATTTAGAAATAAAATAAAATGGCTTGTCTAGTGTGCAGATGGTGGTTTCCAATTAATTAAAATATAACTATTATATAGGAAAGCTCATTTTCTCAATGTCAGGATTTAAATATTCCAATTAATGACATTGAAAACTAAAACTATTTAATTTTGTTTTCTTCTATGCTATCCTAGGAAGAAAATGGTTTTGTTTCATTTTTTTACCTCTGCAACCTGGATTTCTCAATGCACTACATCTTCAAGTAACACCTTTAAGTAGCACCAAGGCCAAAAATACCTCAGTTGCCTTCTCTTACCACAAGCAAGACTGTTCTTCATGTCTTTATAAAGGACACAGGACAAAATCAAACAAGCCATTATTTTACATCTCTAAATCTCATTACTGTTTCTATTAGCTTTCAGTTTTTACCTGGTGGCATGTCCATGGTTACTTTACTCACAAATTACTTTTTAGAAATTTATTATTACCAAATTGTCCACAGAGAAATGAATGTGTTCAGGTATTGCTGACCTTTCTTTTTACTTCACTTACAAATTAGCTGTGGTTTGTTGGGCTCATGAATCTAGATACCTATATAGTAAAAGCTTGGATAATTAAGCCTAAAATGGAAACCACACTGGTAACAGTAACAGCTGTCTATACAGTGTCCCTGCCTGTCTAAGCTGAAACTTTAAGGGCAAAGTTGCAAGGCAGAAAAAAAAAGTGGCATTCATGCTTTCTGCTCATAGCAATGAGAAAGGCAAGTTGTTGTTATACTTAGTTATGCAGATGTTCAAAAATGAAAGTTTTCAGCAGTCTTTTTTCTCAGATTCCCTTGCCCAGCAATTCTTTAATGTATCCTTGACCTCCTCAGTATGTGATATGAAACAAAATAAGGAATTAATCTTGCTTGTAAATTAAGAAAATTATAAGTAAGGATCAGAGAAAGTAATGTTACAGGACAGAATAGAAAACTGTTGGTTGTAGAAATCTAAGACTTCAATTTCTTTTGAGAGATTAACACAAGAGTAACACACATGTTGATCAACAGTTGTTCAGTGCCTGGCACTAATGTTCAGTATAATACCCAAGATAGCAAAAGGACCAGATGAGCCTTTCAAAAGGTATGATACTGGCCAATGGAAAGAAAAAGTTGTAAAATTAGAGGAACTTAAGTCTTTTTTGTCAGCCACTGTCCTGGCACTCTGCTGAACTGAAAAGCACAATGGCATTTATCTGCTTTCTCAGAAAGCTCTCTATGTTACAGCCACATCCAACATCTTAGGGCCTTGTCTTTATCTGTGAGGAGAACCAAGCTCAGACTGTACATGAATGAGATAGCTGTATACACATATGTAGTTCTGTGTATATAGGATCATGTGTATTGGATTTGTTGCATTCTTTTACCTTGTTGAAGTTTTTACAGGCAGATTAACACTCATATGACACTCTGGAGAATGTAGCTAGATCCCCAGATTCCAATGCTAAGATGCTAAGATCCAATGCTAAGATCATGGAAACAACCTCTCAAAACAAAACAAAACAAATAAAACCAACCAACTAACCAACCAACAAACCAAAAAACACCCCAAAAAATCCAACCCAAAGAAACAAAACCAAAGCCAAAAAAGCTAACAAAATTTTCTGGTTAATTTTTTGCATGTTATGAACTGGTAGAAGGAGAATGCAATAGCAGGAAAAAACCTTTACAAGGTAATTCACAGAGGCAAGCTAAATCTGGAAATCAGTAAACATGAAAATGCTGCAATGTTATTTTTTGCAATCTCTTGTAGCATAGAAATGCACTTTGAGCTAACTTAACCATGACCATCTCTGTTTAATTACTCCTTTGATAAAGAATTTCTGTTATATTCAGTGGCTGTTTTACAGCACTTTACAGTGCAAAACCATAATTGTCCTTATATCATTGTTACAAAAAAGATGTCAGGACGTTAGTCTTTCTCCACTCCTTACCACTTTACACATTGTTAACAATTTGTCTGACAATATTATGTAGTGTGTTTACTCATCTTGAATGAAACTAATTTGATTCATTGAATTTTAAGTAGTTGAATTTGTGCAAAATAGCATTAACTCTTTTATGTATTTTGCGTAAGATTAATAAAAATACATTCTGCAAAAATATGAGGGTTGAGTGCATTATTTGTTACAGTTACAGCATATGGACACATGTCCTAATATTGCTATTGCACTGTAACTACAGAGCAGTAAAAAACAAAATTATGTTAGGATGTTATGGCAGTCTCAAAATTACAAAAGTTGTGTTAACAGAAATGCTTTTTACATCAGTTTACTGGGTTGCTGCATACTTTTTAAACTGTGTCTGTTGGAAAAATGAAAACATAGAACTTCCTCCACTCTGAGATTTTGCTTTACCAGTATTTGCTAGAAGAACCAGTGCCCATTTATACATACCATATTTTTAATAAGATTATAACATTATATCATTCTTAGCTTCCTCCAGAAAACAAGAATTAATTAAAGACATCCTTATTACGGTGATTCCATATAATGACTCCATAGTTTTCAGCTCTAAAATCTGCTTAGTGTCATCTTTATTGCTGATTTTTTGACCATCCAGACACAGACAAACAAAACTGCAGCTTCAAATCTGATTAATGAAATTTAGAATAATGACCAAAGAGGACAAGATTTCCTTATACTGATTAACTAATTCTCTTTATAGTTTGGTCTAAGGCCAGACTACATCTGTCATTCAATTTTATATCTTTCTAATGAGGGAGGCAATATTTCAAAAAAAAGGTAGGATTTAAAATTAACTCTTATAAAACAGATTTTGCTTGTAGTTTTAGGAATATAAACTCTGAATGTGGGAATCTCAGCACTTTAATGCTTGTCAAAAAGCTACTGTTTCCTAGACAACAATAATCCCTTCTGAAGTACAAATTGCATGACATTTTTTAAATTTTCATTTGAAATCTGGAAAGTTATAATATAATGTAAATATACATAAATATAATATAAAATAAATAATGGAAAATATTTAAGTATTTTAAATACAGACTACACTTTCAAAAAAAAGTAGAGGTAAGTTACAAAATGTACCTCTGTAAAATTGCATGAAATTCCCTGTTCTGATTTGAAATAATAAGATCATTACATACATTTTTCTCTTCATATATATTGTTTTGATAAGATGTTCATCTGCACTTGTAGTGGCTTCAGAGTTTTTAAGGATTTCTATGAAACATAACAACCTCCAAATATATAATTTTTTTCAGTAAAAAGAATGTCTCTTTTCCAAAAATATTCCTGGATTTACTTTGACTTTTTAAATTAAAAGGCCATACAAGGCCAGTGTTGTTGGAACTCAAAATGTCTCTCAGACATTTTTAGAGGTTCCAGGCCTTGGTCAGAAGTATTTTAGACCCTGGCAGGCAGCTGCAAAGAGCTGTGATTTTGAGTTTGAGCCATGGAATGAATTACCAACTTTGAAGGTGGAACAAGCAGTCACAAAGGGTTAGATAGTATAGTAGAAGTAGTTACAAAGTAGAGGGGAATTTTTTTTAGTATTGTACAGGGGGGTTTTAGCACCTGTACAGGGGGGTTTTTACTTTGTACATGGGAGTCAGAAGTTCTAAGATGAAGGAAAGTTGGCTGATCCTATTCTTCCTCCTTCTTCTTCCTTGCCTCCATGTTCTTGGTGATGCTGGCACCTATGGATTGGTTTAGAGTAGAAAAGCACCTTGTAACATAGGTAGTAGGTATTGGGGAAAAACTGTAAATATGTAACACGTTGCCACGCTCTCACCCCAAGTCCCAGTTCTCAGTCCCTTTCTGCCCTGGCTAGCTCTCCAATGGGGCAAGAAGGGCAAATGGAAGCACCCTCCACGGAGCCCAGCAGGGCTTTGGAGCGTGCTTTGTGGGTCTGACAGGCACAACTGAAATCCCAAGGCGTAACAAAGAAGAGAGTCTCTCGTTAGGGGCTGAATCCAAAGTTTATTGTAGCCCAGCAGGGCTCAACAACACCTGAACAATGCCAGCTAACAAGAGCACCAACAGGGTGCTTGCAACATCTTACATACTAAGAGGGAGGGGGAATTGGTCAGCCAATGGGAGTACTAGACGGAGTGGCTCTTGTATGGGCAGACACATATGGGAACCAATGAGGGATGGATATGGGAGGGGCCCCAGGCCCCTGCCCAATCACCCGGCACCCAGGATGGAAGCTTCTAGGTGTATGGGAAGGGATACTGAGTGATTGACAGGGTGCCTGGGAGGGGACAAGGGAATGACTAAGCACTTTAGGGGAGGATTGACACATAGGGTAAGGCAGGAAAACTAGGGACAAACCAAGTTGAATATAGGGTGTACATAGGAACAAACCATTATATTGCAAAATGATAAAAAACCATGCAATAACACAACTCCACAACATGTAATATATCATATAAAAGACAGCAGCAGCCCTGGGCAGGGAGAGAGAAGAAGAAGACACCAGACAGTGAGGGTGTCAGGAGTTTGTGTGTCTCTGCCTGGGCTGCTGACCAAACAGCCGCAGCCCGAGAAGACAATCTTTTAGATAACTAGCTATAAATTGCCTTGAGTCCGAACAACAAGAGGCTGCGGAATTTTCTTTGGAAGCACGGGTTGGAGAAGAGACTTTGCCACCACACGAGACTCCTGACCAAGCCCGGGCTTTTCACACAGTGTGATTTCAGTTTTTGTACATAGTTGTAACTGGAGGTAATACTCCTTCATTATAGAAACAAAACCAAGTATTTAACAATGAACTCTTTTGAACTGTTATTTTGTTGGACATGTGCAGGGAGGGAAATGCCATACTGCAAGAATACAGAAAAGATTAATTACCCACAGTCACAGGATATTTCAATTACATAGAGAGGGAAAAATTAGGTCTATAGCACTCTTTCAAGTATTTTGCTTCATTTTCAGACTCATTGTTCACCTTGAAAATTACTTGAGTCGGAAGTATTTCTGGGTTTTTTAAATTGTATTCACAATAGTTAAAACCCCCCTAATTTTCTTATGGCTTACAGAAAGATGTGCTTGTGTGTGTGTATATTTTCCAGG
The DNA here is from genome assembly GCF_050655825.1 of Lonchura striata. Lineage (NCBI taxonomy): Eukaryota > Metazoa > Chordata > Aves > Passeriformes > Estrildidae > Lonchura > Lonchura striata. Next base: position 36,390,950 of record NC_140740.1, read on the forward strand.
ATTAAACTATTTGACAAGAGTTAAACAATAAATACATTTATCTTCTTCCACTTTTTAACACAATAAGTAAGCATGAATGGAGGAAATCTGTTCCCTTTTAACATTTAAAATGAGTGGAAAAAATAGGAGTATTTGGTAAGGTGTTTGTAAAGGGAGAGCAATGCTCCAACATTTACAGTTAAAAAATGGACCAAAGAGGACCAAAAAAGAGATGTGGATGAAGGATATGCCAGAATGGACCAGGAATCTTTCATAAACTGAATTTTAAACTGCATCCAAAAATGATACAGAAATTGACAAAAAATATTGCTAAATCCAATTTTAATTAAGGTTCCGGTAAACAATTCTTGTAATTTTTGGAGGTTCAGACAAAATGCAAGGTGGATGTTTGTCATGTAAATATATTATTCATATGTAAGGAGGGTATCTTGGCAGAAACACCTTGTTCTGTCTCAACCACACTGCAGAGGTGGCTGAAATGAGTCACTGCATTTCTTCTTTGAAAAAAGATTATGCTTGTCTTAGGGCTAAGGAAAATCTTTTAGATAATGAAAGGAAAAAATAGGCTTGTATTTTTTCTTGGTTTTATGTAGGCCAGCTCTGATGAGGGTCATAATATGGTATATGGATTAACTGGGAGATGGAAAAGTGGGCACATTTAAATAGTGAATCAAAATGCCAAGAATCTCAGCAGAGACTAAATAAGAATTTATGTTTTCCAGCCTTTAGAGACATAGTACACTTCATTAATGTTTTTTTTTCTGTTGTGATTGACAAATATTCCTCTTCAGGAGAGTGAGAGAAAATTATGTTTAAGGCCAGAGGGAACCATTTAATAAGTGTTTAAGGGCAAGAGATGAAGATGAGATGTTTGCTACAGAACAAACAGGTAACTATTGCTAGAACTCTTTCCGCTTTCAAATAAGTTTGCCAATTGATAATATTTGCCATTCTAGGTATTAATAAAAATAAAAAATTCTTATAAAATTTTCAGTAAATTTTCCAAAGATGGTCACATAGCCAGGGTCTCATATATTTTTTCTTTCTATAACAAATACATGAAGGAAACATGCTTATTTTTATTTGTTTGTTTGTTTCTGTCCATAGAGTATTTTACTGCATGCATTATAGCTTTAGGAAAATGGAAAATGTCAACTCTAATTGCCACTGATTCAGTTAGAAGATCATTTGCCATGTTCTCTGGTGTATCTAATGGAAGGACTGGGGGAACTGTTCTGCAAGGACATCTGAATTTGTATTCTTAATGAATTCTTAAAGATGGCTAAAATCTTCACTGCTGTATTGTGGCTTGCTCCTCTTACATGATACTCCCGAGCAGTGGAGCGCTGGGTGGCGAGAGGGAAGAGAGATGGTGCGGCTATCCCCCCTGCGAGCTCTGCTGCCCCAGCTACCGGCGCGGGGACAGATCGAGGCAACATGGGACTTGGGATGTAACGATGTGGATTTATTCGGTGAGCCCCAAAACCCTCCAGGGAGGGCGGACAAAGGTTTTATACCTCAAGAGGAGGGGCGCAGGAACAGCAACCAACAAGGGCAGAGCTGGGAAGGAGTCTGAGGTGGGACTAACATATCACAAACCTATCAGGGGAAACAGGGGAGTGGAATAACACAAAGTAACCAATAGAGTGTTGAGGGCAACTGGGGGAGGGGAGGGGACCAGGGAGGAGGGAAATGAACAGACACTGAACAGACATCAATCTAAAGAAAAAACACACCACAACACTTCACCTTTGAGTTCAATGGTACACTCTTTGAGAAAACTCATTGTAATACTTCCCATGTCTCTGAACATAAGCTCTTTCAGCCTTTCTGTATTTTCCTTTATTAATCCTTTACTGACCTTCAAAACAACTTTTTACATACAGGGGATTAACTAAAATTAACATTTGAAAAGCCATATAGTCAGGTGTTAGGTATAGATGACTAATGGATTGAGATAGATTTGAAGAGTATATGAATATTTGGGCAGTGATTTCTGTTAGAAGTGATATGGTTTGTGAAACAGAAGGGATCTATTTTCTGCCTCGTGCATAGAAATTTGTATACAGAGCTCCCTTCACAACAAATAAAGGAACTTGTCTATCAAAAACCTTGCAGACACTTCTGAAACTCTACTTGTTTGGCAACAACTCTATTGTTGGCAGAAGATCTGATGATCTGATCTCTGAAATGAAAATAAGATTTAAAGTGTTTCTGCAGCTGGATTTTCCTTCTGTTCATATTGTAGCCATCAGGTAATGGTCATAGTCACAGTTAAATGACCTATTTACAATAAAAACATACATAGTTTTCTCTTTTATTTTTTCTTTTCACATTATATAAATGAAGACTTGCTTTATGCAGACACGCATATGCAATTATATTTTGGGTGTTGCAACCTTGACTACTTAATCTTCTGTTATTTTCAGGTTAAATCTGATCTTGTTTGAAAACAAGGTTTTCTAGTAGATATAATCAAAAGATGTCATATCAGGAAGTACCAATACTATCTGCCTACCAGTAGTCTAGAACTCAGAGAAAGCAGTCTTAGGAGCATGGCATTAAGTCTGTGAAAAATGGTAAGGAGGAAATAAATCATAGAATCATAGAATTATTTAGTTAGAAAAGACCTCCAAGATCATCAAGTCCAAGCTTTGACGTCAGCACCTTGTCAAGTACACCATGATGCTAAATGTCACACACAGTCACTTTCTGAACAACCCCAGGGGATAGTGCCTCCATCACCTTCCTGGACAGCCTATTCCAGTGCTTGACAATCCTTTCAGGGAAGAAATACCTCCTGATGTTTAACCTGAGCATCCCCTGATGCATATTGAGGCCATTTCCTGTTCCTCTTGTTACTTGGGAAAGAGTCTGGCCCCAACCTGACTACAGCCTCCTTTCAGGTGCTTGTAGAAAGTTGTAAGGTCTTCACTGAACTTCCTTTTCTGCAGGCTAATATCCCCATCTTCTTCAGTGGCTTCTTATCATCTTCTGTTGCCCTTTCCCAGCTCCACTGCCCTTCTCTGGACACTCTCTAGCACCTCAATGTCTTTCTTGAACTGAGGAGCCCAGAACTGGGCACGGGATTTGAGGTGTGGCCTCATTAAGGCTGAATAAAAGGGGATGGTCACTGCCCTGGTGCTGCTGGCCACAAAATTGCTAGTACAGGCCAGGATGCCATTGGCCTTCTGGCCCCCCTGGGCAGATTCCTAGTTCATGTTCAGCCACTGTCAACCAGCAGTCCCAGATACTTTTCTGCTGGGCAGCTTTGCAGCCACACTTTGTCAAACCTGTTGTGCTGCACGGGACTTCTGTGGCCAGAGTGCAGAATGTGACACCTGGTCTAGTTTAACTATCTTGATGAATCAGGTCCTTACATACCTTACCAATCTCTGGTGTGTTAATAAATTTTCTTGAAGGTCTATAAATATACAGGTCTGCCAAAGCAGCATTTCAGGTCTCTGCTTCCATCCTGTCTTTGTATCATTGTAGTCCTCCTTCAGCAGTCACCAGTACCCTCCTATCCAGGAATATGTTACCATGCTGCCTTATAGATGGACACACATCATTGCCAACCCACTGTCAGACATCTTTTGTGTACTCTCCAGTAGCCCCTGGTGAAAGTCCCAGAAAATGCAGAAATACAAATGTGGTGTAAAAATTGCATGTTGTTTCCCGCTCAGATCCTTTCTAATAGATCTATTTACATGGCATTACACAAACTTTTGCACAAAAGCAAAAATTTAATCTCTTTTCAAAATAATAGTAGAAGAAAACTACTAACTACTGGTTTTAAGCCATTTCAAAATTATCAGGAGTAAACAGGACTCCATAAAATTCTCTGGAGTAGAAAAAAAATTGTAGTGAAAGCCTTCCCCCTTTAGCTATTTGCAGACATGCAGTCAATGAAATTCCATACCTGACACCTCTCTAATTTCTCATATTTAAAGCTTCCTGTCTGCTGAAGACCATTTGACAAGGCAGACAGAGAAGCAGCATTTGTAATATCTGTTTAAAGAAACCAGAGGTGAATATTATGGTTTGTAATATGCATTGTAAATCATAGAAAATGTGAAGCCAAGATGCAGATTAATCAGGCAACAGAACTTAACTAATCAAACATCTTTTGTGTACTCTCCACTAGCCTATGATTCCTGTGATGTTTACTGAAGCATCATGTTTATCTCTGAATCAAAGTCCTAACCAATAAATATTACAGAATTGGAAAGATCCATCTGCATCCATGTATCAAGATTAAACGATAAGGCAGTGCTCTGGTGTTAATGTTGTTAAACCTATTGACTGGACAGCTTTTTCTATATGTAATCTGTCAGGGAAGAACCGTGAATAGGCCTGAATTGCAGAACACCATGGTTTACAGTTTTAAATGTGTCGTGTTAAACAGTCATGATTTTCTTTCCTGATATAACTGCTGAATAATTATGAGTGCTACTGTCACTGACAAGGGTTGTATGCTGAAACAAAATACAATAATTGTAAAACACTGTGAATGAGGTTGTGAGGCTTTAATTATATATGAGGAAATGCATTTTTTTGAACTTCTGACATCTTCCACTGGTCTCTATGAATGTTGGATCAGATTGAAACTACCCGAGGATCTCTAGATTTGACTTAGTTATTAGATTACTAGTATCAGTAATTTAGATGGTGGAGTGCTAAAGACCCAGATGCCTATGACCATTTTGCCCTGACAGTTGTGTTGTGGGTAGATACAGGTGGTCTCTGGCGCAATTTGTAGGATAAAAACCACCTCCTGGAAGCCCAGGTGATTGTGCTGTGCCAGAATAAAGGCTTGATGGCTTTCCTTTCGGAGACCACCAGGGTTTCACTGAAACCTTTGAGAATGATTTGTTTTCCAAGCACAAGGACACTTGTGTGCTAGTGTTGGATTTTATTGATAGCAGTTTCCCTACTGCTGAACCCTGAATACTTTGTCCTGTTTTTCAAGGAAAAGACACTCATGGGAAGGCAAGACATAGCTTGCTGGAGGAGACAGAGAAGGAGAGAAGAAAACCGCTAAGTCTAGAGAAGAACCAAGCTGAAATATCACGCTTCAGTCAAATTCTTTATATGGCTGGTCTTCTTTCTTCCAGAAATTCTTTTGTGATCCTGCCTGTTGCAGAAGATAGATAAATATGATTATCCATAAATAATACAGCCAGGATGAGAACAGTTCTCCCAGCTAGCTGGACAATGCACCTGCCTACGGATGGGTCCAGGGGTCAAGTGGACTATTCCATCTCACCCCGCACCTGTACCCTCCCCTAAAACATCAAGTGCCTGTAACCCCATTGGCCTGAGCCTTGTTCCAACCCACCTTGAAGCTCCTTGAAAAGGGGGCTTTGAGGGGCCGGACAGCCTCTTGGAACTCCCTCCCCTCTCTTGGAACTCCCTCCCCTCTCTTAGAACTTCCCCTCTCCTAGAGCATCTTTTTGTCTCTTCCCTCCCCCACCCTCTCTAGCCCTGCCATGTGCTGTGTCTGGGAGCACCTTTCTGCATCCCCAATAAACCTCATTCCCCATGAGCAGCCTTGAGAGATCTCTGTCTACATTCACCCAAACCGTCCTGGAGAGGCAGCAATTTTCTACACCTGCCTTTTGCTTGTGCAATCTGTGCCTTCATGGTAGTCACACAGCAAAGGCAACAATAGTCTTTACCAGCAATGTTCTGTTAGCATGGATTTCTGCCAACTGCAGTCAGCAGGAGGGCTTCTCTGAGCTACTTAGCTGGTAAACAGCATGTTTACATAACCTTTAGTCAGTTGATGATACATTAATTTTTGACAGCTGATTTATTGAACTCTGTGGGCTTCTTAAACAATACAGGGGGCGAGATCTCTGTGTTTTGTGGAGGAGAAGCTTGGCACAATCAAATGGATTTGAGTGGAGCTATTTTCTTTGTTTGGTACTTAAAGTACTATAATTACTTACAATGCTACACAGATAGTGTGTACAGATAGGTTGATAACCTTTAAGTATCTCTTTTGCCAATAATGATAATAAAAGTTAAGTTAGTCTAGGCAGTCATCGTATGCAATTTGGGTACTATCAACCTCACTATACATTGATCTATTAATTTCCTTATCTAGTTATGACCTTTAGACGTACAAAAAAAGAAAGTATGAAATTACTTTGTTAGCTTTTCACCCTCTGAGAGCACTGTACTAGTTCCTGTATACACCTGAAGTGCTTTGAGCATTTCACTTCTTACATACCCCAGTCTTAGGGGGTTGGCACCTGCACACTGTTACAACCCTTAGCTCTTCACACATATCATCCTGCTTAGTAGCTAGCTTGAAAGAAACTGCTGATAGCAGTACTTGAGTACCCTGAATATTTATGGGTTTATATGTCTCCATGAATGATTGGCTCTTTTATAGAACTCACCTTTCATTACTATTGGAAAACAGGAATCTTTTAGCCACCCTAGGGAAATGGACAAGTTTGTGGGCTTAATCTCATTTAGATTTCATTGTTTTACTATTAAGAGGCTGGTCTGTGGGAATTGGACATTTTCTTGCTTGTTTATTTTAGCATCATAAAACCTTATCCTTTGTTTGATTCTCTGGGAACTAAATTCCTATAAATACAAAATCAAGGTTATCTGAGGCAATGAAAATGTAAATAAGTCATACCCAAAATACATGTGGTAGGATCGCTTTGAAGATTTTGTTTAATATCTAGTGTCCATTCAGTTCTTGTTCATGCAGGCAAGAATGCCTTTTAGTCTTTCACAGTACAGGAGAACTGGTTCATTCAAATACTGTTTTGCTACTACTCCCAACAGCCTTAAAAAGGCATGACATTGCAACATTGCATCATGTTGCCCTTCCTGTTGCAACTGAGTAAGTTCAAGATCAATACAATATGTCCAGCATGTAAATTATATCCAAATTCAAGGCTGTTGTATGTAAATCCAATGTTATAGGCAAAAGCCTTAAGTAGTGAATGGAACCAAATGCTCTTTTGGTACTGGCTTAGAGTTTACATGTTTTCTGCACAACACAGTTGTATGAGGATGAAGTGTTCAAGGATTTACTGTAAGTTGCTCAGTCTAGAATTTAGGAGTAGCTTCAGGTAACTTCTTTTATTTTCATTACTATATTATTTTAGCAGCAAGGTCAACTGTTTGGCTATTTCTGCTTGAGTAGTAAGTGCAACATTTACTTACTCACATATAAATTATCCTAAATGTGCTCTCTGAGCCAGAGCCCCACTTGTACAGAAGTGAAAGCTGGTGGTAAACACATTACTCAGTTTCTTTAATGCATCTCTAAGGATGCAAATGTAAGGATGTCAACCCATTTTCTCTATTGTATGATCTACTGGTGGATATCTGGTAAGAGTTTGAAATGATGTTTGGAGATATAAAGCACTTAAATAGTGCTTTATATCTCCAAACAGTGGTGACAGGGAAAGTCACCACTGATAGGACATTATGCAAGATGTCATCTTTGTTCTCATGTTTAGTTCAGCCTCTTTTAAAAATTATTCTAAAGTTCTTAAATATTAGGATTGTCATTTGAGCCTATGAATATGCTAAGGCTTCAAGGTGTTTCAAAGTATAAGTGGGATATTATTTAACTTATGCTTTGGATTTCTGACGGTTTTTAAACAAATTTTGGTGGCCATTTTTTTGTGATTATAATTCTTACCTGTGAGTTATCAATTTAAGTAATTACATCTGTTCCAATCTTTGAATGTGATGCTGATTGTTTAAATGGAAATTAATGGCATGCATGTATTCTTTCAGCATCAAAGAAACAGAACACTGTTGTTGCAGAGGATAGATAGATATAATTGTTATCTTAGCTAGCTGAATGTCACTTCTGCCCTTAGATAAATCCTGGAGTGAAATGGACTGTTCCATCCTACCCCCCAAAAGATTGTAGCTCATCCCACACCTCTGTACCTGCCCCTGAAGCATGGGAGTCTGTAACCCCATTGGCCCATGCCTTGTCCCAGCCCACCTAGGAACCCCTGAAAAGGGGGCTACGAGGGGCCATGCGGTCTCTTGGCCCTCTCCTCCTCTCTTGGCCCTCTCCTCCTCTCTTGGCCCTCTCCTCCTCTCTTGGACTTCCTCCCCCCCGGGGCTTCCTCTCTCCTAAACCCTCTGTTTCTCTCTCCCCTCCCCCATCCTCCTAAGCCTGGCCACGTGCTACGCCTGAGAGCACGAGGCTCGGGCATTCCTGAATCCTCCAATAAATCTCTCTCCCCAAGAGCAAGCTTCAGAGATCTCTGCCTCCCTACACCCCCACCGTGCAGGAGAATAATCATCCCACACACTGTATTCACCATCATTTACAGCTACACACTGTATAGTACATACTTACACGGTCAGTATATAATGGAAAACTTTTTATTTATCAGGCATAAATGGGGTAAAAGCAAAACTATGTTGTTCAGTTCTGTATGGGTGTTGATATATCTTAATTTAAGATAAGGTTTTTGTGCATGTAACAAACCAACCCAACTCTCTGATACAAATTCTAATTTCTGGTAAAGGTTAGAATACGACAACAACAACAACAAAACCAACAACTACAACAACAACAGAAAGTATGGTGTGACACAACAGTCTAATTTTAATTATATTAATAAAATAATCTGAAAATGAAAAGATTTCTTTTTAACAAAAATAAACCTTTTATATTCTAAATTGAAATTCACTTAATACGTTATAGTCTCAAAATGAAAGGCTGTGCTCCTACAGCACATATCTTCAGCACTGAGATAATTAAGTAAAATGTGTTTTTTCCACAGTATGAGTAGTTATCTGAGTCAGCTCCTCTAGGAGACCATAATTTTGAAACAATGTATTATACTAGTACTTGGAAAATCTTCTTCAGCCTCAGCTATTTATTCCCTAACATGCCAAATAACTCATAAAAGTTAGGGTTTTTTTTAAAAAAATCCTTGATTGCTGTGAACTCAGATGCACCTTGTGAGAGGTCCCATTTTCTTCTGAAAAATCTTAATTTTTCAGCTGCTCTCGATTGAACAGATCTATCACTACATAACTTTGGGGATGGCATAATGTACTGTGATACTGCTCATGTACTGTCTTCCTAGCTTTTAAAAATTAACCTCTCTAAAGTAGTGGACACATACAGAGGACTGTTACACTTCCTAATCAAACTAATTTATTGCTTTTATTAATTAAATCATTGCATTATGAGATTGCTTGAGACTGTTGAATATCAAAGATATTTCTTTCTGTCTTTCCTTTTGTTGTAATCCTCAACCTTTTCCACCTGTTTGAAGGTAGGAAATTAAATGTTTAAGGAAAAGGAAAAATATTTGAAAAATTTCCTCCAGACTTGATTTGAATTTTCTGAAAATGTCAACCATCTTACTTTTAAAATGAGGTGGGGACATTTAGCTGAATTACTGTAACTCTAACTTGATAGATAGATAGATACATAGATAGATAGATAGATAGATAGATCGATCTCAATCTCTTGCATTATTCTATGAGGTGAGATACTTAAAGTTTTGCAGTTGAAAAGTAATACCATAGAATGAAAAATGCTTGTAACCTGCTCAGACTGTTGGTAGTCCATGCAATGGACAGTAATATGCAGTTTTTACATCCAGATGCAATTACTTTAAGAGAAAAATGCTAAATACCTGCACATATTTTACATGGGAGTATAACTGATGACAGTGAGTGTAAGAATGTCATTTACAGGTTTGTGGAAGTTTTCTATGCTTGAAATCAAAATGTAAACATGCACTGTTATAAGACTTGTATCTTTTTATATAATAGTGCTAAAAAGCTATGACATCTTTAGAAGATGAATACTTCCTATGATTACTCTCCTGTTAGTGGAAGGAAGAATATGCCTCTCAAAAGAACTCAAAATCCTCCTGTAGGATTTGCAGAATTGATGCCTCTTCTATCATGATAAATTATATAATAAATACTTCAACATTTATTTTTTCTATACACCTCTCTTTGTTTATTACAGAATATGTTGATTAATAAGGAACTAGGGAACCTGGCTTCAAAATAGTGGTTCAATTTTACTGCCAAAATGCAAAAAGTTTGTCCCTATTGTGGTTTACTATAGTTGTGGGTTTTTTTAACTACAACAATCCTAGGTATAAATGCAAGTAAAATCAATTATGTGGTGGCCTTGAGATAACTCTTCAAAGTCAGAGGTAGGTTTAATCCTTAACAAAAACTACAGAAGACACAACTGGGTATGTCACTGTTGAATCTTTTAGTGATAGAACAAACCTTATTTCTTAAAATACCTTTCACTAAGGCTCTTATGAGGGCCAAAACTAAGGACTTACAAATAGAAGGTCTCAGTAATAATGCAGATTTGATTGGCGGCATCAGAACAGTTAAGGTGTCTTAGGTAAAGGAAATTTAAGGTCTGAATACATCTGAGAGAGAGAATCTACAGTTCAATTGGTTGAAAAAAAATTGTAAGTCTCCTTCAGTTAATCATAGATTAGCTGTCTGAAACAATTCTTGGTTGGTGTTTCTTGTCAACTCTAATCAATTTAGAAATCTGCATCATGCAGTAGGCTTTGTGTGAGGTTAGAAACAATAGGGAACATTTTTTCATTATTTCTATTATTTTTATTTTCATTTTTAGATATGAAAGTGTAACATTAAGTCTCAAGAATGCAGGAAATCAGAGGGACAATGCAGATTCTTAAAATATCAGGAAGGAATTCAGACTTTTAATAAATCAAAATAGATTAGCAGAAGGTTATAGTTGCTCCACGTTAAACTAATCAAATTAAACCTTCTGATTTTTTTGCTTTAGGTCCTTGAAATCATCTTTAATATGATCACATGTGTTAATTTAAATCACTGCTGATCCATTCATACCTATGGAGTAGAACGTTACTTTTATAGGAGTAAATAAACACAAGGTCAGGAATTCCTGTCTTGTCTGGTTTGAGGAGACCTGGTTTTTGCTTTGAATTTTTGGGATGATTTTTCTCATGGTTCCTGAGACAGGTTGCATTTTCAGTTTTACCAAATATTCTACTTTCTTCTATTCTATTTTCTCTATTCTATTCTATTCTATTCTATTCTATTCTATTCTATTCAGTGTAGTCTAGTCTAGTCAATTCCTAATGTATAATATAATACAATACCTTTCTTGATTTCATTTTTTTTTTTGTTTCTTTCTTTTTTCCTGGTAGACTCTTTAGCTCCATATTTAGTTGTTTTTCATTTCACCTTGAAAATCTTTCTCTCATTCTAGAATTACATTTTCCAGCAATATTTACATTTTCTGATGTTTTATTTTTTCACCTTTCCACAAATAATCCACATCCTCCCTTGCCCACTTCTTAATTTTTATGTTTGTGAAATCATTTACTACTTATCATTTCACCTTATGTTTTGTTTTTCATTTATTTTCATCACTGCATTCTCAGTCCTTTTCATTTGTTCCCTCATTCTAAGCTTTCATGTAGCCTCTTTGAAGCATTGATTCTTTTTGCTCTTTCATTTATTTTTTCTCTCTGTTTATCAAGTTACCAGCAGTGGTCACTTACTTATTGAAGTTTGTCAAATTATTTCTAATCTGTACTTCTTACAACAGTAACAAAATCCTAAATGTTTTTAGAAACTGTATATGCATTTGTAATTTATACAAGCCTTGTATTTATTTCTCACAAAAAAAACCCAAAACAATATAAGGCTAAGCATTGTGTCACCAAAACACATCAGGGATACTATAAAGTAAAACTGATTTGAAAGATCATTCTGTCAGCTTGAGGGTGTCTGAAGCTATTACAGAAATAATAATATATTATCAGAACTGAATAATGTATCCATGTCGTCTTTAATTTTTGGAACCTAGTTGAAGGAAAGTCTTGTCAGTCTTGTCAGAAGGCTGGTGCAAAGGGGTGTTCTGTAACTCTGCCTTTCTGGATCTTCAGTTAGCACAGTCCCCTCTATATGTGCTAAAGGGCTCATATTATCCTTTGTTTTGCTTTTGTAATCAGTGTATTTAAGAGGCCCATCTTGCTCTTCTGCGCATCTATATCCAGATTTAATTCCAGATGGCCTGGAATTCTTTCTACTTAATCTGACAACCTCTTTCTCCAAGTCATGCAAATGCCTGACTCCATTTCTTTCTACCATCTCTTTCATTATGTCTGACTGCTCCTTATTAATCCATGCAGTTCTCTTGCCTGCTTTTCCTGATATTTTGCTCATTAGGATACATTGGTTTTGAGCTGGAAGGAAGTGATCCATGTATATAAGCTATCTTTCTTGGACCACCATTGGACTACCCTTTTGTGTAGGGCCTGTTTCGATAAGATTCTTTCAAGAAGATATCTGTTACAATCTTAATTTCTGCTTTATAATCACCTAAAAGTAAACTCGACAGTCACGGAAACTACAGCCAAACTGCTCCCAACCTTCATATTCCCAACCCTCATATCTCCACTGAGGCCTTCCCTACCATTTTGTAGGAGGTCAAGCAGGACATAATTTTCTGTGGGATCCTCTACTACCTTCAGCAGGAAGATGTGACCCAGGATTTTCAGGAACTTCCTGGACTTTTTGTGCTTCCCTGCATTGCCTCTCCAGAAGTCTGGGTAGTTAAAGTCCCCTAAAAGAACTAGTCCCTGTGACTTTGAGATGGCTTCAAGCAGCTTGTAGATAACTCTGTCCACTTCCTCCTCCTCAAGGAAGCATGACAGGATCATGACAGGAGTCACCTTTAACCAGTCTGCCCTTTTATCCTGCTCTGTAAACTCTTGACATGCTCATAATCCACTCCAGAAGAGAGATTGACACTTGTGTTGCCTCACACAGAGAACAACTCCACCACTGTGCCTTCCTGGTCTGTCCCTCCTAAACAGTGTCCATCCCTTCACTGCAGATCTTCACTGAAGACAGAAAATAATACCTCATAATAGTCAGATGAGACTAGGAAATAATTTAGAGCATAGGTACAATATCTCTGAAAGAGAGAAAATGTGCAAAGAGAAGATTTCAGTTAAGTCATGAAAACTGAGTAATTCTTTTCAATGAAAATCAGAACTACCTGCACTGTATATGTACATTTTTACATTGTGAGAGGAAAACATTAAAAAATCTCAGATGTGGTATTACTTGGTACATAGTAAAACTTTCATTTTTTATTCTTTTAAATTCTAGCTTGACAACATAATGCTGTATGAATATAAAACCCTGTGTATACACATTCATTTCTCTTTTTGGCCATGCAGTTGCTGAAAATGTTAAAAGCATGTTTGTTCTAATAAATACTATATCTCATCACCATATCTAATTTAAATAGCTTTCTGGGTCATTTCAATTCATGGATGTTACAAATTCAAAGTTTCATACACAGTAAGCCATTGGCCAAACATATGCAAATATTATGATTTCTGAAGAATATTATGAAATTATCTAGTAGCAAACCCCTAATAGTGTACCAAGATAGAACACTATGTTGGTTTTACCAGAGGAAGGTTACATTTATTCTTTTTTCTGTTTTAAAAATATATTTTGATATCACATATAATAAAGAATGTGAGTGTATATCTCTTTTCCTGGGTATAACATGCGGCTATCAAACTGCCGTGACTTCCTAGGGTAAACAGAATTAGTTTGGTACATTTCTAGGAGTGGATCACTGGAGTCATACCCAAACTGCTTTTGTCAATAGGTGTGTCACAATGTCTCAAGTGGTCACAATGAATATGCCATCTCATGATCAAAAAAGGTTACCTGGCTGCATATTTTCTACCAGAAGCTGCAACCATTTTCCATTTATATAGAGACTTTTAAAGATAGGTTTTATTTTCCTTCCTTCCCCCAGTTTTTTTGTGTCCTCTTTAGTTAGAACCTCATCCATACCTGTGTCTGCAAAAACATATGAGGAACAAGCCTAGAGAGGTTATTAAATTTATATTAATTTTGCAAGGCCTTTATTTGGGGTACAGACAATCAAACCATTATAAACAGCTTTGAATAAAATACAACAGCAACTTAGAGAAATATTACTCAAAACCACACTACCACATTGTGGTTCATAGCTATTTGTGATAAATACTGGTGAGTGAGTTAATCTGGAAGAAAAAAACATTGAAATGTATTTTCTACAACCATACATATTTTGACCCTTCAAAAAAAAAATCTTCCAAATCTCTGCTGATTTTTAATTTTACTGCAGTAGGGCTGTCAGTTCTTCAAGGTGTTAATAACGTAAAGAGGAGTAGTAATTTTATGCTTTCCTTATAACCCTAAAATTAATCTACCTTCAATCCATCAATCAGTGGTCATAATTTTAGTCTGACTGTTCTCATTGTAACGGCAAGAGTCTTATTTAAATTTATTGATAAACAGAGAAGTTTTAATAAAATATAGTCTGCTTTTATTAATCTTTTTATTTAATAATGAGCTGTCTGATTTTTTTCTCTCTGTTCACCCACCCTCTCCTAGCTTTAGCTCTCCTTGATAAATGCTACAAGCATTGGGTTTTTTCCATTCTATGATGATTTTTTTCCCTAATATGACTGATAATTTTTCTGTACTTTTTTGTGGTTTATGTACTGTCCTTTTGTTACCTCTTGGCTTAGACATGCAAAAATCCGCTATAGATGCAAAAATTACTGTAGTGTATTAGATCATTGATTTACCTGCAGTGATATTATCTCCTTGATAGTGCCAGAAATACCAGAGGCTTGTGTGAGAAATACCTTTTCCTGCCACATCCTTTGAAACATGGGAATTGTGCTTTCTGCAACAAAATAACCTTTCTGCATTTTTGAGGTTTTTTTTTCATTATTTTGTTGTTTTTGTAATATGTCTATAATGATTTACTTTTAACTCTCCTAAGCCTTGGATACCAACATTATTTTGAGAGAATTTACAAGCTACTCATCACTGTATTCAAAACGTAGGCTTTGCTTTTATATGAACTTTTTTGTTTTCTGTTTTTTGTTGTTGACTTGCATTTTTTAAAACAGTAATACCCAAGAGTTGGTAAATCCAAACAATATGATTATTATCTTTTTTCACAAATGTTTAGCCTTATAGGTTTTTGACCTCAGGGAGGCAATAAGAAATTTTTGTATTTACAGATGTTTCCAGTGAAAAGTACAGCAAATATGGGGAAAATAGACAATGAAGTGAGAGCTAATGGGAAGTGGCAGGTGGTGGTTCTGCCCACAGTACAAACACATTCAAGTGTGAGATGTTGTCCTAAAATTATGTTATGTTACATCAACAGTTATAGAAAATAAAATTTAAGGGGAAAAAAGGAAAATCAAAATAATCTTTCAAGAGATGCTGGTTAGAAACTGAGTTCTACTAGCTAAAATAAGAAAAATGGGCCCTGTACTCAAATAAAGGGGCTTTGTGTCATACTCTGTTAAAAATTCTTAACTTTAGAACAGACGACTAACTTTAGAGTTGTCTTTGATCTTTGTAACATAATAAAGTATTCCTTTTTGGACATTACAGTAAAATTTTCAAATTGAAAATATACCCATTATATTAAATCTACTTACCTCTGAAGTAACAAATACTGATCAACTTTGAAGGCAGGTTATGAGGGTAGAAAACTGGCTTTTTTTGTTGGATGTGATTATGATTTTTAATCACTTTTTTAATTTCAATGTATCTTTCTCCTGATTTTTTTTTCTGATGTCCAATTTTTCTGTTCTGAAAAATTTTTCACTCTCAATATTTTTAATTGAAAAATTATAATTTTTCCAAGAGACAGACTTTTTGAAACTGAATTCTCTAAAATAAGTTGTTAATAGAAATTAAAAGTTAATTAATTTAAGATGTTACTACTAAAAGTCTTACACTGACTGCTAAAACAATATTTTTAATATATATTTGACTGGGTAACCTTAAGCTGAAATTTCCTTTAGGTTTTGTAGCTTTGATTCTTATTGCAGGTAACTGCCTTCTTAACCAGCTGCTCTATTCTAGTGATACATGGTAAAACTTCTGAAACTTGTGCACTCAGGAGCACAAGTGAGAGTAAAATAATCAGGAGTGGGGAATTTCAGAAAGTTTGGCTAATGGGAAATTCTTATCTGATGTTAGTAGAAGAGTCAAAACAATTGGTAAATTTAAATGATAATTAGAATTATTAGGGTATTTGTGCTGGCAACGGGGAGAAATAACTGCAACTTAGATGCATGGGAGAAAATCATTAAGAGACTGAGGAATAAAAATTCAAGTAAGAGATCTAATTTTTTTATTGTCAAATTAAATAATATTATAGGAGGAAAAGATGAAATCTGAAAAAAATGTTCAGTAGATGCTTGAGAAAAAGTGCAATATGTATTGCCTGGTTATGGAAAAGTCTTGTTTATTTTAAATATGTGTTTCTGCAAGACTAGAGTAAGACAGAAATGACAGTCAAACTGTCTTAAATACAGAATGTGAATTTCTATATCTGTGTTGAACCCAAGATGTTATGGTGGCAATGAAGTGAAAGATAGTGAAGTTCTAGTCCTCATATGGAAGCAGTGGAGTGCAGTGGAGAGGGCAGCTGTGCTTCTTACAGAAAAGTCTCTAAAGCTCTAGCACAAGAAAGAACATGATTTGTAAATTCACTTGTCCTTCTATTTCAACAATTCATTCCTAAAAGGTTCACATGAAGATAGTTTGAATTGCAGCTGATGTTACAGAGATGCCTGGTGTATATGGTTTACTAGTGAAATCAAACTTGATAGTCTAATAACACTCTGTGCTACAAAGTATGAAGAAAAGAATTCTCAGAATTTAATAAAGTGGAATTTCATGGAAGGAAAAAAACATTCCTTGCTATTCTTCTGCAAATATGTCCGTTTCTCCCATATTTGTAGTGAAGCCCAGTTTAGAAAATGCTATTAAGTGTCAGTTGACCTCTGTAAGCCAAAGGACCATCTGCCTTATTATTAATTCTCTAACAAAAGATCCTTTTGTGTTCCTACGCAAAGTTATGCTCCATATTTATGGAGCATTTTTGTTACTCAGCAGGACTGGCTTCTAATGGGCATATGTTCATTTGCTTGAACATAATAACATAGGCATTAGTTTTTTTCCAGTGTCTTGGAGTCCTGTCAGGGAAAAGGTTGATGATGTGATATAAGAGGTCTTTGGAGATTCTGCATTCCACAGATTTGATTTTATTTAAGAGATTATACCTGCACTAGGCCAGTAAAGGTGTCCTATTTGCTGACTGAAATTTTTTGCCCTAAAACTGGTCTAAGAAGAGATATGGAAGGGATCCAAATACTGTCTTTCTCCCATTGTATTTTATCATTTGCTGCATTGGGTCCAATTTGGGTCAGGCAGTGGAGCACTGAAAATTGAGAGAAAGAGTATGACAGGCAAAAAGTGGAAGGGGTCACTGTGCAGTTTGGAACAGTCACCTCTCTGTGCTGCAGGAATGTTAAAATTATTAACTTCTATTTTAATATGGAAGCAAAGAAAATATTTCTAGTAATTCTTCTGAGGGGACAAGAGAAAGGAGAAATAAATATATTTCCTCACATACTTTTCTTCTCCCTCCAGGAAAATCCAAAGAGGATAGAAATGAACACTTCCTTCAGTAGCAGTTCAGTTGGTAGGAATGGAGGATATGTGAAGAAGGATAAGAGATACTGCAGGCTAGAGATGCAAGACAGGTAAAAGAAGAGGAGATAGAAAAATAGATATGTGATGCCCATGTTTAAGTGAGAAAAAGTGTGATACAAGAGAAATTCTAACAGTCACAATGCAAATGTGTAAGGTAAAACATAAGGGGAAAATGAATGCAATTTTTTAAATGAGAAAAAAATTATATGAAATTATTTGCTTTTGCCCTATAATGTATAAAACATAAATAGTCTAAATTCAAGAATGATGAAACACAATTAAAAGCCTCTCCTAATTCAGAGTTATGTTTATCTGTAATGTCACATATAACACTCATAAGTAAAACACATTGCCATAATGTGTTCTTCTTAACTGTGTCCATAAATGAAAAGTTGCTGACAATATTAATGTTTGACTACAGACATTATATATGAGATTCTCTACACCTTCAGGTTCTGCCTGATAATTAGCCTTGAAGGCATTATCTGATAGTTTTAGCTACCTAATTTTTCAGTTCTGTCTCCCATTATGTCCTGTAGAAACTAAGGTGAATTTGATTTTCTGGCTGATTTTTTCAAGGACTTGTTTCCAGTTTGTCTCATCTAAAGCTCCCAAATACTGATCATTCAGTTTATGGTGCTTGTAGTGGAAACAGTTTTGATTGTTTGACCTGACTGTGCTGATTTCCTTATCATTCATGTGCACTAAATCCAAGCAAACATATTATAGAAATAGACATTAAATGTATTAGTTTCTAGCCTCTGTAAAAGTTGTGCTTATTTTTCTACTAGATGAACACATAGAAAGGTCAGGAATATAAAAATTTATATATTCATCAGTATGAAGAAACTACTGCTATTAATCCTGGACCCTCTCACAATTCAAAATAAGAGCTTTCCCCTTCAGGTGGGTTTTCTTACTTGTTTTTTTTTTTGTTTTGTTTTGTTTTGTTTTGTTTTGTTTTGTTTTGTTTTGTGGTTTGGTTGGTTGGTTTTGAAATTTTGGTTTTTTTTTCTTGTTTTATTTTATTTTGGTGTTTTTTGTTGTTGTTGCTTTTGTTTTAGTTATTTTAAATTTTTTTAATTTATCATTTTAAATTAACTGTATTATAATGCATCTATAAAAACAGAACCATGATGAAGTTACCAAAAAAATGAAATGTGGTTTTATGATGTTCCCACATGCCAAGTCCAACCGATTTCACTCTGACAACACTATGACAGTCACATGGATTATTTGCAGGGGGGAAACTTTCCTTTTTTTCATACACAATATGTGAAAAGAAAACAGATGATAATTTTATTCTTTACTGTACCTTCCTGGTCAATAAAATACATCTCCAAGAAGAGCTTGGGTTCCTCATTATTAATGATGACATTTGCCTTTTAAAGAAGCAAGGAATGAAGCATCTGAGGAATGTATGTGTCCTGCCAGGAGCACAGTGAGACAAAAGTCTTCCATTTGGGTTAAAAAGTACTGACAGCTCAGTAGGAACAGCTGAAATTAACTGTGCATTTGGAGGTTTCATACTCACCTGAATTACTTGCGTGTGTCTTATAATTTGGATAAGTCTTGCTTTTTCTGCAGAGCAATAAAAGGAACTATGTTGCATAATTTTTACCACAAAGAGCAATTGCAGTTTTCAAAAAATAAATGTTAAAAAATATTTCAAAAATTATTTGTTGTGCATTTTATTAAAAAAAAAAAAAAAAAAGAAGAAAAAAGTGATATAGATGAGAGTGGAAATTAATCAGTGATTTGCAGGCTTGAACCCTCTGCTTTGGTTGCAACTCAGCCAGGAGCTGAACTAAGGAGCTGGCTGTGGAGCTGTGGTGAGCAGCCAACAATTCCTGAGTAGTGCATCAAAACAAGGGAAGACTAGTGTCAAAGACTGTCAATATATATTTAAGGACTAAAAGTTCCACCAGAAATTTTGTGCTGATAAACCACAGGAAGAATGTCATGGATGCATCCATTTTTGCTTGCAAAAAACTGAATTACAGAAGTCAAGTTTCTGGAGAAACATCAGTCCTACATAACAAAAAGCTTCTGTACCCATTTCTGATTCCTATCTATGTTTCTGACTTACAACAATTTCTGTATTTCCTTAAATGCATTAGTAGATGAAAAAAGCACATCAGGGCTCTTGATACTTCTTTTCTGTTTAGAGTTGACAATTACAGTGGTTTGCAATGTTTTGGAAAATTGTTCCAGTCCACACTCTGGCTCAGTTGCTGGCTGAGTTCATGCAACATTTGTTGCATGAACTATAAACATGTTACAAACATTGCCTTTTCGTTCAAGGTATACAAATGATAGACTGATAGATACACCATCAAGCTCTTGTAGGAGAAAACAGCATCTGTCAAACTTGTAATGGTAAAAGTACAGGGTATGCTGGTCTAGCCTCTAGAATGAAAGATTGCCTATTTATTTATTAAATAGCTTAGGGATAAGAATTAATGGTTTCTGCATTTCATGGAAATAAATGTGGAAAAACTGAGATGTGCTTGCCAACAGCAACCTGGCTCAGATTTACAGAGCTGTACTGTTGGCCTTTAGGCAGTAAGGCTTCTCTGGTGCTGTGCAATGCAACTGTAACTTCTGAGGGTGGGTTTGGGTCATCTTGTTTAAGGAAAATGATGTGCAAACTAGAGTACAACATTAACCTAGAAAGCTGATACATGAAGAAAAATGAAAGACAGAGGTGAAGACTTGCCAGTCTAGGAAAAAATGAGATGACAGAACAGAAACATTGAAGCAAATCTCCATAGCTGCTGAAGTTCCAAATTCTGGAATGTGACTGTACTGATTACACTTTTTAAATTTTGTCAGACAAGACTGTCTGACAGAAAAAAAGTACCAGATTTGGACCAAAATAATTTTAAAATGATAAAGTTTTTGGTACTTGTATGGCATACACTAGTACCACAGATTGCTACTTATGTGCTGGGGAACTCTTTGACACTAGAAAATAAAAAGGATAGAAATTAAGGGCTTGCAAGGAAAAACATTAAATAGACAAAAGTAAGATTTTATTTCAAATCTTAAATAAATCTGAAATAAGTAAAATAAAAAAAAAATATTAATACTGAAATCTGAAATTTCAATTAAGATTAAAAGAAGGACTGTATATTTTGCACTTTAAATTATGGTTTCTAGGGACATTATTTCTGGAGAGTAGATTATACTTTCATATGACTTTAGGATATGGACCATCTTCAAGGCTTTTTTGTTTGTTTGTGTTTTGTTTTTTTTTTTTTTTTCCTTCAAAATAATCACACAATGGTATTAAATATTTTCAGAAGATGAAAAGGAAGACAAAATCACATGCCTTTTTTTTAGGTGTGCTGGCTACCATGTGGCCAAGAAGGCCAGTGGTATCCTGGCCTCTGTCAGAAATGATGTGGTCAGTATTGGTGAGGTTATGTCTTTATTTCTGTGTTCAGTTCTGCCCCTCTTATTGCAAGGAAATATTGAGCTGCTGGAGCATGTTCAGAGAAGGGCAAAAGAGCTGGTGAAGGGTCTGGAACACAAGTGTGTTGAGGACCAGTTAGGGAAACTTGTTGCGGTGTGGGTTGATTTAGTCGGTTGGTTTCATCAATGTTAGTTAGCCTTATGCTCTCCCATGTGTCCCCTTACCCCAAAAGTTCCCGCAACTTGGCTTCCCAGTTATATGTCAATCATCTCACGTCTCCCTGTTTTCTCTTTATTGGTTCCATCAGGCCAAGTTTGTTCATATCCCTTCGGCTGTCAATCCTGCAACTACCCTCAGTTTCTTCCAGAAAGTTTTGTATCAATCACTCCAGCTTAGCTTTTCTATTTGTCCCCTGACCTTGTACCTACCCCTGTTACATTATCATAGGTTGCTGTGTCCCTCTCTGGTTTATCCCTATTGGGCAAGACAGGTTTACACCCCTGTCTGCCCACTCCCTATTGAAGTTGCTGTAATCATTGATTTATTCAGCATTTGTCACTGCACCCCCTCAGAGGAAATAAAGGATTCTTTGGGCTGGCATACAAGTGTCCTTCTCTCATCTCCTTACCTCCTCTCAGTGTGCAGAGCTATCAAAGCTATGCACCCATGAGCAGCACTCAGCACCATTGGGGCATACGATTCTCCCCTGAAGTGCCCACTCACGTGGTGGTCATGCAGCCTCATGCAGTTTGTGCTAGCTGGACCCTTCCACCTGCCCAGGGCCGTGGCAGGTAACTGCTGCAGAAGCTGGGGTTGTTAAGCCTGGAAAAAAGTCTCAGGGGACACCTTGTCATTCCCTACACCTACCTGAAAGGAGACAGAACAAGGGAATGTTGGGAGGGATGAATAAATATGATGCCCTGGCAAAAGATTTATAATAGTATAGCCAGGATGAAAACAATCCCCCCTACTGGCTGGACAATGACCTTACCTACAGATAGGTCTAAAAGTCAAATGGACTGTTCTATCTCAACCCCCAAAATGTATGGTTCATCCCACAGCTGTAACCGTCCCCTGAAACATCAGGTGTCTGTGGCCCCATTGGCCCAAGTCTTGTTCCAGCCCACCTTGAAGCCCCCTGATAAGGGGTCTCTGAGGGGCCCCCACTCTTGGAATCCCCACTCTCTTGCAACTTCCCCCCTCTTAGAGCTTCCACCATCTCCTAGATCATCCTCTCTACCCCTTGTCTCTCCCCTCCCCCATCCCCTCAGACCTTGCCACATGCTGCGTCTGGCAGCTCCAAGCAAGACCTTTCATCATCCCTAATAAACTTTATATTCATCAAAGCTGTCCAGGAGCCCAGCATTCCCTACAGGGAAAATGCCCTCAAATTGTACTAGGAAAGATGTAGATTAGGTATTGGAAATTATTTCTGCACTGAAAGAGGGGTCAAGCATTGCAATAAGTTGCTTGGGTAAGTGGTGAAATCATATCTCTGGAAGTGTTCAGAAGTAATGTGAATGTGACATTTGGGGATGTGATGTTGTGGTGACCATGGAGGTGCTGGGTTAATGTTTGGACTCAGTCTTTTTCAGCCTTAATGTTTCTAGGAGTGTATGATTTTACAAATCTGGAGAAAATAAACATTGGTGTTGTAAATGAGAGATTTAATAAAAAACCTAGATGACATATTGAGTTTTTTTAATATTTCTTCCTTTCCTTTCCCAACGGATCCAGTGTTGCTGCCCAGGTGAATCTCACTACATCTGCTGACAACATTTTCACCTTTGAATTTGGTGACAAATTGGGGTCAAAGTCAGTGACATGGAGAAAACCCAGTCTCTCACTGGAACATGTACTGACAGCCTGCAAACATATGACTTTTTTATTATTCCTGCGTAGAGTATCTGCCTCCCACTTAATCTTTTAAATACATTCCCCTTTGCTGATTCCTTTACCATCAAATGTACAGACACAGAGTTATTGTTTGTTGCTTCTTTGAGTCAGCTCTTAATAGGGCTATTAGATGCTAGGTATTGCATTATTATCATGTATTTTGGTTGAAAAAACCTCAAAATGATGAAAACTAACAGAAATCCTTCTATAAAATAAACATGAGCCTACAAGGCAAAATGGAGATAAATTCAGATAAGAGTTTTTTTTCAGAAATATTAAAATTAAAATAGGAATAAAACAAAGGAAGGGAAAATGTAATATGGTTTTCATAAAAATCCTGTGGAATTATATTTTCATTCTGCATTCAAATTAAAATACAGTGTAAGCAAGAAAATGAGGTTTCAACTTATTTACCAATTCATTGCTGCTGCTGTTTAAAAAATATTTCTTCAATGTCTTTTCCTTCTCCCCAGAAAACATCATATTTGACTTCAGGTTCTCTGGTAATTTCTAAAGGGAGCAAGACTGGGTTAATTCAGCTTTGTTTAGCAAAGATAAAAGGTTGAATTCTGTGGAAAGATAGTTCTGTTCCTCCACCACATCTTCATGACTCCTCCCCTATCAAAATACTCCTCCTATCAGCTTATTCCAATTATTGAAACAGTAGCTTCATGAGTCATCACTCATCCTTTCTACCTTTCTTTCCCCACTGTATTACCAAAGACTGTGGGTATGCACTTGTAATTCAGAGCCAAATGTTATTTGTACGTTATCATGTGAAATTCCATGGTGGCATGACACATCTTTCTTGTGTGAATTACAGTAGTATTAATGCTAATATGCCTGCATAAATCAGATCAATAAACAGACAATACCTGTGAAGTTGCCATGGTTCTTGGAAAGTTCATCTGAGAAATGAAAATGTTTAAAAATTGATTTCTATTCCTAGACCTGTGCATATTTCTTCTATCTTAATCCCATGTAAGATGCTTCCCGTGTCAAAGGCTACAAATATAAAATACTCCATCTTATCATAACTGGTACCAAGAATTAAGAAATAATAGCATAAGACTTGCCATGACCAAAGTAATCCCAAAAATAATGCTCTAAATTATCATTCATTATTTTCTTGGAACAAAACTGTCTGGAAATAAAATTGTTATACCTCTGGATTTTGTAGAGTTTTTTTTAAATATTCTGCCCTGGTTCTCACTAGTTACAGGAACTTTATGATTCATCTCAAAGCACTGAAATATGATGTTCTTGTTCTCTTAGTTATAAAGAGACATTGTCTTGCTTCCATGGTCTAATTTTTGACAAAGTGTGGAAATAATCTGGAGGGATCAAAAAACCCTGCCTATACTTCTCAGTGAAGAGAAGTGGGGGATGCACTTGGACATGGAACAATCCCTTGGTGCTAGTTGTAGAAATTAATTATTATCTTGAATGCCTCACATTAACTGCAGTTTAACAGACAAACAGAATCTGAATGATGTGCTGTGATGGACAAACATCAGCACTTGCAGACAGTACCATTACTAATGCTAAAGGAATAAATGCATTTTTTGTTGTAGAATCTGGTGTTCAGGATCAGAATGTAGAAATGTGAAAACTGCACTCATTTATTTCCTCCACATTTTTCTGCAAATATACTTTATTATTTCCCCACCCATACCTTTTTGACCTCATCAGGAAAAAAAAAAATTAAAAAAAGAAACTTTAAAAAGTTCTAAAAGTTAACTCCTATGCTTTTGTTGAGTGTATCTCTCTCCTTGCTGAAAATGATGATCTGTCATATACTACCCAATATTGTTAAGGAGGTTCAGATACCACATTGCCTCAAATATCAGACTTAACTTTTGAACTACCCATTTTAAGATTTGTATAATTTTGTGGATAATTAGTTTAGATGATGCGTTTGTTCAGACCAAACAACCAACCAACAAACCAACCAAACACCCAGCCCCAAAAAACACAAATCCATGGTTTTCATGTGATTCACGAAGACTTTAATGTTAGAATGTAGCATTTAATTTTGTGATGTGGAAGATGGGTTGTTCGGTAAATATTTAATCTTGGGATTGAAAAGGGTTGAGGAAAACTTTTGCTTTTAGTGTATTTTGTTTTACTGCCATAGGAGATAACAGACTCCAGAAAGGCAAATAACATATGAATCCTTGGAAAGAGCTTAGCAAGACCAGGTACTGAAATTAAAAGTTTGGCAGCAAGGAAAGACTATAAGTACAATGTACCATTGAGCAAAAGAGAGAAGCAGATTAGGATGAGAGGTAAGGAGCTGAGCTAGATATGGTAATTTATGAAGAAGGCTGGAGGTGACAGAAGAAAGGTGTGTAGCTTATTTGCATCACCAAGGATCAAAAAATGGAATCTATTATTGAGCACCCTGTCAAGTAGCTTTTATCCCCATTATGCAAATAAGACTTAATGACTTGCAGATTTGAAAGAAAACAAAAATCCCTGTTATTGATAAGAGAGAAGTTGTATGTGTTTCCTACATTTATGCATTTGCATATATTTCTAGTACCTGCCCTGCATAGATATTCAAGGTTTCATTTGTAATTTCTAAGATCAAACTCAAGTTGTGGTTAAAGGTCCTGAATTTTATTGGTAAGTTGTGGGAAAAAAAAGTGAGATGTTTTGGATATTAGATTTCAGTTTACTGTTTCATAGAAAGGCATATAAATGTAATTTCAAACTAGAAGTATATAAGAAGTAAATGTTATAAAATCAGCATATGGCATTCACTGACACTCAGATGAGACTTTCAGAGCTTAATAAATGTCACTCTAACTGAACTCAGCAAATTGCTGATTCTTTTCCTGTGCACTTGATTATGGGAATGTACTGTTTGCTTTGCATGAGGAGGACTGCAAAGAACAGCTTAGGTATTGATGAAGAAAGAAATTCAGTTGCAACTGGATGTGTGAAAAGACATGCATGAGGTATACGAAAAGATCTTAAAAGCATCCTTCTAAGTTCAACTTCTGTGTGATTCTGGAGCACCAAAGCCTTCTAAAAATATCCCCATGTATATATGTATAAAAATATGCATATATGCCTAAAAACATGTATATATGCATAGAATACTTGCCTGCTTCTTAGTCATTTCATTATAATCAGATTCAAAACCAGCACTTTTCTAGTTTTTTAATTAATTTTTAACATTTGTGGTAGAGGAGGTCTAAGAATGGGTTCAGTAGGACAGACTAACCAGTTTTCTCATGTATATGTGTATCAGTCCTCTGTCACAAATAAAAATATATTACATTTGATGTTCTCCTGATTTAATTTGTCAGCACTATTGACATTTTAACCTTCCTTATTTTATAATTTATTCCCAACAGGATTGTGTGTTGTGGACAGTGCCTGTCACCTACTAGGTCATTATGGTTAGACACAGGGTATGTATAATTATTTCATGGTTTATTTTCTCCTAGGTTCTCATTCTTAATAGAATAATTTCAGCACTGATTTGTGACAGAGGTCACACCCATTACTAATGATTGCCAGGAGGAATGCTCTTCTCTATCTGGCCAAGTTTATTCCTTTTTTTATGTCAGTAAACCATTTCACAATTCACATAAGATGACCATACACAAAAGAGTCTGTGTGTTTCTTATTACTGAATTGCTGTATGTTTCAGGACTTGAAATCTTTGTTCCATTATTATATTGTAGATATTCAGAAAGGATTGAATGTTCATGCTGTGAGGTCAAAGGCCTTAAGTGTACTACTCAATTAAGAGATCAATGAATACAGCATGTTTGACTAAAAAGATTTTCTAATTGTAATGGCAAATGTAGATGGAGAAGTTGGGTATCTTTAGCAGTCAAGATGAACTTTGTAATGTGACATAAATTAAATAAACCATTTTTTCATTCCTATTTAATCTGAAATATACCAATCCTTGCATTGCAGTTCTACTATAGACTCTTTTGTCAGTCAAATCTTTCTATTTCTTGTTCTTTAATTGACTGTTGGCTTTATCACTTAAAGAAGAACTGAAACCTTGCCTATTTTTCCACCTCTTATGGGAACATTATTATTAAGAAAATTATTGCATATTATTTTCAGTATATGTAATTTACAATAAATTATAATTTACAGTTACATCTTAGAATGCCAAATACTAATAAACAATAAACTCTGTCAAGAAAATTAAAATGAAAATTTGATACAGTGTGGAATGGGGCAGATGATTACCATAGACTTCTCAGATTAAGCTCTTTCAAATGTCTGCCCACAGATTGAGGATTCACTCTTTCCTGCAATTTACATTCTTAGGCCTATAAATGTTTTATGACCTCCCTCTATGAGCACTTGCAGGCACCCACAGCCAGAAGGAGGTAATGCAAAATTGATCTGTAATAAAACTGCTGAGCCAGGCAGACATCTCAGAATTAAAGTGATTGTGCTTTGGTAATTCAGCTGGCCTTCATAGAAATATTATTTGCAAAAAGTTTCTCAGTTAAATGTGTATTTCCAACATACTGTTTTAACTTTTGTGGTTTTCAGTACCTTGCATGTAAGGTATCAGGTCTGGGATATTATTGAGAAACTCTTTTTATAACGTTTTCCAGATTCAAATTAGGCTCAAAGCAACACCATCACCAAGCAGTGAGATAGATATAATGTGATGGTGACATTTTAAATTTTGTAAATTCTTTCCCTTCCAGGTATCAGATTGGCATTAATGCGATAGAGATGTATAGTAGCTAAAAACTAATCTAACAAGGTTGAGCCTGATTATGTTGATTTTGAACATTACCTAATTTCTCTAATTAGAAAATGAACTAGATTAGCCTTACTTATTAGCCTTATCTTACTTAAAAATTCAAAAAGAATTTCTGGAGTTAGGACTAGTAAACCCATGATTGTTCATGCATTTAACTTTATATCTTCTGAATGTCCAGTTGCTAAATTGCACTTGGTGGCCTGTATGATTTTTCTAAACAGTTTCCAATTACTAACACTAAATACAACTTCACACTAACAAAATATGTATTTGTATGTAGAAAATTATATATCCATGCCTGGTGTGCTCTGTATAATATTTTTGAGTAGCTTTAAAAGTAAGTTTATCCAAATAAACCCCAAACCTATAATCCAAAATTAAAGTTCATTACAAGCATGGACTTTATTGTTTGAGTGCAATAATAAATTTTTTTCACTGAGAACTTAAAAAATTCTATGGCCTACATTTAAGATTCTAAATTCATGTTTTGCATGATTTTTTGTTTCAATTTTTGTTTTGTGTTTAATCAACTGTATGCAGATAGAAAATACTAAAAAAAAAAAAAAAAGGTTAGCTTTGTGCAGTATTTTTTGTGCTGTCTTATGAATCTACTCTCAGTCACATAAATCTTGATGTGGAAAAAGTAGACTCCTGGATGGAATGCTGACAAAGCCATAGACGGCAGAAAAAATTCTTTGACATTGAAGGTTTATGTCCTTGTCAACCATGAAGATTTCACTGCAGTGGTAAATCAGAATTTTATGAAAAGGCTAACTTCACTGTGGCTAAAATTCTAATCTTACAATCCCTGAAAGGCAGTAATATAATTTAAATTCTGAACTTCATTTTTGCAGAAAGGAATCTTTGTGAAAAGTCCTAAAAAGTTATCTTGTTTGTTTATTTTTGTGGAAACAAAGGAAACTACTTTTGAAAGATGTGTTGAGAACATTAAGAAAATGTGACATCTCCGTATATTATTCTGTTTCCAAGGAAACCTTTACTGAGAAGAGTCTGGATTCAGAAGTCATAGTTCTCAAATACTCAAAACTGCCCATTTTATTTTTATTGTTTTGTTGGTCACCTGTCTTTTTACTTGACTCTGTAGAGCACTCATCAGACCAAAATGAAATGCTTTGAGTTAAATCAGAGTCACTCAAAACAGCCAAATCAGAGGATGAAGAAGAAAATTCTTAAGTAGTGATAAACATGTATATAAGGATATAGGAAAAGGAAAGAGTCAAAAAGGATACAAGGTGATAATCTCATAGCAGGAGTCAGCAACAAATGGGTCAGATTTCATGTTTGCTTTGGTGCTTGTTCATGGTATCTACTATAATGCTGCATGTTACTAAACCATAGATCCAAGAGTGTTGGCTTTTTCTTTTTCCTTATGGTTTATGGTATTAGTGTATTTAAAATGGATTGAAGAATTTATTTTTGTAGGGCTCACTTAAAATGAGCTGGGAAGATGAGACAAATGTTCAAAACAAAGAGCTCCTTGGTGACCTTAGGTGAAAAAAAACCCAAAGAAGCCCATTATGTTCACAAATCTTCTATATTCCTCAGACAATCATACATACATACATACATACATATATCTATATCTATCTATATCTATCTATCTATCTATCTATCTATCTATCTATCTATCTATCTATCTATAAAACACTGTCCAAACTAAATCAGCTACTACTTCTGTCATTAATCTCTTTTCAAAATGAATCTAGGACTATAATGAGCCCCTGAGAAACTGATCTATCTGCAAAATCTGTTTTTCATGCTTCTGATTTTTTTTTCCACAAATAAATGAAGATTTTCTTCAGGAGAAAACCTTACAATGGGAGTTGACTGTGTTATACAAGAATATTTTGTTCATATATGTAATTACAGATGAAGGTTTTTAGTTAAGATAAAATTTTTTGAGCAATAAAGTTTTAGAGCTCAGTGTAAGTACATATTTTTAAACAGATGTTTATACAACTTGATACACATAATGCAGAGAAAAAGCTTTGGAAAATTCATACTCAAATTTTGCTCACTTCCATGGGATTCTCTCAATATCCCTGGGAAGTATAGAAACTTAGACTTCAAGAAAGCTCAAAACATACTGCAGATTCCAAACCTGTCCAGACCTAAATGTATTTTTAAATTATTGCTATTTGTCCTATTCTAAGTGCTGTCTCTTTTGAGAAGAAACAGTGCATAATGAACCATTTCCTGGTCTTTGACTGCTATGCCTGACGGAGAGTGTGTGTGTATATGTATATATTTATGTGTTTTTCACTTGTATCTGAATCCTTTTCAGTGGCCATTTTAAAGTACAGAAGAAATGGAGAGGGCATTTCTGGAAGGAATGCACTACTTCATTTTCTTTTAGTTTGGGGAGAAGAACTATTATTGTTATAGGATGAGCTTCTGATTTCAGGGAATAAGGCTATTTGTATAAGCAGTAAAACATCAAGGCTGGGGCTCATGAGTGTGGTTTTTTCTTATACATTTTTTGCATATTGGTGCTCCTGTTCAGACTTCAAGTAGTCTGACAATACTAGGCATATCTTTTGAAGGGTACCTGGTAGTAGGAAATACCTATACATGCCCAAAGAGAATTTGAAGAATGCTGCAGCTTTTGAGTTACAATTCAGTACCAAACTGCATAAATTAATTCACCAGTTGGTAAATTAAATAGAATTTTCAATCAAAGCAAGCTCTCTGCATTACTCCTCTGTGACAATAAAATAATTTTATTTTTCACCAATAATGCATTTGAAGAAGAAGAATCTCAGGTTAACTTTGCACTTAATTTCAAGTTATTTTTTTTTTTTCTGTTAATGCTGTTTTTATAAGATAGGAGTGCCTTTATTTTCCTGTGCACATTATATAATAAACAAATTTCAGTAGATAAGAAATCATTTGACATGTAAGTATTGTTTTACAGAAAACAAAATACTGGTACTGTATTTTTTAATGTGCTTTGTTGGCTTTTTAATATAAAAGAACATGCAGGTAAGTTTTAAAAATGTCATCCAAGAAAATCTCAGCCTTGTGAAGAATTATGGATTGAAAACAGAATATATTAATAGTTTTATATTATTATTTAAGAAAAGAAAGAGACAATTTCTTTGCTTTTTATAACCACTGAATTGGGGAAAAGAGTAAGGAAGAGAATGTATGATTTAAGGTATTTAAGAAAAAAAACAGGTCTAGTTTCAGTCTCAAAAGGACTAAAGAACCTGAGGATTTTATCATTCAACTACAGGTCACAGAAGGGAACTAGCAGGATATGAATATCTATTTTAGAAAATATGTTTACCATTAATATAGGGAAGAGTGACACACTTAGCTGTGCTATTTCCAAGGAGTTTGACAAAAATCAAGTGTTATTTTGTATTCTATTTGTTTAGGTTTAATCTAGCTTGTTAGCCCCTCATATTTGTTTAGAGAAGTCCCCATACTTAAAATTAAAGACATTTTTATTTTTACGTGTAGGATTTTTCTCTCTATAAGTCTTCCCCCAGTGCACTGTTTCCACAAATTTTAGAGAAGGCAAGATGAGTAATTCAGGATGCATTGATGAAATTTCCTGAAACTCAATTTCTCAAGTTTTATAGCTGTCTTAGCTGGATGAAGTGAAACAAAGTTCATCAAATTGGATATGTAAGTTTCTCCTTTCTTGTTATAACTCTTATAATGCAAAAAGAATAACTTATATTAGAACTATAGCTACTGACACTAAATTTCCTTCGTATATTTTCACCATATTCTTAAAGGAATTAAAATGTTGTTTTATCTATTAATGCCAGTCTATTTCTGCCTCAGTAATGTATTTTATAAAAATACACAGTTTTTTAAAAAAAACACTAAGATTCCTGATTTTTAATACTGAACTCATACATCAGTGTTTCCTTTATGTGAGGGTCAATAGTTTTTACCATCAAGCTAAAAGCATGATTAAGATGCCTCTTACAGAATGACTTACTAGTAAGATGAAGGCATGCAAATCACTTCAGTATGCAATACAAGCATTAACCAAGCAGAAAGTTAATTCTCCATACTCAGTCAAATTTTATAATTTATGCCAGGGATTCAGAATTCTTTAGCATTTTATGGTGCCTGTAGAAAGTATTTTCTCTTCTAAGTGAAAACATTTGAAACTAGTATGAGGTACATGCTCATTTCACAGAGTTCTCGGAAGGCAGAGTTTGAAGTTTTGATCTCTGAATTAAGCACTGATTAAATACATAAAGCCAGTGAGAGAACACTTTTGTTTTGGTCTAAACTAAGTTACATTTATTTTTTTTTATTGGTCTAAACCATATAATAAATTTTATTTCATAAATGTCCAAATGTAGACCCTTTCAAATCCATTAAACGTGATGTTAGAGAGCCTGTTTATTTGCCTGTGTATAGACCAGAAGATCAGTCTTTTTTAAATAAACAAAAAACACTTATTCTTTGAAAACTAAGCTGTGTAAATTGGTTTAGAAAAAAATTCTTTATTACCAAATATCTCAGTATTTTATTTTCTGAAGCCTAAGAGTTAAACTCCCCCTAGGACTTTCTGCCTACAGGTTAAAAGTTCTGGTGCAACTTTGTTTAAAAATTCTAGGTCCCCATGTCAGCTAAAATGCTTATAAGAGGCTAATCTAATGCACAGTTTTCTACACAGATGTTTAAAATTAAGTGTTATGAAAAGAGTGTAATAAATTACAAAGGAAATCAAACAGTAAATTACTTTAAGGATGAAATAATGGATCTTTTACATACAGTCTTGAAAATACTGATTGAGTTGAACTTTAATAAATTTTGTAGATAACCTTTGCTGTGTGTAGAATGTGTTTGCCGGTTTGTAAAAGTGACATCTGAAGGGCCACTGTGTAATCACTGTGAAGAGGTGTAAGAAATAATTTTAAGCCTATTTAGTATTCTATCAAATAACTTTTTGATTTGGTATTTTGTTCTTGATGGCTCCTTTATGTCAAGCTCTTAAATTTCTTGATTTCTTTGAACTTTAAAACACACCACTAACAGAGGACAGAAGATTTAGAAATTCTGCAGTAAGTCCTTAATGGACTGACAAGAGAACTTCTAATTTTTCCTTATGACTGAAAGAATGCTGATCTTTAATTATGTTTGTATAATTGGTAATGGTGAAATCGCTGTAGAACAGTTAAAAGATGACAAGCTGTTGGAGAGAGAGAGAGAGAGAGAGAGTGTGTGCATGTGTGTATGTGTGTGTGTGTGTGTGTGTGTGTGTGTGTGTGTGTGTAATTATTAGTGATTCTTTATGAAGGAGACAAAGCAGTATCCTCTGTAAATGACATTTCTTTCCCTGCAAGTACTTTTAAATTAGGTACTTGTAACCAAATTTAGCTGGGAAAATCCATAGTTTTCTGGGACAGGGTGGCTATCAGCATGACCGGTAACAAGAGTCAGAAACACTAAAATTTGAGCTGGACTGCAACACTTAGCAAACAATAGGAAAGAAATTCCATGGAAGGCCAAAACAATGCTCTCTGACAGCATAATTCATAGCTTCATAGTGCTCTGAAGAGGTGCCTTGAAAAATTATGATAAAGATTTTGTTCCCGATAGAGGCAGCTATAGCTCTGCTGAAAATAGACTACCTTTTACTCTTCTATTTATGTGGTGTATATTTTTTAGAAGTGATATGAAGAAAGAATCAGAAACCATTCTCCATTTTAAAACCCCATGACAAAACTCTGTCTGTGGTTATATTTATTTTGATGTCAAATAACTTCATTGACTCTTGCTAACGACATATGTTAAAAACATATGTTACATATATTAAAAAGATGTAAGACATGTCTGTGTGTTTGTTTTCTTGTTGTATTTGAGGGTGTGTAAAGTAGATATTGCATAAATATATGCTTTTTAAATGTGAATTATATGGCTCCTTTTAAAAGAAATTTATCATGACTATTGCTATTTTAATGAGATACTGAAAGAGTACATATGAGTCATTCTTTATAGAACAATTACTTGCTCAACACTGAGCTATTTGAATTTGAACCAAGAGAAGTTCCTTGAGTAATTATGGCTGTTTGATTGGTGATCATGGCATTTTTAAAATTTTATGTGTTGTAGAAGATGGAAAAAATACTTTAAAAAATGGCCCTTTACAAAATTAAAGAATTAAAAATTAATCTGACTGAGAATCACACAATTGTAGTGAGGAATTTTGAGTTATCATTTCACCTAGTAAAGAGCAATAGTTCTCCCTGACTTGCTCCTCTCTGAAACTGAGAAACTAGATTTAATATTTTGATAATGCCTTGAGATGAAAAGCTAAATCTTGCCATGAATGTCAAAATGTAGATATGTGAGTAATAGGCTCAAAACCTCGACAACTCTTGGAGAAAAATAAATTAATATTTACATAAATAATAAAAATGGAATTGCCTTTCAGTAAAAATATCTGTATTTTTAAATATTGTGTACATGTGAACAGTCAGCAATGTTTTGTACAGTAGCATTTTTTCACTTTTCTAGGATGCTTGTGACACCAAGCATGGCCTTAGCTGAGGGCCCACCATCTCAGGATCAGACTCAGGACTTACCACTCATTTCTGAAATAGTTCTTTGCTACATGTTTTAAATATTTTAGGTCCTTTTTCTCCTTTTCAATGATGTCTAAGGCGGTGATTTTCTTTACAATTTTCCAATTTTTCTGCATGAGAAAATAAAAACAAGGTGCTTTCCTCAGGTTAATTGCTCATTACCTGACAGACTAGAGAATTTTGGGGTCATTGAGTTGTTCTGTCTGAAAAGGTGAATGCAGAAACATAATTATTCTCTCCTGGTTTCTCTTTGCCTTTCTCATTAATTTCTTGAAGCTAATTCTTGACAATTTTTTGTGCTTTTATCCAAGCAAACTGCTGAGTAATGTGAATGAGACAAAGAAGTAAAAAAAAAAAAAAAAAAAAAAAAAACCAACCAAAAAAATAAAAAAACCACCACCAGTGTAATAGTGTTTCTTTCTCCCATGACTCAGAAAGTACACTTCTACCTGGATATACATAAATCTGTTCTGTAATGGTGCAGATGGTAAAGTGTTTAGAGTCATAATCCCTAGAAGAAGTTTATTTTCTTTAATATAAAGCAGCATTATTTTCTGAGAACATTGAGAACATTAAGGCCTTAATTATTCCTTGAACCATATATATATATATATGCTGCTAACTATACACATACTTAGAAAATCAGTCTTCCACTTTCAATTGTTTCTGCCAGTCCCAGCAGAAGTTTTGATAAAAATTTCAAGAAATGGACTGAAATACCAGATTCTACATTATAACCCTTCATAAAACTCATAGTGAAAACTTAATTGCATTTGAGTCAGTTAGTATTTTCCAATTATTAAATTTGATTCAGACACTGATTGGTGCTTTTGTTATTAATATTACAGAGGCTAAGTTTCTATAAGTAAAAGTTTTATGTGATGGTTCTGTAGAGGCAGAGTTCATTTTCATGGATACAATAATTACAGGATATTATTAGGAAGAACTTAATACCTAAACAATTAAAATTAATTTTTAAAAAGTCCATCAGTTTTGATCTTCTATTTTTGAATGTAAAATAATTGCAACTAATGTAAGTATGTCACTCTAGTTTTAAGGAATAATAATTACATCTTGAGGTTCCAATCAAAATTTATTAATACATTGTTACTCATATTGTTTGCTTTCCCTAGTCAATTGCTAAAGGAAAGATGTTGAATGTCTGAGATTTTTCCTGGCAGAGAACCATGGTATGATCTCTTTATAAAGGAAAACTATTCCATCCAAAATATCTCTTCCAAATAGAAATGTTGGCAACGGTTTTAGCCATTTATGTTGAGCTGACCTTTATCTGCTATTGATCTACTGAGGAAAAATGTGTAACCACTGACAAAAATAAATCAGTCCAGCATTTGAGGTAATTTATGATAGGAAAGATGTAGAAATTAATGTGAAAAAAAACGAATAAAACTGTCTGATATGCTTTTCTGAATTTTACTTCTTTATTGAACAATAAAGACAACCATTTGTTGTCACAGAGTTTGCTGCATTTTCGACTATTTCTTCATCATTCAACTTGGATGTGACTGCTAAGTGAGAAAGATCACTCAGCTCAAAGTTGCATTATTTAGTATGCTTGTGTTCAGACAGGTAAGATGATCTCAACTGGAATAATTCATTTTTGGTTTGGACTTAGTAGCTAGAACCTTTAATTAAAAATTTTAAAAGCCCAGGGGGTGGTGGAAATCCAACATCACCCAAGATCAAGTTTTGTGTAAAATGTAGTAGTCATTTTCCATCTCTATTTATATGCCTGCAGATGACCCATACAGACTTGCAGTCACATTTAAATTTATATTCATAAACAATCTCTCTCCTTCACCTTCACCTTCTGGTTTTGTGTTTGCCCAGACCAACAAACACAAGCTCCATAATTCAGAGGTATTAGGATTGCTGGCAGCCTCCATGTATCCTGGTTGCAAATCAAAACAAATTTTTGAAAGAGGAAGACAGAAATGAAATCTTTCTGATCTTTATATATTTAAGATTTCAGAACCAAGATGGATTATTTTGTTGTTCAGTATGTGTTAAGGAATACATGTAATTCTGAGGTCCTTGATACACCAAAGACCTTGATTTCCAACTATAAATGCTCTTCTTACTGTTTGATATTCTTAGATATGTCAAAATAGAATTGTAAGAAATCTTTCAACAGCTCATATCTGTGTTTCAAATTCACTTCTGAATGGAAGATTGAAACAAATGTGCAGGGAAGAGGCATATGAGAATAACCCTTGTTATTATCTCTCCTGCCCTGACACTCTGTTAGACATGTTGCAACACTTGCTTAATTAGTTTGATAATGTTTCATTTTAAAAAAATAAGGTTTTTATAATTTTATTTATTTTGTTTCATAGTGGTAGTAAATAGAGATATCAATTCTTCCTCTGTGCTGCTAAACATCAATTTCTGCTCATCTGCTGGTACTGGCATATATATATAACAAGACTGAGTAAAAGTGTTTCAGAAAGTGGGCAAGTGGCTTTGGGAGACATGAAGAACTACTGAGATTTTCTGGTGCAGAGCTACTCCTAAATGAAATTAGTGTCAAACCTAAGTAAAGCTTCACAGAAAGAAGTCAGTAATCTTTTTGTGTGTGAGTGGGGAAAATAAAACTCCTAAACAATTTATTTTAAGTTTTTTTTCTTTCTTTTACATAGAAGCAGAATGCACTTTAGTAAAATGCAACATAAAGCATTCTACTTTGAAAATTTTGGTGGTAGGAGTTAAGAACTAAATTCCTATGCCAGGTCCCTATTGTCTAAAAGATTTGTACCTGGACATACAACCCTTTTTAATATCTTCATTTTGACTATATTTTCTCAATTCAGGAGATGTCAGTGAAAATCTCTGAAGACACTGGGCAGTGCTTCTTTGCAGATTTGCATTCTTTTGTTACTTTGGCATCAGGGAAATAGAAACATCATGAGGCTGAAAGTTTTTGTCAAGTTCAAAAGCTACTCAGGGAAAAATTATTTTAGAAACAATATTGTTTACCACAACAGAAATTCTATCCCACTTGCAATCCCTCATGCGTGTGCATACCTGTGGGTTGCTATATTAATCATGCAAACTTGTTAAGCACTGGCAAAAAGAGAACTTATATATGATTAACTGTTCTTGTAGCATAAAACCTTCAGCCTCCTTACTTAACAGCAACTGGGCGTCTCAAGGAAAAGAAAAAACCCTCGACTTTAGAAATGTCCATCCACAAACCTTTTTGTTCTGATCCTGCCATATCAGAGCCCCCTAGGTGTTGCCTCTGGGCTAATGCAAATTGAAGAAGACAGGGCTTGTACCTTTCACAAAAATGGTATCTTAAAAGCTACTAGGCAAACATGTTTTCCTTTCTGAGGCTGAGGAGTGCCAGCAGGACTCTGCAAGTCTCTGTGTGTGTATATAATTGTGTGCATATATGAATTTCATCTTTCCCTCTCCCTGCAACTCAAGAGACTTTGTTTTCAGATTTGGGTTTTTTTGGATTTTTTTCCAAGTTTGATGCACAGGAAGTTTTAGGAGGGGATTGGAATCCTATTTTGGCCTGGGGAATTAAATCTTATCAATCCCTTTTTAGAATCTGATAGCTCTGAGACAGAAAACTTCTAGATAGGTCTCCCTGCAGCTAATGCCACTGTGATGGATGTACAACCTTGGTTTGTTGTGGGTTCTCAAATTCAGAGTGGCAGTAAGAAAGCCACAAGGTGAATACAGAATGGTAAATAAGAGTAATGTCAGTGTCTCTCTGTTATAAAAAAAACCAACATATAAGGGTTAAAATGGAGCTAGAGTGATATAGACAGAGACTTAAATTGAGGAGGTGCAGATGTAAATTGATAAAGGAGTCTGATGCACCATAGTATTGAAATGTATCTAAATTCAATATTGTTAAATATTCTTAAAGATCAGATGAACTATACCTAAATTAGATGGATTATTTGTCCAAGGCAAAAAATGGTGACATTTAAATCTGTCACTTAGTATAACAAGGTTAGCATGTTTTATTCAAAAGTTTTAAACTTTTGTAGTAAATGTTTTGTGTGAATTACTTTTTCATTGGACTGCTAGGTAAAATAGAAACTAGCACAGCTATTTTATTCTATGAAGTCAGATTTTGCATTAAATAAATTAGCATGAAAATGTGATTATTTCTAATATCTTTAAAATTCACCTAACATTATCTTGTCATTTGGAGACCAACATTTAAAAACAGTAAAGGAAAAAGAAACAAAGCACCACAGCTCTCCCCGAAAATTATTGTATATGAAGCATCAAGGTAAAAAACCAAAATGCCTTGGTAATAGAGACCATGGTGTCATGTAACTTAAAAGACCTATCTGCTGTAAAATAAAATTGAAATATACAGTATGAAGAGAATTTTCTGAATAATAAAAAAATTAAAAATAAGGAAAAAAGTCCTCCTCCCTTGATCATACTTTGGAGCCTAATGAAGTATAGTTAATGGTTCAAATTCAGGTGTCCACTTGATTTTTAAACAGTCTTTGGATCGTCTTTGCTTAATATCATTTGTTGAACTGGAAAATAAAATTAACCATTTGGTGAACCAGAGAACAGAAAAGCAGGAATAACTTTCTGCGTGTGTAGTTGTGTAACTGCGAAGTATTGGTAAAATTGATTCCAATACCTATTCTGGATAGCAGAAGTTGGTAATGAATTTCCCATATCCTAGATAAATGCCCAGACTTTTTCACCAGTGTGTGCCATTCCATGCACTGAGGTGAAAAAATCTGATATGACAACTATCAGCTTCATCTGCTTCCAGGCTTACTATCAAGCTATCAGTATTTGTAACAGGAGTCAGAGCAGGTGACTTGTAGCATGATGGCTACAAGTTGGTTTTGTAATCTGAAGCAGGATACTTTCTGGCCTCTACAATGCATTTGAGAAATCTTTATTGTTCTAACACTTTTATCACCATTTCTGGTTTCTATATGTTGTCATTAAGAATCACAAACCTAAGAGCGTCAAGGCATTCCAGATCCTGCTAGTATTTTACAAGGAGCATAAACAGCCCAGCAATAATAGAGATGACAACCTGCTGACAGAGGGCTTCTCCCTTTATGGCAGTTCAAAGAATAGTAAGAGATTTAAGTAATAAGCCATATAATGTAATTCAGGATTTACTTGTCTGACATTGTCTCTGACAGTGGTCAGTTCCAGATTTATTAGCAGAGAGACTTTTTCCTTCATTAACTTATGTTCTGGTTACTTATCTTATTGAAGGTATAAATCTTTATTTGGATTTTTTTTCACCTCAAACTCATTCTGTTGCAGAAAAGTTTGAGTCAGAACTGTGTACTGTGTGAAAATTTCTGAATTTCCTATCTTTTACTTGCTTAAAATTTTGAAGTGGATGACCAATTGTATTTATGAACAGGAGTTGCAGCTGCATTTTGACAATTTTTACAATAAAAATAATTGCTCACAATATTCACAAAGTAGACCAGTTCAAGACTCAAGTAAATCAGAAACTATTATTATTCTGTTATAGATCAGTGGCAGTGAATTTTTCACCTTTACCACATTTTTTTTCCTAGTGTTCTTCACAGATGAACATGTAAAAAGCAAGTAGATATGTATACATGAAAGGTGGACTGAGAAAATGAGGCTTGGAAATTGTAGTGTAGAAAGGAACAGAGAGGTTGACATGAATGGAAGAGTGATGGAAGCCCATTGCCACAACAGTAGCCCTGTACATTGACAATGTCAGAAATCACATTTAAAGTTAACTACCATCTGACATGTTTCTCTTTAGAGTTGCTGACCATCATCAAGTATTGATCTGCCATTCTAACAGCAGTTATTAGTCTGAAAAGCATTTTTTTTTCTTGAAGGTAGATGTATTATTTAGATATTAATTAAAGTTTTATTGACAAATTTATTACATTTAATAGTGTAATAAATTTCTAAAACGTGGAACACAAAATTGGTACAATATAATTTCACAGTGCTCTGCACCATCTCAAATCTACTGTACTGTCAGGTTTATTGAAGCATCTTTTTTGGTCTCCTATCTTTCACCATAGTTTCTAAACATTTAAATTACTTTAACTTGAATGTGCATCTTATTAATATGAACATTATAAAACTAAATTAAGTCTATAAAGTATGAACCAGTACCACTTCATGCATTGTATTAGTCTCCAATTCTGAAAATTGTGCTCGTTGCTGTGCTGTGCTTGTTGTTCTAGATTGGGATGTTTCTTAGATAAGAAGTGAGTAACATCTCACAGAATCACAGAATCAATTAGGTCAGAAAATACCTCAAATCCAGATTATAAACGATCACTATTACCTCAGTAAGTCTGGGGCACTCAGTACCACATCCAGTACTTCCTTAAGCATCTCCAGGGACAGTGACTCCTGCACCTCCTTAGGGACTTTATTCCACTATCTTGCCATCCTTTCTGTGAAGACTGTCTTCCTAAATATGATGCATGTTCTAATTGTATGTTGAATAGAATAAATAAAACAAGTAAGACTGTCTCTATGTGATTTTGAATTAAGAAACATGTACTTGACTTCAAGGATTATTTATTTAAACTCCCTGTGGATCAAATTCACAGTTCATAAAATCACAATTTAGTGGTTTGCCAGTTAGTTACTTTAAATTTATCATTCAACTGTCATAATAATTTCACTGTTTAAAACTTAATCTCAATTTTCACCTAATGAAGAAAAGTCATTTTTTTACATACAATGCTTCATTGTATTTGAGTTCTCCTTGTTTTTTCTAAAAGCAAGTGGCAAAGAAAAAATGAGAAAAGTTTTTTATGCTTGTGCTGGTAGCCATTTGTAGGTCTCAGCTAGTCATTTTCAGGAATCAGAAATTGGAATTCTTTGGAAAATTATGGTCTTGAAAAATTTGAGCATAAAATAGTTTTACCCTCTCTAAATTTAACTTATTATTTTTATTTTATTCCTGAAGTAGGACAAATTTCAGAAATATCTATTTCAAAATTTATATTTGCCTCTTTTCATGTGTTTTCAAGCTGATATAATGAATCCCCAATTGAAAAAGTGGTAAGAGGAAAAGTACTGTTCAGTTTATCAGTGTAAGTATGTCACACATTATTTGGACATTTGCCCATGGGATGAATAATTTGCCCTGAATTTTCCTCAGATTTTCTTACAAACTTGCAGCCTAAGCAATAGCCAAATTCTCCATGCCTTAATCCTGTGATGGGGTTTCCAGAGGTTCTTTCATGTCTCAGGCTACCACATAATGAAACAATATTTTTTCCAGAACAATAAACTATTTGCTTCATGCACTATATAACTTCTTTACCTATTTTTGTAACTTTTCTTTAAGAGGAAGGATATATTGTCTTACTTGACTCCTAATTGAATGCATCAAGTTTCTCATCATATTATGCACCTAGTATTAATGGCTATCATTGTTTACAATCACACCTGGATTCAAAAGATTAAGTAATGCAAATTGTTTTATGGTTTCTTAGTAGAGCCTGTTTAATGAGACAGTCAGATTTCAAAGCTTATTCTCTGTTTGGAGTTACACAGAAACAGTGGCTACAGATAAGACCTACTGTTACTAATATTAACTTTTATGCTAATGGAAAATAACTACCCTCTGCACTTGTAAATATTGCTGTTCTGTTAGTTTATTAGTAATAATACAAAAGGAAAAGAAAAAGAGAAAAAAGGGAAAAAAGGAAAAAAGGAAAAAAGGAAAAAAGGAAAAAAAGGGAAAAAAGGGAGTAAAAATAAAAATAAAAATAAAAATATAAAAGGAAAAAGAGAAAAAAAAAAGGAAAAAGAAAAAAGGAAAAAAGTAAAAAGAAAGAAAAAAAGCTTGTACCCCCTCACCTCCCTGCTCCTCTATCTTTCCACCTGTACTTTCATTCTCTCTCTGAATTTCACACAATGCCTGAGAACCAGAGGGAGTGGCACTATGTATGCTGTGGGCATTTTCACCAGGTAGAAGAGATCAGAGAGAGCACTTGAAAATTTATCTGAATGCTAGCAGCCTCCTCCAGATCAGTCAGCTACAGAAATAAATGAAATTACTGTATGAATGACTTCATGCACACCGGCCAGCACAGTGCCATCTTCCTGGTATGTCTCTCCTTGGAATAATATCACACTGCCAGGCTTCATCTGTGTTATACCACATGTATGAGAAGTTGCTTTTCTGGGAAAGGCCATCTTGCTTGCTAGCTGTCAGGGCAGATTGCCAAACACTCTTTATAAGATTTTTTTTTTTTTAATTCATAGGCAAATAATTAATTTCAGGTTTTTTTATGTATTACAGACCATGAAAAGTTGCTAAATATTTAGGGCACCATTAGCAATTCATTCAATCAGTCAGAAAAAATATTAAATACTTATGCTTCGTCAATATATGTGAGGATAGGACTAGTCTTTCACTGGGACCAGGGCTGGCAAGTGCAAGGAGCTGAGGGAACACCCATGCACTTGGGGCAGGAGCACTGCACAGTCATGTTCTAGGCTGGCAGAGCCCTGACAGAGGTGCTCATGGGACTGGGGAAGGCTCTGGGAAGATGGTCCTGTGTTCTGTTCCGCACAAAGATGAGCAGGGACTGAGGGGCTGAAACCAAAAATATTTTCCCCAGTGATAATGGTGGGTCAGCTGGTCCAATCCCTCCTTGGAGGGTTTTCTGTTCATGTGGGATAAGACACTCAACAACCAGGTCAATGAGCAGAGCATTGAACTGGAGACCTGCTGTGTTCCCTAATTACCTGAAATGCCCTCTAATAAATTCTATGGTCTTACAATTATTTTCAAATTATGGAATCAGTCTCTGAATTATTATTTTATTATGGAGAAAGATTTTTCCTTTCTTGGTCAGTGAAAATTTTACTACTTCATGTAGTGAAGAATCTTTAAAGAAAGGAACTTGTAAATTCTAATATGATTGCAAATTATTATCTCCCTGTTTCCTGCTAAATATAAGCAGAGAATTATAGAATCATTTAGGTTGGAATAGAACTCCAAGATCATTGAGTCTATAGCACATAACCACATACAGATTTTTCTTGTACACCTCTGGGGATGGTGACTCCACCACTTCCATGGGCAGTAAGTTCCAAAGTTTGGCATTGTTACATGTTTTATATGTAACAATTTTACAGTGAAGGAAGGAAACTTTATGTTCTTCAGCATGTAGGATCATTTCATATAGATATTCCATATTCATATAGATATTAATCTTTTTCTCTCTCTTTATGTTCTCTTCTTTATAGATATTTGAATTTCTTTGCTTTTGCTAAACATCAGAGATGAGCTCATACAGGCTATGTAGTATCTGTGATTAATATACTAACCACATAAATAATAATTTTCAATTCTCTGTGTATACACAGAATTTTCCACTATCCTTTGCACATTTTGATATTTATGTTTTTTAATTACAGCAACAAGTTATTTATCCCTGGTGTAAATTTACTTAATAATGCTGAATTCTGGTTCATCTGCAGTATCAGACTCTTGTTTCCCCTTCTGTCATCAATGCTCAGCTGGGAAGATTAGATTTAGAGTCCCATTATTCACTGTTTACACACCCTGATAATTGAATAAGTTAGTATGGGTACACAAGGAATGTGGAGCAGATTGAAAATCAGGAGAGAGCTTTGTCCATTGTGACTTTAAAACATGCACAGAGCAAATCCTACTTATATTTAGTTGTACTGCCTCAT
The DNA here is from genome assembly GCF_050655825.1 of Lonchura striata. Lineage (NCBI taxonomy): Eukaryota > Metazoa > Chordata > Aves > Passeriformes > Estrildidae > Lonchura > Lonchura striata. Next base: position 36,434,889 of record NC_140740.1, read on the forward strand.
AGTTGATTTTTTTTCAGCCTTTTTAAAATAATATGCAATAACAGAATTGGTTTTAGCACTGCCTTCTAGCTGAACATTAAATAAAGAATATATTAGAGTAAATCCTAGTATTTGTCTGTAGCAAGCAGCCCTAGTTCATGCCATTATGTTACACTGGTTGTAGATCATATCATGATCTAAGACTTAATTGAATTCATGAAGTAATTAAACTAATATACTAGCATCTAAGAGTAAAAGCCAAATCAGTGCTTCCAAAAAGATCTTCTTACCTAACATGTAAGATCAATATATATTAAAAATTACTTGATTGTGTTTTATTTAATATGTGTATTGATTTGCTGAAAAATAGCAAGTGAGAGAACAAGCAAGATGTTGCTTCTGATCCTTCTTCATGGTTTAGACTTTTTGGCACAAGAGGTAAAAACCTTCAATATTCTGTTGTTATGCAGTAGTTGATACATGTATTTTATATTGCAGATAACTTGTATTTTAGATTGTTAATATAGCATTTTATGTTCAGAACAGTGGAGGCTATCCTCTTCCCCTTCTCATTCACTACAGTATCAAGAAGTTTGAACTGATCAGTGATTGGAAAATATTGATCTCCAAGTCTACTGTAGGATTATCAATAGGTACTCTTTCGGTATAAGAACTAGCATACTTAGATAATTAGCATTATCTGTCCTTCCAAAAGTAAAATTGCATTAAAAATATTATCAACATTGCCAATATTTTTCTTTTCCTCTCTTTCTCATATTCATCAGATTCAGGACAATGTGCCATTTTTAGTGTAAATGTAAATTTTATGACTCTACTCCATCATTTTTACTGTTCATAAAACAGATTTTCAGTAACTAATGATATGAAATAACTATTAATGAGGTTCCTCTTAATTTAACTGAAGGATAAAGATTAGTATCTATCCACCTGTAATAATTTTTGCTAGTGGACATTAAGTGTCTCACTATGTTCTCAATTCCTAAATTTTTTGCTTACATATATTTATACTGATTCTCCAAGGGTATCAGATTCTTACCTCACCAATCATTAATTTTATGACACGTAGAAATTATCTGAAAATGTAATAATGCAATCCGTTTATGACTACATTTTGACAGTGCTACTTTTACCAGTCAGACTCTGTTGGACCTATCAGGAGTTTTCTGTATTAAAGACAAAATAACGCCCTAATGAATTTTCTGAGAAATGTTAATGTAGAAACTTATCTCATTTGGAAAAAAGGGCTTACCTGAATAAGAGATTCGTGTTTTTCATAAAAATAAAGCTAAATAACCTTATAAAAAATAAAAGCATAGAAAAATGTGTACTGTCTTTGTGAAGATTTTTCAGTGTTTGTAATGTGGTATGGAAGAACCATGAAGGAAAGTGACTCAACAGCCCTCATCAGTGTGGGAGGAGCTGAGAACTCAAGAGACTTGTCACAGCCTCCAGTGATATCTGCCTGAGAAATCTCTTAATCTATCAGGTTGTTGATAAAACCATCACCTAAACTGCCCTCAATCTGCCTGAGCTATCATTAGCTGAGATCGCAGGAGAACAGTTTTCCAAGGCATGTTTGCACTTGAAGTTCTGGTTCCTTGCAGAATTTCATTTGCAGGTACTATACCTAATACACGTCATAGCCTCTCAGACTAGAGGGAAATATGAAAGCATACAGGATCCTGGAGAACGAGTCCATATTCTAAGAAACTGAAAGTTCAGTGTTCCTAGCCCTAAGTTGAAAAATAAGAAAAAAAAAGGAAATACCTCTGCTGGTTTGGCAGGACTTAGTGAAAATTAAGTTTTAGTACTCATCTGTGCTCAGACACATACAGGGATTTATGTGTGTATCATTCAGTAAGGCTATGAAATGCTTATATTGAGGTAATTATTTGATGTTTGTACACATTGGTCATGCCACTAGCATTGGAATACCAGTATCAGAATCGGTGTTGTGGTCTGAACAGTATCGAATTGCAAAACCGTTCTTTCTTTGCAGTTGTAAAGAATGTATAAAGAAGTTATCTAGAAAGACTACAGGCTGCAGAAGAAAGTGTCAAAGCTAAAAATGTGAATCTAATGAATCTGGTGGATATTTATGCATATATAATGTGCATATACAATATGCATACAGATATATTGATATTACTGATGCTTCCAAATGCCATTTGCCTTTCCAGCAGACAATTTAGAGCTCCAGAAGATACAAAAGGCAATGGGACAAATAGCCCAAGGAGGAAAGGTAATAAATACAAATAGTTTTGCTACAGCATCTCTATTCTTTTTAACTTTGCAAGTATTTGGGAGGATGCTGCAATTAGGGTAACACAGATCAAAAAAGAGAAATATGAAACACCATGGAAATAAAAGAAAATATTCACATAAGAAATCAGAAATATGCACATGAGAAAGCACATCATGTGCATATTTATGATGCAGGAATGATCTGTCCAGCTGCAAAAATAAATTACTCGACAAATCTCCACTACTAAATGGAAATAAGGTAATGAGAGAATATGAGGTACTGTGATTACTTTTCCTTCCTTTTGAGGAAGGAGTGTTTTACTAGTAAGACCTATTCCTCAGAGACATCTTTTTGCTTAGACACAAACCCTTCCATCTTTACTTTATGAAGAAAGTTAGGAAAAATAATGAAATGCCACAGGAGATATTTTATCTCTGGATTTTCATCTCATCTATGAAAAGGCAAAAAAATTGAAAGATCCTTAAAAAGGTCTTAAAAAACATTAGAACTTTAGATAATTTTTATTCATCTGAATCTGCTTGTGGGACATCAAACTCATGTCATTATTCACTTCACCTTCTAGTTATTAAGAGTAGAATTTAGAGGTTCTGATCTAAGAGGAACTAAAGCAATAATCTCTTTATTTTACTATGCCTAAGCTGTTTATATCTAAACATTTATGGTGTTATAATGGTCCCTATGAAGCTAGTTCAACAATTATGTGGACACATATGGCAGAGCCTTTTATTCTGAAGACTTGAGAACTACAAAAAAAAAGCAAATGCTTTTCACTGTACTTATATACAGACACTCTCTGGAGAAAAATATTCATGACTTGCTATTTTAAAAGCCTGAATAAATTATACTTTTATTCAGTCACATGGGTACTTTAAATTATTGAAAAAAAAAAAATCAGGAAATGTAACATCAATTTTCTGCACCCATATGGAAAAATGTATTTAAATCATATGCTGTGTGCACTCTGCTCAGTTCAGAAAGTTAGCTCTAACTCTGATAGTCTCATTTTCTAGCAGCTTACCTACTTGTAGGTTTTTAAATGACAAGGTTTTGAACAGAACTGCAGAACAAATATTGTAGTCATATTAACAGCTTAGGTAAACCAGCTGGTAGATTGTGCTGTGCACATGAGAAAATGGTCCATTTTGCTAATCTGTATTCTACACACATGATTCACTGTCACCGTTTAGGAATGGTACTTCCCATTCAGTATTTCCGCTGAAACACCCCAAAAGTGCACTGCTTGCTCATTCCTGATTCCTTCCTCTCTGGTGGCAAGCTGGAGAGGATAATCAGAAGGACAAAAGGTCTCAGAGGTTGCTATAAGAATAATTTACTGGAAACAGCATTGAGATAAGAAAATGTACAGTAACAGTATCAATACTAAGGGCAAAAGTGTACAAGAGATGAGCAATTAGCATGCTAGTGCTCACCACTATACCACGTGGAGCCCCCAACAGCACCTGACCCTGCCAGGCTACCTGACCAGTACCTTTTCCTGAACCCAGAAATGTCATGAGGTGGTATAAAGCAGACTCTGGGTCCTGGCCATGCCACTCCTGGCAACTGCCAGAACCAGGACACCCACAAAATCTTTGGTATTGCCTATTCATTCCTTAGTCTTTTTTGTACCTTCTGCACACAGCTTCACACAGCAGGGATGAACACTTTTAGCTTCAGAGGAAGCAGGGACTGATGAGCATCAGTTTATTGCTGTTTATGATAGAATTTGAGAGGAAATAGGGCCGAAAATTATAGTTGCACTTCCTGAGATCTAGAATTGGGACATTCTTCTTACATGTTAGATGCCTTGTAGCAATGGCAACAGAAGAATTTTAAAGGCCATTTCTGAATCACTGCACATGATGAAATCCTGTTCTGCAAGGTGTGCAGTGTCCCTAGCTTTTTTCAAGATATCCAGGATTTATGGAGAACATGTTTATTCCAGATACTATGAAGAGAAGTGGTGTTTTTTTTTAATTGTAACTTATAATTGAGCAATACTTTCATCATCCTTGTTATAAACTTGATGCTTTCAGTAAAATAGGAAGGAATCAATGCAAAAGAAAATGTTAATACTCATTGGAGCTGGTATTCACAAGATTATTCATCTATTACAACAGCTCAATGCAGTCAAGACAGTTATGCCACACACAAAACAACCAGACCAATACAATTACTTTTCTGGAAATATTCCATAAGGCAAATAGAGAGATCCTTTATGTTTAGATTATTGCTTTTATCAGGTATAAAATATTTAGAACCAAAACAAAGGCACAAAAATAAAGAGGTATTTTCTGAATTTCCTAGCATTTTTGTCCTGCAGTATGCATTTCACTGCTTGTTTCTCTATAATTTTGCTACTTGAGTTTATTGTGTGCCTGCACACAATAAACTGGAATAGAAGTATTGCATTAGGTGAACAGCACACAACTGTGCAGAACAGAATATAGTGGATACATTTCTGAATTCTACTTGTCTAAACAGTACTGGCTTTAGAAATTCCTTTAATTCTGTTTAAACACTTTATTCAGTCATCCATCCCAGCACTCTGAGGGCTACTGAGCATGAGAAGTTTTGCCTTTTATCTTTTGACATTACATAAATTCATTCCATTCTCACATCATGAATGAGTCTAAGAAACAAACTGGGAGGCAGAGAAGATTGAGGAAAGCCTTAAGAGAATAAGAGAAACATTTAACTTCTTCATTCATTGCATGCAACATGGGCAACAAACAGGAGGAAATAGAAGCCAGTGTACTGCTGAACAGCTATGACCTAGTTGTCATTACCAAGAATTAGTGGCAAGAATCCCAAAACTGGAATGTGGATATTGATGGCTAAAGGCAGTTCCAAAGGGATGCAAGAGGAAGAAAGGGTGGAGGAGCTACTCTCTACATCAGAAGTGGCAGGGATTGTGAAGCATTGTCTCTGAAGAACAGCCCTAAGCAGGTTATAAGGTTATTGGTAAGAATCAGAGACCAGGGCAACAAAGGGACCATTGTGGCTGATGTCCATACAAGCTCCTGATAAAGAGAAAGTTATTGATGAAGCTTTCTGGATCCAGCTACAAACCTGCATATCTTGGAAAAGTAGCACAGCAAGCTGTAGTCAATCCAAAAGGCTACCGGAATGCATGGAGCTGGTAGCAGTTGAGAAAATGATAGAATATTTTATAGTCAAATCAATGTTTTACATAATTAAGTATTTAAACAAAGGCTTCTAAACAACGTGTTACCAGCACATGGCTTTTCACCTACATTCTCTTCTCTCCATATGAGTGAAACTATTACTTAAATCCCCTGGAAGTTAATGCATCTATCTGGAAGACTCAGACTGTCTCCATATATGGCCATGTATGTTACCCCTGTTATCTTTATAGAGCTGTTACTCCTGCTATTCAGAAAGTAAGAGATGAAGCAAAGTGCCAATGGCTTATGTGAAATTTCAGAAAGCTGTTTACTGCATCTTGCATTTCTTTATAATTTTATTTTCAAACTTATATTTTCAATTGGCAGGCCTGAAGGGAACTTCAGCAGTCCCGCTGTGGAGGGGATGTCATTTTTTAACTCTAGCTGAGAAGATGGGAACACAGTCTTTGGCATGACATTTGTCATGTATCTAAAAATGTTAAAAACATCTTGATAAATAGGAAAATAATAACAATTAATTATTTTACTGAAGAGTTACTCAAGGCTTACTTCAATCAGCATTTATTTGCAGAAATTGTTAATAGGTGATCAAGCTGCATTAACTTGTATTGAAACTCTTTGTTTTTGTACGCAGTCCATGACAACCATCTGCTTATAATGACATGTTTGGGGTTTTCTTAGTTTCATTCAGTCTGACTGATTAAAATATTGACAGCAACAGTTTCTATGGTGCATATAATTTAATAAAAGGGCTGCTGCTACATAGGCTCTATTGGAATAAAATTGCAACTTTATATATTACCTTATAACACTTATAATCTGGAACTAAATATATTTTTACAAAAATGCAGACATAAAAGAAGAACTAAATGAAAATTTTAACTGCTGAAATATTTTAGATTCCTAGAAATAAACCCTATATTTCACTTTAATGATTCAAGTGTAACATTTAACTTTTAAGAAAATAGAAGATATTTACTGACTTTTGCTTTCATTCTCACATTGGGGTTTCTTCTTTGCTTGTTTATTTTCCATTAGGAGACATTTTTTTTTTTTTTTCCACTGGAAAGATGTGGCTACTCTGTCATATTTCAGTCGAATAACTTTTGGGACTCAGGGGATTAGTATTCATTCCTTCTGCTCCAGCTTGGGGAATTGCTGAGGACTTTAATTCTTTTCTTCTCTAAACTGTTGATTAAACTCTACAGCGATAAAAAGATGACTGAAAGTCATTATAGATGAAGGTGTGCTTTCAGTACTGTTCCTAACAGTCCGATGTCTCAGCCATAAAGCATCACCTCAATTGACTATAATTGCCTGGGTTTTGGGTGGTGTTGTCGTTGTTGTAGTTTTTTTGTGTGGTTTGTGTATTTGGTAGGGCGCTGAAGTTGTACCCATTCATACCATCTGAGAAATTGATAAATCCCTTCCTTTACTTGCATCATCACAGCACCAACTCACAGGTGTTGCCTCTCAGTGAAATCTGAGCTAGGATTGTACAGCTGAGCTGGGGATACCCAAATAGGATAAATACCTCAGTCAGTCTGTAGCGTGGCCTTCTGCAGTGGTTTTGGTTCTCTAATTTAAAATTTTTTGGGTAATGCACTGATTAACATGGTGGATTCACTGTTGACTAAATACCACTGCACTCACTAGAATATACTAAATCATTTCTTGTTTAAGATAGGATTAGGAGGAAGGCCAAGAATACCATCTAGAGCTTATGCAGACATAAGAATAACTTCATGTCAATAAGCAGTTAGGGAAAATAGGGAAATAATATGTGAACAACTTATTTATTTATGGCATTTAAATTTAAATTTAGCCTACATGTTTATATGGATTCCAACATTCAGACTTGGAGAAAATATCCCTGCAGGTCAGACAGATGAATATATTGTCTTTTTACCACTGATACTAGAGAAATTATTGAGAATATTTTCTTTGAATAAAAGTAGTTGTAGCAAGTGCAAACAGTCCTGACTCATCCCTTCTTATAAAGGGAACCTATAAGCCTGAATGTAATTTTCCTTTGGATCAACTTTTAATTCTGCAGACAGACTGTTATTATTACAAAACAGAAAATGTCACAAAATGCCAAGGCTCAAAGATGCCATTGAGGGCAGAAAAGGATAAAAAAAAAAGATAAAAGATAAAATAAAAAGGGATAAAAAAGAAAAAGGGATAAAAAAAAAAGAAGGGGAAAAAGAAAAAAAAAAGAAAGAAAAAGAAAAAGAAAAAGAAAAAGAAAGAAGAAAGAAAAAAGAAAAAGAGGAAAAGAAAAAGAGAAAAAAGGAAAAATATTGAGCCCATACCAAAAGCAAATGAAATAAATATCCTTCAATGGTAGTGAATAGTGGTTTTGCAGGGAATATGATTTTATACATTTTGTGTGAGTGCTGAGGACAAACTATCTTATCAATTACATGTGTGAGACCATAGAGATTGAATTTATTTCACCATTTCCAATTAAAACTGTAATTACTAACTTGTGGTATCTTAATGGAAATCTGCACTTATTACCACTTAATTTGGAGTCAGCGACTGCTGTATACTTAACTTTCCTGCCATCTTATGCAGAGTATTAGGAAGCAGCTTAGAATCAAGCTGTCTTTCTTTTGAATACTCACAGCAGTTTTTTCTCTGCAATTGTCTGAGCTAAATTTTGCCTGTGAGAATAAAGAAATTGGTTTAGTTCAAAACAGCACAGAGAAATTGAAATTTGCTCAAGGACTTCAGGGTCTCTACCTTTCTTTTATTGTTCTTGTGTATACCTACTTTGAACACATATGAGGTTGCATTTCCTCAGGAGTAGATTTTGCCACTGTTACACTGAAAAAACACTTTATTTTGAGTGCAGTCTCACAGAAATTGATAGATTATACTTCATGTGAATCAGTCTAAAATGTTGTAGGGAAGTGCTGACAGCAACTTGTTTCTTGCATCCCTGTTTGAAAGAAGTACAAAATCCATTATTACTTTGTTTGTTACAATAAAAGAAAAATGAATGAGGACACATATTGGAAAAAAGCTTTGTGAATTCCCTTGTTTCAGGGGAAAGAAATTTCCACTTGCCAATTCTTTGTTCTTTTATTAGTTTGGGGTTTTTTGAGGGCATAGGGGGTTATGGCCATCTGCTCCTTCCTCCTTATGACCTGAGATCTGCACAGTATATGGACCATCAGCAAGTGACCTTACAGAATTATTAGATCATGAGTGTCAGTAAACCAAATAAATCAGTATCATGTGTTCGGAATCCATGTTGATTCATGTGTGGTCATGTACTAGAAATAAAATAAATCATAGGTCAAAATTTATCTTTCACAACACTCTTTTTAAAATAAATAAAAATATGAAGTTAAAAAAAAACACAGACTATTGTGTACATACAATACATGACTCACACAGAATGAGAAATAGAAGAATGTGATCATCTGCAGAAGTAGTTCTTGAGTTTTAAATATTTGGATGAGGAAACTAAAAGTTTATGTAACAAATATGCTTCAGAAAGCAAGGCTGGATCAAGAATTGCATTGGGGAAAGGGCTTAAAATTCAAAATCACCTTGAAAAATTAGAGATATGATATGGGAAATAGGATAAAATTTAATATAAAGATAAATATGAAGAACTTTATTTCTGTGGTAAAAGTAGACAGCAGCCTACACACTGGAGGGAAGGGATACCATCCAGAGGGTCCTTGACAGGCTTGAGAGGTAAACCAGCAAAAACCTAAAAAGTTAAATAATTCAAGGTCCTGCACCTCGGTCTGGACAATCCCAAATATATTTACAGGATAGATGGAGAAGTGATTGAGAGCTGTCCTTCAGATAAATGCTTGGGGGTGGTGGTTGGTGAAAGTCTCAGCATAAGCTGGCAGTGTGTGCACACAGCCCAGAAAACCAATGAAATTCTGGGCTGCATCCAAGGCAGTGTGCCCAGCAGGTTGAAGGTGGTGTACTTTCCTCTGGTGAAACCCAACCTGGAGCACTGCATCCAACTCTAGTACATCCAGCAGAAGAAAGACATGGAAATGTTGGAGTGAGTCCAGAGGAGAGCCAATAAATTGGTAGGAGGACTGGAGCACCTCCTTTACAAAGATAGGCTGGGAAAGTTGGGGCTATTCAGCCTGAACAGGAGAAGGTTGTGTGGAGACCTCACATCAACCTTCTATAATTTAAAGGGGCCTAAAAGAAAGCTGGATAGGGACATTTCATTGGGAGCTGCAGTGGTAGGACAAGGAGAAATGAGCACAAAATGAAAAACGGGAAATTTGGGCTAGATATTATGAAGGAATTTTTTACTGTGAGGGTGGTTATGGTGGTTACTGTGAGGTTGTGGATGCCCCAGTCCTGGTTCAAGGCCAGGTGGGTTTTGAATCTGAGCAACCTTGTCTAGCTGGAGTGTTCCCACAATGGCAGAGGGGTTGGGAGTAAATGGTCTTTAAGGTGCATTCCAAACCATTAATATTTTGTGATTGTGAGAAATTCAGGATAATACTAGCTTTAAAAAAAAAAACCTTGGAAAAATATTTTTTCAGATGATGGTGACCAATAAGTTAACAATGAATGATCAAAGTTTAAAAGAAGGTACTAAGTTGTATACTAAGAAGAAATATGAACAGAGATTTTAGAAATGCTTAAGAATTGATTTTTAAACAAAATACCATTAGTAAGGCATTGCATCAGAGGTAGGTTTTTTTCTGTTTTGTGCAGCTTGAGAATAATGTACTACATTTTGAAGAACATACAGATCACTAAAAATGATCTAAAAGACCTGGATGAGACAGATTAGGGCTATGAAATAAATCACTTCTGCAAGGAAGTTGAACAGCTTGGGACATTTAATTCTAAAGATAATAAAAGAACACAGAGGAAAAAACAGAAATCAGGTATACGAAGGCTTTTTGTAAAGATCAGAAAGAATATCAGCTCAAAATGCAGCAAAAAAATCACATAGTAATTTTCAGCTTCTTTTTATTTCAATTCATAAAGGTAACAAAACAATACATGGAGCACTTAAAAGGCTGGGGAGTTTGTGTAATGAACAAATGTTACAATATATCACAGGTTTTAAACAGTGACAATAATAGGCTATTCCTTGGGTCATTTCTATTCCTAATTTTCTATAATTTTAATTCTAAGAATCAGAACAGGAAGATTTTTCTGAATTCAGTGTTATCTAGTATTATGACTTTCAATTTCATATTTTGCAGGCATGTCCTGTAAATCCTTAGGACATACTAGTTGTGAAGGCATCAATGTTAAGAGCAGTATTTTCCCTTGAAAGTAGTGTGGGTAGATGGTACAGTTGATTTAATGGATGGTTCCCTTATTGCTAGTACTTGTTCTAGTAGTTCACACTGTATTAATTTATACTTTCACTTAGAGTGTAAACATCAAATGGGCATTTTTATGAATAAACATACTGTGAGTGTAGGGTGGGTAATGAAAAATCACTGAGCTGTGGATCACACTTTTGAAAACATTTTAAATCTTCAACTCAAACCTGCAGCCCTGGAACTTTAGGAGATAGCTTTGATATAGTCACTGTTAAAACAGCTCAAAAATAACCTGGATTATTTTGGAGCTTGAGCGAAAGATGCATAAGTCAGGAAGGAAGAAATGAAAACACTGATGAAATGTTATTATTTTATTTTAAAACTTAGTATTAAATAATTATTGCCCTCTTGTCTCTTTGTGTGAGTAATTTTCAAGCTGGAGTCAATTTCTGTTGAAGTTTCTGGAAATATTTGCACCAGTTTTTTTCCCAGAGTGAATAGAGAAAATACAATCATAGAGGTTAGAGGAATTTACCTTTAGCTTAAGGACACAGTAGGCATAACTGAAGCACATTGTAACTCCCTACATTTACATTTGCCCAGAATCAGAAGCAGAATTTAAAAAGCAGGGTTTAAAATCATGACCCCTGCTAGTTCATATTAATTTAATTTGTTTTGTGTATGAACAAACCACTTTTCTGAAATAGAGAGCAAGTAGAGGATTCAGGCAATAATTTCCCATGTTTTCTAGACCTCTCCCTTTTTATTGTAAGTTGTACTTAAAGTAAGGGCATTCCCTAAGTAAACTGTGTGTATACCTACAAGGACTAAACAATTCTTTGCAATTATGACTACTTAGAAAGGTGTGTGTTACTGATTTGTTTGATCTAGCTGTGCAGAATTAATGAAAACCAGTCATTGATTTATCAGGTTCAAAGAATACTTTCAAGAATAATGTGTTGAAATCTTCTTTCACACAGCTTTTATGTAGTTTTTAGAATGTCTACACCTGCAAGTAAATATTTTTTTCCTTTCCTTCAGTAATTGTCTGAAGTAATAATAAAATATAGCCACAGGATTTTTTCAATTAACAATAATGATTTTGGAAAGATCTTAGTGTTTCTTTTCAGTTAATGTTTCTAAATTATTTTCTTATCCTGTTCTCATTTTCACTGAGGTTATAAACTGCTTAAGATCCCCTAGTGTAGTGACTACTTTGGAACTTTCACTGGAAACATAATATTCTGATTTAGAATAATTCTTTGTATATAAATTAAGACTAGAAACTAATAATCCTGGTAAAAGTTGAGACAAGTAATTCATGGCTGTTTCATAATTTTTGGTCCATTATTTTGCACCAGTGCAATCAGTGTTGTTCTTATATCAGGAAACACAGTATTTCCCTCCTAGGTCTTTGTTTCACCTTTTGATGTCATATTCTTAAGCTTTTACAAAATTGTGCTTTTTGATATCATTTGTCCTTGATAGCATTCTTTGGCTATATGGTAGGAGTGTAATTTTTGAGTCTCAAAAAACTCACATTTTTCTAAGAGATGTCAATGGGCAATGGTCCAAGTCAGTGTACAACATTCATAAGATTGCTGATTACTGTACATCTAAAAGTATTTAGTGGCTAATTGGAATGTTGTAGAGATTTTTCTGCCATGTGAATACATTTATGTTGAAATCTAGGGAGAGATAGCAATATAGTTGTGATGAACTGAGTAAATGGAGAGGAAGTTTATGCTTCAGTTTATGCAGGCAAAGCATTATATTTCCTATGTGGAATACAAGTGTGCATTACTCAGACTTTTTCTCACACAGTTTAAGCTTTTTCTAGTGTCAGGCTGTAGTCCAAAGAGGGCTGGCTTTAAGAGCTGGCAGAGCAGGCAGGATGCAAACTATCTGCCAAGCTTATGCCAGCAGAGGTGCAGGTTGACAACTGGAGCACTGCCTGCTTTCCCAGCCACCAATCCTTTCTGCATGCAATAGTTTCTATTTTACCTCCAGCAAAAAAGCCCTGAGCACCAGACTCTGCTTAATTTCCATTCCTCTTCCTCAACCCCTTCCTCTTGCTGCTGGACTCCTTTTGGCTCCTTCTCCCCCTCACTCTTTTAGCACACCAAGGAAAAACAAGTGAATGTTAAAGTATGAAAGGTCTGAAAACTAGAGGAGACAGGGAGATCCATGCGTCTCTGCTGCTGAGACTCCAAACAAGCCCAATCCCTTTCATCTCTCAGCCAGTAGCAGGCCAAACCTTCCTACTTTCTGTATACTCCATGAAAATTCACCAATAGCCAAGAAAGAAATTTTGATTGTTTGACAGATGTGATAGCGCCAGTAAAACAGAATATTATTAACACTGTGGACCATGAAGCCAAGAGGATTTTTTTTCCAAGCAGTTTATCCTTCATTAGATCATGTTGCTAGAAAATTGTGGAATAGATTTCTTGATCTCTACATTAGTTGGGGTGTATTTTTTACTCTGCATGTTTACTGTCTGTTTTGATCACACCTAAATTCTAGCCTATTATCTTCCTCTTCCTTACTATGATTCAGCACCCTGAAGTACCACTCCATTTTGCCTCATGAAGCAATATTTATCCTTTCCAAAGTTTAATACTTGTTGGACCCAGTGAAGTTCAGAGAAATACAGTAATAATAATCAAAGACACTAAATAATTTCCAAAAGAGGGGCTAGTGCGTAAAGTGGGGCTCTGATTTGGAGAAGAAACAGTTGAAGGGAATAACACAGAAGTCTAAGAGACCTTGGAGAACTTGGATGGTCATCTCACTTCTGGTATAGGAATAGAGGGAAACTAATGAAACCAGGTTCAGGAAAACTGGAAAACAATGATTTCTTATGCATTGAGTTACCAATCTGTGGAAGTTTTTGCTTAGATGCGGTGGCTTATAGGTGTCTGAGTTTTGTTTAGCTTGACATGAACTAAGGAAATTCATTTATGGCTTCCAATTACAGAGAACACACCATAGCACCTTATCCTGTATATCATGTAGAGAGGAAGCCATAGCTTCAGCTACAAGGACAATAGTTGACCTAGTCAGGACAACTTTATGTTTCTGTGGCAAGTGACAATACTAAGTAACTGCCAATAACCACACAGAATTTTCAGTTCTTTTGGCTCCCTAATTATTGCAAAACTCATATTTTACTGAAAAAAACCCTTGAAAATATATTTAGCTCAATTGTTGAAGACAACTAAAGTCTCCTGCTAACAACTGCCAACAGATAGTAAAAAATACTACCCTATAAAGTTCTGTAAAATTAATAATCTTGCCTAGTAATTCAGCTGCTTGAAATTGTCTGAAGTACAGAGAAAGTTGTAATTTGTGTTTAGAGTACAGATCTTTTTAAGGGTCAAATAGTGTTACTTGTTGGCATGCAGGAATAAGTAGGCTATATCATACCCTTCTGGTTCATATCATTCCAAAATATTGAAGTTTGCCAGATTAATGGTGCAAACACTCAGCATGAACAGGAAGACAAGATAAGGACTTCCTACCTAGAGACAAGGTTGGCTGAAGGAATGTACATCTTCCCTTTGATATTGAGGGAAATTATTGGCTCAGAGCCAGGAACACTTAACTGCACTGTGATCTGCTCTTCATCAAGGAATTAAAGACTTTTTTTTGAAAATTTTTGTAGGCGCGTTACTATTTGAGTTGTTTTCCAAAGTTTATGCTATATCAGGCATGATGCAGCTTTTGGTCCTAAATCTCAGTGCCTCTGCACAACTTTCAGGATTTTTCTTTACTGTCTTGTTTCTGTGAATAAGAAGAGCTGTTTGAATTGTAAAAATGCAAGATTTGAAATGAACCTTCAAACTCTAGCTTTTTCCAAATTCAAAATGGCTGTTTTGAACAATAAGCATAAGTCCCACCTGACAGACACTGAAGGCCCATGTGAGGACTGTTCCATGCTTGTTTATCAACTCCTTCACTGTTGGGGTGTGTTTTAAGTTCCCCCATGTTATGGTTGCTTCCTCTCCCCCTCTTTATGTTACATGATCCGTCCCTCCTTCTCCTCCTCCCCCTTTCGCCTGTCAGTCTTCCCTTTCTCCACCCCAGTTATAAAACTTGATGCTGAGTCATTCCCCTGACCCCACCCTGGGGCTTGTCTGTCACCCTGAGGCTTCTCCCTTCCATCCAGAACCTTCCAGAGAGGGCCTCAGGTGATAGGCTGATCTCCGGGGACCCCTCCTTCCCTCTCCCCTTATTGGACACCTCCCTTGATTGTCATTCCCTTCACCACTTCCCAGTTATTCCCTATTGGACTGCTGTTGTTCCCTCCCCTTGTTACCACCCCCGGTTGCAATCCCCTGCAAGCTGTACCCAGTTGCCTTTTGGGGCATACCTGGTTCAAGCTAAGGTGGGCCTTGTGGACCACCAATAAACTTGGAGCCACGGTACCCTCAGAAGGACGACTCCTGTGTCTTTGTCACTGTTGCATAGGGTACTTTACCGGTCTGGTGCAGCGGAACTCACAGGTCAATACCCCTCACCCGCGGTGGACATAGGGGGTGGCCTTTGTTATCAAGGGTGCAAAACACCAAGCTAGCCACAGACCAAAGGAGGCACTGCAACACTTCACCAAATCATTTAAGTAGATAAGGTTGTTGATTGTTGTTGTCTAACATCCAAGCTGATTATGAACGTGTGACTTGTCAAGACTTCCTATATTGATGCAAGTAACCACAACAGATAGAATAGAAACACAAAAAACCCCATACACCAAAAGGCATTGAGTACTAAGTGTTAAGCTCCTGAGTCACCCTTAGTATCTTTAGAATTTTAAATAGCTTTATGTATCTGGCCTTAATTGACCATAGTGACAATGCAAAAATCTGAAGCGTAAGTCTTCTGCTTTGAAAAGATTAATTCCTAAACTGAAACTCAGCAAACTTGAGGACTGCAGCCTGGACAAATGTCAAAGTTATACTGCAAATTGAAGTAATTCTGCAGCATATTTCTAAGACATCATAAAAATACTTGTAAAAGAAAAGGTTTCCTTTGAAAAGGAAGATGTGGCCTACATCTGCCCCTAACTGTACTTTGTTAATGGAAAAATTTTAAATTAGAATACAAACTAATTGCTATCTCAGTTTTCACACAGTGATAGGTTTGTGGGGAAATGTTCCATTTTGACCAATATTTCAGTTTGTTTTGTTCTATTTTGTATTGCTTATTTCTTTCAGCTCATGCCCTTCCGCTGCTTTGGGATAGAAGTCCTGCAAATAAATAAATAGAAGATTCTTTCACTATTAGAGAACAGAAATTTTTAATACATAGCTTACAAAGCACCAAGACAGAAAAAAATTCTTGGAAAAAAACCCAACCAGTTTTATGAAAGGGCAAAAGAACAGGAGAAAATAAAATTATTGTAAAATAAGCTTTGTAAGAGACTTCTAAAAATAATTTCAGAAAAAAATATTGCTTTTGCATTTCTTTTTTATTGCTATGACATTAAAGACAGCTTTATGTATGTTTTCTGGGGAGGATATGAGGTATCTTTATAAGAAATTAGTCTCATTATACTAATAATTGAATCATAGAAAGGGAAGTGAATATTCTTTTGGTGGCACTTTTTGATCTCCTCTGAAGCATATTGTTACACCAGCTGGAGGTGGTATAGATATTCTCTTTGAATCTATTTTCTTTCCCAGAGGTAAAGGATAAAGATCTATTAGATAGGTGCAATTCAGCAACACCGGTGTCATTCTAATTTATACATCTGAAAAAAAAAATTGCTTTTGCAACTGGAATTATGACTATCTTCATGACTTTTTTATTCTGGGATAACACAGGTGTCTGTAGTGAAAGTAAATGAGGAAAACATTTCAAAGCAAGGTCTGTCCATGTTTCATATTTTTGACCTAATTTAGCTCTGGTTGGCTTGGGGAAAATCACAGCTTGTTGTATTGATAAGAATATTTTTTACACAGCAACACTTCACAGAAGACCTTGTTTCCTAGAAGACAACTCAGGCAAATAAAACTTGCATTTTTCTGAAATGAGCCCTACAGTACCCAAAAGCCAGGGTATCTCAGAAAACGGGAAGCTGGGCAGGACAAACGCAGATCTGAACTAATGTGGTTAATCAAAATTCTCTGATTATTCGAGATAAGATGGTAGTTTATATAAGCTTCTACATAGTTTACAAAAACAAAGGCACTCTGATTGGTAAGTTAACATTGTTTACCTTTTCATTAAGGTGGCCTAAACCTTACACTAGAAACCTATACTAATTCACATGCAGACAGCCCAGTGGTCCCCATCTATTAATACTGTTTCTATCTGTACCACAAACTCTTAATTTCTAACTGTGTCAGAGGCTTGAAGGCCTCACAATGCCCAAATCTGAGGCCTAGACTGGAGTAGCTCAAATCTCATAACTGTACCCAGAACAGCTGCATCTCCTGCCTCTCAGCCTTTTGAACAGCTCTCAGACTGGACAACCAGTGAAAAACTGCATTTCAAACAATCATTATGAAAAAAGACATCCCAAGGTAGGGTCAAACAGGAATCTGGTGCGGTTGCAGGGCCCATTGCTGCAGGACATTGGGCAGACTGCTGGAGTGTCATGGGAGGGAGAAGTCCTCTGAGCCCTGAGTGCACCCAGCACTGCAATATGCCCCATGAGCTCCAGCAGTGAATAGCTATTTGTGTGTAAATAAGAGGCCTTTCATTTCTCAAGCTAGTGTACAACATATCTTTCTGTTGAGAGCAAACATGGGGAGTCAGCCAGTTAATTACAGAAGAACTTCAGCTCTCATTTCAGTGAGATAAAGCTCTGTCACTGCTTTGATGCACTTCTTCCCTTGCACTTCAGCACGGCAAGTTCACATCCCAGCTGGGGACTTTGTCTCTTGGTGTGACTGTTTGCTGGAGCATAATGTTCTTGGTGCTAAAAGCAATTATTACAGATGGAGAAATTCAGTCAGGAAGGCAAAAATACTGTATAGTGCCTATTCACTGATTCATAACTAAGGAGAGTAATTAAATAGTAGGTTGGTTTGAACTCTGCCTTTCACAGCAGCTCGCGTCTAAGGCAGCTGCTGTGGTGTTTTGTGGGTTGAATTATGGAGAGGGGAAAAAAGTGACTATAAAAATAATAATAAAAATGTCACAGATGGTTTGTCTTTCAAGAAAAAAAAAGTTATTTCTTTCTCTTGCATTGCATGTATTTTTCTACTGTTTTTAATGTTAGGATCATCCAAGTTCTAAACATCTGAATAGCCACACATACTAAATTCAGTACTTTAAAGGTGTATTTAGCAAAAATGTATAATGCAAAACTATGAGTCATATGTATGAATCTGATAAATTTCATTTTTTCTACTGCTAACTGTTCATACATTGTTTTCATAGAGTGCCTTGCAAAAATGGGCCACATACATTGCTGCTTAGAGAGGGAGTGGTCTGTGTAGTCAAGCTTAGTGTGTTATGTGCATGAGTCCTTTTTGATATTTATGATTAATAATGAACAATTAAGATCTATGTGGCTGTTGCTATCATGCTGGCATGGTAGTGTGGAGGAAGGGTTTTAGAAAGGCCTTGGGAATGGGAAACTGAGGAAAAGATACATTTCTGTATGCCCCATTATTTTGGGAAAATTTTGCTTCAGCATTCCTCTGTAAACCCCCTTCTCCCCACCCCTGTTCCCATCGGATCTGACCCCTGGGGTGATTCTGATGCGCCTAAGCTGGACACTGTCTCCATTGTTTAGACCTTATCTCTTAATTTTGCTGTATAAAACTGTATCTGGGCAGTAGCCCAGGGTCTTTGGTCCCTGCAACCGTTCAGGCAATACAATCTCTCTGGACTGTATACCACTGGTCTCTCTTGGTTCTCTTTATCTCGATCCCTTGCAGTGACCGAGGCATGCCGGTGCTCGGACTGTGCCAACCCAGCCGCTGCCTGGTAAGAAACGTGGCAAAACCCCGGTCCCCGGAGGGGACAGCTAGCTGGAGGGGTCCCGGGGGGCCAGGGAGGGACAGGGGACAGCCGCAAGTGACCCCCGAAAGCTGCATGTGGCCATGCATTTAGAATGTTTCTTGTTTGACGGTTCAAATGTAGGGTTGGGAACGACTCTCTAAGCTAGACAACTCCACCAGCTCACCAGATCATGCAGACAAGAAAGCATGACATTTCCCGAAAGGATGCACAGCATTTTTCTACTTAGAAAACTAGAGAGAACTGTCAGTGAGCTATCTATCAGGCCATTTTGTGTCTGTAAATACATTCTGTTCTTGCTTTCAGTGGTCAGCTGAGGCCAAGAAAATAAAACATTTTAAGAAAGAAGATAATTTGCACCAATTAGCAACACATACTTATAGAGCACCTGTAGTGCCAATGGCAGTGTAGAATCCTAAGCCACAAAGGTTTGATGGCAGACCAGACCCCAGACTCCAAATTGTTATCCTTCACCATGAGAGAGTCAAGGAATCTCCACTAAGTGCAGAAAAAATCTGCACAAAACTGTTGGAAAGACCACATGTATCACCAAAGATAACGTTAATCAGGAAATGCAGTCACAAGAAAGAAAATCTGCAAATATAAAATCAAACAGTTTTGAAAGTTTCTAAAGGTAACCAAATGTTTGTGCACTGTCTCTGATTGGTGTTTTTATTCACTGATGTGCTTAATTTAAGCACTCTTGCTGTTTTGACTTAAAAATTTAGTGAAAAATATAATCACTAAAATTTGTTTAGATATTTTGATCTTATTCTAAAGCAACTTCTTGCTGGAATGTGTGAGAGCTCTGAAGTTGATCAATTTACAGAAGAGGATTCTGTGCAAAGTTGGATTTTATTCATATACACCAAGTTACTAATATAGCACCAACCAGCTGGTAAAAGGGAGGTAGTGTGAGAGAAACTCAGAAGTGTGAAATTCAGTCCTACCCTTCTTATTTTCTTATTTTTAAGAAGTTCAACCCTTCTTATTATTTTATTTTTCTTTTCCTTTTTATCTTCCTTTTTATCTTTTCCTTCTTATTTTTTTCCCATTTCTTTTTATTTTCCTTTTTCTTTTTCTTTCTTCTTTCTTCTTCTTCCTCTTCCTTCTTCTTCTTCTTCTTTTCTTTTTCTTTGAGCTTCTAGTCATCATTTGTTTTATTTCCAACAACAAAAAATGAGTTGAATGAAGATAAGACCATAATTACATTCAACTTGTTTATGTCTAGTGATTAGTTTATGTATAATGAACATACTAAGCTATTGCTTAATTTCTTTTTCCTTTCTGTCCATTTTATACTTTGTCTGCAGAGGTCAAATCGCATTAGTAAGAAGTGTACTTCTTGCAGGTTCCAGTGATTATATTTTGATACATGAATGCACCTATTTATTGGAGAGCGTAATAGATAATGTCAGTGAAAATAACTGCAATTTACCTGCCTATATTACTGTTTAAGCTGGACAGGAAATAAAATGTGTATGTATTTCACAATCAAGTCTCAAGAGCCAATTAGGACCAGACAAAAGGAGAAAGACAGGAATAGGAAAGACTAGAACAGCGGAATAGCAAGTCCAGAAAGAGGAATAGCAAGTCCAGCCTTGAACTAGTGTTCTCTTTTTGTACACTTTTTGTATACAATTACAACTCTTTTTGTACATTATTACATTTTCCCCTGTTGTTCCTTCTCCTGGGCAGCTTCACACCCTCTCCTCAAAAAGAATCACTTAGTGAAAGAGATTTTGCAGACCTGAAAATTAGAGGTTTCTAATTCTGATTTATCATAACGGTTCTTTCTAAACTTAAAAGTAAACCAGAACTGTTGTTTGGTGTATTCTGTAGCTCTCAGTTCCAGATGTTGTTTGATAGTGATCTAGTTTGATATTTATGAATTAAATTAATTAAACTCTTCAACGGTCTTTTCAATGCATCTCTCTTGGTTTTCTTTATAGTCTGTGCTCTACCCTACATTCCTCTCTTTTTTTTGGAAATGGATATCCAAAAATGTAGTTTTACTTTTGCTTTGTAGAATGGCATTTAATCCCTTGTAAACACTCCTGAAAAAATTAATTTGCTTATTTATGGCTGTTCTCCTTGTTGGCAGCACACAGACTGTGTCTGATGAAAGCAATTCTTGCATTTTTAGAGTAACTTTCAAGTGGTGACCAGTTATTTTGCTGCTTATTCCTATCCCTAGTCAGAAAAAAAGAAATACATCTTTATGTTTATCCCAAGCCTTCATCCTATGTTTGCATCCCCTCTCTCTGCATTTCATCTTGTTTCTTTATCTCCAGTCTTCCAAACTGCCTTTTTTCTTTACTTCACCCTGGTCCTTCCCTATGTTTACAGTGCCTCCCAGATTTGCAATTCATCTTTGTGCAGACCTGCATTTTGTGAAAAAATTGTGAATGAAATTATTGTTAATGAAAATAAGATGACTTCCATGAAAAAACCCAAAAAACTTTAGTCCTGGCATCACTCAAGTCCCACTGATCAATTTACAGTACAAGTCACTGCTGCGTTTCATTTCCTACTGCCACAATATGTTCTTCTACCAACAGAAGCTACTGCTTTTATGGGATATTGGATCAAAATGTCCAGTCAGAAAGGAGTAACCCTATTTTAATTTCTAAGGTTAATAAGAAAGATATTAACTAATTTTGTCTGGTTTATGCATTGAAGTATTTCTCCTAGTTTCATCTAAATAATTTTTTATTCTTTTAGTATTTAACCCTTTTTTTTTTTAAGCCCATTAACATCACATTAGAGAATTTGACCTGGTTCTTTTTTTCTGTTTCTTACATACAGAGACATATGTGTGCCAAGTTCTAAATACAGCATGCTTAGCTTGAGTATTCAGGAATCCTGATTATACAACCAAATTCTTGAATACAGAAAAGTCAAAGATGAAAGTTATCCAAGAGATTAGGCAAATAAAAGCAGCAATATCACAAATATGTCTCTTTTGGAGACATGGAAAGGAAGAGCAATATGATAAAATCATCTAGTTGAAGATGCCCCTGCTCATTGTAGGGCAGTTTGACTACAGGAGCTTTTGACATCACTTCCAACCCAAAACATTCCACAATTCTATCAGTATTAGTATATTAGTAGATTATGAAGTTAAGAAAAAGATTTAGGAGTAACGTGGAATAAGGACTACAGGTTTTGCAGTTAACTCAAGAATATATTACTGATGAGTTTCAGAGACTACTGAAGAGGGTTCTGTTCTTGGTGTGCTTGGCTCCTCTTCCATAATAAAGTTCTTTGTAAGTGATATAATCTGTAGATAATTTTTGATATATTTATATAAGAAGATTTGACTTATTTTGAACTTCTATTTGTGAAAATACAACTTAAAAAAAATTCCTTAAATAAAAAAGATATTAAGGTCCTTTTTTATTCCTCCCTAAAAGATTCAAATCTGATCTTAATATTAATACTGCTGGCTTTTGTGGAACAAGTACATTTGTTATGAGTATTGGTAGAGACAAGGTCTTTCAGTCAGCAGCTGGTACAGCCACATGAAAATGCCTTCCATAATACATTATTACTGTAACTCATCTAACAATGCAAGTTTTTGTACTTGTTTTGAACAATCATATTTTATCTTGTTTTATTAGCACAGCCAGGAGTCTAGATGGAAATTCTACTAGAGAAGCTGAGAAGTGTTTCCATGACCTCAAGCTGTTGGCACAGCTAATGGTGGCTGTATGATGTCCATCAATGGAATTCACCATCATTCTGGAACAGCAAAAATCACTGATAGTGCAAAGGTTACAACCAGAACATCACAGTGATATTGAAACATCCATGAATTTTTTTCTTTTTAAAGACTTTTTTCTTTTTTTTAAAGAGGTAGTTACTCTGATGTCTTTCCTTTAGTCATGTTGAAGACCTTATTTAATTGATCATGAAAACTTTTAGGCATCTTTGCTTGAGTAAAAATGCAGGAGCACAAGGGATCCAGTGAAGAAGGGGAGACAAACAGTGTTAAGTTTGTAAAGTCCTGCTAATTCTAGCACTTTGAATATCACTGGATGAATCAAGTTGCCATGTTGGTTTTGTGTTTTAGAGTGTATAACATATTCTTTGACTAACCATGGCATATCTACAGGAATGCTGTTTTCACACACTGTAGTTCAACTCATATTCAAGTTTGTGATGTACGGTTTTCAGAATTGTCAGTATTTGCTTGTCTTTTGATATGAAAAATGTGCTAAGGACTATTGGAAATCAGTGACTTGCTAGGTGAGTGTCTGCCTGGAGGTGGCTTCAACCCTCTTTGTTGGTTCTGCATTTTTGCTATACATTTCAAGAATTAGACCATCAAAGTGAAATATAATTTCTGTCAGTACAAGCAGTGTAATATTTCTACACTTGGGAATTTTAACTGCTTTCAATCAACTTTTTTTTTAACTGCTACTAGCAGATCTTTTACCCTGAAGACGTAATTGGGTTCCCTTTAATGCTTACTATGCTCTCTTATGGGAAAATTATCTCTTCTCTATTAGCATTTCACTAATTCTTCCTTATCATATGGCTTAGTAGAAAAGTGTGCAAAATTTTTAAGGTATTTTCCAGGGGCAGTTTGTGCCCAGTGCTATTGTGCTACTGTGCGATTTGTTCACATTATCTTTTCTTTGGCATTGGAGCAATATGCAGGATACAGAACAAATGTTTCAGTTTTGCATTCTTCATGCATGCATACATACAGGCATGCAAGGGAATGAGAAATAGATATCATAACTTGATCTGAATTTCTCTCTAAGATTTATTCAATTAACTTCTCTCAAGATTTTCAGTGAATCAGTATTTTGTGTCTAAGGAAAAAAATGTGGGATCTGTGTAGAACCATTTTCAGGTTGTTGTATAGAATTTTGACAGCAGCCATAATAATGTAACAGTTAGTTCACTTGCAGACAACTTTCTCTCTACTAGACTCTGCTGATTACCAGGTAGAAAAAAGTACATAATATTTCATTTTACTCTCTAAGTGCTTCAGATGAGTTTTTAAAATTTTAATTTTTATGTTTAAAACTAAGATTTTTACTGCAGCAATAGCAACCTGTGTATAGATCCATTATGTGAAACACAAAATTAATGAGCATCTGTCCCCCAAATTTTAATTAAAGCACAGCTTGTTTATATATAGATCTTTACACAAATATGAATGTATTGTTATGAAAACATTTAACTTTGTAGAAAGCTTTTTATTTTCAACATTTTTAGAACTGCACTTACCCTTCACTACTGAAATCAGATGTACAACCCTATTTTATCTAATAGGAGACTTTATAGCTTCTACTATAACTTCACTTTATAGCTTCTACTTCTACTTACTACTGGTAAAAAAAAATCAGCTTTGGTATTCTCAAGTGTTCTCACATTCTTGGCTTTCTTTGCAAGCAAGGTTTCCTTTTTTCTTTTTTCCTCAAGAAAAAAATAGATTTTAAAGCATTTCATCAAGCTGCAGCACTTCACTTCTGCCACTGCATGGTGCTGCACCAGGCTGTGCACGGCAGACCTTAGCATGTCCTGTGAAAAGTGTCATTGTAAATGAAGACTGATCTCCCCAGCTCACAACAAAAGGAGAAGGAGATGGAGCTGTTTCCCGAGACACAAGAATGTGCTTCAGCTCCACTTCTCTGTGGCAGGGGTGGAATGACTGCAGGGAGTTTCTGCAGCCAGCGCTGCAGCTGGCTCCTACTCCTCTCTGTTTCTCCACACAGAGACAGACTTTGCGGGAAAAAATTACTGCTCTGAAGCACTTTAAGGTCACCTTGGTAGGGTTTTACAACCACATTAAAAGATGTAAGTGATAAGACACAATAACAGTTGCTGTCAGAGTAGATGCTAAACCATCCCTGTGTTTTCAGCTGCATAGAGGTCCGGGAGGAAGTTGAAGTATCAATCTCTTTAGCTGAATTTCACTTTTCCTTTCCTTCAACTGGTTGTCCTGCAGAAGGAGGAGTAATTCAGCACCACCAGCCAAAATATCAAAGCCAAACTCCATGTGATATACAGGAGAGGGTTTTAGTTTTTACCAATGAGAGCAGGTTTCAGGCAATGGATGCTGGACAGCAGTAAAGCTGGTTATATCTTTTGTGGAAATAATAACACTTGTTTTACATTTCTCAATAGATAAAATGAGCCACCATGAAAGCTTGTAGAGTTTCCGCAAATGCAAAGTGCTCTGCAAGAGGAAATTCACAAAATAATACTAATAATATAAAACAGAGGAAAGAAAGAGGAGTGCTAAGAAAGAAAATTAAAATTTATACTTTCCAAATTAACTGTTTTTCTTTAAAATAGCATATAGTGTAAGATTAAAAAAATAGAAGAAATGCTGATAATCAGCATATATAGCAACATTCACAGATCCCTTAAACACTTTCTAAATTTTTTTTGCTTACATCAATGCACTTTTACTTAGCAAATTAAACATGGCATATGTAGCTAAGTTAATTTGATAGTTTTTACTTTTATAGGAATCAGGTGTGAACGGGGTGGTTGTATTATTGTTCTTGATGCACAGATTTTTCATCTCTCTTCATAATTTGATTTGCATCTTGGTTATTTTTGAGGAAAAGTCATATTCTGACAAAATCATGCTTGTATTACAATAGAAGAAAGGTGATTCTTTTTTTTAGTTTTGTGTGATCAAAATTGTATATTTAAATTATATGTTAACCTGGGAGGCCCAGTGGCAACAAATAATGTTTTCTTATATTTAATGATTTGTAACTTTGTGTGTTTTCAATGCTTTTTTGGATATTTTGATATTATTGAGTTAAGCATGTCGGTATGGGTGCTTAATAATTTTATAATTTTGCTTGCTTTTTTAATCACATGGAATATATTTATTCTTTATAGTTCCATTGCTTGTAGCAATTTATTAACTTTAAAAATTCACAATGTCATTTTAAGGAAGAGTATGACAGAGTAGGGAAATGAGAGGGGCAGAAGGGAAATGGCATTGTTATACGCTACTTTAAAGATATTGTAAAAATCCACTTAAGATTTCTAATGAATTTCTTTCATTCAACAAAAAGGATTTTTGCAGGAGAACAAACATCAACACCTGTATTTCCAGTGTGTATTTCAAAATAAAAGTATCAGCTCCAATTTGAATGCTTACTGCTTAAATATGGATTGAAGACAATAGAATCAAAGATTTCTGGGTATTTGTAGGTGTGGAAGATGTGAGAATGATAAAATTTTTTTATTAAAGTTCTCTATCCCTGTTTAGAATACAGTTGGTTAAGGACAACATTCCATATGCCTAAACTAAAAGCACTTTTTAAATATGGGGAAAGTTCTAAATAAAGATTGATGAAAACATAGTCTAATATTATACTGTTATATAGTGGTAGCTCCTTTTAATATTTAAAATGTAAAAAAATGTTTAGATTTTTAGGTGATGATTTAATTGTAGGTTTCCTTATTATTCTCACTATTTAATCCTAAAAAGTTAATTCTTCTTCTTTTAAGTTTCCCTGCTTTATTAACTTTACCTCCTAAAAGGTTTAAATCTGTAGATGTAAAAGTTAGAAAAAATTGCTAAGTTTTCCCTTTTTCTGTCTCTGCAATATATATTTGATTCTTCCTAGCAGAACTGTCATATTGCAATGGAGATGCCCTGTCTATTCATTTTAAAGACAGTGTGTCTAGGTTCGAGACAGGAGTCTGTGAAAGAGGGCTAAAGCCTCCTGTGCAATGGAGAAGGTAAACCCCCTCCCTCTGAATTACAAGGAGTTTTAAATCAAAAGGCTCTCAGGCAAAGATATGGGAATGGGAGTAACAATTCTTTACTAGGAGAAAACTAGACAACAATTTAAAAAGGCAAATGCAATCGGTACAAACAAAACCAGTGAAAAAGTCCAGAACCTGAGGATTCGGGGTGCCAGTAGCAGTCCTGCTGGGATGATTGCTCCCCCTTGCAGTGGTTGATGAATTGCAGCTGTAGTGGTGATCTTTAGAAGGGTATAGTTTTCCTCTGAAGATCTGGTGGCAGTGGGGCCAGTCTTCCTCTGCGCCGGGGTTGCCTCCGAGCTCCGCCGCCGTCGCCTCAGCGCGCTCTGGCTGCTTCGCTGCAAGTGCCGCCGAAGAGAGCTGCTTCTCTGGGAATCCCGCGAAGAGAGAGAGAGCCAGCTCCCTCTCTCCCCAAAAAGCTACCCCTTTATACAATAATAGAGTGCTTGGCTTTCCCCCTCTGGGTGGGACCCCTCACAATAGGATGATGTTACATTTACCAGCCCAGCAGTGAGTCAGTCAATAGTGTATAAACAAACCATTGCCTCTACGGGGCAAACCATACTCTTTGGGAGAGATAACAAAACCTGTCCAACAGGTTTGCCTTCAACAGATGGCAAATAGAATACAAGCTTATTTTACAACCCAGGACATTATCCACCCCTTATTCTATTTCCATCTGCACACCATGAAATCTTACACCCAGTTCTCTCTTAAGACCAAGTTTCCCTGTGGTACACAGCGGGTCTCCCCATCTTTCTGCATTACCCACCAAGTGTAACCAGGTCCTTGAGCAAAGACAATCCCACGAATGGGTTGGTCTTTGCCTGAGGTGGGATTAATCCAAACAGTTTTCCCTAAAATACCTTTCATATGTACTACAGGGACCTTATCTCCATCTACTGTGTGTAAGGGTTCTGACTGAGCAGGGCCAGCTCGATTGACAGACCCCCGGGTGTTGACCATCCAGGTTGCTTTTGCCAGGTTAATTTCCCAGTTTCTAAATGTTCCCCCACCAAGTGCCTTCAGGGTAGTCTTAAGGAGTCCGTTGCACCGTTCAACTTTGCCGGCAGCTGGAGCATGATAGGGAATATGATATATCCATTCGATACCATGTTCTCTGGCCCAGGTGTTGATAAGGCTGTTCTTGAAATGGGTGCTGTTGTCAGACTCAATTCTCTCAGGGGTGCCGTGTCTCCACAGGACTTGCTTTTCCAAGCCTAAGATGGTGTTCCGGGCAGTGGCATGAGGTACAGGGAAAGTCTCCAGCCATTCAGTGGTGGCTTCCACCATGGTCAGCACGTAGCGCTTACCTTGGCGTGTCTGGGGCAGTGTGATATAGTCAATCTGCCAGGCCTCCCGATACTTGTACTTGGACCACCGCCCACCATACCATAGGGGCTTCACTCTCTTGGCCTGTTTGATGGCAGCACACGTCTCACAGTCATGGATAACCTGGGAAACACTGTCCATGGTTAGATCCACCCCTCGGTCTCGTGCCCACTTGTAGGTGGCATCTCTGCCCTGATGACCTGAGGCATCATGAGCCCATCGAGCCAGGAACAACTCCCCCTTATGGTGCCAATCTAAGTCTATCTTTGACACCTCTATTTTTGCTGCCTGATCTACCTGCTCGTTGTTTCAGTGCTCCTCATTAGCCCGACTTTTGGGGACATGGGCATCTACATGACGGACTTTCACCGTCAGCTTTTCCACCCGAGAGGCAATGTCTTTCCATATATCAGCAGCCCAGATTGGCTTTCCTCTACGTTGCCAGTTGGCCTTCCTCCACCTTCCCAGCCAGCCCCACAGAGCATTGGCTACCATCCACGAATCAGTATAAAGGTAGAGCTTTGGCCACTTCTCCCTTTCAGCAATGTCCAGAGCCAGCTGAACAGCCTTGAGTTCGGCGAGTTGGCTCGATCCAGCTTCTCCTTCGGTAGCTTGTGCAACTTGGCGTGTGGGGCTCCATACGGCTGCTTTCCACTTCCGGTTCATCCCTACAATGCGACAGGAACCGTCAGTGAAAAGAGCGTAGCAGGTCTCCTCTGCTGGTAGTTGGTTGTATGGTGGAGCTTCTTCAGCCCTTGCCACTTGTACCTGCTCCTCATCATCAGTGAGACCAAAGTTTTCACCTTCTGGCCAGTTTGTAATTATCTCCAAAATCCCAGGGCGATTCAGGTTTCCAGTACGGGCGCGTTGAGTGATGAGGGCAATCCATTTGCTCCATGTGGTGTCAGTGGCATGGTGGGTAGTAGGAACCTTTCCTTTAAACATCCACCCCAGCACCGGTAGTCGGGGTGCCAGGAGGAGTTGTGTTTCTGTGCCAATTACCTCCGAGGCGGCTTGAACTCCTTCAAAGGCAGCCAAGACTTCCTTCTCTGTGGGAGTGTAGTTGGCTTCAGACCCTCTGTAACTTCAGCTCCAGAATCCCAGTGGTCGGCCTCGAGTCTCCCCAGGCACTTTCTGCCAAAGGCTCCAGGACAACCCATGGTTCCCGGCTGCAGAGTAGAGCACATTCTTGACCTCTGGTACCGTTCTGACTGGGCCAAGGGCTACAGCATGAGCGATCTCCTGCTTGATCTGGGTGAAGGCTTGTTGCTGCTCAGGGCCCCAGTGGAAATCATTCTTCTTTCGGGTAACCAGATAAAGAGGGCTCACAATCTGGCTATACTCAGGAATGTGCATTCTCCAGAAACCTATGGCACCCAGGAAAGCTTGTGTTTCCTTTTTGCTGGTTGGTGGGGACATAGCTGTGATCTTGTTGATGACCTCAGTGGGAATCTGGCACCGTCCATCTTGCCATTTCACTCCCAGGAACTGGATCTCTCGGGCAGGTCCCTTGACTTCGCTCTTCTTGATGGCAAAGCCAGCTTCTAGTAGTATCTGGATGATCCTCTCACCTTTCTCAAACACTTCTGCCGCTGTGCTACCCCACACAATGATGTCATCAATGTATTGCAGGTGTTCTGGAGCCTCACCCTTTTCTAGTGCAGCCTGGATCAGTCCATGGCAGATGGTGGGGCTGTGTTTCCACCCCTGGGGCAGTCGGTTCCAGGTGTACTGCACGCCCCTCCAGGTGAAAGCAAACTGAGGCCTGCATTCTGCTGCCAGAGGAATGGAGAAAAACGCATTAGCAATATCAATGGTGGCATACCACTTTGCTGCCTTGGACTCCAGCTCGTACTGGAGTTCCAGCATATCCGGTACAGCAGCGCTCAGTGGCGGAGTCACTTCATTTAGGCCACGATAGTCCACAGTCAATCTCCATTCTTTGTCAGATTTGCGCACAGGCCAGATGGGGCTGTTGAAGGGTGAGTGGGTTTTGCTGACCACCCCTTGGCTCTCCAGCTTCCGAATCATTTTGTGGATGGGGATCACGGCATCTCGATCCGTCCGATACTGCCGGCGGTGCACTGTTGAGGTCGCAATTGGCACGCGTGGTTCTTCCACCCTTAGGAGTCCTACTGCAGAGGGGTTTTCTGACAGTCCAGGCAAGGTGTTCAATTGCCTAATGTCTTCTGCCTCTACAGCGGCTATTCCAAAAGCCCACCTGAGTCCCTTTGGGTCTTTGTAATATCCGTTCCGGAGGAAGTCTATGCCTAGGATACACGGAGCATCTGGGCCAGTCACTATAGGATGTTTCTTCCACTCCTTCCCAGTCAGGCTCACCTCGGCTTCCACCAGAGTCAATTGTTGTGATCCCCCTGTCACACCAGCAATGGAAACAGGCTCTGCCCCCACATGTCCCGATGGTATCAGAGTACACTGTGCACCAGTATCAACTAAAGCATCATATTTTTGTGGCTCTGATGTGCCAGGCCATCGGATCCACACTGTCCAGAAGATCCGGTTTTCCCGTGCCTCTCCCTGGCTAGAGACAGGGCCCCTCTAACACTGGTTATCATTCCTTTCCTGGGCATACATACTAGAGGTCCCTTCAAGGGGGTCTGACAGATCGTACCCACAAGCTTGGTCACGGGAGGTTGAGGCTACCTTCACTTTGGTGGAACTCCCCCAGTTAGAGTTTCCCTCCTTAAGTTGACGGACCCGTGCTGCCAGGACAGAAGTGGGTTTCCCATCCCACCTCCCCATGTCTTCCCCATGGTCACGCAGGAAGAACCACAGATTAGCCCTTGGGGTGTACCCTCTCTCTCTAGCTGGGGATTGTTGGGCGCTGATTCTGGGGCCTGTGACTCTCACGGGTGCTGTATTAACCTTCCTTATCTCCTCCCTCATCTTCTCTTTAAACTCCTTAATCACAGCTGAGATATGAGCCTGCATTGGGCCATTAATCATACTCTCATAATTCCTAAGTTTGTTGGCAACAGAACCTACTGTCTCCCGGTGGGCGTCAGCATTGATTGTTGCAATGAAGGTGGTGTATTGAGATGGCCCAAGATTTGCCAGACTCCACAGCATTTGTCCCGTACACCTGACCTTGTCAGGGTCATTATTGTGTCGTCCATCCCTCCCAAAGAGTACCTCCAATACTGCCACTTCCCTCAGCTGTTGGATCCCTTCCTCGAGGGTCTTCCAGCGCATTCTATGATGGTGCTCTTGCATTCTCTCTCTGTGGACAAACCTCTCCCTGACACTCATTAAGAGCCACTCCCAGAGAGAAAGGGACCCTGGTTCCCTTACAAAAACCTGATTTATACCCGAGTCCTGGGTCAAGGGTCCCAAGTTCCTTGCCTCACCACCGTCCAGCTGCACACCTGTACCCATAAGATCCCAAACCCGGAGTAGCCAGGTAGCATAAGCCTCACGCCCTCGTCGCACAATGTCTTTATGCAGATTACGAAGACTTTCGTACGTCAGGGGCTTGGTGATGATAGCAATCTCTGGCTCCCCTGTGGGTTGTGAGGTTCCTCCATTCCTGTCCCTATCTGCAGGGTGCTCTGCTTTCACCTTAGACTTCCTTGTTTCTACCGGGGCCACTGCTGCTGACCGTGACTGCCTTTGTGGTTCAGCTGGAACCTGGACAGTTGTAACATCTGTGGGTTCCACAGCTGTACTATTAGACTGTCCCAACTCAAGGCAAAGGGCCGGTTTCTCACCAGCTGGGGAAATGCACTCCTTCAGCATCTCTCGTATCTCCTTAACCAGAACCCTCACCCAATCTGGGCGGTTCATTTCTGAGGTGGGCTGTGGGGCAGGGTCAGGCTCTGGAGCAGCAGCATCTCGAGTCTGTGGTGTAGGTGTGAGGGTAGTTATCCAGGTTAATCTTCCCTTATCTCTGAATGCTAAATATAACAGGACTATCAGCAACACCACCCATTGTATGGTATCATTAGCACTTAGAAAGGATCTTAACCCTTTGAGAACTGGTGGAGCAGACCCAAAAAGATGGTTAAAAGGTTGGGAGAAAGTTTGCCCAGGTGCTATTTCCTCGCAGTAGGTACCGTTATTAAAGTAACCCCAAAAACATACAGTTAACATGTGATAGCTATGAATCCATGTACCTGCCTTCCAGAGGAAATTAAAGATCCATGAATTCCTCACCCAATTAACCCAGAAGCCAAACTTGATAACAGACACCGTAGCCTTAGTTATAGGACCCATTTTTAGATAAGGGTCTGCAAATGGGAAAAGTATAGCTACGATCACATGCCACCCAAACCAAGGTAAACTAGACCACATGGTGATGCTGAAGATGTTTTTACACGCAACAAAAAACCAAATTACTTAAGAACTGTTAATCCTTTTTCCCTCTCAATGCCCTCGAGCCCCACATTGGGCGCCAAAATCTGTCTAGGTTCGAGACAGGAATCTGCGAAGGAGGGCTAAAGCCTCCTGTGCAATGGAGAAGGTAAACCCCCTCCCTCCGAATTACTAGGAATTTTAAATCAAAAGGCTCTCAGGCAAAGATATGGGAATGGGAGTAACAATTCTTTACTAGGAGAAAACTAGACAACAATTTAAAAAGGCAAATGCAATCGGTACAAACAAAACCAGTGAAAAAGTCCAGAACCTGAGGATTCGGGGTGCCAGTAGCAGTCCTGCTGGGATGATTGCTCCCCCTTGCAGTGGTTGATGAATTGCAGCTGTAGTGGTGATCTTTAGAAGGGTATAGTTTTCCTCTGAAGATCTGGTGGCAGTGGGGCCGGTCTTCCTCTGCGCCGGGGTTGCCTCCGAGCTCCGCCGCCGTCGCCTCAGCGCGCTCTGGCTGCTTCGCTGCAAGTGCCGCCGAAGAGAGCTGCTTCTCTGGGAATCCCGCGAAGAGAGAGAGAGCCAGCTCCCTCTCTCCCCAAAAAGCTACCCCTTTATACAATAATAGAGTGCTTGGCTTTCCCCCTCTGGGTGGGACCCCTCACAATAGGATGATGTTACATTTACCAGCCCAGCAGTGAGTCAGTCAATAGTGTATAAACAAACCATTGCCTCTACGGGGCAAACCATACTCTTTGGGAGAGATAACAAAACCTGTCCAACAGGTTTGCCTTCAACAGATGGCAAATAGAATACAAGCTTATTTTACAACCCAGGACACAGTGAAATTGAACAGATTATAAAACATAGAAAGATTTTCTTATGTGTTAAATAAAATATTTTCAATTATTAATCATTCAGGAAAAGGGTTTGAGTCATATTGCAGGAACATATAAAACGATATTTTTGCAGGTTGATGAAAAGTACATTGATGTGGTTGATGTGGAAAGTCTTCCACTTTTCCTTATACAACAATTGTACAAGAATACACAAAATTCGGTTTATTTTAGAATGCGTAACTATCTTAGGATTGTCCTAAATTGATTTTGTTCAGAAAAAATTGATCAGAACTAGAGATCAGGTAAGAAGGTTGCTCAATCCTCACCCCCAATATTTTCAGGTCTGAAGTGCCTGATTCTTCAGCTTTTACACCTGAACACTGGAGCAGATTTGCAGGGTTGTTGAATACCAAATACAGTGGTTGAAGTCAGCATTTAAGTAAATTATAAGCATAGCTGAAAAAGCTTGAAGTAGATATTAGCATTTCCATTGAATCCAGGATGGAGATGGAAGAAACAAGTAAACATGTTGGTCTTACTTGTTTCCTTCCTTAAAGCACTTGTTTCCTTCCTTTATGGTTTCTTCAAAGGCTAAAACTGAGAAATAGGCTGGATTACCAAACTGAGATGTGAGAGATCAAGATGAATCTATTCCTGCTATTTAGTGGTGGGGTTTTGGTTTGGTTTCATTGCACACCGTTCATGTAAGTAAAAATTGGAGAAAACAGGAAAAACATGAGTTGCATGTTTAAAATAATTGGGTTTTTTAAATCAGTCTAAAAATCCTTGGATTTATCATCCACTGAGAGATCTCCACATTCCTACAGTGCCTCATATTTGTCTAGTTAGAGAAGCAGTATAATTTCTAAATATTAAATTTACCTAGGTTGCAAGCATAAAACATTGCTTAAAAGAATAAGCTGCAGTCCAAAGAGAAAACAGGTGAAGTATAATGCTTAAGGACCACCTTCCCTACCATTCAACTGGTGGGGATTTTTCCCACACAAAAATATTTCTATTTGCTGTTTATAAGACATAATTTTTTTTCCAAATTTTGTTGCCTCTTTTTTTGCATTTAGTCATCATTTATCTACTCTCTTTTTTATCTACATTCACCTTTTCAGTTAGTATGCAGGTTGTCAACATTTTTTTCTTGACTCGTTTCCTGTGTTGCCAGAACTTTCCTCTCTACTCGCAGTCCTCACTTTGACTGGTTTTGACAGTCCTCACTGTTAATGTTTTTTCCTTCATTTCAAGGGCAGCTCCGTTTGCTTCTCACTTTTACATAATCCTATTGACCAGCTCAGACAGGTGTTTTGGTGTCTCCGTATTTTCTGCTGCTTCTTTATATGCTCACTTTTTTCTTTATAAATGAAGATGCTGAGTCACCTACTCTCTCTTGTTGATCTCTATGTCATCTTGGACAAATCCAAAAGTCTGTGAAAGGATTGAACTAGTCTTTTATTAGAATAACAGCACAATTTAGGGCTCCTTATTCTCTCTGCACTCAGAAAATGGGACTTGAAGTGTCTAGGAATGAAAAAAATAAAAATGTTTGTTACAAATTTTACCAATGGATTAGATCAATTACACAGGTGACTTTAGACTTAGCTGTGATCTTTTTATTTATCTATTCAGTGTCTTTGTTCTTTGTAATTGAAAAAAAGAGTCAAGACCAAAATTTTAGTTTGCTGTAGAGATGGATTTGATTCTATGTGCCAGACACCTTTCTAATTGCCTAAAACAGGATATGCCAACATAGAAGATGAAGTTTTGGTTAATCTGTACTTTACAGGGTTGTTCAAAGTCTAGTCATATTAAATATGAGTTGAGAAGAGAAGGAGTGCTAAGACTTTGAAACCCTGTCAGTGAAGTTTACCTACATTGGCAGTCAGAAGAATTCATTGCTAACATAGGCTATATGTACTTAGAAAATATAATGAAAGAATATAAATTAAGCAAGATAAAACTAACCAATGTGTCAAGGCAAAATAATACTTGGTATTGTCATCTTTTGTTATTAATACATTTTGTTTTCAACAGCAACAGTGACCTGGGCAACTTTTATATGAAACCCAAACCTGCTCCAGTAGGTGGGAGATTTGATATATATTATTCTATTATCTCTATCTACTGCTCTTAATCAAAGGGACTTTGGAGATGGGGCTCATAAGTGAGGGAGAATATAAAAAAGGTTTTTTGGGTTTGGAGAAGTGTTTTTACCATTAAGAAAAATCAGTAAGTGGATTGGCTGTATTAAGTATGGATTTTTTTTTTCCCGTAATGCATCTCTACTGGATATCATTACCACAGTAATCACATTATTATCTGCCTCTGCCTTCCTACTTTCTTGGCCAGATGTATACCCACAACTATTTATATTGGGTTTTCCCCCTTCCTCTTCAAAATTGCTCCAAATTATATTTCTTTCCAATACCTTTAGTAGTTGTTTGAACTGCTTGTTACCTCTGAATTCAGAATAAATGTTTTTCCCCTTCTCCTTTCTGTATTGCTCACATTTGTCTAAGCCAAACCTATCATTAACTTGAAATCTGTATTTTCTGTTTCATATTATGTTATAATGCTATCTTACCTTAGATATATTATCACATAAAACATCACGTAAGTAGAGAGAGAGAATGCCTTTCACCACAGCAGACTGAAGGGTCCCAGATTAGTAGGGTTAGCAAAGCAATACTCCAATGCCCAAAAAAACTAAAGTGAAGGAAACATTTAAAAATGTGCAATAAAGATTGGAAAAATAGGAAAAAAGTTAAGGTGGTCACAGGAAATTTATAACTGTGATTAAAGTAAAAAAAAAACAAGAAAGAGAGAAGTCTTAGAAGTGCAAGAAGCAATTAGGAATGGTTTATTGGTGAAATCAATGTAGGAGCATTTACATCAAATGAGAAATTAGGATATACCCTTGATTTTAATTCAAAATCATGGCCCATAATCTCCAGCCAACTGGAGATTTGTTCCAAAACTCAGAAAGAAAATTGATATTTATTTTCCCAAATTTGTTGTGAATACTTGCTAGCTAAATCCAAGTACTCAGAGATATGAATCACTGTTAATAATTAATAATGTATTGTGATGCAAGCACAGACATTTTACTTTGTTAGGGCTGCATTGTTTAAAAGACATCTGAATTACAAATTAAAATTGGAAACCATACCAGGTAGCAAAGAACCAGAGATTTTGAAATATCTTGTATATTATTTAAAGTGAAATATTTCTTGCTGAAAAATAATTGGCATCTACCATCATCTGGGATGACTGGTGTGGGCTCCACTGGAGTTTACATTTTTCCCTATGTTTTAGTTATATATAGATATATAGGTAAATATTTAAAATATTTAGCACCAAACCTGTTTCACAGAAAAAAATCATGTACTGAGAATGGTGAAGAAGTCCCAAACAAACACAATAAGTATCTCTAAGTACAACAGAACAGGAAAAATTTTGTGATGAACGAACCATGATATATTCCATTAATCACACAGTCCATTAAATAACAATTTATGGTTGTTAGCTTGAAATATTATACCAGAAATATTTTCTGCATTGAGCATTGTAGAAAAGTACAGTTGCTACAAAACAGAATGGATAACATTGTAACAGCTTCTGAATAAAATCACTTTTTAAACAAGTCTACACCCTGTTCATACTGGAAATGAGCTGTAAGGTATCTCTTTATTTAATCAGGGAAAATAAAGTCTGAGTTGCCTCCCTCAGAAAAAACAAGAGAGGCACGGGAAGAAGAGACAAGGAAGGAAGAGACAAGGGAGGAAGAACCTACAAACACCTGAATAAAACAGAGTATTGTACAGAAATTAGCCTTCCTTCACAATCAATATTACAGCAACAATCAAAAGAAAAAAAGAACCAAATAGGTGTATTACAGGATTTCAACTATCATTAGTTAAGGAAGGTTATAGAATAGTTATATATGTATATATATAATATTGAGATGAATAAAAATTAAACAGATTTCAGAATATACCCAACCAAAGGGAAGACAAACTAATCCCAAAGGAGAATCCAACACCCCTCCCATTCCCTAACTCCTCCCACCCCAACTCCAAAAGACAAGCCAAACTAGTCTCAAAATGGTTCCAAAGGGGGAACAATAAACAATAAATTGTTTCTCACTACAAAGATCTAAGGCAACGCCTGAGTTACTCAAACATTTCTGGACAGAGCCCCAGGATGCTGCAGAAAGCTTGTGCATGTTTCAGTCTGTGTAGGAAATAAAAAGGATGCGATATTTGGGAAGTTTTCAGAGGGAAAGACTCAATTTTACATTAAAATTAAGTTCTTTTACTATTCTAGAGACATAAAAGGTTATAGGACACCACAACATCAAGCATTCTGATGATGAAGTTTTCTGTTCTTTCAAGACAATTTTTTTTCACTAATTTTTCCCTTCTAACCAGGTTGCCTTTCTGGTTAATCACATTTCATTTGCACTCCAGAATTTCATCATTTTATAGGGTAGATTTATAAAAGTTAGTTTTCTTACTCGTCAGTCAGATGTGGTAGTCCTTGTTTTTAGCACTTGTCTTCCACTCTTGAGCAGTGTCTTTCTGCCAGAGGGCTGAAGGGATGTTTTTTGATCTGCGTAGGAAAATGTAATGAGTAGAGTTTTATCATACTATGTATTTAAATAACCATGAAAGTGTTCAATTAATATACAAATTAAGCAGATTCATTTCATCTTGATCAAATGCATTGGGTCTGGGTGAGATAAGTTCATTTCTGCTACAGGAGCCATCAACTTCCCATGCTTTGCACTGGTGGCCAAAAAGGTGTTGGTAACACCACATCATGTATTAAATATCTCTCATAATGAATCAGTTGGTCTCAGTTTTCAGTATCCAGCATTAAACTACTTTTTCCAAGTGGCAATTGACATGTGGTAGTTAAGTGCCCACTCAAATGGATACATAGAACTTGTGCTGCTTTTCCCTAAGCATCTTTGGGGAAGGGAGTTTGAAGTCAGTTTTAATTTTTTGTCTTAGTTTTCTTTACAGTAGGAGAATTTATAAGGGGTAGGCAACTGCAAATCTGGTATGTACACCAGATTTTTATTCAAGGAACAATGTTAACAATATTTTCAGGCAGAGATGATCTTTGCTTTTCAACTCAAGGCTCAATAGTTTAAGAGAAACCACAATTTCAATATTAGTTTTGTTTTGCAACAAAAGGCATTCCCTTACTGTATCAGAAACAAGAGCTGAAATACATTAATCAGGCCTTAAATATCATGGAAGAAAGTTGTTAATTTATGTTTTTTTCAGATAGGCACATTATTATTTTATTTAGCATGTGAGAACTGTCAAGCACTGCCAAAGGACTTTATGCTGAAGGGTGAGTTTCAAAAATGACTCTCATACCTTCCTGAGACTTTGTAAGAGAGAGTTTTCAGAGCGTTTATACATCATTAGACATATTTCATGCAAATCTTGCATGGATCTTTGCATAAGAAACAATCAAAGGTGTTAATAATATTTAATAATGACACATAGCCATAATATATATGAAATAATATACTTTCAGTAGTGCTAAATGACAACAAAACAAAGAAAAATTTTTCATCTGCTTAGAAGGATTTGAAACAACTGTAGGAAAAACTACACTGAAGAATGTCCATTTTAAGAATTATTATTTTGCAAATTGACTGGAGGTGGAAAGACGAATAGTGATGTGCCAGATTAGGCCTGTGCTCTGGGAGGTATGTGAGGTTTGTATGAGTCACACACTTTTTCCACATACAAGGCATATTTGAACTGAATACCAAAGGAGAGGACAGAAGGAGCTGGGACAATCAGGGACAGCAGACCATGAAGTATAGCTAGAAGCAAAAGCAATCCATAAGATCAAAAAATCTGTGTTTGAATATGCAAAAAGACAGGACAGACACAACAAGTAAAACTACTCAGATATAAAGATGTACAGCAAAGTAAGATGTTATGTAAAACAATCCACAACTGTTCTGTTTTCTCGTCTGTGCTTATGCCTATTAAAAATGCTTCAAATGACCTATGCTTACTAAGAAAGCAAAAACAAGTAAAGTGAGCATCTTCTAAAGCAAAAATTGGCTTCTGGCACATATATAAGTACATCTTGGACTCTCTGGGTTAACTTTTATTTTCCCATATTCTCCTAATCCTTGACGTGACTGGTTAGCAAGATTTAGTAAGCTTGGCTTTTTCATGGAGAAAATATTGCTAAAGGTGCAGATTTTATAGCCCTGTTCTTTTGTACCAGTGGCTGTTTATTCTGTGCTGTGGCTACATGGCTGTAAAAGTGGTCCTTGTGAAATAAGAGCCTAGTGCCTAAAAAAGGCATATGCTGTTAGGCATACATTCACCTAACAGCATTTTGTGGCTGGTACATGAATGCAGCTAGTCAAACAGTGATGGTGCCTGTGCCCTTCCTGTGCTCTGATTTAGCACTGGAAGAGGCAAATGTAAAATCAGTGAGTGCAGAGGTTGGGGGATGTAAAGCAAAATGAAGGTGGAATTGGTTTAGTGCAAACCAGGTTGCCCTGTGAGATTTAGCTCAGTAGTTTCAAGATTATTTGAATTAGGTTAATGTGAAGGCCGGCTGGGATGAGGATTTCTAGCTGTACCAGATGACATCTCTAATTATGCTTCACACCAAAGCCATGTGGCTATTCAGCGATGTGTTTTTCAAGGCAATGTGAAGGAACAGGCAGCAACACTCTAGGCTGAATCAATAAAATTACTCAAATGCATCAGAGCATGCTAGTAAGTCAGGATGACCTCCCAAAACATGAGCCTGAGTCAGCCTGCAGTATGTGGTGCATACTCTCAATGATTTCTGCTAGAGTGATTTCTTAGGAAGCACTTTGAATATCTAAATCTTTCTCTGAACATCTAGCTTATACAATTCCTTTCACGGGAACAAAATTGAGAAGGTAATTTTAAAAAAGGTAGAAAAGAAGGACTGAAGACCTCTTGTGTAGGACAGTAAGCAAAGATTTTGTAACATATATTATCTACCTTTACACACGCACATTTTTTTATAACATTAGCCAATTAGCAAATTATGTACATTGAGTTTTACCCATACCTAACTGACCTGTGCTTGAGGAGATCTTTAGTCCAGTTAGGAGGTTACACTTGTGCAGTGCTAGACTCCACTTATAAATCAGGAATACAGGAATAAGCACAGAGGTATAAACGGCGTGGGACAGTCATAAGTTGGTCATGCATGAAAGTTCAGAGCAACACATTTACAGATTCCAGGACAGACTAGATGTGAGACTGATCTTCCAGCAATCACTTTCACTGACACAGAAGGCAGTACCTTAGTTGTTTGCATATAATAAGAACAATTATTACCTACAGATATCTGTCATTTAAGTACCTGACTTCTATTCCTACGTGTTGGTCGCAATCTATGGCTCATTTTGTCTTGTGCTCCTTAAAGCAAAAAAAATGCATGCAAAATGGCCTTGGTGGGCTTTGTTCTGCATAAATTTTTCCACACTTTTTCCTAATTTTTGAGATGAGCATCTTTTATTGTCTATCACTTGGGAGATACAAACTTTGCACACTGGGATTTTTTTCATTAAACCTGAAAAGGAATTTCTTCCTGTTCTCAACAGCTGAGAAGAAAAAAATATTCTATTTTATCCTGTGTTGCAGGAAATAATATATTTCACAGCAAATTATTTACATTGTTTCTGACAGCTAAGCTTTGCTTTTTTCAATTAAAGATTTTTTCCTAAGCATTCTTCCACAAGATATTTGTTTGTTAACAGGATGCCCTAATAAAAACAAAAGTTTGTAAAATATTCTTAAAATAACATAAAAATACTAATAAAAATGTCTGTATTTGTGTTGATGATAAGGCTTAGATTATTTGAAAAGAAAAATAATAGTTTTGTTTGCACAAGTAAATACTATTATTAAGTATTTAACCATGCAAGCATTTATGGCTGGTAATTACTGTTGTTTAAATAAAGACAGATTCTTTTTATAAGAATAAATTTTTGCTATTGATTTCACCAATGCTTTTCAATCAAGTATAATGTACTGTCAGCTACAATTAAGCATTAAAAGAACTGATTTGTCATAGTAATCCTAATTTAGAGATGATTCAACAAAAATATTTGTCTTATTAACTCAAAATGAAAAATCTCTCTTAAAAAGATTTTTTTTTTTCCACTAGGATTATTATTCTTTTGTAATGAAAAGTGTTCTTGGAAAATGAGCATTTAATATATAGCCAATTAGGAAAAACTTTAAGCCAATTACCAAACACAATTTCTATATTAAATTTTAATTAAATTCAGAGGTATTTTTAATAGAATTAATATGGAGAAAACAATTTTTTTTAGAAGGCAATTTAGCCTTAGCATAATCTATTAATCAAGAACAGTGTTTGGTTTTCATAGACATATCTATAGCAATATTTACAGTAATGGTTCATTTAACATATAGAAAATAATTTTCAAAGGGCTTGAAAATTCAGTTAAACCTTTTGTTTGTGTGGTTGAATGTAAGTGAAATATATACTTTAATGCAATTGATAAAAATAAAATATCAGCAATACTCTTTTGATCCTAACAAAAGTGCTGAATTAAGTCTGACACGCTATTGGTGTACACTTTTGTGATCACAGTCTTTGAATAAATATGCTTCCTAAAATATTCAATAGCAAAGAACTTAAGTTCATCAAGATACTAAAACCAAGAAACATAAAGATGTGGCACAAAAGAACTCTGTCTCTTCTTTTTAATTTATCTCCTTAGGAGTCATGGAGCTTAAAGAATATATAACTTAAAATATTTATTTTATTTTAACAGTGTTTAAAGCTTTATTTATCATCCAATATTTCTGTTCTAAATAAATTAATAACCACAATATGTTGTAATGTATTGGAAATTCCAAAATTATCCTAGTTCCTTGAAAAGTAAATTAAAAGTATTTTGAACTGGTCTCTCTCATAATCTGATAAAATTTAATTTGAAAGTTACTGTGAGGTGGTATAGTATTATGAGAAATTAATTTTGTTTGAAAGAAATTTTCCATACTGAGAGGTTTGAAGGTAAAAATTTGATTGGCGAAAGAGGTAGCTTTAGTTGGGGTGTTGGCTTTTTGTAGTAAATAAATAAATGAACTTTGCAACTGATAAACTTTATTTACCTTGCAAGATTCTTTATGAGGAGAAAAAATTTGTAATTTTTATTAAAAACTAAAATAAAAACTAAAGTGGCAAAACTTGCTTCAGTATATCATTGTGCTTCTCACATCAGTAAAACTGTCTTTTTATTCTTCTGAAAGCAAAATACCTGGCATCCTTGTTATACTTTGGAAAGAATCTGTTTTGTTAGCTGTGACAATGCCTTAACACAGCTTCTCTGGGGAGCATAGCATTTCCAGTTTATTTGCAATATGTCCTCTGTGTGACTGTGGTAGCGTTCAGAAACACATAATCACGGGATATGATTATATGCAGGTGCTTTTATTAAAAGCTCTGGGAATCGGGGTACAGACCCAAATCTGACTCTGACATGGCTTTCAAGCTGAACGTATTTTATATTCTATCATTACATAACACTCATATTAATTATTAAACTTATATTGTTCTATTGTATACATTGACATGAGTTTCTCGTGATCTTTCTTAGGTCACTCGCCAGAGTTTCTCATGATTATTCTTATGATTAAACAGTAATTGTATTTAATTACTAAACAATCATCACATCTAACAATTATATCAATTATCATGTACTAGCTA
The DNA here is from genome assembly GCF_050655825.1 of Lonchura striata. Taxonomy (NCBI): domain Eukaryota; kingdom Metazoa; phylum Chordata; class Aves; order Passeriformes; family Estrildidae; genus Lonchura; species Lonchura striata. The sequence continues at coordinate 36,477,580 of NC_140740.1, forward strand.
CACAGGTGCAGTTCTAGCAAGTACGAGTTCTCCATGTGCTTAGGGTATTTTATTTTTCCAGGATTTACTAAGCTTATTTTTCCTTGTAACCCTTAATCCCCATGATTCTAAAACCCTTTTACTACAGAGGTACAGAGGTACAGTCAAAAGTGGCAAAATATCCCTCCATAGCGGGTATTGTCTTCAAGCATGCTTAGACCTGCTGAGGGCTTTTTGTCTCCTTACATTGAGATATTCTCAACAAAACTCATCAACAAGTCTGTTAGGAATAGCAGAAAGAGGAGACCTTAAAGCAGTAGACCTATTGACACAAAGTCCAGCTTATTTTGAAAGAATAAAAAAATCTTAGACATTCCTATTCATCTGTGAGATGCAGTTGAAACACTGTTACTGGAATGAAAGGACAGCATGGCAGAGCAATTTGTCCAGGACTACTTCTCATGCCACGTCCACAGATTACCATATAACGGGTCTAGAGCTTTCTTCTTGCCACCATTCTTTAGTGCTGCTATGTTAGGGACTGCCTGACGAATAAATATTAATAATTAATAGCACCCACTGCTAAAAAACAGTAATCAGCTTGCTATTTTTAATTAGATTAGAAACATTGAGGATAAATTTACAACTTTGAGTATTATATGCCCAATTTCTAACACAAAAAAAAAAATCTCCTGGTTTGGATACAATAATAGTATCTAGTATAATTTGAATAATAAATAATTTGTCCCACCTTAGATCTAATGAGGACATGGTAGAAGGCTACTGTGACTGACTTGTGTAGCTCTTGATTTATAATGTGTTTCTAGCAGAAAAGGAAGATGTCTGGATTGAGGGTCAGGGAGTACAGTGTGGAGGAAGGGAGATTGCTTGTTTCCTTGGGGAAAACAGACCATACTGACATCAGGAAGAAAAGGACGTGAAGGGGAAAGGAAGAAAAAGGAAAAAGAAAAAGGAAAAGAAAAAGGAAAAAAAAAAGAGAAAAAGAAAAAGAAAAAGAAAAAGAAAAAGAAAAAGAAAAAGAAAAAGAAAAAGAAAAAGAAAAAGAAAAAGAAAAAAGGAAGGGAAGGAAGTGAAGGAAGAAAGGAAGAAAGGGAAGGAAGGAAGGAAGGAAGGAAGGAAGGAAGGAAGGAAGGAAGGAAGAAAGAAAGAAAGAAAGAAAGAAAGAAAGAAAGAAAGAAAGAAAGAAAGAAAATAATGAAAAAAAAGGAAGAAAGAAAAGAAAGAAAGAAGGCCTAAGAAATAGCAGATGGAATGTATCAAGTAGAAAGTTGTCCTGGGTTGACTATATGATGCTTTCATCCCCAGTCATTTGTTCTGCTTATGCTGAATAATAAGTTTTGCACCTTTAAGACTTGTTCCAAGAGCGACAGAAGGAGAAAAGGAGCACGGAGTTTATTTTCAAAAACTACACTTACTCCACATTCTTGTTCCTGGACCGTGTTGTCTGTGGACGGACAGACAGTGAGATGGAGCTCTCCTTTGCTTTTTAGTTAGTTTTAGCTAGCTGAGGCAAAGAAGTTCCCTGGATTGAACACCCAGAAGTACAGCAGTAGCTCGCACCTGAGGCCCACCGGGCCAGGCCTGGGCTGCAACATTTGCAGCATTGGAGGGAGTGGTAAGATGGTAAGAGACAGAGTGAGCCGAGCTGCAGCCGGGAGCTGGGAGGAGGGGGGTATTTTTCTGAGTTAGTCTCTCTTTAGGACTGGCAAGAAGTATTATTGTTTAATATTATTTAGGTTTTTTTGTTTAATAACCAGTTTTTTCCACTTTTCTCCAAGGAGGTATTTTTCCCAAACTGGCTGGGAGAGGGGCTAATTGAATCTGCTTTCTAGAGGAACCCCTTTGGGGGTTCTTTCCCAAATTTGTCCTGAACCAGGAAAAAGCTGCAGCCAGTGGGGCCTCAAAGGATGGGTGAAAAGAGGAAGCAATTTTCAGAGGTCTGTGTGAGAATGGGGAGTATGTCACAAAGTAGAAAGCTCCTGTGTTCAGTAACGTGGGCAGAGGGAAGGTTGTATTTGTCCTCCCTTTTTTCCCCTACTCAGCCTGCCCTCATGGCTCCATTCATTTAATGTAGAATGTTAAATACTCTATGTTTTGGGTTCCTATAATAAAACCTTCTCTGTATTAAGATGTGGATTTAGAAGTTATTTAATTTGTCTGTGAAGATAACTGTAGATAAAGACATAGAAAAACTTGCCCTAGAACTCTGAGTGGTGGTATGGTCATAATCATCCAGAGATTAATTTATTGAAGAAGAGTTAGATGGCCTGACAGAGGTATTAGTTTCTTGGCCAACTCTATGAGACACTAATGAATAAGGTGACCTTAAAATCTTATTTATTTAAATTAGCATCTGATAGACCATGATGCTGGAAGAATTTGACTAATTCAGTGATGTGCAAATTTGTGGTGAGCTGACATGAATTACAAAGCATATTTAGGAGAAATACTGTAGGGCTATGGAATGGGTATCAGCTGATGAAAATGTGAAATAATGAAAAGGTTTTCTGAGAATGACCCTAAATATCTCCCACAGGACAGGTATGACCTGCCAGATGTAGCCTTCAAACAGATCAATATTTACATGCAAACTTCCACAGTGAGGAAGTGAGACCTGGCAGAAGCATGTGGTGTGAAAATATTACATAAAATGCTGACCAAATAGAAGAAGAGCTCAGACCTTACATCCCTTCTTTCCATCATGGATAAACCATTATGAATAATGGACAAAATTAATAATATAGTCCATGAAAAACATATTTCTATAAACTTTAAGCAGATAACTCATGGCATCAATGAACTTCTTTCTTTGGTGGGAAAAGCAGGATGTTGACACTCCCATAACACCCCTGAACTTATGTCTTATGCTCTCTCAGCACTGATCTTCTTTCTGCTGTGTTCTTCTCTCATACACTTGCGATTTTCCCCATCAGATCACACCTTGTGGCTTCATCTCTTCAGCTTACTGTAGACCTTGAACAAAGCTGATGCCTTTGGTTTTGTATGGGGGAGCCTGATCCACATCTTTTAGGTAGTACAAAAAGGGATCAGCACACCAATAGACTCACACCCTGCTTTGTCCTCTCACAGACAGGTTTACACTCAGCACAACTTTCCCAATACCCTCACAAGTGCACTCTGTTACATACCACTTCACATGTCAAGAAATAATTAAATTAAGAGTTCTACTTCATGAGGACCCTACACAGACAACACCAGATTAAGCCAGCTGTGACTGTCTGCAGTTACCAAAACATCTTTGAATGTAAAACTTGACCTACTTGGTCTCTTTCCAGTGGGCAGTTTTCCAGCCCTTAAGCTATAGCTCTGCATGGGCTTGTTGTAGTCAAAGTGCAATGCCTAGCACTTTGTCTCATGAACCTCATGGCCCATTTATCCAGCCTGTCCTTCTACAGAGCTTTCCGTCCTCCAGATGTATAGCCCAATCCAATTTGGTGTTCTCCATTAATTTGCTAATGGTAGACTCAGTCCCCTCATCCAGATTAAAGATATTAGACAGGACTGAGCCCAGCACTAGGGGTGCAGCACCATGTATCTACACTATCAGGGCCCACCTCTTAACCCAGCAAAGAGTGCACATGTCCAGGCCATGGACTGCTAGCTTTTCTAGGAGAATGCTCTAGGAGACGGTGTCAGAGTCTGCTGAAATCCAGACAGACAACACCACAGACTTTTCCTCATCCTCTAGGTGAGTCACCCAGTTACAAAAGAAGATTAGGTTGGTCAGGCAGGACCTGCATTTGCTGTACGTGTGCTGGCTGAACCTGATCTCTCTTCTGTCCTGTAGGTGCCATGTGATCACATTCAAGGTGATATGCTCCATAACCTTGCCAGGCACTGACATCAGGCTGACAGGCCTGCAGCTCCCTAGGTCTTCCTTTTTGTGAATGGATGTCACATTGATCAACCACCAGTTGTCTGGGGCCTCCTGATCTCCCTGGTGAGCTGGTACTGATGATAAACAATGGAGAGAGGCTTGCTGAGCTCTTCCACCAGCTCCCTTATAATTCTAGGATGAAATTCATCCAGTCCCATAAACTTGCAAAGTGTATTGGTGGGTCACTAAACTACCTCTTCCTGGATTTTAGGGGTTTTTTTCTATTCTTTGTCTCCATCTACCAGCCCAGGAGGACAGTTACCCTGAGGATAACCTGCCTAACTGTTGAAGACTGAAAAAAAAGTGTTAGGTACATCAGTAATTTCCTCATCTTTGGTGAGTATAATCCCCCCCTTGTCCAATAAAGAATGGAGGTTTTCCTCGTCCCTCCTTTTTTTATTAATGTATTATAGAAACATTTCTATCCTTCACAGCAGTGGTCAGATTAAATTCTGAGCTTTCACCCCTCTTAGTTTTCTTTCTGCATGACTGAACAGCATCCTTAAACACTTCTAGAGTTCCACCCCCATCCCCCCTGCCCTCCATCAAGGGACAGTAGCAGTTATTTTTCATTCCTCACTGATCATACCTTCAGGATTTATAGCATGTGCTATGTCTGCTGGTGTTTATTTAGTACAGAAACATCTAGTCATCTTTCTGCATTTCCCTTGAGTATGATCTTCCTATGCTTTCTTAGGCAAAAAGATGTGCCCGTCTTCTGCTGTCTGTTCAATGGAACAGAAAGATGTATATGGGCTCTCCTCTTCTGTGGCTGAATAAAAAGCATCCATCTCTAGGGCTGCTGCTCCAATATCTTCGATAAACTTTAAATTCAAATATAGACATGTTTTTATACAGCTTTCTCAGCTGCTTGTGCTTCTGACTTTGTATTACATTGGTGGGGGTTTTACATTAAATGTTCTTCTCGCTAATTTTTTATTTTGGTACTTTACCCTTGTTAGAACCACATGTGATGCACACAGAACAGATTACAACATTCCCCAAAGACTTCTTTCCACAGCATGCGTATTTCAACAAAGCATACATAAATGGGGATGTTTTGCAATAAATGCTGAAAATATGGCTACAAATAACTTGGGGAATGCAAAACTAGTAAGATAGGTCTGTCTTTATTTCTTTGTGACTTCTTTTGCATTTTAGGGTGTCTTAGAGTTAAATACTCCAGTAGTAGGTTATAACCTAGTTGATTGAGGCAGCTATTGATCTCTGGATATGCCTATAAGATCTACTTTCCATGGAAGAGAAACCAGTCTCGTTAGAGGTGCTGGCTTCTCAAGAGATGATATATAGTTGCCCTCAAGAATAATGTGTGAGGAATAGCTTAGGCATGTCTTAACATCAGGATCCATAATGGAATCTGACTACAGCACTTGGGGTTTATTTTAGGCTTGTTGCATTCAAATGCAACATGTAGGTAAAATGGTAAGAAATATGCATTTGTTAGGCATTTTAGAAGGTCTTTATTATGTGATGAGATTTAACAATGTGTAATATAATAGTATGTGTTTAATCAATCCCCTTGGACTTTGCAAAGGGTTCTTCTATATGAGAAATCTTTTCAATTCACTTCCAGTTTAATTCATTATACAGCTGCTGTTCAAGGGACAACTTCAACAGCAGTACAGTAATACAGGCAAAGAAAGGAGAAAATAGTAACATTTCCCACTGTACTGCTGGAAAAGTATGCTCTATTTGTCATTTTGGAAACTTGGTGGGATGAATCACATGATTGCAATCAATGGCTATTACCTCTTTAGGAGGGACAGGCAGCGAAAGAAAGGCAGGAGATTTTTCTCTACATTTCAAAAGAAAAGTAAAGAAAGGAATGTTCTGTTTATGAAAAACACACATTGAAAATTTATGAGTAAATATTGGAGACCTAGACAGCAAAGGAATCTCTGTGGTTCATGTTTACTACAGGCCACTCAATCAAGGGGAAGTTGTTGATGAAGAACTACAGGAATCATCATGCTCATAGGAATAATCTTGCTGAGGGACTTCAGTCACCCTGACATCTTCTGGGAAAGCAGTGCAGCAAGCAGCAAGCAGTCTGGGATAATCTGAGGCTGCATTGAAGACAACTGGCCCTGCAGGACTGCTCTCCTGCCTCTCTTCCCCCAGTTTGTATGTTTAACCAGGACCATCCTCTCCCAGGTGCCAAAAATGTCAATTTCTCTTCTTAAACTTCATATGACTGTACATTGCTATCTTATTCAGATCTCCCTATAAGTCCTCTTTGCCTCCCATGTCACCACTCCTGTCTTCCAATATCCATATACTCCCCTTTTCCTGTTCAGCCAGACCATTCTTCTACTTCACTTGCTTGACTTCCAACACTATGGAATTGTCTGCTTTTGCAGTCTTTACAAATGTCTCTGGAAAACTGATCAGAATTCATGGACCACAATACCTTCAAAAGCAGATTCACAGGGGACCTTACTAAGTAATTCTTTCATCAGCCTTCCATCTCCCCATATCCAGAGTTGAAGTTTTACTCCTGTTGCTAATAACTTGAAATTAAACTATTTTGTGGTCCAGTGACCGAGACAGCCAGATATCACTATTTTGCCCACCATTTCCTTATCTGTTTGCAAAGAGCAAACCTAGGAGGGTGCCCTTCTTACTTGGCTCCCTTAGTACCTGCAATATGCATCAGAAATTTCCAGGACCTGCTTCTGTTCCCTGTGTGGCACTCTCAGCTTATGGCTGGGAAGATAAAATTGCCTTTAGGGACAGCAAAGAATGGTCTAGGGATATTTAATTCTCTGTGGAATAATTCATCAGCATCATCATCCTGGTTGGGCAGGAGATAGTAAACTCCAAAACAACATCCATTCTGTTTGCTTTCCCCCTTGTTCTTATCCAGAGGAACACAACTCTGTCCTTGCCTTATCCTTACATTGAAAATGTGACACAATCCAAATCCTTCCTTATGTTGTGAACCCTCTAACTTCTCCTGCCCACCCATCCCTCCCAAAGGATCTATAAATGTTCATCATGGCACACCTGTCACAGGACATCTCCCACAAAATTTTGCTTATGTCTATGATTTTGTGACTCTGGGGCTGTCAACACACATGGGGGAAAAAAAACAGGTAGATTTTGACAGATCTGTTGAACAATCTTTGCCAAAACCTGAGGCAAACCTTCTTTGGTTTCTACATCAGATGGTGAGACCATGGCTTCAGTTTCAGAGGACCTTCTTAGCAATACCAGGGTCATGACATAACTCACAATCTTTGTAATCAGATCTCTGTATGCAATGCTAGATTTTAACACTCTTCATGTGTGCATCTCATTTTTTAACAAGAGCAATGCAAGTGTCTATGGATTTTTAGTGTTCACGTAGAACATGATTGGCATAAACTCATAATTCATTCGTAACAGTAGTCAGGTTACAGCTACAGAACCAGCTACGGAAGCATACATACAGCTTGTATGCTTCTAGTGCAGAGCATACATTAACAGTATTATAAGGATGGAAAGGCCATCTAGCCCTGACTAGTGGGATAAATAATTAGTGAAATAGTGAAATAAATAATAGTGAAATATACTTAGGTATAAAAGGATTCCTGCTGAACATAGATCAAGACAATAACACTGGAAACAGCTCCAAAGTGGAAGACAGTATCCCTAGGAAAGAGTGAAAAACACTCCTGCCTGATTTGAAGATGGATAAAGTTGTTTTCTTTTGCTTGTATTTTCAAAATGAAACAAGTGTATAAAGAATTCCTTTGTTAAATACAAAGTATCAAGATTATATAAAATTCACTTCTGATTTTCTGTGGCCTATCAGATCCTCATCAATGACAAGCACAATTTTTAATGAAAAAATGTTGGAAAGATCACACAGACTTTCCTTCTCACAGAAGATTTTGTATATAAACATTAATATATGTATAGAAATATGATAGAGTTAGTTTAAATAATGCAGCATTTGATGTCTAAGCTTAAAGCCCTAAATTAGCCTTTTGAAACATTACATAAGGAACATAGAATATAAAAAAATCATAACCAAAAGGCCAGCTATACTAGCACTTAATTTCCAGGCTTAAATAAAAGGTAAAATATTTGAGAAGATGAATCATCAGGTATCCTGTATATTAGTTTCCAGAAAATATTGTGGAGATTTTATGAGTGTACATATTTAAAATAAAATCAAAATGTCTACACTGTTGGGAAGCTGGACACTCTACTACTTAAAAGGAAATTCGTAAGCCAGACAAGACTGATTTTTGTACTGTGTTCTAAAAGCATGATCTCAGTTTTGAGTGTTCATGCTTAGATAGTAGATACCTTGTAATTAAGCTCTTAGGCTATAATCTTATATAATATCCTTCATATTAACTTCTAGATATGCAAAGCATTAGTTTTCTTCCTTGCAGTCATACAACTTCATCCTGTTCCCTCAAATTCCTTCTCCTGTCTCACATATTTTCATCTGCAGTGCAATTCAAATTCCTGCTTGGCCTGCTTACTTGATATATGATGTCAAAAAGAAAGTAAGACTATTTAAACCCAAACAAGGTCTCACCTCTTTATTTTCTCATATCTATAATCCTTTTGTTTGTTCTTACTCTGATGATCGCTGTGCTCCTAATTCTGATGATAACCTTCCTCAATTTCCACTGAAACGTGGCTTTCAAAAGATTTCAGCACTTTTAAGAATCAGAATGCTGAAACATATTATGGCATAATCAAAATTTTATGTAATCTATTTGATTTTTTTACATTTTTATAATATATTTTACAATCAGGTTACTGTGTTAAAATTGAGGGATACACAAGATTTTTATGCAGATTGTATTTTTGCTCCTTGTGGAACCTTCCATGCAGGCTACTTGATCTGATATTTCACCCTGGACCTTCTGGTTTCCCTGATTTTCTTGTGTTCAGCACTTCTCTACATCTCCAGAAAAAAAAAAAAAAAAGCAGACAACATTCATTATCTTTGATTTTATGAGCAACTTAGGCAACATGCAAATAAAAATTAAAAAACCCAACCATGCCTTCAGCAAACCCTACACAGTACATCTATATCTTAAGTGATGAAGTTTAATTGTTCCTTTTTAATTTCAGCATATTATATATTTTTCATTTTTTACAAAGAAACTGTCATTGTTGAAAATTGAAAGAAAGCCTAATACATTGATATGCATTAAACTAGGACCTTATATTCATTTTTTTTTTCTTGACTTTTTAAGAAGCAGTTTTTCTCTGGTACTTTTCATCCATCCACATACTCTGGTTAGATATATTTAAATTTCAGGCATCATACAGTCAGAATTTGCAGATGCTTCTCAGATAACTGTTTTCCCTTTATCTAACTATGGAAAGGAGAATGCAATTAATAACAGATGGTATGAAATGACCATGTCCTTGAGAGAATGCCTTATTGTCACGTCCTGCTAATTGTAATCACATATACATTGCTAATTGTATCACATATAATGCAAGTAAAAGCATAATAAATCTGAGCTGGGGGACATTTTATGCAAGAGCTCTTCTCCCTTTCCAGACGATAAATTGCTCAGCTCTTGAATTATCTATAACCTTGTGATACCCAATGTGCATTAGCTTAATTGCCTTTTTTCCATTCTTTCTCCCTTTCCTTGCTCCTCCTGTCTTTTTCAGTTTCCTGGGTCTGTAAGAGAGATTATATTTTTTTAGTCTACCTCCCTTAGTACTGTAAGGAAAGGATCTATATTTGCTGTGTTGGACAGAATTTTGTTGGCTCTCTTCTGTAGAGTTATTGATAAATTGTGCTTTTTAAAGATCTGTAAGGCCCTTTACTTGATATCAGAACAATAAGCAAATGCTGAAGGAGTATAATAGAAATCTAGAAGAGCATTCTCATTAACTGTGAGATAGAGTGAACTTCAAATGGATCAACTCTATTTAATTTCTAAATATAATACTATGATTTAAAACCCCTAATGCATGAGGATTTTTTTATTTTCTCGCAACAATAAATGAGGATTTTTTTTTCCCTGTGGAAAAAATATGAAAAGATGCCTTGCACTTCATCTCCGTGTGGGATGAAAGAGCACTGCTTTGGCAAAATTTGTTTCTGCTGGTAGTGGGAGTGGGGAGACTGCTTCTTGCAAAAGTTCTGCTTCATTTTTTTGGTTTATTTCTTCTTACAGCAATACTTTCAATCCTGGCTTTGTCCCAAGGAGAAAATAACAGATAAGTGCACAGGAGCATGGATATACATTTGCTTGAAGGAATTGCCATTTAAGGCAGAGAATGATGCTGCACAGCTGCACAGACTGAATTGTATTCATAGTTGCAAGCACCCCATCAATATTTAGTTGGCTTTTAGGTATCATCCTAGCTCTCCTAGTGTCTGTGGTGGAGGCAATTTGACAGAGGCTTGTTCTTTGTGGAATATTTCAGTAAGATGAGGCAAAATTATTATTTCAAGTGATTATTTGAAACATGCTTGGGCCTGTATCCAGTGTGAAAATGTTCTAAGCCATTATAAATCATTCCCCTAGAGGCTACCATACCCTTTGGCTGTCTCCTATGAGACATGTCCTGCTGAGCCATCTGTGCAGAAAGGGGGAAAGGAGATCTTCCTGGGGTAGGAGTTACACATAGCCATCAATGCAATCCACAGAGTAAGATATGAATTGAATTTGGAACAAGGACTTCCAAATCAAATTCACATTCTTGATACTGACTTTCAGAATAACTACAGGCCATTTGCTATGTGTTTTCATTCTTGATCCCTATTCTGCTGTATTTATAACTGTATGATCATGAATGGTGCCTATCCTGAGGATTGCTCAGTGCTATAGGATTACTTACTAAAATTAGTAACATGAAGAATTACCTTGACAAGTACTAAAAAACCCATATTTAAGTATGAAGACTGCTTTAGGAAAACCATGCAAACTCAAAAGCTGTTCTTGAGAGACAGCTGAAATCTGAGCTCAGTTATTCTTATAATTTTTATTCTTTGTGCACAGCATCTTTAAATGTCCCCAAAAAGATTTATGATTTTTTTTTTTTACCTTGGTAAGTTCCTGTGACATATTCTTACTACAGTTATGAGAGTGGTTATGTCTCTCATATGTCCCTCTGAAGCTATTATAATCTAAGTCCACCTAAGTCACTAATAAGATTTCTACTTGAGAAAAGACTCTTCAAAAGGCATTTTAGTATATGTATGCAAAAAAACCTGCAAAACAAAGTCCAAAAAAACAACACACCCAAGCCCAGAAGAGAGATTATTGTGATTGATTAAAGTCAATATGGTGGCCAGGAGTTAAAGTCACCAAAGAGGTGAAGAGTAGACAGTATGAAAAATAGCTGAAGAAATGGCTGAAAGCCAGAATGGCTTAGGTAATGACACAAAAACTGCTTGAGATACCAGCTTTTCCAGGGTGGTGCATGTTTTGGAATTTTCTCATTTGCCTTATGCATTTGCAATTTTATTTATTTGATGATACTACTAAATTCTGAACTAGAGCTGTGCAATAAATTATGATAACCCTGGCATTGTTTGTACATCTGAATAGCAGTTCATAAATTCAGAGTGGCTCAGGCTTGGACAAAGTACAGGGATTGATGTATGATGTTAAGATGCTATTTAGTCCCTTAAGAAAAATCATGCTAATCTCCTCTTTGTGTGGAGAGTAAAAATTGACATAATGAACTTTGTAGACACTGATGGAAATACTTTGTGTGTCCACATTGGTTAAACCTTGTTGTTGAAGGCAAGAAGTCAGTATGATTTAGTAACCATGACTGTTCACTTGCACATGCAGAATGGAACCTTTTTTCAAGTAGTGTTTATTTCCATAAAGATCATCAAATTTTATGGAGGCATGCATTCATCCCCCAACTGGCAACTTGTTGACCATAATCAAAGATAAGCTTTTAAGTAAATCAAAAGGTCAAAAATCTCACAGTCTCATTGCAAAAAATTATTAAGGTGTCATTGTATAAAGCATTTATTTACCATGCATTGACTTCCCCTTCGGCACAATATGGATGGCAGTATTTAAGTGATATTAGACTAATTCCATTTGGATCCTATTGTGTTTTGTTCTTCTGACTGTAAGTTTACATAACAATGACTTTAGCCAGTCTGGTGTTTTCCGATTGCTAAATTAAAAGAACCCAGACTAGCTTTGTGGAGAGATATCCTGGCTTTGTACTCCATTGACTTTTCAGACTGTCTCTGGCAGCTGGCAGATCTTGCTTTCATGAGTTCAGCTGTTGAACCTGAAGAAAATCAAACTGAAAAATAAAAGGTGACCAGGGTTTTTCTAAAAGTGTGTTAGGAACTGAATTTAGTATTCTGAGAAAAGATTTAAAGAAAGTCAAAGCCATATAAGGGAGCAAAAGAAATGAGGCAGATGGAGATTAGGATACAGAAGAGAATTGTATCTCTCTCCTTTGGTCACTGTGAAAGCCTAGATTGTCTCAGTTGCAAAATGTATTCATCCTAATAGCAGATGTTTGTATTAACATGTCTGTAGAATGCTATGTATGTTAGATATATTTATCATGTGATAGCTTTCCATATGTGTTTAATTTTGCAGGAAATATTATGTACTCATTATCACTACTAACGACCACTCTTCATATACACCAAATTCATATTTCAGTTTGACTTATTGTATATTGTATATTTCAGTTTGACTTATGTAAGAAAATTTGAAAGATCATCATTTGGAGCAGTTGTATTAACACTTTCAGTCAGGCTGGATTAACACTCAAATATTTAGATAATAGATTAGGTATTCTTATACAATGTGTGTAGCAATTCACTCAGCCTTCCATATTGCTTCTAATTACAGCTTTATCTTTGAAGGTTCTAGCATTTATTTTTCTTTATGTTTTCAATTTACAGTCTAGATTTAGAAATTAAAAGTGTTTTCCTTAAAGATCATGTCACTTGCTTGGGTAAATAGTTTGGTTTGGTGGATCTGACTGAAATATAAATACTGCATTCAGATGATGACAATGGAAAGCGGTCTTTTTTTATTTTAACTGTTACAAATTTTCTAAGTGGTTTGTCTTTCTCTAAACTGCAATGACTCAAAGATTTGTACAAAGCACTGTTAAATGAGACAACCCAAAAACACTGCTTTTTTTGTTTGTAGATACTTACTGTATGCTATAACTCACTAACAACTTGCAGCAGTGCGATACTTTCTCTCTGCTTTCTTGATTTTTGGCTTTTGTTTTCATAATATAGCAGGGAAAAATAATGTGGAAGCTACTGTTTTTTGTGAAATCTAAGTAGTATAAAGGGTCAGGGGAGGGATGAATTTCAACATATCACTTTCCCATTGAATTTCTCTTAATTCTTCTCATCACCACATCACCAATCACTCTATTTACCTGCCTCTGTACCTTTATATTTATATTCTTTCTTAACTGACTATGCAAAAATGAAAGCATGGAGATGTGATGATAGTAGCCAGAAACACGAAGGAAGAGTAATGACAATAGTCAGTAGAATCAACAAAGCTGTATAACTGTAAGATTAGTCTAGGGAGGTGCACAGAAAATACCCACAGCAGCTTTCTGAGCTCAACCTTTTGCTAAACATACTGTGAAGTCAATGCATCTTTCAGATAGTGTATTGATAACAATACTGATAATACAAACACATTAGTAATACCAGTGGAAAGCTGCACAAGGGACTAGAAAAACATCTGTTAGGACTGTAAAGCACAGTCATTAAACTGTGTAAAGCAGGTTTTCTGAGCATTACTGTTGGGACTCTTTTTCATTTATGTTTATCCTTCTTTCCATCCTGGTACAATTATGAATTGATTTGAAAGAGAGAACACATCACAAGAGAAGCTGTCAACCCAAATTCCATCTGATGTGGCAAAAGGAATAAAATGTTATCTAGATAACATTATTACTAGATAACAGGAGGAATAAAAGCTCTTTGTTTCTTCTTATCCTCTTTTACCTTTTTTTTCATTTGCTATTTCTGAACTGCTTACTCATGTGAGTGGGTGCGTAAGTGCACAATTATTGTAGCAAAAGGTTAAGGATATTTCATCAACAGAAATGGACGATTGAACTAATCAGTTTAATTTTCAGAAGTAGGAAAACACAGCTTTTTCCATATAATTGCTTCATAACCTTGTGCCTGTCTTAATAACTTAGCAATCTTGTTGGCCTATCCACAAAACAAAATATACTTGGAGCTCAAATTTCAGTAACAAGGATCACTGAATATCCAACTTAATACCATGTATCACTGTAAAAAGGGAACATTTTAAAGGTAATTACTTATTATTTTCTTTCCCCTCATTTGTCTTTTTCAGTAATTTAATGCCCAATATCTGATTTTGAAATCACCCTCTCTGACCCCCTACATCAAGCACATTATTTCTGCTTATGCCTGTTACTGACAACCTTTTTTAGATAACATAACAATACGTTTAAACAGATTAATACCACATTTAGACAAAATAATATCAAATCTGAAAGGAGATGTAATGTTAAAAATAAAACACAATTTTGAAAATCTGTGTGAGTAAGAAACATGAAAAATGAATTTGTAACAGCAGAATGAAATTACCTTAAGTAGTACATTACTTACAGTAATGAAAATAAAAATAAAATGCAGAGAAAGCAATCTAACATGTGTTGGTGTACAGTGAGCATATTGTCATAAATGACAAACCCAAATGATGCTTAACAGGTGCCACATATGCATCATGATGGGAACAGGTAAACTAAGCACAGTATACCCAAGCTTCATGGCAACAGTAGATTTGAATGTTTTGCATGAAATGGGAGGAAGAACTTAGAGCTTATTATGAGTCTTAAATGTGTTCTGACAGAGGAATATGTATATTGATGGGGATTTTTTTAATCCCCAATTTAATACCCACTTCACATTTTATTTGTATGGTGATACAGGGAACTCATAGTTTCTAACTTAATTGAACTGTTCCCGAATTTTTGATAGAGCGATGATAGCATTTACATATTTGCCCATTAAATAAGAAAGAGGCACAGGACTAAGATAGTGTGTTAAATTACACAAACATTCCTTTTTAAAAGTACTTTCAGGGCTCCTGGACAAATTCACAGCTACAATGAGTTCAGGGTTCTTTTTGACTTAATTCCTCTGTACTAGATTTGTCCTATGATATTGGGATAACTCTGCTTCTCTCTAACTCCTTACAATGATTATTATCATTATTGTTATAAATATAGAACTATTAAAAAAAAATCAATCCAGGAAAATGCATTTGAAGGAAGGGTTTATTTGAAGCTAATTTTTAATACTAATAAACTAAACAACAAGTAGCCAATTAATTTTATCCAGCAGCATGCTACATCTGAAAGGGAAATTGTATCAGAGTTGAAACTCAACTGTGTAGTTACAAATAGAGCAAGTAATAATATGACAGATTGAAAGGGATTAACTTGCATTTCTCTGTGTAGTAGGAACATTTTTAAAACTATTTAATCAGAAACCTGACAAATGGATGACATCTAAATAAATAAGAATAATTCAGATATACACCTTCCTGATTTTCAACTTATTGTATTATATGGCCCTAGTCAATGAGTCAGTTACTTTGCTTCAACACATTATAAACAAATTAAATGACTGGTGTCTTCTGATGAGATTGTTAAAACAAACTCACGAGAAGCCAAAACCACAAAATGAGCATTTAGGGAAAAAAAAAAAAAAAAAAAAAAAAAAAAAAAAAAAAAGAGAGAGAGAAGGAAAAAGACAAACTGTGTGTTATTCCTACTGAAGGAAAAGGGATTTTCTTCTTCCATAACTGCTGAAAGTGTTTCATAACTTCCGTAAGTGTTGAAAGTTCAACTGAATTTTTTAGTGCCAACACATGGATCCAGTGGCTTTAATCTGTGTTTATCATATTGCCATATCGTGATGCCATATCATGCTTATCATGTTGCCATATCATGTTTTTCAAACCATTTTGTAGAAATGGCCACTGATAGTAAGTGTCATCTAGCTGTCAATTTTATTTGCAAAACATGATCTCATCTCTGTTGCTAAGACATTATGATATTATACAGAAGATTTCAATTGCTGTTTATCAGTCTCAGCATGTTTTAACGTGGAGGACAGAAGTTTGAGGAAACAATTCTTTGGTTATGGTTACTTGCTTTAGCTCTGCATTGACCAGGTGTCTGCTGGAACCACACACAGATTGTCAATAGGAAATTGCTAAACAAAAATTGCAAGTTACACTATAGTAGTGGGAAAAATTCAAACTACTGGAGTTCTTTAAAAATAAGTGATTAGGTAGAACATGATTGAACACATGAACTATCATGAATGAAATGTGTCGATGTTCAACAATAAAAGCATTCCCATTATATTTTAAAAATCACAGACTTTGTTCCTTGTTTATAAGTGATTAATTTTCATTACATGTATTGTGGATATTAAAGAGTATTTGCCTATGTGATCTACAGAGATAGAAAAAGTTATAATCTGCAATGATTCTTCACTAACACTGGCCTAAATTTGTATGTATGTGAATCAATAGGCACAGAAATATTCTACTTGCAGAAAAAAAGATAGAGGAAATTCATCACGTCTACACTGCTCAAACGTTATGTAAACTTTCTAAAATCCTCCTTTTACTTCCCTCATCCTACCCATGTGTTGCACAGTAAATTCTCAAGGAGAGAAAACACTCACTTCCCAAGAAAACACTGGATCTGAATTCTAGATGAAAAAGAAAACCTCAAAATTCAGGATGCATTGACTTAGGAAAAGGTGGGCTGGAACCTTGATATGTATCATTGTGTGTTATTAACAGTCAGGGGACTGTTGAAGTTGCATTCTTGAATGTCTCTGGATGACTTGAGGGGAAAAATTTTTTCTATCTCTTGTTTGCTTTCTGTCTTTGAATGTAGCCCTTTATCCTTGGCATGATACTTTCCCTATGTAGGGATGAACATCTGCCTCTATCATAAAAGTATAATAATCACCAGCCTTAAAACTCAGCTTTGGCACTAGCTCTGCTATCCCCAAATTATCATTCTACTTTGTTAAAATGCATTTCTACTGCTATTTTTTAGATGTGAGATTGGTGTTCATCTCTGCAACATTATAAGGTGTCTTGTAAATCTAAAAACAAATACAGGCACCAACTCACCCAGAAAAGACAGTACTCTCTTCATCTGTTAAAGTTCTTTACTGAGCTTATTTTCTAGTACAGCTAAAGATCATGATTTGGACCATTTCTACTCCTTGCACACTTACATATCTGAGTTTAAACCAGATAACTGGAAATAAGGAAAATGATCCATGCCTCTCATTAAGCCTTTCTATTTTCCATTTACTTGGAATCTCTACAATTTATGCCTACATTTTACATGTCTATGTTCTTGTACATGGTTTCTGAGACTTGCTCTAGAATTGAGGTTTCTTTAAAATAGACAGCATGTAGTGTCTTGTGTTAATGGCAGTTTAATTTTTAGTTTTTTTTGTTCTGGGATCATGCTGCCAGAATTTAGATCTGTTTTGTTGAAAACCAAGTAATAAAGAATTACAGCTTGTGCTCATCAATTGATTGACCATATTCAGTTTTATTTCTATTGGAAAATTGAACATAGGTGGGAAAAAAAAGGCTCAGAATCAAATGTTTTAGATATAAAAGATAATGCGAATGTTTCACAAGACCATCACTGGGATTTTAAAGTTTCTTTATTTTAGATATTTTATCCTTTGCAATTGTTCTTACTTTGCAGATAAACTAGCACATATTTTCCTTTGGTTTCCATTTAAATAATCTAACTATGCTAAAAGATACTGTCTTAGTTAAATTACTGTGGAGTCTGTTCTAATGAGATTTATTTCATGTCACTTGAATGATATAGCTTCCTTATATCATACAGCTTTTCAGTTCAAAATAGGCAATATCTTTCTAGTTCAGAAAATATATTGTCTCTAGGCTCAAAAATGTATCAGAAGGCTTTCAAATACCAACAGAGCTTGCTCTTTTCAGATTTATGATTCAACTTCAGGCAACATTTCACAGAAATGAAGGTGGGGAAAAACAGGTTACTGTTTAAAATTATTTATAGACTAGCCTTGGCATACACTTCAGGTTCTGTAAACCCTGGCAATAAGCCACTTCTCTAGTACATCAGACCTTGTCCATCAACAATGGCCAAAATACTACACACATTTCAGATATTCTGCTGTAAAAAAGAAAGGGGGAAGGAAATAAAAGAAAGAGTTTTTGATAGTGGTGGGGTTGTGGTTTTTTTTTTTTTTTTAATGTGTTTTTTCATGTGTTTTTGTAGCTCTTCTAATATTTTTAAAAAATCCTAAAACAAAGAAACAGCCACGATACTTTTTTTTAAATAAAATTATATTGTTATTTCTCTGTTATTATTGCCTAGGTTTCATCAGTGAACTCTGTGGAAAATCATTTACTTTCAAAAGTGAACCAAGATTTATGGTGAGTTTACTGGAAAAACAGTTCAAGTTCATGGGCTATGATCAGTCTCTGAACTGCTGACTATAGCTGTGAAATAGAAATGGCAGCCTCATGAGTTTTCCTCTAGAACTGCTGTTTGGGTCTTAGGCAAGTCATTAACCTTTAGATATGTCTGAGTTGAATATAAAAGCATAGGAGAGGAATTTTTAGGAGACAAGATGTGGTTCCAGGTTCCAAATTTATTTAATCAAATGTGTCTCCGTTTCAAATTTAATATATACAGTAAGCCATTTTTCCATATTAATCATGCCCTTTATTGCGTGAATACATGAATTAAACACTGCTTTTTTCATATTTAGAGAGTGCTATAAGACAATTTTACCACAAAAAGTAGTAAATTTGAGGGGTGAAGAGTGATACTGATGCATTGTTCCTCATCCAAAGTCCTACACTTTGACAGTTAAATTATTTATACACATTCTTCATATCTTCCTTCTGTTTCCCCCCTCATATGGTATTTTTTACAGTGAGAAGTGTGATTATTTGAAATTCTCTTCTTTATACTATGTCTTGCATATGTGGGTTGTTTCATACAAGTTGCTGTAATAACACTATTGTTGGTATTGGATCTGAAAACTGCTATGTTTTCAAATCATGGTGAAAATCTTAAAGAACATAAGTTACTATCAATCTTGTGAAATACATATATAGCTTAAATTTTCTGAAAACATCTGAAAGGAAATCTCTCCATGGTAGTTTAAAATATCCAATCATTTAGATTTTAGAAAGTTACAAGAAAGAAAATAAGAAATAGAACATCATGGCCTCTGTTAATTTTCTTCTCAAAATATACATGGCTATGGTGGTTTGTCTGGAATATTTCCTTTGTTATGAAAGCTGGAAGAATTTGTGTTACTCCCCTCAAAATAAATAATAGTTCCACATTTTTACTGATTTCTTCTCTGCAGATTAATTATCCCCTTATATTTTTCTTCCATTTTTATCAATGCTTATGAATCCTAGTTTCACCTTTTCTCCTTTTCTTAGATCTTTACAGATACTCCTTTGGAAGCTGCTGATGATAATGTGTTAAATACCCTGCAGTCAGAGTGAAATGTGAAGTGCCCAGCAGTAGTTCCCAAATTATTCTTCAGGAGTGGGTTTTGTCTGAATTAGATTTCTGTACTGAGACTGAGGTGAGGACTTGGGTCTCAGTCTGTTTCCAAACCCACTGCCCTCATATCTTTGGTTTGATGAGAAGGAAACCTACAGGCAGGGGCTGGAATGCAGCTCCACACACCATGTAAAGTGCTTTAGATTAGCTTGGAATTTCTGGTTTATTCTCATAAGCCCAATACTCCTCTGATTTCTGTCTGAAGCAGTTCTGTGCTATTCTGCCACAGAGGAAGTAATTATTTATTTTATGTTCTTGGGTCTGGTTTTACTGTATCTGCTGTTCTGTCAGTATCTCCTGTAGGTGAAATATTCAGCATTAACTCTGTACCTGAGATTGTGACAACATCACGCTGTACCTTAATTCTAGCAGGGTTGTTACCCTAGCAACACTGAAAAACCACTGAAAAACCACTGAAAAGCCATGGTTAACTGTGTGTTCAAGGTAGCTGGGAGAAGTTTAAAACAGCAGTCTAAACTAATGTCCTACAGAGATAATTTTCTTCCTTGAAAATACTCCTATTGTAGCTCCTTCTGTCATGAATACATGCATGACAGTTTCATGGCATGTCCTGTTTTGTAAAAGCTTGGCTTAGAAAATACTACTGTGCTGTTGAAACTTTTGAGCATTTTCATGTATATGAAATTGTACTGGCTTTTAATTAAATTTGTGTGTATGCAGATTCTCTAATGGGCCATTTATATATGTATTTATCAGTCTTCCTTTATAAGTAAATGCTTATATATGTGTTCAAATTACAATAATGTAAACATACAACAAATGGTTTCCAAATGTCACTCCTTGGTCTTCCTAAAACAATCTTTTTCCTTAGCATATTAGCAGTTACGGAAGAGAAACTGTAGATAAAATATGAATTTTAGTAAGACTGGGAGATCACAGAAAACTTCAATATGAGCAAGTCTTTTGGTATATCACAGTTTTAAAGCCCCCACCAAATTCTGCTAGGAAAAAAAGCATTTAAAGACTAGTAACTTTGTCTATCTTATCAAAGAACACAGAAAACATGCTTTCTTGGAAAGGTTGATTGGATACTCAGGCAGATTGCAGATTAACTAAATGTTAACTGTGGGTTTCAGGTA
This sequence comes from Lonchura striata, assembly GCF_050655825.1. NCBI lineage: Eukaryota > Metazoa > Chordata > Aves > Passeriformes > Estrildidae > Lonchura > Lonchura striata. Next base: position 36,498,199 of record NC_140740.1, read on the forward strand.
AGGCATGAAGTAAGGAATATACCTTTTAACTATAAAGCTCTTTGGCCAGTTTTCAGTGCATTAGACATTTTTTCATTGTGAAAAAATAGGGTTTATAATGTCAAAAACTGACCCTAGCTAACCATTTGATTGAATACAATGCCAAAAACATGCTTTTCCTTCCTACAGTGCATAACAGGAAAATATTTCTGTAACTTGATGAAATGCAAAATTGAGTACTATTTCTAATATTTTCAATTTTCTGATAAAAGACCTACTTTTCATTAACTGGAGAAAGGCTGTACTAAGCAGTTCAGGAGTAGGAGGAAACAAAATTTTCAAGTGCTGGTTGATCTTGTTCTTTCCAATAAGAACTGCAGAGGAAAGTGAGGGGGAAGCAGGATTATTAGCATTGTAGTGGGACTCGAATTCTTTAAATCACCTTCCCCTTAACCAGGTATATATAATGGATTCTTTTCTGACTCTCATTTCTGTGTTTCTGAAATGAAAAGAACTTCCTATGCTGTCTGGAATTCCTGGAGGTGTAGCACCCTGTCTCTGGTAGGAACAGCAGTTATGATGAAAGTGTCTTGATGGGCTTCAAGACCCAGTAACACTATCTGTAGATCCCAAGTGGAAACATGGTAATCATCTGCCTGGCAGATGAATGTAGCATTTTAAAAACATTATGTGGGATCTTTAACCTTGAATCCTATCCACTGGAACTCCACTTACTCATTTACGTTGTGCAAGGTGTATGGACCTAAGTCTTCTTATGTGATCATGGACTCTCTTGGGAAGGTAAGCTGCAGTGAAACCTACAGCTTAATGCAGCAGAAACACACTAGCTGTCTTGTGCAGCAGCCTAAATAAATGTTTGTATTGAAACCAGTATATAATTACCACTCTGCAGGCTCTACAGTCTCAGAGAATCACGGAATATCCTGAGTTGGAAGGGCCCCACAAGGGTCATCAAGTCCAGCTCCTAGTTCTGCACAGGACATCACCAAGAGTTCCTGCATGATCCTGAAAACATTGACCTTTGACCTCTTGAGCCCTGTCAGGCTTGGTGCTGTGACCATGTCCCTGGAGAGTCAGTTCCAGTGCCCAACCATCCTCTGGACGAACCACCTTTTTCCTGATATCAAATCTAAACTTTCTCTGACACAACTTCAGGCTATTCTGTTGGGTCCTGTTATTCCAGACCAGATGTTTGTAATGCAGACTTTCTACTGGGACTTTCATTTAGTGGCTTACTATTTAATATGCCCGTTGAATATTAGACTGGGAAATGTAATGTACACTGCTATTGACATATGTGTCCAAGTGCATCTGAAAGACTAAAGAATCACAGAACCACAGAAAGGTAATGGCTGGGGTTGGAAGTATCCTCTGGATATCATCCAGTCCCCACTACCTGGCTAGAACAGGTTCATCTGGAGCAAGTTGTGCAGGATCTTGTTCAGGTAGGTTTTTAATATCTTGAGACAAGGGCACTCCACATCTCTAAGCAGCCTGTACCAGGGTTGTTTGAGTTCACTCTCAAAAGAAAGAATCTCTTCCTCCTATTCAGATGGAGTTTCTGTGTTTTAGTTTGTGGCCTTTACCATTTGTCCATTTACTATGCACCAGTGAAAAGTGTCTGGCTCTGCCCTCTCAGTAAAGACTGATACAAAGAAAGCATTCAGTAACTCCACTTTTTCTTCAACATCAGGAAACCTACCCAGTGAAGCAGTGAACCCATATTTTCCCTAGTCTTGCTGCCAGTGCATTTGAAGAAGCCTTTTCTTGTTATTCTTGATATCCTTTGTGAGATTTACTTCTGAAAGGACCTTAGCCATCTGTGTCACATCTCTGCATACTTTGGCAACATTCCTTTGCTCCTTCCAAACACCTCTTCCTTTTTCCATACTTCATAAACTTTCTTCTTCTGTTTTTGCCAAAAGCTTCTTGTTCATCCACTGATTCTATGTTTCCATTTGTGCAAACAAGCACTGTCTCTCATCTTCCAATTCCATTACCTCTGTATACCAGTAAGAAGAGATAAGGCAAAAATAAAGACTGTAAAACTTATGTGAGTTTATGGTACTGAACTCTTGAAATGTTCTTGCAGAATTCCTGTTTATCACAATGTAAAATCTTCTCTATGTGAAGCCCAGTCTTTCCCCTGAATATAATTTTATGCACTGAAAGCTCCCAAACTGTCACAGACTTAGGATGAGACAAGTAGTTCCTAAGAAATGTGATGTTCCATATCTATTTACTGAAATAAATTTATCTTTCACTTAATAGCAGAACAAATTAGTCATAATCTCAGATGCTGTTGCACATTATGCTGAGACATACTCACACTAATATGTTTTCTGATAAAGCAAATGTTTGCTCTGTCAAAGTACAAATCATATTTTGCCTCTAGTAAAGTAGAGGGAGAGAGATCTGAATCTGTGGCAGGGCTGCTTACTTGAGGAGATTTGGAAATTTTTAGCAGATTTCATTAAACATGTGGGTAGACCTTGGCATTCAAAGCTGGAAAATTAGAATCCAAGTGGGAAGTGATAGAAACTAAGCAAGACAGGAGAAGCAAGCACTATCATGGACAAATGAGTGTCACACAGATCCCTCCATGTATAAAAACTACACATATGTGCTATTTATAAACATGCTGTTGTCCTAGTTTCATTACTTTATCCATTTCTTTAAATTGATTGGATCTTCTCTAACAGGACTTTCAGCATGACACTGAGAAGGAGCACAGTGGTGTGATCAGTGACACAAAGGACTCCTGTTTCACAGAATGTGATAAGCACTTTGCTTTGATTTTAACTGGTAAATCTGTTTGTGGACACTTCTGGTCCATCATCGGTCACTTTAAATCAGAAAATAAAATATATTTCCTTTTCTCAACTTTTGATCAGATATTGGAAGCAGTAGCCATACAAAAGGTGACTAATGCTCTTGGATTTTATTATATGGGAGAGGGAGAGAAGGCTGTGAATATTTCACTACTAGGTGTTTTTTAAGTATTTATTTAATATTTTAACATATAATTTTCCAATTCTAGATTTATTCTATCAAATATTTTTGGTTCTCAAAATGTTAATTTGTTAATTTCTACTATTTTACTATTACAAATGCTATAATTTCACTGATTAAAGATACTATAATTACAGAGATCCTAAATATTTGCATCATTGTATTTGCTTAAAAATATTAACCAACCATATATAAAGATTGTGAAAAAAATGAGTAAGATTTTTGATAATGAGATCCCACTCCTAATTTACAGTGGCAGATGATTTATAAAATATGAATGAAGTTAATGCTCAACTATAATGCCACTACATCAGCCGCCAGATAGCACAGCTGTTATACTGGGAATTTGTGTCTGTCTCCAGCTTTCCAAACAAAATGAAAAAAAAACCTTACAGAATGCCAGTGAATATGAACAAGAATGGCAAAAGAATCTGTTATTTATAGTAAAAATAGACAAGTCATGATGCTGTTTTATGCTAAAACCAAGTTTCTTAGAGGTACAGTAGTAATAAATACTTGTTGTGGTTTGACACAGAAAAAGAATTTTTCTGGAAGGAAGAGGTCAGTTTGGATATTGACCAATTGAAGGTGGACACGCCTCTGAGAACACAGAGGGGTTAAAAGCAGAATTCCCAGGAGAACTCACTCTCTTTGGCTCCGGTCAGCACGCAGTGCTGTGCTCTCCCCTGCCTGGCCATGGCTGGGTGGGAGAGGGGAAGGCCCATGGCCTGAATGAGGTGGGCCCAAGGGTGGAAAGACTGGAACCGGGTTGGCCCCTGCAGATGGAAGGGCGGAAGAAATCTAAAATGTCTCCGTTCCCCCCCTCCAGAGAGAAAGAGACAGCAGCAGTGGAAGAGCGGGGGAGGGGGGCACAAGGTCCCCAGCCGTGTGGGAGCTACCAGAGTCTAAGCATGGAGTGATATGGAAAGTTTAGACTTTTAACCCTTCCTTGAGAGATAAAAGCTTTGTAAATTTTCCTTTCCCCTCTTCAATTTGAAAGAGAGGAAGAGGGACACCTTAGACCCTGGGATGTTAGAAAGAGAAATTCTAGATGGGAGTGGGACAAGAAGTGGCTTAGCTGGACTTTTCTGTGTTAGCCACAAATTGAACTAAACTTCTCTTTTAAGAGAGACTGTGTTTTGGGAAGATGCCAGTGAGTCAAGAGATCTGCTTCAGCTGGGAAAAGACAGAAGTAGAGTGAACAGAGAAAAAGTTAGGAGGTTTGTGGTAGTGCCCCTTGTCCTCAAAAGAAAGAGAAAAGAAGAAGATCTCTATTCTTAAACCCTCAGCCCCAGGGGAAATGGGAAAATAGGGGGGACTGTGGTCCCAAACAATGAAAAAACTGTTGTTTTCTTTCCTCTTGGCAGGGCATCCTTGAAAGGAAAAATCCTAAAAGCAGTCTGTCCATCCATGCATTAGTGGTGAGAACACCGTGCATGGAAAGGAGAGGGTCACCATGGCAAACTTTTCTCCGGGCGGTGCCATGTGTGACATGGAAACACAAGATGTTCCAGCTGTGTTTCTTTGGGGGTCTGTGGCACAGCAGAAACTCCTGTCTCCCTGGATGGGTTGAGTATTGATTGTCTGGACGGTGGAAACCTGATTAGAGTCCAGATTATATCTCACTATAGTTTGTTGAAGTTAGGTAGTGAGAGGAAGAATGTTCTGCAAAGTTTTCATTTTAATCTTTGTGTGCTTTTTTTTTTCCTTTTTCCTTTCTTTTTTTCCTTTTGTAATAGTAGCTTAATAAAGTTTTTTTCCTGTTATTAAGCTTAAGCCTGCTTTACTCTGTTCTCAATTCCACTTCACAGCATTCAAAAAAGAGATTACATTTTCATAGGAGCACTGGCATTTATACCAGTGTCAAACCATGACAATACTTTATGTTCAGCTTTACATATAATTCAATATCTCTTAGTATGTAGAAGATATAATAGTGAATTCCAGCAATTTGCTCTCCTTAACTTCAGAAAATACAGAGTCTCCTGGGGTGTTCTGATCAAAACAAAGGATAGCACCTATTTCATTCAACTTCAAACAGAAAAGAACAAAGACAACATTTTGGAGAGCTACTAGGCTGCATGTAAAATTTCTAGGGATGAGACTGAACAGTTGTGCATGACAGGCTGTGAAATATCCTGTACTTAACTCATGCTATATGTAAAGAAGTTGTCTGTATATCCACTCCAGCCACACCTGGAGCAATTTAAGCCTTTTGCCTTTAAACCTGTTGCCTTTCTTTGCACATTCAGTGACCACTGGGGACAAACAATTCTTCTTGGCCTTGAGGCAGCTCAATTTCTGTGACTCTAATCACATATTCCTTCAGTTTTCACTGATAAGACATGAGACAACGGAGACTATTTCAGCCTCTTGCAATAAACCTTGTTATCAGAGTATCCAGACATTGTTCTCCTATGTCATATCTCCATCTGTCCATGCCTCTCAAACAATCAGATATGATAAGGCTAGGAATGAAAACATTTTATATGAAAACAACTACGCATTTTATTAAAATTAGTTATATTGTCTGTTCTGGTGATGCAGTTCCACTGCAGGGGAATCTTTTAATGTTTTAGAAACTATGTTTCTCATCACTGTCAAATACAACACTCCCTTTTTTCAGTCAAGATGGGAAGCTCTTCAGAGCAAAGGTGTAGTCGAGAGTCACAAGAGAAAATAAGGCACTTCATAAATCTGTGTAAAGTATTGTTTTCTTCTGAAAAATATATTTGGTTACATAGTTCATAATTAATTAGTATTCATTTGAAAAATTAAACTAAAATGAAAAGAGTAAAGAATATTTTATTTTTTGTAGCATGTGTGATTCTTTCACATTTATAAACATTCACTTAAACTTATTCTGAAAATTACTATGGATTACTAGTGCAGGACAGAGATCAGATGATGGAAAATTACAGCACAAATTAGCACCAAAACAGACTACACCTTTGACCAAAGTTTAATGGTAATCTTGTACAGGTGATCAAGAAAGCAATGAACATTAAGGATACAATCTTGGATTCAAAAAACCTGAGTATTTTTGCACTTTCAGATGAAATGAAAGCACACTTTCTGTTCTTACAGATCAGAAATTCAAGATTCTAAATGGTGAATTAAAGCTTATAATAAGTCATTTTTTCATGCATCTCTGATATTGTCTTTGACTTTTATTTGGTGCATTTCATATGCATGTGGAATACCTGTATGAAAATACAGCATGTGAAACAATTATATGTGCATGAATTAATTTCTTTCTCTAAAGACATTTTTGAGTAAATCACTGCTTAGAAATGAGAAACAAACAAGTGAATTCAATATGTTTTGCTATGACTAGAAAGGTTATTTAATCAAAAATCTCGCTGAGCATCACATTTTTACAAGAAGTTAAGAGGATGATGTAGACTGAAGTCTTAAAGAAATTGTATTTTCTAAATTCCATTACTAAGCTGTCATACGTGTATTGCTGAACACACTAATATGCCTTCCACTGTATTATCTGTATAATCTCTGATTAACAACATGTTTTATAAAGACATGACTTCAGTCTGATTACTGATGAGGAAAATCAGTCATTGCCTGAGATTAAACAAATAAACAAATCCCCTAATGAAGACAACAATTAGATTTAGTGCTTTCAGATATTTTCTTATACATCAAAAAGATGTGGGGTTTTTGTGTTTGTTGTTATTTTTCTCTTTATTTAATGGTTTCAGGGTTGAAGGGATGGAGTCTTTACATATCTGTTAGAACACCTATTTATTGTATAGTTGAAAGTTGTTCATTCATGTAGTTCTTGAATAACCCTTTTAAAAATGTGTTATTTAATTTAAAGAACAAACATAATATGGAAATCCCTTAGCACATTGTGCCCTTCTTACACAGGGGAACTACACTAATATAATCCATATGTGGTGAACTCTGCCAGTGTTACTTAACGATATTCAAATTAAAAAGTTGATTCATTTTAATAAAGGCCATGCCTACAATTAAAAAAAAATCAATCTGACATTATTTTAGAATAATTTTTCTAGGCTAACTTAGGTAAAATTACCATATTATTTATTTACCATATAAGAAAACTCCTTTTTCACCATATTTGTTCTTTAAGTACAATAGACAACTGCAGTTCCTTTAAATCTACATCAACCTTCAGTATTTATTATAGAACACAAATACTTTCATTTCTAATTTGAGACTGTGTTTTCTGTAAATACCTCTACCTTACAGTAGCTGAGAATTATGGGAAATTTCCAGAGTCAGAATCTGGCAAACTGATGGCCAGATTACTATTCTTATATCTTATGCTGCTCTGTAGACTCCCATTGCAATGTCAATATCAAAACTTTGATGATTATATTACTTTTCCAAGCACCCAAAATTTTTGACATCTTGTTTTATGTTTGGATGTAATTTGAAATTGTCTTAGTGATGTCATTTTGACACTTGTATCCAATGTAGGATAATATGATGTTCAGAGCTCTTTGTACATTTCATCTCTGGGTAGGAAAGATTGTATATCATCAGCAGAGTTTTTACACACATTGCTGTTTTGATGAAGTTTTCTTCGACATCTTGAATAGGGCATATGTTTCAGATAGCTTTCTTATGTAACCTCTGTTTCTCATCACTCCTGAAACTAATTTTTTTTCTATTTTCATAATCATGTAATTCATTTTCTTGCAAGAGTAGGACCACTACCTCTTATGTGTGTTATGACATAAATACTTTTTAGAGAACTGCACTCTGTTAACAAGAACTATTCCCTTGAATTTCTACCTGTGTATAGTAATTCTTCTCACTGTTAGTCTGGGCATTGTGCTGTTTCTTGATAAACGGTAATTCTCTTTCATGCCAATGCCAAGAGGGATATCCAAAACTGTGCTAACTAATATGAATATCCTTGCATAATTTTTCAGCAATATCCAATGAGATATGCATTGTAAATACATATGTTAATCAAAGTGAACACCAGAATTGCAACAGATGAGAAACACCAACATGCTCCAGATAATAGAAAATTAACAAGGTGCACACCAACAGATAAGTATTGAGAGAAATTTGTACCTCTCCCTAAATTGAAAGTAACTCTTTATACATTTCTACCTAAGTTCATTGAGGAAAAAAGTTCATACAACAGAAAAAAATATTCCTAACTTTTTGTCGTTGTCCTTACATTTTCTATTTCACCTTGCAGGAAAAGAAAAGAGGCAGAAGTACTGTGCTTGTTGCTGAGTATTTGAAAAATTGACAAATTAAAAATAAAAGAACCCATTTACCAGCTTTGAGATATGATTTTAGTATATCGCTCTTTCATTTGATGCGCAACCTGACCATTGTCATGGGAACTGACAGGAAGCAAAGTGCCATATGACAGAAAGGTGCTATGGAGTGGTAAAGGCTAACAGCATTAAATAGATGAAGAGGTTAGAAGGTTAGGAAAATTCTTATTATTCCTCTGTGTAGTGTGACTAAGAAAACATATTTCAGACCTAAACAAGCTGTGTTAGAAAAAGCAGATATTAAAGTATGAAAAATAATATTCATACCTCTCCACCATGTAATTTTATATCCAGTATTTTATATTGATTGTTTGTGAAACTGTAATGCATTCTATTATAGACCTTGTTATCTGGTTATAAATTATTTGTACCGTCTTGTTGGGTTTTTCTTTTCTTATTGAGTTTCCTTTTATCCAAGTTAATTTTTTGTGTCCATAATAGGTAGGAGTCAGGTATAAGGCTATGAATATTATTTGAGTTAATATTAGCACCTCGATAACATCTTTTGACTTTGTTTGGAAGAGAGCAAAAGGACACAAGGCAGAACAGAGTCCTTCAACAAGCACTGTTTAGAGGTGATTCACCCACTAGCTGTCAAGTGTTTTCTTCTTTCAGTTTATTGTCAATATCTCAAAAAATGTTTTCATTCCAAATTGCATTTTCTTCTATACAAAAGCAAAATACCTCATTTTGAACGTATATCAGAAACATTCAGGACACAAATAAATTCTGTTAAATATATAAAATGCATTGTAAAGACAATGAAAATGGAAAAACAACCAAAACCCCTGCAGCTGTCTTTTTATCAATACCTTAATTCTAAGTCAGTTCCTGATTCTCATGAGCCCAAAAGATATTTCAGACTCTTTGAGGTTAAGTGACCAGGTGTTGACTGCTTTAATACATCATACAAAACTATGAAGTTTCAGGCAGAACTTCATTTACTTTTTAAAAAATTTATTGAAAGTAAATTTTAATATCATAAATAGATTTGTCAGATTTGTTATTTTTCCTTTAAGATATATTTTGACTGGAATTTCCTAGAATTTGAATGTCATTTATTGGCACATTTTTTTAATATAATCTTCCAGATAGCCTATAACACTAAGCCATCACAGTCTGTTGTTAATTTTTTTTTTTTATTTTTGCAAATTCTGATATTTATGGAGGTCTGAGAGAATGCAATTTCTTCACAGATTCCATAAACTGAATGTGAAAAAATATTTATATATTTAAAGGTGTTTTTGTACAGAGGCTATTGAAATAAATATCCTGCATAAAAATGCCCAAATAAATCTTACTTCATCTGTTATTCACTGAGCAGTTTTTACTGAAAACTGTAGCCAGTTACAGAATGGAATGTTTAGTCATATCACAAGACTGCTTTCTAAGGCAGACATTTTAAATTCAGACTAAAGAAACACATAGTCTGCTGGCTGTATACATTCTGCATGTAAAAGGTGGAAAAGGGTTTACAGATAGGGCTTCAGTGGTACTTTTCACAGAGAGCTTAAAAGAGTATTGAAATGCTCTATCCATAATGAGCAGAATTTTGGAATATTTATTTTGTGAAAAATCCTGTTTCTCCCTTACCAATGCAAGCTGATTTTTTTTTTCTCATCAGACAGAAGATTTTACAGTGTTTCAATTCGGAATATCTAAACAAATTTACTTTTCTCCTAGTGAGATGTTTTTTTCTATTATACTTTTATGTGTTAGTGGAACTGTGGTTTGTATACAGAATCTTTAATTTCCCTTAGGCAAAATTCACTTTGCCTTATATCTGAAATGCATCTGCCAGCAGGAAATACAGTTCTGGAAATCTTGTTCTATGTCCCTGGCTAATTTTCTCCACATGAATGTCTTTCCAGAGAGATCTAATCAGAAAGGACAGCACTAATCTGACTTAGTGAATCTGTTTCACTAAAAAGTTCATTAAGCTTATTGGCAGTTCAGCAGACACTGTAAGACACTATATAGTTAAAGATTTCCAATATTTTTTCAGAAAACTAAACTACCTTTCAATCTATTTGTAGACACTAAAATCAAAATAGTTTTGTATGATTCAATTGACAAAATGATGTAAGGAAAAAAGATTTTTTGCAGCTGTAAATATTTCATTGCCATATCTTCATATTTTGAGATTTGTAATTGATTATTTAGAATTTGTGTCTCTGATTTACAGACAATATTTGTGCATTTCAGTGCAGTTTGTATTGGTATGTACATATTAAACCTATATATTTATCATTACTTAAAAATTTTGTCTACAGTATGCAAAGTAGAAGATAATTCTTTCCACAAGTTTTTATTATATTTTTTGCTAGTTTAGGAAAAGAAAAAAATTCTCCAAAAAGTAAACATGCTTTTTCATTATACTGTGTCACTGTCAGTTACAGCACATTAATAGTACTTAGCTAGCACCAGCACAATTTAATTCATAATTAAGTTAACCATAGATCTTGCCTCTGGTTTATATCTCATATATGTAATGTTGTACTTAAAAAAAATCTATTTATAAGTAATACCTATAGATAAATATTTGTGATTGACTCATGTTTCATCTGTACTGTTTCACGCCTCTTGTCAAAAAAAGCAGCAATTTTTCAATTCAAAGTACACAGCTGGAGAAAAGATAGATATCTCAGGTGCTACCTGTCTTGACCATTCAGACACTATTTTGTTTATTAGTTAAGAATTATTTTTTTTTCTTTTTTTGTTATGTGCAAGTTCAGGATATAAAGACATTTCAGATTACACTTGCATGTAATAGAATATTTGGCATAATATGGATATTGTTTATGCTGATGAAAATTACTGCCATAAATCTCATTCCATGTTGGAGGAATATGCAATAATTATTCAAATGTCATATAAGATTTTACTAACAAAACCCCCTTTTTTTATAAAACAATACAGATCAGAGTAGAAGTATAACTTCTTGCAGTACTAATAAAGCAGTTTCAGTAACATAATGAAAATAATTTGAGAATAATTTTTTTTAACATTAAACTTGAGTGAACAAATGCATTTATTCAGTCCTGCAGAATGAGCTATATTTCTGTCTCATTCATAGACAAAGTGTATGGTATATAATTTCATATAATTTAAATGTTTTAAGATCAGAATGTACTATTTTAAGTGTTTTATTTGAATCTATGCCTAGCATAGGTCATAAAATTACATCACACTTCATGTATCATAACAATCTTTTAGAATAGTACAAATATTTTTTCGGAAAGGCAGTAGAGTTTGAGACACTTCAGACACTTCAGAAAGTTAAAACTTCATCTACCATGACCTTACATCTGTTATTTGAAAGGTTAATTTCCAAGTCTCTTTTTAAGCCATTCATCACATTTTATAAGATATCACAGTCTGTTATACAAACTGTCTTCTAAACTACCTCTGATATACATAGAAAAATGAAAATGCTGATTTTTCTTACTTTGCAAAATCACAAAATAATGTGCCAGTATATGTAAAAATTATATTTTTCATACTCAGAAAAAAATACCCAGAACAAAACCCCTCAACTGGCACAAATGCCTACTGAAAGCTACACAATAAAATGTAAATTTTGAGAAAAGTACTTGAAAAGTACAAGTTCTGTTATTTCTCAATTCTTCAATAGCTTTATTTTCTGTCAGTCTAATCTTAATTTTTCAGTCATGAGCAACACCTGAACAAACATGGTATACCTCAGACTGGTGATGTGAAGAGTAAGATATCGCCAGTAATGGTTTTAGGTGAGATTAAGGGTAGACTTAAAAGTTCAAAGTTCAGTCTCTATTTTCAACACTCCTGTGTGAAATTGAACACAAATGTTGCTGAAGACTGGTAATGGGACACAGCAGAGAAGTCACTCCTTTTCCCCTCTGACAGTACATTAAAATGTAATCACACTATGAATTCAGATAGACCATATGTAATAGTTGACCCAATAATTTCTTTAAAATGGTTTTTTTTTGTGTTTAAATCTTTGGCACTATTGCAAAAGTCATATCCATTGACATGCCTCTAAACAGCAATTTAAGTTGATTAAGTTATTCAAGGAGAAAAATAATTAGGAAATATATGTCTAATGCATTACTAATAGAAGACTGTAGATATTACATTTTTCTTTGTTTTTTTATTTATCTTTTTAGACATAAATGTTGCCATCATCTTTTATTGGTTCATAAAGTATACCTTTTGATTCACTACTCTTCTTACCTATCATGTGTGTGTAGACAATCTTCCCATAAATGAAATAAGCATATTGATTCCTTCTGTCTTAAGTTTATGGAACAAGGTTAGAATCAATTTTTACTGCATCTATAACACTGATAATTTCATTTATACCTGAGTTATAGATGATAAAAGAGCTGAAGCTGAAAAAACAGGACACAATATTAACAGTACTGCTGATCAATAGTTCTACCACTCCTTTAGATATTTGCCATTTTTTAAAATGAGTCTTTGATTTCTTCTCCTTTCTGAATGTTTCTAGAGCAAGATTAATTTTCTTTTCTAAATCCAAAATTTAACATACAGACAGACAGTTATCAGCCTTTACTTTGTTATTGGGAGAATAAGATGCTATTTTTTTATATTTGTATCCTGTTTATTACTAATATTGGTTCTTGATATTGACAAGATATTGACAAACTATTCCCTACATGGAAGTTTGAATTTTATATACAAAAACATTTAGATCTTTAGATGTCATTATAATGTTCTAATTTCACAGTAATATTGAAATTATTGTACAAGCTGCTGTAAGTGACAAATCCAGAATCACAAAAAATATTGTATACTTGAGAAAATATGCAACAAATTGTTCTCAAGCCTTTTTAGTTTCATGTATTTGATTATAAGTGACATATTGAATATTGAAATATTTACTTTTCTATTTGCAATACAGGAATATCTAGTTTAAAACCATTAGTCCTCTTCCTATAACCTCAGGGCCTGATAAAAAGCCCTCTATTTTACTGCTTTATGTATTGAAAGGCTATGACAAAGTCTCCCTGGACCCTTCTCCAGGACTCTGGGATGCATCTTGTTGGATCCTACATACTTGTGTGGTTACCTTGCAGCATTGCATGACCAAGACATGCAAGAATTTTTTAGGTACAGCCTTCACAGTGTAATAAAACCATGCATACTCTGTATTTCACTCCAATTTCTACAGTAATTGGTAGAAAATGAATGGAGAGAGGGACCTTATCAGCATCCTGATGAAAATGTACCACATACTGGAAACAGATTGGATATTAGGAAGAGCTCTTTACCCAGAGGGTGGCTGGCCACTGGGAAAAGCTCACCAGGGAAGTGGTCACAGCACTAAACCTGACAGAGCTCAAGTGCTGTACAATGTTCAGGCACATGGTGTGATTCTAGAGGTGTCCTGTGCAATGCAAGGAGTTGGAAGTTGATTGTAGAGGGTCCCTTCCAGCTCAGAAAATTCTGTGATTCTATTATTATAGAATATGTTACTATTTTAACTCGGACTCTTTGCAGTTTTTAGGTTGTGCAGAGAAATGCTGGATCAGCAGCTCTTACTTTGTAAAATCCAAAGTTGCACTTAAACACACATCTCTGTCTTCCTTTAACAATGGAACAAGAGGCTATTTTTCATAAAAATTAGAAACACATAGCATGCTTTTAAAAAAAGCCAACAGAATGACACAACAAACCCTAGGACTTCTGGTTACATGGAAAGATAGAGAAGACACAATAATGCATTTCCTAGAACAGCAGTTAATGATGTCTTCAAACAGCTTTCATCAGAAGGAAAAAACATACTGCTCTAATCAATACAGAGATAGTCTGTAATGTAAAAATTAAGATCAGAATACTTAATAATCTAAATACTTTTTCTCTCCATATAGCACTTTGGAAGTCAATATCATTAGAAACCTGGTCCATTTCCCTGCTTTGAAAGCATTATATATTTAAGGTTTCTAAATAATTAATCCAGTCTTTGTGGTTAAAAATATAAAAAGTAAATCCAACCATTAACTTCTGCAGCTGCCTGAATGTTTTGGGGTTTGGTGGTTTTGGTAGTATTTTTTTTCAACTACTCAGTATTTTCCTTCTTGTTGAATTGTGGCTACAATAGAGTATTAGGCACATGCAGCTGCCAAAATAAAGCATTCTTTTCCTCAGTAGGGAGTAAATACATGTGTGTTCATGCACACTTGTAGCCTTCTCTCATGGGAAAGGAAGGCAAGGCAAGGTCACTCTCATGGTACTTATATAAATAGGGCTTAGAAGATAGGTAAAAAGGCTTATTTATTTAATGGGTGTGCAGATGTAAGAGGTAAAAAGGTGAAAATATTTTTAATAGCAATATTTATGAAATATTGAATAGATTGTCTGCTATTTGCTGTACTTTCAATGAACCCTTTACAATTCAGTTATAAAACTACTAATGAGATTTGAGTCTTTTATGCATTCACAGATTACAAGTAGATACTGGAATTTAACTACTTTTGCATTAAAAATAACATTAAACTAATAAAATCATAGAATTGTTTGGGTTGGAAGGGTTCGTAAACATCATCTAGTTCTAAATCCCCCGCCATGGGCAGGAACACATTGTTCTAGCTCAGGTTGTTCAGGGCCCACATCCAAACTAACCTTGAAGTCTTCTAGGGAAGGACCACTCTTCTCCAAACATTTTCCCTACCAAATCCACAGCTCCACTTTTGCCTTTTGTAAATGAAGAAATGCCTCCTCTTGTTTAAGAAAATAAAAAATAAAATCTTAACTCTTTAGATTATAGGTGTTTAATTTAGAAGAGGCACATGGAATTAAGTAACTCTCCAGTTTATGTTACTAGTATTAAAGTAGAAAGTATGGAAACAGTAAACTGCTTAGGATCAGTTCAGTAAAAGTCTTGAATACAACTTTGAATCAAGAAATACTGTCAAGGAAATGTTTGGTTAAGTAATACAGGAGTTTTAAATTGTATTGAGCAGAGAGCATTTGCTGTGGGTTATTTGGCCTATACTAATAAATAATATAGTAAGTCCCTTTAGCTCCAACAGTAATTCATTTGGTTGTAGTTGTTGTTGTTGTTGTTGTTGTTGTTGTTGTTGTTGTTGTTGTTGTTGTTGTTGTTGTTGTTGTTGTCTTCTCTACCTATTCTAAATCATGCGAACTGAAGAGTCTGCTTTATTCCTGTTCTGGAGGTAAGGCTACAAAGCCAGGATTGGTTTGCTAAACATGTTAAAAATTTCATTCTTTCCATTGCTCCACTTGTCACAAATGCTTCTCCTTATTTCTACTGCCTAGATATGTTGGATTTTAAAACTAACTTAATAGTAATGAGATGAAAATGTTAGTTTTATTGGAAGAGATTATTATGAGTAGTCTGATTTTCCCTTCAATATAATGATGAAATAGAATCTGACTAATTTTGCAGCTATGGCATGAATTGTAAATCAATCAATCTCCATAAAATAAGATCAAAACTTTGAACTGTGTCAAGAATCTTTTACTCTTACGCTGCCTGGACATGACGAATGGAGTCACTAAGTGAAGTGAAAGAGTATATATTTTTTACAGTCTCAGCATTTACCTTCTGGAGAAATGTGCCCATTTCTGGCATTCCACCACTCCTTTAGATATTTGCCATCACATTTGATGTAATTTGATATTTACATCATATTTGATATAAAAGAAAATGAGTTTTTCTATCTGATTTTTAACTATCAACAGCAGAAAATTACCTTTAAAATCTGCATTAACATCTTGTCCTTCCATTAATATAAAATGTAACAGGGAAAAATAGGCAGAACTACTTTCTCCAGGATCATGATAACAAGACTGTTTTCCTTAGCTATCTCCTGAGCTGGAATGCTTACCTTTAAAACAAAAGAAATCACACTTCTGCTGCACTAAAGAAGTTTTTCTTTTTCTTGGATGTTTTAATGGGTACAAAGTTTTAAAGGTTTTGGTTTATAGCAATCTGTGCTTCAGCTTCCCTGTTTGTATATTCATGCATCTCAGAGCCACAGTACTATTTAATCATGCAATTTGTTCTACTGCTTAAATTGGGCCAGTACTTTCATCAGTTATTTCATACACGGTACCCAAAAA
Organism: Lonchura striata; assembly: GCF_050655825.1. Lineage (NCBI taxonomy): Eukaryota > Metazoa > Chordata > Aves > Passeriformes > Estrildidae > Lonchura > Lonchura striata. The sequence continues at coordinate 36,514,584 of NC_140740.1, forward strand.
CTAGTCTATCTGCATGAAGTTCATAAGAGTAGACAGCTTTTTCACTGAATTTTAGAACATTAATAACTTGACATTAATAATTCTAAGGCATTTGTAATTTGCTGCAGAAATTTCAACCAAGTAGTATGTTGTCACCCTGATTCTTAAGACTTTCTAAAGCCTTCTGAGTTTGCATTCCTTTGGAGAACTTTCCCACACAATTTCTGTAAACAACATATTGTTTACATTCTTTTATAGGGGTGGAGAACACTTGATGCACTGGTGGTTTGTCCAATGTCTTTGAAGAGGTGGCCCATTCACTTTCCAATCCAATGTCACCCTTGGGAAGGTATAAAAGACAGAGTCAGATAATAAACGTTCCTTTTTTACATTGCAAGCAGCAGGTGGCTCGCATCGTACTTTCACGTGTTCTACAGCGACATCTGGTGACCCCGACGTGATTGCAGCTTAGGCTGAAAGCATGTGGTTGAGGTGTTTTCCCTCTCTCTGTCCAGCGCTCTGCCTTTTGCTGTTGTTGGTAATGGAGAGTTTTGAGAGCATCAGGGAGGAGTCAGTAGCTTTGAGCGTTTGGATGGAGGTGTTGAAGTGGAAACGCGTTCCTTTTTATTGGGATGATTTTGAGAGGCTGTTTTTATGGACAAGGGAACAGGGATTCTTTCCCAGTCTTGCCGAGGCTCTTTCCTGGGAGAATTGGGCTCCTGTGGGGGAACGCCTCATGGATGCCCTGCTTGATAATCGTTTTGAAGGTATTGGGCCACTGATGATGCTGTGGAAGAGATTGGATGCCATCTGGCAGGGCTCTGACACTGGTGGCTCTCGGGATTCTCTGAGAAACTTTTCTATCTCTGATGTTGGGGAGGCCGAGTCCCTGGGGCGTGGCCCGGATTCCCCTTGTGCTCAGGAGAGTGAGTCGGAGGACAGCTTCTCCTCTGGGGAGCCCCTGGCTCCCAGCCCGCTGGCTCCGAGCGTCCGGTCGGTGGAGCGGGTCCGACCGCCCTGCCCTGCCCCGTGCCACCGGCGTGGTGGGACAAAGGGGAAAGCATTTCCTCTTTGTGCCTTCCTGGCGCTCGGGGGCGAATGGGGGCTTGTGGACCAGCCCCCGTCTCGGGTGGCATCTGGCTCTGTGAAGGTGAATTGCTCGAATTGTGGGGTCATGTTTCCCCTGAAAACAACCCAGGCGGATTCGCCCGGATCGGTTTCGGGTTCATCTTCCGAGGATGAGTCAGCTCCAATCCCTGAGCCTGTGCAGCCTGCTGGGCTTGCGCAGGTGGTGGGGGCCGCCAAGGACGGGGTGTTGGTCTCTGTTCCGTTGGTCCCCGCCCCAGCAGGCGGGCAGCCCGTCCCGTCCCGCCTGATGGGGGCGGTGCCCACCGGGCGGTTGCGTGTTGCGGGTCCGAAACTTCTTGGGGCCGTGCCAGCTTCCATTGTGTCATCCTGCAGTGACGTGTCTCCGCGCTCCGTGTCTCCCTCTACATCCCGCCCTTCCCCTGCCCCGGGGGACAGGAGCGCTGAGCTGGGGTTGCGGTCTGCGCCACCGCCCGCATCTGCCGCAGGGTCTTCTGCTGATGCTGCGGATGGCACTGCTGGGATGCCGGCTGGGTCGGCTCCGTCTTCCCCGCCTGCCGCGGGGGCCGGGACTGCAGCCCAGCAGGGTGCTGGGGTTTTCACCTTTAGTGCGACTGCTGACGCGGCTGGCGGGAGAGCGGTGACTCCCCGTGGCCGTGGATCCTCCCTGTCATCCTTGTGGACCCTCCCTGCTTGCCAGGTGACCGTGTGCCCGAGAGACCACGGGCGGTTCTGGCAGGAGGTCCTGGATAAGGCTGAGGAGATGTGTGACCTTGGCCCCTCGTGGAGCCCACCAGATCACGGGGAAGACTCCTCTGGCTCTGCTGATGCTGCAGGGGGTGTGGTGTCCAGTGATGTTGCACCGCCTCGCAGCCCAGGAGCTGCCGCTGTCCCAGAGTCTACGGGACATGATACGGTGGATGATGCAGCCTTGCCAGGGGGTCTTCAGGCTTTCCCTGTGCTCAGGGGTGTTACTCACAACACTCATCAGCCCTTTTCGTTTAAGGTGTTGAAGGAAATCCGAGACACTGTGGCACAACATGGTCTTGGGTCTGATGAGGTTATGCACATGATTCGGTTACTTGTTACTGACCTGCTGACGCCTTCTGATATTCACTCTGTTGCACAGGCTCTTTTTAACCCTGTGCAGTTTGACGTGTTTGAGGACAAATGGGTTAGTCTAGTGGCCAGTGCAGTGCGGAAGAATGCTACACGGGGGCAGCAGGATCCCAGGCGTGTGGTTAACGCTGACATGTTGATGGGCACAGGCAATTATGTTGATCCTCGGGGGCAGGCTGGATACGATCCTCTTGTGCTTGATCAATGCCGGACGTTAGGCTTGGCAGCTATGATTCAGGCCCTAGAAATGGCTGCTCCGATGGAACCCTTTCTGACTGTTGTTCAAAGGGCTGACGAGCCTTTCATAGACTTTGCATCGAGGTTGACTGCCTCTGTAGAGCGGCAGGTGGTAGAACCTGAGCTGAGGCGAATGCTCCTTGCAAGATTTGCTAGGATCCATTGCAACGCAGACTGCAAAAGAGTCATACAGGCTCTTCCTGAAGGGGCTACCATTTCACAGATGGCAGCAGCCTGTGCAGACATAGGCCCGTCAGTTTGGAAGGTGAATTCTTGGGCTGCTGCCGCGCAGCCAGTCTGGAAGCAGCCGCAGGGGGCTGCTCAGACAAGCACTAAACGAGGGAAGAAAACACAGAAGGGAAAATTTCCCTTGTATGTGTGTGGCCGGTGCGGAAGGCCAGGCCATCTATCAGATGTTTGCAAGGCGACTGTTCATGCAAGTGGCCAGGCAATCCCGAGCTCGGGAAACGGGAAGCGGAGCGCGAAGGGGGGGCGCGCTCAGACACAAGTTCCTCTCCAGACCCCGGAGCCCATGGATGTCTGCTCAGCCAGCTCGTAGCCAGCACCTGTGGGTCAGCTGGTGTGGATGTCTGCACAGCAGCAACAGTTGTTTTAGACTCTTGCAAGGTGCACAAGGTTCCCCTGGACGCCTTTGGTCCTTTGGGTGAGGGCATGAGTGCCTTCCTTATGGGGAGGTCTAGTGCCACCCTTCAGGGCATCATTGTGCATCTGGGTCTTATAGATGCAGACTTCACAGGGCAAATCTGTGCAATGATCTCCACGCCCACCCCCCCTGTTACAATCCCAAAAGGGACACGGCTTGCTCAACTTGTGCCTTTTAAGTCTTCTGTTCGCAGGACGGCTGACCGGTCACGAGGGGATGGCAGTTTTGGATCCACTGGACCACCTCAAGTTCACTGGACCGCTGTCCTGACTAAAGACTGTCCCGAGATGCTGTGTACCCTGTCCATCCCTGGTGCAACGCCGTCAGAGATCCGCCTGCGCGGGCTCCTTGACAGCGGCGCTGATGTCACAGTTCTCTCCCTTGCCGCCTGGCCTCCAGACTGGCCCCTGGATCCAGTGGAGACGTCTGTCGCTGGCCTAGGAGGAACAGTACGATGTTATGTGAGCCAGCGGCCCGTGCTGGTCACAAACCCAGAGGGACAGACGGCTTGGATCAGGCCTCATGTTACTTCTTCTCCTGCTAACCTCTGGGGGAGGGATGTTTTGTCTGCATGGGGGGTGCGCATCGGGACGGGTTTTTGATGGGGGCCACTGCAGCGAAGGGCGAGGAGTGTCCTACGCCTCCTATACGGTGGCTGGTGGATACACCTGTTTGGGAAAACCAGTGGCCCCTCCCTCAAGAAAAACTGACCGCTCTTCAAAATTTAGTGCAGGAACAGTTGGACCAGGGTCGTCTGGAGCCTTCCAGAAGCCCCTGGAACACCCCTGTTTTCTGCATCAAAAAGAAGTCTGGGAAATGGAGGTTGTTACAGGACCTCCGGAAGGTCAGTGCCGTCATGGAAGGCATGGGAACATTGCAGGCGGGCATGCCATCGTCTACCATGCTTCCTGCAGGCTGGCCGATCTTCATCGTGGATTTGAAGGATTGCTTCTTTACAATTCCTTTGCATCCCAATGACAGACCAAAATTTGCCTTCACAGTGCCGGCGGTTGACAATGATGAGCCTGCACAGCGATATCAATGGGAAGTTCTGCCACAGGGGATGCGCAATTCCCTGGTTATATGCCAATGGTATGTGGCTCGTGCCTTGTCTGGAGTTCACAAGCAGTTCCCTGATGCACGTCTGTATCATTATATGTGCGACATCCTGGTGGCTGCGTCCACTCAGGAGGAGCTGCTGAGGATTCAGCCTCGGTTGCTCGATGCTTTGCATGCTCATGGGCTGCAGGTGGCTCCAGAAAATGTTCAGCAACAACCTCCTTGGAAGTATTTGGGGGTCAAAATTCTGGAACGGACAATACAACACCAGGAGGTGCAATTTGTGCATTCGGTGAAGACACTGAATGATGTTCAAAAACTGATGGGTGTCATCACCTGGTTACGTCCATACTTGGGACTAACCGATGCACAACTGTCTCCTGTGTATGATCTGTTGAAAGGAGATCCTGATTTAAAATCACCTCGCACATTGACCCCTGAGGCACGTCAGGTGCTGGAGGAGGTTCAGCAGGCTGTTTCTGCCCGTCAGGTTTATCATATTGATCTTTCCGTTGATGTCACTGTGTTTGTTACCACTCCAGATTCGCATCCCACAGGTATCATTGGCCAATGGAGTGACAAATGGTCTGATCCCTTGCACATTTTGGAATGGGTTTTCCTGCCCCATCAGCCGCAGAAGACGGCAATGACATTGGCTGAGTTGATTGCTCGGTTGATAATCAAATGCCGGCAACGGTGTTTGCAATTGATGGGTGCGGATCCTGCAAAGATTGTACTCCCAATATCCCGGGAGGACTTTGACTGGAGCTTTGCACACTGTGTGTCCATGCAATGTGCTCTGGAAAATTTTTCAGGGCAAATCACTTATCATTTTCCCAGCCACAAGCTACTGCAGGTGGCGAAATCTACGCAGATCTCTTTGCGGCCCAGAAATAGTCAGGAACCCGTGCAAGGACCCACCGTCTTTACTGATGGTTCAGGGAAAACAGGAAAGGCCATTGTTACTTGGAAGGACGGATCTGAGTGGCAGGTTCTGAAAGCTCATCAGGAGGGGTCGGCCCAATTGGTTGAGTTGAGGGCTGGTGTTATGGCATTTGAGAGATTTTCCCAGGAACCTTTCAATTTGGTCACGGATTCTGCCTATGTGGCTGACATCGCATAGCGGTTGGGTCATTCGGTTTTGAAGGAGGTCAGTAACCCTGCCTTGTTTCATTTACTGAAGATCTTGTGGTGTGCTATTCAGGCCCGGGTTCATCCGTTTTACATGTGAGAAGTCACACCAATTTACCAGGGTTTGTGGCAGAAGGTAACGTGAGGGCTGACAGGTTGGCTAATCCGGCGTGGGTAGCACCTCAGCCTGATACACTCGCGCAGGCCAAGGCATCGCATGGGTTTTTCCATCAGAATGCACATACTCTGCAGAAGCAGTTTCAGCTGACAGCAACAGAGGCTCGTGGCATTGTTGAGTCCTGTGACGACTGCCATGCACTTGCTCCACCTCTACCAGCAGGGGTAAACCCTAGAGACCTTAGGGCCTTGTAGCTTTGGCAGACGGATGTCACCCAGATTGCCGAGTTTGGCCGGCTCAAGTATGTGCATGTCACGGTGGACACATTCTCCTCTGCAATGTGGGCTTCTGCTCACACTGGAGAAAAGGCCCGTGATGTCATTGCCCACTGGAGGCAGGCCTTTGCCGTTCTGGGCATACCTTCTGCTGTGAAAACTGACAATGGTCCTGCTTATGCATTGCAGCATGTGCAGCAGTTCCTGCAGTTGTGGGGGATGTCACACAAGTTTGGTATCGCCCACTCTCCAACTGGCCAAGCTATTGTAGAACACGCTCATGGTACTCTGAAGCGGGTTCTTCAAAAACAAAAACGGGGAATGCAGGGTGAGACCCCACACAGTCGGTTGGAGAAAGCATTGTATACCATCAATCATCTTATGGTGCAGCAGAATTCAAATAACCCTGTCATTTTAAATCATCATCTCTCGTTGCAGGCTCCAGATGAGGCACATCAGCCTCGAGCAAAAGTTTGAGTGCAGAATTTAGTCACCAAACAATGGGAAGGTCCCTATGACCTTATCGCTTCGGGGCGCGGGTATGCTTGTGTGTCCACAGATATTGGGATACGCTGGGTACCTTCGAAGTGTGTTCGTCCTGATCTGCAATCGCAGAGATAGAACCCAATCAACGGGCAACATGGAAGCTGTGACCAAACTGAAAGGCATCAAATGGATGGATCGTTGAGTGATGACTCAGTTGAGGACGATGGCGGGTGATCACTCTGATGATTCCTCCGTGAATGGACATTGAACCTGATTTTTTTTTTCTTTTTAAACTGAAAAGGGTGAGATGTCACCCTGATTCTTAAGACTTTCTAAAGCCTTCTGAGTTTACATTCCTTTGGAGAACTTTCCCACACAATTTCTGTAAACAACATATTGTTTACATTCTATAATGGGGGTGGAGAACACTTGATGTACTGGTGGTTTGTCCAATGTCTTTGGAGAGGTGGCCCATTCACTCTCCAATCCAATGTCACCCTTGGGAAGGTATAAAAGACAGAGTCAGATAATAAACGTTCCTTTTTACTTTGCAAGCAGCAGGTGGCTCGCGTCGTGCTTTCACGTGTCCTACAGCGACAGTATGTGTCATGTCAAAGTCTAGTATTTGATGACACTGGGTCATCAATCTAATATTAGAATCAATTGAAATGATTTTATAGATAATAACTCTCTAGTTACTCTTTCTAGTTTATATTTATTGCCTATTTTTCTGTATTTTTACTGGAACATACCAGAAAAAAAATCATAAAATTATATTAAATAATTTGAAATAGCGTGTAGTCAAGTGAAATAAGGATTTTTTTCTTTCTAGGAGAAACAGAATCTTAGACACAATCCCCTCAGCTGCCCTATAATCACTATGTTCATTCTTCTTCAGAAAACATGGAAAGCAAAAAAACCACAGCTGTATGTGAACTTTCTTCTTCCTGAACATAAGAATAACTTCAAATTGAATGTAAGCAGTTTCTTTTTACTCAGCAATGAAGAATATTTATTAATCATTCCATATCCTGTAAAAAAATATATGAATAGTATCATTGTCTGATGATGTTTAATTGGATTGATTTGGGCATGATGAAATAGTGGATATTACTATTGAAGAAATATTTCAATTCTGTTCCAACAACAGAGTTGTTCTGTCAACTCACAGAGTTTGAGTTAATAAAATCTTCCTGCCTAAAATTTAAAATGCTTTATCATTCTTTTGAGGAATTCAATAGTCATTATATTGCTATGTAACATTTCTAGGTGATATTTTTAGTTTTAGAATTATATTAATGCATTCATAAATTTTAATGGCAGAAGTAATTGTTGTTAGGAAATTTAACCTGATTAGCACAGGAGATTCTGACATACATTCCACCATCAGAAATGTTATTTTCATGACATACTTGTCTTTTTTGAAGAATAAGCAATTTTTTCCCAGATATTTCAAACAATGTACCATTCTTAATGCATTTTGGCATGTTGTATCTTCAGGCAAGCTTTAGTATTAAATACTTGGCATTACCTATATCTATGCTTATGGTCATGAAGTACTATTCCTGTATGGAAGCCTGCTGTACATTTGCCTGTGCTTTGTATCACCTCCTAGTAATTTTCTGTAATTATTTTTCCATACCCTGTCTTACCAATTTCTTACTCTTTACCTCACAGTTGTAGCAAAGTTCAGCAAATTATAGAGGCATTAGGTTCAAGCCAACTGGAGTAGTTTTCATACTTCGGGTGTTGAGTTGAAAGCAACAGTACTTCCAAACACATTGGAATGCCTACTTTCTTGTTGTCATTGCTGCCTAGGTGAGTTGCCTTTTATGCAGTGGCATTTGACAAGTACTTTCTGTGCAGCACCAAAAAATGCAATTTTATATTCTTCATGGAACCACTATTAGGTGCATATTTTCATAAAATTGTTTTTTTCAGTGATTTTATCTACAAGATTGAAAAAAATCCAGGGATATTTAGGTCACTGAAAAATTTGTGATTTAAACAAAGCAATGTTGAGAGTTACTAAATATAATTTTTAATAGCTTTATGTCATTCGTATAACTTCTGGTTGATATATTTCTTTGGGAAATAAGGTAGGTGCTTAGTACAGACACACCAGAGAGTTAGTTTGACCTTGGATCCTTGCTGTGTATGCATTTCTGAATTGTGTTTGTGAAATATTTTTGCATCCAATGGATTTATGTATTATTAGCATATTTTCCTGTGGAACTCTGTCGTGGTTTGACACGGAAAGAGAATTTTTTCCGAAAGGAAGAGGTCAATTTGGATATTGACCAATTGAAGGTGGACATGTCTCTGAGAACACAGAGGGGTTAAATGCAGAATTGCCAGGGGAACTCACTCTCTTTGGTTCTGGTCAGCGTGCAGTGCAAACTCTCCCCTGCCCAGCAACGAGCTGGGTGGGGGGGGGGGGGGAAGCCCCATGGCCTGACGAAGGTAGGCCCAAGGGTGGTGGAAGGACTGGAACCGGGCTGGCCCCTGCAGATGGAAGGGTGGAAGAAATCTGGGATGTCTCCATCCCCCCCACCCAGAGTTTCTCTCCCGAGAGGGAGAGAGAAAGAAACAGCGGCAGTTCTGTCAGCAATTCCACCATGGGGAAGGAGGAGCGGGGGGAGCTGCAAGGTGCCCAGTGCGTGGGAGTTGCTGGATGTCCGGGCATCGAGCCATCCCTGGGAGTTTGGACTTTTAACCCTTTCTTGAGAAATTAAAGCTTTGGAATTTTCCTTTCCCCTCCTCCGTTTGAAAGAGAAGAAGAGGGTCACCTTGGACCCTGGGATGTTAGAAGGAGGAATTCTAGATGGGAGAGGGACGAGGAGTGGTTTTTGGCTGGACTTTTCTGTGTTAGCCACAACCTGAACCAATCTTCTCCTCCAAGAGACTGTGTTTTGGGAGGATGCCAGTGTGTCAAGAGACCTGTTTCAGCTGGGAAAAAGACAAAAGTGGAGTGAACGGAGAAAAGGTTAGGGGTTTTGTGGTAGTGCCCCTGTCCTGGAAAGGAAAGACAAGAGAAGAAGATATCTGTTCTTGAACCCTCGGTCCCAGGGGAAATGGAAAATGGGGGGGAATGTGGTCCCAAACAATGAAAAACTGAACTGTTGTTTTCTCCCCTCTTGGCAGGGCATCCTTGAAAGGAAAAATCCTAAAAGCAGTCTGTCCATCCATGCATTAGTGGTGAGAACACCGTGCATGGAAAGGAGAGGGTCACCATGGCAAACTTTTCTCCGGGCGGTGCCATGTGTGACATGGAAACACAGGATCTGGAGCTGTGTTTCTTGGGGGGTCTGTGGCACAGGAGAGACTCTGTTCCCTCGAAGGCCTGAGTATCGGTTGTTTGGAGGGTGGAAACCTGATTGGGGTCCAGATTGTGTCTCACTGTGGTTTGTTGGAGTTGGGTGGTGGGGGGAGGAATGCTTTGCAAGGTTTTCATTTGATCTTTGTGTGGTTGTCTTCCTTTTTTTTTCCTTCCTCTTTTCTTTTGTAGTAGTAGCTTAATAAAGTTTTTTTCTGTTATTAAGCTTGGGCCTGCTTTGCTCTGTTCTAGATTCCACTTCACAGCATTCAAGGGAGGGTGTTGGAGGGTGCTGCGGGAGACAAGACTCATGCTATCATGATCATCAAGTCTCAGTTTATTGTGACAGATTACACAGTTTATATATGTTCGTTAATTAGCTCATACATATTGCAAAAGCCGAGCTCATGATTGGTTGCTATGTGACTTGTACTATTATCTTAAAAGTATCTTTGTGAATGATACTTGCCTGTCCAGCTGGCCTTGCAGTTAGAACAGCTTAGTACTTCTTTGTTCTTCTCTATCTATTTCTACATACCAAGCAGTTTCAATATCCTGCTTTCTGCACACCATCTACTCTTCAGGGTCATGCGAACTTTGCAGCAGTCACGTAGCCCTCCCTATTTGGATTAATTTTACAATATCATGACCCCTGTTGTACAACCATTCCTCTGTCAAGCTCTCTTCATCTCCCCCGTTTTCCTTTTGTACAAGAAGGTGTGCATTCAGCATTTTCTTCAAAAGCTGCTGCATCAAACCTTGCAAGCAAGTAAATACACAGGGCAAAACAAGCAAAAGTATCACAATTATGCTTAGAACTATTATGCCGTATTTGATAATGTCTCTTAACTGTGGTCCGATCCCAAATCCTTTTAGCTATCTTTTTAAACCTAATCTATCCTCTACCTTTAACTGTTGAGTTAGCTCGGTCAATTTTCGTATTTGCTTATGGATAGATGTAGAGTGATCAGATAAGTTCATACAGCACATTCCTTCAAATTCTTCACAACTATGACCTTGGGCTAGAAGAAGTAAATTAGTGGTAGCTGCTCTGTTTTGCAGAACTGCATGACAGATACTACCTATATCTGTGGCAAGCTCACTTAACATTTTAGATGGAATACTAATTTACCTTTTTGTCCAGTAGGCTAGGATTTTCAATTGTGTGAGAGCTTGCACTGGAGCAACTCGTGGGGTGAAAAATGAGGTTAGTATTACAGAAGTGCACCCCACTTCATATTTCTCATGTTTTTGATTGTTCTGTTTAACATGAAAGGAATAAACTTAATTCTAAATACAAACTATATTTATGATCAACTTAATGTTATGCTTTTGATTATCTAATTGATTGTCCCTCTTTTTCTTTTGCCATTGAAAAGCAATGGCAAAATGAACAGAAAAATCACAGGCATTACTAAAACTCATTAAAACTTAGCAAAAAAGTCTATAACATAATTAAAAACACACTTATGAAAAAACCCAAAGTCCACAATCTTCTGTGGGTGAAACACAAATCTTTGCACAATCCACTTTTGCTGTGCATCCTCTGATTTACTTGTGGAGAGATTAGTGTTCTCTTGAAATTGATAAGTTTAACATTCTTCACTGAAATCTATCTAGATTCTGCACCTGCTAAAACACAAACAAACTCAACACCCCCCACAAGGACTGGAGGGTCCTCTCTCAATTCTGTTTCCTAAAATTTGCATGAAGAAATGGAAATAACATCTTTGTTATAAACATGAAAAAACATCAAGAACAAAACAATGCATATAGTAAAGAAACTAACAACAAATAAAAATCAATCAGATAATACACAATTAGTATTACATATAAAATCACAGTTACCAAGTGCTACACTATCAAATTGTCATCCCAGAGTCTGCAGCAGCTGATAAACCTTAAAACAACAGAGATTTGGATAAAACATGTCCGGATCATGTCTCTCCAAAACTCCCTTTGAGGCTCAGCTGCCCTATATGGTCAAATTGTTAAGCCAAAAGGACTTGAATACTTTTTGATGCAGAAAACACTTGGGTCAGTCACACCATCCACGTAGAGCCAGAGCTTGGCCAGAGCTCAAACTCTAATTGGAGGATATGTTTTAACACATTATAAAACAAAAGTCTTAGAAGTAACAGTTATAAGTAAAAAACCTTATTATTAAAAATTTATCAAACTATCAAATAATTGAACCTGTCCAAAATCTCTTTCAAGATAAAAATTCTCTAAATACAACAAACCCTTTCTTTAGAAATCTGAAAATTTGAAGTCTGAAATCTTGAACCAAAATTTGGATAATGAATTTTTAAAGGAAGATGAATTGCAGCTGCATAAAAGATTGGATAAAGAAAACACATGAGTAGTTAAAAAATCAAAAACACAGGATCCTGAAAAAACATCTTGTAATCAATCACCTAAGGAGACAACAAAACACATGAAAACTGACTGTAAATATTATAACAACACCTTAATACCTTAATAATAATTCTTATCACAAAAATCAGACAACTCACATTTTATGATCAACCTATTAACAAGAAATGTTTAAAATAGTTTAAGACAATCCTTTTAAAGCACTCATATAACATTAGTAACAATCACTACTTATCATTACCTACAAAAACTTAACAATCACTATTTATTGTATTATCTATAAAACTTAAAAATCATTATTACTTATATTATTATCTGTAAAAACCCAAAGACAGAGATTACGAACTCAATACTAAAATTCCATCAGATGACATTTTCTCAACTCTTTGTTTTCAGGGACATTTTTGGTAATTAAATCATTACTAACATTTCTATCTTTATACAGTGATTTTTATCCATATCATATTTGAAATAACATTGATTCACATAATGTTCATCCTTCTTGGTATCTTGGAAAACACTCGGTACTGCTATATTTTTTCATTACGTCTTCTGACTCTTGTAAGAAATTGGAAAGATGCTGTTGAAATTTTTGCTGTAGTGTTGCGATCCCGCCATCGGTGGCGCTGCTGCTCTCGGCGTTGTCGCTGCCATGGCAACCAGGACTGTGCCGCCATCTCCGCCGCCATTGCTGGGCGCTGCGGGGCGATGAGGGGCGGCGCCGCCTCGCTCCCGTCCTTGTTGTGTCACCTTGTGGATGGGAGAAGAGACACCCCCGCCACGGCCGCGCCCCGCCTGCTCCGGCTCCAGCGCGGCTGAGCCCCAGGAACGCCCCTCTCCCCCCTTGCGCTGCTGCTCGGCAGCAAGGAGCCTTCCGTCTCTCGGCTGATGTCCGCTCCGCCCCGGGCTCGCCTCCGGCTCGGTGCTGGCCGGCCCCGCTCTGTCTGGCCCCGCGCCCGCCGCTCCGCGCTGCCGCTCCTGCGCTCCGCCCGGGCGGCTGGCCGGTGCTCACCGCCGCAGCCCGCTGCCTTAGTTCTGCAAACCTCCAGCCTCCGCGGGTTGCTGCGCTCGCTTTTCTTCGGCAAGGCAGCACTCCCGCTCCAGCTCCCGGCCCCGGCCACGTCCACACCCGCCGTTCCGGTTCCTCGTGAACGCTGAGGTCTTCACTGCTCCAGCGGACTCTTGCAAACAAACAACGATGCGAAAAGTCTTTTTCCTCCCGTCGGGAATGGCCCGATTTGGAGTTTGGAGACTTTTGCTCTGTTCTACCTGATTCCCGTTCACAAAAAGTGAATTTGGGATCCCAGTCCCGTTGCCATAAAGCAATTTGGACCTCAATTTCTAGCACCTCAATGCTACTAGTGTCTATGGGAGGTATAGGCATTTCAGAAGCAGAGATGGGAATGGGAAAATTTGTGAGAACCGGAGGGTTTGGCTCACTAGAGAGAAGCGAGGGTTTATATTCCTTATTCTTCTCCCGAGCTGTCCGTATCCCTTCCGCCACCCTCTTTTCTGCATGACTCATCAGCAATTCATTATGGACTACCCGCCAAAACTTACTCATTTTCTTGCCCGGTTTATCCTCATCTAACACTAATTCCCACAATTTATCCCTATATCTTCTCCATTCTGAAAGTTCATGAACACTATGGGGGTTAATGAAAAAGCCATAGGACTCAGCATAATGCAATAGCGAGGGGAGATCCTTATCTAAGTCAATCCCCCTAATCTGCCTTTTTCTAAGACAAGTGCTAAACAAATCATATGCTGCTTGCTTTTCCATGATTACGTTGGTACCGTTGCTGGCTCCTTCAGGCTTCGGCAGCACGTATCGGCTGAGCCCGCCGCTGCGGTCACTCAGGGCGCGGAGCAGAGCGTTTCGCCTCTTCTCTTTATTTCGCCGTCCTTCCAGCTGCAGGACCCGAACTCCAACGCAGCACCTCTCTCGCCTTTGGCTCGGATGAAGTCCCTGTTTTCGGGCGCCAGTTGTTGGAGGGTGCTGCGGGAGACAAGACTCATGCTATCATGATCATCAAGTCTCAGTTTATTGTGACAGATTACACAGTTTATATATGTTCGTTAATTAGCTCATACATATTGCAAAAGCCGAGCTCATGATTGGTTGCTATGTGACTTGTACTATTATCTTAAAAGTATCTTTGTGAATGATACTTGCCTGTCCAGCTGGCCTTGCAGTTAGAACAGCTTAGTACTTCTTTGTTCTTCTCTATCTATTTCTACATACCAAGCAGTTTCAATATCCTGCTTTCTGCACACCATCTACTCTTCAGGGTCATGCGAACTTTGCAGCAGTCACGTAGCCCTCCCTATTTGGATTAATTTTACAATATCATGACCCCTGTTGTACAACCATTCCTCTGTCAAGCTCTCTTCAGGAGGGATCACATTTTCATGGGGGCACTGGCACTGTGCCAGTGTCAAACCATGACAAACTCCATTCTGGAAGATAAGCTTCAATAGTTAATGCCTAGCAGGCTTCTAAAGGTGATTGATAAACAACTGTTTGTCCTAGGATAGAATATGAATGCTTCAATTCCCTCATTTAATTTCTTAATGCTATGTTTCTTAGTATCTTACATGTACTTAGCTTGCTTTCTTGAGACTGCTCTGTTGGGTTTTGTTTTTAGGTTTTCCCCCCAGGATGGTTTGTCCCCTGTTCCCCTTTATGTTAAATGGTCCTGCCCTCCTTCTGCTCTTCCTCCTCCACCTGTCAATTCTTCCCTCCCTCCCTCCACCTACCCTATTAAAATTCTGCTGAGTCATTCCCCCAACCCCACCCTGGGGCCTGTCTGTCACTCAGAGGCCTCTCCTCTCCATCTAGAAAGTTCCATCAAGGGCCTCAGGTGATAAGCTGGTCTCTGGGGTTCCCTGCTACTTCCCCTCCCCATTGGATCCCACCTCTCTATATCACTCCGGTTACCACACCCTGTTGCCCTGTTGTTACCCCATTGGTTCTTTGTGAATCCCACCCCATGTTAACACCCCCGAATAAAACCCCGTGCAAAATGCTGCTCGGGGCCTTTCGGTAGGCATCTCCCCTGAGTTAAGGTGGCTCCTCAGAGCTCCCAAATAAACTTCGATTATAGATCCCCGGAAGGGATGGCTCTTTCTCTTTTGTTAACACCACCATTTGTCTCCCTGGGTCTGGTTACTCCGGATCCACAAGCCACCGTCCCTATTACCTGTGAACCAGGAAGGCGGCCCCTGCTGCCTGCAGAGTCAACAGGTGCTGGGCAAGTTGGTGAGAGGGACTGACACTGCAGCACTGCCCCTCCAATGGGTTCTCTTCTGATATTTATTTAAAAGTGAATGAAAAATTTCTAAGACTCTCAACATGATCTAGTGCCCTTAAAAGATTTCTTCATAAAATTTGATATGTTAGCTTCAGACAATCCAGTAAATTGCCTAAGTTGATTAATATAATTTGCAGGGAAAGTGGACTAACAAAATTTCTGATTTCACAATATCCTAACAGGAAATTGTTGGAGACTAATGAAATTCTGGATGCCTGAGACAAAATGGAGGTTATAAGCAAGCATCAAGCCTTTTTGGGTTTGTTTGGTTGTTGGTTGGTTGGGTTTGGTTTGGTTTTGTTTTTTATTGTTTCTTTTTGTTTTTTTCCCCCCAACATATTTTGAAAAATGATCATATCTGGACACAAATCAGCTTGTGGAACTGTTCAGTTCTAGTCAAAGAGTTTGCATAAAAATATGCTTTCGAAGTTTAGGTATGCCCTTTATGTACTATGTTTTTTCTTCAGTAATGATACTCTGCTTTCTCTAACTTATGGTACTCTATGATTCTGGTTTAGAGAAATCCAAACAAGAAGATTGCAATTTTTCATCAGTACAATGTTAGCACTATATTTCAAAATATTCCTTTGCTTTGAAAGAATTCACTCTTATGGACAGTATTTCTGTTTTCCCTTGGTTTCTTCAATGCACATTCTGAAAACTTTAGACCACCACACCTACTGTAATAATATATAGAGAGACTTTTGTGAAGATAGAGAGAAAAAAGTATAAATTAAAATAAATATTTTAACACTTCCACAGGAAAAAAGTATTAATTACACAGACCTATAGAGGTCTTTACCTAGGAAATTGAACTTTTTTTTTGACATCTTGCCTAAGAAAATTTACTTCTTCATTCATTCAAAAAACAGTTCAAAATTCCACCTTGGACATAACCATTCTGAGAGCTTATCATCATGGCTTATTTATCCTACATATATACCCTAAGTGTCATGAGAGTAGCTGATATGTTTTGCTCAGGCTTATTGTTTAGAACTCTCACAGATTCATGCTTTTCCAGTTAATAAAATGATTGGGAAAAAAGTCTAGAATTAGAATCTCTCTGCCCATATGTATTTGTTTTCCAATATTGTAGCCTGAAATATTTTTCCCATACCCTGCTAAATGCTGCACAGGGGCTACAAAGGTATTTATTCTACAGATCATACTAATCTCATTAAGACATTTCAGTGATTCTAGACACATGTTTAAAATGTATTCAGCCAGGTTAGTACCTGAATTACATTAAGCAAAATATAAAGAGAGAGGAAAAGTGAAAAGTCCATTTTAGCTGCCAATCCACCAGACAATTATATGCTTCCATAATGTAGATACTTCAAAATCTTGGAGCAATAGAGAGTGCCATTGCTCTACTGAAGCAATTAGAGAAAATATTATAAATTCTGAGGTATGCTAACACTAGCAGTATGAGCTTCTAACAAGCCAAAAATCAGTCAAGCCTATGTCAAATCTATCTTTTCAATGCAAAAGATTTTCGTACTTCTAGATTGAATTATTGATAGATCAGTGGAACAACTTTACTTCAAAAAAAAGTCTAAGCATAGTCTTCAGTGCTGTCACAGATAAAAAAACCCGAAAAGTCTTAGTAAATATAGTTTTGTACAAAAGCAAGAAAGCTGAATTACATCTTTTCCGCCAAGAGTATTCTGTCAGCTTGCAGTTTTCCTCTTCAGGATCCAGATCTGTCAGAAAGTCTTCAAGGCATTTTCATGATGTGTGAACCCACAACATGAAAATCTGTTCTCTGTATGTTGTCAATATTGTATGTCACCTTCTGTGACTTTTGGCTACAAAACCCCAAAGCTGCTAAAAATCAAGAGATTGAAGTATCATTGTTTTGAGGACTCAACTGACCTTGAAAGTCTAGCTTTTTTATAAATTGCTAATGGCATCATATCATGGATCTCATTACTATTATAACTATAAAACAACTAGAGATCATTAAAAAGTTATATTGAAAAATACAGCAGTTCAAATGGCAATGCAGAGGAGAAGTTGATCAAGTCTATTCCATTAATAAATGCAGAGAATTATGAACCCGGGGATCTGCCCACAAAGAAGTAATAAAATGTGACATTAAACACTGCAACTTTTAATTTTCCATTGATTTCAACTTTTCACTACCCTATCAAATTCAGAAAAAGGGTATTATTTTGCTGTAGTTACTAACTTAAACTCTGAGAAAATTATAACCTTTTTATAGGCTATATACCTCATATTATGGTATAAACTGTTAGTGGTAAAGAAAGATAAACAAAGATAAATAATATTAAGATATCTTTCCAGAACCTTTAAATACTTTGATTTAAGTGAAAAAGCTTAGTTTGGAATATCATTCTGGCCTAAAACTCTTGTCAGTTTTGCAACCAGTGACTATACTGTAATAGACAAAGATGACCCCAAAAGTAACGAATATATTTGGCAATTTCTCAAAATACTTGGAGTGGTTTCCTCTTTGTGAAAAATAACATAAATTTGAATTTATTTGAATTTATTTATTCTTATCTGAAGTGAACTACATCTATTACTTTAACACATTTTTAAAGTATCTGCAGAGGTAAGTTTTATTTTAGTATTTGCATGCATTTTAGTTACAGCTATTGTGATGGTTTTCCTATTTTTTTCATTTTGATTTTTTTTCACATGTTGGTTTTTTTCAGACAGGAAAAGAAAAAAAAAATTGATGGGGGTAGGGGAAGAGCTGAGTTCTAAAATAATACCCAACGGAGCATCAAAAAAATTCAAATGGTATTCATTACAGGTGAAAGAACTATTTCTCATGAGTATGTAAAGAAGCCTGGTGTCTTGTACAACAGTAATCATACAAATATGATTTGAAGTCACACTAGAGTACCCCTGCTATAATTTTACATTAATTCCTTTTCAATATATCAAGCCCATCTATTTAATTTTGAATCACTTTTTTGTAACATTTACTGGTACATTCCACAATTTATTTCTCCTCTAATTTCACTACTGACCAATGTTTTCTGTATCCTCTGTACCTGGTCCTGCCTTTTATTCAGAAAAAGTAAAATGAACCCTTTTACCCTTCAGCTCATCTATGCTGTCTTCTGATTTTTTCCTTCAGTTTTTTTCTTCAGATTTTTTCCTTCAGGTTCATGTTCTCACAGAATATTTATTGTTCAAGATAAGTAGGAAAAACAGTTATGATCACAGGACTGATTTTTAAAAGGACTTTTTATCACGGATTTCCCATAAGTTATGTCCTTTTAAAAATAGGTAGTTCAAGTGTCTTGGGCAGTACAATCAACAATAAAATTTTGAATGTTCTTAACTGGATCATGTAATGTTTTGTAATTCAAAGACTGTGGGATTTTTTGTTGGTTGGTTTTGTTTTTTTCTTGGAGCCATATTGTGGAAATTGTTTCAGTGACTTGTGCCGCGCTCCCGCCCCAGATCCCTTCTCTCTCCAGCCCCGGCTAGCTCTTCCTGGGGCGAGAGTGGGCAGTGGAGGCACCCCCCGCTGCTCCTTAATAGGGTTAGGGAGGTGCCTTTGTGGGTCCTCGGGATAGCGCTGGCGAGCCTCGTCGGCGTAAAGGAAAGGTGGATCCAGCTGGGGGCTAAATCTTCTTTATTCAGGGCCAACAGGGCCAAGTGCACAGAAGAGGTGCCAGCCAACTGGAACACTGGGAGGGGTCTGACACCGGGTTATAAGCTTTCTGGGAGGGGTAAACCTTGAGGGAGGGATATCGGGGAACCAATGAGGAGAGGGGAAGGGAGTGGCTCCGGGATGGGGTGATTCGGCCTGGTCCAATGGGGTAGGGGAATGGGAGGGGCCCCAGGCCCTCGTCCAATCACTCGGTGCCCTGAGCAGAAGCTTCTAGATGGAGGGGAAGGAACACCGAGTGACAGACAAGGCACCTGGGAGGAGACAGGGGAATGACTCTGCACTTTCCAAGGTGATGGACAAGTGCTGGGAAGGCGGGAAGGGAGGACCAGGCGGGAAAACAGGGAACAAACCAAATGGGAATAGGGGTGTACAGGAACAAACCAACTGATAATACAAACATATAAAAACATATAAAGCACACAACTCCACAGACTTGCTTTAACAAACAAGAATATGACTTTCATTTAATAATAAATCTGCTACTCAGTTTTTGCCTTAAACAGTAGCTGTTACAAACTAGATATTTATAACTTCTGCTGAGAACTAAAGAATTATCATTATGACCTTTACTATTATTACTATATTAATATTACAACAAGTTCTTCTTGTCTTCACTGGTTTTGCTACTTCTGCTTAAGACCAAGAAATTAACCATTGATCCTCTAAAATGATGGACAATTGCTGAAAACAAACAACATTTCAAGTTAGCTGTACTCACTTCAAAAGCAAACTTCGTCATTATTACTTCTGTCACTTAAATATTTTTGGCAAAATAGACAAGACCAGTCTGAGAAATTAAAAACTCGAGTTCTTAGCAGGTGAGATGATATAAATCTACAACTGTTGGATTAAGATTTGCAGAAGGCTTTCACATCTGTATCTCTGATGTTTCAGAATCTTTACTTGTCCTGCAGATGCAACTTTTCCACTTTTCTGTGTGGTCCATAGTTAGCAAAGTGAGCATAGGGTGTGCCATTATACTGATTGATGCACTTCTGCTGACCTAGAGCATGGAACCTTCTGATCAATTCCTTTTTTGTAGGAACTTGCAGATGAAAATGAAACAGTCTAAGAAACAAGACTCCAGCTCTTTCCTTTCACTTGCTTATAAAAAGGAACAGTTCTCTAAACATCTGAAAAGAATGAGTCTCAGGATTCTTTTTAGGCTTGACAATGAAGCAGTAGAGAGAAACTTGTCATAGGCAGAACTTCTGTATGACACAGAAAGTAGATGGATACACTGAGTACTAAATTCTGTTTTCCAGTAGATTTGGAGCAAATTTCAAACTATAGTTAATTGTTTACTATTTAAAAGCTGTCAAAAAAAATATTAAATTTTTGCTTGCAATGGACTTTGGGGGTGAATGTAATACAGCTTAAACTGCACAAATACCAAAATGTTTTCCCTGTTGGTTTCTATTATTTCAGAAGTCCTTGGCTCATCTCTGTAACACTCCAGCTGTGCTCCAGGGTGGCTGGTATGTCTCAGAGTCACCTGCAGAGGACCATCACAAGTGCCCTCTCCATCTAAGTTTTTCATATTAACTCCACAGTTTTCCAGGAACAAGCTTGATATTGCCCCTCTCCCCTATCATATTTAGTTTAAAGCTCTGCCAATAAATCTCACAGATTCCTCTCATTGAGATGACATCTGATGTCTGATGCCAGCATGCCTAACCCTGCACAAGCCATGTCATTGTCAAAACACCAAAATTTTGGTGATGACACCAACTGTGAAGACACTATCAATAGACTCAGTTAATCTGTTTATTTCGATACTGCTGCTTTCAACTGGAAGTATATAGCAGAAAATAAATCATACCCAAGATTCCTATACCAAATATCTAAAGGCTCTGAAATTCTTTTGACTGTCCTCAGAGTATGTGTTGCCACTTCCTTGTACCCTACACTGAAGATCAGTAGCAGGCAGTAGTCTGTAGGCCACACCAGGCTTGGAAGTTTCCTGGTGAGGTCTTTAATACAGGGAGGCAGCAGACCTTTCTATGGGTTGGGCCCAGTTGGTATATCAGGCCCTCTGTTCCCTTTATAAGGAAATCTCCTACAGCTAAGCCCCATCTCTTCTTCTTCTGTAATACAGCTGATTCATGTCACTGATTTGTGGTGGTGCCTCTGGTGCAACTGGACCTTCATCCACTTTGTCCTTAGGCTGGTCTCCTACTTAAAAATCTCAGACCTATTGTGCAGAGGCACCTAGGCGATGGAGAGCATTTTGTTTGCCACCCAGAAGATGGACTAAGCTACATTTGCTTCTTGCTTTACAACTGGTACCTCCTTGCTGGGGGATGGATAGAGGACTGCCTTGGTCTTTATTATTTCTGGTAGCTGCATCTGTCTGGTGGACGCCAGCGCAAGGTTCTGCAAAGAATGTCCACTACACTGTAGTTCACACGAATCCACCTTCTCTTAAGTAACACACAAAAATGGTGATGCATCTTTCACAGTGACACTTTGGCTAGGTAGGATGAGTACTTTGGCTGTCTTAGTAAATAGATTTTTTCCTGTTAGTATATGCATGATGTTCAAGAGTACTCCCTGATGTGCAACTGCCTTTAGCCATGTCCAACTTAGCTTAACTCTGAGCTAAAACAGTGACTGGTATAAAAGAATATTTGTCACTCTATTGTTCAAAAGGATAGTAAGTCCTCTCTGACTTTAAATTTCTATGGCAGAAGATGGGGAATTTTTTAAATAGAATGTTAATATATGAAAGTGGAATAAAATTATCTTGAGTTGCTATTGCAATAGTGTAACATAGAAAATGCCTACCAGACCAACAGATCTAGCTTTGCAGTAGAAATTTTTGTACACCACCTAATCAGTTATTGTCCAAAGGTAAACGATATCTAGCTATTGTTAGATAGACAGAAGCTGGAAAAAAGGTTGTGATGAACCAAGATACAACAAATCATATGCTTCAAACCAGAAAATTATAAAAGCCAGGATTTGGACTTGACAATGCTTGTGCATTTCTTCCAAATCAGTATATTCTATGGTTCTACTAATAAAGAGAATTACAATTAGATTGTAAGATGGTCATTCAAAGATCTGAGAATATATTCTTTTACGTTTAACAGTAGAATTAAATGCTTGCACAACAGTGAAATCAAAGAAGTTGCCAAGGTTCTTGCATGGAGAACTTTAGCGAAAATGTAAAACAAAAAGTGGCATAGAGTGAAAGGGGATTTCAATACAATCAGAACTAAATGTAAGCTTAGTTCTTGAAGACTACAATTGTGCTCCACAATCAGCTTTACTTTTTTTGATTTAACTAATAAACCACTACCAATCCTGAGCCAAATAAACCTTCAGGATCCCCTCATTCATATTCACCATCAATAAAGATTTTATCAGGTATTTTTAATGACTTATTCTGCCACATTTAGTGCTCAGACTCCAATATTCTAGAAAAATAGCAAAGTTTAGGAAAAAAATAGAAAAACAAAGTTTAGACTTTGTTTTTCATCAGCTTTTACTGCTGAATATACCTCAGACCTGTTCTCATTTATATCAATGGATCAGAATGTAGACAGTACTGAAAACAAATTGTGGGAGACTTATAATATCAAATGATACTTTATAAGTGGTGTTTATTTACTGGTAACTGAGTCTAATCTGCTTTAGGCCTCACCTCTGCTCCAGATCTGGGATTATGTTTAAAGAATTACTAGTATTTTGATTTTTCCTACAAACTGATAGCAAATGCTCCCACTATGCCACAGGTTTTAACCTGGCATATATCCTTTTTCTTTTTCCAAACTATGGCATCTCAGTACAGCCAATGATTTTTCAATAATGTTAAATGACAGACAAAACCTTGCCCATAAATCTGCTCATTTTAGTATGACATCATAAACTTATTTAGACACATTTAGTTTGTGAACATATTGAGATATTTTTCCCCCGCCAAAACTAAAATAGAGATTAGCTTTATTCTATTCTTATATCTAAGCCGTCAAGCAGTGAAATTACTAAAACACAAATAGTTTTGTTAGCTTTGGCTCCACCGGTTACATACATATGAACTTCAAAGAAGCTGCCATACAGTGAATGATTAGTTAGCATTGTCATTGTTAACTGTATCATGCATGAATGTTCAATTTGAATCTTGGAATTCTGTAATACTTTGCTCAGCTTCCTGTATCACAACATTCAGTCCACCAGTACTACTGAATTATTAAAGAAATATGGATATTGATCTAGAACCAATATCCCACTGTGACGGACAAAAAGTCTCTAACAGTTTAAAATTAGAAAGTGCATGTTTATTGCAATGCCGGGCAGTGTGCAGGATAGCTCCCAAATACACACTGCACTTTTCAGGTGATTACAGAGCCCTTTTATCCATACAAGTATTGAATACCCAAAATACAAATTCATATTCATAGTTTTGATGCATCCCATTCCTCACTTTGTATGCTAATCATTTCAAAAGATATTAAGCTTGTGTAGTTTGTTCCTTGAAATGGGTCGGTGGTCCCTTTCATGGGGATGGGTCCCAAAATCAGGAAGTAAATGAAGTCTTCCTCATTCTGACCTTTCTACCTTTTCAATGCAAATATGACAAATGAACTCTTGGTAGAACTCCCATTCCTTGTATTCAATTGGTTTCAGAACAGAGGAGGCCCACAATTGTCTTATGTTCCTAAAAGCCATTTGTCAGTTTCTATATTCTTCATTATAAACCCTGCTACCAAAGCATTGTGTTGACAAACAATCAATTATTAGTTAACTACTAACTCTTAACTTCATCAAGGCCTACTCATTCATTTTAATTAACTCTAGTAAGGCTTATCTCTAACTATAATCTTAGCTCTTCTAAAATCTCTAAATTCCTTAAAGTTTATGTTTCATTACCCAGTTTTCAATATGGCACTATGCAGGATATTTTGAATTTATTAAATTTTGTTAAATGTATTGCATATATTTTATTGTTTATGTTCTGAAGTGAAGTAAAAATTATACTTCTTTAGCATGATTAACAGAAGTTGCACAATTTTTCTTTATCTTGTCATATTTAGATCTATAAGAGCAGTTACATAAAATTATATAATGTCCTTGCTTTTCTAATTTATTAAACATATTAAGCCAAACAAATAAATTATCTTTATTATGGATTACAATGAAAGAGAGCTAGCTGAGTACCTTATAATACCTTGCTTAATAAAATGTGGAAATAGATGAGTATTTGGTAAATTGTGTATCAGATGTTCTTGTTAATTAAATTTTCTTCATCTGTGTCTTTGATATATTCTTTCTAGCTTTTCATCTTAATTGTACAGCTGTTTGAGAAAAAGGAAAGAAAAGTTACGAAATGTGATAAGCCTTTCTGATTTTCAGAAACTTAAAAATAGCCTCTCAAATTTTAGTGCCCTTTTCCTTTTGGATGTTTCATTAATAAACAAACAGAGGCTTCACACAGCAATATTTTTTTTTTTGCCCAAAAAACTCTGTCCTTACTGACATTTCTTGTACTTCCTCTGCTTTCTGAAATTCGTGAACAACTTAGTTTGGTGCAGTGAAGTACAGGTTGAAAACAGGTTTTAAGCTGCATTTGCCTTACATAAAATTTTATAGCTCACTTAAGTTTACAAATATTTTAGAAGAAGTCTGAAAGGAGGAGATGGTTAATATTTTGTGCTAGATAGCTTATCTTTGACTTTTATTTCAAAACATATCTTCTTCCTGTGCACTCATTTGTCTGATGGATGAGCTTAATTATTTTCATTAAAAATATTTATTTGCTAACATGAAGCATGAGATTAACTCTTACGGTTGTGGACCAATAAACATTTCAGTTATGTCTATAAGAAGTTACATTTTAACAAAAATTGCTAAAACAAGGCCCATAACAAAACAGCATATGAAGCAGAACATCTGAATAACAGGGATCTGTGATTTTTGAACAGATATGCCTAAGAAAAGCTTTCAAAACCCAAAATAATTTTACACTTGTAAAAGTCTTCTTGAATATCATCTAAGTTTTGCATTTTATTTCCTTTGTCACAAGCTGAGTGGACTTTTAAATAAACTGGGAGCTGTTGAATTTCTTTACAGCAGTTCTGGAATCTCCAGACACGATGCAGTGGGCAGGCATTTTGCATGTCTGCTGTAGCTCCCTTCTCATAGCATTAGCAAAATGCTAAACCACATTGCATACAGAAGGTGCTTCCACCCCTACACCTCCTTAAACACACTGTTTCAGGGAGGTTAAGAACTTCTCAGCTGGAAACTGCTATTCAAGTTAGCTTCAATGCTTTTGAGGCTGCAGTTCAGGTATCAGTTGTTGTGTAAGGAATGGAAGAAGCTGCTGCTTCTCAGAATGTTTTCCAGAGATAACAACAGACAAGAACCTGTCAGATTGTTTAAGAAGCATGAAATGCCATAAATAGCTGGAACAGATCTAAATTATAAATATCTACCCTCACCAAACCTCTTGAAGTTGCTGAAGAAGATCACTATCTTATACTGAGATTTATTCTAACCTCTTTTTCCATAGCTCTTAGTTTTGTAATTTTCCACCCACAAAATATTTGCATAGTACCAAATACTTTCTGGTAAAGAAAAAGCAAACTCATAAACATAGATGTATTTATATTATGATATTGCGTGAACACTGAAGACCATTGACAGTTTTGTGAAACCTTCCTGAAAATCATAATGTATGTAATGGGTAAAAACTTTTCTTTACAGATATTTAAATGTAAATAGTTTTGTATGAAACTTGTCAGGCAAAAGTTTCTTAAAAGCAAACCTAGGAATTGCTTGACTATGGTAATTACTATTCTCCAGTTCGTATGTAGACACTGAAGATCCAAATGTTGTTTGGAAAAATATTGCTGCTTGATAACAGAATACAGTTCTCAGTTCTTCTTGCGCAGGATTGGAAAATCTTTGAAAATGGACACTTATTATCAAAGTATCATCACCTTTAAAAGAGTCTTCAATAAATAATGAAAGAGTTATCTAGCTGTTTCCTTTAGGAACTAGAGGTCCTTTCACAATTATTCTTTTTCAAAAAGAAGGATGGAGGGCAGAGGAGAAAAATACATTGTTTAAAAGATATTCTCTCCATTATGCAATAGTGAAAGGGAAACCTTTGTACAGATGTTATAAGGTAACATTTTTTGGCAACTGTGAAGAATATGTGGTCCATTATATTTGGTTGATCCTTTTTATCTGCCTATGAGCCAGGAGGACTCCTTGAATAATTAAAGTATGGCTTTGTCTCCAACTGTTAAAGAAAAAAAAAAGGAGAAAATTTTACAATCCATGTCAGTCTTGGGAAATTTCAAACTAATGTAAGGTCAGAGCTAAATACTTACTCTATGTGGAGATGCTCAGGTCTTGCTATTGTACGCTGAGAAAAATCTCAATATATTTGGCTAAAGATATTTTTCCTGTTTGTTCAAAACTATGGGATCCCCATTAAGAAAAGAAGCAAATGAATATCTCAATAAACTACTTAAAACTATGCATATTGAATAATAACTTGCTTGAAGTATAGTAGAAAATGTTATGTAGATTAAAATGATAAAGGTGATTTTGGTAATAAGCTTGGAATAATATATAACTCGAGACACTGTCCTTCAGCCTAATTTGGCTTCTAGCTGTGGCTCAAGTTTTGACATGAAGAGATTTACTTTTAGTAATTGTTATGAAGACTCAAAGATGTAATGTAATGTAATGCAATTGCAAAGCATTTTATCTTTGAACCTCTCCAGAATAAAATATCATTTACAATTATCTGAGATGTTTTTTTCTATCACTTTTTTTTTTCCAAAATGCTTTGAACAAAAATATCTTTATTATCTGAATTAGAATCCCTTTTGCTAAACAATGACAAACATGGTTTTGAAAATAAAATAACAGAATGAAAAGTATGCCTGGTCCACTTTCTGTGTCTGATGTAACTGTTGTAGTAAGTTCAAAAGAGTGGAATAGGGCCACATATATTTGTATATATTTATGGATATAGCCAAGAATTTATTCATAGTGTAAGTGAAATCATAACAGTCTAATTCAAGTGTTATCAGGATTTTTCTGCATGGAATGGTTTAAATTAGGGTTATAAATATCTAATTCTTCACAGATCCACCCTTTGTTGCTTCCATCTGTGTAAAAATATGGTTGCAGCACCCAAAGACAGACAAAAGTTAAAAAAATCCACAGATACCAGGTTCACTATCAAATTTTCTGTCACAGCTCAACTAAACAGGAACAAAGCTGAAGGCAGGTGAGGAAATTTACTGACTGAATAAGCCCAAGAAGTGTCCTTCCTCACACCTTCCAAATTTGCTGCAAATGTTATGGCCTGTTGCTGGCAGTAGCGGTGCTATATTACAGAGCTGTAAATTAAAATTTCCAGTAGAGCATATGTGGGTTTTCTGACTGTAGACCATGATGTGATTCAGTAAAACTGGAATTCTGACTCAGTTACAGTAAGTACTAAATTTACCTTTGCTCTGGCATTGGCTAACTTATCCTGCTGCAAATGTACACAGTTCAGAATGTGAAATACTGACACATCTCCACATTAAAGACTAAATTTGCAAAAGTTTCAGTAATTGAATTAGGGACTTGTACTAGCATTGGCTGGATTTAAGTGCCATTTAGAATTGCAACTGATTTCCAAAGAAAAAGAGGTATAAAAGTGCATATATTTGGTGCCTGGTCAAAAAAGAAATTCTTCATTTTATATCTTTATAGAGCATATCCATTTATATATAAGCCAGTAGAAGTGTCAGAAGTTTGTACTGTGAAATGACTCTGACAGTTACCAGGAAGGCAACCATATTATTTCCTCTATAATTTCATGACCCAAATATTTAAACATTACCATCTAAGACCTAATAGATTATTTTCATAGGTAAATACAATGCAGTTTCCTCAGTAGTAATATTCAACTTCCCATACCGAGTCCCAAATTAGGCATTCAAAATTGGAGGAAAAAGAAGCTTAAGGATTTGGTAATAGACCACAGGGACAAAGAGGACTTAGAATCCCTGTGGAAAACTTATTTAAAAGTTGTGAAGCTTTTCCTTATACTGCACTGACTGATAATAGAGTCTTGAGAGATAGCTGAACTTTTACTTGTGGCCTGAATATCTTACAGGAAATGTTATTCACAAATGAAGGATGTATATGACTATGCACAAAAAAAGAAAGATATTCTACCTTATACTTACAAAATTATCACCAAAAAGACCCACCCTCCACCAGAAGTCCATTTATTCTTTCGCTGGATGTAAAGAACCTAATCAGACTGCAAAACACCTAAAATAATCCTCTCTACCGAATTGTATAGCAGTGACACTGGCAGTGAGATTTCCTCCACTTTCATTGTAGGGAGAAAGTCAGATTATATTCCTTGACAACTAGGGAGAGCAAAATAGATTTTCAGCAAGACAGTATTTCCCCTCCATTAGCAACACTATTTCTCCTGAATGACAAAAGCTGAATAAGAATAAGAGTAACATTTCAACAATGAGAGACATCTGAGTAGACCTGCCCAAAGAAAGGCAGGTATATATATATACATATATATATATATATATAAATATATATATATATATGCACACAAACACACACACATCATATATATATACACACACATATATATACATGAAATGTATAAGAGACTTTGGCATACAGACACACTTCTAGTCTAGTGTCTCATTTTCTACTATGGGCCTTTATTGGGAGGCCATCTGGCCAAGTTTTTATTAATTAAAGAGTCACCACTGTGAATCGCTCACACCTGTGTAATCCTTCTTTCCCTAATAAAATGGACTGTAATTTGCATGGAAGATTATGACAGAACTACAGTCTTGATCTCAACATCTAACCTCACAAGTGTGTTCAAGATGCGATTCATAGGAAAGCAGCACTATCAACAATTTTCATTACATTCTGAAGCAAATTACTATTAATCAAGTAGTCTAAGAAGTCTGAAACAGGCACTTTTAGTGATCTTTGGTTAGTACTGTAAATAGTGAAATTACTTTTAAAGCACATCTGAAACGAAAGAGCAATTAAAATGTGAACACAGAGGTGAATAGAAAGAAAGATCAAATAAAATTTTAACTTGCCTTTACCCACTTTTTTTTTTTTTTTTTGGCTTATATAGCAAACTTTTTAATGAAGAAAATAAAAAATGATAGTATAATTTCAGTGCTTTACCATTTCCCTTGCTACTAATCCAGTCCTTAGAACATTTATGTCCAGTTTATGGGATGGGTTTATATAGAATCCCATAGCATCTTTGCTGACACGCAGTACACAGAATAATAAAATATCTAACAGCTGTTTATACTAGTTATTTGCTTGCACAGTTAAATATTTATGTTTTAAAACAACAGCAATGCAAAATTGCTCTTCATGAATTAAGATCTTAGTAGTAGCATATATTCAGAAGACAGGAAAATATTTCATTAGATCAGTGCAAGAGTTCATAGTGCTGATACAAATAAAGCAGGAATTTAAGAGGGAGGCAATCTTTGCTATTGGTCCATAACAGTATATTATCACTGCAATGAAAAACATCATGTAAACTAGCATGACAATGCAACTGTTCTGCCCAATTGTCCTCAGTGTGATGGAAGCATGCATGACTAGTATTTTCAAGTCAGTGTTATTACTTGACATATTTACGATAATTGGTCATGCTGAATTCTGTAGCTGTATTAAGGAGGCCATCATACAAAAGTAGTCATGTCACTGTTCAAATATAGACTGTTACTTATTTCATATACTTGAGGCAATTATAAACTTCAATTGCTTCATTAATATGTTAGCAAGGGTGTCATAGCACACTCATGTTCTCTTGACACCTCTTGGTAATCTAAGCACTGGCAAAAATTAATCTTAAAGTTGCTGATTTTCATGGTAAAATTCTGCAAACAGTGGCTTTTAAGATTCACAGGGTAATTACAGAACAGAATAAGACTAGAGCTCCCTTTTGGTATCTGATGAGGACTGGATCTCATGGGAAAATTTTGTGATCGAGAAATTTCCTGGAAACAGAGACCACAAGCAGTCAGGAGCTCAAGGAGAGTGCTGGGGAGAGCTGCTGTCAGAGACTGAAATATTATATTTTATGCCTTAAATATTTTCATGAAGGACTGTTGCCTATTATAGCAGAACTGTGTTACAAAAACTGCAGAGATTACCACCACACCCTGAATGGGACTCTGAGAGGCCCTTCACTGTTTGCTCGTGAAGGTAAGATAAAGGATGGGGACATTTACAAAGCACAAGCCTAATACCTTCAGGGAGGAGGCCACAGCCCCAGGGCTGTCAGCTGCCAAGCCTGCAGAGACCCTTGCACCAAAGGGCAGGGGAGGAGAGGTTTTGTCTGTGTGTTGGTGAGAGGCAGTGACCGCCATCCTCCACTAGGCAGAGGAGTTCACCTGAGGGCTCCTTTGCCCTGGGAAAAGCTTGTCCCCAGCAGAGGGGGTGCCCACCAAAGGTGTCCCCAAAGGGGTCCCCAGACCCTGCACCAGAGCAGTGCAGATGATGCAACAGACCCTCAGGGTTGCAAAGGACAGTGCAAACTGGGCCCTGCAAGGGAAGCACCTGGGCATTCCCACCTGTTCAAAGCATGGATTAACCCACGGACTTCTGAACTCTTGGGCGTGTGGCGGCAGCCACAGGAGACCCTCACCACCAAGGTCATATGGAGGGGAGCAATGAGACATCGTTTCCGCCCTCGGATGGGTGACATGCTTCCACCTAACCCCTGTCACTCTCCCCCTGCTCCCCCACCCTCATACACACCTCTTTTTCTGTTTCTTTCCTTCCTTCTTTCCTTCCTTCTCTTTCTTTCTTTCAAATCATTGCGCCGCTAGAACAGTCCCAGCCCTTTAATTTTCCTGCACATACCCAAAACTGCACAAAGTAATAACATTGTGTAGCTGATAGTTCATGATAGCTCATACTGTTTTCATTGTTCCATTCTGCTCAATTTAAAATTATACCAAAAAAGATGTCACCTTAATTTTTGTAAAAATGGTTTAATTATTTTATTTTTTTAAATAGACTTCATAAAATCTTTCGATATTTTTTTCACAATGCCTTTATGGAATTAGAATTTTGCTTGTATCTCTCGGTACTCTTGCAAACTACTTCATGATCTGGCCAAGGCAGAAAAGATACAATTTTTCTCGCAATGCTTATAAGATTTTAACTAGACTCTAAGGTCACTCACAGCCCATGCTAGTCATAATGACTTTTCCCCTGTTCTTCAGTTCTGAATCAGAGTCTGGGCCTAAATGTCACGTGTCCTCTGCCAGTCCTGTGCCAGGCAGGCAGATAAAAGTTGCCTTTCTGTTTCTTTCCATGGTATGGACTTATATATTATGATGGTTACCATGAAGTTTTTTTTTGGGGTTGTCAGCATTATATGCTTTGAAATAAGAGGAATTACGAGGAGTAAGTAAGATTAATTTCTCTGCCTAATTGAAGAACTTGCTTTGTTGGCTGTTTTGCTCCAATGATTGGAAGATCTAGTCAGGAGTGTTGGCAACTACCATGTGATGCGAGTGCTCCTGGCTTCAGGAGGCTAGTGCTTTGCTTTTGACTCTGTTACTGATCTGCTTTGATATCTCAGGCACGTAACTATGAAACATTTTTTACATTAATTTAATTCTGCATGCTTTAATTTTTATTTTTAAGTGTTTAAAATGGAGTTAGTTGGGGTCTGATTTTCAAAGAAATCAAGAAATCAAGAATCCATCTCTTTTAAGATAAAGGTCAATTAACTCAGCCAGAAAAACAAATAACTGGCAGAGTAGTTCCTAGGTGCCTAGGCAGTTCTCTTTTTTGAGTTGGTCTAAATTAAAGTGGTTTTCTACCAATAGTAACTGGTGAATGGTATAAATTTAAAGGAATTATTCAAAGTGGTAATTTTTAGAATTAAAGCATGTTTAAGACCTGCAGATCAAGAATAAAGTAGGAATTAAAAACACAGGAATTTTTTTATGAGCTATTAAGGGAGGCAAGCACATGGGCTAACTGTCAACAGTTGCAGGAAGATTGCCACCAAACAATTAGGTAGCAAGCAGGTAATGACATTCAGCACAGAGTAGTGTGATGTCACATACAAGCAAAACACAGCCCCACCTTTCTTGGGTGGTGAAGTGTTAGCTACTGATTTTTATACATAGTATTGGAGTCTCAGAGACATGACATACAGCTTTTTGAAAACTTTAATAGCAGTTATAGAAGATAGAATACTAAATATTTTTAGCAAAATAATCCAACTATATACTACATTTCTAAGATAGGGTAAGTTCTTGTATCTATTTCCAAAGCACACAGAGAAAGTGAAAACTTGAAGTAGTTATTTATATGGAACAGATTCCAGAAGTGGAGTGATATAACCTTGATATTTCAGTTTTGGTTATGTGTGCAGGAAGAAGGCTACTTTAAACATCTTTAAAATCATGAATACAATGAAGAATAAACAGAGACAAATTACCTACTTCCTCCTATATTATGAGAAATACTGGGTATAAACTGCAACCATCAGATTGAAGACTTAATCCACAAAAGATAGTATTACTTCACATTCTAAGTAGACAAGCTGTAAAATGTCCACTGTGAGATTTGATGCTTGCCATAATTTTACAGTTGTTCTCAAAGGCATTGAAATAATTCAAAGAAGAAAAATATCTCGGGGCTACTGAACACACCATACACGTCTGACCTGAGATCCTAATCATACAGACTGAGCTGAGTCTGAGGCTGAGGGGTTGTTTCCTCCTATTCTTATATGCTAATCCTCAGACAGAATTTGAATTTAGTATAACTCAGTATTTGCCTCTTTAGTTTCAGGTGGAATGACTTGATGCAATAGTAGGAACAAAGGAATCAAGGTGGCATGTAGGCAGAGAGAGGAAATAAGTATCAATATCCTACAACTAACTATGGATACTCTTGTCCTATTATGGTTCAGATAAAGAGACTCAGGTGTACCTTAAATTATGTGCTTCAGAGCCTTTTGCAGGACCAAGAAGTGGTGATTTTTGCCTTTAAATCCTACATTGTTTCAATTTTGTCCTTCTTGCCTCTCTTGTCTCCAGAGGATTATAGGACCAGTAAGACTGTGGAGGTCATGATATGAAGGAAGTGTGTAGGTATAGAAATTCACAAAAGCCTTTCTAAAAATTTTCAGACTATCACAGCTTAGTTACAACTGCAAATAATGAAAATGTTGCATAGGTGGTCTACAAAGTTTTTCAAGGTGAGCTGACAGCCCAGCAGGCAATTTTCCCCATTATGCCTAATGTGAAAAGTCTGCTTTGTGTACTACAGCTTATTTCCCAGTGTGTTGTGCAGTTCACTTATGATTTTAGTGCCAGTTATTATTTCATTTCCTATAAAAATTATGAAATAATACCCTAATAGTAACAACCAGATTAACATAAGGCTGTCAGTCTTGTCTTGACCACTTCTGTGTCAGCTTAATTCATGTCAAAAACTTTGTTCCTAAGCTTATCCCTTAGCTCTGAAGTTATTATGTTTGTTATCAATTCAAGTGTACATTATTTCTATTTGTATATTTCAAAATATATATTTTTTCTTTTTTTTTCTTTATTTCTTTTTTTGGTGAAATAATCTAAGGTCATTCCACTGTCTCTGGGCATCTTTTTCTGACCTTAAATCTCTGTCACTCTTCTCTTTGGGAATTAAAGGGGACTGAAAACAGCTGGCACTCTTCTTTAAGGACTTTGAATTAAATTTATACTTTTGCCTTTATATAATGAAAATATAAAATAAATCTAAAATGAAATTAATATGTCTCACATACTTCTAGTTCACAAAAGCACCTGTATCAGAAGACACCAGGTTTACTGCTTTTTAGCTTGACCAAAGAAGGTGCCAAATATATTTTACTTCAGGGACAGTGAAAAATGCTTCATTTTCAACTAACCTATAAAAAAGACAGGCAAGAAAGAAAATGAATAGTGATATTTTATAATTAGGAAATTTTGATGTAAATATTGTATGGGCTCTTCTTTGTTTCCAGAAATTTTCTTGAAACTTACGAGTGCCATTCTGAATGAGCGTGAATTTTCCAAGCACGATAGGAGCAGTATCAGAGCAATATAAATAATTTAAAAGCATGATGTTATACATAATATGACATTATATTTTTCCAATAAATCCATTAAAGATCTAAATTCAAAGCCAAAAATACAAACTTATACTCAAGAATTGCTTTACTCAAGTTAATGCACTGATGTGTTACAAGCAAGATTTAATAATTAATTTTTGTTCAGGAGCTGATTTCAGTCTCCCCAAAAGTGAAAAAGACCATAGCAGTAATTGATTTTACTAATTTTTTGTGCAACATTTTGGTATTGGTGGAGGCTACAAGACGGGTGGAGTCTTCTGTGAGAAGCTTCTAGAAGCTTCCGCCATATGCAGTGGAGCCAATGACAGTGGGCTCCAAAGCAGACCCATAACTGGCCAAGGCCAAGCCCACCAGCAACAGTGGCAGGATCTCTGGTATAATGTATTAAAGAAGGAAGGAAGAAGTTATAGCACAGTAACAACTGCATCCAGAAAAGAGAGGGGTGAGAAGGAATGTGAGAGGAGCAGCTCTGCAGACACCAAGGTGAGTGGAAAGGAGGAGGAGATGGTGTCCTGGTGGGTTTTAAGGTTTCCTGCATTCCATGGGGCAGAGCAGAGTCAGTCAGCTGAGCCCTGCAGCCCATGAAGGTCCATGAGTGAGCAGAGATACATCTGCAGCCCATGGAAGACCCCATGCTGGAGTAAGCTCCTGGCAGGACCTGTTGCCCTGTGGACAGAGGAGCCCACACTGGAGCAGGTTTGCTGGCAAGGCTTGTGACCTTACAGGGGATCCAGGCTAAAGGGATCTGTTCCTGATGAATTGCACCCCATAGAAGGGACCCACTCTAGAGCAGTTTATGAAGAACTGGAGCCCAGGAGAGTATGGAAAAATTTATGGAAGATTGCCTTCCATGGGAGGGATCCCACACTGGGACAGGGGAACAGTGTGAGAAGACCTCTCTGTGAGGAGCAAGGAGCAGCAGAAATGACACGTGATGAACTGACTGCAGCCCCCATCCCCCACCTCCCTGTGCTGCTGGGGTGCAGCTAGAGAAAACGAAGAGTGCAGTTAAGCCTAAAAGGAGGGAGGCTGGGGAGAAGGTGTTTTAAGGTTTGTTTTTACTTCTCATTATCCAACTTTGATTTATTGTTAGCAAATAAGTTGATTTTCCCAAGTTGAGTCTGTGTTGCTCATGGTGGTAATTGCTCAGTGATCTCTCCTCATCCTTACTTCAACCCATGAGCCTTTTGGTCTATTTTTCCTTCCTTGTCCAGGTGATAAGGAGGAGATATAGAGAAGAACTGGTGGGGACCTGGCATTTAGCTAGGTCAGCCCATCACACTGAAGATGTAGACAGCAATTAGTGCATCAGAGCTCCAAAATCTGTAAAGGTAAGCATTATTAAAATAAATTGGAGTTTCTTTCTGCATGATTTACCAAATCAAACATCACATTATTTTCATTACTCAGAGAAGGAATGGTGGTGGATAATAGTGTAAGAGGATCAACCTGCATTATTTCAGAGATTTCTCTTAAAATCTTCCAAAATTTTCTACTGAGTCTTCCTTTACATGCTCTTTCAAGCAGAAATCTTAGAACAATCTCTTCCCACTCCACTGCCAGCCATATCAAATACTTCAAAAAATTTTTCTCTCTTGTTCAGGGAAAATTAGTGGCACATGTAGAGTTTTGGCCCTGATTTATTTGCCCTCACAGTAATATCTTTAAACAGTTATCTATTTTTTCTTCCTGTATTTTATTTAGAGGAAAGTAAGCAAATATTTTAAAATGATATTTTATTCAGTAGTGTTAGTTTTAAAAGAGAGGACCCTCTGTTAACATAAATAAAACAAATATTGTACTTCTTCTGATCTATGACTTAATTTTAAAACCTCTTTCAGCAGCAGGATTTGATTCGCACTTATGAATTCAAATCTTGTCGCTTTCAAGGAACACTCAGAACAAAGTAAGATATGCAAAAGATGAACAGATGTAAATGACAATATAATTTCTGTAACAAAGTTATCTGAAATTATCATACAA
Organism: Lonchura striata; assembly: GCF_050655825.1. NCBI lineage: Eukaryota > Metazoa > Chordata > Aves > Passeriformes > Estrildidae > Lonchura > Lonchura striata. The sequence continues at coordinate 36,550,539 of NC_140740.1, forward strand.
CATGAAATCAATATATTTCAGTGTTCTGGAAAGCAAAGTTATTCTTAAACACTTAAAAGTAAGAACTACACATAACAAAGGTTTTTTACAAAGATAACAGAATCACACAATCACAGGGTCGATTAAAATTTGATTTTTCTTGTTAATGAACCAATATACTGGCTGGCCTGCATGATCCTGCAAATCTTGATCAAGTCATGCTATCATTATAATTTAAAGTAGTCATATATTTTATATAAGAGGAATTGCTGCTTTATGTATGGCTATACATACAAAGATTTATCAGTATTTTCATAATATTAAATGAAAAAGACTGTTCAAGAATCTCTTGAAAACCGCAAGGAAATTTCAGCCATATTCTCAAGTAATCCTTTTACCTACCCTTCCACATCCCACACATTCATTCTTGTCATATCTTTGCAAAAAGTATGCACATGAAGAAGAGTGAAAAGGAAGAATTATACTGGTAATACAGGTTTTGAGAAAAATTATCTTTTCAGCTTTTCCTAATGAAAAATATAAATGACCAGTTTTTGAGCTACCTTCTCAGCTGCTGATAAAATTAATATTAATGTACTGGTTAACACTTTTTCCAAGTTGAGTTGGAGGTGAAAGCAATTCCATTTGGCAAAATCTCATTGCATTTGCTGACATCTTCATTAACCTCACTGATTTCACCATTCCACAATAAAAATTTCTCAGGGCTAGAGATTTTATCTTCACAGCTTCACCTAACAATGTTAATTTTCTGTATGAAAATGCAGGTTCAATTGCCTTGATAATTTCTCTGTGCCCTATACTTTTTTCATTTAGTTATAAGGTTGACATAAAGGAAACAAATTGCTTCAGACTCACTACAGAAGACTGATTTTCAAAAGGAAAATCACCTTTTAACAAAAAGAAAGAACAAGGATGTAGTTAAAAGTGAATTAAAGGGTTGTCAGACACAGAAAGTTAATTCAAGGTACATACTAGAAGAAATAATGCCATGTGATCATGGCATTACTTCTTCCAATATGCACCTTCAATTAGCTATGCCAAGCTCTTTTGTTGTATTCTATAATTTTCTCTATAACATACCACTGCTTTATTAAGATTATAAGTACAGTATCCCCTGCTCCAGCATGATTAGCTGCAGTTATGGAGGCAGCCACAGACACCCTTTAGTTATTTTAAAAGGCATTTTCTTCTCAGAATAATAGCTGAATTTTTAAGAAACAGCTTGTAATACGAGAAGCCAATAGTGAATTTAGCTGAATGGGAAGACTTGTTTTAGACAAGTTATATTCTTGTTAAAAACTTTTCCCATATAGAATCAGTCAGAAAGTGTATTCATACAGGAATTTTGTGTCATTTTCAAAAAAAAACCTCAGAGTAATTCAGTATATATCTGCTTACGAAGATGTTCACTTTTCTGATAGCAGAACTTTTTCCCATCTCTCTTACCTTGTGCAGTTGGAGTTACTGTGTTAAATCAATGGCATGACACAGTCTTTCTCTAAAAGCAAGCATATATATGTGTTTACTTGTACCCCCTCCATCCTCAAAAAAAAAAAAAAATTGATATGCTAATCTTAATAAAATGTGAAATTTATTAAGTGTAATGTGTCTTTCAAAACACTCTTTAAATACTGTGTCAGTAGAAGAGCATTTTCTTGCCCTTCTGCTGCCTGTGTTCTCCTAGAGCACTGCAGTGTTAGACCCCTTAGTCCTGTGCTTAAACTTCTCATGTCAAAGAAGCTGAAGATAAATTTTCTATCTACTCCAGAAAATTGTGTTTATTTTCTAATTCTGTAAAATTCCAATGAAACAATGCTATTTCTTCTATAAAGTTATGGAAGTGGCTGATCTTGTGTTAGATCTGATGTGATATTCAAATGTCTGAAATTTGGGATCTAGGACCTCTGAAAGCATTAATGCCACCAGTAAATACCGTACTCAGTGATCTAGAAAGTCATGTGTAGTGCAACATGTGGTACCTTATGCTTTTATGTTGCATATGCTTGTCCACTGGTAAATTATGCTTTCAAACTCCTCTTTCATAGACATGTATGGCACAAGATGAGCTATCCCAGCACCAATATTTTTGCTGTACAAGGAAGATCTGCTGTGTATTAAACAACAGCTAGACTCTGCTTCAAATGTGACTCAATCCACAAATTAGTCACTATGTGCTATCTTGCAGTCCCCAAAGGAGATTTCCTCTCATTCTAAGAACTTGATCATGACTGTTTTAATCTTAAGAGTGATCATCCAACCTTTCCTTTTCATAACACCCTTGCAATATCATTCAAAATTGCAGTTTTCAAAAGCAGAATTGTTACTTTGGCCACAGACATCACTACTTAAAACCAGGTACCAGCATAATTTCAGTTCTTCTAAATAGAAGCAATCTGTCTTTTCTAAATAAATGCTGTTGATTTTATGGCTACTGCCAACTGCAGGTCTCCCTTCATTCTAAATAATCTCAAACACAACAAACTAAGCTAGTATAAGTCATGGTCATGTCATGGTCTGACAAAGCAAAAGTTCATGATACCAGTCACAAAAACACTCAAAAGCTTAGGTTCCACTTAGTGGATGCTAATTGTTCAGAGACATAGGAAACACATTGAAAAACAGCTGAAATAGGTAATACCTATACTCAGGGTGGTTTAGAATTTTGGGTAGCAGGAAAAACAGGAGAAGTGATAGAACAGTAGCACTGTCTTCGCTCAATATTGTATTCCGTTATGAAGATGAGATAATACTGCCCCATCACAAACAAGGAGTTTAATATAAATATTAACTCTGACAGCAATGTGTGTGAGCTGTCTTTAGTACATCAAACCTCTAGCTATAAATTGTTTTATAGGTATTCTTTTTTCATTTCTCCTGTGCCTTGCAGAAACTACACACTCTTTGCAATTAGACAAAGTCTTTTACAGTTGCACAAACCTATCTCTGCAGTGCCTGCTTCTGCTTAGTTCCCATTAAACCAAAAGAAACCTAGGACAAAAAGTCAGATCTATCCATTACCTTAATTCTCTCTTGTCCTTTTTAACAGCATTTTGTAACAGGTTAAACACTTTTCCTAATTCATTTCAAAGGGTGTTTCACTAGGGGTGAAGGCAAAATGAGGGCTGTCTCTTGCCTGCAGGGAGAAGTCTCTGGCCTTCACTCAGGGGCAGCAGGATGTGTCCAAGTTCTCTGGTGGTTTTAAGGGAACAAACAGTTTGATAGGGCAATATTTTAACAGCAGGAAGGTATTGTGTCTGTTCAAAAGTAGAAGTCCTAATGCATAGGCAGAACACACACTGTGTTGGTTTTGCCTGGCTCTCTTCACAGCGTCTGGTATGGGGCTGTGTTCTGGATTTGTGCTGAACACAGGGCTGATAATACAGAGATGTTTTTGTTATTGCTCAGCAGGGCTTACACAGATCCAAGGTTTTTTCTGCTGTTTGTACTGCCACACTGAGGAGGAAGTTGGGGCTGCGTGGGAGAGTGGGAGAAGATGCAGCCAAGGACAACTGACCCCAACTGACCAAAGGGATATTCCAGACCATGTGACATGAGGAAGGAGGGATATTTGGGGTTATGACATTTGTCTTCCTAGGTCACTATTACATAATGGGACCCTCCTCTCCTGGAGATGGCTGAACGCCTGTGTGCGCATGGGAAATGCTGAATTAATTCTCTGTTTTGTTTGCTTGTATGCATGGCTTTTAGTGTCCCTATTAAATTCTCTTTATCTCAACCCATGAGCTGTTTTTCTGGCTGTTACTCTTTTGATCTCTCCTTAATCTCACAGGTGGGGAGTAAGTGAGCAGCTGGTGGGTCTTGGCTGCTGGTGGGAGTTAAATCATGACACACACAAAAAAAGGAAAGCCTTGAGAGCAGATACCACACAGGAGAAATTGTGATATGACATAGTGATGAGCAAAAAGGACAGAGGAAGAAAGGAAAGGGGAAAATGAAGGGGAAGAGAATTACTCTATATTATCTATTATATATTTTTTCTATATATGATACTTCATATTTATTGTATTTTTATTATATATATATACCATCAATACAGAACGCCAGGATCTTCTCCATAACTGGCACTGAAAGATGGGATTTGAGAGAACCTCCCCACAGAAGAGAAGGAATTCAAAATCTATGCTTGTCCCTGAGCAGGGTTTTGAAATTAAAATAGGTTAATATCCATTGTTCTAATATCAGTTTCATCTCAGAAGTTTGACTAAAAAAGGGGTTTTGAGGGATTTGTGAACAGATATCAAAAAATGTGGTATGGAAGTTAAATGTAAAGAGAGTAATTCTAAAGGATAACAGGGGATGGCAGTCTGGTAATGGCTTGGCTATAATAAAGGTAGCAAGTTATCCATAAAAACAAATACTGAAACTTAGCATTAAATGTTTGACTAAGCAGTGGAAAGCTCAGGGCAATGTAGTATTTAGCAGCAAGACTTTCCACTGTTTCTCAAAATATACAAAAGAGACAGTGTAGAATGTAAAAGTCAGGGAAGAAAAAAAAAAAGTGTTTTAAAAGAGCATACACAGACTTACAGAAATGAATGTTGCACATTACTAGTAGCTGAATTTGGTCAAGCAAGACCAATTAAATCTCCTAGCTTTCATAATACTCTCAACATTAAATCTATTTTGATTTTGGTTTTTTGGTTTTTTGGTTTGCAAGCATTTTTGGAGTTTTGTAGGTTTTTGCTTGTGGTTCCCTTCCCCAAGTATGACTCACAGAATTGCCTGTTTGTGATTAAGTAAGAAACTATGTTCATATCTGTTTTAAATAATTCAACTTTCTTTAGACAGTTTAATTTTATGGGAAAGTTACTTTTGGTTATGGAACTGGATTCTCATGATGATGAGTCTGGTGCACTTCCCCTAGAAGGAGAGCTGAAAAACAAGGCTCTGCACAACTCAGACCATCCAGAATGTTAATGCCTGAAGCAGTCCCTTTGAAATAGTATGGAAATATGTATCAAATATATAAAACTGATACAGGAAGGGATTGACTGTGGAACTCAGTATATTGTTTTAAATAATGTGTGACAACTGTGCAGAAAAAAATAAATTTCCAGCTGCTATACCAGTATTGAACTAGCTTTACTGCCTAGTTTTACTGGAGTAATGGGTCTAGGTCTGAAGTCCCCAGTAGAAGAAAGCTGCTCTGTTTTCCAGCCACTAAGTATATCAGAGCTGGAGCACTTATTCTATGCAACCTTTTTGGGAGAGTTGGGGCCATTCACCTGGGAGGGAAGGGGAGGGGAGGTGAGAAGAGGGGAGGGGAAGGGAAGGGAGGGGAGGGGAGGGGAGGGGAGGGGAGGCAAGAGGAGGGGAGGGAAAGGGAAAGGGAAAGGGAAAGGGAAAGGGAAAGGGAAAGGGAAAGGGAAAGGGAAAGGGAAAGGGAAAGGGAAAGGGAAAGGGAAAGGGAAAGGGAAAGGGAAAGGGAAAGGGAAGGGAAAAGGAAAGGGAAAGGGAAAGGGAAAGGGAAAGGGAAAGGGAAAGGGAAAGGGAAAGGGAAAGGGGGAAGGGAAAAGGGGAAGGGAAAAGGGGAAGGTGAAGGGGAAGAATTTACACCAACTTCCAGTACCTAAAGGGGCCTTATAAGAGCACTGAACATGAGATTTTCATAAGGTCAAGCAGTGATAGTACAAAGGGGAATTAAGCCGAAGAACAGTAAGTTTAGATTATATATTAGGAAGAAATTCTTTACTGTAAGGATGGTGAGACACTGTAACAGATTCACCAGAGAAGTTTTATACTCCCCATCCCTGGATGTGTTAAAGACCAGGCTGGATGGGACTCTGAGCACTTGATTTAATGGAAAGTCTGCCTGCCAACAACAGGGAGATTGGAGTTAAGGATCTTCAAGCTCCCTTCCTACCCAAATCATTGTATGATTCTATAATTAAATGATTCTGTGGAAACAAAATTAAACAAACAAACAAACAGGTGCAGTAATTAGCTTGTTGCAGTAGATAGAAAAAGAAACATCTTTCCACTGATATAACTAGCCTATTGGAATATTACTAGATTTCCTTTCTCCTTAAAAAACCCACAACAAACCAAATTTAAAAAAGCCCACAGAATTCTGAGTCCTGCTATGACTAGTCAAAGAAGCAAATTTAATGTTCTAGAAGTAATTCTGTAATATCTTTTGCTATCATGATAGGTCTCAGGTCCCAGTGTTTAAAATAAATCTGATTATATTGATAACCACATGCAGAATAATCCAGGTGCTTTTCTGGGCAATAAAAATGGAGAATGGAGTGGAAGTCTGTTACTCAAGTTAAAAAAAAAAAACAGTACTGAATAAAAATGCAAATTTTTTCATCATCTGTAAAGTGGAGCCAACAAAGTAAACTCATTTTATTTTACAGGAGGAAAAAAAAAAGAATAAAGGAGATTCATTGATTTTGAATAACAGCACTAGCTAGCCATTCACATGCACTTAAACTATGTATGAAGCCCTTATTCTTTGAACTGAAATCTTCTCTGTTGATCAAAGGACCTATTTTGCAGTATCTGCAGTATTTACTTTTTGGCAGATGTAAGATATCTACTACAGACTTTCACCTCCTATCTTTACATCTATAGTGTTGGTAGGAAGTAAAAAATTTACTGTGTTATCCATTGGTGACTTTCTTCAAGGACTTAATTGTATAAACTTGCCAAGGAATAAAAGCAAGACAGAAAGCCAAGGGTTGCAGTTACCTAAGTTAGAAAGGGGCTGCCCAATAAGATAGAAAACAAAAGACATTAAAATAAAAACACTGTTTGGTTTTAGAAGCAGGGATAAACACAGTCCTTAGTTTTAGGCCCCTCTGTACCCCTTTAAGGTTCTATCTACATAGGTGTAAAGGCTCCAGTATTAAAAGAGAAATGCAATTCAGTACCACCTTTTAAAAATCAATAAGACCTTTAAATAATTCAAACTACAGAAGTTTCTAGTCCTGAGGAGCACTGATGACTTTCAAATGTTGGGTAAGACAAGCTGTAAATAAGTGCCTGTGAACTATAATTCCATACTTTCCATACTATTCTGCATTATATTATAATTCCAGTGTCATGGACTGTTATTCCATGCTTTGTTAGCTCACTGAATGCTTTTTCCACAAATTATAGATTTTTAAAATTTTAGTATTTTTTTAAAAACTTTTAGAGTTATTAGAAAGTCATAAGAAAGAAGCAGATGCTCAGTAGTACTGTTTAAATACGCTAAGAGACCATTGCAAGTTACTTGGAATGAAGTTTATACAAAAGAATTGGGCTAGTCTGGCAAGAAATATTTGCCTGTGGTTAGATACAAAAGTCTGTAGCTACTTCCTCCTGCAACCTCTCCCATGTGCAACAGAGAGCAGTGACAATACAGTGCTTTGTTTGTGTGCTTGCTTCTTGGATTATTCATAGATGTGACAGATTATTCATAGATATCGAGCAAGCTCTATAAACAGAATAAACCAATAAAAACTGTTAGTGCATTGAAAAATAATGATAACAAATTTTTTGACCTGTATGTCTTAACTCAGGTTATGTATGTATCTAACTCCAAGGGTATGAATTATTAGATCCCTAAGTTTACCTAAAGTCACATTAATATTTTTAGTTGCATTTAAAGGCATACAATTCCTTGACACGATAAGGATTAGATTACAGCTGTGCCTAATTAGTGCTGTTCTCAGTCAGATCCACTTTACTAAAAAATCCTCTGATAAACAAAAAACAGGAAACTACACTTCCTTTTATACAACAATTTTTTAAAAGGTAATGATAAATAATTAGCACAGATTTACTATATGATATTCTTCTGTGAAAGATAATGTTATATTTGTTGCACAATCATGATGAAATACAGAATGAAAACAGACTGTAGGTCATACTTTTAGGTTGGTCTCTTTCTCTAACCTATTCATCTTTTTTATTATGGGGAACATTAGGCTGTTAAGAAGAACTTCAAGACTCTTTAAAGGTATTTTTGCATCTGCAGTACACCTTCATGAAGATTTTCGCTATATTACAAGGCAGTGGGAGAAGACTAGGGTAAAGAAACATACCTGATTAAACACAGGACAACAAAGCATGGAATAAAATCTTAATCTAAATCATGACCTTCACTATGCAAAAACTTACTTGTTGTGATAATTATGTGATTAGCTTTTATCATGTTTATTGTGTGTTGAGAGCTTTGCTATTGTTTCTTTCCTCTAAGGAAATATTCCACCTTTATTTAATACATTCTTTCTTAATTTTGTATATCATTCAGATGCTGCTAGGTTTCATAAGAGGAATCCTCCTGGTTCTATCTGTGTTCATTGATGACCAAGAATTTGCTGATAACCGAAAGGATTTGTTATCTACTGAAGACCAAATGAGAAAATTAAAATAATAAGGGACATATTCAGAATACACTTATTGAATTCCATACTAAGAATATTAAAAATAGGTGACCTAAAATTAACCTTAAAATTTAACACAGTATTATTTTTTTTTTTCTGGGTTCTCTGGCCATTGGATCATGTTTCCTCTCACTTTTTGAAAACTCAAATATAGACCTAGTCCAGAAAAATAATCATTTTTAAAGGCATACGACTGAAATGTCTATGTGCTGTTTGTTAAACAGAAAATTTAGTTCTTCTTTAGTTCTTTCCTAATAGAGGCAAATTTCTGCTCCTTATGTGAAAAAAAAAAAAAATCGTTTTTGCCCTCACAGATCATAAAACCGAAGAGGATCAAATAAACCTCTTCCTAATTAGAAATATTTGGGGTTGTTTTGACTATGATTGGCCATCAGCAGAGGCAGGGGCAAAAGCACAAATCATCCCAGACCATGATGTTCTTCTCTGTCCCTCTAAATGTCCAAGCTGCTCAATCAAAGTGCATGGGGAATGCCCCTGTGCTTGGTGAGTTGCAGGGACTGAAGGCATGTGGCAACTCTCAGGGCTGGGCTGATGGAGACCCCTGTCTTTGCGTAATGGTCAGATGAATCCCTCACCCACCCAATCAGTCATCATGCCTTTATAAACCTGCTTGGTTGTTTGCAGTCCAATATTCTTGTTGTGATATTACCACAAAATTCAGTAATTTATTTGGGACATCAGCTGGCAAAATTTCTATGCTCTTCTATAAGAATATTTGCATCCAGACCAGTAATTAAAACTATTACCTATAGTTTTATCTGCCTTGAGTTTAAAGCAGAAAAATCTGCTGCAGGTAAACACTGCTTATAGGTTGGGCTGGGCTGAGCTGCACAGAAGAGATTTCTGTGGTTTTATATCATTCCAACTAGTTTCATTACAGTCACCAAGGAATAGTTGCTAAGGACTTACTTAAGACTTACAGAAGCAAAAATATTGGCACAAAATAAAGTAGGAGAAGCTAAATTTTAGAACAAAACTTTTCTTGTCTACACAACATAAAGAATATATAGCTTTATATACAGCTTCCTTTTTTTCCCCTTACAGTTTTCATTCTGAGGTATTTTTCTGCTTTTTCTTCTTTCCCCCTAAATTATTGAGCTGCAGTACAACCTGAGACTCAAAGTAAGAATTGTCACTTTGAGAATAGAGCTGATTTATCAGAAGGACATATTTGTATTCTGCACAGAATACTTGATGAGGTCATTTTTTTCTTCCTAACAATGTCTTACAGATTATTATCAAAAGCTACTTAAAAAAAAATACCAAGGACATCAAAAACATTAGCAATCAGATTTTATAGAATAAATTTTCCCAAAATCAAAGGAAGAAGCATCTTTTCTGCACCATTAATCTTCCACGAAAGCATTTTAACATTCAATTATACTACTTCAGATTAAAAATATAATTTAAAAAATACAAAGAATAATACCAAAGCCTCCTCATAAACTTCTTTTGAAATTACTGAAAAGATGGGTAGAAAGAAAATACATGAAAGGAAAGCATGTTTGATAAGCAGGACATTCCTCTCGTGAAGCCATTCTATCTGTGACCAGTGACTGTTTTTCTGCTCAGGTGTTTTCCAGTACTTCCCAGAATATTCTCCAGAACTTTACCAGGAACTGAAATGGGATTGACAGGTCTGTAGTTTACAGGGTCTTCCTTCTTGCCCTTCTTGAAAACTGGGAAAATGTTTGCCAGCTTCATGTCATCTGACACCTCTGCAGATTCCTAAGACTGCTTAAAAGTCGTTGAGAGAGGTTTGGTAATGACATCATGATACCAATAAAAATTGTATTTCTGGGAAGTAATATCATCAATACAGGATCCATTATGAAGCAGGGAAAAGATCTACAAGTTGGGATCTGTAATTTCACCTCAGTTTTAACCAGCTATATTAGGAGTCTCCTTTCTTATATACAAGTAAATGGCACTTAGAAATAATATAATGATAATTTTCTTATCCTGAGTTTTATTAACACATCTTCATTGAATAGTATCAGTTTTTACTTCCCTGTCATGTCAGTTACTCAAAAAATTTCTTTCTATGTGTCTTATCTACTATGAGAAAAAAATGTTGAGAATTGTCTGGAAGTTTTACAGTACCTTTGTTTCACGAGCTCACCCTATTTTGAATATTCTCAATTAGTCTAGTTTCAAATTACCACCCCAAAAAATGTAAAATGCCCATAGGAAAATCAGACTTTTTCCTTAACAAACCCTAATGCCCCCAAAATTAAATAAAAAAATGAGATGAAAACACATATTAAGATATTTACTTTTCAGATGTTTCCACTGAAGAAAAGTAATTTCAAAAGAACCACTTTCTAAGGAAAAAAAAACTAAATACATTACCCTGAATTGCTGAAACACAGGACTGTGATGTTATTGTGATCTCATGACAGGTCCATATATTGTAATGAAAATTATTGGTCCATATTGTAATTATGTAAAGAGTACAAGCTGGGAAAAACAGTAATTAAATAAAAGCTAGGAAATTCTTGATGTAAAAGTATATCTAGATTGAACTGTATAGATCCCTTAAAAATGGCAATTCATTTTAGTGCTTTCTAATTTTTAATCAATTTTCCATTAAAGCAGAACTTTTGGAGGATCTATGACACATTGTTTTGCTATTTTTTACAATGGCTATATAGGCTTTGAACTTCTAATTATTGATTTTATTTTTACTTATTTCTTCTTTCCTGGTTATAGTAAATCCATTTATAAATAGGGGACTATAGAGTTAGGGTTTACTTCATAACACAAGTTTTAAACTTAATGAGAATTTTTTGATCCAGTTACAATCAAAAGCAACAATATGAATACATACTAAAATTTTTGCATATAACCTTGGTAGTTTTGAATTGTGTTAGTATTTCAGAACAACAAAAAAGTTTAAGATGCTACCAACTGGCAAGTATAAAGCAGAATACAAATAGTACAAGTATCCTATAACATAGTTCAGCTAAGATTGTGTTGGGTACTGCATGAAAACACAACAGAAAGCCTGCAGTGTGGGGTGTGTGTTTCCTGCACACACACTTTGTTGTCTCCACAGCTCTGTCAGCAGGAGCCAGAGTGTGTCCCTTCCCTCTGCACACCTGGGAAGGGTTTCTTCAGATGGGGCTGGTGGCAGACCCTGAGGGACATGTGCAGGAGTGCACTGACCTGCCAGTCTCCTTTGTCCAGAGCAAGTGCCTGGGTGCACAGAGCTGGGATTGCAGGGCCTACCTGCCTGGGAATGCAGTGGGATTTTCAGAAAGCTACTCAAAGTTTTAAATGATTTCTCCATCAAAATGTGAGAGTAATTACATGGGACAATTCAACTTTTAAAGTTGAATATACAGCTTTAATTTTTTTTTTCTCTTTTCTTTTAAGCTTAGACCCTATGTAGAAGAGCTAGGACAGTGCAAATGAAGGCTAAGGCAACAAACAGAGATCCACACTGAGGGAGAAAAATGGTAAAGGCAGTAACAAAGTCTCCTTTACATAAATTCCAGTGATGTGACTTAAAGGAAAAACTCCTTTCTCTCTCTTCAGTCTAGCTAGCTGAGATACATACTGTATTTCACTTTCTCTCTTCCATATGTTTTAATATCTAGAAGAATCTACATAGAAATTAGTTATTGTATTTGTGTATGCCTAACCAACAATAGAATCAATCCTGATTTCCTTCTTACTGACTCTAAAACCAACTTGTAAGCATATTTGCTATAAAAAAAATCTTACAGGCATTTCCCTGGATCATATATGTGGGCACCTAGTAACAGAGGAGAAATCTCACTTGATTATACACACGGTAAACATATTCACAGTCATAGGATCATTTATGATCTAAATTATCTAGATCCTGTAAGAGTTTCGAGTACAACTAACCCAGCAGTGCCAAGTCCATCGTTAATCCATGTCTCTAAGTTCCATATCTGCACTTCTTTAAAACACCTTAAAAGTGTCACAACCACCTCCCTGGGCAGCCTGTTCCTATGCTTGATAACCACTGTAATGCAGAAAATTTTCCTAATATACAATCTAAACTTTCACCAATACAACTTGTAATTTCCTCTCTGCTGGTTACAGAGAAGAGACAAATTCATAGCTTTTAACAACCTCTTTTCAGGTAGTTGTGGAAAGTGAAACTGTCCCTCCTCATCCTCCATTTCTCCAGGCTAAACACCTCCAGTTCCCTCAGCCACTCCTCTTAAGATTTATAACTACAGTTCTGCAATCCATTAATTTTACAAGTTAGTCGTGCAATATCATTGCACTTCAGGCTTTTACACAACCATTACAAAGTGTTATGTCACCACAGTTTCCTCACGACAGCTGTCAGGAAGCATCAGCTTGACAAAATGCAGATATCTAAGGACAATTACTTTTATTCTGAACAAGGACTTAGTGTTCCTTTAGGAACACGAGTTATTCAAGAGAGTTTAAAAGAAAAAAGGTCCTTGATTTTTGACAATGTTAGTTTTAACTGAGGCAGGGCACAAGAGAATTTGCTGAAACTGACAAACAAACAAACAAACAAACAAACAAACAAACTACTATGGCTTTCTGGAAAAAAAATAATAAATGTTCTTATTTTGGAAATTGCCTTCAGTGTTATATCAAGGATGTATATTAATAATATGAGGCATAGACAAATTTTTTAGAAGAGAAACTACATTCTTGGGTTTTCCTACCACTTCAGACTCTGTTGTTAAAATATATGTCAGAAAAAGCATTTTGTCAATTTTATTTGATTTGCATGTTCTTTAATATTGTCATACTTCTCTCCTAGTAGACACTAAGTGAAAAAAAATTCTTTTTTTAAATAGTGTCTAAAATTTGATTTTTAAATCTATATTTATGTCTCTGAATTGACAACTTGATTTTACAAAAGCCTTGATAATCAATATGAAATCAATCTAATTGATTTCATAATAGGGTTGCATGGTGCATGATCAGTACTTTTAAATGTCTAAATATATCCCAGCATCAGGGCTCTGGTAGTTCTGATGGCTCTTGTAATGCCATATTATGATGACATGGCTTGTTGCTACACAGTCTACATGATATTTCATTGCAGTCATACATCAGTCTATGACCTAATTCAGCAATTGCAGCCAAAAATATTCTAGGATCAATCCCTGTTTCCAAAATAATGGAGCTGAAATAAATTTGTCAGATATGGAAATCAGGTCAGATAGGTGATACCTTTATAACGGTTACAAAGTTGTTCCCACAGAAAAGGTCACTGACTACTGAACTGAACATATGTTGAAAGGCAGAAATAATAATAATCTCAGGAACAAAAGCACAAGTTCATAAAAATACACATATCTGTGCTGAGAGGGTCTAGTATCCAAGCTGCAAATGAAAAATCAGAAGTTGGTATTATAAAAATAGTAGAAGATATTTTATAGTAGGAAAAATGTTACATGTGCTGGTTTAGGGCATAGTAGGGCTCTGGAAAGAATTAAAAACAATTAGGAAAAAAGATAATGAAATAATAATGAAATAATGGCATAGACATATATATAATATATATAAAATAAAACATACATATATACATATATGTGTACACATAAGTATTTACTACTTCTGTTAGTATCTGTCTTTTATGGTGTGTACAAATGTAGAGAGTAGATATCAAAAATTAATAGAGGGAAGAAAGATGCTGTTTAATGCATATGGTCTCCTGTTAAAAAATTCAGTGTAAAGAATGGATCCACAGTAGTTTACATGATACTTTAAAGAAATCGGAAAGAAATTAAGCAGGAATGAAGTGAACAGGCAAGACTCTATATGAGACTGAAAGCCAGGATCATTCCCTGCTGTGACCATTCTTTACAGTTAGGGCAAACCTTGATCATTAACATTCTCACAATCATCGTATTGCTGCCTGCAGAAGGAAGCACATCCTTCTTCTAAGGAAACTATTTATTGCACTTCTATCTACACTTCTAACCTTATCTATCTTAGGCTTATCATTTTTTTTTACATAAATATTCTCTGTTTAAACATATTTGAAAATATAATTTTTAAAAGGGTTCTTTAGTACGTGGGTCTAGTCAAAACTGGTTGCAATTTCTAATTATTTTTGTTGGTATTTTTCTGAGTTTACATTTAAATTATTCTGTCTAAAATGCCTTCTTTAATATCAACTCAGATTTAGAAGTTTAAAAAGCTAGTTAATTGGGGGTTTTGTGTTCAGAAGAAAATTGTTTATCCAACATCTATTTACAAAACTTTCACAACCATGGTTCAGATCTGTATTTCCTATCATCTAGTCATCTAGCCACTACTTTTTTTGTTTAGGAGACACAACATTCTGTGACTTTGATCTTGCCCCATCCTTTGAGAACATAAAGTAAAGGCAACATCTTAAATAATGCAAACTGTGCAATCTCCAAAGCAAATGGCAAATTAATCAGTCTCTGAATCCTTGTTGTTTTGAAGACTTGTGCATTTTAAAAGAAGATGGTGTAATTGTTTAGTGACTTGGTGCCATTGATTTTCATTATGGATAGTGTTGACTGGGTCTGTGTCAGGTCACCTGGGAGAGATAGCCTTTACATAACTTAATAAAATGGAGAAAGTATCATTTCTTATCCTATATTCAACAGGAAAGCTCCAGTCATTCAAATAACTTTTATGTGACCTTCTGGACAAAGAAATTTGTTATTTTTGGCCATGAGAATAAATGAAAGAAATGCAAAGCTGCATAGTTAAGAAGAAGCGGTCTGGATTTTACATGCCAGCAGATTCCTGGTTGAGAAAATTGGTCAGCAGAAAAAAGTTAGAATAAAAGGGAAATGCTGTCATTTGCTAAATGTGTTTAGTACTACCTGATTTCTCCATTAGTAATATCTGGAATAGAAATTAAAAGCACCCATGAGAAGAAACACATTTACTTTAAGGTGTGTGGTAGTTTACAATATCTTACAAAGTTTTGGTACTGTATTATCATAAGAGAGAAATTCCATATATAATAATCATATTTAACTGAGATACAATTTTGACATACCAATTTCCAGGAATTTTTCTCCTAAGATTTTGCATGCAATTTTGAAGCTATTATAGTTTTTATGGATTTTCAGAAGTGACACAGAATTATTTCTAAGCTATACTAAAATTCTTATTTCTTCCACTTCAGTGGATTGGAAAATATATCATTCCCATCCCACTTCAGATTTTGCTTTCAAAATCTGAAATTTCACAGATTTTTTCGATTTGTATGTTTGAGATTTTTTTTTTTTTTTTTACTTTCTTCTGTTCTTGTTTCAGGATTTTCCTCCCACTTTCTGCTGTCTAATTCTTCTCCATCCTTGCCATCTGAACTTTTTCTATTCTTTGATACCTCAATCTCACTCAGTCTTATTGAAATGAAGTCTATAATTTTAGTGCATTACAATAGCTACTGGGTTTAGGAAAAAAACATACACTTGTCATATTATAACGCTTCAGTGAATTTCTCTGGAGGAAAAATGTGACTTTTAAAGTCTGTTGGGTGGCAGTGCTTTTTAGACGTCTATTTCAGCAAATTGTCTCTCATAATGTGAACTGTATAATGAGTGTGTGAGCTGTTACACAATTCAGCAGACAAAGAAATTGAGCTTTTCTAGAATGAGGTGCCTTGGAAAACAGATCATTTCAATCTGTCTGATAATGTACTAGTAAATATAATCATTACATTAATTTTTATTTACTCATCCTGCTTCCATAAATGTGTCAATTAGAATCTTTTCAAAAGCATTTCTGAAAAAAGGCAAAGGAACATTGTTGAAATACTGGTAGTGTTCTGGGATGCCTGACAGGTAATTTGAGGCTACAAAGATATTTGATTGATTAACCAAGCATTCCTTCCATAGAGGTTAATATAAAACTTTTAAGAAAGCTATTAAATATATCTTATACTAACTGTGTCTTCTCTAATGGTAGCTGTGGGATGCATAATAACCACTTTTCTTTTCTATCTGTCAGGTCAGAGGGGAGGAAATAGGGGAAAGCTAATGAGCATCGGGTCCATGAAGAAAACACTGATGTATATGACAGTAATAACTTAAAAGAATTGTCTTTAACAAGAAGAGTAGTTGTTTTAAAACATCATTCTGGTTTGGTGGAGCAATGAGAGGATGCCATGAAAGGAAAGAAAGGAGAGAATCTATGTAGATAAATGCATATGCACAGTATTGTTTGATATATGGGGCTGTAAATGAATGTTGAATTTTCATGAGCTACAGCTTAGGTGATATGTGGCAGTGGAAACCACACAGTTTCCCCTAGAAACCCCAACATCCTAGAAACCCTAACATCTTTCCTACAACAAACAAGCTGAGCTGGAGATGTGTCTAAAAATTGACACCATATTTTCCTCTGGTACAGAGCAAAACATTTTTGAGATTTTCCCTATTGAAATAATGGATAAGGTCTCAAGTGATGTTTGTTAACTGACAGTGATGTTGCCACAACTCCTGCTAATTCTGTTTTTGTCCAGGAAAAAGGTTGCTGGTGACTCTAGGGCTGAGAAGGAAGAGGGAAAGTTTTGTTTAAATGGCTTGTAGTGGAAGGTATTGGTCTCTTCTGTTTAATGACCAACAATATGACACCAAGAAATTAAATGAAGATGCATCAGGGTAAATTCAGACTGGAGATTAGGAAAAGGTTCTTCACTGAGAACATGGTAAGTCACAAGAAAAGGTTTCCCAGGAAAGTTGCCATGGCACCACTCTGAACTATCAGAGTTCAATAATATCTGGAAAATGCTCTTAGTTATTTGATTTACTTTTGAGTAGTCCTGCAGGAAACAAGGAGTTTGTCTTCATGATCTTAAGAGTCCTTTCCATCTTGAGATGTTCTATGATCCTATAATTCTAAATTGTTTTACAAAACCATAGGAATCCAGCATAAACTTAATCCAACCTGGCAGATTCTTTGAACCTCCTTACACAATGTAGAAAGGAGAATATAAGACTTTCTAGTTTCCAGTTGTTCAACAAAACAATACAGTGCTGTCTTGGCAGAGCCAAAAATCTAGACTCAGTCCACTAGATGCTTTGCTGTGGACTCAGTCCGCAGTAACTAGATGCAGTCACTACTACTGCCACATCTGTGTGCATATGAACATGGAAATTACTCTTTGTTTATCTTCTATCCAAACCTGCTATTCCTTCTTCATTGCTTAGAATGAATTGAGTCATCACCACATCTACAAGTGACCCGGAAAAAGTCCTTAGGGTGTCTCCCATAGAACAAAATACTCCACTTAAAGGAGATCAGTAGTTTTGGGGTATAATCCAAAAGTCAGTTAAAGTGAAAAATTATGTGTGTAGGTGAAGATAAGAATAGTTTCACAAGTTTAACTGCATGCAGAAAGAGGAAAAACCCGGAAAGTCCTGTAATCAAAATATTACTGCTTCCATGAGGAAATCATTTGCAAATCAATAGATAAATCAATAGATATAATGTTAGTTATCAGTATTTTAAAATCCTTGAGGTCACTAAACCAATTTAGCCATTTCCTGTATATCTGCATTTTGATTGGATAAAGGAAGAAAAAATATTCTTATATAGTTTTACTTCTGAAAAATCTCTAAAGCCTGTTCATTTTAAGTTTCCCAGAAAGAAATAGGAATTCCTTTGGTTCTGTTTTATTAGAGGAAAACTAGCCTTTTCTTTCAGTGCATAGAAATACAGAAAAAAAAAATCAATATTCTTTCAAAAACAAAATGAAATTGATAGAGAGCCCCAAATCAATTAAATATGATCTAAAATTCCGTAACAGTGGCTTCTTGGTGGAATTTCTTCTATCAACATTTTTTCTTTTTTTTTCTTTTGTTTTTTAATGAAAGTTGCTTGGTCATACCTGAGGATTTGTCAGAATTTTAATATCTGCCTTTCTGAACTGGAAATGGTTAATGCAACTACTGAAGTATTTGACATATATGTGGTATGTGTGTGGTATGTGTGTATGTATATACATAAAAATAAAATTTTTATGGAAGAACATGTGACACCCTTCCAGTTGCATCACACTGTATCTACAGGTCGACTTTAGACTGAGGTTCTTTCTTCATTGTCTTGCCAATAAGACTGTTTTTAAAATACTCTTGCCTGCAAATTGCACCAGATGGATAATTGCCAGACATGACATACTCTCCATGCATCTCCATGCATCTTGTGTGCACATACTGGGACATGAGGTACAGATTGAGCTCACAGATTAATGTTTTTCAGATGAGCAATAGGAACCTGTGATATTTGCAGTCTGAAACACGAGGGAGGGGAGGGGAGGGGAGGGGAGGGGAGGGGAGGGGAGGGGAGGGGAGGGGAGGGGAGGGGAGGGGAGGGGAGGGGAGGGGAGGGGAGGGGAGGGGAGGGGAGGGGAGGGGAGGGGAGGGGAGGGGAGGGGAGGGGAGGGGAGGGGAGTTTAGCTTACTCAGCTGAAGTACCTCTAGATACCAATACTAAATATGGACCACTGGCAAAAACACAACCCTCACTAAAGAATTACTACTACTCTTCAAATTGTTTTCCTATTATGGCATGAGTCAGAAAAACTTGTACAAAAAATGTCACAAACGGAGGAAAGGTCAATGAATAAGATGCCAATCTTATTCTAGTACATAGTGTCAAGTCACTGAAAATATTACTGAAAAAAAGCAGTACAAGTGGGAGTACATCTGTTCTTAGTCATCACTGTAACACCTGTAGGGTACACAATGACTAGAAAAATAAGAAAAAAACTTTAAAATATTTTGGCAAAAAAAATCAAAACAGACTTTTCAGTTAAGCTGATGAGGTGATTTACCTCATAAAGGTAAAACAGGGTCTCTATACCATTTTTTGGTCTGAATTGAAACAGTACTTTATACAGTCAAGTTGTCCTAAGTGTTGCCAGGGTATATGCCACTTATGCTAGAGTTAAATATGTTGCAATATAAAAATTGGTTTATATTTTATAAAACAAATTTCCTATCATTTTATCCCAGCAGATTGCTTTCTTATATGCTGCTAGAAGATTGATTATATAACTTAATTTAGAAATGTCAGAAATAGTTCTGCAAAATCATCCTGACATCACCTAAAAATAAAACTCAATCATTTTGCTCAATTGTGTTGTTCACTATTATTGTATCATCTGACTTGATACAAACAATATTGCAGAATAAAATCCCCATTATTTATACATGGGATTTATTATTTTCATTGGTATCTGTAGAAGATAAATCTTAGGGATCATATTTGCAATTTTCAAAGTTGATAATTGCTAAAAACGGTTCTAAGCTATACTCCAGTTTCCTATGGACTAAATGTCAATAACCAAAGGTGTCTGAGAAGTACTTAAAAGGACCTTATTAACAGGCAGATTATAAGAAAGAGGCTAGGTAACTAGCATATTTTATTTAAAATTTTGTAATAGAGTGCATGAGAGAAATCCATAAACTTACAGTTCTGAAAGACAAAGACAACATTTCATGATCTTCCTTTTTCTTAACAAAAGTGATAATCAAGAGATAGAGAGAATACCATATATTTTTATCCATGGGAAAATTCCTAGCTAAATAAATTTAGTGTTTTATTATCAAAAGACCTTGTGGTTTCAGACATCTGGATTTTGTCCATAAATCTTGAAATCCTTTCTTGGACAAAATTTTATAAATACATTGCAATTTAATGGAGATTTGTGTGGTTATGGATGCAGTTCCACTGAAGAGAGAAGAATTCCCCCAAGTCCACCTTTAAATTCTCTATTGAAATGTGTCTTGTCAATATCAAAACTTTTCCAATGTGTGATAATTGAGGTGAAAATATCAGGTGACCGTGAACAACATGAATAGAGAGTTAAGCAGAAAGAAGTAAGAAATAGAATATGAATATTTGTGTTTGCAGGCATGGATCTAAATACAAAAAAGTTATTTAATCCCACATGTGAAAAAGAAATACAGTCTCTAACTTCTAACTGAAATGTTAGATATGCTAGAAGAAAATATGTCAATTAACAAGGAATCACCGAACAAATAGAAAAATTATGCTCTCTCAGATTTCCTCTCTTCTTACGCAATAGTCCATTGGTTGCAAGAGTGATTTTGATTTTGAAAAATTAGGTAAAACAAAGTGTTTTATGTGACAAATCAGTGCAAAATACTGACAGCTCACTATTTTTACACACAACGGAAGCATTAGTCTGAGGGTCACTAAGGGCTGAAGTGTCACAATTCATCATATCTCAGGAAAAATCTTTGCTAAATAATGATTCACAGTGAATATTTTGTGGTTGCTTTGTCAAAGTGTCTCCATTAAGTCACATTTTCATTTGGATATCAAACAGGGATTTAGTGCACATATAAAATGACAACTTACTATTCATCCTGCTGTCACTATGATTATGAAGAATTTGTTTGGTGAGACTGAAAATGTTAGTGTAAGCAGGATTTCCACCTTGAGCAAAAACACTTTACTGGTATGGGAACCCCAGGCTTACTCTGGGGTCCCATGTGGTGGTGAAATTTCTCCTCCAACCCGTGCTTCCAAATTAAAACTGCACAGGCTCTTGCTGTTCGGTCTCAAGGCAATTTATTGTTAGTTATATAAAAGATTGTCTTCTCGGGCTGCGGCTGTTTGATCAGCGGCCCGGGCAGAGGCACACACACACACTGACATCCTCTCTGTCTGCTGTCTTCTTCTTCTCTCCCCCTGCCCAGGGCTGCTGCTATCTTTTATATGATATATTACGTATTAAATGTTTATAGTTTTCCCCCAATACCTACTACCTATATTACAAAGTGCTTTTCTACTCCAAACCAATCTGTGAATGCCAACATCACCAAGAACATGGAGGCAAGGAAAAAGAAGGAGGAAGAACAGGATCAGCCCACTTTCCTCCATCTTAGAACTTCTGACCCCCATGTACAAAGTAAAACCCCGCCTGTACAAGTGCTAAACCCCCCTCTACAATACTAAAAAAATTTCCCCTCTGTTTTGTAACTACTTTTACTATGCTATCTAACCTTTTGTGACTGCTTGTTCCACCTCCAAAGTTGGTAACTCATTCCATGGCTCAAAGTCAAAATCACAGCTGATTCCAGCTGCCTGTCAGGGTCTAAAATGTTTCTGACCAAGGCCTGGAACCTCTAAAAATGTCGGAGAGACATTTTGAGTTCCAACAGACTGGTTGTTATCCCTTCCACAGTTCTGCTCAAAAGTATCAGAAATGTAATATAGTTAAATCACAATGAAAGATGAAAATGTTAAAAATACATAGCATATATAATTCTGAGTAATATAGTCCCTGAAATTAGTTTCTCTTTCTGTTTTCTTAGCATCTGTTGAATCTGAGATTTCTCAAATGTATTTAATTCTATGAATTATATATAAATTTCTTATGGCAATTCTGTGCTACTACATTATACCAGCACTTTTTAGTTAAGGAAGGTTTTTTTTCTTTCCTTATCACATTAGAAGTTAGAGGAAGATTCCAAGAAATGTAATCTGAATCTATGGAAAAAAGAAATTAAAAAAAAAAAGAAAAAAAAAACTCAAAACAAACAAAAAACTCAACTCCAAAACAGTAGGGGAATTCTAAAAAACCTAAAAAACCCCAGATTATCAGAATGGGGGAATAATAGAAAATTATTGTTATTTATCTTTCAAGCCTTCATGGATCTTTCCTTACAATGGATTCCTACCAATATTAAGATATGTAGATTCCTTTTTTTGCTTTTGCAATAGTTGTACACGAACACAGCCATGTTAAGAGACCAGATATACAGTGAATTTTTTTTTTTTTTGGCAAATACAGGATCCTGACCTACCATTAAATAAAATGAGCACATCAGATAGGATGAATTAAAATACTTTTTAGGCAAACATTCTGTTAAAGAATTTTAATACTTTAATTTTGTGAAGGAAATCTGATGTCTCAATGTCTGTAGAATGAATAAACATTAAAGAAAAGTGTAAGAAATTGAATTCCTACTTTGAAAATAGTGGGAAATATATATTGTTGTACTTGGTTGTTTATATCCACTTTTTTACTTATATATATTGTTGGAAGTACAGCATAAACATGAATCTGTGAATCTTTCTACTGACTCAACAGCAATATATATTAAATGTACATTAGGATGGTTAATAATGTCTCTGGACTGGAATTGCTATTATCTAATACTGAAATAATTCTCCTAAATTCAAATAAATTAGGAGAAACAGTGTAAGCTTGTTGATGACATTTTCTTTCTGGAGGGAAAGAAAAAATGTGGGTGAGACTACTCCCAAGTTAGGGTATTTTTGACTCATTCTAAGGAAGGATAAGTGAGTAAATATTTTCAAGTTATCTATACATTTGTAGCTACTGATTACTGTAGTTCTGATTCTGATTAATGATAGTTAATATCCATTCTTCTGAATCCATCAATATGCTATTAAGACATTAGGCAAAAATTTTTAAATTTGGGCATGTCAGCCTTCCTGCAACCAGATCTGTTGTCTGATGATGCAAAATGTGACTACCATGAGTTCTACCCCAGCCTGTAATATCTGCCGTGAAATTTCTCTCAACATACTTTTGTGTCAACAGATCTATTTTCCACAGACAGCTGAGCTATTCAAAATCAGCTATGTATTGTAGTTTCAGAAGTAAGTTTTACTTCCTTATATTTATTATGAACTTTTTTCTTTATTTGAAAGAGAACCAAAATCAATCTTGATGGAACCAAGAAGTCTGTCCTCTTTTGATTGACCAGATTTTCCTTTTCTTTTCAGATTTTTGCACCAAGAAGGATGTAAGATATGTTAAAGAGAGGGAATGTATGTATAATGCTAGTTCTATGATATTTTGCAGCCCCTTTTAGATAGATCAGTGCCTTTTTTTGACGTAAGGCAAGTCAAACAGAAATATAAACAAACGTCCCTAAAGCTTTTTTACCCCCTTATAAAAAGATATTGTAATCTTAGTTTCCTTTATACATTTCACAAATTAGAGCTGGCCAAAGTTCACATTATCAAATTATCTTGTAACTAAATGAGTCTTGCTTCTGTACATTCTCTTGACAGACAATTCCATGTGACCACTACCTAATCAAACTTCTCAGTGCAAAAGCAATAAAAGTTCTGTTCAAGAGACAGGATATGAATTTGATACATATTTTTCTTAGTACAGTGGGCTGTCTGTAGAAGTGGATTTCCATGTATAAATTCTAGGCCTATCCTTTTATATTCTTTTTCCTTTTATTTTCCTTTTTCTTCCTTCTCTTTTTTTTTTTTTCCTTTTTTCTTTTTTTTTCTTTTTCTTTTTTTTTTTTCTTTTCTTTCCTTTCTGTGGGTGTATGTCTCTTTTTTATTTCTTTAAAATAAACTATTAATATTATGTGACTGGAGGAATTCTCTTCATATTTCTCTCCCTTCCTTGCTCTTACTCATTAAAAAAGTTGTTATTTTCTGGCTGTCTATGCAACTTTTTCATTAGATGTATGAAGTATAGGATATGAATTTATAGAAATATCTTCCTCCCAAATAATGTCTTTTTTTTCTAACATCGTGAAGCCTGAACTGACCCATTTCTTCTGCATTAATATGCACGCTTTTAACAAGATATAAATATTCAGAAGTAGACTAATTTCTTTTATTTTTCTATGCACATTGGAAAATTGCATAAAGCACACTCTTACTACGTTATAGTATTACTCAATTAAAATTCAACATAATAATTTTATTTTCCATAGGAACAGAAACAGCATCTGCTGCAGCACTTGTTCAGTCCAGGCTCAAATGTGAGGTAAAGCAAGGATATTAAATGGTAAGTATTCTGGTATTCTTGATATGACAAGAGATAATTTTCTTTTACTGTCATACCCACATGAGGAGCAGTAGGTTACTAAAATGCTCTGGAATGGAGCATGAGTATGGGTGACTGACTCTGGTGCTGATTTTTCCTATTTCACTACCTTTAAAAAATTAATTTAAAAATCCATGCTGTCATGCAAGATACTCAGTAATCTCAGGTATCCTTTTCTCACTGTGTCACTTAGTTGAGGAAGGCACAATTGCACTTTATGGGTGGATTTCCACTGATTGAAACAAATGTGTTTCAAACATTTGAATGGTTTTCTTTATGCATATACTTTCCTAGAAAATGCAATAACAGGGAAGTTTTAAAAGTAGCAAAAAATCTAAATCTAATCTAAATCTAGAATTAATCAGCAATGGCATGGAAAACAGCTGGGGATCAGCACACAAGCAGTGCAAGGATGACACAATTTTGGATTAATAGACTACAAACAGGAATGAGCTGCAGGTTTAAACATAGATATACCTAATTTTCAGCTGATTGTGAAAGTATAAATTAGATTTATTATGAATAAAACCATATGAAATTTTATGAGTGAATCTGGGAAAAAAATAACTGGTGTGAGGAATTTAAAAAAAAAATCCATAGTAAATTTTCAAAGCCCAATAAGGAGTCTTAGTATTAAACAGAGAAAAACCCAGCAATCCGAGATTCTGACAGTATTATATGTTGAGGTGAATCAGGTGCATTAAGTCAACTGTTCATTCTGTGACATTGATCACTATTCCTTGTTTCAGCTGAAGATGTGAGACGACTGACATAGTCAGGTCTCAGAGTTCTGACACCTATTTTGAAACAATATTTAACTCCTGAATGTTGGCTCCGCTCTTGAAGTCCTGTAGCTGTTCCATCTGCTTATTAGCACCTCGGCTGGCTCCTTTAATTGGTCTCTTCAAACAGATGCCTCGCTCCTCTGTGATAAAATCTTGCTGTCCTTTGACTCCTAGCAGCACTACTGCTGCAAATATATCCCAGTGCCAGGCATGCCCAGCTGCCAGCAGCACTGACTGTTCTGGGTCCATAAGCAGCATGTATCCTTTCCACACCCTTAGTAGGCTTTGAGATACAGCTTCTTGCAATATCTTGTTGCACAGCTTACATGAGTAAGGCCTGAAAGAGCTGAAACCTGTTCTCCACATCTTAATATTCTAAGGACTGTACTTAAAGCCAGCAATCTTGGTACAATTTCAACAGAAACTACAGTGATTGGAGAAAATGCCTGAGTTTCACTTTTTTCTTTCACAACAGCTAGAACTTCTCCAAATTAGGTCTTCTTTGACTCCCAAGGACCCCAAGTGTGTCATCCTTCAAATTATACTTCCCAAGACCTGGATAAATAAACTAAAGTGTTCTAAGCATCTGGCAAATAAAAAGCACTTTCTGTAATCAGATTTTCATATAATAAAAGTAGCAGACATGTATAGCCATTAATGATGGTAGAAACATATTGACCATTGAAAACAAAAAATTAGAATGTGAGAATTGACCATTGAAAACAAAAAATTTAGGTATAAAATCCATTTTTTAAAAAGCCAATAAGTGAGCTAAAGTGCTGAGGGTTCATTTTAACTTTCACTGTAGTCTTCTTGGTGTATTAATTTACATAAGAAGCTTATACAAACTTCAGAAAAACAGCAGCAGTTTCTTGCTACTGTTGAGATCAAGATTTTTTTATTATCTAATAGTAGCCAAAGCTGTAAGTAGGCAGTGTATTTCTGTGATGTTTGTAGACTTCTATTTTTTAAAACTCAAAGCTCAAAATCATGGGTTTCCTAAAATTAACATCAATGTTTCTCGTGTTCAACATACATAACTATGTTTCATAAAGATACAAAACTGTTGAAAAGTATTCCTTAAAATATTTTAATTACTAGAAAAATATTTGATTTTATGTATTACCCCAGTGTTTTAATGCATCTTGATTTATATACATACAAAAATATTCTTAATAGTAGAAATATACTTATATTTCTCTTTTATTTCAATATAAATATGAACTATGTAAGTAGGGAAATAATATAACATTGTATTTTGTAGTATGATCTGTAGCTCTGTTTAAACAGATCACATATTTTTGTAGAATCTACATGTTCTGGTTTGAAAGCAAAACCAGTGAGAGACTCCGAGTCAGAAATATAATTTATTGGGAAAAGGGAAAAAAGACAAAAATACATGCAATGATACAAAAGGAAGACCACTGACAAAGTCAGAATACAACCAGACACCCCTTTGGCTAGCGTGCTGGTAGCAGTCTAAATTGGAGTGGCTGCAGTCCTCTTGGAATGGCAGATTTCTCAGAAACCTGTGAAAAGGCTGCCTCTCTGTCTAGAAATCCCCAGATTTATCCAAGTGGGAATGCCTAGCTCCTCCCCCTGGGCAGAGCATCTCTCACAATGGGCTGATGTTATTCTGAGTCACAAGATGTGTCCTTAATCACCTGTTAAACAGAACTGGCTCCTGGAGAGTGTTGTCTCTGAGTCATGTGGCAAGACAGTGATGGGCCTATTAACAGGAGATAAGGAAAACTGCCCAGAGGCAACTGCTACTTGGATGGTAATAGGAAACATCTCGGTGCTTCAATCTTGGACACTACAAAGTACATTGCTCTGGAAATGAAGATGCTATATTACAGCTACAGCGTAATACAATATTTCTATTGTACTTTACACACTTATTGCCAGTCTAAGCATGACTTCTGCATGCTTTTAAAAATTGTCCCAGTTGTCTGATGCTTTAATTTTATAATCTTCCACTTTTATGGTAGTAACTGACTTTTTCCAACAAAAATGAGGAAGCCTAAATTTGCATCTTACTATATTAGGTATTTTGGCAGGTTTCCATCTTAATCCTTTTTACTATTTTTTTACATTGCTGAATAAAGCTAATAATATCATCTATTTTTCTGCTTTCAGCTGTCTTTCAAACCTGGTTCAGCTACTTTGGTGGGTACAATTGCTTGGCTGCTGGTCTCAACCAAGCAAAACTGGTGAAAGGTGTTTGATACCCCAAGCCTGTCAGTGGCCAAAGAATTTGGTCAACACTCTTTAAAACCTGTTTTAAATTAGGTCCGTCCTGAGAAGGGGTCAGGCAGTTGGACAGGATGATTGTTGTAGTTCCAACTAAAATATCTATTCTATTCTATTCTATTCTATTCTATTCTATTCTATTCTATTCTATTCTATTCTATTCTATTCTATTCTATTCTATTCTATTCTAATAATTTCTATAATTTCTGTCACTTCATACCCATTCCATGTATGGAGAGACTATAATGAATTCCTTCTTCTTTTCCGTGACAAGCATCAGTTTTGAGATCTGTAGGCTTTGGATAACTTCTTAATTTTTTAAAGTGTCAGAAGCTCCTAAAATCAAGCAACAAGCAAGTTTAGAACATTACAGTGAAGCAATATATATTTAATTTTTTAAAACTGATAATCTGAAAGAAAAAAAGTAAGTCATCTGCAATCAGGATGACATTATCATTAGTTGCTCCTTACATGCAGGTTGGACACTGCAGTGTGCTGGTAAGTAGAATCCCTTACTTTAGAAATCATGTTTTCTTTTAAAAAGAGTTATTTATTATTACAATGTTGATTGTTGTAATAAAAATATGGTAAATATGTACCTGATGAATTATTTTATTTATAAAAAAAGAATGAAAATAAGTTAAATAACAGTATTCACATTCTTTCTGTATACTCCCAAATAGCTGACTTCAATATTTATCTTTCCTGACTGGAGCATGAGGCATTTTGTTATTTCATCAAGGAGCAGTGCCAAATGGCTGTGTTTCTGAAGGTCAGAGAACAGTAAGAAGAAGAAGATAGAAAAAACCACCATAAATATTCCTTCTCATTTTCACTGCTGCTGGTCACTGTGTTGCTGACACAAAAGATCGAGCTTGAGGAAAGTCTATAAATGCCTGTATAAGAACTGAAGTGAATTTTCTGCCTTAACCTCATATATACTCTTTAAAATAAATATTTAGTTGGCTTTCTAGGTGGAATTTGCATGTTATATTAAAAATCAAGATAATTCCATATCCATCTTCATACCTTTATATATATATATATATATATATATATATATATATATATATATATATAGAGAGAGAGAGAGAGAGAGAGAGAGAGAGAGAGAGAGAGAGAGAGAGAGAGAGAGAGAGAGAGAGAGAGAGAGGGAGATTTCACAATACATTCAGGAAACAGGAAATAAATTTTGAGCAAAAATGTAACTCTGGAAAACAAGCAAATTTGCCGTTAACTTGAGCAGGAACAGGATTTCACTCTATTTCACATGGTATAAAGTCACTTATATTTTTTAGATGATATGAAATTCTACATAACAAAATCCTGCCTGTCTTCACCCTGTTTTTAAGCTATGTTTCTTGTTTCCTATGAAACTTCTGCTACTCAAGACCTGGATTAGTATATTTTATTAAGAAAAAAAAGATATTTTCACTCAGAAAAACAATTTCTAATGAAAATTTTGACAATAACCAGCCATGAGTTTGCCCCGATGTAATCTACTTGGTTCCAGACTTTTTGGAAGCCCTCACTTGGACAAAAGGCATATTACACTGGTTGACTCTTTACCCAGAAGTGATGATAAAGGATCCTATTTAATATGAAAACTATTTACATTCATCTACATATTTCATGTCATACTGTAGGAATAATCAGCTGCTTACTGTAATAGTTAAGTCATCTGGTTGACCTGGTGGTGTTTGGACTTGATCCTCTCAGAAGTCTTTTCAAACCCAAGTGATTTTATGCTTCTGTGTGATTCTGTCATTATTCCTTTCCACCCTTTTAAAAAATAGAAATTATCTTTCCCTTTTTCCAATTATCTAGGATTTCCCTTGACTGCCATGACTTTTTGAGCATCATAGAAAGTGGACTGCCATCAAATCAACCAGTGCCCTCAAGACCCTGGGATATATCTCATTAGGTCACATAGACTTATGGATATACCATGTCATCAAGTTGTCTTGAGCCTGCTCTTCACTTACATTGGGAGAGATTGTACTCCCTCAACCTTTCCTTGAAGATTTGGGAAGCTGAGATGGGCAAAGCCTGACTGTCAGTTAAGTGAGGTGAAGAAGTCATTGAGTACCTCAGACTTCTCCATATGTGTTGTCAATAATTGTCCCTTCTCATCAGTAGGGATATATTCTCCTTGGCCTTTCTTTTCTGACCTATTTACTTATAGAATCCCTTGTCATTCTTTGCATCCCTTGTCTTGTCGTATTTCATATGGGTCTTGGCTTTCCTGATCCCATCCCTAAACACACCCAAACCATATCCCTGTACCCTACCAAGGTCACAGGTATAGTGCTGGTTATTTTTTAAGGTAGCTTCACCATGAATCAGAGTATCCCTTTGTGAGGAACAAAATCTTTTGTAGTCAGCGATCCTGAGGTGACAGTGTGACTTAGATTCTAAAGAAGGCAGGTGAGGTCTTCATCACATTGTGGTGTCTGTGTATTTCATCATAGCATCAGACACATCTAGAGATCATTGTTTGTCACGCTGAGTGAAGTGGTGATTTACAGAATGCAGAAGTGTGCCCATACTTCATATTGCTGATGGAGAAGAGCTTTGTTTTGCACTTGAGATCCCAAAATTGTGTTTCTGAAAGAAAGTAAGATTATGTAATTATTTATTTATTTGGATTAACAGCTGGCAAGTATTTGCTGTCATCTTTACATCTAAACTTCTGCTACTACAGCCACAGATCTTATGTACTGTCCTTTGTTTTCCTTTGTGCTTGCTTGGCAGATTCCTTTATCTTTAGGAGCATGTAGACTCAGTCACAACTAGTCATAAGTCAAAAAACAAATTGTGGGCAATATGAAGAAATAGGTTTCTTAACACTTCAATATATTCATTAAGTAGGTATGTGAAGGCTTCACCTTGAATTTTTGTACTGGCAGAGTCTCTGAGCATTCCTATAGTAAACCATGGCCATAAAATTATTATTGTGTCAGAACACCTCACAATCATTGTTTTCTGTCGAATTACAAAGTTTTAACTTCTAAACTAGAAATTGAGCCAGTAAACAAGACAGCATCATTATAATCATAAGATTGACTGTACAAGCATGACTTTTTAATTTTGTCTCTATTTACTGGAGAAAAGGAAGCATTGCAGACAAGGCAAAAACGAAAAATCATTGTTATATATTACTAACTTCAAACTCTCAATCAAATATGCAAATCTTATTAGAAATCTCCTGAGGCAAATATAATCATCACTCCCAGGTGGATCAAAAATTAAGTTGCAAACATGAAATTCAAATGCAAAAATAAAGGGCAGCCTCTGACCTTATTCAATTCAAAGCTAGTCAGCCTAAGCTGATGCAGAAAAATTGTCCCATATATGTTTTGGACCAAGTACAGTATTCAATTTAAATTTAATATATACAATTACATCTGAGTTGATGAACTCCTCGGGGATATTAGATTAAGGAGAGCTGATTTCTAGAAACAGGCTAGCTAAACACAAATATCAAGCAGTACACAATTAAAAAACAACAATTTTATTCAATGTTCATTTTCAAAGTTCTGTGATTTGATCCTTGAATTTATTTATAACTGTTTGATCTTGTATATTGCAGTAAGTTTCTCAACCCTGCAGCAAAATTATGTTGTCATTAATAGAAAGCATACCTGAGACTCTAACCTGCTCTTGTATTTTCTAAGCAAAGATGTGTACAAAATAGCAGAGCTAATGTTTATCCATTTATGACTGCCCAACTGTGTTAGATATACCAGCTTTTCTTTATCCTGCCGGATTTCTTCATGCATCTGCTGCACCAAAACCTTGCATAGGGACACCTGTAGGAGTGCATCTTGTTTACAGGTAGAAGTTGTCATAGATTTAAATGTTGTTTGTGTAAAGGCAAATAGATAAAACACATTTAAATCTTCCTTTTTTTAAAAAAAGCCTGAGATATTTGTGCAAATATGTCTTGTGGAAGCAAGATATTTATCTTCTAATAGTTTTTATTTATTTCCTTTTGAATTTGTCATGCAACAAATCAGTTCTGCATACATTCATAATTGCATGCAGTATATTTTAGATTTTCAGATAATCCCCATCTACACCTACATCTACTAACTATTTGATCTAAACCTTAGAACAGAGATATTCTGATGAGCTGTGTGTTCATGTGAACATATGGTATTTTTCATACAAATTAACTGACTTAAAGGTTCAAACTCTTAAAGGGAAAACAATATATTAATAAAATTGAAAAATGCATTTATATTGTGTGTAATATGTATTTTCATATTAAAAATGAGACAGCAAACTATTGTATTACTTTATAATATGTCAGACTGCAAACCAACAGGTAAAGCTGGACAAAGCTCAACAAAATCTTTCAACACCTACTTACACACCTCTTCAAAAGGGAACTTCATAGTATCACAAATTTAAGGACAAGGCAATGTTTTGCTGGAGAGAACATTTTAATGTAGAAAAAAGCAATAAAAGGCTTTGGTTTTCTTTGGGTTTATATAAGGAAGGAGAAATTGTTCAAAAGAGAAGATGGAATTTACTCACAAAGTTATTAATGTTGTTTATTTCTTTGTTTCATTTTTGCATTTGAAATAAAAAAGGACAAAAAATGCAGTAGTTGATCTAGCAAGATGTTCCTATGTGCCCTTTCAGGGTAAAAATATACACAAATTTATAGAGAGTGAAAATCTCAGCAGTTTTTTAGTGATGTAATAGGGTGAATCAAAAGTATCAATAGAATTAATCAGAAGAAAAAGCCAGGCTTTATGGGATGATTGATGTTGTCAGCATTATGCATTGTAATCAAGCTGTGAGTCAATAGAGATTAAATACTGACAAAGATACTTTCACTAGTCTGAAGCTAAAGCAAATTCCTGATACCTTCAGGAAACATTATTTTTATTATACCAATGAATATATTATAATCCTGCCACTGCTTACATTATTCAGTATATAGCAGTGGACTCTAAAGATGCACTTTCAAGCAGAAAAGAAGAAATAAAATAATAAAAAATCAAAGAAAAAAGCCCTGAGGCTGAAGAAGAAAAATTATATTGGATTTAGCAGCAGCATTGGAGAGAGTTTTTAATGAGCATTAACCATCAAATGGCAAGACAGAAAATAGTAGCCTGGAAATATTTTCAGAAATGAAGCATATTTAGTCATGCCTGTATAGCAATACACAGATATTGAACAAAATAATGACAGCCCCAGCAGAAGACAAAATTTTACAAGGAGTGGGAAATGGTTCCCTCATAGCATAAGTACTTACATAAAAATATGTTACGGTCAAAGTTTTAATTTCAATTTCTTTCCTAAACCTCTCCATATCACATTACTGTCATCAACACCATTCTTCAGGTATTATTTCCTGTGAAATTTCTCTGGATTTTGACTAAAATAAAATTCAGAAAAATGTACACATTTTTTTCTAAAGACAGAGTGACTTCAATAATTGATCAGAAACAGCAATGCCCCTTGATTTTGGGCAATATGAGGCAGAAGTATAACTTGTATTTGTTTCTCTTGATCTATTAAGAAAACTAAAACAAAAGGAGTCAGATTAGTATAGCACTTGGATTATTTTAAAATTATTACAGAACAGCAAATTATTTGAACTAGACTCTTATGAAAAGTATAAAAATATGCAAGGCCTTTTCTTTGCAGAATGTATTGTACAGCCTTGAAGTGTAACTCAGACTGTGTGACTACAAACTGAGTGTTGAAGCAAGCAGTGATTATCAATATTGCAGTGATTACTTTGGCAAAACTTGCCCCACCATGGCCATACTTTCAAAATGGGGATTTCCTATCTGCAGACTAGAGATTCTCTTCATGTCTGCTCCTGCTTTAAATTTAATCAGTGTTTTTCAGTGTGTTGTTTTGTGTGATAATCACAGACCTATATGATAGCTTTCACCTCCATAGGAGCAAAGCTTTTTCACTGTTCTTACGGGATTGTAGTTTTGTACTTTTATTTTAACAGGAGTCTTGTTCTGCTGCACATGCAACAGAATATGAGCTGTAATCAGTACTTCACTTGAATGCGATAATCATGAAGCCTGTATTCATACCATTTCCAGTACCTTGGAAGTTTCACTATGGTGCTCTATGGTTGCTGGATGCCTTGCAGAATAACACTGAGAGCTGACATGAGCTATTTGTATCACCACAGCAGCTCACGCTGTATCATGTTCATGCTAATAAGGACTCCTTTCAGTTTGGTCATGAGAACCCAGAGCCTGTTGTAAGATGGCTTGCAAATAGTCTAGCTTCTGCATTACACATAGGAACTCTTTGGTTTCAGAGTAGAAGGAATTAGAATATTGTTATTTTTGGATCTTAAATTGACACCAACTACCTGCACAGACTTAAAATAAGTACTTTAGAAAAAAAAAAAATACATGTATCTTGCATTCTTTTTAACTTTCTACAGAATGAAAGTGTTTGCTCTTTCTGGGCAAGGAATTGAAAATGTCTACTGCACATCCATGCTGTCAACATTCTGCACAGAAATCAAGAGAGGAAACTGTTTGCATGGGTATGTAGGGATACCCACAGAGAGCCATTGCCAACAATGACTTTTTCATAGTACATACACCTGAATTCTATATCAAATGATCAAATGGTAGCAATATATATATATATATATATATATATATAATTTTACTAGTAGCTACTAAAAGTTCCTATAGGCTTTTCAGTAAAAATTCTTTAAATCTTTAAACTAACTTAACAACATCTTTATAATTTTGTACGTACATAAGGAAATAACAGTGTCCCTGTTAAAAATACATCTAGGATAACATTTTTACTCACAGTATTATTGCCTCTACTGAGATAGCACAAAGAAAGAATGGAGTCTGGATTCCTTGGTATGGTCATTGGGGTTTTTTGAGTTATCGCAAAATACTCTAAAGAAATTATTTGCATGTTAATGATACATAAATATTCTCATATATTAAAAGAGAAATATTCTGAGCCATCAGGATGATCACTCTTCTAAATAAATAATGGATAATTGCATTAGAATGTGTTACATTCAGCAGAGCTCTGTGGAAGATTTTATTGAGTTAGAGACATATTTTTTCAGGTCCAGGGAATGGGTACAATTTACTGGAGAAAAATCTCATTATGGAATTATTTTAGACAGGAACATTTACTTTGAATAAATAACTACATCTTCCTGTCTTAAATATGGGTTGCAGATACACTGCTAGTATTGGGCTTATATGTGATCAGCAGGGTTTCTGGCTCATGTGTTTACCTATACATCTGTTCCCACAATGTTACCATATAAAACAACAGTAAGTGGTGAGACAGTAAACTATGCAACAAAATTCAGTCTCCTAAATCCTCAGCAATGATTCCAGATATGTAATAAATTTTCTTACTCAAATAAATTTTCTTACTAGATGAGACTGTTTGGGAAGTATGTTGTAAAAGACAGAAAAATGTATTTTAGGCCAATCATATTAGATCCATGCAAAATGCAAATTTGATTCCTGACACTAATGACAGGTAGGTGATAAAGAAAATTTATTTAGAAAGTAGCCAGTCTCCAGTTCAGACCGGAAAAAAAACAAACCATCATATTAATTACCAGTAACATATATTGATTTTGGATAAGAAGAGGAAGAGGGTCTTTTACAAGGCTAAAGTTACAAGTCCCTTAAGTGCTGAAAACCAGCCAAAGAGGGGACTTGAACATCAGAATATCATCGCTCTTCTCCTCTTACTCTCTCATATAACAGTTTGAGGTTGTCTGTAATTAAAACTGAATTTACTTCAGTTCTACTGATGTACAATAGGATGTAGCTGTCTTTGAGAGACACATTAAACTGCTTGTATTAGTGAACTGCTACATGCATACTTGCACTAAGACAACTACATTTACACTGTTGTACTATGACATTACACGATGCTGAATAATAGAACAAGATGTCCAGTAATGAATAATTGATCATACTTCATTATAGTCCAAAACTATTTGAAGTAGATTTGTTAGTCTGTAACAGCATTTAGGGGTTTGTTGAATGCATGTGGTTTGCTTATCTGCCAAGCCAAAGTTCTAGTGCTTACAATAACCTGCAAAAGTTTATTGCATAACAGGTTGCTGCACATAAATAGTAGCCTGCAAGAAAAAAAAAAAAAAGCTTGATATCATTTAGTTGTGCAGATGATCGTTTGGTTCTACAGATGATACCTTAAGATACTATATAGTTTCTTGAATGTGTAACAGCCAGATTTTCCTGGGCTTCTTAGTTGCTAAAAATGTGTCTGTGGAGGGGTGATCTATTCTGAATATGTCTAGTGCAGAGCAGTGGTAATTTCTTTTGTAAGTTATGTGTCTGAACACACTGAGAAATAAGTGAGAACAAGAGGTTGTGGAGTCCCATCTGCCCTATGAATGTATTTTAAGCATTTTCTTTTGCAGTGCTTCAGCCAAGTCAGCAGTACCAAATAAGCAGTATCACTGAGATTAGAATGAAAGAAGAAATACTTCACCTTTTCATCTGCTCTGTGACTCTTACTCATGTATCCTCTGAACTCCCTTCTTAACCTCCCCTAATCACTGTTTTCATGCTAAACTTGAGAAGGAATTATAAACAAATAACAGGAAGTGTACAACTCTGGTACATGTGGCTTAATCAAAATGTAAAAAATGTAAATCAAAAACTTATTTCTCTATTTATTACAATGTCATAGTTTCTGGAGGAGAAAACATTGTAAGTCTTATCTTCCAGTTTAATGGAAAGTATTCTGGCTGGGAGTAGATGAAAAAATATTTACTAATTTCCCTAAATTTCACAAATCTGTTAAATTTGAAAGTGAGCAATATAGTGGTATTCATAACATTACTTCACAAAGGCAGTTGTGGTTTTGTATTCTTGTTTGAGAAAAAATTTTGCACAATAATTTTTCTATTTATTCTATCTCAATCTGTATATTTCATGTGTCAAAAATTAATATTATGATCAGTGCAAAAGGAAATTATTGTGACACAGGATACAGTTACATTAGCAAAACAGATATTATCATTTGTTAAATAATATCTATTGTTTTTCTTGACATATCAGTGCTTTTATGATGAAGAAGGAAGTTTCAAGCCTTCTGCTATTGCCACAGTTATTTTTCTCAGGTGACACTTCTCAGAGATGTAACTGTCAGGAGTTTGTCATATTTGATAAAAATTTCAGTTAGGACATATTTCTGCATTTCACTGATTTAAATATTATTTGTTATTTTCTTAAGTAGTTGGAATATTTAATCAACTTTTTTCTAAGTAGTATAAATAAATAAAAAAATACATGAAAAGTCACTTAATGAAAATGTCTTTTTTTCCTCCAGAGGCATGGAAAGAAAAGCAACAGAAGGTAGAAACTGGAACTGGGTTTTTATTTCTACAAGGCCTGACAAAAGAAAAAATGTTAATTTTAAAGTTTTACAGAAAGTGGGAATTTATTT
Source organism: Lonchura striata (assembly GCF_050655825.1). Lineage (NCBI taxonomy): Eukaryota > Metazoa > Chordata > Aves > Passeriformes > Estrildidae > Lonchura > Lonchura striata. The sequence continues at coordinate 36,587,276 of NC_140740.1, forward strand.
TATTTTGTTTTCCAACTTACACTACCATCTGTCTTTCATATTATAGAATACATTCTATAGATTCTAAGCCCATATCTTTTTCAAGCAATCACTTTTCTACAGATCTGTGCACTTTCTATGGACCAACACAGCTCTAAGTCTCAAAGTTAAATGTGTATTTATGAAATCACTGTGCACATCTAAGTTGAGTCTTAATGCTTATGAGGTATCCTGTCCACATCTGGACTCCTCCAACTTTTGCAACTTTTCCTGGAAAAGAGAGCCCATGCTCCTTTCTCTCAATTTAGAGAAGTACCAACTAAAGTATTGCTTTTCTTCTGCAACAATCAGCCCAGTGTGGTATAAAATAACAGGGGGCTTTTGATGGCCAGAAGCCCACTCCCAACCCTGAGCTCCTGAAGGAGTCCCTGGATGGCATGTTCAGATTCAGTGCCCAGAAATGTCTGCTCTCACGTACTCATGCAGGAAATCTGCAAGGAGGATTCTCTATGCAAGTGAATCACAAAGCAAAAGAAAGGGGCTACAGGAAAAATATTGTACCTGGAGCTCTAAATGAGCCTGTGAACTGTTACTACAAATACTGAAGCACCATGGTATGTAAATCCATTGCTTACCCACTGATACAGCTTCTCCTAACTTGGGGTGAAGTTATATGCATTCTGCTTCAGATACCAAAACTTCTGATATTATAGCTGCTGTGAAGGGAGAACATCCACAGGGAGAGCTGAGTTGTCACAGCTGGTCTACCAATTTAACCTTGGAAGGAGTACAACACTGGGTTGAAAAGCAAAAATTAAATGTACAGTCTGACAAGGACATTTTCACTCACTAGTGCTTCAAAGTTTGAGTCAGCAAAGAATATGAAAGCAGTTTGATTATAGTGTTATTTTTACTGTGTATAAAAAAAAAACTTATGTGGCATAGTATTCTAGATATATCCAGACATTGAAATACCAGAAATATCTCATTTAGTGTTGACAATAACAACTTGTAATAGGTTGTAATAAAGATGTGTAAATACATTATTTAATTTCTGTGCATGTAAGATCCTAATGGACCAATTTGAACTGAAATATAGTAATTCTGCTTAAAAACCATCATGACAGTCACCTACTCAGTATAATCAAATATCCAAATCCATCTGTGAGTAAATTCAGGTACTTTATGAGCCAAAACCAGCCCAATTAAAAAAAAACAAACTTATGGAATATAACAGATGTTGCTTAAATTATATGTATGAACTCTGTAGAGTACTAAAGTAACTTTCCCCAAAGTAATTTACTATGAAACCAGTTCCCACTAATTCAAGGTCCAAGAAACAAGGTGTGTGAAATATCTCTGTCCTCTGTGTTTAATTTGTGTTGGCTTTTTTTCTTGTAGGGGATATTTGCAAAACTCTGTGTGGGAGAGAGATACACAAATTCTGTCAATGAGACATCTGTTCAGGTTTACCTAAACTTCAGCAGTTTGAAAATCTACCTACTCAATGCTTATTTCTACCTACGTACCATTCAGTCTTAATGTGAATGTTTTTCCCCAGAACTTTTGCTGTGCATTGGAGTGCTACAATTAGGGAATCTTCAGAAAATATTCAAAGAAAAACTACAGGAAGTAACACTTCACCTAAGTTTTATTGCCAAAAGGCTCTTAAGGAAAAGAAATCTCTGTAACCGAATCTGAAACATATACTAAATTTCTGGTTTATATGGTTTAAAAATTCAAATTAGGAGAATTTGAAATTGGAATTATGATTTATTTGAGATCTAAATCCAGAATTACGGCAATGAAAAAGCCCTGTCTATTCTCATCTATTCAAACAAATAATATAAAACCATGTTAAACATTTGTAATTACTTTTTAAATCTCTATTTATGGTAATAGTTTTAACTTAGTTGATAGACTTTTATTCCTGCTGTCATTCTCTCTTGCAGTATGGTTACAACGGGGGTTGGAGCATGGCCAAGACACACAGGTAACTGATGTGCATGCTCTGCAGAGGCCTCTCTGCCATGGTACACTCCAGATAGAAAGGAATGAATTCTCAGCCTGCCTCAGCTTATGCAGCCCTCAGTGTTTAGTCATTGTTCCACATAAAGAAGAACGACACCTTAAGATATGAATTTATGAATTATGTTCATGATGGTGCCACATTTTAGACTTTTTTAAAATATCAATTGTTCTGCTATTTTTTGGAAACTCAAACACTTCATGAATATCTTACTCTTACTCTCACTGATCCTCAAGCTCTTTTCAAAAAAAGGGAACTTATGCCATGTATTAGATTTGCCAAATTTGACAGTAAAACCTTTGCTGTACAATGATATATAATTACATTTCTACATCAACTCATACTAAAAAATATATACATTGATTTATGACGAAACCTGAATATTCAAATATCCTGAATAGTTTCAAATATACTTAAAGTGAAAAAAAAAATCTCTTATTGGAAGTGTTTAAACTCATTTAAGCCTTTGCACTTAAAATTAATTTCTTTTTCAAGTAGGTCTGACTGGCACAGGCTGTTTTGAACACTGTGCAAAAGGTAATGGAATTCACATTTCTGTTAGTCTTGTTTGCTTCAGAAAGAATACAGGGCAAGAAAAAGGATGAGCATTCTTCAGCCACTTGACAAGATCACAGTGCTTTCCGTGCTGAAACATTCTCCATTTTGTATGGTTATGAATGATTTCTTCCTCCCTGTCTCCTCATAATTTGAAAAATAATTAATTTGCTTGGAATTACTTTCACCATAGCAAAGCCTGAAGGAATCACTGTCTAAAGCCACTTTGACATCTCTGAGGCAGTCAAAACCATATACATCAGAGATGAGGAGAGAGTACTCAAGCAAAAGAATAGGGTAGCCTTAGGTGAGGAAGAAGGAATTTCTGCACATTTTAAGGAGTTAGAAGAGTCAAGTAAAACCCAGCCACACTGGTTACCCAATGATCAATTGTACTGAGGATTGGTTTGTAGCAGGGCCCTAGATATTTTTTTGCTTGCTATGAAGAGTTTGTCAGTCATGTCACTTGAGAGCTTGTAACAGAGTAGTAGAGAGAAGACTCTCAGTAAGGTGTGAGGAGTATGACACTAATTAAGTGGATTATTATGATTAGATTTAATGCTAATGTAATATCTAAATATTGCCAATGCAATATAATATAAGCAGGTCTAAAGGGCTCTCATATAAGCAGGTTCATTTAGAAATGTAAATGCTTACTGGCTTTGGCCTTGTAGAATGAACAGCTACAAAACAAAAAAGCTCCTCTGGAGCTTCTTTAGGATTTTATGCCCACATATAACCAGATCTTAGTATTTTAACTTACCTGTCCAAAAAACCACTGTCTTCAGGCTGAACACACACTCCAGATGAGCTCACCAGGGAGAATATGTACCTGGAAGCTGCCTGCAACATTGGCAGATCAGTTTACCCAGCTGGCCCAGTCTCTAGCAGCATTTTAAACCTTTCATGGGTCAGTGTGTGTCAAAGTAATTTAGAATAATCACAATTCCTCTATCTCTGGAATCAACATATTATTTAAGTAGACAAAAAAGCTCTTCTCGCTATTCCAACCTGATGTTCTCTTCTTAGGACAAACCATAGTGCCTATCAGACACAATCTAAAAGGGGGAGGGTACATGGATCTGTGGGGGTGGGAATATTCACCAGAAAACCACTGAGTACCTTTTGTCATTGTCACAGAGCTCTGTGATTCTTTATGGGGAAACTGAACCCATCAAACTGTACTACCAGCCTTACAGAAGAAAAAGGCTCATGCAAACAGCACATTTGCATTTTGTTTCAGTACTTCTAAGGTCATGTTTGAGATGTTTATTTTCACTAAGCATCCTGCAACTCATTCAACAGCTAGAATATTCTGCACTGTAGTCAGAAAGCCACATCTCTGTGACTTTACTTATGAATTCCTGCCCATACAAATTTGCCCTGGACAGGTCAGGTGATCTTTGGTCAGATGTTGTGGCAATGCATCATTTAAACTTGAACCTAAATCAAATGCATTACAAATAGGAACATGAATTAAAATTATACTTGCAATGCACTAATTATGTTTTGTACTTAGTAGTGCTTTGACTCACCTAAATTAATGCCATGGAAACCAAAAAGAGTAATTGCTTAAAGTGACTTCCATTTAGGTATCGTTTTTCTAATTTCACTCATTAAAGACCAAGTTATATAGTTATATTTTCATCTATAATCTTGGAATTTCTGGAAGGTAAAGGTATTCTATATTACATACGAAGAGAATGAGGTCATTGAGGAAAGCATTATTTCAAGAGAACAACAACTTACCTTTGAACTACATAAAACCAAAATTTGTATATGCTTGGAACCATGGGAATCCATACACTTCTATTAACCTCATATCCATCACTGATGCTGTAAACTGCATTAAGTGAAAAATGCATGTGTTGCAAAATCAAGCCTTTATTGGGAAAATTATAATGCAACTGAAAAAAGGACAGTATCAAAATCTTTCCTCAGCTCTTATGTTCTCTAAGGTGTTTTGGTCCTTGTGTTGGAATCCAATTTCTTTTGAAATCCCAAACACAACTTGGACTCTTAAATGCCTTGGAAGATCTGGTCACAAATTAAGAGTAAATATGATAGGTTTGTGAATTAGAGAATACTCAAATAGTGAAAATAACATATAAAGAAAATGAAATATCTAATTTTCTTTGGCTTTGGATTTTTTTTTTTTTTTTTTATGATTGGTTTTCCATTATTTGGGCAAGCTTTTGTATTTGGTTGTTTTTAAAACTATATTTCTGTTACATAAAGAGAGAAACACATATCCTTTATTTTATCTTGTGGCTTTGTTTTCCTCCTGTTTAAGAGCTGGAATTGTGATCTCCATTACATGTCATTTTTAAGAGTGGATGGATGTTAGTTACTTGTTCTCAGCCAGTGAAAACACTAGTTCTTTTATAAAAAAATATGACCACTACTTTTCTGAAACCCTTTCTTTTTCTATATTCTTTCTTGTACAGGTCAATTTTTTTTTCTGGTTTGTTTGTGGGTTTTTTTTTGGTGGGGGAGAGGGGGGGTTGGTTTGTTTTGGTTTTGTTTTTTTTAAGATACAAAGTAACAATAAACATCTAAATCTGTCAGTGGACACTTTATTTAAACTAGAAAATCCTGCTGCTCTACCTTTTAATGGGATAAAAATTGTGATAGCATTACTTGGAGTGTGTTACCTTCTACAGGTCTGCTGTGTGTGGTTGTGATATCTCCCTTTGTACAGGTGGAAGACATAACACTTTTTTTTTTTTTAAATAAGATTTCCTGTGGGTACATGCACAGACACAACTTGTCTAAAGCCTTGAATCATCACCTGATGCCTGGTGGGGTCTGTATCTGCAGTCATTCACAACTCAGCAATCAGTCTGGTCACAATCCAATGCAGATACCTATTGCCCAAACAAGCTTCAGTCCACTGGCATCCTCATTTTGAGTATATGGCTGATACAGGTTTTTCTTATTCATGTTTACATTAGCAGGCAGGCAAACTGAGAGTACAGTGTAAGATGTTCCCGTTTTGGCTTTTCCTGCCATTTCAATGGGAAGATTTAAATAGTTCTCCAAATCAAGTCAAATCAAAGCAGATTAAGTAATATAGCTCTCCTAATTCTTAGAAAAAAATCCTTTCATAGTCTGAAAATACCTAATTTTAGGTCCTTTAGTATGCACAAAAGTAATAAAAGCATTGCTCATTTGAAGATTACAAACACAGTTTAAGTTGCCCCAGACCCCCGAAAATCCCTTATCTCCCCAAGTCCCACAAAATTACTTCCCTTCTCCCCCCTTCCCCAGGACACAAGATGGTGGACGCCACATGGCTTTTCCCGCCACTTGTGCTCCTTCTTCCCATGATCCCTATCCTCCCTCCTCCCAAAACCCCTTCCGACAGACCAACCCCTTCCGCTCCCAAGACTTCTCTGCCCACCTCCCCCCTCCACCCCCTATCGACTCCTCCTCCCTTGAATTATTTAACACCCCACCCCTCAGCTCCACCCCCGGGGAGGGGAGTCTCCACCAAACCACTCCCCTTGCTCCTGACCACGCCTCTTCCGCCTCGTCCCCTGGTTCCCACGACCCCACTTCCGGTTCCCACGCTTTCGGTTCCGGGTGGGGGGGAGCGTGGGAACCCCGATCCACCCCAATCCTTGCCTGCCTTCTCAGCCGCACCTGTCACCTATACCCCGCGGCGGGGGGGTAGGCCCCTTGCACAGTGGTCCCCCATCCCCCAGCAGACCATCAAAGAGCTCTGCAAGGCCAAGAAGGAGTTCGGGAGAGAGAGTGAATACTTTAGAGGTATGTTGAAGGCAACCCTCTCCTCCATAGAGTATGTCCCCGCAGACACTCGGACTCTCTTCTCCTGTTTAATTACCCACGGAGATTTCCTCATCTGGGAGTCCGAGTGGAAGCGGGAGATCAGAGAGGTGTTGCCTGACCTCTGGGCCAATGCAGACAGCTCTAGGGATGAGGATGGGGCTGTAATATCGTTAGACCACTTGTGCGGGGAGGGGGATTGGCTAATGGGGATGAAGCAAGCGGAGAAGATCCTGCGAGAGGCGCTGCAGGTCAGCACCAGGGCGGTGGAGAAGGCGTTTTTTAAGTTAAGACCCAGCGGTACGGCGATTAACTTCTTGTCCCTAAAGCAGGAACCCCTAGAAGCTTTTGTCGCGTTCGTGGACCGATTACATCACGCGATAGAGGCTCAGGTCCCGGACGAGAGGCTGCGAGAGGGGATGCTTGCCACGGTTGCGAGGCAGAACACCAACGACACGTGCCGGCAAGCCATCCTCAGCCTGCCCCTGGATCCTAAGCCTACCCTTCAAAGTATGCTTCAGGTCTGCGCGCGAAAGGTGACGGTTCCTGCTAGGGACACCCCAAGGACTCCTAAACCACCTACTAGGAGAGTAGCCTTTGCCAAAGCCGCGACGCCGCCGACCACACCTTCTCCGGACCGCTGCCCTACAGGAGCACCCCCGAGGGGAAGTCAACACCAGCAGGCCTGCAATCTATGTAGGCAGAAGGGACATTGGGCTTCCCAATGCCCGCTGAGGGATGAGTTTTTTAAGTTTAGGCAGTGACATCAGGGGAGGAGTGCCCCCAACCCTGGGGGAAAACAAAAAAACTGAGTCATCAGCGCAGTCCCTCCCTGCGCGAGGACATAAATATGGTGGGCTATATAACACCAGAGGAGGGGAGGGACAAACACCTGCAATGCCCACCTGAGGACACTTCACTGGATGGGACACACTGGACTATGGCTGACGAACCAGCTTATATGAGGGAGGACGTGGATTTCATCCCCACCGCTTGGCTGGGTCGAGACCCGAGCCAGCCCAAGCTGATACTTAACACCATCTCTGATTTCTCCCCATATAGGTTGGCCCTGACCGAAGCTCACTATTTAAGGGACAGCGACTGGCATTCCATCGCCGTCGACACCGAGGACCCAGGAACCTGGAGGAACCTCCACAGTAAGTATATCGTTCTTGGGGACACAAAGTTCACGCCTCTCGAAGTCACAATTGCACCATCCCTGACAGCCAAGAACACTGAGCAATTGGTGGTGTGGCTGCACTGCTCCCATCCTCCGGTCTTCCTTCCTAAGGGCCAAGTCATCGCCAAGGCCATTCCAGCATCTGGGCCTTTGGCACACCCTGAAGATCTCTGGAAGAAAACAGCTAAGAAGAGCTATCAGGTGTTCCAGGCTCAGGTCATAGGGAAGGAAAGACCAAAACTCTCCTGTTATATACAAAAGGATGGGGAGTTCAAACATCTCAGTGGACTCCTGGACACAGGGGCAGACGTGACAGTCATCCACGCACGGGATTGGCCGTCACGCTGGGAACTGCAAAACATGGCGGGAAAAATTCAAGGTGTAGGGGGTTCTCAATTGGCAAAACAATCTAAGAACATCGTAAAATTTGAGGGGCCGAACGGGCAATCGGCCTATTTATGCCCGTTCGTATTAGACTACACGGAACCCTTGTGGGGGAGAGACCTGATGGCCCAGTGGGGGGTCACAATTGACATCCCGACCCCTCAGGTTTTTCGGGCAGCGGTCACAGAGGAGCGTCCTACCCGAAAACTTAATTGGCTAACAGACACACCAGTGTGGGTAGAGCAGTGGCTGCTCAATAAACAAAAATTAAAAGCACTCCGGGAGCTCGTGAAGGAGCAACTCGCCAAAGGGAATATCCAGGAAACAACATCTCCCTGGAATTCCCCGTCTTTGTTTTGAAAAAACCTGGCAAAGACGAGTGGCGCCTCCTCCACGACCTCCGTGCCATCAACAATGTAATAGAAGACATGGGTCCTCTCCAACCAGGGATGCCGTCCCCCACGATGTTACCAGAAAATTGGGAATTGGCAGTCATTGATATTAAGAATTGTTTTTTCCAAATTCCCCTACACCCTGATGACGTGCCACAGTTCGCCTTCTCGGTTCCTTCCATCAACCGAGAAGCCCCAATGGAGAGATACCACTGGAAATGTCTCCCCCAAGGCATGAAAAACAGCCCAACCATTTGCCAGTGGTACGTCTCTTCATTGCTGTCCCCTGTGCGTGCAGCCACCGAGGGCGTGATCATCCAGCATTATATGGATGATATTCTTATTTGTGCCCCCAACGGCGATCTACTTACACACGCGCTTGAACTGACAACCAGTGCATTGGTTGCCGTAGGGTTCGAGCTGCGAGAAGATAAGATTCAAAGGATGCCACCTTGGAAGTACCTGGGTTTGGAAATAAACAAGCGGACCATTGTTCCACAAAAATTTGCCATAAAAAATTCAATTAGAACTCTAGCCAACGTGCAGCAGCTGTGTGGGTCTTTAAACTGGGTGAGACCCTGGTTAGGTATTAACAATGAAGACCTAGCCCCTCTTTTCAATTTATTGAAAGGGGGGGAAGAGCCTAGTTCTCCCAGGGAACTCACTTCAGAGGCCAAAGCTGCTTTGCAGAAGGTCCAGGAGGCAATGTCTGCCAGGCAGGCCCACAGGTATGACCCGGGCCTGCCCTTCCGATTCATCATACTGGGCAGACTGCCACACCTCCACGGAGTCATCTTCCAGTGGGCAGACACCCTAGGAAAGGGCAAGGATCAGGACCAAAGGGACCCACTCTCCATCATAGAGTGGGTATTCGTGAGTCATTCACAATCCAAAAGAATGACATTGCCACAAGAGCTGGTGGCAGAACTAATCCGCAAGGCAAGAACGCGGATTCGGGAGCTGGTGGAGTGTGACTTTGATTGCATCCACATTCCTTTGAAATTGGAATCGGGCCAATTCACAAAGGCAATGTTGGAACACCTGCTGCAAGAGAATGAATCATTGCAGTTTGCACTAGACAGCTACACCGGAAAAATTTCTGTTTTGAGACCGGCCCACAAAATTTTCAATTCGGAAATCCAATTCACTTTGTCAACAAAACAGATTCAGAGCAAAAAACCCTTAAAGGCTCTAACAGTTTTTACGGACGTGTCCGGAGGGTCCCACAAGTCAGTAGTGACTTGGAAAGATCCTCAAACTCAGCGGTGGGAGGCGGATGTTGTTGAGGTGGAAGGATCCCCTCAAGTAGCTGAGTTGGCCGCAGTCGTTAGAGCTTTTGAGCGGTTCTCTGAACCTTTTAATTTGGTTACCGATTCGGCCTATGTAGCGGGTGTAGTGTCTAGAGCACAGGATGCAATCCTGCAAGGTGTCTCCAACGATGCCCTTAACAGGCTGCTCTCAAAGCTGATAAGGCTAGTCTCCCACCGAGAGCAACCATTTTATGTGATGCACATCAGGTCACACACCGACCTGCCGGGGTTCTTGGCGTAGGGCAATCGGCGTGCCGATTCCCTCGCTGCCACCCCCGCACAGCTGGCGCCGCTCCCGGACAAGTTCCAGCAAGCAAAGATCAGCCACCAGCTCTACCATCAGAATGCGCCCGGCCTGGTGAGGCAATTCCATCTCACCCGTGACCAGGCCCGGGCCATTGTGGCCACATGCCCGTCCTGTAAGTCGCTCCCACTACCATCGGTGAGCGCAGGGGCTAACCCTAGGGGTCTGAAGTCCTGTGAGGTGTGGCAGATGGACGTTACTCACATCCCCTCCTTCGGGAGGATGAAGTACGTCCATGTCTCCGTGGACACCTTCTCCGGAGAAGTTTTCGCCTCTGCCCACACAGGGGAGAAGGACAAGGATGTGGAGAAACACCTGATACAAGCCTTCTCCATGCTGGGCGTCCCAAAATTGATAAAAACAGACAATGCCCCCGGGTACAAGTCCAAGGAATTCGCAGGCTTCCTACAGCAATGGGGAATAGAACATAAAACTGGCATCGCCTATTCCCCATCAGGTCAAGCCGTGGTGGAACGGACTCATCAGAGCATCAAAAGAATGCTTAAACAACAACGATCGTCATCTAAAAATGAGTCCCCCCAGGTTCAGTTGGCACGGGCCCTTTTTACCTTAAATTTCTTAAACTGTTCCTTCGAGTGCCTCAACCCCCCCATCACGAGGCACTTTAATTTGTATGAGCAGAGCAAGGTCAGGGAGAAGCCGCCAGTTCTCATTAAAGACCCTGAGACCTGGCGGCAGGAGGGACCCTATGACTTGGTCACCTGGGGACGGGGGTACGCTTGCGTATCCACGCCCTCAGGCCTGAGATGGGTCCCTTCCAAATTCGTTAGACCATATGTCCCTAAGACCCAGAAGAGAGAACCGAACAGTCCTCAGGTTGGGCACGCCGCCCTCAGACGGCGGAGAAGGTCCCCCTCACCTGATCCCCCCTCTTCCCTCTCTAGCTCCCGGGATTCTCTGTTCCCCTTTGAGTTGGACTTCCCCTACCTCGAATATTAATTTATATTTCAGTTGTCTTCCAGACACGCACTCCACCTTGAAGCCACCCAGAATGCTGTCATCTATGAACCTCATCCTTCTGGGCATAACCATCGCCCTAAGACCCCAGCATGCGTGGATCGTTCCTCAATCCCCAGCAAACGTGTGGACCACCTTGGCCAAATCCCTCAACCAAGATCATTTATGTTTGTCTACCACCTCTGCTTCCAACCCCTTTCTATCCTGTCTCGTGGGGATCCCGTATCCTCTATACAATTTTCCTTTCACCCTCCCTATGAATACCTCTGCCCCACGAATAAAGAAAAATGTCAGCACCTTTACCACGCACACCGTAAAGCAATCAGATGCATGGAGGGCGTGGGTCAGAGCATTCCCTGTTATGGGGAAGGAGCCCGAGGAACTCGAACTACTCGGCTCCTCCCTTACCTATACCTGTATCCATTTCTTTGTCCACAATCCATATGCCCAGCCCAAAAGGGAAATCAAGCAAACCATCCCAGAATATCAAGCAAAGAATTGCTGTAAGGGGGTTATGCAAATTCCAGACTTCTCTACCCCTGATAATAAACCCCATTCTCTCCCCAAAGGAGTGTTTTTAATTTGTGGCAATTGAGCTTGGGCAGGCATCCCCCCTCACCTGGTCGGAGGTCCATGCACATTTGGGCAGTTGAGCTTGTTTACCCCAAACAAAACACAAATAGCTCATTGGAAAACTCTAAATCAGACAGGACAATTGGCAAGGAAAAAAAGAGACACAGGACTCATGGATTGGGACGCAAATTGTAACGATGAGGTCACTCATTGGTCAAGGCAAAGAGTGTTGTTACCACCACATTTTTACCATGGTTATCAATCGCTCAGGCATTCAACAAATTGGCAGGTCTTGAATGCTGGGTGGCTAAACAAGCCAATCTTACATCAGCTGCTCTAAGCAACCTCCTAGCAGATGAGGAAATAACGAGACAGGCTACCCTTCAAAACAGTGCTGCTATTGATTTTCTTTTATTACTCCATAATCATAAATGTGAGGAATTTGCTGGCCTTTGCTGCATGAACTTAAGTTCCAGGGCTGAGGACGTCCGCACTTCCATCGACAAAATGCAGGACATGATTCATCACCTTAAGAAAGAGTCTGCAGGATGGCTGGGGTTGCTGTTTGAAGGATGGGGACTCTGTGGGTGAGTTCAATCAATTTTAAAAACAGGGCTTTTGCTGCTGCTGGGACTCATTGTGTTTATCATAGGCTTTAGTGTGGTGAAGAGTTTGGTTTTAAAAGCAATTAATTCCACAATCAGTATCAACCACGCTGCACTGACAGCACCTTACGAACTGGAACCATTAAACCAGGAAGGGTTCCAAGAAGAAGAATTTCCAGAAGAAGGAAGCATCTGGTTCCAAGACGAGCCCAGAGACTGTGAAGCCCCAGTTTAAAGACTTATTTTACCCTCTTCCCCTCCCTTTCTTTTTAAACAAAAAAGAGGGAGATGCGGAGTTGCGTTATTTGTATGTTTTATTATCACTATATTATGTATTGGTTTATTCTTTTGTACCCCCATGTACAACTTGGTTTATCCCCAGTTTTCCCGCCTTGTCCTCCCTTCCCACCTTTCCAGTATCTATCCATCACCCTGGAAGAAGCGCAGTCTTTCCCTTTACCCCTCCCAGGTGCCTTGCCTATCACTCGGTGTTCCTTCCCATCCATCCAGAAGCTTCTACTCAGGGCACCGGGTGATTGGGCGAGGGCCTGGGGCCCCTCTCATGTCCTTCCCCCATTGGACCATGTTGTATTACCCCATCCCAGGGCCACTCCCTACCCCTATCCCCATTGGTTGTCGGTTACCCCTCCCTAAGAGTTTTTAAGCCAGTGTCAGAACCCTGTCTGGGTTCCTGTTGGCTGGCACCATTCTGGGATATTTGGCCCCGTTGGCCCACAATAAACTTGGACTTAGCCCCCAACAGGATCCGCTCTTCTTTTGTCACTACGAGGCTTGCCAGCACTGCCCGGGACCCACGAAGGCACTCTCCAAACCTCAGCTGGGAGCAGCGGAGGGTGCCTCAATCGCCCACTCTCGCCCCAGGACGAGAGCTAGCCGGGGCTGAGATCAGGGATTTGGGGCGGGAGCGCGGCACAGCCAAGTCTGTATTCTGAAGATATAGAAAGCTATATATTCCCCTGCAAGTAAAGCATTAAATGTCTTGATAAGGATAGAACTTGTCCTTCTTTAGAAATGGGTTAATAAGAAGTAGATATTCTGAGGTGCAGTGCTGGGTGACTGCTTTTTAGCATAACACAGCAATAGACAGTACCAAAAGACATTGATTACCAATTGCTGTCTTTTTATCAGGTAATGGAAAATTTTGCAAACTTCAAGGTGTTTCATTAAAACAGCACAGCAGCCACCTCCACAGCTCTACTTGAAATTAATCTGTTTTTACACTATGCTGTACCTGAAATAAATTATTTCCATGACAATTGCATAGATATAATTTAAGGATGTAAATTCATATTAATTGAAACACCTACTTTTTCAGATGAACAACTAATGCTTGAGAATTTCTGCTTATTGCTCCATGCGCAATATATAGCAGGATCACAAATAAAATATAAATATTTGGAAAAGAAAATAAAATTTTATACACGGTTCCTAATTTATTGTACAAATTAGAACTGGGAAAAATAAGGAGGAAAACCTTTCAGGCATATAAAGATTAAAATGGAACATTTCTGTTATAAAACTGGTTAGATTCCTCTAAGAAAAAGTCTAGGCAGCAATGGGTGAAGATGGAGGTTTCTTTTAACTTTAACGCATGGTGTATGATCCCTATATTCATGGTTAAGTCTTAGTTTTGTACTCTTCAGTACTTGGTACAAATGTCAGAGATTAATGTGGCCTTGTGTTAACTCCTTACATTTGTGACTAATAAGCCTTGTGTCAGCTAATGCTTCTGTGTTTACTTACATCAGTGACTAATGAATACTAGCTGATAGATTAGTTTTGAAAACAAGGATTGTGTGTCAGAGCTAAGAATGATGAGAGAAGTACATTATGACCTGATCACATATTTGAGATACTCTCAAGGAGAAAATATTTATCAGAAGACCTGGAACCATATCCCAGACAAGTCCATGGAAATAATTAACATATATGCATGTATTCAGGAAATGTGATGGATTTGTATTCGTTTCAGAAATATAACCTATTATGTTACAGGGCATGCCTGCTTTGAGAAGAAAGCCCCATCCTTCCAATGAAACTAATAAAGTAATAACAGCTATCTAACCTAGAAAAACGGGTTGGAGAGTTAATTTCCTAGTTTTCAGTGACAACCATAATGATTTTTTTCTTCCTGTTTGGGAAAAAGCCTCTTTAACTAAATAGTTAATTATGATGCATAATAAATACAAAATATTCTCTTCAGAGTGGTTTTTCAGAGTTGTGCTAATGATAACACCTTAATGATTTATGAAGATTATTATCAAGAGCCAAGTACCCTTACAAGGTTTTCTAAAAGATATTTTGACAAAAGTTAAACCCCAGATTTTCCCCAGGGTAACAGATAAAATCCATTCTTATAATTGTATTGCAGCTTTAAAATCTGCCATATGAAATGACACTGCTTTGTACGATGTGAGTACTAGAAATGTTGGGGAGTTGTGACAAAGAGACAATACTTATGTCTACTGTTTTGACATGCAGCATGAGACATCTGGGAATTTTCTGTAATTAAGAGTCTGGAAACTTAAAAAAAAAAAAAAAACTTAATGAAAATCTGCATAAGTATTCATAGGGCAGGAAATCCTTATACAAGGATGAGGAAAAGGTTGAGGTACTTGAATGCCTTCTTTGTCTCAGTCTTTAAGAGAATAACCAGTTACACACATGACAACCAGTCCTCTGAGCTGGTACACAGAGACAAGGGAGCACCACAGACCTCCTGTAACCCACGAGAGAGTAGTTTGTGACATACTGTGCCTCTTAGACACTCAAAGATCCATGGGGCTGGATGGGATTCACCATCCTGGAGGTGTTTGAGAAATAATTCAGTGTGATACTTAGGTTTAGTTGATATGATGCTGCCAGCCAAAGGTTAAATTTGATTTTGTAGTTCTTTTCCAAGATGAATTGTTCTATAATTCTATAAAATTATCACCAAAATAGAGTACCAGCTTTAAATTTTAATCTAGTGGTATCCCTTATTAATCAAAAAATGCTATATCTCATACAATTTTGGATACCACGTTACAGTTAGAGACAATACTTCACTTTTGAGGTTTAATGTTAAAAGTGCTATTAGTTAAATTGTTGATATGACTTGCTAACAAAACCAGAGGATGTTCATGTGTGAGACCCATAAATAAGAGCACAACATCCTTCTTAGTAAACCATGGGGAGAGAAGCAAGTTTGGATGGAGATGTGGTAAGAACCATCATCATCATCACATCAAGACATTGAAGATGACGTGCAACCATGGCTCACAGCAGTAGGACACGAGCCCTTGCCACTAAACCTACAGGATGAGGGAAATCATGAGAAGGTCAGTGTCCTTGAGCCATTAATGATGGAAACTTCATGCCACCACTCATGGATGTGTGGTAAAGCCCCTTAGACAAGAAATGTGACTTAAGACCAAATCCTGAATTTTGTCATGAAAAATGTCCTCCTGATCTGAAAGTCAGTCACAGGCTTCTTGAAAGAAGTTGTACCTTAGAGGTTAAATGTGAAGGTTGGCCAGGGAAAACAATGAAAAGAAAACACTTGAAAGAGTATAAAATAGCCAGGAACAACACTGAGTACTGAGGTTAAGCCTGGTACAAAGAGCCCATGCTCACTGCCAGCTGTCTTTTGTGTGGGCAGCAGAGACTCCCTGAACACCTATGCTGGGAGTGGTAACACATTGCAGTAGTGGCCTGCTAGCACATTTATTTTGTCTGTCTGCTATATGCTATGTGGATTAGCCAATTAATAATATTTCTGTACCCATGCAGTCTGTATAATGCTGTTTTTGGAGACTTGTGGCAGGATTCAAGAAGCCCAAATAGATTTGAACAAGTTGAGGGTGGATTACATCTATATCCATGCACAGGTCTTCCAAGCCAGTACCCAGTACTCCATGTATGGAGTCTGAAGATGGGTGATATCCTAACAATTCAGAAGACCTGATCCTGGAAATTTCTCAAAGGGAACAAATTCTGATATCACTAATACCTGCAAAACAGGAGATCCAAGAAGGAAACAGAGAAAAGTGAGGCTCCATTACTAAGGAAGAGTCAGTCCTGGCTGTTGTTGCAAAACATGGTGGGTAGAAATCCCTGTGGGTGTTGTACCTTGATTCTGCACTCTTTAAGAGGTTTTTCAAAAGAAAAATTACCTGATTAGCACCGTTTCAAATTTCTTATGCTTATGCATGGACTACATATAACAGGGACACTTTAGACTTTTATCTACCCTATCCTAAGGGCATGACACTCCCTTCCAGGGGGAACAGTTGGAAACTTCTTTGTAATAGCCCCATTCAGGTGACCACCATATGTAGTGTAGGAGAACTGAGTGTGAGGGAGGACAGGAACAAATTTCCTTTGAGACTGACTTTGTTGTTGACTCTGGAGGGAGTCAGAACATGTTATTTACCTATCACCAGTCTTGCTGCATTGTGTGAGTCAAAAGGAGGATAATTTAATTCACTTGAATGTTCCACTAAAGCAAAGAAATGAAAGGAAATATATTTGAGGTAAAATTTAAAAAATAAACATAAATTAAAAAATTAAAGTAGAATAGGTCTATTTTTATGGATTTTGTTGATTTCTTTTTCATGTTTTATTGTCTATGAGAAATTTATTTACTTATTTTCCTCAGGTTTTTACAAGAATGAAACTTAAACAGGTCACTATTAGCAAAATGAACTCTGTGGGATCCTGAATTCAAAAACTTTTAGTTCTCTTTAGATGACAGAAATCTGTTGTGGTTTGATATTGGCCAATTGCCAGGCATCCACAAAAGGCTGCTATAGTTGGGCAGAGGAGTGGGAAAAAAAATTAATCAGGGGCTCATGAGTTAAGATAAGGATTGGGAGATTACACTCTAAGGGTAAAACAGGCCCAAATTTAAAGGCATAAAGTAAATTTGTTATTAGAGAGAAGGATAATGAGAAATGGAAGTAAGCCCTTTCACTTTTTAAGGTTTTTTTTTTCAAGTAACCTTTTCTCCCCCCAGCCCCTCCCTCCCTCTTACTGACAGTAAAGGAAGACAGGACATGGGGGTTTGGTCAGTTCATTACTTAAGATATTTTTCTGTTTGCTCAGGGAGAAGAATCTTTTTTCTGCCATACCATGGGGTCCCACAGCCAAACAGTCCTCCCAAAACTTACAGCATGGGACATTCATCCATGGGTTTCAATCTTTTTGCTCTAGAGAGCAAAGGCTCTCTCTATCTCTGGAAGCAGGGGTTCTCTCTGTTCGGGTCTCCCACTAAATGACAGCTTTCTCTGGCATCCACCTGCTCCAACGTGAGCACTTTTCCCACGGGCTGCAAGTGGATCTCTGCTCCCCTCGTGGACTTAATGTGTTACAGGGTAACTGTTTTATCACAGTCCTCACCACAGCCTGAAGAGGAATCTTGGCTCCAATGCTTGAAGCACCTCCTCTCCCTCTTCCTTTCCCACTGTTGCCATGTTGTTTTCCTTCACGTCCTCCCTTCCTCCTCTTTCTGACTAGGAGAAAAACTGCTGTTTGTAGGTACCATTGCCAACAAGTTCCACTAATTCAAAGATTCTTGCAGAATCCCATGGTGCTGAGAGGTTGATCTCGTCTAGGTCCACGTCAGGGACTTGCTCACCATGCTTGCGCTGCCAGCCAAGCAGCCCTGCCTCCATCATGTGAGCAGTGGTGGCTGCCGCAGCACTGCTGATATTTAACACTTCTCTTCATGCAGGGTGCTGGGAATGGAGAGCCCCTGCCCTCTTCACCCACAGTGCACTTGGTTGGGGTGGCCAGGCAGGCAATGCCTGCTGTGGGCCATGCCGAGATGGTGGCGGCCATGGCAGCACATCACCATGTACCACACTGAAGATGGCCCCTGGCAGTGCTTTGCTACTTCTGGGAAAAAACTGTGTGTACCCTGTTTTGATTTTCTTAAATGTCACCAGAAAGGTGTTACTAACCTCTCTAATTGGGACAGCAGCATGTCCATCTTCAGAGTCATCAGAGATTGGCTCTGTCAGATGTGGTGGAAACTTCCAGCAGCTTCTCACAAAAGCCACTTCTGTTGCTCTCCCCTACTACCAAAAAATTAGTCAAAAAACCACAGCATGTTACATATGGTGGAATAGCTTCAATATCTGAAAAATCTAAGTCAAGGGAACTCTTAAATATTGGTTTACCAATCTACAAACTTATTACAAGAAAATTAAGCCAATAAAAATCCTTCAACTATTCAAGAACTCGTTAGGATAGAGTTAATTGTCTCATAGCAGTTCATGGGATGTTAGGTTTAAGAGCAAAACTACATTGATTATAAACCAACGTTCCTGCTATTGCTGAGCACCGTTTGTACATTAGGCTACTCTGTTTGTCATGGTGCCCTTCTCATGAGCAGCTGGAGGTAGATTGGAAGGCAACACAGCTGGCACAGCTGACTGAGATCTGAATGGATGTTCCATACTATATGACGCCAATGCTCAGCCCTAAAGAGATGGGAGAGAAGGAGGAGAGGGAACACTGGAATTCACAACATTTGTCTTCTCAGATGATCTATCTGTGTGATGAAGCATTACTTTCCTGCAAATATCTAAACACCTGATAGTTGACTGCTTTAAACTGCCATCAACTCACAAGTTTTTGCCCTTTTAGCTTTTCCATACTCTCTCCCACACCACTGGGGGAGAGAGACTTGTAGCATGGGGCTCACCTGCTGCTGGAGTGTTAAACTGCCACAGGTGATAGACACAAACTGCAACACTGAGTGCACTTCTGGGCAGATTTGGCAGAACAGTTCAGCTTTCAGCTCTTGTTTAAACTATTAGGTTCACCATAAAATGATGACTGAACAAAGTGAATTTAACACATAGGCACCACATAAAACATCTAGAGCCACTACCTTGTAGAATCTGTTGCATTCAGCACAGTCATAAAACTTCATAGCATTGAAACCTGATATTTGTTGGTTCTAGAAATATTTTTTTGCTATTTTTGTACCAATAAAATCTATTATAACATAAGGAATAACTTGAGTTAGCTGACAAAATACTACATACAATGTACCGTGAAAATCATACTTTATGCAGTTATTCTATTGGGAAGACATGTAACAAATAGATATGGCTGAAATTAGATTATGCCTCCAAATATCTGGACACACTGCAAGAAATAATGTGCCAGAGCTCATTCTCAAACCTCCTTCCAATTCTGTTTCATTATGGTGACCAAAATAAAAATTAGAATCAAAACTCATGATCATAAATTTTCTAGCAAAGAGACCAAAATCCAGATAGGAATTTTGCAAGTTCAATTCATTACATCTAATTGCAGCATGTGATAGAAAGAAATAGTAACTAAATCACAGTCTCATGACTCTGAGGTGCACTATAGAGTACAAAGGACAAATGCTATTGATAAAGTAATTCTGTGCTTTATTTTGACACGTAAAACATCCTGAAGTATGTTGATGCTACAAATGTGATTATTTAAAGATAAAATTTCCAACAGAAAAAACACTAGAAAGTCAGAAATTCTGGTCCTCAGAGCCAATTCCTTTTCTAAATGTCTTCCTTGAATTTTTTTTTTTTTTTTTTTTTTAATGCTTAAATATTGGGCTTTGTGAATTGCTTCTCAAATAAATTAATTTTCCCATTTCCATTTTCTAGTATGGACATGGTCCTTTCTTTCAAAACCATAGTATTCTTTAAAAAATGAAGAAAAGGATCAAGGAAAGAAAACAATCACTCTAGAAAATGTGTTTGCTTTCTTTGATATTGCCTCACACATCTGCCTTGTGCTACTGTATCTCAGTCTCATCCTGATCATAACAGTGTTTTGAAACCTTTAAGTATATGTAATTATTAGAAATAAATCCTCATAGGTGAGTTAGAGAACAAT
This sequence comes from Lonchura striata, assembly GCF_050655825.1. Taxonomy (NCBI): domain Eukaryota; kingdom Metazoa; phylum Chordata; class Aves; order Passeriformes; family Estrildidae; genus Lonchura; species Lonchura striata. Next base: position 36,607,250 of record NC_140740.1, read on the forward strand.
ACTCTTGGGATAATCATGGTTGTTGTGCTGTATACATTGTTTCAAATTAGGTGACAGGTGTTAGAAGACTTAGCTAAGCTTTTGTGGTTTGAATTTCATAGAGATTTAAAAAGTATTCTAATAAGCAACACTACACTAATAAGGTTTAATCTTACAACTGCGAACATAAAGTCAACTAATTAGTTTATGCAATTTAAAAGAAATCCTAGGCTCAATAATATAAACAGCTTATTAGATAAAATATTCTACAAAGGTAGATAACAAAAAGACAAAATAATTATTCAGCATTTCCTATGTATTTTCCTTTTTTTTTAAGATATATTTTGTATATTATTGCAAGTTTCTCATGTCTGTTTGCATACAAAGATGACCAACTAAACAAATAAATATTTTATCCTCCTCTTTGCCTATGAAGAACCAAACGTAGCTTATTAATTTTTTTATATGTCTGCAGAAAAAAGGATATTAAGGTATTGTTCCTTGGTCTGGTAATGTAAGAAGCACAAGTTCCAGGGCAGAAAAGGGGCTTTTAATACCATCAGCAAGCAAAACTTTAAAACTAGGCTTGGCTTTGGACAAAAGAAACCATGTAATTCTTATTCCAGACAATAAGAGTAAATTAAAGTTATTTAAAAAGAGGGAAGATGTGGGAAGATTAATCTCCTGCATGGTGGGGGTGTAGGGAGGCAGAGATCTCTGAAGCTTGCTCTTGGGGAGAGAGGTTTATTGGAGATCTAGGAATGCCCGAGCCTCGTGCTCTCAGGCGTAGCACGTGGCCGGGCTTAGGAGGATGGGGAAGGGGAGAGACAAACGGAGGGTTTAGGAGAGGGGAAGCCCCAGGAAGGGAAGAGGGGAGAGAGTCCAAGACAGGGAGGAAGTCCAAGAGGCCGCATGGCCCCTCGGAGCCCCCTTATCAGGGGCTCCTAGGTGGGCTGGGACAAGGCATGGGCCAATGGGGTTACAGACCCCGATGCTTCAGGGGCAGGTACAGAGGTGTGGGATGAGCCACAATCTTTTTGGGGGTGGGATGGAACAGTCCATTTCACTCCAGGATTCATCCAAGGGTAGAAGTAACATTTGGCTAGCTAAAATAACAATCGTATCTATCTATCCTCTGCAACAGGAAGAAACCAAAATAGGCAAAATAGACAGATCAGAGACAGGATCAGTGAAACTAAATTATACAGTAAATCTGGGCAAGCAATGGAAACCAACATGTGACTTTGTTTCAGCTTGTTAATGGCTTTGCCATTGCTGCAGTATTATATCAGACCACTGACTGTAAAAAACAAATGCTGCTTTATGGTCAGAAAAGATGATAATTTGTGCAGCTGCATCTCTTTTGAGACTGACAAATTCAGAAACTCATGCCCACTATTTTCAGCTGGCATATGGCACTACACAAAAGCCTCCCAGCCTCTTTGGGGTTTCTCATGAGTTGCCTTATGAGACACTCTGGCAGAAGCAAAGAATTATATATGCAGAAGTAGGGTTGATCTTGTAAGTAACACCTGTCACTAACCACCTGCAGTGATTTCTGCTGTTCAGAGAGGGAGGAAAAATACTTTTCCATATTGAGAAGGATGAAGACTTGTGTTAGAAGGAGCAAGAGATACAAACTATTGTCACCTCCCCATGGTCAGAAAATTCTGCTTTCCTCAACATTTTATCACTGACATCACAGTGCTTGGTGAAGTAGAAACCATGAGCAGCCTCTGGGGTAAGCAGGGATTGCTTACAAGCAAACCCCTGAGGTCTAGATGGCTGCACCTCCAGCAGTCAGCCCCCAAAGGCTCCTTGAGGGATCAAATACATATTTTATAACAGCAGCCTAGAAGGACATGTTTAAAAATAGTTTGTTAGAAATAGCTTCATAGCAGGCACCTCTACTGCTGCTGCATCCCCAGAGATGTGTCCTCACACTTAGACAGCTCTGGCATTTGACATAACTGCTCCTGGATCATTCTGCAGACTTCTCCTGCTCCCAACACAGTACCTGTTCTCTCTTGGATTCTCTCCATAATTCTCAGCAGAGAGCGCAAGATCTCCCCAAAAATGCATGAATCAAACACACATACTATCTCTGAAGAGAATACCAGTCGATTATTGCTCTCTAGATGCACAAGGGGAAACACAGTGCTGCATATCTGGATTTCTGTGCATTTCCAGGGCAATTGCTTTGTGCTGTATTACTTTTCTGTCTGATCCAGAAAGTTTGAATCAGCATACAAAGCAAAGCTGTGCCCAGAAACAACACTCCAGTATGATTTGACTAATAGTGCAGAAGACAGAGAAATCTTTGGGCTTAAATTGAAACTTTAAATTCATCAGCTTGGTTAAAAAAAAACAGGGGACATGACATAAAATTTTTTCAAAACCAGAGAACAGGAACTTGCATCAGCAAGTTATATATGTGTGTACACCTCAGCATCTGTATGAGTAGAACTGAACTTCAGGAAGAAATAAGCACAGCTGTTGGCATCCAGCTAAAATTTGGTCGGTCTGCTTATGATTGTTTCTTAATAATTTGCCACCTTTTTTCAAACTTTGCTAATTGTGTAAATATAAATATGTCATAAAAAGACTCCAAGATGACTGTTTGGTATTATGGTTTAAGTATTTCTTTACTGCAAGGATTTCATGTAGTATCTTGTTAGGTTACAAGAAAAGTCTAAAAATTTCTAACGGAGCTCTGTATATCATCATGTATGTCACCAGCCATAGCTCCTATTCTGCTACAGTGATTGGTATGAAAGATCTGAGCTTATTCATTGTAATCCAGAAGGAAATATCACTTTATCACTTAAGAGGTAGGGTCAGACCCTTCAGAAGGAAGAATCAGCCCATTAACACGAGCTAATGACTTGACTCATAGGTGATCCTATGGATCATTATTCTGCTAATGTTCTACTGTTTGTAAATATCCAGGAAAGAAGTGGCTTTATGTAATAAAAGAAGAAAGCAAAACCCTCTAAAAAAAAAACATTTATCAACCCTGTCTCCATCACATTAGAGAAATGTTCCCAAGCTACGCAACAGTTATTCAGAGTATGATAGAAAAAAGAAAAACTATTGTATTTAATATTATTTTGTTACCTTGGAAGATTACTGTATGCCCTCAATACTGAGACATTTTTTATAGTTGCTGTGTCACTCTTATGGGAAGTACTCTATGAGGAAATTAGCGACTGAGACTTGTGGGGAGTTTCTGCTAGGAATGGACCGGAAAGTCTGCTTAATTTACTTTTCCCAACAGTCTCATCTTGTAGTGGATATATTAACTGTACTAACGACTCTACTATTATGGCACCTGGTTACAACATCTATGGAGTTTATCCACATGTCAAACCATGACATCAATTCATGTAATCTAGAGCAGCACAATCAATGAAAAGTGGCTAGACCTTGTCCAAGAACAAATGCTTTGTACCACTTACCAAACTGGACAATAACTCTGTAGCATAAATCACTAACATTTCTATAATGATATTTTGTAATTCTATTACATTTCTTACAGCTATGAATCATATTTTGCAAATATAATAAGTGTCTCTTAATAGAATGATATTTTCTGTGAGTGTGATATTAAACCTCATGATAGGCACTACATGGTGTATCTCTTAATTCAGATATACATAGTTTGAAAGCCTCAATTCACTTTTGGTCTTTTTACTTTTATCTCAAGGAAATATTTTTAACATTAAAACTGCTGCAGAGAATGGCTGCTATGCAAAATAATTTCCACTGTCAATTGTTATTTCCAAATAATTAAAAATATTCACCTTTCTAATGATATTTTCCATATTGCATCCATGCCTAAAAGTGAACAGTTTAGAAACAGCTAAATAAAACCTCATCCACTTTCTGAGAGAATACTTCTGGCCATTGTTTTTGTTTTGGATTCTTTATTTCTACCTCCTGGACTACTTACATAATTTTATACACCCTATGCAATGCCTCCTCTGCTATTGAAGAATACAAAAACACAAGTAGTTTTAAAAAATTAAGAAAATGCAGTTTTTTTCTGGGACAACTTCACAACTATCATAAGAATAATTTAATATTCATAAAAATACTAGAAAATTTTTAACTTTTTAAAAGAAGGAAGGATTGTGCATGGTCATTTCAAACTTGTTCTGACAGCCTTGCAAAGGTGTTGGATGAATGTTGATTGATTGAGGGCTTAGGAATTCAAACACTATCCTCTATCCTTCCGACTGCAGGGAATATTGGAAGACGGAGAAAGACCTAGCTGACCAACACCTGGCTCTGAGACCTGTGTTACTGGCAGAATTTTGGGGTTTTTGATCATGGATTAGTCAACAAGACACCAAACCAGCTGACAAGAGATGCCACACTCACCTTTCATAAAGGGGAAAGAATCTTTGCACAAGCTTTAGCAGTACCCCTTGAAAGAGCTTTAAACTACGTCGAGGGGGAAGGGGATAAAACCCGGCTTATTTGAGATGAGTCTAGGGATGGCACGTCAGTGTTTTAGAAAGAGTGAGCTGGTGAGGTCCTTTAGCATGCTCCACAATGTCCTGATCACACTGGAGCAATATGTAATGTCCCTGTACAAATGCATGCAACACCCTAGCCATCTCAGTGCAGGTAGGGGATTGAGATCCATGTGGCTGCAAAGACACAAGGGTTGTTGATGTGTTGGAAACCACAGAAGTACCTCAGAACATTCACTTAGAAACTAGGGTCTCACTCCCAAAAAAGGTGTCAGTCAATAGCCTACATGAAGTGTATCTACACCAACAAGAACCCTTTTGTTAGATGGTGGAAATCATTGTGAAGACAGAAAACTACTGTCAGATTTATAGAGATATGGTAGGATTACTTACATGACTGGAGTGCTGCAATGAATGGATATAAACTCTTCAGAAGGGACAGCTGAAGAATGAGTAGGGTAGCCCTACTTGCTAGGGAGTGTTTTGATTATCTAGAGGCTGATGACAGTAAGGAAAGGGTTGAGCATTTATGGATAGGAACTAGATGAAAGATCATTAACGTATCAAGGGAGGAGCCTGTTACAGATGACCCAGTCAAGGTGAAACAGCAGATGTATTTTATAAGCAGCTGGGAGGAGTCTCATGATTCTTGGCCTTGCTCTCAGGGGGGATGTCAACTTACCAGATGTCTGCTGGAAATCAAGCAGAATGGAGAGTAAGGTTCCTGTAGTGTGTGGAAGAAAACTTCCTGCCACAACTGATGAGAGACACCCAGCTATGGAAATCACCAGCTAGACCTGTTGTCTGTGAATAGAGAAAGGCTGGTGGGTGATGTGACTGTCACAAAATGTCTTGGGTAGAGGTGGTTATGAAATTATATAATTTGAAGTTCTTGTAGAAGTAAGGAGGGAGGGCAGCTGGTCAGCTCCCTCCAGAGGTCAGACTTTTGCTGATTTAGGAGTCTTATTAAAAGAGTCCTTTGGGAGGCAGTCCTGAGGGATGAGTCCAGGGAGACTTGACACAGAGAGATGAGACCTGTTCAACATCCTCACAAGTGGTAGCTGAGGAGCTAAATGTTTTCTAAGGAATAGATACTTTTCCCGACATTTTTAGTAGAAGAGTTAAGTTTGTCTCTAAAGGCTAGGACTGAACACCAGCTTTACTTTATCTTCAAAATCTACTACAGGACTTCTGACCCTGTACAGAAAGTTGGTTTCAGTATCTCAGCTCTGTATTTTCCTGTTCTATAGCACAAAGCTAAAATTTCAATAACTTGTTCGTACAAAAGTTGTCCTTGTTGACATATATCCACAAAAAGATCTTTTAATTTTACCACTGACTTCAGAAGATTATAAAATATGGATTTTCATTTACTATACTTATTAGGGAGTTCTCTTTATTTTCTGTATGTAGTAACAGATTTTCCTCCAACTATACTTTCCTTCTTTATTTGTTTAGTGTTTTTTCCCCCTCCTTCTAATTTCTTTTTAAAAGGCAGAAATAACACATTATTCTATGTGTTCAGATATTTAAGAATTAATGGTATTTTTTCCCATTTTAGACTTGAGGCATACATAGCTCTGTAATTCTCACCACTTTGCAGTAAAACACTAAGGCCTAATTAATTGAATATTGCTCAGTTAGGCCTCAAAATACATTTCAAGATGGAGCATGTGTATATTTAATAAGCTGAAGTGTGAGTATTTATCAGTTTCAATGTAGCCGTTTGAGAACAGAAAAGAAAACAACCAATTATTCTCTTAATAGGAATTAATACTTAGTGAACAATTCAGTGTTAAAAATTTCAGCTAGCATACCAGGTAAGCCTCAGGATTAAAAAGACAGTGACCTTGTATTTTACCAGTCTAGAAACCAGTGCATAAAAACAATATGCAGGAAATTGATAATAGTCTATTACAGTAAGTTTAGCAGTTAATGGACCTTTTTAAAAACTGATGACTTAATGAATTCTACATGGATATACATGCTAGATCCTAGTAATTTTCTAGGACTTAATTTGATAAGGACAATTTCAGCAGTATTTCTTACATAAACTTGGCTGCCAAGGTCTGCTCAACAGTAGTAGAAAAGAAACTGACAGTTTTTTCTTACTGAACCAGATACATATGAAGACACTGAATTTACCTAGGATATTTAAGCCTTGAATAGCAGTGGGTACAGAAGACCAGTGAATTGTAGCAAGTGGTATAAATTCCAGTCATGATGAGACAGAGAACCTGAAGTGAGTGGGCTTTTTTTTTATTTTTTTTTTTCTTTTTTTTTGTTAAAAGTAGTTTTTCATAAGGATACTTTACTCTTTCAAAATGGATGGAATCCTTCTTTTACTGTATCTCACAGGAGACTACATAAAGGAACTTTTACAGCTCCTCACAATGTGGCACAATATAATGTGGAATAGATTTTGTCTGATTTGAAGCATTTGCTCTTTCTGCAGTGATACTGAGCATCAGATGAACTCCCAAAAGTAAAAGGCAAGTGATCACCCACTATACCTCAGATTCCTTTTCATTTTATGACAATTCCTTGTAATTTTCAACAGTGCTTGACAGTAGAACAGTCTGGGAGAAGTGATGCATGAAAATGCTTTCTGGTTCCCCTGCCCTGCTGTGGTTAAATAGTGTACTGAACTGGAAAATTGATAGAGATAAAACTGGTCTTGGTTATCTATAGGGCACATCAGATTTGAAGTGGTCAGTGATTCATGTTTAACCCAATTAATGTTAAACCAGCCATATTTTTTCTCCCCTCATCCCACGTGAAATAGATTGCTATCACTCTCAACTGGTCATAGAAGCGTTGTATGAAAATTTCTCAAAATGAGTTAGATTAAAAATGTAGAATTTAATGAAAAAAGGTCAAAAATAATGTGCAAATCATCATGTAGTGTCAAGTACACAGATATATCGTTGCTATAGCAATGGTTTATTCTTGGCTTTTAAAAACTTACTGTTTCGAAATAACTTATTTTAAAATACATATAAAGACAATCAACTCTTCAAAGCATACTTACACTTGCTTAATGAAAATATTCTTAAAGAAATACTCTAGTGTTTAATCAGATTATGGCATTATAATGCGGCTTAGTATTTTTCTTCTTTTATTAGATGACTATAGCAAAATAATTTAGCAGAATTTACTAAAATTCAAATATGCAATAGAATCTTGAATTCCTTGACTGATTTCTCACTCTTGGGAATCTCTGTTGCACTCTATGGAAGATTTCCTTAAGATCTGCCAGCTTCATTCTACTCCTTTGTCCCTGAAGGCAGTCTTCCAGGGAATTACACTGACTCTCTCCCTGAAGAGCAGGAACTCTGGAAGTTAGGGGCCTTGTGTTACTCCTTACCTGATCCATATCCCTCAGGGCTGTGAACTCTACCAATCACAACTACTGCATCTCAGGTTGTCTCCAATCTTTGATGTCTCCAGTTAGCTTAGGTTGGTGCAATGAAGTTTTGCCATGGATAATGAATTCCATTTTCACTGAAGTCTCTGTTTTGCAGAATAAAAATTATTTGGTGAAAAATTCCACATAAGATGTGAATTCACTGAAGAAGTTCACAACCTATTTTTGGAAAGTAATAGCAATATAATACTTAAGAGCAGTTAAATTTATCTAAAGAAACATATAGTTTAATAGCATTAAAACACTATAATAAGATTTTCCTATGAGTTTGAAGGAATACACTATTTGGATTTATTTTTTTAAGCAATGCCTCAATTAAAAAACACATTAGTTTTATAGTGGTGGTACACAAATTCGGAATAAGGAAATAGGTACCTCTTAAAGAAAGCTGCTCAGTAAATAATTTTAAAAGAAGATCATAAAGGAGTTTTCTTCTGAGCAGTATTGAAAAGAAGTGATTAATTAATAACATTATTTTTTCAACCCATATTGTTTGCTAGTAAAACAGAATAAAATTCTCAGAGAATCTTGGAATGAGCAAATTAATGGAGTGTTAAGGGTAGAGCTACTTGTTCATTCACTTGTATGTAATCAAGAGGAAATTTATCAGCTATGACAGGTGAGTTTAATAAACAAAGCAAAACATTCAATTTCATCTCACCATAGCTTGTTTGCTCTTCATTTATTGCTGTCAATGAGACACCCTTCCACTCATACTTTTGTCCTTTTTAGAATGATAGTCAATCATTCTCATAAAGAAAGGAAATGCAATATTCATGATTAGATGGCTGATCTGTAAACTTTAATGTATTACTCCAAATACAGCATTTTGAACCATGTAAAACTATATCGATTTCTCTGGAGAAAAAGGTGGAATCATCATCACTCCTATTTACTTGTTTTGCCTTCACTGTCGCTAAACCTGCATCAATCTCTCCTATTTTCCTTCATGTATCAATCACTGGAGGCCATTTCATTTGGAGGCAGCAAACATATTTAATCCATATTCTTCAATATATGGAAATATAGCATTGAGGTATGGTATCTTCGGCTGGAAGTAGAGTTCCTCAGAACATTAGTATGTTCTACACCCCACAATTACATAGGATTAGCCTTCATTTTTTGTTTTTGTAGCTAATAAGCAGGTAAGGTTATTGACCCATAAGAAACCTCATCCTCCTGAACTCTGTGTAAAGGATTGAGAGAAAGTATGTAGCTGTGTAGTTGACTTCCAATTATGTGAACAATAAATGTATAATTTGTTATTAATACATTAAAATTTGTAAGGAACTTTCTGTTACTTGATTAACATTTGCTAAGACAGCCTACAGAAAATTAAATATCAATTAATAAGAATACTGACATTTACTTAGATATTCTATTAGTTGTCACAATTACTAGATCAATGTAGCCAGCTTCTAAAAATCCAATTAAAAGTTTGAATATTTGTTGCAATTTTTATGTGTGGAAAATCTAATTATATTTTAACTAGATTACACATATCTTTCCTGTTAAGTCTCAGTAAATGCCCTTCTAACTGTCAATGGATGTTTAATTGACATCACTGTCATAAGACCACAGATATTTCTTACCTTTCATGAATAGGTGAACAATTTGATCCTCCATTTACTTCATATGAGTGCCACAGCCTACTTTCTATGCACTGTTTAATGCTTTTTGCTAGCATCTTCTCATGGACCTAAGTCCTGATTGATTTGAGGGACAAAAATTGGCCTTTATGACCCAAGTAACTAAGTGCAGGGGAAGACCAGTGACTTGGAGAACAGTTGTCATCTAGAACTGGTGCAGTCTTGCTGAACTGAGAGGCACTGCGCACTGTTGGACATCATGAATATTTGAAGAAAGTCTGATCAAAAATTTATTTTCACAGGTACAGAAACAAAATAATTATACAGAATTTTCTAATACACATCTTCATTATTCATCTCACCCCATTGCCCCTGCTCCTTCTTCTTCCATTTGCCATTATCTTTCATTTTTCTCTCCTCTTGCCCTGCTCCTTGCCCTGGACTTACTGCTGCCCAAATTTTGGTTTTATTTTTCAATCGCTAGCTTCACCTGCTCAAGTCAAGAGGTTTGTATGGAAGAAGTTGGCTTTGCCCAGAGAAACTAAATTTGCACCTGGCCTCTCCAGACAAAATATGGGAAGATCGTTTCAAGATCAGCACAGATCTGGCAAAATTAACTTGGTTTTCTTGCTTCATTTATCTCCTAACTCTACAGGCAAAAGAAGATTAGTTAATTTATTCCTCAGTTTCCTACATGCAAGGACACTTGTTCTGGAAAATGTCATTCAGTTCCCATATTTAATAAGTGTTCTGATTGATCAAAATTTTTTGATCAAAGTGATGTGAGCAGGTGCTAATTATTATAAAAACTTGGAAAGGTTTTAGCTATGTATATTTGGTTCCACATGTGCAGATACAAAAACAAAAACAAAAACCCCAAAACAAAAAAACAACCAACTAAACAAACAAACAAAAAACCAAAAGAAAACCCAAAAAACCCCCCAAAAAAAACCCCAAAAAAACCAACAACAAAAAACAAAACCAAAATCAAAACCAAAATCAAAACCAAAACCAAAACCAAAACCAAAACCAAAAACAACAAAACCCCCAAAACAAACAAAAAAACCCTAAAAAATGTGGATGAAATTGCTCTTTACTGAGAAAAAATATCTGCCTTCAAAACTTGCTAGGAAAAAACTGAACCATGTGTTACTGGTTATATGATTGCTATGAAACAATTGCAAAAGCTCTTAATGTTGATGTGGAAAATTGATGAAATTGTAAGATTTTATTTCGCTGCCTTTCAAGATGTGCTAGATACAAGCACAGGGTAAGAAGTGGGGGAAACCTTTGAGTCTCAAATAATTTCTTTCTTTCTGCTTTAAGTTTAGAAATTTCATCGCATGAAAAGGGAGCAAAAAAAATTAATGTTTCTATCATTCTTTTCCACTGAACACGATCTACTGTGAAGCTGATGAGTTTTTATAGGAGGGATGACTGTACTTCATAGTGTGCATAATGATTACTTACAGATACTCCTTTACACCCAACATCCACTTCTAAAATGCATTTTTAATGAAATGGGGAAACAAAGAACAAAAATACTTGAATTTTTGAGGGGTGGAGAACTCTTGGGATGAAAACCGTTATTCTAATATGGTCCACCAACATTTTTTAGTTTTGGCCACAGTAGTTGCTTATTAATATGCACATAAATAAAAATGAAGCTTCATCTACTCACATGCATGTTTTCCTATGTGTGCTAAGAATATTAGACTGTGTAATTGACTGATCCTTGACATATGTCATTATAAACTAAATTCTTGCTTGAAACTTGATCTTCAATAACTAATTAGATTGCATTAGTAGTTCAACTTTTAATTTAATAGTTTTTGTTCCCTAATAGGAGGCCCAACAATAAATACTCAGCATCTTCTTTCTTTAGGTAGTTAATACTATCATACTGCCACTATCCCAGGACTATCCTGTGTCCCAGAACTGTAGTACATAAATTGTCTTCCTAATGTTGAAAGGCATAATTAATTTTTTTAAAAATGTGATTATTTATGTAATGTGCAGTAACAGCAATAACAGCAGTAACATTATTGAAAAAGTAAGACATCATCAGTCTAGAAAGCTTTTGATTCTTGTTTTTATTTGATAGGTTTCCCTTAACATTTAGCATGGAAGATAAAAGAAAGCCTCACAGACTTAGGACAGGGAAAAGGATATGCCAAACCTATCTCTTCAGAAAATATTCCTGTTTTCTTAATTAGAAAAATAATTTTAAAAATTAACAGCAATTTAATTTAAAAGCATTTCAATTAGACCTACATCCTCACCTCACTCCCCCATTATTAGGGAATCCAATATACAACACAGAACTTTTCCACACATTAATTTCTTTAAGAGCAGGAGAAATAGTTATACATAGATAAGGAACCAACCATTTTCTTGTCTTGTGAATAAGTCTAGAATCATGCCTAGGAAAAATAAGAAATTAGGTTTATTACATGTTAATGATGACTATGTATCAAACTAATGAAAGCAAATAGCTCAGGCATATCAGATATAGATTTCTTGGAAGATCTTCTGTCACATGAACATAATTATTACCTTCTGTCACATAAATATAATTATTACCTTCAGCTTAGCTCAAGCAGTCAGTCATCAGTTTCATGTATCTTCTGCACAAAGAAACTTTAACCTCAATATTCATTCTGAAATAGTTTGGTTTTTTTTTCATTGCTTTAAGGATGAGGAAATAGAGGAGTGATTTTTATGGAGATATTAATGTTATCTTTTATTATTATATTGGCATGAAAAGATCTCTTGCATCTGTCATCATAGTCAGGAATATCTGCAACTCTCCGCAGACTGGGCATCCACTAGCTATAATTAAGCTGCTCTGCTTCTTGAATTCAAAGTTGCATTTTAGTAATATACTAATCAATATGTATTTGCTAACTGTTGTGATCATTGCTCAGGAATCACGGCAATCATGATGCATAGTTGCAATTATGGCACCTCTTGAAAGCCTTTCAGCCTTACAATAGATTTGCAGCATAGAAACAATAGTAATCCATCATCCATCTCTGTTTTTCCTTTAGCTAATTGTATTACAATATATAATATTAATATGTAATGCAATTTCTGTATATACAAACCTTATGAAAGTAAGCATTAACCATGTTAAAATCAATGTTCTCTTTTCCACTTATTTTCTTTATTTTTTTCCGGAACATAAGCCTAAACTGCTGGGGTTATTTGAGGATCTTTCCCTTACTATTTTCACTGGGCTTTGTCATCTGTGGGGTTTTTTTTGTTTGTGGTTTTTTTTTGTGGTTTTTTTGTTTGTTTGTTTGTTTGTTTTGGTTTGGTTTGGTTTTGGTTTTGTTTTGTTTTGTTTTGTTTTGTTTTGTTCTGGTTTGTTTGTTTGTTTGTTTGTTTTTAATTTATTTTTGTCTCCATTATCTACAAAGAATACATCCAGAAGCAGTATGCTTAATACACATTCCTTTAGATCTGGAGGCATAAACCAAGATTTCTTCCTGGTGACTGGTAGAAACTATCACAATACTGCATTCTTGGTTATCTGTGTGAGGAAATCTAAGATAGTGAGATACAAATTTCTATTGCATAAAATATCTATATTCTATTTATTTAGATTTTATTTATCTGGTCTATCTGGTTTTGATTGTGTGTGTACTGTATAGCTAGAATCATAAACAGCCAATGCAAATGAAACCTGAAGTCCTGACTACAGTCAATAACTATCAATATGTTGCTAGAATGACTTGATTTCACCTGTCCAGACCTTTTGATCAATCGGAACATTTATTAATGCTGCCAGGCAGCAATTACTGTTTCATTTACTATGTCAGCTGGTGTAAATGAATAAATTGTGTGAGACAAGTCACCTTCTCTCATACCTTTGCTCAGAAAAATCCCACACATTTGTGTAGAAAAGTAATTTCAAAACATTTTTCACTACTTTTTAAATGGAAATAGTAATTTTAGTTAAGGAGCTATTGTAATAGCAAATATGTGAAATGCATAAAAGTGATAAGAGGAAGCAGAACAGAAGAAAAAATTAGATCATACAAAGGTCTGTTTGGTCCTTCACTTGCTCTTTGGGCTGTGGCCTCATGCATGTAAACATGCATTATGTTTGCTCCATTTTGCTGACAGATAACATAGTTGGTAAAATCTGATTATCAGAGCAAGATGTCCTTCCCAGAATTAAAGTGTAATAAGATCATATGCTGAAGTCAATAGCATGGATTTTATTTAGCATTAAATATAAGGCAGACAAAGATAGAAAGAAATAGAAAAGAAAGGTAGGGTAAGAAAGGGAGTGAGACACATTAAGCAGAAATACAGACACCACCCTGTGGATCCAGATGATGCTCTGTTGATCTTTTTCAGCCTGTCTTCTCCATGGTGGGGGTCCTGACACAACTCAAAACTTCTCAATACTTACACATTTTGGCAAACAAAGTAATTGATTCACATTGGCTACACATTCTTCTCATCTACTGGTTAAATGGTTCTTCCAAGTCAATTAGTCCTGTGGTCTGTCTTTCTCTTTTTTGAAGTGGGTGGGCATCTTTATTCTAAGGGCAATGATCTCCCCACTCTGGACCCATCCAGAGCCAACCTTCAGCACATCTCCTGAGGTAGCTTTCCTTGTGGATACATTGTTGTCCTCCAGTCTTATTTTCTTTACCCTAGACCTAGGATATTTAGATAATAAGTACCAGTTTTATCTTATTGCAAGTTCCCATTAGGTAGCTTAACTCACAGTCCAATTTCCCAGAATCCAGGAGGCATGTTCTGCAATGGGGGTGGGCTTCAGTGGTGCAGATAAGCATTTGATTATTTTCATATTTTGCTGCAGTGGAAAAAAATCTTCTAGTGATCTTAACCATGTATGAGGTATTTTTAATCTTTACGTCTCTTACAATAGAGTCTCTCCTATAATTTGCAGGAAACCATTCTGTTGTCTTAATTTACATTCTTAAAGAGACTTTGGGCTGAGACCTATAACATCTGAATTGTCTCAGCAAGAATATGATGTAGCATCTAGTACCTTTGAAAAAAGTGCATCTAAACCTAGGGAAGACACCTAAGAGTCTGGTTCTCCACTCTGAATTATTAATTTATTTATTTATGATTCACTGATTAAAAGACTAGCAAATACTGGACATCAGTATTTTTTATCAATAAGAATTTAATAATCTCATGGCCTTCATTAAAAGAGGATTGCAAAAAAAAGCACTGCACTGTTAAGGTAAAGATGAGATTTTTGTGCTAGATAGTGTTGTCTGTCATAATGTAAACATGCAACAGAGTTCGTCACAAAGTCTGCACAATAAATTATATAACTATTTATTTGTATAATTATTTAATGTGAAATACCATCACATAATTTCTTATACTGTGAGATCATGGCCATGTCCTGTTGTGATCTGCAAACATCTAATCATAAAAAATACAGTCTCTCACCAAAATATTTACAGTTTAATTTACCTGTTTAGTTAAGTATTTCTGATTTTTTCTAATTTAGTGAGATGTTTTACTGTCCCCTTTAAACAATTGTAACTATATGATGAATTTCTCTGAATAATGAATTATGTAACTCAGTCAAACTGAAAATCAGCTAAGGAATCTGAAATACTACTGCTTCTTTTTTGGGCATAAAGTGTTGAAAGGAAGTATGTTTTATCCTATTTTGTTTGAAAAGACGAAGGTTCCAATATTTCTAGTAGGGTCATGCAATTATTAAAGTCAAAATAAGCATGAATCAAATCTCAGATATACTAATATGAATCCTTTTGCTTCCTTCCATAGACATTGGACTTTGTCACAAATAAATTAAGTTAATTTGAGGACATTTCTAGAAAACAGAGGGTTATAAGTTATGAAGAGGCTGAGCAGAGGTAGAGTTCCATAAAATTTTCTATGTGATTGGAAAAATGTGGAGGATCAAAGTGATATTATACTGCATTATGTTAAAAAACAGGCATGGTAACAGAGAAAAATAGGAAGTCTCTAAGGATTATCTGAAGGACTGACTAAGCCTCATAGATGTTAACTGCTCTGAAGGTATGGGGTAATGTGTGGCAGAAAATTGTGAACTGTTGCCTGTCTTTCTGGGATCACATAGTATATGTGATTTAATATAACATGTAAATTCAGAGAGCCATACTTGCTGATGTAAAAACAAACAAACAAATATGTGACTATGTACTGTATAATTTTGACAGCATTGTAAAAAAATATGCACCTTCCTGTCTTATTTATGTCTAAAGACATCATCTGTGAATTTTTATATTGTCAATAAAGCACTATATTTTTTAATTCTCAGAAAGGAATGTTTCTGTAGAAATGCTCTTCAGAGGAAATTTATTGCTTTTAACCACAGCTGCAAGTTTTCTCCTCCAATACTATAAATTTCCTCTAAATGTTTAATGGTTTGTAACTGTAATTATTCTTGTTGTGAGAACCCCAGCCTTGCTCTGGGGTCTCATATGGTGGTGAAATTCCTCCTCCAACCCGTGCTTCCAAAGAAAAACTCTGCAGGCTTTAGCTGTTTGGTCTCAAGGCAGTTTATTGTTGGTTATCTAAAAGGTTGTCTTCTCGGGCTGCGGCTGCTTGGTCAGCAGCCCGGGCAACGGCACACACACACCCTGACATCCTCTCTATCTGCTGTCTTCTTCTCTCTCCCCCCGCTCAGGGCTGCTGCTATCTTTTATATGATATATTACGTATTACATATTTATAGTTTTCCCCCAATACCTACTACCTATATTACAGAGTGCTTTTCTACTCTAAACCAATCTATGAGTGCCAACATCACCAAGAACATGGAGGCAAGGAAAAAGAAGGAGGAAGGACAGGATCAGCCCACTTTCCTCCATCTTAGAACTTCTGACCCCCATGTACAAAGTGAAAACCCCCTCGTACATGTGCTAAAACTCCCCTCTACTTTGTAATTACTTTTACTATACTATCTAACCTTTTGTGGCTGCTTTTTCCACCTCCAAAGTTGGTAATTCATTCCATGGCTCAAACTCAAAATCACAGCTGTTTTTCAGTTGTCTGCCAGGGTGTAAAATGCTTCTGACCAAGGCCTGGAACCTCTAAAAATGTCTGAGAGACATTTTGAGTTCCCACACTTGTGTGCCAAAATTAAAGTTTGAAAATTTAATTTGGAGGCTATTCAGGGAAACTAATCTTTTTTACAGGCTCATAAATAGTTCTTTGATGAAATGAACAGAGGCTCAGCACCTGCCTGAGGTGAATACAAATGACACTACATAGTATCTCACTTGTAAAAAGGGGGAAATGCTTTGATGTCTCAAGTGCTCAGCTTGAGACATCAAAGATTTCTTCCCACCACCCCTTTATATTATTACAAAGTGATGTGAACATGCTTCAGGGCATGCAATGCTTTAGTGAAACTCAGTATTTGCAAAGAAGAACTTACTATTCTCAAGGGAATATGGAGAATTTTACGTAGCTTTAAAAGTTCAGATAGATTATTCCCATTGCATTATACGCACATAAAAGTTCACATTATTCCTAAATGGTCCAGTTGTGTTAAACGTGGAACATGGCAATCACCTTTCAAAAAGCATTCATCACCTAATAATATTCATAGAATATGAGAAAAGGTTAAATCTTAATGTGTTTAGAATTCACTGAGATTAATAATAATATCAGATACTATTGCTGCTATTTTTAATACACCATCAAATTTGAGACACAGTGTATACCAAGAGCCATGAAAATTTAATAACCCTAAATAGTCTGAATATTAAAAGATCTGAAGTCACCAAAACTATGTTTTCCTGAGGATAGATAGAAACCTCTGGGGATGCTGCTGTCTTCCTTAAAAAACAATGAGAAAAAAAATTGGTCTAGGTATAAGCATAATTTCTTACATTTATTCTGATTGGTGAATATTTTAGTCTGGGTAGTCTACTTAATAATCCAAACCTCTCCTTCTTATTTTTACCTGTGGACATTATGACCAAATAATCTAATTTCACTCACTCATAAAACTTCCAAGAAATAATTAGAAATCAAAAAACAGTCCACTAACAATATGTCCTATTATCTTTTCAGGATGGTTACAATACATAGGAGAGAGAGAACCATAACTGGAGAGACAGATTATATATTCCTTGACCACCATTCCTAATGTACTGCACAGGCATGCCTACTGCAGTGACAACAATGCAGAAACAATTTTAAATAATTACCTGAGACTGTTAGCTAATAAATCTATTGTGATTCACAGGTTCCTGTGTGAACAACCAGGAGCCAAAATACCACTCCACTGAAAGATGCCCTTATCGCATATTAAGCTCCAATTATTTCATAATCACTTTGAGCAAATAAAGCGTTTCCAGCTCTCAGCTATGGCAGCAAAATGAAGAATGCAGTAATTTTTATTCAGGGTGGCATCCTGTGATATTTAATAATCCACAGAAGTAACATGTACACTATTAGAGGTAATTCACAAAAGGAATGAATATACCACAGCTTTTGCAAATAAATATTTCCTTTTAAAATCTGTCCTTGACATGTTGGTAGTGTCTTTTTGAGTGATGTATTACAGAAGTAAAAAGATCAGAATGAAAGAAAAAACGTGGGGAGAAAAAAAGGCAGTACTTAGATTTAGAAGTATTTTCATTGATGCAAAGTATTTTGCATCAATGTATTTTTTACTATATACTATGGGAATAATATCAGTAAGATAATTGAATGAAAAGGAAAACACAGAAAAAATTGTTTGTTTCCTAAACAAACTAACTAAACAAAAAAAAAAATCTATAATTCTTGCTAATCTTAACCCTTAATTTGGGAACAGCTAGGCACAGTCACGTACCTGTCTGGAGAAGCCTATCATTTGTGGACACCCTTCTCTCTTCCATATTTTTTAAATTTTACTAACAGTGCTAAACTACAGATGGTTCTCCAACCAAATCCCTGATCTCATAGTTCAGGGCCTTTCAGTTTAAAATACTTGGCTCTTGGAAAGAGCAATGGTACCCTCAGAAAAAAGGACTGAGCAAAGAGAGAAGAATGGGAAAAACTGTCTTTACATGATTGGTTATTTACTTTCCCTCAGACAGAACAAGGCTTTTTTTTTTTTCATGCTGCTTATACCTTTTTTTTTCACAGAGTAGCTACCATAAAAAGGAGTGTAATAATGAAAAATCAGAAAAAAATTAATTAAATCTCAAAAATTAATCTCAAAAATTAAATCTCAAAAATTAAATCTCAAAAATTAAATGAGAACCTGCCATATCCATTGTGGTAGGGGACTTGGGGAAAGCCCCCACGAATATGCCTTGGGAGGAGGCTGTTGTATAGATTCCCGCCTCCAAGCTGCCCATCAAATCTACCACTCCCCTTATGTAACTGTCAGTTATGCCCATCTTTATGTCAATCATTTTTGTACTTGCCTTTAGTTCCAGAATGTTCCTAAGTTCTCTGTCTGTAATTGGTTCTTCCCCGGTTATCGCCCCCTTCCCTCATCCCCATTTGCTGTACCCCAATTATTCCATCCCAACTCCTCCTCCGAACCCCATTCCTATTGGACCCTTTGTACCCTCCTACTTGCCACCTGTTATAAATCCTACCCCGCCCCTTATTTGGGGCTCTTGGAGCCAGCTCCCTTTCTGTGAGGCTGTCTACCTGCACCCCTTCGCTCTGTCCCTGACACCTAGCCCTCAGAGAATAAAGCTGCTTTGGAGCCAACCCGCCTTCGGCTGGAGATTTCTTTACTCCATCGTCCCTGCTCCCCGGGATCTCCATCCACTGGAGAGCCACCCGATAGGGGAGCCAGGGACAATCCATAGTATATATTCTTTGTACACGTCCAATCTATACAAAATAATTTCTTCCTCAGAAGCAATTTTTGGAACCCTGATAACAAGGAACAAACCCTGCCACTCTGCAAAAACAATGCTAATGGCCTAGCAATATGTGATTGTATTCAAAGCTGTTCTCAAACCAGAAAAAGTCAAGAAGTCTCACAGTTAACTCTTTGGAGCCCTAGATCATGTCCCATCTCCAAAGCAGAATGAAAATGAAGATAAAAACTTTATTCCCAGGTTGCTGGGCTCCAACTGACAAAATAAACTGAAAACCGATACACTATAAAATTATAAATGCAAAGAAAATTTCAACCAAAAAGTAGTTTAATACTAAAAAATATATATTTTAAAGATGGCAAATTAAATGCAAAAGAAGGCACACTTAGACAGGAAAACAGGACAGTGGCTTGTTTAGTGGGAAACTCATGACAAAGCTCTAACACAAACTGACAACACATGAGTGGTGAAAAGGAAAGGATTCAAGGAAAGAACTTAGCTTCACTTGAGCTTTAACTTCCCATATACCATCTTGCATGTATGGACAGTATTTCTAAGTTTGGTGGTAGAGGCTAAGGACAAAAAGAGCTTCTACTTCTACACCCCAATTGAATTGTACACTACTGATTATGACCCTCTGAGCTCTAACATTCAGACAATTTTTGATCCACCTTAATGTCCATTCATCTAACTCACATTTTCTGAGCTCACCTATAAAGATGTGGAGACAGCACCAAAAGCCTTGCTGAAGTCAAGGTAGGCAACAACCACCACTCTTTTTTGACTCATTCTGCCATGCCATAGTGGAAAGCTGCCAGATTACTCAAGCATGACTTCCCTTTGGTAAATCCATTCTGACTACTTCCAAAAATACAGGCTTGGGGATGACCTCCAAAATGGTCTGTTTCATCACCTTTTCAGCAATGGAGGTGAGGCTGACTGGCCATTCTTTCTCATGTCCTCTTTCTTGTTGGAAGATGGGATTAACACCGATTTTTCTTCAGTATTTGTATACCTCTCCTTTTCTCCATGATTCTTCAAGGACGATAGAGAATGGCTTAGCCACAACCTCTGAGAGCTCCCTATGGACCTGTGGTGCATCCTATGGGTTCCCATGGAAAGATTTATGGGTATTAAATCTTCCTAGTCAATCTCTAAACCAACTTTATTACCATGGGAAGTCTTTCTTTTTTCAGCCTTCCTCTTACCTTTAAGGTCTGGGATCCCTGAAGACTGACCTCAGCAGCAGAGACTGGGCCAAAGAAAGCATTCAGTAATTCTATCTTCTCTGTGTCTCTGTCATCAGGACACACATCTGATTCAGCAGAGATGCTCGTTTTCACTAATTTTAATTTTGCTGCTGATGTACTTGTAGAAGCCCTTCTTGTTGTTTTTGATATCCCTTAGCAGATTCAATGCCAAGTGAGCCTTGATTTTCCTCATTCTACCCCTGCATACTCTGGTAATGATCCTGTTCTCCACGTGGTCTTTTCCTTTTACCACATCCCAAGTGTCAGACTTCAGCAAAAAAGGTATCCCATGGTTCTGTGTTTAGGAACTAAGTCCAAGGAAGAGAACAATTATCAACAGATTTAGATTCAGTCAGGGCATGAGTTTGACTTGCGTGAGTTTGATATGCACCAGTTCATAGGAGTAGATAGCCTGCATCCAAAAGTCCCAAATTATCTGGAAGATGTGCTCACAAAGTCAGTAACAGCTTTGGAGCGCAATGAAGGTGTGGGAAAATGGAAGAAAGAAAAAACTGCATCTATGATCCAAAGTGGGCAAAAGGATTATATTGTTCAGCCTCACATATAAGAATAACAAAATCATGAAGTGAGTCACAGAATCACAAAATCATTTAGGTTGGAAAAGAGATACAAGATGATTGAGTCTAGACTTCTACTGATCACTACGTGGTCAAGTAGACCATGGCTCTAAGTGCTGTAACCAGTTATTTCTTGGAAACCTCTAGGTGTGTTGGCTTCACTGTCTCCCTGAGCAGACCATTCCAATGTTTAACATATCTTTCTGTGAAAAAATTCCTCCTGATACCCAGTCTGAACCCACTCTGGCACAGCTGAAGGCTGTGTGCTCTTAACTTAAGAGACCAAACCCTAGGTGGCCACACCCTCCTTTCAGGTTGTTTGCATAGTGTTAAACTCCCTCCTAAACCCCTTTTTCTTCAGACTAGACAATGCTAGCTCCCACAGCAGCTCCTCATTGGATTAGTGTTCTAGACCCTTCATCAGCTTCACTGTGATTCTCCAGACACAGTCTAGAACCCCAATGTCTTTCTTGAACTGAGGGGCCCAGAACTGGGCAGAGAACTCAAGCAGTGGTCTCACCAGAGCTGAGTACAGGGGAAAAGTCTCTGGCCAAGTGCTTCTGGCCACACTATTGGTCATACAAAGTCTGGGTGCCATTAGCCTTCTTGGCCACCTGGGCACTCTCCAGGCTAACATTCAGGTATTGTTGATCAGCACCCCAGGTCCTTTTCTGCAGAGAAACTTTCCAGTCACCCTTCCCCACCTTGTAGCACTTCAAGGGGTTGTTGTAACCCAAGTGCAGAACCCAGCACTAACCTTCTTTGAACTTCATTTCCTTAATCTCAGCCCATCAGTCCAGCCTAACTTGTTGAGGGTGCACTTGATCCCCTCATCTAGATCATCAGCGACAATGTTAAACAGGACTGGGCCCAACACAGATCCCTGGTAAACACCACTGGTGAGCAGCTGCCAGCTGGATAGAGCAATATTCACTGCCACTCTGGGTCTGGCCATCCAGTGAAGATGTGCTTGTCCAAGCCATGGGCTACCAGTTTTTCCAGGAGAATGCCATGGGAAATGCTGTCAATGGCTTTACTGATATCCAGATGGACAACATGCTCATCCACTAAGGAGGTCAGCCTTGTCATAGAAGGCTGGTCACACAAGATTTGACTTTCCTGAACCCATGATGGCTGGGCCTGATGCCTTGGTTGTTCTGCATGTTCCAGATGATGACTCTCAAGATGATATGCTCAATAAACTTTGTGGGAACTGAGATCAGACTGACAGGCCTGTAGCTCCCTGCATCCTCCTTTCATCTTCTTGTGGATGGGTATCACGGTGGTCAACCTCCAGTCTCCCTGAACTCCCTGATGATAAATGATGGAGAGTGGCTTGCT
The DNA here is from genome assembly GCF_050655825.1 of Lonchura striata. Lineage (NCBI taxonomy): Eukaryota > Metazoa > Chordata > Aves > Passeriformes > Estrildidae > Lonchura > Lonchura striata. The sequence goes on from NC_140740.1 coordinate 36,629,722, forward strand.
GAGCTCTTCCACCATCTCCCTCAGTACCCTCAAGTGAATCCCAACCAGTCCCATGGACTGGTGAGTGTCTAAATGGCACAGCAGGCCACTAACTACTTCCTCCTGGATTGCAGGGGGTCTTTTCTGCTACCCATTCCTGTCTGCCAAGTCAAGATCTAGTTACCCTGATGATAAATGTTCTTATTGTTGAAGACTAAGACAAAGAAGGCATTAAGTACCTCATTATCCTCATCCCTGATGGAATCCAATAATCCATGGGGATTTTCCTAGGACATCATTTTCTTGTTAATGTAAGGCCTTTTTTCCATTCTCCCCCATCTGTTATGTCTCCTCCAAGAGGGTCAGGGCTCCTCTGACTGTTGCTGAACCTCCATCCTCTGCATTTCTCTCAGGGATGGAAGAATCTCCACTGGTTGATTTCTCTCACAGTCATTGATACTCCTCAGCCTCTCTTCTTCCTGTGTGGCATGACCAGGTGGATGATATGCTGAGCTCTTCCACCAGGCTGAGCATATCATCCACCTGGTCATGCCACACATGGATATTGTCTCTGCTTCTATCTTGTAGCAATGTCAGACTTGAGCGCTCCCTGCATTCTGGTGAGCTGAGCAGAAAACCAGAGGGTCTGGAGATAAGAAAAGCTTATTGCCCAGGAGGACAGCTGGGCAATGAGGATGTGCTCAGAGAGGCTGTGCTGTTTCCCAGCCTAGGACATAAAGGAAAATGCCCTAAGACCTGGTCTGACCATGTAACTGAGCTTGCTCTAGGTCAAAATGGAGACTTTCCTGCTGACCTGAATTGTCATGTGATACTGTTATCTTAATTTAAAAGAATTATTATAAAAGTGAAATTTATATTTTAAGTCTATTCATTCACATTAAAATTAAAGTCTACTCTTAATTGACAAATCATCATAACATTAAAGAATTTCAAGACTCGTATTCCATCTCTGCTATTCTGAAATGCCAACCTGTTTGTAGAGACAGGATCCATAAACATCCATTATGCTGCATTCCTATATTAATTTACCTCTTAGAACTCTGCTTAAATCCTTTCATCCTTTCCTCCAGACCAAAACAATCTTCTCATAAATGTTTTCGCTCCTTTCTCTTTCTGCCTCTATGATTTGTCTTATCCATTTTCTTCCTCATTTAATACATACCTATCTCTATCCCTCCAATTTGATCAACAGAGCTGTTTTGAAAGCCTGTTTTATAATGCTTCCTCATAGAAGAGTATTTTAGCATATTTGCCAAATTTATTAGCCCTCATTTTATCTCTTCAGAATGCCTGTCTTTTCCCAATTTCCAATATGTTAATTTATTTCTTACTCTTATTGATATGTTATTGGGGTTTTTGCATTTCATATATTCATCAGATTTGTTGAGTTTGTGTAAAAATATCTGTATAAAGACACATTGTATGGTTTTGCTTTTTGAGCTTTCTGAAACTGTAGTAAACCACTTGGATCTTGTAGATAAATCTTGCCTTAAACAAGCTGTTTTCAAACTAAAAGAAAAATCACCATTAACCAATGGATCCTGTGGGGGCAGGAATTTTTTACGGCATCTCTTTATCATACCTTGAGCCACAACAGCACACACATTCAAAACATTCATTCAGAAATTTTGTCCAGGCACACCCAAATACACAGACATATACACCCAACCCCCTGCTCTGGCTGCCACCAGACTTACAGAATCTTTCAGAAAGAAAACTGAGCATGTCCAGAACTCATCACAGAGACAGTTTTGGGGTGGTCAGTGGAAGAATCAGGATTTTATGAAGCTCAGGTCTTGATGGGGTCCTTCAACAATAAACCTGGTTGCCCTGCTTCAGAGGTGGGTTGCAAGAACCGCCTTAAATACATGCACTGCTTCCTCAGACAGCTTGTGTGGTCTGATAATATCCTAAAGGTACTACAGAGGGAGACAATTTTTAAATACATAACATGTCTTAAAACATGAAAACAAGAGGGCAAAAAGGGGTTTTTCTTCAGACCACAAACACTGCAGAGAGTATATTCTTTGAGCAGTCCAAAACATTGCAGTGGTTGGAACCAGATTTTTAAAAGTAAAACTTTCCATTTTTGTCCTTCCATTTTTCTATAAACACAATTAAATAAAAGATAGAACCTGAATCTTCTGTTGATAAACTACACTGCTTGCTTAAGCCATACCTGTTAAACACTGCATATGAATACTTCACTACAGTGAAGATGTGAATATACATCATACTGTTTTGAGGACACAAGGAAGAACACTGATAAATGTATTTGCATGTTGAGAAAATAAGCAGCTCGATTGTTTTGAAGGAATTGCAGGTGTTCAAAATGTGGATTGAAACATGAGGATTTAACCTATGTCTGTCTCCTCATTCCTCTTCTTTTAATGAAGGTACTGTGCACCAGCACATCAATAACACAGTGGATCAGTAGCTTCCAAAAGCCAGCAGGGTGGATAATTATCCTGCCAAAGATCAGGCCTAGTGTTCTTGCACAATTTGCCACACTGGGTTAATTTTTCTCTTAGTGCTATTTTCACTGAAGTAAGGGAATATTATCCAAATACAAGAGCTTTCAAGTCTGAAATTAATGCTACTTTCAACTCCTCCACTTGTCCTTCTGTTCTTACTCATGGTAGGATACACAGAACAATGTGTGATCTTTCATACCATACACTCTGAAACAGCAAGGCAGTTTATATGTGGCAGGAAGTCCTCCTCACCTTGAGGCATTTCAGAGAGCTGTGCTGAGCAAAAGAGAGGCTGCTTTTCCTTTTTTCCTGTTCCTGAAACTTAATTGCACACTTTTGATAGCAATGGTACACCAGAAATTAAAGAAACAACTTTGCTTTTTCCTCTGGATTTAACCCTCCCTTCTACTTCACAAATTTGGTATGCATTAATAGATTTTCTGGTACATGTGGATACAGAGAAACACATCTAATAATTTTGGTGAGTGCAATCTGTGCATAATATGCAATACTTATTGTTGTTATGCATATCTTATTAATATTTTGGAATGTAGCTTGAAAAACATCTAAATTTGGGCCAGTTTAGAATATAAAAAACCACATTACATAATTTTAAAATTCCAACACAGAAGGTATAATTCTAGGCCATCTTTCTTTCTTAATTCTCTGGAGAGGGTTCTGCATTTCTTAGTTTCTGCTTATCCCCTTGCAGGGGAAGAAAGTGATGGCTATGATAGTTCAGTGGTCTAAAATGTCCCAAAGTGTCTTTTACTTGTAGAAGTAAAAGAAAGGTTGAGTATTCCCTGATACATCACAGAATGAGAGCGCTTAGACATAAATCAGTGTAATATGACTTTGGATATTCTAACACTTGCAAATTTGTCCTTGGTCTTACAGAGCTGAGTATTGGTGGTAGAGATGCAAGAAATATATCTTCTACTCTTACAAGGCCAAATGGAAAATGTTTGGTCACTGTCTTCAGATAACAAGGGGCATAGTGTTTTCTGACTAGGACTGAAGGAGATAGAAGATCAACATCTGTGTACAGTCAGTATTTGGGTTGGGATCAGACTTTGTAAATTAAAGAGACAGAACAGTGTAGATGTCTACACCTTCAAGAAGAGGTCTGCAAGAGAGGTTGCTTATCTTGGGGGGACAGATTTATCAAACCCAGTCATCAGTATTGTGCCTCTTTTCCACAACCTTGATAGTCATAAATGATATATAAGGAAGTTGCAAGAATGGAAGGTCACTGAGTACTTTCTTGGAGTCTCATGTTTCTATACTTTGTGTTTCTGGCTAAAATTAATTTTGCAGGAATTGGTTTTAATATTTCAGTAATTCATCCACTTTTTTATCATACCAGGTAGGTGCCACATAGTTCAGACTCTGTAATTGCAAAATTTTGAAGAAAGGCACATAATTTTAAAGCAGGCTTTTCTGCACAGAATATATGAGACTGAAAGGCTGTTTATTTATATGCACTTCCTATTCAAGCTTGTAGCTTCACCTCAAGTGAAGTAGCATAATTTTTGTGGTTTTTTTTCTAATGGCAATACAGTATAAACAGTTCCTGTTTCCTGTCAGACTTAATGTAGTTTGAAGTTTTGGAAGATCCATTTGGGACAAGTCTTCTCCAGAAAAGATTAAAGCTTCTCCAAATATGGGGAAGTTAGATATATCATTTAATTGCTCTGGGTATCAGTTTCACTATTAGTTTATTTTCTTCCAAACTTTCCTTAACATTATATCTTCTGCAGTGTCTGAAAGTAACCACAGATTAGTAGACAGCCAAGCTGGGAAGCCAAGATAGGGAATTTTTCATATTTCCTCATTTAAATAAGTATATATATGGTGTGATCTCACTATGTATTCTTACTTTACTGACCTGTTCCCTTCTGCTTCTTATCATTATTTTTGGTTCTCCTGTTTAAATTAAATAGCAATACAGCAAGTGGATGTGATAAGGGAAGAGAGCTCTCTAAGGGTTCCTCATATAACAGCACTTTGTCTGTTGAATCTGTAGAGATTTCAATATCTTGCTGGCTTTGGTGAAATTTCCCCCAAGGTTCCAAGGATTTCCAAGCCACAATGTGTTATATATTTATGAGATGTATATCTATATACAGAGATGATATAGGTATAGATATATTTACCCAACTAAACCCTGTTGATTTTATGGATCATTCCAGTGAACACAAAGGTGACAGCATAACAGTGACATTGATAGACATCTCGCAGTGTATGCTACATTTGAGAGAGGGTGAAAACTTGATTAAAAACATACTAAATTATAAAGTTATTATTATGAGACTATATCATTAATTAGGCAGTCTGTAGTAGATTCTGAAAGTTAACATGACTAGCTTTTCTATATCAGCTCAGAATGACTGATGTTTTTCAAAAAATCTTTATAGAACAAGAGCTTCTTTTAGTGTGCTCACAATCATCACACCCAACATCTTTCTTTTCCTAGAAAGTATCATGATTCACTTCTCTCATTCTACAATTTCCTTCTGTCTTTTTCTCTTGCTTTCTCTTATTTATTATTATTTTATTTTATTTTCAAGTAATTTAAAACAGCTAAGAACTGAAAATCTTTGAAATATTGATAATTATCTCACCAATGAGGCAGAACCAGTAGTCTAAAGTGAAATTTTCAATGTAATTACTTTAATTTAATCCTACATTTATTGTTGTTGAGAGGGGTCAAAATACACATTCTAGCAATGCATTCACCACTAAACTTTGGAAACTATGGAAACTTTTATTTATCGTTTCCTTAAGGGCCTTTTGCTGATTTTTTTTCCTTTTTCTAATTAACCATAACTACTAGTGTAGTCCCCTTTCTCTTAATAGCTTTGCTATAAATAAAATTAACTGTGAAAAAATGTATTCCCTTCTCAGAAAAAAAATTTGAAATGTAACAGTCATATATGAATGTAAACTATGTCATTCCAGTAGGCCTGCAAATTCCAATGGGACTCACACCTTAAGTAAGAGCAAAGTTTCTAAGTGCTTAGTTCTGTTAATAAATGTTTAAATGCACAGAGTTCGATACAACCAGGGGATGAGAATCTTATGCATACCACCTGACCAAGGAAGAGCAGAGGATGAAAATTTTAGGTCCTAAAGAAGGTCGCTTAGGAATAGTGTGTAACCCTCTGTTACATTAGGCAGGCATTTTGTTTTATTCCAGTTGTAGCTTGGTGCATCTATGCAGTGGAATTAAATCAACACATGAAAAATAGAGTACAGCTCTGCTGTATTCTTGAAATTTAGTATAAAAATATGAAAGCACACATGCTACATCCAATATCAAGTACAGTTATTTCAGTCTTATTTATTATCTAAAAGTCATAAAGTCTGCAACTATTCTAGGTGTTCCAGCAACAACACAACTTTCGACAACGACAAAAAGAGAGAGGGAAGCACCCCTCACCCATTCTGAAATTCATATTACTGCAGCATGAAGTTTCTACCACAACAGAGAGTGCATATTGTTGAAGAAACATTTATGGAATTTCAGAACCTTAAATAACCTACTAGGCAACCAGTACTTCTTTCAGATTGTGCCAAATAGATCTATTCATTACAATTTAAATAAGGTTTAAATATCTGGAATTTAGTGGTAAATGGTTTTATAGTTGTCTAAGTGAGCTCTTTCAACAACATAAAACAAATTAAGATCTAATGTCAACAACCATGTCATTCATTTCATGATAACATATCCTTATGCAGACAATGATAATTACTGCTTATATTTATTTTTTAATCTTCCTGAGGGTGAAAAAATAGGCTGTAATATTTCCAATATATTTAAGTGATACAAAACCCCCTAACTGAAGTACTACCACACATAAGGAAACATTTTTCTGCAAGATTTTTGGGAAATTATTTGTTCTTTTTTCTTTGAGTGCTGTTGTGCATAGGAAATATGTTACCAGACTGAACTTAGCGTGAGAGTCTGGATGCACACAGCAAATTAAGTCTTCTTCCCCTTTTTTTTTTTTTTTTTTTTTTTTAATCAAAATGTTTCACAAGAGTACAGTTCCTTGCTTTCTGGAGCTATATGTCCAGAACACAGAAAGAGCAACAGAGATGAGCATACTGAATAACAGATAACAATAGTATTGCATTTGGAAAAGTATTTGAGTCCAATAGTAAGACTGGTAAAGGTAAGTTAGTGGAGTTTTGCTGGCTTATAGGTATGAAAATAAAATAGTATATTAGATGTATTGACTCCCCATCTTTGAAACTAAATTTGTTTATTTAGTAGTTTCTCATGGAAACTGTTACTTATAAACCAAATTGAAGTATTCATACTTTGCATCCTTCACCAAGACTTAAACATTTGAGAAATGTACATTTCATGACGTTACTTCTTTTCTTTCTCAATTAGTAAAAGAATGTATGGTAAAAAATACTATGAATTCACAAACTTGCAGTGGAGATGGTGTTCAGTTCCCTTAGGAAAGTGATTTAATGTCTTATTTTCCATGGTCTATCATACCTTCTAACAGAATGGCAGATTCTGTTGTATCATAGTGGCATTCCAAGTAAATCTTCTTCAGCCTTGTAACACACTGCAGTATGATGGTAACAAGAATTATATAATCTGAGAACTCATAAATATGTATTTCATATCAGTTGAGGCAATAGAGGGTTTTTGAGACATTAATTAAGCTCCTTTTCTTGACACTTAGTGATATTCTTAAAACCATCTCTAACCCTATGGGGATATATCCCCCATAATATATTTCTTTCTTTTTTATTTCTTTCTTTTTTTTTTCCTTTTCTTTTTTTTCTCAGTCCTCTGTCAACCAGCACCCCTGAGTTCTTTTTCACTGGGTCACTTTCCAGCTAGTCCTTCCCCAGCCTGTAATACGTAACGGAGTTTCACCTAAGTTGAGGACCTGGCACTGTCTTTGTTGAACTTCGAACAGCTGGCCTCAGCCCATTGATCCAGCCTGTCCAGATCCCCCTGCCAAGCCTTCCTGACCTCCAGCATGTCAACACTTGCACATTGGTGCCTGTGGTGGTGCGTTTTTATTTATTTTATGTACGGTTTTACAATTTTGTATTTCCCCAATGGCTTGTCCCTGTTTCTCCCTAGCTGTTAAGTTGGTACATCCTTTTGTTCTGTTTTCCCGCCTGGTCCTCCTTTCCCGCCTTCCCAGTACCTGTCCGTCATCCCTAAAACTGCCAAGTCATCCCCCTGTCCCCTCCCAGGTACCTTGTCTGTCACTCGGTGTTCCTTCCCCTCTGTCCAGAAACTTCTCCACAGGGCACCGAGTGATTGGACGAGGGCCTGGGACCACTCCCATGTCCCCTTCCCATTGGACCAGGCGGAATCACCCCACCGTGGAGCCACTCCCTTCCCCGTTCCCCATTGGCTTCCCTTCCCTGATTTCCACTCCCATTCTCCTCCCAAACTCCATAAATGTCTGTGTCAAACCCCACTCGGGGTTCCAGCTTGGGGGGGTTTCCAGTTGTGTATCTTCTTTGCGTTGGCCACGTTGGCCCTGGATTAAAGAGGACTTTATCCCAAGCTGGTTCCGGCTTTTCCTCGCCGCCATAGGATAGCCGCTGCTGATTCAGGACCCACGGGGACACCTCTCAAACCCCATAGGGTGCAGCGAGAGGTGCCTCATTGCCCGTCCTCACCCCAGGTGCCGAGCTAGCCGGGGTTGAGCGAAACATCAGAGGGCATTTGGGGCTGGGGAGCGCGGCAGGTGCCATCTGTGAACTTGCAGAGAAAGAAAGGTTTTTGTCTCTAAAATGGAGAGACATGGATATTATGGGTAGACCACTCAGTGGAAAAGGAATTGGCTGGATGGTTGCCTTCAATGACATTACAGTCAGTGGCTCCATGTCCAAGTGGAGACCAGGGATGAGTGGTGTCTCTCAGAGGTCCACCAGTGCTATTTAACATCTTTGTCCAGGGCATGACAGTGGGATTGAGCACTTCATCAACAAATACATGGATGACACCAAGCTGTTTAGTGAAGCTGACACACCAGAGAGACAGGATACCATCCAGAGGAAAATTGACTGGATTTTAGTGCTGGACTTCGTGTGAACCTCAATTTCAACAAGACCAAGTAAGTCTTGCACAAGTCAGGGCAATCCCAGACATGGATATAAGCTGAGTGGGTTATGAGTGATCTCAAGTGGATTAAGAATAGCCCTACAGAGAAGGATTTGGGGGTTGTCTTGGTTTGACAAGACAGGAGTCTGTGAAGGAGGGCTAAAGCCTCCTGTGCAATGGAGAAGGTAAACCCCCTCCCTCCGAATTACTAGGATTTTTAAATTAAAAGGCTCTCAGGCAAAGATATGGGAATGGGAGTAACAATTCTTTACTAGGAGAAATCTAGACAACAATTTAAAAAGGCAAATGCAATCGGTACAAACAAAACCAGTGAAAAAAGTCCACAACCTGAGGATTCGGGGTGCCAGTAGCAGTCCTGCTGGGATGATTGCTCCCCTTGCAGTGGTTGATGAATTGCAGCTGCAGTGGTGATCTTTAGAAGGGTATAGTTTTCCTCTGAAGATCTGGTGGCAGTGGGGCCAGTCTTCCTCTGCGCCGGGGTTGCCTCCGAGCTCCGCCGCCGTCGCCTCACCACGCTCCGGCTGCTTCGCTGCGAGTGCCGCCGAAGAGAGCTGCTTCTCTGGCAATCCCCCAAAGTAAAGAGCTGCACTGTCCCCAAAAAGGTACCCCCTTATATCCAATAAAAGAGTGCTTGGCTTCCCCCTCTGGGTGGAACATCTCACAATAGGATGGTGTTACGTTACCAGCCCTGCATTGAATCAGTCAATGGCCCATTAGCAAACCATTACCTCTTAGGAGCAAAACCGGTTCTTGGAAAAGATAACAAACCTGCCCAACCTTTCGACAGATGGCAAATAGAATACAAGCTTATCTTACAACCCAGGACAGGGGTATTGCAGGATGAAAAACTTAATGTGAGACATGAATGTGCATTCATAGCCCAGAAAGCCAAATATGTCTTGGGCTGCATCCAAAGCAGCGCGGGCAGCAGGGGAGGGAGGGGATTCTGTCCCTCTGCTCTGCTCTGGTGAAACCCACCTGGAACCCTGCATCCAGCTCTGGCGTCTCCAACAAAAGAAAGACATGGAACCATTCAAGCAATTCTGGAGGAGGGTCATGAGGATGATCAGGGCACTGAAGCTCCTCCCATAAGAAGAGGCTTAGAGTAAAGAAGGGACAGGGAGGTCTTATAGCAGCCTTATAGTACTGAAAGGGAGCCTACCACAAAGATGAGGAGGGACTCTTTATCACAAGGCACGTAGCACTAGGATAAAGATAACAGTGTTAAATTGGAAGAGGGAAGATTAATTGTCATAATGGTGTGTTTCTTTAATAAGATTATTTCCATCATAACAGATTTATGGAAGGATGCAAGAAAAAATCAACTAAACCAATAAAAAAATCAATTGGCTTGGAAGTCCTAAGTCAAACAACGCATGTAAATGTTGAATGATCACAACATTTCCTCTAGAGTCTCAAAAACAGCCTCAAACTTGCAAATTTCATACTAAAATTAATTCACACTACTTCATATGAAGCTGAATTATATTTAGCTTGAAGATAAAATTAACTGAATATGTAGGCAATCCCATGCAGCTTTTCTAGATAATACTTTTATAATTATTTTGAAGATTTCCTTTCCTTTAAAAAGGTAGCAGAGAATTTCCAGTATTTCAGAAGCCAGAATTTTACCAAAAATTCATGTCAAAACTGCAGCACATAAAAAAAGATTTTGCTATTGATTTTGATCTCTATGTTTCAAATTCAGCTAAGTCCAAAAATCTACATTCAAATGCCTTTGCAACAAAATTTTAGTCTAGTTCAAAGCATCTACTTAGATGCTTTAAGATTACAAAATATTGAAAAATTATACAAAAAAATCCCCGTCATGATCACTAGCAAATTCTGCAAGAGAAGCCCTCATTCAAAGAAAGTAAAAGCAATTCATCTTGCCATTGGATTTTGCATTTTGGTTACTGTCCTCTACAAATTTTCACTAGAAATTTTCGCAGGAATATTGCCAAGAATTTTCATATGAAAATTTGTAAAAAAATAATGCATAAGTTTTTGTTGGAGTTTGTTTTTGGTTGGTTGGTTGGTTGTTGGTTTGTTTTGGTTTTTTCCCAGACTTCTAGAGCCAAGTTTTGGATTAAAACTGGATTTCAGTAAGGATGATGAAATTTTAGCTTCTCTGTCATTATAATCAATGTAATAAAGTGATATAAAATAATATACTGTAGTTTGTTTTTTCTCCTTCATCATAAAAAAAACACTGAAAGGGAAACTTCTACTAAAATGTTTAAATGTTGGATAAGTACTCTTCACACAGCTCTACTTATCATTGGTCTTAGGAGGAGTTGATTTTTTACACAAATGAGTTATTGCTTTGATGTGCTGATCTGGCATAAGAGAGGATTTTACATTAATTCTTCTGTTCAATAGGAATGGTGTCACATTTACCATGAATATATGATTAAATCTAACCTTTAATCTATTTATCAAAATCTGTGGTTCTGGATAAAACTTATTGAGAATGAAATACAACAGAGTTGGCAGTGAGAAAAAGATAATCAAGAGAAAATAATATTCAGTTAAATGTGATCTCTTTTTTAACATTAATGCTTATGAATTTCTCATTGTTATGTTTCTTCTTTTCGTCCTCCTCTTCCACACATCCTCTGCATGTTTCACACAGTGTTAAACATTCCTCTATAACTTTAGGCACAATTTATTTAAAAAAATCAATAATAGCAGAAAAATTAATCTATGTGAAGAAATTTTAAATGTACTAATTCAACAAAATATTCACAAGATGAAGATAAAGTCACTGTTCTTCAGTGCAGAACTACAGGCAAAAAAAAAAAAAAATAACAATTAAAAAAAATTAAAAGTACATACTCCATGAGCCTTTTGTAACAGCAGCCATTATGAGAAATTCAGCTCAAATAAAATGTGATCAGGCCTGCAAGGAGAAAGTTACAGGCTGTTACTATCATGTGTTCAGTTCAGCAAAGTATATTTTCAGCAAGTTAGGATTTCCACTTATGTAAATCATCTGAACACCCGTGATAAATATAGCCACATAAATGCACCAATTAAAAATAAACCTAGTTTGAAAAACACTTTAATTGACAAAAATAGATTGAGAAATGATAGCTGGGATACTTTTCCCTGTAAGTCAATAACTTGTATGCTTTGCCTCAATGTCAGGAAGTTACAGTGCTCTGCATCAGCTGAGAACCTTGACTGAAGTGTTAAGTGGGAGTAGAGCCATAATTCCTAAAATCCAAGCTCTTAGGAAAAACCAATCTCTGGTGAAAATAATTCAGATGTGTAAGAGGTTTAAAAATATATCTAAATATATCTAAATATATCTAAATATATCTAAATATATCTAAATATATAATATATATAATATATTATATATCTAAATATATCTAAATTAGAGGCTTCTGTTATGGTACCAGAGTTTTATGTTGAAGGGGCTCATAAACAAGGAAAATGCTTACAAATAAGTTTCATTGTCTCAGCATGAAACAACCAGATTGTCACCTTTAATGGCTTTAATGGTCTTTCATTCTTACCTAATTGGAACATATAAACTACAGGTCATCAGACCAACTAGGGAAAAAAAATCAAGTAAATTCAACAAGGGTTACTTCTTATATGTTGTTTCACTGTTTAGAAGCTGTGTGCTTCAGCAAGGATCAAAATCAGAGCTACTGAAATAATCACTGATGTCATCACTCATCTCAGTAGGAGAAGGAAATTATAATTTTGCATATTCACAACTTTAGATGCTTAAAAGGTTTTGGTAGTTTATTTTTTAAATTATTATTAGCTTCTTTGAGCATATTCAAACCTTTTGTGCCTAATAATTAATTTTCAGAAGTCCAAATTGTTCAATAAATATTAAAACTTATTGAGAATAAAAGTCTTTTATCAAGTACCAATAAAAGTGACATATTTCTTCTGAAAAAACTGAAGGGCAAAATGGTTTGAACATTTTCTCAAATCGGTTAAGAAACCCAATTGACAATTGTAAACAAATGCCAACAGCCTTGTGTTGAGAGGCTTAAAATCTGAGTAGTTAGAAAATAATACTGTAACATTCATTAAGAATAAACTATAAAAGATATTAGTCCATTAAGAAGATCTGGATTATATTAGAGAAACTGAGATAAATCTGTAGTTTAGTTTATTTGTATTTATAATACATAAATAATTGCAATAAACTTTTCATAAACACACTAACCAAGTTTATCTTGAAATAAACATTTTTGCCCATGATTTTATATTAAATTTTGTATAGTTACCATGGTTTTGCTACAATATATATAATCCAAATATAATTTTATGAAGGGTAAAAAATAAGGGTGTTGTGAAGAATATTTGCAAACAGGGGCATTATTTTTATTTTTGGAGGAGCATTTTACCACTTAGTGAGTCCACATATCGACTGATTAATGCTGTTAAAATTATTTTGAAGGCTTTTATCTTTACTGAAATTACAATTAAATGTAATTATTTCATGAAAATTATTTAGGTTTGACCAAAGTAAACAAGTTCCTCAAGGCCATAATCTAAACTAGTTCTTTTTCAAACAATGTGAAGTGCAGTATTATCTCATATGATATATTCATACCCACATAAACAATTTTGTTTCTGGTTTTGGATTTCACACAGGTACTTAGCATCTTTTTCACATCTGTAGGATAAATTCCTCAGGAGACTAAATGTTCCTTGTCTCACTGAGGTCTACCGTACTTCCAAATGATCTAAATTAGGCATGTAAGTAAGAACTACCTTGAATTTTCAACACCTCTTGTTTTTTCCTCAGTGTTCACATGTGGTCTGATTTAGACTTTCAAACTTCTAAACAGTCTGCTGAGAATATTTTTGTTCTACAACGGTGAAGTACACCAACATTTTTCATTCCTGGTTGAGGGATTCCTTTGGCACATGAGCAGCACAGCAGGAACTGTACTCTCCCATCCCAGTGTAGTCTCCTGGCCCACTGGTGGAAAAGCAGCTGAGGAAAAGCTGACAGAGACTGTTCAGTGGCTGAAAAGAGGCTTTGTGTGCCTTCCTGTGTGCAATACATGGAAAATATAGAGAAAATAAGAGAGGCAATACTTGTAATCCCTTCAAGCTCTGTGGGAGATGGGAGTGTCTGATGGAATATTTTCTGTGTTCACATTTCTCAGAAAGCAGTTCAAATAGAGCCAGAGATTCGCTAGGCTAAGATTTGAACTTGTCAGATTTATTTTTTCAGCACAACTTTATTAAGCCATCCAAAACAGCATCTTAGGCCTCTAAAAGGAATATCTTGAGAATCACCTATAAGATGCTGCTTGATAGAGAATTTAATTCCTTAAATATCAGTGGGAGTGTCTTTCAGATATAATGCATTTCATTATATCTGTTGGACATACATAAAAAAGCACAGTTGGACATACATAAAAAATGAGGTAATCTTCCTAATGACTGTGTCATGAAAGCCAAGATATTCATAGTGCTCCAACAATAGCCTTAAAATCTCATCTGTAAATAAAATAAGAAAAAATCTGCAATATTTTAGTAAAAATTCAGCACATATAAAACTATAAAAAAGGTTAGAATCTGAAAAAAGAAGAAATCTTTCAATACAATCCATTTCATTCCACTGTTTTCTGTCTGCTGTCCTCACTTACAGATCTAGAAATCTTCTATCAGTGACCCTTTACAGCATGATCACTATTTTTACTTTCAGGTGAAAATTTCATGCATTAATTAACATGCTGGTTAATTAATGAGTCTATAGAAACTAAATTCATGTCTTTACAGATCGTTTTTTGAAATTAATTTTCATGCCCATTTACAAAAGTGCAAGTGAAAAATCAACAGACTCTGATGTCAAAAAATTGTGTCATCATCAAATGCAACTGAGAGAGAAAAGTCTGCTAGTAGAAGGCACTTGTTAATATCAGGTATTTCAGACATTATGTAAATATTAGAGAAAATACAGATCACGTTTGCTCCAAAGTGAAATTTTCTCTGCAAAGAAGGACTTGAGTGCTTTCAAATGCCAAAAATTAGGGAGGTGTTTGTTAGCAAGTATTTAGAACATGAGGACATTATCAATTGCTGTCTTTCTTAAGCTATAAAGTGGAAGAAGAGAGGATAAAGATGACTTTCCACCATTTCTGTATTCTCACACTCTTCATTTGAATCTTTAAGTTGTAAGTCTACTTGTTTATGATCTGTTGGTCCTCTGGTGGAATTCTAGAGACTGAGAGAATACAAGAGTATGAAGACTTATGGCTTTGTGTACTTCAAACATCAGAAAAAAAGCTTCAATGGAGGTGGAATCCAGTACATCAGAAAGTCAGGGCACCAGCCGTCCAAGAAATCTGTTCTGAATCTAGCACAAACTGCAGTATTTCACGATTTTTCATTGTGGGTCAGTAGCATCTAACCATTTCTCTTTCAACTAGCCTAAGCAAGAATGTTTAGTAGAAATAATCTGGAAAGAAAAGTAAGACTAAAAGAAAAATATGTCTGAAAAGAAAATATATGCATTGCTTCTTAATATCTGGTCAGTCCTCTTAGGAAACCAAAGAAACCATTCTTACTGGTGGGATGTGATAGATGTGGATAGGTTATAATACTAGAAATGTAGAAAGGGAGCAAAGTCTAAAGTAAAGTTTATAAATCAGTTCCTATTGTTATTATCAATAGTGTAGATCTCTCAGAAATATTTATGCTCTCTCCAGCTAATAGAAAAATTTGGTGTGAAATCTCTTACAAAAATTATGCATAAAGGTGCGTAGGTGTGTAGTTTCTTACCCTAGGCTATTCTAGTCTTTCTTATCCTAGGCTACATCTGAAAATAAAGCTTGCCATTGATGTCTGATTAGGCTATCCTCAGCACTGATGTTTTTGTATTTAGCCAAGCCTTTAACTACATAATGACTTTTCAATATCTAATACATACACTGACTTAACATTGTATTGGATACACAGTTTTAATCTGACAGTGCCCCTCTAACTGGCTTGTCACCAATTTAAGTTGGTCCTTAAACTATCACAGTGTGTCTCCTCTATATTGTCAGAGCTTCTCTTGTTTATATAGCACACTTTCCAGCATTAGATTTTACTGCTATTTCTTTACATAGCTCACTTTTATTAGAACACTGATTTTCAACATAGCCTGTAAAAATTTAGCTAATAAAAAAATAATTTTGACACTGCAGTCCATGGGTGACTCCTCAGGTAGCTATTATCTTTGGTCAGGACTTTGACACTTACTGTAAAGTAATCCCAGTTTCTTTGGTAATTAGTTCATACCAGTGACTCAAAGCCCCCTAATTACTTCTATTCCCAAAATCAGCAAGAAGAACATGTGTGAGGGGTGTGCTTCTGTGTGTGTGTTTGTTTTGGAGAACATATGCTTGTGCATGCATGAGAGAAAGAGAGGAAAAATCCTGTCAACCCAACTCCATGTGATTGGCCCCATTTTGCTCTACCCATCTTGCCTTATTGGAAACTTCTTAATTGACAAATGAGAACTTTATCAAGCTTGGCAGGAGTCATTATATCTGTGATTTTCATTAATATATCTGTCATGCAGCTCAAAATTAAATTGCCAGTTTTGGGCCTAACCAAAGAAAGGGCAGTGACTCAAAGCACTAAGTAGGAAATGAATGATTAATGCAATTTATAGACAGAATAGTATTTTTTCTGTCTTACGTGCTTTTTATGTGTAATCTCCAGTGGTTCAGCTTCAGATGGATCTAATGAAAAAGGACTGGATGTTTTCCACCTTTTCTTCAGAGCATGCTGTATGATTTGTCCACTGACACAAACTGCTAATGAAATGTAAACTTGGACAGCTTGCTAAAGGATTGATGGGCTGAAAATTTTGTACTTTATTTAACTTTTGCAGGAAAAATGAATAAGTCCTCCAAAGTCTGTATGACATAGATTCATTAAGATTTTGTACTCTGGAGGATTAGCTGTACTGGAATGGAAAATGCAGCTGTGACAAAGAGGTGAGAATAATGTAAAACAAATAATTACTTAAAAGGTAGTTGTATGGCTTCATTGCACTCAAAGACATAAATTATAGTTGAGCTGCATAACTTTTTAAGACTTCTTTCTTCAGTATTACGAAATTGCCACTTAGAAAAAGCATCAGCCATTCTCTTTATTTGATTGAAGCATAACTCAAAAAAAACCCCCACAAATAGAATGTCAACTTTCTCCCAAAACACTATTGGTTTAGACATCTTCACCTTGGGGCTTCATCCAGTGCTTTCAAACTTCCATAAGACCAATGACCGAGACATTGCAATCTGACTTAAAAATTGATTGTTATTCTGACTGTTCCTGAGAATTAAAAAAGAAAAAAAACAAACAAACAAACAAAAAAAAAACCAAAAAAAAACCCAAAAAAAAAACCAGAAACATTACATAAATACTAAATGTTCACAACTGCTAAAGTAAGAGTTCCACCTGCTGACTTGTCCCCAAACCATCAGGATAGGGGTATGAGAATTGAAAGTGAGAAAACTTGCATGGTAAGATAAAGAGGGTTTAGAAATTAAATTAAATTAAATTAAATTAAATTAAATAATGTGAAATAAAATAATATTATAAAATATATAAAATTATAATAAATGTGTAATGAAAAAAATAACAATAATGACAACAACAACAAAAAGAGGAGTAAATAAAATTTATAAAAGAGAAGTCATTCAAATGAAAACCAATTCCTCATAACCAACCAGCCAATGTCCAGTCAGTTCCTGAGCAGTGGCTCCCGGCCAGCTTTTTCTCTGGTTTATGTGCTGAGCATAATGCCAAGTGGTGTGGGATACTGCTGGGGTCAGCTGGAATCAGCTGTCCTGGTTGTGTTCTGTCCCAGCTCCCTGTACATCCCCAGTGTTGCGGTGGGAAGTGGTGAGGGACAGCAGAGACCATGGTTCTATCATGGCTCTGTGTGAATGCTGCTCAGCAATAACAAAAATATCCTCATGTTATTATTGTGTTTCCAACTTAAACCCAAGATACCACTTCATACCAAACATTATGCAGAAAATTAACTCTACCACCACAACCAGTCACTTAAGGTTTATTCCTAATGAGGAAGTAGGATGTAAACAAAAATCTTTTCACAGAGCAAACTGTTTTCTTGCCTTGCTTCCCCTTGTTACCCTTTTTCCACATAAGAATATTTCCAAACACTACAGAGCTTATTATCTTTAATTCATAATTGCATAAAAACACTATTATCATTAAAAACGTATCCATGCAGAGAGTAGAGAGCTTTTAAAGAAAGGTGATTAATTGCCACAGCTGCTTATTACCTGAATCATAGGAGATTTCTTAATACAGTGAGTTTCCTAGCTCCCCCTTCCCTGCCTCCTTTTGCTGCTGCTCTGATTATAGGCTCTCTGGGGTAGACCATGACTATACTTCTGATGTGCATATATCAAGAACAAGAACCATTGTTCCTTGGAACCATCACAATAAAAAAGAACAATATTTAGAGTAAGAAGAATAATTTCTGGGTTTCCAATTGCAGCTCTAACAGATGTTTTGTAAATGGAATTGTATTTGCCCTTGATTTTAAAACTATCAACTATGATTGGCTTTGCTACACCATTAAGCAGGATTTTCTTTAATATTTCATAACATATATGTATGTCAAAAGAAAAATAAGGTCCTGAATTGCTACCTATTCTCCAGAGAATATTATACATACTTTCTGCACATAACACAATATGTGAGCCAAAAGTGAGCCAAAGATCATGATTTATCCAACTCCATGGATGTGAATGGAGTAAAAACAATGGGGTGCATTGAACATATGCTGCTGTAGCTGCCATTTATTTTTCAACAGCACAAGAAAAAAATCTATGTTGAATTGCTCAGTTGGCTTGGACAAAGGTAACAATAAGAATAGCTCATCTCATACTGCTATACCAATGTTACTGCAAAGCTTCTAGATTATAGTGTTATCTTACATATTACTAATGTATAAAGTCTTGGAATATTCGTGCACAACTGGGTGAGTTAAGGACTAAATGACTGTAAAGGCTCTTGCAGCACAAGTGAAATATTATCTTTCTTTTTATTTAAAAACAAATTTTACAGAGGGTCTTTTTTACTGTAACCTGTATTGTGTTTAAAAGAAAGAATTAGAGTATAAAACATTCCCCAAAACGATCTTATGTAAAGCAGCCATGAATCATCTCATAGAAGGAAATGTTTAATAAATAATTCTGCAACTATAGACTACATCAAATGCAAACACACACAGCCAAGATTAAGTTTGCTGCAAGTATAGCTTTATTATTTCTGAAGTAATTTATTTACCAAGCACTAAGACAGACATTAGTTACATGAAATTTACATACTTTAAACCCTGCTTGGAACTTTTAAACCTTAGGAAAAAATGTGTATCATATCAGTTTTGGGTTCAACTTGACAGTCCCTTTTTGTTCTTTTGCTCACAGAGAAAGTTATTGCACCCTCATGCAGAATACTGGGATGATTCCACAGAAATTTAATGGAAACAATAGCTGAAGTTTCTAAGAGAGAAAAGAATATATTGAGAAACAAAAAGATCTCTCAGTAATGGCCTGATTTTCTCTGAACATATTAATTTCTGATTTAGGAGTGTAAAAACACTTTTGGCATGAAATTAGTTAGCCAGTTGGAGTCACTTATTACCAGCCTCTTATTACCAGCACTATCAATATATAAGAAAGTCTCCCTTGCTTCTCTTGAAGATATTTAATGGGAGAAAGAAAATAAGTGTTGCTATAGATGGCTATTTAGCAGGATACTTTATTACTTTTGCATAGAGAACTATTTTTTTAAAAGCCAGTAATCTCACAGAACATTACAACATTTATATTCAACATCAATAGAATAATTATAAGATTACAGTGTCAAACTCCAAAAATACTAAAATCTAGAATTCAAATTTCTTGTAAAACCTTAATTCACAAAGGTGGACATACACATTTCAGTTTCAACACAGATATTTTGTGTTGAAGATTACATCTTTTGTCTCTTTTTTCAAAGAATTATTTAATTCACTGAAATGTTGATATCCATTCACATAAATATAGGTTCAGTATTTATTTTCTCCTTGTTGTTTTGGATATGCTTTGCTTAGGGTTCATTACTAAAACACTATCCAATTAGCTAATATTACATACATACAATGTGCTTTCTGTTCCTGAATGTAAAAATCCATATTCATGATTGATTCTTGTGAGAACAGAAGAATCTAAAATTTAGTGTTGAAACCTAGCAAAGGTACCCGTAAACTCTGACTTCCCAAGTCAAAACATCAAAATTTTGGGGTTTTCAGAGAAAGCTATTGTTGCAGATGATAGAGCGTGCTATTTTCCACATGCTATAGCATTTAGTAATTAACATGTTTAAAAGGCTGTTTGTATTTTTTCTATTTTAACTGCAAATACCCAACACTTATGCAGATGAGATTTTGGGGATCCTGTCGGGTATTCAAAAAATGAGCTTTGTTTAACTTTGGGATAGGGATAGAATACAATTTCTTTTTGTAGGCTTCAGGAGCCTTGACTGTTGGCTGTCTCTCTCCTGTCTCTTTCCCATTCCCCTTCTGTCTCTGCAATAACCGAAGAAGTCTTCTGCAATATGGTAGAGTCAAGATGTGGATACCAGACAGACCTCAACCTGACCAAATGTATAGTGATTTTACTCCTTTCAGAGCTGATGGCTTCCAGGGATCCAGCATCAGTGTCTCCATGTGCACGTCTGGTAGAAATCTTGAATATAATTTAAATACTTCATTTTTAAGCTGACATTGGCATTGGCTTTCAAGGGGGAAATAAAAGAAACCCAAAACAATTGGGCATCAGTACTAAAATACTGAAACTGAGTGAGATGCTCTTATTCCCCATAAGCACCCATATGCATTAAAAAATGCAGATACACAACCTGCTACGAAGTCTCTGAATGAATTCCTGCCTGCTTCTTACTCTGTGGTTGGTATTTTTCAGATAGATTACAGCCCTTCAAATTTGGTAAGATGAATTCTATTCTCAATATCATAACTTAAAGGCAATTAATATGACAAGTTGAGTGCAGGTTCTAAATTAGAAAGCTTTATAATAATTATTTCCCTTTTGTCTGCTCATACTGGGTATTGTAATATCTAATACATGTTATCAAGTACTCTCAACACAGCTCAACTTGGTGAATATTAATAGTATTATTAAAACTTAATTACAACACACCATACATAGTTGGTAATAGCTATTACCACTTTGTTTTATGGAATCAGTTCAAGGTCTTGAAATAATTTAGTAAACAAGATTTCAATCTCAAGAATTAAACACTGTTGCATCTTTCACTTTACTACAACAGATCAAAATTTTTCTCTTCTATGTTTTTTCATAAATGAATGTTATGTTAAAATAAATCCCTTTTTTTTTTTTTAATTTAGAGGGACATTTTCTGGGCACTTGCACACCAAAAATATATAACATAAACCTCTTCAGAAATATCTTTGTGCTGCCAGAGACAGAAAGACTATTATCAGTTTTCACTCTTTTTTATTTTCCGTTTTGTAAATCAGTTACTTACAAAAGAAATCCAAGGGAGTAAACTTTGTTGTTGAATAGGAACCAATGTCTTTCTTCCCCTACTCAGAATAACTCATTCCCTGGTGCAACTAACCAGTATGGAATCACCAAGTAAATTATGTGCTTAGTATTCATGTTAATGGCACTTATACACAGGTTGATGATGAGTCTTTAGGGCATTCCAAGATGTTCAGATACCAAGAATATTACTTGAATTTAAAATGTTTACACTACCAAACTCTTATAAAGACAGTATTCTGCCAACATAACATTTGCAAAAGCAGAAACAAAGATTTAGGTTTGCTAAGGACAATTATAAGGAACATCCAGTATCAAAACATCCAATTTCCTACTCTTAAAAGTATCTGTACAAGCCAGTACATTCTACAAAATTACCAACCTTTAGCTTAAACTCCACTACATTTTCAGCTTAATTAGGTTATATTCTCAAGTTTCTAACCCTCTTTTTAGTCATCTAGAGAGTCTGGGGGAAAACCTGCTCTGGAAAATGAGCTGTTGACCATTATTACAGGGGAGAAAGAATCTAATATTTTGCAAAGCCTCCACTAAGAATTACTTTGAGTTACATGGATGTTGTTTGAAGGGTTCAGAAGCAGTAAGGACACAGTGTAGGAAATGCTTTCTATAGAAGTTGCTGTGAAGATGCTACCAATGTCACTGAGGAGCAAAAACTTACAAGTATACACAGAAATCACAAAAAAAAAAAAAAAAAAAAAAAAAAAAAAAAAAAAGAGAAAATTTATAATCTTAACTATGTGGAATATTATCAATACAAACAAATTAACAATGTCAGTAAGATTAGACTATAGGTGCTTGATACAGGAAAAAAGTAGGAAAACTTTAGAAAGCCTTAATATTTTTCAGAATGGATCAAGTACTTGAATTTAGTTTGTGTAAAAAATTTTGCCTTAACTCTCCAGAGTCCCAATTCTGCCATTCCTAGTTGCCATATAGATGAAATGTGACAAACAACTGCTATTCATGTAGTCTTCACTCTTTCTTTCTTGCTAGGAGTCAGGAGACTAAAATGCAAACGAGTGTTTGATGTACGCCCCCAGGCTGTTTCAAGCCACCTCTTGTGAATAGCTTCTGAAATCCAGCTATAATCCCCGTTTTCAGCAGTGTATCAGACATCAGGAACACAGCCTCAGCCATTCCAACTCCGATATTCTAATAGTCTTCTCTCTCTACAAAAAAACCTGACTCTGGCAGAGTCACCAGGAAATCCATGAAATTTAATGTGTGAATTGGTGAATACAAAATTCCTGTCTCTTTTTTTTTTTTTCTTTTTTTAATGTCTTTCTTTGTATTCATGTTACCTTTTTAAAATATATTGCACAACCTCCCAGAATTTTATGTTATGGTGTCACTGAACTGTAATATTTAACACTTGCTTTGACATTAGTTTGGATGACCTTTTCAAGTTATTGTATGAAAGAAGTCAATTTCAGCAAAGGTGCATACTTTCCCATTAAAAACTCTAAAAGGAAACATGCAATGATTTGGGCTGGAAGAGACCTTAAAGATCATCTCATTCCTGTCCATCAGTAGGGATACCTTCCATTAGATCAAGTTGCTCAGAGCCCTGTCATATATGGTCTTGTGCATTTCCAGGGATGGAGCACCCACAGCTTCTCTGGGCAATCTGTTTAGTGCCTCACCACTATGGCAGGAAAGAATTCCCTTGCAATATCTAACCTAGGAGAGGAGTGCCAGCCCTCTGACTATCTTCATGGCCTTCCTCTGGACCTGTTCTAACAGGTCCAGGTGCTTCCTTCTGGTGCTCACAGAGATGAATTAAACACTCCAGGTGGAGTTTCATCTGAGCAGGGTACAGAATACTAACTAAATGCTAAGTTTGTTCTTTTACATTGAGATAATGGGTACTTCTTTTTGAATTGTTTTGAATTGTATGTATATTTTTAAAAGTAGATATTCTAAAAAACTGGTAAAGCATTCATTTAAAGGAAAGCAAAGTATAGGTTTTCACTAAAACCAGGAGAAATTTGGTGCTGATTATAAGCAAGTAGCTTATAAGTGAGAAGTAGCAAATCCTTTAATAAATTGACAGCTTCCTGAGACAAAACAATTTATCAGAGAAGCAAAAACCCCAGGAATACTTCACATAGTTGAGAACAGGGAGTGTTTTTAAAGCATATATTCTGCAAAGAAATTTTATCTCATATTCATTCTCAGGTGTTCTAAAACACAAATGTATCACAAGACTGAGTGACATACTACAGACACACAAGCTAGTACTTCCAGTCATTGAGATCATGTATAGAAAAAAAGGCACACAAACACACCAAACAGAGACTATAAGAACAAAGGAGTTCCTGGCTTTTTTTTGGTTCTGTGTATATCTGTTACTGAAGTTTCTTTGAGTATATTCAGGGGACTTAGGTATATGCAGGGGACAGCTGGTAGCTGGTACCAAATGTGTAAATCTTCTATGTTTACTTAAAAATGTTTTCTATTTTGCTATTTCCTCAGTCTCATTCTCTTTGTTTCTAGTATCAGATTTTCTTTGGCTAATGTCAATTGTTATGTACGTACATTAAATGGCTCTTGATAGCTTTAATATTGAACTCTGAGCCATTTTAAACTTTTCCCCTATTTTCTCAATGCAAACTTTCTCTCTGAGATTTACATGGTCTGGCTTGCAGAAATTGTGTACTCCAGATCCCCCAAAGCAATGCTCAGGTCCTTGCAGTGCATGGCTGCTCTTCTGCTGTCGTCTTAACTTTATTCCTAAGGATAGCAGTGGACAACATAAAATCCTGCTTTGTGAATATAAAACCTGTGGAGAACTCAGATATAACACTACCATCTGGGACAAGCTATCTGCTTACAGGCTAGAAGGCAACAAAGTTCTCTGAGTTCAAAGGAAAGGAGAGAAAATAAAAGCTGACTATCCCTGTGCTGTCAGAAGACAAGTAAAGGATATGTTCTGGAGGGTCCTTGAGGTTTATCATTTTCTATCTTCAGTCCTTTAGCATATGAATAGTCAGTGGGATCCCTTTTATTTATTTCAGTGTGTATAAAGGCTATATTTCATACCTCAAACTATACAAAAGTACCCTTCAAAATTAGCCTTCAAAAAGTACCCTCGAAAATGGTACATTAAGTAGAGATTTTTTTTTTCTTGTAAACATAACGAGACTGCACATTTCTATGTACTTTTGAAGGTAAGACAGTTGTCACTTTAAACAAGGGGCCACAGAAAGTGCACTTTCACTCTAATTTTCCCCTTCCACAGTAACTTGAATCACGTATAAATCATTTTAATAAAAAACAATTTTTTTAACAATTCCTCTCATAGCACCTTGCTGAGGGATGCACATAATTTCTGATTAGATGTCATAAAGATGATTTACGCAGTTTAACACTCCATGTTAGAGACTTTGGAGACACAAAAAAAATCTACCTTTATTTTCTTATCCCGGTTCGACAATTATTCAAAAAACTTTTTGAGCATTAAAAACTTGATATATTTTAAAGATGATATTTTCTTTTTAATGTCAAAGCATATTGCTGAATTTTGAAACTGGTAAGAAGTCTGTGATGGATCTGTCTAACGCCATCAATGTCATCTCTCAGCAAGGCAGCCCTCCCAAAATGGCAGCATGACAATTATGATTATCACAGACAACACTTTTGCACATCAGTTTCCATCCTATAGAAAACTATTTATTTGCATAGGCTTTCCTGCTCTGAAAATTGCTCTTGTTTAACTAAAAATTGGGGGGAAGGAATCTTTCCTTTGCAAAACAGGTTAGATTGATCCCATCCCAAGAAGACAAATTGTCATGGTTTGACACGGAAATGGAATTTTCTTGGAAGGAAGAGGTCAATCCAGTCAGGGGTCAGGGTTGGATATTGACACCTGGAGTGACCAATTGAGCATGGACACACCTCTGAGAACACAAAGGGGTTAAAAGCAGAATTCCCAGGAGAACTCGCTCTCCAGTCAGTGTGCAGTGCAGGACTCCCCCCTACCCGGCCAGGTGGCTGGGTGGGGGAAGGGAAGGCCTGACTGAGGTAGGCCGAAGGGTGGAGAGGCTGGAACCCCCTGCAGATGGAAGGGTGGAGAAAATCTGGGATGTCTCCGTTCCGCCCCAGAGTCGAGAGGAGAGAGAGAGAGAGAGAGACAGAGAGAGACAGAGAGAGAGAGACAGAGAGAGACAGAGACAGCAGCAGTTTTGTCAGCAGTACACCACAGGGAAAGAGAAGAGCTGGGGGGACCGAGGGCTACAGGGTATCCAGCCGCCCATGCCAGTGGAGAATCCAGGCAGGGTATCCAGCCGCCCATGCCAGCCGGAGAATCCAGGCAGCGAACCATCCTGGGAGTCAGGATTTTTAACGCTTCCTTGAGAAATTAAAGCTTTGTGAAATTTTTCTCCTCCTCAATTTGAAAGAGAGGAAAAGAGACAGCCTGGACCCTGAGATGTTAGAAGGAGAAATTCTAGGTGGGAGGAGATGATGGAGTGGCCTTTGGCTGGACTTTTTCTTGTTAGCCACAGACTTGAACCAATTTTTTTCCTCCAAGAGAGACTGTATTTTAGGAGGATGTTGGTGAGCCAAAGAGACCCGCTTCAGCATCTGGGAAAAGACAGACATGGAGCGAACAGAGAAAAGTTAGGAGGTTTGTGGTGGTGGCCCCTGTCTTCAGAGAAGATGAAGAGAAGAAGATCTCTGTTCTTAGACCCTCAGCCCCATGGGGAAATGGGGGGACTGCGGTCCCAAAAATGAAAAAAACTGAACTGTTGTTTTTTATTCCTTTGGCAGAGCATCCTTGAAAGAAAAATCCTAAGAGCAGTCTGTCCATCCATGCATTGGTGGCGAGAGCACTGTGCATGGAAAGGAGAGTGTCGCACTGGCAGATTTTTTCCAGGCAGTGCCATGTGTGACATGGAAACACAGAATGTGGCAGCTGTGTTTCTTGGGTGGTCTGTGGCACAGGAGAGGTTTATCTCTCCCTCGATAGACTGAGTATTGATTATTTCGAGGGTGGGAACCTCATTGGGGTCCAAATGTGTCTCGCTGTGGTTGGTTGGAATTGGGGGAGGGAAGAAGAATGTTTTGAAAGGTTTTCATTTTGAATTTCGTATGTGTGGGTTTTTTTTTTCTTTTTTTTTTCTTTTATAGTAGTATAGTAGTAGTAGCTTAATAAAGTTTTTTTTCCCTTGTTATTAAGCTTGGGCCTGCTTTGCTCTGTTCTTGATTGCATTTCACAGCATTCAATTGAGAGGTTGCATTTTCATGGGGGTGCTGGCATTGTGCCAGTGTCAAACCATGACACAAATTAAAAGGCATCCTTTGCTATATACATTTCAGAAGACACAAGGATGTGTAAAAATCCAGTGTTTGTAACATGAGAAAAACAGATACTGAGTTGAACATAAATGCTAAGGAATGTGATTGTAAAAGTGACAGTGAAGGTGTCTGAACACTCTTCGTGCAATTTCACATCTCTTTAAATATATGTCTGCTGCTGACTGTAGAATCTATCTCTTTCATGAATAATTTCACAAAGGAGGCGTCACCTCTCCCATGAAGACAGGCTGAGAGATTTGGGGTGGTTCAGCCTGTAGGAAAGGGGGGCCCAGAGGCAGTGCACATCACCTTCCTGTACCTAGAAGAGGCTGCAAGAAAGCTGGAGACAGACTTCCATAGTTTGGTACCTAAGAGGGAGTTGTAAGTGTGGTGGAGAGGGACTTTTGACAAGGACATGTAGGGAGATGACAAGGGAGAGAGGTTTAAACTGGAAAAAAAAAAAATGTTTAGATGACATATAAGAAGGAAATTCTTTTTTGTGAGTGGTGGTAAGGCACTGGAAAGAGGTTGTCTAGAGAAGATGCCCCATCCCTGGAAACGTTCAAGGCCAGTTGGTTGTGAGCAACCTGGTCTAGTGCAGTGTGTCCCTGCCCATAGCAGGAGGTGGGAAGTAGATGATTTGTAGAACTCCTTCCAACTAAGCTATTCCATGATTCTGTGCAAATGCAGAAACAGATATTGGAATTGATGCAGTGGAAATTAAAAATATTGTCTTAGGTGTACCTATCTAGTCAGTGGCACAAATAAAATATTTTGAAGCCTCAGACTATTGATGTGTTCAAGAACAAGTCTGACAGGTACTTAATTCCATATTGTAGAATTTTCTGACCAATTGTGTCACTTGTCAAAATCAAGTACATTCTGCAAATTTACATTAAGAGCCCAATTTAAAATGTCTTTTTTCATATATACAGGCAATGAATCCTGATGCAACAATTTGCTCAGCTGACATATTAATCAGGTGAGAACTAGCTGCAAAGTGGCTATGGGTTAGATCAACTGGCTTGGCCCTTGGGAGGCTGGATCTACTTCCCTGCTTTGACCCAGGCTGTTTTGTTTTTAATTCTTTGTGTGAAATTGAGATAAAATCAGTCCCTTGCTTTGAAAAGGTGTTGTGAATAGAAGCTGTTTATTGCTATAAGGTACATAGTGCTTTAGTGTGTGCTGCTACCTGTAATTTTGAAAGAAACTTGCAAAAGTACTCAAAGTGACAGAGCTTTAATGATATTGAGTTCATAAAACTATGTTATTGATAACATTTTTTAATTAGTGGAGGAATAAGAAGATGATTTGTTCTGTTTATATGTTTGTATATGTATTTGTATATATATGACAAAGAGGGGGTTATAGGAGAAAGCACACTTTTCTCCATATCTGTTCTACAAAGAAAAAGAAAAAAAATCAAAACCTTTGAGTAAATGACAAAATCTTCAGAAACTCCACAGTGGAAGAAGTGAGGAAGTTCATTTCAACCCTGTTACTCTCTTTGCATCCAGTGACCATTTCTAGAAAATAATATTTTTATTATTATATTTTTATGAATTTTTAAAGTTGTGACAATGTTTGTTTAAATCATGAAGACAATGGAAAAAATAAATTATTATTCTTGCTATCACTAGCACTTTTTTTTTTTTTTACCAAAGGATTCAAAAATAATTTTCATTATTACAGATTTCTTAAACACCATTGACTGGAAATCACCTGGCCAAAAAAACCTCTACCACTAAAACACTACAGCAGCAACCACTGTATCATACCAATTATGGCCCACCAGTATGCTACACATTGAATTTCCTCTGATTGTGTCTCTTACTTCTACATGAAAAACAGATGTATAAAATGCATGATTTGTATGATAGCTTAACATAGTAATAACCTGAGTGGACTATACAGTATAAGGGACTGTATGGGGTAATGGATATGTTTGCTGGTCTTCTGATTTCTCACCAGGAACTAAACTAAAGTAATGTAGGAGTCACAAATTTCACAGGCCTGCAGCACAAAACTGTGAGAACCCCAGCCTTGCTCTGGGGTCTCATAAGGTGGTGAAATTCCTCCTCCAACCCGTGCTTCCAAAGAAAAACTCTGCAGGCTTTTGCTGTTCGGTCTCAAGGCAGTTTACTGTTGGTTATCTAAAAGATTGTCTTTGCGGGCTGCGGCTGCTTGGTCAGCGGCCTGGACAGAGGCACACACACACTCTGACATCCTCTCTATCTGCTGTCTTCTTCTTCTCTCCCCCTGCCCAGGGATGCTGCTATCTTTTATATGATATATTACGTATTAAATGTTTATAGTTTTCCCTATATTACAAAGTGCTTTTCTACTCTAAACCAACCTGTGAATGCCAACATCACCAAGAACATGGAGGCAAGGAAAAAGAAGGAGGAAGAACAGGATCAGCCCACTTTCCTCCATCTTAGAACTTCTGACCCCCATGTACAAAGTAAAAGCCCCCCTGTACATGTGCTAAAACCCCCCCCATGTACAATATTAAAAAAATTTCCCCTCTACTTTGTCATTACTTTTACTATATTATCTAACCCTTTGTGACTGCTTGTTCCACCTCCAAAGTTGGTAATTCATTCCATGGCTCAAACTCAAAATCACAGCTGTTTTTCAGCTGTCTGCCAGGGTCTAGAATGCTTCTGACTAAGGCCTGGAACCTCTAAAAATGTCTGCGAGACATTTTGAGTTCCCACACAAAACCACAGAGAAATGAGTCTATGTAGTCTCATTCCATACTCTCATGGCTGAATTGGTCCATATTAGAGTGCTTACCAACATACACATGTCAATTTAGCAAAGATGATTCTCCATTTTTTTTATTGTAATAGATGCATCAAGTCACTCTGAAAACAATTACAGAAGACAAGCTGTTGCACCAGCTGTTCTATTAATAGATCACTGATATTTTGGCAGAGAATAGTGGATTAGTCTGGGCTTTTTTAATTCAGCCATAGTGTTGTCTTGCTATTAATTTTCCCAGTCTAATGCATATATTAGGATGATGAATAATCCTGGAAATAAGTCTCTGCACTACAGCATTAGAATATAATACACTAATCATCTTCTTACAGCTGGGAAAAGAAAATTAAAAGGAATAAAAAAAGTTCCTTAAATTTAGCAAAATCGATCTTTAATCATTTTCATCACCAGCTGCAGTTACAGACCATGTTATTCAGGTGATCAATATTAACACATTGTGACTGTGTGAGCATGTCTGATTTTACAGTTCTCCAGTTCCCCAGCCTTTGCTGATAGCTTTGTTTTGGATAGATGAAACTAGATAGATCATCATGTAAGTAAACAATAAACCCCCACAAACAAAAACAAAGAAATAAACAAAAACAACCCAAATCTCCCCCCACCCCCCCCAAAAAAAAAAAAAAAAGTGGTCTAAGACCATCCTTTTCCCTTGGTAACAGCCTCCTTGACCTAATAAAAACATTTTCTCAGGGTTTTTCCTCCATCATTTTAGTCTATTCCTTTGCTTATTTTGCCCATTTTCCAATATCTTGCTACTTAGCCTGGAAAAGAAACAAAATTCCTTATACAAGAATTAACTGCAGAATTCATGTTTGAAAACCTCTTCAAGTCATTTTTTTATACTAATTTTGGAAGATCTAGAAATCATTGCTTTTTACTGTAATTGAACTTTATAAACTTGAAGAGGAATCTAGCAGTATTTCTGACATTAGGCAACTACACTCCTGACTACTTTATAAGAATTGTTGCAAAGAGATGTGGTTTGAAATGGGTTATACATATTCATATATGCAGGAGAAGGAATAACTTAGTATTAACTTCTATGCTCACTTGCACAGATATTCTGTATGTACATGTACCTTAACCTTTTCATATAATTCTATTACTAACAAAAAGTTGTGCTGACAGATCCAGAGAAGTTATGCCCTTTTGGCTGTGCTTTACATTAAACAAAAAACCACCAATTTCCCAGATTATTTGGAGCATAGAGTGCCATTCTTAATTGCAAAAGAGTCTTAAAGAACTAGGTAATTTGAAATTATGTAGAACTCAGATTGCATAGAATCATTCATAAATTCTTATTAATGTCTTTTTAAGATTGAAAATTGCTGTCTCTACCAAATCACATTTGCTGTTGGCAGATGTATAAGCTACCATGATAAGATAAAACTTCAATGTAGTGACTGAAGGATTTTAAGTCAAACACAGTCAAATGCCCCCACAGATTTTTCTTTCAGGTCAACATTTGACATGTATCTGAAAAAAGCATACAATTTGCTCATTCCTTTTAAATACACCATTTAATAAAACACACGTCTATACACTCCTTTTCCATGGAAGATGAGTGGCTTGATTTGAGGCAGACCTTTGCTTATCAGCTGCATAGCTTCTGATTTTGTCATTAACAACAAGTATTTCTCAATAAAATTCACACAGACTTTCTTAAGAATGATTAACAGGATAATATTTTAAACACCAAATAAAAATTTTAAAAAAGGAAAAAAGAACACAACACAGGATGCATTTTAAAATAGGATAAAAACAGGTTTTCGCACTTAAATATGACACAGATAGAGATGGAAGAAAAAGCTTCATTAGACAGTTTTGTAGAAAAGAATCTAAAAAGTTACATCATAAATGTAATAGCAATTTAAAGATATTAGTTACAATGAAGAAAACTCAGTAACCAATGTCATTCACATAAACTGGCATATAGCATGTAATGGAAATAACACATTTTTACAATTTCATCAACTATTGGGATATATATTCTGAAAACCTGAACTCCAATATCAAGTTTTGGTCATAGAATCACGGGGGAACTGTTACATTGCGCCTCGGACATCCCTTTTCCCCATTCCCCGGGATCCCTGTGACTCTGATCAGATAACCCTAGACCCCTCCTTCCTGCCCTGTCCGTGTTGGTGGAGAGCCAAGAAGCCCTCCCTGTCCAAAGCCTAGATAAACCCCTGGCATTTCCTGTTGGTCCTCTTTTGCCCTGCTCTTTCCCTTGGACATCACAGAATAAAGAGAGCTACACCAACATATATTGGGGCAAGAGCCTCTTTTGGAAATCTTTGCCATCTCCTGATATTCCTCCCATCAAAGCCTCAGATCTCTGGGCTAGCCTGATAATTTAGGGGCTGAGAGGGGAGAAACATCAGGGAACCTCCTGAGGAGAGAAAGTATACAAGTCTAGAAGATAGAAGGCTTGTTAAGATTTAAAAACAGACTTGCTTGGAGAACTATATGAAAGAAATGCAGGATTATAACATCTAAGTATATAAACAGTAGGTGTATAAATAAAAGGGAATAGCAATCTACTCTCTACACTGAAGGAACAGGAAGTATTATCCAATGTGATCCTAGTAATTTCTAGATTAGTCCAGTTTGTGCACATAGGTGAGTCACCAGTAACACATGAATCTCTGCATCAAGCTCCCTTGCACAACTTTGACTTTTTCTTGAGCCCAGCTTTCTGAAAAGAGCCAGTATTAGAACCTGGGCATTGTAATCTCATAGTAAGAAAACCAAACATATTATGCAATCATCACACTCTTACTGTATAGAGATAACCCCACAGGTCTTCTTTCAACACAAAAATTATTTTTTCTTCCTAAAATGCAATTTACCAAACAATATTTGAGTTAAAAAAGAAATAAGGAAAAAAAAAAAAGAGAAAAAAAATAAGGGAAATATTTTCTCATTTGACAGAATTTGAAGATGCTATATTCACTGTTTGGCCTTTTTTAAAATGAAGCAGTTCATTTGCATAATAATTACAAGGTTTAACCATAGCATTAATGGCCAGAAGATATACATTCCAGTTAAGCTAATGATAGAATTACATTACACATTGTAATGCAATTTAAAAATGAAAGCTCTGCAATTCTAAAATGTCAGATTCCCAAAGCTCTGCAATATTTGTGTTTTAAGAAGGAAAACCTCTTCCCCAGCCCACTGTGAAAGCTCTGCTCTTTAGTGACTTTCAAAACCCTATTCATAAATACTGATTAGGTACTATTTCACCATAGGGTGAAATAGCAGAGCTCCCTACCCAGGGTAAAAATGGAAATGTTAATACAGTAAATCAGGCCAAATGTCCTGGTAATTCTATACATGAATGACCAACTTTAATAAACAGATGTTAACTTGGGACTCAGCTAATTTTATTTTTAGTATGCAAATGTCAAATGCCACAGATTGATTTAAGGTGGAAACCTATAAGCAAAGAGTGCATAATGTGATTGCATTTAAACAGTAAAAAAGCTTAGAGGCACGGATTGCTTGGAGTCCAGCTGGCTGACAGAACTGCAAAGGTTCCAAGAACCAAGAAATAATTTATTCTGCTAAATAGAGATAATTTATTCTGCTAAATAATGGGTGACATGTTACCTGCCACCATCCTGAAATTGGCACAAAGTAACCACTTTTGCAGCTTGTTATAAAAAGCTTCTGTACACTTGCAGAGTTCTTTGGCTGCTCTTTGGACTAGTGACCCATAATACCTGGTTAAGCAAAAAATGCATTAAATGCATGAGGACTTTTGTTTCAATAGTAGAATCATTACAGAAGTACTGTAGTAATTAGGGACTTAATTAGCCAACAGCTTTATTCTTTGTATAATCATTAAATGAACAATTAACTGTTCTTTCCATTTTGTTCTTAACTGCAGTATTTCATAAAAAACCCAACAAAATCCCCCAAAACAACACAAACCCATATATCACCCATGGTATTTGGGAGCAGTTACACTAACAAAGCAATTTCCCTGCCTCCATGAGAGCTTTGCCTCAAGCAAACACTTCAGCTTTCCCCTGTTCCTTTAAGTAGGAAGAATTCTTGAATGTTTGGCCATGCTGGAGCCTATAGTGTCCTTAGAGCTCACTAGGGGGAGGATAACATTATTTTGCAGCAGGTGACTTTATACCCAGAGATGTGCAGATAGCAATTAATGACCACTCTCCTTTCTCATAAGTCTCTTTTAAACAATGCCACTTCTACTGCTAGTAAACAGAAGTTCCAATATTATTTCAAAAAATATTATTGAAACCTGCAGGAAACACAACATGGGCCTGGAGAATTTATTATTATTTCACTTTCAGATTCATACCACATAGTGTCATTTACTCTCCATGAGTTCAGGAAGATACTTTATATTAGCAGTGGGAAAACAGTTGGGTGCATTGTTCCATTCTTGACTTCATAAAAGTTGTCTACCTTACTTGTAAGCATTATGTCTCATGCAGTAGGATTGGGAAAACAAGCTAGTTTTGATTGCCCTGAAAAAGATCTCTCCTTTAGGAAAACCCACCTGTGATTTAAGAGGAGAAGTTAGTCAGCTTGTATTAAAGCATATTCAAGTTCCCAGGCTCTACTTTAGGTTTTACACAGTTTTTTGGCAGAAATCAACATTTTGCTACATTAGAGACTGCACTAAAGAAAAAAAATCCCTTCTTTTTCTAGTGAAAATTGAAATCCATGTATGATTCCAAATGAGACTCTTTGGATCACAAAGTACAGAAGATCCTTGTTTCATACCTGAAGCCACTTTAGCAATAACAGAGCTATAGATGTCCCTGAAGTTAAGCATGAGAATATTGGTGCCAGACTTGTGACCAACATGTCTGACACTGAAAACAGCACAAAAAGATAAATGTTGTGCCAAAGATTTGTTCGTAGCTTGGCAAAGAGATTGCTTTTTCAACCTATGATGTTTTCAATGCTACCGTCTCATTGCAACTCTGCAGTGAAGTGGAGTAGAAAAGCAGCCTTCAAGAGAATCAAGAAATCAAACTGATGTGGCAAAATGTCACTAGATACTACCAACTGTGACAGATCAGTCAATTTCTTCCAGGAATTCCATAGCAGTGTGTTGTAGAGACAATCAAATACATTGCATTTAACTACTCTGGGACTTTTAGGATTTCCAGTACAGAATACTGGAATTTCTACAGAGTGATAAATGGAGAATGTTTTCTATGGAAAATTCTTTTTTCTCCTGTGCATTCTCTTAATTCCTGACATCATGAGTCTCAAATTATCAGAGTAAACTTTATTCCCTTTCTGAATGACACAAAAGCTAAAAGGACTATTTGCTCTAAATATAAGCTTTTTTCCTGTGTGTCACCATGAGAAATTCCATGGTATCTTAACAGAACCAGCCATATAGCTCTTTGACTGGAAGAAGACAACTAAAATTACTCAAATTGCCTCAAATCAATTATGTTATTTTTGTTCATGGTTCAAAATAGGCTATGATGATGCAGAAAGAAAAAAATCCCCTTCTTCCTTACAGATCTTCTCTCTAATGTTCCTATCACAGTATATAATTCCAATTCGATTTATGCCAGCTCTATTTTCAACATTTTTCTCCTCTTCTGCTATGTATAATATACATACTGTATAAATCATATAAATCAGGAAAGAAGATGGGGAGAGGATGGGAAAAATAATTACTTTCAGGAAAGAACTTAAATGCTTTGACTCAGTTTATCTGCATGTTGCTTAGAATATTTGGTTTACCACTGGAGTCAGCATCTTGGTGGTTTTGCACCAACTTGGGAAATCTCAGTTTAAAGATAGACTTATTGAAACCATATTGCAGTGTTACATAATAGACAAATACCACTGCAAAACAATAGTCAGAGAACAAAAGTTACTTTATATAACTATTATGTGTTGACAGGCCCTTCACAAATTTTTAACTACATTTAATTTCTCTCTTCTTTCTGCCAGCAATGGAGCGCAGATTAATTAGTGATTTAGGCACTACCCAGAGCTGCATCTTTATTTCTCCAGTGTCAGCACTAGATAAGTGAGGTGGAAATGGCTTTCAAGATTGCAGTCATGTTCCCTGATGGTGTGTATAACAAACGCACAACCATATGTATAAAAGGGAATCACATTTTACTGCAAAAAAAGTCTTTTGACAGAACTTAATCATACCAATGTAGCAGTCTAGGGAGACTATGAAAGTTGGTCAAGCCTCTTAGAACATAGACTAAGACTTTACAACACTTAGAAAACAAAAATAAATCTTTATTTTTCACAATACTAAAATACAGTTGGTCTCATTTTAGCACAAGGTTATTTTGCTTAATGTTATTTGCATTGTAACATAATGATCTTCTACAAAATTTGTTTTAATATAATTCTACCAGACTTCACAAGAAAGGATTAATTGCTAGATTCATGATTCCACTGCAAAATTCTCAGGACAGACAGCAACAACCTTGGCATTGCTTTTACTGGCATTTGGGTAAATTAACTGTGTAAAGAGTCCTTAGTTGTCCTTAACCGAAACCTTGCTGGACAGGGTAATTTACAATGCTCAAACAGAATGACCTTCCAATCTGGTTTAGAGGCCCCTAGTTTGCTGTAAATGTGACCTGACATTTCCTTATGGGTGAAAAATTAGATTATAGCAAAGAATACAATAACATAATTCTATTTTAGGTCTAAGTATAAGTGCTGGTCGAACAGATTAAGATGTAAGATTCCTTTGTAAAATTAAATTATTTATACTATGATGCATACTCCTTGTTTTATCTGTCATACAATACAATTATTTCATACAGCATTGCAGCTGAATTCATTGGTGCTGCTGACAAAACATTGCCAAGAAGGGGGTGAAGAACTTTGGAAGGCAGTTATTCTCACTTCTAAAATTTCATCTTTAAAATAAAAAGACTTGAAAATTGTGAGAGCCCCGGCCTTGCTCTGGGGTCTCATGTGGTGGTGAAATTCCTCCTCCAACCCGTGCTTCCAAAGAAAAACTCCGCAGGCTTTAGCTGTTCGGTCTCAAGGCAGTTTATTGCTAGTTTTCTAACAGATTATGTTCTTGGACTGCGGCTATTTGATCAGCAGCCTGGGTAGAGACACACACACACACTGACATCCTCTCTATCTGCTGTCTTCTTTGTCTCTCCCCCCGCCCAGGGCTGCTGCTATCTTTTATAAGATATATTACGTATAACATGTTTACAATTATTCCCCAATACCTACTACCTACGTTGCCAAGTGTTTTTCTACTCTAAACCAACCTGTGAGTGCCAACATCACCAAGAACATGGAGGTAAGGAAAAGGAAGGAGGAAGAACAGGATCAGCCCACTTTCCTCCATCTTAGAACTTCTGACCCCCATGTACAAAGTGAAAACCCCCCTGTACATGTGTTAAAACCCCCCTGTACAATACTAAAAAAATTTCCCCTCTACTTTGTAACTACTTTTACTATACTATCTAACCCTTTGTGACTGCTTGTTCCACCTCCAAAGTTGGTAATTCATTCCATGGCTCAAACTCAAAATCACAGCTGTTTTTCAGCTGTCTGCCAGGGTCTAGAATGCTTCTGACTAAGGCCTGGAACCTCTAAAAATGTCTGAGAGACATTTTGAGTTCCCACAGAAAATTTTGCTGATTTTTATAATAGTATTTGGTGATTAGGAAATTTTTTCACCTATAATGCTAATCAAAATCACCCAATTTTTACGTCTTTCAACAGTATTGACACATTAAATTACTACATGTTATCATGCTCTCCTCAGATTATCCACTGCCTTACCTCAGTCTGTAATAACTTACAATTTTTTGCCCACAACCAACTAGAAGTTACAAAGAGAATATTGTTTAAAAGCCTAAACATTTAATAAGTAACTCTCATTCAGTAGTTAAAATACCTAAACATCATTAATTAAGTTAGTGAATCTGTAGGATGAAAATCAGAAGTAGTTGCACAAACATACTTAAAATGATTTGATTATTTTTTTTTTTTTAGTGCAACTGTTAGGATTCTTTTAATATTAGAACTTTTAGGTAATATCTTCAACTACTCAATTCTCCTGGAAAGCTCTACTGACCACATACTTGAAATGTATTATGAGATTATAGCAATTAATTCATCAAAGTTTATTTATAATGGAAATTTTCGATTTCAACCTTCAGTTATATAGTGCTATTTTTGTTACAATTTCTTTTTGTAAAGTTTGAACTTTTGCAATCCTTCTTTACAAGAAAGCAGAAGGAAAAAAAGTTAATCATGAGGCAATTATATGGATTTTTTAATATGTATTCTGCTAAATGGCTGTGCTGTGTAGGCCTTTAGTGAAGTAATGTACACACACAAACAACAAAGAACAAGAAACATAAGTCCTGTAAATGTTATTAAATAAGGCACTAAAAGAGGACATCTTTTATCCGCCCAGCAGTACTTAGTAATTAAGCATTACTTACACAGCATTTCTGCAATTCCAATGATAAACTCCTCTAAAAAACCAAAATTTCTCTCTTCTACACCCTGGAACATTTTGAATTAAAAATTACTTATTTAATGAAGCACCTCCATGTTGTAATTCTGGCCCAGATATCACCTTTCTTTATACCATTTTAATTAAATGGGTAAATAGTTTAAACTCTGAAAAAAAAATTGATGAATGTTTGTTTAATTTCAGCTAGGCACATAAAATTCTGTGTTCTAATCTAAAATTTTACATCTGCATTTGGTCTACTCTTCTGCCAAGACCTTGTGTTCTAATCTACAAAGTAGCATCTGCATTTGATCAACACTTCTGCCAAGACCTTGTAGTAACTCTGTTAATATTATCTATCTTTGTGCAATGAATTTTCAAAAATTTTTTCTAGTTTCATACCTTTCTAACCTACTGCTAAATTTTATTTTTCCATCAGTCTTTGGATCTGCCAAATCAATAATTTTCTTGAGATTGTACTTAATCAATTGTTCAGGGTAGCAAATTTTCTTAGTAGGCATTCAGTTTTCAAATCCATTAAAAGATATTCCTCTCTGTATCATGATCACACAGAACTTCTCTTAATTCCCAGTTCATACTGTTGTGGCATGAGACTGAATCTTCCTGCATGGCACGAAATACTGAGTTGCAAAAGCTCTGCATTTTATAGGAGCTGCTCAGCAAACTTGCCATAACATACTGGAGATTCCCAAGGCCAGATGTGAAGTAAATCATTGCAAGGAAAACACCAAAGGACCATTTGAAAAATAGGAAATTGTATTATTTATCACCATGAGTCAGAATCTTAGACATTTAAGGTTAGGTCCTTAGTCTATCTAGACAAGTTAATACTGCTGTAGGTTAGTAGCTCATCTGTGTACAAAAAACATTTGTGAGGTCAAAAAGCATTAAACATTTTCCTCTTCTCTTATCCTAGTTGTAAAACACTGCCTGTAATATGCCTTCAGTGTCACACTGCTCAGAAAGGTGAAGACAACACCAAACCATACAGATCCTTCACTACTTCCTCCACAATGCCCCCCCAGTCCCCAAAAACCCCCCAAGCACCCAAACATAGAAGTAGTGCTGAACTGCCTAGGAGCAGAGGGACATTGTTATTTCATGGTCAGCTCTGCATCTCAACGAATGTCTTTCACAAAGCTGTCTGCTATCTTGATTTCAGACTTCAAGTTCCTTCTGTTGATACCAGACTGCATTTTCTGCCTAATATAGCCTGAAATAAATGGGCCAGGAGACCAGCTCCTTTTTAAGGCCTTTATTGAGTGACCAGCTCTGGGTTGGGGGCCCGAGGGGTCACGCACACCATCACTGCTCCCACTTGGCGATGTGGAGGAGGAGGAGGAGATCAGGTCCGCTAGGCAGCAGAACCGGGGCTTCCGTCCTCGCAGGCGTGCCCAGGAAGGCAATTTGCGGCTCGTTGCCCGGGGTCCTGATCCCGCAGCTGCACTGTTTATGTTAGGGCGGCATATCGGCAGCTATTCCGCGGGTCCGGCGCTGTCCGGGGACCTCTTGCCAATCATCCGATCCGGTCCGCGGCCCCGAATTTGGTGTGGCTCGTTGTCCTTGGGGCTCTTTTTGGGATTTTGCACTCGGTTCGCGATTTGCATATTTGCCGGAGTCGGCGCGGCTGCCATTTTGGGGAGCAGCGGCAGTAAAATCCCGGTGGTCACAAAGTGAAGGGCAAGCGGGGCAAGGGGGAAACATAACAAGGGTGCACATAAGGGGATTTTAACGGGGTTTGAACAGTTTACAGCATTTTAATTAACATTTTTAATATCAAACAATTTATTCATAACAACTCCCCCCTCTATTTCTTTGATTGGGCTTTTGCCCGCATCAATTAGCTGTCTCGAGCTCCTGTAAATAGACTTTCCTGAGCTTTTGGAATTTATTATAGATCTCCCTGGCATTCTCATGATTCTGCTCTTTATTTTTCATTAACATGATTTTTGTTGGATCTCGGTTAGATCCCTCAGACAACTGGATACTGGCCCTGACTGTGGAATTTAGCGCCCGAGCTGAACAAAGGAAGAGGCAAGGTAGAAACAATAACCCTGCTATGGAGCAAACGGTAATGAAGGCAGCCTTTTACCACCATGTCCCTTTTAGGGACCAGAACTCGTCCCACCAGTCACTATTTATTAGGGGTGTCCAATTTTTATTTCCAACGTATGCCAATTTGCGAATTTCCTTGGAGATGTTTTTGATTACTGCACTTTTGTCATCGATCTCCAAGCAGCACTCTGAGGAGTTAAATTTTCCACATATTCCTCCTTCATCTGCAAGTAAATAGTCTACTGCCAATCTGATCTGGTAAATCACTGCTCTTTTTGCGATAGTTGGTCACTTACATGGTCAGATGCCAATGCTGTCCGATTAGATACGGTCTCAAGTACTGCTTGGAGTCGAATTATCCTGTTTAACATATAAATCGGGTTGCGATATCCCCAGGACCCATCTTGAGCCCATGTTGCTGGCCCATATGTTTGGATAATTTCTTCTGGAGTCCATACCTTGCTTTTCCAGGTTTGTGTGCCTCCCATGTCAATTGTATCCCTTTTCTTTTGTTGGTCTTTTCTTAAGTCACCATAGACTGGGACTCCTAGGTGTGCTCCTGATTTCTTAGGGAGAAGGAAAAAGGCCAGCTTGATTACCCCTACAGTGCAGCTCCCTGCCCAATCCCCTGGGAGTCTGGTATAGGCCGCATCCCCACAAATCCAAAATAAATATTCTGGGGCTTGCCAGAACCCATCTCTTGTCTCTGTTGGAACCTCCCAGAACTTGGATAGTTCTCTAATTCCCCAAGAGGGGTTGGCCCCTTTCTCAGTGCACTTATGAAGTTTATACCCCTCATGATAGATGCATCCCTTTCCTGTTTTTCCCGTGGCCCAGTATGTAAGGGGTTCCTTTGGGACCCATCTCGTCTCTGAGTTTTTTACTATTAGATACATTTGCATGCCATCTTCCCCACTTGGGTCTTGTACCTTCTTCCCATTCTCAGTATACACTCTTCCCCCAATACCTTAGATTTCAGCTCCCATTTTTCTTTTCCCCTGGATGCCAGCACTTCATTTGGTGGTCTTATTTGTCTCCATTGCAGAACATCCAATGGGCTCAAGCTACTCCCTTCCCACGGCCAGATCTCTGTCATCTGGGTACTCCCACAGACCCAACAGTTAGTTAAATTCAATTCTCTACTTACCTTTCAACCAGGTCGATAAATAAGTTCTTTCCCACAAAATTGTCAGAATTACCATTTTCATGCATTACTTGTTTTTCTTTTACCAAATCTTTTAGTCCCGCATGTTCAAAACAGAACCATTCTTCTCCTACTGGACACTCCCCAAGCAGGCGTTGCCTATAAGAGGCAGTGTTCTTTGTTGTCCAATATGTTTTTCCGTCTTCCTGACAAGTGATTACTTGGGAGTGGTTAAAGCAGCCTGGATTTATGTTGGTATGGACTCTGAATAGGGACCTCAAGTCATCCCCATCCTAAATGGGGTGGTAACACTTCGTGCAAGGGTCTCTTTCTCTACTGAGAGAGCCCTCCAGTAGCAGCAGCAACATTAACTTCCCCAAGAATCCGGTAGGGGCCCTCTTCCCTTTGTTGACACCCCCCGGTCTTGCCTCTTGGGTCTGAGGTTTCCCTAAGAGCCCCATAGAGTCTTTTACTATTGGCTGCCTCACTCCTTATTAGTTAATTTTTCGTATCACCTCTTTAGAAAGTGCTCAGTAGGAGAAATTATTCCCTATAGAGGGGGTTCAAATCTCTTAACACTTAAAACATTAAAACATTAAAACCTTAAAACAACTCTGACTTGTAACAGTTCTTAGCAATAATGCTAATAATATTTCATTTGGCACAGTCCTAGTTTCCTGTTTTCTTTTTGAGTGTGATTCTCAGGTTTTCTGGGTCCCGGACTACCGTCCACTCTCCCGGATTAGTGTGAGACGTCTTGTCTGTTGGTTTCTCAGAGGATGCAGAGGAGTCAGATGTCTGGCTTGGAGTTGATACTGGCCCTTTGACTCTGGTGATATGGGTCCAACCCTTCTCCTGGGTTCGTACTGCAGTGTGGGTGGTCAGCAATACCTGAAAGGGACCTTCAAATTTTGAGG
Organism: Lonchura striata; assembly: GCF_050655825.1. Classification (NCBI taxonomy): domain Eukaryota; kingdom Metazoa; phylum Chordata; class Aves; order Passeriformes; family Estrildidae; genus Lonchura; species Lonchura striata. The sequence continues at coordinate 36,671,599 of NC_140740.1, forward strand.
TTAAGGGAGTGTTATTCCAAGACTTAATTAGTACCCAATCCCCGGGCTGAATACAGTGTACATTGGTGTCATGGGGGGAAGTTTGAGGTATATATCCCTTTTTCCTAAGACTCTCTAAAGTCCTCCCAATAGCTCTTAGATATTTGCGGGTAGCCTCTTCTCCATCATCATAATTGCCAACACTGTATGGGGACAGCAGAAAGGGGAGCCCAAACATAATTTCGTAAGGGGACACTCCTATGTCTGCTCTAGGCCTTGTTCGAATACGCAGTAGAGCCAGGGGTAAACACTTGAGCCAATTCAGTTTGGTCTCTGCTATTAATTTGGTTAATACATTTTTCAGGGTCTTATTCATTCACTCGATTCGGCCTGAACTCTGGGGGTGCCATGGAGTATGTATACTCCATTTTATCCCTAATGCCTTGATTACCTGCTGTAATGCCTGAGCAGCAAAGTGAGGTCCCCTATCAGAATCAATATTATTTACCAAACCATATCTGGGAAGGATTTCCTCCAGGATCAGTTTTGCGACCACTTCTGCGGTTTCCTTCTTTGTGGGAAAAGCTTCCACCCAATGGGTGAGGTGATCTATCATTACTAATAGATGTTTGTACCCTTGTACTGGAGGCATTTCAGTGAAGCCTACTTGGATATTTTGGAAAGGTCTGAGAGCAAATTCTCTTCCTCCAGGTTCTACTTTTATCATTACCTTTTGATTTATCTTTTGGCAAATTATACATCCTTTAGTTATTGCTTTGGCCAGATCATATATTCCTATACAAAGGTTTTCCCTGAGGAAGTGGTCGCATAACCCCTGGGTTCCCTGGTGTGTCAGTTCGTGTATCTCAGTTAGTATCTTCCGGGCTAGCGATTGGTTTAAAAATCTCCTCCCATCTGGAGTTAGCCAGTCCCCTTGCTTCCCCTGATGTAGCTTTAATTCTTCTATAGCCTTTCTTTCCTTTTCACTGAATATTGGCTCAGCTTCATCCTCTCTTTGTTCTGTCCCTCTTTCCAACCTTAGGATCCTAATTGGTTCCCCTTGTTCTAAAGCTGCTTCCTTGGCTTCCTGGTCTGCTAGCCTGTTTCCTTTTATTTCCAGGGTATTCCCCTTTTGATGTCCTCTTCCATGTACCACTGCTATCTCAAATGGTTTCTGCAAAGATTTCAGCACTAATTTCACCAGCTCAGTATGCACTAGGCCTTTACCTTTTGAATTTAAATACCCTCTTTCTTCCCATATTTTTCCAAACGTGTGGACTATCCCAAATGCATACTGTGAGTCAGTATAAATAGTGCCATAATCCTCCTCCAATAAATCCAATCCTCTTTTCAGAGCATAGACCTCGCAGCACTGGGCTGACCAAGTTGAAGGCAGCTTCCCTTTTTCTACAACTTCTATATTTTTCCCATCTATTATTGCATATCCAGAGGCTCTTTTTCCAGCAACCATTCTAGAGGACCCGTCTGTAAACAATATTCGCCCGTACAGTAAAGGTACGTCCCCAAGGTCTTCCCTTACTTTTATCTGCATGTCTAGTAATTCCACACAATCATGTTCCAATTTGTCCTCTGGCTCCCTGGAGAGGAACTGGGCAGGATTAATACATCTAGAGGTGTCAAGACTTAAATTTTCAGTGTCTATTAGCATCACCTCTTATCTTAAAATTCTAGGGTCTGTAAGCCATTGTTGTGCTCTTTGGCCGAGGATTGTCCTGATATCATGTGGTGTGTGCACTTTAATTTTCCCCTGTAGTGTTAATTTCTGGGCTTCCTCTATCGGGATTGCTGCAGCTGCTATTGCCTGGAGACAGGTAGGCCACCCCCTAGCCACCGGGTCCAGTAGCTTTGATAGAAATGCCACTGGTTTTCTGGACCTTCCCCATTCCTGGGCAAGTACCCCGTAAGCAATTCCTTCTTCTGTGCTCACAAACAAATCAAAGTCCTTCCTGAGGTCAGGCAGTCTTAATACTGGGGCTGAGGACAACTTTCTTTTTAAATCCTGCAATCTTTGGTCATCATCTGATGTCCATTCGATTGTCTCTGGGTCTACTAGTTTATTGTATAAAAACTTCACATTCTGTGAATAATTATCCAACCACAGCTTACAATATCCAAATAGCCCCAAAAGCTTCCGCACATCCCTCTTTGTTTTGGGAGCTGGAATAGACACTATCCCTGCTATTTTCTCAGGGCTCAGCCTTTTATACCCCACTCCAATTATGTGCCCCAAATAAGTGACCTCTGACTCTCCAAATTGCACTTTGTCCTGTGATACCTTCAGCCCCTTTTCTCCTAAAAAGTTCAATAGCCGTACACTCACAGCCCTGACTTTCCCCTCGTGCTCTCCTGATACTAATAGATCATCCACATATTGCAATATCTTGGTCCCTTCTTCCCGTGGAAATTGCTCCAATAACTCCTCTAGAGCTTGCCCAAACAAATTTGGGGATTCCATAAATCCATGAGGTAGGCGTGTCCACCTCAATTGCATCTTCCTATTCCTGTCTGGTTATTCCCATTCAAAGGCGAACTGATCCCAACACTCCTCCGCCAGGGGGCACGACCAAAAAAGCATCCTTTAGGTCTATTACTGTAAAGCAGATATGTTCTATGGGAATCTGACTCAGTAAAGTATATGGGTTGGGTACCACTGGATGTCGGGCAATAGTCCTCTTATTCACTTCCCTTAAGTCTTGTACTAGTCTGTATTTCCTTTCTGCCTTTTTCACTGCCAATATAGGTGTATTATGTGGCGACATGCAAGGTTCTAAAATGCCTTCCCTTAACAGATGGTCTATCACAGGTGCCAGCCCTCTCTTCCCTTCCACTGAAATAGGGTATTGCTTTACCCTTATAGGGGAGGTGTCTTTATGCATTTCCACCTTTATAGGTGTTATATCCAGATATCCATATTTCCCTTCCTCTGCCCACACTTTAGGATCTATCTCCTCCAGATCTCTCTGGGTCAGTCTCATCAGCTTTACAACCATTTTCCCATTCTCCAGGAGGATTCCCACCCCCAGTAAAATCTGTAAATCTCTGCCTAACAAATTGGTTTCCAGGCTAGGCAAATAGAGTATGTCCACCACACACTGTCTGGAATTTCCTTGAATTCTTACATCTTCTATGATTGGGACTTGGAAGGGTTTTCCCTCTGCCCCCAGTACTTCACATGTCTTGTTTCCAATACTTGTTCCTGCTGGTAATTTATTTATGCTAGATCGATCGGCTCCTGTGTCTACCAGAAACTCAAAATCTTCGCCCTGGGGACCCACGTTAAAATTTACTAGAGGCTCCTCTTGATGTTTCATGGGATCCCCCATCACATAGAGCCCCTGACACCCCTAATCATCCCCTCTCAAGACCCGTTCTAGGGCCTCCTGTTCTCTGGAAATCTCCTCGTCTCTCTGTAATTTCTTACAGTCCCTTTTAAAATGTCCGGCCTCTCCACAATAATAACATGTCCTTCCACCTGATCCCTCTTCCATCCTTCCCAGTCTCCCTCCTTCCCTCCTTGGTCCTGGCTTCTCCCAGTTTTACCCTCCCAAGGGTATGAATCTGTCTTGGTTCGCCCCTACGGGTCTTGCCGAAGTATGACTCTCAGCTCCCACACTTTCCTGAGCCACTGCTACCATAATCTTAGCCTTGGTCCAGGCTTTCTCCTCTTCCCTTCTTAAGTAGACCTTCAAGGCATCCTTCAGCAACTCATTTATCCCCTTCTCCTGCCAATCTTCAATTTTCTCCAATTTTCTCTGAATATCAGGCCATGCTTTTGTCACAAACTGCACTCTTAAAAGCACCTGCCCCTCTGGACTATCAGGGTCTATATTTGAGTAAAGCTGAAAGTTCCTCCTTAGCCTATCAAGCCAGTTCGCAGGTGGCTCATCCTTTTCCTGTGTCCCCTCAAAGGCCAGCTTAGTATTGCTGCTTCGGGGAACTGATTCTTTTATTCCTCGAATTATCAGCGACCTGTAGTCTTTCATATTTCTCCTACCTTCTTCACAGTTGGAAGCCCACGCGGGGTCTACCAAGGGCATTTTCACATCTCCAGGGAGACCCATTCTATTTTCCCGCTCCCAGATTCATACCCCTGCTGCTCTTATCATCCTAACCTCCTCAGGACAGAATAGGATGTTTAGAATGGAATTCAACTCCCCCCAGGTGTAGATGTTAGGTCCTAAAAACTGGTCCACCTGGTTGGAGATCCCCACAGGATCTTCTACCAAATTCCCCAGCTCCTTCTTAAAGCTCCGTACCTCCGAGGCCGTGAGTGGCGCATTCACAAACCCCACTCCTCCCAGTGCTCCCCCCATAGGCACCTCCCTGAGAGGCATCATCTTTTCGGGCTTCATCGTTCTGGACCTAGTGTTACACCAAGGACCTTCACTATTCTGAGCTGCTGAGTCAGGTGTGTTTGAACACCAGTCCAGAGGTGGTAAGGGGATGGATGTCGGTGCCGGAGAGGAGGACCAGCCCAGTGGGTTAGAGTCTGAAGCTGGGTTCTGGTGTGGGGGTTCACTTGGGGAAATAGGGAGAGTTACTATAGGGACGGGGGAAGGTTCCGCCCCAGGGTCAGGGACCTTAGGTGGAATCAAGGATGGTGTTGGAGGAGGGGGAGAATTTGGGGATGTTGCCGAAGGAGTCGGCCCAGAGAGAGAGATTGGGGGTGCAGTTTGGGTAGGTGCTGGGAGGGTAGGTACAGGGTTAGGGTTTGGTAATATAGGGACATTAGGTGCTGGGAGGGTAGATACAGGGTTAGGGTTTGGTAATACAGGGACATTAGATGGGGGTGGTAGTGGGATGACAGCTGGAGGGGCTAATACGGGAGGTAAAGGGTTGAGGTTCAGGTTTGGGTAAAGTGGGGGTGGAGGAGGCGGTAGATGGTCTAGAGGATCCCAGGTCTTATGGGTGGCTTGTTCCCCTCCGCTTTCCTCCTCATTCTCTCCCTTTTTCTTTAACTTATGGATTTTAGCACTCTCATGGCTGATATTTCTCAGCCAGCATGCGGCATATTCCATCTGCTCCACATCTGGAGCCTCCTGTGTTTTTAGATAATTATTCAGCTGGGAGCACATCCACTGCTCATTTGTTCCACACCAAGGCCATTTCCCTGGCAATTTGTATGTGGGCCAAACCTCAGTACAATAATAGATCATTTTTACTTGATCTAGTGTCTTGGTGGCATCCCGTGACTCCCAGCGGTCTAACATCTGCCCTAATGGGCTCTCCAGGGGGATATTTTTCACCTCTTTGTCTTGGGGCATTCCTCTCTTACTCACACACTTTCCCATTTTTAAACTTCTAACTTAAATCCATTTAAGGTGCCCCTACCCGAACGGAAAAGTACTGACGGGCAACACAAAATCTCTTTTTCGTTTCCGTCCTTCCTTTCCTGTGAGGCGGGCGCCCCCACAAATTTGCCCGTTTGATTTACAAAACAAAGGAGGGAACCAACAACTTAACACACTCCTCAAACAGAACTGCTCAACTCCAACACAAACTTTTCCCCCCCAATCTAACTTATTCCCTCTCAAATACTCACACCTTCCTTACACTCCAGGGAACAAACACACAAGAATACACTCACTCTCGCTCACCCGGATGATCACACTCACACCTCTTCCCTCCGTCCTCTTCTATGAGGCGGGCGCCCCCACGGATTTGCCCGTTTGTTTCACAAGACGAGGGAGGGAACTACAGCACCGACTCCCTAGGCCTACCCCCCCTAGGCCAGCCCAATGGCCCGCACTCACTCCTTCAGCACCGACTCCCTAGGCCCACCCCCTAGGCTAGTCCGATGCCAGGGCCCACCCTAGTGGTATGACCCCCTAGGTACCCCCGTGCCTTGCCTACTCCTGGGCACTTGTTAGGCCACACCAGCCAGGGTACCCCGTACCAGAAGCCCCCTGCGCCAGGACCTTCCTTGGCCTGACCTCCCACCGGGTCAGACAGATCCTCCCCCGGGTCAGACTGCCCTGTTCTGGTACGGCCGCTCCCTCAATTTGATCACGGAGGCAGGAAGGGTCCAGGAGACTCCGGTCTACTCCCCCTATCGCTGTCCGCCCGAACGGGCTTGACCACCCCTCCCCAGCAGAGTGGCCTAGTTGATAGGGACGCGTGCGGGTGTGTGTGGCGCCTATCCTCACCCTCCACCAGACTCCCCACGCCGGTGCCCTCGGGCATGGGTTTACGGCCCCCCTCCCTGGGACCGTGGCAGCACACCGCCTAAGGCGCTTCTGGCTCGACCCTAGGAAGTCAGGGCCCTCATGAGCGCTCGACGCCGGCAGTGCCTGGGGACACCCAGTGACTGCGTGGGACTCACACAATGCCTGGGTAGTCCCCACGCCCGGACCTACCCAAGCCGCTCCGGTTCCTTCGGGGGAACCTAACCCCTCGCATGCCACTCACACTGGCTATCCCCTGCACACTTGGGGGGGGCCCTCAATAACCCCGGGAGACGCCTCTTTCACCCCTCCTCCTTTCGCTTCCCCCCGTTCCCGGCCGTCCCCCTCGTGGAAGTCCGGAATGGTGGTACTAGGGGTCCTGACGCTTCGAGGGTCCGAGCTGCTGGCCCTCGTCTTATTCACACCCCACTCACTCGTCTCCCACACCCGCCAGCGGGGTTCTCACCCTCCGGCGCTCCTCTGCGTCATTGGTCCCCGAGCTGGTCCCTCGCTGTCCGGATCTGTCCAGCAGTCCCAGAGGCCCAGGAAAGGCGGCCGTCTCGATCCTGGCGTCCTCTTCAGGTGTGGCACAGATCCCGGACGAGCCCCCAGCTGAAATAAATGGGCCAGGAGACCTGCTCCTTTTTAAGGCCTTTATTGAGTGACCAGCTCTGGGTTGGGGGCTCGAGGGGTCGTGCACACCACCACTGCTCCCACTTGGCGACGCAGAGGAGGAGGAGGAGATCGGGTCCGCTTGGGGAGCAGCGGCGGTAAAATCCCAGCGGTCACAAAGTGAAGGGCAAGCAGGGAAAGGGGGAAACATAACAAGGGTGCACATAAGGGGATTTTAACGGGGTTTGAACAGTTTACAGCATTTTAATTAACATTTTTAATATAAAACTGAATTTATTCATAACATAGCCTGATCGGAACATAGCATAAGTATAATTTTGGGAAGAGCTTTTGGAATATTATTAAGTACGTAAAAATCATTCAGTTGCTTAGATAATGTTTTTATAAGTAAATCTGCATCACTTGTCCCTAAAATAACCACATTTAGCCATCTGTGCAATTTGAAGGTTTCTTAGCAACTTCATCATACCCCAAAAGAGGTGATTTTTCTTTTCCAAGGAAAATCAGATAAAATACATAAAAATCAACAAGAAAACAAAAGAATAAACAGTAGCTCTAGAACTTAAACAAGCAAACCCCCCAGACTCCCTAAACGGATAAAAACCAACCCTGGAACTGCTTCTATCATTACTGTATTATATTCCTGTATATGGTTCCCACAGAGATTTGGCCAAGTAAAAAAGAAAGGGGAAAATATCTTTGACCTTCATTTCAATATTTGCAATTCAACAGGGCATCTCAGTCAGTTATAAAACATCTAAATTACATTTTTGTGGAGAACCTGAATTAATTGAAAGCAACTTAATTAAAACCAGGCTTTTTTATAGTGAACAGAAATGCAGTAAGTGCATGTCCTGGAGCAAATTATCATCTTGCCCCATCTCCATTTCAGCTGCATATTTAAAAACACCACAAAGCCAGAACATTAATAAGGCACTATAACATTTAAGGAGTGCTGGTAAAATATGGAGTCCCTGCATTAGTGTTGTTTTTATTTATTCTCCTTTTCATCCAATTAGCAGGAAATTGTAGAGGTTTTACAATTATACTGGTCACCTGCTTCATACATACCTGTATTTGGTTTCTTTATAACACTAGATAATCTACTTTGGTTACGGCAATTACTAATGAAATGAGAACAAAATATTCTATCAAAACAGGTTCATCTTCAGCAGAAGCATGCCAATACTCAGTTTTTGGAAAGGCATATACAATTCCTCATTGTTGTAGTTTAACACATTTTGATTTTTAGTTAAAAAGAAAATCCAAAGAATCACAGAGGTGATTCTCAGTGAGGACAGCTTCCTCTGAATCCAACAGAACCAATCAGCTAGCTAGTTTTGAATACTGACACCCTGTTAGACCACTTAAGAAAGCTGAACATGCTTCTGTGAAATCACATTTGAAAACAAACAAACCCCAGGAAAAACTCTTTTGCTTCCAGCCTTTGAACAGCTAACCAGATGTTGACTGGGCCAGGGTCGCTCTGCCGCATGGCCCAGCCAGCTCAGCCTGTGATGACTTAGCTAAGATTCTGCCACTGCTGAGCTCCAACTACAACCAGAGGGCCAGCCGGGTTCCACTCAGCTTCAAGCAGAGCCGAGCCCGGCTCCACTCTGGCCGTGAGCTGCCCAGTCCTCTTGCTGGCACCGTGGAAAATCATGTGCTTAATGACAGAGGCAACCCTGCAGCCCCACACATAAAGCAGTGCTGTGGTTGGAACTGAAAATGGCAGGGGCCAGAAAACAGCCATGCAGCCAGAGCGTCTGTTGCATGGCAGAGATCACATAATCAGCTGCAGGCTCAGGTGAGATATTAACTCTTTAGTGCACAGATACAGACATCAATCCTCTCTCGAGTAAGAGAAAAGGAAAAGGTGATGACATGTAAAGAAAACAACATGGAGACACCGATGTCATTGAAGGAGAAGTCAAATCCCAGATGGGAGGAGAAGGCTTAGGCTTGGACAGAAATTCTCTTGTAAGGCTAAGTGGAAGACATAATTGATACATCAGACACTTTTTTTTTTTTCCCTTGTAGCTCATGGAATGCATTGGGAGGATGTAGTGTTCTAACTACAGCTGTGAGCAGAGGTACTCATATTGAAGCAAGTTGAAGTAGCTGTGATCCAATGAGAAGCTTAATCAGAAAGAGATGAGAAACCTTACCCCAGGATGGAAGAAGAAAACCTCTGTTCCTAGAGATAAAAGAAGAAAACTTTCATTTCTATACTAGAACAGCTCATCCTTAAAATTGCACCCCAATAAGCTTAAATGACCCATGGTGGTAGTTGTGGGAAGACTACCAACCAGTGTGAGGAACTTCACGATTGTATATTTCCTGATTTCTGCTATTCATGAAAATTAAAATCACAAGAGAACCGTTTCTTGTGGAAAAGTCTCCAATGGCATGGAAGAAAAGACTCCTCTCCCTAAGTGAACTGAAGAAAGATTATTTTAGAAGTGGTAAACAGACTGAAAATACCAAATTTTTCTCTTTACATTGTAAGGAGGAAAAGAAAGAAGAGATGGGGGGAGGAAACTGTTGCTTCTGTTGGAAAGACAACTGAACTTCAGAATCAAACCATTGAGCACTGCACTTTCAAAAATTAAAACCAGCATTGTTTTTAGCTCATTTTGTAAAGAAAAGCCCAGTTTTTCTTTACAAAATGAGCTAAAACCAATGTACACTTTTTTTGGTTTTTTTTTTTTTGTGTGTGCTTTAATTGTTATTCTATTGCTTCTCTAATTGACAAAAATTTACAGTACTAACCCAGGACACTAATCAGTGTCACTATTCATCCAGTACCAGATGGGGACAAGTGGCCCTTAAAATCCTCAAGGAGGCCAAATGGCACTGTCAGAGTCATGATGCCGAAGTTATGCTAAACCAGTGCCAGATAACAATAGAAAGGCAGTAATCACCCCTGTGGATAAAAAGGTGGATAGAAGCCATTACTGCAGAGCACAGTGAGACAGGTTTCAACAAAACAGTTCAAGCAGAGCAAGCACAGTTGTTTTTTCACAGCCCAAATGAAAAGAGAATGAGGATGATTGTGACATTTCCATGTGTAATTTTTTTCTCATTTGCAGGTGAAAGTATTTGCAATGTGACTGTTCTCTGATCCTGGCTGGAGTTCTGCTGCAAGGTTTCAGTTCTTTAGGAAACCTTTGGGCTGATGGAACACAATGTATTTAGATTTTTTGCTTAACTTTCTATTTTTAAAAACCTTCTTAAAACCTTGCTGTTGAAACTATTAAATGAAACTATCCAATCTCCCATAATACTGCACTTCAAATATATAAGGGAGTAAACTTCAAATGTTTTAATGTATGCCTGTAATCAATCTAAATAATGACATTGTACACAATTTTCCATTCTGATTGAAATTAGCACAAAATTTTAAAAAATGGGTTTAGTATTAAAGCTGTGGGCCAGCTTCACATTTCAGTGGAGGCTATCATTTTTAAGGGATAAATAGTCATTAGCACAGTGACAAAATAATAATTAAAATAGATTGCCTTCATGCATTATAGCAGAAAAGAAAAAGCCATAGCATCATTTTGGTTCATCTATTTACCTTAGCAAAAGTAATTTTCAAACAATTTTCATGGTTTTCTTTTTACTTTAGATCAACAGTTTCATGGATTTAAAACAAAGCCAGAGCAGTGATTTAACATTTGGTGATTGGATAAAAAGTTGCTCAAAAAAGTCCTTGGTGAATAACCAATAGAATTCTGCAGAATTTGATGCTTGTAAGACTTATATTGTATAAATAGGAATTCTTGCTAGAAATGTGAAATTATAATTTAATAAATAAAGTGTCTAGCTTAAAATTTTTAATTCTTTTGATTCAAGTAATTTCTTAAAGGGGAAGTTTTACAATGAGCAGAGTCTGTCCTACAAATGCATCCTGATGATATGCGAGTAGAATATCCTTTAGATTACATAAGGTAGTTGTACTCTAATGACAAGAGTTAGAATGGATACTAGCAGGTCTTTTTGTAAGGTATTAAATATAAAAACATGAATAAAAACATTCTATATGCTAATAAGGATAAAAAAAGGGAAAAAAAAGGAAGATTTTGCATTTTTACATCAGTCATTAAAATTAAATGGCAAATTAGGAATATATGTGCAAGTAAAGTTAGTATATTAATTTAAATTACTAGTCAGATGTAATTTAGCCAGCATACTCTGAAACTATTGTCTTGTGTTTCTTTCTCAACCAAGATGAGTGTCACTAGTACTAAAACCTCTTTCCCAAAAGAGATGCTCTGTATAAGTCTCCTTTGGCAAAGACAGATGGTCTGACAACAACACAAAGTTAGGAGAAAATTTTCTTTCTTTCTGAGATCCAAGCCATTTTATCAGCTTTCAAATCAGAAATTTTGTTAGTCTCAGACATCAAAATCATTATCCACTTAGGAAATCTAGATAAATGAAAGAAATAATTAGAGATTACTTTAATATTGTTTGCTGTGGATGTCTTTACCTCTTTACCTCTGACTCTGCTGTGAAATTGAGACACCAGTTTGTTGCCTTTACAAAAGACTGCAATATACCTCTTCAGGGTGGATTTCCCTGTGTGCTTAGGGTACTCATATCTGAATGGGTGATCCTCAAATATTAAGAAACTGCATTAAGTCTCTGTGTGATTGGTGAATTTATTCTCAAAGAGATTTAACTTCCATATAGGCTCTTAAAAAAACATGCCAGACATTCAAAAGTATTCAAGCTTTTTCCTTCTTTGTGTCCCCATAAGCACTGCCGTGCTGGAACTGCCTTGATAAAACAGCTGACTGACTCCTGATATGTAGCAACAGGGCAATCTCACTGGTAACCCTGTAAGTGAAATCTTGCCATGTCCTGTTCATCAGGGTATAGCTGAAAGTGTGCATGGAGCAGCTTATTCTAACACAGCACAGCTGCATGGAAATAGCCTCTACACTGTGCCAGGAGCTGTTCTGTGGCCCCTGCAAAGCAAACTGATGGGTATGAAGATTTCCCAGAAAAGAGGAAACGTGTGTGCCATAAAGGTAAGCAGATAAGGCAGGCAGGATGTCCTAAGGCTGAGTCAAAATCCTTGAAGGCAACATGACTAAGAAAATTCCCAGATGTCTTGAGAGCATCAAGCTTCCTGCAGTCCCTGAAGAAGCAAATGTAAATACAGACAACTCTTGTGTGATACTCAAGGACTTGCCTTTTCCCTGCTGAACAAAGGCAGTCGCCTGATCTCCATAAAATATTCTGTATCTGTCATTTTCTGATCTCTGTATTTGTCATCACTGTAGCCCCTGACAGTAGGTATCATCATGTTCAGCAATAGTCATGGAAAGCTTATTATTTCTTTGTTTACAAGTGTTTAAAACTGCATGGTAAAAGAAACAGATCTTCAAAGTCCCCTGCTCCACTTTTCGCATCTGCAAATACTGTAGAAAAAGTATTTATTGTGAAATTCCACTCAAAAGTGTTGCCTTCATGGAAGGCAACAGCGACCTGGTTGCAAGGAACAGCACGGCAGCCCAGTCTCCCCTGGGCCACTCGGGCTAACGACACACGCAGGACACCAATGTGGTGGACGGTCAAAAGCCTTTATTATCTTATCTCATGGGTTTAAATAGTCTTGGGGGACTCTCCTACGTCAGGAGGGGTTGGTAGGGTCTCTAGGGTTAGTCAGGAGTGGAAAACTACTGGATTAGGTGTGGTTACATTCTTTGGGGTAATGGATAACATGTTGCAGGGTGAGAGGGGGAAGGGGTCTTTCTTTCCGTCACATCCCGAAATCTTCCGTTCGCCTGTCCCTATCTACTACATCTCCCCCCTCCTTTTCATAAATAAAATGAGGTAGTCGTAGATATAGGCACTGGAGTGAGGTACAAACTTGTAACTTGGTGAGGAAAAAAGGGGTTTGGTAAACCTGAGTAATTCTCGCAAGGTGAGTTTCGAAGGCTTTTGCAACTGACTGTGTTCGCAGTTTTTGGTTTACAGCATTTATTGCTGGCCCACGAACAGAATGTTCGCCCGTTCTAGATGGGCCTGAACAAACGAGCCTAGCTTGTTCAGCAGGCATGGTCCTATGGTAACAGCTAAAAGCAGTATTGCCAGTGGACCTACCAGGGCGGAAATTAAAGTGGTGAGCCAAGGTGATTGATTGAACCAGGATTCGAACCAGCTCTGCTGGGTTTCCCTGTCTCTCTTTCTCTGAGCCAGTCTATCTCGGAGTTCTGCCATGGAGTCTTTAACGACTCCCGTATGATCTGCATAAAAGCAGCATTCCTCTTTCAAAGCTGCACACAGTCCTCCTTGTTGCATGAACAAGAGGTCCAGTCCTCGCCTATTCTGTAAAACTACTTCTGAAAGCAAAGAGACTGATTTCTCTAGATAAGAGATGGATTTCTCGATCCTCTGCAGGTCTTCATCGATGGTCATTTGCAGCTGAGAGAGTCCGTGCTGTTGGGTTGCGATGGCTGAGACACCTGTGGCTGTGCCAGCTGCTCCCAGGCCGTGCAGCATTGCGATAGTTATACCTGTGCTTATTTCTCTTTTGTGGAGTCTGTCAGGTTCTTCGAAAAGGTGGTACACTTCTTCATCTGAGTGGTACAGGACCCTAGGAACAATCAGAACTTGGACACAGAAGTCAATAGAGTCATTAAATTTGGCAAGGAACACACAAGGACTCACTCTGGATCGCTGGCAAACCCACATCCCAGATGCGGATAGGACGATAACCTTCTCCAGATCTCTTGGGGATTACAAACACGGGGGTGTTCCACGGGCTGGTGGAGGGCTCTATGTGACCCTTTTGCAGCTCGCGGTCGACCAGTTCCAGCAAGGCTGCCATTCGAGGCTTTGACAGGGGCCACTGCTCGACCCATATGGGGTCTGGTGATTTCCAAGTCAGTTTGATTGGCAGCAGTGGGTGTACGGCAGTGGCCCTTATTATAAATTTGTAATCCTGACTCCTAACATAGCAAGGATGTCCCTTCCTATCAGGGGTGGAGAGTTTTGCAAAATGTAGGGGTGGATTGCTACTGTTTGTTCTGGTCCCTTTTTTGTATGAAGCGTTATGGCTACTAATTGGGTGCTTTTCCAAGCTCGGGACGGCCCTCCCACTCCGTTCACTGGGGGGACTTCTTTGCATTGCCAGTGTCGGGGCCACAGCGCTTGGGGAAAAATCGAGCAGTCTGCTCCTGTGTCTGCCCAAAACTGAAGCCCTATGACATGGGGGTCCTGACTGCCATAAAGGCGGCACATCCCCCACAGCATCAGGGGCTCCTTCCCTATTTTCATGGCCAGGGCCACCCAGGGGTCCCGTTCTGGGGCGTCCCCTGCTGACCCTGCGGCATGGGCGCTGCTTGCGGCGGTAGTGGGTACGAAGGTACCGCAGGCTGTGTTGTGAAATTCGCTGGTGACGGTACGAAGCTGGCTGCCTCCTGTGGGGGTATGGGGTATAAGGGCACCCCGTCCCACTGGGGGTTGGCATAGATGGGCCGCCTTGCATTCGCGGCGGGAGGAGGCTGAGTGCGGCCCGCACGCCCCCTCCCTCTCTCGTTTCCCTGGGTCCGGGACCTGCATTCCTTAGCGAGGTGCCCCTTCCTCCCGCAGCTCCAACAGGCTCCTCTTGGGCGTGTTTGGGGTGGAGGCGCCGCGGCGGGCTGCTGTGCAGGCTGGGGACAGCTCACCACAATGTGACCTGCCTCACCACACTTGAAACACACCATGGCACTGGTCAGGGTGTGGACGGCTGCCTGAATGGGTGTCAGGTGTTCTTCCCTCACTACATGTCTGATCATGTCAGCCAGGCTGGCTCCGGATGGCAGGGAACGTAAGATATCTTTGGTGACAGAGTTGCACTGCTGGCGCAAGCAGTCAGCTACCACGGGGCCCTTTGCCTCTGCCAGCAGGGTAGAGGAGTCTATCGCTGCCTGCAGGCGATCTACGAACTGCGTGAAGCTTTCGCTCTCTGCCTGCCTCACAGTGGACCACGGCGACAGCTTGGCCACGACCTGAGAGGCTGCACGAATAGCCTCCCTGGCAGCCTGAGTGGTCGCCCTGACCTCCTCAGCCCGCATCTGTGTGGCTTGTCGCTGAGGCGTGATCATATCATCGTGCTTTCCCATAACCCTGGATAAAGTCGATCTGCGTAGTGGCTGCCTCGCGCCAGATGCTTGGGCTAATAGCTTTGTATAATTATCCTCCCATTCCTGTCTAAACACAATCATTCTGGCACCATCAAGTATCATGCGACCTATTCGCTCGATATCAAAGGGAAGCAGGTTGTCATTACTAAAAAGACCATCGATTAATGTGGAGACCATGGCCGAATTGATTCCTTTTTCTGCAATGGCTTTGACAATTGACTGTACATCTTTTGGGTTTACCAGGGCATATACCCTCTGCTGGTTCCCTTCCAGGCCGATGATCCTCACCGGGAAGGCTTGTACGGCAGCCGCTGGGGACCATTTAGCACAGGCTATTTTTATTTCTCCCCAGTTGGTAAACTGGGCTGGTTCGTATTGTGGCTGCTTTTCGGTGCAGCTTAAAGCTTTATTCGTTTTTGATTTAAATTGCGTTGGCTCCGTTCCCTTCGTCTTAGAGTCCCAGCCGGCTCCCGACAGCTCTTCCGAGCTGCCGGAGCTGCTGCTGGACTCAGAGTCGGAAGTCGAATGCCAGTGCACTTCCGGGGCTCGGTGTAGTTTTGTGCGGCTCCGACCCCGCTCCTTCCCCCTGGGGGTGGTGCCGCTGCCGCCCCCCGGGCTCGCCCTGCCTCCTGCAGGGGGGGGTTTCTCCCTTACATGGTAGCGGCGTCAGGCGCGGCTGCCGATCGGCTCCGAGCCCTCTGCTGCTCTCCTCCTCTTTCTCCTGCACACGCGCATTAGCGAAACTCTGCGCCTCTGGGCTCTTCGTGCCGAGACTGCCCGCGCCCCGCCCCTCCCCTTGGCTGCCAGCGCCATTTTCAAGGGGATACGGGGGTGGCGTGGGTAGGATCTCCTCTCGAGCCGCGGCTCCCGCGCCTCTGGCTTCCCCCGCCAACCTCCGCCAAAAGAGCTCTGCGCACTGCTGCACCTTCGGTAGCGGGTCACCGACCGGCGGTGGCGGGGCGGAAGGGGAAGCCGCGGATTTTTGGGAGGTTTCCGCGGGGGGCCCCGGGCCCCGGCCCGGGGAGGGGGGCGACATGCCAGGGCCCCCCGGATCCCCGCTCCCGGGCGGATCACCCTCAGGGGCGGTTTGCGTTGCCGCTCCTACGCCTAGCTTGGGTGTAACCAATAAACACGTACGCGCCGCACTCCATGTCTCCTGCTCTTCTATTGCTCTGCGCAGGGCTTTCTCTACTTTTCCCCGTGCCTTAAGGCATTTGCCGGTGCCTGAGTATTTCTTGTCCTCGGCCAGCATGGCTGTGCATTTTTCCCATATCTCCGGATGCAAAACATCCACAGGGCGTTCAATTGCCCCAAGCTCAAGCAGCCTTGCTATAGCAAGATAAAAGTCTTTGAGCTTACACTCAATTCCCCATTGCTTATGAACCTCACTTACGACTGTGGCGATGGCGTCCATGACGACTGCGGGTCCTGGGACGTCTCCCTCGCCAAGAACACGGTTTCACCAGTCTGGTCGCTGCTCTTGTCCAGGCGACACCCGCTACCCGAGCTAATCTTTCCCGGGTTTCGGCACCAGTTATGTTGCCTTCATGGAAGACAACAGTGACCTGGTTGCAAGGAACAGCACGGCAGCCCAGTCTCCCCTGGGCCACTCGGGCTAACGACACACGCAGGACACCAATGTGGTGGGTGGTCAAAAGCCTTTATTATCTTATCTCATGGGTTTAAATAGTCTTGGGGGACTCTCCTACGTCAGGAGGGGTTGGTAGGGTCTCTAGGGTTAGTCAGGAGTGGAAAACTACTGGATTAGGTGTGGTTACATTCTTTGGGGTAATGGATAACATGTTGCAGGGTGAGAGGGGGAAGGGGTCTTTCTTTCCGTCACATCCCGAAATCTTCCGTTTGCCTGTCCCTATCTACTACAAAAAGGCACACCTGGTTTAGTGACAGCGACTTTTTAGTGGACTTTCTGCTCTCACAGACCTGAAAATCTAACTACTCTGTCAGTATTTGTACTAGGGATAACTCTTAAAAGTCTAGGTTATGGAGATTTAAATGTCCCTTGGGTTTTGTTTAAGTCAGTAACACTAGAATGTCTACAGATTTTTACAAAGTACTGTTACAGCATCCATTTTACAAAGTTCATGGTATGCATTGAGAAGCAGCATATGCACTAGATATGAGCCAGAACATAGAAATCTAAGTATTATCCTAGCTATGCCATAACTTACTATGTGATTTTTGAACTCTCTTCATCTTCCAAAACTTCTGTTTCCTTTGTTATTGTTGCTGTAATTATTTAGAATACAGTATCTCATATGGCAAACAGACCTGAAGTGCAACATCTAAATACAGATTGTTTAAACTGTACAAATGCTGATGTAAACAAGAAACATTCACATAAATATTTCTTTTTTGCCAAAAACAAATGTAGCTTTCTTGCTTATTCCAGTAATGTTAATTATTGCTGAATGTAGTCAAGAGTACAAGAAAAAATGCTTTTTATTTGCATATCACATAGATCAGCTCTTTCGTTTGAAGCCATCTCTTTTTATATTCCAGATGTGATTCCCCACAGCAGGTCACAGATAACTCTCCTTCATCCTACAAACAAAAAAGCCAATTACAAGTGTTTTCGTTTGGCTATGGGATGCTTTTTGCACGCTGCTTATATTGCAAACTAGGATGCAAACTAGAAAGGATGTTCTAGAACATCCTTTCTCAGGCAATTTACTTACAACATATGCTTGTTAATGGAAACTTGACTTTTAATTTAAAAAATATAAATGTTCCAAGTCAAAAATAAAACCATGTTTTTTCACTCTGCAGGTAAAAGTATTCTATTCTTAACTTCCAAAATACCAATGGCATCTGGAAAATGCCTTTGAGAGAACTTCACTAGTCTAACACCAAAAGGGAGGAACTGAGGTGTAGGATAGACCCTCAACACCTGTCCTCTTTGCTCACAGCAGCTGAGACACCAGCATCAACTGGAAGATAAATCAACTTGCACTGACCTGCCCTTTGGACAGCTCAGCTGTACCTGCAGTACTACCCAGGTACTGTCGTGTAGATATAACATTGTCTAGAACACTTTAATATCTACACTGAATGTTGCACTTAGACTTTAAATATAATTTTGTGCAAATTGAAGAAATTATTGAGAATCTGTCAGTTATGGAAAACTGATCTCCTTTACTGATGCGTTAAGAATGCCCTTATTTCCCAAGCTGTGGGAACTTTTTTCAAAAACTAATTTCCTATTGGCATAAAACTGTAATAAAAAGACCAGATTTACTGATTCTAACTGCAAAAAAAACCCCACAAACCCTCCAAAACATACTAAACCCCCTCAGAATCCCCAAAAATAAAAAAGGCAAATCTGCATTGTTTCCTAATATTTTAAATGAAGAATCACTATCAGAATTTGCACTAGTTCTACACAAGGTACTATTTTTATAAGAATAACCATAAACTGCTTATAAAATTTCTCCCATATGCAACAGTCTACCTTCTGGGCTAAGAAATCCATTTTTCTTTTACCCCATTAGCTATTATCACTATTCCAGGTTTCTTAGAAAAATAAGATGGAAAAAAAATAAAAAGACATCATGAGTAGCATAAATCTCTTTCACTCTTCTCTTTCACTCTTCTTTTGTGATGTTCAGAAGACAACACAAAATAGGACATCATATGCAAGATTATTTTTTCTCTCTGTATTTTCAGCTAGTGGGTAGGTCCAGATTTAAATAATTTCAAGCAAGAATGCTGAAATTCAAGTACATATAATCCTAAGCACCATGTATTTTTTTACGGTCTTTGACCCTAGTGTGCAGGTGAGTGCATTGCAAGGTCACATACACAGGCTTTCTAATAAATCCCAGTTAGAGCTGATTAAATCTAGCAAGCGGATTTGACAACTGAACAAGTATACTGATCCAGATTCTGCTTACTACTGTAGTAATTCTGCTCTTATTCAGCAACCCACACAGGCTCTGCTCTGTCCCATGCCCTTCATGACTGTCAGGACAAAGGGTTGCTGCAGAGCACTGGGTTTCAGTACAGCCTGATCAGCACATGATGAAACTCACCTTGCCAGCTACACAAAGGCTACACAAAAGTCTACAGAAGCTGTGGGAACAAACACAGTCTTCAACAATCCTTAGGCTCACACTGTTTTTATTTCCCTAAGACCCTGGCCATCGCTGTCTGAGACCAATAGCTGTGAGCTGGCAGTGGTCCCTGCACAACTGGTCCTGGCGGGGCTTGTCCGTGTTGCTCAGCCTCTGCCCCGCAGCTCTGCAGCACACTTCATTAGCTGTGATGGATAAACTGCCCTGCTTATCAGAATGCCAGGTGCTGACCCCTGCACGCCTTCATCCCCAGTGCAGCTGCTGCACACCTGAGGGGTTTGTTAACAGTGTTATGAAACACAGACCCTGTCTTGCACCAGCTCTTCTCCTTTGCTTTTTTGTTCATATTGGCTTTGCCTAAAGCTTTATTAAAGTGCTAATATTTGCATAATATGCTGCTTCTCCTGCTGATTTTTGATGAAAATGCAGGTTCCACACTCCATCTCAAGCAAGGCAGTGACTGAGTCATTGCTCCTAAAACACTGATCTATCCTTCACAAAAGCATTTATGCCATTAGCCTGACACAAGGTTACAAAATGTAAAAATATCTACAGCCTTGTGACTTAGATATTCTGCAGTTTAAAAACCAAGATCAGAAATATCAAAACCTTGACCTTACAGAAAAACAGACCACACTGTTACACCTTTATTCAGGATGATATTGACTTTTCTGGAATGCCTCATGCTGCTATCAGTCTACAGATTTATAAAGCAAATCAGGATTAGAAAGTCCTGCGTTTATGCAGAGCTGTTCATTTAACACTGCCACAAAAAACAAATGTCATCTTTAGGCAAGTATAAACTATATTTTCTTCAGCTTCTAGAAAAAGAATTGCATGTATGAAGATTTTTTCTTCCTGTCTTTCCTAAACCCCTGCATTTCAAATTATGTAACTGAACAATGCAATCTTAGAGGTTAACTTATTTTATTCCTTTCTTACACCTTCATTTTTAGAGTGTGAAGAGTATCCACCTGACAAATAATACAGATACGAAGTCTGTACCTCTACCTAATCCATGTTTGTAGAGGTAAATTACATCTCAATACATGATGGAAGTATCATCTTGTTGCTTCATTCCCAGAAAAAGTTTCCTTCAGTTTCTCCAGAAGCAGTTTTGCCAGAGCAGACACTGGATTAAAAGTGGAGAAAAATATCTGCTCCATATAAATTAGTTGTAGATCTGTCAGTGTACTAGAACTGGTAACCCAGGCAGTGATTCCAAATCATGTGTTTCCCTTGAAATCCTGGAACATTTAATGCTTTCATTAGAAACTTTCTAAAGAAAGTATATTATCTAATTCTAAGTTAATATAGAAAAGTCCACAAAATAGAAGCCATTCATCAAAATCTAATATGTGGATAAAAAGAAATCCTTCCCTTCTGAGTCTTGTTTTGGAAGGTTCTGAATACTAGTGAAGACACATGAGTATTATATGATACAGACGAAATCAAAAGTGGGACTTTCAGTACAAGTTTCTTGCATGTAGAAAACCAAGAGTGGTCACTTTGCCCATATTCCCTGCCCATTATGGGCTTACTGAGCAGCAGGAGCATCTTCTTACCACCTATATATAGTTGCACTCCCTCAGGCTTGGATGACTATTATCTGGACATTGTTCTGAGAGTTACAGCCAATGTGCACAAGGGCAGATGGACTAGGACATGGGGAGAGGGGAGCCGACAGGTCTGTGTGTGCCTAGGGCAAGAGCCTAGTGCAGACCTGCCCTGGGCAGGCAATGTCCCAGCAATGACGCCACTGTGGCTGGGGGCAGCCCTGGGGAGTAGGCCCTGTGGCCCAGCAGGATTAGGTTTGTGCCTCAATTAATAAGTAAAATCTTTAACTAAGGTTAAAATCAGGAACATTTCCAGAGATCTCATTTTGCCCTTACAAGTTTCAATGGAACCAAAATAATAAAGTTGTTAAGAAGGTAAGGTGGAAAATAGGAAGCTTATAATATATCTTCAACATTTAAACCTTTATTTTTTGGAAGAAATTTATTATAGTGTGTTACAGCTAAATAGAATATGGTGAATGGATCTCTCCTAAGGGAATAAACTAAATTAAAGCAGAAAGAAATCAAACCTAATGGTATTGTGTTTTGTATAATCATGCAGAGGGAATTCCTTATTCTGACTCAGTACTTTATCTTTGGTAAGACTTATACTTAATCAATTTTTTTAATTAAACCAAAGAGGCATGTGAGGAAAATCATAAATATATTTTTTAAATTTTTAGTCATTTAATGTGTCAATTATATATAACATGTTAACGAGAAGTGTGATGTTCCTGCTGGCAGATTATACCATACATTAAATACATTCTGCATGTCCTTGTTTAAATTATACGGAGAAAATATATGATCTAGTTAACAAGACATTTTAGTTTTAAGAAAATCCATTCATTTATAAAGTGTTACTTCCCTTGCATTGGGCAGATGTAAAATATTAGAGTCATCATTGTATACCTACACTGCAGAAACCAACAGAGAAACATGCAGAAAAGGAAGACACGGTAAAGAGCAAAAGCCATATTCATCGTCACATAGAAAAATTAAGTGATATAACAAGAAGGTTAACTCTTAAAATAAATGAATGCTCAAAAAAATATAACCCTGTGCCATTCACAGATTAAAAGGCACAAATCAGATACAGTACCCAAAGTCTTTGGTAATTTTTGACTAACTTGTTTTGAGGAGGGTCAGTGGATGAGCAAAAGAGGGTTTCCATCTTGATCTCAAGTGTCCAAAACTACGCTCACCCTGACCCCATCAGCCCCAAATGTCTCCATGGCCAGCACAACACCTCCATGGTTGGAGTCTCCATGACAGCATATTGGTCCTGTCTTGCCACACATTTCCAAGAAGCTCTTTTGAAACTATTTAGTAAAGGACAGGTTATTTTTTACAACATTTAAAGTATCTAGAACAGTTAACAGTAATCAGTGTTAAAAATTAATTAAATAGTGTAACAGTTATGTCTTTCTGTGTTAGCAGGTTGACAGAAAACTTCACTCCCTAAGCGTCTACTTTCTGTATACTTACTTCTCCAAGAATAATCAAATCTCCATTCAAACAAATCCATGCTAACAAATTCCAAGATGAAAAGAATATAAGGTCTTTTATGAAAGTATCTCATTCATTAATGATTTTACCAGTGTTGGATGTTGTGGTGCCTCCCGAAGTGTCACCTAGCCCAGTGTCCTTGGCACTGCGGGCAGCAAAGGCCAATCTCGTGTGCCACTGCGGGCAGGAGCTATGGCTTGTGGGCCCGAAGCCACCAGACAGGATGAGGCACGTGACAACAATGACAAAAGTGAGGAGTGGTGTTTTTGGGGGTATCCACGTTCCAAGTTTATTAGAAGCCTTAGGAGACGACCATGGCTCAAAGGGAGATAGCCCCAAAAGGCCCGGAGCACTGTGTGCACAGCCTTTTATATGCGGGAGGTAAGAAGGGGCAGGAACAATGGTCAACCAATGGGATAACAACTGGAGGTGGTAACCGAGGTGATAAGCAGGGGAACATCCAATGGGGTGAGAGTGAGGGAGGGGACCCCGTAGACCAGCCTATCATCCGAGGCCCTGGGGAGGGGTCAGGGGAGTGACTCGGCATAAATGAACCATTAGGGTAGAGGGAGGGATGACTGGCAGACAGAGGGGGGAGGAGAAGAAGGGAGGCCGGACCATTAACATAAAGAGGGGGAGAGGGAGAAACCATAAGTGGGGGGGAACTTAAAACACACCTCAACAGTTGGATCAGTTTCTGAGCAGCTAAAGAAATTATGCCCAAGGGCAGCAGTACTCTGGACATATGCTGGGTTTCTGTGATTTGCCCCAAGCACACAGAAGTGCAACAGAAAAATAAATTTATTTATTCCTCTATATATTGCAATGGATGGCCCACATATAGGTACGGAACAGATGAGTGGGCAGTGAAGACTTTTGCATCATTTTTGATTATTAGTATTAGAGGAGCTTGACTGTTGACTGTAATGAGAAAGCAGACTGAACAATTCTGTCATTACTTCCTAAACAACTTTAGGTCTCCTCCCTGTTGTGATATTCAATAAAAAAGTAACAAAGGGAATGGTTCAATGAATACATAACACTGAGTTAGGAGGCTGGTAAGCTAAATATGCAATCAAGATCTACTAATGTGTGTTAATTGACAAATGATGTGCTCTGAGTCTTGTGTGATATAGCTACACATGTTCTGCCATGAATGAAATGTTCTGTTGATTTAATTTCAAAGTTCATGCAGGAAATTTATACTGCCCAATCATTTTCACGGTCTTTGTAGTGGAAATATAGTAATTGAGAATCCTTCTCTTCTTGGGACACACTATTTTGCTTTCAGTTGATCCATCTAAAATATCTGCCAGTTTTATATTCAGCAAGGGGAAAATTGACACCTAGATGCTAGCAAGCCCATTAAAATATATATTTTTATTTACATATAAGGATACAGCTTCTTACATCTCTGAACTTTGGGCTAGAGGTTTCAGTTCTTAGTCTCAACTTTTATTTCATGAACACTAAAAGTCAGACCAATAAAGCATCTTCATAGTCTCTCAGATGTCAAGGTTGTATTGCATTTAGAATCTGTCATTTAGAATCTGTTAAAAGGAGGAGATGTAACACAGATATAAAATCTTCACTAAACCTTACCTTACAGAGATATGACACAATAGTTTTTGTTGAAGGACATGTACTTCCTGTTCCCTGGGTGGACAAAACTTCTGGTTCCTAATCTTCGTCATTCAAAAATAACAGAGGGACCACAAAGACCTTAATTAGGCTGACAAACCTTTCCCATAGTTAGTCTGATTTGCCTAATTAAGCGTTGCATGTAAAATACATGGTTTTTGGTGGCTTCATGCATTTCATGGGATGCTTCACTATGTGGCTCAGTTTCAGCACCACTGAAAGTGTGCAGAGAATTCAGGGTCCAGATTTGGACTCAGATTGTTTGAGCTAGAGAAAAGGATGGGCAAGGGAAATAGAGGTTGCAGGGATTGTTTGGCCTGAAGAAGAAAAGGGAAAAGGGAAAACTCACTGCTGTCATGTTGAAAGTGGAGGGTGTCTCGATTTGAAAAGCAAAACCAGTGGGAGGCTCTAAGTTAGAAATACAATTTATTAGGAAAAAGGGAAGAAAGAACTAAATACATACAATAGCACAAAAGAAGGACCACTGTCAGAGTTAGAGATACAACCTGACACTTGCTGGCTAGGGTGGTGGTAGCAGATATGGTTCTGTCTAAGCAGTGGTCCTTTAGACTAATGTAGTAGATCCTGTAGATCCTATAGTAGATCCTGGCTAAGGCAGTGGTAGCAGATATGGTTCTGTCTAAGCCGTGATCCTGTAGACTGGAGGTCCAGTGTAGAGAAGGTCTCAGCTGTTCCTCTTGGAAGAGGGGATCTACTTGCTGTCTGCACAACCTCACTTATATCCTTGATGTCATCATTTGGTTCCTCCCTCTGGGTGGAGTATCTCACAATAGAATGCTGTGATCTTATCAGTCATGTGGCTAAAAGAACAGGTCCTCCTGGAGGGACTTATTTCTGAGTCACAAGATAAGGAAAGAAAGGGATTGCAGCTCGAGGTGGTAATGGAATACACCCCAATATTATAACCTAGGACAGAGGGACAGGAAGCAACAAGTACAATTGTGAACACAGGAAATTCTGGTTTAATAGTAAGAACACTTCTTCTTCATAACAGCGGAAAATCAGCTGGAAGTAGCTCAGAGAGGTCATGTGTGTCTCTATCTGTAGAGATGATTGACCCTCAACTGTACATGGTTCTGAGCAACCTGTTCTCATTAGCCCTGCTTTATACGGGGAGTAGGACTAGATAACTCATTCAGCTGTTTTTATATCACAAACTGTTTCTGTTATTGTGTGATTATATGACTCTTAGCATATTTTATTGGTTTACTCCAAGCTTTCTCTGCTTTTGAGCCTGCCCTGACCATGAAGAGAGTAGTGCAGTGCTGTCACCACGTTATTTAAATAAAGTCAGGAAATGAAAATATTTTACTCATCTGCTCTTGCAAAGAAGCTTTCCAGAGAGATCCATGGGTAAAAGGCAGTGAGAAGAATTCCAAGTTAAATACTCATATTCATTTGATACCCCAAGGAAAAGAGTAAGAAAGCCTCAATGCTAAACTGATATTATGGCCTTTAAGAACAATAAAGCTACTGGGGTGTAAATATCCAGTGCACATTGGTGGCCCAACTCCACAGGTCACTCAGCAATTTATGACATATTGTGTGGAGTCAAGCATGGAGTCACAAAGGAATAAATGGGAACTCTTATCAACTAAATTGATTTTAGAAGAAGAATCAACTCTCAAATTAGAATGTCATATTTTAGTTCGGGAATTTCAGAAATCCTATAGGACTCAATCTCTGGGTTGATTTTTGTCTTTACATACAAGACCAGCATATTTTATTCTCACTTTTTCTATTGATTGCTTTTTACTACATTCCTTGAGAGAGACTTGAGAGAACACTACATGTAAACATTGCATAAAGTGTAATCCAGCAGTGCATGTCTCCTCCAAGAATAGTCTGGATTTATAGCTTCAAGATCTAGAAATTTATCTCTTCATTTGGCTAGGAGATCCTTACTGATTTATTTGGATAACTTCCAATACTGAATTATTTTAATACCTTATTTTGAATTCTTATTTTCTCAGAAATAAAAATCAGGATAGACTACTAAATTGTGTTTCCTAACTTCCTTGGTCTGCCACTGAGTAAAGCCTCACATAGAGTATACTCTCAACAGATTAGAGTGTATGGTAATCGCTGAGAATAATTTAGTATATTATAAATAAATTTGAAGGATTACTGCTATTTAAGACAGTTCTTAATTTTCCCCAGTGGGACCCAGCTGCTGAAGTGCAAGGAATTAGGTTCCAGGACAACCATCTGTCAAACTTCTGTCTGCATCTTCCAAGAGTATGTTATCACCAGGGTATTAACTCAGCAATAAAAACTGAAACTAGCTTCCTTCAGGAATGTGAAACACAAAAAGTTAACTGGGAATAACCAGAATAGAACTGTTGGGGACAAATTCTGCCTGACCAAGCTGATTGCTTTTTGTGATGACATGAGTGGTGCTGTGGACAAGGGATAGTGCCCACTTTGGCTTTAGGAAAATGGCATGCTTTGTGTTAGCAACATTGTAGACAAATTGGCAGAATATGACCTGCTAAGTAAATGAGAAACTGTGTGGAAAATAGACTGGAATTTGGGGCTCAAAGAGATGTGTCAGCTCTATTGGTTATTAGTAGCTAGCGGCATCCAGCAAGGGTCTTGGAGGTTAAACTGTAAAATTTTTATAGATAACCTAGATTGTAGGACAGAGTTCACTTTCAATAAGTTTACAACTGGTATCAAACTGGTGGTGGGAAGGATGGGGTTGGGGGGACAGCATTAATATGAAGGGCAGTGCAGGCATTCAGGAGAACCTCTAAGAATAAGAAATTGGCTGATGACAATCAATCACCAGTAGGTGCAAATGCAATGTCCTGCATGCACAGAATTAATGTTAAAGGTCAACACAAGCTCTGACAAAGAGCCAAAGGAACATTATATACAAGGCTGAGGAGTTCTGCTAGGCAGAAAGAGTCTGCAAGGATCCTTTGCAGCAAAATATGGCAAAGGTAGGCTCTCTTTGCTCACTCACAGCAGCAGCATGGATGACTCTATCTTGACCTGCTGCTCAGCATCCAGTGAGACCATACTGGTAGCTCAGATCCTGGTTTGGGATCCTGGCAAAACACAAAGTCAGACACTCAGGATATAGTCTGCTGGAAGGTCTTCACAATAGCTCGAGCCAGAGCAGAGGATGTAGAAGAGAAGGTGGAGGGTGCTGGCCTGGTTCAGCCCAGGGATTAGTAGGTGATGCACATGAGGACAAGGACAGAGATGGGGGATGCTACTCTTGTACACAGCCTCATGAGGGGGCTGCAGTGGGTAGAGAGCAATGAAGGAGGCTCAGGAAAGTTTGCAGAATCTCCATCCTCAGACATGTTCAAATCCTAATGGCACAAGATTCAAGCTCCTTGTCCATCTCCATGGCTCTATCCTGCTGTGACTGCAAAAGGAAGAGGGCTCCACACTCTGTGATTTCCTGCTATTTGACACACTGCCTTACTTAATACCCATTTGCTGGTGATGAACTTCCTGCTTCAGCTACACGAGGCATTGTGCTTGAAGGCCCTTGTCCTCTTGGGGGACTTCAATTACCCAGAAATCTGCTGGCACAGGCTGCCCAGAGAAGCTCTGGATGCTCCATCCCTGAAAGTGTTCAAGGTCAGATTGGATTTGGGCTCTGAAAAACCTGGTCTAGTAGAAGGTGTCCCTGCCCACAACAGGGGAGCTGGAAACATATAATTTTTAATGTCACTTCCAATATAAAGCATTCCATGATTTCATGATTTTTATTAATTCACACAAGATTGAAGCCAAAAGCCAAAGAGAACTGATATGTCCATTATTGTTAGGTTAAATAAATTATGTGGAACTATATGACATAAATACATACTTCGAATGATAACAGGTATTGTTTCTTCAAACA
Source organism: Lonchura striata (assembly GCF_050655825.1). Taxonomy (NCBI): domain Eukaryota; kingdom Metazoa; phylum Chordata; class Aves; order Passeriformes; family Estrildidae; genus Lonchura; species Lonchura striata. Next base: position 36,699,220 of record NC_140740.1, read on the forward strand.
GTATTCTGGGAAGAAAAAATATTTAGAGTAATTCAAATCCTAGCCAGTTTTATTTTAAAAGCTCTTATAAATAATTCTCCTTTTTAAGAATGTAGCCCTTGTACATTTCAATTTCATATAGAAAGGCTGAACTTAGGGATTATTTCTGCTCTTTTTTTCAACACATACTATTGACATTTTGACAGCATAGCTAAATGATAGAAATAGTTGTATGCTATGAACTTCATCTTACATACAATTATTTTTATCATATTCAAGATTAATCAGAATATATTGCTTGTGGAATTTGAAAGTTTTAGCTATAAGTCTGTCTGTCAAGAATTTATTAAGCAGGTTGCTTTGCCCCAAGATATAAGTTTATCCTCTAAGTGTACTTGTTTTATAAATATTTTGAAATATTCTCTTTAGGCAAAAGGAGAAAAAAATTACACAGAAATAAAATTGAAAAATGTTCATTTTTTATACTGCATGTGTATACAACTCAGACTCTACCACTTTCATATATCCACTTTTCCAATAACTAACAGACGTGTATTTGCACGTCTTCTGAATTTCTCTGACTTAAAGCTCAACACTGTGAGATACCCAGACTGGTAGGCTTGTACCTATTTCTGAAAAAAATGGAATTTCCTTCTCATCTTGCCAAGTCTAGAGCCCTGCATTGCCATGACAAAGGGCAGCATCTGGCCTTTGTGTCCACAGCCAAAGCTGTGTGCTTGCTCCCAGGCCACAAATGGAGATGGCAATGAAGTCTCACAAGTTTCAGCTGCAAGGATTAAACAACAGCAAGCAAGAAAGCAGCATCAATATAAATTAAATACACCAGTATGTGTTGCAAGTGAAAAGGGTAGCAAGGGCGGATGCCTACTGCCAGGCATTTCTCCTTTGAGAAAATAAATCGTTTTAGGAGACAGTACAGAGATAATGATGGTCTTGCTTTTCAGACCACAAGTCAAACAAGCAGGAAGAGGATTTCTGCAGCAATTTTTGGTCTCAGTGTTCTCTCCTCTCTATGCTGAATCTTCCTTTCTTGTTCCTCCACCATTCCAGACTCCTCCCAGTTTTGTCTTGTTGAGGGAACATGCACACTGTGAAGCCTCAGAGCTATGTGAGCACTTGGGACAACTCTTAAGCATGTGCCAAAGCAGGCATCAAGCAAAGCAGACTGATGAGCAAAGACTCCACCAGAGTAAGACTGTTGTCAGCCCGAGAAGGTCTCTGGTAGTGCTATGATTATTAGTCAGTACCACTATTTTTCAAGGACATTCATTCTGTTCTATGCTACTGATTGCCACTCTTGATAGAGGTCTTTGTGACAAAAATCAAATGTTTCAAGTTGTCATCAAACATCTAATGCCCTGATTGAGCTAATTTCTCTATAAGAAAGTCGAGGGCAGTGTCAGCAGGATATGAAAAAATGCACCTATTCATGAAATACCATTTATTTTCAGGTACATCTGTTAGTTCAAGCCCAATGTACCTTAACTGTTTGTGACATAAGCCCTGATGAAATCAATTATTTATGCACTATACCATATGTCTGAAAGTTATTTTAAGATGTGCTTCTGTTAAATCCGAACAGCCCCATTTCCTCAGTATGCAGAGTAAAGAGAACCTCCTTATCTGATCAAGTAAATTCTGAAAAGATATTAACTACTTTAACATTTTGCTTAGAAGTATTGTTATGTGCAAATATTATTGGAGTTTTTTAAACTTTTATTCCGAAATGAATTAAATATGAACAACAATAAATGCAAATTCAACAATTTAATGAGGCATATGATCATTAAAGGTGACATTCATCCCTCACAATAAAAACCCAAACAACTGGGTAATGTGGATAGGGTTAATTAGATAATTTTCATAGATCTCTATAAAGGGATATCTAATACAATACTTAGATAAATAAAATAAGGAAATATTACTGTAAACATATTAGTGTAATGCTATGACAGGGATTTTTGAATGTGCAAATGTTGGAAAATTCTAAATTACACCTCTCACAGCAACTGTATCTCAGCAATAATGCATATATAAAAATGTCAAGACTAATGCTACAGAGTGTACTGTATTAAAAATTGTTTTTGTGACAGAGTAGATTTATATAGGGCTGTTTTGGGATTCAGAAGCTCTGCAGAATGTCTCAGGGACACTGTTCCCCAGTACAGCAAAGTATTTAAGTAAACATCTAATACTGGGCATTAAGCCATTCTTTTTGACATCACCTTCAATCACAGCATTATAGCTAAAAATAAAATTAGTGTTTCACTGAAATAGAGCCATGTAAAAGTTATAACATATATTTTATGTAGCCAAAGTCTCACTTTTATTTCCCATTGGGAGAAGCTGTATAATGCTAAGCATGTTATATATGTTGACATAATTTCTTTCCAATGGCTTTATTTAAGCCCTGCTGTTTTCGCCTGTATTTGTTACTAACCCAGAGAAAAACTACATTCAATCAGCAGCTTGAACAATATAAGGCCTGACCCTATAAAATAATCAGCCTCTTCTGCCTCCAATGTCAAGCACAAATAGTTTTAGTCTACACAATATGTGGTGCAAGGTACAGCTTTCAAGCCACAGATTTATAGAATTATAAATAGTATAGGCAAAATGGCACAGATGAGAGACAAACATATTTTAGTATGCACTGTGACACCTATAAATTTTTTTTGTTTACATTCTGTGAGATGACCCATCTAGTTACCCTTCAAGGACATCAGGAACTCCAAATTAGACAGAGACAAAACCATAACTTGGATTCATCTTAATGATTATCAGGAATTTCAGTTACAGCGTGAAGAAATTCTGCTGGGAGTGTGGTGTGATTAGAAGAACTATTTTGGGAAAATAAGCATAAAGAAAAAGTTAAATGTTAGTACACAACTAAAACAGTCTTTATGTAAAGAATGACCTACTGATGTAGTTTGCAGAGATTATATTCCTTGCTATGTTGGTGCAGAAATATCTGCATATCCTGGAGGCTAAGAAATACAGACTGAGAGAAAATAAAAACCACCCCAAAAGTGAGGTTTTGGTACAGATCTAAGAATAGTCATGTATCTATGACATCTTATTTTTCCTTATGCACATATCTCTAACACCAGTTGAAATAATTCTAAAAGTATTTAATTATTTATCTAAAATAGTATTTTTACCAGAGATAAATAGGATAAGGTATGCCTCTAAGATATTTGCATATTGATAAGCACTCATTTTTAAAGGAAAATAGTGCCCTACTGTCTATCTTTAACACTGCACCACTTTCACAAGACCTCATCTCCCTCATTTTGTCATTTTTAGTGACTCCCAAAAATATAAGAGTCAGGGTCTAAACAGTGGGGTAATAAAGGAGGAGCTAAGTGCATAAGCAAAGCTCTGTGTTGGTCAGATTTAATGAGGAGGTTTTCCTATGAAATTTCCAGCAGTGCTTGTGACACAGATGGTGCAGGCAGACCTTGGTTTCCAGCTGCCAGTCCTATCTCCAGACCTGCTTGCTGCCCACCCCAGACTACTCATCTGTCTGCCCAGGTCCTTCTTCAAGGACTTCTCCACAGTCCTTGACAGAAAAGCCATTTAGCAAAACAAATATGAAATAATTGGATTCTTTGTCTTTGTTTTCTTTGTCTATTCTCTAGCTAAGTGTTTGATTTGGCAGATTTCGTTACTATTTCCAAGTCTTACATGTGTTGATTAGCAATAAAGATGGCTTTGCCTCTACTCTGAGGGAGGTACAAAAGCACATTGGTAGTTATTTCAGTTCTGTGTATAGTGCAGTGAACATCTGTGAATTTTTTATAATATAGATCAAGGAAACAAATCAGTCAGATTTGTCTGGATTTCCATTTTATTAAATTCATTACACCATACATTATTGTATGTGTAACATACAATACACCATACTTTGTCCCTAGATTCTTGTGTTTGATTTTCCCAGAATAGAGTTTTTATCAAAACACTTTAGAGCATATTTTTTGTTTTTTTTCAGGAAAGATAAAAAAAACCCCTCCTATAATAATTTTCATTAGAACATACATTTTTAAGTGTCAAATGTACAGTTTTCCAATATTATTTTTTATTAATTTGAAAATCACTTTGGTCTCATTAGATGTCTAAAAGATAGGTGAGCAAAAAATTGTTTTTCATTTAGTCAATTCTTGGGAATACTGTGTTCCCTATGTTCCCTACTGACTTCCAAGTAACTTATTTGTGTCCCACAGATCTCAATCAGCATTAGATGTGAAAATATCACTGCAAGGCAACAACTGCAGTATCATTTCTTTAAAACATAACATTTCTGTTTATTGGTCAGTCATACCTAGATTTGTACAAGACATTCGCATTCAAATAATTTCTATGAGCTCCACTTTTATTAATTCACCATAAAGCACTCATAAAACTATACAAAACTATAAAATGATACAGTACTATTTAAAAATACCACAAGAAAAAAAAAGCTAACAGTTTTGTTTTGGTAATGATTGCAATTTAGGGTCCTATAGGCAAATAAATAGGCCCCCCCTATCTCCCAGCTGTCCTATAATAAATTACAGCAATGTCTTTACACCATTAAAGGTCCTACTACCTGTTTCATAAACAACTGGAACTAGATACTGTAGAATTAATTTTATATATCCACTCCCATGTGAAAAAAAAAAAAAATTAACAGATTTTAGGCTTTCATTACATTAGAGGAAGAAAAAAAATGCTCTTATTAGTATGTTTCCTATTCTTTTAAAACAGTAATTCTGAACAAAATGTGGGACTCCCCAGATTATACCCAAGGAAAAAAGAAACATTTGTGGCTCAAAGTAAGTGGAAGAAGATTAAAAAAGAGCAAGAACTATAAGCTTCCATGGTATGGAGCTTTAATGAATGTTAACTTACACAAAAAATATGCTGCCTAGAATGAAAATATTTCCCTAGTTTATTATCATTGGCACATAGTTTCTCACTGGCCATTGGAGTCCTGCTTTTTTGTATTTATATTACACCTATATTCTTACAGTTTTTAAAGTACAAGGCATCTCCTAGTTTGATTACCTGGCATAAATGCAAATTTAGTGTTTATGCACACATAATTCTCTATATTATTCATTGTATTTTACAGATTTTTAATTCACATTCATTAGTTGCTCTTGCCATTATACCTGATGAAAAAAAGTAAGAAGTTGGAAGACTCTTTAGTGAACTAGAAATAGCTAAAGCAGATGGCAAATGTTATCCAAAGTGACTTCGCCTCATTGGTAAAGAGCCTTTAAAAGGCTTTTGTGAATTCAAAGTTTCAAGGTACGCAAAACAAAGGACAGCAAAAATAATGCTAGAGTATGGCAGAAATGCTGTGTGAAATTTGTAAAACATGGAAAACAGAAATTTAAACTCTACACAGGATACAGCAACATTCTACAGGCAATTTTTTAATGTGGTGGTACATATATGACACTGTATGTGTTCATGAAGTATCACATTTAGTACAATTGGTTTCAAATGCAATGTATAGCTCTATTTCACAAATCATACTATGGAGTGCTTATGAATCTATTATGTGCAGTAGTATCATAAATAATTTAAATTAAATTACATTTGTCAGCTAAACCAGAAAAGTGCCTTTAATTATACATTATCCTTGACTCTTTTTTGTTGTGTTTTTCCCCTTGCTTGTGGACTGGTAAAAATCAGTATTCTGCAATTGATCTACCTGACATTAAAATAAATTAATGATGCCCTACCATGTTTCCAGTGGAAGGAAGGGACTTTTAATTTCCATTTCAGCTGATACCAAGGGTACTGATACCACTGTGTAAAAATGTGCTTTAACACAAATATAAACTGTCATGGAAAAATACCAAAACCAATACAAACGCACATCAACAATTAAGAATTCAGTAAAGAGATTTTTTTTTGTCATTATAATGGTCATGGGATTTATGAAAACTTCTCCAGTTACATCAGCTCACATGACAGACCTCTTCTGCCCATAATCCCCGCATCACAGTGGGTCATGGCCAACCCACCCAACAACATCCCCCCAAACTTCAGATTTGAAGTTTTCAGATTACCATTTTCTTTCTAGAAAAACCAAAGAATTGCCAAATACAGACCTGGACCTAAGACAGGAGATGACAATAGCCTTTTGTAATCTCTGTGATTTTCCAGCAGCTGAACCAGGGAATATGGCTGAAGCTGAACTGTCGAGAGTGGGCTCAGCTGCTCCTCAGTCACATCAGCTCTCCTGCTAATTGCTGTGAACCCTTGTCTCAGTGGACACCTGCTGGTCATCCCAACAGCTGTTTCCACAGTCTGTGATTGGCACTGGATTTACTTGACTGAACTGGACCGATGCATCACTCTGGAGTTACAGCTTCCCTATTTCCCTTGTTCTCCTCAGACATGAAAACACCTCAAGGGACTTTGGGGACTTACAAAATGGGGTAAGTAGAGAAGAATCATGCTTTAATAAGTCACACCTTTGTGTTATGCTCCAGTGGTATTAAAAACCAAGAAGTCCTGTGTGAGAGATGCTCCTGTCACTAGAAGGCTCTGAGCAGCTTATAGGAGGCGCATCAGAATAAAGGCTTCAGTGTATGAGTTGTGATACAATATATTCTTGTAATACCTGTAAGCGGACACCAGGCTCCTCTGATTTCTGCTTACAAATCTTCACTATCTCCTTATACATCCCTCACTTTGCTGCACTGGACTTTGCTGCAAGAAAACATCAGATTTGTTTGTTTGTTTACAGCATTTTCACTATTTGCTGGGTGAAGACATCTCACCATAGTTCTGACAACAAAACTGCCAAAATGCTTTTTGTTATAGTATGAAATCTTCCTTGAATTGTTATGCCCAGCAGTTTGTGACTGTGTGTTCAGCTGGGTACCTTCCAGAGACTGATCATCTTCCAATAACACCCTAATATTGGCATTCATATATTCAAAAGAACATGTGACCATCCAAGAGCTGGGAGGTCCTCAGAGATAAAATCCTTCTGGTTAAAGTAGAATAACTACTCTTCATTCATTTCTGTGGCTGAAATGTACAATCCCCCAAGGAAAAAATTATAAAAATCACTGGTGAGCAGCAAAAAAGCTTTAAGAAACCAGTCTTAGTCTCAGTTTTTCTAATTTTTTTGTTCATAGGTTCTATTTTTAAATTTTAAAATTAACACAAAAATAATCTTAAAAGCAAATACTAATTTTATTATGCTTGCAGATTAACTGCTAATGCAAATATTTTCATTTGCAGCAAGTCACATATTTTCATTTGATATACAAAAATCAGAAGCAGCAATAATACTCTGAAATATTGGCAGTGATTATTTTTGTAGTCATACAAAATCAAGTTTTCATCCTGGTATTATATGCCTTATTTCTGAATCCCTAAAGTCTTGCAAGTAAAGTAATATTTTTTAAATATTGGATTATACATTGATATTCTTCCAAAAAAAAACAACAACAAAAAAAACAACTTTAAAGAATGTTTCTTGAAAATAACTCTTCAGACATCCCACAAGAAATAAGACAAGGAAATAGAAATGGCAGTTTGAGCACAGGAGGTCTTGTAAGGAAGGAAGAGGCCTGTTGAGAAGATCTCAGGACAGCAAAATGGCACGCAAGAGAACAAACAAATAGAAATGTAAAGATGCCAGAGAGGCTATGTTTTCCTGTTGTGATCCTGAGGTAGAGCAGATATTAATCAGCCAAAACCCATATAATATTTCTTTGTGCAATTGCATCCATTTCGACAAAAATCCAAACCAGCCAATAAACCAAAAACCCATCAGCATGAAACCTGGAAAGATCTAAGTCATCCTTTGTGTCCCATCTCTTTGTACTTCAACAGAAATATACACAAAAAGATGGAATGTGTTATCTCTTCAGTAAAAAGGTGGACCTTACCTGTGAGAAAGTAAAAGGCAATAGGAATACATCTGGAAAAGGGGGCAGCTGAGTGACAGAGTGATGGAGAGACAATTCACTGGAGAGAATTATATGCTCACTGCATCTATGCATCTTTCTCAGGTGCATGAATTGAGGACCTTTGCTCCCACACATGTAGCAAAACCCCAGAGGACAACAGAGAACTTGTGTGCATATAAAAGCAGTTTTCTCATTGATGCAAAACATAAGGTTTTGATAAACACTATTTCTGGACGTTGCAGTGCTTCCTGGTCTCTACACCATAAGAAGCCACTTCAAACAGACTGTTAAGCATTTCTGAACAAAACTGATCACCATCTGAGTACAAGTTCTGTCTTGAAGTTCTGTTAGAGCTTTCTGCAGCAGCAAAAGTGTTTCCTGGAGACATTCTGGATTGTTAAACAAAAATGTAGTTTTGAGCAGCTTCTTAGAAGTCGCATATGAAAAAGAGCCATTCTGCAATGGCTACTGGAATGAACCATAACCAGAGATTAAGAACCATCTAGCACTTTTCAGGGAACATCTAGAGGCTAACAGAGATTAAATGTAAAGGTATATATAATGCAAAAGCATTCATTCTGAATGGGATAATTTTACCCGCTTAGATTTTTTTTAATTTTGCTATTTTTTTTCTTACTTGCTATTCAGCAATTAAGATTAATTACCTTGCAAATACTTTTAGACCTCTCTCTACAATGGCCTACTAAGATAGTCTAATGGAAAGGATCAGCCCCTTGCCTGTCATGACAAAGATGTCCATTCAAACAGAAAACAGGAGAAAGCTCCAGCTGATTATTTTGCGTCACCATACTCCAAGAAATGCCAACCAAACTAACACTTACCAAAGAATGCAGTCAGTACCTCTGGTAGAGAAATGCAACATTTCCCATTTCTCCAGCCAGTTAACTTGTCTATCTCATGTAAGTGTGAAACCAATGTAAGAATATTACCTAATTCACAATGCTTTGCTAAAATACTATGCACTAAATGCAGGAGTAATTTTCCACTTGAGGTTCTCTGTAGGATTAACTTGATTTTTTTAACTTCACGTATTCCATTTTTAGCAGCAATAAACTATTCAAACAAAGCTAACACATAAATTATGCAGGCTTTGAGAGAAAAGTGAGTGCCACTCAAAAAAACCCAAACCAAAACAAAACAGAAAAAACAAAATTAAATACTTAAAAATCCATAACTAATCATCTGTAAATTAATGAAAAACACATGCACAAACCTTGTCATTACCTTGATCTATAAAATATGGCTACACTTTTAAAGTTTTATTGGTAGAATTAGAGTTTAACACTAAAGCAAACACATCATGCAAAAGAGGTATATACTTTCTTAATTTTTGAGGTCAACTGGCTTTTTTAGCTCCAATATGTTCATCACTGCTGTTTGATGAATCAGCTTTCCTGTTAACTAGAGGTGCAGATCCATCATCTAATGAAAACACTCAGTATTTTATGATTCCCTGGACTGCAGTTCCACATATTAAAAGAGAATTTCAATCTCAGTGTAAGAAATAAAATCAAATCTAGCATCTGTGGTTTGAACAGAACAGAAAAAAGTTCTGCTCATTTAATTTTAACAGTATTTTTTAATGCTAGAGAGTATAAAAAGAGGTCCTGAATGTAATTAAAAAACACCTTTAAATGAGAAACAAATTGGTAAAAAAACCAGCAAAATTGTTCAGTATGTGGAGTAGTTTCATTAAACGTACAAATTTGATGGTAAAGAGTTTCATGTTCTAATTTAAAAGGAACAAAACTACAATTATACCATTTATTACATATTACTTGCATCTGTACAATAAAAATACATTTATCATGAACAGGCTTATCCCATTAATCTCTTTAGGTTTCTTAACACTTTTCAGTGAAAAAAAGAGAAGTTGTTTAACAACACCCTCGTTTTCTTGAGGCTACTGTACATGAAAGGGACCAATATAGTCTGCCAGGAAGTACTGAACATGATGGGATTTTGGGGGAGTAACTGAATCTTCTTTCTTTCTGTTCACTAAGAAGACCTTTAACACTGGGATACAGGAAAAGAAATACCTAACACTAGTTTTAAGGCAAAACAGCATTATAAAGGTTCTATGCATAAAGTCTATTTCTTTGCACTATTTTTTTTTTTTTTTGTCTGTAGTGGCTTTTGTCCCTCCCCTAAAAATCAAGAAAAATTACCATTTTTCCTCCTTTTTAGTCCCTCCCCTTTTCATCCCAACTTAATGTATATGTTTTCTCCTGCTGCTCAACTCAGCTCTAGAAGGGACAAACTATGTCACTCTTGGTTTGCTGTCCCACTTAATTTTTGCTGATATTGTTTTCTAATACAATTTTTTTCTGCAAAAACCTATTAATTTAGCACCAAAAGAGGAAGAAAATGATGCTATGAAGCCTTAAAACCAATATTGTTTTTCAAATTTTTTGTTTCCTTTCATTTACTCCTCTTTTTAAAAATAGCTACTTAGCAAGAGTTGTATTTTCTGTAGTAATACCCAATGTTGCAAGAAACAGATGGATCTCTAGCCATAAGTGCTAAACTTAGTCTGGATCACAGGTAAAGGGCAAATAAGAAGGACCATCTATAAAATGTTTCCATATATGTAAGTGCACTGTTCACATACACATGCCTATATCTGACACAACTTTCCAGAATATCTGTGTCTGAACTATATATATTTATATATTTGTTGATTTATTCATACTTTCTTGGATCTCAAAATCTTGGGTTTTCACCTCTTATTTATGAAAGTAAGGAAAAGAAACTTGTCCTTCATTCAAAAAATCCAGATTATTTCTCAAAGCTAGAGTCTGTCCAGGATCAGGACCTTCTCCCAACAACCTTCACTCTAGCTGTGACCTCAAAGGCTTATACTCTTGCTCAGAGTTGGTATTAGCAGATACTGGCCCTGATGTCTAACTCACACCTGTTCTACCAACCCAGTCAGGTTTTAGGAACTAGAAGAAGATAACAAAGCTGAAAAAGGGGTTTATTATTCCTATGGTTTTTTGAAATATCAATTTCTTATATTTGTTTTAAAGGTCAGTGGAGATACTTTTTTCCTTTGATTTTTAGCAGTGAGCTCAACAAATCTAAAATTTCTGTCCACTTATAAAAGTAGATATCAATGCTGACATATTAAGAAAGAACAGTACAGCCATTCACAAACAATACAGTTTTCTGGTAGCTCCAGTCTCAAAATTTGGAACATGGGAAAGCCTGGTAAGGTAAACCAAAAGTACCATGAGTTCAGTAAAACACTGAAACAAGCTCTCCAGAGAGGTTGTAGGTGTCCCATACTGGAAATGTTTAAGACTTAACTTGACAAGTCTCTGAATGAGCCCTGTTTTGAGCAGGGTATTGGAGTAGGGGAGGTCCCTGCTGCCCTAAATTGTTCTGGGTGATCCAGAGATTTTAAATATTCTGGTTATATATATATTTAGACAGAAAGCATATTTTAAAATTTCCTTGCAGTAACTTTATTTTTTTGTTAAATTTACTACAGCTCATGGTGATCCTGGTTTAACAAGGAAGATCTAACTTGCACTTGTTAAGTTTCCTTAGAACATATCATGGGCTTGTCTTCTAATCATGTGTATAGAAATCTTTATAATTTAAACCACAAGATCTTTCTGATAGTTTGATTCCTTCATCAATTAGACCTAAAGTTTCTTCCCTGGCAGGCTATGTATGGACTGTACAATCTAAGTATTTCATCCTTTTCCACAAATTATTGAACCATTAGGAGAATTCTCTTTTTTCCTTCTTTCAGTGAGAAAAGAGATTGAGATAAATCATGTAAGTGTGCCTTACAAAGAAAAGGAAAGTTTTAGCACAATGACACATTCATAGCCACATTAAGCAATTGTAGTAACTGCTGTGAAAGATTACTTTTCTTATTGTAATATAATAAAAATTTACATTATGGGATGTAGTCCGAAATCTAGACATTCAATTTACAGTCTCTTCAAATGTGATACTGATTTGAATTGGTGGGGTGGGGTTTTTTCGTCGTTTTTTGTGGGTTTAGTTTGTTTGTTTTCTTTTCTTTTCTTTTTTTGTTGTTGTTGTTTTTGGGTTTGTTTTTTTGTGAGTGTGTGGTTTTTGTTGTTGGTTTGGTTTGATTGGTTTGGTTTTTTTTGTTTTTTTTTTTTTTTCCTGTGCTTTTATTTTTGTTTGTGGGGTTTTAATCTGGGTTTGGGTTTTTTTCTTTGATTTTATATAATATTTAGGGTTTAAAAATAATCAAAACTGCTTCCTAATTGAACCACACAGTGTGACAGTTTTTATTTGTGAATTAAAACAACGAAGTTGTAAACTTTGGAACTCAAAATCATGTATGTACTAATTTGTTGTGAGAATTGTTGTGGAAATCAAAGGTGGAAGATAAGGATGGCTTGCCACAATGATGATTTAAAAAGAAAATAACTTCTGTTTCCAACTCAAATAGCCCAGGTGGGAGAAGGTGGCAGCACTGTTTCCTCCAAACCACTTATCCAGAAAGTGCTGAGTTTACAGATATTTTAAAATGCTACCATGTGAATAATATTCCTATGCACATATTCTTAGTTTATGGGCACTTGCCATATGGCATTCCTGCAGTTCAGCCTTTTTTTTTTTTTTTTTTTAACATGGGCTTTCTGCTCATAATTAAACTCTCAGTTTGTGTAATCACATCCTTTGTATACTCTCCTAATGAAGGGAGTTCTCAGCGGTGTAACATCTTAGGTTTTACTTTCCTCTGTCCATGTTCAAGAATGCTAATGTGATTCCCTGAATTCTTAGCAAAGAAACTGAGTATTTACAGTAGTCCTTCTCTCTCCAGTGATGAGTCTTCTTCCTTAAGGCTTGACCTTGCAAAGAATTTTTATTTTAATGCACCTCTTTTAGAAGAGAGCTTACCTGTTTTCTCAGCCTGACACAGATATTATTAAAAGAGGTTTCCATGGACACTGACATCAGTAGGAAATGAAAGACAGCTGTCCTCCTTTCTGACCCACGGGAGTTTCTCACTGTTGCTATGGCAAAGTTTACAGATGTTGCTGGTATTATTTTGCATAATCTGATTTAAAACCTACAGTCTGGGCAAACATATTCTTTAGGGATTGGTAAATACTTCTGGGTAGAGCAAGTAAAAAGTTGTAATTGATGACAGTCTTTGAAGTTTTCTCAATCCTCAGGATAATTTGTAAAACAAATGGATTATTTTACTACACATACTTTTCTGTGGGTCTCTCTCAGAGCCCTAATTCAAATGTTCAAAAGAGAATGAGTCTCAGTACCTTATGAAGTTTTCTTACAGTAATTATCAATTAATTTAGAATTAAATAGATTTACACCAGCTACCTCACATATAAGTAATCTTCAATATATAAACCAGCAAATAACTACATTTTGAAATTTCCTTATTGTGGACCTGGATCAAAGACCAGGTAAAAGGACTGGTCTCAGCTCATCTAAGCAGTATGTGAAGCTGTTTGAAAAACCCAAGTTAGATATTAATGATAAAAGAATATAAGCATTTAAACAACTTAATATCAAGTACTCACTTTTTGTGTTATATAGCCTTTATGCACTTTATGTACTTTTTCCTGTACACACCAAAAAAAAGAAAAAAAAATCAACCCTCTCCTCTTGAGATCACAAACATTTCAAGTGGCATAGATGGGACTTCTTCAGGAGTTAAGATTTACTGCATGTGTCTCAATACTTGGAGATGGATATAGGATGTTCTGCCAAAATGAAGAAATTGAAAATTGGTATAAGAAAAAACTGGAGGGGAATACCAGTCAAAGAAAGGGTGTGACCTCTCCTGTGAGGCATTATTTTATCATTTTATGTCACCTTGATTAGTCTGTTTGCCTGAATCTTCTGTGTGTATGTTTTATTGTTGTATTTCACATCCTGATCAAAAAGGGCACATTTATTGTTTAGTAAGAAGAATTATATTGGCTGCAGTTTATATAGTCAATAGCAGTCAGAAACTAAGGTCAGTGTCTATCACATCTTGAAAAAAATGGCGTTAGAGCAGGTGAAATTATAATTAAATTTTGATTTTACAGATGTAATAAAAAGCCACAGAATCCCTGACCCCTGCTGACACTCATGTCTTGTTCTAATAGCAATATATGACCTTTGACAGTCAATTAAAATAGGAAATAAGGCAAAGAAGGGGTCAGTATGCATATTTGGCCAATCTGAGCATTTTGAACAAAACGTCATAATAGACTTTCAAAGCAGGAAGAAAGGGGGTAAGATGGGAGGGCAAGAGGGACAGATAAAGGTGGGAGGAGAAGGGAAAACAAAGCAGGAAGGAAGGAAGGGATAAAGGGACAGGAGAATGAAAAAAAGCCTTTCTGCATTTGTATTTTGGGTAACTTTAAGTGCATTAAAGAATCCTGCTGCATGGCAAACATACTCTTCCTCTCTACTAAAAGCACAGGTCTGTGTTCCTGGCTTTTTGAGTGGGACAAGGACAATGCATTTGGTCTTAGAATGTAATAAACATCCCTTTTCTTTAACAATCTTTGCTATATGAATTGAATGAAAAATAAATTACTTATCTGATATCTCTGTCTGAGGGAATAGCAGGAGAAGAGTCACTTGATTTTGAAAGGTAACCCTGAGTAACACTGCAAGCAAATGGGATCAGCTAAGAGAAATTATTTACCGATTAATCTGATACCTGTCACCAGATCTCAGAGAAAAAGATGCCCTATCAAGTGTTTTTACTTGAGGGAATAGGTTTTATCAAAGAATAAAAGTCCTCTAACAATGCCCAGTCTAATTCTACATTTCTATTGTGGGCTGCATATTCTTATAGATTTTTAAGGTAATATGAATGTACAGAAACAACATAATTTTACTTGCAGTAAGATACAGCAGGTGACCTCCCTAAAACCCAAGAACAATTCACCAAGTTTGGACTGAATACCAATGGCAGTTTCAGAAAGCTATTCAGGCTACATATTCAGGCTAGTTGAATTCAATTAAGGAATGACCTAGCATGACTTTTAGCTGATCTTTTTGTGGGTGTTAACAGGTCTTGCTGTTATAAAAGGCATGCATATTTCCTATTTGCTATTTTCTAAGCTTATGTTTGTAGTCGCTGGGTTGAGCTGCCATATACTTTAAAAATAACATCTTTCTGTTTGCTGAACAAAAAAATCACAGCAAAAGAATTGGTTTTGGGTTAAAAAAAAAACAACTTTTCCTTAAAAAATATTTAAATTGAAAACAAATTATTTTTTAATAATAGAGATAACAGATCTTTGACAGTGAAACATAGAAAAGTTTCAGAACTAATCTACCCCTAAGTTTTGCAAGAAAGAAAAGAAAATCGAAATGAAGATTTGAATTTTTCAAAAAAAGATCAAGTTTCACTGAAATGAGTCAACAGTCCAGATAAGCTTTTTGAGTTAGAGCAGGTATTTTCATAATCAAAAAATATTGCCACAACACCTGGCATGTTTTTTAGTGTGAGATGAGAGTTGCGTATTTCCATGTCCTAGGTGGACTGTATGATGCCTTTATCCCCAGTCGTCTGCCCTGTTTATGCTGAATAATAAGTTCTACACCTTTAAGACTTGTTCCAGGAGTGAAGGGGGTGGAGGGGGAAGAAGCGCGGAGCTTGTTTTCAAGAACTGCACTCCCTCTTCCACATTCCTGCTCCTGGACTGTGTTGTCTGCGGACAGACAGACAGCGAGACAGAGCTCTCCTTTGCTTTTCTAGTTAGTTTTAGCTAGCTGAGGCAAAGAAGTTCCCTGGACTGTGGTTTTTTCCCTTTCTCTGGACCTGCTCTGGACTGAACACCAGGAGAGCAGCAGCAGCTCACACCTGTGGCCCAGCGGGCCGGGCCTGGGCCGTGGCATTTCCAGCGCTGGAGGGACTGAGCAGAGACTGAGCGAGCCCAGCTGCAACCCGGGGATTTTTCTGAGTTTGTCTCTCTCTTGGAGTGGCAAGAAGTTTTACTGTTTAATATTGCTTAAGTTTGCTTGTTTAATAAACAGGTTTTTTCCACTTTTCTCCAAAGAGGTATCTTTCCCAAACTGGTTGGGGGGAGGGGCCAATTGAATCTGCTTTCCTAAAGGGACCCTTTTGGGTTTTTTTCCCCAAATTTGCCCTGAACCAGGACATTCCATAAATCTGTTCCTTCCACAAACCAAGGCAAAAAACTCTAGATGCACCACAAGATACTATTTCAGAGGAGCCAAAATCTGCATCTTTGGATTTGCAGCAACAGCACATGATAGTTAAGACTTACTGTAGGCAGACTGAATAATGTGCCAGAAAATTTCCTTTAGAGATCTCTTTTCCCTCATCAGAAACTAAGGCAAAATCCCTTCAAAAATTTGGACAGATTGCAGATTTCTGTTAATTCTGTTCTTGGAAGTCCCATTAGAGCTTTGCAAAGGCATCCAAGAAGAATGAAACAATGCAGCTTGCAAAGAGGCCTAGAATTATATCTGGGCCCACTACTGCTTTACTGCCTGTTTTACATCTGTTTAACATCTTTGGTGGTGACACAGACAGTGGGACCAACAGCCCCTCAGCACACTTGCTAAGCACCAAACTGAGTGGTGCAGTTGACACACTGGAGAGGAGAAATGTCATCCAGAAGGACTTTGACAGGCTTGAGAAAGGTGCCTGTGAAAACATCATCAACTTTTGCAAGGTCAAGTCCAACATGCTGCACCTGAGTTGGGGTAATTTGAAGCACAAACACAGAGAATGGATCCAGGTGGAGAATGGATCAAGAAAAGCCCCACTGAGAAGGAGGTGGTGGGTGAGAGGTTGAACCAGGCATGTGCACCCACAGCCCAGAAAGCCAACCTTATCCTCGGCTCCATCAAAAGAAGTGCAGTCAACAGGGCAAAGGAGATTATTATTTCCCGCCCCCCCCCCGCCCCCCCCACTCCTCTTTTGTAGGACCTCACCTGGAATGCTGCATCCAGCATATGACAGATGTGGACTTGTTGGAGTGAGTCCAGAGGAGGTCCATGAAGATGATCAAACAGTAGAAGCACTTCTCCTGTCAAGACAGGCTGAGAGAGTTGGGGCTGTTCAGCTTGGAGAAAGAAAGGGTCCAGGAAGACCACACTGCAGCCTTCCAGTACCTGAAGGGAACATACAGGAAAGATGGAGAGGGACTTTTTACAAGGACATGTAGTGATAGGACAAGAAGGAATGGCTTTAAACTGAAAAAGGACAAGTTTAGATTAGATATTGGGAAGAAATTCTTCACTGTAAGGGTGGTGAGGTACTGAAACAGGAATCTCAGAGTAGCTATGGATGTCAAGGCCAGTCAGGATGGGGCTTTGAGAAACCAGGTCTAATCAAAAGTATCCCTGTCCATGGCAAGGGGTTGACGCTGGATGTTATAAAAAGAAGGGTTATAAAGTTATGCTAACCTTGTTATAGAATTATCCCCTGTTAGAATGTTGTTAAAACTGCTAATTACTTACTTGTGTCCATTCCCTGTTAGAAATCCTTCTGCGCTCGTTTGGTTTCACAGTGCTGCCAGCTGCTGTTTCCTGGAAAATGGCGCCCGGACCTGTGAAGAGGAGATGACATCAGAGACAGTATGCAAATGCAGGAACTCCTCAGAAACCATGCTAGAATCCCCTAGATCTATGAGCCTTCACAAAATTATGGACCGAGATGCTTGAAGAAGGGTGAGTGTAGAGCTGTGTTTGCACTATATATCCCCTCATAATGGTTTGTCCCTCCATATCCCCTCTTTGTATCTGTTTGGTCCATCCCAGCTTTCCCATCAGTACCTGTATGTCCATCAAACCCCAACCCATCCCCCTGTCTCCTCCCAGGTGATGTGTCCATCACCTGGTGACCCTTCCCCTTTGTCCAGATCCTTCCCCCAGGGTCACCAGGTAACTGGACCCTGGCTTTGGGACTCCTCCCCCACCCCCTCCTCAGTGGTCACTCTGAGGTCTTGCCCCCTGAGAGCCACTCCCATGTCCTTCTCCCATTGCCTGATCGGGTTTCCCTGCCCCCCCCCCTCCCCCCCCCCCTTACCCTACATCTGGCTGCTCTGGGCTGAGACCTCTCGCTCTTGCTCTGGAGGTCCTTCGAGGTCAGGTGTGGCCTGGGATCTCCCCAGGCCCTCATTAAACTTTGGAACTAATCCTGACGGAGAGCGCCTCTTTCCTTTGCTTGTGGGACCAGCTTGTCTTTGGACTCATGTGGGAGCTTCTCCAAGCCCCCTGGAATCCAAGGAGAAATTCCTTCCCTCTGCCCGACTTGCCCCACTGCCCAGCTGGCCGGGCTCCGCAGGGGTTCAGTCCTTGTGGGTTCGAGGGGGAGACGCAGCAGGTGAGCAACTAGCTCTAGTACCTAGAGAGATGCTTTTAATCTGTCACTCTAACCACCAGAGACCTCAAATAGCATGAGGACCCTAGACTATAGTGCAGACTGTAAGAAGGGGAAGAATCCTGCCACTCCTGTGAGGACGGATCCCCCGGCTCTGCCTGCACGTGAAGCGGACAAAGCTGCATTTCCTCCTCCTCGGCCCATCTCCGGGAAGCAGCGGTGGCATGTGCACAGCCTGTTGGGCCCCCACCTGAGCTAATCTCTCTAAATAAATGCATTTTAAAGGAGAATCATCTCCTGCCCATTTATTACACTAGATGATTTAGAAGACCCCCTTTCATCCCAAACCTTTATAAGATTCTATGATTTTCCTATAAACAAAAAACTAACTCTGTGGCTTCATAATTAAAGAAAATAAACACGAATATCAGATGCATGCTGACTGGCACTAAAAACCAATAATGATTCAGAGATTAAGTTAGGAGTTTCTATAAATTCATGCTAGAATCCAAGCTTACATTTAACTACTTTCCCAGGTCATTGTGAATGAAAGTGCCAGTTTCTTGAGTGTTTTGTAAAAGATATATAGCTCTAAGTCTAAGCCACTATTTTTAAAACTATTTTTTCTTCAACAGCACGGAATTTAAAATATTTAGTAAATGTGCACAGTCAGTATAAAGGGTCACAGAAATCAAGGGGAGACATTTCAATGATTTTTTTACTATTAGTTTTCTTATCTATGTCTCTTTCGGCAGATCTATTGAAGGATCAAAGAAATAGGGTCAGAAGTTCCAGTAAATGGAGGCAGTTTCCAGAAGTTAGCAGAAGTTAGCTAAAAGTTTAATAGTCTGTCTTTTCTGTTAATTCCTTTCTCATAACCACTCTTTTTGTTCCTCTTTTTTTTTCCTTCATTTCTGTTCTCCCAAGAAAGGCAAAGGCAGACTCTGTAGCTCCTACTATTCCCTTTTTCTGGTTGATAGCAAACTATTAGAAATGTTCTGGTTTTGGTTGTAACCACTGCCATCCAAAAGAGAAGAAAGGACTGAAATGTAGTTCTGACTAAATCAGCTAATATCTCATAAATATGTTTACTTTGAAGGACATTCTTCCTCAGCCTTTGGAAGAATTTGGAATGGACCTCTGAGGTTCATACTGGGAAAAAAGTTCTCCTCACTTTCAGCTGATATAGTAACATCTCCTCTGGAACAAGTTTATACTTTGTGGATGTGCTGGTTTTGGCTGGGTAAATTTTCTTCACAGTAATCAGTGTGGGGCTCTGTTTTGAATTTGCACTGAACACAGGATTGATCATATAGAGATATTTTTGTTGTCGCTGAGCAGAGCTTACACAAAGCCAAAGTCTTTTCTGCTTTTCACACAACCACTCTGGCAACATGGATGAGATAACTGGGAGGAGACACAGCTGTAACAGTTCAGTCCAGTTCCAGACCATATGGCCTCATGCTCAGTATATGAAGTGGGAAGAAGAAGGAGATTTTGAAGTGATGGCATTTGTCTTCACGAGTCATTCTTAAGTATGGTAAGGCCTTGCTCTCCTGGAGATGGCTGAATATCTGCCTGCCCATGGGAAGGAAGCACTGAAGAAATTCCTTGTTTTGCTTTGTGTGTACTGCTTTTGATATCCCTATTAAACTGTCTTTATCTCAACCTGTGAGTTTTCTGGCTTTTATCCTTCATAACCACCAGTCCTGTTGGTGGAGAAATGTGCAAGTGGCTTGCCTGCTAGCTGGCATGAAACCACAATAGTTGCAAGACTAGGAAGAAATAGGGAAGAAAACCCCACTGACTGCTATGTATTTTGAAGACCCCAAGAAGATTAATCCCTCTTGTTTTCAACATGAAGCAGTTTAGCTAATGTTCTTACAATAGAGGATTTTCTGCCGGCAAACTTAAAAAATTTAGTCATTGTGAGCCACTCCAATTCTAGTTACTATGTTTTTGTCTCACATTACAATAGGAACATACCTACAAATTCCTGTCTCTGACTAGGAGAGGTGACAGTCTTCCAAGTAAGCTTTTTAGTATGTGTATTTTTCCAGTACCTTAAAACATCTTAAACAATCTGTCCCTTGTCTCCTAGCTTCCCATTTCCTATATAATAGAGATTAAAAAGTCAAGATGCATGATCTATTCCACTAGTTTTGAGGAAAAATTTTCTTTTACATGTTTGAGGGTTTTTTACCTTTTTGTTTTCCATGGCTTAATAAATATAAGTAAATCTGAGTTGGTTAGCATCAGTAAACTAATGCATCTGCCTATTCAACCAAGTGCAGCACCTTCCAAATTTGAAAACCATTTAGAAATTATTTCTTAGAGACCTTTTATGGTGGGTCTCAAACCTTTCTCTGCTTTCTTCTTCTGATTGACTTCAAGCATACTAAGGTCCATGCCTTTTACTTCTCACAATTTTAACTGGGCTGCAAGTAGAAATAACTTCATTTTGCAAAAGGGAACAAGATTATTTTGAGAAACTTTGCACTGAATAATACTGGGAATTTTTGCATTTTGTCTAAAAGATGGGCTTGCTTTGAATTTCCCTTACTTATTGCAGCTACAGCTGAAATGATTATGACATACATTGTTCCATTCTGTGTTCAGAAGTGAAAATAGAAGTCAAAACTAGAAATTCTATCTGACTTTATTCTAATATTCTAATTTTAATGCCATTGCAGGTCTTATTATCAGTCCCCATTACAGCTAATAAAAAGGGGTGGGATTTTATCTATCAATCTTATGGAATGCATAATCCCAATGATGTGTCCTTTTTGTGATGTGTTAGATTATACATCATCAGAGCCATCTGTCACTCCAATGATCTATTGATTTAATAAATCATAATGGGACACACTGATAAAGTATTACTCAAATAAGAGTGATGTTCATGTGAAAAGTGGAACTGCAAAAATTCAGACCAAAAGAGAAAAAAATTAAAGCAGCACAAAACTGTAGCCTGGACCTGGATTCTGTACCACCAGAAAAATGGTGGAAAGAAACTGTAATCAACTGTTGGCATCAAGGCCTTAAATAGAATAAATCAAAATTTACCTCCAAAGAGGATCAGGTTTTGAATGTCCTCTGAGCTAATTTCTGGTATCAAAAGAAACACTTGTGGAATCCTACTTCTCACAGCTCGAAAGCAAAATCCCAAGACACCAGTTCAAATCTATAATTGGTACTTATCTGAAATTATTTTCATTTGGGTTATACTCATAATACAGAAATAAAAACATGAAAGAGAACAGAAGAAAAAGTTCTGACAGACTGAAGCATTTTGGTTTGACCCTTTTAGGCAAAATACTTTGATATTTCATTCTGAAATGTTTTGAGTTATGCATTGAACATTGGAACATAAAATGAGACCTTGAACCTTCATAAAGATTCTTGTGTGTGTAAGAAATTAAAATATTTTTTATTGTTTTAAAAAGAAAAATTTTTCAGACAATGATTTTCATGATCACTTTTGCTTCAATTTCCTTTGTAAAATTAAGAAGAGAAGTGAAAATTTTACCATATTAGTCTAATCTCATATGATTGAAGATCATTTGTTCTGGTCAGTATGGAGCAGAGTAAATCTTTATACACAAACAGAGAAATGGATGGATGGATGGATGGATGGATGGATGCATGCATGCATGCATGGATGGATGGATGGATGGATGCATGGATGGGTATCTATCACAAAGCCAGCTGTCAGAATTTTCCATAAAATTAGTCTACTTTCAGCAAATGAGATGTCTGTTCTGCTTTCAGCAAAAGTAATAGCCCAACACTCCCCGCAGATCAAACCAGCTGCAAAGTTGCTGAGAACTCCTGGTTGTAGTTTACATCAAATGCAGAATCTGGGCCTCATTGTGCCAAGTTTTCTCATAAAGCCTTGAAAAGTTCTATGACCTTGATAATTTACAATTAACAACTTTGTTGAAGACGTGTACGAATCCAGCTAATGATACTAACACAAATGGTAGACTGTGGTAATTTTTTTGGATTTCTGTTAAAATATAAAACTTTATGCAGATGCTAATTACATCTAAATAGTAAGAAACATTTCCACTTCTAGAGGTTTCATTTTTAAGATACAATTATAAATAAATGTTCAATTGATCTCAATTCTTTACCAGAGTGCAGCTAGTTAAAATATTTATAATTTATGACTATCTAAGTAATATGCCCAAGCTAGTTTCAAAACACCATTCCACAAAGGCAAGCTGCTGTGGACAGCCAAGTGTCTCCATCTGCTATGAATGACAGGCAGGCAGAGGGTAAATATGAAATTAGGATGAAATTGTGATGCAATGTTTGCCTGCAATCTGCCAACAGGTTTAAAATAGCACCTGGCAGGAAAATTGTCAAGAAAAAGCCCCAAGATTAGGTCTTCAACACCTCAAAAATGTGAATGACTTGCTGGGTCTCAAACTTGAGACCTGTCATGTTTGTAGAAGTAAAAACTTTTTACCAAATTACCCACAAAATAATACACTAGGAATCAAAATGAAGAGGATCTCTTTGTATTAAGATTTCACTTAAGAGATGTAAATGACATTTCTATCCATTATTGCACATTTTCTCCAGATCAGTTAGATTTCCATTTAAACCCTACAAACTCATACTTCCAGATTGTTCAGAAAGATAACAGCTTTCTTCCCCCATCAATATTACCCTCTTCAGAAATTACTTCAGCTCATTGGGTGTGAGTTCACAACCGTAATGACATGGCAAGAAGCTATAATGACCAGGACAATAATTTATCCTAAATTTGTATTTTCTGCATTTTTTGGATCTCTAGTTGAACAGCTTACATATATATGAGAGTCCACTATAGACATTATGACATCCCTGTCATAAACAAAAGGCTGCCTGCTTTTGCCATGCTGAGGATATGAGAACAGTGAAAATGGTGTTTGTAAAACTTTTGATGAGAGGAGTTTATTTCAGTTTCACATGCATTGGGAAATAACAAGCAAGAATGGTGGCTACAACTGTGTTTCACACTGAGATAGATTTGATGTTAACTCAATTTCCAAAGGAAACAATTGAACTCACAGAGAGATATGATGCATGAGAAACCATCTGCATACTCTGAAATAATAAAATTTACTGAGCAGCCTCTCAGGCTGATAAAACTTGGCTGGAATCTTGTGAGTTTAGTTTCTCATTCCTGTAAGTTTTCAAATATCCAGTTTTACATATAGAAAGAATGAGAACAACATTTTTGATGAAGTTGGATATGTCTGCTTCTTAGCAGGATGGAATGTGGAGACCCTGGGGGTCATCCCCTGGGTTGGGGAAACATAAGAAACTTCCATCCAAAAGCCAATAAAACCCCACTGGCTCCTTCCCCTGTTCCTATGTCAGCTCCTGTGTCCCTGAGCCACTCTCTCCCTATTCCCTAATTGGCCCTCATCTTTGTACTGCCCCAAGACCAGGGTGACCCCGGGTGCTTTGGGGGAAAGAAACCTGCACCCTCCATGTGTGTGTGCCTGGAACTCTGAACATCTCACTGCGTGGCTGAATTAAATATCTGTGGATATTATGCAAAGGCCCTTTTTGCTTCTTTACCCTGGACTTTACTAGCAGCAATTCAGGCTGCTACAGTGGAAGCAAAAAGAAGGCAAAAAATACAACAAAATTTTAAGAAATAAAATTGCAGCAAACTATTTCATACCCTGGAAGCTACTGGACTCCAATCTCAAGGGAGTAAAGTAGATTCATCTGTTCTTTCTAAATGTGGTAATTAGATTATTTGACTGTAACGTTGTAGCACAAGCACTGTCTACACACCCTAGAACTACATATGTGCAGATATTAATCAGTAATTTCCCCAATACATTTTGAAATTTTATAGAAGATTCATGCTTATTGGCTTTTGATTTTAACAGGAGAGTTCTTCAGACTACTCAGCCATTAATCAGGTAATCTACAGTGTTGTAGAACTTTAAATGTAATCTTCCACATTTCTTTTGCTTCCTTGATTCTTCCTTTGCTTTTTTTATTATTTGATTAATGTATGCTTAACTAAAAACTACATGACACATTCCCAAAGAAATTTTGGTTCCACAGAGAGCAAAGTCTTAAATCTCATGGACCACCATAAGACTGGGATTTCACTTAAAATCCCATCGTAAAACTAGATCACACAATATTCATGGAGTAAGACAACAAAGACTCTTCAGGATTTTCCTTTATCTGTAGTCACTGATTTCATTCTTACTTTATTCTATCATTCTTGCTGATTACATTTGTTACTTTATTTACTTATTGTTTTTAAACAATATCAAAGCATTCTGTTTGCTCTGAAAAAAAAAAGGAACTGCTTTGTTGAAAGCAGGTTTACAAGGAATGAAATCAGTTTCTGGTGTTGATTAAAAGATAATAATTACAGAGGATTAGGCCAGTGTCACAAACAATTATCACTGAAGATTATATAGGAAAAAAGGCCAGTTATGGGCACCACACATAGCTAGTGAGAATTCTTTATTGATAATTTTTCAGACTCTTGGATTAATCTTGTATTTTGTCTTTAGTTTATCACACATGTGATAATTGTTCTGAATCATTTAGTCAGCTGCTACTCCTTACTGAACAAGAACTGTGTCACAGAGAGAAGGGTCTTTGATGAGAAAAGATACCTGTGTAGCAAGAGAGGAAATCTGCATTGTACTTTAGCCACTATTGTGAAGAAAATGGAGAAAAAAAAAACAAGCCCAAAAACTTCCTTCTTATCTTGGTTACATCTGTGAAAATTAGGACTAATTTGCATGACACCCATATGGTCATTGCAATATAAAGTAGACATCACTGAGAAAATATGTTCAAATGCTTCTCTAGTCCCCTGTATACACTGCACACAATTCTCCTCCTTTCATCAGGCAAAGAGATGTCAACACTAAGTGGTCTGGGGTCACTCCATATCCATCTTCTTCTCTTTGCAGCTTGCCAGTTTCTTCTGTCTCATTTATTCAGTTAATATTCCATTCAGGAATCACTACATTAAGTCCATCTAATACGATAATAATTTTATCAAATCAAATGTAAATATTAAGAAAAATGTAAAAGAAAATACTAAAATCATTAAAAAGTGAAGTAAAATTATTTATGGAGAGAAAAATAAAAGAAACCTTTTTACTTGAATATTGTAAACACATTTTTTGGATGTCCATAGAAGTCACATTCACAGACAGGATACCAGACATAAGCCATGACACAGGGATGAAGACATGCATGCTCACCATCAAAAAGGTAATATTTTATAAATGATAGTACATTTAGTGCATTTTACTTCTGTCTTTCACCCTCTTCATGACAAGCAAAAGGCAAAAAAATTAATAAACCAAAATTAATAAAGGCAATAAATTATTAAAATTAATAAAAAACTATAAGACCTTTTCCCTTTAGGTCCTATAAGAATTATGTTTACCTTGAGGCAGATGGTTCTCATGGAGAGGTCATGGTTTGGTGGGAATAGATTACTTCATTGAGGGGTTGGAAGCCACCTCTTTGCACCAGGATGAATATCCTTGAATTAGTGTATATTCAGTCAAACAAAACTATGTTTATTTCTAATGTGTTCCAGTATTAATTCATCCACAGAGTAAAGCAAACATAAGAAAGAATTCGAGTCTTATTGCTAACTCTCCATTAATAATTATACTGGAATATTTTTATATAGTTTTTTTTAATCTCAAGAAATTTTAAAAAGTAGCCAAGAAATTAAAAGTGTAGTAATTAAAAGTAGAGTAGCCAAGAATAAGTGAAATTAATAACAGTGGAATCAAAGGACTAAAGAAGCTATGAAGCAATATACTATTTCAAATAGAAATTTCAGAAACCTTGGAATAGAGACTTCCATTATCAATACTGAGTTCCTGGGATGAAGCTCCCTGTGCACAAAATATGCAGTGGAAAGACAAAAATCTCAAAGCCTGAATAGTTATAGGAGGTTTTTCTTGTTACCAATTAGTATCTGCAAAGGCACTTTCCTATGGATACTGCCCACTGTTAGGTACAATAAAATGCATGCACAGATTGTTTTTAAAGCATAATGCAAGTCCACCTGTTTTACAGTCTGGTTTGTTTAGTGAGTATGGTTTCAACAACAAAATCTTCAGACATTCTACAATTTTGCAGGAGTGATAGAGACTGATGGAGCTCTGATTGTCAGATAAAAAGACCCCTCTAATCTGCTTATAAGTCATTACTTTCTATTTTTCCTTACAAAATAATCTGGCCCACATTGTATTATTTGCAGTAAGAGTAAAATTCGAATACATGGAGGAAGGGTGTAGAAGTTAAAAGAATCCTTGTTAGTAAGTAATTGTGGCACTCCAGGATTAACCAGTGTCACAACTTTGATTCCATTATTACTATTAAACGCTTAAAAACCTAAAAAAAAAAGATGAATTTACAGAAGGATTTTATATATTTTTGAATTTTTTTTCAGTTTTTATTCTATTCATGGAGTGGGAGGAAGCCTGTTTCACAGAACACACAAAATTTTCTGTGTAGTCTCCTTGTTGCTTCATTATGATCTTACTCTTTTAATACAAAAGAAACCTCTGTAGCATTTTATCTCCTCCAAGCATCATCACCTTGTCATTACTGTTTGGACTTCCAAGTACCATAGTGGTTTCTATCACATGCTTAAAAAAAAATCAAAAATTGTAAAGTTAGACTACATGGAAGTGTACATTTTTCTTTTTCTTATTAATTCTCCTCCTGCTTAATGCCATTTATCTTTATGTTTTAAAACATTTTCTTACCTACTTCAGTGCCATTTCAGTTGCAAATGCATTTTTATTGACATTCTTTGATCAGAGTAAGTCCTCTGGCCTATTCAAGGAGATGTCAACTCAACACTGATTTGATGTCAACTCAATGCTAGTGACACATTGTACTAATCAGGTGATTGTCCCATCTGTGCTATAATTACATTGTTGAAAACTATGGTTAACTTCTTTAAGCCTTCTCCAGAAGGCATATTTCTATTTGCTATTAGTAAAATTGCTGGCATTGACAGACTAGTATCAAACTACACTCATAAAAAATTTAAATCAAAACAATGTTTGGTGAAAGAAACCAAAATGAAACAAAATCTGTTTCAGTGTACAATCCTAGTAGACATGGCAGTAATGAGATAACTCAATAATGTGTCTTACAGCTGTGGAATTTTAAATGGAAAGTTATTTTAATTCTTTCTGGTTTTCTTTGTGGAGGTCAGGGAAGAGACAAAGTGATAGAGGATATTTAAAGCATAGCTATTCCCAGTGTGCTGGGATACCAGTGAAAGATTCTGTTCCTTGGGTAATACTCAGGAGAACATGGGGGTCCTCAATGCCTGGTGACACACGCCATGCAGTTAGACATGATAGGTGAAGCCAAGAGCTTCCTGTGGCATGAACTTGATATGGGAGCAAAACTTATTTTTCTGGGCTGTGCACTGTCTTTATACTCTGTGGGCAGCTGTAACTGCTTGCAAGTACTCTGTGGTGGGATAGATAATAGCATTCCAGCTGGAAAAATTAAAATGGCTGTAGTAAAGCTGAGGTTTGTGACACCAGTAAATTATAAGTGTACCCAAAGCAATTAAATATCAGTATAAGCGTAGTAAAATAGTAAAACTAACAATATGCAAGCATTTTCTAATACAGCAATGGCACAGTGAAACACAGGTTTGCATAATTATATGAGCAATGTGATTACTGAAGGGGGAAATATGAGTTCAGTTGCCCAGAAGAGACACCCAGGAAAAAAAGTTGCCAGAGAAAGGACAAGATAAACAGAGGGTACTATGTACCGGCATAGCGTCCTTTTACACAGACAATGATTACTAGCAAGACAAAAGAAAACAAGATTAGCAAATACCCTCTTTTGAGCAAGGGGTAATAATCTAAAACCATCAGGCCTCAGCAACAAAAGCTAGAGAAAAAAAAGACAACAAACCCATGTTGGCTCTGGCTTCTCCTATCCAACAGCTGATCGGGCCAATCATTGTCACTACCATGACAAGGAGCCACCACGTTTTCCAGCTAACAGCCCTAAATATGTGCCCTTAGTCCCTCTATTTATGAATAATATTAAGAAAACCAGTGCGTAGGCTGTGTCAGTCAACACCCTCAGGGAAACATCTCTCCTATCCTAAAAATGACCATATTTTTTCAGTATACCCACAGAGTACGTGGAAATCTTCTAAAATTGAGTTGATTCTCTGAATCAATTGAATGTGTTGTGAACCACTTTTCTTAGAAGTTCTAAATTAAAAAGTCCCTACAATTAAAAATGATGGATTAAAATCATCATACTTTAAAATAGGATTGTTAAAAGGGAATTAAAGGTAGGAATTATCAAGGGGGGGAGGGGGGAGAAAATATATAAATAAATATATCAAGTAAAAGATAGCGCCATTAGAAATCACTGTGCAATAGTTCTCTGTAGGAAAGTCTGAGAGCCCAGCATTCTCATTCCTACTGAACTGAGACTTCGGTTATACAGGAAGTTAATCACTTAGACAGATGAGCAAAATGCTTCCTTTCTGTCTCAGAGACATTGCATTCAATTTTTCTGTTGTGTAGAAGAGAAAAATTCTCTGTAAAACACAGTTCCCCACTGTCAAAGCCAAGGAAGCTCTTAGAAAGTGAGATAATGAGCTGGAATTTCTGTATGCCAAGGACCAAAATATTGAATAAGCTCTCTAACCTTTAAGTTGTTGTGTGAGACTCTTCAGCTGTGTTTTCTTAATAAAATGGCAGCTTGCCTATATTTTACATTGTGTCTAACACCTGAGAACTGCTTTGTGAATTGGTTCTGAACTAGGTGCTCAGAATAGCTTAACACTTGGGGAAACATAAAGACTTTGAATCCTATTTGGCTGTAAGCATGGGTTAATAGAATGATATACTAGGTTTCTCTGAGATTACAATGCTGCTTGGCATACAGAAAGGGAAAACTTTTGGCTCCTGGTAAAATTTAATGTATAAAGTACAGAAATAAAAATCATGGGATTGTAGTTTGAGAGCTGAGTACATCCACTAGTTCCCTGCATCTGAGAACAGGCATTAATTTAGCTTCAAATGCAGTCCTGAATGCAGCTGAAAATAGTCTTTGTGCCAATCCACTTGAAAACAGAGCATTGCAGAGTGCATTAGAATCTGCTCTAGAGATCTGTAATAGAAAAGTCAAGATGGTGCTGTGTGGAAGAGAGGGGTAAGCCTCTGGGTAGGGGTACAAATAAAAATATACAGAAGAATGCCACCTATGCTACTGAGTCAGAGATTCTACCATACACTTGTGCACACTTTCTCATGATGCCTAGGCCAGGAGACAAAGCCTTGATAATTCACTTGGGTGGAATGGAAACAGCACTTACAGCTAGCTCCTAAAAGGCATAAAAAACCTGTGTAAAAAAATTAGTAAATGCTATGCACCTAAAACCACTAGAGAAGCAGACTTTTAAGATGGTATTTTCTGCCCTATGTCTCACCTAAGGATTCATGTAAGAACTGAGTGGAGACAGAAAACATGTATGGTTTTTTGCGCTAGACTGCCAGATGCATGTATCTCAGTCCTTATGAGTTTTTCCTTAGGAAATAAAGAGCTTGCATGCAACTTTGCTGCAACACGGCAACGGGTTTTCCTTTACTATTTCTGTGGAATCTAACATTTTTCTTACCATTGTTTACATGGAAATCTTCACTGCAACAGGGGCTTCTTGCCCATATGGTCAGCAGTGCTCCCATCTGTTCTTTGACCAGATATATTCAGTCTTTTTCTAGCCACTCTTATAGTTTCTCAAGTGGCCTGAGAGAGATCTTGCAAGAATCTTCATTTTGCCCTGAGCAGCAGCAACTGAGGAGACAGAGGAACATCTTCTTAGGGCACAAAAGCTTCTTCAGCTAAAAGCTGAAATAAAACTCTGTTGGGGGGTGCCGCGGGAGACAAGACTCATGCTATCATGATCATCAAGTCTCACTTTATTGTGACAGATTACAGTTTATATATACTCGCTAATTAGCTCATGCATATTGTGAAAGCCAAGCTCCTAATTGGTTGCTATGTGACTTGTGCTGCTATCTCGCTCTACTGTCCTTGTAGTTAGTACTTCTTTGTTCCTCTTTATCTTTTCTACATACCAAGCAGTTTCAATCATCCTGATTTCTGCACACCACCTGTGTAGTAGATAGGGACAGGCGAACGGAAGATTTCGGGATGTGACGGAAAGAAAGACCCCTTCCCCCTCTCACCCTGCAACATGTTATCCATTACCCCAGAGAATGTAACCACACCTAACCCAGTAGTTTTCCACTCCTGACTAACCCTAGAGACCCTACCAACCCCCCCTGACGTAGCAGAGTCCCCCAAGACTATTTAAACCCATGAGATAAGATAATAAAGGCTTTCGACCGTCCACCACACTGGTGCCTGCGTGTGTCGTTGGCCCGAGTGGCCCAGGGGAGACTGGGCTGCCGTGCTGTTCCTTGAAACCAGGTCGCCTTGCCTTCCCCTGAAGGCAACATAACTGGTGCCGAAGCCCGGGAATAATTCGCTCGGGCAGCGGGTGTCGCCTGGACAAGAGCAGCGGCCAGACCGGTAAGACCGTGTTCTCGGCGAGGGAGATGTCCCAGGACCCGTAGTCGTCATGGACGCCACTGCCAGGGTCGTAAGTGAGGTTCATAAGCAATGGGGAATTGAGTGTAAGCTCAAAGACTTTTATCTTGCTATAGCAAGGCTGCTTGAGCTTGGGGCAATTGAACGCCCTGTGGATGTTTTGCATCCGGAGATATGGGAAAAATGCACAGCCGCGCTGGCCGAGGACACGAAATCCTCAGGCAGCGGCAAATGCCTTAAGGTGTGGGGAAAAGTAGAGAAAGCCCTGCGCAGAGCAATAGAAGAGCAGGAGACATGGAGCGCAGCGCGTACGTGTTTATTGGTTACACCCAAGCTAGGGGTAGGAGCGGCAACGCAAACTACCCCTGAGGGCGATCCGCCCGGGAGCGGGGATCCGGGGGGGGCCGGCGCGTCGCCCCCCTCCCCGGGCCGGGGCCCGGGGCCCCCCACGGAAACCTCCCAAAAATCCGCGGCTTCCCCACCCGCCCCGCCACCGCCGGTCAGTGACCCGGTACCGGAGGTGCAGCAGCGCGCAGAGCTCTGTCGGCGGGGACTGGCGGGGGAAGCCAGAGCCGCGGGAGCCGCGGCTCGGGAGGGGATGCTGCCCACGCCGCCTCCATACGCCTTTGAAAATGGCGCCGGCAGCCAAGGGGAGGGGCGGGGCGCGGGCAGTCTCGGCGTGAAGAGCCCAGAGGCGCGGAGTTTCGCTAATGCGCGTGTGCGGGAGAAAGAGGAGGAGAGCGGCAGAGGGCTCGGAGCCGATCGGCAGCCGCGCCTGACGCTGCCACCATATAAGGGAGAAACCCACCCCTGCAGGAGGCAGGGCGAGCCCAGGGGGCGGCAGCGGCGCCACCCCCGGGGGGAGGAGCGGGCTCGGAGCCGCGCAAAACGGCACCGAGCCCCGGAAGTGCGCTGGCATTCGACTTCCGACTCTGAGTCCAGCAGCAGCTCCGGCAGCTCGGAAGAGCTGTCGGGAGCCGGCTGGGACTCTGAGACGAAGAGAATAGAGCCAATGCAATTTAAAACAAAACCAAATAAAGCTTTAAGCCGCACCGAAAAGCAGCCACAATACGAACCAGCCCAGTTTACCGACTGGGGAGAAATAAAAGGAAAAAACACAACCCACCCCAAAACCTTGCCCCCAAAAGTCACCGACACCCCGGCTAGCCATGCAGATGTATTCCAGATAAGCCGCACAGCCGAGTCCGATCCAAACCCAATTTTTCGTATGCTAGAAGCTACCTTTCTAACCCTAAACAAAACCAAACCGAACCTGACTAACTCCTGTTGGCTTTGTTATGATGTTAAACCCCCTTTCTACGAAGGCATTGCTTTAGACACCCCCTTCAGTTACTCCACAGCCAGTGCCCCCCACCAGTGCAGATGGGACACTCCCCGCAGAGGAATCACCCTGAGTCAAATCACAGGACAAGGCAAATGTTTTGGCAATGCAACTTTAGCAAAGCAGAAAGGCAACTTCTGCACTAAAGTTGTCAAGCCCAACAGAAAGATCGGTAAGTGGGTGGTCCCATCCGCATCTGGGATGTGGGTTTGCCAGCGATCCGGAGTGAGTCCTTGTGTGTTCCTTGCCAAATTTAATGACTCTATTGACTTCTGTGTCCAAGTTCTGATTGTTCCTAGGGTCCTATACCACTCAGATGAAGAAGTGTACCACCTTTTCGAAGAACCTGACAGACTGCACAAAAGAGAAATAATCACAGGTATAACTATCGCAATGCTGCTCGGCCTGGGAGCAGCTGGTACAGCCACAGGTGTCTCAGCCATCGCAACCCAACAGCACGGACTCTCTCAGCTGCAAATGACCATCGATGAAGACCTGCAGAGGATCGAGAAATCCATCTCCTATCTAGAGAAATCAGTCTCTTCGCTTTCAGAAGTAGTTTTACAGAATAGGCGAGGACTGGACCTCTTGTTCATGCAACAAGGAGGACTGTGTGCAGCTTTGAAAGAGGAATGCTGCTTTTATGCAGATCATACAGGAGTCGTTAAAGACTCCATGGCAGAACTCCGAGATAGACTGGCTCAAAGAAAGAGAGACAAGGAAACCCAGCAGAGCTGGTTCGAATCCTGGTTCAATCAATCACCTTGGCTCACCACTTTAATTTCTGCCCTGGTAGGTCCACTGGCAATACTGCTTTTAGCTGTTACCATAAGACCATGCCTGCTGAACAAGCTAGTCTCGTTTGTTCAAGCCCGTCTAGAACGGGCAAACATTCTGTTTGTAGGCCAGCAACAAATGCTGTAAACCAAAAAGTGCGAACACAGTCAGCTGCAAAAGCCTTCAAAACTCACCTTGCGAGATTTACTCAGGTTTACCAAAAACCCTTTTTTCCTTACCAAGTTACAAGTTTATACCTCACTCCAGTGCCTATATCTACGACTACCTCATGTTACTTATGAAAAGGAGGGGGGAGATGTAGTAGATAGGGACAGGCGAACGGAAGATTTCGGGATGTGACGGAAAGAAAGACCCCTTCCCCCTCTCACCCTGCAACATGTTATCCATTACCCCAGAGAATGTAACCACACCTAACCCAGTAGTTTTCCACTCCTGACTAACCCTAGAGACCCTACCAACCCCCCCTGACGTAGCAGAGTCCCCCAAGACTATTTAAACCCATGAGATAAGATAATAAAGGCTTTCGACCGTCCACCACACTGGTGCCTGCGTGTGTCGTTGGCCCGAGTGGCCCAGGGGAGACTGGGCTGCCGTGCTGTTCCTTGAAACCAGGTCGCCTTGCCTTCCCCTGAAGGCAACACACCTGCTTTCAGGGTCATGGAGACCTTACAGCAGTCACGTAGCCCTTCATACTTTGACTAATTTTACAGTTTCATGTCCCTTGCTATTTAACTATTCTTCTGCCAAGCTCTCTACAAAACTCTATCAGCCAGAATACAAACAAAAGCTTCTCTGGTACCAAGACAAGGCCATCAACACTGACTGACACCTGAAGCCTCCTTCTTTGTCCCCTTTCTCATGTTCTCCAAGACAAAGACTATTAAAATTTAGCCAAGCACACCTATGCATACCCAGGAGATGAGCAGCTTTTTGTGCATGCTCCTCCAATTGCTAGTGCCCTCTTCAGCACTGGAATACAAGACTCAGTATTTTACTGAGTTACACTGGTAACTCAGTTTTACAACTATTTTCACAATAACCAGAAACTTTAAAAGTAAAACAAGGCTCCAAATAGGGAGCCTTCTGGATGTGCTTGAGATAATTAAAAAATTACACTAAAATTTCTGACCATCAGTGGTGCTTTTTAGTGCCTTATTTTATATTTTATGTGCCAGAGCATGACAGAAGATAGTCACTCATGTTTATCATGCAGAGTAATACAATATTTAACTCTTGCTAAAATTATAGTTCTTACATCATAAAAAAAAAATTAAACCCAAAACCCCCAACATCTCCCATAAGATTTCTTTGAAAACTTCTGCTTTTTTTGCATCTTATGGACTTTAAAATCTTTGGGAAAACATTTCAAGTACACTGCTCTGATTTTTAACTGTTTCGCAGCATCCATCCTGAAACATTTCTTCCTCACCAGTGCAATGCATCAAAACTCCTTCGAAGTGTAAAAGCAATATTTTTGATAATTAAAAAAAAAAAAAAATCCTTCACTTCTGAAGGAAAAACAAAAATAAAATTCTAAATTATAGGTTATCAAAGCCTCAGCTGGGATTGAGGCTTTCTATAGCTAAACAGAATGGTTTGACTGTCTTCAACATGAAAAAATAATAAATGCCCACAGAGACACGATTCTGACCATGGCATAGGAAAATTACTGCAAACTTAATACGGAAGAAAAAAGACACAGCTAAGTATTTACAATTCATGAACAAACACAGTTATTTCACTAGCCCATAAAATTTCTGTAGGCAGTCATCACTTTGCAACAACCTCACCTCTGGTATGCCCCAAGCACTTAAATACTTATCAGGATTAGGCTGGGTCAGGCACTTAGAAGTAAGTTTGTCAAAGCACAGCACCTAGACGCTGCTGGCTGATTGTACTCATTCCTCTATTAAGAAACAATACTGCACAGGGTGGTTAAACAGTTGTGTAGAGTTGTGTTTGCACTGTATATCCCCTCATATGGTTTGTCCCTCCATATCCCCTCTTTGTACCTGTTTGGTCCATCCCAGCTTTCCCATCAGTACCTGTATGTCCATCAAACCCCAACCCATCCCCCTGTCTCCTCCCAGGTGATGTGTCCATCACCTGGTGACCCTTCCCCTTTGTCCAGATCCTTCCCCCAGGGTCACCAGGTAACTGGACCCTGGCTTTGGGACTCCTCCCCCACCCCCTCCTCAGTGGTCACTCTGAGGCTTTGCCCCCCGAGAGCCACTCCCATGTCCTTTCCCCATTACCTGCTCGGGTTTCCCTGCCCCCCTGTATCTGGCAGCTCTGGGCTGGGAGACCCTCGCTCTTGCTCTGGAGGTCCTTCAAAGCCAGATGTGGCCTGGGATCTCCCCAGGCCCTCATTAAACTTTGGAACTAATCCTGAGGGAGAGCGCCTCTTTCCTTTGCTTGTGGGACCAGCTTGTCTTTGGACTCATGTGGGAGCTTCTCCAAACCCCCTGGGATCCAAGGAGAAGTTCCTTCCCTCTGCCCGCCTCGTCCCACTGCCCAGCTGGCTGGGCTCCACAGGGGTTCTATCCTCGTGGATTTGAGGGGGAGACGCAGCACAGTTGTATTAATCTTGGCAATAAATTGCAAACAACATGGGAAGCACATGAGCTCACTGAAAATTCTGCAACACTTAACACAATGGAGATGCTCAGGCTGCTGGCCCTCAGAAATTTCCACATGAAATAAATTAACCTTCATGAGCACCACTGCTAATAATCTCAGCAGGGGCTAAGGATTGTTTGTAGAGCAGCTCCCCAAAGCTTGCCTTCACTTCAAAGGCATGCCAGTGCATGACAGAGTAGAATTTTTTCCTTAGTGTAAATCTTTACTTTATCCAAATTTGCATTCAATATTTTTATTCATTAAATACATATAAGTATATATTAATATCATTCCATTAGATGTTGTTGGATGGTCACATCTTTCCACAGTAATTCTCTCTCTAAAGATGTTCTTTCTCTGGATTATCCAACCAATTTGCCGTCTTCCCAGATTTATAACACAGTCACTCTCCTATACACCTATATCTAGATAAGCCTCAGCCTTGAAATGCAATGCTTTTTATCTTCTTTTCTGCTACAACTACATTCTGACTGCACAAAGACTCTTGGCAGCACAAAGAGCAAACAACTGGCCTTGAGAGCCATGAAATCATAGTGGTTGCAAGCCTTTTTTAAAAAGAGCTTTTAATCAGATGCTGCTATTATTCTCTGAATGATACAGGATTTTTTAAGTGATGTGGCAGTAAATGCAATTTGGATATTTTACTGAATGTTATTTCAAGTGCAACTGCACCTAAACTTCCTACTATTACAAAGCAGATACCAGTTATCCCTTAAAAATATACAGGAAAGATCTTATTGATTTGTGAACACTAAAAATCCTGCTTTAAACCACTACTTTAAATCACTTCCAACTTCGGAACAGAGGGTTTCTATGCATCATGCAAGCATCCTTACTGAGCTGAACATAAAAGTGGATGCTGAACATAGATAGAAAGGGAAGAGCAGATAGATGGAATGGGAAGAGTAACAGATTACTGCCTTGGTGAGAAAGTAGCCTAATTAAACTATTCTGAATGGTGTTTGTTTATTATACAAAGACATTTAATTTATTTCATTATTCTCTATGGGCAGCTATAGCACTGCAAGATTCTAGCACATTCAAGGAGATGAGCACAGTGGACAAAGAACTCCTTCAGAGTGCAATACTTAATGAAACTTAAATTAGGTCTCAAAGGAACACTAGAATGTCTATAAAATATAGCACTGACACTGAGTCATTCTGTTCATATGCATGTTTTAAAATAATTGTTATCAAATTCATAGATGGCCCCAGAAGATTTAAAAGCATTTTAATATAATGTCCATACATATAACTTTTTTTAAAATTAGTATTTCATTATAATTTCTTTACATAATGAACGAGACAGAATTGTAAGGAAAAGACTACAGCTAAGACTGAACACTTCTTTAAGGAATAAAAAAGGATTTGTTGTAATCTTTCACTTCATTACTATCAATGAAGTGGAAGGCTACATTTTTACTTCTGCTTGCCTCTGTGAATTTATATATGTCAATGAAAGAGAGTATGCATTAATATTTTAAACACTGAAAAATAATGGGAAGATTTTATTGCCTAATAATATATTTAATATATTATTATGTTTCTTATTGTGGGGAAAGAAACAAACAATACTGAGCAAGACACCCAAACCCAAAATATAAACCTGAATTCAACCCATTCTCTAATAAAAAACCGACCTGTATGAAGCGCTAAACTACTTTGACATTTTGGGCAGCTAGATTTTAATTATTTGAGTAAAGTTAATTCAGCTCAATAAAAGCCATATCCACATGATAGATGTAGGTGTCAAAATGCCACAAAGGGTTTCCTGCCTTTGATTAGAGTAGTTACTATGAAGTTAAACCCACATTATGAGACCATCTTAAATTTTATTGATTCTGTCATCCTTTTTTCTGATGTGCTGTTCAAAATCAATGTTAAAAAAAAATATAAGGCAAAGAATGGCAATATATTCTCCCCTAGACCTGCTGGTTTCTCTTTAAGTTACCAAGTGACAGTCTACATCTTTCAATCAAGAAAGAACTCAATGAAACAGGGATTTACTCTGACTCTGGCTGTCTTGCTTTAAGTTTCATTTTGTTATACATGCTTCACCCATCTTGGCATGTTGCATTGGAGTGTGTGCTTGGGGGATGCAGCTGTCAAGCATAATTTCAGATAAACAGAGCCCCAGCTACATCCTAACAGAGAAACTGTCCAGAAAATCAGATACTGCTTCTTTTGAGGTTGGCTTGACTTTTGCTTGCAGGAAGCACAAAAGAGCTTACAGAGAAGACACACAGTCCTTGGCACATTTTGACTAGTTCCAAATTCATTAATATTCTCTATTCTGTCTTTGTTGAAGGCTTAGTCCTTATAACTCCGAGGTTCAGTTACTCCCCTCCCTTTCCATTACTTGGCAGCTTCTTTTCTCAGGAAGATAACAGTGGTAATTCTCCTATGCAAATTCTGCAATTCTTAAAGGCAGTATTCTTTAAAAAAGAATCAGTAGTATTTTAGGAATAAGAAGAGGTAAAGAAAGAAAAAAGCTCTCCGTGTAATGGGAGTAACCCTGCAGAGGACAGGTCACACAAAGTGCTTGAATGTTTTCCTTTTAAATGTGTCTTTCAGTGTGTTTTGTTTGATCCTTAAGAGCATAACCTTGTCGCTGTTGAGGAAGGGATGGGAATGAAAGAGCCTTCAGTTAGAAGTTCAGTGTAAAACAAAACAGCATGTAGAAGTTAATTATAAGCAATATATTTTAAAAAGGAAGAATCCACCTGTATTCACAAATTTGCTGTTAGCAAAATGAAAATAAAAAAGTTTGTTTCCCTTTTTTCAGGTAACTATGCAAAGAGATAGATACATAAAACCTAGAATCAAAAACATGAAAAACCCTGTAAGTTTGAAATTCAGAGTTTTGAAAATGACCAGTATACAATTAAAAAAATTTTTGAAGCAAAGAATTGAAATTATTAAACAAAAGGATAACAAGATGGCATAGTTCTGGGTGTATTGTATCAATATTGTTCTGTAATCCACTCTCTTCCAAATCCAGTGAAGCCACATTCACTCAAGCCAGAGGAAGAAAGATTCAACACTGCAAGACATGGAAACTTGAGAGACACTACCACAGAAACTAACACACAAACAAACAAACAAACAAACAAAACAAAAAAAAAAAGAGGACAAATACATGTTGTAGTCCAGAAGGTGATAAAGAGAATCAAAGACAAAATTTGGGAGTAAGAAGTGAGGTTTGGATCTTCAAGATTTGACTGCTCATTGGACACAAAGTAGAACACCAGAAAAGAAAAAAGACCTTAACCAAAAGTAAAAAGGTAAAAGTTTTTCATTCAAATGTAGTACCATCTCTCCCAGCACTTCAGATTTATAGATGCTATAGTGTATCAGACAATTCCAACCTCTGTGTTTTCTACCAACCATCAGCTTTAAGGATTTTGGCTGAATGCAGCTGTGATATCAAGCTACTAACTGTTAGAACTAGTTGCATAGACAAATCAGGATGGGATGCTCCAACAGTTATAGCCCAAAGGATATTTACTCCTCCTGTAAGTCTCAATATATGTAACTTCCTGTGGACAAGGATCACACAAGTGTGCAATGAAGGAATGCCCACAAGTCATAATGCAGGGGACACTAGTGAAATGTACTTTTTGTACCATCTCATGACAGGCCTCCCCTACATCTGGATTTTGTTCTCAAAACCAAACTCACAATAACCAGATCAGGTAAATGGTTAAATGAAATTTCTGCAGCTTGACTGAATAAAGGGATTATTTACTGCAATCCATGAGGAAGCAACAATTTGAGGAAATACTCTAATTTTTTCCTCTGGCTTTTGCCATTAATTTGAATTCTACTTAAACATTTTTTCCTCTCTGTAATCTGCAGGTTTGTTTTATAATTTATCTGTCAAGATATATATGAAGAATCCTTTATACAAGCTTCCACAGAATTTAATACTTTTGCAAAAAAACATCCCCTTAATTCAAGTGTCACAGGAGTTTAGTTAAGAATAATTACATATCCTATTAGGGAAGTCCAGGATCTCTCCTCTTTTAATGCTCCAACACCTGCACCTGTTGAAAAGGATGCCTGACATAGTTACCCGTTTCTAGCATTCTATGTTTATAGAGTCCTGTCTTGTCCTATTTTGACAGATTATTTTCATCATTTGTGTATTCATACTTTACTGGAAACTGCTATTAGAGCAAGATAATCCTGATGGTATTGTAGGTACCGTAGTTCTTGAGCACTTAACTATTATTTTTGAGAATTATTAAGTTTATAAAATAA
This sequence comes from Lonchura striata, assembly GCF_050655825.1. Taxonomy (NCBI): domain Eukaryota; kingdom Metazoa; phylum Chordata; class Aves; order Passeriformes; family Estrildidae; genus Lonchura; species Lonchura striata. The sequence goes on from NC_140740.1 coordinate 36,739,139, forward strand.
ACACCACAACCAGACATCACCACCCCCACTTTTCTACCAAGGAGGTATTGACTGCACTGTACCAAATTGTATTTCCATTTTGAGAACACACTTGAAGCTGCAGATTCATACACTTAACAAGCACTAGTGGCATTTATGATTAGACGGTTATGTTGACATTATATGAAAGTAATGGCTCTTTTCAGTAGCTGTATTTTCAAAAATACTTACAGAAAATGATGGAATTTCACTTTTCACATTAGTTTCAACTTGAACTGAAACAGACATTGGCTTTTAAAGCTTTAAGAAACCAATCTCAAACCTGAAGGTATAAGCCAGCCTTTAAATGACATAAAAAATAAGGAACATTACAGAACCAAGCTCTGCTTCTGTTCTTCAAAAAGATTTCTATCAACCAGCAAATTTTCTAGCAAATGTTTCTAGGTCTGAACAGTAATTAATTTCCTTCCAAACAGTAGATGATTAAGAAGGTACAGTAATAAAAAAAATAATTTCTTTGGGCTTTGAGAAGGCACAGTGTAGTGACCTAAAGGGCGCTTCACCAACAGTTTCACAAAGTCCCTGTTAAAAATTCACAGTTCAGACAATCACCTGATGTAACCTAAGTTTATTTAGTAGCTGCAGTTTCATGTGAAAACGTGAAATTCAAATCAGTATTCATGTGAGGGTGAACGAAGGCATTACAAATACAAATAGTGTTCTGCAATAAGTGTCCAAGGCAATTAATAGTTCAAAAGACCACCAGCTTCTACTGGGGCACTGACAAAAGCTCTCAAGCTTCCTCCACGCCTCTTCCTAACATGCACCAACTACTAAGCACTAGTCAGTCTCCATGGCTCTTGAAGCCTACATGACAGTCGCCCAGAGAAAAACAGTGATCCACAGCTCTAGAGGCACAGTTCAAAGCTGTGGGATGCCACGAGACCGAGTGTTTTGTTAAGCGCGTTTCTTTTCTCCCGAACACCCGTTTTGAGATTCCTCTCGTGCTCCACGCCTCATCTTCCCACATGAACCTGGGTATACATCTGGGAAAAGGATTAGCAAACCGGAACAACTCCACGCTTTCGGTGGAAAGGGCCTGTTTCGACTGAGGGAGCTGAGGCGAGTCCCTGCGCCGTACAGGGTCACAGCCGGGAGCAAAAATGGCATGACCCGCCCCTAGCCCGCAACGGAGGGGAAGGCCCGGAGCACCAGCAGGCACCGCCCCTTCCACCGGGGCCGCCTACACGGCTGGCACCAGGCTCTTCTTATCCAGCGGCTGCTCGTCCTCCTCCAGCAGCAGCTCTTCCAGTTCTCCTTCCTCGGCTCGCGAGGCCTCGGGCCCGCCGGCGGCCCGGCAGCGCCGCAGATGCCGCAAGGCCCGGCGGTGCTTCTCCTGCAGCCGCCCCAACTGGGTGCGCAGGGCCTCCGCCTCGTCGCCCGGGTCGGCGGGGGGCTTGTCGGGCCCAGGCCCCAGCAGGGCCTGTCGGAAGAGGCTGCGGTTCTCGCGGCGCAAGCGGCGATTCTCCAGCCGCAGCCGCGCGTTCTCCTGGCGCAGCCGCGCGTTGTGCCACTCGCGCTCCTCCCGCTGTCGCAGCGCCTCGCTGTGGCTGGCCGCCAAGTCCGCGTACCGCTCCGCCAGCTGCTGCGGCGAACCCCGCGACTCGCCCCGCCAGCCCTGCCGCCCGCCGCCCGCCTCGGTCGCCTCCCCTGCCCCGCCGCGCCCGCCGCTCCCGGCGGCAGCACCCCCGAGCACCGCCCGCCCCCCCGGCACCGCGCCGCTGCCCCAGCGCCCGCCCACGGCGCGCATGCGCCTCATCCGTGCCGCGCCCGCCGCCGCCGCCCGCAGCCGCCGTGAGCTGAGAAAGGGCTCCCGGTGTATGCAAATTGAGGCGGGGCCTGAGTCCCCAGGGCGGGGCCGGACGGGGCCGTATCACCGCGCGTCCCAGTTTGTGAGTGCGGGTGGCCGGCAGGGGAGGGATGGGTGTTGCGATTCCGCGCGCGCTCCAGCTCCGGAACTGCTGGCGGGCCCCGCCTAGAGTGGCCCTCAGATACCGACTGTGGCCAGGGTGCTGCTCCTGGCACTGCCGGCCGGTCAGTGCCGCGTTCGTCCTGTCCTTGAACGCTGCCAGGGCTGGAACAGCCACAGCTTTTCCAAGCAATCTGTGCCAGTGCCTCTCAGTAAAGAGTTTCTTGCTTAGGTCTGGGATAAACCTGCCCTCTTGAAGCTTAAGGCCATTTCCCCATGTCTTTGTGAGAAGCCCCCTCAACCTTTTTATAAAACCCCTTTGGAGGGTACTGTAAGGTACCTGGTTGCCTGGAGCTTTTTCTTCTCCAGGCTGAACAGCCAAACTCTCGCAAGAGTCTGGGAGAGGTGCTCCAGCCCTGGCAGTAACCTAGTGGCCCTCCTACTGTTCTTACATCAGCTCAAGGCCGTTCTTATGTTGGGGACCCCAGAGGTGAGCACAGCTGGACAGAAAGCTGTGGAGTACGACACAGCTGGGCTGCTGTGGAATACAACAGCCCAGGCTATTCCCTACCCAACAAGAACCCTCTCAGATCTGGTTGCAGAGTCCTCCAGGGTTCACATATGCCTTCTTACCATTACTTAGAGCCACTTCAATTCTCTTCATCTGTTGCCTATTACATAACCACACGTGTTGGTATCTGCAGTTAAGCAGTCATTTTGGGATTACCAGGATGATACACTACATATCACTCTAGGCTGCTCGTTCTCTTCAGGTTGTAAACTGTTTGTGATGAGAACCATGCTTATCTTTATGGTACAATGCTTGGTTAATTACCAATTGAGTTCCTGAGTATGGACCCTGAATTTGAAGTTGGAGAAACCATGTGTGACAGTAGTTGTAATAATTATTTTCATAATCTTTTCAGCTCTAAATGATAGCCGTTTATTTAAAACACTTAGACACAGCAAAGCACTGCAGAACAGAAATAATCTTAGTTTTACTGTATTTTTTCTGTGATTGCTAATCAACAGAAATGAACAAGCATTAACTGCACTAAGCCATTTTCTAAGGCAAGATTGACTATGGTATTATGGAAGTTCTGCATGATATGTGACTGATCCAGTTTTGCATTGAAAGAAACGTGTTAATACCTGTTTATGACTCAGTACTTAATGTTGCTGCTTTGTAAATTTAGTAATATACTCACTGATAAAACTTCAGTTTGAACTATAAGCTGAATCCAAAATAGCACTGAAACTCTTCCATGTGTGTGGAAGTGGACTGGGGCTATGCACTCCAGAAAAATAGTAGAGATGATAACAGAACTAGAGCTTTTGATGACCAGTAAATTACATTACAGTCTTTGTTAACAGCACCTTCGCTTTGATGTTGTATCATGGGCCTCAATTTTGTTTATTCATCTGTTTTAGTTTTTTCATGTGCTGTTATGTTATGCTGAAAAATACATGCATATATGCCTGCATAAGAATTGATAGTCTATATTCTTATAAAAATTAGATGGTATCAGAAGACTATTTACTGAGTTTCAGATTCCTTGGACAATGTTTAAACACTAGTTCAATATTTGTAGGTTAGAGGCAATGTCAGAAAGTCACTTGGATTGACAAAATATGATAAATCAACATAGAAAAACTTTCATTGTGAGATAGGATCACACTAGAAAGCAAGAAATGGGAAAGTGCAAAGCAGAGAAGTTGTGACTAGTTGTACACTTTTCAGTGATTATTTGCTCACTGAATGCCTGTGAAGGACAAAATATTTTAAACAGCAATACAATAATGGTATTATTCTATTCCTTTTCATTAAAGATCTGTGTTTACTTAATGGTGTCAAGTCTCTGTAGAAAAGAGAAGTGACAGTGCTTGTGGACTATCACCTGGCATTAATTTTGAACCCTATCCAACCTGCACAGGAAAATAACTCTAGAAAAACGCCTCACAAGGAAAATAATAACTCTTTGTGCCTGTCATTCCCTTACAACTGAATCCATACTTTTGAAGTAGAGAGAATTCAAACAACAGTGCTGCTTGTGTAAATAGGGGGAATATTCTCTTTTGGCTTTAGAAGATATACCAAAAGGCCCAAATTGAGTTTAGTTAAATTTTATTTGGTGCTCTTTTTTTTCCTTTCAAGTTACAGAGTAATAGAATGGTTTGGGTTGGGAAGGATCTTTAAAGGCCATCTAGTCCAAATCCCTGCAATATGAAGGGACAACTTCTTCCATGTTAGACTGCTCATAGCCTGGCCCAACCTACCCTTGAATGATTCCAGTTGTGAGGCATTCACCAGCTCTCCAGATAACCTGTTTCAGTGTGTCACCACTATTACTGTAAAAAAATTATTTCCTGTACATAGTCTGAACCCACCCTCTTAAAACAATTGCCCTTTGTCCTATCACTATAGACCCTACTAAAAATCACAGAATCACATAATAATGAGGTTGGAAGAGACCTTTAAGATCATCAAGTCCTATGCCCTAACACCTCAACTAGACTATAGCACCAAGTGCCACATCCAGTCTTTTTTTAAACACATCCAGAGATGGTGATTCTACCACCTCTCTGAGAAGAAAATTCCAGTACTTTATTATTCTTTTGATGAAATTTTTTTTCTTAATATCCAACCTGTACCTTCCCTGATGTAGCTTGAGATTGTGTCCTCTTGTTCTGTCAGTTGCAACCCCCACCTGTCTACAACCTCTCTTCAGGACGCTGTAGAGAGCAATAAGGTCACCTCTAAGCCTCCTCTTCTCCAGGCTAAACAACCCCAGCCCCTTCAAACATTCCTCACAGGGCTTGTGTTCCAAGCCCCTTAATCAGCCTTGTTGCCCTCCTCTGGATGTGCTCAAGCATCTCAATGTCCTTCCTGAACTAAGGGGCCCAGAACTGGACACAGTACTCAAGATGTGGTCTCACCAGTGCTGAGTACAGAGAAAGAATGACCTCCCTGATTCTGCTGGTCACACAGTTCCTAATGCAGGCCAGGATGCCATTTGCCTTCTTGGCCACCAGGGCACATTGTTGGCTCATATTCAACCAGCTGTCAACCAGCACCCCCAGATCCCTTTCCACCTGAACACTGTCCAGCCACACTGTCCCCAGTTTGTAATGTTGTGGGGGATTTTTGTGGCCAAAATGTAGAACTTGGCACTTAGAGATTTTTTAAACTTGATGCTGTTGGACTCTGCCCATCCATCCAACTGATCTAAGTCTCTCTGCAGAGCCCTCCTTCCTTCCAATAGATCAACACAAGCTCCCAGTTTAGTGTCGTCTGCAAATTTACTAATGAAGGACTCAATGCCCTCATCCATGTAGTCTATAAAAATATTAAATAAAACTGGTCCCAATACAGATCCCTGAGGGACACCACTGGTAACTGTCTCCAGCTGGATGCAGCAGTGTTCACCACCACTCTCTGGGCCTGGCCATCCAGCCAGTTCCTAGCTCAGTGAAGACTGCTCCTGTCCAAGCCATGGGCTTCAACTTCTCCAGGAGTTGTGAGAGACAGTATCAAAGGCCTTGCTGAAGTCGAAATAGACAACATCCACAGTCTTTCCTGCATACACCAGATGAGTCACCTGGTCATAGAAGGAGACCACGTTGGTCCGACATTACCTGCCCTTCATAAACTCATGCTGACTGGGTCTGATACCCTGACCATCTCTAAGTGTTGTGTAATAGCACTCAGTATGAATTGTTCCATTATCTTACATGGTACTGAGGTCAGGCTAACTGGCCTGTAATTACCAGGATCCTCTTCCTACTGTTTTTATAAACAGGCGTCACATTGGCCAGTTTCTAATCATCTGGAACCTCACCAGTGAGCCATGACTCTTGATAAATGATGGAGAGTGGCTTCACAAGCTCATCTGCCAGCTCCCTCATCACCCTAGGGTGGATCCCATCTGGTTCCATTGATTTATAAATATCCAAGTGTCCCAGCAGTTCTCTGACGACCTTTTCTTCGATAACAAGAGGACCATTCTGCTCCCTGGCACCACCTACCAACCCCTGAGGACAGTTGTCTTGAGGACAAGCTGTCTTACCACTAAAGACTGAGGCAAAGAGGCATTAAGCATTTCTGCCTTTTCCTCATCTTTAGTTACTAGGTTGCCTGCCTCATCCAGTAAGGAACAGAGGTCAGTTATACCTTTCCTTTTATCATTAAAATATTTGTAAAATCTTTTTTTATTATTTTTAACAGAAGTTGCCAGGTTAAGTTCAAACTGAGCTTTGGCCTCCCTAGTTTTTTTCTACATGCCGTACCAGCTCCCTTAAATACTTCCTGAGAAATCTGTCCCTCCTTAAAAAGATGGTACATCTTTTTTTTATTTCTAAGTTCCTTCAAAACCTCGTTGCTCATCCAGACTGGATATTTGCCTCATCAACTCATCTTTCGGCACACAGGGACAGTCTACTTTTGTGCCCTCAAGATCTCTGCTTTGAAGCACACCCATCTCTCCTGGACTCCTTTGTTTTCAAGGGCTGTTTCCCAAGGGCCATTTCCCAAGGGCCTCTCTGAATAAGTCCCTTAAATAGGCCGAAGCCTGCCCTCTGGAAGTCAAATGTAGAGATCTTATTTCTATTCCTCCTTGTTTCACCAATTATCAGGAATTCTATAATTTCATGATCACTGTGCCCCAAGCGGTCTCCAACCTCCACATCACCCACCAGTCCATCTCTATTTGTCAACAACAAGTCTAACATAGTCCCTCCCCTGGTGGGCTTGCCCACCAGTTGTGACAAAAAATTATCCTCCACACACTCTAAAAACTTTCTAGATTGCTGTTTTTCTGCTGTATTAAGTGCCCAGAAGATGTCTAGTAGGTTGAAGTCACCTACAAGAAACAAGGGCTGATGATCCTGAAACATTGTTCAGTTGCTTATAGAATAAGTTGTCCACCTCTTCATCCTGGTTGGGTGAACGATAGCAGACTCCCAGTAGGATTTCAGCCTTGTTGACTTTCCCTTTTATTCTTACCCACAGGGACTCTATTGTCATTAGTTTCAATACCTATGACATCCAAAACCCCCCTAATATAAAGGGCCCCTCCACCTCTTCTCCCTTTTCTGAAGAGCTTGTAGCCATCCAGTGCAGTGCTCCAACTATATGAGTCATCCCACCACATTTCTGTGATGGTGACTACATCATAGTTCTGCTGTTGCACCATGGCCTCCAGCTCTTCCTGTTTGTTACCCAGACTGCGTGCATTGGTATACATGCACCTCAGATGGGCTACTGATTTCTCCCCTAACACAGTTTTACCATCCTTGGACCTACTTCCAATCAGCCCAGATGCATCCCCTTCCCCCTTCAAACCTATTTTAAAGCCCTCTCAACAAGGTCTGCCAGTTCATGAGCTAAAAACCTCCTGCCCTTAGAGATGTATCCTGTCTGATTCCAGTAGAGCAGGTGCTGTAAAGGTTGCCCCATTATAAAAGAATCTGAAATTTTGCCAATGACACCAACCCTTGAGCCACTTGTTAATGATGTGAGATCTTCTATTTCTTTTCATTTTTTTTTCTGCCACCAAAGGGACTGAGCAGAACACTACCTGTGCACCTGTCCTATCAACCACTTGACCCAGTGCCCTAAACTTTTTAACCACCTTGACTCTCCACTTTTCAATCTCATCACTGCCAGCCTGGAGTATCAGCAGTGGGTAATAATCAGAGGAATGAATCAGCCTAGGAAGTCTCTCAGTGATATTTCCTACCTGGGCCCCAGGGAGGCAGCAGACTTCCCTGTGGGATGGGTCTGGTCTACATACAGGGCCCTCCATCCCCCTCAGAAGGAAATCACCCACTACAATAACCCTTCTTTTCTTCTTGATGTTAGAAGTGGTAATCAGTTTTTTAGACGAGTCATAATTGGGAGGCTCACTGGGCAGATAATATTCTTCTAAATCATCTGGCTGGCTCTCTAGATCCAGGGCCTCATACCTATTCTGAAGTGGCACCTGCCTAGGGGATGTGGGACAGGAGGGATTTTTGTTATTACCTACCCGAGCAGGGACACATTTCCACTCCCCTTCATCTACTAGGTGCCCCTCTATTGCCTGAGAGTGAGAGGCATATGAGTCCTCTGACTCTTGGCGAGCCTCCCTTAAAGATACAAGGGCTGAACTCAATTAGTCTATTTCCCTTTCACTATCCCTGATACTCTTTAATCTTTCAACTTCCTCCCCAAGCTTGGCCACCAATGAAAGGAGGTCTTTCACTTGTTCACACCGTATGCAGGCCTCCTCCACAACACCCTCTGAAACTGTGGATAACCTCAAACACTCCAGGCATGAATGGGTCTGTACAGACACATCCTTTTTGGAGGGCACCACTTGGTCACATACACTTGTACCAACCACAGATTTTGACTGGGTTAAAACCATTGCTAGGAGAAAGCCCAAAATCAAGTAACCAATAAAAACACCTCACCTAACTAGCAAGAACCTGCAATCCTGCCTGGTTGACCTGCCTGCATGAACTGCTGCACAAACTGCTGTGACCCTGTTTGCCCACTCAAAAGTCTTCTTTTCCAGGCTGAACAACTTCACCTCTCTCATCCTTTCCTCACAGGACATGTGATTCAGCCCTCTGGTTATTGTTGTGGTCCTCCTCTGGGTCCACACCAAAGGACCATTTGTCTTGTGCTGAGGACAACAGAGCTGTACCTGAGGTGGGACCCCAGATGCAGTACCTGAGGTGGGGTCTCACCAGAGGGGCAGAACCATCTCCCTTGGCCTACTGACCACATTTCTTTTGAAACAGCCCAGGGTATGTTTGGCTTTCTAGGTTGCAAGAAGACATTGCTGGGTGATGTCTAATTTTCTGCTCATCAGTATCCCCAAGCCCTTCTTGGCAGGACTGCTCTTAATCCCTTCATCCCCTGTCCTGTATTGATGCTGAGGGTTACGCTGACTCGAGTTGCTCAGACCTTGACAATTGGCCTTGTTGAACCTTATGACACTGTGAACTCACTCCTTCAGCTTATGCAGGTCCCCCTGGATGGTATCCTGATCCCATCCCTTGTGTGTGTCAAACACACTCCTTGGCGCTTGGCGTCATCTGCAAATTTGACAGTGCACTCAATCCCACTGCCCATGTCAGTGATGAAGACTTCAAATAATACTGGCACCAATACAGACCTTTGAGAGACACCACTCATCATGGGTTTCCATCCAGACACTGAGCTGCTGAACACTACTTTCTGAATTCAGCCATTCAGCCATTCAGGCAACTCGTTACTCACCAGATAGTCCACTCATAAAATCTTCTCTCCAACTTAGACAGATGATATAGAGCAATGTGTCAAACAGTTCACAGAAGTCCAGATAAATTACATCTGTAGCACTTCCCTTGTCCACTGATGGAATAATTTCATCATAAAAAGGCCACTTAGTTGGTCAAGCAGTGCTTGCCCTTGGTACAACCATGTCTCGAATAACGTTCCTATTATAGTTCAATAGCTCAGTAGTCCCCAGGTTCATCTTTTCTATGAATGGCAGCTCCCTGGAATGCCACCCCAGACTCTGAGAAATAGAACAAATGGTAAGGGAATATCCCATCAAATCTCTCTTCTGCTTCTTACATTACCCTGAAGTGTGTGTAAATATACTTCATATAGGTTTTCCTGAAATGAAGTAGATAGTTTTGCTCTGATGCAGCCAGTTCAATATGGCTTTCAGGCTTGAACTTAATTCAAAGTTGAAATGCCACAAAGCCCTCAGGATTATAACATAGATGTTTTTTGTAGTCCTGATGATAAAGGAATTGCACATGTGTACATGTGAAGCAGTGTCATTTAAGGGAGAACAATCAACAAATTTAAAAATACAATATAGGAAGTTTTAGCTTTTGAACTGAGGTTTTAAGTGCCTTCAAAATAGCACAGTTCAGTGATGTCACCTTTTCAGTTGCAAGGTCCAATTGCACTCATTTAATGTGTTTATTTAGTTGTCAATATTTGTCAAAATCAAACTTTCTATCTCTCAGGCTCTGCACCTTCCAAGCAGAACTAAGTACTTGTGGAGTTGCATTATTTGTATGTTTTATTATCCCTGTATTATGTATTGGTTTATTCCTTTGTACCCCCGTGTGCAACTTGGTTTATCCCCAGTTTTCCCGCCTTGTCCTCCCTTCCCGCCTTCCCAGTATCTATCCATCACCCTGAAAGAGGCATTTTACCCCCCCCCGGGTGCCTTGTCTGTCACTCGGTGCCCCTTCCCATCCATCCAGAAGCTTCTACTCAGGGCACCGGGTGATTGGGCGAGGACCTGGGGCTCCCCCCATATCTTTCCCCCATTGGACTCCATCATATCCCCCCATCCCGGAGCCACCCCCTATCCCTATCCCCATTGGTCGTTGGATACCCCTCCCTTACAGTTTATAAGCCAGTGCAAGCACCTTGTGCTTGTTCCTGTTGGCTGGCACCGTTCTAGGATATTTGGCCCCGTTGGGCTACAATAAACTCGGACTTAGCCCCCAGCAGGATCCGCTCTTCATTTACCACCGCGAGGCTTGCTAGCGCTGCCCGGAACCCACAAAGGCACTCTCCAAACCCCAGCTGGGAGCGGCGGAGGGTGCCTCTATCGCCCGCCCTCGCCCCACAAGAGCTAGCCAGGGCTGAGAGAAAAGGGATTTGGGGCGGGAGCGCGGCAAGTACTAACTAATAAGTACATTTTCCTTGTGGCTCAGCCTGAAGGATAGTTTGGAAGACCATTACTGGGAGAGTATCAAATTTCATTAGGTTGCATCTTGTGTCAAGATTTCTCCGATGGCATGTAAAAGGTTAGCATGACTTGCATCACAGATTACATTTCAATGGACAGAACAGAGAAAATTATGAGTGTTCAGGCCTGTTGGAAATGAATGGGATGAAACCTCTGCAGAGGAACAAAAAAGAGATAAAATCAGGGAAAAGAGCACTGCAGGTAAGAAAATAATGCAACAGGAGAACAAATAGAAGTTGTGATTACATGTAAGGGATATTTTTCCTGGCTGACAAATGCTGAGGTGCATGTCTGACTGTTGATGATCTCTGACCCCGCTGGCAGTGGATCAGCTGGAGATGGGTCAGCAACAACACCCCCGAGGGATCTGCAGGATGTGTGGGGAAACTTGCTGGTTCTGGGAGCTTGGCAATGGCATGGTCATGTGGCGCAGGCTACAAGAAAAGGACAGGTACAATTGAACTGCCAAAACTAAAGATATTTATTAAATAAATAAAAGGGCCCAAACAAAGGTGCAAAACAAAACAAAAAAAAACCAAAAAAAAAAAAAAAAAGGCTGCTTCAGAAGACCCCAAAATAGGACTGCCACTACACACCGGAACCTAGGCTAGCTCTGCTTTGCTCCAGTGGAGGAGCGAGTGTGGGGAACTGCCTTGGCTGGGGTGAAGCCAAAGGCAGAACCTTAGAATCAGCAATACAGAGGGATGGTGTTCCTAAGCAGCAGGGCAGGGAATAAGAAGAGAAAGAAGAAAAAACTCTCCACTTGTGAAATTCCAACAAACTTTAATGAAGTTGGAGGGATCAGGATGAGGAGAGCCCCAAGCACCTCTGTGCACGTGGTTTTAAGGCACCAAAAACAGGGGGTGGACATCAAGTGACAGTAAATGGGCTAACACTTGAGGTGGAATTTAGGGGCAGGAACCAACCAGGATAGTGGGAGGAGAAAAGTCTCAGTTGGGGATTGGTCCAGGTAGTAAGTAACGGAGAACATTCCAGAAGAAGGGGCAGGGTTGACTTGATAGGCAGGGAAGGGTCTGGAATAAAGGTACCACTATGCCCACAAGAAGCTGATCTTCGCCCACCTAGCTGGCATGGGTGAATGCAGGACACACTCCCCTGTTCCTTAGGGAGTAGCTAGGGCTGTCACCAGCCCTGGGACGGAGGAGAAGCTGGCGGCATCTATGGAGGAGAGAAGAGATTGACTCTTGGCTGGTGTTAGAGTCCAAGGTTTATTCTGGGGTTCTGAGGAGCTCCGCACCTCAGGGGAACTAACAGCGAAGAGCCATGAGCAGGGCTGTGCAACAGTATATAAAGGGGGCTATAAACAGGGGAAGGGATCACCCATCAACCAATGGGGTAGTTTGGGGGAGTGGACACTGGGGAAACAGGCATGATGCCCTATGGGGAAGGTCTGAGGGAGGAACCCCTGGCCCTCACCCAATCACTTGACGCCCTGTGTGGAAGCTTCTGGATAGGTGGGATGGGGAGTTGAGTGATGGATAAGGAACCAAGGAGGAGACAGGGGAATGACTTAGCACTTTTCAGGTGATTGACATCAAAGGAGGAGGGGGTAACCTGGGACAAAATCATTGTGGAAAAGAGAGGGATATAGGGATGAGCCATTACAGAATCCCTACAGTAACAGAAACATAAAACCACAATACAACATAAAGAGAGGGGATACTTTGAGGGACAGATGGAAGGGAGGATAAAACTTAGGAAAAAAAACAATTTGGGAGGTAACAGAACAAACCACTTAACAATCAACTTAATAAAAGAAGTCAAGGAAATGAACATTAACTACAGCATGGGGCTGAGACACACACACACACATTATATATATATATGTGTATATATATATATATATATATATATATATATATATATGTATATATATATATATGTATATTGTCTCTGATGGAATGTTCTAGAAGCCTTCTGGCCAATCACAGGGTGTTACACCATCCCAATCTGCATGGCCACTCCCAACTGGTCCCAGAGCCCTTTGCTTCTCACCATGAGATATCATCTATTGTGATATCTCTTGAAATATTATCTCTTGTATTATCTCTTGAGACTTTATTTGGTTGTCCTCTGTGTGGCTGTGTAGCCAGCTCTTGGTCTATCCCCTCCAGGACAAGCCCCCACAGACAAAAACTGAAGAGACAATGTAATAGTTAATACATGATAATCACTAAACATACTTACAATACAAAGTGTTCATTCTGCCTTGCTTTTTTTACTGACATAGCAGGGAGTTTCGGTGTGGGATGAGAAACTATGCTTATTCTCTAGCCCATGGATCACCAATAAAAATAAAGCATGGGCTTCTATCAGGAATTATATTTGCCATCAGTAAAGAAACAATGAAACATGGAGTGTATCAGTAGTGCGCTAACAGTACTGGGAAAATGCAGGTCCATCTGTGGTCCTTTTTTAGATTGAGAGAAGAAATATCCTTGGAGAAAAGATCTGTGGTCTCATGTATCAAGATGAAAGAAGCATTTCCTTTTCAAGTTTGGTAGATTTGGAAAACTGTCCCCTTCCAACTTATTTTACCTCCCAAGTTGAGTTTTCAGTGGAAGAGAAGTAAACTTCAAATTAAATAAAAAAATTCTCTTCAGAGACAATAAGCTTAGATAGTGCTGACAGCTCAGTTGTACTGAGGGACAATTTATAACAACATAGTAGATATAGTTCTCATAGCCTTGCTGCTGCTTTTAATTCATAAATAGTTTATGCAATTGAGAAGTAACAGAAAAAAATTCTGTTGATCATAACATGTCATAACAATATAATGACATGTGACACCTTTATACATTTTCCTGAGTAGAAGACACAGCATATTTATTCTCAGCAGTCTTCACATTGAATTCAAGAGCGAAGAGAGAGGCTTTATTATTATCCCTGTTCACCAAATGCTACTTGAATGGTACAGGAGTGCTACAAAAGGCAAAAGTCTTAGAATTGTACTTACAGTATTGTCAGCCTGTGGTAAATGGGATTGGAAGTACTTAATGTTACTAGGGATTGTTTTGAGAAGAGTATTGGGAAGAGGAAGAGGGTTCAGAAGCTAATTTACTTAATTTTTTGCCAGTCTGCTTTTTGCATTGTATTTAAGGTATTGTACTTCCTCCACTATTGTTAGTGTTGAGAACAGGATGTATTGTAAGTTGCCTTTTCATTCTTGAAAGGAGTGATGTTTTGGAAATTTTGTGGGCTTTGTGATAATGGGATACATAGCTTGGGAAGGTTTGCTTAACTATATTGCTGGATTGCTGATCTTTGCCTAGTAAATACCTGTGGTTTGATGTGCTTCTTTCTTGCACTTTTCTTTAATCTTTATTAGTTTCATACTTTTATAAAATATATTCTGAGTTTCTGTTGCTTTTACTGTTAACATTCTTTTCAAAACCATGCTTGAAAATAGTTTATTATCACCAAGTATATTTGGCATTAACAGATCTTGTTGATGCTTGCCAGCAAAAATAAAATTTTATTGACATAACTGCTAAAGAAATAATAGGTAATATTGATTGTTGGGGAAGATGAAATGAGAAAGCCATATAAATATGATTGCTTAGCAAAGGATTTGGAAAATACAGAGACTGTGAGAGAAATTGAGATGAGAACAAGCTTTGAGATTTTGGACCTTGGTTGCTAAGCACCTGGTGGACAGTAATGTAGCTAGTAAAGGTAACTCCCTTTTTTGACCCACAGACAGATCCAAGGGTCAGATTGTCGTGGTTTGACATGGGAAAAGAATTTTCTTGGAAGGAAGATGTCAGTCCAGTCAGGGATCAGGTTTGGATACTGACACTTGGGGTGACCAATTGAAGGTGGACACGCCTCTGAGATCACAGAGGGGTTAAAAGCAGGACTCCCAGGAGAACTCGCTCTCTTTGGTTCCGGTCAGCAGAGGGTACAGACCTCCCCTGCCTACCCATGAGCTGGATGGGAGAGGGGAAAAGCCATGTGGCCTGGGAAGGTAGGCCAGGGGTGAAGGATCAGGAACCAAACTGGACCAGTTCCTGTGGATGGAAGGGTGGAAAACGTCTGAGATGTCTTTGTTCCCTGTCCCCAACCTAAAGGGAAAAGGTGCCTGCAGACACCTGGGCGTTTGCCGGCAGAGGAGAAGGAGGAGGGGTGGGGGGGAGATGCCCAACATGGGAGACAGCACAGCATCCTAGGCCGAGAGATTTCAGCCATCCGGGGAGTCCGGGAATTTTAACCCTTTCCTGGGAAATGAAGGCTTTGTGAAATATTGCTCCTCCTCAATTTGAAGGAAAGAGAGACAGCCAGGGACCTCAGTTTTTAGGGAAAGAAGGTTGGGGGAGATGATGGAGTGGCTGTTGGATGGACTCTTCTTGTTAGCCATAGAGTGAACCAATTTCTCCTCCAAGAGAGACTGCATTTTAGGGGGATGCAATGGTGAGCCAAGAAACTCCTCGAGCAACTACCAGTTCAGGAATGAACAGAGGTCAGCGGAGGAGGGTGTGATGATGCCCTCTGTCTTCAGAGAAGAGAAGGTGATCTCTGTTCTTGGACCCCTGGCCCCAGGGGAAAATGGGGGGGACTGTAGTCCCAGAATGAGACACTGGACTGTTGTTCCTGTTGGTCCTTGGCAAAGCATCCTTAGAGGGGTCCTATAAGCAGTCTCTGTCCATGCACGGTGGTGAGAGCACTGTGACATGGAGAGGAGAGTGTCACACTGGCCCAGTGTGTTTGGGCGGTGCCATGTGTGAAATGGAAACACAAGAGGTGGCAGCTGTGTTTCCTGGGGGTGTATGGTACAAGGGAGACTCCTCTCTCCCCTGATGGACTCAGTATTGATTATGTGGAAGGGTGAAGACTTGATTAAGGGTCCAAATGTGTCTTGCTGTGATTTATTGGAGTTGGGTGGGGGGCAGAGAACTGTTTTGAAAGGTTTTAATTTCTAATTTTGCTGTGTTTTTTTTCCCTTTATAGTGGTAGTAGTAGTAGTGTAATAAAGTATTTCCCTTGTTATTAAGTTTGGCCTGCTTTGCTCTGTTCTCAATCATATTTCACAGCATTCAATTGATAGGTTACATTTTCATGGGGGCGCTGGCATTGTGCCAGTGTCAAACCATGACACAGATAAAGTGTTCTGTCTCATCCCTCAAAAATGTATAGTTTGTCCTGCACCTGTAACCCTTCCCTGAAGTATCATGTATCTGTAATCCCATTGGTCTAAAGTTTTATTCTGCACCCACTTTCAAGTCCCTTTCATAAGGTGTTCCCGGGAGACCAGAGCTCTCTCTCCTGCTCCTCTTCCTGCCCCTTCTCCTGTGCTCTTTCCCTCCCCTTCTCTCTGCCCTCTTGGACCCTCTCTTGGAACTTTCTCTTGCTATCTCACCCTGCCCCCACTACTTGGGGCCTACTTTGAGTTGTGGCTGGCAGTTCCAAGCAGAACCCCACAATAAACTGTATATCCTAAGACCTGACTTCAGAAATCTCTTGTCTCCATCCATCCCGACCGTCCAGGACTAGCCCTCATCACAACTGATGATAATGGAACAGATCATCTTGAGTGCCATCACACAACATCTACAGGATGGCCAGAGTATTGGACTCAGCCAGCATGGGTTCAGGAGGGGTGGGGTTGTGCTTGACCAACCTGATCTCATTTTACGACCAGTTGACACACTTGGTGGATGAAGGAAAGCCTTTGACACTGTCTCCCACAGCATACTCCTGGAAAAGCTGGCAGCCTGTGGCTTGGACAAGTGCATCTCACTGGGTTAAGAACTGTTTGGATAGCCAGGCTCAGAGAGTGGTGGTGAATGGTGCTGCATCCAGCTGGTGGCTGCTCACCAGTCGTATTTCCCAGGGATCTGTGTTGGGCCCAGTCCAGTTTAACATCTGGATAATGGGATCGGGTCCACCATCAGTAAATTTGCAGATGACACCAAGATGGGAGATGTGTCGATCTCTTGGAGGGTAAAAAGAGCACTGCAAAGGGGCCTGGAACAGTTGGATAGATAGGCAGAGTCCAATAAGATGAAATTTAATAAGTCCAAGTGCCAAATCCTGCATTTTGTCTACAATAACCCCCTGCAGTGTTAAGGGCTGGGGACAGTGTGGCTGGAGACTGCTCAGGCAGAAAGGGACTGGGCGTTCTGGCTGACAGATGATCGAACATGAGCCAGCAGTGTTCCCTGGTGGCCAAGAAGGCCAAGGGCATCCTGGCCTGTATCAGGAATAGTGTGGCCAGAAGGAGCAGGGAGGTCATTCTTTCTCTGTACTTGGCACTGGTGAGTGTTGTGTCCAGTTCTGGGCCCTCAGTTTGGGAAGGACATTGAGACACTTAATTGCGTCCAGAGGAGGGCAACAAGACTGGTGAGGGGCTTGGAATACAAGCCCTGTGAGGAATGGCTGAGGGAGCTGGGTGTTTAGCCTGGAAAAAAGGAAGCTGACGGGTGACCTTATCATTCTCTACAATTTCCTAAAGGGTGGTTGTAGCCAGGTGGGAGTCAGTATCTTCTCCCAGGCAACAACTGACAGAAGTTCAGGTTAGGCATTAGAAAAGAATTTTACACTTCAAGAGTGATTGGGCAGTGAACTCATCTGGCCAGAGAGGTGGTAGCATTACTGTACCTGGATGTGTTTAAAAAAAGACTAGACGTGGCACTCATTGCCGTGGCTTAGTTGGTGAGGAGCTCTTAGGTCATAGGTTGTTGGACTTGATGATCTTAGAAGGTCTTTTCCAGCCTAGTTCATTCTATGATTCTGTGATTCTATAATACAGCAATATTTTGGAGTAACAGAATAATTTTACTTGGAAGGAACCTTAAAGATCATCTAGCTCCAACACCCCTGCTCTGGGCAGAAACAGCTTCCACCAGACCATCAGCCTGGTGTGGTACACTTCCAGGTGTGAAGTCTCCAGAGTTTCTCTGGTTCAAGTTCCAGTATCTCACCATCCCCATAGTAAAGAATTTCTTTCTAATATTTAATATAAACCTATCATAAGAGATATGATATTATTTCCTGTCTCTGGGAGAAAACTCTTTCTGGCTGGCCCACTTTCTCCATTGGAACCACTCCATTGAGTGGCCACTCCCTGCCAAGTCACCAACTGACACACAATAGTGGTGCAGCCGCAGGCTGATCCCGACAATGGACAGTTGGCTAGTGGCACCGAGGGTTGAGGTAAAGGAGCAAGAGGGGTCCTTTGTGTGAGTCTCCAAGATGGTTTATTCTCCAAAGGGGTTCAGGGACAAAGAACCAAGAAATGTGCTGTGCAACAACTTATAAAGTGGGGAGGTGTTAGGGGAGGATAAAGTGCAACAACCAATCAAGGGGAGTCAAGGGAGGAATACAAGGCAGGGATACATAATCTTGTAACCAGTGGGGGGAGAATACTACAACCAATGGGACTTCAGGGATTACATGAATGACATAGAGGATTCTGGAAGGAGAGGCTGGGTTTACATTAACTGACGGGAGAAGGGCAGCATTACAATGACAGGCAGGGAGAGATGGGGAATTAGGGGTAGGTGCTTAGGCTGTCTGGAAAGAGGAGGAAACAATGGTGGACCAGACCATCTACATGGGGGTGGGTAGGATCAAACCATTGAGAACATATTGAATAAAATACAACAACTACTGAAAATAATACTACAACAAAATGTACCACCATACTCTTGCAGTTTAAAGTCATTCCCCCTTGTCCTCTTAGTATATGTTCTTGTAAGAAGTCTCTCTTTAGCTCTCTTTCAGACTCACTTTAGGTGCTGGGAGGCTGCTATAAGCTCTACCCAGAGCCTTCTCTTCTCCAAGCTGAACAACCCCACCTTGCTCAGCCTGTCTTCATATAGAGGTGCTTCTGCCCTCTGAAGATTTTCATGGCCTTCTCCACAAGGCTGCTGTCAAGCCTGTTCTCTTCCAAGCCTGTGCTTGTGCTTGGGATTGCCCCAACCCAAATTTACCCCAAATTACCTCAACCTTACACTTTTTGAATTTAATGAGTTTTGCACAGGCCTACCTCTCAAACCTTCCAAGTGCCCTGGAAGTGTCAAATAAAACTTGTGGATGTGACATTTGAGGACATGGTTTAGTAGTAAATGTAATGCTAGTGCTGGTTTGATGTTTGGACTTGATGTGATATTAAAGGTCTTTTCCAACCTTAATGATTCTGTGTTTCTGTGATTTATTGTCTCGGTATGGACAACAATATTTAAAGCCAAACACCAACATCTTTCTTTGACTGTCTGTGTGTCACCTTAAAAAAAACTGAATATAAATAAATATAAATAAAGAAAGCTTGACTTACCTGTTTCAGTTAATATTTATATAGCTGTGGGAAAGGAACATTTTCTCCACTGTGGAGTAGAGTAGGGAGATTGAGTTCATTAGAGACTGATGTACATTAGAGAAGAGAATGTGCGTTAAGGATTACAGGTTGGATTAAACTAAGAACTTCAGCATGCAACAAAGTCCCCTTCAGCTTGGCTTTCTAACAAAACTTTATAACCTAAAATAAAATCAATGGCTAGACTCAGAAATACAGACAAGATCTCTGACATGGTGACCGCTTGGAGATGCCCTCCAACTAGCCCTTCTCCTGGACCATGCCAAGAGCAGCCGCTTCCTATCTGCCCAAAGGCCAGTCTTCATAGCGGTGTGAGCAAAGCTGTTTGGCACCCTGAAGCAGGAAGTCTGCTCTCTGTGGCTTTCAGTTCTAAACTACATCTAGGATTCAAGGCAAAGGAACAAGAGGGGACACTTGCATGAGCTTCCAAGACGTTTAATCCTGAGAGGGGCCAGAGGGAAATGACAGAGAACACACACAGAGAACACACATTTGCAACAACTTATATATGAGGGAGGGTACAAGGGGAGGACACAAGCTTCAGCCAGATACAGGGAACCTGGGGAGGGGCGCAAGGGGGAAAATACTATGTTTCAGCCAATGGGGAGTTACAGGGAAGGAGCATAGTTTGAACAAACCAATGAGGTCTCCTGAGGTACAGGATTAACATGGAAGATTCTAGGAACAAAGGCAGGGCTACAATGACAGACAAGAGAGGATGGCAGGGTTACACTGACTAGCAGGGAAGGATCCAGAATAAGGGCTTGGTCTTTGGGAGGATGGACAGGGCAATAGGAGGGTACAATTCTGGGGTAAACCAAATATATATAGGGTAACTGGTACAAACTATTTTGAACTTGTAAACAGAAAACCACATCACCACAGATCTCTGTGAATGTATGTTGTGCATATAATGTGGGACTTTCTTTGTATAAAATGAAAACTGTATTCTCTGTTTTGGGATTAAGAAGCAGCATATCGAAAAACAAAACTTATTGATATGAAGATCAGTCCCGAATCTTTGTTTAGGGTCAAACTTAATTGGCCTTTGAACCGAGAATAAGGTCTGTGCATTGCATAGGAAAACCAAATGATGAGTCAGACACTGGAGTTGTTTCATAAGTTTTGATGAGAGAGTTAAGAATTATGAGTCTCAAATAAACCACCTAATTACAGGTAGTGGTTAAGGTCCCAGTTAAAAGGATAGGAAAATTGCTTTAAAAATTGCATTTTTAAAATTAGAACAAGACATATGGACAACTGAAATAGAGAATAAACTAAGCAAGTGTCTTGGATTTTTGTATAGTTATTCATCTGCAAACCATGTTAGGAGAAGCTTTTAAAAATTACAGCATAAAAATTGCCTTTATAGATCAAAGAAGAAATAGGTGCAGGAAAAAAGTGATTGTCAACAATATTTTCCATGAACAATTTAAATTGTAGTAAAAATGTTGATCATCACTTATTTCCAATAGAAAATTAGACTATATCTTAAAATCTGGTATTGTGTCCTAGCCTTTATTTACAAAAGGTGTTGAAAGCAGAAACAAATCAGATCCAGTTTAGTGAATCTTTTGGTGAAACTCATCTTGTGTTTGCAACATATGTGTTTACATCAAATTATGTGTGTTCCATATATGGTCAGTTGGATATTTTTGAACACAGTTCATGTCATGGCAAGCAGGTATCTAAAAGTGATCAGGTAGATCTCATTCTAGACAACATTTTACTTTCTGTTGTCTATCAAGGAGTCTGAAAGATGTTCCCATCACTGTTGTCCAACATGAGACCACCTGCATCCCATTCTCAACACCAAAGTGTGCAACAGATATAGACTAGGAACCTGTAGTTTAGGTAGATGCTTGAACAGAGAAAAACCATGGGGGAACATGCTCATGAAGTTCTGGTTTACTGTATTTTACATTTCTGTGCTGTAGATACAGCCTAAAAGCCTTTCTTGTCCTTTCTGGTTAAGAATCTGATAGATTGAGCTAGCAGGTCCAACACAGAACTGATGCCCAAAGAAAATGATTCAGCATAATAGCAAGACAAAATGGAAATATCTCAAGAGGCTTTATATAAACCTTCAACCAGTCCACTGTCATTCTGAAGTAAAACTTGAAGCTCACAGAAGCAGGTTTCATAATTGCAAGAAAATTATGTCTTTTGCAAAGTCTCTCATCAGTGGTAAGATGATACTTACACAATATATACACAATCACACAAAATGTGATGTGGTCTTTATCTCCACTACAAGTTCAAGGAACAGGTTTCTACTATATTTAAATGTCAGTACTAAAGACTGATGTTGATGATCAAGAGTTTCTTCAGAAAGAGAATTTTATGGGGACTGTGACAATAAATACCTGGATCCTATTTTGTATTCTCCAGTAGTTTTCATACTTGAGTCATCCCAAATGGTAATTAGAGAATAGACAGTTGTCAAAAATGGGAAAGCCCAGAGGAGAGTGCATGTGGTGTCTGCATCAAGATTACCCCATTGTACTGCTCATGATTGACTCATATAATAGCAGTGCAGCATAGTAGCAAATAGGGGAAAATGCAGTAGTTTGTCCCTATTCATTTAGAAACATCCAGAATCAGAATTTTAAAATCAATACCTCTAATTTATGTATCCACTTCAGTTTGCACTGAGCTGACAGAGTTTATATGTGAAACACACAGTCTGTCATTTTATTTGTTCAGAACACACAGTAATTTAGAAATTACTTTTGCCTAGTACAGAGATTGAAAGGGTGGAAAAGTTTTGTAACAGTCAGAGTTGAAATAGTGTATTTTTAGATGGTTGCTGCATGGTTGAAAAATTTTATCTGTAATACAGGTCTTCTCTCTCTGCTTCACAGACTAACATAGAAGTACAGAACAAATATTTTCTCAAAGAAAAATAATTTTATGAAAATGAGCATGCATGGTGTAAATCATTATTATCTGTTGATGTTGCAGTGCATTTTTATGTTTAATAGACTGTTCTGTATCCCCCTGTTTCCCAGAGTTGATAGTTTGGACCTGAAGTTGCAACCTCCGCCCTGAGTTGTCAATCTGGTCTTAATCCCACCCCTTTTTCCTGAACATTCCTGGTTCCTCCTCCCCTTGGTTGTCAATCCTCCTCTGTACCTATCTCTTATTCCAGCAAGTTCCCTGCCAATCTCTCTTTGTACCATCCTCGGCTTGGACCTCCCTTTAGAAATCCCTATTCCTCCTTGCTCCATTGGACCATGTGACCCATTCTCCTCCCCTCATCTCCCTCATTGGTTAATCTGTTGTAAAAACCCACTTTTACTCCTCCCCAGGATGCCCCTCATTGGTTACAGTTTTGTACTCTCCCCTTGAACATCCCATGTTTAAAAGTCTGTACACACCCCTGATGCTCGCTCTTTCTCCTTGGTTCTCTGTCCCTTCACCATTAGAATAAACCTTTCACGGAACCGGGACTAAGAACCTTCTCCTCATCCTTGCCTCCACACTCTGTGCCTGTTTCACCTGGGAGCCATAGAGCTTTGGCTCTAAGCCACATCCCAGATCACCCTGCTTCTGGGGTGTACCCACTCTTGATGTGGTGCCGTAGGGTGACTGAGTTTTCCATGGGACTCCAGCACCACGTCAGCTTTATCTTCCACTTCTCTCACTTGCAGCTTCAATATGCATGATGATGCATCAATATGAATTGCTGAAGTTATGATTGCTAAGAAGACACAAGTCGAAGGCCTATGTAACTAAATCCCAGATTATTTGCTCTGCCCCTGTGCTTCACACCTACAGACTTGTAAAGCAGTGTGGCTTGACAATCTTCCTGTCTTGGTTTAACACAAGTTAAGGCAGCAGGCACTCCAAAATGAGTTACCACCCCCTTAGTTTTAACCAACCTCTTTCCATTAGTAAGGACAGATAAATAAAATTAGGTAAAAAATCCAGTTTAATTAAAAACAAAAAAAAAAAAAAAAAAAAAAGAAACAATCAACCAAAATCTGAAGTCGCACAGGCCAGAAAAAAAAAAAAAAAAAGACACTAATAATCACTAGTTACAAAGCTGCTGAAATTCCATGGAGTCACTGTGGGAGGAAAAAAGATAGAAGAGAACCCCTCTTCCACAGTGGCCCCCTCCATGGAGAGCTGTGTACCTTGAAAGACAGAGGGAGGAAATGGTAGACGAACTCCACTTGGTTCAATCTTCCCACTGGAACTAACAAAAAAAGGTAGGAACTTACAAAGCAGTAGTGGCAGCAGATGGGAATTTCTGGCATTGTCTGGGGAGCTCTGGCCCTGCAGAGTCAGTCTCCAGTTCACTGGGTGCCAGTGCAGCTGTTCCTGAGCCTTTGGTGTGCTGGGGGAAAGAACCAGTCTCCCCAAACACTGAAAACAGCACACCCTGGCCCTGACAGGTACTTGGACCTATGCTATCCCCAGGTGTTGAGAAATTCACTCTGAAACAGATTTTGATTGTCAAAGACAGCTTTGTGTGTTGCTACTGTTGCCTCTTGGGAGACCTTCACCAAGCAGCCCCCAAGAGAATAAAAATGAAAGAAAATAAAAGGAGAGCCTCCACTTGCACTGCTTCTGTTCTCTGCAGGCAAGAATGAAAGGGAAAGAGACGGAGCCGGAAGGCAAAAGAGTATCTCATGAGCAACCCGGACTTTCAAAAGCACCCAGGAATAACCTGGCCCCACAGTTCCACCTGTGGCCAACAGGGTCTTGAAGAGCCAGTAACAATTTGGGGCATAGATAGATATGGAATCAGTAACATTCTCTGTTGTCCAGTACACTTGCACAACTGATTTTCAGAAGGTATCTCTTGATATTGGCAAACAATGCCTTTAAGAAGAGAATGACTGGCTATTGTAGTCTCTTTAAGATGAAAAGAGTAGATTTTGTGTTTTCCACAGAACAAGCTGACAGTTCAACCCCATCTCATTTCAAACAGTTCAGAAATATTTAAGCATATCAATATCATAACAAGCTTAACATATTGGCTACTAGCTCTTGAGATGTCATCATTTGGTTTCTGCATAGGCAGGTAATTCACTTATTAAAATTAGGATAAATAAAATGCCTTGAGCTAAATTTAAAAGAAAAATGACACTGTTGAACCAAAAGTTAAAAGAGAAAATTTAAAGATATAACCAAAGATTGAACTAGTTTCCACTGAGTTCTAGTAGGCATGGTGTATCTGAATTTTGTGTGTCTTTGAACATCACAATTGTTTACAGGTCATGTCAGTAAAACAGGGTAGTTCAGTTTTCTGTGATACTTTACACAGGGCATTTGTCCATTAAATTAGCTTTCTGTTTATAAAGTCTAATCCACCTGCCTTAAAAATTTATAAATGCTGCTTTTAATCTGCCAGGGTTTCTAGCATTACAGTAGTATTTAGAAATTTCACTGTGGGCACAGTTATTCTTGATTTCTTTATTAACAGAGTAGTTATTACAACACAAAGTTAGGAAGCAACTATTGAAGCAAACTCTGTAAAAACTCTTGAAGATTGCTTTATGAGAGAAGGGTAACTTCTATACTATGTAACTTTTATATCCAAAACTAATTGAGAAAAGGTCCAAAACATTTGTATTCATCCTAGACTGTGTAAACTTCATGTCATGAAACTGATACCTGTAGTTGTTATCATGATTTTCATTTTGTGGAGAGCTTGCCATGGCACTTCCATTTTTCTTGATGTTTCAAGTTGCTGTATATAGCTATCAGAATTTCAGCATTAACCTGAATTCACACTTCTTGAATGAAAAATATTTTAGTGCTGGTTTCCTAATTAACTCAAAATTGCTAGGGCATTGCCTTTTCCATTCACCTTAACAAAGATTAACATTCTATTTCCATTTATGAACATACAATAAACAATAGTGATAGTTTTCAACTGGTATTAATAAAAATATTTACATTCATTTCTTCTTTTAGTGGGGTTGGGTAGCTAAAAGTGCAGATTTTGTATGTCAAGGCAAGTATTCTTAGATTTTCAGCTGTTGTCTTATGAACAGTTTCTACAAGTACATGTTTTTCAGAGCAAAGTTATCCCTTCTAGAGAATGGTCTTTCAAAATGAGCTGGTAGATTGAGTCCTCTTGGTCCCAAACCCTTAATTTTCTTTATCCCCCAACGCCAGCAAATGAACACAGTACTCAGACTAGAAAGAATGACAGAAATGTCAGTTTCTCATCTATTGAATATATGGCTCTTTTAATTCTAGTTGGCTTACATCTGTAAAAGGCCTTTGGTCCATTTTTTACTTTTTAAGTGATGTAAACAGACCAATCCATATGAGTATCATGATAGCATAGTAGTTTCAGTCCACACACTAATTTATGAATGTTAACTGTGTGTACTGAAGTCTAGGATGTTATATACATACAGATATATATAGCTACATGGTAATCACATTTTACCTATTCTTAGACAACACTGGTTTTAAATATTCAAAACTTCTGAGTTTAGGCCCTATCTTGAAAAAGATAATGTCTTTAGTTCTACTTAGTAATGTATTTATCAATTTCCTCCACAGTTCTCTCATTATGAACTCTGTAAATATATTATTGCCGTAAACAGCTATATTAGAATGTACATATAGAGAGCAAGTGCTAGGTCCTGCCATTTGGTCACAGCAGCCTCTGCAGCACTACAGGGTGGGGGCAGAGTGGCTGGACAGCAGCCAGGCAGAAAGGAGCCTGAAGGTATTGACTGGCAGGCTTATTATGAGCCAGGGGCAGCAGGCTGAACAGTGTGCCCAGGTGGCCGAAAAGGCCAACGTTACCTTGGCCTGTATCAGCAATAGTGTGGCCAGCAGGACCAAGGAAGTAATTCTTCCCCTGTGCTGGGCACTGGTGAGGCCACACGTTAAATTCTGTGTCTAATTCTGGGTCTCCTAGTCGAGGAAGGGCATTGAAGTCCTGGATCAAGTCCAGAGAAGTGCTACAGAGTTGCTGAAGAGCATGGAACAGAACTCCTTGTAAGGAGAGGCTGAGCGAGGTTTAGCCTGGAGGAAAGGATGCTCAGGGGATGCCTTATCACTGCTTAAAATGAGGGTGTAGTTTCTTTGCCCAGGCTGAGTCTTTAGCTGTGCGGGGGAGGTTTAGGCTGGGCCTGTTTTTTACACAGAAGGGGTTATTGGGCATTGTAATGAGCTGTCTGGGCAGGTGGTAGAGTCACCATCCCTGAAGGTGTTTAAGAAAAGACTGGATTGTGGCATTAAATGCCACAGTCTAGTTGACAAGGTGGTGTTGCATCATAGGTTGGACTCAATGATCTCAAAGATTGTGGGAGATGGGCATGGGGAAGATAGGGCCAGGATCCCTCGGGAAAGCAACATCATTGAACATAGGCTGAGAGACTGGTGCAACTTTCCATGATTCCTTGTTTTTTCAGGCAAATGTATGGTTGTCAGTCACCAGTCTTTCACTCCCCAGTTCTAGAAAATACTGTATCCCCTGTTCCCCCATTGGTCCTCCCTGGAAAACCACTCCCTCCTCATCTCCGCATGGGTACAGTTCAAGTCACCCCACTCCAACTCCTCCTCTGACTCATCTCCCTATTGGATTATTTGTATACTGACCCTTTCCAGCTCCCCTCAGTTATATACCCTAACCCCTCCTCTCTTTGCCAGCAGTTCCCTTCAGCAGAGGTTGTATTCCTGCCCTACCTGCTTCTACTTCTACCCTGCATCCTTGGATTTTATCCACTCCTACCCTGCCTGGACGCATAGATTTCTCCTGAATAAACCCTGCTGGATTTTACCATGTGAAGAGCCCTCTCATCATTCTGGTGAGGTTTTTATTACACCATCCGGGATCAGGTGTCTAGTAGGCTGGGGAAGTTGCCAATGCAGGCCAAAGAAGAGACGTGCTCGGTGCCGCAGGCACCTGCCCAGGAAAGCTACTTAAAGCCACCCACAAAAGGTATTTTCCAACCTAGTTCTGTGATTCTGTAATTCTATGCATGATTTTTTATGAATCGATGTCTCTATGCATAAAGATCAGTTCCAATCCCAGTGAAATAAAGCAGATACTGAACTTAATACAAAATTCCACTTCTACTTTTATAATTAGCACTATGGCACATAAATTAATGAATAATGATTTCTTTTATTTTTTTTATATCTTTTCTTTTATTTTTTTAGTAGACCAGATTTTTTCCATAAATTTTGGCTATAATCATTCAGTACTCTGATATGTTTAATATTGTAGAAGGCCAAGGAGCATTGTATCCAGAAACTGTAGGAAGTCAGAGGTTGGCTTCAAATATAAAAACACAACAGTTCATACTAGAAAACTGCTGGTTAAATCACTGAGTGTTTTACCTGGACATGGGATAAAAATGTTCCAAGTCTGGAACATTTGTTTGCCTTCCAAGTCTTCAGATGTGCTTGATTTCTGCAGTTTCAATTCCATGCATTTTCCTTGTATAATTTAGGTTGATTTACTGAAAATCATCATGTATATGTGAAAACAATACCCCCCAAAAGATTTATTTTACCAAAAAGGTAATAAATCTAAAATGAAATATTTAAATCTAAAATTAAAATAAATATTACAAATGTAAATCTTTTAATGACATTTGCTTAATCCAATCTGATGCCAAGTTCTGTGTTTCTGTCATATGTATAATAAAGCTCTTCTGACCATTCTGTTATTTATTTGGACACTCCCACAAAATTAGGAACAATGGCAAATATATATGATGAAAAAAAAATCTAAAGAGAAATCTGTATGGGGGATTATTCATCTGAATAAAAAGTATAGCCTGGTGTGCAAAAAACAATATGTTGTCTTTATTGGCTAAATAGAGAAAGATGAACTGCAGGAGCTGAAACAGAAT
This sequence comes from Lonchura striata, assembly GCF_050655825.1. Classification (NCBI taxonomy): domain Eukaryota; kingdom Metazoa; phylum Chordata; class Aves; order Passeriformes; family Estrildidae; genus Lonchura; species Lonchura striata. The sequence goes on from NC_140740.1 coordinate 36,767,006, forward strand.
AAATGAAAAAGCCATAAAAACGAACATTATAATGTGTGAGAACCCCAGCCTTGCTCCTTGGGGTCTCATATGGTGGTGAAATTCCTCCTCCAACCTCTGCTTCCAAAGAAAAACTCTGCAGTCTTTTGTTGTTCAGTCTCAAGATGATTTATTGCTAGTTATCTAACAGATTATGTTCTCGGGCTGCGGCTGCTTGGTTAGCGGCCTAGGTAGAGACACACACACACACACTGACATCCTCTCTATCTGCTGTCTTCTTCATCTCTCCCCCCGCCCAGGGCTGCTTCTATCTTTTATATGATATATTATGTATTAGATGTTTATAGTTTTCCCCCAATACCTACTACCTATATTACAAAGTGCTTTTCTACTCTAAACCAACCTGTGAATGCCAACATCACCAAGAACATGGAGGCAAGGAAGAAGAAAGAGGAAGGACAGGATCAGCCCACTTTCCTCCATCTTAGAACTCCTGACCCCCATGTACAAAGTAAAAAACCCCCCTGTACAAGTGCTAAAACCCCCCTGTACAATACTAAAAAAAATTCCCCTCTACTTTGTAATTACTTATACTATACTATCTAACCTTTTGTGACTGCTTGTTCCACCTCCAAAGTTGGTAATTCATTCCATGGTTCAAACTCAAAATCACAGCTGTTTTCAGCTGTCTGCCAGGGTCTAAAATGCTTCTGACCAAGGCCTGGAACCTCTAAAAATGTCTGAGAGACATTTTGAGTTCCCACAATAATGTTTTTCCCTTTAAAATATCTTTGATTGCATGGGATAAAAAGCAGAAAGTCTTAAAGGAACTGACCAAAAATGGGAAACTGTTCTCAAGTCAGTCTTGCACAAGATAGACTAATTAATCAATTCAGGTGATTCTCATAGAATCACATCATAGAATCATGTTATGTCCAAAAATATTAAAATATACATAGTATTTTTTAACAGCCAATATTTAGATGATCTGAAGGGATTTTCAAGTATTTTCCTTATATTAATTTTATGAAACATTTAGTAGTTGGATCAAAGAATTGTAATTCAGTAAGACATAGATACAGTGGTCAGCCTGGATTAAAATTACTGCAATAGAAAACACAGGAATTAAGCAGCATAACTTTGTAAAAAGAAAATTTGGTTTCGTTTAGAAAATTATTTCTTCTTCTTCAGAAAAAATAGATATTTTAGAAATTTACTTTACTACTCCTTTATTTATGAATATACAATACAAAAATTGAATAATGATAGCTTTCAATTGATATTAGTAAAAATATTTACATTCCTTTCATGCTTCTTTTACTGTGATTAGCAATATTTAGTTGATGATATAACAGCTTGTAAAACTTTAAAAGTTACTTTTCCCTGGAATGAACACAGACTGCTAGGTTTCTATCATGTGGGAAGAAATAAAATGTTCTAGATAACAAAAAAGATGAGACTTTATCATATCTAAAAGTTAACAATGAAACACTTAAGAATTTTTGACTAGGGCTTTTGTTTGACACATTTATTGATCTTCAAAGGTAAAAAAGGAAGCAGGTTAAAAAAAAATTGTGGTGACAAAGTTTTGAAGTAGATTCAGTAATTATGTGGTAGAGACCATTATCTTCATGGTTGTCCAGTCTTCGTTATCAACTGATGTGTTTTGTAAGCATGAATACTCATGTCTAGGTAATTCAAACTCTTGTTAGTCAAAATATTTGCATAAAAACTGTATAAACAAACATCTAAATAACTGATTAAGGTTATATGATTGTTATATTGCCTATGTTCATGGTAACATTTTTTTCTTGTTCTGCATTTCCTAATCTTAAGTATTTGATTGCTACATCTTTTGTTTAGTTTTAAATCTAGCAAAATGAGCAAATGAGACCAAAATTAGGTGGCTAGATATAGAACATTGTATATACAGAAAGGTTATAATTAAAATGTAGCATTTTTATTTGGCATCTGTGAAACAGGGCAATGAACAAGAAAGAAATCCCTTGATTCTGATCACTGATAGATAAACCAAATCAAGTTGCATTATGGACTCCCTTGGAGCTAATGGCACGTCTTGAAGCTAATGGCATCAAAAAAATTTACTTGACACCTGATTCAGTTTTTGATTGGGCTATCTGGCGCTCCTCAACTCTTCCAGTTCACCAGTTGATTCTCTCATTCTTAAAGGCTTTTTGGGGTATTTGTCTTAGCTGTTTTCAGGACTGGAAATGCTATCTTAAATTCTTATGACATGTCCAGCAGTGGAAAATAAATCGTTTGTTTACTTCTTTCATCAGTAGGAACAAGGTGGAGAAGTATGGGCTAGTTACCCATATCTTTCAGGAAATGCTTCTACTGTTAGACCAAAATAGAAATAACTTTGAAAACATATTGGTTTTTCTCAAGAATTTTGTGCTCTGTCTGAATTTGTTAATAGCGAGTTTTTTTCCAAGGATACCTGGTATCTGAAAGTTGGGAAGATCTTGATCAAGAATACTTGAAATATTCTCGGCATGTATTGAATTGTATGCTTGTTTTGACAGAATGAGCAGTTATAATTAAAAACTGGATTGCAAATCGATTAAAAATATTTTTAATTATTTCTCACAATATTGCATATTTTCAACAAAATCATAGCTCAACTATTTTATATATAGGTATGGATTCTAATTTGTAAAGATTAAATATTTTTGTATTAACCCAGTGCTTGATGACATGAAACAGTTCTCCTTAACAGGAAACACTTAAGAGCCCTACAGAAAAGACACTTCTTTTTTTCTATTTTTATTCTAGTTTTAGGAGTGAGGAAGTGGTAGTACTCGATCTGTATTATTTCGAATCTGTTTTATTTTTTGTCTAGTAAGTTATTCCCAGTTTGGTGACATACTAGAAGTAATCTGAAAGTTTTAATTATACTCTTGGATGTATTAAGCAAGAAGAGAAATAGCTTATGTATTAAAAAAACCCAGAGGATTCGGTTACTGTTACTAAAAGACCTCACCAGGAAACCAGAAGCAAGACATGCAAGCAGAAAAGCACTGACTTGCAGAGAAGACATTTTTTATGCTGGGATTGACGAAGCTTCACAGACAGTTAATAAAGCCTCAAAAGACTCTGTAAGTTAATAAAGCCTCAAAGGACTCTGTAATTCAGGTCTGTCTTACTATATAATTATTTATGCTGAAAATCCAAGTTTCTTTTACAAACTGGCAAAATGGACAAGGGCCACAGGAACAGTAGCACACCAAGGTCCTGTATTGCCAGATATCCCTGAACCCAGTAAAGATCTCAATTTATGTATTAGGCTAATTGCAAGTGTGCTGTTTTTAAATACTACATAATCTGCTTTTTGAGGGATTTGCTGCCTGGTTCATGCATGAGGAAACAAAAAGTCAGTAAAAGGGTTACTTTATGTATATAGGCATGTGAAACTAAATCCTGAGATGCTGGCCTTAGTTTAAATAATATGTTTGTTTGGTTGTTGCTAGTATCTTTTGGAAGCTACTCTGTGCAAAATAAACATGCAGTAGTCTTCCTTTTCTAGATAAAAACTATATCAACATCAACAAAATTTTTTTTTCTGTTTCTCTGAAAAGGCATCAAGAGTATAAAGAGTCACATATTTCACTGATGTGCTCTCTCACTCTCTGTTTTCCCCCTCCTTTTCCTGTGCTATAATTGTGCATTTTTCTGTACCTAGGGGGAACTATGTATTTTCCTGCCTCTTTTGATTCTATCTAATATGCACTCATTTCAGAGACATTGTAGAAAAAAAAATTGGAAGACGGAGGGAGAAGAACAGGAAAGAAAAACTTGGGTGAATATTACCTTTCGAGCACCATGTCAAAGACATGTATATTACTTGAATACTATGTACCAAAATGTCATGGTTTGACACTGGCACAATGCCAGTGCCCCCATGAAAATGTGATCCCTACCTTGAATGCTGTGAAGTGGAATCTAGAATAGAGCAAAGCAGGCCCAAGCTTAATAACAGGAAAAAAACTTTATTAAACTACCACTACAAAAGAAAAGAGAAAACTAAAGAAGGGAAAAAAAAAACACACAAAGATCCAAATGAAAACCTTGCAAAACATTTCTCCCCCTCCACCACCCAACTCCAACAAACCTCAGTGAGACACAATCTGGACCCCAATCAGGTTTCCACCCTCCAAACAACCGATACTCAGTCCATCGAGGGAACAGAGTCTCTCCTGTGCCACAGACCCCCCAAGAAACACAGCTCCACATCCTGTGTTTCCATGTCACACATGGCACCGCCCGGAGAAAAAGTTTGCCATGGTGACCCTTCTCCTCTCCATGCACAGTGCTCTCACCACAATGCATGGATGGTCACTGCCTTTAGGATTTTTCCTTTCAAGGATGCCCTGCCAAGAGGGGAGAAAACAACAGTTCAGTTTTTCATTGTTTGGGACCACAGTCCCCCCCATTTTCCCCTGGGGCCGAGGGCTCAAGAACAGAGATCTTCTTCTCTTCTCTTTCCTTTCCAGGGCAAGGGGGCGCCACCACAAACCCCCCAACCTTTTCTCTGTTCACTCCACTTTTGCCTTTTTCTCAGCTGAAGCAGGTCTCTTGACTCACTGGCATCCTCCCAAAACACAGTCCCTCTTGAAGGAGAAGATTGGTTCAGGTTGTGGCTAACACGGAAAAGTCCAGCCAAAAGCCACTCCTTGTCCCCCTCCCATCCAGAATTCCTCCTTCCAACATCCCATCCCAGGGTCCAAGGTGTCCCTCTTCCTCTCTTTCAAACTGAGGAGGGGAAAGGAAAATTCACAAAGCTTTCATTTCTCAAGGAAGGGTTAAAAGTCCGAACTCCCAGGATGGCTCGATGCCCGGACATCCAGCAACTCCCACACAACTGGGCACCTTGCAGCAGCTCCCCCCACTCCTCCTTCCTTGCGGCTTTCTCTCTCCTTCTCGGGAGAGGAACTCTGGGGGGGGAAATGGAGACATCCCAGATTTCTTCCACCCTTCCATCTGCAGGGGCCAGCCCGATTCCAGTCCTTTCACCACTCTTGGGGCTTTCGGCCTACCTTTCTCAGGCCATGGAGGCTTCCCCTCCCCCACCCAGCTTGTGGCTGGGCGGGGGAAGGTCTGCACTGCACGCTGACCGGAACCAAAGAGAGCGAGTTCCCCTGGGAATTCTGCTTTCAACCCCTCTGTGTTCTCAGAGGCGTGTCTACTTTCAATTGGTCAATATCTAAATTGACCTCTTCCTTCCGGAAAAAATTATCTTTCTGTGTCAAACCACGACACAAAAAAACTTTTCACCACTTGTATCCCTGAATGTGATTAAGTTTGGATCACATTTCAGTTTTAGAACTGTAGTGAATTTGGAAACACAAAAACTAGTGTGAATAACATGCTGAACTTTTGTCTCCAAGCACTGATCTATATGCCAAAATGTCTAAGAAATGTTATTTTTGTGATAATCTAAATATATATCAAACAAGGAAAGTTTTGTTGGAGGAGGAAATACATGTTTTATTCATCCAATTTATATAGAGAAGAAAGCTATGAGATTTGGCAGAAATAAATTGCTTTTTTAGACATATGCAATAGAAGATTAACAGTAAAGATGCATATCAAACACAGTGGAATAATTCACAATTCACTTACAGTCTTTAATGTAAGAACTACTAAGAAAGAGGTTATAGTTAAACAATAAAAAATCTGCTCCAGAAAATTCTCGTGTGCAATGTAATTCAGAAAATTGTACAAATACATGGTTAACTGTAAAGTTAGATTTTCGCTAGTGGAACATATAAGTGTTGATATAGGTAAAGCCTTATGAAATAAGGGTCTTGTTGCCCTTATAAAATCATGCTACTAAAAAAGTGTGCTACTTCAGCTAAGTAGAAGAGGACTATGGGAGAGTAACTCACAGAGAAGTGCTGTGTGGCTGCTACATGACCACATTGTAGTGTATGGTGGTTGGTTGATGCTGGTTCTCGGCTTCTTTTTTCCACTTCTGTCAAGGTTGGGATTGAAGGCACTTGAGAGGATATTTCACATTCAGGATTAGATGTTTATTTTTTCTTATCTATGTTACAGAAGAACCAGCCTCTGCCCTAAAACCTCCATCTTGCTCCCACTTAAAACAGTAGATATAGGACATGTTAAAAATATTGATTTTAAAAAAATCATTTAAATAAGCAGTCCATAGAAGATGGTTGCTCATATAGTGTCCTGATGTTTGTACCTGCATGACAAAAGAGTATGAGAGGCATGAAAGGAAATTGTGACTCATCAGATTGGTAGGGTCCAAGATAACAATAATGAAATAAAATCTCTGGTAGCCACACTTTCTGTTGTACTTCAGATGAATCACTAGTCTATTTTTAAATTGGTGTATACTGTTCCTGACACTGAAGATTACATTGTAACAAAAAAAAAAAGTTAAAAGAAACTTACAAGAAATACTTTTCTTTCCAGAATAATCTGTGGTAACAGTATTTTGATTTGGACCATGTAGTTCACAGCATACAGCAATACCTGATTCAATAACAAAAAAATCTAATGTTCCTTATCCTTAGTTAAACTACTGAAAGGAGTCAAATCTTATACTGGAAAGGATGACAGTTTCTGTCAAGAAACAACCTTTGACTTCAGAAAGCATATTGTAGAAACCATGTAAAAGTGGGTTATTTAAAAGTGATGACAGATCATCAGGAGATGCTTTTCTCCCCTCTGACTATTGAAAAAGCTTCCACACATTTTGTCTTGTAGGACTGTTAAATTTTGAGGTGACTGAAATTGGGAATGATTAATTTGTTCATTTTTTCATCATATGTGCAAAGAATGTCTGATGTCTATGGTGAGCTGAGAAGAATGATTGGCTAGGTGGAATGAAATTAAAAGTTTGTATATAACCATGCTATAATATTAACACAAATTTCCATTAAAGCAACTTTTCTTGAAGTAAAACCTAGAAGAAATAATTGTGATTTTTTTGTACTGAAGCTTTGTTCCTGTGTCAGTCTCAGCAAAATAGATTAAACTATGGGTTTGTAAAATAAATATAATTTTTGCTTTTTTATTTTTCTCTTTCTTCAGTCTCCATGTGCCAGGAGCCATTTTCTGCTTTCCCATTTTCACTATCAATAGTAGGCATTAAAAAGATCTGCGGGTAAATAACAGTAATATATACACAGGATGAAATTACTTATGAAGAACCGACATATGGCCATGCTAAAACATGATTAGACAGACTGTGATGTAGTTCTAATTCAACAGGATGCTCAAACCACAGTGGGAAGCAGTTGGTATCAAAAACAAGTCTTGCTGTTCCAAAACTGGCAAATTGTGAGCTGTTCTGTCATTATCATTGTTTGCTTAACAGGTAAGTACTATTTGTATTCCCTCACTGAGCCGGAAAGACACTTGGAACAGGATCAATTCTCTCTCCATTTCTTCCCCAAACCGTCTTTTTGTTTTTACTTTAGGGACCAAAATAATGGCAGGAGGGAGGAAGGGAAGGTGGGAGGAAGGGTGGAAGAAAGGGAAGGAAGGGAAAGAAAGGGAAGGAAGGGAAAAAAGGAAAGGAAGGAAGGCAAACAAAGTACATCCCTCCTGAATATAAATCTCATGAGATTGTCTTACCTATGGTAACAAAACAGGTTACAGAAGGTGGGGGTAACAGAAACCACATTAGAAACTCCCCGTGGAAAAGAAGATGCAATTACTTTCCATTTCTGCAAAGTAAAATGCTGTTATCTAGATGAGGGACAGCCCCTGTTGCTGTGAACCACAGTTAGTTAAACAATACCAGTAGGACTGTCATGAGCACAGACAGAGTAGTGCCACTCAAGGCTCTGGGGAACACAATGCAACATGGGTGTTTTGTGTTCTGGTAATACTTTTTAAACTGTCTTATATTCAACCATATTTTTTCATTCCTACGTTATGATTTTGACCAGAAATTCCTCCTCTATGCAGAGCTGCTTTTTAGAAATAATTTTTTTCGTTGGGGTGGTCTCAAATTGTACAAAATCCATGTAGGCATCAGTAGCAGTTTAAGAATTCCTTTCTGCTGAGTGCTATGCATTTGCTTACATGACAATTTTTGGTTCAGGATTGCTGCTTTTAGAAGCTTACAAATTCAAAATACTTGAAGTAGGTTGAAGAGAATTGGATGGGAAGGATAGAAATAAAAGTAACTAGATGTGGATGAGAAATGCAGATGTCTCAACAACTCATGTACTCTTCATTGCAGCACTTAAATAGAATTTGTACTTTCATTATAGTATTCATATGCTTTCTCAATATGTTATTACATACCCTTGCTCTTGCCTCAGCTCTAAAGACATTAGACATGCTTCTGATTTTGACTCTGAAGGCATGTTCAGTATCTACTTAAACATGTGCAAGTTTTTACTCAAAATTTATCTAATCCTCAGCAATGAGTTATGCAGTGCAAGGCTGTTGCATGTTTGTAATATTGTATATTCTACTTATTCCTGTGGGATACAGATTTCAAGAAAGATGACTGTACTGACTATCAGATACATGCAGTGGAAAAATTACAGCTTTAAGCCTCCTTCAGTATTAGGTATTCATCAAGTTTTTTGTACTTTTTGTACACAACAATATTTTTCCTGCAAGACAGAGAGAACCGCATATAAGAATGATGTAGTATATATCTAAATTTTGTTTCCTTTGCTTTTCTTGTAATTTAATTCAAGAAATTGCAAGGCCAAATCCAGTTAACCTGCAAACCTCCCTCCAAATGACTTCAGTGGAAAACATCTTCAGTGCCTGGTATTGTACTACTGCATATATATGTTATAGTAGTGTGAGTGTGTGTGTGTGGGGGGTGGGGGTGTGTGTGTGTGTGTGTACACTATATATAGCTGTCATTTATAAATGAGTCTAGAATGCTGTTCTTACAATTCTGCTAGAATACACAAAGCTTCTGAATGGAGATGTAAACTACATCTGGTGTTTATACTGTATCTTACATAAGCCAGTATCAATTCTACATACAGAACATGGCAATACCATTCTTAATAATGACCAACTTTTGTGGGCTGTTTCATCTACAAAACATTGTGTTACAGTCTGATTCCTTCACAGGCTTAAGTACACTGACCATTAGTCCAATAACAACTCAGATCGAGTGGATTTCTTCTGATTTGCAGTGGAGATTGGATTAATCTGATTCTGTTCAATATATTAATCAAAGCAAAGAGGAAAAGGGTTAACTTTTTTCTGCTTAAGGGAAAGATTTTATAAGGAAAATGGCCATTGTTGTGCATGTTCATTATGAAAATTGACATAGCATTCACAACACAGACTCTTGACTAGCTATGGAATTGTGGGTTGTGACAAATATTTGGCCCTTCATTTTAACAACATGAATTTAAATGGTGTGAGTTTCCTATGCCTTGTCACAAAATAATTTGTTGTATCCAAACAAAAAAAAATATGTTAAAAAAACCAAACCAAACCAAAAACAAAAACAAAAAAACCCCAAAAAACAGTACAGAACAGCTACAGTTATTTGGCTGAGCTTTGTGTTTATAGTACCCTAATTGCATCATTTCAATGGCACCACCCGTCAGAAAAACAACAATAGAGCCTTCATAACCTCTACTGACTTTACTCTTAAGTAAGTTAATGGCTGACTCTGAACAGGTGCTCTAGCCTTGTAGCTCCTAAAAATATCATTATGAACTGTGGGTGCTCAGAACCCCTTTCTACTGAGCAATGAATATTTGTGGTGTTTGCTTTAATGTGAAGTTATCAATATTGTTTGCACAGAAAGTTTTGACATAAACTCTTTTTCTTCTATTGAAAATAAGTGCCTGTTTCATAGCTTCAGCTTGTAAGTTCTCCACTGCAGAATCTGTCTTGATTTTTATGTCCTGGACAATGCTCATAATGATATTTTTATGTAGTAAACTAAAAGTATAACCTTTTTACAGCTTCCTACAGGTACTGTAGAAATTCCTAATCATGCCTCAGCAGCAGAGATGAGCACTAATCTTTGAAAAAAAGCAGAAGTAGTCACCAGACAAACTACTTTCCATTAACAGTTCTTACTGGGAAGGAGGCAGGGTACAGCCAGACTGAATCCAGCCTCTTTATACTTGTAACAATATGTACAGAGGAACAACAATCTGGGACAATTAAAATACTCACATACTGTTTTCTGATTATAGTTTGAAGGGGTATGAAACCTTCATAGAATAAACTAGACACTGCTCTGCAATATAAAAATTTATTTAGGTTAAACACAACATTTGAGACTTTTCCAGGATGTATCGAATCTCTTTTAGTGTATCTGGCTTAGAATCAAGATGCCAGCAGTGGATCACCTTGAAATCTGAACTCACACTTCATTTGGTCCCTGTGGTGGTCATCTTTGCCTTTCTCTGAAAATTTTCAAAAGCTTTTATCTAGCTGAAGAGATTTTTTTGCCTGATTTATCTGTCTTTAAATTACACAGATGGCTTTCAGTTTTAAACAGAGTCTGGGGCCAGAATTTATCAGAGATTCAGATGGAAGAAGGCAGGAGTGATATTTTCCCCAAGCACTAAAGGAAAGAAGAAAATTCAAACATAATGGGACAATACAGACCCATACTACAATCTTTCAAGCGAATGAAACATAACCACAGAAAGAAGCTGAATTTGAAAGGCTTATGTTAAATACAACCAGACAGGTGCATGGACAGTGAGATCCATTCTCACTAGAAATTTGTAAAACACAATAAATTCTTTCTAAGATTTAGTTCTCTCCTGTGTTAAGTGGTGCACATGCCACAGCCAAGTCCAGCATCATAGCGGAATAGAAAATACAACGTCTGAACAGTAGTAATTTATTTCAGTATGGACAGACTTTTTTTATATTCAAACTGATTTTGCAATTCTGGCTTTGTTTCTGTCAACAACTTACTTCTCCAATGAGTTAGAAAGTGGGAAGTTTATACCCATGCAGATAATGTTTGCTAAGGCTGTGATGCAGGCACCACTCTAACACCACAGGGGCTAAGTGATTCGAAGAAATATGCTGACTCTGCTGAGATTTTCATTGAAGCAAGGGGAACCTTGTCCTTTAGTAGTTGTAATATTGGATGGGAAATGTCAGAATTAAATCAGTCAGTTTCTTGGTGCTTTAAGAGAGATTAATTGAAGCAAAATATCATTTTCCTTTGAAAAAAAGAATGGAAAATTATCTACCTATCATTCACAGAAGGATGATTTACTTTTTTCCAGCTCTGTCAGTCAGAGGACCCTTGATACAAGTAGATTAATCAAAGACACTTTATCATCAATCGCAGCTAAACAGTTTTAGAAGTGTTTTTCCCTATGTCCCCAAACAAAAGACATTGTATCATTACAATAGAAAAGATGAAACTACAACTTCAAAAGCAGAGCACAAATTCAGCTGCACATATTTCATTGAAAAGAGGGGGAAAATCAACTTGGTAAACAAATTATTGAATTTGTATTTATCGATCTCATTTTTGGTCTTAAACTATCTTTGGGTTTCAGAGGTCATCATGGAGCTTTAATTAAATGTAATTTGAAATCTACAGTGCTGTGTTGAAGGCCCATTCAGGATGGACAGCCTTTTGGACAACAGACATAAAGGGAAACAGACCTGTGTTTTTAAATGAACTTCCTAATGAAATGAAGCATTATGCCACTGGGTAACTAACACATTTATCCCCCAACCCTGACCCCCACAAATATAGATGCAAATTGCTTGAAGTTTAACATACAAATGTTTATTCTTGAAACTTCCTAGACCAGTTATTGGCATGCATATTCATATCAATATTTTGAATCTAGGTCTGCACTTTTACTGTCTCAAGAGCAGCAGATTTGATTATGTAAATGTATTCATTTCTACACTCAACTCCCTGGTTAGGGTTGAAATTTTGCATTATTCTACTCAGCTGTAGGACAGGATTTTTCACTTGTTCCTAAGTTGAAAACAATTTGAGGTAGATATTGTCTTGGTTTGGTTTGGTTTTTTTTCATGTGCCAATGTACCTGTTGCACAATGAAGTCAGGGCCAAAGCTTGGGGCTGCTGTGATGCTGTGACACTGCAATGGTAACATACTTTTGGCTCTGAAGCATAGCGCTGTTACTGATTATTCCACTATATCACCTCATCAGTTTTCTAGCACTGGTTGTTTTTTTTACACTAATCTACCAAAGAATTTTCCAACTGAAGAGCTAGCCCTTGAAATACAGTTTCAGTTTACAGACTAGTGTGCTGTCCTTCAGAGGTGAAAAGATCTCTCAATGCTTTGCCACTTTGAGGACAAATGATTTGCAAATTATGTTTCAAAGAGTCATGAGTCTAGGCATCATCATTTGCTTTATAAATGAGAAGCTAGGAGAGGAATTCTGCTTATGATGGAGTACCATTACTCTCATTGTATGCCATTAACCACATTTCTACATATCAATTAAAGCCGAAGACTGGGATGTGCCTACTTATAAGTTTCAAAGTTATGTAAACCTTGCAGTGTGTCACACAATTCTGAAACATTTCCACATAAACAATTGCCTCTACATATCCAGAAATTGCATTAAAGTTTTATGAATATTTTTCTCCTACTTGGCCTTCCTGTATTCCAGTTTTAATTACATTGTTTGAAGGACAATAGATGAACTGAATTCTGTACGCATATATACCTCCAGGCCCTGTGGAAAGAGCTCCTGCTCCTGAATTTGATGGACTAGACTCTGGCCACTAGCCTTTGATAGGGCAGTGAATGGAGGTTCTATACAGCATGTGCAGAATGAGCACAGCATGTGCAAAATGAGCACAGCACGTGCAGAATGAGCAAACTTCAGCTGCTTATGTCTGGCCATATGCCTTTTGTGCTTTGGTGCTAAACATTGTGGAAGATCTTTCTGCATCATTCTTTTGTCTGTGGCCGAAGGAAAACAGGGACTATGTTCATGGCTTGTCAGGTTACTTTTGTTGTCTCATCATTCCTCCCCAAGGATCCTTTCAGAGAGAGTCATTCACATCAGCCAGGCATCTGGTTTTTTGCTGGCCTATTGGATATGTTTCCAATCTGTTTTGCTTAGTACATCCTCCCCTGCACAGTATAAACCCAGGGATGACGAAAGTTGTAGTAATATCTTCAACATCCCTGATTCTCACAATCTGCTATCTCAAGATTTATGGATATACAATTCCCGCAAGAAAGAAGGACATCTGTTCAAATGTTTTCTGACATTTTTGGAAGTCTATATAAAAAAAATGTTAATTCTTTTTTTACAGGCATACACGAGGCTGAAGTTTCTGGTGGTTTCCATGGTTTCAGCTTTTTGAGGCCACTTGAAGCTGTCTGCCTTTCCTCCCCAGCCCCCCAGGACCCCTCTGACTAGCTGTCCTCTCAGGAGACCAGGGTTTGCCGCGGTCCTGCTGCTCTGGGCTTACCAGGCAGCAGTTGGGTTGGCGTGGTCCGAGTAGCAGCGTGTCACAGTTGCACATGGTGCACCAACATGGGGCCTGGCACCAGTTTGAGCGAGCTCACCAAAGCCGCCGCAGACAGCCCGCTGGCTAAAAGCTTTTCCGGACACTTTGCTATCTGCAGCACCGTGAGCAACAGTGCCATGAGCGGTGCGAAAAAGGCACTGCACAAGCTGTCAGCTGCACGGGGAGAAGCTTTCAGATTGCACTGGTGGTGCGGGCATCCGCCTTGCCACACAGCCCGGCAGGACTGTCACCGCAGAGACAGAAGCAGTGATTTCTGTCTGGCACGGTTTTCACGGATGCGGACAGCACCTTCCTAATACCTGGATGTGGAAAAATGATGGGAGACAAGTCCATTCTATAATGTCAACAAGTCTCAGTTTATTCCAAGCACGCATGTACAGTTATACCCATTATAATGAAGCTCATGCATATTGCAAAACTTAGGCTCTTCATTGGTGGATCTAAAAAGGGTCAACCCCGCCTTTGGGGCTTTCTATGCTTGCCTTGTTTTCCCTTACACTTATCTTTTTGCTGACCATTCTGCTGTTGGGAACCAACTTACCCAAGGACATATGATATTGTTGCTACATCTGCTATTGCTGCACTATGCAATTTTCAGCTATTGCTTCACTAACTGCACGTAGTCATGGCCTCTCTCCTGAAGCTATTCATCCACAAAACTCTCCACACCTGGAAGACTGTCTGCGGAGATGAGGACCATTGCTGCAGTGTGTTTTCTGAAGAACAGCGGTGGGTAAGTCTCGGTACTGGCTGGGAGGGGTCCTGCCAGGAGACTGGAGATAGGTTCCCATGCCCCCGGGGGGGACACGCCAATGCGCAGGCGTGGCAGGGGTCTCCATTGGGTCTTTAGAACTTTGGGGTTTTTGATGCAGAGTGAATGAGATTTTGCTGTGCAGCCAGTGATATGGGTGTTACACTGACTACACAGCAGAAAGAGATTTATAAACAAGTTCAGGAACCCCTGCAGAGAGCAGGTGCAAAATTTTCTAAGAGCTTTGTGAAACAGTTTGTCAGATGGTTGTCAGCAAGTTTTCTGGAGGTTAACAGAGCAAGATGTGAAAGACAGGCAATTTTGGAAGCATGTGGGTTCAGTGTTGAGTGAAAGGCCAAAGGCAGAGGATCCCTTAGTGATAGAAGGTTTTATGAGAATCTTTTTGTTTGTTTGTGACATTGTGAAAGAAAGTGCAGACACTCAGGATGCTCAGGGAACAGAAAAGGGTCCTGTCGCATCCAAAATAACCTCCCACGTCCCCTGCTTTGAAAAAACTAATTGTGCAGATGTACATCCAGTTTTTAACCCTTGTCCATCTCCTGATTTCGCTCTCGCAGCTCAGAATCCATGCTTTGCCCCCTTTCCCACCGCCCATGCAGCCACCACAAGATGGAGGTGGCTACATCACATTGCCTTCTTCATCCCAAAATTCCTTGCTCCCCATGCCAGCCCAAAACCCCTCCCTTTTCCCAATCCCAACCCCTCCTCCCTTGCAGTGGTTCAGCCCTCAGCTCCTCCCCTCGCAGTTACATCACCACCACCTGCCCCCACCCCACTCCACACAGCTCCACCAGCCACGGCCACTCCCACACAAGCCACCCCACCTCCTCCTGGTTCCCACGGCAATAGAAAACAGAAACCGGTCAGAGATCCCAATTTTCTGTTCATGGCTCCAGTTATTCATAATGGGAGAGGACAGAACCCTAGGCGGGAGCCCCTTTTGTACGAGAGTATAAGGGAGCTCTGCAAAACAAAGCATGAATTTGGAGAAAGGAGCAAATTTTTTAAGAGCATTTTAAAAGCTACTCTAGGCTCCAAAACACTTGTCCCTGCTGATTTGAGACATATTTTTAACTGTTTGCTCCCTAAATCTGAATTTAAAATGTGGGAATGAACTTGGAAAAGGTTGGCAGGGGACTTCCAGAGATTTTGCAGAGTCCAACCTATTCCACAGATATAGCGGATGAGGAGATCACTTTAGAACATCTAGTGGGTGAGGGTGATTGGAGCCAAGCTGAGAAGCAAGCAGCAGGCATTCCCAGACTGGTGTTAGACTTGACCAGGGATGCGGCAGAACATGCATTTTTTAACATGCCTTCTAAAGAACCTGTCATTCCTTATATCACTTTAAAGCAGTCTGTTACATAGCCATTCATGGATTTTGTTGATTGAGTGAAAGCTTCGGTGGAGAATAGGGTGCAAAATCCAGAGATCCAAGATCAGCTCACACTAGAAATTGTCACCACAAATGTAAATGAAGCCTGTCAGCAAGTCATCCTGGCCCTTCCAGCATCGCCTCCACCCACACTCGATCAGCTCATTGAGGAGTGCACGAGAAAAGCCACCCTATTGACAGAAGACTCAGTGATAAAACTGCGGGGAAAGGTGGCTGCTTCAGCAACGGCAACCCCAAAACCACCAAGGGCTTCAAGACCTCCTGCACCCAAACTCTGATGCTATTTCTGTAACCAACAGAGACATCTCATAGGCCAGTGCCCCCTCTGAGGGACAGTGCCTTCACAAGGGGGGAAAGTGTGTCCAAGATTGAAGACAAAAAAAAAAAAAGTTTTCCTATTACCATCTGAGTAGGAGTTGCCTCGGGGTAGTTTTCCTTATATGCTGTTAATAGCCCCATCAATGCCTTGCCACATGACTCAGAGATAACACTGTCCAGGAGCAGTGATTAAGGACACACCTCGTGACTCATAATAACCCATTGTGAGATGCTCTGCCCAGGGGGGAGGAGCTAGGCATTCCCACCTGGATAAAACTGGGGATTTCTAGACAGAGGAGCAGCCTTTTCACAGGTTCTTCAAGAAGACACAGCAAGTACCTCTGCCATCCCAAGAGGACTGCAGCTACTCCAATTTGGACTGCTACCAGCACGCTGGCCAGGTTGTATTCTGACTTTCTCAGTAGTCTTTCCCTTTGTATTATTGCATGTATTTTTGTCCTTTTCCCTTTTCCCAATAAATTATATTTCTGCCTTGGAGTCTCTCACTGGTTTTGCTTTCAAACCAGAACAAAGTGGGAGCGGGGGGAATCGCTTTCCTTTATACTGACAGAGCAAATGGTATCTTTTTGAGAGTTAGCTTACCTTGTTGTATGATTTTATCTTTCTTTCAGACTAGCAGAATGTCAATTTCTACATTCCTGCTCATTATTTGGTTCCAGAAAATGGCCATCTAACCATCCATGGTGGATGCATGGATTGTTCCACAGCCCAAGAAAAATGTGTGGGTCACTCTCGCCCAAGCCTTGAAACAGGAACACATGTGTTTGTCTACTGCCTCAGCAGAAAATCTGATGTCTACATGTTTAGTAGGGGTTCCGAGTAAGGGGCAAGAGTTCCCTACCAGTCTGGTCCACTTGCAAAAGCAGTTGAATGAAAATAAAACACCTGATGTGTGGGCAGAGTTCTACAGGTGCCGAGGAATCATAGAACAAGTTGAAATACCGGTGCAAAACCCCCTCATTTTGTGGCAAAGATGGGTCTTACACTTGCCCACTGCCGAGGGAGAGCCCCAGGAATTAGAACTACTGGGCTGTGCAAAAGCTGAATACTGCATTCAATTTGATTTTTCCCCAACCAAAGAGATAAAACTATATGAGCAAGTCAAGGTAGAATTCAGAGCAGGCCAATGGTGCACAGCTGTCTATAAGCTGAGACTTGCAACCACCACTGATTTCCATCCCCGCAAGCTGGACAAGGTAGTGTTTCTTATCTGTGGGGACAGAGCATACCCAGGAATCCCCTCTTGTCTTGTCAGAGGTCCATGCACTCTCAGGCATCTTACCCTTGCTTCCCCCAACATGACCCAAATTCCAATCAGGCAAGCAAAAGGTGAGACAAAAATTACTAAGTGGAGTGCAAGTCAATTTGATGAACATTGTGATGCAGAAATTTACCATTGGGCAAAATGCAAAAGAGTTGCTGTCTCTGTGTTTTTACCATGGGTTGTGGCAGCCAAAGCATTGAGTGAATTAGGCAATCTAGAATTCTGGGTGACAAAGCAGGCAAATTTAACATCAGCAGCCCTGAGTGACCTTCTAGAAGACAAGGAAATAACTAGATAGGCTACCCTCCAAAATTGGGCAGCTATTGATTTCCTGCTGTTGGCACATGGGCATGGATGCAAAGAGTTTGAAGGGTTGTGTTGTTTTGATCTGTCATCTAAAAGCCAGAGTGTCCACTCGTCCATTCAGGAGATGAGAAACCTCATTGGGATTGTGAAACAGGAGAATGAAGATTGGTTTAGGGACCTGTTCAAAGGCTGGAATCTTTCTGGGTGGGCAGTGTCTCTTTTAAAAGACATCTTTTACTTTCTAGTTGCGCTGTTTGTAGTTTTATTAGCATTTGGGATTCTTAAGCAAATCATTTCCATGGTCACCACCTCCAAGCCTAAGGCTTCTGCACTTGTTATCATCACTGCTGCCGTCATGGAAGGCGATTGGTGGGAGGATGACAAGCAGAACAACACCGCAGTTTGAGAGCCGCAGTTTCACCTGTTCCCAAAGCACCGTTCATCTTATTAAATAAAGAAGAGGAGATGTTGCTAATGCGCTGGCGCGGTGGAGGAAGGGCTTTGGAAGGGCTTTGGGAAATGGAAACTGAAAAAGATTCATTTCTTTATTTCCCCGAGTTTATAGAAAGTTTCACTTAAGCATTTTTCTGTAACCCCCCTTTTCCCCTCCCCTGAGTGATTCCCATTGGACTTAACACATGGGGTGATTCTGATGTGCCCAGGCTGGACACTGTCTCTATTCTTTGGACCTTATCTCTTAATTTTTCTGTATAAAAATTGTATCTGGGCAGCTGCCCAGTGTCTTTTTGTCCCTGTGGCATTCAGGCAATACAATCTCTAGACTGCACACAAACTGACTTCTCTTTGTCTCTTTATCACGAATCCTTGTGGCAACTGCAGCACGCTGCTGCTGGGACTGTGCCAACCCAGCCACTGCCTGGTAAGCCCAGAGCAGCAGGACCGCGGCAAAACCCCGTTCTCCTGAGGGGACAGCTAGCTGGAGGGGTCCCGGGGGGCCGGGGCGGGGGGACAGCCTCAAGTGGCCTCCAAAAGCCTCATCCCTGGACTTGCTCCAAGAGATCCATGTCCTTCCTCTGCTGGGAGCCTAGTGCTGGATGCACTGTTCCATCCAGTTGTGGAAGTTCCAGGTGTGGTCTTGCCAGAGCAGCGTAGAGGGCAAGAATCACCTCCCTCATGTAATTGTATCTCTAATGATTATGTATTATTGGATCTACTTCAGGGGAGTATTAATGAAATTAATTGGTTGATGTTTGTGCACCCAGTGTGAACTGGTATATGAATATAAGCTATTGTTGTTAAATTGGTTATTAAATTTCCCGTTCATACATATCTGGGACTATGAACTTTTCTATGTCAGTATTTCAACATTTTAAGAGCAAAATGACTGTATTTTAGCTGTGGACTGTGAATCACAATCCAGTATGGGTATCTACCTTTTGTTTTTGTATAAACACTGACATGTCCTTTGGGGCTTATTTTTGTTCATCCCACCCCCTCTTCCCTCTGCAACACTTCTGATTTAGCTGTGAAACTGGAGACTTGAGTCTTCAATTCATTACTATTCAGGAACTAGAAAGAATGTTTTTTAAAGATAAAAACTGTTACAATGTGAGAAAGAATGGATTGATCCTCAGCATGGGCATTAGGAAATAAAAATGGAGATTTTTGTTCAATATTTTGGGCATATACTTTGCATTAACTTCTGGGCACTCATTCAAATGTGAAATGTTGGCATTATATTTAAGAGATACTTTGAAAGGGTGACATGATCCAAAAATATTCAATTATCTTTATGTGAAAATGTTAAATTCAGTACTCACTCAGTACCCCCTGTCTATGCCTTTGTCTGGTCTCAGAGATGGGAACTACAAAGTTCCCTCAGGTATCACAGTTTAGATGAAGTATTTGCTTATGAAATTAAAGGATGGTCTGCACCTAGATGTTGTACACAGCTGTGTTGCACTAAAAATAGTAATAAGTACATCTATTTTTCTCGGAACCATTGCCCCTGGCAACTAGTGAAATTAATTGGGAATTATTTAATACATTATATTTGACCTGATAGGTTGGTGGTTAGTAAGAGATCCTGACACCTCCAGCATGACTGTTAAGAAGGAATAGTCATGCTGGAGGTTAACAGGACTGCTGTCTTTATGTAGGCTTCTCTGAAAGCAGCAGCTAAGATCTCAGTAAGGGTAGATTTCTGCACATGGTCATTTTCACATGGCTGGTATCAAGTGCACAGAAGAAGCATGACTAGTTGGGTCATGGCTTCATATCACATCTACTTCTATTTCAGAGCCAGTACTGAGGCTATGATAAGTGCCTCTTCCCTCACTTCCTCAGAAAACATTCTATCTGCTTGTGTTGTCCATAGCCAGAAATCTGCTGGAAACTCCCTGGGGTAAAGTGTCACTCTGAACCCCTCTGCAGTTCCCATACAGATCTGAAAGTCTTGGGTAATTAGAGCCCTGCATCTGGTAAGTATATCCAGTGGTACACTAATTGCACTTTGCAGACTTCTGAGCTACTGCACAGATGCTTCTCTGTTTCTGTCTCTATTCATACCCTAAAAATATCTATCTCTTTATATTGGAAGTGGTAGATACCAATATTTCTTGGCTCAGCTGTTTTATCTTTCCAGAGGAAAAGCAATCACCCAATTATACACACTCACAAATTAACTTGACAGCCTAAATACTGGAATTGTCATGCCTTCCTGAGCCATTTAAATTTTTCATGAGCTCTGAGTCCCTGCAAATAGGGGCCAGAAAGGAACATTACAAGCCCCTACAGAAATTGTTTCTTCTTTATTTTTTCTGGCTTATTGGAAATGCACTCAGAGAGGTGATCATAATGAGCTTCTCTTTCTCACTGGAGTCGTTATGCTAAAGAGGCTTCCCGCATTCTCTCATGTAAACTTATTCTTAGTAAGACAGTTGGGACTGCTGGATCATTCATCATGCTCCCAAAAAGAAAATGCTGGATATACAGACTTGAAGGCTGCTGAAGTTTAAATCTAAAAATAGGAGGGATATTTCTCAAATCTTCTTTCTCAGACCATCTTTGCTTCCTGGTATCTAAAGTGCAAAAAGAGAAATATTTGAGTAAATTAGGATTAATCATTACTCCCACAAATAAAAAGTGTAATTTTCAGGGTCTACTGAAACAGTGCAAGGAAATGAAAGACAATTAACATCTTATCCAACTTGTGTTGCCTGATTCCAGTCTGCTCTAAACACCATCATTATCCCCTGGAAATATAAAATAGTTTCATAAATATCAAAGTAACACCACGTGTTTTCAGTTCTTGCTCTCCCTTATATGCACTACTAGTTCCCATTTTCCTCTGCTTTGACTTATATATCTGGATAGTCTCCCTTTTAGAAACTTTTAATTAGGACTTTATTTGGACCACTTATTTCTGAAAAGCTGAATAGATGGAGAGTCCAGTATGTCATTTTAGCTCTGATTCCAGTGGACATATAGGTGGGGTGAGTTATATTTTTCTAAATTCAGATATTCTGATTCTCTTATTGGTCATGCTGTTATGGCTGTCTTACTAGAGAACATGTAGAAAATATACATGTTGAAGAAATCAGAAGTAGAAAATCCCTTTAGTGTTTTTGTGAATGGACTATTTAACCTGTATTTAACCAGTTGTAATCTTCCTTTAACCTTTGCAGTCTTCCTACTTCAGTTTCCCAGTTGTAGAAGTCAGTGCAACCATTTCATTGATGGTGCTTAACTCACTGTGGTGCCAAGGGTAATATGCACCAGTGCAGGTTTAATCAAGGCTGAAACCTTGATTAAAGGGTTGGAAGGGTTCCAGATGAGGGGCTGGAAACAGCTTGGTTCTAACCCCAGGAAACTCCTCCATATAGAACGCACTCAGATTTTTAGTCCACAGGGCTAAACCAGCACTGTGCTCTTTAAGACAACAGACATCAGTGTCGTGTTTGGATTCACAGAGGTGGCTCATAGGTTGGTGGCATGGCTTTTTCATCTATGTATGCTGTGTGTGGTAACATCTATTGCTTTTCCTTACAGGAACACAATTACTCCTTCACACTGCAGAATCAGATCTGGGCTTTTTTCCAGCATCATATATACAGTTTTAAATATGTGGGATTTTTTTCCCTTAATGTCTAAAAATGTTGTTCAAAACACACAACCCTCTGCACTTCATAGCATAGAGCATTTCTGACTTTTTATATGAGTTTGGTTTTTTTACATGGTCACTGAGAGAGAGAGCTATTGCTTAGTGTGAAGTTGCTGAATTAACAGACATGATTAACAAAAGGGAGAAGGAAGTACAGCGGAAGAAAGCTGTGATTGAGAGATTTAGAAAAAAATCTTCATAAACAATCCTTTCAATTATCCAATGTTTGAATTGTGGTGTTAAAAAATAATGCAATATGTGTTAATTTTTCCTTGAAAGAGTAACCTGTGAGAAATTCTTCTACTTTGCTCTGTTTGCCTTTGTTCCTGTGTTAGCCTTTTAAGAAAAATAACAGGAATGGCATAATGCAATGGCTGCTTTCAGTTCTACTTTGAAAATCTCCTCTCCAAATTAATTCTGAGGAATGGTAAAGTAGTACCTTGCAAGAATTTTGGCACCATGTATATGAAGATAAGACATTTGATTTCAGGATGAAGCTTGGGGCTTCATAAGTTGGAAGTCTGAAGTCTATACATGTTCACATTTACAGCCAAGCCTTTTTGAATATCAGTGCTGCCCCAATGCCCCAAACCCGGATCAGACTCTTTGGGAAAAGGGACAAAACTCCTTTTGATCCTTCATAGTAGAAAATTTTGGAAATCAAACAACTATAAGAGAGAAAGAAAGAAAGAGAGAAAGAGAGAAAGGGAAGAAGGGAGGAAGGGAGGGAGGGAGGGAGGGAGGGAGGGAGGGAGGGAGGGAGGAAGGAAGGAAGGAAGGAAGGAAGGAAGGAAGGAAGGAAGGAAGGAAGGAAGGAAGGAAGGAAGGAAGGAAGGAAGGAAGGAAGGAAGGAAGGAAGGAAGGAAGGAAGGAAGGAAGGAAGGAAGGAAGGAAGGAAGGAAGGAAGGAAGGAAGGAAGGAAGGAAGGAAGGAAGGAAGGAAGGAAGGAAGGAAGGAAGGAAGGAAGGAAGCCTGCAATTAGAGTAGTTTAGAAAAAAAATAACACACTAGCTGCTTCACAATTGTCATAATTTGAGCTGCAGAATTGACAACTTGTCTTGAAAGCTATTATAACTTGTCTTGAAAGCTATTATAATTGCCATTATGACTTAATTAAAAAAAAAAACAACTTGACGTGTATTGCTTGCTTCATATCAATGGTAGCTCTAAATCATAATGATCAAAAACTAGTTTTATCTTTCAGCCACTGTGCCCTTAACTTGCCTTTGAGTTTGCTTTCAGATTGCAGCTCCTCTGTCATCAGCTGACTCTGAAAATGATACTGGCTCTGCTGACAAGCCCACTGTTCATATGTCCGAGTGAACTGAAACTGAGGGAGCATATTTGCCAGGAATTTTCAGAGCTAAATGTCCAATATTGCAGGAAGCTGACCCAGTCAGTAGACAACTGACAGTGCTTCCTAAGAAGAATTCTTAGTTCTGTGGGTTTAGCAAAAGCAAGTGATGGATGTTACCCAATAAATTTGTGGGAATAGCTGTAGTTAATGCAGCATTCACAGTGTACTGACATCTCATCTCTGCACAGAGAAGAGCCAAAATTTTTTACAGGTTAGGAAATTAGGTCCAAAATATAATGAAACATAATTTCATTCATTAATAATTTGCTACAGGGAGAATTCAGTAAAAATGCTACAACATAAAAATGCTACAGCAAACAGTATCACATTTCGAATGTGTTTCTTTTTTTTTTTGTTTTTGTTTAGTATTTAAAATATACAATTATCTGTAGATTTTTTAATATTATCAAGATGGGTAAGTGTACTTAGTGCAATCCTCTCTCTATATGGTGCTGCTACTGGCAGTCAAAGCCACATACCAAAAGGAAGGCTGCAAGCAGGAGCTGAAATATTTTTGCTTGCAACCTAAGGGATACCTGAGGTGAATCTGTGGTGTTAAAGCAATTATAATTAGCTCCTCCTGGCTTTCCTCACCAAAAGAAATTGAAACTCAATTGACTTTCAAAGGAAATAGTTGTGGAGCAGAAATTGTCATTGTAATTACTTGTATTTCTGTGTCAGGCAATTTTCAGAAGCTAAGATAAAGTGTTGTTGCAAATTAGAATATGATCTAATAATGCACTTTATGGAGGCAGACATGTGATGAATTTCATATGCTCAGTATTAGGCTGAATGGTGTTGTGCAGGCTGTGTGTCTACTGCACAAAGGACACAGGGGTGTACAGCTCTGCCAGGTGCAGTGATAGTTGGATGATAACTTCCTTTTTTTGTAGCACAATACAGTATCTTCAGCAGTAAATCAGAGGCTGAGTCATTTATTGTGTGAAAAGATGGATATTTAAAAGGTATCTGGAGATTCTAGGGGTACATTTTCTGGGCTGATTTTAACTGATAGAGAGCTCATTAACTCAAAACAGATTATACTACACTCTCCTTAGTCAAGTCATTTCACCTGTTAGATATTCACACTGTTAGGAAGCTTTTCTCTATCTCTAGTCTATAGCAATATAAGCCTACTTCATTCCCGGAAGATATAATAAAGAAGTTACTCTCTTATTTCTGACTGAACATTTTTCAAATATATTTTTACTATTTAAAGCTTTCTTTTGTTCCTTTAGTCTGCTCTTCTGTAAAGATCTAAGTGAGTTAACTATTTAATCAATATTTAATCAATATTATAGATTTATTTGTTTCTCCAACAACTCAGAAGTTTTATTTACTCAGAATATCTGACACTGTCAGGGCCCAGATTTGATACTAATAATATAGACCAGAATGGGAATACTCAGGTATTCACTTTACTGATAATATTCCTCTCTGTATATTCCTCTGTGTTGAAAGTGTTTTCCTTAGAAGTTACATCATGAGGTTGTTTTCCACTGGATCTTTTTCTACAGACCTACCTGCCCATGCCCTCATGTCCCACCCTTCCTCCAGATTTATTAGCCCTCACTTAAATATTGTATATTTTGTACATTTCCTTGTTGAATTAAGTATTTTCATTCAAAGTGTTTCTGCACTTTCTAAACAGTACGTGAACTCACAACACCCCGACAAATTTAATGTCTAATTTTTCATCAATGTTTATGGTGAAAAAGCAACAGTTTTTAGGACTGGGTGTATGGTAGAAGTACTCTTACTTACTGAGTCCTTGCTGATGCCACTTATAACAATGGTATGTAGCTTTCAACAGAGCCAGCTTTATCATAGTTTTGTACTGGCCATGTTCCCCTAGCTTGCTTGGAAAAATCTTAAAAATTACAAAAGCTGGTCTAAAGCTAAGATATATGACATATTCACATACTTCTCTATTTACAAGATATATTACTTCGTCATAGGAAGAAATTAATATGTTTGATGCTACAAGTTATTTATTAATTAATTTCCTCCTACTTAATTATTATTTAATTATTTTATAGATGCCTAATTTTTTCAATGTTTTCTGACAGTGAAAGTTAAGTAGATAATCTATGGCTTCCAGACCCCTCTTCCTTTTAAGGAGAGAAAAAACAACCATGATACTCTGCTGGACTATCTCGTTTCCAAGACAAAGGAAAGTGAACTGCTATTAATTCCTGCATCACTAATCAGTTCTCTGTAGTTTATCTTTTCTTCTGTACTTGAAGACTGTTTTAGGCTGATAATTTATGCCTCCTTCCTGTCACAGTCTGCATATATTTTATGGAAGATGAAAGGTAAAAAATATACCAAATCTCTGCCTTTCAATGTCTTTTTGGTAAATCTCCTTCTTCAACAAGAAGCAAAGTCTTTAGTCTGATTATATTAGTGGACTTGAGAAATTGAGGGGGGCATTTTTGGTACTGTTTAAATTCCTCTAGGATCTCTGTGCCCTGTATACTGTCCTTGCTAACAGTATAATGTAGCTTTATTTTTCTGAACTGCTGGGAAAATGGTCTTTGGGTACAGCAGCACATGTACTTTCACCCTAGGAATATCCTCCTGCTGTTAAATAATGAATGGTTTATTTCAAATGCTATAATATACTCACACCATAAGATGCAATGCAGTTAATTTTGTTTCCCTTATGGTGACAAGTGACATCCTTTGGTCTGTTACCTGAGGACTCTGTGCCTCTCTTTCTACAGGCAGAGAGTTCAGGTGTTTATAATCTCCAAGAAATTTTGACTGTGCTGAGCTGACAATTTTTCTAGTGTTTTGGAATGCCAACTTTCTTATTCAATGAAGCCTCAGGAACAGACTGAAGTGAATTTAAAGGAGGATACATAATTCTGTAGTGTGCTTTGATCCCAGTAATCTGGTGCAGCTTCCCTTATAAGACAGTTACATTCATCATAGAAGCTGAATTTTATATTTGGATATTCCTGTGACACAGCCACCTTCAAACAGTACATAGGTAGGAACAACAGCAGTAGAGACATCACCATCTTAAATGAGGCAGCTAGTTTTACTACTTACTCAACTTTTGGTCTGTTATTTCTGTGTATAGAAGGAAGGAAAATCCTATTCCTGCTCAAATTGTAATGAACAGGAGTGGCTAAAAGGCAGTCTTCACATGTTCAGCTCTTCCCAAGATGGGAAAGGTTTCTCTCAAACTTGAAGAGAAATGGCATATCACAGAAATTACACAATTTGACTCCATGTGGGAAAAAAAAAATGCATTTTCAAGTGGAGCTTTTGGGAATTTTTTTGAACTATTTTTTTTTTCATATTTTTCCTATGTCTTACATAAGAATTCTGTGAGTGCGCTGTTCAGTTTGCTTCTACGCTTGGGAAGACGCAGCTACAAAACCTTTCCTAGGTACAGCTTCAATACAAGGAAAACTTTTTCTTTTCTGGCACAGGGTTCTTCAGGCAGAAAGCAAAGGATGTCTTCAGGAACTTGTATTTTGTAATGCTTTTTACCATTACATCTCTTAAACTCTGGCATTTTTTACATTTTTGGATGCAAACTTAGAAGCTCTTGATTTTGGTTTATTTTGGCAAACTTAGGGGGAAATGTAGCCATGCAGGCCTTGCAGCTTCTTCATTGGATTCAATTACCTTTAAATCTTTTTATGGATTTGCAACTACTGGAAACCGGGCCAAAGTCCTCTTATTTATTTCTCTTAAATTGTGCACCAATCTGTAGGACCCATCTGACTTCTTTATAGGCAGGATGGGAGTATTGAAGGGAGACATACAGGGCTCTAAAAAGCCCTTTTTCCAATAGCCTATCTATTTCAGGTTTTAGTCTTAATTTTTCCTCCCTAGGGATAGGGTATTGTTTTATTCTTATGGGTTTGCCAGGATTACTTATTTCTACTGAGAAAGGCTTAATCTGCAATTTCCTCACCATTTCTGGGGTATACCACACTTCAGGATTAATTTTCTTTTCATCTTCCACCCTTAAAGGGCAGAGCTTTATCTGTAATTCTTTATTTACAACTTTTAAATTAATACCTAATTCTATTATCAGATCTCTTCCTAATAAATTGTAATCTGCTTTAGGTACCAGTAGTAAAGAACCTATACCACATTTGGAATTAGTTTCTACCATCACATCCTTGATAACAGATACCTTAAAGGGCTCTCCTTTTGCCCCAATTACATGTACAGTGTCAGATGACTTTTTACATCTAAGCGGCAAGGCTTGCACCGTGGATCTTTCAGCCCCGGTATCCACTAAAAATTCTATCTCTTGTTGTTGGGGTCCTACTTTAAGCTTTACCAAGGGCTCCTTATGATGTTTCTTTACATACGTAAATAACCCACCTATTTTAAAGTATCATAGCTTAAATAATAGTGTGTACACAATGATTTCAAATTACTTCCACAGAAATGCAAGGGGGAAGAATAGTTTTTGTAGTAGACATTTCATAAAATGACTGCACACTAAGCTGAATTTGTATAAGCTGAGGCAGGAATTCACTCTTCTAAGTTTAGATTGTCCTGGCATTATTCCAGCTTAGGGGGAGAGGATGGAGTCCACAACATCATTGATGTGGCTGCTGTCATTTTTAAATGCACGAGGTTTCACAGCATACAGCAGGAAAGCAGAGACCGCATTTGAAGATCATACAAAGGATCAACCAGTTTCTGCTTAAGAACACTTTTTTTTTTTTTTTTAGTGTCTTCCCTTAAATGCAGAAAATAAGTATCAAACGAATGAACAGCCTTACTAAGAAGTTGTTATAAGCTCATTAACTGTGTTTACATCTGAAAGGAAAGGGCTTTTTGCCTTTCAGAAGCAAATGAGCTGAATTACTCAGGTCATGTTTTGCACTCCGGCTGATTTTACCAGTGCAGGCACCAAGGCTTCAACACATGCAGTTCTGACAATGTCTGCAATTACTTGTGAAAACTATTCTTGCACACATTGTTTCCCTGAATCTCAGACTTACTTAAAATAGACATAATGCTCTGGCTGATAGCAATTTCAGTATTTTGAAAGTAATAAGGAAGAACTGCTTAGAAGAAGTTATTTGTGCTGTAACTAACAGTTGTTTACAATGTCTCTAGGCACAAAACCCTATAATCTGTCATTAGCAGACAGTGATTTTCAGTGATGATATCAAAGTACTGGTTATTGAAAGGGAGCTCTTTCTATAGTACACTTCCCTGGACCATGCTCCCTGCTAGGGAGACTTACCTCAATACTTACTTCACTGTGTACCTAAGAAAACAAGTTAAGCAGAGCTCAGAATGAATTGACTAATCTAAGAACTTCAAAAAGCGGCTTCCCAACCTTAATTTCTGTTCCCCCAGACAGTAGCAGCAGCAGTGTGGGAAGTGTCCTGAAAGGGTGGAGGTAGGACCATGTTTGAACAGTAAGTTATGTGACAACTGTACAATTAAATGACAATAACAATACATTTGCATTTAAGAATTGAAGCTGCAGAAGCAAAAGGCTTCTTAAGGAGGGCAAGATAATGTGGTCCATTCTAAAAAGTAAGTAAAAGCACTGCCAGCGTCTCACCCCATATAGGCTCCACTGCATGTCCTAAAATCTTGAAAAGGCTGAGCAGCTACACTGCAGTGTGGGTGGAAGCAGAAATTTTGGCACTGGAGAGTAATGCAAGAGTGCAGCTGTCCAAACAAGGGTGGTTTACACCATAAGCTCCATCAGGTTGACATTTCTAACCCCACTGCCACCTCTGGGGCTGGCAGTGAAGGGACCTTGCTGCTTCTCTGCTGGCCTGGGGCCTCACACCCCTAATCTTCCTTAAAGGCCTTCTCATCCACTATCTACATTCCTTGCATGGGAATTAGGGTTAGGCCCTTCCCGCACACTTCCATACAATAATGTATCATTTTAACTTTGTCTTTCCCTTTTCTAGATGGGAAAGCATCTCAATTAATTATCATCAAACCCAAGGGGCTTGGGAATCTGGGGAAGCTTAGCATGGGTCCCCTCTCCCATGGGACCAGAGGGCTTGCTTTTCCTCTGTCCCATCTTCCGGAGTGCACTCAGTTTCTCACACACGTGCTCCCCTGGTTCGTGGCCCAGCCCCTCGCGGGGAATGGAAAACGCACTAATACAGAGTCCGCACTCACTTGGTCTCCACGAGACCTCTCACACACAGCACTCCGGGAAAACCACCCCAAACCGAGCGGGAAACCGGCCTATACTCACACGTCCTACGCCTTCGCTGGTTCTTCGTGCACAAAGATTACAGGGGTAACCGGTTCTCCTTTGCCCGTTACTCAATTTGGGTTCGTCGGTGGAGAGTGATCAGAAAGCCTGGGGCAGCCGGGCCGCCATAAGGGCGGGGCGCCTCCCGATCGTCCCGTAGCGACTGATCTACTTCTCCATCCGAGTCACGGCACCAAATTGTTATAAATTGTGACATGGCAATTTGAAGTGTCTTAATTCAATAAAGCAATTTTATTTAAAATTAGCAAGCAAGTAAGGCAGGCAAAAATTCAGTGCTGGGTGGCCGGGGAGTCTCCTGCTCCACCAACGGCGCGCAAAAATGTTCTGTCCCAACCTTCCTTTTATCCCCCCTTTTCTCTTTGCAGACGTGACTCTCCAAATGTAGTCTGAGTCTGGTCGTTGTGATAGCTTCTAAGTCTCTTCTTTTGAGATACAGCAAGCAGACCAGATACACACACGCCCAGGACTTTAATCTCAACCTCCTTATCACCTTGTAAGCAAATAAGCATTTCAAAGACACACCAGTACATTCTTAGCCACTATCTTATGCAAAACAAATTAGGTTAACATACCACAGTACATTCTTATGCAAACTAAGACAAGCAAGCATATTACAGTGAACAAATTATCTTCTACTTATCTCAGTGTTAACAGCAGTTTTACAAGAACTACAACAAACACCCAGTGACACCATGGACAATGATGGCAATCCTGTTAGAATAGATCATTTATGCAGCACAGGAGAATTGCACTGCCCAGAAAAACAAACTCGAGTGCTATCTAGGTCGGTTTTGGAAAAAATTTGTAACGCTGCAGAAAAAACATTTTATCAATTACCAGTAACTGAGGCTAAGTGCAGCTATCTTAACATTAAACAGTTTCCTTCAGAGAGTTTTTTGCAGTCTGTGGATCGCTTGAGAACCCAAGTCAAAAGACAGGTGCAAGACCCTGTGGTACAGACAGAGCTGATTAAAAAAATGGCTCAGAGGAATGCAAATGAGACCTGCCGTAGAATTACCCTCAGTTGTGGGATTTTTTTTAAATTAGAGGGTTTGGGGCACATTGAAAAAGGTAGGCCTTAGAGACAGCAAGATGGTGATTAGAGCTAAGTAGTAGTTATAAGATTTTTTAGCAAAAGAAAACTATATAAGAAGTAGAAAGAAAGGGCAAATAGAACAATAGTTTTAACGCTTTAACAATAGTATTAATGCTTAGGTAGAATAACTTTTTAAGTTGTAGAAAAGTATATTTGGTGAGATATTAGGAAGGTCAAAGCTTAATAATGGAGTTCTGTGCATTGTATCTTGAAGTTTATAAGCAAATATTGTATTTGAAATAAGCAAGCATTGTTTTAACTAAAGGTACGTGTGCTTATAGTGATTGGATAGAATTACTATCAGTATGTTTTTGCTTTGTGTGACTAGTCAAAAAGTTTATAAATTAAGTTTTAACATTAAGTTCTTGGTTTGTTGCTTAGATATGAGCTGCTAGCATCTTCTTATTGTCATAACTATGTAATGAGACTAATGCTAAAAAATAAACAGCTTGAGATGCATTCCACAGTAGTCTCGTCTCGTTTGTGACTTATACATAGCCCCTAGCCTACAATAAATGGTGCCTTGGGTGAGGACAACAATTAGACTAGTAGAATAAAAAAGAAGATTGTAGACTACTCAGTCCCCAGACGCCCAGGTGTTAATAAGAATAGTTTGTCCCCTTTGTCTTCAGTAGCTGCTATCCTTGTAAGTACCCAGTAGCAATTTTAGAGGCTCCTAAGCAACGTGATGAAAAGTTTTCTATCTAAAATGAATGGGACGTCTTTTACCAGCTTGAGACAATTTTACAAGATAAAGGACGTTCAAATATCTCTAAACATGAACTAAAGGACTTATTAATCTAGGTAAAGCGAATACTCAAAATATAGACTTGAATTCTGCTTTTACCTTTAATTTTTGGAACCAGATAAACTAGAAAATTTACCATCTAGTCTCTCTTAAGAAAAAAGAGACTTTAGTCAAACTAATGCCTGTCTCCAGAGCTTTAATAGAAAGTTTCAAACCAAATGATCGTAGCAAAGACTTTCTTGAGCACCGAAACTAAATACCTAGTTCTGAAACTTTAAATCCGAGTGGTGCTGAGTCTTTGTCCTCCTCTGGGCGGGTGTTGGGTTTTATTCAGGGTTCCTTCCCTTCTTCTAGCGTGTCCAGAGTTTCCCCAGGCAGTCTAAACTAAACACCCCAACCCCCAAGAAGGGAGAATCTGATCAGCTTCCAGCTTCGGTCGTGTGCTCTGTTTCTTCCAGTATTCCCTGTATCACTGATGCTGCCACCAAGCGTCCTCCCATCCCTCCACAAAATCATCCACCCCTGAAGCTCCTAGGGAAGCATTCGGGATATTTTTTGTACTCTAAGAATCTAGAGGGTCCGCGATCATGTTCTAGGGAGGCTAAGATTCTAATAGGTTCAGGAGGTGAGAGTTTGGGGAAGCTTTGCAAAACAAGGGCTGCTATTTCTGTGCCCCACTTTTCTTCTGAGCAGGCTGCGGCCGGGCCTTGTTCGGAAGTGTTGCAAGCAAGGTTTGCTGAAGAGAGCTTTAGATCCGCTCTGCCTAGCCAAGGGGCTGTAAGAGTCACCCCTGCCACAGTTTCCCCTTCTCAAGAAGTTACTCCCTCAAATCAGGCTCAGGTACAAATTGTTTTACAGTTCAGAGATTTCTTTTCGTGTTAATTCTTCCCTCAAGCCCCTTCCAGGGTTTTTGCTGCTTATAACCCCTCAGCCTCCCATTGTAGCTGGAGGGGGAGCTTTAGATTTAGCTCTGCCTGTGGAAGAGCAGGCAAGAGGGCAGATGGAAGTGACAGGCAGCATCCCAAGGCTAAGCAGGGCAGGGATAGTTCTACCCAGAAAAATGAATGGGGTGGAAGTGGGAGAGCTCAAGAAAGTTTATGTAGAAATACAAACAGATCTTTTAGAAACATTAAAGCCTGTCTCATTCGCTGTTAGGGAGGATAAAAGAATGTCAAATTTGCAGTTTAGAACTGAGAGTTTTCCAGCTGCATCCCCGCGGGTGAGGATACAGAATAGAACTTATAACAGTTCATTAGAAAGTATCACAAATATAAATTCAAGCTCTTCAACTTGAGAGCAGCCCAATTTGTATAATTCTAAAAAGATCCAATTTAGTAAATTGAG
This sequence comes from Lonchura striata, assembly GCF_050655825.1. Taxonomy (NCBI): domain Eukaryota; kingdom Metazoa; phylum Chordata; class Aves; order Passeriformes; family Estrildidae; genus Lonchura; species Lonchura striata. The sequence continues at coordinate 36,799,460 of NC_140740.1, forward strand.
ACATGATGTAGCAAGCTCTAGCTTTCTTTCTGTGACTAATACAACACATTCTGCGGCCGCTACCTCCAACAGAGGAGGCAACGTTAGGAAGGTAGAGCTCTCCTCCTCCACCCTTCCTAGCAAAGCTCCCAGAGAGACCTTATGCTACGACAACACTACTACCAAGAACTTAGAGCTTCTTAGCAAAGTTCCTAAGACAGCTAATTGTTATAACAACACTACCTGTTCTTCTAAGTCAGACACAAAAGTGATGAGAAAAAAAAAAACAAAACAAGGTCTAAGTCAGAGGTAAACCTTCCACTGTAACTACCTAATTAATCTAATATTAGTCAAAATTTAGAAAAAAAAATTAAACTTAAATAAGCAACTTCTTGCCTTACTAATAAAGTGTGGTCATAATGATGTAAACCCACAATATAAAACTTTCTCACCATGATATAAAAGAACTCCATCAACCTTTAAAAGACAGTAGGTTCTCTTCTCCTTATTTTAACAATGTGTTAAAAAATATATTTAATTCTTATGATTTAGTCCCTTTTAATTGTCAAAATGTAAATTCCCTAATCTTAACCAATTCACAATATCTCCTATGAGAATTGCAATAAAAAAAAACTTCTTAATAAATTGGTTAAAAAATATGAAAACTCTCCTTATAAGAACATGAATATTGCCCAGCTAACAAGTGATCCACCTTTCCATAGACCAAAAAATCAGGCAACAAAATTGCCTCAACCTGTGCTCACCAATATTAAAGGTGCTGCTAAAAAAGCTTAATTTTCAATTGAGCCAGCTAATACCCATGTAAATGTTTATACTATTATCAGACAAAGTAAATCAGAATCTTTTGGCTCTTTCTTAGATAAATTAACCCAAGCTGTTAAAAAACAATGTCCAAATGAATAAGCTCATTCCTATATTATCCAAAACCTTACTTTTCTCAACGCTAACGAAGAATGTAGAAAAATTATTTTAACTTTACCTAATCAACCTCCAACTGTAACACAGATACTAACAGCTTACAGTAAGCTCACTTCTCCACAACATCTTACTAACGTGCAAGTTAATGCTTTTAAAAAGCAAATTACAAAATTTCAAGAAAAGTTAAGAAAAGCATTAAGAGATAATTTGGCTAAAGTTTTGAGGGGTTTTTTTAAGACAACAAATAAAAAAGCCCAAAAAAGTCCTAAAAACGCAAACAAAAATTTTTGAAAAATCTGTTAGTACTGTACAGTTAAGACTCTAATAAAAACATCTTATTGCTTTGCTTATAGTATTTACTAGTGTTGTTACTAGAATCCAAAATGCTAGACTTAAAATTTCTATAACCAAAATTCAAAAAGTTCCACCCTAGAAGTATCTAAGATGAAAGACAACTAAAAAAACAATTACAGCTCAAAAGATACAGCTCCAAACCAGTGTCAACAACCTACAAGATTTACAACAACTTCTAAGAAAAATCAAGTGGGTTAAACCTGTTTTAGAAATTACCAATAATGAACTATGTCCGCTTTTTAATTTACTGAGAGGAAGTTGTAACATCAACTCTCCTAAAACTCTAACACCTAAAGCTCGTGCAGCTCTTACAAAGTCATAGTAGAAGCTCTCCAAAGACGACAAGCTCATCGCTATATTCCAAAAAAACCTTTCCTTTTTGCCATTAAAAAAAACCACACAACTTTACAGTCTCATTTTCCAATAAAATCCTTCTAAGAGAGATCATTTGTTGGTAATAGAATGTTTTTCTTCCCTACAAGTCCCCTAAGACTATTTTTACAGTTCTAGAAATAATAACACAAATTATAATTAAAGCCAAAACAAGATTATTAACTTCAGCAAGTCAAAAATTTGAAGTGATCTATTTACCACTAAAAAAAAATTATCTTAATTGGTCAATGCAAAATTCTAATGATTTACAATATGCATTATTAAATTTCCCAAATATTTGTTCTGTTCATTACCCAGCTCACAAATTATTACAAGGAAAATTGAGTTTTAGAGAAAAACCTGTGTTAAGTAAAAAACCTTTAGATGCAATAACTCTCTTCAATGATAGATTGAGCAAAAGTCACAAATCAGTAATAATAACTTAGTTAAACCGAACAACTAAAGCTTAAGAATCAAATGTCCAAATAGTAGAAAAATCTCCTCAAATTGTTAAACTTACCACTGTAGTTCAAGCTTTTCAGCTCTTTCCACAACCTTTTAATTTAATTACAGATTCTGCTTATGTTGCTAATATAGTTAAAAGAATAAAAAGAACAGTTTTAAAAGATGTTAGTAATAATATTTTATATCGTTAGCTTTCATATTTTTACACAACTTTGCAATATAAAATTAATCCATATTTTCTTTCTCACATTAAGGCTCATTCTTCGCTTCCTAAATTTCTAGTAGAAAAAAATGTAAAAGCTAACAAATTGACAATAGTTAATTTCAAACACTCTACCAAGCATTTTTAAACAAACAAAATTGAGTCATGCCTTTTATCACCAAAATGTACAAGCACTTATGCGAATGTTTCAAAGTTCCAAGAGTCAAACTAAAGCTATCATTAGTAATTATCCTAACTATCAACTTATACAGGCTCCTATTTCTACAAGAACAGTCAACCCGCAAAGCTGACAAAGCCTACAGTTATGGCAAACAAATATCACAAAATAGCCTTCTTTTAATAAATTTAAAAATATTCATGTTTCAATAGACAGTTTCTCTAGTGCAGATTTTGCTTCTCTTCACACAAGTAAAACAAGTAATCATGCCTATCACCATTTTTTGCAAGCTTTTGCTTCGTTAGTTTTATCCCAAAAAGTAAAAACTAACAATAGTCCCACATATATATCTCAAAAACTTACCACATTTTTAAAAAGCTAAAGTATTCACCACATCTTTAATATTCCTCATTCTCCCACAAGTCAAGCAATTGTTGAAAAAGCACATTAAACATTAGAACACATACTTAATCAACAAAGGCGGGGGGAATGGAGGCTACACCACAAATGAGGTTGAACAAAGCTTTATATGTTTTTTATTTCTTAAACAGCTCTGTTGCAGAACCCGATCCACCAATTTTTAGACATTTTTAAAATAACACACATGCAAAATTGAAAGAAAATCCCCTTGTTTTGATTAGAAACCCTGAGATAATACAAATTGAAGGTCCTTTTTGATTAATCACTTGGGGCAAAGGGTATGCTTCTATCTCTACAGGTGCAGAAATTAAGTGGGTCCCTGTGAAAAATGTCAAACCATATCACTCCCAAAAACATGTTGACGAGTCCAAGACCGTAGAAGCCAGTATGCAGACGTGAGCCAAACAGAGAGATCGCAGGTCATGCCTGGTGTTCCTTGTTCATCGGTAGAACCTACAATCTTCTTATTTTATGCTCTTTATAGATGTGTTAATTGTTGGTTTCGTAGAGTTCTTTTTGGCAAAAATGGGTTTTTTATTTGTTATGTTATAAATCCTCTCTATTGGATTTTCAAAGGTGAAATTTTATTTTAAGGTCAAAAGCAACATTTCTGAATTAGTATATATGGGTGGAATTTTTGCTAAAAATTAGCTCACGAAAAAGAATGGAGTTTTGCACTTTGGCTAAAGAATCTTTGTAAAATAGGTTTATATGTGTTAGGCATTTTAGTTACGATACTCATAATAATGCCTTGCATACTTCAGTGTGTACAACAGATAATGGACAAAGCTATCAAAAAAGTTTTTATCATACAAAAGAAAGAGGTAAGAAATGGATTCACAGAAAGTTCTTGAACTCTTACAAAGTTAGTGGATGAAGGTATAGAGATAGAGGAAGGTTTTGAACTAAGACCTTAAAACCGGCAAGACTGTTTTGAACAATGACTTGTAATTGCTATCAAACATGACTTATGTGCTTTGAATTGATTAGACCTTCACAGTATTAAATTTACTGTTTTGTAATATAGCTATGCTTAATGCGAGCAAAAATGATGCTTTAAGCAAGTAATGAGCAGATATATTGTAAGAAAGGTATAAAATGCAAGGTGTTTAATAAGCGACAAGATTAGGACAGTTTCTTTTAGTTAAACCGAGAGGGGTAATTGTGGGATTCCTTAAAATCAGAGGGTTTTTGCAAAAGGCAGGCCTCAGAGACAGCAAGATGGTGATTAGAGCTAAGCAGTAGCTATAAGATTTGTCAGCAAAAAAAGTGTACAAGAAGTAGAAAGAAAGGACAAATATAATAGTCTGTGTATTAACACTTGGGTAGAATAACTTCCGAAGTTGAAAAAAAGTATATCTGGTGAGATATTAGGAAGGTCAAAGCTTAATAATGGAGCTCTGTGCATTGTATCTTGAAGCTTACAAGCAAATACTGGATTCGAAATAAGCAAGTATTGTTTTAACCAAAGGTACGTGTGCTTATAGTGATTGGATAGAACTACTATCAGTATGCTTTTGCTTTGTGTGACTAGTCAAAAAGTTTATAAAGTAAATTGTAACATTAAGTTCTTGGTCTGTTGCCCGGATGTGAGCTGCTAGCATCTTCCCATTGTCATAACCATGTAATAAGACTAATGCTAAAAAATAAAAAGCTCGAGATGCATTCCACAGCAGTCCTGTCCCGTTTGTGACTTGTATGTAGCCCCCAGCCAGCGATACTCAGTCTTCCTCTCAACCCATCACCTAGTCTTGCTCAGATGATTGACACCTGTGCCAGGAGAGCAGAGCTGTTCGATACCCCTGTCAGACATACAACAGCTGCACAACTACAGCCTGCTGCCACAGCTGCACCAGGTCCAAGGAGATAACCAGCATCATCAGACCAGCTGCAGCACATCATCTGCCTGCGTTGTAAGAAACCAGGACACTTTGCGAGAAACTGTCCTCAAAACCAGAACCAGAGAAGGTTCAACAAACAAACTGAGTGTACAGCGCATGCCTGCTACTAATACAACTACACGCAAAGATATAAATATAGTGGGACCCACATGGGAAAATACCTCTCTCTTAACAAACAAGGGGGAGGGCATGACTCATACTGAGGTGGGGGGGATAGAAGAATAAAAATGTCAAATGTACAACTAACAAGGTTTGGCAGCCGCTAGGCAAACCTTGCCTAGTGACTGCCAAAGGGTTTCATTTCAGATCCACTGATTGGGAAGTCATTATAGTGGACCTGTCAAACATCTCACAGGACCTGCAGGCATACCAAATGGAACCGGACAGTGAGTATTTTGTCATTGGAGATACAGCACACACACCTTCAGAGACTGAAGTAGCTCCCATGACTACTAAGTGTCCTGGGTTGTAAGATAAGCTTGTATTCTATTTGCCATCTGTTGAAGGTTGGGCAGGTTTGTTATCTTTTCCAAGAACCGGTTTTGCTCGTAAGAGGTAATGGTTTGTTAGTGGGCCACTGACTGATTCAATGCAGGGCTGGTAACGTAACACCATCCTATTGTGAGATGTTCCACCCAGAGGGGGAAGCCAAGCACTCTTTTATTGGATATAAGGGGGTACCTTTCTGGGGACAGAGCAGCTCTTTACTTTGGGGGATTGCCAGAGAAGCAGCTCTTTTCGGCGGCACTCGCAGCGAAGCAGCCGGAGTGCGCTGAGGCGACGGCGGCGGAGCTCGGAGGCGACCCCGGCACAGAGGAAGACCGGCCCCACTGCCACCAGATCTTCAGAGGAAAACTATACCCTTCTAAAGATCACCACTGCAGCTGCAGTTCATCAGCCACTGCAAGGGGAGCAATCGACCCAGCAGGACTGCTACTGGCACCCCGAATCCTCAGGTTGTGGACTTTTTTCACTGGTTTTGTTTGTACCAATTGCATTTGCCTTTTTAAATTGTTCTCTAGTTTTCTTCTAGTAAAGAATTGTCACTCCCATTCCCATATCTTTGCCTGAGAGCCTTTTAATTTAAAACTCCTAGTAATTCGGAGGGAGGGGGTTTACCTTCTCCATTGCACAGGAGGCTTTAGCCCTCCTTCACAGACTCCTGTCTTGTCGAACCAAGACACTAAGGAAGAGATATCAAGCCTTATGCTGTTGGCACATTACTCACACCCTCCATTTTACCTAGAAAAAGGGCAAATTCTGGCCCAAGCTATTCCCATCCCAGTAGAAATAACAGTAGAAGGAAAATCATCAGAAGTCTACTGGGCAGAGGTGGTGGGAGAGGATAAATCCTCAATGGCATGCAACCTACCCCATGGTTCAGAGCACCTTCAGGTGGAAGGGGTTCTGGACACAGGCACAGACATCACAGTAATACCTAAGACCGTGTGATCATCACACTGGGAGTTGCAACCTGTGGCAGGCAAACTTCAGGGCATAGGAGGAACCACATTGGCAAAGATTTAAAAAAACATGGTGCAAATTGAGGGACCTGATGGGAAATTGGCAAGTGTTTGCCCTTTTGTGGCAGACTATAAGGCTCCTCTGTGGGGGAGAGACACCATGTCCCCCAATGGGGAGTCCAGTTAATCATTCCTAAGACACCCCAGGATTCTTGGAAATAGCCACTGTGGCACACCCTGCCCACAAATTAAAGTGGTTGGATAACACCCCAAAGTGGGTAGCACAGTCGTCTTTGAGTATCAAGAAACTTGAGGTGCTTGAGAAACTTGTGAAGGAGCAGTTATCTCAAGGACACCTACAAGAGACAGACAGTCCTTGGAATTTCCCAGTCTTTGTAATAAAGAAGTCTGGGAAGGACAAGTGAAGATTGCTCCACAATCTCAGAGAAATAAACAAAATTACAGAGGACATGGGTCCACTCCAACCGGAGATGCCTAGTCCAACAATGCTCCCTCGAGATTAGCAATTGGCTGTCCTAGATATCAAGGACTGTTTTTTTCCAAATTCCATTGCACCCTGAAGATGCACCACGGTTTGCATTCTCGGTTCCCACCATCAACTGAGAAGCCCCAATGAAACGCTATTGCTGGAAAGTTTTGCCCCAAGGCCTAAAATCCAGTCATTTCATATGCCAACAGTATGTAGCAGCACTACTGTCCCCGGTACATGCAGAGAGAAAGGATGCCATCATCCTTCACTATATGGATGATGTGCTTGTGTGTCCTCCCAATGACTCTATACTCCAATACATGCTTGACCTAGTGGTTAAAATTTTAACCTCTGTTGGATTTCAATTGCAGAAAAATAAAGTTCAAAGGATGCCACCTTGGAGATACCTGGGTCTGGAGATCTCTGCAAGGACTATTGTCCCTCAGAAATTAGAGATCAATTGCAACCCCAGAACACTAGCAGACCTCCACTTGTTATGTGGGTCTTTGAATTGGGTAAGACCCTGGCTAGGTCTCACAAATGAGGATCTAGACCCTCTCTTCAATTTATTGAAGGGGGAGAGGGAGCCGGCCTCCCCCAGGGAACTGACCCCAGAGGCAATGACAGCAATTGAAAAGGTACAGAAGGCCTTGTCAGAGAGGCAAGCACATCGGTCTGATCCAAATGTGCCTTTCCAGTTCATTGTTCTAGGAAAGCTGGCACACTTGCATGGTTTGATTTTCCAATGGATCAAGGGGCAGAAGGATCCACTCTTGATCATAGAGTGTGTTTTCCTCTCGCACCAAAGATCCAAGACTGTTGCTATTATGCTGGCATGGTGGTGTGGAGGAAGGGTTTTAGAAAGGACTTGGGAATGGGAAACTGAGGAAAAGATACACTTATGTATGCCCCATTGTTTTGGGAAAGTTTTGCTTCAGCATTTCTCTGTAAACGCCCTTCTCCCCACTCCTGAGCAGTTCCTATTGGACCTGACCTCTGGGGTGGTTCTGATGTGCCCAGGCTGGACACTGTCTCTATTGTTTAGACCTTATCTCTTAATTTTGCTGTATAAAACTGTAATTGGGCAGTAGCCCAGGGTCTTTGGTCCCTGCGAGCGTTCAGGCAATACAATCTCTCTGGACTGCATACCACTGACCTCTCTTCATCTCTTTATCTCGATCCCTTGCAGTGACCAAGGCCTACCGCCGATCAGACCATGCTAACCCAGCCACTGCCTGGTAAGCTCAGTGCAGTGGGACCACAGCAAAACCCTGGTCCCCTGAGGGGACAGCTAGCTGGAGGGGTCCCGGGGGACCAGGGAGGGATGGGGGACAACCGCAAGTGACCCCTGAAAGCTGCACAAGACCATCACTAAGCCACAAGAGCTGATAGCAAAGCTGATTCGGAAGGCCAGGGTGAGACTGTGAATTAGCAGGGTGTGACTTTGCATGTATTCACCTCCCAGTCAGGCTTTCTGAGGAGGGAAGGAGCTCTCCTGAGAGACTGACCAAAGGGATGTTTGAGCATTCGCTCCAGAGCAGCGCCAGTCTCCAATTATCTCTCGACAGCTACAGGAGACAAATATCAGACCATGCCCCGTCTCACAAGTTGTTCAATGAAGAATTCCACCTTATTCCTCAAGAGAAAAGGAGCCGGAGGGCACTCAAGGCTCTCACAGTGTTCACGGATGCCTCTGGGGCTTCCCACAAGTCAGTGATGACTTGGAGAAATCCATAGACTCAGCATTGGGAAGCTGATGTTGAGTTTGTGGAGGGATCCCCCCAGGTGGCTGAACTGGCTTTCTGAGACAATCAACTTGGTGACAGACTCTGCCTACATGGCAGGAGTAGTGCCCAGGGCGGAGCAGGCTGTGCTCAAAGAAATAGAAAATGAACATCTCTTCTGATTGCTCTCAAGGCTGATTTATTTAATCTCTACTGAGAGCATCCATTCTTTGTGATGCATGTGAGGTCACACACTGATTTGCCAGGTGGGATTGCAGAGGGGAATCGCAGAGCAGATTCCCTTGCTGCACCAGTCGAAAAAGTACGTCTTCCTGATGTCTTCCAACAGGCAAAGCTGAGTCACCAGCATTACCATCAGAATGTGCCAGGTCTGATTCGACAGTTCCAGCTAACACGGAGTCAGGCTCGAGCCATTGTGGCCAACTGTCCCAACTGCCAGCTCCAGGCCATGCCATCGTTGGGCATGGGGGTAAACCCCTGGGGCCTTGGCAGCTGTGAGGTGTGGCAGACAGACATCACACACATTCAGAGTTTTGGTCGCCTTGAATGCGTTCATGTAAGTGTAGAGACATTCTCAGGTGCAGTGTATGCCTCTGTTCAAATAGGACAAAAGGCTGCACATGCCAAACAGCACCTAGTGCAAGCATTTTCAGTATTGGGGGTTCCAAAAATGATTAAAACAGATAATGGTCCAGCATATATATCCAAGGAGTTTCTGGAATTTCTCCAGCAGTGGGGAGTGGAACAAAAAACTGGCATCGCCCACTCCCCCACAGGTCAAGCCATGGTCAAGCATGCCCACCAGACACTCAAACAGGTATTGAAAAAACAGAATAGTTCAGCTCCATGGATGTCTCCACAGGAGAAGCTCTGCAAAGCCATGTCTACCATCAATATTCTGAACTGTTAATTTGAAAACATGAGTCCACCTGTTGTACATCACTTTAACAGTGGCAATCAGTTCAAATTATCTCAGCATCTACAGGTCTTGATTAGGGATCCAGAAACTTGGGAAACCAAGGGTCCCTATGAGCTCATGACCTGGGGTCGTGGCTGTGCATGTGTAACTACTCCCTCAGGCCCTCAGTGGATTCCCCAGAAGTGGGTGAAACATTTTGTTCCCAAGAATCTAGGTCAGACAGAAGGGGATGAGAAGCAAGTAGCTGATGCTTCAAAGAGAAGACACCACTGAATGGAAGAAGAAGAATTTTCCTAAGTGTGAATTCCTTCTGGCAGAAACAGAAAATTTAACATGTTCTTAAAATGTTTGTTTTTCCCTTTTAGAGAAAACCTACCTCCCACTCAACCCTGTGATGAACCCCATCCAAGTTATCATCCTGCTAATGCTGAAAATAACTGCTTAAGGGCTAGGGATTCAGAGGGTAGTGGACATCTACTGTTAGATCAATTTGGTTACTTCTTGTTATTTTGTTCCTTTACCCTTGGCGTTCGGGATCCTGCATCACCTGCTTTTCAAAGCTATCAAGGGTCTCATACCTTCTACCTCAGAAGTCAACCACATAGAGTTGGCAAACCTAAGGAGGTCTGACTACACCACCAACTATAGGTGGTGGGAAACCCATACTCAGGATTGAATTGAGCCCAGTGAATAGTAAGTAACAAGTAACCTTGTTAAACAAATAAGGGGGAGGTGTTACAGTGCGCTCAGGCCATATTTTCCTCCCTTTGCCCATCTCCTGATGTTCCTTCCTTCAAGGTCTCAGATCTCTGGGCTAGCCTGATAATTTAGGGGCTGAGAGGGGAGAAATGTCACCCTGCCAGAAAGATTACTTTGGGGCACAAGATGAGAGGGGACACAGGAGGACAGCTGACCCCAACTGGCCACAGGGATATTCCATGACATTTGGCATCATGCTGAGCATGTACAGTAGGAGAAAAGCTATCCAGAAAGTGCCTGGGCATCTAGTGGTTGGTATTTAGCTTACTATTATTATTATTATTATTATTATTATTATTATCATTATTATTATTATCATTATTATTATTATCATTATAATTGTAATTGTCATTGTCACCATTATTGTTACTACTATTTTTGTATATTTGTATATTTAGTAGTATTATTTGTACTATTACTATTACAATTTCTATAAGTTCTATTATTAAACTCTTCTAGTCTCCATCCATTACTTATCTGGGGATAAACCATATCACCTACTGAGATCTAGACTTTTGTTCAGGTCTTCAAGGTTGCAATCAGCAGAGAGTTCTATTTTTTACCACAGATTGTTACAGACCAGAACAATTTTTTTTCCTCTGTGTGCATCTCTCTGTGTACTCTGTGTGCATTTTCCTCTGTGTACTAGTGGTATTGAAAACTATTTCATTTTCAACAAAATTTGGAGTTGGTACATTAGTTACAGTCTATGTTCTTCATTCAATGGGAAACAAGAGGAAAGCAGAACTATCAGAGGTAAGTGGTTTATCTACTTGTGACATACATCACTGAAACTGGGTATTTATGCAGAGGGAGTTTGGTTTATCTCTGCAGATAAATCTGGTAACACATGATGTTTTTAGTGTTCTCTTCCCTTCAATCAGACTGGAGTGGAGAAGCCTTGGTCGACATGTTATTTCTTCACTGTGCAGTGAACCTTCACTCCAGGTTCACAGGGGTAAGCTCCATGCTGTTTGCAGGAGTTGTGTGCAGGTTCAAGTCAGCTCATTTTCTTTTAGTTCGTTCTTATATTATTAGTCTGATGGTATCTGTATGCATATTGAGGTAGAATTATCAAGTCTTTTTTCTTCATTCCCTTTTTTGCTGTTTTCTTATGTTTGTGAATGTATATACATGCATATGTACATACATACTCTTATCACTTAGTCTTTCTTTTTTGAAGAAAAAGCTTATTTTATGGTCAAATCAATTAGGAATTTCTGCATATGAAATTGTTATCTGCCTGACTTCAACATAAAAGATATTATAGTAATGTTCCTTAAATACACAGGTTTTCCATATGAAGGCATATTAGGCATTTAATTAATATTTTCAGGATACATATTCTGTACTTCCTTACTTCTTCATCTCCTAATAATAAAAGCAAATGAATCTAAGTTTTAAGAGGGGGTTGAGATCAGTTCTTTTTTTCTTCCTATATTACATCCTTTTAACACTGTTGAGACAAGCATTTCTGCTGCTTCTGTTAGTAGTTCTTCACTTTCTGTGATAAAAATAGTGGGCTTCTAGGTTTTTGCTTAGCAGAGGTTCCTGTTTCCTTGTCTGACCATTGTCTCAAGAATCCTTAGTACAGCAGTGGTAGCTTAGATAAGATGTCTTAATTATCCAAATATGACACTTAGAAACTGATTTCAAAACCTGAGTGAAGTTTTTCTGGCATGTCCTATGGAGTTCAGAGAAACAGTACACAGAGTAAAGGCCCTCATTGGAACAGTAAACAGAACAGTACTCAGATAATAATAGACAAGTTCAGATCCTCCACTGTGCCCAATTAAAGTACTTCAGAGCTCACCTCTACCAGAGGTAACCAGCACTGGATGAATAGGCTATTTTATTCTCTATGTCTTTATTCATTGTCTTCTCAGATAGACTTGTTACAGTGGATGTGTAAGATATAACATAGATATTGCTCTTCTGTAAATAGAAATTGAAATTACGGAATTTTATTCCATAATTCTATTTTATTCAACTTTCTTGGATATGGGCAACTTGCATCAATACCTGCTGCTTTAACTATATGACTCTTTATTTCTGCATTATATAATCCCTCTGTACGCAGAGCCATGTAGGGTGCAAATGACATGTCTACTGTTGGTAAGTTTGCAATAATTGTATTTGCCACAGCTTTTTTTTTTGTAGAAGCATGAGAACATTTTAGAGGGATCAAGTGATTCTGATTTTGTATATCTAAAGAGATAATTCATCCACATTGAGCATTACTCAAACAACATGACAGGGCTTATGTATGATTTTATTTGCAGTCTGTGTCACCTAATAAGTGATGTTTAAAAAGAGAAAATCTACATGGGATAGGATTTATATATTTTAATGGGTAGTTCTATAAAAAGCAAAAAATCAAGCATATTTCCCAGAGCAGATTTTTTGTATCCGTTTGTTTCATTAATCTGCATTAAGTTATGGTGTCATTGAGGTCTTGGAGAAAGAAATGATCTCTTGTAATAGAACAGGGCAGAGATTACTCTATATGATTCATTCTCTGTACTAATATAAACAGTTCTTTTCCATGATTTTCTTTCCAGATTCAACAAGGAGGTGTAATAGTCATTTAAAGTCAAGCAGCAGGGGAACCATGTGTGTAATACCTGACTTTACTTCTAGGCCATCAATCAGAGTAGCTTGCTATACAGAGACAATAAAATAGAGATGAGAAGGAGCCTGTTGCTGTCTCGAACAGGCATGGAGACTAAGCCCTTGTTTTTTCTAATTCATGTCAGGAAATATATTTGTTTTATAACTGAGAAGCGTTTTATTTCTGCTTTATCCACTTGGTCCAACTTTATCTAGAGAGTCAAACTTGTTCTCCACAGACTCTAGAAGTGGGCTGGATAGAAGTAAATTAAAAAGTGAGCACTTTTTCTTGTCAAAAGAGGATAGATGACAAAGAAGAGGAGCAGAACTCTGTGCAATAGTCCTCTACAGGCTTGTAGATCATGTATAAACTAATTTTTCTGCTAAGTAATGCACTGCATGCAGTGCCTGTTGCCCACGTAAATGTCCCACATCTCTTTAGATAATGCCTTTTTAACTCTTTGGAGTAATTTAAAACATCTGTTACCCATAAAGATGAAATGTATCATGTACATTGGTCAGCATCCAGGATTTAGAAAAATCTGTATAGTTAATTCAAGCATTATATTTTAGGGATCCTTTTTGAAATCATCAGGAGCTGTTCCTTTGGAACTCTTCTATCTATTCCTTGTAATCTTTGTATTATATGAAAGCACTACAGAATAATCCAATCTGGTCATATGGAAACTGTCCCTTTACCAATTTCTATGCTTTACAGATTAGCCCAATGTTCTTTGAGAATGTTTCATGTCACTTTGGTACATTCAGAACATTTTACAGTACAAAATCATGCTGAGAAAGAAAACACAGCTAAATTTTTCAATTATATTGACATGATCAGTAATTTTTTAGGACTACCAAAGATTGTTTAGCTACTTCAGTGAACAAAAAAGCTACTTGAGGAGGAGGAGTTTATACCTTTGTGATGAGTTTGCTTAACTTCCTAAAAAAAAAAGGGGAAGGAATTCCATAAATTATTACCTCCAAGAACCTGTTCATCACATTTGATTGAATGCTATTGGCATTTAGATATCGTATTATACTGCAATTTGATCTCAGACAGGACATATATGGATACTATACTAAAAAAATCTGATGCCGTGCTCAGGTAAATTAAATGTTTTTAGCATTACACAAAGATAGAAATTATACTGTTCTGTATGCTCCAGGAATACATACATAGTTGGATACAAGAATTTTCAATTTAATAAAACAAAACTGAGAACCATAAGTATGTCCCCTTAGATTTTTCTTACAGTCTTATGTATCAAATCAGTTCAGGCAATGCTTTTTTGTTTAAAGGGCAACTGCAATGAAGATTGAGACTTCATAGGAATTTTTTATTGATTGCTCATTGTTAATGTGTTGCGGATGATAGATAAATATAATTGTTCATAAGTAATACAGCTAGGATGAGAACAGTTCTCCCAGCTAGCCGGATGACACCCCTTCCTTTGGATGGGTCCTGGGGCGAAATAGACTGTTCCATCCCACCCCCCAAAAGATATATGGTTCACCCCACACCTCTATCCCTCCCTTCAAATATCAAATGTCTGTAACCCCATTGGCCCATGCCTTATTCCAACCCCCCTTGAAGCCCCTTTATAAGGAGGCTTTGAGGGGCCATGAGGGCTCTTGAAATTTCTCCCCTCTTGAAACCCTCGCTCTCTTGCAGCTTCCCCTCTCCTAGACCCTCCTTTTGTCTCTCCCCTGCCCCACCCTCTCAGGCCCGGCCACGTGCTGCGCCTGGGAGCACAAGGCAGGACCTTCCTGCACCCCCAATAAACCTCTTTCTTCAAGAGCAAACCTCAGAGATCTCTGCCTCCTTTCATCTACACCGTAATGGAGCCTGATATTTTCTACATCAATGTATGTGAAATTCTTTACAAATTTGAAGTCCTCAGTAAGGAAAAATATTAGACATTGTTTTTTTTGGAATTGCTTAGCTAAAATATGCTGCTTGATCATGTACTCAATATGTGGGAAATAGGTCTTTTTTTCTTTAAGAATTAGAAGTCTAACAATTTGTGTCAAGATTATCACCAGTTAAGCAGTGCAGACTACTGAAGTAGTTTTTTCTTTCCTTTTCCTTTTCTTTTTTCTGCCATGGACTTAGAGGTTTGGATCAAACTCAATGGGCCATGGGACCATGTCCATCACAGTGGAAGCCATAACAGTGTCACCTTCTAATTGCTGGTTTCAGCCTGCAGAGACATCTGAGATGCGGGACTGTGTCCTGCCAGAGTCCTTTTGAGCCAGTGAGTGAGCTGAGAGACCTCTGCACATACTCTGCCAAGAAAAAATCTTTATTAAGAGTTGTTCAAGGATATGTTAATCTTTTTCTGAAGGTATTCTTCAGCAGGGACACCATTGTAGTGGCAAAAACAACCCTGAATAAAATTTGTTAAACTCATTAGAATAAAAATGCATCATATTTTCTGTATTAAAAAGCAGTATATTCCTACTTTGTTCTCACTTTTGTGAGGAGACTATTAAATTTTCCATCTAATTTGAACTTGAAAGAAAACTACATGTTCACTAGCTAGGAAATTTGGATGTAGCAAGTTTCAAGAATTACACAAAAGAAAGATGGAAAATTATCTTGTAATATCATTTTCGTTTTAAAGCCATGGTTCCTTAACACTAACAATTTTGGGTTGTTTTTTGTTGTTTGTTTGGGGTTTTTTTTGTTGTTTAAGTTATGTGTGACAATTATCACAAGGTTTTAAATTCATTAGTTCCAAAATTTCAGCAAAAAGTTGTTTCTTAGTAGATTCTAACTGAATTTTACACTCAATTTATTTAGCATTGCAAATACCTTAGCAACCGTTTACTACAGTATCTCTTTCTAAGTGGTTGAAATTACGGAAACATCTTTAGTGTCACAGTCTGTAAAAGAAAAAGAATACTGAACATCATATTCATTCTAGCTGTGTGCTGCACAAGAGTTAAGAATTTTGAGACATTATTTTGTTTACCATTGATGGAATGAATTCAGGCCCAAAGTGTATAAACAGTTGAGCAACAAATTGATCCCTTATTCTCAATGGCCTAATTTAAATTTCAATCATCTTTTAGTTTTTTCACCTTGCTCTTTTTCCTCATATATTATCTTTTCCCTTTGGAATCACTCAGTTCTGCACTCACAAGTACAGAAGTAAACTTTTGAAAATACCTTTTAGACTATGTATTAGTTGTTTTCCTGCTGAGACATACTTAATATCTCAAACCTTATGTACTTCCTAAAATGTAAAATTTAAAAAGTTTGCTAGGGATATTTAATCTCTAATTCCCTGTGGTACTATTTGTTAAAATTATAACAAATAGCATAATTTTTGGACATCCACAAAGTAAATGGTTATATTGATAAGCACATTTCCCAAGAAACCTTAAGCAGAAATGAGCAATAAACCATTCACTTATTGCAATTTAATTCCTAATCTACCATCAGTGTGATATAAACACGGTTCAGAGGATCATTTCATTCCAGCAGAAAATGAAGCTACACTGACTAGTAACACACAATTTTTGTGAAAGTTGAATCGCTCTCTGATCACTCAGAGAGTGCTAGCTAATGACTCCAGTAAAATTAATGAATAAAGTAGATGAAAGGCAAACTGCTGAATAGGCATAAAATAAGTATCCAGAATAATAATTTAGTACAGTGTTCTAGTTTGAAACCAACACCAGTGAGAGACTCCAAGTCAGAAATACAATTTATTGGGAAAAGGGAAAAGAAACAAAATACATACAATAATACAAAAGGAAGACCACCGACAAAGTCTGAATACAACCTGACACCCCTTTGGCCAGCTTGTTGGTAGCAGTCCAAACTGGAGTGGCTGTAGTCCTCTTGGAGTGGCAGATGTGGTTTCTGTTTGTGTAGTGATCCTGTAGAAAAGGTGTAGTCAGTTTAGTGGAAAACCCCTGCTGTATCCTCTTGGAAACCTGTGGGAAGGCTACCTCTCTGTCTAAAAGCATCCCAGAATATATCTAGGTGGGAATGTTTAGCTCCTCCCCCTGGGCAGAGCATCTCACCATGATCTGATGTCATTCTGAGTCACTTGGTGAGTCCTTGATCACCTGTTAAACAGAAAATGGCCCTGGAGGGTGTTACCTCTGAGTCATGTGGCAAGACATTGATAGGCCCATTAACAGGAGATAAGGAAAACTGCCAAAGGGCAACTGCTACACAGATGGTAATAGAAAACACCTTGCCTCTCAATATCAGACATCCAGATTAGGGGAAGTCAAGCATACGTATCATCCTGGTTTTACCTGCTCCTTACAACCAGTGCAGGTTTATTGCTCCCTGAAAGACTGCTTTAAGAAAGGAAATAAGGACAACTGTTCATGCATTCAATTTTTGGACTTTTGAGACAGAAAAAGTCTCCAGATCTCCAATTTTGCCTGGGCCTTTATGAAATTCAAAGATCTCTCATATTAAATGTGGTTTTGGACAGGCTGTCGAAGTATAAGATCTGATTTGTCATAAGAATCATCATAATAAGGAAAATTTAATCATTTTTGGAGTCAACTATTTGTGAAATACATGTGTATCTTATGTGGAAGATGTTGTAAAAATAGTGTCACAATGAAAATCATTAACATGTTAGGCCATAATCCTAGAGGAGCTTTATTCTCTTCAGTTAAATTGAAATAACAGAAGCAGGAATTTTTACAAATACTGCTTGTATGAAATGTATGAAATTAAAGGTCCAAATAATTCAGTGTAAAATTTCTTCAAATTAGCAACTGTCTCAGAAAAAGTTGTAGCATATCCCCTTTTTAATGTTAATAATTAGTGGAACATTTCTGTGCTCAGTAGTTAGCAGAAGCAGCAGAAGAAGTAGTAGTAGCAGCATTTTTGACTTATGCTGGATGTTTTAATCTTTAATATTTGTTCTCTACTTTCTCATCTCCAGTTCTTCATTGACTTGGTAAGTTTTTGACTCTGGTAGTGCTTTTTGCAATGAGTGCTGTAAACTACTTTAGTGTTGCTGGGAATAAGTAATTGATTATTTTTAAATCCAGACTGTATTGTCTGGCTGCATTCAAGATTTATGATTATTGAATGAAGAAGTAAAACTGAGCCTCCTTTTTCCTTTTACATACTACCATTTGATTGTTCTGAACAACTTATACTTCCTTTCTAGTTCAATTTCCCCAAAGGTCAATTCTCATCAGCATTTATCTTCTACAATATTTTTTTTCTGTGTCTCTTAGCACATCTGTTTCCTGTTATCAAAACTTCCTAATTTCTAATACATTCTAATATACCTTTTCTATGACACAGCAGCCAAACCTGGAGTTGAACGCTTAAGGGATAAGGTGTTATTTACTTTCATTAGCCATTTGGATTAGTTAATTACCTCCATTACTTCTCAGTTTTATATTCTGTCACTTGGTCCCCTTGCCACTGTCCTTTCAAAAGTATACACCTAAATTAATCAGGAAACATTTGTAATGCTCAGTATGGACACTCAGGATTTTAACTGCCAGCATTTTCTCAGGATGAAAACTAATAATTAAATGAACCATATGTTTGATCATTAGTACTAATTTAGCAGCTTGAATCCCTTTGTTGTACTCAGAGCTGAGTTTAAGTCCCTATCAAAAAACTTTGGGGAGACCAAATATATTACCAGCTTACTCCTGAATCAATTTTCCCATTGCACAGAATTCCAGAGGACAGGCAAAGATGCCTCCTTCCTTCTTGCAGAAGTCTTTTTGATTAGACCTTATCTCAATTTCCTGTGTCTTTATGATGCAGCATCATACTTTGTGCTTAGTTCAGCCTTTTGCAGTTCTGCCCAGTATATTTCCATAAGTGCAGGCAGGTGAATTTAGTCCTTTGTGCTGAAGGGCGAGATTATGCCTGTAATTATGAAATGGAGCTGAAGGGCTCTGGACACAGCCACACACTATGACTGTGGTGCACTGTTGCATCATGCAGCCCAGGCTATTCTTTTCAGATGTATTTCCCAAAGGAAAGAAGCTTTTCAGAATTCAGGTGATGTAAGTTTTATTCTTGTGCTATGACGGGTGTAATAATTTTGAATTAAATGGATTGGCTTCCTGGAGCATCTGTATGTGTCTAGGTATGGTCCATTATTGTATTAAAATGATGGATGGTAATAGCCACAGAATTCCACAATTAAAATCCTTGTCAAGGCAATTTGAGGTGATGCATATATAGAGTTACTTGGCATTGTTTTAATTGTTCTAGAAAAACAGAGAACCTTTAATGTAAATGTGATGTGTCTCCTCATGTCATTGAAGGGACTGGGCTCTGGGCTGTGTATAAAGAATAGTCTGGGTTTTCTGTCAAAAGGAACAGAACTGCTGAAAAGAGAGTATCTGAGCTATGTTTCATGCCTGGTTTTCTCAATATTACAGGGTTGTGGCACCTTCTATTTTGGCATATTTCCCTATATTTCACAACTAGGAACCTGCACATAAGATACCACAACTCATCTTCTCTTACCCAGCAGATGTAGTCCATAATAAATATCCCTTAGAAATTCCTTGTGAAATATTTCTCCTAATTAATGCAGAAAGGGACATAGCCAATAATTCTCCATGCTCTAGTAATTCCTAGCTGCTCAAAAGAAGGATATAGCCATAATTTAGTGTAGCCTTGGGGCTGTGCTGCCATAAGCTAAAAGCTGAATTGGCCTTTTAGCAACTACTAAAATAAGGTGATGAGATGCCATAGAGGCACTTTTGTCCCCTGTTCTGAGAAATTAATTTCTGGGGATGTGCCATTTTCCAGTGACCTAAGCATGGAACATATGGAATTTGTCCCAAGAGATGCAGCTAATTTTCATTATTTTCTCTTGAATCTTGGCTGGGTATCAAAGGAATCTCCTGTCAGCTTCTACATATGTATAGCCTTCTCATCCCTAGTCTAACCTCAGGCTCAGCCCCTCAGCTAAAAACATGTGAAGCATGTATGAGGAAACTGTCTTTTCTGAGCCAGCCTAAAGAGCTCTTCTACCTGCTCACTGAAGTTCCACCAAATGCAGCCATATTAGAACTTTCATAAAGACACGGCAAGATAATACAACATAAGAACTTTCTCACAAGAATTTCTTCCATCACTTTCAGAACTGCTCTCTTTCCTTACCTTTATTTAAAAATCTGTCATTTTAAGAGGGTTAGGTTGAGTATTTTTATATAGAAATATAGATTTTTCTACCATTTGTGCAGATTAGAATGTATTTCCAGTGTGCTGATAAAAAACTATTCTGCACAGAAGGAGTAGCTTTCAAAGTTTATGGCTATTGTCTATGAAGATGTGCTTGCAGCTATTAGCTCACTCTGTTTTAAAATACCTTTGTTAGGTAAAACACAGATTCAGTGTTCTGAAAAAACGACAGGCTGTACTCTCCCATCTGCAGTTACGTTTAGGTCCTTAATCCTAGTAGGAGCTGCTGCGTTCAGGTGAATTGAGAAGATGGTGACTGCCTTGAGAGTAATTTTTCTAAAAAATAGAAGGATATTTTCCTAGAAGTTAAACTACAATATTTAAATTGTTTTGAAGGTACTGTTTTCAGATAGAAGTGGTTGTATTGGACAAGACCATGACTTGTTTTACAAAGGAGTTGCAAAGAAATGTTGTGTAACAGGTGTGAGATCAAGAAGGTGAGCACCAACTGCATGCTCAGAAAAACTTTCATTGCATACAGAAATCTCCCTGGAGTAAAAAGATTTCTGCAGTTTGGTTCATGTCCCTGGTTAAGAGCTCAGCCCTGAAGACTAAAATATGTCTGAGCTGCAGACACCTGGAAATACCTGAATGTGCCTACAGCAGTTGACAATGAATGACGGTGGTGAATTAGGACCTCTCTTGACACCCAGGATTCCTGGAAAACATTCACCTATGGAAGTCACAAAGAAAATGAGAATTTCTTTGTTAAAGTTCAGCTGGTATGATGCATATAAGGTCAAACAGGAAAAAAAACAAGTGTGGAGACCTGATAAGTCTTCTGCAGTAGAGTCATGGACTCCTTGAAACTGCTGGTCCTAGATTGCACCTTAGATATTGTTATATATCCTGAAAACAGATTTTATTATGTGGGCACCTGATTTTTTTTCAGCATAATCCCAGTTACATTATTTTTTGCTATTTATCATTATTTTCTTTCAGACTATCACTGATGGCATCATTTTTTCAAGATGCTATCATAACTGTATAATTTTTAAATGTTAAAACATTAAAAAAAGACAAAAAAGAGCAGTATGAAACCCTGTCTGTCCAGGGAAGAACTGTAAAAGGCCACCCACAAAAAAAATGCTAATGTAATTAAGTTTTATCAACACAGTATGTAAATTAATATAGTGTCTAGGAAAAAGCAGTACTTTGATCAGAGATACTACAGATTGATCCCTGAAAGTTTTTAAGGAAATTTAAAACTATTACAAAAGTTCACTGTTTACATAAGCATTAATATATTCAATAATATTGAATGCAGTGATGCAAATAAATTATTAAAGACACAGTCATCGATATTTGTGAGGGATTGTGAATATGTAATTTTGTTAATAGTTTTTTAAAGGCAAATTTTGACATTATAAGATAAAATAAATTATTATGAATTTAAGGAATGTTTAAAAACCTTATGGAGAATAATTTATTTGGTTATTGTGCTAAATACAAAAACACCTTCACATAATTATCACTTTCCTGAGCTAGAGTTAAATTTGAGTCTAAGGAACAAAGCCAGAGAATGACAGAATGAGCAATAAATGGACTGTGAGGAAAATAGCTGGTGTCACCTCTATTGGTCTATGCTGAAGACAAGGAGAGTTCACTCCTGGTTCAATGTGGTAACTTACCAGGCAGTTACAGAAAACTAAACACGCATAACATTTCTGTTTCCATTCTTCTTAGCTAAATACAATAAAAATAGGGTTTATGTTTTCATGCTACTTTTTCCATTGTAAACTTGATGAAATATTGTCACCAATGAAAATATTTCTAAATTCTCATTGGTAAAACTGAACATAACAAATTTTGGCAGTGAAATAAAAAAAAAAAAATAAGAGTAGGATAGAATGAGGCATGCTGCTTACAAAGCAGTATATCTTTTATAACTTAACCCTGTTTCCAGAGGTAATATATTGTTGCATTAGATCAATTTCTATGTATGCATGTTTCTTTCCTTCTTTTGTAAATAAAAGGTGATTACCAGGAAGTCAGACAACAACAAAAAAAATCTTGATTTTTCTGTTAAGTATATGGCATATGGTGTATACAGTACATGCTATACAATACACATTTTGGGATTTTTTTTTTGCTCATAGCTGAAGGTGTTAATGGATATGAATATAAAATATTTGGAAGTTCCAGTAACCATTACTTCCTTGCATTTAACATTTGTTCTTCATAGACCTATCTTCAAGCAAGCAGCTTTTTCTATATGTCCTGCCTTGAACTAAAATAAATGTAAAATTTGTTCTTGATAAAAAATTTAAATTAATCTGTTATGCAGAGAACAATACATGCAGCACTTTACACAGCTGAAAGGCTTCAATCTTTTCAGTTCAATGTGCTACTAGGAATATCATCAACATGCACCAGATTTTTATTATCAAATTATTATAAAAATATATATAAAATTATATATATATTATATATAAAACTGTTTAATTACTAAAATTCAAAGCAGCAATTATTTGTCAAAGAAGAAGACTTTTGTTTTGGAGTAAAAACTATATATTAGAAGTAAAAATTGTATTTTATCAACTTTCTAAACCTTGGGATTAGTTTCCTTTGCTATACCTCTATGATTTTTTTCCTCACAGTCACTGTCTTCTCAGTTATGTAGCTTTCAATGAAAAGACACAGTCTGGTCTAGCTGGAAGACTGTTCTCAGAGGAAGTCCTGTTTACTCTCAGTTCTTTAGGCAACAGCTAAATATCTTCTCAGTGAATTGGGAGCATGCTTGAATAATGCCTCCATTTAGTAAGATGAACCTCATCACAAAAGATCTCCACCTAAAAATCCCATTACCACACAAGAAGGCAAAATACACTAAGAAATGTATTCCTAGTTACTATGAGCAGACAGTACTGAGAACTGACCAGTCCTGGAAAACCATGTGAAATTATTTGACCTTTCTCATCCCTATCTGTCCCCAGTGTAGAGTACATGGACTAGAATATGTTCATCATCAGCCACTACCTTCCCTGTCCTTCCAGTAGGATTGACTGAAAGTAGAAGTGCATTATTTGGATGCATCAGCTTGATAGCTGTGGCATCTGAAAATCTTGATGCAAGCTGCGGGGAGGGTGCGTTACAATCTTCAGAACTGTGTCAAGGTAGGTAATCTCAACCTGAGCTGGGGCTGCTAATGAGCATTAGTTTACATTCTAAGAGGCTCAGCTTGCAATAAATATCTTAAGAACTGGGGAAATGTAACTCAAAATAGCAAAACATGTTGCTGGAGTCTCAAAGGGCTAATTTTGCTTTTTGTGTATAAAACAGATGAAAAGCATTTGCATATATGCTTAAAGAACCCAAAGAGAAATTATGCCATATGATCAGTCATAAGTAACATCACTTGAATATGAGTATTTAAAATTACATTACTTGGAACCCGCACTAAATCAGTAAGTCAAACACTGAGCACATTCAAGAGGTCAGGATTTTTACATAAATATTCAGTGAGCTGAAAAACATGTTAAATTCATTCAATGAATTATCCATCATTACTAGCTTTTTCAGCTCCAAAGCTAAACAATGAAAAATCATTTTTTAAACCCACATCTGAAAGCCAGATCAGATAAGCCTTTCCAAATAGAAACATTCAGTCTTTTAAAATCAAAAGCTATACCAAACCAACCAACCAACCAGCTCCCAACCACTAAAGTAACATAAAAATTCAACCTCCATTACCAGCATTATTAGCATTTATTATTGCTGAATGGACTAATATCCTAAAAACACTTTAAAAATATGTGACTGTCTTTTTAGCTGCAGTGGAAAAGTTATCTCTACTGTGAAAAATTAATTGCACATAAGAACATCATTCAATGATTAGAAACATGGTAGCAGATATGATACTTTGCTTTGTCTTCTCGCCATAAAACTTAGGTGTAAGCACCACTAATGCAGTTACTAAAGCATGTATCATTGTATCAGATTTTAAAATAATGTGTGCAGCTGAGTAATTGAATGACAATACACATATTTATTTAAAATGCCATTTAGTAGTGTAACATCACTACTAAAAAATGGGAGGAAGAAAAGGAAAAGCAGAAAAAATGTTCATGGTGCAACATACTAACATGTATCAGGTTTGATGACAAGAATACTCAGCAGCATTTCTATAAATCAGCTGAGACACTGTTTTCGAATAATAGGGTAGTAAGACACCCTGTTTCAGGTACAATACTAGCAGTGCTGTAGCGGGCCCTTGCAGAGTCACATTTTTAGCAGAGCTGCCATTTCCACTGTATTGTTCACTCTTCATGGTACAGATTGAGGTTCTTCTAAGTTGTCATGGTTTGACACTGGCACAATGCCAGTGCCCCCATGAAAATGCAATCTCTCAACTGAATGCTGTGAAATATGATCGAGAACAGAGCAAAGCAGGCCCAAGCTTAATAACAGGGGAAAAAAAAACCTTTATTAAGTGCCACTACATACTACTATAAAAGGAAAAATAAAGAAAAACACACACACAATTCAAAATGAAAACCTTCCAAAGCATTCCTCCTCCCACCACCCAACTCCAACAAACCACAGCAAGACACAATCTGGACCCCAATCAGGTTTCCACCCTCCAGACAATCGATACTCAGTCCATTGAGGGAAACAGGAGTCCCTCCCATGCCACAGACCCCCAAGAAACACAGCTGCCACGTCCTGTGTTTCCATGTCACACATGGCACCACCTGGAGAAAAAGTTTGCCATGGAGACCCTCTCCTTTCTATGCACAGTGCTCTCACCACCCATGCATGGATGGACAGACTGCTTTTAGGATTTTTCCTTTCAAGGATGCCCTGCCAAGAGGGGAAAAAAATTTTTTTACATTTTTGGGACCGGAGTCCCCCCCCATTTTCCCCTGGGTTCAAGGGTCCAAGAACAGTGACCTTCTTCTCTTCTTCTCTGAAGACAGGGGGCATCACCACAAACCTCCCTAATTTTTCTCTGTTCGCTCCACTTCTGTCTTTTCCCAGCTGAAGCATGGTATCTCTGGCTCACCTCTTAAATACAGTCTCTCTTGGAGGAGAAAATCAGTTCGGTCTGTGGCTACCAAGAAAAAGTCCAGCCGAAAGCAACTCCATCATCTCCTCCCACCTAGAATTTCTCCTTCCAACATCCCAGGGTCCAAGCTGTCTCTCTCCCTCTCTTTCAAACCGAGGAGAAGAAAAATTTCACAAAGCTTTCATTTCTCAAGGAAGGGTTAAAAGTCCCAACTCCCAAGGATGGCTCGCTGCCCAGGCTCCAGCTCCCATGGGTGGCTGGACACCTTTTGGCCCCCCCGCTCTTCTCCTTCCCCGCGGTGTATTGCTGACAAAATTGCCGCTGTCTCTTTCTCTCTAGAGAGAGAGAGAGACTCTGGGGGGAACGGAGACATCCCAGATTTCTCCACCCTTCCATCTGCAGGGGCCAGCCCGGTTCTAGTCCCTCCACCCTTGGCCCACCTCAGTCAGGCCATGGGCCTTCCCCTCCCCACCAGCCACGGCCGGGCAGGGGAGAAGCTGCACTGCGGCTGACTGGAACCAAAGAGAGCGAGTTCCCCTGGGAATTCTGCTTTTAACCCCTTTGTGATCTCAGAGGTGTGTCCACCTTCAATTAGTCAATATCCAAATAGACCTCTTCCTTTTGAGAAAAATTCTTTTTCCATGTCAAACCATGACATAAGTTCTCATCAGTTTTGAAGTCCAGCATGCAACTTACTGGATCACATGTATGAGGAACATTTGTTACTCATTGCCATAATAGGACAAACACTAAATACACATTAATGCACAATTAGTTAAACAGCCTAAGCATCCAGACACCATTATTGAAATTTAGGTTAAAAAACCCTGAAGAACAACAATACAAAAAAATATGTTAATTAAAACCAGTGTGCTAGTCCCTATAATTTCAATAAGACAGTTGGGAATACCAACAGGAAAGGAATTTTATTTCTTCATTCTATGTCACAAGATTAGCAAGAGGCTAGCACTTTTCTCCTGGCAGGAGACTGTTTACTGCTATATTCTCATTCTTCTTTTCACTGCTTTAGAAAGACAATGCTTTACCCACCAAAAATGCAATTATAGCATACTGCATTTATTAAATAAAATGGCAAGGAAGACACAGGGGTTGGGATTTGAACCTACTGAAATTATTCTGCCCTTTGCTGACCATGCCAGTCACGCTGTGTTCCAGGAAACATACATAAAATCACACCCTGACTGCCCACACAGAGAGGCTGGAAAACAATGAAAAATCAATGTGGCAGCTACAGGTCTCTTTCAAGGAAAGAAAACAGGGAAGAAGGAAGGGAGGCTGGAAAAGGAGAAAAGAAAATGCAGAAGTTTTATATGAAAATGAAGCAATGAAAAGCAGGGTAGCATGGATTTAAGATGCAGCTGTGAGGCATCATGGTTTTGGACAGGCTGGTGCATTAGAGAGGAAAAGAGTGAACTAACAGGTGTGGGCTGGCAAAGTAGACTACCATAGTGCCATGAAGAAATATGGTAATCTTTTCTGCTTTAGTACTTGGGTATTTGACTTGAAGGCTAATGACTTTCAGCCCTTCGCTAACTTCTTAGGCTTTGTGCCAGCTGTGCTCATGTCTTGCCCTAATGTTAAATTTATAAGTGATATTTGGAAGCACACTGATGAGCAGGAAAGTCTTGCTTGGCTTCAAGGCATGCACTAAAAATGAAAGTTTGCTTCTGTAGTTTTTATTCATGATACAAATTCTCCATTTATATAGAAAGCATATATTTTTAAAGTACTTATTTATAATTAATTAGAAATATTATTGAGGAGAAGGTATTATAAAATTTGATTTCAGGGTTAAATACAATAATGAAAGTTTGAAATCTTGTATCTAAGCTTCAATTTTAAATCCGTAAGTCTCTGTAACTCTAGTAGGTGCAAAATATTAATGAGTTCAGCTATAACCCTGTTCATTTATTCCATCTGTGATCCTATTCAATAGTTCCTGTAAAGCAAAACAAACTGTAAAGTAGTAATATTTTTTTTGTAAGTAGTAATATTTTTTTTGTCGTCTTAATTTTTTTTTTCTGGCTAGTAAGTAAAAAGTCTGTAAACATATACATCAGTAGGTAGAATTTTCCTTTTTTACTTGTGTTTTTGTTTGGCTCTAGAAATTTTCAAGCTGAAGTTCAGAAAACAGTAGAACATTTCTAGTATCCAACTGTGATACTGTCTCTGCAGCAATGACACAACTATCATGATTTCAGAATGGAGGATTTATTCTTTCAGCTATAATTTGCTCATAGTGGGTTTTTAAATGTATGTATGTATATAATATTATGTATTTTAAAGTAAATCCCACTTATTGTTATGGTTTTTCAGATATTTGAAAGAGACCAGGAAGTCTTTTTTGCTGTCTTGATAATTTCTTCTTAAGCAGATAAAAACCAAAAAACTCAATGCCTAGAATCCACACTTCGGTTTGGATTCCTGCTAGCTAGCAAGACTTTTAATGTAATTCTTACATTAAAATCCTCCATTCAGCCAGAACATAAATGTATAAATAAGTTAATATTTTACAATTGCTTAGCCGTTTAAATTCAATAGATCAAGAAGAATACCAAATAATCAGCAGCATTAGTCATGATTGCATAGGGCCCTCAGTCCTCCAAAAGTGTGCTTTAAATGCATATACCACCAGTCCTTGCACAAAGTCAGTGATACTAATGGGAAAAGATATTTCGAAAACCAGTTTTACAATGGCATGATCATTTGTGAAACATTCAGCTTCCTTTTTCATCTCCGTTTTCTCCTTTTGAGCTACGTTTAGTTTGAACTCCATATAGAGAGGCAACGCTGACCTTTAATGAAGAAGGCTGAAACTAAATGTTCATAAACTGCAGAATGGCAGATTTCCTCTGAGGATGTTATAGAGCATTTTTTTATTTAACAACTGTGGGTGTTGACTGTACTTAGCTGTTTAGGTGCTGTCTAGTTGAGAACTATCACATGAGCTATATGTTTTGCTTCTTGCCTTGTGCTAATGCTACCTAATAGCTTCTGAAAAAAAGAAAAGTTCTTTTCTACAGCATTCATGTTGCTAATAGCCTAATATGAGGAACAAATCCATCAGGAGTTTAAAATGCAACGTATGAGCAAACATTCAAAGAAAATGCTTTCTTGCATGGTGGTCCCAAGGCACTCGGTTTCTTTAGGGGAAAAGAAGGGGGAAAGGACAGATTTTATCAGGGATAGATTTTATTAACTAGCAAAGTTTGTGCAGTTAAACTTTAGCAAGGATTTTAGCAAGTTTAAGCAGTGAGTCTAGCTATTTTATTATTGTAACAATATTTATATTCCAAGTGTGCAGGGTGTCAGTGTTCTGTTGTTGGGTGTGGAACTGGAAAACTATAACAGAGTTCCCAAAAGGCCAGTTTTACTTTGATTTGTGTCCTGTCCTGTTCACAAAATTGGGTCAGGACTATTACCAGAGAAAAACAAGAGGAATAGCTCACTATTTGGTACTTAAGAGTTATGTCACTCCAAATTTTGCCTTCTGCTACAGCAGCCTCAGAAAATGCACAAATAAGAACACAAGACATCAGGTGCTGGAGAGGGAAAGCAAAAGAACCTATTTATCATGTGCCTGCAATCACTGCTGAGTGCTGTATAGTAATTACAATTTTTTTTTTAATTGTCAGGCTTCTTGACACTGCAAGGAAAATTGGTGACAAGATGATGGATTGGTTTCACCACATTGGCTTGTTGATTCAACAAAACTTAAGTGAATATTGGCATTTGTCATTCAGCTTTGGACACCTACAGACTCCTGCTGCTGATTAGTCAAATACTTCACCTCCTTGTAATTATTGTTTCAACAGCAGAGGCTCCAAGACATTTTCAGGGGAGCAAACTTTTACAGCATAACTGCAAAGAAGTGCTACTTAGTACCAGTTGAGTGACAAGAAGTAAGCACATGGGAAAACGGAAGCAATCAATGGGAATGTTTGAGCAGCTTAACCCTGTTAGCCATTGCATGTTAATATATTATTTTTACATTGCTTCCTCAGCAAGAGGAAATTAGAATGATTAGTGAATGTTTGCTTGTGTTTTTGTTTATTCCCTTTGAAAAGCTGTGAGGCCAGGACAGCCTCTCATCATTTGCACTTATTTTCTGTGCTTTACTTCTAGAGAGTTTTCTAATCATTGATAGACAGTCTGTTTTACGAAAGTTAAAGAGAACGTAGGAAAAGGATATTAAAATATTTATTCTAATTGGAATAACAGATAAAAAACACACTTGCATTCATTGAAATGCATCATGTCCTTCCACAAATGGTATTTTACTATTAAAAAAAAAGTCCTCTGTGACTGTAGCTGAGATCATATAGTAATATGACTTGTTTGCAATGTAGCAGGATTTGGGATATTCTGATAGAGTAGCTGAGGCGTCCCAAAAAGGACTGGAAATATCTTAAGGCCATGAAGTTGTGCAGGGGAGAAGTGTATGAGGTTTTGTTAAATGTAAGATTATTTGTTGTGATATGAGAAAGTTTGCTTGATATTTGGCCTAGAGTTTTCTCAGTAATTCAAATTTTTAAGCTGTATAAAACTTTGCAGAATTTCTTTGAGAAAGTGAGTATGGAAACCTCCTTATCTGAGGGGAGTTGCCAAAGACAGAGAAAAACAGAATAAAAAAAGTTGCAAAGTGAGAGTAAGGTACATCCTAGGTATGGATGGAGAGGATTTCATTCTTCTTCAGACATGCTGTATATGGCATTTATGAAGTGTGCTGGAAATATCATGTAGACAGTTAGATTAGATTCTTATGAGATCACAATTACCAGTCAGTGACTTCAGGAGTATTAAATAGGAAGGAACTCTATTAAATAGGGAGGATAACCAGAAACTGTTGTGAAATTAGCACAAATTTCAATATAAAACAAGTAAATCTAATTCTCTAAAGTAGAGAATTTGTGAGACAAAGGCCCAGGGCAGCCACAGCATCACAGCCAGGCAAAGGAGAGGATTGTTCTACCCTGCTCTGCACTGCGGCAGCCTCACCTCAAGTCCTGAGGGCAGTTTTGGGTGCTGCAATACAAAAAAGACATTGAGCTATTAGGGAATGTAAAAATGCAGGTGTTGGAGTAGTGGGTGTTGCTGCCTATAATCTGTTCCTAACAAGCCTGTCCTGTGGAAAAGCAAGTTGAGATAACCTCCAGGCAACACAGTCAGACCCTTACTCAACGTAGCTAGCTCAGCAACAGAAGCAAGAAATACTCTTTTTGCAGGGTTTTATTCCAGCGAAGGATATTACATGTCACATGGCTGAAGGGGACCCAGCCAGGAAAAGAAGGCAGTCATGTGGGGAAGGCAAGCTTAAGAAGGTGAACGGGGGGGGGGGGGGGGGGCGGGGGGGGGGGGGGGCAGCGGAGCTAAGGGTTGGGCAGAGGGGTTTGGTCTCCAGTGAAAGGGGGATGGCCACTAGGGTTACCAATCCAATGAGGGTACAGGGAAAGGAGAAGCCAGGGGAAGTTGCAGCACAGAAGTCCATTTGGGAGTCTGTTTTCCCCCACAGGAGGCCTGATTCTAAATAGTAAGTAGTTACTGCTGCTGCCACGGGCGAGGACTTGGGAACTGGTTGAGGTGGGAGTGTTCATGGGATGCTATAGGAGTGTCCAAATAAGTGCACTGGAGACGGTGATGGACCTTGAGAGGAAGCTGTGTGAGGAGTAGCTGAAGTCACTTGGTCTATTCAGCCTGGAGGAGACTGAGGAGAAACCTCACTGCAGTTACAACTTCCTCATGAGCAGAAGAGGAGGGGCAGGCACTGATCTCTTCTCTGTGGTGAGCCCTGACAGTACCAAAGGGAATGGCCTGAAATTATGTGGAGGGAGGTTTAGGTTGCATATCAAGAAAAGGTTCTTCACCCAGAGGGTGGCTGGGCACTGGAACAGGTTCCCTAGGGAAATGGTCACAGCACTGACCTGACAGAGCTCAAGGGGCATTCAGACAATACTCTCAGGCACATGGTGTGACTCCTGGGGATGGTGTTGTGCAGGAGCTGGATTTGATGTAGCTCTTCAAACTCAGCGTATTTTATGGTTTTGTGTCAGTAGTTTGAGCAATGGTAGAGAGAAAAAAAGCTATCATCTCTGACATTTTCCTGTCTAACTGATTGATACGGATTCTGCTACACTAAGTAATCTTAATAAAATACAGTTATTATTCACATATTCTATATACATAAAATTTTACTGCATTCTTAAAATTAAAGCTAACATTCTAATGAGAAATGACCTTTGAAAAGAATAAGATGAAAAGACCTAGCTAGAAGGCATTTCATAAAGATATATCTTCAAAAATACAAAGTTTAGACTTTTAAAACTTATATAGCAAAAGTTTCTTTTCTTCTTTTTAGCACCTTGTCATTTCCCCAGAAGTATTTTCTTCCCCAATGTAACTTTACCTTTTTTTAAATGTTTCATTGTTGTTTGCTTGTTTGTTTGTTTTCCACTAATACTTCTAAAGGTCTCCAGGCTCTGGATTTTTCTCTTAAAAAAAACTACACCACCTTTTTCACACACCTGTGCCTTTTTTGGTTGCCATGGTGTAGGGGATATTTGCTATTGCTGATGATATTTCCTTAGACAGCCTGTTCTCTCTGTGAAAATATATATGGTAGTGATCTAAAAACATTTCCATCAAGGGGGATATATCAAAAAGAGGTGCAAGTATTAAAAACAGTTAATATTTTTAGTTTTTGTTTTAATTCTTACTGTTTTTCCTCTCTTTTTTTCCTGAGGCATTCCTGTTTATTTTCATTTGGTTTTTCTTGCCGCCCCGGATCTCTTAGTTTTTTTCAGCAGTGTAACTGAAGAAAGGGTGATAAATGGAAGACATAAAACAGGATGGTTTATTCTTTACCAAAGAATAAAATTTTTATTCTTTTTTTTTATTATTCTTTTTATTCTTTTCCAAAAATCACTCCAATGCTGGCAGTCAGACTTCTTTGGGAAAGGTTGACTAGTAAATTCTTCCATTAGGAAATTCTAAATGCAAACATATGTACATAAGCACATGTTCTTCTTGGTAGTTTTCTTGGTGTTAATGGAAAAACAGTTGGGTTTTTTTTCATTTTTAACTGACACAAATGCTTTACCTGCCTTATTTAGCCTTGCTTCAATTTTCTTCTCATTGTGGGCCATGCATTGTTGCTGAACATAATTTACTTCAGTCAGCTGATTGCTAATTAGCAAGTCCCTTTTATATCTGCAGGAAGAGAGTCAGGTTTTTTCCCCAGGACCTAATTCTGCTAACAGCTTGTTTTCATGTATGCCAACACACGAATCCTCCAATTGTCAGGAAATTGCCTCCAGAAAGTTGGTTGTGTCAGGCACTTGAATTATTAAGAAAGGTAGTACACACTTAGAAAGAAATCCGTGTCAGAAGCACACCCTTCTCTTTAACACATGAATCTACACATACACGAATAGCATGAAACTAGTAATTTCAGATGAGACACCTGAATAGGCCATTAGTATTCCTTGGCTAGAAAAGAACCTGTTCGTAAATACTGCATTGTACCTATACCATCAGATATGAAAGAAGAGAGTAGAGAAATATGTGAGATGCAGGTTCATTTGGACATTGTGCTAGTTATGAACATCTGCATAGTGCAAAAAAGATTTTCAAAATAAACACCAGACTTTAAGTGCATCTTTTTCATACCTCTAATTTTTCCATGTTATTTCATAAAGATAAATCATGTTAAGTTCTCACTAAACTATTTATGAACCTTCCCATGCCCCAGTAGACAGTTTAATGACTGACACCTTGAGTGAGGCTTTCTCTCTGGTCTGAGAAGATACACCAGAACTGTCAAAACTGACCAAATATTTGCCACATAGATTTCCAAAAAGTATATTGTGATCCAGCCTCCTCATAAGAGAAATTATATGGGTTCTTTCAATTTTTTCTCAGGGGAAGAATCTATCTGTATATGAACCAAACATTTGAAAAGTAGATAAATAACTCTGTACTCATGCTTCCACCAGACAAGGGAAAATAGTAGCAGATGTTTGTGTCAAAACTCTGTGAAGAGGAAAGTATATATAAGATAAACATGCTGCAGTATGTCTTCCAGGTGTGAGCAGAACCCAGATAAGATTACTCACAATTACAGTGTGTAGGACAAGTTACACAATGAATCTGATATGATAAATGTTTTTTAAGCAGTTCAAGTTCATTCAGTGTTATTCAAAGAACTGTGAAATTGTACAGTAAAGGTCTGATGGCTTGGAGGAGTTTGTCAATAGAATCCTACAATTAAATTTTTTGTTAGATCAGGCCCTAGTAAATTTTCATGTTTTCTTCTCATAATATCTATTTTGAAAGTTTTTCTTTCAAGTGGATAAGTTAATTACATACTGCAGACACCAGGTTTGAAGTGAAAAATTCTTCAAAATTTTTCTTTTTCTGCATCAACTACACAATGGTAAAATAGACTTTCTAATATCTTGCTTTAAAAATCAAAATATACCATGTTGAAAGCAGTGAGATTATAAGGATTTGTCTTATTGTTATGAACAATATTATTAATGTTTCATATTTTAAAAAGTCATTTAGATATGGTATGCTGAAGCAATATAAAATGGCCATGCTTATTAAGATAATACAGAGCCAACTTGAAGTTTTGGAACAAAACAGAATGGAAGAAATTAAGAAGAGGAGGAAAAGAGAATAGAAGGAGAGGAAGGAAAGACATATTTTGGCATCCTTTTATTAATAATATTTTTAAAATATTTCTGTTGATGAGCTTATTTCAGGCTTGTAGAAGGGTATCATGAAATCTAAGGCATGATTTTGGGAGATAAAAGAGAGCTGTCAGTGATCAGGCCTGGTTCAGTCACCTCTGCTACATAGAGATTCTCTTCCCAGTCCCAAGATTCCTACAGAGACAAGGCTGAACACAAATTGTTCCTTCACCCATCCCCTGCATGGATACATGATCTTTCCCATACAGTGCGAGCATGCAATACATTGTCAGGGCTTGGGGAATCAGTGCTGCAGAGAGGCAAGCAGCTTTGCTGCAGCACTGCTGTTTGTGACTAGTACTGTCTGTCACCAAAGCACAAGAGGCTGTGATAGGCCACAGTTCAGATGGTTATTAACTGGGAATGGACTCCAGTGATGTGCTGGGAGCTATCATGAGGGGCATTAGGTGAGGTGAGGCTTTTCAGTACAGCACAGCAGCAGGACAAAAATTTGCTCCTGCATATTTGCATACTCAAAGCTTCTCAATATCAAGCAACTGGCTAGAAGTCATGGAGAAAGTATTTTCATCATACAATTAATGAATTCATGAATTCATTAATACATGCAGCACCAGAAATTTTGCATCTAAGAATGTGGGAACCTGAAACTGACTCTAAGAAATTGCACTGAAATTAATTTGGAAAGGGGAACAGTTGCTCTTCTCTCCTAAAATGGCATCAAGATTAATAATTCTTCTGACCATTTATAACTCAAGCCCCATATTTCTTCCGTCTAATAGGAATCAAGTCATTTTCCCTCAACAATTTTCCCTGAAAAGCCTTAGATTTTGAGTCTGTGTTATTGCTTAATACCTAGGACTCAGAGATGTATAAGAAGATAGAAATGGACTATTAGAAAACTTGCTAATAGCAAGTAGCATGGGAATGTGCTCTCCATTTCCAGGTCCTTAGTGGATTCACTTCTGTCATGGGGCACCATGAAAAGAGGCTGTTTTGGGTCCAGCAATGTCTTACCTCTCTAACACAGCAAACCCAGAAAGCAAGAGAGAGTGAAATGCCCCCCTGGGGCAGACCCACCACAAGCACCTTTGCTGTGCAGAAAGGGTATGCAAAGCAGGTACAACTGGTGGATCATTCCTCTCCAATACAGAAACACTGAAATAATTAGGGTTACACTATCATTACTATGCTAATGGTGAAGTATGTTTAAAAATTACCTTGCCAATTACTTTGACTCAAATGGAAAAGAGAAGAGATTTCTGGGCACTGCATCTTTTGTTGATAGCATTGTTGTCTGCAATATTGGATTAATTATTCAGCATGCAACAAGCCAGTAGTTACACACTCTAGAGAGGCATTGATTATTTATTTCAGATTTGTACAAGCCTAGGTGTGATTTTCCATGACTCAAACATACCAACAGGACTTTCTCCACCATTATTTATATTCAGAATTTCAGGGTTAGTAATTCTCCAAGTACAGTCCTTCTATTTTGATTGGTTGGTAGTTTTCATGTAACTTTTGTAATCACAACTGACTTACACTCATGCCCAAAGGAAAGATCCTTACCTAGAGAGATGTCCTTTTTACCTGTAGATGTGATTTTTGGTATTATAATGAAGATAGTTCTGCTAAGGGATACATGGCCCTTAAGTCTTTTGCCAAGTTAGCAATATATACATAGACATAAAACAACATCTTGATTTACTGTGTTTACTACTTTCAGGATGTATTTGACTAAGGGATGCTAACTGGTTTTTTCTCCTGATGAAATATCTGTTCTTGCAAAAGGAAGGGGGAGAATACAGCTTGGGAAAGTAAAATCAAGAAAGGAAAAGTAAACTAAAATCTAAGAAAAAATTAAATTGCAGTATCAGAATAAAAATTAAAATACATTCACAGAAGGTATTTTTTAAGTCAATGAGGTCAAGAAGGATTTGTACATATAAATATTTGAAATCTTGAGAGTATTTCCTTTGAAAAGAACAGTGAGTGGAGTAAATAAAAACATGATTTTTAGACCATAATAGTTAGTTAGTCAAGCTATTTAGGTTGGTTTTCACATTAAAAATTGAATTATAAAATAGAAGAAAAAATAAAGAAAGAAAAAGAAGGTTATTTAAGAATGCAGATTTGGGGCATTGACCTGTGGTTTATGTGGTCAAAGGGTAAGATAGAAGAGGAAACACAATGGGATACTAGTCAATTCCTTCAGAAATCAGTAAATGTCCTTACATTTATGCCAGTGGGAATTAAGTCCAGCTCTCAGACAAAATGACAAAGAAAATAAAACTGCAGGAATACACAATGAAAAAAAAAGTTTTGCAAAACATGACAGAGCTTCGAGCACACAATGTTCTAATAAATGATCAAGTCTGTCTTTGTCTTTGACAGGCACTTTTATGCTAAATGATACGCTTAAATAACAAATGACAGATTATTGTCTTTATAAGAATGATTTCTAAAGTAATTTAAGACAGCTTCTATTAGAACTAATTAGCTGTACAACATCTTTTTTGCAAACTAGGCAGTCACATATCATCACAAAATCATAGCAGGTTGAGAGATTAGAAATGACCTTAAAGACCATCTGATCCCAACCTCCCTGCTGCGGGCAGGGATGCCTCTCACTAGCAGGTTGCCTAAGGTGTAATCAAAACTGTCTTTGAACACTTCCAGATTTGAGGAATCTGCAACTTCTCTGGGCAGCTTGTTTCAGTGTCTCACAACACTCACAGTAAAAAACTTCTTCCTAATATCTTCCTTCTCCACTTTTACACTCTCCTCCTGTTGTAACGTAAAGTTTTCAATCTAACTGGCATATAAAACCTCTTTTTTAAAATTATTTTTATTTTTAATATAAATTATTTATTTACTATGTTTTAAAATTAAGCACAGACCTAAATATAAACAGTCTGATTATCTGATCTCCACATTCAAATCACATTTGGCCCTTTTTGTATTACTAATATATTTAATGAATTACCACTCTAAATTACAGGGAAATTTTTACATATTTTTTTATTTCTATTATAAAATTGTAAAAAAAAACCCCAACAACCTATGAAAACTATTGTTGTTGTTGCAATGCATGTCTTGGGAAATAATGTATTCTGGACCTAAATCACACCTGCTATATCACATGCTAGTTACTTTAAAATGTTGCCAGCACGCTGCTAATTTTAAGCATCCTGAAGATCAAATCTTTATCCAGTCTCTATCTGCTGATTCCTTCATGTCTATATGTAGCACTAAAATAAGGAAAAAGCCCTGTGGTACATTTCCCTCCAAAATCAACCATATACTCCTGTTGTCTATGATTTCCCTTAGTGATCAAGCAGGATGATACTCCTGGTATTACAATCATCCTTTGAAAATACTCTGTTAAAAGACATATTTAACATAAACTAATGCACTTCTGTGGCCCATTGTGTTCACTGGTGCATCACACAAGCAAATAGCTTCAGTCATCCACACAACAACAGTTGCAGGACTGAGACCAGAAAACAGGACAAAACAGAATGAAAGAGTTAGAACTTAATGATGTCAGTGGTTTCCATGACTTCTGGGCTAGTTCCAAAAAAGCTAAATATTCTCTGAAGTAAAGGGGAGTTCGCAGTTACATGGGAACAGAAACCTGGGTTATTAACCATGTTCTTTGTTTTCAGTGGCAGAGTTAACTATGAAAGGAATATTAGCTCATTCTTCTCAACAACATTTTTTGTAGCTGCTGTATTGAAGTAACCAAATTATAAGTTTTACGGGTTTTTTCTATTATTTAGGCTAACTGGTGCTTTAATTTATTTTATATTTTAAATGAATATGAGAGCTATTGCTGCATTTTTATATTTTGAGATTAAAAATTAGAAAACATATATTAAATCAGCTCTGATGAAGTTAACTAGTTTGTACTGCAGTATATTGTGCATATTGTGTGGATATGTGTGAATCACAGGATTGTTAGG
This sequence comes from Lonchura striata, assembly GCF_050655825.1. Classification (NCBI taxonomy): domain Eukaryota; kingdom Metazoa; phylum Chordata; class Aves; order Passeriformes; family Estrildidae; genus Lonchura; species Lonchura striata. The sequence goes on from NC_140740.1 coordinate 36,837,171, forward strand.
GTTGGGAGAAATCTCTGGAGATCATCCTATCCAACCCCCCTCCCAAGGCAGAGTCACCTAGAGCAGGTTACACAGGAATTACTCAATTCCAGGTGAGTTTGGAATGTCTCCAGACAGGAAGACTCCACAACTTCCCTGAGCAGCCTGTCCCAGTGCTCTGCAACCTTTGGTGTAAAGAAATTCTTGCTCATGTTGATGTGGAGCTTCTTCTGTTTTAGTTTATAGCTTATAGCTTAGTTTACAGTATATTGTTCCTCATACTTTCTCTGCACACCACTGAAAGGAGTCTGGCACCACCCTCTTGGTACCTGCATTTGTATGCATTAATGAGATCCCCTCTCAGTCATCTCTGTTCCAGACTACAAGGTCCAGTGCCTACAGTCTATAAGAATATCCCACAGAATATTAAATAGTAAGGCAATTGCTAAATTTCAATTAGGACAGAAAAATATATATATTTTTTTTTCTTGTTGCTAAATTTATCAGCCAGAGTTGACCAAATTCCATTGATGTTGGATTACTACATGGCAGAAATAATGTCCTCCTTTTTTTTAATCTTTTCAACAACAAAAAGAGCTTAAGGAGAAGGATAGTCAAAATAAATGAAGGAAATGTACTCTGAAGACAAATGTGCCATTCATTTTATAAAAGTTTATAATTTTTTTAATGATAACTGTGCCTTTGGTTGGATGATCAGACCTCCAGGTGGAGTTAGTTATTCTTGTACACCTACATACAGCATGGCTGTATTTAAACTTGTTCTTTATAGTCTACATTTTTACATCTCTTGTTTTAGGAAGTTTTCATTCACTAAAATACATAAATGAGAAATGCATTTGTATCAAGTTATATTGAAAATTATCTGCAAGAAGACAGACAAAAAAATACTGACTCAGGAATTTATGGCTTTGTGGGGAAAAGTATAAACTTTTATTTTCTTTCTTTTATCATAGAGTAGAGCTGCTAACCAGCCTGCTGGTGCCATGATAAAGAGCTAACCAAGCCAGCTCAAACATCGACTACACCTATTTTTAGATTAATTCTTCAGCTATAATTGCCTTCCGGTTGTTTTCCTCACACACCATGCAAAATAATGACTGAAAAATAACTTTTAGTGCACAAAGTACCTGGGAATAGCAAATTGGAATTTTATTTCCATTATTAGTTCCTAAGTGAACACATATCTCCATATACTTACGTATATTTATTTTATAAGGTCATAAGTCATATCACATGTAGTCCACAGGATGAGTGATTCAAATCTTGCCCATTCAGGAGCATCCACTCTTGTCTGGTGACTGTATGAGACTAAAAAGCATGAAAAGGAGCAGAAATCCATTATAAAATTTGATATTTTTATGTTTACATTATCATCTGTAGAGCCCAGCACCTCTTACCTTAAAAAAATGTCTCTTTGTGTATAACATTTTGCAGTTTTAAATACCTCATATGAAAAGCTATAGCAAAGGCAAATTGCTGTGAAAGAGAAATAACAATATAGTCTAGATCTGGAAATAAAGCTACCATTCTTCTTTAAAAAGCAGCTGCAAAACTATGGCACAGAGCTATGGCAACTGCTAAGGAGAATAGATGTAGAAGCCAGATGAGTGCTAAAGAGCTAGTTAATGTAGTCCACACAAGGTGACATCATGAAAATAGTAAAAGAACTTTTGTTGTTTAAGCCTTTTCTCTTTCATTGTTGGGTGTACTAAACCTACCAGAGATCTAAGAGAAGAAAAGCTAGTAAAAGGGTTAATTCACCTGCATTAAGTAAACATCAAAGATATTGTGCTTTTCCCAGAGTAATTTTATTGAGCAGTTGTTACTTTAACTTTTCAGTCCAGAAAGGCATGTGAAGGAAACACTGGATTTTAGGCTTTGTGAAGATCTTTGGAACAACCATGTGACATGTGCCTTAAGAGTTCATTATTTAAATGGCTGAGGATACTCCTGATTTTTAAATGCTGGTGTGCTAGTTTTGAAAGTATGTTTCAGTCCTAGATAAAGCTGAATCTACTGACTGCATTTTGTCACCCTTTCTGTACTCGAACACATAGGTTTCCTACTTGAAAGCTCATGACATAACATGTCAAGTCAACTCAAGTGGCACTAGGAGACTACTCTTTTAGTTCTTCACTCTTTTCAACTGTTATTTCTTTCTTCCAAACACTTATTTTTATGTCAGAGAGCTCTTGTCTGTAGTGTTCATTTTTTTGCCACTTTTACTTTATGGCTTCATATCAGGAGAAATCCTTCAAAAGCTTCTTTAGAAAAAACAAACATAACTCCAAATCCCATCTTTTTTGTGTGTGTATTAAAAGTACAGAAACCAGGCCATACCAAACCAATACAAAATTGTAAAACAAAACAAAAACAAAAACAACAACAACAAAAAAATAGAAGTTCTGAAGGGATAGAAAAGGTGCAAGAACTTTCAGGGAAGTTCTTGTTGTGCTTGTTTCTAAAACTACTTGGTAATGATTCTATACAAACCTACACATTTTTAAAAGAAAATTATTCTTTCAATTATGAAACATCTAATAGCAAAGGGATTTAAAAAATAAAAGGAAAATTATGTCAGGAGAAACTGCAAAGATGATCAAAGCATGAATCAGGTTTTGGTAATGCCAGATTAACAATCAGCTGCTTCTGTTAGTTTCAGTTCAGCTGAGAGGAATGTATTTCTCAGGGTGAGTGTTCCAAAACACCTTTTTGATTATTAAAATGAATATCTGCAATTGACTGAATTTCACTATATATCTTGAATTTCTTCTGCTCTGCACCTTTCTTGTAACTTGTTTCTGTTCTTTGTTTTTTTCAATTTCTGCTCCAAATCCATTAATGCCTTGGTTTGGGTTTCTATCTGTTCCCCTTTTCTCAAAACATGCCCTGATATCAAATCTCTGCTTCACATGCAGACATTTAATTATGAATTTTCACAGAACAACCCCATTTTGAGGTACTGTCTTGCAAAATGCCGCGTCTGTCCAAGTGTAAATTTCTGCATGTGATTAGTTAGAACTTCAAACAAAGGAAAACTACTGAAACTTCCAAACATCCTTGCTTGTTTGTATAGTCTGGTTTTGGAATTGCATGGAGCTTGTATATGCCTTATGATAGTTTGTGTTGCTGCCCTCAGGAGTAAGTAGAATGGAATGGTTATGATTTTGAACACTTGATGTGATTAAAGGTCTTGAAAGAAACTTGCATTCCCCAGGCCACCATCCTCACTTCCAGGCAGAGGATTGTCACATAATTCTTAGACACTCCTGTTAGGTTGCTCTGTATACCAGCTGATACTCAGTAACCCTCCCCAGTTTTGCCTAAATAATACATGAGCAAAAGTTTTAGTTTCTTACTCGTATTCTATATAAAGAGATCATATGGTTAGGATAAGTAAAATGAAGAATATATTCATCTGTTCAGTCCTTACACACAGGGCACCTATATCCGGAAAACTGCTGTAAGCTGTATGTATGTAGCTTTTCCTAAATATATCACCCAGTGGAATTCAAAATCAATTTTTCCTTGCATTTTGAAACTATAAAATATTAAGTAAGTAATACAGTTGAAAGTGTATTCTTCAAAGAAAAGGAGTGCAATCGTGTTATTTCTAAGTTTATGGGGCTGACATTTTCCTCTCCTTGGAGTTTTTTAACAATATGACTCAGTAAATTGGATCAAAAGGTAAGGGCTGTCACAACTTGAATACAGAAATAAAACATTACATCAATAAACACTTGTGGAAATAAAGGTATACTACAACTGTTTTTAAAAGTAGTCAATACAGGGAACTTAATGGTCAGTCTGGAAGAACATTTAAATACAGAAAAAGCAACCATTAAACAGTTTTCAGAATTTCCTGTATGTAAAAATATTCCGGTTTAGTAATTTTGAAGTATCTCCTTCTGCTCTGCATATAACAGTGCAAATTTAGTTCAGAAAAGCCATCCAACACATCCAATTACATTTTTGTTCAGCTGTCAGAAAAAAAAAAAAAAAAAGTGTTTGAGCACTGGCTGCCTATCTTCAATTCTCTGTGTTTGTCCCCCTGAAATATACTGAAAATTAAAAAAACCTCCAAGTATTGTAAGCCCAAATTACTTTTTTGAGTATTGTGTATTTATTTTGCAGAAGTGTTAATCTTTGATCAGTTTGTAGTTAGTGGGTAGTTAGTGGGTCAAAGCTGTAAGAAAGTGAGAGATTTGGAATTTTCTTTCTTTCACAGTAAAGGAATATGAAGTCTGTGCTAGTTTTTAGCAGTGTCTTCTAATTTCATGCATGTAAGTGGGTGAATTGGTTTTATTAAGATAATGCAGACTGAGGCCTCAGACTCAGTGCAGTGAAACATAACCTTGCATACAACAGAAGTTAGACATAAAAACCAATAAACAAATGTGACAGCTATTTGTGACAATAATTGCCCTGCCAGATCTTAAAATTTAGAATTCCTGTGTTCACACAGGATGAAATCTGTATGCTAAACAATAACAATAGGATCTGTGCTACTGTAGTTCTACTTTCACAGCCTCGTATTTTTCTTCACATACAGAACATAAAACTGTATGGACACTAACAATTATCTTTTATTACTTAAAATACTTTAACATACCTTTTACCTTCTGATAGTAGCCCACATTGCTATTATTGGGAATAATTGCAGTCTTGCATGTATGAAAAGGCAAATTGTGAGCTAAATGCCTCAATGAGGATAATATTCAGTTTAGAGAGATGCATTTTCAATGTCTTACATAATGGACTAAGAGGAACAAAATCTCCAGAACTACTGTTCCAAGAAATTTTTCAGAGATGTACTTGGACTGTGCCAGAAAATGTTAGGGTATATAGGCAGATGGTTATTTTGTGGTCACAGTGAAGGAGCTTTAGGAAAAGAAAGTCTGAAAGCCTGAGAGACTCTTAAGTTAAATGCTTTGAAAAACAATGCTATTTTTGTGGCTCCCCTGTTGTTACTCACTGGTACTATCTATCTTCATGGTGATTTAAACTGAGATCTTTGGAAGGAGGCTGAAAATGTGCTTATAGTCATTTACCACTAGGTGTATAAGCCAGTAACTTTGCTGAAATATTTTGGATGCTTGCATTTCTTGTTGGTATCTTAATATTAAGGAGTTAAAGTAAAGGCTGGTCTCACTGAAAAATGAAGGAGTCAGGCATTAAAATTCAGGGACTTTTATTGGCTTGATGTCAGAGAAAGCACATGCTGAAAAAATTCGAACGGGCTCCAGATTTGAAAGAGAGCAGCCACTCTGTTAACCATGTTGCAATCAATTTGCAAAAGAGTGAAGTATTCATCCTTCATAACACCATGGTCTCAAGATAACCTCGTGAGAGCTCCAGCATAGAATGTATGATATATATATATGCATACATACATACATACATATATGTGTATATATATATATACTGTATAAATATAGTAAATATAAAAACTTTAAAGCTTTTTGTACATGTCCAGGAGTAGTAAAGAATCTCTGCATCTGCAATGTAATGGCACTGTTATGCTTCTTAGTGGAGCTAGATTGCTGTGAGACCTCCAGACAAAGGGTTTTGTGCATTTAATTTTGCTTCCTACAGTAGCAGTAAACTATGTGAGCATCTCCTTCCCCTGGATTCACCCACCACTGGATTTTGGTGATTCCTGTCTGTGGTGTGAATCTCCTCTTAAAGGGCTTCTCATATCTCTGAGAGGAAGTATTTTTCATCTGCTCTGTAAGTTTCTTTCCCTCACCGTTACCTTCTTGATTTGAAATGGGGTAGGACAAAAACAAGCAATTATTTTCAGTATCGTGTATAAGGATGATGAAGCAAACTTGATTTTCAACATATGTTAAGTTATTGAATATTTTGATTCCATAAAGCCCAAACTATATGATTATTTTGTCATTTTAGGTTCTTTTATAGAAGTATTGTGTTTATTTCATAGGTCTATATTATGAGTCCATTTATGTTATGGAACAAATGTTTATGTTAAGATAAAAAGATTAAGGAGAAATAAATCTTTCTGTAAACACTTAGTAACTTCCCTTTCTTCATAAAAGAAAGAAAATTGAAAAATTATTTTAATAAAAACAATCATATCTGTGAACATAGTCATAAATTATGCCACAAAACACAGACACATTTAAGCTGAAAATTACTTCTGAAGTAATATAAAAGTAATTTTGTACTCAGATATAAATCAAATGAAAATTTCAAAATGTTAAAGAGAACAGCAGATAGTTTTCATATTTATTGAAAAACAGTTCTGTTGTTGTAACACAATCCTCTCTGACTTTTGAAATTCTGTTTGCTTTGTTATGTTTTATTAAAAACTTTTATAATGAAATTATTTTCTTTAACAATGTGGGATTATAGTAGCTTTAAATGACCGATGTGTCCAGATTTGATAAAAACCTGCACATATCAAATGTCAAAGCAACACTTAACAGAACTACAATAGTGCAAAACAAAACAGAGCTAAAACACATTTTCTTTCTCTTTTGCTAATCAGAACAAGGAATTTCCTTGAATACATTTAAAAAATATAGCAAACTACACTGGACTAGAATCTGGCACTATTTGTATTCAATGGTCTGTAATGTCCCTGTGATTTGTTCAAATTTATTGCTATGATTAGTGAAAACTTTATTAATGATTTCTGTGATAGAAAAGATGTAGATACATAACTGTGCAGATATGTTTTATAGTCACATTTAAATAGGCTGAATGGATGTGACCTGCCTGTTTTGGTGCCACCATCATATATAAGGTTTATAAAATAACCCAAGCAAAGTAGCGTCAGTAACATAGCATTAATATTAAATAATACCTAATAAGCATTAAGTAAATAATATCTTGTACAGAATTAATAGTAAATAATATATTATAAGAACATTTAAACACAGAGGACCTGCAGTCTTTCTAGAAAGTGAATGAGCACAAGCTCTAGGAGATACCTGAGGTGACTCACCTGCAGCTTGGAAGGCCATTTACAGAAACTGTGTTCAAAGCATTCTTACCAATGACAGGGTGAGGAAATGTCATCTCCCAGGTGTTGCTTACTAAAGGGTTCACATCTTGACAATCTGAGGTGTTCGTTCATTCAGGAGATTATTGGAAGACAATTCAGATGTGAAAGAGGTGGTCGTTTGTTCTCAGCATTGTTGCTGTTTAGAAACAGCACTGCAGTGAGTAAGAGGTGCCAGGAGCACTGGGACTAAGTCCCACTCACCAAAGCTGTCCAACTGTGGCTGGATAATTTTGACAAGACTGATATTGCAGGATAAAGTATTTTTTTTCTCAAGTACAGATAAGTGAAAAGATTCTTACATGCCCTGCCACAGGACCAGACAGGCTAAGGAGAGCAGGGAAAGTCTGTGTGAGTAGGTTTGTGAGTAATTAAGATCACTGAAATTACTTAGGTTGGCTTGTGCGCATGCCAAGTGCATAGTCAAGTCCAGGAAAAAAAAGAATAGTGGGGAAACTATAGCATGATCCTGAGAAGCAGAGACCAGTATTGTGTGGCTCCTTCTTCCCTACAGAATTTCAAAGTTTTCTTCCATTTTATAAAAGTATAAAAACTTGTGCACAGAATTGTAAATATACTTGCTGCTATTATCTAGAAAAAGATACATTAGGATAGGTTGCTAGCATAGTAAATTTTTTCACCTAGAAAATTAAGTATCAGCACCTAAGGAAAAACTACTCTGATAGTCACTGACTGCACAAGGAAACAGAGGTTGGCAGATGTGGGTGCTCTTCATGTCTCCCACTGTCCTGACCCCATCTTGTATTCTTGTTCATCCCATAATCTCATAAACATAACTCTTCTGAGAGTGGGTAATGGTGCTAATCATGACCTAAGCAGCACATCATGAACAGCAAGGGCCTTCCTTATCTAATCTATGTGGAAGTGCAAGGGAAAGAAAAAATTCCAATGTAGCCTGAAATTCCACCAGAAGCCTTAAGTTTTTTGTGGATTGGCAGTTTTGGTCACTGTGCAGTGTGGGAGATAAAATCATGTACAATCTCTCATCTGATTTTCTTTCACTCTTGTACTATTTAATAAGATAAGTCCTCTAAGTTTCAGGCAGTAGGGCTAAAAGTGCCCTATTGAAGTTTCTATCAGGATGATAATATAATTAGTACAGTGGTGAAAATTCCTTCACAACTAAAAGGGGAAGAAAGACACACCACTGTGGCCTTTTTTGTCAGCAAATCCTTGGGGTTGATTTTTTGGTCCTGTCAGTCAGTGTAACGTGCTGCAAATTTAATCTAGCTGAAAACATGGGGAAGAGTAACTACTAAACACCTTCAAAAATACTTGGCAACTATGCCATGGGGAAAAATGAATTGAGGCAAGACAAATAAAGCCAGGCTATCCAAAAATTACAGAATTCCCTGAGAAATGGGAGAAATATCCTGAGAAATGGGAGAAATACCCAAAGATATTCTGTCCGGAATTAATCTCGATACTGATCCAAACAGCTCATATTTGTCAAATCTATAATGGCAATATTTTGCCTTCTAAGAGATATAGTCTCTATTTTATGTAAATGAAAAGGCACATAAAATCCTGGAGAAGGTACTTGGGGTTAGGGAGTGAATTTTTATGAAATCATGAAAAGGAGCCGTACTGATCAAGTTAATTATTCTGAAACTTATACAGTTGTTCAGTACCAAGTGGTATGAATTGTGTAGAATGACTCTGGTCACACTGAATAGTTTAGTTATGAAAGCCAATATACCTGTTCTGTGTCCTGTTTCTTACTGTCCTCCAATAAATCATGTCTATTTGGCCAGGAATATATTTTCTGTGTTTATCTCAGTTTTCTTTGCAAGCTTGCTTAGGCTTGGAACTTCATTATAGTTTTCATTATTTCTAAATTCTGCAGAAATAGGATGGAAAATGCTCTCTGAGGATATATCAGAAGAGTAACTACGGGGTTTTAAAGGAATATAGCCCCTTCTTGTTTGGTTCTGTATATAGACAGTGCTTCTGTATAGGCTGCAGTTCTCAGAAGGCAGTGCTAGGAGAGGAGCACAGTTGCAGCACTACACTACCTTCACACAAGGCTGGGAAAGAGCAGCAGCCCTGGGTTTTGAGAGGTGACTTTTTGCTACTAGTGCAGGCATTGAGTGCCAGTCTTGAAGACCCAAATATGATGCATCTGTAGACTTGGAAAGTGTGTCAATCTATTTCTTTATTCACATAATGCTGTCAGAACCACATTCATGTTCAATTCCAAAAGTCCATGAAAAGTTTTTACATCATTTGAAATGAATGGAATATATGAACACAGTGATAGGAATGCACAGAGCTCTCCTCAGTCCCATGCAACCATTTGCAGTCAGAGTTTTTAAACAGGTGTTCTGGCTTTAAGACAAATTAGGAGATTCTGTCTCCCCCAGGACAAAAGGGTAAGCTAATCAAGGGCTATTACACTCCCAGTTATGTTTCAAAAGGTTTCAAGAAAATCTTTCTTGTCCTTACCTTAATATCATTCCAGGGCAGGTGACTTTTTAACAAAACACACACCCTTACTACATAAAAAGTAATCACTAAAATATTATATCTTTATTTTTCCCAAAAAAAAAAAACCCTTAAAAATCTGTCACAACACAGTATATGTGATGTAGGTGTGGTTGTATCTGCTTTTGAGAAAAGAGAATGAACTAGATAACCTTTCATTCTCTCAACTCCCTTTTTCTCTCTTCAAAAGTATTATCTAAAGCCACTATGGCAGCAAAAGTGTCACAGTCCTTGGCAATGACATGACATATGCATTGCAAGATGCTGCGTGCCTTCTGTTTCCAGTTAGTCAATAAACAAAAGGGAGATATGAGTTTGGTCCCACTATGGTCTCTGTCTCTTCAAAACCAGCCTTACTTTGTCTTTTTCTTCACTCCTGAACACTGGGCCTTCACTACAACACCTTCACTGTGGGGGTCTTAAGAATGCAAGTCAGTGAGCACAAAAATAGAACTCGCATATCAATAGCATTTGAAATTATAGTTTCAACAGTACAGACTGATTTTTTTTTTTTCCTAGCTTTAAGCTGCTTTTATACTGTTTTATACCCCTGTGGGCATGCTAAGTAACACTGCTGATCCAAACCAGTTTCACACTTAATGAGCCAGTTATCTCTATGCAATGTCAGTCAGCTATCTCATTGTAGCCAGTGGCACTTGTATTTATCAAATGACAGACTGGTTCAATGGACACTAAGAGGCAAAGCTCTGCACACTTTCAGCACTTCATTCAGAAATGAACAATTACAGGTAATGCTGGAGCTCTGACAGCTGAAAACTTGGAGTTTTTTGAATTTAAGGGTGCCAACCCTCAACCAACATGAGACCTTGGAAAAAGCTTCCAAAACTGAGTGACAGCACAGAAACAGTGTGTGCATAGTTTGGATAGTATGGGGTTTTTTCACAGGGTGAAAAAACTTAGATTTGGGATTTTAGTATATAGTGATATATGGGAGTAAAGATGGAGAATTTTGGGTGTAGGTTAGATGTCTTTTTTCCACCTTCTTCCTTCTTCTTCACTAATCTGGGTATTTTGGTGTTTTTTTTTTTTTTTCCAAATGTGATGTCTCTCATAGGCACAATTTTAATAGCTCAAGTCCTAGTCGAGGTAATCTTTATAATTCATAATTGCCTGAATAAAGAATCAGGGAATATTTAATAATGAAGCAACCAGTATGCAAGCGCCCTATAAATGAGATGCTATTAAGTGGACCTGTTTTGTCCAAGGCTGTTTGCAAGAGATTCCCAGTAGATGTGCATTCTGCACTACTGTTCTAGGTAAAAGTATACTTTTGAAAGCAGATAAGGTCATGCCAGCAAAACAAAGGGGTGGTCTTTGATACAGAGAACCCTGTGACCCATATCTGACACAATTTAATTGTTAATTAGGAAGTTCCATTTATGTCAAGCAATTTTAATCTGTCATAATTAGATTCCCTTAGTAGAGCATGCTGTGAGAAACATCAGATAAAACAACTAGGAATATTTTTTTTTAGTAAGGAGGGATGGTGTCAGAAGCTAAAGTCAGCAGCACTTTGAAATCAATAACAATCAATTCTGTAGCCATCTGGAAGTCAGTGACACCTGACAGAATAGTCAAGATGTCAAATTGTGAAGAAGTGAGTTCACTGATGTTATAGCAGCAGCCTTTAAATGTATTTCTCTGTGGGATTCTCTGTGAGATGATATGCATCATATCAGAAGTGCATAAAAAAGAGGTAATGAAATCTTGGTGGATAAACTGAAATGTGAGTGATTATGGAATAAAATAAATCTTACTTTTGTAATTATGCATGAGTGAAGATTAAAATAGGTAATGTCTGAAAAGAGTAGACCAAGAGTGATTATAGCAGAAGCCTAAATTGAAATACAAATTTGCCACCTTTCTCTAACTAATCTGTCTTTAAAAAATTACAATTTTTGTGGCACAGAAAGTGTCCTCACTGTTAGAGCAACCAGGCTAACTCTGTGAGTCTGCCTGGATCACCCTGCATCTATGTTCTGTGTAACATAACATAAAAGGATTTCCTGAAATGAGAACTTATGCTGAGCTTGCACTCCAGGGGCTGGTATGATTGTTAGGCTTGGCTGGACTTGTTGTCAAGTATCACCTGCCACAGCTTTTTCACAGATGCAGTCTAGTTAATATTCAGTGCAAATATGCTCTGTCTGCTTTCATCAAGGTAATATGGATCTCCTTATTGTCACCAAAATGAGAGAGATTTTCTATCTAGTGCTGATGACAGTTCCTTTGGGTGATGTTAAATGGGGAACTAGTGACAAAATAGCACTATATACATGAAGAAAGTATTATGTTGTATGAGAACAGAAGAGTAAAGAGGAGCATCAGTACAGTGTCAGTTGCATATAAAGAAACAGAGCAGAGGTGGATATTCAGGTGCTTCACACACTGGATTAGCTGTTGAAAAGAGGAACACAACATATAACAAAGCCAGTTGTAAAAAAACCTGAATTCCTAATAATCGTTCACATTCAAAAATAAAATACAACACTTCAGCTGCGCTTCAGATTACATAACCAGTTGCACCTGATAATAGGTGTTGTCTAAATCAAAAAGATTGAGTTCCAGTTTACAAATTATTTTAGCAAAAATATAACTAAGTTACTTTTTATTGTTACAGACATATATATTCAGTATTGTTGCATGCAAGTATTCACAACAAACTCCAGTAGACAAGAACTATCCATTTGAAGTTTATGTACTATGTAGTAGTGAACAAACTAAAGAATTTGTTTCTTTGAGTAGAATAAATTGTAAAATTAATAAAAAACTATACTCGTTACTTATTTGCTTGTATGCAACTGTATGAGCATCTCAGCTTATATCTGAATTGATTATGTCATACCTCTGTGAAGGAATAAAAACAGGCAAAACAAAAATTAAATTGTGCCTGTTTTTAATCTTTTAAAGATTAATTTCTGGCTCATGATATTGACATGTCATTTATGTGTCGATACTGTTCCCAAATTGAAATAAGCAGAGTAAAGTCTTCCAAGATAGATGATATTTTGTTATTAGTCAGCAGACAATGAAAGGCAAACTCAGGGGTTATCAAAATAACTGAGCAATGGATAAACAGTTGGAAGAAAACCAAGTCCCAAATTCTTAATCCTTATTATTCAAGTTTGATTAGCTGTCTTCTGTAGCTGTTCTCCAGAATATCTAAAAGTCCAGAAAAGGAACTCAAACAAAAGAGTACCTCTGTCAGGAGCTGAATCTGTGGGTTTCCCTAGAGGTATCTAATGGCAGCCATTCAGGAAAGAAAAGCACAAGGATTAGCTGTCTTCTTTGATCAAACACCACACGGATCTGAGTAGTGAGGCACAATATCAGAGAATAAATCATAGAATACTTCAGATAGGAAAAGACCCTTAAGATCATTGAGTGTAACCATAGACTTACTGGTAAGTCAAGCTACCCACTGAGCTGTGTCTCTAAGGGCCATATTTATACATCTTAAATACCAGGGACTCCTCTAGCGTCAGGCTGTTACAATATTTGGAAACTCTTACAATGATGAAGTTTTTTCTACTATTCAAGTCTAAACTTTCCTGGTGCAACTTAAGGCTGTGTCTTCTTGTGCTAACTCTTGTTATTTGGGAGCAGAAAACAATTTCACCTCCAAACAGCCTCCTTTCATGTAGTTCTAAATGTCTTTTCTCAGTGGCTGCTCATGACTTACTCTCTAGACACCAATATTGTGGAGGGTGTATGAAGTATCAGTTTAGAGTTGGAGAAAAAGTATTCAACAACCACATCACTGTGGTGTTTTTCACATATTGAGGGGATTTACCAACACAGACTGGTGGGTGAGAGGCTGGACATGACCCAGCCATGAGCACTCCCAGCCCAGAGAGCCAAACGTGTCATGGGCTGCAACCAAAGCAGCGTGGGCAGCAGGGGAGGGAGGGGATTCTGCCCCTCTGCTTTGCTCTGGTGAGGGCCCACCTGGAACTGCATCCAGCTCTGGGGTCCCAGCATAGGAAGGTCATGGACCTATTGGAGTGATTTCAGAGGAGAGGTACAAAAGTGATATGAGGTCTCCTCAGATCTCCTCTCACCTCTCCTATGACAAAAACCTGAGAAAATGGGGCGGGGGTGTCCAACCTGGAGAGGAGAGGCCTCAAAAGAGAACATATTGAGTCCTCTCAGTATTTAAATGGAGTTTACAAGAAAGACTAGGACAAATAAATTTTTAATATGTTCTGTTATGGTAAGAAAAGGAAAACTAGTTTTATATGAGAAGAGAGTAGATTTATACTAGATATAAGGAACAAATTTTTTTAGGATGAGCACATTTAAACTCTGAAACAAGTTGGCATGGTAGGTGCCCCATCCCTGGAAATATTCAAGATCAGGTTGGCTAGGACTTTAAGCTGATCTTCTAGAAGACATTTGTGATCACAACAAGGGATGATGGCTTTTAAGGATCCCTTCAGATTCAAACTACTCTATGGTTCTATAGCATCCTCATCAGAATCCATTACAAATGAGTATGCATTTTGAAAGATAACACAACGCCAGGTTCTGTCATGATCCACATCTGCTTAATTTAAATTCTAAAATACATTATTTGTACAACAGATTTATTCTTCTGCATAACTTAATAGAATTCCTGGGGAAAAATAGCCTGAACACTGGGAATAATGAAAGAGCTCCATGTTGTCTTTTCTGGGACCTATCTTTCCTCTCATTATATAGGATGGACAAAAAAATCTCAAATTTTTCAAAGTTGCCTTTAAAGATCACAGGAATTAAGAAAACTTCAGTAAGTCATAGACATTTTCAAAGATCTCCCAGCTCAGTATTTCATAAAAAAATAAATAGAAAATTAATTGACTCTTTAAAATAACAGAAGCAATGAAAAGGAAAGTGAACTTTAGTACTTACAACCTAATTTACATTCTCTCTTTGTTCTGGCAACTCTTGTAGTTAAAAGATAATGCAAAGGCAAATTTGCTTACAGGAAAAAAACAAAGAAAAAAACTAGGTGGTTCTGGAAATGTGTTCTGTTAAGCATAAGATATTAGGACTGTATCACTTTTACTGCTAGCTTGTAACACAATATAAGCAACCTAGAGGAGACATTGAGTACCTAATTATCTTACAGAATTCTAAAAATGCATTCCATTCACCCCACTTCAGGAAGCAGCTCTGTTCCTAAAATCATGCTGGATCCTAAATATGGACGTCAGTATCAAACAGACATTTAGATGTCCACTTCCTTCACTTTCTAAGCTCTGCATCAAATACCATGAATATAAGAGGTTGTTGGCCATTTCAGTGCTCACCACAGCACCCACAGTAACAGCTCTCCACTACTCCTTCCACAAGCAAAGACCAAAAAAAAAAAAAAATCAGCATTAAAAGAAGGATAATCCTTATAGTCAAAGCATTGACTCTCTGTTTGATCTGATGGTGCCCTGAATTTTATTCGAGCCCAGATGGCTTCACTGTTATTGTGCAGTACAATGCCAATTAGCTCTGACAGCACCACTTATTAACACTTATGATACAGATTCTTCTTCATGAATGCCTTGTTTGCCACCCCTTCCATACTGAGACCTTTATTTTCCACTGCAGATAAGTCTAATATCTCTTTAAGAGTAATAATTGCCATAGTTAGCATGTCAGCCTTACTTTTTAATTTTTTCTCTTCTTGGTTACATTTTAACAGTTATGGAGCCCTGTGCATAATTCATAGCCACAGGCAGGCTGCCTTTTCTGGTCTACAGCTGAGGAAAAGTGCAGTGGATGTAAATATAGATTTCATCCATGAAAACAAGTCATGGCTTAGTTTTCAGGTTTTGTCTTTGTTACAAGTCCCTGTCTACAAGTAAGAGTTCATCAGACAAAGGAGTGTTTCATTCCACATGGAAGCTAAAACCTGAGCTTTTCTTAGGGATAAAGATACCCAAAATTGTAAACTGACCATCAATGTTCACCAGACTTCCTTTCTTGCACTTTCTTTAAAAATACAGGTCTTCTGTGTTTCACTTCAAAGTGCAAAGTATTTCTCATACAATATTATAAAGAGCTTGTGAAGCTTTTCTCTTGTGCATCAAAAGAAATATAATAAAAGCACTAATCACTTCATAATCAGCTAGTACTAAAAAATAAAATTACCTTCCATATGTATTCCTGTTTTCAAGCACTTTTTTCATGCATGAAATACAATGTTGCTTGAATCTCCATTCACTTGTACTGCATGTTATCACAAGGCTGCAGTTGAAGCTTTCAGTGTCTGTTTTCTGCCAGTTGCCATAGGGGTTGGTTTTTTAATAATTTTATTTATAAATTAGATCACTCTGTTAATTGGATGGTTTTATTTTGATAGTCAAGAACAATATTGTCCAGGCTGTTTCTTTCATTCTAAACGGTTATTTTGATTTGCCATAGATCTGCCTTCAGAACAGATTTTGCCATATCACTATCTATGTATTATAAATGAACCTGGAATAATTCATGTTGCTGTGGTTATCTCATGCTTTGATTGAGTTTGAGGAAAAAATAAAACCCTCTGATTTCTTAAAAATTTAACTGTTCCAGCTTGATAATGCCAGCTGAGAAATGTTTCTTTAGTTATCACCTGTTTTTCAGGAGACCATCATTATACTCAGAGGTTTTGACATACTTTTGATTTTTTTTTAATCACTTCAGAATGTTTCTCTGGTGAAAAAAAAGACATCAAATTTGCCACTTCAGGAGGTTAAAAAATTAATTCTCTTCAGGTTTAGAACATCATAGGGAGTTTGTGGGATTTTGTCCTTGATATAGAATATTCCTATAGGTCACTGGTAGTAAGATTTCTGGACTTATACTAAAAGTTGGCATTCATGTGCTAAAATTATTTTTTTTCCATTTTTTTTTCATTCTTCCAGGATGGGATATTTATGGAAAATCCTGTGGAACAGGTTTTTCTGTGTGTTATTGTTTGCTTGTTTTGATTTTTTAAAAATAGTTATGCACAGGGTTTTGCAGTGCTATTTGTTGCTCTACAATTAAGGAATGGACACATGGAATTAATATCTTATGATTTTTGTGGTTCTTGTAAAATCCTAGATAAAAGTACTGTTTTGTTCTGTTACAATGTCTTGTATATAACACTTTTGGATGTCTTGTTACCATAACAACAAATTTAAAAGCAAGACTAAGTGGTTATAATAATACAATTTTTGACTGTTTATTCCTTCGTCTGAAGATTTTCTTCTTCACTCTGAAGAGGCTTGCATAATAGTGCATTTGTTGAAATATTATTATAGTATTTATGCAGAGTTTAATGTAAGAGATAGGGGGAGCAGGCAGACAGGATTTCAAATTTGAAATGAAAATAGATGATGTCACCCTATGGAATTGTATTTGTCCCACAGACAAAACCAATCCAGCAGTCTCATCTCTCTCGCTTGTACATCAGCTCTTGATTCAATCACTCATTTGTTGTACATCTGTTATTGTTGGTTATGCATTAGCCTAAGGATCAGCATCTTTACTTTTCCTTCTGGTCCATAAGAGTACAGGGAGATGGCAAATGCTGTGATAATTCTGCCATTACACACAACCAGTAAAAATCCTACAATGGAAGTAACTTGCAATTCAAAACAGGAGTTGATAGAAAATTGTTATTTCTTAGACTGATTTTCTAATGGACCTAGGAATTATCTAATACAAGTGAATTTACAAGTCTCACAGAAGTTTCTTTCACTTGAATAAGAATCATCAACTATAAAATGGTTGAAGAACATATTTGAAAGATCCCACAAAGTACTTGACAAAGAAATAGTGTCCATGTCTTTGCATTATGCCACATGCAAAATAGTCTTTATGTTCTTTATGTGCCCTGAGCAGTGAAGATAACAATGGAGGTCAATGCACTGCCACCTTCTCTGCTCTTTCTGTGCGTAGCAAACAGCAGCACTGAGCTCACTAATCACTGGTCAGGGTCACACCAAAGCCCTATAGTATCTCCTTATTCTAAATTGCTACCACTGTATTTAATCTGTTTATATTCCACTCCTAGAGACCTTTTTTCCTTCCTGTCTACAGTATAGACTACTAAGAGTATGCTAAGTCATTAATGAGTTACAAAGGGTAACAATCTCATGAAATCCTAAATCATTTTAAACCAGTTTGCAGAACTCAAAAAAAGCTCAGGTTGAGCAAAATAGAACATGATGAGAACTTTAATTTGTAGACATTAAACTACACTTTTAGATCTACAGTAATATTTCTTGAAAAAAAGTTGTAGTAGTTTCACTTTCTTGTAAATACTAATTGTCATTCAGCTGTATAATAAATTGGTTTTAGGCAATGAATCAAAAAAGTAGTAAAAAGAAAAGTGTGCAGCTGCTTTGATTCTGTTTTGCTTAAACTCTGCATAATGTTTATCTCTTGGTCTATTGTTTCTTTCTCTTCCCTGTCTTCTTGTCACATCTTTTTGCCCTGAGTACTCTAACTTCTCTGTGTTTGTCATTTGGGTTCTATTTTTGTTCATTGGATTGCAGATTATCTGAGGGCGCTAAAGTGTTATGATTTATTTACTAGAGAGAAATACAATTTGAGCCACTTTGCAATAATTTGTTTTGCTGTAGTATAATTGCCATGTCATGACATTTATTTTTTATAAAGACATCAATGCATTCTGTAATCTGTGCAGTTACCATGTATTATCTCATTCAATATAATTGATAAAATGTTGAATTATTACAAATTAATTCTGTGTTAACTGAGAAGACTGTTGTGCAGAGTGCTTCAGCATAAAAAAAACAGGGCAGACTGATGTTCACAGAGTCAGGCTCATCTTTGTCACCCATTTGTCTCCTTGCGCAATAAATGCAGTGCCTCAGGGGGGAACAAAACAGGCACTACATGCTGGACATACGATGAACAGAAGGGCAAGAGCTGTGTCCTCCCCATTTCCTGAACCTTCATCATTTCTATAAGGGTGAAGGTCCATTTTCTAGCTCTTTTTCAGGAGTTATGAGCCATGACCATTCCTTTTTTGGAGTACATGTTGATCACAATGTTTACATCCTCAAAAGTAAAAGAGAGCATGGAGGGGCTTACATGGCAGTTCTTACCCTAGTTAATAGTTTATTTCTTAAAAAAAAAAAGTAATTGAACAGCGAACCTGTATAGGCTTTTGTTTCTTATTTTTCTAATCTTCTAAGTAATACAAAAATTATTATTATTAATTATAACTAGTGTTATTATTATTATTATTATTATTATTATTATTATTATTATTATTACTATTATTATATTACCACTGCTGCTGCTATATGGCAGCAACTCAAGTGCATCAGAAGGAATATGGAACCAACACTACAGGAATTGTGGAGAGATTTTATGTGGAACTAATAGTGAGCAAGTTGGAGAAAGGACAACTTAGCTTTACTGTTGGATAGTCCATCCAAAGGTCCTTTAAGAACTACACTTCTGCATCTTCTCCCTCCAAATTCTGTAGACAAATATAAAAAGATAGCTCAAAAAGAAAACATGAGACTTTTGTTTGAAGAAACAAGATGATGTAGGACACAATGAGCACCAGAAGGACACAATCAATGAAAACAGATTGTTAAAGCACAGTGGGAATTTCAAAGTGCCCACAGATCCAAATATGTTTATAAAAATATAAAAGCAAAAATAGTTGCAAGAGAAAACAGCACAAACATTTTAAGCATCAGTTGCTTCAAGTAAGATTCTTAGATGTCTCTTGTTGTGCAAATGCAATATTCAGGAGGAGATTCTTTTGAACACCAGTTCAGAGGGGGTTTTCACTCTGATTTTACATTTTTGCATTTCCCACAGGTTTAGTGCTTGTGGAGAAGCACACAGAGCTGTGCAATGTTGTGGGCACCAGCATTTCTCAGTATCACCATTCCTGTCTTGGTCACACCTTTGGCAGCCACAGCACATTTGCCTACAGCCCTACTGAACTTCCACAAGTCCAGCGGTGTTACAGGATGAACCTAGATTTCTCATTCCTGTTTGTTAGAAGCTGCTGTTTCAACACTACTGTGTGACAAATGAGCAATTTATTTTTTGCTCCAAAAGATCTAGGATTGTTTTTCTTTTTGCAAAATGGGTTCTGGGAGCAGAATGGGAGGGAATTAGAGGCTAAAAATCTCTTTTAGCATTTAACTCTGCTAATGCTTTTGTCAGAAATGAGGAGTAGATTTCAAAATATCAAAACAGTTTTATGCAGAAAACATGCAAGTAAAATGTTTTGACATTTTCAAAATTAAATGCTTCATTAAACAAATGGTGAAATGAAATATGTTGAGAAACAAGCCCTTCTAAGTTTGTATTTAGCACCCCCCCTTTTAAAAGCTGTCTTTATTAGAACAATAAGGTCTGAAGGAGATTAAATAATTCAGAACTGAAACAAAATGGTTTTAGTTTAATGTAAACTGATAATTTAATATTTTTGATCTACCAAAATTGAAAACCTTACAAAATTTCCCCAGTACCCTTTTAGTTTGCCAGGTTTCTGCTTATTTTCCCAGACAACCACTGATGTGTGTGAAATGCATTATAACTCTAATTTCAAGTTTTCACTTTTCTGCTGTTCCTTATTTTTCCTCTTTTTTAGTCCTCTCTGCTCCCCAGAATAAATGTTTCTTACTTAAAAACTACTGAAACTTCTTCTCTTTAGCTGAATACTCCCTAGTCACTGTACTTGCCCATTTGTTCACAGTCTTGGCAGAGAGATGAGGCTTTGGTTGTGGACTGCAGTATACACCAGGGCAGTAGTTACACAAACAGGAAGGGCTTTCCGACTTTGACAGTATCTGCAGTTCTAGTAGGCTACAGAGGGCATCTTCTTTCTTTTTTTTTTTTTTTTTTTTTTTTTTTTTTTTTTTAGTCAAATCTATACAAAGTATTTTTTAAAAATCTCATTGCTGGAAGTTTTTCCTTTTTCATTAGCCAACCTGTCCAGCTGCAGACTAGTCATGATCCAAGTTTCTGATCCATGAACACAGAGCCCATTCTTCCCAGTTTCTTAGATGATGAGAAGTAAATTTGTTTCTGCGTAAGAAAAGGCCCATTAAGAATTCTTTATTTTTTCTATTCTAATGAAGGTTCGGCAGGAATATAAATCACTTTTAATGACATTTTGAATTATCTGGCAGCATACTTCCTATGGTTAAAACATGTTACAGATACCATTTAATCCACTTTAGTTATTGAAGAAAAAAAATTCAACCCCAAGAACTACATTCCATGATTCAGAGGGAAAAACTGTGACAGTGCACCATGACCACTTTCATTTCATCCAGACTTCCGTTCTGTACTTATAAACAAGATGACCCTTCCACACTTGTCAGACAAACACTAACTGTTATCAGCCACAAACTCACTGTGGAAGACTCACATGACCAAAGAAGCACACACAACATCTGAACTTAAAAGAGAAAATATATATGTAACATTACAATGTATGTTTTTAAAAGGCTTGAACAAAAATATTTTTGTTAACGCATCTTTCACAGAATGATATGGCTTCTATGTACTATATTCTTTAGAAACCAATGATGTAACTTCATTTTGTTCTTCTGAAGATGCTGAAAAGCCATTTCTGGGAAAACATCTTGAAAGAGAGAAAAATTCTGTGACTACCAGAAAGTTAAGGGAAGGGGCTTTTTAGATCATATTTATTCCCAGTTAATTTTGGATAAGGACAGTTAATTTGAGCATTGTTCTTAATTTTAATGTATTGGTAACTCACTGTGTCATGGTGCTTGAAGCTGAAGTATTATTCTCTAATTGTTCTAATTGTACTTTAAATTCTCAGTGTGGAAGGTTGCATTGCAGCTGCTTTGCTAATTGGATAAAGGGTTTCTTTTCAGTTTTGTGAATTTCTGGAAGGCTTGAGGAGCAGCTTTTGGGTGTGATTTCCATAAATGTCCCAAACAAGTTATTTTTCTATCTCTGCACACCAAATTTCACATATTTAGGAATATGTAATGGTTGTCTTTCAACTTTGTCCATTCCAAAGCTGGAGTTCTGCCCTTGTGTATGAATTAAGAGGTGATACTCAGCAGAACTGAGCCACAGGTGACCATTTTAACCTGACCTAACAGATATGCCACACATACCTAACCACTCACTACAATGCAGTTTGCAGGGTAATTAAGCTAAATTCAAATATGTTGAATGAGGCAGGAACATATGCAAGTGTTTAGATTGCACCTTAGGAGGTCAGAAGTGGCTGTATACACAGCACTTGGCACTGTGGTATCTTGCGTGGCTGCTGCAGGATGATGGGTGGACAAAGAGACCTGGCATACAAGCAGATGAAACTGGCTTGCACTGTCCTTTTTCTACCCCTTTGCAGTGCACAGGCCTGGACATGGATGTGCTTTGCCTGGGAGTTACCCCCTCCAGGCATAGCAACTGCAAGCTTTCCTGGAACAGCAACCTGAACAAGGTGAAAGTGGTAGATGTCAGCTGAAACAAACACTGCTGTCAGAAGAAACAAGACTGCCAGAACTCTAGCACTGAAATCTATCACAAAGAATGGGTTTTTCTGGGAGAGAATGTGTCATTGGCAAAGGACATGAATCTATTACAGGTGATTATATTTACAGAATGTAAATTTTTATAATAGCCCAAATCTCTGGCTATCAAGAATAGAAAGACAGCTAAAGAACTAAAGTAGCTCTACATTTTTTCCACTCAGGTAATTATTCATTGATAACAAGCACATTTTCTCCTTACCAAAATTTAATAGCAGCTTTCAATGATTTTACAGGTAGCATAATCCTAATTTAGATGTGATAGCTCAACAATATTTATCTTTTTTTTATTTCTTGAATGACTCCATATTTAAATAAAGAAAACCTTTTGAACTCTAGCTTTCTCGCTTGAAAGGATGACACCATTTTAACCATTTTCTTGCTCTTAATTATTTTTATAACTATAACACCCATTAAGACTTACTGCCAGAAAATTCTGCAAAAAGTGAACAGAAAAATTGTTTTGCACCAGGGTGATTCTCAGTCAATAGAAGAGCAAGTTATTTACTGTTCTGATACGTACACTATAGGCTGCCCAACCTCCATTTACCTGTATTGATCCTTTTAGATGATTAAGGCTGATTTTAATATGTATTGAAATTTCAATTTCAGCAGTCATTTGTCGCTGTGGGACACGTGAAAGCACAACGCGGACCACCTGTTGCTTGCAAGGTAAAAAAGGGACGTTTATTATCTGACTCTGTCTTTTATACCTTCCCAAGGGTGACATTGGATTGGAGAGTGAATGGGCCACCTCTCCAAAGACATTGGACAAACCACTAGTATATCAAGTGTTCTCCACCCCCATAAAAGAATGTAAACAATATGTTGTTTACAGAAATTGTGTGGGAAAGTTCTCCAAAGGAATGTAAACTCAGAAGGCTTTAGGAAGTCTTAAGAATCAGGGTGACAGTCATTGGTGCTCCCCAGATGTAATTCTCCCCATACATGAGGAGTATATCCTCATTTTTAGCAAGTATTTTCCTTGTATTTTTACTTGATCTTCTAGAGAATCTGAGTGAGGAATAAAATTAAAGAGAATAAATCAATAGTTCAGGTATGTCAATGAAAAATGAAATATCAGTCTGAATAGTACATAGATACTGACATGGATTTCTGAAGTCAAAAAGTCACTTTCAGAAGTATAGTTTAAACACTGCTTCCAAACATACAAATCAACTCAATTGCACAGAAGCTGTAAAATACCTAAGAGCTCAATATTTTTAGGTGACTTAAGTGGTTAAAAGCCTACATGTCATTGAAATTCAGTGGTTTCTAAACACCTGCATCATTTCTAGATTTGAAATTTGGGCTAAAAATCACATAGAAAATTCAAAGTATTTCACCCATTGCCACTCCAGAACAACAACTTTTTGGAGAGTAGGATCCCCCATAACTGCAGGTTTTAAGAATTTTTTGAGCTCTCTGGATTTGTTTGGGGGATTTTTTTGTTGTTTTGGGGAATTTTTTGGTAATTGGCAACAATTTTCTGAAATCTATCTTAAATCTTTCTGAAATCTATGTCTGAATACAGAATAGTTTTAAAAGTATTAATGCTGCCTTCTCCCTCCTGCCCTCTATTTGCACAGCAGCTGCAGAAGGCAGGGCCATTGGAGAGAATCTAAATGTTTATCTTTACTTCTGTGTGCCATTGGAGAGAATCTAAATGTTTATCTTTACTTCTGTGTTAGAAAATGGAAATATCCCATAACTTTGTTTCCAATGTTATTTTGTGGGGCCTTTTAAACAAAACAAACAAAACCCACAAACAAAACAAAACCACAATAAAAGTGGCATGCACACACATGTCAGGAATTGAATAACACTGATTTTTATATTACCTTTTATTTCAAATTGGTAACCTCTATTTAGTTTCTAATCTTCTTCAAGCTCATGAAATTCTTCAAGCCTTTTAGTATGGAAGGCCAAGTACACTATGAATAAAACTGGCACCAAAAATGCTCAGAACCATCTATTATTCTGCATCTGGCTCTCACTGACAAAATATTATCAGGGAAAAGAAGAGAGAGAGAATATGCTTCATTAATTCCATGTGTTCAGAGTTTTACCAGTTTTACCAATCAAAAGTAAAAATTGCAGGCTTCACTTACTCACATGGGCTAAAATGTCTCACAGTTATAATAATGACAACAACAACAATAATAATAATAATATAGAATTATAAAATATACATGGAGCAGATAACTGTTACTTCTTTGTGCTGTGGACAATCTTTCTGACAACATTGCTAAATGAAGATTACCTGAAGGTTTCCTCTGTTTCTGAAAACCACACATCAAATAAATAAATGCAAGTGCCTCTTTCTTGATGTCCCAACATTTCATGTGTCCACAGTGCAAAAATTTTATGTAAAAGCTCTCAGATATCAGGAATACAACAGTAATTCAACAGAAAACATTGCCTCAGGCATGTGTGTGGGGCATTTATGGGAATTGAACATTTGCAAATAAGTATGTACAGACACAGGAATGGCTAATGTGGACTACCATCTCCAAGGACATTCTAGTGCATTTTTTTCTGACCACTAGATGACTGTAACCATTATGCAGTTCTCATAAACTGAGCAGAAATAACAGAAAATCTTAAACTGACTTTTAACTGTTTAGTCTACAGTTATGCAGAGAATCAAGTATCACAAAGAATGACAGAGAATACAAATTTATACTTGGGAAAAAATCATTCAATCTAATTTTAAAAATCTTGTATTGTTTGTATCAAATCTTTATTATCCCTTTTCATGAAATTAAGGACAAAAAAATGAGGAAAAAGTGTCAAAAGGAAAAGGAGGAAACAAAAAATAACATGGAGAGTGTTTATTGCAAGAATTTTTTCACATAATCAAGTAGTCCAAATTAATTTTGTTTAAAAGAAAGAAAAGTTTAGGACTGAAAAAAGAAATCAAACCTAAGGAAAATGTATATTGAAGGTGACTGGGAAAGAAGGCTATTCTTGAAATTGCATACACAAAAGGCTTTTATATTCCATATTTCTTCCTGTTTATTCCTGCTGTATTCAAAGACTTCTTTGGCATCAATCTCTTGCACCAGGAGAAAATTTTCTGCAGAAAAAGTTGCTTTTCTGCCACAAAAGACTGGTGCTTCAGTTAACCAGCAAAGACAAACGATCTGTAGGCACTGATCCATATTTTGGCTTCATTATCTTTAATTGTAGGTGCTAACTTCCTCTTTTTCTTAAATGACAAAAAAGCCAGGTCGCAAGGAGCAAGGTATTACATTTTTTGCAAAACTTAGTATCTAGGTGGTACCTGGTATGAACTAAGGAAGATTCCCGGCAGAGCTCTGTTCTCCTTATACTGATTCATCTCTATACAGATACATGACTTGGGAGCAAATGTCGTAATTTCATTTTGCTTTGTTTTCAGACAATATCAGGCAATGAGCAGGAGGGGCAACCTGTGGAGTAGTTAGTGGGTGTGCATGACCCGCCTAACTGTGCTTGATTGGTACTCTTTGATGTAGATTGAGTGGAACATGAATTATAATCATTAGGCGTGACAGCACTCTCTGGTGTGTCAGAAACTATAGTGACACAAACAACCTCTGAAGGGCTGGAGAAAGCCATGCTTTCATCCCTGAAAAAACAGATCAGGATTTTAGATGGTTAGATAGTTACTGTAAAATTTTACAAAGCCTCTTTAAAAAAAAATAGACCAATGCATTTCTTTAAAAGTTTACTATAGTCTGATTTAAAATGAAGGATTAATGGTTTATGTACCAGAGAGTAGCTAAAGTTTAGAAAGAGAACCATGCTCTTAATAGTTTCCTTTGTCTAAGTGACAGTTCATTACCCCAGTGAAATCTGCATGACCTCCTCCTAACCAGGACATTACAACCTCCTAACCACAAAAAGAGTCAAACCCAATATTCTGTGGTCATATGGCTGTAAGCAGTTGACTTACTGGACAGGAAGAAGATGGCTGGCATGGTGCACATGTCATCCAGCTGCTTACTCGTGCTGCCTATCATAGCTTCTATGCACGCTGTGCTGGAAAATGCTGTATGTGATGCTTGTCCTTGGAATGACTCCTCTAAATGGTTCCCCTTTTGTTACAAGGAGCAGGAGGGAGGGATATTCTTCTCTTCTTCTCCTGTCTTTTAAACAGAGCTCATCTTCAAAAGTTTAACAATAGGAGCTAAATTAGTGAAAATGATGTATCAGTAAAACTGGGAGAGCGCCTTGAAGAGTTAGTAAGGAAAAGAGCAAAGTTTAAAAAAATTACTTGAACTTAGGTGCTAGATTTATTATTATTAGGGGAAATATGTCAGAATAATTAAAAATTACTTAATTAGAATATATATAAGAAGATTTGCATTTCTTTTGTGCTTCCACAGTTGCTGGATAAAGTGTTGCAGCATATCTGTTTTCTCTGTGGCATTGCAAGTACAGATTGTGCATATGAACAACTGAGGCTGATTTATCAAATCTCTACATTCATATGCTGTAAAAATTGTGTTATCAATTCAAGATGTTTTCCTTGGAGTCATTCCTGTTACCAAAAATAAAATAAACAAATAAAATATTAAAAATCATTAATGTGAGATGAATAGGCTCCTCTGCACGGTTGGGGTGTAGTGAGGCAGAGATCTCTGAAGCTTGCTCTTGGGGAGAGAGGTTTATTCAAAGATTTAGGAATGCCCGAGCCTCGTGCTCTCAGGCGTAGCACGTGGCCGGGCTTAGGAGGACGGGGGAGGGGAGAGAGAAACTGAGGGTTTAGGAGAGGGGAAGCCCCAGAGGGGGAGGAAGTCCAAGAGAGGAGGAGAGGGCCAAGAGAGGGAGGAAAGGGCCAAGAGAGGGAGGAAGTCCTAGAGACCGCACGGCCGCTTG
Source organism: Lonchura striata (assembly GCF_050655825.1). Classification (NCBI taxonomy): domain Eukaryota; kingdom Metazoa; phylum Chordata; class Aves; order Passeriformes; family Estrildidae; genus Lonchura; species Lonchura striata. The sequence continues at coordinate 36,864,108 of NC_140740.1, forward strand.
GAGCCCCCTAATCAGGGGCTCCTAGGTGGGCTGGGACAAGGCATGGGCCAATGGGGTTACAGACCCCGATGCTTCAGGGGCAGGTACAGAGGTGCGGGATGAGCCACAATCTTTTGGGGGGTGGGATGGAACAGTCCATTTCACTCCAGGATTCATCCAAGGGTAGAAGTGACATTCGGCTAGCTAAGATAACAATCATATCTATCTATCCTCTGCAACACATTAAAAATCAGTAAACAGTAATAGTATATATGAAGACTGATAAAAGAAAATATGCAATTTGTTAAAGTAGGTCTATGGGTCTACTAAAATTCCCCAAGTGCCTCAAATTGCTACTACAGACATATTTGTGAGGAATGAAAATAATATATCTGATATTAAATCTTTAATGTTGTGATACAGACAGTGCAAGCTGATGCTTTTCCAAGTTGAAAGACTTGTTTGTATGGCATTGAGGGTTAGCAACAGGACATGGTATCTGATTAAGTTCCCATGACTACAGCTCAGCCTTTATGTGGATGCATGCATGTGGGGCATCATTTAATGATGCGACCTCTGAAATAAGCAGATGGAGACTATGACACAAAAAGTTCACAGCTGTTGAACTAGAATCCGTGAGCAACTGTTCTTTCTGCAGAACAGACACCTCATGGCTGTTTCACTCCCTTTCCAAACAAAGACTTAGTACCAGCTGAATACTGACAAACTCACAAGACCTAAGAAACTCATGTGCTGCAAGGAGCCTTGAACAAAGCAGCTGACTTTTGAAGAAGCCCTATACTATTAGGACAGCTATTAGGCCTTAACATGAGCCCAGGGAGGCTACAAATCAGACAAACTTGTTCAGAAAAGTGATTATAGAGGAGTTGCTGCAGGGAATTAGAAATGCTATGGATTTAGCACAAAGCACTAAGCTCAGTGCATGCTTGTTTTTCTCACTTAGGTTTTTTGTTTGGCCCAAAGACAGTTAAAATGATATGCCATGAGTTTGCAAAAAGAGATATATAGATATTTGAACAAAGATAGAGCATTCTAGTTCTATAGTATTCTTAGACATATTACATCAGGTACAACACCATCAACATATGATTTTGATATTGCTGGTTTTATTATGAGATTTTGATTTAAATCCTCCCACACAAGTCTGGCGTTGGCTAGAACATGATCTTTGCCTTAGACTTTTGATGCAAAGTAGCACTGATCCTTTTCTGATGAAGTGAATAAAATGGTAGAGAGACTTGGGTGATGAAAGCCTGTTCTTAAAGGTTTGGAGACTATGATTATTGCAGTTGTATGTGTAGGCATAAGACCATCTTGTAATCATTAAAAACAAACAATAAAAACCAAAGACACCTAGAAGGTCTTTTTTTATCTGGCATTAAAGATGACTAGAAGACAAAATAGTGATAGTGAATTATGTGATTTCCTATAATTGTCTGAAACCTCTTGGTATTTAGAAAGTGGAATTCAGGAGTCAAAAGGAAATGACTAAGACATTTATTAGGAGTCATAGTGAAGGTAAAAAGGAATCTGGCAATGAGACAGTGGTAGACAGACTTCTAGAAGGACCTGATTCCCTGTTTTATTTTCTTACTACTGATGTTCACAAGTTTTGATGAGATTGTTTTGGTTTGCATCCATTCAAGCATCAAAAGAATCAGATATCTGGAACACTGATGGAAAAAAAGAGCCTTAGGTGAACAATACTGACCTAGTTTCTGACCATAGAGTAGTATTACACTAAAATAAGCTTTTTCTGTTAAGATTCTTTGGTTTAAGTGCTTTGAAATTGATGCCATATAAATCTGTCTTTGTTAAAAATTTATTAACTTGGTGCAACTACTTCTTTCCAGAAAGGGCTATTTATATCAATTAAGATTTCTAATTATAATTTTGATGGAAACAAGAGGATATAAAAATTCCCTGAGTGTTATGTTGGCTCTAGTATTACTTCTTTACTTTCTATCTTTTATAAACTTAATAAGTGAGCTAGTAGCATTATGATTTGAGTTTGTACTGCTTTACCCTGGGTAGCTGTTATCTCTGTGTTTATTGATGGAATAAATTATTTGATTGAAAATATAGTTGTTAGTACAGAATTTATTTGTGTGAAGAGCTGTGGCATTCACTGAACTTGGCTAATGACACTGCATGAACAGTATCACACATCACAGTTTAGACTATAGGCAGCTCTTTTCATAATAATTAATATCACCAACTCATTTCTAATTTTGTCTTAACAATAGCAAAGGTAAATCAGGGGGTTTGCTGGACTGGTTCAGAGTCCTCTGAATTTTGAAGAGGTAGTCATGTTATCAAGATTTCTGCATGATGTTTTGTGTGCTTTGTGCAATATCTAGCTTCAGTGGCATCTCCAAAACTTTTTGATTTTGCGGAAATCCTGGAAGATTGAAGTGCCAGTGGAGATGTTCCCTGTTCTGATGCATTGTCGTGCCAATCTTGGTGCTGTCCTGAGTGATGAAAAGGGTTTGACTCAAAATCCCACACCAAGCCTGAATGAAGACTTAGTAGGTCTTGGCATACATAGCCTAAGCAAGGTTCCACACTGGAATAATTTGCTTAGACTTTATGTCTATTTAGAAAGTTGCAGTAAAAAGAGTTTGCATGATTTTTCTCCAGATTAGAGTCAAGAGCAGTTTTTGTGGCCAAGCATGCTCTCAATATGCAAAATCCTACGAATCGAATAAATAAAGGTCAATATTCCAAACTAGGTTAAAACTTTTGGATATATGAATCTTAATTATTTCATTCTCTAGAAGTTCAACTAAACGTGCTCCTTCAAATGCTCCTCTTGATTTGAAGCAATCTGAAGAAGATGATAGATGAAAGTCAAGAATTTCTTAGTATGTGTCGTAAGCTGCTATTCTAAATAAATTAGTGTGCTATTGCAGGCTCCAAAAGCAACACAAGGTCACAAGGAATATTGGATGCAGCACAGGAACCTAAACCAGCAAATGTATTACAGTCTAGGCACCCTTGAGAGACTTTCTGAAGGGTACTGACACTTTGATGAGTCTGGAAAAATCTCTATGTTCTTTTTATTATACACTTTTCAGTAATTTCAGTAATTGAGTCACTTATCTACTTCATACTCAGGCTCCAATTATAATTGTATTACTCTAATTTATTTTGAGTGAAATATATTACTTATGTACTGCTTCTACCTGACACAGATAAAAAAAAAAAATTAAGTATCCAAGTCAACATGCCTGCTGTCCATTATAGTATTTTCAGTTATTTTCTTGTTTTGTTAAAGATCCTGTCTCAGGGACTGTTATATTTAATGTTAGTATAACATGACTGACCCAGAAATAGAAACAGACTGTCCAAATTCAGGAGTATTTTTTGAGACCTCTGATTGAATCTGTAGGGGAAAGTGGGATTTTAAATGGATGAAAATATTAACTATGTAATAGAAAATGCTTATCAATATTTGTATTTTACATAATTTACATAAATTGACAAAATTAAAGTTAATGTAGTACAATTTTCTTGAAAAGGAAAATCTGCTAGTGGCGAACTAATTCCTAATACGGCGCACAGATTTACAGTGTTCCATGTATAAGGGCAAGGTATAACTGAGGTGAATAGAGAACTTTACCAAATGTCAGACTTCTGAAAAATGTGATATGAAAATCCTCAAATGATCTCATGTGGACAGCTCAAAAGGTCTAAATACTGACTAAAGTACAGGCCAAAACATCTGAATATTCATTGTCAAATGAGAGCATGGTGCTTGTGACCAGAGAAGTTGAATTGATGTTTGAATGTGATCTCATTGCATTTGAAATAATTCATATCAAAGAAGCCATGGAAAACTTAAGAAAACATAATATTAAGGATCAGCTTGACATATTCCTTCCCAAATTTGGAATTAAAAAGGGTTTCGTTAGCACAAGTTAATTTTTGCAGAAAATTCATAGAATTTTCTACATAGAAAAAGTGATCCGGTATTTCAACTGTAAAACACAAAATTTGGTTCACCATAAACAGCAGTGGAAAACCAGTCTCACTAATCATTGTCTAGAAAATGTTTTAAATCAGGAACAAAAAAAATATGAAATATTTTTCTATGCTCTAGATGAAACATGAACATATACAGAGGGAATCAAAATTAAGTTTACTTTTTACTCTGTTAATTCATTATAGAGATTTTTGGTTGGGTGGGTATGTGAGTGGTTGGTTGGTTTGTTTTTTTGGTTTTGGTGGGGGTTTTTCTTTATTCAGTCTGGTTTGGTTTGCCTTTTTGTTTTTTGGTTTTTGGAGGGTTTTTTGTTTGTTTGTTGATGTTTAATATAAACATTTTAGTGGATTAAAACAGGGTCTAAATAGCATGATAAAGTGTTCCTTCACAGTAATTTATTATTGAGTAACTTGACTGAAGGGCATGCTGTTATCCTGAGGGACCTAAACAAGTTCCAGAAGTGCACTTACGGGAACCTTATGAGATTTAATAAGCCCGAGTTCAAGGTGCTGTACTTAAATCAAGCTAAACCTCAGTAGCAGCACAGGCTGGGGATGAACAGAGGGAGAGCAGCCCTGAGAGAAGGACTTGGGGGTGCTGGTGGGTGAGAGGCTGGACATGACCCAGCCATGAGCACTCCCAGCCCAGAAAGCCAAAAGTGTCCTGGGCTGCATCCAAAGTAGCGTGGGCAGCAGGGGAGGGAGGGGATTCTGCCCCTCTGCTTTGCTCTGGTGAGGGCCCACCTGGAACTGCATCCAGCTGTGTTGTCTTGGCACAGGAAGGACACGGACCTGTTGGAGTGAGTCCAGAGGAGAGGTACAAAAGTGATTTGAGGTCTGGAGCACCTCTCATATGACAAAGGACTGAGAGAGTTACAGTTTTCCAGCCTAGAGACAAGAAGGCTCCAAAGAGACCTTACTACAATCTTCCAATACCTAAAAGAGGCTTTTAAGAAAAATGAAGTGGGCAGCCTTTTTAGCAGGGTGTGCAACAACAGGACAAAGGGTAATAGTTTTAAACTGAATGAGCCTAGATCAGATTAAGTATCAGAAAATATTTATGGTCACATTTGTGAAATCATGAAAGAGGCTGTCCAGCAAAGTGGTAGATACCCAGCCCCTGGAAACATTCAAGATCAGGTTGGATGCAGCTCTGAGCAACTTAATCTATTTGAAGATGTCCCTGCTTATGACAGGGGATTTGGATTAAATGTGCATTGAGGTCCCTTGCAATCCCCATAATGCTGGAAGTCTATGATTCTATGCTTGTTCTGAAGTTAGTTTGCTCTGAGCATCACTTTTTCCCTCCCTACATACTTAGCATATAGGTTTATATCCTTGATCACCACTACCGATGACAAAAATTAAGATGCTAAAAGCTTTTGTTTTACTAGCTAATTTTATTACCTGCATGATACATCAGAAAGTGCCAATGAAAAGCCTTATTTCCACTGCAGGTGGCTACAAGGTGCTAGAAAGGCAAAGGATTCTTGTATGGCAGAATTTTTGACAGGAAAAAGGATTTTTTAAATTATAAAATCATTATTTCTGCCTCCATGTCTCTATAGTTTGACAAAATAACATAGCACTGAATGTCAAGCCCTTTGTGGTTTAAAGTGGTTTAAAACAACATAAGCTCATGTTTCTAAAATTATAGCTAAATAAAAGGATCTGAAAATTTTGCAAAACACTTCTCCCTATCTTTGTACAAAGCCAGCACTAAATCCAGTGTCTGTGGTAAAATTATAAAACTGCTGCTGTTCTTTCCAAGGGGTCTCAGACACATCTGTAACAAAACAGCTGTATGCCACACTTAACTAGGAGCCTTTTCTGGCCATGACAACATGAGTTGTTTGTGGAGGACAAGAAAAAAGGAAGCTTATACTCTCCCTCGCATTTTGGTGACTTCAGTACAAGCTGTAGCTCCCAGTACTAGGATTTTCAACATGCACCAAATTTCCTCCTTTTATTGAAGAAATGGGGTACACATCCTTCTATTTCTACATATTCCTTTACTTTCATAAGGGATTCATCTGTTCAAGGACAGCAGATATTGGCTTTCTGTGGTTGTCAGGTAGCTTATCTTGCCTGAAACACTATTTAGCCTAGATATATCTCCTTGTTGTAGCATTGTCAAATAAAACAAATAGAAGAACCTACTTAACACAGAAGAACAAAAATCCAACCTAATACTTCATAGCTTGCGAGTATGGCCTATTTGTTCCTTGTGGTTCCATACATAGAGGTTTCATGTTTAGCCAACTGATCATTTCCGAACTCTGTTCTTAGACTTAACTGGAAAATTGAGTGTAGTTTTTCTATCAGAACATAAATAAAATAGTTAAACTGTATCTTTTGATACTAGCTTTCTTTGATGCCTACATTTTTGAACTGTTTTTCACTACAAATAAATAATCTGTGCTCCCTTTCATTATGCAGAAATTAGGGGGCATATTCCAAAGAGGCAGCTGCTATGGATTCTGTCTCCACTGGCCCTGAGTAGTAATAAGGATGGAAACAACTGCCTAGTAGCAAAGTATAAGATTGGGTGGAATAGGCACTTGTGGTTATTCTCATTATTTTTAAGGTGACTCTGCAGAGTCTCTTTGCCTTAGAATGAACAGATGCACAATTTAAAATGTGATTTTAATCTAAGACATTGAGGGGCTTGTGCCAGCAATGCTTACTAATGACAAACACAGGCAAGTGCTGCTGAGATTTCCAGATCGTTTCCCGTGAACGCCGATAGCATAGCTGTGGTTTAAGCCTGGTCTCCCTAGACTCCCTGTGGCTGATTCCTTGTCACTCAACTTTGTAAAAAACAAACAAAACTGATTAGGTTAGGTATTTTATTATTTAATGAGTAAATGTGTATTTGTGACTGAAAGAGGTAGATATCTGAATCATATATTTTCATTGTAAGCTTCCCCTGTAATACTCCTTACTGACTGCAAAACACATTAACAGTTGACACTATTGCAAGTCATAGCAAATAACTATGTATTTATACTGCTGATTTGTCTCATATAATGCTTCCCCAGTTGAACTAACAAGAAGAACTTAAATTAGTAGAAAAGAGACAAAACATGTTCATTTTGTCTGTGTTAAGCAGTGGCTTCTAGTCAGTATTGTCAAACCCCAAAATGTCTACCTGATTTGCTTACTTGAAAGCTAGATGAAAGTTTAATTCAGAAATATAAAAAGAAAAAAATGAGGAAGAAAGAAAGAGAAAAAGAAGGCTCCGGGAGATTTCACTAGGACTAAACCACAAAAAAATTTGAGGTGTGTAGAATATTTGTTCCTACCACTGCATAGAAACATTTTTCATACCTTTAAAATGTCAACCTGCATTTTTAAACTAAAATTGAATGTAACTTTTTAAGATTATTAAATGCTTTGTTGCCCCACATTTTGGTTTTAGTAACTAGGATCACAATCTGAAATATGAAAATAGAGTAAAGAAGTTACAGAATATATGACAGAACAATTTTAAGTCTAAGGAACATTCAGATTCAAAGTTACCTTTAAACTTCAGGATGTGCTTGTTTAAAAGAAAAAACATATACTTAAACTCTTACCTCAGACTTTGGAATCAATAACCACTCAGGTTTCAGAATTATTTATCCCTGGCAGGTCACACATAATTTAATTATCTTAGTGTAAGATATAGGTGTCATTCATACGTCTCATTCATTTCCTCTATAGACGTGGTGCAATGAGGCACAGAACTGCTTAGCAGGAAGTACATATTGCAGCAGAATTTATGGTAATTTTGGATTTGGTTAGTGCTTCCCTCAGATTAAAAGGAATTCATAGATCTGCAATGTAACTGTGATTCCTTTCTAAAAAAATAAAATGGGGGAAAAGATTAAATTGAAAATAGTGTAGTGAAATAGCCAAGTTGGGATATAGTACTCTATCTGCATTTTCCAAACACACCTTCCAAGCAGTATCTTACAACCTGACTTCAACAGTCTTCTCCCTTTTTGTCTACAGGCCCTGGGTGTTGTAGTTTATTTTCTTGTCTGCTTTACAGCAGCTCCATGTTCCAGCTGCTCCAGAACAAATGCAGGCAGCACATTTTTAAGCTATTATAGAGAGCACATTTTATAAGGTGTTACCACAGTAAGTCTGAATATTGCATTTTAAACTATTTTTTTTATAGACTGATAAATTATGCATGTATTAACTCAGTTAACTCCATTAACATTGTAGCACAAAACTAATGGAACAACTGAATTATTGATAAGCCACTTTGACATAATGAAATTATAGTTAGGAGAAATGCAACTTTGGTATACAAATTCGTAGTTCTGAATCTTGATTTTCAGTGTGCAAGATGTCTTTGCATATGAAACTTCCAAAGCTGAAACAATTGTGGTCAGTGCAAGAAGGGAGGAAAAAAGTCCCTGTAGGAATAGCATTGGTGATTCAATAGGTGGCACTCTTATCAACTGAATGATTCAGCTTAGTGCAAAATATTGAAGGGCTCATTTTTCAGCAAAGATATAAACTAGCAATTCCAGATGACTCCTGATATTTACAGCTCATTACAATTTGAAGGTATTGCTACAGATAAAATCATGTATCACCTGGACTTCCATGCTGCGCTTTTTGGTTAATACTGTTCCAGTCAGTGGACAGTTCTACAGTGCAGTGGGAACAATTGTATGGCCCTGAAGATGCTTCAGCTGTGGATGAAACAGGTCCCAAGCACAGCCTGTGATTTAGTACAGGCTAGCAAGTAGGCCCAATAACAACTTTGCATGAAACTATATTGATCTGGAGAGAAAGCTGATTGCAGATCAGGTGTGATCCAGAAGACAAGCCTTCACCCTGTTCCATTTGCTGGCTGAGACACAGTTCACCAGGAGAGTTTTATAATACAGTTGAATTCAGCACCATGCTCCACATCATTGCTCAGTGTAGGACATTCCAAAGAACAGCTGCAAGCAGCCTTTCCAGAGAAATGCAAAAGCAGCTACTCTGAGAACTGCACTGTATCTCACAGAATATAAGACTATGCATATTCGTCAGGAAAATATTATTAAACTTGCATTCTAGAAATGCTGATTCATCTTTAAAGTAATTGAATTCAAGCTCTCTGTACAATTGGTGCCATCTCTGTTTAAATCTATTTATGGTATTTCATACCAGGTGCCATCACATACTATTTTTCCTGCAAGATGCAAGTCATGTCCTTATCCAGTTCAGGATCCTTCAGCTTTTTCTGAGTACAAGCCCAAAATCCAAATTATTTTCTGGTTAATGAGTTTCTTCTTAGATATCTCCTACCATAGAAGATCAGAATGCTGCTGTATTTACATCCCCCATACAGAAACAGATATTCTCAAGGGCATTTTCCTTATATTTATGTTGCATCAGTGCTAATGTTGTAGCCTTTTTGCTGAATGTCATTATAACATGTTGTCTGCAGGACAAGATCTATTTTCCATCATGAGCCCTTAGAAAAGTTATTGAGTTTGATTCTTTAAATGTTTTAAATAATTTTAGTAGCTGTCAGTTTATGCAGCTACGGGGAAAGATAGGAAGATGAAAGCAAAAAAATGCAGACAGTTAATCTGGAAGCAAAAAGCCATATTCTCCTCTGCTCTCTACTTTACACAGTGATTTACCGGTGGTGGCCAATGTAGATTTAGAAGCTGGTAGTATTTTATGATCACTGTGCAAACCCTCCTCAGAAGAAGGGACTTTGAATAAAGTCAGTATAAGTCACTGAGGATGCAGTTTCAGAGCTGCATTAGGCAGTCACTGCAGAGTCATTAAAAACATGGTGTTCCCCTTCTTTCCTTGCTCACCACTGCACTACTGACTACTGTTAGAGAGGGAGTCTGGATCATGGAGCTGGGCTGCATTAGTGTTCTTCCAATTTCATACTGCCTAGTAGCCTTGGCTTTGTAAACACTGGGAAGCAGCAGAGCAGAGTGAAGGTGGAAAGAAAAGTGTGACGAATATCTTCTGCTCATGTTTCCCTTACCAACATTTTTATTATCTCAGGTGCTGATTGGCAGTGGAAACTCAGCCTTACTGACATACTGTTCTCAAATTAATGCTGTTATTAATGAAAAGTAGTGACTGTGGCTACTGTTAACACAACAGAAACAGGATGTGACAAAGTCTTTGCTAGACAAAAGAAGAATCAGGGTAAAATGAAGGCAGAAAATTTAATAGCTCATCTACTTCATGTCGAGCTCTTGTGTATCTCACTGTACTGCTGCTGCTGCACAAGTAATTGGACTGAAAAATACTATCTCCGGTCCAGTGCACAAAACATGATAGTGTGGGCTGAGAAGTAAAATGAGAGAGCTACAGTCAGCACTCCTTGGTTTTTGGTAGGATGAAGGAAACATTACAAACCTTTCTTGCAACATGAAGGTCATGATATTGAAAAGAAACTGATTACAATGCCAATTGTAACCTTGGAAATATTTTTCAATATGAACATTGCAGCTCTTTATTGTGCATTTACATCTCTGTCTGTCAGAATCCAAAGAAATTTATTTGTGTCTCTGAACATAAAATTTCCAAATACAATTTGATTCTGGAAGAGCTTAAAAAATTTGAGGAAAGAGATTATAGTGCAATCCAATCAAATGAGTACTGAACTAAAAGAAAGCATATCCAGTAAGATTTATTTCCAGGGAAAATAAATAGGTATCAAAAGACATACTGACACCAGAGAAGTATTAATGCCTGGGAAAAGACTACATATCTCACTGTCATTTACCAAAAAAAAAAAAAAAAAGATATTTAATTCATCTTAATGAATTAAGTAACAGTAAATTAATGATGATTCCCAAACTCAATAACCATCACATAAAAGGACATTTTAAAGAAGTAAAGAAGTATTCTGTATTAGAATTAAGAGAACCTGTCGCAATGAAGTATGAATTATGTCAAACATGCACTAAAGAATGGTGAATGAGGTTACAGGAAAGTCAGATGCAAAGTGAAGTTTCTGAAAAGTGAGTGAGTGTTAGACTGAATACTTAAAGTACATATGTCAACAAGAAGTTTTGTTTCCAGTACTGACAGGAAAAATGCTGTCTTAGATAATTTTCAGAGGAGCTCAGCACCAAGGATCTTCTGAAGAAGTCATTTTGACAACATCCACTGTAAAAGTAAATTGATGGCCACTGGATTTTTAAAGTTACATCTGGTCCCTATCAGCTCACTCTTACAATGAAATAAACTTTAATTCCCCAGTAAAAAAACAAATAAACAAACAACCAAAACACAAAACAAAATCCATACAGAAATCTTTGATTAATTTGCTTTTGCAGAAGGACAGTTGTCAAAAATGCTTTGTACAGCTGTTTGCTATTTCAAGTCTGTTTTAGTAAGTCATCACTAAGTTCCATAAGACATAAGGTGAAGTTATTCAGAGTTCAGAATTAAAAGTTTTTTGAATCTCATTTACTGAATCTCTTGGCACTGCAGGCTCTTGAGGAAGAATACCTACCATACAGACTCTTCAAAGGCAAGCTTATAGCTCTGACCTTATACTAAAGGGTTTTCTTTGACCAGCAGTCTCTTCTTCAGCATTTAACCATTTTTATAAATCCAGTGTCAAGGGTTTTTTTTCTCATACAAATTTGTTTTTCATTGAAAAATTATTTTATCTTTGCACTATTTTCTTCCTTATTAACAACTTGCATAAAGTAGCAAATAATTTGCATTTCTACTCAAAAAACACAAGGACATTAACAATATCTACCCAAGAATATCACAATATTTTTGCTTCAGAATTAGGCTGGAGGCTCACAAGGATGAGGCTATCTGTTTATTCACAAAACTTTCAGTTTAAGTGCCAGGCCCACCAGGAAATGTTGAACAGAAGAGCAAAAGAGCAGGAGTCACTTAATAGGTGTAAATACTTGTAAATGTACAACTGGCACATATCACTTTTTTTTTCCCTCTTTTTTCAGGATGCAGAGTGTTTAAGACTTCCAGGACACTTTCCAACCATCTGGATTCTGCACTCCAGTTTATATTTGCAGTAACTTAGATTCTCACATAATTCCCTCCAGGTTTCTGCTGTCTTTGAGGAATTTTTTCTCATGGAGGACTAGTAAGAGCATGGACCTCATCTGTTAGGTAAATACAAAAAACCCTAAGTATTTCACTGGGAAATCCCAAATGTGTTTTGTGTCAGTCACAGTAAAATTTCTAACAAAAGCTCTTATGTTACAAGTGCTCTAGCTATTTAATTGATAGAGATCAGTAAGATGTTTTGACAGATTTAGATTCATAACAACATCATTGCCTGGTGCACAGAGGAGGACCTTCAGATCTAGCAAAAGGCACAGAGAGGGAACATCTGTCAAGACAGGCTCTAACCTGCAAAACAGAAGCAAACTTTTCACAACAGCCAGTAAGGAAGAATAAATGTAGAGATCCTCATATAATATCCAGGAGTATCCCCAGCCAGGGGACAATGTACAAATCATGAATGGGACGGGACTGCTGAGGAACACATCTCAAACTGTTTATTTTCCAGCATCAGTCTCATTACATGGTTATGACAATGGGTGATGCCTGCAGCTCACATTCCTGGCACCTGACCAAGAACTTAGTGTTCCAACTTACTTTTAAAGTTTTTTGACCAAACACAAAAAGCAAAAGCATATTGACAAAAGTTCTATCCAACCACTATAAGCACAGGTAGCTTTGGTTAAAATAATGCTTTATTATTTTGAATAAAATACTTGCTTGTATGCCTGACAATACAATGCACAGAGCTCCATTATTAAGCTTAGAACTTCCTAATATCTCGTTAGATATACTTTTCTGTAACTTAGGGAGTTATTCTAGTTAAGCATTAATACACAGACCATTGTTCTATTTGTGCTTACTTTCTACTTATATAATTTTTCTGCTTGTTATAAATGAGGTCCCATATGTCCAATTTCATAAACCACAATATTAAAATTTAGCAGCAATTTTAATTGAGGTATAAAATAATAATACAATCAAATATAATGAAGTGGTTGCAAAGAGTTATTTGGCAGTGGTTTGGATAAAGCTTAAGCAAAACTGATCGACCTGGGTATAGGGACGGCTTCCCACCCTGCCTCATGTACAAAAGACACAAGGATCCAAACACAACTTATATACTGTATGCTAATACCTATTCATCAATATTTTCCTGTAAATCTCCTCCTATTCAGATTCTTAAAATCTACATCACTCTACTGCACGGCGTATGTTCCCACTGTTGCTAAGGGGTCTTTTGGCTCTTTGGGGGTCTTCTTGGAGGAAGGCCAACAGTCTTGCTTGCTGCCCTCTGGATAACCTGGTAGGTAGTGCATGCGCATTAAGCTTTGTGTTATGTAAGTAAACATTATGTTCCAATTAAACTTTATTTATTTCACAGATAATACCACTATTTTAGATTCCCTGTCTGGAATTGTCCCAATGTGATTCTTCTCAAGGTCGGTCCTGCTGTGGGAGTTGTCTTAACTTCGTTTTGATGCCAGTTTTGGTTTGGGAATCTTCCTTCTTTGTCTATCCCGAGGCCACATCCAATTTCCTACATCCTGTTTCTCCCACGTATCGTCTATGAAAACCTATCTGTAACACTAATCACGTATACTTTTCCAATTACTTTCTCAAAATATTAATATAATTTTAGTTTTGTTAGGACGAATCACATCCATTTTTCACATGCTGACAAATATTATGGCTACTGCTTAGCTCTAATTACAGTTCTGCTGTCTCTGAGGCCTGCCTTTTGCAGCTTTCCCAAAACCTTCTGATTCTAAGGATGCCCACAAGGGAGTAATTCTTCTCATCATAAGAACCCTCTTTAAGAGCAGGAGTCCAGCTCTCTGATCCCTGACTTCTCTTGCCTTTTCTGCTTCTGTCCTTTCTCATCTCTTCCATGAGCTACTCCTTCACAATATAGAAATTGCAAAGTCATAAGACTTTGATGAATCAATTTGTTTATTACTGATGCCATTTGGTTTTTGCCTGTTGTGGTTTGACATGGGAAAAAGAATCTTCTCGGAAGGAAGAGGTCAGTTTGGATATTGACACTTGGAGTGACCAATTGAGGGCGGACACACCTCTGAGAACACAAAGGGGTTAAAAGCAGAATTCCCAGGGGAACTCGCTCTCTTTGGTTCCGCTCAGCCGCAGTGCAGCCTCTCCCCTGCCCGGCCGTTGGCTGGGTGGGGAGGGGAAGGCCCATGGGCTGACTGAGGTAGTCCCAAGGGTGGAGGGACTGGAACCGGGCTGGCCCCTGCAGATGGAAGGGTGGAGAAATTTGGGATATCGCTGTTTCCCCCTCAGAGTCGAGAGAGAGAGAGAGAGAGTAAGAGAGAAAGAGACAGCAACGGTGCCAGCACTACACCACGGGGAAGGAGAAGACTGGCGGGGGGGGTGAAGGAATGAAGGAAGGTTCCCAGCCATGGGAGCCAGAGATCCGGACAGAGAGCTATCCAGGGAGTCGGGCCTTTTAACCCTTCCTTGAGAAATGAAAGCTTTGTGAAATTTTATTCCTCCTCAGTTTGAAAGAGAGGAAAAGAGACATCTTGGGAAGTTAAGGAAAGAAGACTGGGGGGAAAGATAATGGAGTGGCTTTTGGCTGGACTTTTTCTTGTTAGCCATAGTCTGAACCAATTTTCTTCTCCAAGAGAGAATATTTTAGGAGGATGCCGGTGAGCCAAGAGACCTGCTTCAGCAGCTAAGAAAAGACAAGAATGGAGCGAACAGAGAAAAAGTTGGGGAGGTTTGTGGTGGTGCCCCTTGTCTTCAGAGAATTAGAAGAGAAGATCTCTGTTCTTGCACTCTCAGCACCAGGGGAGAAAGAAAATGGGGGGGGACTGTGGTCCCAAAAAATGAAAAACTGAACTGTTGTTTTTTCCCCTCTTGGCAGAGCATCCTTGAAAGGAAAAATCCTAAAAGCAGTCTGTCCATCCCTGCATTGGTAGTGAGAGCACTGTGCATGGAAAGGAGAGTGTCACCATGGCAAACTCTTTCTCTGGGTGGTGCCATGTGTGACATGGAAACACAAGACGTAGCAGCTGTGTTTCCTGGGGGTCTGTGGTGCAAGGAGGACTCCTCTCTCCCCTGATGGACTTAGGATTGATTATATTGAAGGATGAATACTTGATTAAGGGTCCAAATGTGTCTCACTGTGGTTTGTTGGAGTTGGGTGGTGGGAGAAGGAATGTTTTGAAAGGTTTTCATTTTGGATTTATATGTGTGTTTTCCTTTCTTTTTTCCCCTTTATAGTAGTATGGTAGTAGTAGCTTAATAAAGTTTTTTTTTTACTTGTTATTAAGCTTGGGCCTGCTTTGCTCTGTTCTCGATCACATCTCATAGCATTCAATTGAGAGGTTGCATTTTCTTGGGGGCACTGGCATTGTGCAAGTGTCAAACCATGACATTGCCTTTTTACTTTAGTACGTTGTCTGTATTCTTCACATGTATATTTGTAGCTCTGTAGCCTACTGTACTAGTGGCTAGTTTTCCCAGTACTTTTCCATAGCCTTTCCCTAGGCAGAAAGACAAAAGAAATTCCAGGGCTCCAAGCCCTGGGAGGTGCAAGGCCCCTCTGCTGTCCTGGTTCTTCCTGGGAACCAAGGCCTACAACAACTCTTCGGGATCATGGACAAAGCCCAGCTAGTGCAGAGAGGGGAGACTCCAAAGAAGGGCTTGACCTTGGGGTGGGGGGAGTGGGAATTAGATCACCACTTGTCCTGCTTTTTATTATGCTAATTTCCTAAAATCTATAAAAATGCACTCATCCTTGGGAAGGTGGGCATTTGTTGACATCTTTCCATAACTGTCCCTGAAGGTCTTCAAATAGAGATCCACTCTTATATTACTGCCTTACTAAAATTATCTTGAGTTTCATTTCCAGGTTGGGAAAAAAGCAACATTAAAAAGTCACTGAAATTTATTGCTTTCTTCTTTATCCTTATTTCTTTTTTAAGTAGTGTAAAAGAATTTAGGAAATTTTTTTGGCTGATACTTTAAAAGTCATTTATTGAAATAATATTCTCCTTTTGCTCCTCCTTTTAGGTCAAAGTGAGTATTGTGGATCCAATAGTAATCTCATTTTTCCTCAAAGAAAAAGATACCATGAGATTTTCTTGGAGAGGTACCTTTCAAAAAAAAAGAAAAAAAAAAGAAAAAAAAAGATATTTTTTCCAATTTTTAATAAAATATCAGCATTTCTGTGAGCATGCTTTGTTAATTCCAGCACAGTTTCATTCCTCATTGGTGCAGCAATATCTCACTGGAAATAACATTAAGTCATATGAGATTATTCAAATGTCACTACAAAGGATAGGATAGGACACCTATTCAGATGTCACAGCAAAGGATTTAATTTACATTCCTCTGTTCTGTAATCCTCAATTATGATGTGCAGCTCAAGACACACTTCTATCACTTAATATTTGGTCCCTAAGAGTACATGGATGCACTGGAAAGTGTTTTCTGACTGCAGCAGTGGTTGTGATGTTGTGTTCTGACCTCTTCACATCTGCTGAAGATGCTTCCACCTGTTAGAGGGAAGAGTATTTTCTTTCCCAGAAGAAAAGAGCCTGCAAACTCACTGCTGAGCTCCTAGCACTGCATCTGAACTCACCCCATGGCTGCAGGGTGGTGAAGCTCCTCCATCTGTGAAGCAAACACAGTCAAGGAGTGATTTCCTTCATTTTCCTGGAAAAGTAGTTCACCTTTTGGAGGGTAGATGTCCTTTTTTCTTATCTTTCGGACAAATGTCTGTTGTTTGACAGGAAACTCAAGAAAATCACCCTGTGCCCTGAATTTAACTGTGGTATGAGAAACAACTTTATAATCTTAAATCTGGAAGTACAGTCCTACTCCATCTTTTGCCCTTGATTAGATTAGAGCAAACAAGAAGTGCCTCCTCTTTTGTAGCATGCCTAGACAGTTTCAGCAGCTACAGAAGAGATACAAAAGGTTAAAATAATATTTTTTTCTTACCCAGGTCCCCTGAAACTGCTGCTTGTAGCACTTCCCTGGTATCACCTGGATGTATTTTCACCCCCAAGGTGTTTTTTTTTCAAGTTCCAAGAATGATGTACAAATTCTGTCTGCTTCTTGTATTCTGAAACACAAGGTAGTGAGTACAGAAAGATAACACAGTCCTTGAAAAATGTCAAACATAAATATTTTATGAGAAAATGGGGCTTACTTGCACTGCCCAAATATTTTTTTTTTTAAAGTTGATTTTGGTTTTGGCTGGGTTTGATGGAGCTTGGTAGGTCTTTTTGGTTTTTTGCCATTTAAAAACAGCATTTTTGACCTATGCCAGTAAATAGGTCTCAGAAGAACTTAAATAGGGGAAAAATAACAAAAATCTCATAGCATATTAATAAAGCTGAATAAATGCATGATGATAGGTAGTCCTAGCTGTTATCACTGAGAGACTGAGTGAGACTCCCATCCTGACAAAGCTTGACACTGAACAAACTAATATATTAAACAAAGATTTCTAGACAGCAGGGGAAAGAAGCACTGTTGAAAATGAAAATTAAAATACTGAAAAGAAGGGGCAGGACCATTTTATACTTTCTTTCCAGATGCCAAAAATGGGAGAGAAAACCTGGGAAATTGCTGAAAATTAAGGAAAATTAATGTTGCTGCATATACAGTCATGACCACCTTTAACCCTGCCTGCTAGGAGAGCGAGCTCTCTAAACACTTCTTCCACAAACTCTTGACAGATCAAATCTCTCATATAGCATCATTGCTTTTATTTTCACAATATAAAAAGGACAATATATTAAGACAGTCTAGAAAGTGATGCCACCGAGTGAAATCTTATCCTTACTGGGAAAATAAAATCTTGCATTATTTTCCACTTGTCCTAATTTTGGTTAGTATAGAGTTAATTTTCTTCCTAGCAACAGGTACAGTCCTGTGTTTTGGATTCAGTATGAGAATAATGTTGATAACACATCAATATTTTAGTTGTTGACAAGCAGTGCTTACGCTAAATGAAGGACTATTTAGTGTTCCATGCCCTGCCAACAAGTAGGCACAAGAAGTTGGGGAGCAGCTGACCTGAACAGGCCAAAGAAAGATCCCACATTATGCCCTGTATATAAGCTGGGGGAAATTGGCAGGAGCTGTAGA
Source organism: Lonchura striata (assembly GCF_050655825.1). NCBI lineage: Eukaryota > Metazoa > Chordata > Aves > Passeriformes > Estrildidae > Lonchura > Lonchura striata. The sequence goes on from NC_140740.1 coordinate 36,882,231, forward strand.
TTGCTCCTTGGAGACCAGCTGTGCATTGGCCAGTGAATGGAGAAAAATTATATTGTGCACCACTCATTGTAGCTGACACCTCATGGAGCAGATTGAGTGATCCCAGTAATGTTTGCTTCCTCAAGCTTTGGCACACCATCCCTCTCCTGTCCCTGGTCAGCCTGGTTTTGTCCTTTTCCCCACTCTGTTCCCTTTTGCCTTTTGATGCAGCCCAGGATAAAATTTGATTTCTGGGCTGTGAGCGCACACTGCTGGATCACATCCAGCCTCTCATTCACCAGCAACCCCAAGTCTTCCTCATGGGGCTGCTCTTGATCTGTTAATCCCTTAGCCTGTGTTGCTATTGGGGGTTGCCCCAAACCAGGAGCAGCAGCTTCTGGATGCCATCCCATCCTTCAAGAGTGTGAACAGCACCACTCAGCTTGGAGTTGTCTGAAAATTTGCAGAGGGTGCTCTCAATCCCTTCATCTATGTTATTAATGAAGATATTAAATAACACCAGTTCCACTGTGGACCCCAAGGTACACTACTCGCCACAGATGTCCATCGAACATGAGCTGTTGCCCACTGAGCTGTGGGTATTTCTGTTGAATTTCAGCACATGGCATATCTCACAACTAATATCTGTCTACAAAAAAATAAAATTCCGAGAAGGGTCAAATATGTGTCAGCAAAATCAAGAATTCTTGCACATAGATAAGGGTTGCCATTGCAGCTCTGTCTGAAGATTGTGAGAACCCCGGCCTTATTCTGGGGTCCCATTTGGTGGTGAAATTCCTCCTCCAACCCGTGCTTCCAAAGAAAAACTCCGCAGCCTCTTGCTGTTCTGTCTCAAGGCAGTTTATTGTTAGTATCTAAAAGATTGTCTTCACGGGCTGTGGCTGCTTGGTCAGCAGCCTGGGCAGAGGCACACACACACCCTGATATCCTCTCTGTCTGCTGTCTTCTTCTTCTCTCCCTCCGCCCAGGGCTGCTGCTATCTTTTATATTATATATTACATATTACATGTTTATAGTTTTCCCCCAATAACTACTACCTATATTACAAAGTGCTTTTCTACTCTAAACCAGTCTGTGAGTGCCAACATCACCAAGAACATGGAGGCAAGGAAGAAGAAGGAGGAAGGACAGGATCAGCCCACTTTCCTCCATCTTAGAACTTCTGACCCCCATGTACAAAGTGAAAACCCCCCTGTACATCCTAAAAAAATTTCCCCTCTACTTTGTAACTACTTTTACTATACTATCTAACCCTTTGTGACTGCTTGTTCCACCTCCAAAATTGGTAACTCATTCCATGGCTCAAACTCAAAAACACAGCTGTTTCCAGCTGCCTGCCAGGGTCTAAAATGCTTCTGACCAAGGCCTGGAACCTCTAAAAATGTCTCAGGGACATTTTGAGTTCCAACAGAAGATGTTGCCTGATCTTCCTGTCAGTGCACAATTATGAAAAACAATCCCTTGAATTTGCTCTGTGTAGGTCTGTGTCATTTTCTAAAGCTATAATCCTTCACAAAGACTTCACTTGAACAGCAGCCCAGGGACATTGAAATAATGTTGCTTCAAACACAATAAAAGAAATCCAAGCATCTTCTCTAAACATAAATGCTTAATGCATTATGCTTAACCCTCAGCTTTTCAGTCTCAGGTATGCAAACAACCCTTAAATTCATTATAAATTTGGTCTGAGGAGTCTTCCAGCAGCCACAAAATGCTCAGACACCACTTCAGAAACAGAATTTATTTAGAATCATAACAACATTTCACAAAAAGCAAGCCAAATATAATTAAAGAATTATAAGTAATCAGCCATATATGTACTAAAGAGGAATCAAGCACTTCCTCCTCTGTTGTAGCGCGGCGTGCGCTCCCCTCGCCGCGGTACTCTGAGCAGAGGCATGCTGGGCAGCGAGAGGGAAGAGAACGGGCGGCCGCTCCCCCAGTGAAGCTCTGCTGTCCCAGTCGGTGGTGCGGGAACAGACGGAGGCGACACAGGACTTGGGGGTGAACAGGATGGTTTTATTCAGTGAGCCCCAAGACCCCCTTGGGAGGGGGAGCAGAGGTTTTAATACAAGAATTCAGGGAGACAGGTGTAGGAACAGCAACCAATGAGGGAATAGCAGGGGAGGAGTTTAGGGCAGAATTAACCCATCACAAACCTATCAGGGGAAGCAGGGAAGTGGAATAACACAAAATAAGCAATAGGGTTTCGAGTCTCACTAAATAGACAGGGAATGCTCTGGAAGCAGAGGAGGGGGCTAGGAGGAATGACAGGGAAGGTTCCAGGGAAAGGGGCAGGGAAAGAGAGGATTGACAACTTGGAGATGAGGGGGTTAGGGGAGAGCTAGGGAATACTGACAACTGGGGAGAGGAGGAGATTAGGGATGGGGGGCAGGAACAGATACTGAACAAATATCAAATTAAAGACACACCACTGCACTCCTCTACCATTTACAATATTTTTTTAGAAAATAAAGAAAAAAAAAAAACAGCAACTTGAATAAGCTACTACTTTTTACTTTAAGGATATTTTTAATGATGAGCTTACTTCCTATCTTGCAGATCTATCTGATGGTTTATCTTTTTTTATCATTATGACTACTTCCAATTTGATTTTGTATTATAACATGTGATGCTTTTGTAATGGCATACCCATTTATCTCACACACCTGATTTCCCATGGAGATCCTCTCATCAAGTGTTTCAGGACTACCTTTTTTTTTGTATATTGCAGCCTGTTGTTGCTGAGACAGAGCAAACATTTTCTTCCACTTCACTTGATATGTTGAGCAATGGTACTTTCACCCCAGTTATGAACCATTATGATTGTAGTTGATCACATCTCTTCAAGAGCTCAGAGGAGTGTTGACACCATGCTTATCCACAGTGCTGTACATGCATTCACTTACAAACCTTTGTAACAGCACATTAGATAGAGCCCTCAAAATACTCCACAATTATATCAATCACCTACTTGCAAATTTTGTTAAAATGTTCATTAATAGTCCTAGATAATTCAGCATCACCACCAGCTGCTTTGCTACTCCAAAGCCACTCCAAAGCTTGGGTCAAAATATAAGCACATCTTCCATCTTCCGACAGCTCTGCCTATGAAGCTGTAGCCTTTTCAGATTTACTAATAGAGTCTCAAGCAAAGGAAATATGAGACTTGATCGATAGTCTACAGAAAAGTAACAACCCACTATTCTTAACTACTAGAATAATTAAATTACTCAATTGTATAGATTTTTCTTAAGGAGGGGTTTCACTGTATATTCAAAAAATAACACTGATAGTTTTTACACTCCTAACCAAGTTCTGATACTTTGTTTACATATGTGAATTAAGTACAAAAACCTTTAGTAACCTTTAATAAACTTATCAAAACTGACAAATTTCATTGCTTGCAGTGCTATCCCATCTTTATTGTAGTGTCTCAAAATAATTCACATTTTCAATGAAGCAAGTAGGAGATACTGTCATTTTCCATGAAAAAAAATAAAAAACAAGATACAGACACAACCCTTCTTGGCATTTTCAGTATGTTCCATTTCCAAACAAAAAAAACCCCAAAATTCATGGAAAGTTATAAGACTGTATTATTTACCTAGGTGACAAAATCACAATATACAGGAGTTGTCATCTATGTATATCATTATTAAAGACGTTTTCTGTATTTATTGCATACCTATGCAGTTTTGAATGCAAATTTGTTTTCCCCACTAACAGAATATTCAAACTAGACACTTATTACAGTGCTCATATTACAGCAAGTGAATTACTGCCTGAGAAACAGAGGACAGAAGAAAGAAAGAAAAACATGCATTCCAGAGAAAAAGCAGAACATTTTCAAACACTGGGAAGAGAAATCTGCTCATAAATGCTTCTCTCCTCTCACAAATCCTGAGAATGAGATTGCTCAAGATTACAAGTGAAGCTCTCATTCATTTAAAATTTAAAAAGAAGCATTTAAGAAGGTGTTACTTAAGGGTCCTTTGGGCCCTGGTTGACCTGGCTGGTCTTGGCAGTTACTTGGGGCATCTGAGAGCTTGACACTAGGAGGGAAAGCAAAACTTTGCATATGCATGTGTGTGTTTGTTTAACATAAAAATTCAATATTGATTTGGAGTAGAAGTACCTTATCAAAGTTCTGAATGAATAGAAGTAAAATTGAATTTTTGTGTAAGGAAAGACAAAGTAAAAGCAAGTAGTAAAGACCAGAGAATTCAGAAAAAATATGGGCTTACTCAGGAAGCTGGTGAATTGGATCCCAGGGAGAGAGCTTTATAGAGCACAGAGCTCAGAGAAGCTGGCAGGGTTTTAAAGTCAAAATCCTCAAATGGCTAGAATGAGCTTTCCCATACTCAGTCAACAAGAAGATTTATCTGAAAACCTCTGTCTGCATCCTTGAGCAGTTTCAAGCCTATACACAATAAAGCCCTGGGTAACCTGGCCTGTTTTTCAGCAGAACCTGCTGTTGCAGATGGACGTTGAATTGGAGATATCCTTAGGTCCCTGACAATCTGAACTATCCTAAGATATGACAAAGAGAGAGAAAAGTTCAGTAAAAAAAAAACAGGTTTATAGGATAGTTATGTAACTGGAAAAGATTACTGATGTACTAGGTAAATATATCAGTGTAACAACTTTTTTTTTTTAATCTGAGATTTATGAGAATCTTTTTGCATTTTAAGAGGAGAAATGTCTGCACTTCAAATCCAAGTAATACATCCCTCAATAATCAAATATCTATTTATCCCTTCAGATAAATAGAAATCAACACTCATAGAAAGATCAATAACTGTGCTCCATTAGCCACAATATAATGATGAAAGGCAGACCTCCAACCCATCCTGCTGAGGAGCTGCTGTCTAGTACTGAAGTCAAGCTTTTATTTCCCAAGAGAAAAAAAATGTAAAGAGGTAATTATCAGTAGAAGTATCAGATAAGCTAAAATAGCTTTACTGGTTTAGCAGATACTTCATTCCGTTTGTATGCATGTATACATGCAAACTTACAGCCTGTGTCATCAAATGGGAAAGGATACATCAGTATTAACCATGATATTTCCTTCTATTTCTTTTTAACCCTTCATCTCAATGAAAAGTTATTTATCCAATTGCCAGACATTCATAGTACATGCTGTGGCCCATTTAAAAATTATATTCTCTTCAGCAAGGAGAATATGATCACTAGTGATCCTGATTGTCCTCTTATTTCCCTTGGCAAGATCTGATATGTGTGGCATAATATGAGACACAGAAAAGAGTTACTCTCCTATGTAGTCATTTACACACAAGTGTGTACATCTACAATGTTAAGTTAAATCAGGAAAAGTGCACAATGAGATGAGAGGTCCAACCTAGACAGCAGAGCAAGAACCTGAGAATAGGGAAAGCAGACTAATTTCAGGAATAGTGTGTGGAGATAACTGTAACCCAAACTCTGGTTTTACACTGTTGTAAAGTAAGTACTTTGCAGCCAAACCATGCAAATACACATTGTTTAGTAAATGCAGGATAGGAAATATTCTACTTTCTTACAAAATAGCCAAATTACTTTAACATTACAAATATTCTGTATAAGATATGCAATACTCCCCTGATCTCTCACAAAAGGATAGATATGGTTTCTTGCTTTGATGCCTTGTTGCATCAATCCATCATAAAAGAAATGAAAATGCATTAGTTACTGTTATGTGTAATAAATATAATTCATGCCATTCCTTGTATGAAATATGTAATATTGGATACTTGTTAAATCATGCCCGTTGTATAAGTTCCCTTCCCTCCCCCCCACCACCCCCCTGTCGCCACTCCCCCGCCTGCCCTTTGCAGGCGAGACTGAGTGTATATTGGAAACTGATTTACAAGTAAAAGGATGTGGCTCGGCCAGGAGATGGGCCATCATCGGTGCTGATTGTCCGAGATGGATATCATGGAAATATTCAGACAGATCCATGTGAATGCAGCCTTCCCGTAAACTCCCAACAAGAATTCACCTACTCCGGACATTGAATATTTTCTCCTCATCACCAAAAAAGAAATTCTTATTAACCTATGGACTCTGAATAGAAGAAAGGACTGATTGCTAAAATCTTGGCCTCAGGCGGAATTTTCCCTATAAAAACTGCCTGTGCCAGGATGGAGGTGTGTGGGCATGGGGGAAAACCTCTGCTGAGGCTGATTACTTGTGGCACACCCAGGGTCGTCCTTTCCGTGTGGCTGGCTAGATAGAATTTAACCACTAATAAAATTATTTTTAGTTTTAATCTGGCTGAAGAAATTCTCATTTATAATGGTTACTGATCTTTCAGTTCACACAGTTTTGCATTTAAGACCTATGCTAAAAAATAACAAAGCTACTGGTGTTCAGGACAGATCTTCCAAAGTCGTAAATTAGCTGAGTTCATTTTACTTCAATAGAAAATCAACAGTATCAGTCAGGTACAGAAAAGGACAACCCCACCCCCCCACATCCCCCTCCCCTCCCTCCCCCTGCGGGCGACCTGAGCCTTGTCTGGCGGGGCAGCCCGCTGTTGGCTGGACCACAGGCACCTGGATAGCCTAATAAAGTCTCCACCGAAAGACAGGACTCCTGAGCTGCTGCAATCCACGTGGATTTATTGAGGAGAACAAGGACAAAGGAGACAATAGCAAGAGCGGGAAAACACCTAAACACAGGGGGAAGCAGGCTACAAGAGTGAGTGGGGAAGGAGGGGCCAGAGTATATAACTGGGAACGGCAAGGGGGTGGGTTAGGTATATTATGTGTAATAGATATAATTCGCACTATTTCTAGTGTATATGTGATATTAAATATTTGTTGGAGTATACACGTTTGTATTAGGAGTGCCCCCCACCCTCGAAAGTGAAACCTGGTGTATGTTGAAACCTGATTTACACATTAAAGGATGTGGCTTGGCCAAGAGATGGGCCATGTCCGGAGCGAAAGGGGGATGCCAGGGTGCTGATCATCGTGTGAATGACCTGAGATGGGTATCATGGAAATCCTTGGGCAGATACATGTGAATGCAGCATTCCTGTAAATTTTATCAAGGGATTCAACAACTCTGGACACTGAATTGTTCTTCCTCATCACCAAAAAAAGAAAATCTCATTTGTAATAAATAAAAAGGTCTTTGTTCATCAAAATGAGCATTGAAGGAGATAAGAATTTGAACTGAGTAGGGAATTTCAGGATGTAGGAGGAGAAGGAGAAAGGAGGGGGAAAAAAAACAACAAAAAAAAAACCAGCAAGTGTCCTGCTTAAGAATTGTGCAGATGCAACTAGCACAGAAGGCTGTGTAACTAATTATATACAAGTTAACTTTTAGGCCAAGGACAATCTGCAAGGAAGATGAGGAGTCTTCATTCCTATGACCATCAAGGACAGAAAAAAAGACCCCCTAGCAACCAACTGCACAGGTGCAGAGTGCATCAAGAGAAAATATATCAACTGGAAAAAAAAAAGAAAAAAGGACTATAAAAACACAAAGGTCAAAGGGGGAGTGTGCGAGCCATGGTGGAGAGGAGACTCCCCAGCTTCCCAGTGCTGTCCTTTTGCTTAATACCGCTTGCTTAATAAATTCTTGTTAATTGATTCATCTATAATTGGCCTCCCAAATTGAATTTGTCCATAACATCATTCTCTGGTAATTTCGCCGAAGGAGCTGCTTCTCTGGCAATCCCACAAAACAAGAGCTGCTCTATCTCCCAAAAGGTACCACTTTATACCATAAAAGAGTGCTTGGCTTCCCCCTCTGGGTGGAGCATCTCACAATGGGATGGTGTAATGTTACCAGGCCTGCATTGAGTCAGTCAATGGCCCATTAACAAACGATTACCTCTTCTGAGCAAACCATTGTTCTTGGAAGAGATAACAAACCTGCCCAACCTCCAACAGATGGCAAATAGAATACAAGCTTATCTTACAAACCAGGACAAGTTCCTATACCCGGCAAGGGGCTGGGCCACGAACAGGGGGCCGCGAGTGTGTGTGTGTGTGTGTGTGTGTGTGTGTGTAAAGGTGTCCTGGAAGATGGAACTGAGGAAAAGCAAGCCCTCTGCTTCCATAAAGATGGGGACCCCAGTAAATCTTCCCCAGATACCATGTGACAGTCCATTAGGTCTAATGATAAAATCTTGGGATGAATATCCTTCAAGGAAAGGGAAGGATAGGGCAAAGATGCTACATTATTGTATGGAAGTACGGGGAGAGAAACAGATCCGTAATGATAATTTATTTTGGCCAGTGTTTGGAAGCTTTGAGGACTGGATTTGCCAGGCATTAAACATTTATATAAAGTCTAAAGAACCTTTTGATATGGAAGAGAGCAAGTATGCTGCTCTCTGGATAGTGGGGGAAACAAGAGCAAAACTTTTTGCCTTAAGCACCCAGGGAGGGAAAAAGAAAAATAAAAAGCCTGAGGAAGTTCCAACTGCACCCCCTCTACCCTAAATACCTCCCCCTCCTCCACCCCCACCAGCAACACCCGTAGTCTACCCCAATTTGGATCAAGGGGGAGATTTTGATAACCAAAAGGTAGAAATTCCAGAGCCAATCCCTGAGGAAAATCACCACGTTACTCATAGCCTAACAAGCGGGGAAAGAGAAAGGGAAGGGCAAGCTCTATATCCATTAAGGGAAGTAGCTTTGGGAATGATCCCTAACCAGCAATGCTGGTCAGCAGGGACAACCAGCCCAAATTCCGGGAATAGGTTATGTGGAGGTACCTCTCAACTCAGGCGATGTGAGGGAGTTCAAGAAAGAAATGGGACGATATGGGCCAAATCTTAAAGGAATTTTCTGACCTTATAGCCTGTGACTTCCCATGTGAACAAATTCAGAAAGCAGCTGAGGTGGCAAAGTACCTTACAGAAAAGTGTCATGATAAGTCTAAGGAGAAAAAGATCATTGGAGTGAGCTGGGCCCTGGCATATGCTTATCGCACCCTGCTAGATACTGTAGGGCAGCAGACAGAGGAAGGGGGGCAGGGAGACAAATCAGCAGCTATCCCAGTCACTCAGGCTGCAGCCAACAGCCCAGGCTCAAAGCCAGCAGCTAAACCAGACAGTGAGTCTAAGCCAGCAGCTAAACCAGACTGTAAGCCTCAACCAATGGCTGTTGCTACTAGCCCGATGGGCCCATGATGCCTCAGGCCATCAGGGCAGAGATGCCACCTATAAGTGGGCACGAGACTGAAGGGTGGATCTAACCATGGACTGTATTTTGCAGGTGATCCATGACTGTGAGACGTGTGCTGCCATCAAACAGGCCAAACAGGTGAAACCCCTATGGTCTGGTGGTGGTGATCCAAGTACAGCTATGGGGATGCCTGGCAGATTGACTACATCACACTGCCCCAGACACGCCAAGGCAAGTGCTACGTGCTCACCATGGTAGAAGCCACTACAGGATGGCTGGAAACCTACCCTGTGTCTCATGCTACAGCCTGTAACACCATCATGGGCCTTGAAAAGCAGGTCCTTTGGAGGCATGGTACCCCTGAGAGGATTGAGGCAGACAATGGGACTCATTTCAAGAATGGACTTATCAACACCTGGGCTAGGGAACATGGTATTGAGTGGGTGTACCACATCCCCTACCATGCACCAGCTGCAGGCAAAGTGGGGAGGTACAATGGACTGTTAAAAACCACCTTAAAAGCATTGGGTGGGGGATCTTTTAAAACTTGGGAGCAACATTTAGCAAAGGCCACCTGGTTAGTTAACGGCTGAGGTTCCACCAGCCAAGCAGGTCCTGCCCAGTCGGAGCCCCTAAATATAGTAGATGGAGATAAAGTCCCAGTGGCACATGTCAGAGGTTTGTTAGGGAAATCAGTGTGGATCAATTCTTCCTCAAGTACAGACAAACCCATTTGTGGGATTGTGTTTGCTCAGGGACCAGGTTGTACATGGTGGATAATGCAGAGATGGAGCAACATTATGTGTACCTCAGGGAGATCTGATTGTGGGATGAGACTCATGTGCAAGTATCACTGTTTGCTGGATGTTACTGCCAGTGTCTGTACACAAAAACACACAGACATGAGACAGAAGGAAATGTGTAAGTATCAAAGGTTTGAGCAAGTGAAATAGAAGGAAATGTGTAAGTGCCGAAGGTTTGAGTAAGTGAGATGGAAGGAAATGTGTATGAGTAAGTGAAAGATGGAAGTTTTTACTTGATGAAGCTTTTACATTATGTTGACAATATGGAGATAAGGGGTGGAATGTCCTAGGGTGATGTTACGGTGTTTGTATCCCCAATCGTGTGTTCTGTTTATGTTTGATATTATGTTCTGTGTTTTCAGAACTGACTCTGAAAGTGAAGGTTTGTTTTGTCTTGTTATCAGCCAGCTCACCTCCCCCCATGGTCTGTGGTCGAGAAGAGGCTAGTGCTGGCTGGCTTGCTTTTGCTTTGCTAGCTGGCTTTTGCTTGCTTTGCTTTGCTTGCTTGCTTCTGCTTTTGCCTTTGCTTTTTAGTTAGTTTAGCTAAGCAGTCCAATTCTTTCCCTGGACTGTTTTTTTTCTTTTTTTCTTTCCATTTCCTGACTATCACTCCAACCTGCTCCAGGCTGGGACCTGGGAAACACCGAGGAACACCAAGAGCCTGTGTTTTGTGATCTGCAGCAGCCATTCCCAGTGCCCAGAGCAATCCCCAGCATTCAGACCTGGACAACCACTCCCAGGAAAGACTTTCTGGATTTGTCATCTCTTCAGAGTGGTGAAAGAGTTTTGTTGTCATCTGTAGTTATCATGCTGGCATGGTAGCGTGGAGGAAGGTTTTAGAAAGGCCTTGGGAATGGTAAACTGAAGAAAAGGATACATTCATGTATGCCCCATTGTTTTAGAAAGGCCTTGGGAATGGTAAACTGAGGTAAAAGATACATTTATGTATGGTCCACTGTCTCGGGAAAGTCCGGCTTCAGCATTCCTCTGTAAACCCCCTTCTCCCCACCCCTGAGCAGTTCCCATTGGACCTGGCCCCTGGGGTGGTTCTGATGTGCCTTAGCTGAACACTGTCTCTATTGTTTAAGACCTTATCTCTTAATTTTGCTGTATAAAACTGTATCTGGGCAATAGCCCGGGGCCTTTGGTCCCTGCTACGCTTCAGGCAATACAATCTCTCTGGACAAGCATACCCTTGGTCTCTCTTGGTCTCTTTATCTCGAATCCTAGCGGTGACTGAGGCAACCCCGCAGCTCGGACCATGCTAACCCAGACGCTGCCTGGTAAGCCCAGGGAAGTGGGACCGCGGAAAACCCCGGCCCCGAGAGGGGACAGCTAGCCGGAGGGTCCCGGGGGGCCAGGGAGGGGCGGGGGACAGCGGCGAGGAATCCCCGAGAGCAAAGTGGCGGTCGAAAGAGAAGCAACAGTCATCTGGTGTTGTTAATTTTTTTTTTTTGTGGTGGGAAGGGTTTTGTTTGTTAAATAAACAGGTTCTTTTCCACTTCCCTCAGAGAAAATTCTTCCCGAACTAGGTGGGTAGGGAGGGGCCGTGGGGGTTTGTTTTCTAGGGGCTCCTCCCAGAGGTTTTTCTCCCAAATTTGACCTAAACTAGGACAAATATTTTTGTGCCCAACTCATGGCTCGAGAGAGTGGAAAAAAAGCCCTCTTGTAATCATATTTTGGTTCCAATTACTTTGTGTTGGTATGGAGCAATTACTGGCTATGTTGTTTGAATTCATAGTGTCTCTTGGGGTGAAGGCCTGGATGTGTTTCTGATCCCTAGTGTTTTTTGAGATCTTAATCCCTCTATGGTCCCTAGGTATATTTTTTTATCCAGGAATAGCTCCAGTATTGTCCCTAATACGTAGTTTTTGGAGTAGAAGGGCACTGACCAGAATATCCATCGGGCTGGGCTTGGGGGTGATGGCTTGTAGGGGGTTTATAAAGGCGCTGAGGTCTGTTCCTGGAATGTATGGCTCATGTTCATGGTTGTACAGCCAGTTTGTTAGAGGGGAAGCAGGGGATGAGGCTTTTCAGCCTTTGCTTTCCTTCTTCTCCTCTGAATCTGTTACTTCCCTATTAGAGAATGTTCAATTTCCCCTGACTGTTAAAGAGACCATCTTTCTGGTGTTTAATCTGGTAAACTTTCTCTATTGTCTGCAGTCTCTCTAGAATGAGGGCTGAGATTTTTAGAGGGGCGTGAGGTGTGAGAAATCCTGAGTGGTGTGGGAAATGGGAGAACAGGAATTGGCACATAGACCGTTTTCCCACATTCAAATCGATTTTACTGATTTGCCTAATGTAGGAAAGTATAAACACTTATTGGTGATAATAGATCACTTAACTCACTTTGTAGAGGCATTCCCTACCTCCAGGGCAACTACAGAAACAGTAGTAAAAATACTATTAGAAGAGATAATCCGCCGCTACGGACTAGCAGAAGTAATAGACTCAGACAGAGGGCCACACTTTGCCTCCAAAATAATTAAAGAAGTAGTTACAGCTCTAGGAACAAAGTGGCAATATCATACTCCCTGGCATCCACAAAGCTCGGGTAAAGTGGAAAGGGTAAATGGGGAAATTAAGAAACAACTAACTAAATTGATGTATGAAACACAGTTATCTTGGGTAAAATGTTTACCTTGAGCCTTGTTAAATATACGAACTCAGCCCAGAACCGATATTGGAATTTCTCCATTTGAAATGCTTTATGGGATGCCTTATGACATGGATTCTCCTACAGATCACCCTGAAATAAGTAATCAACAAATTAACCAATATGTCACGCAATTTATGAAGGCTTGGGAAGGGCTTAGAAGAGCTGGGTTACTAGTGCAACGACCTCCTTTAGACCAAGCAATCCATAATATAAAACCAGGTGATAAGGTGTTAATAAAAACCTGGAAAGAAACCTCACTGACCCCAAACTGGGAAGGCCCCTATGTTGTTTTACTCACTACAGAAACTGCAGTCAGGACTGCCGAGAAAGGATGGACACATGCGAGCCGAATAAAGGGACTGATTACTGCTGCTGCCAAAGACCCCTGGAGAATAACCAGCCAACCCAGGGATCTTAAGGTCACATTTAAACTGACTTAATGGACTAGGTAAAAATTGTACGAACCAGCTGGTATAGTGAGATATTGGACTATGGATATCCTATAACTAATGATTTTAGAGTATATTGTACAAATAAGGATTGTGATTGTTGCCCTTTTGTATGCTATATTTGTAAAATTGCCAGGAACGGTGGTGGGTCCATAGTTATAGAGGCACTCATCCTGGGGGTATTTGTAAAGAGTGTTATCAATTAGAAAGAGAACTGACAGAGTCAGTCCTAAGGATTGGAGAAGAGAACGGGACCCCACCAAGAGAATCCCAAGAGTGATGAGAGGTGTTTACTAAGGGGGCTAGGCCTGCAAATTGTTGTTTCCGCTCCAATGAACCAATTCCCCTAATTGTTCAAATTATAAAAGGGATTTGCCAGAAAACTTTATCTGGGATTTGGTGTGACTCACCAAAAGTGAAGGATAAAAATTGGGAATCATTCAAAAAGAGGCAACAAAAACAGAGAAGGCGTCCTCCTGAAGAATATCCTTACTGCTGAGAAGATGGTACGCCTCGCGGCTCAAAGCAACTGAGTTGGCGAGTGAGGCAGAGGGATAAGAAGCGGTGGAGGAAAGAGCCCTCAAACTGGGACAATTCAAAGGTATTTCAAGAACTGCCTCAAGGATACTGATCTCCCAAAAGTAAAGGTGAGCCCGGCAATAACATGTCAAAACAAGCACTGGGAATGGGGAGATAATGATAATCAAATCCTGGGGCGGTTTGGACTCCACCCTTGCTGGCAAATTCTGTGCATATTAGTTATATGTTGTACCTGGCCTGTACAAGGGGACTGCGCACACCAGCCATTTAATTGGACTCTGACCAAAATTGACTAGGGAAAGTTGTTAAGCACAATGCCACCACTGTAGCTCCCATTTTTTTTTTTGTTACTAACGAGGACTTGGTAAACTCTATGTGGGGATGGAGTAAACCTGAACTCCGGGCTACCTATTGGTGTCCTACTTCCAATCCTGGGAGGAGATACTGTAATTATCCTGGAGAATATCTGTATGGGTATTTGGGCTGTGAAACCATAGCAACTGCCTGGGCTGTCACCCATCCAGATACATTTTTAAAGGTCTCATGGTACCCTGAGGGGTGCAACACTCCGGGGTATAGCACTCAAGGAGAAATTCTGTATAAGGGGGACTGCAGGTCCTGTGATATTGTTGTTACTAAGTTTAACTTTCAGACCTTGTATTTTTAATAAAATCATAGACATTGTAAAAGGAAGATTAGAGGCAGCTCATCTAATGCTTATTAGAGATAGGTATGAAACATTGCCCAGGGACTCAGAAGTAGATGAAACCCTGGTCTTAAGCTACCAAGAGTTAAAGTGTTTTAATGAATAAATTGGTAAATAGAAAAAGGAGGGATTGTAATAAATAAAAAGGTCTTTGTTCATCAAAATGAGCATTGAAGGAGATAAGAATTTGAACTGAGTAGGGAATTTCAAGATGTGGGAGGAAAAGGAGAAAGGGGAAAAAAAAAAAAAAACAAAAAACCAGCAAGTGTCCTGCTTAAGAATTGTGCAGATGCAACTAGCATAGAAGACTGTGTAATTAATTATATACAAGTTAACTTTTAGGCCAAGGACAATCTGCAAGGAAGATGGGGAGCCTTCATTCAAAAAAAGACCCCCTAGCAACCAATTGCACAGGCACAGAATGCATCAAGAGAAAATACATCAACTGAAAAAAAAAAAGAAAAAAGGACTATAAAAACACAAAGGTCAAAGGGGGAGGGTGCGAGCCATGGTGGAGAGGAGACTCCCCAGCTTCCCAGTGCTGTCCTTTTGCTTAATACCGCTTGCTTAATAAATTCTTGTTAATTGATTCATCTATAATTGGCCTCCCAAATTGAATTTGTCCATAACATCCTTACCTATGGACTCTGAATAGAAAAAAAGACTGAATGCTGAAATCTTGGCCTTACGCAGAATTTTTCCTATAAAAACTGCTTGTGCCAGGATGGAGGTGTGTGGGCATAGAGGAAAACCTCTGCTGAGGCTGACTTCTTTGTTGTACATCTAGTGCCGACCCTGGGCCCGGCACTGTTCTTTCCTTGTGGCTGGCTAGATAGAATTTGATTGCAAAATAAATATTTTATTTTTTCATTTTAATTCGGCTGGACAAATTTTCATTTATAACAGGTACAAACAGTCCAATGGGAAGGGGGTGTAAGGAGGGAGCAGGGATGGAGTGGCATAAACTGGACCAATGAGAACAAGGGGAAGGAGTGGTTAACTCGAGAGAACTAATGGGGAAACAGAGAATGTAGAACTTTCCAGAACAGGGGGGTAGTACAGCCGATGACAGACATGAACTGGGGAGTGTACAGTGTATGACAGACATACATTCATCTGCATGGGGAAGGCGGGAATCCAGGGGCAAAAATTTTCCTTATACCACTGTGGTTTCCCATGGCATTTCTGGAGAATCCTCCCCAGTGCTACCTTCCACAATCCACCTTCCAAATTGTATGGTTTCTTTAAAAATGTATTCACTGATAAAGAATTGCTGGAAAACTAATAAATATTAAGAACATTTCGCCCTGAATCTTTCAGGGATTTAAACCCTGTTAACTCTTTATGGCAGTCACCAAACCACATACAGCTGAAGGGGTAGGTGGAGAGATAATCTATTACATTCTTTTTCTGATTCTGAAAAATGTTAAAGGAAGTAAAAAAAATAAAAACAACTTAAATATCAGTGTATAGGAACAGGGTAAGCACAGCAAGGTCACTGTCAGTAATCTATCTCATTCTCAAAGTAATCTTTCATTTCTGACACTCAACCTAATTGCAAGTAAAGAATTACAAGAAAGGCACCATTTAATATAGGTAATAGGCATTGGGGAAAAACTATAAACATTTAACACATAATGTATCATATAAAAGATAGCACCAGCCCTGGGCAGGGGAGAGAAGAAGAAGACGAGAGACAGACAGGATGTCTGAGGGTGTGTGTGCCTTTGTCTGAGCTGCTGAGCAAACCGCAGCAGCCTGAGAAGACAATCTTTTAGATAGCTTGCAATAAACTGCCTTGAGACCGAACAACAGAACACTTCTGAGCTTTTTTTTTTAAATCACGGGTTGGAGGAGAGATTTTTCCACCACACAGAGCACGGAACCACCCGAGACCTAGGGTGAGCTCCGGCCTTGTAAATAAAAATCTTCTTCATTATTACCCTTCTGTTAAAGTATTGCATTTACTGATTGGTTATTTAACATATAGGATTTCACAGAAGGCAGTTAATATCAATGATACTCTGGAAAAATCACACATTAAATTTCTCAGCCTTAAAGCATACCATTTTCTCCACAGGTAGAAGAAATTTGCAACTCACAGAAGCCTCTTCATCAAAAGTTTGTAAGATCTGTTTGGATAAAAGTCTGTTAGCAGTCACATCTGATTCTGCTTGATGGGACAGTGCTGATGCCCCAGATTTTTTTCTTTTCTTTTTCTGTTTTTTCCCCCCAGGAACTTAGTAACTCGTAGTCTTGTCAATTAGTGAATTAGCTTATTTAAAACACATACAAGTCTCTCAAATATCTGTATCTTATGAGCTACAAGCTTCAGTTATGAGAATTTGAGAAGTTTACAAGTAGTCATCTATACACAGAATAGGTATAAAACTTCCCTTGGGTCACACTTGAGTCACGAAAATAAGGCTAAAATGCAAAAAAAAAAAAGTGTGCTATGAAATACTGAAACATTTCCCCCTTTCTTCTGTTTCTAAAGTTTGTAAAACATAAATTAGTAAGGAAGGACTCCTTAAGACGCACAAAATCTGGACTGACAGATTTAAAATTAAAAGTATTTTACAGCAGTGGCATGACTTAGAACCTACATGACATAAAAAAATCAATTTCCCAAATAATAGATTTGGGGAAAAAAAAAACAGTAAAATGAATGTTTCAAATAAAAAAAAAAAATCAGATATGCTTAAAAGGCCACTCAATTTTTCAGACCATTTCTTTTGGGGAAGGCATAAGGAGAAATACTTTCCAGAATGATAAAATAAAAATACATATTTCATCTGAGGGTGTATTTCTCAAAAAACAAAGCTAAAAGAGCCATTCTTGACTTGTTTTCTTCCTCTTTGGGTGAATTATAAGCTAAGCCTATTTCTGGCTGAGCTAGTCAACTAAGTTTTTCCCTAATCTGTTTTAGGTTGTCTACTAGTCTAAAGAGTCTACTAATATGCTGAGTCAGAGTAGAACCCTGGGAGCAGCTGACATCAATGAAGGCAAATTTTAAGGTGTCTAAAACACTTGTCTAAATGTGAGCAAAATAGAGTCCAAGCATTCCACAAGTAACTTAAATTCATTTCATCTTGCAATGTACATCTCCTGACTAGTCTAAATATTTAGATATAATTGAAAAAACAGTTTTAATTTCCCAATAACATAAGTCCATTAATGAAGCTGTCCTTAATCTCCCTGATCAAACTGGATCCTAGACTTCATTCTGTATAACCTTGGTCAGTGAGAAATGCAACCTAGAGTGAATCCTCTGATGAACTCTGAATGTTCTGTCTGTGATATTTCCTCTACATATTAGAAATTATACATGGGGATGTCTAGAAAGTCCCAGAAACGAAATTTGGGAGTCATCTGAATGTGTAAATAGGTTACACTGCCCAATGAAATACCCAACCTGGGGCTGACAAAACTTGAAAATACAACACATGGCTGAATGATTCTGTAATTTCTGATCTTTTTTAGACATAAAATGATGCTATTCAAAAATTTTGTTCCATTCAAAAACATCAGGAGACATGGTAAGCCAAGAAAAAGTAAAAACCTAAAATTGTAGGCTGGCCTTAACTGTCAAGTTTAAACATGGATGGGCAAAAAGCATAATTTTCATAATATGTGGGTCTTTTCATATGAGGTTTTGGTATAGACTTCCATTAGACTTAATCTGTACTTTCAGACTAAAGGGAAAGAGATGGAAATTTGAATTCCACTCAGTTGAAGATTTTCTAAACAAAAAATGGAAGGGAAATGACAAAAGAGTACCTTAAGGGGGAAATAATGTTCAGCACATGCTTAACAAAGAAATTTTAAAAATAACTGTGTGTGTTAGGCATAACTGAGTGTTTAGGCATAAGGCAAAATTATGCAGCTCTACTATAGCCTACTCAGGAATCTGGAAACAACAAGCAAGCTCACATATATAGTCTTTTCTTCTTACTTGTGTGAGTTTGCCTTCTCTAGGAAACTGGAAGGGTCACGTATTGATAAAAATTCCAAAACTACTGGCACAAATGCAGCTGCTTTTCCTTTACTGACAGACATTTTCAAAACCACCCTGTTTTCCTGCCACCAATAGTTTTAATTTGTTTATTTTCTTTGGTCAAAAATACATCAAATAACAGTGTCATGTTACCCCTGCTCTCTCAAAAGTGAAATAAAAAATTAAAGAGCTGCATAACTGGCATTCCTGATGCTTGTTTGGTTTTAAAAGGGTGCATTTTCAGAACTAGTGATGATGAGTAGTGGTCATTAGCACATTTTAGTTATTTCTCTCTTGACTGGAGTCATGAAAATTTTCCAAATGCCTTTCCATGTATTCAGTGAAGAAACACTTAATACTAAACTGAGAATAAGCTGTTCACACATATTTCTTTGGCATCACAAATTATTTCTCTTCCCATGCTCCAAAGCTGAAGATGTAACAAAAAAGTATTGATTTTTAAGTATTTTGATTTGGATATGGTACTCTTTCTGAACTGCACTGGTATATAACTTAATTGTTTCATACACAATATCAGCTTCCCTCCATTTATATACATGAAGTCTATAGCCTCACATTGCCCATCTGATTTAATTTTGACTGCTTGGATGCCTTTTAGATAAAGGACTCCATACCATGA
Organism: Lonchura striata; assembly: GCF_050655825.1. Lineage (NCBI taxonomy): Eukaryota > Metazoa > Chordata > Aves > Passeriformes > Estrildidae > Lonchura > Lonchura striata. Next base: position 36,901,171 of record NC_140740.1, read on the forward strand.
TGAAATTAGGAGCATTCTTTTCTTTTGTCGTCATTCTCCCCATCCTCTCTCCTGAAGCCATAGGAGCAAGAGAATGAATAGAGTAAAGAAACAAAAATTAATACACATTAATTCAACTAATTATCTCCATTGAACAATAAGGTTTCATACACTGCTGGAGAACCCATTATTCTTAAACCATCTAGAAAGAAGTCTACTCACAATATTTCACAATATAAGTACTTTTCTAACAAATCTATTAATTATGCAGTCAAACAAATTATTTTCTGCCTGTGGAGAACTGTTACTGGAATTTTTCTTGTGCCACAATCCTTCCTTTTTCCTTTCTCTTTGTAAGTAATTCCTATATCAAATTAATGTCATTTTTTTCTTATAGTGTTCTCTTATCTCACTCCACAAATTCTTAGGGAAAAAGATTTAAAAAGATAAGCAATAATTTCCCTATTAAAGGGAAATAAAAATCTTTTATCACTACGCTCTTTCCCCTTCCTACTTCTCTTATATTATTGCATAACTCTAAGTTTGACTGGCTTTTCATTTTCCTTACTTAAACATTCAGAATTAAGCAAATTCTAAAGCAGTTAAAATCAAAATAGAATCACTGTCTGTTTTAAAATCGTGAAATAGTGACCTGCCAACCTGTTTGGCATGGCAGGACAATTCAGGTCAATGTCAGCCTCAGGAGGTCTTCACTCACACACCCTGCCCAGAGCAGGCTCAGCCATGGAGTCAGTTCAGGTTGCTCAGGCCTTTACACCATTTAGGTTAATTCATGTTGATCACCTTCTTGTTTTTCATTTGTGTAGAAATGGCCTCCAGAATGAAGTGGACACCCTCTCCTTTCAGGGACTGAGCTGATGTTCCCCGAGTCCTCCTTCTTGCCCTTTTTGAAGACATGATGACATTTTCTTTCTCTCCTGAGGTATGTCTCCTGCTAACCACGACCTTTAAAAGATGATCATAAATGGCTTCATGATGGTGTGTGCCAGATCTCTCAGCACTCATGGGTACATCCTGTCAAGGCCCAGAGACTTACGGATGTCAAGTTTGCTTAGGTTTTATCGGAGATTGTATTTATAATCTCTTCTCCAGATTTTGCTGGCATTTCTATCCAGTGTTTCCAGCAGTGCTGTGCTCATTGCTAAAGGGCAATTATTATCTAAAGAAAACAGAGAAGACAGAGAGGTGCTGTGAAACACTGGGGAACTAACTGAGGCTCAGCCTGCTCACCCACTTCAGTGCTCCTGTGCTATAAGCTCCAGGATGCTTCTTTCAACACTGTATGTCTGCATCCTTTCAGTTCTTCCCCCACTCTACTTGAGTAGCATGATTTATTTCCCTGACAATTTCTAACATGCTAGGGAGCACAGTTTGCAAATATAAAGACATTTAAACAGATTGCAAAAGCTTTCTAAGCAGCTAACAGGTGTTTTTTCATGCAAGGAAACAGAGGACTTCTGAGGGGAAACCCTGTTTCTGGAAATTTTTTTTTTTTCTTGCTGACTCCTTATCTCTCAGCATGAAAAATTTGTGAATCCTGAAGGTAGTATACAATGCATTAGATACAACCAAAAAGTCTAGGACAGAGTAAAAATTGCTGAAAAGTGTCTCCTTGTTATACAATGACCCTGAACAAGCCCATGAAATCTAAATTTCAAAGCATCTTCTTGTACTGCAAGATCCTCCCTGCGTGGGACAAGAGGAAGTCAAGTCCTAATTCCTAATAATATGTCTATCATAACACAGCACAGGTATCAGTAAAAAAATTCTCATAATTCCCAGTCATATTTTAGTCATACCTATTGCCTGTTCTACAGCAAGAACATTTAATATAAAAATTCAAATAGTGTGCAAAGCAAATCCCTGAAAGAAACTAACATACACAACTAGCTTCCTAACTGTCATGGTTTGACACGGAAAGAAAATTTTTTCTGGAAGGAAGAGGTCAATTTGGATATTTACCAATTGAAGGTGGACATGCCTCTGAGAACACAGAGGACTTAAAAGCAGAATTCCCAGGAGAACTCGCTCTCTTTGGTTCCTGTCAGCGCACAGTGCAGCCTCTCCCCTGCCCGGCCATGGCTGGGCGGGGAGGGGAAGTCCCATGGCCTGACGAAGGTAGGTCCAAGGGTGGTGGAAGTACTGCTGCTGGCCCCTGCAGATGGAAGGGTGGAAGAAATCTAGGATGTCTCCGTTCCCCCCCTCAGAGTTTTTCTCCCAAGAGAGAGAGAGAAAGAACAGCGGTAGTTCTGTCAGCAATTCCACCGTGAGGAAGGACGAGCGGGGGAGCTGCAAGGTGCCCAGTGCGTGGGAGTTGCTGGATGTCCGGGCATCGAGCCATCCCTGGGGAGTTTAGACTTTTAACCCTTCCTTGAGAAATTAAAGCTTTATTAATTTTTCCTTCCCCTCCTGGGTTTGAAAGAGAGGAAGAGGGACACCTTAGACCCTGGGATGTTAGAAGAAGGAATTCTAGATGGGAGGGGGACAAGGAGTGGCTTTTGGCTAGACTTTTCTGTGTTAGCCACAACCTAAACCAATGTTCTCCTCCAAGAGAGGCTGTATTTTGGGAGGATGCCAGTAAGTCAAGAGACCTGCTTCAGCTGGGAAAAGACAAAAGTGGAGTGAACAGAGAAAAGGTTAGGGGGTTTGTGGTGGTGCCCCCTGTTCTTAAAGGAAAGAGAAGAGAAGAAGATTTCTGTTCTTGAACCCTCGGCCCCTGGGGAAATGGAAAATGGGGGGGACTGTGGTCCCAAAAATGAAAAACTGAACTGTTGTTTTCTCCCCTCTTGGCAGGGCATCCTTGAAAGGAAAAATTCTAAAAGCAGTCTGTCCATCCATGCATTGGTGCTGAGAGCACTGTGCATGGAAAGGAGAAGGGTCACCATGGCAAACTTTTCTCCGGGCGGTGCCATGTGTGACATAGAAACACAGGATGTAGAGCTGTGTTTTCTTGGGGGGGTCTGTGGCACAGGAGAGACTCCTGCCTCCCTCAAAGGGGCTGAGTATCAATTTTCTGGAGGGTGGAAACCTGATTGGGGTCCAAATTGTGTCTCACTGTAGTTTATTAGAGTTAGGTGGTGGGGGGAGGAATGCTTTGCAAGGTTTTCATTTGATCTTTGTGTAGTTTTTTTTCCCTTTTTTCCTTTCTTTTTTTCTTTTACAGTAGTAGCTTAATAAAGTTTTTTTTTTTCCTGTTATTAAGCTTAGGCCTGCTTTGCTCTGTTCTAAATTCCACTTCACAGCATTCAAGGGAGGGATCACATTTTCATGGGGGCACTGGCATTGTGCCAGTGTCAAACCATAACACTAACAGATTAGGCCCTGTAAGGTCAATATCACCAAATTATTTTTTCCTGAAAATAATTAGTTTCCTGCAAATTTCCATCCTGCAGTTTGTTTAAACTGGGCAGATTTTAAATTCCCTGGGAAGGATGTCCTCAGATAGGTTGCTAAGGATGGGATATCACACAGGAGGGCTTTATGAGAAATGTGTACTCTGTTCACCAGAAGATACAATCCTAAAAAGTGGTTGCCAACAGCAGATAGAGCAGCAAGAAGGGAAAAGGAAGAAGTTACCTAATTACCTAATTTAATTTTACACTTCAGGAAAAAAAAAAAAAGGTATATATGATAGTTATCACTTTTAACAGAGAAACACTGTTCTCTATGAGATTGAGATATTGAGTGAAAACATTTAGGTTAGAGTATAAATTTAATGAAAAAGACAAGGATCAATTGCATAATAATTCTTTATTTGAGGATAAACAGTAATTCTGTAGGAAATAATCATTGATGAAACAAGTCATTGGCATCATGTTTGTTTCTGCTTTAAATTTTTTATACAGATCTTATTGGTTTTTCATTACTATTGAGGATGTATTTAGTTAAGTTTCATAACTGTAGGGAAATTCTTCCATTTTTCATATAAAGTGAAACTTGTCTTCAGTCAAGAAGGAAGCAGAAGGATTCTGAACCTTTCAGCTTCTTAGATCAATGACTTAAGTGGGATTTAAGCAGCACTCTGGCCTCATGCCACTTCACCCAAGTGTTAACTTTATCAACATGTGATGGTCTTGATTACAAGCCCTACCCTGCTAAGTAAACCCACTACAGTAAAAGGTACTTTGGAAATTATTTTATCCAATCCTGTTTTATAATGATCCATGCTGTCTCTACCTTCTCAGAAAAGAAAGCTACAGATATTTTCTGGTAAGTTTAAAAACATGCACTTGTACCAGCTTAAAGATTTTAGATGATAAAGTAATTTTTTTTTTTCTTAAAGCCAGGTTTTAAAGTGCTCTAAATGGCATTGTTACTACAAGCAGAGGATACATACAGAATCATGAGGCAATTTGCCTAATTAGAATAGATTTATCTTTCACATCCCTCAATCATATCATAACCACTATTCAATCAACTAATAATGCTGAGTCCACAAGAAAGTGACTCATAAGCCTCTTAAATATTGATATATAGTCTCTGAATTAATTTGTATGGACTTCCTAATCCTTACACAGTATGTGTGCTCTCCTAACATATACTGTCTCTCCATGACCCAAAAATCTTAACAATTTATGACACTGTAACTGAATGAACCACACTACTCCTCAGACTTATGAAGAGCAGCTGCAGTCACTTGGTCTGTTCAGCCTGGAGAAGGGGAGACTGAGGGGAGACCTCACTGCATGTACAACTTCCTTGTGAGGGAAGAGGAGAGGCAGGCACTGGCACTGATCTCCTCTCCCTGCTGACCAATGAAAGGATTCAAAGAAACAGCATCAAGCTGAGTTGAGAGAGCGTTAGGTTGGATATATGGAACAAGTTCTGGCCCCTGTATGTGATTGGGCACTAGAAGAGGCTCCCCAGGGAAGTGGTCACAGCACCAGCCCAACAGAGTTCAAGAAGGGTTTGTACAATGCTGTCAGGTACATGGTGTGACTCTTGGGGTGTCCTGTGCAGGGCCAGGAGTTGGACTTGGATGATCCTGATGGGCTCCTTACAATTCAGTACATATTATATGATATCCTATGACTCTGAGTACAATCCAGACTCAATCAGCAGGGATACCAATGCACTGCTGGAAAGCCATGCCTTAGCATCACTTCCTGTTTGAATTCTATCAATTCAATGTCCCTGAACCCCATATCATTCAGTAACTCAAATGGCTGCTCACCTTGAAGGAAAATTCCAAATAACTTAAATGTTTCTCAGAAAGATAAACTGCAGCAAAAATATTTTTCTTGCCCTTTTTCCTTTAGCAGGTCTTTTCATAGAACACAAAACAAAATACTAGGCCTTGGCCTTCAGTGACACAAGACCGTGAGACCTGAAAAAAGGCCACAGCATGAAAGCAAAAACTGACACTCCAGTTTATATTTATCCAACTGGAGGACAACCCTGAATTAGGTACAAGGCAAAGCTCAGCATCCTGAAAGTTAGCCACAGCCCTTTATTGCAATCATGGATAAACCATGTCCTTTTCCACAAATGCATTGTATATTTTGTAAAAGGATGGTTAAAGCAACAGAATTCTAATTTTATTTTTTTTTTAGCTTAACTTGAAACATTCAAAAGGACACATCCTGCAGGGTTCAACAAGACTTGAGTCCCTACTGCAGCTGTTCCCAGCTTTCCACATCTGGCTGTTATTATTTACATGGCTTTTCAGAAATTCCTGAGCAACTGTTTTCACAAAATACATAAAACCTCTATTATTTTTGAGACATCTGCTGCTCTGTTAGTTTTGATGTTTATCTACAGGTTAAATGATATTTGGGTAGCGGAAGGAAGTAAAAAATGGGAAAAAACTCTACCAGTGTAACTTCTTACAGAAAAGAAGAAATTAGACCAAAACCAAAACTCATCAAAATAAACTCCTAATCTATACAGACATAAGAGGAAAGAAGGGGAAAGAAATTCAACTCCTCATTCAATAAATTTTTCTAGGCATATTTTTAGACATCCAAGATGTGACAGATATAGAAAACAGAAGTGAACAGACATGAAATAAATTTGTAAGATGTAAGAAAACAGTAAATATAGAAGGACTGAAAAAAAATTATTTAACTTAAAGCCATACAATTAATCCTTACAGCAGATGTGTGTATGTACTTGAATATCCCACACACACTTCAATGTGTTAATTAAATATAATATTGTTTATACAAAACAGAAGAGTAATGAAATTGCTTAACAGGTCTTTATTCCTATACAATAAGCACTAAGTGTAGGAATAGAAAACCCTACCAGAGGCTGAGCCACTGTTGTAGCTGTAGAAGACAAGTTAATAGCACCATAAATTAGACACAATTATAGCACTAGAGCAACAATGCACATTCCCCTCTGGAACAGATTAACGTAAAGACATAAGGGGTGCACAAAAACCAGCAGTAAAGGACACATTTTAAAAGTGCTGTAACTGCCTTGCACAGCAGCTCTAGTGTGGAGATACCACATTTTTAAATAAGATCAGGAATATATTTAGGATATCTTTTTTTAATGGGAAATTAACTTTCTTGTGATAACAGCAATGCAGCCATGGCTACTGACAGCTGACTCATACAAAAAAGGTCATGAAACAAACTGGTTCTACAGAGAAAACCAAATCAGTCATGTCCCTAGAAAAAATTACTTTTTCTGTGTGGTTAAGAGCTTAGATGAATGAGCTGACATGACTGATGTTTATCTTAAATTAATCTAAGTGGAGAGAATATAATCATCCATATTATTAGACACTTGAAAACTTCTACTCTAAGTGGGATTTCAGCAAGGTGTCATCAACCAAAGGTTATTCTAAACATGATAGAGTTGTAAACAAAACTGCTCAACGCTTTCAGAATTAATGCAGATTTATAAGATTTTGAATATAATCTTCACATGTGTGTCATTAGTATTGAAAATATATCTCATTTCCTACATCTGAGTATGTCTGTAGCCAACTGCCACACATGGGTAGAAACATATGCATGCTTCAAGTCTTCAGTGTATTACCCAGAAAAGAATACTTATGGGAATCTTTCCCTTCTTACTGTTTTAAAACTGTATTGGTTGTCAAAGGAAACAAAAATAATTTTAATAAGTATTTTTACACTCTTCTTTCATTTTCATTCCTCTCCCTCTCTCATAGGCTTAAAACCACAGGCACATACCGCTTGGAATGAATTCTCATTTTTTTAATGGTTCAAATCTAATTTATCTCAAAATTTGAGGGATATCCCAGCTCTGCAATGAGTCTGCAGCAAAAGAAAAATGAAGAAAAAGGAAGTCCTTTCACTGTGATGAACTACTACAGTTTTAACTTCATCATGAGTTTCCTGTATTAAAGAGCTAGTACCCCAAATCACCAGATAACTGTTGATGTCAAGTATGCACAAGATAATTTTTTAAAAAGTTAGGAATTTTCTGATTATAAAATTTCTCAGTTAAACTAAATCTAAATTGACAATAAACACTAGTATTATTCCAGATGAGGAAATTCATTGTTTGAAGCAGACAAAAATTTGTTTTTAATTACCCTGCATGCATTACACCCATTAAAATTATCATGTGAAGATAACTGTATGTTGATGGGAAACTGTCAGTTAATTACCTCTTATGGGCACCAAAGATTCCTCTTTAATGTCTTTTTCTATACAAATAGAAAAATACTTTTGTTTACTCTCAAGTAAAAACCTTAAGCAGCACACGAAGGAAGGAGAATAGAAATAAAACCTAAAAATAGGTGCTATTTGTGAAAATAATATCTTGTTGAATTCTTTAATTACTAAAAATAGCAAGTTGTGAAAATATCTCTTGGGTGCTTGAGGACAATTAAGAAACCAAATGGAATTGTGCATTGAATTGATTCTCACTTTTGAAAACATTTATTTTCTCTATCCTCATCTCTTTAGCAATACAGTAAAGTCAACGGAAGAAAATGTTCAGAGAACTCAGCTCAGATGACTTAGCATTTATTTCTAGTATTGAGGTGTCTCACTAAATAAGAATATCCAGGTTATAATACAATGTGGCTGAATATTCCACTTGCTGTGTCCAGAAGTACACATTCACTCACAAACCTTAGAGGTATCAAATTCAGTGCAACCTAGGAAAGTCACAGAATCATAGAATGGCCAATCTTGGAAGGGACCTTAAAGATCATCTCTTTCCAACTCCCCTACCATGGGCAGAGCCACCTTCCACTTGACTAGGTTTCTCAGAGCTGCATCCAAACTGGCCTTCCAGGGATGGGGCATCAACAACTTCTCTGGTCAGCCTGTTCCTGTGCCTCACCACCTTCGCAGTAAACAATTTTTTATCCTAATGTTTTACTTTGAAGCCATTCCTCTTGTCCCATCACTTCATGTCCTCATAAATAGTCTCCAACCACTTTTCTTGTAGGCTCTCTTCAGGTCCTGAAAAGATATCTCCAGTTTTCTGAAGTAAAACCATTTCTACAGTGTCCTCATTATCAGGGCTATTGAATTTTATTCTTCTGATGCCTCAGGTTTATACCTATATGTTACAAAATGAAAACTATGATTTTACTTAAATTTATGATTGTGAATGAAAACTATGATTTTACTTAAATTATTAAAAGAAAATCAACAGAAAAACAGTATGTAGTTGGTTTTGAGGAGGGTAGTTTCATTTGTACATATTTTTAAGCACAAACAGATTCACCTACATAAAAGAGAGATATCCTATTTATTTACTTATTTATTTATCCAAAGGAAATGGGCAATAACCTAAGCCTAATAACCAACCATGGTACCTCAATATCCTGTTTATCTTACCCAGGTACAAAACTTGCTTGATTATTGCCAGGCAGAACAAAAAACTGTGTGATCTGAAACCCAGATTTTCAACTATAGAGAAATACTCTTGGAATTTTAAGAACCTGCTTTTTTATCACAGTGTAATTTCTGTCTCCCACACTGCCAGCTTCTCTTCCTCCCAACACCATTTTAATACCTGCTAAGAGAGATTGGTGACACTTGGCAGGACCGAAGGTAAATGGCTTCATGCTATTTCTTGGAAGTATGTAGAAAAATTGCTGGGTCAGTGGCAAATTCCTGAAAAAGCATCTTAAGTAGTGCACAAAATGTAATTTTAATGTTACTTTATATGTCAAGTCCTCCTAAGCCTTATCAATTCAGTTTAATGATCTTTTCCAAATCTTCTCTCAATGAATTCATGTACCATGTGAGTAAGGGTGGATTGTATGGTTAAGAGCAAAGGACTGGCCTAGTTTAAAATAAAAAAATATTTTTATTTTAAATAATTTTAAAATAAAATTAAACTGCATTCCAACTGCATACCTTTCTGGTCTTTGTTTCCCCAATGACCTCCAGTCACCTCTTCTTTGTGCCTCGATTTTCCCATTTTCAAACAACATCAATGTCTTGTTTGATACAGTTTGATCAATAATACTGTTCAAGGAACTAGCAGTCTACATTCAATTCTGAAGGTCTTCATACTCCAGTAAAAATATTTAAAGAGAAGTAAAAAGTACTGATCTACGTTCCAGTCTCATTGTGAAATCTCCTAGTACCTTTTAGTCCTCTCTCTGCAATACTATGTACATAACAAAATCTCTCATGTATGCATAATGTGCACATCCATTTTAGCTGGCTCTTAATAAAACAAACCCTGAGCTGAGAACATGGGAAATAAAAACAGACACATTAAAACTATAAAGCCAATAACCAACTGGTATAAATTATCATTACTGAATTCCTTCTGCTGGAAATCACTGGAGTCCACCTTTTCAATCTATTGTATAGTCTGATCCATCATAATACAATGCCAGTCAGTTATAATTTACACTGATCAGTATTTTCTACAGACGAAAATCCTGAGTCCAATGGCTTAAATATCATCTGGAATCTTGAAAATAGTCCCTTACTTTAATGATCGAACATGTATATTGCAGCATGAATTGCTGTCAATTATTTTTCATAGAATATTAAATACTACCTCCAAACATTAATGTAAAGTTTGCAGAAAACAACATCTGTTCCTTACCAAAAGAAAATTTTCCAGTGGGAAAATTCCACATATAGCCTTATTTCTCAACAACAAAAAAAGACAGAAACATCTGAAATCAGCTGAAGAACATAAAGAAGTGATGCCTTAGGCAAATATTAGGGAAAATATACAGGTAAGTAGAATGAAGACTATCCACATATTGTTGCCTGCCTCTCTTAATTTTTCCTTTTAGGTGGAATTCATGAAATCTGCTATCTATAAAAACTTGTCACTTTTCAATGCAAAAAACACCCTTTAGGCTGAGGAGTAGTGGAGGTTCTGTACTGTACTAATGGTCAATCACTTGTTAAACATACCAAAAGTGTGCTAGGTTTTGGGTGCTTGGTTTTGTGCTGGACCATTTATAGCGTATTTAGAATTTAAATCACATATTTCACAACTGTCTTGAAAATCCAAGGGTAATTCTTAATAAGGTTAAATATAAAAAAACTAAAACTAAAACTAAAACTAAAACTAAAACTAAAACTAAATATAAATATAAATATAAACATAAATATAAATATAAATATAAATATATACTTATTTAAATTCCCCTAGTCTTCACATTTTTTTTTCAATGCTCAGAAATACCTACATAAAATCAAGGTATTAGTGGAGTCAGTGAAACATTAAAACAGGGCGAGTATCTGAATGTGAAATTTTGAGCAAGTATCTCCACTTTAATATATATACATATCACACTGCCTGAGAACACATCTGCTAATGACTCAATAAGTTTCAATGCTCTCCTTATTTGATATCACAGGTGAATAAATTAAAAGTTTTACTTGGCTTTGATGTCTTATGCCTTCACTGGCAGCACTGGATAAGCTTGAAGAGATTATAAGTGTCATTTAGAAATTCAGTATAATATGAAACAGTATTGAGAGTTTTTCCACTTCTGGGGTTCTTACTTTCTCTGCCAATGCAGTGACATCTGCTTATCTAATCTGATTCATGACTCATGCATCTGCAATCTAGTAGCAATACTAGAGCTAGTATGTAACTTCAACTTTTCTTCTCTCCTTTGAATAATATGTATAAAACAGAAATTTAAATTGTCTTTTTTGGTGATCTATGTATCTTCAGACATACTGTCCTCTGAGACAGATCAACACTTGTTTTTCATCAGACAAATGGCAATTTTGAAAAATGGGCTAAAAGAGACAGATACAAATACCAGCTTTGTGAAACAAGTATTGGGAGTCCCAGATCTGAGACCTATTGTTTTCCTGGATCAACCTGAATAGAGTTTAATGTGTTTCTGGTAAATATGCTTAACCAAGTCACACACAACTGAATAGTCACTCACCTGACAGGCCAGTCCTAAGTAAATACTTTAGTACCTACTTTAGGATATCCAGCTGCACAGCCACTTACAGATTGTAATAAAATGGGAAGCAGGTTATTCAGTGCTTAACCCTGCCAGCAGTTTCTACCACAATCCTCTTTTCCTTTACTGGACAAAACAAAGTCAATGAGCCTTTTGCATGCTCAGAGAACTAGACCAACCCTGTTCTGGGCAAAACAGAGCACAAGCTTGGGAATTAACCAAAAATTACTCCCAGAACATGGACCTAAACAAGGTTTATGTGCAGTGTCCTGAAAGGATGTCTTGGACTAGTGTAAGGATACTTCCACCTTGTCTGGAAAGAGGAGAGGTTTCTTGTGTGTTAAGTGCACACTCACCTGTATCATCACTGGCTTGTATCTACTGACCTGTCTTTTAAGGAAAGAAAAGTGTTGGTGGAAGCAGTGTCTGGTCTCTCTTACAACCAAATAGGTGCACACTTACAAAAATGAAACGGGGGGAGAGAGAGTGCAGAGGACAAAAAGGCTTTTAGAAATATTTTCTCAGAGCAGAGGATAGAAGAACCAGCGCTGAAAATGGAGATACATAACAATGCGTTTTATCTTCTTGAGCTTCTCAGACAATGAAGAGGACAAGATTTAGTCCACTATAGAATTAAGATTACAAAAAGCTGGAAGAAACTCTCTTTGATTTTCTTCTTGCTGAGTAGAAAATCTTTGTTAGTCTATTGTCACCACACTTGCTCTAGAAAGGATGTCTCAATCCTGAAAGTAGATTTTCTTTTCAAAAGAGCTATCCAAGCCCTATTAGGCATTTGTGATCAGGGCTGGTACACACTGGCCCTTCTAGTGAGGCCAGGTAAATTGCACACCTCAACTCAAAAAGCATGAAAAAGGTCCAGTCAGGAAGAGAAGATCAGGAAGAGAATAAAATACACAATATTATGGCCTTGACAGAGAGGATTTGGATTTGCAGTGGTGCTAGAATTTCTCTCAAAATAGCTTAACAGCAGTTATACAGAATCATCATTACAGGAAACATTTTTTTTTTTTAATATTAACATTTGAGTAAATGAGCAGTTCTTGAACAAAATATTCAACCCTGTCAAAAGGCAGAAGTGATGGAAAATTAAAGGCATAAAAATGGCTTACCAAGGATTTTTCATATGGCTGTACATTAAAGTTGATGGCTTTGAAGGATATGTTAAAAACCAGGTCAGTTGCATTCCAGAGAATGAGAAAAAAAGTGGTGACAGAAGAAAATGGAGAGAGGAAAAAAGATTATGTATCAGGGTCAGAGTTTATTTGTTTGGGTTTGAGTATTTTGGTAGAATGCGGGGGTTTTCTTTTTCTAAAAAAAAACCAAACTCATTTTATTATTATACTGATAACCTAATTTAAATGTTAATGTTTGAGTACATATCTCCTCATGCAAGATATAATTCATTATAATTACAGCAACAATTATACATAAATGAAAAATCAGCCCTTAAATCAATAAATTAGCTATTAGTAAAACACAGTCATTGTACAAAACATGAGAAATTATTTGTTTAATGGCCATGATACACTTTGTTTGCAAATCAGTATTTGATGTTACCAGAATATGCAAGTTTTTCCATAGTTACATTTCATCAATAGTGGTTATACACATTCAAACTGGAAAAATGTCTATCCTCCAGATTAGTATTATTAGCAAACAATACAAAAGCATGTAAGTGTCTTTAGAAAAAGCCATTTTTATCTTATGAGGTTAAACTGTCATACTTTTTTCACTTTCCACCCCTCTGTTTCCTTACCTAAAGTAACACAAATTTCTTGGGTTTGTAGATCTCTGTACTGATTTTTAATAACTAAAGTTTATATCACAATAAAAGTTCAATTTATCTTTATACACCTTAAGGAATTATTAATTAGTAAAATTCTGTAAATTCTCTGCTACATTTTAAAATAAATTAATGTCTCTCTTCTCCAAATTCTCTAACACTGATAGCCATGATGTGACCTTGACAGTTGTCATGCCAGACTCAAAACTTATATATCAGTATCTAAATCACACCATGCTACCCACTAAAAAAAAACAAAGGGGAAAAAAAGTCCCCCCCAGTGTTAATGAAACATTGGGGTAACCAGAAATAAGTTAAAAGACTAATTGATCTTGTTTTAATTGCATAACAGAAGATTAGTTATTAGTTCTCAGCTCAAATTAATCTCAAAACCTATAGTTTTGTCTTTATGAGTATTTCAGTTTTTTGATCCAATTCCTGTGGTTGCATACTCACCTTCAGTGGGAGCATAGACATGATTGCTGACATCCTGAGGCCTCTCTGAACAGCTGATCTTTAGCCACAGCAATAGTGAAAAAGTGATACAGTCAGCAGAGCCTTGACTCAGTGTGCAAGCAGAAGCAACACAAGCCTCTCCAAATGTCAAGACTATATCTTCTCATTAGATATAATCTCTTAATTTGTAACTAAGAGCCAGGAGAACAGAAATTAACTGTTAATGTAATCTTTCATATAATTATGATTATTTGCTAACAATTATTAAGAACATAATGAGGTTTGTCTTGAAAGACAGTAACTCTAAAATCAAATCAAAAATACCAGCTCAACATTAAATCTATGTAAAAATTACCAAGGTAATAATATCCCAACATAAGCAGCAACCTTTTCTTTCTCCTTTTTAAGAATGCTTATGAGTTGTGATATTCTGCAACCTTTAATTCATTACCACTAACAGAGAGAATGAGAACATTTAAAAAAAAAAAAGATTAGGTATAAAACCATATCTTTGTTAAGGACTATAGGTATTTAACTTAGAATATTTTGAAATTTTATAATTTAAAATGCAAGATGCATCTTTTCTTATTGCTTAAATACCCAAGGATCCATAATTAACACTTCATATGACAAAAATAACTATTTACCGTACTAATATACAATCCAGAAGGTTGGAAAATCAGTACACTAATTTGATACTTGGCTTCTTTTGATGTAATTCAAATTCCCTCATCTCCAAACCTAGAGGTTATTTTTAATAAGTACAAATATTAGCATGTGAGGAAAGGTTTAACTGCTTTATCAGGCAGCAGTTTCCCTGAAGTCCATACAGGAGCTGTATGATTAGGTGTTCATAATCAGAATCTCTAAGTCACTGTTAGTGAGTAACTGTTAAGCTATTCACACAAAATTAGTTTGCAGTTCATAATGAGCATATGCTAATTGTGGAATTCCTTAAAATCAGAGGGTTTGGGGCACATTGCAAAAGGCAGGACGCAGAGACAGCAGGATGGTGATTAGAGCTAAGCAGTAGCTATAAGATTTGTCGGCAGAAAAATTATAAAAGAAGTAGAAAGAAAGGGCAAATAGAACAATAGTCTGTGTATTAACACTTGGGTAGAATAACTCCCTAAGTTGCAGAAAAGTATATTTGGTGAGATATTAGGAAGGTCTAAGCTTAATAATGGAGCTCTGTGCATTGTATCTTAAGGTTTACAAGCAAGGATTGTATTTGAAATAAGCAAGCATTGTTTTAACCAAAGGTACGTATGCTTATAGTGATTTAGGACTACTGTCAATATGCTTTTGCTTTGTGTGATTGGTCAAAAAGATCATAAAGTAAGTTGTAACATTAAGTTCTTGGTCTGTTGCCTGGCATGTGAGCTGCTGGCATCTTCCCATTGTCATAACCATGTAATGAGACTGATGCTAAAAAATAAACAGCTCTAGACGCATTCCACAGCAGTCCTGTCCCATTCGTGACTTGTATATAGCCCCCGGCCAGCACTGGATCCGCTCTGCCTGGCCAGGGGAAACTGTGGCAGGGGTGACTCCGACAGCCCCCTGGCCATGCAGAGCGGATCCAGTACCTCCCTCGGCAAACCCTGCCTGCAACACTTCCAAACAAGATCTGGCCACATCTTGCTCGGAAGAGAAGCAGGGCACGAAAACAGCAGCCACTGTTCTGCAAAGCTTCCTCAAACTCTCATCTCCTGGACCCATTAGACTCCCAGCCTCCCCAAAACATGATCATGGACCCCCCAGATTCTCAGAACACAACAAAAATCCCAAACGCTTTCCTGGGAGTCCCGTGGTGGATGATTTCGCAGAGGGATGGGAGGATGCCCGGTGGTAGCATCAGTGATGCAGGGAATTCTGGAAGAAACAGAGGACACGACTGAAGCTGGAAGCTGATCGGATTCCCTCTTCCTGGGGGTCGGGGTGTTGTTCACACTACCTGGGGAAACCCCAGGCACGCCCAGGAGAAGGGAAGGAATCCCGAATAAAACCAAACTCCCCCCCAGAGGAGGATGAAGACACAGCACCGCTCGGAATTAAAGTTTCAGAACCAGGTGTCCTGTTTTGGTGCTCAAGAAAGTCTCTGCCACGATCATTCAGTTTGAAACTTTCCATTAAAGCTCTGGAGACAGGCATTAGTTTGACCAAAATTTCTTCTTTTTTAAGAGAGACTAGATTGTAAATTTTCCAGTTTATCTGGTCCCAAAAATCAAAGGCAAAAGCAGACTTCAAGTCTATATTTTGAGTATTCACCTTTACCCAGATTAATAAGTCTTTTAGTTCATGCTTTGAGATATCTGAACATCCTTTATCCTGTAAAATTGTCTCAAGCTGGTAAAAGACATCCCATTCTGTTTTAGATAGAAGACTTCCCATCTCATTGCCCAGGAGCCCCTAAAATTGGTTATTTTTATTAAGTACAAATATTAGCATGTGAGGAAAGGTTTAACTGCTTTATCAGGCAGCAGTTTCCTCAAAGTCCATACAGGCGCTGTATGATTAGGTGTTCATAATCAGAATCTCTAAGTCACTATTAGTGAGCAGCTGTTAAGCTATTCACACAAAACTAGTTTGCCGTTCATAGTGAGCATATGCTAATAGCATAAAAATCAGACTAAAATGGGCAAAAAGATGGCTTGTTTGATGGCCATCTGGGAAGCCCATGGTGGGACAGCTATTTGAGAAACATACACTCTATAAT
This sequence comes from Lonchura striata, assembly GCF_050655825.1. Lineage (NCBI taxonomy): Eukaryota > Metazoa > Chordata > Aves > Passeriformes > Estrildidae > Lonchura > Lonchura striata. The sequence continues at coordinate 36,917,491 of NC_140740.1, forward strand.
TGTGCAATAAATGCTGAGTAAATTACAAGAATCACAACTTTCTTATTTTCATGACAGAGAATGCTAGGAAATAAGAAAATCTTTTGCAGAGCTGTGATGTCAAGAGGAGAATACAGCTGCCTTGACAACTGAGGCATGAAGTTTGTGTTCATTATATTTCTGTCAGAATCCAAGCTATAAATGTAAAAATTATATGGCAGTTTTCTTTTCCCTTTCTCAATAAATATATGTTCTTTTCCTGGAACTCAGTAAACAGAGCAATTTTAATCTGCATGCAGAGACTAACACTGATGAACATTAACTAAACAAAAGAGGCTGGTTAGAAGATATGCACACACCAGATAAGGAATTAATGATCTGGGGAAATACAGCATTGTTCCTATTGAGATTTTGAAACATGTTTTTTATTACTCTCTACTCTCCAAACATCTCAGTATGATGCTGTGATGCTTTTGCATCAAGGCGTGATTCAGATTTTATTTGTTAATTAAATGGCACACTGTACTAGGCACAAGTGCTGTGCCTAGCTGCCCAGAGCTGTGCCCAAACAGGTAATGCAAGCTCAGTAGTCCAGAATCCAAACTTACTAACCTTCCTTAAAAAGATCAATTAACAAGTAGCTCTTTCATGATCATTTTTATCTACAATCAAACCTGTGTTTCCTAAGACTATGGAGATCAATCAAATACCCAATTTTGAAAATTAGTTAGGCGTTATTAATTGCTAAATTTTCTGTCTTACAAAGGTGAAAAGTTACAAACCTTACACTGAAAAATTATGATATGTGTGATTTACTTTTCAAATTTAAGGAATTACATAGAAACATTGATTTAAAAGCAGAATAATGTCATAAATGTTATCAGTGTTACATACTAAAGCTCTTTCAGGATAGAATAAAAAATATGAGCTTTAAGAACATGATACAAATAATCAAATGGAACAGTTACCTTCTAACACTATAATATATTTAAGAAAATGAGATAATGGTAATACAGTGATATATGACTGACAGGAAAGAAACTGTGCTGGTAATCAGTAATTTAGAATCGCAGGAGGACTTCCATATTTTGAATAAGGACAGTAATGTAATTGAATCATATAAGGTTTCCTAGTCCTAACTGCTTTTCACACCTGAGTTCTGTTTCTCTCTAGTTTGAATCACATTTAAAAATGGGTGTTATTGTGACTAATCCACCTCATTTGCCAACATCCCATCTATCTCTATCTGTTCCACCAACAAATCACAACTAGAGACACCTTGATGCACAGACCACAGATACTCAATTGCCACTTAATTTCCAAAGTCCACCCCAAAAATTACTGAACCTAATTTTGCAGTTGTAGTGAATGATAGGCCTGAGTTGTTACAAAGAAGGGTGAGAATTGAGATAATTGTTTGCAACAATCAACCTACAATAAGAACTTCCCTTTACACAATTGCATGTACAACACGACATTTATTGTACAGAAAATAAAACTTCTCAGAAGTTGCAAGAATTTAATTTGTCCTCAATTCCACATAAATAATGTCTAATTATGAGATAGAAGCTGACATTAGTCCAAACATCCAAATTATGAAGATGACAGTAAAAGGGTTTTAAAATCATTGGGATTTAGGGTAAAAAAGAAAATTAAGCTTAGTAGGCCCTGAAAAGATAAATAAATAGTCTAAGCACATGAAGACTTTGTACTTTGCTAGAGCTGCACCTGTGTAGCTAGTACATGATAAATGATATAATTGTTTGATTTGATGATTGTTTAGTAGTTAAATATAATTACTGTTTAATCATAAAAATAATCAGAAACTGTGGTCAGTGACCTAAGAAAGATCACGAGAAACTCACATCAATGTATACAATAGAACAATATAAGTTTAATAATTAAAATGTAAGTTATATAATAGAATATAAAATACGTTCAGCTCGAAAGCCATGTTGGAGTCAGATTTGGGTCTGTACCCCGATTCCCAGAGCTCTCAATAAAAGCACCTGCATATTATCATATCCTGTGATTATGTGTGTTCCTGAACACTGACAAAGATAATTATAAAACATAGAAAGAAGTATTAAAAGCATCAAAACTATATTTACAGACAGGGCAGGAGCATAAAAGGTCAAGGGAAACTGTAAAAAATGTTTAAAAATACTAAGGCAAACCTCCAGATTTAACTACAACAATAGAAGAAAGATTATGAAAACATAATTGGAAAGGAAAATAGATTATAATATACAACTTGGGAAAGAAATGCCAAATGCCAGAAAAAGATTCATATGATATAATGACCAAAGAAAAAGACAGAAAAATATTTTATGGAGGGATCATATACAAACATTTTCATCATATACAAAACATTTTCATAGGTCTTTAATCCCTCAGAAGACACAGATCCTCAGAACTGAAATCTTATCTATGATAAGTAGGTATTTTGATAAAAGATATCATTAATTACACATTGAATAGTAGATTCTCTGTGAATCTATTATTATCATGGGTTTGCTAAAAACAGACTCATACCAGCTGTAGGTATTGTGTAGGAGGAACAATTAAAAACATGAAGCTATTTTCTCAAGCATTCTTGAGTGCAATATTTTAGTTTTGCATTCTTTTTTCTACAAAGCTTATATATGCTCTCTTTCCCACTCCCACTGGCATGATGCTCAGGGTTTGACTTCATAATTGAAGGTAAACCCCTCCCCTGTCTAAATTCTGCTGCTCTCCTCCCTTGGTCCTCTCCTGAAGCAACAGCAGAGACCTTGCTATAAGACAGATTAGTCCAGAAACACCAGTTAATTGTGCTTCAAATATGTCTGGGACATAGGAATTGGCAACCCATGTCTTGTGAAGTAGAATAAATTACATGTTTAGAGTTATTTGCAGTGTTCATATTTACTCCCATGAGAGAAGAATAACATACAGAATTGTGAAGATGAAGATCAGCTAAAAGAATTAAGACTGTTCAGTCTAGAGAAAAGGGGGTGTTTTTTATGTTTGTTTTTTTCTTTTTTTTACACCTTCCAGTACATAAAATAAGTTACAAGAAAGCTGGAGAGAGGTTTTTTAGAAGGGTATGTAGTGATAGGACAAGAGGAATGGCTTTAAACTGACAGAACAGTACATTTAGAGTGCTATAAGGAAGAAATTCTTCACTGCATGAGTGGTAAGGCACTGGCACACGTTGCACAGAGAAGTTGTGGATGCCCCATCCCTGCAATTGTTCAAGACCAGGCTGTCTGTGGCTCTCAGCAACCTGACCTAGCAGCAACCAGGCCCTGCCCATGCCTGGCCAGGGGTTGGAACTGGATAACCATTTCAAGCCCAAGCCAATCTTTGATTCTATGATATTCAGATGCTGAAACATGTTTTTGAAGGATAACTCGGTTTAAAAGTTCAAGAGACACATCCAGAAACTTGTGTACCAAACCTAAAATTAAAAATGCCTTTTATATTGCTATATAAAGAGGTCTACAAAATTTAGTCAATTTCTTTGCTGTTACCTTCAAAAGTAATGGGTCTCTCACTCTGCTACCCCAAATAACCAAAATATCTGAAATACAAGAAACCCTAGGTCACTCAACATTCCATCATGTTTTCCTTTTGGTCTGACATCTTACAGAAAATCAAAGAAAGCTAGAAGAACATCATAATTGTGGTTAAAAAAATAGGATAAATGCAACAATTTATTATTTTTGCATTTATTTAAGAGTGGCAAACCAGGTGATTTTCTTCTAAATTAGTGATAACTGTTATGCATACTTTATTACCATATTTTTTCTGAGAACAGGGGTTTACAATTGCAGCTTGAAATCTACACAGGTATTGCTATTGGAGCTTCTGAGGCTCAGAGTCCTGGCAAAGAAACTTACAAACTGCACTTCTATGAATAGATTCATAGCTGATAGGAAATTATCAAGATTTCACCCCAGCCAGCAGCCAACCCTCAGCAGCTGCTTACTCAGTCCCCTACCAGTGGAACTGGGGAGAGAATTAGAAAGGTAAAAGTCAAAAAACTCATGGATTGAGATAAAAATTTCATAGGAAAAGCAAAAGCCAAATGTCTAGGCAAAGCAAAACAAGCAATTCATTCACTGTTTCCCAAGGGAAGGCAGGAGTTCAGCCAGCTTCAGGAGATCAAGGTCCTATCAGCTATAATGGTGACCTAGGCAGACAAACATCTCCACTCCAAATGCGCACTCCTTCCTTCTTCTGTTCCCCACTTTGTGTGCTGAGCATGGTGTCTCATGGTGTGGAATATCCCTTTGGTCAATTGGGGTCACATGCCCTAGTTGTGTCTCCTCACTATGTGACAGTTTGGTTACTATTTCAAACAAAATCATTTTTTTATATATTTTATGTTTTGTGTTTACTGGTTTAATATCTGCCTTTCTGAAGATGAGTTATCCTCTGCAGTCAACAGGCTAGGTCCTTACAAGGTGGGCTAAAAGTTCCTAAAAAAACTGTACCTAGCTACTCCATTTATTTGGGCAGTGTTGGAGTCCAGAACATCCCTCTGGCTGCTCTGGCTCTCTCGAGACCCTGGCAGGGGTCTCAGAGACCCTGGCATGAAGTCAAAAACATCTGCAGCTTTGATTTTAGCCCATGGAATAAACTGCCAACTTTGTATGAGGAATTACAAGACACCAGGGTTTGAGTAATGTGATAGTTGAATTAACACAGGGTGGAAAAATAGAATTTTGGGGTTTTTAGAATGGGGTTGAGGGGGTACAAGATGGAGGGATTTGGGCATGTCCCAGCCTTCTACTCCTTCTTCTTGTCCTCCATGTCTTGGTGTGATGGTGACACTTTTCTACTGGTTTAAGGTAGACTGTCTAACATAAGTATAGATATTGGCATATCATTGTAAACATAGTACACGTAGTTTTGAGTATATAATTTAAATGCCATCCAAGGCAGCATACAGAATGCCATGGCCTCCTTGCTAGACAGAGCTCAGCAGCTCAGAGAAAGAATGTTATAGGTAAGGAAGAATAAGCAATCATGAGAAGCTGATCCTAAAAATTCCAACTTCTTCTTTGGCTGCATGGGCTAGGAAACAATATCTTTTACAATCTTGGGGTCATCTCACACCACATACCCTGTGGTGGCAGTGGCAGTCTTTCTTGACTCAGAATGAGTATGCTGTTTTTGTTTGGGTTTTTTTTTGGTGGGGTTTTTTTTGGGTTTTTTTGTTTGTTTGTTTTTGGGTTTTTTTGGGTTTTTTTGTTTTTTTGCCAAACCAAATTTTATTTATTTTTATTCTTCAAGAAATGAAACTTTTCCTATTAATACAGATCAGCTGGTTTTGGAGGTGGGTTCTGGTTTGTTTTGGTTTCTTTGTTGTTGTGGTTTAATCTTTTTTTCCTGTTGCTGTTTATAGAACTACCTTTTAGGATGGTTATCATGGGGAGTTTTCAATGGTGCAATATCTGGAAAGCTTTTGACTGCTAACATCTTTTAAAATAGTTTTATTTGCCATTTCATTGAGATAATTGAAGTTGGTATCAAAGTTTATCGGTGGTATTAGATTGGTGGAAATACTGGAAGCTTGTACAGTTTCCTTTGTTTCTTGTCCTGTTTATAGCTGATGTTATTACTGATGTTTAGATGCACTAAAGGGTCCTTATTATCCTGAACTTGGTTTTCTGAAGCAGCTTCTTAGACTGGACTCATTTTAACAACTTGCATTTTTTTGTTGCTCTTTTGTTTTGGGGTAGGTTTTTTTTTGCTGTGTTGTTTTTGGGGTTTGTTTGTTTGTTTTGGCTTTGGTTTGGGTTTTTTTTTTTTGTTGTTTTTTTTTTTTTATTGTTCAAACACTATTTTGTTTTATGTAATGGCCATAGGTACCTTTAGGATCTAGCATGGGTGTATTTTGGAGACTTCAGCTTCTGTGCTGAAATTTGACCAAAATAGTTTCCTTTTTTGTCTTCTCAATTTTCAAAGTGTTTTTTGATGTGCTTGTTTTCATGAATGGGACTTCTGAATTTAGCAATGCATTAACGACAGCTAAATACTAAGTATAATATCCTTAGGGATTATTTATTGTAAAAGCTTTGTATCAAATGAGTCTTTGAAATCCAGTGTTTTTCCAACTTCTGACAAGTTAAGAAGGTAATCTCTTTTGGTTTTTGTTCTCTCAAGATGTAAGGATATGGAGATAGTCCCAGAATACCCATTATAAGTAGTCATAACTATCAAGTAACTCCACTGATGCTAAGAAGAATTTTGTTATTTCACTCAAGCAGGGAACAACAAATATTTGAGGGGCACATTCTCTAATATTTAATTTTAAAGCAATTTTGTTTAAAAAGGGAGATAGGAAAGATAAGGAGATCTTTTTGCTCCATGTGACTTTTTCTGCTGAGTTTGTAATAATACTGCCTAAAAACACAGCTTGAGATTTGATACTTTAAAGCCCCATGAGGCTGGCTTGCACTCCTTGAATTCTACAAGTTACCCTAATACCTAATTCCACACCTGCAACTAACTTAGTAGTCTCATTTTTTGTAAGATGCCCCAATTGACTAAACCTATGTTACCTTGACCATAACCACCTGAACTTAAGCATAAAACAAGGCAAGCTAAGCACTTATATCCTGATGTATTTGATTAAGGAACACTGTAATGTTTACTAAATTCTTCATTGATGAGAATGGTGACACTGTGTAGCTGTGTGTGAAAAGAAAGAATGTTGTATGATAATTTTGGGAGGTTTTAAGTATCTCTGTATATTTCCAGAAGCAAGTACTGTAGGAAGGAATTCTGTTGTATTGCTCTGGGGAATGGTTTTTCCTGACCCAGAGACCCCTGTAGCTGTGATCATGTTAGTTTAACCCTTCCTTCCTTTCTTGATCCAGCTGGCCAGGAGCCAAGTATCCTTCCTGTACTGAGCCTAGATAAGGCTCTGTCCCTTCCTGGTTGGTTCTCTTTCCCTCTTCCTCCTATGGAATAAACATCTTGGACCACATGGGGGGTTGGAAACTCTTTTGGAATCTTTGCCTACCTCCTGAAATATTTCCCCCAAGGGCCTTGCAGATCTGGGCTAGCCTGGTAAATTCGGGGGGCTGGGGGCCAAGGGGTAGGTATTTCAGAATTCCTCTTTCATTTTCTCAAAATCTGTGATATGGATTTTTTTTTTTTTAAATTTTAAATCTTCATTAAAAAGGCATTTATTCTCCCAGCAGTAGTAATAAAAAAAGAGAAAGAACGAAAAATAGGACTTATTTACAGTGTTCTTTTCTGCTCTTTGCCTGTGGTCAGGGTACATTGCATAACAATGCACACAATAAATGATAAACTGTTCAGCAAATAAACACTGCCTTCTGTGGGAAAAAAAGGTCCGTCATCTCCCACAAATTTCTGCAGCTTTTTCAAAGTGATGCCATACCTAGTGTAAAAATATTAGCCATGGTACACTTATAAGAGGAAATGAACAGTCTTTTAAGATAAAACTTGTGGCCTCATCTAATGCAATGTTCGAATTTGTCTCTAAAACTATATAGCAGTGTTAATTACAAGTAATATCCAGAAGCAAACGATAAAAGGAAAAAGGGTTTTCTTTAATTTAAAAGGTATGGTTTAACAGAAGATTGCACTGCAGCTCCAGCAAAATAACTCTTTTATTTCCAGCCACAGAAAAATGGAAATTTTCTGAATGTTAACTGTTCCTGAATATCAGCAAGAAAGGGATTTTATGCTATTTTTTTTGTCTTCCTTTTTATCCCATGTACCCAAAGAAGAAATTTCTATACTGATCTCCACTATATGATATGTTAAGCAACAGGTGGAGAATCTGAAATCACCAATCTCTCTGTCTTCTAAACTACTTTCATCATGCATTGTTTTTCAGTTGAAGGAAGGAAATCATATACTTTTGCAATCCACATTCTATGACAATACACATCATACACATACTTACAGACCCAGGTTGAATGAAGGAAAAATATTTCTTACCACCCTATAACACGTGCTTTGATTTGTAGAAGGCAAGGTCATGGCTTTGCTGTCTCCACAATTCTTGCCTTCAAGCCACCTGAAGCAAATAGGGGCAATATGTCAGAAGAGCATGCACAGCTCCTGAAATGTCTCAGACAGAATGGCATGTATTAATGCCATAGGGCACCACTGCCTTGTTCACCAAGCAGCAGAGTTTCACTCTTTGGAGAAGAATAAAAGGGTGAAACTCACCATTGCTCATCAGCAGAGGGGTTCCCATAGAGAAATTAGGAACTTCCCATCTAAATTAACAGATTACATTATTAGACTGTAAGAAAAAAAATGCCCTATAATTGCTTGCTGCAATTATACAGTCTGGCTAGCAGACTGTAATTTCCTTCTCAATTTGAATGAATTTTAGTTTTCTAATTTATGTCTGAAAGGGTAAGAATGCTACAAATTTAATGAGAAATATAGGTCCACTGCAATCAGTAAAGTCCTCTTCCCTTTTTTATGATAAATTTTGTATCTCCACTAAGTCAAGAAAATAGTTTCTTTCTTCATGGATCCCCTCAGTTGATTACACTAAAAAAAAGACCTCTTATCTCAAAATTCAGGAGCTAACCTAAGGAAGGTGTCTTGGTTTGACAAGACAGGGGTCTGTCAAGGAGGGCAAAAGCCTCCTGTGCAATGTAGAAAGTAAACCCCCTCCCTCCGAATTAGCAGGATTTTTAAATTAAAAGGCAAAGATATGGGAATGGGAGTAACAATTCTTTACTAGGAGAAAACTAGATAACAGTTTAAAAAGGCAAATGCAATTGGTACAAACAAAACTAGTGATAAAGTCCACAACCTGAGGATTTGGGTTGTTGGTAGCAGTCCAGTTAAAATGATAGCTGCTCCTCTTGCAGTGGCTGATGAATTGCAGCTGAAGTGGTGATCTTTAGAAGGGTATAGTTTTCTCTGAAGATCTGGTGGCAGTGGGGCCGGTCTTCCTCTGCGCCGGGGCCGCCTCCGAGCTCCGCCGCCGCTGCCGCCTCACCGCGCTCCGGATGTTTCTCTGGGAATCCCGCCGAAAGGAGCTGCTTCTCTGGCAATCCCACAAAACGAGAGCTGCTCTGTCTTCCAAAAGGTATCCCTTTATACAATAAAAGAGTGCTTGGCTTCCCCCTCTGGGTGGAGCATCTCACAATGGGATGGTGTTACATTACCAGCCCTGCATTGAGTCAGTCAATGGCCCATTAACAAACGATTACCTCTTCTGAGCAAACCATTGTTCTTGGAAGAGATAACAAACCTGCCCAACCTCCAACAGATGGCAAATAGAATACTGTCTTGGTTCGACAAGACAGGAGTCTGTGAAGGAGGGCTAAAGCCTCCTGTGCAATGGAGAAGGTAAACCCCCTCCCTCCGAATTACTAGGAGTTTTAAATTAAAAGGCTCTCAGGAAAAGATATGGGAATGGGAGTAACAATTCTTTACTAGGAGAAAAAACTAGACAACAATTTAAAAAGGCAAATGTAATCGGTACAAACAAAACCAGTGAAAAAAGTCCACAACTTGAGGATTCGGGGTGCCAGTGGCAGTCCTGCTGGGACGATTGCTCTCCTTGCAGTGGCTGATGAACTGCAGCTGCAGTGGTGATCTTTAGAAGGGTATAGTTTTCCTCTGAAGATCTGGTGGCAGTGGGGATGGTCTTCCTCTGCGCCGGGGTTGCCTCTGAGCTCCGCCGCCGCCGCCTCCCTGGCTGTTTCGCTGCGAGATCCCACAAAGAGAGAGAGAGAGAGAGCTGCTTCTCTGGGAGTCCCGCAAAGAGAGCTGCCTCGTCTCCCCAAAAAGCTACCCCTTTAAACAATAATAGAGTGCTTGGCTTCCCCCTCTGGGTGGGACCCCTCACAATAGGATGGTGTTACATTTACCAGCCCGGCAGTGAGTCAGTCAATAGTGTATAAACAAACCATTGCCTCTACGGGGCAAACCATTGTCTTTAGGAGAGATAACAAACCTGCCCAACCTTCGACAGATGGCAAATAGAATACAAGCTTATCTTACAACCCAGGACAAATACAAGCTTATCTTGCAAACCAGGACAGAAGGATTTCTCTATTAATATCTTTTGCAACTGTTCTTCTGGTCATAGTTAAAATTATGTAGAAGGGCTGTGACATAGCATTTGTAGTTGTTGATTTTCTTAAGCTCAACTGTAAGCTGAGTGTTGATGAGTAAGCAACAGTGTTGATCAGTAGAAAGAAGAAGATATGAAACAAGGGCAAGCTCATGTGAGCTGTGTGGTGTTATGTCTCCTTTGGCTAGTGGATAAACAGTTTCAATACAGGTTTTCCTATTTTAAGGCAAATATTGCACAAAGGGGCATACAATGTTCAACAATAAAAATACCAGCCTGTGTACTTACATTGACTTTAAATCCAAAAACTTTTGGCTAGTCCCTTTACTTCTACCAAGCTGCATAGCTATTAAATCCTTATCATGCATCTATAATCTAGGGAAAATTATTACTTTATTAATTTTATGGCATCTTTCAGAAGATGTCAAATTGCTAAAGATTCAGTAAAATATTCAATGGATTGTTTCTTATTTTTTCAGTATGGATGTAAAACTGTTCATCATAGAGGTTTATAAAGCCTTTCAGGAAATTCTCTGAGTTCGATATCAACACTTATCAGCCCTGAGAATTGCCCCCTGTCTTTACTACTTTGTAAAGTGAATGAGGCAAAAAAGGGGGCAACTTCACATAGAGAAATTTTAAATTCCTGTTGCCCTGGTAACATCTCTGTATGTTAGGAAGATTTTCAGAATATTTTGGCTTTTTTCCTATCCCTGTCTTTGCTCAATAGCTCTTTAATGCTCACATGTTTAATTCATTTGATAAAAGCTTTTTTTCTTTATTAATAAAGCCCTGCTGCTAACATTATTATTTTTGTTGTTGTTGTGTCACTATTGGACACGAAGTAAGTACACAAACGATTGGTAAGTTCAAAGTAGAAAAAAAGAGAGTGTTTTGTTTGAGCATCTGGTATTTATAGAATTCCAGAGGTGACCGTGAATTGGAGGATGGAATTACCACCTCTCCAACCACACTGGTCAAACCAACAGTCCATCAGTTCTCTCCTCCCACAAAGAAGAATGCAAAACAATTTTTATTTACATGAAAAGTGTGTGAGAACCCCAGTAGAAATATGTAAACATCAGAAAGCTGAAGATGTTTTATGAGAACTTTAAAACTTTCAAAAGAGCTATAAAAGAAAATGTAACACTTTTAAAAATCAGGGCAACATTGTTGTCATTCTATTCTTGTTGGTGCTGGTTTTGTTACTATCGATATTAATAGTAATAGTAATAGTAATAGTAATAGTAATAGTAATAGTAATAGTAATAGTAATAATATCAACTTCAAAATGTTTCCTTGTGCAGACAGGGACACCTTCTGTGTAACAAAATGTTTCATGTTAACTTTCTTCCCCATCTTGGACAGGAGCAACAGGGTCCCAACAGGTTTTAATCCTCATCCTTTAATAAAACTATCGTGCATTTTCATGGTTTTTCCTCTTGCTCCCATGATGACTCACACATAAGAAAGATTTGGACCAAAAAAAGGGCCAGAAGTATTGACATAGTCACAGGCCAGTGCTTGCCTGGGGAGAGTTCCAGGCTGAGAGTCAGGTGTTGTAAATCCTGAGGGCAGTTTCCACAAGTAATCCTGATACAACCACATTCATTTTCTGTCTCAATTTCCTCCTGGGTCAGCCAGAAGTGAGAGCTGGTCTAAGCAAGCACAGTGACCAGTTCCTCTTCACATTTAGCAATTACAACCATTCCATGGAATATCTTTAACCTGAACCCAGTGAAAACTTAGGACTTCTTGAGTGTAACAGTTCACAATCTACTTAGAGATCTTTAGCACTCAGATCCAAAACCTAAGAACCGCAAATTGTAACTTTTTAAAGCATGTACACTTGAAATTCCTCAGGTTTTAGGAATTATTCCACAAAATACAATCAGTAGACTTGTATCAACAGTGTAACATCTGTCTCTGTAATCTGTGCTTCATTTTTCCCATCTTTAAAACAGAGACTGTGCTTCTTTTCCAACCCTGACATGTGTGTTGAGATGTCTAGGCAGGCAGTGTCAGAGGAAACAGCAAGACAAGGCTAATGAGGAGAAAGACTTTTCTTATTTAACAAATTGAAATAGTTTGAAAATAGCAGATATGCAACTAAACAATTAAGCCTCCAATCAAATCCCCTTACATAATTATAATTTCCTATGAGTGCATATAACTTTCATTCTTTCCCTTTTTGGCACAATTCTCATTGTTGAAATATTTCTGAAACATAAAGTGGCATACATGTACTGTGATTGTCTCGGTATATTTTTAATGTATTTTCAATATTCTAGTCATTGTTTGTTTATTAACAACCTTGGAAACAAAAGTCTCCAATGCCTAATAAAAGTCCTAACCATAAACATCCAAAAAAACCCCATTTTCATAGAGAAGTTTCAAAAGCATTAAGCATTGGAAAGAAAATGTAAGCTTCTATTTACAGTTCCAATATTGTAGTAGAGGTAACTGCCTGTAAGTTTAGCAGCATAATGTTTCCTGCCATGACAAAAGGAGAAGAGGGTAGCTGTATTTCTGCTTAAAAAGTAATTTCAATCCTGCAAAGATTTATTGATCATATTGCTTGTAATTACTCCAAGAGCTCTAGACAGATATTACCTTTTTATTTTAAAGGTAAATGAATAAATAAAAAATTATATAACTGCCATTATAATATTTTCTAGTTTATTTTTCTAATATAAGATGCATCTTATTTTCTTCTTAAACTTCTTAAAGGTTCTTCATAAACCTCTCAAAAATGACTTGACAGTCTCAGGATTATCTAAATTATTCAGAGACAACAGCAAATACAGATGATTGCACTGCATATGATTGTCTTCCCTACTAGTGCAGGTCCAGTCTCTATATTCAAATTCAACATCAGTTAGAAACAATTTCTGGTCCCTTCTGTGTATTCTACAAAAGAACAGCCCCAGCAATCTCCAAAACATCAGTGCTGCCATCCTCTGTATCGTCTGTTTCTTCAAAGAGACAACTGCTGGGAAGGTTTCTTACAGTAACAGGGCAACCTGGTCCTGAGCACAGTGAAGAACAACAGAGAGTACATATTCTGTTTGATTAGTTAACTCCCAAATAACACAAACACAGAACAGTAACTTACAAAGAAGAAAAGATGGGGACACTCTAAGTGATGGCTAGAGCTCTCTTTACCTCATGTTTAATTTACACTTTTCATCACTGAAGTCTCTGGCCAGAGCAAACCAATACTCTAATCACTTTCTGCTCATTAATGTAATTCCAGAACTATCAAAGATCCTTGGTAACAGCCTCTTGCTGTTTGTTTGTTTGTTTGTTTGTTGTTTTGTTTACTTGTTTTTTTGGGAAAGAGTTTTGCTTTTTGGTCTTGCAGATTGAAGCAACGTTTCTGAGTCCATGATATTGAAACTCCACTTCTGAAACAGAGCAACTGGATGCTCTGTTTGCAAGTGGCACTGCAATTACATGACAAAACACACTGTGGAGTTATGTTTTTAGGTTCCAATGTATGTAGGTTCAAAATAGTTTGTCCCTCTATACTCCCCTGTGCCCTTTTTGGTTCATCCCAGGTTTTCCCATCAGCACCTGTATATCCCATCAAACCCAAAAACTCTGACTCATGCCCCTGTCCCCTCCCGGTCACTGGACAATGGCCTGGGGCCCCTCCCCTCCACCCTCCCAAATGGATACCCCTAAGTTGTCCTCCCCTTGGAGGGCCACTCCCATGTCTTCTCCCATTGGCTGATTGTGTTTCCCCACCCTCCCTATATCAGGGGCTGTTCAGACACCCAGAGCTCTCTTTTCTGCTGGATGCGTTTTGGGTTGTTTGGGCTCTGGGCTTCTCCTCGGAGTCTTACTAAACTTCGGCATTATCCCCAGAAGAGTGCTGCCTCCTTCCTTGCCAGTGGGACCAGCAGAGACCTTGGACCCACGAAGGCACTCCCTAAAGCCCTGCAGGGCTCAGCAGAGAGTGCCTCTCACTGTCCGTCCACCCCGTGGAGAGCTGGCCAGAGTAGCAAGAGATCTGCTCTTGCAAAGTGGGGACGGGATTCAGCACACACTGATCATATAAACTTATCCCACCTTTAAGTTAATTCAAATACAGTTTATTTGTCTATGAGGCAGTTACTTTTAGAAGTAATGTATCATCTCCCTATGCCATTCTAATGCAATCTGATAACCTGTCCTATAAAATGCAAAAAGCCAAAGTAAGCATTATGTGTTTCTGGTGATCTAAATTAAAATAAAACATATCTGTGCACAAGATCATGAGACAGTGTTGATGATAAGGCTGATCTTTCACAGTTCTGTTCTAGAGGTAGTTTGTTCCATATTTTCGTAAGTGATCTGGATGCAGGGGCTGAACATGCAATTTGGCTGACGATACAAAACTTAAGAACTGCTGACTCTCCCAAGAGACCTTGAAGGGTATCTATATAGATCGGAGCATTGTGCAGTCAGCAGTCACCAGCATGAAATTGGGTAAGACCAAATGTGGGATTCTGTAATTGGGGTGGAGTAACTCGGGACACAGGTATAAACTAGGGGAGAAGTGGCTGGAGTCTAGCCCTGCAGAGCAGGATCTGGGGATGCTGGTTGGCAGCAGGCTCACTGTGAGGCAGCAGTGTGCACAGCCAGCCAAGAGGGCAAACAGCATCCTGGGGACATCAAACACACAGCAGCCATACAGTCAGAGAGAATATTACCCTGCTGTATCCAGCACTGCTGTGACATGACCTGAGCTGGACCACTCCATTTGAGAAGGACATGCTGGTCCTTGATTGTGTCCAGAGGACGCCAACAAAGCTGATGAAAGGGCTGGATAGCATTTCCTGTAAGGAGTGGCTGAGGACCCTGGACTGGCCCAATTTGCAGAAAAGGAGGCTGAGACTGAACTCATTGCTATCTACAGATTCCTGAAGAAGGAGAGTGGAGAGGGAGGTGCTGAGCTCTTTCCCCTGGGATCCAGTGATAGGGCATGTAGACATGGGTCAAAGCTGCACCGGGGTGGTTTGGAACAGACCTTACTGAGTGATCCAACACTGGAACAGACTATCTAGCAAGGTGGTAGAAGCTCTGTGTCTGTTGGTGTTCAACAGATATTTGGACAATGCTCTTCGTAACATGCTTTAACTCTTGATTGACTCTGAAGTGGCTGGACAGTTGGACTGGATAAATATTGCAGGCCCCTTTCATTGTGAATATTCTGTTTTTAGTGACTCGACCCTGGATAGTTAGATGGATGAATGGATGTCCCATGTCCACCAAAGCCAGGCTAATACTTCCCAACTGCACAAGGGAGAGAAAATATAACAAAAAAAAATTATAAGTTGAGATAAAGACTAAGAGACCATTCACTGATTATGGTCTAAAGCAAAACATACTCAGTTTAGGGAAATTAGTTTAATTTATTCCAATTGAAACCAAAGGAGGATTATGAGAAGTAAAGCAAATATTAAAAACAACTCTTTCTCATTCCTTCTTTCCAGAAGGAGAAGGCTTCACTTTATTCAGGATTCCTTACCTCCTCCCTCCAGCAGACAGGGAGATAGGAATGGGTGATTATGGTCAGCTCATTACAAGTCGCTTTTGCTGCTACTGCTTCCTCAAGGAGGTTGCTCCCTACAATCTCCCATAAACTTCCCAGTGTGAGCTCTTCCCTTTTGTTACAGTTCTTAATGAGCTGCTCCCGTGTGGGCTCCTTTTTGTGGATGCAGTCCTTCAGGAACAGGCTGCACACTGGACCCACCAGCGTGGGTCCCCCATGGGTCACAAGCCCTACCAGTAAATCTGCTCCAAGGTGGGCTTCCCAGAGGTCAAAGCCTTCTTTCAGGCATCCACTGGGATCCTCTATGGGCTGCAGGTGGATCTCTGATTCACCATGAACCTCTGTGGATTGTACATTCTGTCTCACATGGTCTGCACCACAGGCCCCAGAGGAGTCTCTGGTGCCTGGTACACCTTCTCCCCCTCCTTCTTCACTGGCCTTGTGTATGAGAGCTGTTCTCTGGATACCATTACTTCTCAGCAGCAATTTTTTCCCTTCTCTAGTATGCTATCCTAGAGTAGCTATCATGCTGCTGATAAATTTGGTCTTTGGTCAGCAGTGAGCCCATGCTCACAGACATACAAGATCCAGCATCAGCTCAGTGAGGTCAAACTTGAGAGCAGATAGAAGCTGAACTGTAAAATTCAGCCACTTGCTAAGACCTTATGAAAACAGACCTGTGGTTTCAGCTTTATAGCAATCTTCTTCCCTGTTACACAGCTGAAGGCATAAAAACACACTCAGATTTGGAGCAGAAAAAGAGCTATGTGCACTGTAAATCAAATAATGTTCCCTCCAGCTGTAGTGTAAAACAGAGGTTCCTGTAAAGTGAACCTGCAAGTTAATGTCCAGGCTTGGGTTAATAAAGAATTTTCAAAACATAACATTAAGTGCAATTTGTTCTTAACAGCTCTTCAGTAATTTAGAAATGTGATCAGTATTTCAGAAAAACAACTGTAGTATGCTATTTTGTGAAAATCAATGAGTAATAATGGTTATAATTAATGAATCTAATGTCACAGTTTAGTGGGGTAGGTAAATACATATGCTTCTGGGTCTTTACTTCACATATGAGAGAATAATATATATCATACCTGAGGCAGAAGAGCCCCAGAGCTAGAATTTTGTTCCTTCTCACCTACCTCAAAAGCAAGCCATCCCAGGACTCTTAAAATTTCCAGTGGTGACACCTAAGTTTTATTCAGTTCTTTATTTTCCAATTTTAGAAAATTCCATATTACATTTGTAACACTCATATTAATATATCCTAAGATGAATCTGGATCTAGAGCTATTAAAAAAATGTTTTAAATGTGTCTTTTTGTTGTTTTTGAAGAAAATGTCCCATCATGCAAATTAATGAGGATTAATGAAACTGTTCAGTCCTCACCCAGGATAGTCATCATTTATCTTCCACAGTTCTAAGAATAATTTAAATTTGAAAAAAAAAAAAAAAAGTTATCTGTAGTTATCATGCTGGCATGGTAGCATGGAGGAATGTTTTAGAAAGGCCTTGGGAATGGTAAACTGAGGAAAAAGATACATTCATGTATGCCCCATTGTTTTAGAAAGGCTTTGGGAATGGGAAACTGAGGTAAAAGATACATTTATGTATGCTCCACTGTTTCGGGAAAGTCCTGCTTCAGCATTCCTCTGTAAACCCCCTTCTCCCCATCCCTGAGCAGCTCCTATTGGACCTGGCCCCTGGGGTGGTTCTGATGTGCCTTAGCTGAACACTGTCTCTATTGTTTAAGACCTTATCTCTTAATTTTGCTGTATAAAACTGTATCTGGGCAATAGCCCGGGGCCTTTGGTCCCTGCTACGCTTCAGGCAATACAATCTCTCTGGACAAGCATACCATTGGTCTCTCTTGGTCTCTTTATCTTGAATCCTAGCAGCGACTGAGGCAACGCCGCAGCTCGGACCGTGCTAACCCAGACGCTGCCTGGTAAGCCCAGGGCAGCGGGACCGCGGAAAACCCCCGCCCCGGAGGGGACAGCTAGCCAGAGGGTCCCGGGGGGCCGGGGAGGGGCGGGGGACAGCTGCAAGGAACCCCCGAGAGCAGCAAGTAACGGTCCAAAGAGAAGCAACAGTTATCTTTTTAAATAACAAGTATACCTTATGCTTTGTTGCATTTACATGGAAAACTGAATAAAATGGGAGGAGAAAGTGCGCCACTCAACCATATTGGTATTAGAGCACTGAGCTTACAGTGCATTTAGTACTTCCAAACAAAAACCAAAAATTGCCTTCCAATCAACTGCTGAGGGGCAGAAGCATCTTTTACAAACAGGAGGTGTGGTCCTGACATGAGGGGCATGTGAGGTAGATCACATTGGCTGTGGAATGTTCAACTGACTTAAGGGAGCCATATGTGACAGCAACTGCAATTCTTTGAAGTTCAATAGCTAACTTTTATTTGTAAAGGCATATCTGTTGGTTTCATCTTGAAAGGACAGGTCTATCTGACAAGATCTATGGAGAAAACTCCATTTCTTTTGCCTGCTCTGCAAGAATAGTGAATTATTAAATGCTCCAGGAAATGAAAAATGTTAACTTAAACTACATTTAGGAAGAGAAATAAAAAGGAAGTTACATTTCACAAATGAAAATAATGTTTTAGGTTAAAAATGCTTATTTCCCAGCCTCTAAGGAAATGTCATCAACAAAGCAAAGCAAGAAACAAAACCTCTGTTATTTTCTAAATACTTGCAACTATGCCTTCAAGAGGAGCTGAAATATGTTCCCATTAAACTTTTAAGAACTCTTCCTTAAGGAAGGACAAGATCTGTAGTTTCTTTACCTGGAGTTTCGCCAACTCTTCCTGTGATTACAGTACTAAATGCAGGGATAAAATAATTTTAGAGAAATGCAATGCATCAAAGGTGATAGGAAACACCACAAAAGATAAAGTACAAAAAATTTGTTTACTATTTGCACACATATCTCAAATGAATAGTTATTAACATAAGTCTTCCTTTGGAACTGAATAAAGGTTTAATAAATGTGTATGTTTGTAGATGCATTCATGTAGCAAACCTGCATAAGCTGATGAAATAAGTCTTGAGGTTTGTGAACTCTTAAAAATGAAACAATAAATGTTTTTTCCAATTAAATATTGAATCCTGGTTCAGCACTGATTATTCCTGTCACACACTGGGGAATCATAAAAAATTAAGAAGTATTAGTTACAAATGTGCTAGAAAAGGAAAATGAAAAGAAGCATAAATTTTAAAGAAATGTTTACTTGTGTAACGAACTTTAGAAGTGACGTAATCTGAGTTTTCTTTTTAAGCTTTCACTTCATATTTTTATGTGGAGAGTATAAGAAATTTCAAAAGAAATATATATTTGTAAATTTAGAGTGAGTTAAGTCCTCGCATATGACATTCACATTTATGTTGATATATTTAATACATACATCTAGGAAAGACATACAAACAAATATATAAAAGAAGCAAGTATCAATTCCTATAGTGCACAGTAATTGCTGTATCACTGAAACTGTAGTAACATGGCTCAAGTGGCAGGAAGGAGACCAATCACCTCTTTTCTGTAAATACATACAGAAGTACTTGTTGCTTAAAAAAAAATATTAAAAGTCTGGAGAAGAGGGAAGAAAGGCAGATTTCAGAACAAGGATATGTTAAAAGCCTACAAAAGGTCTAAAGATCATGGAAGGTTCAGGAGAATAAAGAAAATCAAGGCTGCAGGATAAAAAAGTATAGTAAATATGTTCATGTCCTTTAGAGTAAAAAGGACAGAATTTAATAAAAATGGATGTGTGATGGTGCCAAATGCCAAATGATAATCCTACAGAGATGAAGTCAAAAAGTTTGACCAGACATCAGGCCCAAGTAATTGATTCTTTCTAGAAGAAACCAAGAAGTGGACTAACTAAGATTTTGAGAATGATTTCCACAATGATAAGAACATGTCTTTCAAAAGACTAACTCATTTAAGAAATGGTCTGCTCCTAATTCAAAGACACAACACAGAAAAGCTTCTAAGCTTAAAGATAGATGATAGATAGACAGACAGACAGACAGACAGACAGAATTGATTGATTGATTGATTGATTGATTGATTGATTGATTGATTGATTGATGATAGGTCTTTTGTTTGTACTTTTTGTTGTACAGGTTGATGGCTAACACTTGGATTTTCAAACAAATGCCTTCCTTATATTAATAGTGAAATTAATGCCTGAAGAGTGGTGGTTAAATTGTGAAGGAGAAAAATATAGGAATGACATACTTTTCTAGGAGAGAAAAATTTCCAGTTTGCCACAAAGCTAATTCACAAGTTCAGGCTTTTATAGTACTATTTTTAGGTAATTTTTTTATAACTGACTCCAACATTTTCATATCACACCAGAGCATAGTTATTAAATTAAGTTGTGAATAAAAGTGATCATAGTCTGTGCTGCTGGACTATAGTTCTTTACAGCTTCAGAGAAAAAAGTAAGAAACAATTTGTATGCCATCAACTATTGCTTCCAGACTTTTGAGAAAAGAGATGTGCATTTCAGCAGAGTGTTTTTTGTCTGTTACCTTCCACACATGTATCTGTTCTCTGCAGCAAACCAAGCAAAAGCACAAAAGAACCTTGCACTTCAGTGTGTTTTTTCTTCCACTCATAGCTTTTTCTAAGTTTTTCCTTGGACTTATGATACTGTTTATCTCCTTCTCTCCCCAGAGGAAATTTTGAGGGTTTTGAGTGGTGCTGCAAAGGCAGAATGTGTAGCTTTGCTTCACCAATGCTATCTTCAGTGTGCATGACAACAGGAACTATTATTCCTAACATTTCCTTGCACACTCAGATTATCAGTAGTCTTCTGGAAATATTAAATTATATCAATTGGATCCTGTCCTGGGTTGTAAAATAAGCTTGTATTCTATTTGCCATCTGCCGAAAGGTTGGGCAGGTTTTGTTATCTCTCCCAAAGACAATGGTTTGCCCCATAGAGGCAATGGTTTGTTTATACACTATTGACTGACTCACTGCCGGGCTGGTAAATGTAACACCATCCCATTGTGAGGGGGTCCCACCCAGAGGGGGAAGCCAAGCACTCTATTATTGTTTAAAGGGGTAGCTTTTTGGGGAGACGAGGCAGCTCTCTGTGTGGGACTCCGAGAGAAGCAGCTCGCTCTCTCTTCTTCGCGGAATCTCGCAGCGAAACAGCCAGGGAGGCAGCGGCAGCGGAGCTCGGAGGCAACCCCGGCGCAGAGGAAGACCAGCCCCACTGCCACCAGATCTTCAGAGGAAAACTATACCCTTCAAAAGATCACCACTGCAGCTGCAATACATCAGCCACTGCAAGAGGAGCAGCTATCATTGCCACCGGACTACTACCAGCACCCTGACTCCTCAGGTTGTGGACATTATCACTAGTTTTTGTTTGTACCAATTGCATTTGCCTTTTTAAATTGTTATCTAGTTTTCTCCTAGTAAAGAATTGTTACTCCCATTCCCATATCTTTGCCTGAGAGCCTTTTGATTTAAAACTCCTAGTAATTCGGAGGTGGGGGGGTGGTTTTTGCCTTCTCCATTGCACAGGAGGCTTTGCCCTCTTTCACAGACTCCTGTCTTGTCGAACCAAGACAGATTTTGGCGCATCAACGTGAGGCCCGAGGGCATTGAGAGGGAAAAAGGATTAACAGTTCTTAAGTAATTTGTTTTTGTTTTTTGTTGTTGTTGTTGTTGTTGTGTGTAGAAACATCTTAAGCATCACCATGTGGTCTAGTTTACCTTGGTTTGGGTGGCATGTGATCGTAGCTATACTTTTCCCATTTGCTGACCCTTATCTAAAAATGGGTCCTATAACTAAGGCTATGGTGTCTGTTGTCAAGTTTGGCTTCTGGGTTAATTGGGTGAGGAATTCATGGATCTTTAATTTCCTCTGGAAGGCAGGTACATGGATTCATAGCTATCACACACTAACTGTATGTTTTTGGGGTTACTTTAATAATGATACATACCGCGAGGAAATAGCACCTGGGGAAACTTTCTCCCAACCTTTTAACCATCTTTTTGGGTCTGCTCCACCAGTTCTCAAAGGGTTAAGATCCTTTCTAAGTTCTAATGATACCATACAATGGGTGGTGTTATATTTAGCATTCAGAGATAAGGGAAGATTAACCTGGATAACTACCCTCACACCTACACCACAGACTCGAGATGCTGCTGCTCCAGAGCCTGACCCTGCCCCACAGCCGACCTCAGAAATGAACCGCCCAGATTGGGTGAGGGTTCTGGTTAAGGAGATACGAGAGATGCTGAAGGAGTGCATTTCCCCAGCTGGTGAGAAACCGGCCCTTTGCCTTGAGGAGGGACAGTCTAATAGTACAGCTGTGGAACCCACAGATGTTACAACTGTCCAGGTTCCAGCTGAACCACAAAGGCAGTCATGGTCAGCAGCAGTTGCCCCGGTAGAAACAAGGAAGTCTAAGGTGAAAGCAGAGCACCCTGCAGATAGGGACAGGAATGGAGGAACCTCACAACCCACAGGGGAGCCAGAGATTGCTATCATCACCGAGTCCCTGACGTACGAAAGTCTTCGTAATCTGCATAAAGACATTGTGCGATGAGGGTGTGAGGCTTATGCTACCTGGCTACTCCGGGTTTGGGATCTTATGGGTACAGGTGTGCAGCTGGACGGTGGTGAGGCAAGGAACTTGGGACCCTTGACCCAGGACTCGGGTATAAATCAGGTTTTTGTAAGGGAACCAGGGTCCCTTTCTCTCTGGGAGCGGCTCTTAATGAGTGTCAGGGAGAGGTTTGTCCACAGAGAGAGAATGCAAGAGCACCATCATAGAATGCGCTGGAAGACCCTCGAGGAAGGGATCCAACAGCTGAGGGAAGTGGCAGTATTGGAGGTACTCTTTGGGAGGGATGGACGACACAATAATGACCCCGACAAGGTCAGGTGTGCGGGACAAATGCTGTGGAGTCTAGCAAATCTGGGGCCATCTCAATACACCACCTTCATTGCAACAATCAATGCTGACGCCCACCGGGAGACAGTGGGTTCTGTTGCCAACAAACTTAGGAATTATGAGAGTATGATTAATGGCCCAATGCAGGCTCATATCTCAGCCGTGATTAAGGAGTTTAAAGAGGAGATGAGGGAGGAGATAAGGAAGGTTAATACAGCACCCGTGAGAGTCACAGGCCCCAGAATCAGCACCCAACAATCCCCAGCTAGAGAGAGAAGGTACACCCCAAGGGCTAATCTGTGGTTCTTCCTGCGTGACCATGGGGAAGACATGGGGAGGTGGGATGGGAAACCCACTTCTGTCCTGGCAGCACGGGTCCATCAACTTAAGGAGGGAAACTCTAACCGGGGGAGTTCCACCAAAGTGAAGGTAGCCTCAACCTCCCGTGACCAAGCTTGTGGGTACGATCTGTCAGACCCCCTTGAAGGGACCTCTAGTATGTATGCCCAGGAAAGGAATGATAACCAGTGTTAGAGGGGCCCTGTCTCTAGCCAGGGAGAGGCACGGGAAAACCGGATCTTCTGGACAGTGTGGATCCGATGGCCTGGCACATCAGAGCCACAAAAATATGATGCTTTAGTTGATACTGGTGCACAGTGTACTCTGATACCATTGGGACATGTGGGGGCAGAGCCTGTTTCCATTGCTGGTGTGACAGGGGGATCACAACAATTGACTCTGGTGGAAGCCGAGGTGAGCCTGACTGGGAAGGAGTGGAAGAAACATCCTATAGTGACTGGCCCAGATGCTCCGTGTATCCTAGGCATAGACTTCCTCTGGAACGGCTATTACAAAGACCCAAAGGGACTCAGGTGGGCTTTTGGAATAGCCGCTGTAGAGGCAGAAGACATTAAGCAATTGAACGCCTTGCCTGGATTGTCAGAAAACCCCTCTGCAGTAGGACTCCTAAGGGTGGAAGAACAACGCGTGCCAATTGCGACCTCGACAGTGCACCGCCGGCAGTATCGGACGAATCGAGATGCCGTGATCCCCATCCACAAAATGATTCGGGAGCTGGAGAGCCAAGGGGTGGTCAGCAAAACCCACTCACCCTTCAACAGCCCCATCTGGCCTGTGCGCAAATCTGACAAAGAATGGAGATTGACTGTGGACTATCATGGCTTAAATGAAGTGACTCCGCCACTGAGTGCTGCTGTACCGGATATACTGGAACTCCAGTACGAGCTGGAGTCCAAGGCAGCAAAGTGGTATGCCACCATTGATATTGCTAATGCGTTTTTCTCCATTCCTCTGGCAGCAGAATGCAGGCCTCAGTTTGCTTTCACCTGGAGGGGCGTGCAGTACACCTGGAACCGACTGCCCCAGGGGTGGAAACACAGCCCCACCATCTGCCATGGACTGATCCAGGCTGCACTAGAAAAGGGTGAGGCTCCAGAACACCTGCAATACATTGATGACATCATTGTGTGGGGGAGCACAGCGGCAGAAGTGTTTGAGAAAGGTGAGAGGATCATCCAGATACTACTAGAAGCTGGCTTTGCCATCAAGAAGAGCAAAGTCAAGGGACCTGCCCAAGAGATCCAGTTCCTGGGAGTGAAATGGCAAGATGGACGGCGCCAGATTCCCACTGAGGTCATCAACAAGATCACAGCTATGTCCCCACCAACCAGCAAAAAGGAAACACAAGCTTTCCTGGGTGCCATAGGTTTCTGGAGAATGCACATTCCTGAGTATAGCCAGATTGTGAGCCCTCTTTATCTGGTTACCCGAAAGAAGAATGATTTCCACTGGGGCCCTGAGCAGCAACAGGCCTTCACCCAGATCAAGCAGGAGATCGCTCATGCTGTAGCCCTTGGCCCAGTCAGAACGGGACCAGAGGTCAAGAATGTGCTCTACTCTGCAGCCGGGAACCATGGGTTGTCCTGGAGCCTTTGGCAGAAAGTGCCTGGGGAGACTCGAGGCCGACCACTGGGATTCTGGAGCCGAAGTTACAGAGGGTCTGAAGCCAACTACACTCCCACAGAGAAGGAAATCTTGGCTGCCTTTGAAGGAGTTCAAGCCGCCTCGGAGGTAATTGGCACAGAAACACAACTCCTCCTGGCACCCCGACTACCGGTGCTGGGGTGGATGTTTAAAGGAAAGGTTCCTACTACCCACCATGCCACTGACGCCACATGGAGCAAATGGATTGCCCTCATCACTCAACGTGCCCGTATTGGAAACCTGAATCACCCTGGGATTTTGGAGATAATTACGAACTGGCCAGAAGGTGAAAACTTTGGTCTCACTGATGATGAGGAGCAGGTACAAGTGGCAAGGGCTGAAGAAGCTCCACCACACAACCAACTACCAGCAGAGGAGACCTGCTACGCTCTTTTCACTGACGGTTCCTGTCGCATTGTAGGGATGAACCGGAAGTGGAAAGCAGCCATATGGAGCCCCACACGCCAAGTTGCACAAGCTACCAAAGGAGAAGGTGGATCAAGCCAACTCACTGAGCTCAAGGCCGTTCAGCTGGCTCTGGACATTGCCGAAAGGGAGAAGTGGCCAAAGCTCTACCTTTATACTGATTCATGGATGGTAGCCAATGCTCTGTGGGGCTGGCTGGGAAGGTGGAGGAAGGCCAACTGGCAACGTAGAGGAAAGCCAATCTGGGCTGCTGATATATAGAAAGACATTGCCTCTCGGGTGGAAAAGGTGACGGTGAAAGTCCATCATGTAGATGCCCATGTCCCCAAAAGTCGGGCTAATGAGGAGCACCGAAACAACGAGCAGGTAGATCAGGCAGCAAAAATAGAGGTGTCAAAGATAGACTTAGATTGGCACCATAAGGGGGAGTTGTTCCTGGCTCGATGGGCTCATGATGCCTCAGGTCATCAGGGCAGAGATGCCACCTACAAGTGGGCACGAGACCGAGGGGTGGATCTAACCATGGACAGTGTTTCCCAGGATATCCATGACTGTGAGACGTGTGCTGCCATCAAACAGGCCAAGAGAGTGAAGCCCCTCTGGTATCGTGGGCGGTGGTCCAAGTACAAGTATGGGGAGGCCTGGCAGATTGACTACATCACACTGCCCCAGACACGCCAAGGCAAGCGCTACGTGCTGACCATGGTGGAAGCCACCACTGGATGGCTGGAGACTTTCCCTGTACCCCATGCCACTGCCCGGAACACCATCTTAGGCTTGGAAAAGCAAGTCCTGTGGAGACACGGCACCCCTGAGAGAATTGAGTCTGACAACGGCACCCATTTCAAGAACAGCCTTATCAACACGTGGGCCAGAGAACATGGTATCGAATGGATATATCATATTCCCTATCATGCTCCAGCTGCCGGCAAAGTTGAACGGTGCAACGGACTCCTTAAGACAATTCTAAAGGCACTTGGTGGGGGAACATTTAGAAACTGGGAAATTAACCTGGCAAAAGCAACCTGGATGGTCAACACTCGAGGGTCTGTCAATCGAGCTGGCCCTGCTCAGTCAGAACCCTTACACACAGTAGATGGAGATAAGGTCCCTGTAGTACATATGAAAGGTATTTTAGGGAAAACTGTTTGGATTAATCCCACCTCAGGCAAAGACCAACCCATTCGTGGGATTGTCTTTGCTCAAGGACCTGGTTACACTTGGTGGGTAATGCAGAAAGATGGGGAGACCTGCTGTGTACCACAGGGAAACTTGGTCTTAAGAGAGAACTGGGTGTAAGATTTCATGGTGTGCAGATAGAAATAGAATAAGGGGTGGATAATGTCCTGGGTTGTAAGATAAGCTTGTATTCTATTTGCCATCTGCTGAAAGGTTGGGCAGGTTTTGTTATCTCTCCCAAAGACAATGGTTTGCCCCGTAGAGGCAATGGTTTGTTTATACACTATTGACTGACTCACTGCCGGGCTGGTAAATGTAACACCATCCCATTGTGAGGGGGTCCCACCCAGAGGGGGAAGCCAAGCACTCTATTATTGTTTAAAGGGGTAGCTTTTTGGGGAGACGAGGCAGCTCTCTGTGTGGGACTCCGAGAGAAGCAGCTCGCTCTCTCTCTTCGCGGGATTCCCAGAGAAGCAGCTCTCTCTCTCTTCTTCGCGGGATCTCGCAGCGAAACAGCCAGGGAGGCGGCGGCAGCGGAGCTCGGAGGCAACCCCGGCGCAGAGGAAGACCAGCCCCACTGCCACCAGATCTTCAGAGGAAAACTATACCCTTCAAAAGATCACCACTGCAGCTGCAATACATCAGCCACTGCAAGAGGAGCAGCTATCATTGCCACCGGACTACTACCAGCACCCCGACTCCTCAGGTTGTGGACATTATCACTAGTTTTTGTTTGTACCAATTGCATTTGCCTTTTTAAATTGTTATCTAGTTTTCTCCTAGTAAAGAATTGTTACTCCCATTCCCATATCTTTGCCTGAGAGCCTTTTGATTTAAAACTCCTAGTAATTCGGAGGGGGGGTGGGGGCGGTTTGCCTTCTCCATTGCACAGGAGGCTTTTCCCTCTTTCACAGACTCCTGTCTTGTCGAACCAAGACAGATCCCAAAGAAATCCCCAGCCTCTTTCAGGATTCCTGTGCAGTTTCCCCTTTTTTAGTCACCTTGGAAGTGCATGATATGCTATGCTTGAACTACACACTCTAGAAAGGGGCCTGAAGAGGAGACAGGCTGATCCAAAGAAAAGTACAAAGGGAAGTACTTGAACTTTTATGAACACATTTCATAACAAAACCTGAATTTGAGTCCTCAAGTATGGTGAAAAATCTGTGTAAAACTTTTAGCTATGTAAAAGCTAGCCTCCCATTCACAAGACACACACAGGGATATGTAGAAAATGCTTCTTCACACTTACAAATTACACCTTTGATGACCAACATCAAAAACACAACATCCTCCTGTATGGACCAGCTCAGCAAACAAGGCCCCTGTGTATTCGCCTCCATATTCCTCCTGCTTTTATATGCAGCTTTCTTTCAAAGAGATCCCTTTTAATTCTATTAGTGGTATTGTTGCAGCACCTTTTATCAGACAGACTTTCTCAACCTCAGAATTAAAAAGGTAATGAAAAGGTTCAGATTAATGAACACAAAACACTTTAAACCTCTCAGTGGTAGCCTGCCTACTGATTTTTTTCTGTTGCAGTGAATGGCATGAAATATGTAGAATTTTTTAGAGCTGTTGTAAGAAGGCTTTTATTCCAGCAAGAGGGAATATAACCAGGAGCTGCCTGCTGGCCATACACACTGGAAGGCTCCTCTTGTTGTGGGCCACGGCTCCCCTTTCCCTGTACTTCTGACAAGATTTCACACATCAGCCCTCCCCTGAAAATACCTCTGATGTCTAACAAAAGTGGAATCATAATTGTCTTTCATCTAGGCACTAAAGCAGTTGGGTAAGATTTTTGAAGTGCCTGGAATGTGTCACTCTGTGTGTATCACCAGCATAGTAGCAGTGTGGTTGCAAACAGGTAGGAGAAAAGAGCAGGGGAAAAAAAATTACAGAATTCTGATGGACTTCTGCAACTGCAGTCTTGTCTTCTGCAGCGGCATTCAGTTTAGTCTGTGATTTCTTTTTTGAATCTGTCAGGGTAGATCTTGTGACAGGTCAGAAAAAAAAAACCCAGTGATATTTTCTGTTTTCTCTGAGCCAGATTGGAAGAGTAAGACAGTGTTATAATGTTCCTCTGAAGAAAGAACACAACCAGCTTTGGGTAGGATACGGAGAAAATTATATTTCTGTACTCAGAAAACATGAATCTTGAAGACATAGGTTGCATCTTTCTAAAGCCTACTACCTTTGTAATGCTCATTGCTTCAACAAAGAAGAGAACATTGCTGTCAACACATACATCTCAACAGGGGATTTTTTTAAAATATTTGTCTGGTGGAAGTTCATTCTTGTCACTTTGGGCATCAACTACACAAATATCAGATATGCTCAGTACTTCCAGCAAAATACTAAGAAGACCTTTTGCACTTGTATGTAAGCATGGGCTTATATTGCAGAAAACCATATAAGCAAAAAATTGACCGATTTCCTGCGGCAGAAGTGGCCTGGTTTGAAAGAAGAGATAAAAGGTATTTTAAAAAAGTGTTGGATTATTTTCTGTTTTCTTCTGAAGATCTGTATGCTTTCCAAATTTTCCAATAATGAAAATGCATTTCAGTAACACACATGTGAAAAGCAGAATTATACTTAGCTAATTAGTGTCTTTGTGTAATTCCAGTTCAAATATCTTCCTTTTATACGCCCTTCTTAAAAGAAATCTGTACAAAATAAATGTCTGTAACTCCAAATCAGGACAACTTTAACTGTGGTTTTACAGTTGTAATTCATATAACTCCAAGATTAGATAAGCTTGTATTTCTACTCTTGCCATTTAAATAAGTCATGGCATTTTTTGCATCAATACCTGAATGCACATCAGACAGCAGCAAAGACCATCCTAAGCTCTCATAGACACACCAAATGGTTAGTTAATACTAGTATTACAGAAAACTTGGCATGAAATACATCCACATATTGAAAAATACCCCAAACCATCAAAAAACTATGAATTCTTTAAACTCTTCACATTCAGGGACATGGGCTGTTAAGGAGACAGGACACCCTGATCACAGTATCCATCATTCATCCAACAAGCCGAGAAGGAGTGTCAAGTTAGCAGCTGACAAAAAAGTAGGAAAATTCCCAGGGTATTTAATGAGATATAGCTTCCTACAGAATTCCTACAGAATCCTTGACAGGATTTCACTAGATTTTTCTCAAACACAAGTCAACTTATGAATACTGGAAATATTTTGAAAATTATAATTGGAGAAAACCTATTACATTGTGACTTTTTTCACCCAGTTTTCCAGGATGGTCTCAACTACAGATTGCTCAGATACCTATAGGAAAAAAGATCAAAGCTAAAACAAATGAAGTTTTTTTCTTTTCAGAAATACCAGATTCTTACTATGTCTAAGTATTGACTATTTTTTACCAAACATGCATTTCAAGGCACAGAAATCATTACCCAACAAATATTTCTCAAGATCACTGGGACTTGCTTGAATATTTGCTCAAGAGAATTTGCTGGTGAATTGCCCTTTAATGAGTTACCACATGTGAAATTATAGCAATCAGACACCTGGCACATCTCTCAAACTGTGATGAGGTTAGTTGTTTTGCTAGCTTTAAAAATCTGTTTCCTAACCCTAGGGAAGTTTTTAGATTGTTAGTGAGAATTTATTTGACTCAGATAAAAATTCCCAAAGTGACTATGACCTAGCTCCAGCAAATGTGCAGATCCATTCTCAGAAATAATTCCTCTGGATAGGAGGTTTTGAGTTGCATGAAGTTATACAGATCATCGCGTACTCACTTGCGGCTTTTGGGGGCCACTTGCGGCTGTCCCCTGTCCCTCCCCAGCCCCCCGGGACCCTCCGGCTAGCTGTCCCCTCCAGGGACCGGGGTTTGCCGCGGTCCCACTGCACTGGGTTTACCAGGCAGCGGCTGGGTTTGTACGGTCTGAGCAGCGGTGTGCCTCGGTCGGCGCAAAGATTCAGGATAAAGAAACAAAGAGAGGTCAATTGTGTGCAGTCCAGAGAGATTGTATTGCCTGAAGCGTTGCAGGGACCAAAGGCCTCGGGCCACTGCCCAGATACAGTTTTATACAGAAAAATTAAGAGATAAGGTCTAAACAATAGAGACAGTGTCCAGCTAAGGCTCATCAGAACCACCCCAGGGGTCAGGTCCAATGGGACCTGCTCAGGGGTGGGGAGAAGGGGGTTTACAGAAAAATGCTGAAGCAAAACTTTCCCAAAATAATGGGGCATACATAAGTGTATCTTTTCCTCAGTTTCCCATTCCCAAGACCTTTCTAAAACCCTTCCTCCACACTACTGCACCAGCGCAATAGCAACAGTCACTGACTTAGTGGGAGAAAGGTGAAGCTTTACAACTGTACAGGTCAGTTTTGTGTCTTCTTTTTTTGCTTTCTCCTTCTCAAATTCCTGCAAAAAGAAGAGGATTAGGAAAAGAGGTTAAGGTTGCTGACAAGCACTGATCATTTGGAAGTTATTTCAGCTATGTCCTAGAGCCTCCATGCATTTTTTTCCACAGAAGTATTTTTTTTTTTTATCACAACTTTAAAGGTTCCCCTACCTTCCCAAGTAAATCGCCTGAATGATTTGTAGAAACTAGCTGTAACTCCTCACTCAGCAATGCAATATGTGAAGGAAGGGTCTTAAAAAATAGAAAATTAAACTGATGGATTGCTTGAAAACTGTCAGAGCCATCCCTGGAGTAGCTCTGCTTGAAGCAGATGAACTTGGCCTTCTGTTGCTCAGCATACTGATTGTTGATGTGGGAGTGGGAGCTAGGGGGTAAAATCCACACTGCAGATATCTGATGACAGTCCTGAGCTCAGTCAGAATTGGAGAGGACTGTATCCACTGGTGATGTTCATGTGAACTTCCTAAATTTACATATTTGAAGAGAAAAGTTTGTCCTACAGTGCAAACAGAAATGCAGGAGGTAATAGTATTCTTAGGTGGTTATAATTCAACATAAAGAAGAACAGGCTATTTATTTGATATGCAAAACTGTAGCTGCTGAGACCCAGAGATGATTTGCAGAGGAAGAGTTCTGGATTTAGGCAGCTATTACCAGACCAGTGTGTTAAGGTTGTAATTAAGTATCTAGTCCTACTCTTTCAATTGCCTGGAAAGTGAGTTTTCCCAGCCCCTCTTCTGTACCTGTCCTAAAAAAATTTCATCTCTTTTCATAACAGGAAAATAAAATTCATCAAGCTGTACAGCTTTGGTAGTTAACAAAAAATAATTTTAAATAAATAATTTTAAATAAACATTGAACCCCAAACCAAACAAAAAACACATAACAAAACAAACCCAACCAAAAAAAAAAAAAAAGCCCCAAACAAAACAAAAAAAATCCAAACCAAAACAAACTAAAACCACACAACAATCAAAACCAACAAAAATAAAAGCTGACCTCATCTCCACAGAACTGAACAGAATCATTTCTCTCTAACAGATTTTCTTTTGATGTGCCTGGAAATAAAACCATGGTACATCACTCCCTCGACTTCCTTAATGCCCTCTCTCACTTGGATGAAATCTGCTTGTCTCAAAAAGCTACCCAATTCCTCCATGGTCCCACAACCAACCTTTCTCTGTCCTTATTTTCCCCATGTAACTGCAGCTCATTTGTCTCCCAAAGATGTTTTGGGTCCATCTCCTTCCCCATCCATCTCCCAGGTGGAGAACTGAGAACAATCTACACCTTGAATTCCTGTACACTCTCCAGAGCTATACCTGAATAAAAGAAGAATTAAATATTACAGAGAGTACTGGAAATAAGTATTTAAACTAATTTATTACTAATAGTGTTTCTAGAGCTTCTTGACTCACAGCAGGACCTCCAGAGGACATTTTGCCAACTAGAAGCAGCAGAAAATATCAGTCAGAAAACAACATGTAAATGCTGTAGATCTCTATAGTCAATGTTCTCTTTTAATAGAATGTTCATCTTCATTGCATCATTTTATATTTACAACAAAGCTGCTTGTCACTCAAATGAATCCAACCATGCTGCATCCTAATTTGGTTTTGGTTTAGGTGAATAGCAAAACAACAGTCTGAGGTTTGCTTTCCTCTGCCAGTAGCTGGTAATTGCAAGAAAAAAGTTAATTTAAAAATGTTTATAAAATCTCAATGCTTAACTTGGTTTGCCTTTTTTTCTGAATGCAATGTCTCTTATTTGTATAATTAGTAATGTATGACAATATTTCTCTCCCTACTTTTCCCCCCTCTCATAGTACCCTATGTCAAGGACATATTGAAACTACTTTTTTCCCCCCTTAAGTAAGGGTGATGCCTGAGAACACATTGTCCAATGCCAAATCAGAGCAGTGAGTTAATACCTCCCATACAAAATCCTTTTTTTGGCCTTCTATCCAGTTTACTGCTAGATCTTTCTTGGTAAACTAGTACTTTGAATTCCAAGTTCCATCATTTCCCAATCAGCAAACTTCTCTAGTTTGGGTTTTAAAAACATCACTATGACTTTTAAATTATAATATATCAAAAACAAAACACCCTGAGTATAATGACAAACAACCATGGCAAACCAATATCACTAATCTTCAACTGGGCTACAGGTGATTTATAAGATTTGGTGCTGGCTGAGTTCCTGATGGAGCAAATCTTTATTGAATGAAGAAGAAGAGGCTAATGCTGTCATAATAGCATTTTCTTCAGCTTTGCCTGAAATCCCCAAGGAACACTTCATTTGGCATTTCTTGAAAAGGAAATTTGGGCTTGGGAATTGAATAAAAATAAGGAAAATATATTCCTCCCCTTTGGTGTTTCAGCATCACATGTAACTGTACAATCACAGAATCTCTCAAGTTGAAGGGCCCCACCTAGAAGGACTATCAG
This sequence comes from Lonchura striata, assembly GCF_050655825.1. Taxonomy (NCBI): domain Eukaryota; kingdom Metazoa; phylum Chordata; class Aves; order Passeriformes; family Estrildidae; genus Lonchura; species Lonchura striata. The sequence goes on from NC_140740.1 coordinate 36,950,476, forward strand.
ATCCAAACCCCTGCTCCAGCCAGACTACCTAAAACTAAATCTCAAGACTATGAGAATCATCCAGTTGACACTGGAAATCTGACAGCATTGGTGCCCTGACCACTTCCCTGGGGAACCCCTCTCCAGTGATGAACCATTTTGGTAAATAACCCTTTCCTACGGTCAAATCTGAGCTACCTCTGAAGCATCTTCATTCCGTTTTCTCATGTCCCATTGCTCTGTGGCATGTGATGTACTTCAGGACATAGTTGGCACTTTTGGATAAGAAGGCACATGGGACATACACTCCAGCCCTTTCAACAGCTTTGTCACATACCTTTGGATGCATTTTATTACATTTACATCATCCTTCTTAGATGGTAGAGCTCAGCACTGCACTCAGCTCGGAAAGTGAGGTGGCACTAATGCTGAATATAACAGAATCATCTCCTATTTTAACTATCTGGTGCTGTATAATGCCCCCAGGATGCAGTTTGCCCTCTTGGCTGCCTGTACACTGCTGGCTCACAATGAGCCTGCCATTGAACAACAACAAAAGATCCTGTTCTGCAGGACTGATCTCCAGCCAACCCTTTCCCACTTCATACTTGTGTCCAACTTATTCTGTCCTAAGTACAGAATCACATAATCACAGAATATGCTGCATGGGAAGGGACCCATCAGGATTATCTGCTCCAACTCCTTCTATGCAGTATACCCTAAGAATCACATCATATGCCTGAGAGCATTGTCCAAACTGTTACAGTACCAACTACCCTGGAAGAAAAACTTTTTCTTGATATCCAACCTAAACCTCCCCAATTCATCTTCATGCCATCACTTTAGGTCCTGTCACAGGTCACCACTGAGAAGAGATCAATGCCTGCCCCTCCTCCTCCCTTCATGAGGAATTTGTAGACTGCAATGAGGTCTCCCCTCAGTCTCTTCTTCTCCAGGCTGAATAGACCAAATGACCTTATACAGATTCACCATCAAGGCCCTTCACTATCGTCATTGCCCTCCTTTGAAGACTCTCTAACAGCTCAATGTCTTTCTTGAATTGTAGCACCCAAAACTGCCCCCAGCACGTGAGGTGAGGCCACCCCAGTGCAGAGCAGAGTGGGACAGTTCCCTCCCTTGCCTGGCTGTTATGCTGTGTCTGATGCACCCCAGGACACAGGTGGCCCTCCTGGCTGCCAGGGCACTGCTGACTCATGTTCAACTTGTCATTGACCAGGACCCCAGGTTCCTTCCTGTGGTGCTGCTCTCCATCTTCTCATTCTTTAACATATACACATAACCAGGGTTGTTTGTCCCATCCCAGCTGCAGAATCTGGCATTTTTATTTATTAAATTTCATGCCACTGATGATTGTCAATGCTGCAATCTATCACGTCCCTCTGCTAGGCCTCTCATACCTCAAGAGAGTCTAGACTGGTATCATCATTGCTACTGAGGGGTTCAGCTCCTGCATCCTGATCATTCATGAAAATATTGAACATAGCAGGTCCTAGGATTAAGCACTGGGGAACACTACTGGTGACAGGTCAGCAACCACTGATGATCTCGTTCACTCCAACACATTCTTTCAATCAGTTCTTCATCATCTTGTCATTTTGTAGTTGGACAGTTTATCCAGAAGGATGCTGTGAGAGGTAGCATCAAAAGCCTTACCAAAAGCTAGAAAAACTACAACCACCTTCATCCATGTGGCAGGGGACCTTGATGTAGAAGAACATCAAAATTATTAACCAGAACTTATGCCTAGTCAACCTGAGTTGACTGTGCGTGATTCTTGCATTGTTTTCTCAGTAGTACCCAGCATGATCTTCAACATTTTTCCAGGAAACAAGGATAGACTGACAGGGCTATAGTCACCCAATGTATTCTAGACTAGCTGTTTGCTGGACATTTTGCCCAGAAGATTACTGTGAAAGATAGTATCAAAAACCTCCCAAAATTCACAAAAACTCCACATTTACTCACTTAATTCAGTCAGCTAGATGACTGTTCTTGTTCTTGTACTTGTTCTCACATATTGAGTTTAAAATGTTCACAGTGGCCAGTGCCTCTTAGAGGAAAAACTGTGAACTTAAAGTTTAGTAACAGTTGTGCTAAGTGTCTTACTGCCTCTTTTAGCTTCAAACACCTACTTTTTTTCTATACTTACTCAAAATATTAAAATTACCTCAATACCAACCTATTTACTTAGGATAGGAAAAAAAGAAACAAAATTATATGAAAGTAAGCATTGTGAAAAATTACTTGCTGGTCATTTTCATTTGATAACTGTATTTTCTATCATATTATCTATCTTTTTTTGTTGACAAATTTTCCAGATTTTGATCTTGTATTGCAATCTAACTCTACCAGAAGAAGTTTATATGCTCTAGCTGGTACAGTTGGTGTAATGCAGCACCATTTATGAGAGGAACTGCTGGATTGAAAAATGTGCCCTTACTAGAAAAGATAGTCTGCTTGACATTGAATCATCATGTACATATTCAGGGTTCACGGACAACAAATTGAAATGTCCTACTTTTCTTCTATTATCAGAAAAGCAACATCTCTATTGCTGTTGTTAAGCTGAATCGGCATTTCTAGAATATGCCCGTATTTTCAGTGAAGGGATTTACAATGCTGGTGTTAGCATTCAAACTGGACTGAAGCCCAGCATTAATATCTTCTGCTTAAGAACATTATTCCAAAGCTTTTGCATGTGAGAATATATTGTTATGCTAGCTAGTCTCAAAAAGTCCAGTCTAATTGATATTCAAGAATACTTCAACTTAATCGTATCCAACATAAATATTTCCAGGCAGGATCAGCTTCCCAGAGACATATTTCAAACCTTAAAGAAGAGCAACACTGGAATAGAGACTTTTCTGCATTTTTTCGTCCAAAAGAGAGAAGAATCTGAAAATTCTGGTTGGCATTGTTCTTAGTGTAAGCTGCAGCATAATTAATGGCTTGTAGATAGATTTTTGTCATGTATAAATATTTTAGTTCCACAGGACTGTAAAAATTGAGCTCTTAAACTGTCTAGAAAACTGGAAGATGGAGGAAAAAGATAGAGGCGTACTCCTAGAACTTGATGTGTTTTACTACTTGCAAAAACTCTATAGTCAGCACTATATTTTCTAAATTCTATTTATTTGGATTCAGTTATAATTCAAATGTGCCCTTAGAGGGGATTTAATTTCTCCTTTCTCAAAAAAAAAAAAAAAAAAAAAAAAGTTGTATTCTTACAGCCATGGTTTTCTTTTTACTGAAAAGGTACAAGGTCATAAGAACATGTGTGTCATGGTCAAAAGAACAAAAGGTAAAGGGACTATCCTGATACAGATACAGCTATTGTCTGACTCACATGAAACATGTTATATCTCAAAGCTGACGAATATTGCAGTTTTAAAAAGCACGCAGGTTAATGATCAAATACTAGGTTATAAATCAAATATTAGAAGTATTTTTTTTACTCTCTGGACTTTCCTACTTTGAAAGTCTAGAAAGATTATTTTTATTTGCATTATTAGACTGAAACATTAAATTCGCAAGCTAATAACACCATTTCCTTGTGGGAAACAGCAGTGTTATTAGGTATGATAGTAAAAGGTTTTAAAATCATGGGGATTAAGGGTTACAAGGAAAAATAAGCTTAGTAGGCCCTGGAAAAATAAACACCCTAAGCACATGGAGAACTCATACTTGCTAGAACTGCACTGTGTAGCTAGTACACGATAATTGATATAATTGTTAGATGTGATGATTGTTTAGTAATTAAATATAATTACTGTTTAATCATAAGAATAATATGAGAAACTGTGGTCAGTGACCTAAGAAAGATCACAAGAAACTCATGTCAATGTATACAATAGAACAATTTAAGTTTAATGATTAAAATGTGAGTTATGTAACAATAGAATATAAAATACATTCAGCTTGAAAGCCATGTCGGAGTCAGATTTGGGTCTGTACCCCTGATTCCCAAAGCTCTTAATAAAAGCACTTCCATATAATCATATCCTGTGATTATGTGTGTTTCTGAACGCTAACAGGTACACAAATTATTATCTGACCCCATCTTTTTTTTCTTGTTATTTTTATTTATAAGCATCTCAACCTATCACAGTCCTAAGCACAGACCTTTCAAAATTTCTCTAATGCCTGTATTGATTGGCTTTTTTTCCCGCTAAAAATATGTGTTCTGATGCACATTACTATTCTGGATGTCCAAGTAATAAACATATTTGAGATCTACATTTACTGAATCTATGGCAAGGTCCTGAATTTCACCCAAGGCTGCAAAAAATTTAAATGGACATATAAGAGATCAAACAATGCACTTTCAGCTTTGCATTTTCTTTAGACTTTAAAAGGATTCAAGAAAAAAACCACACACAATTTAAGGAAATATAGAAGCATAATTCTAGTATAGAAAGGAAAATATATATTTAAGCTATGTTTTAATTTATCTGAAGACATGTGGAATATATTCCAATTATTTTCATCTCACAAAAACCAGAATTAAACTATTTCAGTTCAGACTGAATGAAAATGTTTTTTAAAGAACAATGGACAGAACATCTTTCTTGTAGATAGAAGCAGATAGAGTTTTATTAATTAATTAGTAAGTAGCTCATTTTTGCACTATAAAGAAATTTGGAAGTGACATAAAACCCTTATGCTCCTGTATAGGAAGCCAACAAACTAAATAACGTCTTCCAAAAAATCTGCAGAATATAAAAGCTAATTCTTCTTCCGCTGCTTCTCAGTTTAAGGAATCCAAGAATCACTCTGTCAAACAATGAAAAACTTAAAAAAAAAAAGTAATTGCATTGTCATTCAGAAGCATGTACAATAAATAATATTTGAAAAAGATAGCAAGCACAGAATATCAGTCTGAAACACTGAGATAGAAAAGTATTCAAAGGATTTATTTATGTAGGAAAACAGAGTGAAAGAACTGATATTTAAGCTGACAGCCCTTAAAAATCTAAAGCTGAGCTAAGGCAAGTCTCATGAAAATTAGTAGAAAGTAGAGACAGTGTTGGCATTTTGCACATTTTCAGGTAAACAATGTCTAAGAAAAATCAGTTTTGGAACAACAGATAATGTAGTCTTCCTGGATAATCCTAAAATATTAACCCAAACAAGTAATTTTTTTCTGGTTTGCATATGAAAAACCGTATGCTGTATTGTTTATTTGAAAAGAGATGCTTCAAATTTATTTTTTTTTCAGAAGAATGGGACTCCTATCACTAACCTGAGGCTCTTCATATTGTAACTGAAGCTTGTTTACTCTCATTATTGCCTGAAGACCTTCATGTCCACATTCAAGGAATTCTTCCTCAGGATTGTTCTGCTGACCACCATAATTTTCCTCCAATATGTAATCTGAAGAAGAAAGAGAGGTAAGAGGAGAGAGTAACCAAGAGGTGTGGTTAAGAGGTCCTTGTAATCAAAAACAAAAGATAATTTGAAGATTTAACCTTATCACATCTCTACAAACATAAGTACCAATAAGGTTCAGCTTTGCTGGCTAATGCCTTCGGCTTTACAGGTTAGACCCACACAATCATACCTCTACCTCAGAACACTGCACAGGTAGGCAAAATCTTAACAGGTAAAATAAAAGACAGAAAAAAGTCAGTCAAAGCTCCCATAAGACAGAAAATAGATTATCAATATGCAATTTTCCATCAAAATATGGCATCTGATTTCATTTACTGACAAGGAAACTCAGCTAGTTGATCAAAGGAAGTCAGCTGATGTAATATTTTTGGATTTCAGTAAAGCCTTTGACACTGTCTCTCCCAGGATCCTTCTGGCTGAAATGTGCAGCACACAGCTGGATAAACCCATCATGGGATGGGTAAACAACTGGCTCAGGGATCAGGCACAAAGGGTTACAGTGAATGGGGTGACATCAGACTGGTGACGTCTCACTAGTAGGGTTCCACAGGGATCCATGCTCTTCAACATCATAAATGACCTGGACACAGAACTGAAAGGAATATTAATAAGTTTGCTTATGATACAAATTTGGTTCTTTGAAGTCAGGGAGAACCTCCAGAGAGATCTCAACAAATTAGGGGTCTGGGCAATCACCAACCATATAAACTTCAACAAGAGACAGTGCTGGATTCTGCTTCTGGGATGCAGCAGCCCCAGATGTAGAGACAGACTGGAGAATGAAATGCTGGAAAGCAGTGCCACAGGAAGGGACCTGGGAGTCCTGTTTAATGGAAAGCTGAATATAAGCCAGCAGTGCCCTAGCAACCAGGAGGTCCACTCATGTCTTGGGGGACATCAACCACAGCATCATTAGCCAAGCAAGGGCAGGGATTGTCCTGCTCTGCCCTGCACAGGGGTGTCCTCACTACAAGTCCTGAGAGCAGTTTTCAGTGCCACAAGACATTAGGTTATTAGTGTCCAAAGGAGGGCAATGAAGATGGTGAACGGCCTTGAGGTGAAGCAGTACGAAGAGTGGCTGAGGTCACTTGGTCTGTTCAGCCTGGAGGAGACTGAGGGGAGACCTCATTGCAGTTACAAATTCCTCATGAGGAGATGAGGAGGGGCAACCACTGATCTCTTCTCTGTGATGACCTGTGGCAAGACCCAAAGGTTGAAGTTGTGTCAGGGCAGGTTTTAGCTGGATCAGGAAAAGGTTCATGACCCAGAGGGTGGTTGGGCACTGCAACAGGGTCATCAGGGAAGTGGTCCCAGAACCAACCTGACAGAGCTCAAGAAGTGTTTGTACAACACTGTCAGGCACATGGTGTGACTCTTGGGGATGGTGCTGTGCAGAACCAGGAGCTGGACTCAATGATCCTTGTGGTTCCTCTCCATCTTGTCTTTTTCTCTGATTCTGCAATTAATATTTTTAATGGATTTAGTGCAATACTTGAGGCAACTAAGTAGAAAGAGAAATTCTGATGTTCTTACATTCCACACCAGATTTTCAGAAGCAGGAATTCAGTATTATAAAAACACAAAGCTGGTTTCATAGTGTTACTATGTCACAAATATATCTTTTCCCATACCTATTATCACTCATACCATCTTGCTGTTTTCCTAAAGGTCCAGGTACATTTACTACTATGAAGTTTTAAGAATGCATTTTTTCTGAGTCTGAATTTCTTAATAAAAGGTGTCCAAATTTTAGAATTTGTTGCAATGAGCACAAAATTCAATTTAATTTAAGAAATTATTCACATTGTTTTCCAATATTATTCAATGTACCTTGAGCAAGTCCCAGAAGTACTGGCCCTTAAAAGCTACTTCAGCCTGTAACTCCTCCTGAAATCAAACTTGGGACTTGTGGGATCAAGCTCTTGAACTTTAGTCATTCCTATTTTAATTTGTAAAGAAATTGAGCCAGGTTGTGGAAGAGGTATTAATAATTTACAGAATATGAGAAGATGAATCATATGTTTAAGAACATAAATAGATATTCTAAAAATTAAAGCACACAGTCTGAAAATATTTTTAGGGATGTAACTTGTTTGAACTCAATGGAACTAAATCACATTAATAAACTGAGACAAAAGCTTACACAATTCCTAAATTAGTCTTGCAAGAGTAACTATTCTTTTTGACAAATTAAATTAAATTATTTAATTCAAGTATCAAAGCCCTATGAAATTACACTAGAAGGTGAGGAGAGGAAAAAAATATTTTGTCAGTAGTTATTTTTGCTTATCTTCATCAATGTATTAAAGGCAGGCATAATTTCACAATAACAAGTTGTCCTATTCCTAACACAAACACTAACCAGAAAAACTGATGTTGTTATCAGTATATCACAGCCAGACAAGAATAGGTCACACCAAAAATTACATAGAACATAATCAAGTGTAGTCTGGAGGCAGCTAGTGAGGGGAAAAAACACCACAGGGAATGTCTTCCAGAGTCAGAATTATGGATTATCTTTCTCCAAGTAGCAAAATCTGTTTATTACCTAGATAATCCCAGAGTTTTGCCAGGCCAACTACATGTGGTATTTTTGGAGTTCATTTTTTGGAGCTTCTTATGAGAGAGAAAAAAATTGATTATGTAAAAGTAAACCAAATTTCATAAAACAGACTTTTTGTTTGCTGCAGCAAAACTGTAGACCACAGAGCCATATTTTTAAAGGGAACTCAGTTCTAAACTGTGCTGTAAGTCATCTTCTTGAAAGGTCTTAAAAATCAGTGGGAACAAGATCACCTGAAACCTTTATAGAAGCTGTTCCTCTTCTTAGTTCAACTGCTTTTTCAAATTACTTTTCTTATTCCTGTATTTCTCTTTAATTTTCAGTTTACTTTCACTGTCTCTGTTATGGTTAAGATCCTCATGTTCCTATCCATTCTTGCATGTTTGTGAATAAACTGTAAAAACACAATTCCTAAATGATCATTGATAGTGACACTTCCAATGAATATGTATTAAGTATCTCAAAAGCCACAGAACCACATGACAAATACTTATTTATGCTTTTCATAATGGGCTCCAATCCTAGGTTTGATCCAGGACATACTTCCAAATGTATGTGCTACTATTTTAAACCAGGAGGTAATTGCTTACAGGATAGCAGACAGCAGTTATCAGAACAATTAACTCTGGTCATTTAAAAAATTCCTTACAAATACTTAAAATAACACTAAAAGATTAAAAAACACAGAATGAAGAGCCTATCACAGCCACCATGGTGTTCTTGCCAGTCCATGTTAACAGTTCAGTTTTGTGTAACTTTTGTCTTACTATCTTTCATGGCACAGGTCACTGTATATTTTAAAAGCTGGATTTTTTCCAGGAGCTAATTGAGCTCTGACTATGTGAGTGAGCTGGTACCTGACACTGACAACCTGCAGAAAGCAATTTCTCCAATTGCTTGAAAAGACTAAGGAGTCAGACATGACAAACTGCAGCCTAGAATATCTGGCAGAAAGCCTATTAGTGCTGAAAAGATGCACAAATAAATTACATAATATACACTCTCTTAATTTCTGTCATGGAATTCACTGTCCTGAAACAAAAAGTTGAAGTTTTACTTTTTCCCCCCTGCATAACTTGTCAGAGATTTTAAAAGTTAAATACATCATTTATTCTATATGGCATACAATTAACTGGTATTCCTACTGCTCCTTGAAGTAAGCTTCCTTTTCATTTGTTAATTTCCTCAGCATGGGACCTCAGACCCTCATTAGACACACTTCATGTTAGCAACAGTTGCACATTTCATGTGTGAGATTGTGAAGGAAGGGGAAAACAGGTCTTTTTCTTTCTGGAAGGTGCTCCCTTTAGTTTCATTTTTGTCTCTGGATATATACAGCTTTTTAGTGACATGGATGAGACTGGACTTTTATTCAAAACCACCACAAACTAGCTCAGGATACAAACAAACTAAGCCAAGCTGGTACTAGCCAAGAAATTTTATACTGGGAAGTCTGTTCCGGGGTTCGTGTCTCCCATGCCTAAATTGTAGGTCTGTAAAGTTCCATGTGCATTAAGGATCAGTTCTGGATTTATGAGAATAAAGAGACCTTAAAGTACTAACTACTCTTATTTGGAACACAACACTATTCTGTACAGTATTTAAGTACAGGATCAGTTCCTGCTGAATGAATTCTAGTGCCTTATGGCTTTGTTGAGGTAAAGCCAAAGAGCACTTTAAGAGCCCTCAAAGATTTATGCAAAAATATCAGCTAACAAGACACCTCTAAATTTGTCACTCCAGCATTTCAAAGATGAGTTCCAAGATCCTTCACAAATCTGAAGTAAAGAAGCCTAGATAATGATTATATAATCCACCTGAAATATACCTTCAGGGGAAATGGATATTTTTATTTTGAAATATGAATATGTAACTTTATGAAATATGAAATATGTAACTTTACTTACCCACTGCTTTTTCTGAAGAGAGGAAGAAAGAGAAGAACATAAGAATTCCTCTTCCATGGGGAATACTGAGAGGGGAAATACTAGAAAGTCTTAGAGACACATTCAAATGAGTTCTGTGGCATCACAATCTACTATAAATTCTTTGAGGATCCATGTCCATATCTACCCCTCCCTGACACAATCTTTGTAATCTTAAATAATTCGCCTGTCAACTTTTCAATACAAATCTGATAGTTAGCTGGATTCAGCAACCAGACAGAATTTTCTGCTATTGCATAACCAAATTAGTGTGCTATAAACTTTTGAATGTGAGATGAGAACTGCACCGTAGTTTTATTGTTTTGTGCTGAAGGGCATTAGAGAGATCTGGAAAGGCTGCTAGATACATGGGTACAAAATCAAATGCTGTGCCAGCTCTGGAGTGCAAAGTAGAACATGTACTAAGACAAATTTGCTCAGAGTAAATTCCAAATGGCATCAATTTATGTCCAGGTAAAACAGGAGGAAAATCTGGGACTACATATTCTTATTTTTCCAATTTACCTATATAAAAAGAAAATAAACTCTAGTAGTTCTGAAGCAAGAGCCTATGAACTGAACTGTGCAGGTCCAGACTATGCCTGACCCCATACAGGTCCAGTACAAATAAGTGCTGCAGCTCATCTATACCTAATGAAAATGCAAGATTTACCACAGCATAATTAGCTGTCAGGTTATTCACCCACTGTCATGGTTTGACACTGGCACAATGCCAGTGCGCCCATGAAAATGTGATCCCTACCTTGAATGCTGTGAAGTGGAATCTAGAACAGAGCAAAGCAGGCCTAAGCTTAATAACAAGGGGAAAAAAAAAAACCTGTATTAAGCTACTACTACAAAAGGAAAAAGAAAGGGAAAAAAAAAAAACACACAAAGATCAAATGAGAACCTTGCAAAGCATTCCTCCCCCTGCCACCCAACTCCAACAAAATACAGTGAGACACAATCTGGACTCCAATCAGGTTTCCACCCTCCAGACAATCGATACTCAGGCCTTCGAGGGAACAGAGTCTCTCCTGTGCCACAGACCCCCCAGGAAAACACAGCTCCACATCCTGTGTTTCCGTGTCACACATGACACCGCCTGGAGAAAAGTTTGCCATGGTGACCCTTCTCCTTTCCATGCACAGTGCTCTCAGCACCAATGCATGGATGGACAGATTGCTTTTAGGATTTTTCCTTTTAAGGATGCCCTGCCAAGAGGGGAGAAAACAACAGTTCAGTTTTTTCATTGTTTGGGACCACAGTCCCCCCATTTTTCCATTTCCCCTGGGGCCGAGGGCTCCAGAACAGAGATCTTCTTCTCTTCTCTTTCCTTTAAGAACAGGGGGCACCACCACAAACCCCCTAACCTTTTCTCCGTTCACTCCACTTTTGTCTTTTCCCAGCTGAAGCAGGTCTCTTGACTCACTGGCATCCTCCCAAAACACAGTCCCTCTTGAAGGAGAAGATTGGTTCAGTTTGTGGCCAACATGGAAAAGTCCAGCCAAAAGCCACTCCTTGTCCCCCTCCCATCTAGAATTCCTCCTTCTAACATCCCAGGGTCCAAGGTGTCCCTCTTCCTCTCTTTCAAACCGAGGAGGGGAAAGGAAAATTCACAAAGCTTTCATTTCTCAAGGAAGGGTTAAAAGTCCGAACTCCCAGGGATGGCTCAATGCCCAGACATCCAGCAACTCCCACGCACTGGGCACCTTGCAGCTCCCCCTGCTCCTCCTTCCTTGCGGTGGAATTGCTGACAAAACTGCCGATGTCTTTTTCTCTCTCCCCCTCGGGAGAGAAACTCTGGGCGGGGGAACGGAGACATCCCAGATTTCTCCACCCTTCCATCTGCAGGGGCCATCCCGGTTCCAGTCCCTCCACCACCCTTGGAACTACCTTTATCAGGCCATGGGGCTTCCCCTCCACCACCCAGCTTGTGGCTGGGCAGGGGAGAGGCTGCACTGCACGCTGACCGGAACCAAAGAGAGCGAGTTCCCCTGGGAATTCTGCTTTTAACCCCTCTGTGTTCTCAGAGTTGTGTCTACTTTCAATTGGTCAATATCCAAATTGACCTCTTCCTTCCGGAAAAAATTCTCTTTCCGTGTCAAACCACGACACCCACCTGCAAGGAAGTCGGTCTGACAAGGGAACAAGCAGCTGTCTCTCTGACTGACAGCTGGGAATCACATCAGAGCAAGAGATCCAGTTTGTCTCCAGGGGCTCTATTTCACAGTCAGATCAGAGTTAAGGAAGCCTCAGAGTCATATAAAGAGGATATGCCAGTCTTTTCTTCTATCACACTTCCATTCATACATTAACTTCTCAGGATTAAAATAAAGTGGGAGTTTCGTGGTTTAACCCCAGCTGGTAACTAAGCATCATACAGCCACTCAATCACACCCCCCAGGTGGGATGGGTGAGAGAATCAGAGGGGCAAAACCGAGAAAACTCATGGGTTGAGAGAAAACAGTTTAAAGTGGAAAGCAAAAGCTGCACACAAAAGCAAAGCAAGATAAGGAATTCATTCACTGCTTCCCACAGGCAGGCAAGTGTTCATCCATCTTCAGGAGACCAGGGCCCCATCACACATAGCAGTCACTTTAGAAGTCAAATGCCGTAACTCCCAATGTCCCCCGTTCCTTCTTTTCCCCTCACCTTTATGTGTTGAGCATGATCCCACATAGTGCGTAACATCCCTTGGCTCAGTTGGGGTCAGCTGTCCCACCTGTCTATTCTCAAAAGCAACAGATGTTTACTGCTGTGCTGGTGTGATGGGCATGACCTTTGGGGAACAGTGAGTCAGCCAAGAAAGAAAGAGAGGTAGAAAGAGAAAATGAAAGGCAAAGAAGGTAACCGTCCAAAAAAGTCAGAGTGACGAGCATCTGAGTTGGATGAGCCACAAAGATCAGCAAAGGTTGAGGCCTGTGTGGCTGGGGAGCAGCCTTGCTGCCAGGTGCCTGGGGAGTCTGTAGTCATTTTGGTTCACCAATTTAAGATTTCCCCAATTTTGAGATTTTCTTGGCCAATGCACCAAAGGATGTGATGGGTTCGGTGCTGGCCCATCACCAATATACTCACTTCCTGCTGTGAGATAGGATTAGGAGAAAAGCAAAGTAGACTCAAAACTTTAAAAGGATATAAAGAAAATTTTATTAAAAGTAACTAGAAGAAAAAAAAAAACAGGAGTAAGAATCAAAACAAACTCTTCAGAACGCTTCTCTTCCCACCACAATATTTTCTTTCCCACTGACAATGTAAAGAAACCAAACATAAGATTTCTTCCGTTTATCATCCTTAAAATAGTCTTTCTTCAGTTCACTGAAGGACAGGAGTCCCTCTTGGTAAGGTTATGGAGACTTCTCCATGAGAGGAAAAAACAGTTCTCTCATGGCTCTCAATTTCATCATGACTATCAGCCACCCAGGGAGCCCTACCATTGTGAAATCCTTCCCGCATCCACAGGCCTTTCCACAGCTTGTTGATGGGCCATGTCAACTTACAGCGCATTGCTTTAAAGATGAACTGTTCAAAGGCAAAAGTTCTCATTATCTATTTCAAAAATCATCTTTGTCCCTGGGAACAGAGATCTTCTTCTCCTGGAAGCAGAGGACTATTTTTCTCTCTTCCTCTGTTCAAACTTCTCATGGGATCACAGCTATTTCAGCATCTGCTTATCATAGCATAGAGGCTTTTGCTCAGTATCAATCTGAACACTTTCATCTCCCCATAGTTTCATGCTGTTATGTGTAATGAATACAATTCACACTGGTATAATATGAAGTATGTAATATTTGATATTGTTGGGAGGATGCACAAAGCCGGCATTGGGGGTTGCCCCCAAATATTCAAAAACCAGTCTCTGACAAAACTTAATTTGCAAGCTAATACATGTGGCTCACCCAGAGATGGGTCGTTTCTCATGGTGATACAGGTACTGATCATCCCGCGTTGATCATCCCAGCAACGACTGGAAATTGGGATCACTGGAGCCCTCCAGGCTGATACATCTGAATGCCGTGTTCCAGCAACTACATCAGGGAGATTCATCACCACCCAGACACCAAATTGTTCCAGCCCAACAGAGAAAAGAGACTTTATGAATATGGGACTTTGAATGGAAAGAAAAGGCTGATAGCCAAAATCCTGGCCTCAGACAAAATATTCCCTATAAAAACCGTTTGTACTGAGAGGGTGGGGTGTGGGTATAGGGGGAACCTCTGCTGAGGCTATTCACTCTGTGACACACCCAGCACCAATCCCAGGCTCGGACTGTCCTTTTCCTTGTGACTCCAGCCAGGGCTCCATAGCTGCCCTGCCTTCCTGCTTGGCAGCTGCTGGGGCCCAGCCCGAGACAGGGGCTGGGGCCAGGGGCCCACCACCTCCTCACCAACCAGGAAAGAAAGAGACAGTTCCCAAGTTTTTTCATTTTTAACATGTGTGTTTCACAGAGGCGTGCCCAGCTTGTCAGTGGTTCAACAGATTGTCAGTTACACAAAAAGCTTTTTATCACTTCCCTGAATTTCCTTCCATTCCAAACCATGACAGTGTCCCAGTGGACAGCAAGATCGCAATTCAGGAGTCCTTAAGGGCTAGTTATTTTTTAAGAAATTACTTTGATAATCTCAGGAGCAGGGAATTCCCCTATGTAGGAAGTGAAGAAGGCAGGCCTGATCACCAGCTTTGCTGAACACAGCAGTCCTTGAAGAGCTCTAGAGGTGTAGAAATTTATATGGGCTCTGGAAGCAAGGTTGGGTTTTGCAGGAATATGACAAAGCTGTGGATCACATATGTGGGGAGAAGGCAATTAGAGTTGTAAGTCACCAGTATTTTTTCTGAAGACAGGAAGGGTTTTTTCAGTATGGTAATAGCTAGGGGACTTCCAAAGAAAAGATTGGAGCAATGTTTTTTGACAGTTGTTACCTGATAAAGAGGGATGGAACTTCATTGAATCATATATTCATAAGTGGCTTGGGTTAGAAAGGACCTTAAAGATAATCTAATTCCAAGCTTTCTGTCACCTTGCACTGGACCATGTTACTGAGAGCCTGCCTGGCCTTGAACACTACCAGGAATGAGGCATTCATAGCTTCTCCCTTCACCCCTCCCCTCCCCTCCCCTCCCCTCCCCTCCCCTCCCCTCCCTTCCCCTCGTCTCCCCTCATCTCCCTCACCACACTCACAACAGAGAATTTCTTCCTAATATCTGATCTAAACCAACTCTCTTCCAATTTAAAGCTATTCCCTTTTGTCCTATTTGCCCTTGTCAAAAGTCCCTTTCCCAATCTCTTGTAACCCCCTTTTAGGTATTGGAAGGGGCTACAATGTGTCCCTGGAGACTGCTCTTCTCCAGGGCTGTCCTTATAGGAGATTTTCTCAAAAAACACCAACCAACCAACCAACCAAAGAAATAAACCCCAAAAAAAACCAAACAAATAAATGCACAAAAATAGAAACAAACAAGCAAACAAGAAATTACAAAAAAAAAAAAAAAGTAAGGTGCAAATCCTATTAAATATCAAACACTAACACATTTGTTTCAGATCACAGGGAACTCAAAATCAGATCCCATCAAGTGAAGATGTGATTTTCCCAGTGATATCCATTCCCTCATCCTCTTCCCTCAAAATCACATGAAAGAGTTTAAAAAATGTGTGATCTGATCAGGAGTTAATGCTGTTAGGTTTTTTCTTAATCGTGTGAAGAGGAAGGAAGGTGAATATTTCAGTTAGAATCTCCTCACAAAGTATTCTAATTATTCATTAGGAATTTAAATTTTCTTTCTGGCTTGCTATCCAACACCATAATAAAATTAGGAATTTACCATATTGTATTAGGACAGCTGTGGTAACATGACCTCTCATTTATTACCAAAATCTCTTAATCATTTCATGATAAAACCAAAACTGTTAGAATTACGCTATTATTCAAAGCAAACACATACAGTCACTTGTTTTGTTTAGACTTATGTCTTTTCTCATTGGTATAATTGGACAGGAAATGTCAAATGCAGAAAGAAATTAATTTGTCAGTCAGGCTGCATAATAGATTGGCAAATTTGTTGCAAATTTCCTGTGTTTCTGAATATCTTGTCATGTGAAAACTTAGGTCAGTGAACTCCAGGCAAATTCAGTATCAGTGCTGCTATTACAATATTAAGGTACTGAATATATGTGCCAACAGTAACAATTCTTTCCTGATATGGTGTGGTTCAATTGCCATAAGCTCCTTTCCATATAGGTGGTACAGTAACTGTACAAATACTCTTTTTAGAGCAATAAACCATACTGTTTCTGTTGCAAAATGCAATTTTAAAGTATGTATTTGTTTTGAAAGAACATATTAAGCTTAAAACTGTATTGTTATCTATTTGGAGACTTTTTATTACAGTATGAGTCCATATAGTAAAGAAAAAAAAAATTAAACTGCAAGAAAGAAAATAAACATGCAATGCTTCTTCTAGCTGTCTCAAGATGTTTTGCAAGGCAATATATAACCCAGTGTTACTGAAAGAGTAATTAAAGTGTTACTTATATTTATAGTAAAATGTCCACTGTAAAAGCAATAGAAAATCCAAGAAAATAATATAAAAAGGAAACTAGTATTAATATGTTTTTAATATCTGATAAGCATATTTTCAAGGTTCCCAGACAATTCAATAGATGCAAAATCATCCATAGTAGAATTTTAATTGTATTGGAGCGTAGACACTCATATGCTTTTAAAAAGCCATGCCTAAATACTCCTACAAATTGTCTCAGCAGGACTGTTATGAGAGGTATGATATAGAATTCTAAGCTAAAAGACAGCTGTACATTTGACTGAAATTAGTGAGAATTTCCTTTTGCAATAAACTTTTCCATAATTATCACTCATATTATCCTTAAACTTCTTTTCTTTGTTTTTTAATATCCAAATTTAATTTCCATCAGAGATTGCAGTTTCTGGAGTGTCTGCCCCTCTGTAAAACTGGGAGACACTGGACCCCTTTGACAGGCAGCCTCCAAAAAGGGAAGCAGATGAAGCAGCTGCTGAGAGGACAAGCAATGATGGTGACCATATGGCTATGGAAGAGAAAGGACTGCTGGTAATTTGGTGTCACTTCTCTGGAGAATCTTTAACTCAGCCTCCTGAAACCCTTGTGACCATGTATCTATGAGGGATATCTAAAGGAGAACATTGACATCAGATAAAGCCTGGAGTGGAGGGAGAGTAACCACAGCATCAACACCATCTCTGTTCAGGAGCTGTTAAATAGGTAGATCCATTTCAGAGGGCTGGGAAAGAGGAGCTAAAGTAAACTATAAGAGTTAGGGGTATGAAACAAATTGGGGTAAATAAACTTCACTACCAAAGAATTAAATGCCAATCAATAGGAAAAGAGGTGCAGCATAATAGAATTACTGCTTGGACCAGAGCAACAGCACAGCAGACCAGCAGCAGCAGCAGCAATGTCTGAGATACAAAACAGCACAGCACAAGGACAGTGGAAGCACTGGAGAATAAAACAGAAAATTCAGAGCCACCTTATTGATGACATGAGGCATTATCAAGACTGCAGCCAGGAATAGAGGACATTAGAGTCAGAAAAGGGAAAACAGTTCAAGGCTGGTGCCATGTAGAACTCTGCAGTGAGAGAGAAAACAGCATTAATTTTATTGACCATGAAAACAAAGGGGTGAGAAAATAATGTAAAGCCTCAAGACAGCAGCAAGGGAGACCACAGCTCCTTGCTGTAAGCACTACAAAAGATGAGCATGATTGATCACAGTGACTGATACTGAGATCAAATGAGATTAATTTCCACTCTCAAGCAGCAAAGAGAGCACTGGAAATACTCTTTTCTCACTTCGGGATCACTAGAAGAATTAAATGCTTAAAAGGTTTAATTCTGTCGCTGATTAAATGTAAGAACAACAGCAGTGGAATAGTGTGATAGGATGTGCTTAATGCAGTTTCACTTACTTTGTTTGCACTGGAACATTTAAAAAACTAATGCAAATTCTAATTAATGAGTCAGATCAACAACTCATCTCTGAATGAAGCATTTTGTATGACTTCTATCTCTATGAATTCAAAGCAATTTCCAGGGACTGGTTTTCTTTGACACTTTTAGCATGGCTAAACCTTGTGCAGTTAACATAGCAGATTATATTGCATAGCTCAACAGGTAATTTTTGCAATTATTGTGTTTTTAGACTCATCATCATGGGTGAAGGGAGGGCAAAAAACTAGTAATGGAAAAAACAACTAGTCTTTGGAAATAAAAATATTATTAAAAAAAAAAATAGCCACTAAGGCCATTTACTCTGAACTAATAAAAAAACGTACCTGTGGGTAGACTTATGCCTGCAACCAGAAACAACCCTTCCCTTCCCTTCCCTTCCCTTCCCTTCCCTTCCCTTCCCTTCCCTTCCCTTCCCTTCCCTTCCCTTCCCTTCCCTTCCCTTCCCTTCCCTTCCCTTCCCTTCCCTTCCCTTCCCTTCCCTTCCCTTCCCTTCCCTTCCCTTCCCTTCCCTTCCCTTCCCTTCCCTTCCCTTCCCTTCCCTTCCCTTCCCTTCCCTTCCCTTCCCTTCCCTTCCCTTCCCTTCCCTTCCCTCCCCTCCCCTCCCCTCCCCTCCCCTCCCCTCCCCTCCCCTCCCCTCCCCTCCCCTCCCCTCCCCTCCCCTCCCCTCCCCTCCCCTCCCCTCCCCTCCCCTCCCCTCCCCTCCCCTCCCCTCCCCTCCCCTCCCCTCCCCTCCCCTTCCCTCCCTTCCCCTTCTCCTCCCCTCTCCTTCTCCTCCCCTCCCCTTCTCCTCCCCTCCCCTCCCCTTCTCCTCCCCTCCTCTTCTGGCATCACCGGCACCATCCTGCTTTATCACACTTAAAATAAAGCACTTACATATGGGACTGCTGACCCTCACCTTAATTAAAAACAACTTTAAATCAGAAAAATTGTGCAAAATAAGGGGACTTCACCTTGCTGAATTACAGGGCATGGCTCTTGAGAGAAATTACAATGAACCCAAGTCTGCCAAATAGGTGAGAAAAGGAGGAGAAGCACACACGGTTTATGCTACTTCTTAAGAATATATCATAAGTCTATTATGGAGTTTACTCTTAGGGCACATATTCTTCTTCGTTAGACCAGCAACAGTCTCCTTGGAATTAGTCACTTGGCAAATGCAGCCTCCAGCTTATTTGGCTGTTAAATTGCCATAGAGAAAAAAAATATCAAAAGTTAAAATAAATATGTGGTTGAATATAGATGTTCATTCAGCACCACACGCTTTTCCCATGGCAAGGCATGATAGGAAGTTCTGAAAGAAGTGAAGGAAGGGAGAAGGCTTTTACAGAGTTACTCACACCAAAAATAAGCAGAACTACCTTTTAATCCAGCTAACTCACAGTGATGGTAAGGTTATTGCTTATTCAGTGTCTATATTTCACATTTTGCATAGTGTCCTGGTGACCTTTGTGAGGCATGCTGTAAAAAACGACAAACGACAACAACAAAAACAGACCTTACAGCAGAGAAAAAGGTATTACACTACTTGTTTGAATAGGAGCAATATCCCTAAGGATGAAGCACAGTGATGTGTATTCTGCCAGCTAGAAGTGTCTTCCAACAGACTGAGAAGAAGATATATTTTAAAAATTATTTTCAAATAGACGTTTATCATAACTTATTTTAAATTCAATATGAATTAAAATTGAAATTGAAAAAAAAAGAAAATTACAGAAGTGCCCATTGTGTCCCTTCAACCAAAATGTGTTGAAAACAAACCTTGGGGTTTAATTGATTCTCAAAAGAATCAAATATATCCACCATTCCTACAATAAAAACCAGAACAGAAGTGCTTAAAAGTTGTCACTTAAGCTTACTTCTTAACTGGATGATTTGACAAATGCATCACATCATTTATGTTTGCTTAAACTGCTCAGAGTGAAAGCTAAAATTAGCTTAAATTCAGACTCTCCCTGAAATCTCCAGACTCTTGTATCTAGTTAGAAATAGATGCTTCTTTGAACATGTTCATTAAAGCTAATTATTTGCACACATGTTTAATCTCCATTTATCATGGAAATTTTGGGGACATATATATCAATTTTTAAAATTATTTTTCCATTCAGTAGTTATTAAACTTTAAACTTCTTTTCTTCCATTGTTATGCAGATCTCCAACATTACTTAAAGTATCTACACCCCTCTGAGCATTCTTGCTAAGTGTTGAGAGGAACAGCTTGAAGAAGGCAGATACACACAGGCAACATTAAAGTCAAAATAAATATCTTCATAATTTCTATAAATTTTATGAATGGGGTTTTTTTCCCCACTTGCACATACTTTCCTACCGTGACATCACAATACATATCTTGAATTAGGCATACATGTATACTCAGGAACTTCTAAATTTGAACATTTCCGGATGTATAATTCACAGCAGAAATTTTTTAAAATTTAGATTTATGGTTCTGAAACATGGGGTTTAGAAACATTGGCTCAGCAGTCTTTTCTCAAGAAAAACAAAGCTGTAATTTTAGAGTTTGATTCCAATTTCACTAGAAGAAGGAGAAGAGAAATTTGGGATAGAGGGCTTTGACTCCTACTTACCTGTTTCCTCTTTCAACATCTCACTGTATGTTACATAGAGATTAGGGTTTGCATGTTTATGAACCCAAGTGCTAATTTCTATTATTCTTTGCTCCATGCTTGCCTGTATCTATCAGCATATTAAGAAATTAATAGGTTCTCAGTATCTGTCATTGCTAATTTTAAGCAGGTAGAAGGGAGTGACAAGCCATATCATTGATGCATTTGAAAATATGTTAATTGTGTCTTTCTCATTATTTAGCTTACTTAAGTACTTGTTAATACTACTTTACTAAATACAAGTCATGAGAGATTATGTCAGTATCTCAAAAATTTTATCTGAATTCCTTTGAAATGCCAGATGTTTTCTACTAATTGAAAAATAGTTTTCATAAGGATTTCTGTAGAGAGATCACCAATCAGAGATATAATTAATGTACAATTGGTACACACTACTGACTGCTTTTCAACCTCAAATACTAATAAAGACAAAGTCTTTATTACAGAATAGTACAAAGAAAAGGAACATGATAAAGATATGAGTACAATGAAACTTGAATCAGAAACATTAAGCGATGGAAGGCAGAAGAGAACACAGACTCATCTCTGTGCCACATGTTTTATTAATACAAAGAAAGAACTTATGACAAATCATCCCTCATCTATTTTCCTTGTACACAATAGATGCCTAATATATTTGGTCATTGATCCACTGCAATAAGGAAGCAGTACAAGAATATACAGTTCTGACAGTGAATTCACTGGCAGGACTATATTGAGTGTCCTTTTCCAAACTTAAGAAATCTTAGTTATTTAAAAATAATTTTTAAAATATCTATATTTTTATTTCACAAAGTTTAAACATATGGCAGAAAGCAAGACACTCATTTTAACTTTTTTTCTTTGCTCTGCAACTGGTTTGCAGTGACACTTTGGTTGTACCTTCCATGCATTTTTATCTTTTTTGCCCATAGTTTAAATGAGTTTGTATAAGATAAAACAAGTTTTATGAGTACTAGTTTTTAAACTTTCTGATCACTGGTTCAGTTATTCATTCCTCTCTATCTGATGCTGTAAGTATGTGTCAGCAAGGAAGAGGAGGAAGAGCCTCATCCCCACTCCCCATCTGCTCACTTTTCAGGAGGCAGCAGGCAACAAAATCCTGCATTGAAAAAGGTGAGGGAATCATAGGGGAAGAATTTTACAGGAAGAGCACTGTTAGGTCTAAGCTCTAAATGGCATTCTAAAATCTTCTTTATTCCACCCTTAATCCAGAAAGCAGGAAAGGACAAGAAATGGTCCTTATCTAGTTCTGCAGTTACTGTTGAGGATTATGTGCTCTTATTTCACATGTTCCAGTTCATGGGAGACAAAATGGTGTTCAGACTGCTTCTCATTAAAAGAAGGCTCAATGCTATTGGAGAACAGTGAGTTAAAATGACCACTTAAACTATGCTAATATAAAAAGTGCCTTGTCATTAATAGGATAACACCTTCTATATGTCAATCTCCAAGGTACATATCTCTATCTTTTATTCTAGAGGTGGCGGAGCTTACTATTAAACATGTACATGGGGAATGGCACCATGTATTTTCACATTTTACACTTACAAAGAATGCTGATCTCTGATTGTATAATCTCTCTCATAGTTACAGGCAAAACGTCTGAGACATTACATAACCTCAGGTGTGGTGAAGTGGGGACAAACCATAGATGTGGAATATTTTCTTTCTTCCTCAGATGCTATATTGTTGCATGGTTTTAACCATAGTAAAATGTTTTCTGCTTTCACAGTAAGCACAGAGTCCTGTGATGTGAAAGAAAAAGGAAGGGCAGGGGGAAGGTTTGTATGGCATTTTGTTCAGGGGCAAGCACGTGGCTCCCAATATACTCTGAGGACACAGTCATTCTATGGAAAGTCTAATCACAAGCTCATTAATCAGAAGTGAATGAGTTCCTCATATGAAGGATGTGAGGCAAGTGATGTGATTCTTGGAAAATCAGAAAGAAGAAATTCAAGCAGCTCCTCATCACTGATGCTTGCATTAAATAAAGCTGTTGAAAGAGAGGAAGAGAGTGAGAAATAGGGATTGGGCATTGGGGATGGGAGAGGGAGAGGGAGAGAACGTGCTCTTAACATGGCTTCTGGGTGTGGCTCCAGCACCTGTAATAACAGCTAAGATTGCAATTGACAAATGCATAAAAATAATTAGAGGACAGGCCCAGTTCTACAAAGCACCACCTTTATTCTGATGTTTCTTGATCTATATTGTTTGTTTTAGTATGTATGCAGGATGTCTTAAAGGGCATCAGGGTGCCACTGAGTGCAGTGGAATCTGCAAATAAAGTCTTCCACAACCGACCCATCAAGAGAATGTCAGACACAAACAAAAAATTTCCTTTCCAGTTTCTAGTAATTCTCCACTATATATAATGGATCCCAGTGCCCTGGCAGCAGCTGCAGAGGCAGAGGATGTGGATGGATGTATGACTGCATGCACATTGCAGGAGGGTTTGGTTCTATTTATTGCAACCAGCTGGGGCTGGTTCCTCCATTCCTTTTATTTGTTGTTTCTTTCTCACTCTGGAAAAAAGAGGTAAAACTTTGTGGTTTTCCAGTAAAACCTAGTGGTTTTCTAGCATAGGAAGTGTTAAAATATCAAAGCCTGAATGTTTAATCTGCCAGAAATATATGAGAAGAGCAATCACATCTGGGATAAGTAGCTCTAAATGAGGTATGCCTGATTGCTTTAGATCGTGCTGTTTTTGTCAGCCTTTTAAAATTCAAGTCATTACCAGATGCTGATCTGCTTTAATATTGTTATATTTTATCTGATTACATTTATGTGATTGTGCTATATCTGCTATTTGCCTTCCCATTTTTCCATATATATTAAATGCAGGTGTTTTTTTATTCAGAGAGCTAAAAATGTTGACTGCTCTGAATATAAATGGGGATATTATATCATTACCTTGCTCTGAAAGCAGAGTCATTCCGTGTGTAAATTCATATTCAAGGTACCTAGTGGAGACACAATAAACCATAATGTCTTGAGAGAGAAAGCAATGAGAAAGGGATAAGGAGATAAAAATGTAGGGCATTGTTAAAGAAGGATAATCTTCATAATCCTATTTAGTTCTTTCAAACCACCATTTGATAATATAACCTTTATAATAAAAAATTTTTAAGTTCATTGAGTATCTCTTGGTGAAGTTATTGTCACATGGAACATTATCAATAATAAGACTGAATAAAAACAAGATCACCAATCAAGCAGGCATCTTAGCCACTTTCAAAAAAATGCAGAGGTCCACATATTTCTGCAACTGCTTGGTGGACCCTTCTTCTAAAAACATGTCTTAGTGTGGGTACAGTGTTTTAGGGTACATTGGAAAAATAGTCAGGAATCACTTGCAACATATCTGAAAAGCAGATCAGAGTAACAGGGCAATCCAGGAAGCCCTTTTTCTTGCAAGCAAGAAAATTTCCTTGAAAATTTCATTAAATTGAAAGCATGATAAATCCCACTGTGACAATGCTTAGAAAAGTTACTGGATCATAGAAAGGCTGAGACTAGAGACACCTCTGAAGAACTAGCCTAGCTCCCTTGCTGGTCTAGAGTGGATTGTGTGCAGCTGCATTTTGGATATCTTTAGGGATGGAGACTCCACAACCACTCTGAGAAACCTGTCCCATTTCTCATAATCCCCCACAGGAAAAAAAATTTTCTTATGTTTAAATTAATATTCTTGTCTTTCAGTTTGTGCCCATTACATCTTGTCCTGTCACTAGGCATACTGAGTCTGCCTGCATCTTCTTTACCTCCCTTGTGAGGTGTTCATACATCTTGATACAGTCAGTTCCAGCCTTCGCTTCTTCAGGCTGAACAGTCCCAGCTCTCTCAGCCTGTCCTCTTAGAAGGGGTGCTCCAGCCCTCTGATAATCTCTGTGATGCTTCTCTGGACTTGTTCCAGTCTGTCCATGCCACTCGGGGCAGGGAAGCCCAGAACCAGGCACTCCAGGTGTGGTCATTTCTAGATGTTGTTCCCTCCTTTGGCTGTTGTAGCATAATTTCTTGTAATCCTGCTCAACCTCCAACAGCTTTGACAGATACATGAAGGCAAATGCACAACAAACAAGTAAAAAAGTAAAATAGCTAATGCCTCCCCATCCCTGCCCCCGTCAGTTCTTCTTGCAACGTTGAGGATGATACTAGGGCTGCCAAGTACCCCAGAAAGGTTGCTGCACAAAATAACCCCACCACCCCTGTGTTTACAGAAATTATTTCAGAGAGTGTAAATAGGAGTCTAGAGAGACCTGGAGTTGGCCAAGTAAATGGTTACTCTAACTAAAGCAGGATAACTTTATGTAGATGCTGGTGCTGCAGAATGTACAGAAGGCAGACAGGGGAACTCTACAATTTATACATATCAGCCATCAACTTTTCTGAAAAATAAAAATGAGAAAAAAAATATAAGGAGGAGGAGAGGCAGCTAATGCAAAAGCCATGGAAGAGCAGTTCAGAGACACAGCTCAAGAAAAAAAAGCAAGTAAAGAAAAACAAACATAGGAGAGAGAACCATAAATTTTAAAGGTTGATTTAAGCTTGCAGGGTAAAGCATACCTGCAACAAAAGAAAAGCAAGAGTAGTTTGAGTAAAGGCTTGAAATCCAAACTGAGGAAAAAAGAATTGTTCTCCACTCTGTAAAATGCACTTTCAGAAAGTAGAAACCATAAAAACTTTGAAAAGGAAAAAAAAAAAATAGGCAGATATATCCAAATAGTGGAAAGAGTCAGATGAACAAATCACTGGCTTAAAAACCTCTCTCATGAATCTTCACTGTTTTTTTCTGCCTTGAAAATTTTCGGTAACAGCCTTTTGATATTGATATACTAGTCTGGGCTCTACTAAAGGAGGTAACTGCCAAGCTTTGAGAAAAATGTGTGATTTTATCACAAATATCAGTGACTGTTATGTTGATAATGCCTCTGCTACTGCAACCATGTGGTACAGGGATATCCTTGTTTTGAGTTTGTATTTCCAAAGTAAGCTTTTATTCCTATCTGTGAAGAAAAGATTAAAGATACCAGCCCAAGGTTAAAAGTGCAGAAAACAAATAAAAGGACTTCATATTTAAGCAATTATGTTTTTAAATGTTACAGAATGTAGTTTTCAAGATTTTTGTAATCTTCATATTCATCATGCTTGAGCTCAGTTTCATTCCTTTCTCAAATTTCCTGCAACAGAAAAGCCAACAAATGCCATACTGTGTTTTCCTAATAAAAATCACCATCTCATACATACAAATCTAACAAATGGGGGGCCAGAGGGACAGGCAATGGAGGACAAAAATATTTAGGAAGTTTCTGAACTTCCTTCATATGGTTCAAATAATGGTTGAAATGTAGTGTCAGTTCACAATATAGAGGTTTTCGTAGGAAAAATACTTGCAGAACTGAAGTAGGGCATTTCTATAATGTTTTATTTCCTTCTGTTAGCAGTTCTTCAGAGGGGGAGCACAGGTGTTACTCAGCCTTCAGAAAGCAACTGCTTGAGCTGGCACAGAGGTTCATTCCCGTGTCTGCTTGGTTGTAGCACCAGACTGAGGATTTAAAGATAAAATATGACCAAATGGAACAGCTTTTTCCTCTTATTTGATGTCTGAGGTTGGGAAATAAAGGGAACATGAGACTAGATGAGCTGTATTTGGATGTTGATACAGTACTTCTGTGTTTTCAAGTTTCAGCATTTTTAAGGAAACTTACCTCAAAATTCACATTCAAATTTGTTTGGACAAAGTCAATGTTTTACAGAATTTGAAATGCAGAATTAGGAGTGAAAGACAGTGGTGTAAATTTTCAGAGGTACCCAGATAGTAATGGAAAACAAATTCAGTTAGTTTTGGTTCTATTTAAAGTCTTGCTTATGTAGCATTTTAAAGTGAATAAAAATTACATTTGTGACAGCTGCAAATTATACTAAATGTAGAGAACCTGTAACACCAGTTAAGCCAGAATGAGGTCAAGTGTCTTTTAGGAGACAGATTGATAAAATTTTAGACAATGCTCATTATATGTATTACTGCCGAGTGGTGCACTAATATTGTAAATGTGCCATAACAAAGACCAAAGAAACCATAACAGTTAATGTAATCCTGGGTTTGAAATCTCTGGATTTCAGATCCCACTCTCAACAATTTTTCCTCTTGGTATAAAAGAAGGTGGGAAGAGGAAGCTGGATGTTTCTCAGATGGCTGTGACAGGCACAGAAGAATTTGTCAATTATTATTAACATTGATATGCAATAATTTGCCTTCCCCTAGAGAAAAGTCATTTGAGAAAATTATATCAGAAGCAAAACAGCTTGAACAGTTTCTTGTCTTTCTCCTGCATTTGTTTATATGCTAATTGCTGTAATAGCTCTGCTAAAATTACAACTTTGTTTTGATTGTTAAAGTGAAAAGACTATCACTACAAACAGAGCCTGCAAAGTTTTTCAGTTCATCCTTCCACCTTACAGAACAGCACCTCAGGAATAGTGTTGCAAGGCCTGAATGAGCTCTCCATCAAATTATGCACACATTTCCAGCTACACATTGTGAATTCTCTAAATATTGCGCTCCACTCCTGTGGCCAGGAGTGACTCTAGGCTGTATAGTGTCCATTTTTGTTTGATGAGAAAACTCAGTAAGCTCCTTCAAGAGACCTCTTCAGACAGCTATACAAATTTTACGAAGACTTAACCTGGTTAAGGCATGTCCAGAACTGTCATTTTCCAAAGGCCTCAGTGACTTCCGAGTAGTGACAAAAGTAACTTTGTGGCTTTTATCACTCAGGTCATCCTAGCAAGAAATTACTTCTTGAACTTTATCCATAATTTAACAACTTGATATGATACAGAAATGGTACATGCAGGAAATGAACTAACAATTCATCTGCTAATAACTCTCATTGGGAAAACCAGATTAATGTACAGGTCCATGATGCACATGTTTATTAGAATCACAGAATCAGAGAATGTGCTGAGTTGGATGGGATGAATCAGGATCATCAAGTTCAGCTCCTGTTCCTGCACAGGGCATCTCCAAGAGTCACAGCATGTGTCTGAGAGCATAGCCTAAAATGCTTCTCAATCTCTGCCAGCCTTGGTGCTGTGACCACTTCCCTGGGAACCCTGCTACAGTGCCCAACTACCCTGTGGGAGAAGAACTTTTCCCTAATATCCAATCTAAGCTTCCCCTGACACAACTTCAGGCCACTCCCTTCGGCCCCATAACTGTCACCACAGAGAAGAAATCAGTGTCTTCCCCTCCTCTTCCCCTTCATGAGGAAGCTGTAAGTACCCTGCAGACTCCTGTGCTCCAAGCTGAACAGACCAAGTGACCTCAGCCACTCCTACAACTTCCCCTCCAAACCCTTTACCATCCTTGTGTCCCCCCTTTGCACTCCCTAATGTCTTTCTTATATTGTGTCACCCAAAACTGCACCCAGCACTCGAGGTGAGGCCACCCCAATGCAGAGCAGAGCAGGACAATCCCCTCCCTTGCCTGGCTGTGATGCTGTGCCTGATGCCCCCCAGGACTTAAGTGACTCTCCTGGCTGCCAGGGCACTGCTGACTCATGTTCAACTTAAAATTGACCATGTCTCTTTCCATGGAGCTGCTCTTCAGTGTCTCTTTTCCCAGTCCACACACAACCAGAGTTGCCCCATCCCAGGTGTGGAATATGGCACTTGCCCTTGTAAAATTTCAGAGCTTTGCAGATGTTAAGACGCCATGTCACAGTCTTTGTTTCAGAGGATATGTCAGTTTAAGGAGTACCAGTAGCCAGGGCATTATTCTCCATGCTGCCCCACAGTTATAGTGACACAATGGTTCAGTAAATAATTTCATTGTAATATCAAATCAATCTAATTCAAACATACTCCCAATTTGAAACCATTGTTCCCCCTCCCTACTTCTACACTCCTGATGAAGATTCCATCTCTGGCTTCCTTGTAGGCCACTTGCGGATACTAGAGGGTTGCTATGAGGTCTCCAGGCAACCTTCTCTTCTCCAGGCTAAACAGTGTGTCGTGGTTTGACACGGAAAGAGAATTTTTTCCGGAAGGAAGAGGTCAATTTAGATATTGACCAATTGAAAGTAGACACGCCTCTGAGAACACAGAGGGGTTGAAAGCAGAATTCCCAGGGGAACTCGCTCTCTTTGGTTCCGGTCAGCATGCAGTGCAGAATTCTCCCCTGCCCAGCCACGAGCTGGGTGGGGGAGGGGAAGCCCCATGGCCTGATAAAGGTAGTTCCAAGGGTGGTGGAGGGACTGGAACCGGGCTGGCCCCTGCAGATGGAAGGGTGGAAGAAATCTGGGATGTCTCCGTTCCCCCCCCCCAGCGGGAAGACAGCGGCAGTTTGTCAGCAATTCCAATTCCACCGCGAGGAAGGAGGAGTGGGGGGGGGGGGGAAAGCTGCAAGGTGCCCAGCTGCCTGTGGGAGTTGCTGGATGTCCGGGCATCGAGCCATCCTGGGAGTTCGGACTTTTAACCCTTCCTTGAGAAATGAAAGCTTTGTGAATTTTCCTTTCCCCTCCTCGGTTTGAAAGAGAGGAAGAGGGACACCTTGGACCCTGGGATGTTAGAAGGAGGAATTCTAGATGGGAGGGGGACAAGGAGTGGCTTTGGCTGGACTTTTCCATGTT
Source organism: Lonchura striata (assembly GCF_050655825.1). Classification (NCBI taxonomy): domain Eukaryota; kingdom Metazoa; phylum Chordata; class Aves; order Passeriformes; family Estrildidae; genus Lonchura; species Lonchura striata. The sequence continues at coordinate 36,979,616 of NC_140740.1, forward strand.
GGCCACAAACTGAACCAATCTTCTCCTTCAAGAGGGACTGTGTTTTGGGAGGATGCCAGTGAGCCAAGAGACCTGCTTCAGCTGGGAAAAAGACAAAATTGGAGTGAACAGAGAAAAGGTTAGGGGGTTTGTGGTGGCACCCCCTTGCCCTGGAAAGGAAAGAGAAGAGAAGAAGATCTCTGTTCTTGAGCCCTCGGCCCCAGGGGAAAATGGGAGGGACTGTGGTCCCAAACAATGAAAAACTGAACTGTTGTTTTCTCCCCTCTTGGCAGGGCATCCTTAAAAGGAAAAATCCTAAAGGCAGTCTGTCCATCCATGCATTTAGTGGTGAGAGCACTGTGCATGGAAAGGAGAAGGGTCACCATGGCAAACTTTTTCTCCGGGCGGTGCCATGTGTGACATGGAAACACAGGATGTGGAGCTGTGTTCCTTGGGGGGTCTGTGGCACAGGAGAGACTCTGTTCCCTCGATGGACTGAGTATTGATTGTTTGGGGGGTGGAAACCTGATTGGGGTCCAGATTGTGTCTCACTGTGGTTTGCTGAAGTTGGATGGTGGGGGGAGGAATGTTTTGCAAGGTTTTCATTTGATCTTTGTGTGTTTTTTTTTTCCCTTCTTTAGTTTTCTCTTTTCTTTTGTAGTAGTAGTTTAATAAAGTTTTTTTCCATTGTGCCAGTGTCAAACCATGACACAGTGTCAACTTCCTCCATCTATGTTCAGAGGAGAGGTGTTCTGCTCATGTTTTAATGTTTCATTAGCTCTTAAAAGATTAAAAATTAATTGGTGTGATATAAAATTATTTTATGACTAAAGAAATACATCCTGCTTTGCTCACATCCTACCATCAAAGTACATAAGCCAACCTTATTCCTACCCTTACTTAAATTTTTTTGCCTTTACAGGTGAAGAAATTAAAATGTCCACTAAATCTCTTGCAATCTCTTGTCTATTATTCCCTACAACCCCACTACTGCAGCTATAGGCAGACTCATATTAAGCAGCTACTAAAATAAACAATTCGTTGTGGAATTTATGATTCACCCTGACCCTCTTGGCAAATGGCAGGGACTCAGAGAAGAATCCTATTTCCTAAAGAGTGCTTAGTTCTGGCATATTCACCAAATGAGTCCACTCAGTTTTCATGAACTATGGCAGTGGTTTTTCATGAAATGAAAACATATATTTGAAGAAAACATTGGCAGCCACTAAATTCATCAATACCAGCCATTAGTTGCTTCTGATTTTTCTTTCAATAATTTCTCTGCAGCAAACTCATCCATCCAGTGTTCCATATTGGTTTCCATTTACTCCATTTCCAAGGGCAACCTTTGTTACCTCCATTTGCTGGTAAAAGGGAAGGCTTCTTGTTTATGTACCTATGAACATATATGCTGAGCATATATGAACACATGGGAACAAGTAGTAGTGTGCTTTTATTCCTCTTTAGCCACATAGAAACAAGATTTTGTAGCTGTTAAAACCTTCACAAACCAACATTTCTGCTGCATTTCTGAGCCACAAAAAAATTTACAGACCTGAAATAATAGCATGCCTAAAATTTGACAAAAGAAATTACCCCTCAATTGGTGTTTGAGAGAAATGTTGTAAGTAATGAGTAATTTTAATATTGTTTGCAGGTCTGGTGCTTTGCTAAAAGCAGAGGATACAGTCAGAACCTGTTCTAACACCATAGTGACATTAAGAATATATAATAAAGAGTCTTCAGTGTTATTAGACTCGCTCTTCTTTAAATGACATAGAAAATAGCTAGCAAACCTTTTTTTGTGTATTACAACCAATGTTGACTGTTGCTTTAATTAGGGGTGTTGATCTGGCAAATGAAGAGCTTTGACAAAGGAACTGATTAAAAAAATTAGAGTAGACACAGTTTCTTGTGCAAAAAAGTTTGCAGATGCCTTCTGAGATTTGAAACTGCCATTTGTAACACTTAAGGAGCCAAGTGGCAAGATTATTTTATCTAAAAACTCTACTACATTTGAAGTCATGCGCCTTGCCATGCAGATGATCAGGATAAGGTTTCTAAGAAAGAGCCATGCAACACACATTTGCCTGCCATAAAAACAAGCTCTGAACTGCCATCTCCTCTATAAACATATGCTTCCAGCCATCCCAATTATCTTTGATGCAATGGGTTTGGTATCAGCTGGGTTCTTTAACATCAAAAACCTGAAAGGGATCAAATTTTTTAAATTGTAGAGTATAAGCCTAATTTGTCAATGACTGACAAATGCAGTCTGAATCATAAGTGCAAGTTATAATAGCCCATAATTTCCCTTTGGCAGCAACCCTCCAAGGCTACTCTATCACACTGCTGTTGGAGTATGGGATGAAAAGGTCAGAAAAGCTTTTGGTTGGAAATTACCTCTGAGATCATGTAGTCTAACATTTGACTGATCACCATCTTGTCACCCAGACACCATGGCCCAATCATTTTGTGATCATCTCCAGGGACTGTGACTCCACCACCTCCCTGGGCTGCCCATTCCAATGTTTAATGACCCTGGGCTGCCCATTCCAATGTTTAATGACCCCTTCTGTGAAGAAATTCCTTCTGGTGTCCAGAATTCCTTCTGATGTCCTGATGTCCAGATTCAATACCAACAATCCTTTTTCTGCAGAAGTACAAGAACCTTGCCTATCACCAATGTTTCTTCCAGAAAAATGCACTGAATCACCACAATATGCTTTCTTCATAACTGATTCTGCAGATTTTATTTGTAAGTCAATGAGGAGCCCAAGTTTTGTTTAACTGCTCCATTTTTATTAATATTAATTCAATGCATTTTAAAGGCTGTTGTGGCTGGAACTAAAAGGAGATTGTTACACTATTGAACATTTCTCCTTTAGGCTAACAAAAAGAAACCATCTCTTAACCTGATGGCAATGAAAGACAGTGAATGAATCACTGCTTGAGGAAACTAATTTGTTTAATCACTGTGTCATGGTTATTTATTATTTTTCAGCACATGCTGTTAGTTCAATTATGTACAAAACCTGAAGTTCTCTTCCAGTCTTCTCCCCTTCTCAATTTTTAAAAACACACAACAAACCAGGAAAGAATGACTAGAATCTTCAATGCTAAGGCTGAACCCTTTAAGTTTATTGTGCTTCACTTGTTTAATTAAACTTTGTTTATTAAACTTCTGCAGCTAAAGTATAGAGATTATTAATCTTATTCAATAGCTAAAGATAGTAGAGCGAGAACAAAAAAGAAGAAATAAATAGTAAGACAAAGTGTTGATTGCAACATTTTACCAAGAAAAATACAGGGAGCTGCAAAGAGTGAATATTTTCTCCCATCTGCTTACAAAGGAGTAAGAAATGAAAATTCCTAATTTTTGTATATGTGCATGTATGTAATTTAGAACATTAATAGTAAATGTATCTGCCATTTCACAATATAATCACAGATACATAAAACAAATCATAATCAGTTCAGTACCACCCTTCCTCCTGCTCTTTGTTTCCTACATATTCTTTCTTTAAGACATCATGAGAGCAGAAAACAGAATTTTTGTTCCTCATGAGAGGATTCTCTGTTTTTTGCTTAATATTACAATTAACAGGGGAAGTTTTTCTTATTAACAATATAAATATAATAGGCAAAATAAATAATATAAATATGAAACCTTCTGGTCTGAGGACAAATTGGCATCTGCTTAGTAAGTACTGTCGCTGAAGTAACAATAAAGTTACTGTATCCAAAACAGTTTTAAAAGATTAAAGGGATAGTCTGAATTGCAACTCCAGCTACAGTTACACATCAGCCTACTGATTCTTGACCCTGATTCCAGTTTGCAAGAATAAGCATGTATTATATACCAAAAATTTCAGGGGCTCCCATTAATCACTGGCCCTCACTTTGGGTAAATTAATTCCTTTGGAACAGTTGAAATTTAGTGAAAAATACTGGGAACACTACTTTTCTTCTGCAGCAAGTGGAGGTATAATTGGGGGCCCAAGGGTTCCCTGTTCTTACCTTTTTTTTTTTTTTTGTTTGGCTTCCCAATACAAATTTTAATGTTAATTTAGGCAGCAGTCAAGTAATATATTTTTTAAAAAAACAGTCCACTGAAAAGTATTTCAGACATTCATATTTTTGATGCGCAATTCTTTCCATACAACTATAAAAATCTTAGTTAATTTCATTCTCAGTTCTCAGATAGCTTTTTTATTAAAACAACCCAAATTAGAAAAATTAGAAGGAACGGGATTCACCAGGCTGGACTGTACCCAGCAAACAGACACAGATGCTTGCAGAGTCTCATTATTCATGCTAAGGATACAAGATTCACTAACCAGAAATTTAGTAAAACCATCATCTACTGATCCCTGTACCAGTTTGTTTCACCAAAGGAGAGTAATAATTTACTTATGACAAATATTACTATGATAATATATATATACAAACAATGAAAACACTGAAATTTTCTTAATGTGGTCTCCTGCACATATTATTTTTTGAAAACAATATGCAGATTAGTTAGTGAAAAAAGTGAGGAAATTCCACTGTTATGTGATCTAATGCTACTATTTGTTAGGAAGAGATACATTTGAATGGTCTAAATTCTATCTAATCTTGATACCTAACTCTTTCTACAGGGGTTGTAGCTCTTCAGAGGTATACAAACAATGTAAAAAAGTAAGGCTCAGTAATTTAAAGGAAATTTATATTGCCTAAGTAAGGTCCTACTATAGTAAATGCTATCTATTTTAATTTCCTTGGAACAGTATCAACAGCTCTTCAGAATTTCAGTACAAAGATATATTCCATAAGAAACCTGTTTCTTTAAAATACCCTTTTCTTACACATTTTAAAGAAGGGAATATATTAATAAAGTTGTTTAAATCCACTAAGTGTTTAAAAGGTTTAGTAGAAATTGAGGATAGAAAAGATATTACCTGTCTTTACAGTGGCAGGTAATATCTTTTTCAGTTATTTTCCAATACTGCATCTGATACACGGTAATAACCTCACAGCCAAGGGTTGTAAAGTAGGTATGCATTTATTCTGCGCTGGACACAGGGAGGTAAAATCTTCCCAAACCCTGTGTGCCCCAGCTTCCCCAATTCCCTTATTTATACACAAAAGTCATGCATATTCTATAGTGCCTATAAATATTCAGAACTAACCCCACCTATTCTCCGCATGGTATGGAAATTAGCTGCGACTGTGTAGTTTGTTCTTTATTAAGTCAGTGATCTCAAAAATGAGCTTAGGGTCCAGTAAGATGAAGTTTCCATAGTCTTCCTCACTATTGAACTTTCAAACTCAGATGTCTTTGCATACGCAGTCGCCCTTTTGCTTCGCATCGTTAGCAAGCTCAGAAATTTCCATCAGAGGCCACCCTTCTTTTTGCCGTCTCAGCATAAGTTTAATAGATAATGGGTTTTATTCAGAGGGTCCCGAAGCAACTTAACATACACCATATGTTCACATATCATATTGCCTAAATAATTCTAAATTCCCTATTAACCCTTAAATCCACTGTTTCACATCCACTTGAGCTCCAGCATAGTCTATGTCAATGCCCTGATGAGGCCTAGAAAGCAAGTTGGAGAAGATATCAAACAATGCATCCATGTTTTGTTTGGGATATAGAACAAATGGCTTCCTGAAATGACAGTTTAAGGACTGCTGTGTTTGTAGCAAAGCAATCTGACGACTGTAGCAATACATGAACCAATGCAAAGAAACAGGGGACTGACCAAAGCAGAAGCACTGGGATACACATTGTAACTGGGATATGCTGTGTATAGGGAATCCCCCTTTTGACACTACATGTTGTTAAATCTTGATGAAGAGTAATCTACACATCCCCAGTTACAGCAAACTGGGTTATTGCATCCTAGGTCCGAGGAGCCATGCTATGACTGAAGTAACCAGGTCTCAGCCTTTCTACCGATCTCATGACAATGAGAGCATCACTTTATACTTCAACTTTTCAACTTTTTATCAAAGTACACAGAAAATTAAGTTTCTTTCCTCCTACACTGTATTTTTCTAAATTGCAAGTCATCCCCCTTTACTATTCTTCTCTTGTTCACTTTATTATGTAGGGAAAAATACTGCTTACAAGTTGTTTACACAGTTTGTACTCTGCTCTTAGTACCTTACTCTTTGAAAGAGACACTGTTAAAACAACACAGACCCCTAGTGCGGATGTAATCCAAAAGTTTAATTCAAATACAATTATGAGGCACTAACTTTCACCAGATTATTTGTAGTAGCAATTACACAGACTTCAACAAAAAACCTCTAATGAAATGACAACACAAATGAAAAACCCAAAACCATACACATAGAAAATCTCCACCAGACAATAATCAAAATGTAAATTTAATAAAAATTGAATAGCTTAAAGGGCTTATATTTGGAGCAGTTCAGCTAATATTTTTGAGTGAAGATCTACAAGACTTCAAAAAGACAGAATTAAGTCATGGACCTTATTTCTGATGCTTCATATGTTAATAAGTGGAAGAACATAGATTATCATTTATGTGATATAATCCAGCAGTTGGATTTTCACTACTCATTCTATTGTGCCAACACAGAAAATTCAATCAGAATGCTGTGAGAAGCAGATGGGCAGGAATAAGTTTTCTGATGTGGTTCTGTATATATCCACATTAACATTAGCTGCACAACAGCAGGGACGGGACCAGGAGACAGCCTGGGAATAAGCAATCACACCAAAATGTACACATAGTTCCCTACCAGCATTCATATTCAGCTTAAATGTATTTCCCAGTACTCTCTTTCTGCCTGCCTTTAAGGCTAGCGTCAACATGCTTAGACTAAACACACTTTCCTAGTTGTGTCTCTCATCCTGTGCCTCTCTGGCAACCTTTATCTGCATCTGTTCCACTCCCAGTGGGTAGGACATCAATACAATCGTGCAGAACTGTACACAGTATTCCAGGGAAGTGAAGTTGAGAGTTCTTAAGTAAAGCAGGATTGACTGGAGTCTGGAAACACAAGATAGAATGTAAGGCTTTAGATTATGACAATTCATGGCTTTGAAAAACCATTAGACAAAAAAAAAAAATCAATTTTGAGATTGACAATAATCAACAATCCCAGGGACAAAGTTTTTACTCACTGTTTAAAAAGCTGACACAATGAATGAACAAATGAACATGTTCCATTCTCTGTTTGTATTTGGTTTGAAGTTTCCTTTCGTGTTATTATTGGGCTGTATGATGCAGTAAATATGTAATATTTAGATTTAAATTTTTGTGATCTTTCCTTACCTAACTACAGAGTGAGGTTGATTAAGTGGTATGTGGCTAGCCCTTTCTACAAACAGTAATTTTTCTTCTCCTTTTAGGTATTCTGTTTAAACATTTCAACATTAACGCTAAAAAAGGGCCAAAAAACATGAGCTTTCAACCCTTCCCCACAAAATCAAGTATTTTAACATCTATATTTGGCCACAAGTAAGGTGAACAAACCTTTTTTCTTTTCTACATATGCTGCAGGTTTACTTAAAAATAAACATGAAGGTTTGTAATACTGGGACTAAATTGCAGGAGTTTATAATCAGTTTTTAATTTGGTGACAATACTCCTGAAATAATGTTGTTCTTATGTTTCTGGATCAATTAACTACCTCATCTCCCTTCCTGACTAAAGGGCTTATTTCACAATTAATCCTCAATTATCTTCTATGAAAAGGGCATATTTACCAGCATCAGTGATCTCATAAAGCTCAATCAGTGTTTATAATTTTAAGACAGGCAGATAAAATGCCATATAATAACTTACTATGCACTCATGTACATAAAGCCTTTCTTCAGTTGATGCTTCTAGAGAACGCCTCAGCCACAGAAGAAAAAAAAAGTAACTTTAGTTACAGTTAACTGCTTTTGCAAACACTATTTAAGAAATAAAAACCAAGCAGCCATTTACAAACTTTAGAGCTCTAACACTGTACTGCATCAGCTGGTAAAGACACTTTGTCCCACTGCAAGGTTTCCCCGAGGTGGCTGCTGTTTTTGACACTGCTCCTTTAAACAGACAAGGCTGCAGTAAAGTGTTACCCAGCTGACTCCTTCGGCAAGATTCACAATGCAGTGTGAACTGCATCTCAACAGTATCCAGTCAGAACAGCAGCATCTTACATCACCTACACAGATTATCTGACTCGCTGTTTTTACAATTATATTTAAAAATAACCTGTATTTATTTAGAAAATAACAAATATAGTAATTTCAAGCAGCAAAGAACACATTTTATAACAAAGCTTAAAGTCTCTTAGGCAAAATACTTTTGAAAGCAAATACAATATTTGAAAAGGGTGTTACAAGGGGAACTAATTCTTTTCTGTAGTAATATTTGTGATTCACCTCTCAAAGCTAGCATCTTGAAATCTATTTATTATTCTTCATGAAATCACCATAACAGCAAAGCCTCCAGACAGGAATAAATACTTTTGACTCTCTGTGGAGTCAAACCTTTAATCCTCTAGTACACACACAATCAACCCTCCTCCTCAAAAGATCTTTTTTCATGCTGACCAACACCCAGTGCTTAATATCCGTTTCCTGACAAAATGATTGATCAAAACCCAGTAACACTATTTTAACATTTCATGAATAATTCAATATATTTTACATACAAATTGCCTCTTCTTCTAAATGAAATAATAAATTTATTTTTCACTGAAAGATCACAGACATATTTAAAAGTGAAAAACAAAACAGCTGTATAATAAATACTTTAAATACACTGGCTTTTTTTATCTCTTCAGTGACACAAATCAATGCAAGAACACATGGAATTTAGCTGATCTGTTTTTAACCTAAGCAGCAACAGTACAATAGTCTAAAAATTACCATTTGTGTAACCAACCAGAATAAGTATCTCACATGATTTTTTTTTTGTAAACAGCTTAATTGAATTTTCTTGGAATATTTCTCATCTTTTAATTTTGAATTTAATTAGGCTATAATTACAAATCTTCTCTGTCATATGCATAGTAAGCCATAGTAATCTCTGTCACACTACATGCTAAAGTTAGCATTTGCAACTTCTTGCTACAGAGCTTGAAATAATAATCTTTCACAGTTCAACATGCTATAAAACAAACTTTTAAGGGTGACCTGGGAAACCAGCAGAAAAATAATAAATACCATACACCTCCACAAAGTAGTCAGTAGAAGGCAATTACGCTCTAGTTTACTGTTACTTCCACCAGTATTTTTGTGTTGCCAAAGAACTGAAATGTGTTGTTTTGTAACATCACTGAATAAACTTCATACATGTGGCTTCTTCTGGTGATGCAGGAAATGCCCTTGCAAGCAAGTTTTTGGACTTCCACAGCAAGCAAGGTAAGGTACTCGGTGCTTTAATGACCTAAGTACAGCAGCACTAACGTGTTTCTTTGAAATCTAACACAGCTCCACCAGCCTATGACTTTGTATAAGAAAAGACAGCACATCTAAGTTTTGCCAGCTGTCCTTTTCTGATTACTTCTTTAGTTTCTCTGGATTCAAATAAAACACAAGTTCACCAAACAGCTAAATTAAATTGACCAAAGACAACATCCACAGATTTTGAGACAGTAGTTACATTTTGAATTGTGTATATATATTTTCACTTACAACCTCAATTTGCTACAAAATAATAGAAAAAATGTTGATGATGTGGATAGCACGAGAATCAGGTACACTTTACCCTGGACACTGACATCACTTAGTAGAAGCACATTGTAATTTTATCAAGTTGTATTTAATGAGGGTTTATTATCAAATTTATACTGCACTAATATTTTGCAATAATGTTGTTTGTAGAGGAAATCAATCATACTTCAGAAACATACAAGAAGCTTGCTACATAAAAGGAAACTGGAAAAAACGAAAGGGAATAAAGAGAAAGAAGAAAAGGGATAAAATAGAAGAATAAAAAGAAAAATATAAACCTAAAAAGAATTCAAGACATAATATCTGAATAGACTAAGGTTTGCAGTAGTATTACACACTAGTAGGGAAATTATGTCTGCTACTGTTGCAAAGCATGTAACTAGCTTTATAAGTAACAATCAAGAAAAATTAATTAATAAAAATACATAATACATTATTTTACTTAACAAAGAGTACAATAGTAAGCTTCATACCTTTAAAGAAAAAAATTGATGTCTGCATGTGTAAACAAACACACAAATATTTTAATATGCTTTGATTAGCAGCCAGAGAGAAAACCAGCACTAGTTCTAAAAAAATTTAAATTTTAATTGTTGTAAGATATTATAGCATGAAAATTAATTCTAGAATTCAATTTATTTATAAAGGAATATCTTGAAATGGATAAAAATAGAATTTATATTTTAAAACCTCATAAATAAATTAAATGCCTCTTCTAAAGGAGCATACTGAAATTAGGTGGATTTTCCTACTTTCAGGGGACATGAAATGACTGTATCAATTGAATGTTGAAAGCTCAAGGTCTTCTGAACTGTTTGATTTACTAAATATGCCAAATATTCAAAAGAAAATCTTTCCAGTTAGGAAGAAACTCTGCTTTCTTCAGTTATAATACAAAAGATAAGAGTGGAGAAAAGTGACAAAACTACACGGCAGTAAAATAAACTCTGCTCTGTTGTTTTCAGGCACTTTCATAACTCTGAAAATAACATATTCAACTGTTTATTTGAAAGGTAAAAATCCTTCCCTTTAGGAATTCAGATTTTAAAAAACTGAGTATGCTTTTACAGAAAGCATTCCATTTTAGAGTATCTACGTTAAGAGATGGGCCGCAAGAAGAATTAAGCAGACTTAAATCTCTTCCTACCCTAACCATTCAATAATTCTAAGTTTCTACAACAACCTTTCTGGAAGGCACCAGGTACCTGGCACAGCTCCGTATGTGGTGTAGCTCCCTGAAGTGGTGACCCAGCACAAGGACATCTCATCTTAAGGAAGCATCAACCACTGTTTGTGCATGTCATGGAAGTAGCGCACTAAAGGCAACAAAACAACTGAACCACACAGGTCAGGATACACAACACAGTCTGAATGAGGAATGTCACATCCAACCCAAACATACTGTAGCCCTGAAGAGAACAGACATCACCTTGTTCTAAACAAATAGTGAAAACAAAATCTGAACAGTCAAGAATGTTTCTTTACATCACCAGCTTTCATCAGAGCCTTAATAGCCCTGGCCCTCATCTCGAGTTCCAGAAGCTCCAGCTGTTGTGCTGATGGCTGAACATCTTCTGATGGAGGAACAGATAAGGTTGCTGCTTTGGGCTCCTTTGGGCTGGACTCTGCCAACCCCAGAATCTCATTCACACTCTTCTCAATGTCCTTCTGAAGGTCATCTACCTGGCCAGCTCCACTTCTGACAGTGCTCCCTTGTACATCTGGACCATCCTCTTCATTGCATGGGCCTTCTATGTCACTATCATATGCATCTGCATTTATGCTGAGGACATCACTATCTTCTCCCTTACCTGTAACACAAATATAACTATGACAGACTTGCCTAACAAAATTGTTTTTACCTCAACTTACAAAATCACTTCTGCTTAAAGCATTACTCTGCAAATTAAGAGAGTGAAAAGAAATCTAGAAAAAGTCTGTATGATAATGAACTCCTTTGTCTCCTCCAACTTTTAAAGCTAATTTATACAAGTGTTAATGCATCTTTATGCTATTCTGAAGGAACTTGCAGTATAGCAAAGCAGCAGTACCAGAAAAATTTATTCCCTCCTGTGAAGTTACACTACCTATTTTCCTAATTAAATTGTCATAAAGTCTTATATTAAAGAAAGCTTTTGCAGTGCAACTGATTTTCATTTAGCTCTTAAGTAAACCGAATTTTCAGAATGCAACTTTAAAAATTACACTCAACTATGTTATGTATTTTAAGAGGAGTGCGACTTTAGTGAGACACAAGACTAAAAATTAATAAGAACTCTACTTATCATGCAACTACTCAGAATTTATCATTAGTCTTCCAGATGTATTTGACTCCATGTAAAAACATGGAGGAATTTAAGACTTTGGTTTTTAATTGTGGTTGGAAGTTGGAGTGTATTTTTAAAAACATAACAGCTCAATAAAATAAAAGCAAAGCTCTAACAGAACCTAACTATTCTCTCAATTTGGCTACAACAAGACTTCCTCTTGACACAGGCCTCAGAAGTTCATGCTCTTTCAACAGCTTTTGTAAATGTGGAAATTCACAGCAGGATTGGTTCCAGCTTAAATGAAAAATGTGTATTCAGGTGATGGGTAAAGGTACTGATTACACAGACTTTACAATTATATTACTTTTTATTACTTTTGGTAACACCATTTTTACCACTTGCACAGGAAAAACAAGACTTTAGAAAAATGTTATTCCTTTTTTTTTAACATTTTTAATGCTTTATGGTACCTGTACACACTTGGTATTGATACATGGAAAGTGTCCAAAAACCTTAGACAGATCTATTTTTCTTGGGGTTTATAACACTCCTCCTACCCTGAGGGTGTGGGGAAAAAAAGAAAATCAATACTCACTACTGCAAAAGCTATGAATGCAATTTTTCTACTTAAAAAACCAAAAAGAGGGAGGAAAGGAAGATCAAAACAGCTCAAAATGGTTTTATGAACAATAGTAATATTTTTAAACATTAGCGTTTTGTTGATTCGGCATTGAAAATGTTTTGTACTATAGACACAATTCAGTTACTCACTCATGATTGCTCTGTATCAGCCTATGACTGTCACAGCATTTAAGTTCAGATTTAAGAATTTTCTACACTCACCCTGAGAATGCACTCACATACACAGCTAAGGTATGTGGCATCTCAAAAATTCCAAACAAAGTTAACAGGAAAGCAAATTCAGCTCATGAAAATATATGTTAAGACATATAAAAGAAGTTTACAAATCACCTTTTTTTTTAAGCCAAAAAAATCACAATTTTGAAATAATAAAATCTGAAAGCTTAAAAAATAAACCAAAACTTCTCCTCACAGCAGTGTGTATAAAAACTACTCATGAGATATACATACAAGGATTTTCTATGACCTTAAGTAGTTTTGGCCTGTTCCTAATGTAATAGTAACTTCAAGATTAATATTTCAGTTTCATCTGCAGTTTCCTCTATTTCCTATACATGTCAATCATATTTGAACAGTATCTTTTTAACTTTACCTTGCAAGCCACAATGTACATGAAAGATCAGAATGGGAAACAATAGAATTAAGAAATGGTAGTTTTTGTGTCTTTCTTCACAGTATCAGTCAGTCTTTACCTAACATGCTGGTCAACCAAGCAGCATTCCCATGGATCAAAAAATCAGGTGCATTACTGGATCACAGTTCAAAGCCTGAAACTTAACATCTGAGCCTGATCATCCAAATTTACTGATTTACTGCCAAAGTTAAACTGACCTGTACTGAGTCTGGCTGGGATAGAGTTCATTTTCTTCACGGCAGACTACATGATGCTGGCATGTTGATAATACACAATACTTACACAGCCTCAGGGCTTTCTCTGTTTCTCACTCTGACCCCACAGAGAGTAAACTGGGAGGCTAGGATGCAGAGCCAGGACAGCTGAGCCAAACTGACCTAAGGGATATGCTCCACCATGCAACACTGGCATCTGCCTTTTCAAGTAACTGTCATGCATGCTGAGCCTCTGCTTTCCAAGAAGTGGCTAAAAATCTGACTTCCAATGGGAGGTTGTAACTAAGTCTCTGATTTTTGCTTTGTTTCAATGTAAAACTCTTGCTTCACTTACTGAAGAAACTTTACATTGATTCCTAAGTTGTCCTCATTTTGTTTTGCTGATTGTCACCTTTATCCCACTGGGGGACAAGCAATTGAGGGGTTGGTATGTGCCTACTGCTGGCTGGGGTCAGCCCACCATAGGAATCCTTTTGGAATCAAGTGGTCACATTAAGAAGAACAAAATATTAAGTCATTCATGTCTGTCCCAGACTTAGTAAGATGAGAAGCTGGACAGAACAACATTTGGTTCTGTTTAGAAATTAAAACCTCCAAAACTCTGGAATTCAGTGCTCATTCAGGCCTTTTAGCCTACACAAGTTTAAAGAGCTAATAGGCTTTATTTCCCTCTTTTGCACCTGTGTTTTTACAGTAATAATGATCATGGTTGGCATTTGTCATTATCTTTTTCATTTTGGTAACTTTTACTTTTTCCTTCATCTACAGTTGCAAAATTCATTTCAGCACACTTAATTACATTTCTAAATTTTAATTTTATCCACTCTGGCTTATTCTCTCATTTTCTCTTCTTTTTCCCACAGCTTCTCAGGCTGCAGTGAAGGAGCACGACTGCAGTTATACTTTCTAATATATACAATATTCTCAAAAGTTCTTAAAGCTAACATCATGAATGGAGCCACTGTTATAGCCCAAAGCCACCATGATGGTCTGGTTGATGAAGTCATAAAAAACTACAAGGATATCAATCTTGCAGTAATCATCAATTCCCTTTGATAACACAGAAGTGGAAATCTGCAGGAAATCTGTCAGTTCTAAGGTTCCTCCAACAGTACAACAAGCAACATTCAAAGGATTATTCACAGTCATAGCAACTCACACCCAAGAGTTTTGGTGCTCTTATGTATGACTCTTTCTGATTTAACTCTTCTCACTAATTCAGAAAAGAAACACGTTTCGAAAGTCATTTCAAGAGACATCTTTTAGACAACATTCTGAATTGTGAAATAACAGTTTCAAGAAGTAAATGAAGTTAGATCTTTGCAGACGAGAAATGTAGCTTAGAAGAATTTGCAACATTCTTTGACTGGAAAAGCTATTTCTGATGTTTCTGCTTAGAATCAGTAAAAATGAAAATAAACAGACTGAGACAGAAACACCTATAGTTCTAGTACTTCATGCACAAACTAATATTGGCAATTGTTGTATGTGCTGATTTAATGACTGGAATAAAACAAATACTACTGCAGGCTAAAAATACTATTTTCTTGTATAGCAAGTACAAATGTGCACCAATAACTTATAAGCCTTTGCATTTTCTACCCCGCCAATCACTGTAGTACTTGAACATCTCACAAGCTGCATTTTTTGCATTTAAGAAGAGAAAGTACACAAGATAAAATACTCTTCCTCAATGTATGTTCATTCTATGTTCACAAGAGAGTTGTCAGCTACCTGGAATTAGTCACTGGCCAATATTGAGAACACAAAATTTCAGCTTTCTTTATTACATACCTTGTTTTGATTCCTGGCCTTCCACTTTGCTGTCTTCTCTAAGAAAAGAAGTTGAGTCTATACAGTTGTCCTGTCTGAAAAAAAAAAAAAGAACACATTTTAATCACCATAATTTAAAATTTAACAGAACATATTTTTTAGAAACGAAAAAAATTACCAGATGGTAGGCCAATAAGCTAGCTACAGTAGGAATAAGGGCAGAAGGAATACAGAGAGCTAATCTGAGCACTCAAAAGTAAACTTTTTTTGTTTTGCCTTGTGACACAAAAGGATAAAGCAATAATTTCCACTGCATCCTTGCCTTTTAGAGTAACAATCCTCAATGGCTATAACTGAAGAATCACAGCTGAACAGTTACAAAGGAAACGCTCCTCATAATAGCTTTTCTGAAAAACTCAAAAAAAATTGTCACATAATTAAATAGTTTGGGAAAACGGTAATTTCTGCTGCACTCAAGTACTCTTTACTGTCTTATTTTGAAAGTAAAAAATTATTTTCATGAAATTATCATCAGACCATCACCAACCTCTTCTAAACTAGAATATGCATGCTTCATAAAGGAATACTGTTTAAACTGTTTACAACTCAGCTATTACAGTGTATTCAGTACCCACATTTCTCTATTTCTCCTATTTAAAGACTTCTACCCTTGATGTGTAGGGTTTCAACTCTTTACACAAGTATAAGGAAGAGACACTTCAGCGAAAGGTTAATTTCCTTCATGTACTTCACACATACTAGTTATATGAATTGTGAAAATAAGGTAAAACATCCAGGAAGGGCACAGGTGGAACGATTCAGAATCACTGGAAGAGTTCAGCTGCCACATCCAGTGAGAATTTTGACAACAGAATTACCAAATTTCTCAACTGAATGTTAGTGTGTCATTGGTTTAATCTGTATTATATGGAATAAATGCAGCTCTCCTGGCCATGGGAGTTTAACAACACTATAAAAAGAAAGCAGTATTTTGGTGTCACAGACGTAATATAATGACTAACAACTTGTTTCTCAGTAATGGCCATTAGGGCTTTCCTGAAAGTGAACACATATCTATCTTCCTCATGCTGTACAAGTTGGGGTTTTTCCCACATGCCCAATGGTTTTATCAGGAGGAGGAACACTATAATATTTCTAGAAATCATGGTCTGAGAGGCAGTTATTTTCATTTCTGTTTCCTTTTCTGAAGTGGCAAAGGCTACATCAACAGACTCATTTTTTCTCCCACTTTTTTTTAGCCACTGGAACATAAATGTGTAAAGTATCATGCAATAACTCATTAAGGACAATCAACAGGTCAATACACTTGCCTAGCAAAGCCCTGGACGTGGACACCAGTCTGTTCTGCCTATCTATTGAGCCACATGGCTACACTAACTCCTTTTCCAAACGAGATGACAATAATCTAAATACACCCACACACGTATGCCAGCAACTGCAAAAGGGACTACAGCCCAGAAGGGCCTACTGTGCTGCCAGAAATCAGACAGAATGAAAAATGTATACCTTCTCCAGGGTTTTCAGTGTCATGCAGCTGTAAGTAGATGCTTGTAATTCACCAGCAAACCTCAAGCAAGCCTAGACAACAAGCAGGATGCAAGGTCTGGGACTAAGGTATAAAATAGACTGTAAAATCAGAGGCAAAATTCCAAAAATAGATTAGGTTCTTCAAGTAGTCAAATTGAGGGACAGAAATAGAGCACTAGATACCCCAGAGATGAACATTATCAGCTACTGGGGACAATCTCAGGCCTACACCTGCCATCAGAGAGGCCTGCATGCACAAGGCCTGAGCAGCAACAGCAACAAGGATACAATCTTGGGGTTTCTATGCCAGCAGACAGGGAGAGATGTGGATTTCAGACCAGCTACAGGTCAGCAGATGTGGATAGAACCACCTGGGTTTTTGGCTTTTTTTTTTTTTTCCGAAGTAACCCCTAAAAATTTGTTATATTTGGTTATTTAACTCTTGAACAAAATTAGGTTGTGATGTGCCCTGATCATCACTAGATGCAGGATGATCAAAGAGCAGAAAAAGTTTAGGCTGCCCCTGACCTATTCTCTTTCACATACATACTTCACCATTTTGAATTCAGCAGTCATGTCTGCACTGGACAGCAATGTGTCATTTGAAAAATCCTGATCTTGCACCAGTAGTATCCAGGGTAGTATCCAGACATTAGACTTCACAACTCTAGTATCACCTTGATGTCTGATGAGGAATTGTAATCATCTCGTTGAGAGAAAACAAAGTGACTGCTATAGTTCATTGGCTGTGAAATTATCCACAACCATTTTAAAAATAAATTACCAACTTTAAAAAAAAACCAAAATATTGAAACTTGTAAAGTTTCCTCCTGATGCCTTGACTTCAACAATAATTACAGCAAGCCCACATTCCTTTAGAGACTACCTACTGTCAGCAAAAGAATTTTTAGAACGCAGAAGTACTTTTACAGCATGTTTTACTCTCTCAGAACAGATTGGATTGGACTGCATTGCTGGTGAACCTTCATGACTTCGTTTCATAGGCAAGCATTTTGCACCACCTACTGGCCCAATAGATGCATTTTAAGTTCACTTTTCAGTTTGGCTTTTAATTTATTAGCCTTGTTTTATCTGTTTGCTAGTGAAAAACTTTTTTTCCCTAATTATCTGTACTGTGGTATACATTTAAGAAAGGGTGGTCTTCAAACAACGGGAGCAGAAGATAGGTTATTCTAAATTATGGGACTTTAAGCACATTTAATACTCTCTTTTTTCATTATATGCTAGTAAGTGACAATAGTCATTTGGAGTTTCTCCCTTTTGTCAGCCTTTATATTTCTCCCTCAAGATGGCAATTAAGTTCAAAGTAAATCTTCCAAGCAATAAACTCAGCATTTTTAATTTATTATTTTAAACAGAACAAGATTTTCACAGTATGATCTTTTCAGCAGAAAGAAGCTAACTACAGCTACTATTTGCTAACAAACATTGTATATTAAAATTTACCTTATTTTATGTAGAACATGCATTTCATGTTGGTATGTACCATGCCAGTGTAATCCCTAACTGGGCTCACACAAATAGTTTCTGTACACAGTTTGCTACAGGAATTTGTACAGTTCTCAAAGCATCTGGTTTTGAAGGAGATTTGGTACCCAAGTCCAGTAGATTATGCAAAGTGGGGTAAAAACACAGTAAAGGTTAGGAAAAGGAGTACTGGAAGAGAAGCAGATGGCTAAGATTAAGACAGTAGCTCTCCAATACTGGTGGCAGGGATACCAGGTTTCACTGGGTCACTGGGGTTGGAGACCAGAAGGAAAAGTATAATTCACCTAAATCTCCAGTGAGACTTTAGATCAAGACCTCTGTTATTTTTGACATGATGTACCTTCCTGAATTAAAATTTGCCTTTGCACTTAGTTCCAGGCCTAAAAACCACTTCCAGAAGTCCCAAGTCCTTGAAAGAGTCCTGCAAATTTTTGTTCCAAGGATAGTTTTCAATGACAAATGAGAACTAAAATAATTAATAAGCATTAAGTAGCAATTTAAAAAACAAAAGGGAAAAAAGTTCTTACAAAGTACTGCTTCTCAAGAAAGGTATCTCAGAAGACAGGTGTTCATCAAATAGTTGAATGAGCTACGCAAAGTCCATCAGTCCTGTTACAGGTAATGTTTGAGGACATCACCATAACAGAAGTCAGTGAAGCAAATTAGCCAAATGCTGATGCATCTGTTCAGTGAAGCATGTAGCTGGTTGTTACAGTGACTCCAAATGCTGAAAATAA
Organism: Lonchura striata; assembly: GCF_050655825.1. Lineage (NCBI taxonomy): Eukaryota > Metazoa > Chordata > Aves > Passeriformes > Estrildidae > Lonchura > Lonchura striata. The sequence goes on from NC_140740.1 coordinate 36,998,608, forward strand.
CCAAACTGTCTTACAGGGGTAAACATCAGATGGCAACTGTATGTTTGTGAACAGCCCAGTAGCCAGGAGCACAACACATTATAACAAGACAAAACTTTAAACTGCTAACCTTTCCAAAAGAAAACAAGTTAAAACTGCACTTTTGACTGCAAAGTAGTAAAATGCCTCTAAATTCTTCAAATATCAAATATTAAACTGCAGATTTTCACTCAGTGAAAAAAATAAGCCAAATATGATTTTGAAGGCAAAAGATCATTTACTCAGACCCATATGAACATTGATCATTATAATGACATTAGAATGCTTGTTCTTTTAATAATGATTTACTACTACAGCATATAACTTACTTTCACTTGTTTTGCTGGGGGACATTTGAACAATCAATTCAGGTAAAATAAAAGAAATAGCTCAAAAACATGCTAACACTTCTTTAACAAGATTAAGAATACCTACTTGGTTTTTGCAAGACATTGTCTGGCTCCTGTCAATTAAATATCTGATGTTTAGTTGGAAGCTTTGCATACAGTAATTCTCTCAGTTTAACAGTATTCCACTGCACACAGTAACAGCCACAAAAATCTGAGAACTGTAAATTCAAAAACCTATACAGAGCTCACAAAAAACAAAATTTATCTATTGCAACAGTATTTTCCAGTCACTGGCAAATATAGGCCCTGCTTTTTCAGTTCTTCTGCGTGGTTATTGCAGGATTTCTAATGCATCACATAGAACAAGCTGGTGATAAAATAAAATAGCAAAGGTTGTACATGCTAAGGTAAGCATGTGAAGCTTTTACATGGTTGAAATTTAAGAAAAGCCTCACAACTTCCACTTCCGGTAACAGAATGAGGATATGTGCAAAAACTAAAAAAGGAAGATTCAATTTACAATTAGATGCAATACCATCTAAAAGCTTTACATAAAGATCTGAATTTTGTGTATTTCCTGTACCTGGAGAAACTTAGCTTAATCCCTGCTACTTTTAGCTGGTACAGACAGGAAACAGCTCTCTAGAGACTTAGAGTCATTTGTTTTTTAATTTGAAATTTCTCTAGATGTATTGATTCAAGCTTTCTGGATTTCAGTTGATATATGCAGATTGCTAAAGGTATGTTTGTTGAATTTATTTTTTTCAAAGGACAATAATGAAAGAAACAAAGGGATGTTTCCAATCAGTTAAAACACTTTTGATTTGAGTACAACTTGCTACTCACTTCTTCCCTTTCCACATTTACATTTCCATGAAAACAATTAACACAAGTCAGATTTAAAACAAATAAGTTATACTAGAATGCAGGAAAAAGAAGTAATTTATATGAAAGCCACAAGCCATGAAGATAACCAAGGAAGAACTAACAGTTATTATATAAATAGAAAAACTGCCTTTTTTATTATGAAAGACTTTTTTATTCCCAGGGCAAACAAATTTACCTACTTAAATCCAGATTAAATTATAATTAATGATTACAAATAATGCTTGCTTGTTTTAGCAATGCAGTTTTCACTTCTTTTTCACACTTGCACCTTAAGCCTCTCTAGTAGCTGACTTGTTGCTGAAACACAGTTTTCTGAAGTTTTGAAAACTTGCATTTATAATTATTTACACAGAGGTTATAAAGAAGCTGACCCAAGGCCTAAAGATTAAACTACTTAGTAAAAAGGGCTTGTGACTGTTTACAGTTGTAAAAGTATACTGATCTTGCTGAGTACTGGACTTCAAGATTAACATAAAACCTTAATTCTTCTCATTTTCTCCTATTCCTTTACTTTATTCTATCATCCAAACAGCTTTTCTGTTTTGTTTTCTTTTTGTTAATGCTAGCAAACAGCTGAATTGGTTCTCAGATAGCACCCACCAATGCAGAATGCTATTTTTGAAAGGGAGAAGAAAATCCCCAATTCCTAAAACATCCAATTTGCCTGCCCAGTTAGGAGAGGTCTGAAACCCCGAACTATCAGGTTACAGACACAAGAACAAGGGGCATCTCAACCACTGTTTGTCAAAGGAAGCAATTTGCTCTACAACTGTGAACAACATATCTCAGTTTCTTTTACCTTTTTTAAACACAATTTCTTCTTGATTTACTGTTAGTTACTGAAACCTTCCTAACTGGCATGGGAAAATAGGTTAAGTGTCAGATATCCACTAGCTAAAAAATGGTAAATTCTTATTTTTCTTACTTTGTAGTTTTATTCATTAATTTCCTCTTTTTAGATTTTCACCAGCTCAAATAATTTCCATATAAGAAAGAATTTATGCAATCTACTGTATCAAAGGATCGTATATACATATAGCAACAGTAGCTTTGAAACATCGTGCAGACACAGAACAACCTTACTGAAATTCAGCAGCACTACTTCTGCCATACATCTTAGAGATAAAGAGTATTTCACATATTTTGCAATAGTAAATAGCTTGTGAGTTAGGCCTCAAACAAAAAGCCGAAACAACACATAATTTCTCAGGGAATCAAAAAACTTGGGTATTTATATTATTATTTAGCCAACAAGTCTGTCTTCTTATTTTATTTAGAAGTTCACTGGCAAATTATCAATCACTTAACAGAGACTACTCCACATAAAGAGACACAGTATTTAGGGTGTTTTCTAGTTTTAAAAATTGCTATCTGCTTTAGATAGAAAGCCAGCAGAGGGCCATGTCCAAATGAAGAAAACTAGTTTTTAAAGCTGACTAATGACGACCCATTCACAGATCACACAGGCAACAAATAGCACAGTGGGATACATTAACAATGGGCTCCAAATGGAACCTTAAAGGAAATAGTGTCAAAGGGTATTAAAACTATATCACAAGGAAATGAATGAAACGTAACTTCATATTCACTCCAATTTCTAGTATATTTGTATGATGAGAAGTCATCAAAGAAAATTCTGTGATAACTTCCTAAGTTGTTTTCAATCAAAGATGGGATCAGAAACCAGGTCTCTGCTAAAGAAAAATACTGACCAGAATGTGAAAGTTGAATTAATGTTACTACCTTTCCCATCCATTTGTTCTTATTTAGGAGGTTTATTTAAACAAACCAAACCAACTGCTAGGAAGTTACTTTAAACTGCGCATTGCTGGTGCATTGTCTTGTACTGTCTCAGAGGTTTATTAAGTACATCCTGAATCTGTGGACCAGCTGTAATCAGGTCAGTATTGAAAACATAAAAGCTTATTAGTCTTCTAGAAACAAGTTAGCCTCACTAAATTTGATTGTGCATGATAACTAGTAACTTTGTTTTTCCCTTCACTACTTCCATAGAAACTATCAAACAGGTAAACTCCTGACAAAGAAATGGTCCTTAAAAAACAGAGAAGCATTTTGAGAAAAGGTTAAGTGCTGTCTTTTACAAAACTGCCAGATGCCAAGATAAGAGCAAGAAACCAGAAGCCTCTGTTCTTGAAACTTTACATTCTGTAGCACTCCTTATACAGAGTGCATTAAACACGTGAGTGTCAGTGCTGCTTCAACTGGGGCAGGAATGAAGGACTAGAATGAAAAGTTGAAACAGAAGAGCTAAATCTCAGCTGAACTGAAAGTACACTTAAGCAATTCAGTGACCTAAGTGGGAGAGGCTTACTCCTTTAATTCACACAAGGACAGTTAACCTATATCACACCACTTCTGTAGCAGGACAGAAGTGTGAAAGTTTAATTACCACAACTCAGCTGATGGGTGGTATGCCACTATGAACCCAGTTATGTGCTCAAGACTCACTTAGTGTCACAAAGTGACAAAGTCATGTCTATATTTAGGGCTTGCTAGTAATCACAGTTCATTGTCATTCAACTAGAGTAATTAATTAAGGATATAGGAACTGGGTCTTTCAATTATGTATTTCATCATTCCTCATGAAAAATCTCTGAATTGTTCAGTCTCGTTAGATTAAGTGTTTTGTCTTTTACTCACTGACTGACTGAATCACCTCCAGTCTTGTCTCCTCCATCTGCCTCCTCGTCAGTATCAGAATCAGCTCCAATTTTGCCTAGATATACACAGTGTCAAACACGAAAATTTAGGAAAGTAATATAATTAATACTACATAATTAGGTTTACTCTTAATTAACTCTATTGCAATCAGCAGAAGAGGATTTTTCCCAGTTAAAGCAGAAGTTCTAAAATTAGACTTAGTCAAAACCAAAACCCTTATTTGTGAGTCTTCTGTTAGCTACACATACATTTATACTGGATTATAAAAAATCTGATTAGCTATTCTTAGTACAATACTATGGATGGTAAAAATAAAGTACAGAATTAACAGCAAGATACTCTGGACCACTCAGACTCAAAGAGTTTTTCTTTGTTGACAGGACAGCAATATGCTTACAAGTAAATTCTATATTCCTTAAATATCAATTACAAGTTCAAAAAAGCTGTGAAAAGCTAGAATGTCATATCCTTAATCAACGTACATGAACTGTGTGTCTTGGTGGAATTGAGGGATTATGTACACACTAATATATACTTATTAGTGTGTGTCTGTATATATACATATATATTTAAGTAGCATGAAAGAGTGCAAATGGGGTTGAGGCAGACTATTCTCTGGTGTACAGTGAAGTCTTAAAAGTTTCACTCATACCTTCAAGAATCTTCAACAGTTTTTTTTCAGATAACAGCTCCAACTGCTCCATGCAAAGTCTTTTGATTTCATCCATGGAACAGTTCTAAGAAGACAGATAAAACAAACCACAGGCTACTAAAAATTTCTGAGAAGACAGTAATTTAAAAGGTAATGTCTAACTATAATGAAGAGTTAATTTGGATTAAAGCCTCTCCCATATTTTGATCTGCATTGATGCAACTGATGTAGAAAACAAGGTGTTTCAGTTATGACAAGAAATAGCATATGCGTGGGTTTTGTCTGAAAAATTAAGCAATAAACACTATCAGTTACCTGACCTATGGCTTGAAGTTTTTACTGCAGCTGCAACACTGAGCACCAGAAACACCAAAACACATGTCTGAAGCATGGAAGAGCAAACAACTGCAGACCTAGTTATTCCTAGTTTTCCATCACTAGGGGGAAGCTGAGTTATGTAATTAAGCTTGCGAAGATCAGAGGAGACTGTTGAATCCTAGTCCACAAACTGGAAAAAATAATGCTATTGACAACACACCAACAGATGTGTATCACAACACAAAGAAAGTATATAAATTGCAATCCATTTCTCATGCTCAGTACATACCATACATTTTATTGGTATTCCATTTACTTTCACATCTCATACCTTTTGGTGACATTTGGTAATTTCACATTTTCAAATGAGCTGTGATGCCATGTACAAATACCAAAATTAGGACCCGCTAAAGAGGTTGTAACACTTACAGTCATATTGTAAGTTTGGATCTACATGATGAGGCAATTTCCCTACAAACTCAGTAATGCCTTTCCTTCCTGCTTCTCAACCTCTTTTTCTTCTGCCAGACATGAGAAATGGATGAGCCTATGTGCAATTTACCATGTGTTTAAAATGAAGAAGTCCTGTCTCACTTATATTAATAATACAACTCATTAAGATAAAAATTCAAGATAAAAAATTTACAACTACTAACAAGCATTATACAGATGACATTTCACTGGCAGAGTTTCCTTCTGTACAGGCTGCTAGCCTAATTTATTTTTACTAAGTCCTATTGTTCACAAGACTCAACAAGCGTATGTACTAAGCCAGTAAAACTCCAGCTTTAGTCCAGAGAAGTTAAAGCTACGGAAGCTGTTTATAAAGAATGGGCTTTATTTTCTCATCTCAGACATTACTTTAATACCATACGAAGAAAATCAGTTGCCACAAGCAGAAATCAGTATTTTATTTACAAATCAGCATATTAATTAGTAAACAACTCAACTGTATTTACTCCTCATAACCATGAAAATGCATTTAACTAAGCAGTATAGAGGGACAGTCTAAAGCTAAACATGAAGTTTAGAAACTGCTGTGCAGCCGCAAAAGGCATACCCTGGAATAACTACAGCAAATCTTTAAGTCTGACATCCAGACATATGACTGGGAGACAACTTAAGAAAGGTACTTGACTTGAAAGAAAGTTGAGAAATATGCAGGCAGCAGTTAAAATATAAATACATTAGCCTGGAGAGATAAGTATCCTTTGTTAAGCAAGCATTCAAGATTATGGTAAGTATATAAATGGTAAGTGTATTTCAGTACCTTTAAAGTATCAGGCAGCATCTTCTGTAGTTTCTTCTCCCCTATGACGCAGAAACACTGTTGAAGCATTTCCTTTTTGTCCCCAATGTAAAAACTGACAGGTTTGAGTGACACAGTGAGATCTAATCCTCCTTCCTCTATATCACTGGGTTGTTCAGCCTCTTCCAGTTTTTCTCCAGAGAGTTCATTACATTTTGTTTCCTAAAATCAAGGATGGCATTTTCTAGTGAACTAGAGAAGACAGAAAATTATAGCTTTGCAAAATAATTTTCCTTTCATAAATGCAAGGTATATCTTAGTGTGGACTTCTCAAGTTCCAGTGTTTCATATTGCAAGGTAACTGCATTACTGAAGTTACATATTTTATTACTGAAAACATTCTTGTGCTAGGAAAATTTTTAAAGCATCAGGAAGTGAAAAGTATTCATAAATATTAACTGGGAAATATTATCTGAAAATACTTAGCTGGTGCTTACACAAGAAAGCATGCTTTAACGCAGGCGAAATCCATCTGATTAGCTGAGCAATTAAATCATAAAGCTCATCATTTACAGCTGTCCTGCTAAAACAGAAACTGGCATACAATCCCCTGTGTGGCAGTCTTCAATGAATTAAAATAGGCTTTGAAATAGAAAATACACCCTCCATATATCAGCGGAGGACATCTAGAACAGAAAACGAATTAAAAAAAAAACCCAAACAAAACCAAAAACCAAACAAACAAACAAACAAAAACCCAAAACCAAACCACGAGCCAGAAATACACTTTGTCAGCCTCAGAATTCACTTAGGCGTGCAACTCACACCCATTTTTTGCACACCAGCACATTCTTGAGAAGACTCACAATGCCACAAGTATGAGAACCGCGACTGGGGCTACCCGAGCTTGTACGCCACATCTCTTACACCTGGAAAACACAGAACCGGTGTTTCCGAGATGCGCACCCGGGCTCGGCCGGCCCCCGCCAGTATCCGCGCCTGTGCTGCCCATCTTCGCGCCGCCCGCCCAGCCGCTCCCTGCAGCCGCAAACCGACCAGTGCGACTGAAACCGGCCCTTCCTGCAGCCTCTGCGGCCAGGACGCGGGATCAGGACGCGCCCAGGAAGGCAGAGGCGGCACCGCAGCGGCCAAACCCCGCGACTCCGCCCGTGCTACCTCTAGGGCACCGTGGCTGGACTCGGTGCTCCGCCGTTTCCTATCGCTGCCGTCTGGCCCCGCAGCTCCCTCCGGGCAGCAGGAACGGGAGCAGCGCCGCTTCTTCTCCTTCGAAGACTTCCTGCCCGGCATGGCCGCGCGCACCCCACACCGCCACACGGGCGCCGCTTCCGGTGGGACTCGTGGGCAGCGCCCCCTACCGGCCCCGTGCTGCGGCCTCCAGCGGGGCCGCGCCCAAGGCTCGAGATGTATGTACATCTCGTGAATGTACAGCGGGATGCCTTGGGGATAGCCAGGCCAGAGTAAAGCTGCAGCCACGCGTGGACACGCCACCAGTTTACATATATATCGGTGATCTAGGGTCTAGAAAACACATCCTACGAGGAGCAGCTGAGGGAGCTGTGTTGTTTAGTCTCAGAAGAGGAGGCTTAGGGCTTACCACATTGCTCTCTAAAACTCCCTGAAAAAGGGTGTGTAGTGAGGTGGGGATCAGTGTCTCCTGCTGGGCCTGCAGTAAGAGGACAAGAGGAAATTGCCTTAATCTGAGATATGTGAGTTTCATTTTAGATATTGGGAAAAAAAGAAATTATCACTGTCAGAGTAGTCAGGCATTAGAATAAGTGTCCCTGATGTTGGAGTTACCATCCCTGGAGGTGTTCAGACATGTCTGGACCTGGTGCTGGTGGTGTGGTTTAATGGTTCAATGGTTACAGAGATAATGCTGGGTGGATGGTGGACATGATTACTTAAAATTCTCTTCTAACACTGATGATTCTATGATGATTCCACAGTTCTATCCTCTGTAACTACTGTTTAATTCTGATCTTTTCCCTGACTTTCAACCTGTTTAAATGCTGCAAGGACCTGCATATGCCTTCTTTGGCAGCTGCTTGGTATTGCTAATAACTTTGGAACAACAATAACTTTTTCCATGATACTTAATGAGTACTGGAGAAGTTTCTTCATGGGATGCAAATAATTAGGAATTGTAGCAGAGGAGACTGTTTAAGGCAGGTGACCACTTTGTGCAATTTACTAAGACACTGATCAGCTATCTGCCACCAACAAGATTAGTTACAGAGGGAACTCAGTCTTATTATCCTAAAGAGGTTAGTCAAAATTAAAGACTAGGTTAGACAAATGTTCATAATTATGCAGAAAGAATTTGTATTAAAAATATCCCTTACTGTGCAAAGATTTTCTTCATTTAATAAAACAGAATGCCCGTTCATTTTGTCTGCTTTCTTTCCCAGATTCAAACATGTTTCCATCCAGTTTGTTCATACTGGGTTGGATCTTCAAATGGGACTTACTAGCCCATGTAGGTAGAGGTCTGCTGAATACAAATTGTACAAAACTAGTGGTATCAAAACTGCTGTGAGCAGATGATACATATTTGTATAGGTTGACACTGTTTTCAAAAGGGTCAGAATTTACTAAGTACCATAAGTTGTTTTTTTCAGGAAGCCTGAGTCCATACAGAGGCAGATAGTATCAGAGTTAATCCTGATTCGTCTGTGTGTTTAAAATTACCTACAGTGCTGGGAATAGATGCTCGTATTTACCATCAGCCAATAACAACCTCAGCATACTCTGAAGGTGGCAGTTAATGTAATTAGGAAACAGTGAGGAGGGGTCTAAATTTGGGATGAAAATGGGATCCCTTGAACAACTCTAAGGAAAATAAAAAGTTTTGCAGTGTATGCTTTGGCATGTAATCTGTTTTAAACAAATGCAGAATACAGAATACAGAAGCTAACTGGGCTGTTGATAGAGATTTGTAAAAATATTCAAATTTATGTACTCACAGGCTTCAAATTCTGCTGTCAAAAAGGGGTAGTTCACACTTTAAACTACTTTTTAATCTGTTTTGTACAGACCAACAGTGGTGTCATGAATATTGCAAGTTTATCTTTGCACCTGGAAAATGTAGAAACAAAATTCCCACCAAATTTGAAACCTCAATCTCTACAGGGAATAGGCATCAAAAAACCACTGGAAGAGTAAGACATCTGAAAACACCCAGATACTCTTCAGGCTGTCAACAGCTGCATAGAGAATCTTGGTGCCAAACATTTAATTTCAGTCTATTTAGTACACATTTTGAAAAGATGGGAAACATCTACTGTTCCTAGACTTTGAATCTGTTGATAGTTTAAGGAGAAAGAGACAAAAATATGCAAGTGCTTACAGTATACAGTAATGGATCACATTCAACTAAGAAGCTTAACTAAGTATTTTTAGGCAAAATACTTCACAGGATTGAAACCAGTAGGTTATAACATTTCCTAAAGGATCTGGATTTGCCTCTATAGTACTGATCCTATGATAAGACTCCTTGTGTAGATTATTATAGCATATTAAATTATAAAAAAGTCACTGCATCCAATTATTCATTAATGTGTAGCTCAGTGTACAGTGCTTTTAATGAAATAGGTTTGCAGACTGAAGTTAGTCTATTTCTGGCTAAAGCCTGAACTTGACTGAGTAATTAACATTGCTTAATTAGGTCCTGATATGAGCAAGGTGCATCATAATAGCAGACATTAAAGAAACCTTGTGATGGATTAGATGGATTTATGTTATTGTAGTCTTCTTCTGTCTTGGAAAGTACAGCAGTTGGTGCTGACATAAGTCCATTTTGACTCCTTATTTAGTTCCTTAGGATGGCATTTTATACTTGTCCTGAGTTTTGGCCTAAGTAGATCCCAAGTTTTTCCACTTCATAAAACCCAAGCTATGCCTAACAACAATGCTTTAACATGAGATGCTACTGTCTGCTGTTGGCTATTCTTTCTAAAAGCTTCCTTTTTATCTCAGAAAAAGATGCCAAAAGAATTGTTATCATCTACTGAGAGACTTTGAATTCTTAGCAAAAGACACAGCTTCTCTTCAAGGGGATGTTGAAATCTCTCAAACATACTTCAACTGTTTTCCTGATAAATGAAATCAGGAGCCCTTAGTACACAGATCAACTTAGTCAAAATGTACTACTGTAGATAATAAGCCAGCTCCCAGTTGTGTGTCAGGCATATACTTATTTTCAGCAGCCTCTGGTCTCAAAAGATTGTACCCTGTGGACCTCATGTCTGGCACATTTCCCACTATAGATACAACATTCTTTCACTGCAACAGGAGTTTAATCCTGCTGACATTCCTGAGGCACTCTTCTTATTGGTGACCCCAGCAGCAGGCTGCGCAGTACCATTACATGCACTTGTGTGTTTATGCCTGTGGATGCTGACATGAACCACAATGGAGTTCTAAACAGTGCCATTTAAAAGCAAAAGGAATTCCCCACTCCCTGTTTCCTCAGATGATGCTAGAACATGGAAGGGTTGGTATCACAGTACCCTGTGGCAACAGGTATCTTTCCAAACAAGCATGGCCTTCTCTGTTTATCTTGCCTAACTCTTAGTGCTGGCAATCCCCAGAAGGATTTTTTGCTGTGCCTCATCATTTCTCTTCAAGTTTAAGAGAATTTTGTAATATCTTTTAATATACCATTTCTTGGGAGTTGCCAGAGTATATTTATTAATACAAACATTAATTTTTGGTCTGAGAAATTCGTAACAATTTTCACATAAAGAGATAATCTGTAACAGAGCAATCCCACAATAATAAAACAAAAATATTAGGACAAGTATAATTTCTTAAAATAACACAGGTGCAAACACAGTTGAAGAGTACAACATTAGAAAGCTGAAGCTTCAAGAACAATTTTATAATAGGCAACCAAAATTCAACAGACAAGCAAGCACATTATTTCACAGACATGTTTCCTAACGGTACTTTTCCAGGAAGGGGTTCATCTATCAAGTACTGTAAATCACAAATAATGTGTTGGACTGCCTCACATATGAACCTGCAATAGATCAAATCAGAAAGTGTGTAACTCAGACCATGATCAGGACTGTGAGGGTATTTATCTGGAAATCCATCCAAAGTACAAGTGTGCAACTAAAGATCTGAGAGACCAAGTTTCCTGGAAGCAGTGTAGTAACTCAATTCATGTATCTGGAGCAAAATAAAAGTTAAGAGCTCTTGGTCACAAAATTTTTCACATCTGGCATAGACAACATAGGCAGGTATCATGGGGTGTGGAGCTCACATGCCAGAAGTTTGCCCTGTTTTCCATTCTATTAGTCTAATGAAAAATTCAACTTCTTTAGTTCATCTCAATTCTAAATCAAATTTTATCATTTGCAGTAGTAGAAAATAACATTTCCCTTTTCAGCTGAACATCTTAGATCTGCTGGAATAAGCTGGAAAGTATTATTTTCCCTTTCAGCAGTCACCACACTTACAAAGTTAAAGCTGCTTCATAAAACTTGAATTTGTGCAGTTTACAACAGAGTATTTAAGTTGTAAAGGGCCCTGACTACTTCTGGACAAAAGACAGAGCCTCTTGTCAAGGACATTGCCAAAGGCCTCCAACACTGACAGGCAGAGTACACCAACTACCTTTAGGAAGCTTCTCCAAGCTTCTGCTGCTCAATCTCTTCTCTGGAAGTAGATTGCTCTCTCACTCTTCAACGTGACCTTTTTTTAATCACCTATATTTTACAACACGGAGTAAGACACCTGCTATTAATTAGTGCGGTATTCCCATCCTTAAAAATTAAAAAGTCAAGTTAAAGGCTTCTCTAGAAGTTCATGCCATTTTACAAGCTGCAAGATATAAAGTTATGAGTGAAGCACAACATCCATATAGCAGGTAGAGAGGTTCTAGCCCTCAAAAAGTCATCTAGCCTTAGGATTAAAAGACATTAAGAGCCATAACAGTTAAGTTTCAAAAGGAAGTGGAAAAAGCTGATGAAAATTTTCCTTACCAGACCATTTGACAGGGGTTAATATTAACTAATGTTAACTAATAAGCTTGTGAAATGCACTGTTGAACTTAAGGATCCCAGGGCCTGTCAACCGCTAGAAAATCCTCACAGTCAAGAAACAGACTAAGCATGCTGCAACACAGAATGTGATTGGGGTGGGTGTCTGAGTTGACAGTCACTAAATAACAGCCATTTCCTACCTTTCTGTCTGGATGACCTGTAAGTACTGATATGGTTTGACTTCTTGGTGATCTGTTTTTATCTGAGCAATGTCAGGATTCCTTGCAAAGTTTCTTTGCAGTGATCGCTTCAGAAAAGCAGTCCAATGACAAACAGTGAAAAAAGTTTTATTTGCTCTGTATCTTGAGACAAGTCAAGTGTAATTAATCCACAGTATTTTTCCAAGTACAGTCTGTCAAAAAATATGAACAAACGCATCTTTTTAATGCATACACTGTCTTCCAAGTTCTAAGAAAAAATTATTACAACAGATTAAGAACAAACCTACAGCATTCTTTTACTTTAGCTGGTTCTGATACAGAGGCATACTTTCTTATTTGAGAATCAACTCCCAGAGACTTAGCTAATTGCACAGCATTTGTATCATCACTGATTAGTGTCCCAAGAGCCACAAGCAGTCTAAAAATGGCTTCAAGATCTTGAACAACTTCCATAATTGTGCTGATTACTGATAAACATTGAGCTTTGCCCTCAACATTGTTGACTTTATGTAAACATACAGCATAGTTCAATGTCAGTGTGGCCAGTGCAATGTGGATGTTCTTATTATTGCCTGATTTCATTTCAATTGCTTGTGTCATTATTTCATCCCTCTGTTCCATCATGAGCTTCTGGCCTGCATGGTTGACAAAACAATTGCAAAGAGCTCTAAGTGCCAACAGCTGGTTTGCTTGTTTGCCTTTAGGATTCAGAAATTTAAGGAGAAGGATGATTAATTGTACTTGCTCCTTTTCATTGCAGAAGTTTTCATTCACAGTGGGATGCCTGACAGACAATCTAAGAATGTCTAGGGCTGGAAAGACAATATCTAAGAAACAAAACAAAACAAAATTTTAGTATTAATATTGCATTATGTGTAAATTTATCAGTGAGTTTCTTTCAGATGCAGACTTTCTTAGCCCTGCAGTTTTGGGAACAGACAGTAACAGTTTCATGCATAATTAAAGCACAAATTGTTTCACATTCATAAAGACAAATATTGACAAATCTTTTCTAGTAACAGTTCAGTTATTGTTAAAAAAATCCATAATCCTTAATTTAGGATTAACATAGTGCTTTACAGAAAATCTTAAAATCTTTTCTAAAATCTCTAATTGATAACACTGAAGACAAGCACAAGATATGGTAACTAATCCAAAAAATCTCTGAAAGCTGAAAGTTCAGTGACTGAACATCCCTACATAGACAGCATCTCCCTTTGTCCTCATTCTATATCTTACAGTACCGTATAGCTACAAAACTGCTTACAGGAAAAGAAAATAAATATGTTGTCAACTGAAGAGCTGTAAATCATTGTATGGAAACTGAACTGAAAATTTGTCCCTCCCTTCCCAAATTCTGAATACATATGTCTCCTTGGATCTACTACTGGTATCCAATGCTTACAACCAAATCAAAGCCAAACCTGCCCAACTACTTAAAGAGGTTTTTCCTGCAGATATGCAAAATCTTCATAATTAATGCTTTGTACAATACAAAGAGTATGGAAGGTATGACATAAGTCATCACCAGCTCCTCATTATGCAAAATACAGTTGGATTAAGTTATATTATAAAACAAGCATGAATTTTTAATACTGAAATGTTCTTCCTGATAGTAAATCTTTAACTGAAATTTTAAAAAAGCAGTTCATTTTAACCATTCTTAGATATTTGTATATGCAAACAACTGCTTTTTCCAGAATGTGCTATAACAACCAAACTACCTTTTCCAATCCATCAGTGCTGACAATATTATTAAATGTAATTATATTACCTCTACTTACATTCTTCCAGCATGTCATTTCACAAATGCAGTTCTGATCATATAACATAGCATCAGTAACTTCTTCATTACCATATTAAACAGGAGCTACTTTTGATTTTTTTCCCCATAATTTATCTCCATAATTGCATCTCTCACTTGGTAACAGCTTAGGATGTCATGTTCGCACTTCCTTACTCTATTTCCTGACAAGTCTCACACCTTTTTGAGGATGACCCTGCTAATGAAATAATCATAACTGATTTTTGTATCAAGTTTCCCCTTTATGTTTATTATTGTGCCAACAAAACTTGACAACCAATTACCAAATTTGGCCCTGAAGCTGATCACTGCTGTCAACAACTGTTATTCATCTTGTCTTTTCTTCTTGGGCTATCAGGTCTTTGGGACAGACTCGGTTTAACAGCATGATGAGACTTTTCATTCATGGTGACACGTACTGATGAGATGACACATAAAACGATGGTACAAGTTTACCTTCTGGCCAGTTAACTGCTCTCCATAAGGTCTGAAGTTGCTGCGCCGTAGGTGTTTCTGTAGAGGTGTTGCATGTTGCAGACAGTAACTTTTCTAGGATTATCAAGTCATCTTCGGTAAGTTTATGTTCTTCAGCTGCACTGCCATTAAGTTCCTTTAATTTACCTGTAATACCAAAGGAAAAAGCACAACTTTTCCAAAACAGAACTTCAGAAATCGACATCTTAACTAAATGCTACAAAAGCACTTTATAAACAAGTAACAACTACTGCAATTGAGTGGTTTTTTCGGGAGGTCAGATTTTTAAACATGTTTTCCAATTTTATAATTTCCCATTTAGGTTTTTAATTATCACAGTGATTGCTACTACTATTTCCACTTTAACAGCACAACACAAAGATTCAGAATTTGGAGAAAAATTTTAGAAAATGCCTACATAAAGCTAAAAATGCAGAAAAGAGTCATGAAAACAGTAGTGTTCATAATTGAAATATAATTTCTTTTTGCTTTTTATTAAGTAGTAAAACAATAAAGGTACTCTATGTTCTTAGTGTGATCACAATTTTTTTATTTTTACTTCAATCATGTGATCATGTTTCACTTATGACATGTGCTATATTCAATCTTCAGTGTGATTTAAAAATCCAAGTATTAGATTAATGCAATTGATCTAGGATTAAGGAAAGTTTTTTTTAAAAGCTCAGTTACTTCAAAAACATTTTAAAAAATCCTTTATATTAAAACACTGACCCAGTATCTGCGTAGGATTGGCCTGGTCAAAGGTGACAGCATCCTTCTTCGGAAAATAAATATTTTCAACTTTAGCTGCAGCTGACTGGTAGGCACCTATTCCTAAAGAAGGGCAATACAGAGCATTCAACAGTGTACCAAGGTGTCTGATACAGAATGATATCCTAGCAGTAACTCTCTACTGCTGGACATGACTCAGAAAAATATCTCTCGAAAAATACCCCGAATGTCTATGCATATAGCTGTCATTCCTTACATTACTTTTACATTCAGAGGTTAAAAATGAAAGCATAACCTTCACAAACTGTTCCCCCTCATGTAAAAGTTTACAAGTAGAAATTATTAACAGTCATTTCTTAATTATGTGAACTAAATACACAGTCACTTATAGCAAGGCTGTTGTAGTTAATACTTGAAAATGGCAAGGGTCTTTTTAGGAAAAATATCTCTCTTGCCCCTGAAATCTTGTAATTATTATTTAATTATTTTCATAATTAAAGTGTTTACGTATTAGAAGATTTGCAGATGTGACCAAGTTATGGCACATGTAATAGTAGCCTGAAATGTTTTTTTAAGAAGCAATACAAAGCTTTTATCATTACCTATAATGATTTCCTAAACTCACAGGTCACTGATAGCTGCTGATATTGTATAATGCTCATTAGCTATACATCAGTTTTTCTGATCAACAACATAACTACTAGAAGATAAATAATCCTCTCAGATTATTATTATACATTTTAAAGCTTGTGTGCATGATTCCTGCATGCAAAGGAAGGCTTTGTTATCCCTATTTTATTATTAATTTCAGAGTATAAGCAGCTTCAATCTGTTATTTCTAATATAGTATGAATTTTGCATCAATGCAGAATCATGTCAGAGAAAAAAAAAACAAACCTAACAATTAGGAATGTTTTTCACTGGCAGACATTGTCTCTTACCCATAAATGGATCAACCCCGCCTGCTGGAGGTAGGGCATTTGACGCTGAACCAGGAACATAGCGACCAGCGCCTAACAAAGACGTAAAGTTTTTAAACACCATCACCAATAAAGAGGTAATGTATACCTGTATTTAGTTACTACTTTTCAAACAAAACTACTAAAAGGGATTTTTCTGCACTAAAAGAATTACAAAGTAGTAATTCTTTTAAGGATTCAAAGTTCAACACTTTTTTAAGGATTAAATCCATGCATGTGGGAGGATGTTGGTGGTGATAGCATTCACAAGCTAAGTGAGCTCACAGCTGGGAGACACTGTGTCATCACTGTGGGACACAGTAGGATCTCTGGCACTCACAGCTGAAGAGAGCTTCAGCACAGCAGATACCTTATCAACGACAAGTTCCAGCAAGAGGGCCCACTGCCCTGGCCTTGACTCTCTTTGTGCCTGAGCCAAGAGTGGTTCTCCCATGGGAGCTGGACTCTCTTGCAACGGAGGTCTCAGTGAGGCCTCCATCTGCAGCGACCACAGAGCCGCAAAAGCCATGGAGGAGAAACAGCTAGACACAGAAAGACTGTCAAGATTGCGAAGACTGAAGGCTGTGAGTTTTTGTAACAGCATAAAGGCTTCTGCTCTACTTGTAGATCTGCAACTGCAGAGCAGGCAGTAAGCACCCTGGCACTGGTGTGGACAAACACTCAGCAGTGATGTGTTAAGAGCCAGCTGAGACTGCACCTCATGTCGGCAAAAACAGGAAAGGCAAGCAGCAGTGATGGGAAGCAGAATAACCTCCTGCAGGATAGGGAGGCACCTGCCTATGCATATAGCCTGGTAGCTTGGGAGGTATGTGTGTGCTGGGGCAAGCATTCAGGATGCCACAGAGACACTGCCAAGCCTTGCCTGGCCTTCAGACAGTTATTCTGCTACTCTTCCACATGGCCATCAATGGTTTTCCAAGGAGGTCTTGGAGGATATCAAGAATGATTAGAAAGCTCTGAGAACAATGATGAAAAGTGCAGGGCATTTCTTTGTTACTTTGAACATAGCAAAAATGCTTGAATAGAAATGGACTCATCAAGTGGGTCAGCAACTCACTGCATGGCTGGTTTTGCAGACAAGATTTTGGCATCAAGTGATTACAAGAACCTATATGAGGAGCAGGAGCTACTAATCAGGGATGGGAGAAGCCTGACAATGCAGGGCTGGACCTGGGAATGTTTTTGCAAACAAGACGGCTAAACTAGTGAGGAGGACTTTACAATAGCTATAGCAGCGAGGATGAAAATCTAAAATACAGGGAGGATGGTACCAATAAAGCTCATGTAAAAAAACATGTAAAAATGAAAGCAGAAAACTACTTCTATGAATATATCCAATCTTGTGTGGTTCATAAAAAGTCTGGCAAAACAAAAGGTCCTTATTCTTCTGCTGCAGTGGACAGAGTGACTTGAGGCAGACCCAACAGCAGAGGGCTTAGGTCTGCTGAACAGATCTCGGTATGCTTTGCAGTGTCAGAGCCCACCTTACCAGGCTGCTCCACACTTCTGCCCCAGAGAACTGCAAAAAACAGCTGTCTGGGGCTAAACATGGGATGCAACAGAATACTACTTGACTCATGCGTACCTTAAGTGCTAGCCAGATAGATATAAATTTTACATTACCTGTAAACGGGTCTGCCCCAGGTATTGTACTTGATCCAGATGAAGAGCCTGGAACATAACGTCCAGCACCTAGTCAAACAGTGAGAAAAGCAATGAGTATTAAACACACCTTGATGTTATTCAAATCCAGAGAGAGGTAACAAAGCTGGTAAAAGGTCTGGAGTGCCTATCCTATGAGGAGTGGCTGAGGGAGCTGGGGTTGTTTAGCCTGGAGAAGAGAAGGCTCAGGGGACACCTCATCTCACTCTACAACTCCCTGAAAGGAGGCTGCAGACAGCTGGGGACTGGCTTCTTCTCCCAAGCAACTACTGGACAGGAGAGGGCACAGCCCTAAATTGTACCAGGGGAGATTTAAGGCAGACATGAAGAATTTCTTCACAGAGTGATTAGATATTGGAATGAGCTGACCAGGGAGGTGGTGGAGGTGTTTAAGGGAAGACTGAATATGTGGCATTTAGTACCATGGTCTAGTTGACATGGTGGTATTCAGTCATAGGTTAGACTCACTCTCAGATGTCTTTTCCAACTTAATTACTTCTGTGACAACTGCAGCTCTCAGAGTTACATGTAAACTGACAAGTCTGTATTCCCATTCCCAGTCTCTTGCAAGAAAAATATTTAGCTCAATTATTTTAATGCTATTTTCTTCTTAAATTAATCTTTGTGAAATTAATTGAATTAGTTTGTTTTGTAAAAGTGATAAATAGGATGTAATTGATTAACATGGTTTAGCTTATCAGTAATCAACTTGCTCTAGTTCTTTCCTGCCTGAAAAGGTAATTTATGTATTTCACTACATTTTGATTAATTCTCTGGCTAAATTTTTGTATTTTATTAATTGCCTTAACAGTATCTGGCACTTAATGTATGAAAACTGGATCTTCCCTAAACTGTAAAAAAAAAGACTAGACTGAAAAATACAACTGCCTTAATTAGAATTTTGATGAAGATTTTTCTTTTTCCTTTTTTTCCTCAGAATTATCTGTGCCTTTGCCTTCAATCATTTAAGGATATGAAAATATCTGCAGAAGAAGTTCAAGAGCTACAATACTGAAGTCTGCCTGGGCAGACAATTCTAAGAGTTTCAACCAGGCCAAGTGCTGGGTCCTCCCCCAGGGTCACAACAACCCCATGCAGGGATACAGTCTGGGGGCAGTGACTGCAAAGCTGCCCCACAGAAAAAGACCTGGCATTGCTGATCATCATCTGCCTGACCCTAACCCAGGAGTATGCCTATGTGGCCAAGAAGGACAATATTATCTTAGCTTTTATCCCAGCAGGACCAGGGCCGTGACTGTCCCTCTGTACTTGGCCCTGGTGAGGCCACACCTCAAATCCTGTGATAAGTTCTGGGCCCCTCATGACACTGAACACATTGAGATTGCTGGAGCAAGTCCAGAGAAGGGCAATGGAGCTTGTGAAGGGTCTGGAGCACAGGTCTTATGAGAAACAGCTGAAGGAACCAGGGTTGTTTAAGTGGTACAGGTGGATCTTACTGCTCTTTGTAACTATTTGAAAGGTATTGAGGTGGGGGTCAGTCTCTTCTCCCAGTAACAAGTGACAGGATGTGAAGAAATGGTCTCAAGCTGCACCAAGAGAGGTTTAGATTAGATATGTACTGGATTAGATCTACTGGAAGGGTGGTCAGGCATTGGAATAGGCTGCCCAGGGAAGTGTCTGAGTCATCATCCCTGAATATGGGGATATGATTTAGAGGTGAACATGGAAGTGATCAGTTAATGGCTCAATATTCCAATCTTAATGATTCCATGAAAGTGGAATGGATTGAAAACTGGTGGAACAACCATGGCCAGAGGATGGTGATCAGTGCAACATCTACTGGAAGCCAGCCACTGGTGGCATACCCATCCAGTCCTGCTTCACATCTTCGCTAATGATGGTGTGGAAGATCATTCAGAGTGCATCCTCAGCAAGTGTGCTGAAAACACAAAACCTGGAGGAGTATCTAATATTATCACTTAAGTTTAAAATATTTACCTGTAAATGGATCTGAAAATTGATTACTGGTACTCAACAGTGTTTGCCCCTTAGTGTTGTCCATAATAAACTTGGCCACCTGATCCAGAAACATAGGATTTAGATCATGCTTTTGCAGGAAGTTGTATGCAGTCAGCCAAGGATCATCAGTGATGTTATATGGCAGTTTATAGGAAGGCCCATTTTCATTTACATCAATGGTGAAAACATAGTCATATTCCTTTAAGTGGAATAAAAATAAAAACACATTAGAAGTCTTTTAGCACTTTTAATATAATAATGTATTAAGTGCAGTCTAACAGGGGCCCAAACCTAAGCCTAAAAACTTAAAACACTGCTACTTACAGAACATAACGCACAATATTCTCCTGAGAGACTGCAAGTAAACATTTGCTGATTTAGGGTAAACACTAAACATTACTTAGCAACAGCCAAAACATCAGTGTGTTGTAACACTGTTGCTATGCTATATCCAAAACACACAGCATTGTACCAACTGCTAAGACTATGAACTCTGTCTCAGCCAAAACCATGACAGACTTAAACCTGTATTTTCCAGAATTCTCTGCTCAAGAAGAACAGAGTAAAACAACGTATCACTATAATGTGTGTACAGATATATTACAAAATAAAGATGCATCAGGTCACTTTCATGGATACCTCTGTCTCCCTCCAAAGCTACAGAGCAATCAGATACTTCAAGACATTTTAGCCTTAAAAGCACACTTCTAATGCTAGCAAACAATTTCCTAATGTTTCTTTAAAATCTGTGAGCGTGAAAATTGGTATCTTGGAGGCATTTTTTTCTGTGGTGGAGCCTGACAAGCTTTTCTGTGTAGATTTCAGTAAAGGAAATATTTTTCAGCATATATGTCTTTAGGTCAGCTTACCTGTCTTTAGGTTCAGTAGTCACTATAGAGAGACAGTAGGGAAGGTCAGGCACCTAACATTTTAGGTAAGCCTGGCATTGTAAATTATAAAGTTCATTTCCTTTGGGAAGGATATTAAAACTAACTTCTCAACTCCTCATTAACAATAAATATAACAGAACTTGACAATTTCTCTACTAATGGTTTACCTTTCTCCAAAATAATTTGTGTCCATTGGCTTGCTCATTTTACAAACTGTGTTTTGTAAGTAATAAACTGTACTTACTTACATTTCTACCTCTGAGATCAAAGGTAACAAAAAAGTTCCTGTTTTCTAAATGATATTTTATCTGAACAAAGACCAGTTACTTACGAAAGAATGAAACAAATTAAAGTTTGCATATACCTTTCCTTCAAATAAAATTTTTCCAGACATTTGCTGTGTGGCTCCAGAAGAGCCAACAACATCACCGATCTTTATCCATCTTTCTTCACTAACACTCCACTGATATGCTTCTACTTTCCCATTATCTTTAATAAGCCGTGTCTGTCCATCTCTTGTTCCTGTAGGCAGGAGTTCAAACAATTTCAAGGATATGATTTACTTTAGGAGAGAAAAATATTAAAACGGTGCTCGGCATTAAAATTTTTAAAACAGTTAAACACTTGAAGTTCTCAGAATTAAGTAGATACATGGTTTAATCCCAGATGGCAACTAAGCACCACAACAGACACACTCACTGGCATCATGGTCGGGGTGCAGGAAAGAAACAGATGAATAGAAGTGAAAAATTTGGCAATTAAGATACAATTAAAAAGGTAAATCAAAAACCACAGCAAAAGCAAAGCACAACAAGGAATTCAGACACCACTTCCCATGGGCAGGCAGGTGTTCAGCTGTCTCCAGAGAAGCAAGGCTCCATCAGGCTCAACAGTTACTTGAAAAGACAAACACAAACATTCCAAACATCCCCTCCTTGATTCCTTCTTCCCCCAAGTCTATATACTGAATCATATGGGATATCCCTTGGGTCAGCTGTCCCCTCCCAGCTCTCTGCACACTCCCAGCCTCCTCGCTGGTGGGATTGGTGAGGAGCAGCAAAAGCACTGGCTCTGTGTTATCCCTGCTCAGCAATAACAGAACAGCCCTGTGTTATCAGCCCTGTTTTCAAGCACAAATCCAAAACAAAGCTCCATATTAGCTACTATGGAAAAAATCAACTCTATCCCAGTGAAAACCAGACAAAATGCTACGTCTCACAACAAGAACAGCAGCAATCTTAATGATCATTTTACAATTAAGATAATAGTATCTGCCAGCAGACTAAGTGGCCAAACCAGTACTTAGGTTCAGTACTTCAGAAGTTTATTGGCTTCTCAGTGAGATGACAATTACAGAAAGTGATATTCTCCCATAGTCTAACAAGATGCAAAGTTTCATATTGATGTAAGATCTATGCCATTTCCTGATCATAGCCAAGGGCTGAAGTCACTCGTTACTTCACCTTGGGAAAAAGTATTTGTCTCTTTAAGAATAATGTTTACTACTGCTTCTACCTACAAAGTGTGAACCAAACTCATCAAGACTATCTTTCAAGCCAAAAGCTAAAGCAGAAAATTTGCATTTCTACTTTTATTAAGAAAAAACCCTGCACATTCAGTACTCCTTTTACAAATTACCTGTTTCACATACTCTTGGTACAGCTAGCAGAACAGATAGAAAACATCTCAAACATACTATAGCATCAATTCCACCTTTTTCTAAATCATCTCCTAGGAGAATAAAAGAATCCCCAAAACATAAAAAACCTTGAGTCCTGTTTCCAGAAGAATCTGTGAAAGGATACCAGAGCAAAATTAAGCCATTTTCTTCCCAATCAAAAGGGATTAAAACTTTAAGTTTGGAAACCATCAGAAGCTTCAATACCTCAAACCAAGATTTGGAAGCACCTCTAATACGACAGAAGTACAATAACTTACCAGGATCCTTAAGGTGTTCTTTTCCAGGAAGGTCATCAGCATTGATATCTCCTAAATCACCAGTTTTAGGGTCAATGGATGCTTGGGCAAGCTCATTTTCAAATGCCTGAATCTCCTCAGCACTTGCTGTACGTTCCAAGGACTCTGTAAACACCCTTATGATTCCATCACTGAACAGAGAAAAAAACATTCAAATAGAAATACTATTTTAAATATCACAATGACTGCATAAATTCTAATGGTGTCTCCTGTGTTGCAAGAAACCATCACTATTTCCAACTACCCCTCCCAATTATTATGATGAAATGAATTCATTGTCATGCTAAAACCATACAGAGAAGGAATCAAGCAGGTAACCCTGTCTTCAGAATAATTTTAAGATCAAGATAATATATGCCTATCAAAAGAGTTCTTTATACCATGCTTACTAAATTTATTCTTATGTCTATTCATGATTTACCACATTTCCAAAGAACTCACTCTAACGCTGCAAATGACATAAAAAAATACTTCTTGGACAAAGTGTAGTGTTTGTTTAAATTTAACACACACACACACACACACACACACACACACACACACACACTTTGATGGCTTTATTTTTAAATACAAATGAAACTGACATCCAAAGTGATGCTGTAATTTCTTCAAGGAATATCAGATTTGGATCTACAAATATATTGAAAGTAAAACTTGAGATACCTTGCACCAACTACAATGTCACCATTGTCTAAGACACAGCAGCACCATACAGACTGAGCTGGGAGTCTGATTGTTTGAGCACATTCCCCTTGTTTCCAGATTCTAAGAGATCTATCCTCTCCAGTTGTCACAAAATCTGAAAATAAGAAGATATTAAAAACTTTTGAAGTATATTTTTAGCATACTGTGATTGCGGATGCCATTCTGAAACCGGGTATCTAAAATTCACAACAGTAAAAGAACCCTTCTGCAATTTAGTCCTTCTCTCAATTACAAGTTGAGAGCAAAAAGAAATCCACTATTCACTTGCCTTCTCAAAAAATCCAAAATGCATAAATTGCAGATTAACCAGCCAGACAGTGAATAAAACTGTGCCCAAGACAAAAAAGATCACTTCATCCTTTAAAGGGCTTGAACAATTTTATCATAATCATAGTTTCATCTTGCTCTATACTTGCATAGGTTCACATTTGTTTCATTGAGTTTTGGAAGGTAAGCCTGCTCTATCAGGAAACAGACATAAAGCACTTTCAAAAGTCTAGAAACTCCTCAATGAGGAATTTTAAGGTGTAGGAGGTCTACAATATATGCATCAACCCATATATGCTCACTTTACCTGTTGAAATGTGCAAGTGTCCCATACACCACACAAATGTCACTGACTTGGAATTTCTTCTGCAACTGGCTCAACAGTTAGTTCTGAACCTCTAAATCTCCAACTCAGAAAACAAATGTAATAAAGCCTCAAAACATAAAATTCTTAACCTAAACTACATTAATGCACATTGTGGAAGTATCTAAATTTATATTATCTCAAACTGGCATGCCACATTACTATTTTACTACTCTGCAACAGCGCTGAAATACAGGTGGCAGCTAAGACAATAGTTTTGCCTACTGCTTCATCTAAGTTTTGCTTAAGCTTTCACTTAGCCCTAACCCAGGACCTTTTATACTACATACTGCCAGAGCAATTTTGACAGCAGTGAAACTTGGAGTCAATCTCAATGTATTTTTTCATCTATTTACACTAGGTGTAAGAAAAAAAATTAAATGCTACTGGTGTTCTTTAGTTGCAGCAGTGGCACAGAACACCAGTATACACACCCTGCCATTTCATTTTGATGACTGTTGTGTAACAGTCAGGAAAGAAACCTACCTTTACATCGAGGAAAGACAGAGATGCTGTATATATAATTTGTATGTCCATAATACACCTGCAGACACTCGCCAGAGATCTGCCACCTTCGAACACTAGCATCATTAGCACAGGAAAGGAACTCCATTTCACTGAGAATAGCTAAACCTCTCACACAATCTTCATGTCCTTTACAAAAGGAAGAGAAAATTTTAATGCAGTTTGCAGTTATTGTCTCCATTAGCAGCAGTATACCACTTTTGTATAGCTCACATCTAAATCCAAGTAACTAATCCTCATGGGAAAATTTAGAAAAAAAAATTAATTTCTCACAATTATCTGAAAAATATCCTAATTTTTTAGAAGTCATGTGGCTTCTGAGCTGTTATAGTTTGACAAAGGCACAATGCCAGTGCCTCTATGAAAATGTACTTTCCTAAATGAATATTACGAGATGCAATCCACAACAGAGCAGAGCAGGCCTAAGACTAATAACAAAGGGAAAAAAAACTTTACTATTATGATAAAAGGAAAAAAAAAAAGAAACACGCCATAAATCCAAAATGAAAACTTTCTACAACATTCCTCCTCCCCCCACCTAACTCCAACAAACTACAGCGAGACACAACTTGGACCCTTAATCAAGTTATCACCCTTCAATATTATCAATACTCAGTCCATCAAGGGAGAGAAGAGTCTATCTTGCACCAGACCCCCAGGAAACACAATTGCCATTTCTTTTGTTTCTATGTCACACATGACACCACCCAGAGAAAATCTGCCAGTGTGATACTCTCTTTTCTATGTTACAGTGCTCTCACCACTGTGCATGGACAGACTGCTCATAGGGTTTCTTTTTAAACATGTTTTGCCAAGGACTAAAGAAAAACAACAGTTCAGTTTCTCATTTTTGGGACCAGTCCCTCCTGTTTTCCCCTGGGGCTGAAGGTCTAAGAACAAAGATCTTCATCTTCCTGAAGACAGAGGGTATCACCACACCCTCCTCAGCTTTTCTCTGTTCACTCCATTCCTGTGCTGGTAGTCACTAAAGCAGGTTTCTTGGCTTACCATTGCATCCCCCTAAAGATGCAGTCAGTCTCTGTTGCAGGAGAAATTAGTTCAGTCTATGGCTAGTAAGAAAAGTCCAGCAAAAAGCCACTCCATCATCTCTTCCTACCTAGAATTTCTCTAACATCTCAGGTCCCAAACTGTCTCTCTTCTTCTCTTTCAAACTAAGGAAGAGTAGTATTTCACAAAGCTTTCATTTCCCAAGGAAGAGTTAAAAGTCTTGACTCCCGGGGCGGGCTGTAATCTCGGCTCAGACTCCAGCTCCCACACCTTCCCCTCTTTCTTCTTGGCCAGAGAATTTCTAAGCTTTTCTAAGCGTCTTCAAGCTATCTCTTTTCCTCAAGGTGAAGGGTGGGAGTGGGGGGAAGCAAAGAAATTTCAGCCTTCCTCCACCCTTCAGTCCACAGGAGCTGGCCTGGTTCTAGTCCCTCCACCCTTCAGCCTACCTCAGCCTGGGCCACATGGCTCCCCTCTGGGCAGGGAGGAGTCTGCACTGCACTCTGACTGGAACTAAAGGGGCAGTTCCATAAGCGTTCTTACTTTGAACCCCTCTGTGTTCTCAGAAGCGTGTCCAGCCTTCAGTAGCCACTCCAGGTACTAATATCCAAACCTGACTACTGATTAGTTTGACTCCAACTTCCGTGTCAAATTTTCTTCAGTGTCAAACCACGACATGGGCATACAACTACTTCAAGACTTTAAAAAATCCTGCCTAAATATTGTTTTTATCCATGCTTTTGTAAGATTTTAACGTTTGTTCTCTTTTAACAAGGACAGACCACACTAACGAAATTATCAACTGCAGCAACATTTACCAGTGAATGTTCTTTCACATCTGCCTGCCTTCCACAGTTTTATAGTTTTGTCAGCAGAACCAGTCAACATTAATCCCTGTTCAGGAAGTATCTTCACTGCCCATATTGCAGCTGTGTGACCCTGCGAAAAACCCAACATTGTTAAGTCTTGTCAGAATCCAATTCAGAGTACTTATTTCATATTGAGGTAGAGGAACTTTGTACCTGTAATGTCATCATACATTTGTCATTCAACCAGACTTTTGCTGTGGTATCCCATGATCCACTTAATAATGTGCCAAATTTCCCGGATGAAAGGCTGCAAACTGGAATGAATATTTAATTCAGAACTTAAATGACAAGTATCTTGCACTGCCACAAATCTTATGCCAGCAATTTCAAGAGATTAATTTAAGATGATTTATTTGGTATTAGTAGCATATTTAGTGTTGAGGAGTCTAGAGAAGAATTAAGTGAACTGTAATTGCATTGCAACCTAGAAAGAAGCTGCTTAAAATTCTCTTAATTTTAGGTTTAAAAAATTGAAATATTTTTGCCATTCACATTTTTAATTTTCTCTCAGTTACAGACCTCTATTCTTGGATTAAAATATGATGACAAATATGTGAGATAATCAGTCAAGACCCTCAATGCAAATGTGTCATTTTTAAGAGACAGAAAAGTTTTGTCTATAAGTATTCATTTATGTCTTCAAGGAGTTATTTAATACAAAAAATATTCAGCTTACCTTCTTGGAAGGCAAAATACTACCCCAAGAAACTGTGGTGACATTCAAAGATTTAGTAGAAAGGTAATCTGCAAATGTTCCAGTAACACAGTGTAAAGCTCTGTATTTAAAGCACTAGTTAATATTAAACACCCATCTAAGTAACAAAATGGGCAGAGGAAGTTTATTAAGGAAGCTCATTTTTTTTCTTCTTGTATCAGTTTTGACACAAAAATAACACATGTAGAATGAACCGCTTCTTAAAAATGCAATTCTTGACAAAAGTGTAATCATTCTGTGAACTCCCAGAAATTCAGAGAGACAGTGAAAGTTCAAACATTCATGAGGATAAACTTGGAAGTCCTTGCAATGAATGGTCACTGCATGAATTAAGATTATAAAATCGTATTTGTGGAGGACATAACTAAACAGTTTGCTACATTATATACCAAATAAATCAAAATTGAGATTTATAAATTCAATTTTATTTCCTCTGTTATAAGTCACGTTAACTTTTATGTAAAAAACTCCAAAGTACAATTACTACATACCTGTGTTTTTATGACCCCTAAGGACATAAAGAGGAGCTGGGTTGTCAACTGTGAAAATGCAAATATTATGATCATTGCCACCAGTTGCAATCAGCCCACGAGGATAGAGGTCACTTGGAGGTATGATGCACACGCAAGATACAAAATTTGAGTGGCCACTCATACAGTGCATCTCAGTAAAACCCCTGTTAAGACTTAAACACAGATGATAATCAGTTTAGAATCATGACAGAAACAGACTTTATTTGAGTAAATTACAGTTCTTTAATCAATAACTATGCTTGCCTTGTATTGCATAAGTACTATGGATGACCTAGAAATAATGAAATTTAAGATAAAAATTACATTCCAGAATTCCTCCCCGTACACAATGGTAAAGCTGTCCACTTATTTTTCAATGCAGTGGTAGGCCTGGAAGGACTTTTGGTTTTTTTCTTGCTCACTGGCAAGTACTATGCAAAATTTCATCAGAAATAACTACAGTTTTTCTTTATGTCATCTTTTTTTTGTCTGAAAACTCAAATGTATATCCAAGTACACACTAAAGTAAGAGCACACAAATGAAGTTTAATGCTTGCCAAGTGTATTCACTATCTCTTCATTAAGAGTACTATAGAGGAATAAAAGTTAAACAGACCATAACTAACTCAACCAGCACCCTCATTTCTTCACCATGAGGCAATCTCATTAGTTACAGCACTAACTGAAAAAAGCTACTTATTCCCATAGACTAAATATGCAGGTTGTGGTGCTGTGTGCTTGTTTTGTTTTCTTGTGTTTGTTCCCCACCTTCAAAAACACAAGTTCTCATATTGTTATCCTTCAAACCCTAATGCTTGGCAAGCTTGAAATATGTAAGGAAATCACAATACTCTTCTAGACTCTAAAATATCTCACCTTAGGGCACATAGAACAAATCACAGAAGGCAACATATCTTCTTGGAAAAGCAGAACCAAAACAGCACACAGCACTGTGCTCACCCACTGAACCCTGACTACTGTAGTCCCTGAGCCTTCAAAGGAGAGAGGGATAATCAATATCAACACTATAAGTTGATACAACTAAGTTACATCTTCTTCCCTACAAAGTTCTCAAAAACTATGGTTTAGAACTAGAATTTCTTTCCTGCTGCAAATTTATCTGCAATTTAGCAAGTTCTTTCTCTTGTGATGACAGACATAATGAGACCCACTTAGTTTTCCTTCACCTCAGTCACAGAGGTCCAGAGTTCAATACAAAGACAAATTTGCCAATTATTTATATTTCACATGAAGGCAATGGGAAGAATATTTATGCCTAGTAACTTCAGAATACAGATCACAATACAAACTATAGTATGGGGAGGAAGTACATCCTGTAGCTTCCAGCAATACCCCACACCTCCTATACACATTGCTTAGCAGTGTATCTGGTCTATTTCTGGTCAAGCTAATATGCTGAAAAGTTCACTTTGAGAATTCAACTACACAAATTCAGTAGGCGACAACCCTGTGCAACATGAGCATCAGAAAAATTAATCTTGGGGTATTTTTTTCTTTTTCTATGTCTTTGTT
Organism: Lonchura striata; assembly: GCF_050655825.1. Taxonomy (NCBI): domain Eukaryota; kingdom Metazoa; phylum Chordata; class Aves; order Passeriformes; family Estrildidae; genus Lonchura; species Lonchura striata. Next base: position 37,027,988 of record NC_140740.1, read on the forward strand.
TATTTAATTTTCTGTACATTTTTTTGTTTATATTCCATTTTATATTTTACAAAGCTGGCTTAGCAAGAGTGAGAAAGAATGGGTTTTTTTTAAACATTCAAAGCACACTGCCTTACTGTCAAAATAGCAGCATTGTTACTTAGCAGGATTACTTGGGCCCTGAACACCATGAGGTAGAAGCAACATTATTAATACCACCTAGAAAAAAAGATGCCTAGAACTACTGACATTGTTACCATTTCTAAAGCACTACAACATCGATGTACACAAAAAAACCAAACTGCTTTCCCCAAAGGTATGAAGAAGTTGGGCTTGCTCCGACTGGAAAAGAGAAAATAGCATGGAGACCTCATAGCAACCTTCCAGTATCCAAAGGACCTACAGAGAATTTGTGTATACCCCATCCTCGGAAGTGCTCAAGGCCAGGATGGATAGCGCTCTGAGCAAACTCTTCTGGTGAATGGTGTCCCTGCCTGTGGCTGAAGGACTAGGACTAGATGATCCTGAAGTTCCCTTCTAAACCCCTAACGTGATTCGATGAAAGTGACAACGCCAACCACGAACACCTCTTGCAAACAGGCTTCCACTGCCCTCCACCTCCCTCGGCCCCACCGAATCTGCTGGCAACCCCTAAGGCGAACTCAGCTGTATAGACGAACTCGGCGAGACACGGCCGCGCGGAACCACTGCGGCGCCACCTCCATGCTCTCCGTCGCGGCCCAGCACTCACCCGTCAGGGACCCAGAGACGCGCCGTTCTGTCCCGCGAGACGGACACGAAGCTGCCTTCAGGAAAGAGGCCACGGGTGAGGCCCCGCACGTCCTGCCCGTGCCCCAGCAGGGAGCAGCGCAGCCGGAACATGCTGCCCTCACCCGCCATGGCGGCAGCGCCGGCCTGACACAGCACAGGCCGCAACGCCGCCGGAAGTCGTACCAGAAGTATCGTCACAGAGCCCGCCGCCGGGCTAACGCGAGGTTTCTTATCCCGGCAAGCACCGCGCTCTACGGAGGTGGTTGTGTCACCACTGTTCTCTCGCCTGGCCCTCTGGGAGTTGTAGTCTTTGGGAGCCACGGCAGGCCGGAGCGAGATTTGTGGCCATCGCGATATCCGTGCCACTGGTTGCTGCAATACGGCGGCTGCCCGGGGACTGATGGCGGTTGAGGGGCACGGTGAGGGGACAGGGCCCGCTCGGGCGGTCGCGACGCTGGCTCTGTGCTGCTGGGATAGGCTCCTTTGAAGGTGGCGAAATTTACAGGGGTTTGTCAGGAACAGCGCAGTTTGGGATTCCTGTAGTGACGGGTGATGGCTTACAACCCTCTGTAGATAACCGGAATGAGTATTTGCACCAGTTGCTCCCTTCCAGTTTGTTTCATTAAAGATTTGCATTCAGATAGTGAAACAATAAATGGCACAAGAATAAGCTGAGAGCTCACTAAACACTGAAAAGAGACCGCTGCCTCACGTTACTTATGTATGTTAAGTGGTCCTTCCTGAGCCCTTGTCTCGTACTCCCGTAACATTCTAACAAGAGTTAAGCTTTAAAGAGTCGGTTTCTCATATTTTTAAGGACCTTGTGCAAATCAAATGATGATTTCTTTTCTTACCAGAGAGAAGTTAAAAAGGAAACAAATATGGCCAGCAGTAACAGACCACCCTCAGCCCGTTCTGCTTCAAGAGCAGGAATAGTACTGACCTCTTCATCAAGGCCTGCTTCTTCATCAAGGACTCCATCCGCAGGCAGAATAGGAACAGTGGTATGTTAGAAAATATTAAAAATATATCATTAATTTTTATGTATTTAGATTTATTTTTATTTTTTTGCTAATATAATTTTTTATTGCCAGGACCAGAGTGAGGACAAGTTCTTTTTTAAGAAGAATTTAACACTTCAGTTTTGTATAAAGTTTTGCTAATCTTGTCTGGAGGAGATCAGGGACATCCAGCATCCAGCATTCACCTGGGAGACCTAAATAGCATTAATGTTGCAGATAGATGGAACAATGAACAGCTGTTCAAAAGTAATCCCTTACCTTCTACAGCAGATGTTCATCTGAAACATTGTTTCCCTGAAGAGAGTGTAGAGACTAACTGAAGTTTTTAACTGCTTTGGCAATTGCTTAAGAATAAAAAAGTAATAAATCAGACTTGGTAGATATTTCATTTGTGTTTTTTTATAGATGCCTCCTAGTACAGCAAGACCTGGTTCTCGTAGTGGCTCTTTGACTCCTGGAGGAGTCTTAACATCTCAGATTAAAGTTGCAGACCGCCCAGTGACTCAACAGGGATTAAGTGGAATAAAAACTGCAATGAAAGGTATTTTATACTGAAAATAGCCCTCAAGTTATCTGCAAACATTTTGAAAGAATATTTAGGTTTTAAAGGAAAGCTTTTCATCATTGTATAAATTGCAGAGTGAAGAGCTGTGATTAAAAAACAGAGCAAAAAGAAAGAGAAAATTAAAGCATCCCTTTTTCTGTCATTACTCTTGGTAGCCAAAGAATATAAGCATTTTTCTGTACCTGAGGTGTCTTTCAAAATAATTCAAAATAATAGAACAAGGTTATTGTATCTTCTTCCATCACTACCAAATACTTAAGATACTCTATTCCATAGTAGCTATTTGTATATTGTATTAGTAATGTTTATCTTCACAGCAGTGTAAAAATGTTCTTTTTTATTATTCTTTAGTTCTTTTTTAAAATTAGATAATAACCATATAGGGACTCTAAAAGATATTAGTTGTACATTTTTTAATGTAAATTTTGCAGATTGTTTTCCTAATTGATAGTTCATCTAAATAAGGGGTTTTTGAAGAAAATATCGTATCACTTTCTTTTATCAGGTTCTCAGAGACAAATCATGGATAAAACATACTACCTTGGCATGCTGAGGTATGTCTTAATAAATGCATTTTATGGTCTGTTCCCTTTCAGACACAGAGGTGAAGCTTGACAATAGCATGCAGTAAGTGGTGTTCACTTATAATGAGCTTTTATAGGAGTACTGCTGTAACAGTGAAGGTTGTTTTGCAGATAGATCTCCTGTAGGAAGAAAGGAAGTAGATTCCCTTGAGCTTTTGTTGATAGGCTTGCTAAGTTAAATGCTTTCTCACAGCATTAGTAAGGGTAGGGTCAGTGATTCTGAGCTTCAACCTCCAATGTTTATTATGTCCGATAGCTCCATTTGTAACAAGTAGCATTGCAAAACAAAAAATTTTTATTGTACATTTCAGATGGTTTACTTAGATTATACATTCAGCAAACAACGACAAAGGCAAGACCTTGTGCAATCTATTGCATGCAGGATTTTATCAGTTGCTTATATTACACTTTTGAATAATTAGTCCTAAAATATGTAATTTTAAATATTGATAGTACCCACATTCTGTAAAATTACACTGTTTGTTTTTTTTTTTTCATTTCTACATCTGTTTTACCAGCAGAGACAAAAAGCTAATTAAAACATTTTATTTCATACCAAGGTTTTCAGCAGCTACTTAGGATTTGATCTGATACAACCATTTTGCTTTTTTCTACACTTACCTCTTCCTAGAAATGCTGAGTTCAAACGAAGTGCAGTGTGAAAGATATTAATTGCAAATCTCCTTCATCAAATATATTTACTGTTTTAGCTGTGCTTTAGTTGGACATTCAAATGTTAATTATTCTTCTTTCTTTATTTTTTTCAGAAGTAAAACAAATGAACTTACAACAGAAATTAACAAGCTGCAGGAAGAAGTGGAAATGTACAAGCAAGAGAAATCTGTCTATTTGTCCTATGAAAAACGGTGAGCTATATTGCAGTTAATGCAGTGCTAACTTTCTAAGTCACAAGACTATTTTCAAGTACTGGGCAGGCTTCAAGGAATCAGTGAATAGTTCTGGGTTTTTTTCATTGTTTCATTTTTTAATGTACAAATCTTACCATTTAAGTTTGACCTTTTTTTTCATATTTAGGGCAGAAGCTTTAGCTGGTGAGATCAAAGATTGTCAAGGTCAACTAGCAGACTACAACATGGTATGCTGCTGTCAGATTTTGATACTGAATACTCCCATTTATTCTCTTGCTGATTTTGTACTGCTTTTGCTTTATTCTGAATCATTTTTTGACATTTCTGTGTGAAAATTTACTGGTTAATACTGCCTCTATTCAGTTATTGGAAAGGAAAGAGATGGAAACAGGAAAACAAAAAGTGTACTATGCATTAGGAGAAGTATCTGTATATGGATTTAAGAAACTGGTGCTATGTAATATTTCAGTGCTTAGAACAGCTACATAAAAAGATATTTATTTCTAATAGTGACATGTAATCTATTCAGATTGCCAAACCATGTTTTTTCCAATTGCAATAACCAAAATTTGCTGTTTTCATGAACCTTTTGTCTGATTTTCTTTTTTTTTTTTTTTTTTTTTTTTTAAGAAAAGGAGAGCAGTAACAGGTTGGAATTCTGTTTTGTTTCAGGTTGTGGATATACTTAACACCAGTACAGATATGGCAGAAGTGATCCATGACTACAATATGGTAAGAATTAAGATATTTGCTATGCTTTAACTGAAATAATGGGTTTCTTTCTTCGTGCTTTGAATTTGTGACATAGCTAAAAAAGCATAGCACTGACTTAAAACTTAGCCTTTTTTTCAGTTATTCATAATATTGACAACATGTTAGCAGTAAGACAATTGCCTAAAGTCTTGTGTTAACAGCCCCATTATAGTTTTCTGTGATTTACATTTGAGAAGGGTGTTATCCCAACCCAAATATATTTTATATTTTTGGGGGGCACACAACACTAGTCTTAGGGTGGCCGATTTAAGCAGACTGTGCTGCCTTCTAAAGCTGCCTGGTCTTCTGGACATTAAGTTCTCTTTTGTCTTCAGCCTTTTAAATGTCTCCAGGATAAAAAATATTAAATAGGTCTTTGACATACCACCACAAAATCAAAGAGTTTTGTTCTTCCCTTGTGTTCCTCATTTATTTTCTAATACAGCCTCTAAGTTTTAAGGCATGAATGACATTATGCGTATTTTATTTCTTTTGATCAATTTGTCCATAAACAAAAGATACCAGTTTCAGTAAAGGTTGTTTTGGTAACTTGAAAAATAACCTGAATATTTCTTGGTATAAACAACTTTTTTTTTTGCTTGCATTTGATTGAATAATAAAGATGCAATGTCTGTGTCATAAAGAGAAGAATGCTTTTAATCCCATCTGTGTAGTTTTAAACAGTGTATTATTAAGTGTTTCAGGAATAGATCCCACAGAAATAGATGAATCAATTTCTCTGGAAGTATTTAAAGGATGTGTATATGTTGTTGTGGTTTAATGGTGGACTTGTCAGTGCTAAGAGTTGGACTTGATGACCTTAAGAGGCATTTTCCAACCTGTATGATTCCATGGTTTATTATAAACTTGATCGTATTTAAATTTATTTTTTTTTAAGTTAAAGGTTCAGAATGACCGAGACACTCAGAATATAGATAAAATTTTCACAGAAAGACAAGCGTAAGTACATTAAATGTATGTTTCTCATTTTTTAATAACTCAACTTCTTATAACTCAGCTTGTGAAAATTGAGGTATTACCTGTTACCCTAACAGTGCAATGCATATCACAAGTGATTCCTGAACAATTTCAACATGATACATTAGTGCCAGGTTGCAGTTGGAGTTCCTAGTGTTAAACTCTACTTACTCTTCTGAAAATAATTACCATGCCATCCAGGAAGAGTTAGGTGGCAGTAGAGACTCCTGTCATTTTGCAGCTGCTGTCAAGTTTTGGGAGTTTTGTTGTGGAGTAGCAGAGGGAAGAAAGCAAGCAGGAGTGGGAACTATACCTTTGGCTGGTTAGTAACATAGGTTTGTGTAGAGGGAAAGATGAGGATGGTGAGATGGTAAGCCATGAGAATGGTGGTGATAGGGTGAGTTTTTGAGGTAGTTAATTTTGACACAAGAGACATACAGGAGGAAGCTGTATGATCCTTCTTGTTGCCAGTGAAAGCAATCCCAGCAATGAGATTTTATGTATCAATAAGCACTCAAAAGCAACAAATTTACCAGTTAATAATGTCACATTGTATTAATACTGTACTTTTCAACAGCTCACAAATGTGTCTGTTCAACCCTGAAAGCATTTGTAAGTGTTAAGAAAATATGAAGAGAAAATACTTGTTTCAGTAGCAATGCAGTAAGAGTAATTTGTCATTTCACCATAGACATTTTTGGGAATAAAATAGTTGGTCTTTCTTGCGCTGCTGATTTGGGTAAAAAAATACCCAAATGCTCCATTCTCTGATTGTGTTCGTTGCCTAATAGACTTCAGAGCTTTTACAGCACTGATTTGGAGCCAGCCCCAAATTTTCTCTTCTAGGCCTCTTCACAATGAAAACATTAATGATTATGCCAACTTCATCTGCTACTCTGTTAATGTTAAAGAATATACAGTAAGCCCCCCAATATAAGTAGCCAAATACCTTTTTATAAAAAGTGGATTATGAATATTTTTACAGGTTTTGAAGTATTTGTTGTGCCAATAATACATGCATATGACCCCATTTTCTAGCTTTATGATTGATGCAGCAAAATCTCGTTCAGGATTTGGCAAAATAAAAGGAGGTAGACTGCATAACTTCATTCTGTATTGTATATAATAAAACATAAAATTGAAGTAGAAATGTACTACGTTTTTGAAATGTCAGTTCAACATCTGTCATTTAAGACATTAGCACTCCTCATTTACATAAATATCTATGTATTTATCTTCAATAAATCGATCTTCTTCATCTCCAAATGCATGAACTTTCTCAAATACTACAATGAGTTCCCAATATTGAAGGGTAAGGACTCATATCAGCTGAGAACTCCTGTTCAAACCTATCTGAGTTATTTTCTTCCAGACGATGGTGATGGTAGCTGATCAAGTAGTGATACCATGGTGGGCATTTTACAGCAGTTAGTATCAGGAATGTAGTGCCTAGGACAAACCCTAGGACACCTGCTAGGACGGTCCAACTTTTGCCAACAAGTGGTAACTCTTCAAAAAAATAGGAAAAAAGGAAGAGTAATCTTCATGAGGAATACTAGCAACAACTCAAGTATGATATTTTTCATAGTTAAATTGAAAACTCGCAAAGTGAACATTGATAGGGGAATGGCTGTCTCCAGAGCTTTGTTGTTGCTGTGTTGTTAGGGAGTCAGTAGCATCACAGAGACTAATAATGTATGTGCATCTCACATTTCCTAACAGTATAAATCTACCTTGCATATTTATAAAAAATAATTCTTTCAAAATCTATTTCAAAGACAAAGTTCTGGGGGCATATAAAAATAAAAATTATATAATATTTTTTCAAATTTTTGTATAATATATATAATATCTATTATAACTTTCAAATTATATAATAATTTTTAATTTTAATATGAAAATAAAAATATATATAATTTTTTCCCCAAAAGTTAAATTCCAAGATTAGCCTTTGGAAAAAAATAATTAGTAATTGGCTTCAAATTCTATTTCCTAGGCTTTACTGTTTTATATGGTGATAATATCTGAACCCTAAAATATCATGCCATTTGTTTGACATATCCTTCCAGTTGTGCTTCATTAATAATAAAAATTTCAGTAAACTGTAGTTGCCAATAGTCTTTATCTAGAAGCTGGTTTTGTGTGTGGCCACTACCCTAAAATAAATTATTTGGTGATAATTATATGGCTAAAGAAATGTGTCACAGTGGTAGTTTATAATTTGTGTAAATAGATAATTATGTAGATAATTTTCCTGCTTTAGTCTGAAGGAAGAAATAAAGCAATTCAGGATGGAAGAGTTAACTGACATGTAAGATTAACATTGAAAGGTGAGGAGACTATCACTGAAATTTCATGATAATGTACAAAGGGCACATGCATATCCTTTATACTGAACACAGGACAGGAGTAAAATCTGTAAGTTCATGCTACCACATTTTAGGAAGACAACTACATCTAGAAAGCAGTTCTAGAAACTTGGAAAAAGCAATTTTTTTTGAAAGTTGCTTCCCTAGTTCTGTTAGACAGAGATCTGGACAATTATCTGAATTTTATGGCTTTGAAATTTCATCATCATTTTTTAGTATCATTTGAGAGTTGTGGGGTTTATATGTTTTGTACACTTACTCAGTAGACCTTAACATTCACTGCAATGTTTGTGATCAGGACATGGAAATATGCCTGCTCTGTAGCTGTGGCTTTTTTGGAAGAGTCAGAGTGTAGTAGGAATGCAAAGCAGTATAAAGTCAGTGAATGGCAAATCAAACAGCTAATAAGCAGTAAAGTGAAATATCTGTGTATTACCTGCACGAGTTCCATTGTTTCCAGTGATGTTTGGAGTCAGAGCTGTTAAAGCACTACTTCTAAGATTAACAGCAATAGTGGAAGTTCCACTGTTTTCTAAAGGAATCTTTTCAATTTTGCAGTCAGCTGGTTGGATAGCTGCCATCTTGATGGAGACTTTTTCCATGTTTGGGAATGTACATGTAGTGTTGCTTTCATTTTCTGTGAATGTGAGCAGTGAAAAGGCTATGAGATGCTGGTAATTTTTTGGCACTCTAAAAAAAAATCTCATGGATAACTATTGTATTACTGCATAATATGGGTAAATCAATGGTGGATTTCATCCACATCAGAAAAAATGCATCAAATAAAAGTTATTTAATGTAAAAAACATATTAAATGCTGCTCTTACCAAAACTTACCCAATGTCACATTGGAGGCAGTTAGCCATATCTGTAAGTCACGGAGGTCACAGGAGCAGATCAATGGGTTTCCAGCTAAAACAATTTTAATCAGTTTAAAAGATGATTTTGTATGAAAATATTTCAGAAAATTATACTGTACATTTAAAACTGTCAGACTTTCTAGAGAAGTAAATGTATGTGAATCCAGTTGAGCAATCATGTTGTAGGATAGATTCAACGCTGAGAGTTGATTTAATCCTGCAAATGCTGCTTTATGAACTATGCTAATAGAATTGTTGCTAATATCCAGAGTTATGAGATTTTTCAGATTGTAGAAGCTGTTATTGTTCAGTACAGTAATGTTGTTTTCATTCAGATGAAGCTCAGTGAAGTTAATAAAACAACCAAGAATCCCTTTGTCATGATCTTCTAAAGTGATTTTATTGTTTCTGAGGCTTAATTTAGTAATGCTTTGAAAAAGGTTGAGGGAGATATTAAAGAGGTTCTTTGCAGACTCCTCACAAGCAACCTGTTGAAAAAAGAGAATGACAGTTGAGTACCATAGAAAAATCTACTAAAGAAGGTGTCTCAATGAGGACTCTTAAAGGCAAGAGAAAACAGTCTTCTATTTTTTAATGCTGTCACTTTAAAAGAAAAGTTATGTTGCTCTTCATTAAGTTTTATTTACATTTTTCTTAATATATTCATGGTCTGGTGATAGAGTGAAATGCACCCTCCTAGTGTCTGGAGACCTGATGTTCCAGAGGACTCAGTGCTGAGCCCTGTGCTTAGATGCATGGGTCTTTATGTGATGGTCATCCAAAATGTAACCAGTTGGTCATACCATTTTGAAAGCAATATTTGGAATGTATTATTTGTTGGGGAAAAAAATTATTCCTTTCCTACATAATCTGGAAAGAAAGTCTCATAGAGTAAATTTATTCAAGACTGCAAATTAATTTAAATATACATTCTAAAATGCATTTTTAAAAAAAATCTACATTTACTCTTAATTTAAAATAACATCTTTAGAGCAGACCTTCAACTAAACATTTGTTTTATATATATATATATATATATATATATATATATATATATATGTTATAGCACTTAACTTCATTTTGGTTTTCTGTGTTAAAAGTTTAGCATAACTAGAGTCTTTTCTGATTTGAGTATTTTCTTTCAATACCTTGAGTTTTTTTTTCTGAAAATAATATATTTAGATATGTTAAGAGGCATTCCTGTTGTTTGGAAGAATTTGAGATACAAAATCATCTTAAATATGTTTTGATGTTATTCACCCACTTACAATGACTACCATGTGCTAATTGTCCATTACACAGAAAACCACTTGCATTTTTGTATTTTTTACTTGCATTTTTGTATTTCTTTCATCAGGGCTTTTATGTTTAGGAAACAGTTTTTAAAATGCCTTCTGCTACAAATGTATCTTTCAGAAATAAGGGTAGTTCAGATCAATGTAAAACTTACAGTTTGGAATGTAGTGTTACAGTCAGCAGTGACTGGATTCAAAACCAGTGTTCCAGCCAAGATCACAAGCCAATAGAGTTTCATGTTTGGAGCCTAGTAAAAAAACAACACTTTTGCATATCAAAACCAGACTTACTGATGTCTTCTGTAGTGGTAGTTTAACAAATTAATAAATGTAGTTATTTCAATGATAGTTTAATAAATTTTGTTCTACAAAAATACTTTGTTATGTAAAATTAATTGAAAACACAGGTTATCAGAATTAATGAATTCAGCTTTCACTTAATTGAGCCAAACCTAAAATCCAGTATTCAGACTGTATCAGCAAATAGAAAAGGGATTGATTAGACAAGTTAATAGAGAAAAGTATTATAAATGTATAAAACAAATAGGTAGGTCTGTATTCATTGTTATCCCTGTTAAAGCAATTATGGGTACTGGAAGACTATGACTGGAGTAAACTGCAGGAAATATGGATGCTTACATGCTCTCCCCATACAATTTCTCTTGTTGCTCTGACAGAGGCAGAGAGATCTACTAGACAATTATTGGTTTGTCCAGTCAGATTTCTTTTATGTTCTTATTTAAGTTGCTAAGCATTTTTGTGAATATTTACTTAGAAGATAAATCTTTTAATCTCGTTCTGGTCCATAATATAACCTATAACATGACAAACCTGCACTTGTCTGTTATGAAGATATAGTTGTTGCTCTGCTATTTGGAACTAAGTAAACATGGTTCAATCTCTAGTGACAGAATTCTTGTACAGATTCAAGCCTTATTTTGTGAAAGTAAGGAAAGATCCAACAAATGATATTTACTGTGATATTAACATTTCTCAAATAAATGGTCTCTCAGTCATTGCCTTTGAATCAGACACTATTTATAGTATCTGTTTATTTTGAGCAGAAATGTTACACCATATATGTGAGATGTTTAGTCCCTGTTTAAGCCATTCATTATAGTTGAATGAAAATGATATGTAAAAGGTAATGAACCTTTAATTTTTCCAGTTTTTCTTAAGCAGGTGAAAACATAGGTGTCAAGTGAATCTTAGTATCTCCTTGCTAGATTTCTACCTTGCAAAGTAATAGAAACCCAAAAGGTAAAGTGTGAGATACTTGTTTAAAGTGAGCTGTACACAGCATTCACTGAATTTAACAGAAAAGAATGGCGGAAATTACATGAGGAAGTTTAATTGCATAAACAATGCTAAATATAGGCAGCCTGACAGATTTACAAAACCTCCACCAGTCCTTAAAATGAGTGCCTGGAGGCCTTTGCTGATCATAATTAAATAAATGAGGTCATAGAACAAACTGATTAAGTTTATTGATAAATTCAATATATTTGCATGTCAGAGGATTGACCTCATTCACCTAAACTAAATCAGCCTGGAAATTTCCTAACTTCATGGAAAGAAGAGGAAGATAAATGCTACTTACAATGCTCTGATCCGTTGTGTATTTCTACGACTGTCAGAAACCTATACTGAATACAGAAGGAGTTCATAAACCTTTTGCCATTTAGCTATTATCCATGTCAGGGACAAGGGGTGCTAGCAGCAGCAGCCCCTGTGGAATTATGTTCTGTATTAAGTTTTGCATTTGTCAGTGGTGGTACTGGTGGCCTGCATGTTTGTTTAGCCAGTTTGTGTACTTTTAGTGGAAGACATGATGCACTTTGAGAACTCCCAAAATGACCATTTTAACATCTGGATCTTGCAGCATATTTGTATTTTAAAGATACTGTTTTCTAGAAGTTCAGAATCAGAGCAGGTCTTAACCTGGCAATTTATAAATATAGATTAGTAGTATTATTGTAGTTTTCAGATTGCAAGACAAGAGTTGCTGTAAATAGAATAGGAAAATATATTAAGTATTGGTTTTAATGTTAATCTGTAAGTTGAAAATTTAAGTTGTACAAAGTCCAAAACATAACTCCTAGCTCTTACTTAAGTTCCTGTTGAAAGCGTAGGGATTTCTTACAAATGTGGCTGCCTGCATTTTCTGTTGTGTACCTCTACAATCCATAAAAGAACAGGAAAGAATATGTAATTTTAGTTGCAGTTTAGCATTTTACTAGAACCAGATTTTACAAGCTACTGCTTAAACTAACTGCTTTGAAAAGAGACTTAGCCTGGCAATACACTGGCAATACATTTGTAGTACTTTGATATTTCCTTGTAATTAGAAGAGCTTCCTTTAAAATTTCCATCTCAGAACTTTGAAAATTATGTAATTTAAACATAATGTAATTATTTTTCTTCTTCTGGGGAGGTAATTGTGTTTATAGAATTGGTCTGGTTTTCAGAGTTTGTTCCCCAGCTTTTTAATGGAGTAGAATTTACTTAACAACTCAGCATGTCCAAGGTTCATACTAATTCCTGAAATTTCAATGTACCTTGAGATGTGTTTGCTTCCAGTCTAGCAATAAAGTTACAGTAATAAATCTTCACCTACATTTTGAGTTAGACTTGACAAGTGTCTTACCTTTCGATTGCTTCTGAGAGGTATCATATGTGCACATGTATAGATTTTTCAGTGTGCTGACAAGAAATAATATGGTGAAACAGGACTTTGTTTTTCTTTAACCTTTGTACCTGATAAATAACCAGCTAGTGTAAAAAAATAGTAAACTAGAAAATCCTTGGCAAAAGGTTGACTAAGTTGAGCAACTTCTTATAAACATCTTGGATTTAATTGGATCAGCAGCCAATAGGAAAGTATAACTGTAGTATACTGAAGTGTCAAATTCCAGATCATAGAGGAAGCAGTGAGTTTAAATACCACAGGAGATTTACAAGCAAGTTGAGTTATAATCAATTAAAGAAATGTTGGAGACAGAAAAAACTTGCATTTTTAATTTGATCATTCATCAAATGAAAAAAATGTCAAGATATTTGCATGCCAAAGTAAAGCTTCATAGTAGCTAGTTAACTCTGTCTTAATCCTTGTGTTTTGAAATATCATTGTCAGAGGAGCTGCAGGGTCACACTTAAAGCTCTTTCTTTACAGAAAATTATGTGCACTGTAAGGGATGTCTGTAATTAGGGCTGTATTTCAAGAAGAAGTTAAAAAAACAAATCATACTTTCTGTGGAAGGAATGTCTATGTACAGACTGAAAAGAAGAGATTATATTAATATACAAGCACTGTTCCTATAATTTTTTACTTGAATTAGTGCTCGTTCTATCCAATACGTACCACCAAACTACAGAACAGTTCATTTCCTTTCTGTCTCCATTCCGTTCCAATATGTAGCTTTATAAATTGTTTTACTTCACTATGTCTTTGTTGTTATTGGCATTTTTGTTTTGTATAATATCTCAAAACATTCTACAGTTTTCCAAGCCTCATCCCTGATTCAGGTGCATAGTGTTCAAATTACTTCTGGTAATGAATTGTGTTTCTGTGACAGCCATTGCTGATTTTTTTTATTGTCTCTTGAAAAATCACTGTTGCAGCCTCCCCTCACAAGGTTTCTGCCAGAGAGGATGCATCACTGTAAGTCAGACATTTCTAGTCTCAAGGACATGCTGGAATCATCTTGAAGTATTTAGCCAGAAGTCTGTATCAACTAAGAAGAGGAGAATTGCCTCATGTAAAGAGGCTACACTGTAATGTGTCCACACACTTTAAATAGAGGGGACTGGAAAAGTAGATTTCTTTCCTTGTCCTTCCTTGAACATTTTAAATCTCAGGCAAAGATGAGAGAAATCCTGTAGAGCTTGGAGACATGACTGCCCTCAAGTGTGGTATTGCTATACATGTGGCAAACTGTATTCTCACTCTTTTGAAGGTTCCAATGATCTCCAGGAAAGCCACTATGTTTGTATTTAAATACAAGCTCCCTCTAAGCCACACTACAGTGTCTCTAGGAGACTTATATCTGGAGTGGAGATTTCTTCTGAAAATCAGCACCCTTAGCACTTTATTGATTTTTTACTGCACTTCCTCAATTTTCTTTCTTCCCTGTCTGTAGTTTGGCTTGATTTGAGAGAAACTATCACTGCTGAGACCCTGCAACAACTTTCCTAGGTCCACACTGAGGCATGAGGATCACTCAATAAGCAAGTAACATGAAAGCTCCCTGACATCTCCTGGCTCCATGCCTTCCAAAAGATCTTGGATCAAACTACTCTTGTACCTTAAAAAATAGCTCCTTTCCACTACCACATGTAACATAATTAACCATTTATAAACTGATGCTTATGTAGTGAGGGCCTCATATCTGGACTGGGTCTGAATAAATTAGTTTTAGTCTCAGGAGGGTATTAAATTTAATGTCACTTTACAACCATTCAGTATTTCTTATGCAGTCCCAGTGCACTCCAAATTTGCCATACTAAGGGGAGATCATGATTTTGATTTGTTTCATCATCATCAGGTCCTAAGCATTTTTGCGGCATGGCCTGCTAACCTGACAGAATTGCTACACAATATCCTCAGTTTCCTGGAGATTATAGATCTTTCTTGGAAGCTAGTTGGAAGTGGTTACACTTTTGAAACTCTTTTGAGAATCCTTGTAAGTGATGAATACTGTGGAGAAAGGCTGAGAGATTGTTTAATCCCCCAAAGAGAAGGCATAATGGATATTTTATCGAAGTAAATACCTGATTGGGCAGGGGTTGAGAAAATGGAGCTGCTGTCAGTGATGCCTAAGGGCAGGACAATGATCACATATTGGAGAACAGGAAAGTCCCTTTAAATCAGGAAAAATTCTTCTGTTTATAAGAGTAAACAAACTTCAGAGTATTGCTTGAACACATGGTGTATCCGTCCTTCAAGATACTGAAAACCTGCAAAAGACGCTGACAGCCTGCTCTAGCTGAAAGTGCTTCAAGTAGTGCACAGGTTGGACCAGACAACCTTCAGAAGTCCATTTCAATGTCAACTCTACTCTGCTTCTACAGTATTTTCATTATTTCCTTACCTTGAAATTTGAATATCAGCTTCCTTATTTCAAACTGCTTGTTGTTATGTTACTGCAGAAGTTCACTGATTTGAGAGGTAATACCATACTTTTGCAAGTGTTGAGACCAATGCAGATAGACAGTTTGGGAATGTTGGAAAATACCATGTGGGAATTATAAAGGCAGAGAATTCTTCATCTTCTCTGTATTTTGTGAATGTTTGTATAGCTAATTCAGCTCCAAGAAGATTAGATACAAGTTGGTAATGCCCTTTCATAGCATCTAGGCTTTTTGTGTTACATTGAGCACTTCAGTGAGGCTGAAGGAATAATGGAGTTTGAAATGAGTGCTTATAATATATATTTATCAGTAAAAGTTATAAAACCGTTATATGTTTACAGCACAGAAAAGTTAATTCAAGCTGTAGAAGAAGATATCGAGCGTGAAAAGGTTGTGGCAGATGACATAATGAAAGACATGTCACAGGAAAATCAAGCTAAATATCTGGAGATAAAAGCTGCTAATGAGAAACTCTCCCAGGTTGGCTTGTTCCATTGTGCTTACCTAAAATATTTCTTAAACTGGCTTCTTGGGGTTTAGATAAAATTTAAATACAAAGAACTTGACAACAGACTAATACAATAAAAAAGCTTACTGGTATCTTAATCAATTGTAGAGGTACCTGAAAATAGAGCAATTGACTAAGACCAAATACGATGACTTCTTATATTTAATACTTTAAAAAGAAATAATGTTCACAACTTTCTGTTTGAATGTAGGGTTTGACATGCAGATTTTAAAAGCCACTGCAATACTTAGCTGTTTCATCATATAAAAAGCAAGCAAAAAGGGAAAATAACCCCAGCAATTTTTGTAGTTCACTTGAGTATAAAGTTTTCTCCTTGTGTAAAAAAGTGAATCTAACTTGCTTTTTCTATTATTATTATTATTATTATTATTATTATTATTATTATTATGCCTGAATATATCCTAAAAAATGAACCGAGCTATATAAAATGCTTGTTACTTCACTAATCCTTATGTTAACAACAGGAGTAACACTTCTAGGCTCTATGGGATGATCTAATTCAAACCATACTATCTTGAAAGTTCCTCTGTTCCTCTGTTGTCTGTACAGAGATAAGTTCTGTCTTTCCCATCTGTCTTGAAATGAGCTGAATCAGTAGTCAGTGCTTACCTATACCTTTCTGGACTGTGAAGAAACTGTCATGACTGGTTCAAATTTTAAAATTTGACTCTAAAATCCTGAAGTACAGGTAAGTTCTACTGATGGTACTGATCAAAAAAAAAAAAAAATAGTAGAAAAAGGGCAAACAATTTTTTTGGTAGTAGCCCAGCTGCAAATAACAAAGATAAGAGTAATGGAAAAGTTGGATGCTGAAAGCAAGTGTTTACTATGTCTGAGTTATGTGAAGGAGCTGGACAGTCTTGTCTTTCAAATTTTTAAGACAAATTTTTAAGAGCAGCAAAGGGACAGTTTACAGCATTTGGTACATACTAAGGTTTAGAGCAAAAAAGTAGTTAAGTAGTAATTTTTATCTGAATTTTGCTTCCTTTTTAGGAACTGGTTGTTCAACAGCAGGAATTGGATGCCCTAAATGTAAAGGAAGAGAGTCTAAGGGCTGTATGTATGATAACAAGTGGTCTCTATACTAACCTTCCCTGAATGCTACTATATAGAATAACACAGTTGAAAAAATACCTATAATTTATTTTCCTTAAATTTTCAGATACTGTAGGCTCATGTTCTAGTATGGGAAGGCATATCTGCCTCTCTGGTTTCCACTAATAATTTCTAATCAGTTTTGGGTAAAAGTACCTTATTGAGGAGCATTTTTTTCATATTGGGTCTTTCGTGAATAAAAGGATCTATGAGCTGAAGCATATAGTCAGAAAGTATAATTTTCAAATACTGCTAGATATTTTTAAGTCCTTTTGAATGTTGTACATAGTTTGAAATCCCCTAGAAACTGTGAAGTAATAAATCTCCTCAGAAAACTGGCCCAAGGAAGAACTTGTAAATCAAGAATTAACTGAATGGGATGTTCTATTCCAGAAAATGCAATATTGACAACATAGATTAAAAATTTTACTTTTTATTAAGTACTTTATAAAGTGCTTTATACTGTCTCTGTGCTTTTTGTAAAAAATAAGCTTGATTTGCAATGTATACGTAAGTGTTGCTTAACTAAAGCATGATTGCCGCAATGCTCTCTTCCCATCTGAAAATAGCTAGTAGGTGTTTGCTCTTCCCAACAGGAAATAGCACACTCTGGGGTGAAACAGGAAGCTGTGCAGTTGCATGAAAAGCTCCATGAACTCAAGGAACATCGAGATCGGATCATTGCTGAGGATAAGAACAAGGAATCTCCACAGGGGGAAAGAGAGAGATTACTAAAGCAGGCAAGAATAGAAAATGTTGTTACATAAAAGATTCTCCAAGTCAGTATTATTAGGGGTGATAATACTTGAAAATACATAGGTTTGAACTTTGCCTTTATTTGTGCTCTAGGCAGTGCAAATAATCTGACATTAAAAATAGTTAACAAATTGAAAAGTTGGGATATTTCAGGTTCAGCCAACACCTGGAAATCTATTGTAGTGGGTTCAGAGGAGTGCTGTGAAGATAATTCCAGGTCTGGAGCACCTCTTCTATGAAGACAAGATGAGATAGTTGGAGCTGTTCATCCTGGAGAAGAGAATGCTCTGAATAGACCCTATAGCAAAGTCCAGTACCTAAAGAGGGCTTATAAAAAGTGTGGGAGGACTTTTACACAGGCAGAAAATCATAGGATGGGGGAAACTCTTTTGAACTAAAAGACAGAAGATTTAGTCTAGATGTTATAAAGAAATTATTTACTGTGAAGGTGGTGAGGCACTGGAACATGTGGATGCCCCATCCCTGGAAGTGTTCAATGCCAGGTTGGATGGGGGCCCTAAGCAACCGGATCCTAAGCAACCTACCTGTGGGAGGGCTGGGGAGTAGGGGGAAGGGTGAGTTGGAAACAGGTGATCTTTAAAGTCCCTTCTAACCCAAACCATTCTATTATTTTAAGAAAACAAAATTGGTGCAGTGAGGTTTTCAGCTGGTTCTCTTGCTCCTATTCATGAGACATGGTAGTTGGGAAAACTGATCCAGTTGAACAGCTCTTGTAACTTAAATCCAGAGAGTACCCTTGTGAGGTACTGAACAGGTATACTAGTCCAGGAGTAATTGGATCAGTTTACAATGGCCTATACTGTAACTAGACATTTATACTTTATAGATTATTGGTCTGAATGACCAATGGTAAGTGTATTTGATTTTTTAAATATAATTTTTAAACATTTGGAAGACATAATGGCTGAATCATCACTTTTTGTTGGACTATGTCATAAATTTGTATTTTTCCCTGTATTTTGAATTCAGATTTTTTTTTATAATTTTCCTTTTTTCATTTGTAGATTTAATTTTGTATGTTAAAGTTGTTGAACTTTTTTATAGGTTAAAGATGATAGTCAAAAAATTGCAAGCATGGAAAGACAGTGAGTAACCCTATTATACTGTTGCTATAAATTATATGTATATTCTAAAGACACATGGCTGTGTTCCTTCACAAAGTCTATTTCTATAGACTTTTAGAACATCACCACATCTCCAAACCTATACTAGTCTTAACCTTCCATAGAATATGTTCTTCTATTTCAGGTAAACAACTTTTATAGTGCAAAGACATTTAGATCTGCATAATTATAAGATACTTTCATCCCTTAGGAACACACCTTGAGAATATAAATTCATAATAGCATTGACTTAAACTTGTTTAAGGTTGAAGAAGACAGTTATTTGTAAGAGCTACTTCTCTGAGACAGCTATGAAATTGAACTGTCATTACACTGCAGTCACAGATTTAAGTTTGTTTCTGTGTTCTTAAAACCTAAGAGTTAGAAAAGTTCCATTCTAAAGACTAGAAGGGCATTGCTTCTTGATTCTTAGGTAGTGGGCCTTTCCACAGACTGGCCAGAAAGTCAAGTAAATTTTATCGTAAATAGTAATGTATTGAGGGGGAGATAAAACAATACAGTATTTTCTGGTTTTGAGCCTTTTGATTTATCTTTCTTGAAAGAAAAACTGAGATAATTCATAAATTCTCTTAGAAACATTATTAAATTCTTTGAAGATGTATTCCCAACTATAATTATTGGTTAATTTTTAATGCATTTTAATTGGATAATAAGTTGCTTAGCATAATTTTTAAATAAATAACGATAACAAAGAATTATATTTCAGATTTTATGTAGAAATGTGTTAAAGGTGGTTTCATTTCACACTTTGATTGATTATGTAGCAGAGTGATTTGTTTGGAAATTTCTTAGTGGATTTTACTGAATACAGTTTAAGGAATACAGTTACTGCAGTTTAACAATTACATTGTACCTCTTCAAAGCTGAATAGCAACCAGCAGAGGGACTAGTTGAGTAAGTTAAGAATTACTGATAACTCAACAAAAATTGGCTTTTGTTGAGGAAAATTGGTTTTTTTTGAGGCAGAATTTCTATTTCATAAACAAAGGACTAAGTGACAGATGATTTACATATACCTTTTATAATAATAAGAATCATCCTGATATTCTTTTGGTTTTGATAAATTTATATTTTCTGTTTTTACTTGTGACTTTTCAGTTTTGTCTAAAGTTAAGTATTTTACAACACAGTTTTAACCTTGACTTTCATTATCTATTTGTTAGGTTGGCAGAAGTAAAAGAAAAAATAGATTATTTTAAAAAGGTCATTCAACAACTTGATACAGACCTGGAGAACCATCGAGGTAATATGATTAGAGTTGTAGCAGACTATGCAGAGCTGCGTCTGTTTATTCTATAACAAACTGTTATACCTAGGAGTTGCTTAAAACTTTGAGGTTTATGCAGTAAGTCAAATACTCATCAGCATGAGAAGTTCTGTGCCTACAGACAACAGCCTTTTCTTTTCAGACATAACAAATGGGAAATACCCACCTTTAGTGATACATGCAACAAGTTCCTATTGAAAACTACCATATAAAACAATAGGACAGCTGTCTGGTTTTCTGTCAAATTTTATTTTTAATATTGTTTGGGAAATAGAAGTTTATCTTGCTGGAAGCACTGCAGTCCAAACTCATATTTAGAAATGCTTTCATTAATTTTACCTTTTAAATTATCTGTTACACTGTCAGTGAATGTGGAATTGAGGATATTAAACAGCAATGTGTAAAGTATACTGAGTTCAGTATTATTTTTATCTGTCTTTGAAACTTCTTGGGTTGATCTTGGCAAGAAGAGGTTGTAAGCTGCCCAGTAATAGCCTTAGCTTATACTGACCTCCAGCAAATACATGTTGCTAGTGCTTAGGCTAGGTTAGTTTGGAATTTTCCTAGCACTGGAAATTATGGTTCTGTGGTTACTGGCTCTTCTGGAGGAAGTAACTTCAGTGTGAGGACAGGCTCCTAAAAGCTGTAAAAGGTTCTACATAAAATGAAGATCCATGCAATGGAAAACCTTCTTTTGATTCTAAGAAATCTTGTTCAAATAGGAATTACATAAATATATGCCTGCATTCTGAAAGTCCTTATAACAAATTATTTAACTTCTGTAGGATTAAGGAATTTATGTCCATTTTACTTTATGCCTTTTCTTGTGCAATCAATGTAAAATCTAGCTGTAAATTTCTCCAGGTAAATAAATATCTAAATCTGCCTCTAAACAAATATTTCAGACATCTGTTTATCATCTGTTGCATGGCAAAATATTCCATATTTCTACAGATACTTCACTTTTTTTTTGCAAATTTATTAAGACTGCTTTATTAGCTTTGTGTTTCCAGACAGTATCATAGCAAACTTTACTGTTCGTTAATTTTTCTTTTTTGTTTGGCTTGCAACCATTTTTTTATTTAACTTTGGAGAAATACAGAAGGTAAGAAGTGAGTTGCTTTTCACACTTTATAGTTCAGTGCATACACAAAATCATTTATTGCTGGACTGTATCTTTCACTATTTATTTAGAAAAATAAATCTGTTGAAGAAGAGTTTGAAGCATATGTAGGGGAAAGCACATGCTCTTTGTTAGCATATCAGAACCAATCAGAGTATTCAGAATCAAGTGGTATAATGCAGAGGGAATTATACACAGAGAGGGACTGAAGATATTCAAATAGAGCAGCTTTAAGACTCAGAAATGTTAACTCCCAGTGCTACCTTCCCTAGTGAATGGAGAGAAATAACAGAGGGCCATTTATGCTTCTGCTCTAAATCAGCATCTTAGTGTGTCCTTGAAATTCCTGTGGTCTCTCCCTCCCCAGTGACTTTGCTTCTGGATCAGTATTTAAACGTTATTATATAGCAGTCCCAAAATTCAGCTCTAAAGTTTTTTATGTAAATAGCAGGTGAAGTAGCCAGTAAACAAAATAGACATTTTAACTAAGTATTATTTAATATTTTAGGATAAATATTTCTGTGATAGAAATATTTCTGAGCAAATATTTTAGCAAAAAGACTAAACATATGATGTTGAAATAACTATTTTTAGGTTTTGCCTGAAAAAACCTAAATAAGTAAATAATTCACCCACTTATTACATGGCCTATATACTAGCAGTAAACTTTAATGATTAGTCAAAGTCATAATTAACTCATAATTCAACAGATTTAACCCTTCATACATTGAGGGCGAGGTTAAGATAAGTGTGTATTAATGACATATTTAAAAGAAAACTTACTGAAAACATATTTCAAAGTTGTGATCTTCAAATATTTTTTTCTTTAAACACTTGACAGATCTTGTTAGTCTGTTTCATAGCTCACCATTACTAGAATTTTTAAGAGTAGAGCAGGCTAAATCATTAACTATTTTGCAGGAGCCTTGCGTTGCAAAATGAAAGAGAGAGACCAGCAAGGAACAAAGCACAGCTGTACGGAAGCTGAATCAGAATCAAAGTCCTTTACGGCCCCTCATGTTTTCTTACTGTTTGTATATACCAGATATAAAAGGAAAGCATGGGGGTGCACAAATAAAAAGTCCTAGAGAAATTTGCTTGTTCAGTTTTATCTGTACTATTTGATTCTTCTACTTTGTATCCTTTAAAATAAATAATTATGTTAAAAAGTAAAACAGACTCAATTAAAAATTAGATGTTTGAACCTTAAAATTATTTCTAGGAAATGAATTGTCTCATTTTCTTGTGACAGATACATCAGGTGTCCAACTTTACTAATACATATAAATTATGAGTTAATTATAATCTGTAGTTGAATTTAAAAATAGGTGAATATGAATGTTATTCCTTACTTCAATACTAGTATATTGAAGGTGTATGGAAATGTTGTTTCCAACTTAATTGTAGAAAGCTTTCTGTGCATTTTATTTTCCTAGACCATTGCTTGTACAATTCTCCTGTTATTTCCCTTAGATTGTCACTTTCAAGCTGCATATCCTTATGAAAGTCCATTCTAATAGTTGAAAGTACATTTGAAGTGGCTCATATATTCAACAGTGCTGCAGAAAGTTTTAACTAATCGTAGTGCCCTGATACAAAGAAGCATTTCTTCTCTATTGCTGAAATTCACTTGACTTTAGAAAAACCCTGTGAACTTCCTTTGTCCAAACCAACTATTTATCTCACTCCTGTCAATCAGAAGTTGTAACCTTGAAAGATTGTCAAAATTGCATTGAGGCTCATTTATTACATTACCTTATTTTTTAATACAAAGATGTGTATGATATAGTTAGTTGAACTGACAAATTAAATGAAGTAGGATGAATCTTCTAATTCCTAGGCATGTAGAAATTTTATTTTTGAAACAGACATTTTGCCTCCCTGAAGGAATCCAGGCCTGAGACAATATAAAGTTAAATTAATGTTACATCTCTTGTAGGGGAAGAAAATTGGAAATACAAGGAGTTGAAGAAGAGGGAAGAAAGCATGGACAGTAAGTTGTCTAATTTTATTTAGTGTAATAACATATATATAAATATTATTAAGCCTAGTTACACTAAATCACAGGTTTTGTTTTACTATTAAAACAGATAATTTATAGCTGCAAAGAATTGATGTGCTGATCTTTGCATAAAGTTCTGTGGTCTTTTTTGATAATTGATATCTTACAGGACAGTCACAAATATTCAGAGTGTCTTTCAAGGCTTTTCATCAGCCATTAAATGTCTTAGGAGCACAACTTTATTTTAAGAAAGCAAAGCTATAATTAATGGATTGAGTGATTAATAGCAGAGCATCAACATGGAAGACTGTAAATATAAAGTAATACTTTAAAATTAGGGCTTCTCATATCTATTTGCTCAAGATGAATGTTGCTAAAACCTTGTCACATGTCAAAATTTTTAATGTTGTAGAGACTTTAGTAGCAACTTACAGAGGATGAAAACAACTGACTTTAAGTATATCTTATTCCTTGTATACTGTAGGAGACAGCTTACAAAAAAAGTTGGTCTGTTACTCAGCAAAAGGGAAAATGGTCAGTAAACATGCCATGGAGGTTCAAGGGATATACCTTTTTTTAAGGGATACTTTTTAAAGTGTTGCATAAAGATGAATAAAAACCACAGTGAGTTCCTGTGTTTTCAAATTGCCAGGTTTCCTGAGAAGCAAAGAGACAAAAGCTCCCTTAATCTGGATTTTCCATATTAATACAGATGGTCTCTGCAAGGCTTGACTTTTTGGGTTTTGGTTCTGCTTCTACTCTTCATTAAAGGTTATTGCTAAAGTTACAGACCAGTTAGTGATTTGGGGGACCGGAGACCTAAGAGATTTGGGAAAACATGCCAGGAGTCTTAAGGATGGGGAAAGAGCAAATATGGTGCCTATGTAGAGGAAGATGGGACATGGAAATACAGGTCAGTCAGACTAGTATCAGTTTCCAGAAATAATTTAGGAAAACTATGCAAGCTTACAGTATGTAAATGTTACAGGAATGGGAATATGAATAACACTAGTACTGATTTGTCAAGTACAAACAACTGTTTTTCCTTCTTTTGTGTAAAATACTGCAGAAAAAAGAAGGTGTAGCAGATTATATGTACTTTAATTTCAATACTACTTCTGTGTCTTGTGGTGTTCTTAGAAGCAAGCTAGGCAGATGTTGTATATTAATAACCTATATTGTGAATTAAGTTAAAAAAATCATTAATTCAGTGCCAAAATGAAAGGATGTACTCCATGGGATTTTGCAGATAATTTGTCAGATATTCAGGTTAGTCAGTATTTTCTTAATAAGTTGGATGATGGGACAGAGCATCTGACAGAACAGTTACAAAAATGGTGCATCAGAAAAGCTGAAATCATGTTGGAGGACATGGTTAGAATTTAGTATATATCTGTTATGTTAGAAATCAATTACAAAAAAGTTTGGAAAGGACTAAGTGTAAGTTTCTACACTTGGATAATCAACAGTGAAAATGCAGGGTAGGGAGGATTCACTAGGTACAGCTCTGTGTTATGGCTCATAGAGGGAAATAAAAAGTGAACATGGCTGAGCAGTATCAAGCTAACAAGGAAAATACCACAACAGTAGGTGTACCTTGGAGTGTAATTTTTTAGACATCTGAAGTAATCTTCTTCCTTGTGCATCAAAATTCTTCAGATGGGAGTTCTACACATAAAGAAGGGGGACTGTCAGTCCTGAAGAAAACTGATGGGGGTATGCAGAAAGCATGACCTTCAAGGAGATATAAAAATAATTTGTCTTTTATTTTAGAAAATTTATGACAGTTATCAAATGTGTAAAAAGGCTGTTCCACATAATAACAGAACAATTTATTTCTACATATATGTGGAGTATGGACAAGGAGTAACATACCACTAGATGCAGAAAGATTTCAGATTGGATATTAGTAAAAACTTCCCAACAATAAAATTTACCAAGCATTGAAACAGATTGTCCAGAACTGTAGGGTATCCATCTGGAGTTCTGTGTGTGAAGAATAGAGACAAACATCTGGATTACTGATGTAGAGCTGGTTTTGTCCTGGAGCAAGTGAATTAATTTGATAAGCTCTTGCACTCTCTTGCATTCAAGAGCTTTTATGAATCTG
The DNA here is from genome assembly GCF_050655825.1 of Lonchura striata. Taxonomy (NCBI): domain Eukaryota; kingdom Metazoa; phylum Chordata; class Aves; order Passeriformes; family Estrildidae; genus Lonchura; species Lonchura striata. Next base: position 37,053,190 of record NC_140740.1, read on the forward strand.
TGAAATACACAGCATTCAAATGAAACAGGGTCAATAAGCTGACAAGTTTCAAGGTCTCTACCACCTGGCTTTTAAAAAAAGAATTAAAGTAACCTATCTGAAACTGTAGTGCTTCCAATTTAATACAAAGTTGTGACTGGAAACAACATTGCAACCATAAAAGTAGGAGCTTTCTTTTTCATGTTTGTATATCTCTAGATTTTCTAGCGACTTTTGAAGATGTGAAGAGTCAGGTATCGGAGCGAAAGGCCCAAATAGAAGCCAGCATTGTTGCACTCCTGGAGTACTTGAGCAGGGTAAGCATGTGGCATTTCCATCCTCCTTTGGCAAGCTAGGACTTTAGACACACAGAACAGGAGAGTGGTTGGATAAAGAAGGATGGTGGATTTTATATATTTGTATTTATCTACATAATAGTCTCTTAAACTGGTTAAACATTAAACCACGTACAGCTGTAGTTAAAAAAAAGGATTTGTTTAATTTCTCTTTTTCTCAGGGAAGTGTTTTGAGCAGTATGCAATTTTGTAACTAGAACAAAGGAATACTTTCATAATTTCTTTAACTCTTCATCTCTTCTATAACTAACATTAATAACTATAAACATTTCCAAATACTGCATATAAAACCACTGCAATATTTTGCTTATCCAAAGTTTACAAATCTCAGTTCATGGGTATTCTGTCATTAGTGTTCCTGAACTAAAAATGTTTCAGTTGTCCCTCTGATCTACTAAAAGTATGTCTGAAATACCCTGATGTACAATATTTAATGTAAATGTTATAAATTAATAATAGTTCAGAGACTGTTCCCATTTCCAGTCTGGCATTTTTTTCGCTTTCCAGACTTGTATTCTTTTTAATGTTTTTGGCTCCCATGGATTTTTTATACTATAGAAAACTTTCATCTGGGTAATATTTTGATTCTATGATTATTTTAATTGTCTCTTACCTCTTTCAATATAGTATACCATAAGGTATATTTTAGTCACTGTTACTTACTTTACAACAGCCCTATATGGCATCACAGTTTATATTTGCTACATTTTTATTTCATCTGTGCTGGTCTGTCAATTCATCTTTTATCAGAAGTTGGCAGAATGCAAGTCATTCACATTTAAGACACTCAACAGAGTGTCATAGGACAGGAGAGTTTCTTACTTGTCCAGTTACCAGTTGTTGCTTAAAAAATACAGCATGTTCTTATTGTTGTTGGTAACACGCAGAATCTGAATCATATGAAACAAATTTCATCTGTTACCAATCAAGAGCTGAAGAGTATGCAGGAAGACCTCACTTTCAAATCAAACGAAATGCAGAAATCACAGAGCACTGCTAAGAATCTGATTACAGGTGAGATCAGCAGCAGATTTTCTAATTAATTCCTTAAAATAATAAAGACTATCTGCATTGTTACATTGGTATCATGTAGAAGATTTCCAAATATTAGGTATCAAATGATCTCCAAATATTAAAAGAGAGTGGTAAGTTCACAAATTGAAATGCTTGTCAGTAACAAGTTATTTATTTTCATAAAATTATCTCTATTTTGTTTTTTATTTATTTATATATATTATCTATTAAATATTGTGTACTGTGTATTTATAATAGGTATGTATGCTTATATATATTTTCCTTACTATTATCATTAAATTATCAGCTTCCTAGCACAGATATATGTTTAACAAGTGTATTTCAATACAAGGGTTGAATTGAGCTAGAATTTGATTTTACTAATACTTACCTCAAAATAAGATCTTTCATGATCTTGATAGAGTGTTTAATAAACTGAAACAGAGTGCTGCATAGTTATTTAATCATGTATTATTTGTAAATGTAGTTCTTGGTATCACTTACTTATGGTTTATGCTTTTCCAAATGATATGTACCACAGACAATTAACTGACAACAGTGAATAGCTCTCAAATCCTGAAGCTTCAGTTCTGCAGACTGAATACTCATTTTGACATTATTTTCTAAATATTCAAATACTTACTAGCCTCTTGAGCGTGTTCTCTGTAATTTCAAAAATGAGGCAGTAGTTTTCTTTAATTCCTGCAAGAAGTATCTCTTTAGTTCATTATTTGCACTGTTTATGGTAGAATTGTCCTCACAATTCTGTGTCTTTGCCAATATCATTATTGGTTCAGTAAACCTTTCCTTGTTTGTTTGGCTGAAAGGAAGGGGCAAGAATTAAGAACGATAAATCATTTTCTTAGAAGGTTGTTCCATGTTGTACTTCATAGTAATTTTCAAAATAGGAGCCAGTATTGTGACTTCAAAGTAGTTATGAGCAAATGAGATGTTTGGCACAAAATGTTAGAGAAATTGATTTTCTGTTGTATGATTTACCACTCATGTTTGCTTATCTGCAAATACTCATTTTGCTATTGTAGTGTAGTTTAAATTTCTGGGCCTGATATTAAAAGTTCAAATATGACTTTTTGTTCTTCCATATAAGCATAATTTCTGACTATTTTACAATACAAGGATGTTTTGGAAGCATGTAGTACTATGGAGGCATTATTGAAAGAAAAATTTCCAGACAGTTTTAACTTATTCCTAAGTAAATGTCAGCTGGGATTCACAGATAGTAAAACAAGATTATTTCCGAAATACAGTAAAACAAGATTATTTCAGAAATACAGTTTGCCCAGTTGAAGTTCCTTCTGATCTTTGAATCATACCACAGTCATCTTCAGGATTCTTTTGTTATTATTAAAATCTGTGTTTCCATATTTTCTTGTCGTAACAAAGATATAAAAAGTCCACCAGCAGAGCCCTTAAAAAAATAAAAAAGAAAAGGAAATCATGAAGGGTAAACAAAAGTGCTGATGGCATAATTTCCCAAAAACATTTCCCTAGGTTGCTGTAGTTTGTTCTGAGAATTTGCCATTGTGTATACACTGCATGCTAGATGCTTCAACTTTATGGCCTATCAGAAGGAACTGGGCTGCATCCTCTTCCTGTCTCTTTCCCTAGAGGAATTTTGAGTTTTTTTCAGTTTTTAGTTTTTTTCATTGAGTCTGCTGCTGAATAAGAATAAAATTTTCCTCTTACGGTTTCTTTCCTTTTCTCCAGAAAGTGTGAATGGAAGGAATATTCATTGCAGTCTCATCATAGTTGTATTAGACAGAACAGTCCAAGAAATTTTTTTTGCCTTTTTGGCATTTAGGTTGGTACTACTCTTTACATGTAAAATAAATTCCAACTGGTCAACTATGTATCATTTTAAAATAACAAAATACAGATATTGGAACAACTATATAAAAAGTGAAAATGCTGTGATGAGACCTAGGTAAATCCTCATGAACATCTATGATTGTTTCCTGTTACTTCTCTCCGATCCGAATTTATTTTATGATTTTATTTTTTACTGTTTCTGATCTAAAACTCTCATTTATTGTTGTCCTTAAGCATTTGTCTTTAAATCACAGTGCCATAGAAACAAGCAAAGTAAAGCAGTGATCTGTTCAGTTGTGGTTTACAATCTGTCATTGACCAATGCCAGAAACTTCATTGTGAAAGACTGAGCAGTTATAAAATGTTGTAGACACAGTGAATATGTTTTCTTAAGTCCTTTGCAGTGGAAGGCAGACTGTTAATTACTTTCATGTGAAGCAATCAAAAATATTTTAATTCAAAATCCTTCTTTTAATTTGCATGGGGATTTTTCGTATTTATATAAACGCTCTTTAGACATAGAGGACACTTTTAGTCTTACCTTATGGTTGATCTTTCCTCAAGATAATTGCAAATGGTACAAAAATCTTGATTTGCCTTTTTTTTTTTTTTTTGAGGTTCCTAAAGAAAGTGCTCTGTAATATGCCAGAAATGTTGACAGAAGTGAGTGTTTCACTCTAAAATATATGGTATAAATACTCAAGCAGAGAGATGAGTAGCAAAATCTTCCTCTGAGAGTGTTTTGATCACGTGAGATTTTCCCATATTAAGCCCACTGACAGAACAATACCCACTGTTTTGGGAAAGGTAAACTCTCCTTCTGTCACATGGACACATCTATTTTCTTCTGCCTTACTGCCTTGGTTAAGCTGGGGAGGAAATTTTCTGTCCTCTTTTCAGCAGATAAGTACAAATCTCAAGATGAAAACCTATGCCAAGAAAAGGTTTTTTGTGCAGTCTCATCCCTCTCAATAGCCCTTGTTGCCTGATACTTTGCAATGTAGGAAGAAAATTCCATTATCTGTATTATTCTTCTGAGTTAGACACAGATCTGGAACAAAAGATGATGTAGCCATGTGTTTTATGTTCAGAAGTGTGAATGAAATACAATGACAGGTGAGATTGCAAAACCATCCAAACTAAGTCTAGCCAACATCTAGTCCTTCCTGATGCCGGGTAGGTAACTTACCCCAAGACTGAGTCTAAGTATTTTTATTACTTCGTGTATCTGTATTGTTTCTTCTCTCCAATGTGTCTGGACAGTTTCAGTCTCTACAGTCCTCTTTATGTCAGAATCCACCCACAGTTCTAATTTCTTTAATTACATAACTCTGTTGTGTTTTTAATGGCATCTCAGAAGTAAATGCTGTATATTTGCAGCATTTTTGTAGCCTATATTGATGTTGTAAGCTGTGACACTTCTTTTTTGAAGAATATATGAAGGATGTATGAAAATGGTTTTTTGTACAAAGCAAAAGTTTACAGCAAGTTTTGCTATTAGTTGTCCTAAAACTAAGCCTTATCCATATTCAAGCAGTACAAATAAAAATAACATGATGCTAAAAAACTCCTAAAAATACTTCTTTGATTTGTCTGCACTTCTATTGCATTGCAATAAACGTTTTCTAAGTTATCACCACTGTTTTAAGATTATGGTGCTATAATTAACTGTGTGGTGCTATAAACATTACAAATAAATAATTGTGTGGTGCTATAAACATTACTGTGATACAGACCATCACACTTTCATTACTCTTCACTTATGGTTTATAATAAAATAATTGAAGTGTATGAGTCTGACTTGTGGCATCATTGTGAAGATCAATTTTTTTATTTCCTTCACATTAATAGCTCTCATAAATATAAAAAATCAGAAGTACATTTAGGGGCTGTTTATATTGGTTAAATATAGCATAAATCTTTATGTAATGGGCTCTGTATTTTGAAACAAAAAGTGCTGTTAATTAGAGATTGTGTTTCTGGTGATCTAGAGAGTCAAAAACTGCAGCTGGACCTACAGAAGATGGAACTGTTGGAGGGCAAGATGGTTGGTGAACTAGCTTCTCTTAAAGACAAAATTGAACAGACAAAAGCAGAGTTGGAGATCTACAATAATTTGCCAGCTCTGAAAGTATCAGGAGAAGAAAAGAAAAAGGTAATGAAAGGGATGAAACAAAGTGTGTGCTTTTGAACAGCTAGTGGAGGGGAATCTATTTTTTGTGACTGACAGTCCTTCTGACAGCTAAAAAACAGGATTGCACAACAGTGCAAATTAATCCGAGTAGTATATTGCTTATATGTATGATTTATTAACTTGGTACATGTAGCAGGTATTCATCTGGGTATCTTTTGATAGCCTCCTTCCACAAAGTCTCCCTATTCTATTTTAGCAATTCAGCTAAACTCTTAAGCAGTGTATGTCTACCCAAAGCTTTGAATTTAGCAATCTAACACAGAACACAAGCAAAAGAGAATTTTCTACAAATTCTTAATAACAACGTTCCCACTAGTGTTCTAACAGTATTGTCTAAGCATGCAACTTAGTCATAATAATTGATTATTATTTTTTGGATAGAGCATGCAGCAGAGAAAAGCATATGAGTTCTTTTTGCATATGCATGTGGTCTTGTTCTAAAAGGAAAAAAAGTAGTATCTTGAGAGGAAAATTGAAGTTATGTGCCTGAAGCCTACAGCAAATGAACTCATTCATTAATCAGCTTTTTCTGGGTTTTTTCCTAACTAGAAACTCAAGGATGACAAAGAAAAATTAACAAAATGCAGTCGTGCTTTTAAGAAAATAATGGAGCATTTGAATACAGAGTATGAGACACTAAAGAAGGAGCTGCAAGAAAATGAGACCCATTCTCAGGTATAGGTCAAGTTACATATTATCCTTCCAGTTGTGTGTTTCTTGGTTTTGGTTTTCTCATACACATGAAGCATTATGCAAACAGAATCTGTTTGTTCCTTTTCAGTGAGTTTTCAAAGTCATGTGTTTTAAGTGGGTAACCATATTTGTTGTTTTCAAACAAAACCTAATATTGTGCCAACAAATGGCTTGTAAGCTTTGGATTATTGAGAGATATTTTTCTGAGCTAAAAGTTATGTGAATCTTTTGTTTAAGTGTTTGTATTAATCTTGCTCAGAACTCTACCTTCTGCCCTTCCTTTGCTTAATTAGTTTGAGGACAAACTTAGAAAGAAACTGCAGGGGAAAAAACATCTCTACTAATTAGCTAAGATCCCTCTTGCTTTTAAAATACCTTTTGTTTTTAAATCTGTGCTGTTTATTCCATTTTCCTTTTTCCAGTTCTGCTTCTTGCAGGCCACTGAAGTTTTTAGAGTCTGTTCACATTTAAATAACTTTGGTATATATATGTATGTTTACATTTCAAAAGTGAATCAAGAAAGAAGATGTTTATTACCTCTTGAGTGGCTTCTATTCTTTCATTATAAATACATATAAATTGCTGTCATTTTGATAGCAGAACTTTACTGGTCCATACATTTGAGTGCACAGAAAAAAAATAGATAACCTTAAGATAAGGTGGAAAGGGAAACTGATTTTTTTAATGCATTTCATTGTTTTTTATTGATTGAGGTTGTTGAGATATTTGTTCTTTAGAACTGTTGTGTATTCTAATACAGTTAAAAGCTGAAGGTCATATTGTACATGTTTAAGTTGACTTTCTTCTGAAATTAATGTTGGAGAGCAGATGAGAAGGCATAGTTCTGACGTGTTCATTTGTAGCATAGAATTATTATAATCATTCTAGGGTGATGATATAAATCCTCAAAGCTACATGCCAAAGTATGGAAGACTTCAGATACTGTGAATCTTTCTAGGGTTTAAATAAATTAGAAATGTATACCCAAACAGTATTAAGATACTTGCATAATGAGGTTTAACATTTTATATAAAATAGTAGTTGTACAGAATTTCTTCAGTTCATTAAGCTGTGGCAGTTCTGTTTTTATGTGTGTGAAATGGATTTGTTTCTTTATTTTTTAAGGCCTGAATGTAAAAAAATGAGGGTGAATTAAAGTATGTCTTATAATAACTGATTATTTGACATTCATCAAGCATTTTGAAATACAAATAGTGTGTTATAAATGTGGAGGATTGGGGCAATTTTGCAAGAGGTCAACTGGTCTTCAAGCAGTTACTATAAAAATACACTAAATCTTTCCTTTTCTGTATGCAAGATACTTTGTATTTCAGTTCCAGGCTCCTTTAATGGCTGTACTAATAATTCTAATTAGTCAGAAATACCTAGTCTTGGAAATAAATTATTGCCTTGTTTGCTGCAAACTAGTACATTAGATAATTGATTCTTTGCTGTTAAGGTTTGAATTATACAGAAACTATTTTCATCTCTTACACCTTAAGGAAAGCTTTAAAGTAAAATACTGCAATATTTTCCATATTTATGATCTTAGTTTCCACTTAAAGTTTAGTCTCAGTATGTTTTTCAGTTTTACTTTTAAAAATAACATCTTCATATCTTGAAATGCAGAACCTTGAACAGTAGCATCAGAAAAACAAATATAAAATTGTATTTTAAGGAAGCAGCCATCAATATAATGTCCACATTAGTTTCCTGTTGATGCTGAAAGTATTGAAGAAGTGCCAGCGCTGAATCCACACTCCTACAATCTGCTCACTGCAGCTCTGTTCTTATCACAACTTCTGGCATCAGACAGGAAACTTTACTATGGAAGTAAGGAAGTTTCTTCTGAGTAGTGCAAAGTCCAAGACAGTGTCAGGAAATATTGTATCTTTGGTGATTTTAGATCTTACTGATTCTAAGAAGAGATCCATCTAAATTATATGAAGCATAATGAGAATTAGTATCTCCCTGAATTGTTCACCTTTTTACTTCTGACTTGCTTGTTAACTTTCTTTTATGACAAGTTTTGAATTCTCATCTGATTTTTTTCTATCTGTCACTGCAGTTGCATACAATGCTTTTATACAGATGGATTATGAAGTGCTAAATTATATATGCATCAGCAGCTTTAAAAGCATTTTGCTATTGTTTCTCATTTCTGTGTTTTTTTATGTGAGATAATCAGTTGATAAAGTACAAGGTACTGATACAAAATAATTTGTGTAAAATATGTGTGTAATTATTACCTTTTTCATTTTTGGCTCTTTTTGTGTTTTTGTGTTTTCAGCTTACAAATTTGGAAAGGAAGTGGCAGCACCATGAGCAAAATAACTTTATGATGAAGGAATGTATCCTTTTCTTTAAGAAGTAACAGTCAAATTCACACACTGAGGAAGAAGTCTGTTTCCTCCAGCAGAATAAGACAGGACGGAATGGGCTGCAAGAGATAGGGGAGGAGGGGAAAGGCAATCTATTGCAAATATCTGGTTAGCTGATAGATATTATATATAGAAAAACTTATGTGTGTTATCTGAAAGAGTTTTACAGGGTCCTAAATCATAAGCTTTGCCTTGCAGTCTGAAATGTTTCCTTCTTTCTCAGGTTTGCTGCTAGGTTTCATACAAAGTTCATCTTCACATCTCTCCAGTTTTATCTGATATTAATGTGCCAGTGTAGCATTGTTTGAAAACATGCTGGGATGGGGAAACTGTCTTGTAGCTCTCTCTTTTTGGGATTTAGTTTAACAAGTTGCATTCCAGTAATCATATCAGCAAAATCATTACTTGCTAAATTGCAAATGGCTTTCATAAGGTAGTTTTCGAAATTAGGAAAAGCACTGAAGTTTGTTTTAATTAAAATGGGTGATTCTTCTCATTTGGTACTATTTTTCTATTTTTCTTAGTTATGATAGAGATCTGAATGGGACCAGGCTGTGCTTTTATTTTATATTCTAGGGATAGTGAATTCACTGCAATAAAATTGCTTCTTTAAAATTATTTAAGAAATAAATTGTTATTTAAAAATTCTGAAATCTCTGAGATGTACAAAATTATCATTACATGATTACAGAACAAGTGGAATTGGTAAAGGTAACATCAAAACCTGACCCCACCATCTAGCGTAGTGTGTTGAACAATGAACAATGAACATTCCTTCATGTCTCAGAAAATGGCATGGGGATATATTTCAGGCAATTCTGTGTTAGCCTAGCCATCACAGAAATAATACTGATGATGGTGATAATTATTTAGTAATTAATGCAGATACATATAGCTATATGTATATGTATACATATAATGTTTTCTGCAAATCTGCTAAGTGCTCTAACTCTTTGAATGTATCTGAACTCTTAGAAAATATCTGAAAAAAGTCTTGGACAGTGTAGTATAGTTGAAGCTTCTTTGAAAGAGTCTGTACAGGAATATTTTATTAAGGCAATATTCTTAAACACAATTTTTCTCAACCGAAAAGACTTTAAGACAAACCAAGAGAAAAAGTTGATTAGGATATTAAAGTATCTTCTAACTTGGTACGAAATATTGCCTATCCAAGTGCAGACCCTTATGCAGAGTACTTATGTCTTCTTGGGCTGCTGGAGAGGAGATCCCTTCTTGGACTGGGACCTAGGACTTCTGTAGCTAGACTGTACAGCTGTATATAACTGAATACCTTGAAATGGTTGGGTTTGCAATGTAACAATAGGCAGAGTCCTTTATGAGGGCCTTACTGCCTCTGTGTGTGTGTATATATATATATATGAACAAAAGTGACTTAGGCATGTAATCACTTCCTTTTTCAACAGTGCTTGTCGTGAGATGGCAGCTAGTAAATAAGTGTAAATCTTTTACCCCAGTCTGAGTTTTTTCCACTATTTTCATCCCTTGATAGTTTTCACAGAAAAAAAAAAATGTATGGTGTTGTGGTCCCCTTGTGATCTGTGATTATGCTCATATTTATACTGGCAGTTTGTTTCCTTAATTCTTTTAATCAGTCATAGCAACAAAAAGTCAGGAGAGTGACTACCAGCCAATAATGAAGAATTCAAGAAAGCTTGTCAAAGAATACAACAAAGCTCTCATAGAAGCTTTACAGAACATGAAGAACTGAGCCCAGGCATTTCCTTCCTGCCCAAATGGACCAACAATGAGAGATGTGCAAAAGCCACGTGGAAAGCTGGACTACTGAGATAATTTATTCACCACTAGGGTGACAGATATTCTTAAAATTATTTTCCAGGCTTTTTAGAAATTACAGGTTTTAATACTATCCATCCTTTTGCACTGTTTAAAAGTTTTAGAAATAAACATCTGAATTTTTAGAAACAAAAAGGTCAGACTGCCCAATGAACTACTGGGACCCATTGCTGAATTGCATCTCAAATGTGAAATTTTAGTCTGCTTTACAGTCTGAATTTCTAATTGCCTTGTAGTCCTACCCCTGCCAAACAGAAAGGACTGCTTGACAGGCTGTCATATTCATTATCTTAAATTAAGTGCATAATAAGATAAATGGTAATATCAACATACTATACCTATATATATAGCAATTTATACCAAGTAAGGAAAGCATCTAAGGATAAGCATCTTTTAAAGTCAAAATTGCTTCGTAATGTAAATTCTTAAAATAAAAGTAAATGCAAACAAATTTTCATTTCCTAATGGAGAATTAACTTCGTTATTTTTTAAGATGTAATTATAAAGAGCAAACTCTGATGAAAAGTAGTGAAACATAGCTAACATTGATTTTGTGTGGAGCCTTTTACTGCTGTAGTATTTACCAGTAAAGGAAATAGCAGAGAAATTTATTTGTATTTTCTGCAGTGTTTTTTCCCGTCCAGTTTCAAGCAGCAATGTCATATGAAACCTCTGACAAAAATCCACAATGAAGAGTTTCAACATAGAACAAAAACAGGGCTTATATAGAAAATAACAATGTACTTTATGATACAGAAATTTCAGAAAATGTTTAGATTAAAAAAAAATTAATTTATGTATTTGTCTCACATTCTACATGTAATGTATTTATAAATGGCTTATTGATCATTTCTGTCACCTGGTATATTGTAAGCTAGTTCTGATTAAATAGAAAAAGCACAGTTGACTATAAATAGAAATCTTAGCTCAACAGTAAACTAGTCTTATAGAAAGAAACTATGAAAAAGCAGTTGGATCTGGATTTATAGTTGTTCTGCTCTCTTAGAAAAGTTTTTCAGAAAAGAGGTAGATTATGCACCTCACTTCATGAAACTGGAGTGGAGAAATTATTAGCAAATATTCTGAGTCCATTAAAATAGTTCTGCATTTTTGTCATTACATTTCCTCAAATCTGTGATTGTCTTTTTGAATATAAAAAAATTTGTAAGCTAAAAATGTTGAAGATTTGTACAGAAAGCACTGTGTTTGCTAATTCAGCACACTGAATGGTGTTGCTCTATATGTTTAGAATATTTAGAGATAGTGGAACAGGGTTTCTATAAACTAAGGACTGTTGTCTAGGGAAATTCCCACTAAAGTTTCTTCCTTCCTGTCAGAGTTTCAGCTATTCCAGAGAAAGCCCATTATTTGCAGAGATAAAGTTGAAGTCTCTAATATTCTTACCAATCAAGCCATCAGCCAAACTTGTGCTAGAATAGCATATTGCAATGAACAATGGAAAAAAGCTGCAGACTGAAAAAACATATTGCTTAGTCTGCTTTCTGTCAGGGCAGGGGAGGGTTTTATTCCTTGGTAGTGATTCTATAAGATAGCGTGGTAAAGCTTACAGGTTTTTGCTGTGTTCCCAGGAGATGCTGTCATGAATCCCCTTTCTCCAGCATGCTGTTCTGTTACTGGTTCTGCCTAAGGATCTTCAGATAACCTGTCTGTGTAAGAATCTCATCACTCATTCTTTCTGTTAACAGTTCACCCTTATGGTCCTTGATAGCAGTCATAGTACCCATGGCTGACAAGAGCTGTATAGATTTGGAGTAGTAAGCTGTGCAGCAAGTGTTTCATCTCCCTCTGGAAGATTATTAACTCGTTCCTAGTAGTGAGCTGAGTAAATTGTACCTTTATGTAGTTCCTCAAGTGTTAGTGGAAATCACCTTTTCTTCAACTCTTTACATATATATATATATATATATTTTTTTTTTTTTATTTTTTTTTAATATGGTTTAAGTACCAGACAATGTGTTTTCACTGAAGCTCCTGTGTGTACATGAGGACATGAATTCAGTAACACAGGTCTCTCTCTACCCAGGCAATCTTTTATCCATTTTATGCTTTGACTTCAGACTGAGAAGACATGTATTATCTGTCAGCATTTGCAGAGTTGAGATATTTAAAATCTCTTCTACTCACCTCTCTTAGCAGGGCTGAGTATCACCTCCCTCAGCCTGCTTGGCAATGCCCCAGAATACTGCTGGCCTGTTTTGCTGTGCATTGTTGGCTCTTGGTCAGCTTGGTGTACACCAGGAAGTTCCCCAGGGTGTTTCTCGGTAAAGCAAGTTTCCAGCCACTCAGCCCTCAGTGTGCATGAGTGCCTGGATTGTTCCTCCACAGGAGCAGGACAGTGCATGTGTCTGTGTGGAAATCCAGTGTGTGGAACTGCATGACATTCTTGGCTGCCCACTTCACCCTCTGAACAGCACTATACCCACATAGAGTATCAGCCACTCCTCCCAGCTTTGTGTTATCTGCACCAAGTCATCAGTGAAAAGGTTAAACTATATTACCCTCATATCCATGGCTGTGGTATTCCACTACTGGCTGTCTTCCGGATGGATTTCAGGCCACTGACCAGACAGTGAGCCCCAAGCCTCCTTATCTAACCATTGTCAGCTTATCTGTGTGGATTTAATGGAAAACTCTGGCAAACACCTTGCTTATGTAGAGAAAAACAACATCCACACCTCTCTCCTTGCATGTTATTAGTTGCCTTATTGTGGAAGTCTATCTGATTGGTTAAGCATAATTTCTGCTTCATAAGTCTGTGCCCTCTGCTCATGATCAACTTCCCATCCTTCATGTGTCTGGAAATCATATCCAGCCTTATTTCCTTCACAGCTTTCTCAGGGATTGAGATGAGGTTGACCAATCTCATTGGACAGATCACTCTTCTTGCTCTCCCGAAGGTAGAGATACATTCTAGCTTTCAGTACTCAGAAGCCTCTCCCTTACTACTACCTTACTTACTTACTACCATAAAATAAAAAAGGTACTCAGGAATGACCTTGCAATGCCTTAAGTCAGCTACTTCTCTACACATATGGGTACATCTCTACAAGCTCCATGTAATTACATGTATGCAGTTTGTTAAAAGTTCTCTTACTTAGTTCCCCTTCAGTAAGATGCCACTGAGGCATTAGGATACCAGGTTTGACAATTACTGTCACTTCCACATCCCACTTCAATGGCACATGGTATGAAAAGAAGCATTTCAATTTCAAAGCCTACAATCAAAGCAGCTGTTGCCTCCATGTTATTTGTGCTTGAGGAAGAGCACAGGAATGACTGCTGTTGTTCCCAGCTCATGATGACGTGACAGTACACCAGCCTCGTTCCCCATATATAGAGGGATATCATCATATCACCAAGCAAATTGTATTTTTGCTGCAAGCAATGGTTAATCCTTTTGTTGCTCTTCCTGCTTCATCTTGCCTTCACTACTTTTCATGGTGATTTTAAAAAGCTAGTTTTTCTTTCAAAATAAGTTTATTTTTTTAATTTCTAGTAGTGAGCTTAGAAGACAAAAATGCAATATTCCTATAAGCAATTCCAGACAGGCAGAACACTGAGAGTTCTTTCTGCTTAACAAGTTTAGTTAATGGCTCTGAGTGCTAGTATGTGCTGTTTCACAATTGTAGGGACATGTTTCCAAAGTAAAGTGTTTGTAAATCCTTTCAGTACACTTCTATTTTCCTGCTGCAAGCATAAAACAAAAATACAAGGTATAATGCAGGCCTTATGAAGATGTGAAAGCCGTTAGAATGTCTTAGGTTGAGGAGAAAGAGATTAAAGGTTTACTTTGTAACTGTTCTTACAAGTATCTGCTTTGAGTGGGCTTGGAAATGTCTCCCATGGTGATAATGGGTGTGGTGGATGTAGCAATTGGAGTGAAAACTTCAGATTCTGAAAGTGGTCCTAAAATTGGAGTTGGTTTGAACACCTGCATAGTGTGAATAGCAGCTGAGCACCAAATTATACGTCTTGTATGTGCAGAGCAAGGCTCTGAAATGCAGATCAATCATTCAGAGGGAAACTGGATTACTCCCAAACAAAATAGTTGTCATCTTTTTATTTTTTAATAAAGAGGAAGGAAGCCTTTAAGCATTCACTGCTACAGAGATTATCTGAATTCAAGTCCCAGCTTTGATAAATCATTTGTTGTGATTGACAGAATCCTGGAGCAGAGGAAGAAATGTTCTTGCCCTGACTTGTGCTAAACACTTAGAGATCCTCCTTTAAGGAAGGAAGACTAGCTGGACAATATGCCAAACGTGTAAAATGGGAGGAAATACTCCACATTAAAAGGAAAAAAAAAAAAAAAAGAAAAAAAAAAAGAAAAAAATTTTAAAATCTTTTTCCCTTTGAAAGCTACATTCATTTACAGTGGCTGAACTTGATTCACTGAACACTGGTATCTTTGTTCAGCCCCAAGATTTCTGCTGTGCAGAGAAGGATGAGTAATGTGCAAGACCTCTGTCTCCAACATACAACTCAAGTTTGCCCACAAATACTTGGGATATAAGGGGTGCTCTTAATTCTTACAATTAAGAAGAAAAAGAAAATAGTGACTATAGTAGAAAATATTGGTTGTATCAGTGATTTAACTGTTATGCATGAGAGACAAAATTCTAAATGAAACCTTCAGATTTCCAAGATTTCTGCAAGATTGCCAATCCCAAATTTGGAAGAAGAGGCAAGTGGACAGCGAATTTATCACTAAGTTGTACTTGTTTAAAATCACCATTAAAAAGCACCGTTGAATCGTACTAACAATGTGAAAATAAATCAGTGGAAAATTGTAGGTCCTGCAAACAGGATATTAAGAATGAATTTTTGTAACCCTAATGGCTGAGAACACTACTGGGAACTAGTTGACATGACCCATTTCCTGGTCCTTGGAAACAATATTCCAATCTTCAAAGATTACATGCATTAAGAGGCTTAGGAAATAAATCGTTATTTCTCTAGATGAAAAAAAATATTAAATTTGCCTTGTGCATGCCCTTTTACTTTAAGCATTAATAGTATTATTGCTGTGCCTCATTTGGGGAGATTTAATATCAGTATCTTAAAGATACTTGGATTTACTATTGTTGCCATTAAACATAGATACACAGACTCATTTGTACCTCAAAACATGCCGAAAAAATTATAGTGAAAGTAGTAGAGTAGAGAAGCAAATATTTTTGTCCCGCTGACAACAGTCAGGCCATTCTAAAATATACATGAAGCATTTTTCAGAGGAATACATGTGACTTGCAAAGTCAGAATTTTAGAGCACAGATGCTGGACAAATGGCCTAATGTCCTTCACAATGACTTTACTGATACAGAAGTTCTCAAGTTCTCCTGTGCTCCTGTGTTTTTACATCAGCTGAGCTTTCCTTTTGAAAGAAAACTGAAATTCCCATCACGTCCTGTATTTAATTCTGTTCAGTAGATTCCCTTTCATTTCAGCATCACAGAATCAGGAAAAAAACCGCTCCCTTTGGCCAAGGCTATTCTATATACTGCTCAGTACTCTGCCATTTTCCAGGCTATGTTCTCCAAGAGAAACTTTTTTTAGAAAAGAAAACAAAAGTGTTGAGCAAAAAAAGTGGATGACAGCTATGTTTACAAACCTTAATTGCCTTCTAAGTATGCATATGTAGGAGAAGCAGTAGAAAAAGCAAAAAGAAACTGCACCTCAGAATGAGGTGCGCAGCAAAAAACACTGTTACCTTTTCTACCTCACCTTAAAGTTTCTCAGCATTTCAATAGCACCATTCCTCCATACTATCCTATCCAAGTTTGCATGACATGTACTCCAGAAACCTTTGCCTCCCTCCATTTACCTATGCTATGGAAGTGATAGGGGCAGAGCTCATCCTGAGTTCATGCACCAGCAGCTGCACATGTCCTCTCCCTGGCATCTTGGCTGTTACCTCTTACTTCTTGGTGGTCCCAGATAGATGGCTTAGGGGCTACAGACAGCCTCAGTGGCATAGGCCATGTTGCAGAGGAGTACATGATCTGTCTGAGAAATGAAGCTTAAATCCCGTAATTGGTGAACCTTTCTTTCACATTAGCTGATGAGTAATAATTCCTGAAGTTCCTTTACTAACACATATTGACATCACATCAAGGCCAAAGTAATGGCTTAGTTCCAAAAAATAAAATATAACCAGGCACTGCAAAGGGATATGTGATTTTTGCTAACACATCTACCTGACTAAAAGTGTAGTGGCATTATTTCTTTTTCCTCTTCACATATTTCCATGTGGTACAGCATGTATGAATGGATTGTCCTTGAGACAGCTATGCGGCTTATCTAAGCAGGAAAATTGATGTCAGAAGTTCAGGGCACTTGACATATCATAAAATTAGCCGCAGCAAAGATAGTTATGAAAAGCCATGTTTAGTGCTAGGTTTATATTTACATGTTGGAAGACAACTTGTTTCCCTACTGCACCTAATTTAAATTCATGCATGCTATTGTGTCAGGGGTTAAGATGTGAATATGCATATGTGAATATGTTTGAATCAGCAGTTGACAACCAAAAAACCCTGATGTTTTAGAGGAGAACTCTTTTGAAACTTCTGTAGTCTTTCCAAGCGCCTTTCAAAAAGATGAGAGTATGGTCTAAGGGAACAAAATACAGCTACTAACCTACCTGAGGATGTAGTAAGGATGCTCATTGGGCAGCCTGGTAGTCAACAGCCCCACATGGAATAAAAATTAGAGTAACTCAGTACCATATTTTATTTCTTCTACCATCCTTACTTTTAGCTCAGTTTCTTTCACTGGCCATCTGGTTTTGCCAAAGGCTATTTGGAATTCTTCAGATCATTAACAGTGATTGCAGGCTGAGATTTAGTATCCCCGTTGGCTAAGGACTGTTTCCTTGGTGGTGGGGATAGATAATCACCAATAAGAGGGTGATCAGATCATACAGTTTTTAGTTCATGGGACACAAAATTGATATGACCTACCTTAAAAAATACTTACATTCTAGTTTCATGAAATATAAGGATGAAAATATGAAAGGTAGATCTAGCAGACACAATGTTGAGTGAAAGTAAGTCAGAATATAGAAATTCTTTAAAATCTGCAGTAGAAAAATTTATCATGTGATTAACTTTGACTTCAGAGGGAGGAGTATTTAAACTGTGGCACTTAAAAGCTTTCCAAATAGAAACAGACCTAAGTGGAGTACTTTATTGTTTGCTGAATTATAGATGCTATTCTTTATTTCTTTGAAAATGAAATTTTGTCGTGAAACAGACATCAAATACACAGTCCTGCTGATCCTTGTACCCTAAACAAATTCTGACTTGAGTTAGTATGTATCTCCTCTCTTCTGGCTTCAGCAGGCCTTTGCAACCTTCTTGAATTTGTGGAATGCTACATCTTCAGGCTGTCCACTCTGTCCTGGAGATAAATAACTACCTTGTCATCATGGCAGATGAAATGATCAGTTACACAAGTTGTTTCTTCAAAAAAGAATGAACAGCTCACCTGGCCCATTTTTCATATTGCAAAATCAGTATCAGGAGCATTGCTTTGTATTTAGGTGTATTTCAAATAGAGACATGATGCATTTTTCAGTGACATCTTTACAGCAGGAAAGTGAAATTAAAGTGAAAACTCTAAAAGCCCCTCTAAACTTACAATAGCAATCTGAAGAACCACAGCCTTGACTGCAGTTACTTAACTTCCCTCTCCTTCCTCCCTGCTCCCCATCCCTCAACAAATCAAAAGACATTAAAAATAATTGAGGATTGGCCAATTTATAAACAGGTTAAATTAACAATAAAACAATTATCCACTAGATAGGAAGTAAGATAATACTTAGTATCTGCTAATACAGTAAGTATTCTGATATTGGAGGGATCACTACTTGCAGACTTATAAAAACTAAGTTAAAATTGGAAAGGGGTAATCAGTGCTGCTTCACATCTAGGAGTAGAAAAAGAGTAGATATTCTCCAAAATCTAAAATGGACAAAATATATATGTTTTTTTTTTAGTCTGAAACCAAACCATATAACTATCTTATATTCTTCCTCCTTTAAGTATCAAAAAGTGATGTTTGTACCTCATACTGTGTTTTTTGTACCCAAAGGGTATTTTCAGTATAAATTCCTTTGATTTGGCTTTCAGTTACATGGAAGGCCAGGAGGCACATATGTAAGGAACTCTGGGCTGCTGCCTTCCCATTTGCTGTGGTTGTAACCCTTCTCTCAACATGGCAATAGATCTTGGGTATGAAGGCCTTCCTCTGTGAAATCTACACTACAAGCAAAAGCTAAAAGGAAATTAAATCAAATTAGGATAAACCCATATCCCCTTTCCAAAATTATGCTGAACATTCCTTTTTCTGTACTTCCATAAAAGTAATTTTGGCTGCTGGCATCTTGGCAGGACTAGAGAACGTCCAAATGTTATATTACCATGGATCATGTTTAGTCAAGTGGTAAATATGATTGCTCTTTATTTTTAATTTGGTTTATATATTTGAGAGCTGCCTTTCCATTTATTTAAATTTTTTTCTGCTTTCCTTTGTATTTTTAATTTGGGTTTTGTTTTAACTTCCAAGACCTCCCTGAGTGATATGAGCATTTTAATCCCGCTTAAATCATAATAACTGTGTGAGATTTATTATTGCAACAAGTTTTCAGTCTGTTTCCAATTGTCAAATGTAAAGAAAAATTGTTTCCAATAAAACACATGAACTAAGAGAGTAGTTAGCTGGATTGTGGATGGCTTTGGTCTATACTGGATTCAGCTGGTGGTTTTGTTACTGTTTGCTTCATATTTTCATTATTGTGTGCAGAAGTGCATTGCAGCCAGCACCTTACATGTGGATTAAATAAATAAGGGAAAACACAATAGCACCCTGAGAAGTTAGCAGACCTGGTCTTCAAGGAGATAATAACATTTTCCACCTATTGTACCTAGGTGGAGGATGTTTTACTTGCACTCTCCCGCCTACTGGAGGGTGCCATCATTGTTCCTATTCTGCTGACTGTGAACAACAGCAGTCCCCTGCTTCTCCAGCAGCTCCAGATAATTGTTTTGATGTATTGCTGGATGGACAGGATTTGCACTGCCCTGCAGTCCTGCTGATATAAAAATGCCTTTAAGATCCTGCCTTTCCCATCCTAATCTACAAAGGAAACAGGAAAAAGGAACTTAAACTCCCTGTACTCAGACAGCAATGAGACTGTTCCAGCCTGCTCCAGTGCTCTGATTTCTTGCCCGTGACTTGTAAACAGCGTACCATACAGGACAAGAGTAACTGCTGAAGGTCTACCCTGGGGAAAGGATACTCCATGAGCAACTGCAGGAACTGGATGGATATACTTTGGAAAGCATGGACCCTCTAGCACACCTAGTTCTCTATGGATTCAGCCTGTTGATTTCAGGTAAACTTTGTCTTAAATAGCTGTAGTGGACCTGTCATGCCTTTCTTTGTTTTTCACACAGTATGCACCTACCCTTTCTGTCTACCCTTCACTCCAGTGCTTACCTTTACTGATTTAAGTACTAATGTTTGTTTCAGTGAGTCCACTTCTCTGTACAGATCTCTTACAGCAAGTGAGGGCAGGACTAGGGCCAAATAACTGGGGATGATTTAAATATGTGTAGGATCCACTTCTGCAGCTTTTAACTGTTGCAGTTATTTGTTGACACATTGCAGCAGGGTTTTTTTTCCTGTCTAATGGTACAATTTTTTTCATGCAGCTGATAACTTTAAAACCATTGGTGTCTTTCTCTAAGAAATCTGTTCTAAATACAGATTAAATGTCAATTTCTTCTGTGACTGACTTTATGAACATGATATGAACACTTGATATGTGTAGCTATTCCAGTATCTGATTTTAGACAAGATTCCACAAGTGGAATTTAGAAGAAAGTCAGTGAACAAAAAAGGGAGAAAATACAAGATCAATTAAAAACATTTCAAATATGGTTATATAGTATTATCAGCATATGTCATTAGTTCAGCAAGTCAGAAGTTATAAGAGATATCTGTAGAAAGACAGAAAGGTCTAGAAAGGTATACAGAAATATTATACTAATTTAAATTTAGTTTACAGTAATTTCAGCATTAATGTTTGAGATACCTTGCTGAACCTATCACATGCAGAGCCCTGAGGAAGACTGATTCAGAGTTACCCCACATTTGAGTATCACTTTTGCAATCCTCATTTTGATTTTCTAGTAAGTTTCTTCTGTAAAAATCAGTGAAATAAAAATACAAGTCACATGATAACTTTAGACTCTTAACTCACCCTTGACTATTGTATTGAAATATATATAGATTGTTCCAGTCCATCTCACAGTAAAAATGTAATATGCTGTAGAACTGCAAATTGTCCTGCAATGAAAACCAGAAAGTAGAAAGAAAAGGCAGAAGTACTCATTTCCATGCAACTTTCTTCACAATTGCTTTGCACAGATCTTCCTGATTAGCAGCATGGTAACAGGGGTTACCAATAAAATTGTGAGTTTGAGATATTACTTTTGGCACCAATAAAAGGCTAGAGGTTAATGCAGACTAAAAAAAAATAAAATGTTTTAAATCTGTTGAAGTCATGTTTGGAAATATTCCTAACTAGCAATTGCTGTAATAGGCTGCATATTGTTATTACCAATTCTTCTTCTGTGGCTTCAGTTTCTTGGTTGTTTAGCTGCACATAGATTCAACCTGTTTAGTCCTCAGATCACTTCCAGCTTTACACTTTTTGGAAATATCAGGTGCTGTAAGCATTATGGATGGAGAAGAAAAGAAAGTCCAGTTATTCCAACTTTTTTCCTTGTCCCTCCTGTTCCTCTACATGGTGTCATATACTATTTGACACAGCAATGACGTTCATTAAGTCACAAGTACAGGAGAAACAAGTAATTTGTAGAGATTAGCTAGAAAAATGTGGAGAGCACAGACAGCCCATCACCAATGAGATGCCGGTCACTGAATTTTCCACAGGGGCTAACCAGCAAGGTGTGGGCTGTAGTCACACCCATCTCAATACATCTATCAGCTTTCCCGCTTTTGTTTGAGAATGATATCATATTTCCTGAGGCGAGCAGTGGAAGACAATGTGAGCCTGCTTTTCTCTAGATACTGCAGGCGGAGTTCAGGAAAGCAGGAATGACATTCCCTGAGCAGGGGAGGGCGGAGGGCCTACACTAAGCACAGACACTGAACTGGCTTAACCTTGTCCCTGATGATTGTGGGCTTCTCTGGGTGTATTGCTGGGTAGGCACAAAATCCACTCCACCCTTTTCCAAGGTGAAAACCACTGACTTGGTTCCCATTAGGAGAAATGGCCTTTAATTTAATGGGGTTTTTTATTATTTTTATAGCAGTACTCTATTAGCAGCTAGAGCTAATGATCCAGTTTGGAAGGTGGCATTCAAAGCATACACAAATGCTCACTTTTGCACTGTCTACATTCCATAGCAAACATTCAATTAAACTGATAAGGAGTTTAATTTAATCCTGCTGGGATTCTTCAAATTAGACTGAGTATCACTACTTTTTTTTTTTCTTTTGGTTCTTTATGTCCCTGACAGTTTAGACTAACAAAATTATGCTGACATCTATCCTGAAGTATGGATTCAAATGCCAAGGTTGTAGCTAGGTTCAGTCTGTTGAGCTCTGACTAAAGAAGAGCTGCAGATTTACTTATTCCTCTAAAGGGAAGGAATGAGTGTCACAACTTGCATTTTGCCTCAGAAAACTCTCTAGCATCCTCAGGTATTCTCAGATGTTCTAGAAATATGCTTGCGGTTTCTCACAGTAAGCTAACTCTCAGAAATGTTCAAGTGCATGCTTTATTTTATTTCTCCTTTATCTGTAAAGTATTGGTGAAAACCAGCAACAATTGCAATTAGCTTCAGTAACATTTCTTTGACTATTTCTATCAGGAAACAAATATATCATCAAATGTCTCCATTCTCCAAGTCAGAATCTTCTGTGCTGCAATTTTGCTCTGCCAATAATCTTAGATCCAGTAGCTTTCTAAAAATACAGGATTTTTTTGTTGATTTAGCTGATTTTTTTGCTGTTGGATCCATATATGGTAAAAAACTCAAAATATTATAATAGACTTTTGGAAAAAAGTAACAGTGGAGCAAAACAATAAAGTAGCATTTAATTGCTCTCTATCAGTTATGCTCAAGTGTTCTGTAAATTTTCTTTGGGATCAGTAGGTGTTATGAAAAAAAATCTAAATTATCTGTATTATGTGACTCATTTTCATATTTGGAGAGTTGAACAGATTTTAACATACATTACCAGATACACAAGCACCTTTATAATGCTGTTGGCTTTTCAAAATGACAAGTCCAAATTTTTAGTTGGACTGGAAAATTCTAACAATTCTGCTTCAGGATCAAAGGAATCAGCTCTGAAAGGGTGAAATGAAGCCACACACTACATTTGTAAATGTTAACAGATGCTATTGTTTTAGATACAATTTTCATGAACACACATGTACTATGTGGTTTTTATACTTAGTCATGGGTATTAGACATAGATGGGTAGATTAATTTATTGCTGAATTTTCATTTAAGGGAAAACTGAAGCTGTAATATTTTGTGTAGATCGTCTGATATTCACATGACTCTTATCTGGAAGGCTTTACTGAAGAAGAGTTTTAGTTCCATGACCAGATCCCTCTGTAAGATCTATCTAGGAGTGGAGGGATGAAAGTATTAGAGAATCTGTAGCAAAGAACTACCCTCCAGAGACAGACCCTATTCTTTGCTCAGTAGGTTATATTTAGGATGCTGTTTCACTGTGGTTTCAGTGGAGGCACACAGCAAAGAATAACCCATGTCTAAAGTAGAGAATTTCCTATAAGGAGTTTTAAATGTTGATTGTTTATATTACACATTTGATAACTGTTCTCCAACTGTTAAACAAGGGTCATATCTCAAATAAGTTGAAAAGCTATAAAAATACATTTTATAATTCATCACTTGGAACCATTAACCATTATGGTGTAAAGATATTAGGCATTTGCTAAGTTTTGAAAGAATTTTTGAAGGAAATATTAACAAATGACATTTCTCTTTTCAGAAATCCAAACTTTTTACTTCAAGGGTGTTTTTTTTTCTTGCCTTTTTTTTTTTTTTTTTTTTTTCTTTTTTTTCCTTGATAATGCAATTCCAACTGCACTTCTGATTGTGCTGATGACTTTCCCCTGTGTTATTTCCTGGCTGTTCATCTGTTCATTGCAGACAAGCCACTAGTCAGGGGCCTTGGCCTCCTTAGTGACAAAATGTGCTTAGCACCAGAAACACCTCCAAGCTACTTTAGTCTGAAAAATCAGTAAGTGGCAATGTAAGAGTGCCCTTTTGTACAGGCAGGAGTGTGTTAGAATGTGTTCTTCCAGCAGTCAGTGCTCACAGACAGCCAACCTTATGCTATTTGTGTGCACTAATTGTTTACCTGTGTTATTTTATCTACTCCAGCTTGGCACATTTGCAGTACAAATACAAGCTTCATAATGCAACTGACAAGGGCCAGCCTTGTTATGGATGTGTCTATTTTGATGTGCACACACACTCTTGATATGATACCCATATTTTTGCTGCCTGCAAATCCAACCAGATGAACCTGAACTACAAGCCTGTCCCTCCTGGAGCTTTCCCACATTCTTCAGCCTCTTTCAACATTTTCAGCATTACCTGGCATACGGTCAGCTAGTTATTCAAACAGCCATTGGTGCTGCTATGTTTCCTATTTTACTCACTTGTGGTCAACAAGGCCTAAGGAGAAATCATGACAAACCATGTTTTGGTTTCTTTCTTGTGTTTTGGTTACTCACACAAACACACACACACACACACACACACACACACACACACACACACACACACACACACACACACAAACATATTTCAGCATGGCTTGTCCCCTGGAAACCCCAACAAAACTGCAGCACTGTTTCTCTTCCGGCTTTTTCATCTAAAAAGATTGTTTTGACAGGCTGTGAAACAACAAACATGTAGAGAAAACAAGGCAGTGGCATTTCCTTCAGCTCCACCAGAGGTACCCAAAGGCAGATGAGCAGATGCTGAGATAGGGAGCCCTCATAACTTTGAAATTATTTTGTTTTTCACACGTGTGCTCTAGTCTTCCCACTACTGCTAAGTAGCATAGACATAGCCTGTCAGTAATTTTTCATCTCTTACTAGTTTCACAATACCTTCCCCCCACGAATAGTGTCCTATATCTAAGGGCAAGTGGTCTTGGTATTGGAGCAGTGAAGCATCCAACAGCTGCACAGTAACATCATGTAAAACAATAACATTCTTTACATAAACACCAAAAAAGGTTTTATTGGGAAACCTGGTTGTTAGCTTGTATAGCAGATGTTTTCCAGGAGCATTTCTGTCTTCTTTTTACCCCTATTGTTCCAGTTCTATGGGAGAGAATCTTACTCTCTTTGGACAATAATAACTTCAACCTTGTTTTCCTGTGGAAGAATGAGCTGTCAGAAGAGAATCTGACTCACTGGGAAAAATTACCTGAGTTGCTGCTATCTTTGCATTCCAGATAAAATTTCCAGGGCACTTAAAGATCACTGAGCCCATAAAATGAATACATGGTTTCAAAGCCCCCCAGATTATTTCCTTTTTTGAGAATGAACCAAAAATAACATATGTGCTGAGAGCCCAGGAAAAAACAAGAAAAAATTCCAGATTCTGGTTTGGTCTATGTTTTACTCTTCCTATGAAAAATATGCCCAAACAGTTCACGTTTTGGAATAGTTTCTGACTGGTTTAATATTAAGTAAGGAGTATTTAATTTTTTTTCTTTTTGGAAGAGGAGACATGTTGATTTGTTCTCTATTTTATTTATTTCTTCATATTTATTTTGACTTATTTCCAGCCTGATTATCTTCCACATTGTCTAGTTAATTAATTTTTTTAAAAATCATTGTTTATTCAGTACTTCTCCAAGAATTAATAAAATGCTCTACTTCTTCAGCAAAATTGCTTGTGTGGTTGCCATTTGTATTTCTAAATAGATTAATTTAATTATTTTAATCTGGTACATTGTTTTATACCAAAAATAAGACTGGAGAGGGTACAGCTGAAGTTATAACTACAAAACAGGACATAATGAGAAATACTGAAGTTTAGACTATTTAGCAAATTGGTTTTGTTCTAAATCAAAACCTTATTATTTCAAGCAAAAGGAGTGCTCATTGTTATATTTTAAGAAACTTGCAGGAAGAAGGATTGATGACTTAAAAGTTTGGGGTTTTCACCAGTCTCTAAATTATTTTTAAATCATGCAGTGAGTGTCATATCCAACTGACTTTCACTTTCAGCATAACACCAAAATTAAGCACAGATTCTAATTTTTTGGCACCGATATAGTATCTGTATGTTTTATATTCCCGTTTCCAGATGTCTAATAGCAGGAATAATTTGTGTTCCAAGCAATAATAGTAAAAGAAAAGAAAAAAATAAAGAACTACATAAGTATTACATATTAGATCTATTCTCTGCTTCACCTGGTGAAAATGGAGTGAAACTTACTGGAATTTTCTCCCCTTTCATCTTCTCTTAAATAATTAGTACTTTAAAAGTATTAATCTTTCTGCTCACCTCTTACAACAGATCTTCACCTTGATCTGTTAGACTCCAAATGCCAGGAGGAAGACTCCCTCCTTATAGTAATTTCAAGCAATCAGTAATAAAGCTCTACAAATATAAGAAAATAAATATATCTTCAGGTGTGTAATGTCTAAACAACTTCTTTGCTTCTACTACCAATCATTATTAACAACTAAAACCTTCCTCAGAACTTTGAATTTTCAATACCCCTTGCAAATAAGACCTGTGTCCATGTTATATGCACTTTGAAGGACAGTGAGCTGTGATTACCCTGTGTTGGAGCTGACAACTCCACCTGCTTGCTTTGGAAGAGGAGCATAAGCCATTGTGTTGAACATTTTTTCCAAATAACAGACAACTTTGCAATGGCCTTACAGTAGATGCCTAGAGTTTTCCCATGTTTTCCTGGAGACAAGACAAGGGTAATAGTGGAAATCTGGAAGTATACAGGCAGGGAGTGTCAGAGGAAAGGACAAATCAATACTTTTCTCCTAAGTGTTGCTGTGTATACTAATCTATGACATTAAATAATCTCAGCTCAAGATTGCCACATTTATTCATGAACCCTAGTATCTAGCACCAATAATGATCTAGATCAATGATATTTTAATCTTTATCAGAGACTTGCTTGCTCTTTGAGTAAAAGTGTGTCTGGGATGTGTGCTAGGGAATTTCTGAGAACTGTTTGTTTCAGCTGATCCTAGCCAAGTTTTGCTGGTGCAATGCAGCACAGAAAATATGATGACTGTGTCTGTATGAATGACATTTTGGTAGAGAACAAGAACA
Source organism: Lonchura striata (assembly GCF_050655825.1). Classification (NCBI taxonomy): domain Eukaryota; kingdom Metazoa; phylum Chordata; class Aves; order Passeriformes; family Estrildidae; genus Lonchura; species Lonchura striata. The sequence goes on from NC_140740.1 coordinate 37,079,873, forward strand.
CAGGGACTACAGAAACAGCATGGCAAATTTCTCTGTTTAGCACAATTTCCCGAGGTGAATATCATAGAATCATAAAATAATTTGAGTTGGAAGGGACCTTTTTAAGGTCATCTAGTTCCAATGTCACTCCTATGGACAGGGACGCCTTCATTCAGACCAGGCTGCTCCATCCAGCCTGGCCTTGAACACTTCCAGGGATGAGGCATCCACAGCTTCTGTGGGGAACCTGTTCTAAAGGCTCACCTCCCTCATTATGAAAAAGTCCTTCCTTATATCTAATCTAAATTGACAGTCCTGTTGTTTCAAGCCTTTTACCCTTATTCTATCACTACATGCCCTTGACAAAAGTCTCTCTCCAACTTTCTTGTAGTCCCTTTAGGAACTCAAATGTGCTATAAGGTGTCCCCGGAGTCATCTCTTCCTCATGCTGAACAATTCCAGTTCTCACAGCCTTTCCTCATAGGAGAGCTGATTCAGAACTCTGTCGTCTACATAGCCTCTTTTGGACCTGTTTCTACAGGTCCATGTCCTTCTTGTGTTGAGACCCCAGAGCTGGATGCAGGGTTCCAGGTGGGCTCTCACTAGAGCAGAGGGGCAGACCTCCTTCCCCTGCTCTATGGACTGAACTGCTTTGGATGCAGCACAGGATACAATTAGCTTTCTGGGCTGCAGGAATCCGTATTGGAAAAGCTGTGAAAGATACAGGTGAGTATCACCCAGCAAGACAGAGAACAATCCTGTAATTTGGAGAGGGTCAAGAGGAACTGCAAGTATTTCCCTCCATTTATTTTGCTGTCTGGGCTATAGTCAGTGTGCTGTTATTTAAACCTCTTCAGAGGGTACCATTTTCACTGTGCTGGAAAGACTCAAAACACTGCATCACAGTGAGTGGTGTGTCATAAATACTTAGCAATGGGTCTTCCTTGCATGGTATTTTCCATTTACAACATTAGCCTTCTGCAAGCACTTTGTCTTCTCAAAATCTATTTGCACACACAGCAAATTGCCTTTCTGATAAAGTCTGTTCTTCAAGGACCAAGGCAGGAGTGGAAGGACTTTTTCAAGGCAGCACAGAGGATTGTCCCTGCTGCTGAGATTGGCCACTTCCTGGGTTTTTCTCAGAGCTAAATTCTGTTGTCTTATTTGATTCTTACATACTCAAAACCTTCATTAACATCTAGGACATGATTTACCTAAATTTTGTCAGACTAGGTAAGTTCCTTTCTAGCAAAAATGGATGATTTACTTGAAATGCATTATCATGTATGAATCCCCACCCAGTGGAGTCAAAGAAAACATTACTATTACCTCCAAGGCCTTATATTGCTAAAATGCCTTTTTTTTTTTCAAATTCTATATGAAGCATAGCTTTTCTTAGTGCAAAACTTCCAATAATTTAATTTCTACTTGCAATATATTCCAGCTGTGAAACCTTAGCTGCAAATGTTTGATACATAATTCTATACTTATGCCTAGATAAAAATCCCTTTTAGAGGCAGAAAATTATTTTATGTTTCTCTGGGAAGAAACTCCATCTGTGTTCCATCTGCCTTATTGAGACTTCTGGGCTTCCCTGCAGTGTTTAATATGACAAAAAAGCACCTATCTTTAGACAATGAATCAGAACAATATCCATCCCCTGGTGTCTAGATTTTGATTCACCCAGAATATTCTCAAATTTAAAAAAACAATATGCCTACTTGTTCTACACCTTTATTGCATGAATTTACTACAAGGAAAAAATATGCAGCAAATACCCTGAATCTGGTAGAAAGTTGCTTTGCATATCGATCAAAGGCAGCATGAAAGCTGATCCTCAAAATTCAGGCTTCTCCTACTGCTTTTTCTCAGATTATTAAAATGTTGAGATGCAGGGGAAGAAAGAGGGGTTATTTTCACCTTTCAATCTTTGGTGGAAGTCAGAGGAATGGAGAAATGCTAGGGAAAATGGAACTGGAGCCCTGGATGACCAGCTGTCCTCTGAAGGACACCAGCCCTTGGGCCCACACCTTTGTATTGGAAAAGCTGTTCTAGTTCTGTGCCCTGTGGCTGCCAGGCAGAAAAAACTATTTCACCTCTACTCTCTAGCAGTGGGCCTGACATAAATGCAGACATGTCAAGCCACAGAATTTGAATCCAGATTTGATTCTGAGGTTCACAAAAATTTGCAGAAGCCAGGATATTAAAGTTTGTGATTTTAGGAATATCTCTACCTAGCATGTGATCCTTGCTGCTGTAAACTGATGCTGCTCTCGGTGATTGTTGAGCTATATTAGCCTTTGGCTAATGCATCAGGTCCATAGTAAAAGCACAAATATTCCTCATATAAAACTGAGAACCTTGAGACAAATGTCCCATAAAATGAATGTGTGAATTGGCTTCTTTTCTATCACATATCTCTTTAACTTTGTTCAAAGGATTAACATTTGCAACATGCAGCAGGATGGACTGACTTTACTGACCTGAACGTTTGTGCAATATTAACTTTAATGTTGCAACGTTTCCAGAAGGTTTCATTTCTCCATTATGTAACTGCAAATCATCCGGGCTGGCACATGAAAGGGTGGGGGCTGCGGAAGACTTGTTGGGTGTGGTGAGTGTCAATGTGCTGTCAAGATACTTCAGTCCTCAGAGTGGTTGCTTGCATTGAAAGCAGAGGAGTACCTCCTCCCTTGTCCCAGAGCACTGTAGAGACACACGCAAAGACTGCAGTTAGCACTATGACCTTCTTTTGACCTTCCTTATCTAAGACTATACGCCTTCCTTCCCATCAGAGAACATTTGGAAGCTGACCGGCATGAAATATTAGGTCTATGTAAATACAAAATATCCTTGTATCCAAATCAGGAAAATAGATGTGATGAATAAAAGAAATCAATTATTCTTCCTGTTTCAGCTGGAAAAAATGTTAATGTTTCCCTTCTCCTTACCCTGAACTCAAAAAAATAAAGGGAAACACCTATTATTTGCCAATTGCTCATTATAGGAGAGCTGAATTTCCCTCCAACTATGCACATTTGAACAGCTAAAACTGTGGCACTCTGCTAGAGGATATTTTAATTAGGCTTGTATCTCCCATTTTCAAAGAAACTTTCACCTCTATGTGTTTCAGGCAATCGTATTGATCAAAAGAAGAAATTTTGAGTGATTTAAACCTGACCTTACTTAACTAGTGGTCTCAACTTGCTTTTTGTTTTTACATAAGTTGCTTTGTGCCATGGGTATTGCCAGGGTCTGTTAGGGCTTCAGATATTTGATGTGATTGACTATGAAATCATGAGTCCAAATTCATAAAGCAGCTGCAAAAAAATGTCCCATGTGTTCAAAGTACTACCATCTCCTATAATTGAAAGGCATAACTGCTTTGCATCAATTCATACGTACTAAATCCATGTGAAGTAGATTGAAGAAACACTATTAAACTGAAAACCTTATCATCCACCAATTCTATTACCAGAAAAGCACCATACTTGAGGCATTTATGTGCATGTCTAACTATCTTATCTTATACACTATACACTTATATACATTTATCTGCTTTGGCAACTTATTATTTTCCTTGGGCTTCTACAACAGCACTTGAAAGAAATTCAACACGTTTGTAAGATGTACTGCCTTTTCTAAGAAGAGCAAATTCCATTTGTTTGTGTCATAAAAAATAAATCCTCAAGTCATTGTGCAGAATACTTTATTTGTGTTAATCCAATTTTGATGAACGCTGTGCACAGCACCAGCCAGAGAAACCCTGAGCACTAGGTGACACCAGCTTACCTGGTGATTTGATCAGCCACATCAAATTCTGCAGTAAATTTTTTTTAATTTGATTTTTTTTTTTTTTTTAGGTAAAGTAGAAGCAGCATTGGACCTCATACTGATCAATTCCTTTCCTCTGGTGGGCAACTCTGAGACATCACTTATATGTGTCACTTCCAAATGGCGTTCCCATGAGTCTATCACCATAGGCCGGGACCAGGAGGATGTGGCAAACCAGCACCGAGAACCACTGGAAGTTAATGAAGATTCCAAAAGAGCAGCAGCCAAGACAGTGGTGTGGAAGAGGGAACAGGCCAGTGAAACTATTGGAGCATATTACTGTGAAGGGAAACTCAAGGATGAGGTGACAAGGATACATACCATGAAGATGCCACTGGGAGGTACTGTATAGTTGTCAGATCTGAATTTGCCATGTCACTGCTTGCAGACTGGCAGCTACCCTTGGTTGACATAAGTGAGCACAAACATGGCCCCAGACCAGTCAAGGCAGTCCTGAGTCAATAAAAACAGACTTGGTTCAAGACCTTTTTTTTTTTTATTCCTACAGGGCAGAGAAACTGGTTAGTATTAGGTGCTAGTCATTTCATTGTGGAAGTTAGTTAGACATCTGTAAGTATTCTGCCTGCATCTGACTACTGCTGGGAACACAAAGTCAGCAAATTAAAATGGCCTCACTGACCCCATGAAATAACATATGTAGCAACTCCTGCACTGGACTTCTTGCAGGCCAGACACTTGATTTCAAACAGGATTCCACTTTAAAAGTTTGACAGGTCTGACCACTATTCTATCTTTCTTAAGTAAATGGGCAACCTGAGCCCAGAGAACAATTGCCTTGCCTAAGTTTTAGTAAAACTACGTATCAGCAATACTAGATCTGCATAGTCTGTGTCAGTGTGGGGAAAAAAAAAAAGCATCCCTGTCAGCACTGGAAAGAAAATCTGGAGATGTTTTCCAAAATCTGAGAAGGTTATTCAGAAAAGTCCACTACAGATTTCACTATTCATTTGATTTTGGTTTTAGTCTATGCACAGTAGTAAAAGCAAATGTGCAGGGATATACTGGGACAAGAAGGTGAGATTTCTAAGGTCCATTAAATTGCATTTCTGTATGTTCAAAATTTCTCTTTTTTCTGGAAATCATTAGACTTCTGGGACAAGTTTCAAAGAAGAGATAACCATAAACTACTGAAAGGCACAAGAATTTTTGAGTAGTTTTCTACAGCAAATCACATTGTCAAAACTGATAATTTAAAATAGATTTTACTGTACTGCTAATGCTTTGTGCCATGGCAACTGGTCTGTAAGGGCACTTGACAACTTTAATTTTACTTTATTAGATTTTAATAAGAGCAATTTTTGTTGTTGATATCTCCTGAAATTAAATAACAAATTTATAAAAGGAGATTTTTTAATTCATTAGAGCTGTAGCTAGTGTCTATTATCATTGCTTTGAACATGGATAGGTTGGAAGCAAACTGAGTAGGACAAGTACATTTTTCCTTGGCTTGTTTTCTCTGACCAAAAGTGGTCTTTGGAGGCTTGGATTGGTCACCAAGAAAGATCTGCAGATGCAGACTGACAACTCCATTGTTTCAAAGAAGACTGCAGTGAGGAGGAGATAAGGTAATAGTCCATGGAATGTCAACTTGCCCCTGCCTGTGGCAGTCTGCCAGCAAGCTGAGCACATTTCTAGCTGTTCTGTTGTAGAGCAATGTGCATGGGTGGAGGAATGTCTTCTGAATCAATTAGTTCTTTCCTCTTAGTATCTATGGGCCTAGGACCAGAGAATTTTAAGTAATAAAATTTTGAAGTCTTCTTATGTGACAGATGTTGTTCTAAACTGAAGTAGCATACACAACAGCAATTGGTAGATTTCTTTGATTAATTTTTAGGTTTGAATCCCTTTCTCAGATTTTCTCTGCAAAAGTTTTTACTCACAAAATTCAAACTAGCAAAGTTTGTCAGTGAAAGCAGCAAAAGCATATAATCTAATCAGAACAGATGGGTAAGAGAGAGGTACATCAGAAATTCCCATAGCTGTTAAAGTGCACAGAAAGTGGGGAAAGGTTAAGGAAAGATTTTGGGGTTTGGCAAAGCATGTGTGTCTGGAAAACAGACCTTTTTCCACTTCACTCTTGCTGTCTTTATAATTTTTAAAGGCAGAATATGTTTTTCAACAGAAAAAAATTGAGTTGAAATGTGCAGTTTCCATTGGTGACATCAATGTCAAAGGAAGAAGCAGCACTTCTGGAAAGCCAGCCACTATATTGCATTTTTCTGGCAAGAAGCTGGTGAAACATTCACCCAGCATTAATAATTTTGGTAGCCCTACTGACTTAGTGGAAACTGCCATCTCCCTGATTATATACCTATTATCAAATATGTACATACAGTGAAAATTTTTTGCTGTGTAGTATGGAGAGATATGCTTTATTTTACCATCTGCTATTCTGAGATTAAGTCCATTCTCCTGAATTCTTTATACTGAAACATTATAGTTACATGTGTAATATTCATACATGCAGTGACAGGGAACAGTTTATGCTTTATCTTCTTATGGGGAGTGATCCTTATTCTGTATAAGTACACATCTCTAGAATAAAACCCCACAGAGTGTTCGCCTTCTAGTCAAATACAATTTATTCAATTTCTCTACACAATAAATGTTTATTTTCATATATGTGATTGAGTTTTCCCCACAGATACTCAACCATAGAGGTGTCAAAGGGACAATGATTGAGTTTTCCCCACAGATACTCAACCATAGAGGTGTCAAAGGGACAATAATGGAAATGTTAGCAGTAGAGCATTATGGCACTTGTCCTGCAGCTCAGTTCGTTATGTCTCTATAAGGAATTGCCACACTTGAGATGTGAAATCATGTAATACAAGTCACAATCTAAAAATATGTTGGAGCTGAGCCCAACTGGGAGTGTGCATTCCTTTCCATTGCAACAGTACCCTGTAGAAAAGCCTAAAATCCAAAGAAGAGTAGATGGGAATACAAAAGTTTAATATCTTGTTAAAACAATTAGCATTGTCTCACTAAATTTGGTCCAAAAAGCACTGCAACTAAACCCCTTATGATAATTTGTAGCTAACAATTAATTTTTTAAAAGCTGTTGAATTATTTTTTTCTTAAATAGATAATGATTTTTCACTATGCATTTGTTACTAATAAATAACTTCTAACTTGAGAGCTGACAGTAAGTTGGAATTGCTTTCAGTTTTTGTTGCCTGTTTCTAACAAAAATTTAGCTCATTATTCTATATTAGAAATTTCTGTTTATCTAAGATGTAAGTGTAGATCCAGTGTTTAGGTAAAATGACAAATGCATGTACTTAATGTAAAGCAGGGAGACTTCTGCTGAAATCAATTGTATATAACTTACAAAAGAATGAAAATGTATGGCAGAGTCTCAGAGTATAACCACTAGAACTGCACAGGGGATGGAAATTCCATTCTGCAAAGAATTGTCTATTTTTAATAGTTGTCTTGTTTCCAAATATAAATAAACATTAAAATGTCAAAATTTTCAAGGAAATTATATTCTAAGACAGAAGTTGGCTTGCTCAGATTTTCTTTCTCTAATTTTACATCATGTGATACAAACATTTTGATTTTAACTTAAAATTCTATTTTGTAATGAAAATATCAAAATGTTCTTTCTTTTATTGCAAAAATATAATCCTTTTTACTCCCTCAGATTTTGGAAAATAATGTTGTGGATATACTGACAGAATTTCATACATACTTTGATACAGCATCTGTCTTCTCATTTTTTACAACTCTGTTGCATATAAAATATGACAGAAATATATTTCATAATTTTTTCTATGCTTTCTGATCCTATCTCTTTCCCACCAATTGATGGTATGAACCAAAGAATATTTTATTAACAGTTTTGCAAAAATGAACCAAGAAAGGAGACATGATTCTTCATAAAGGGCAATTTTTTATTAATAAGTTGTATAACAGTTTATATTAACTTGTATATATGTTTCTCAAAAAAATATATGCTGTGAAATAAATATTTGTTGTGAAATTGAACCTCTGAAAATGCAGAGTTGTCTAGGAGCATGAATGGCTCTTCAAGAGTTCTTTTCAGCTGAAACTCAGTTGGGTCTTATGTCAGAAAACTCCCACTCAGCTGGCTGGACAGGCAGGTAGCAGCAGAAGGAAAAATAAAGATAGATGGACTTACATGGGGGAATTTCTATAGGAGGAACCCTTAAGGTGAAAAAACTTCAAATGTAGAAAGAGCAAAAGGATTGGTTTAAATCAATATATCACTCCCCTGAGTATTCTACAAGGGAAAGTACAGAGGTATCAAATTCCCCATCAGGTAAGGATCTTAATAGTTAGGAAGTGAATTTGGCTAATTTTAGAAGAATTTTTTTTCCCATAGAACATATAAACGACAGTATGGCATAAACCCTCAGAGCTAAATTTGGCCTGAAAATCTGATTTTATTGTCAAAACACTTCACAACTTTCCCTTTGGATTTTCCAAGTAAATGAAAGGAATCATCTTTAACTTTTAACTTGTTTCAAATTAATGTGGTAATTAAAATTACCATTTCACTAGTTTCATTAAAACTACCATTTCAAGAAGAGCCATTTCTTGAGCTTTTTCAGTCCCTTCCACAGTTATCTTCTGATGACATTTTTCCACTAGTACAGATAAGAAATAGGCAAAAATGTTGGGAAAATCCTTTTATCTACTGCTTTCTCTGTTGTTTAAATCAATATCTACAAATAAAGGTATAAAAGTCCCTTTCTGTTTAAGCAGGAAAATGAATTTAAATTTCCCTGCTGGAAAACTGCTGATCTACACCAGTCTTTAACACTGAATTTTTATTTTCACTAAGCAATATTTTGTGGTGAAAGTACCATAGCCTGTGAATATTATTTTTTTTTTCCCTTTGGTTCTTAGTGCAATCCAACATTCTCTGTATTTCCAGAATTTGGTGAACTAACAGAAACACAGGCCTACTACAACCCACCTCACCTCCTCCCAGCCCTAAATAATTGTGGTCTCCTGAACTCTCTTGACATTTCTGCATTATAAAGCTTACGTAGAAGAGAACTTAAATCACCTTAGGTATTTATTTGCCAGTGACAGCTTGTTCCCTGCAATACAATTTCCAGTACTTTTTCCAGTCTGATTTAAAAATGTCTTAAGAGATAAAGAAACTGGAAAATGTTTTACAGCCAGTTGGAGTTCCTAGTTAGAAACCGTTTCCAGTTAGAAGCCAATTATTTTTTTCATGCCTCAGGTTCTAGTGGCAGTCTGTTGTTTCAGGGTATAGGCAATTCCTCTGTCTTTGCTAAAATATAGGTTGAGGCAGCTGATGGTAAAGAATCACTTTATACTCTAAAGAAATTGATGTGTCAAAATCTGAGTGAGGCTCGTGCTGTAACCCATTCTCAGCTATCAGGCCAGAGACCAGATAGAGACAGTAACTGCTATTTATCACATCTGTTTTCAGCTTCCTTCCACCCAGTGGCATTAACTGTTACAGCAAATAAGGGAGAGCATGTGAATATCTCCTTCATCAGAATGGCATCAAAAGAGGAAGATGCAGTGATCTACAAGAATGGTATTCAATCTTTTTGTCTTTTCTCTTTCTGCTATAATTGTTTTAGCTGAGGGCCAAGTAAGTCATTTAAAGTTAGAGCTGCTGATGCCCATGCTGTGCAGCTGTAGCTGGCATCATTCCTCACACATTTAAAGTTTCCTAAAGGGGTGAATTTCCATATCCAATATGTTAATCTGATCTGTTTCTCTTCCAAAATTCCCAATCTTCTGTTTATATCTCTGTTTTGTTTTAATTTTTGATTTCCTTCTACAGCCCTTCATATAATTGCCTGGTTGTTTTTAGCTTGGTTGTTTGTTTTTCTTTCTGGGCCACTGTGAAAATCCAGTTAGTGTATCTTTCATTGCATTTCTATAGTTTTTGAAGTCATACTTTGTATTCTTCAGAAAACTTTTTGAGGCCATTTCTATAATGCCATTCAAGCTAAGAAATTAATGACTAGTACTCTGCTATAAGAAAGAAAAAAATGTAAACAAAATCTAGTCCTTATTTCATCCAACTACAAAAGTTAGTCAGGTTGTAAATTTTCTAATACCAACTCCTCTTTCTAGCATGGCACCTAAATCACATGTAATCGCTGTTCAGCTGTGTGTTGCTCCTGCTTGATGCTTAAAAATATGTGCAGGTTACTATCTACCTCCTGTGTAAAAATACAAAAATAGAGGTCACTATAACTCACAGTGCCTTCATAATCACCATAAATTGTTAACCCACAACAAATTATGATTGTGGGAAGCACGTGTAATATTCTGCTCCATCTTTGACAGTGAGCCACCAGGACACAGGGAGTAAATACAGCAGGATGAGCTAAGGAAGTGTCAACACGCTACCAAAGAACTCATGTAGTAAGTCAGTCTCAACCCCCATTACTGATTACCTGGAGCACTTCAACAGGCTGGAAGAGTTAATTAGATAAAAGGCATATTTTAAAGAGCCAATAGGCAAATCGAATACCTGTTTCTTTGCACTTCAGAGACTCAGCTATGTCAAGGCACAGCAGACAAGTTTGCTATCACTTGTCATTACAGGGTCCCTAGGAAAATTTTGTGATCTCCTATCACCAGTTTCTCAGAAAATAACCAGATGAGATGTTGGAGCAGGACTACTTACATCGTGGTACTCCCTTAGCTGTGATTCCATCTGGAAATTCAGCAAAATATCTCAGATAGCCTCTGGACAGTAGGTCAAGTGTTCCAGCTGAGGTTGATGTTAAAACATTTCTGAGAAGTTCTGCTACAGCAGATGGAAAAGAAAAGGCTTCTCCAACTATATTTAGCTGTTGCAATCTTTCACTTCAGTTGTTCCAAGTACTGTTTTCCCCTTTACAGAATCTCACAATGGCTATCTAGGCAATGAAATAACTCTGCTAAATAGGGTTGCTTTAAGACATCAGCATAACTCTTGGAAAACAAGTCATAAGAATCGAGCTTTTCTTAGCAGACTGTAAGCTTAAGGCTTTCTTAATGCTTTGTTGTCAAGTTTGTTATACAACTTGTAACTCAAAAGGTACTAGAAAATGCCCTACAGTTTCAAAACAAACCCCCTTAATTATTTGTTCTTTTAATTTGGCCCTCTTTTCATGGAGAATGGTTCTGTCATGGACTACAGTGACCCACAGTCTTTCTGCTATTCTGGTTATGATCCTCAGCAAAGTCTTATGTTTCTAGGCTGTCTGAAATTTGACAACAGTCAAATTGATAGTATGTATGATCACAGAAAGCAAACATCCTGCCTGTTGCTGTTTACCTTCTAAATAATTTAAGAAAAGTGGAAAAAAAGGAAAAAAAGTTGTTGCATTTTCAGGGACTGTAAGGGAATGTAGAAGATGGGGACAGTTCATTCAGCCATTTGAGCTTGCAAATCAGAACAGGGTCAGACTGTCTGGGCTGTTAATGTGAGCAAGTTGGGATTTGCAGCCAGGAGAAGACAAGTCCAGAGGAAGACCTCTGTAGCAGCCTTCCAGTACTAATGGAGCTGAAGGAAACCTAGAGAGGGACTTTTGATAGTGACAAGACAGTGGGGAATGGCTTTAATCTGAAAAAAGGGTGTGTTTAGATCAGGTACAAGAAAGAAAATTTTATTTGTGAGTATAGTAAATTTCTGGAACAGGATGTCCATAGAAGTGTTGGTTACTCCATCCCTGGAAATGTTCAAGACCAGGTTGGATGGGGCCCTGAGCAACCTGATCCAGTGCAAGGTGTCCCTGCCCATGGCAGGGCGTTTGAAACTGGGTGATCTTTCAAGTTCCTTCCAATCCAAGCTATTTTAGTGAATGTCATACAGATATGCGGTAGTCATAAAATCACAGTTGTGCTGTGTGGGTATATTGGTGGATGACTTTGTACAGTGTGGATGAGCATGTGCACAAATATTTGAGTGAGAGCTAGCTGGACCTGGCATCTACCAACTGCAGTGCCCTTGCTATAACAGACTAGAGTGGAAAGATTCCTGGGAGTCCTGAAGTTCAATGGATGCAACACCTCTTTGACAGCAACCAATGTTCAAATGTTGTTACTTGGTGATCTAGGGGAATGGAAGAAGACCAAGCACTGTTGCCTTTAGCAAACATGTATGACCAAGCACAACAAACTTAGAATAAAATAAAAAGAGTTTTTGGTGAAAAAACCTGGAAGAAACAGAAATATGTTAAAACCAGGAAGAAAATATAAAGCTATGCTGAGTTCTTCCTGCTTTCATTTCCTAAGTAAATCTTCGTGCTGGTCAGACTGAATTGGGCATGGTTGGCATTTGCTCTTAAACTCCTCCCACCCTAGAATCCTTATGGATTGTTATCCCTTACTTTAGAAAAGACCAAGAAACAAAATGAACACTTTTAACCACTAAATTCTTATCAAGCTGAGTGTGAAGTTGCTTGTCCGGTTTATCTGCTGAATCTCCTCAAGATCTCTCTTCCTTTTTACTTGGAACTTGTCCAATTATGGAAAACCAGTGTAGCTAGAGTTGTCAGAAAATTCATAATTAATTAAAAAAAGATTCTGCTGCTTAGCATGCCTCAACTGTTCTTCAGTAACCAATGCAAGCTCATTTCTTTATTTAGAGGGTGAATGACATCTGTGGTATCTGTGTGCTCCTTCCTCAGGCTCCTTCATCCACTCTGTGCCCAGGCATGAAGTGCCGGGAGAGCTGGAAGTCTCCTACCCTCAAGTCCAACCACAGGATGCAGGGGTTTACTCTGCCAGATATATAGGAGGAAACCTTTTTACTTCTGCTTACACAAGGCTTATTGTAAGACGTAAGTTCCATTAATGTGTGGTGATGACTAAGAGTTAAAAGTCACATTTAATCTGAAATTAAACATATTGTTCCCAAATAAGGACCAAAATCTTTCTTGAACTTGCTGTTATCGGATTATGTCAGAATAAAGTTTTACCCAAGGGTCTTTGGTACAAGCTGATATTGACATCAACAGCTGAGATAGAAAAAAACACCCCATCAGATTTAAGTTGAGTTCATCTTAGCTACTGTCAGGACAGTTAGGTCTTTTGTCAGCATCTCAGCTTTTCAAACACCAAGAATTAATAAAGGAAGTAATTCTTCACTGGGTCTCCCTGTTCCCTAAGGTGGATTATACTCAAACCTCACTTATCCTAAGGTTCATCATCTTTTGCATACATTATCATAACTTCACAAACTACCTCAGTTTTAATTAGCTTTTGAGGTTCACTTCCTACTGGATGAAAAAATGAATTGGGATATTTTTCAATAAGTATTCTACATACTTTGCTGTTCATGCTGCTGTGTCAATCAGATAGAAAGAAAATTTTATTCTGTTAACTTGGACTGAAATACAGAATTGATGTGAAAAAATAGATGTTCAAATATCTCACATTGTAGACAAATTATTTATGATGGTAACACACATTTCATTCATTAATATCCACACAATAGTTCTATGAGTTGTGAATAAACAAATGTAATGCCCCAAATTTGGATTTTGAAGCTACTGCTACCTTACTAACTACAATGGTCCAGTTGGCAGGAGTGTGGGGGTCCATATAGATTTTACTTCTATGTATTTTACTGTTTGCTCTAAAAAATCAACTTGAAGGGTTACTGAATAAGAAGACAACAAATATATAATTTTATTTTTCCATAAAAGGGTGTGAAGCTGAGAAATGGGGCCCTTCCTGTAGCTTCCACTGCCCTTCCTGCACAAACAATGGCATTTGTCATGAAGATACTGGGGAATGCATCTGTCCTCCAGGTTTTATGGGAAAAACATGTGAGAAAGGTAAGTAAATAACATTTTCAGCTATTGCTTATTAATTTGTTCTCAGTAACAGATATTGGCATATTACTGAGGGAAGAATCATAAGGAGTGCCTGGTTTTACTCTTGAAAGCTACATGATTTACAGCGGTAGTGCTAGACAGGACAGAATTGGGTGAGATGAATCCTGAATTTTATTCTGGTTGTTCTTGCCTTTGTGATTTAATATCACTCTTTCTCTCTTCTCCTACTACAGATTATGTTGCTAGGGATGAGGAATTTTACCAACACTTCTTGATCAATATGCACTTGGAAAGTATGCAACCTAATATCTTCTAGGCTCCTTTTCTCATAAAAGGCTGGACCAGATGATCTTTGGGGCCACTTCAAATCAGGGCTGTCCTATGTTTCTCTTGAAATCAGTATGCTCAGTGCTGCTGCCTAACTTAAATACATGATGGTAGAGTACACCTTAAGAATACATTGGCATTAGGAAATATGCTAGAGATTCCCTGGCTGCTTCTGAAGAAGCTGCTAATGTGCTCACAGGGTGCTTCGTCTCTGTAGGGACATCAACAATGTATGTAGTTTGTGCAAATCTGTGTCTGTGGTAAGCAGTTTGGATTCTGGAAAAATTAGAGTTGGCATCACATTGCTTTGACTTCTCCAAGCATCTTTTGGGTTCACTGCTAAATATGTATCCTTTTATTTGACTGAATTGAAGTGCTGAAAATACTAGAGCTAAGATGTTGGAATAGTTGTCACTCAAACCACTCCAGCATAGCACTGCTCTTATCTTAGAAGAAAAACCTTGACATCAGCAGATTCTCATTAATTCACTGCTAAGAATATTTGGGTTTCATAACACTGTTTGTCCATATTATATTAGAAAGGCTTATAAACAAAAATTATTGCTGAATCTGTGTCCCCATAGATCAAAAGCAAGGGTCCTTGGCTGACAGATCCTCACAGTGAGAAAATTATTTGTTTCTGCTGTCTGCACTTGACTATTAGAACAACTGTGACTTAAGTTGCTGTGGTGATGAATATATTTGAATGATCAAACTGCCATTTTTAATTAAAATTCATGTTTTCTTTTTCCTAATGAAGTATCATTAGAAGCACTAGCTCTTTCATGGACAATGCTGTTGGGTTATTATTTCCCTCCCTCCCTTCAACAGCTTGCGGAGCCAACACATTTGGTAAAACATGTGAAGAGACCTGTAAAGAAAATCATGGCTGTAGAAACTTTATGTTCTGTCTACCAGATCCATATGGTTGTTCTTGTGCCACAGGATGGATGGGACTGGAATGTGATAAAGGTATAGTTAAAAAAAAAAAAAAAGAATGGGGGGGATCCTTAATGTTCTGCACACGGGAAATACAGAAGGGACCCAACAGGGAAGAGTAATAGATTATATATTTTACAGTGATGTGAAAAGGTTTTTCAGTAATGAGACTGAAAAATACTGGAAGACATTTTCTAGCACCTTTACACTAACTGCATCATATGTACTTGCAGAATGCACACCTGGGTTTTATGGGTCAGATTGCAAACTCAAATGTAATTGTCACAATCGAGGAACATGCAACAGATTTAAGGGCTGCATCTGCTCCTTCGGATGGCATGGTCCGCAATGTGAAAAGAAAGGTAAAGTAAGGTACTAAATGGTTGTTCCCAGAGTAACTAGAACAGATCTTAATGCTGGTACAGCATTACTACTCCAGGCTAGTATGCTTGCTCCACACACTATTTTCCAGGGGCACAGACAATTCTGTACAGCCTTATTGCAATATAGTATTTTTAAGCCTCTGGCCTATATGTTATATTTATCAGGATGATATCCTTAGATTTTCAAACTTTACTTCATAGGACTTGATTGATTTTAACATTAATCCCCGACAGAAGCTGCACATCTAGTCATCTAGTTTTTTGTACTAACTTATGGTATTTTACCATTACCTACCTCTTAGTTGGCTGCATACTTTTGTATACCATGAGCTTCATCACCTAAAAGTGATGACTGAGACACTAAGACAACACCAGAGTTTAAAACTGCTCTGTCTCTCTGGGAGAAAGTTAAGTTTATGAAGCTGAACATACCTTATCTCATTGGATTCAGGCAAGGTATTCCATAAGATGCACTCAGCATTTATTATTTTAGCTAGGTAAATAAAGTGACAATTCTACTGCTGATAAGAGAAACTGTTCAAGAACAAAACCAAATAGAGAAATAGGGGTGTGATCCAACCATCCAAATTATACTGTTGTGATCTCTCTGGTCTTACTAACAAAGAAAATAGAGAGCAAGTAGGCACTGTACATTCAGAACAAAATATGTGCATGATTTTGCCACGACTAGATTGTTTGTGCTTAAAATGTCAAGAAGAAAGAGAGGAGAGGGATCAGATAAAGAAAGAAGAGTGAACACAGGACTTGTTCTTTCTCACATTATATATAAAATGATGTAAAATGTTGACTTTGTGAAGCACGATTCTTGACCACATAAGGGAACGCGGAAACAGACACCTACACTGCCTACACACCTAAACCTCTCTTTTAAAATATCTGTTGGAAGAGTGACATTATACTATATATCTTCTGTAGGCTCAGCAGATCTTTCACCTCAGATAGTAAACTTACTAGATCCTGTGGAACTCAATTCTGGTGTCGAGTTCAAGCCATTATGTATAGCAACAGGGATGCCGCTTCCTAAATCTGAAGAATTCAAACTCTTGAAGCAAGATGGAACTGTCCTAAAGGTAGGCTCCTGATCAATTGCTTTCTGCTATTTCTCATGTTTATATTGACTTTATCTGCAGTTAATGCATACCATGGTTTTCAAGCGTAATATGAACTTTTGGTGTTCTGGGATACCCCATGAACTTCTCAGCACATATGAAAATATGGAGCTGATAATTATAGATGCTTTTTATAGACATCACTAATCTCAATGTATCATTGGAATACTCCAAAAATGCACAAATTTTTAAGGTCCTGTACATCTTTTGTCATTTCAGCCTGATGAAATTTCTACCAGTAATCATTCTGAAGCCATGTTTAGAATTAATCGAGTCCTGCCTGGAGATACAGGAACTTGGGTTTGCAGTGTGCAGACAGTAGCAGGAATGGCAGAGAAACCATTTCAAGTTACAGTCAAAGGTAACAGCTTTCTTCAAGTGTCCTTGCCTCTCTAATTTTAAGTACAGCTTTATACTCTAGCATGGCTGAGCTTTCTGTTCTCTGCACTGCTAGAAAATGCCTGAATAAATATTTACAGTTGGAATATGAACAGAAACCCATTATAACATACTAATTACGTATATTGAAAGAATAAGTGTGATGATAAGGTTGAGAAGAACACCCAAGGTTTATTTTAAAAATATCTTAACTGTCAGCTTTAGCGCATAAAGCCCCATCTGTTTTATGAAAGCTTTGAAGAGCACCTTTCATTCTCCTACAGATCTAGGAATAACCAGAGTCTTATTGATATAGGGAGCTAAAAGGTTAGTTTAATATTTGCATTCTTGTTCAGTTCCTCCTGTGCCACAGTATGCCCCGCGGCTGACAGACAGAGGACATAATTTTCTCATAATTGATATTAATGCTGAGTTACACTATGGAGATGGACCTGTTGTGTCAACAAAACTTCTATACAAGCCAGCAAAACGTTATCAGTCCTGGATGTCTGTGGAAGGTAAGAGGATCTTCTTTAATTCCCTTAAAGGCAAACTTCATCTACCAACTGAAATGTCATGTGTTTCTGTTTGTGATTAGCCTCAAAAGACTATACAATGCATAGAAATTGAACATTTTGTGACTGGATGTGTGACTGTTTATCACTACACATAATGTTCATGTGGATGTGTTACACCAACAGTAGTTGAAAGTGAATATTCACTTCAGGAACAAAAGGTTTCCCCCTCCTTCTTTAGGATTATGTGTACTCAGTATTGGGCCCATCAGTTTTAAACTCCCATGCAAACAGAAGGTTTTGAAAAGCAGTGGGCAGTATGGAGACATGCTGTGGCATCTGCCATCTTGCGTTGTTTTCATTGTGGCCCTAGTGAAACAAATAACTTACCAAAATATTTATCAGTAATGGTATAGGCAAAATGATGCCTGCTTATGAATTAGATTACCTCCTCCAGCTATGCTTTCAAATATTATGCATAGCCTCAAATACTACAGGAAACATTACAGGACCTTTAACAACAGCTGTTACTAAATCAGTAAAACCCAAGATCTGTTTACAGAAGGGACACTGACTAAGCAACCAGTATTGTTTTGTCCTGAAATAAGGGCAGATGAAGCAACCTTTGGACTGGGTTGGAGCTTAACTTAAAACCAGTTATTTTATACTTCTAATTAGTTTATCCTACTGAATCAAGAACAACAACAAAAAAAGGAGCCTGTGTACCTTATCTTGTATTTTCCAAACATTTTCTTTCATAACATATTTCAACATGGGGCATGGCTTTACTTACATTTGACTTTTGTTGTCAGTAAAAGGCACAACTAAAAGACTGGACAATCTGGAACCTAAAACTGAGTATCAGTTCTGTGTTCAGCTGAGTCGGCAAGGAGAAGGTGGGGAAGGCCATCCTGGACCACAGGCCAGCTTCACAACAGCTGCACTTGGTAAGGGATCAGTGTGGCTTCTTAAAAATGAGGTATTTCAGCTCTTTTTGTTTGCTGTCTGTTCCCTGATCTCTGTCATAACACTTTCACTTGAGCAAAGAAAATTGCGCTTGAAAACCTTGTAGACCCTTTCCAAAGAATCTCAGGCAAAGGGATAGTAAAAAAAAAAAGTGAAGGAAAAGACCAAATCAAAAAACAGAGGTGAAGAAAACCAGAAAAAGGCAGAGCTATTATTTTCCCTGATTTAGAGAGGAGGGATTGAGGAAAGGAAAATTTATATATTTTGGCTGGCTATGCAACAGAGTTGGAGATAAGAATCATTTTTTTGCAGTCCTTCTTCTTAGTGTTAGATCAATTTACTTTAAAAATGAAGATGTTTTAAAAAGCTGGAAAGTTTTTAGTCCATTTAGAATAGATCCCAAACTAAATAAACTGAATACAGACATAAAGAATAAATGAGGATTACACCAGGACCTATCTAGCAAGAAAACAACTTTTGGCTTCTCACATCTAAAAAGTCCATCTGCAACATAAGCTCACTGAAGATGCCATTTTATTGGCACATCATCTGTTGCTAAGATACTATGGGACTATCAACACCTCTTAGATGTAACTTCAGCCAAATTATGTGGGATGGCTGAGAGATGTCACCCCAAACTGGGGCAAGTGGTTGGGAATTACTGTACCCCTGTTTTAGCTTAGATATCAGACATGAAATGTTGTTCCCTATTTCACTGTGGCTTTTCTAAGGTCTTCCTCCACCAGAAGGTATCACTCTCTTTCCAAAAAGTATGACATCACTGAATTTGTCATGGCACCCCTTAACACTGAGGACAGAGGATGATATTCGTGTTGAAGTGGAAAGGAAGAGCGTGAATGACAACGGTGACAAGAGCAGTGTTATTACTCAAGTGCCAGGAAATATGTCCACCTTGATCATTAAAGATCTTGAGCCTAGACAGCAATACATGTGCAGGGTACGAGTGAACACCAGGTCCCAAGGAGAGTGGAGCAACTATCTGTATGCATGGACTTTCAGTGACAGTAAGTGCTGATTCACATCCTTCTGTTTAATTCTTCATGTTACCCACAGTGGTCAGACTAATTGTCACTTGATGACTACATTAAATGCAATCCTTTATTTTGGTAACACTTAGTTCCTGATGGTCGCTTATGGTTGTTATTGCTATTATTTGGAAAGCTCAGCGTCCAAAGGAATTCTTCTGCTGGAAATTGTCAGGAACTATTAATGTAGGTTTCTTTTAAATTGAGAAAAACAAGTTTGAGAATCCACATCTTCATTTCAGTGCAACATGTGCTTCTGACACAAGTAGTATTTTTTTCCTCCTCAGAATGATGAGCCATCAGAGTTCACTACTCCAAGCTCTTTTGTTACTCAGTTTGGCCATGACAATACAGAAATAGTCAGCACTTAAAGAAGAGAAGATACAATGCAAGGTAAAACCCCTGTGAGCAAAGAGTAGTTAAGTGTGCTACACTGAAGACTGCAGTTGAATTCCCTGAGTGTGAGCACTGTGCTTTCACATCACCACAACAAATGCCCTATCTAAATGAAGTACCATCTGAATGGCTGATGGGTGACACTGCCCTTCCCACAAACTGGAAAGGTGGGCTTCTTCCTCCTTATAGATCATGTAGGAAGGCCCTTACTATATGTGTTAGTGGAAGTATCAATGGCTGTCATGGGACTCTCAGTTTTCCTGAGCTCTGACACCAAACTGCACTGAGAAAAACATAAGGGTACTCTTTTCCAGGAGAAGGTACTTAGCTTAATATTCATGGCAGTGTCTGCAAGTCTGCAAGTGTAGCGCTCACCCCTGCTAGAGGTTTTCTGATTAGATTTTTGGAAGTGTTGGCATCAATTTCCTTTCTAACAGCCTGACAAGTAATTGCTCTCAGAAGCAGTGAAAGTATGGGATATGGGAATACAAGGGAATGATGATACAGTATAGAAGGAAATTAATCCTTTTTGCATTAACCTGAAAGCAAATATGGTGTGCTTGCATACAGCTCAGAGGATGTGTATCTTCATCCAAGACAGTATGTTGAATGCCACTCCAACCTCTACTGGAAGTATGGAATATTGCTACAAGGATGACAGCACATCAAGATAATAAAATTATTGCATTCAGTTACCATAGTTCATCAACAAAGTCTGTTTAGCACAGCAATAGCACTGAGGAAAATGTTTGTTCTCTGTGGAAAGGAGAAAGAGGTGGCGTACATGCCAATGCCTTGTGTGTTTGTGTTTGTTCACAGGAATCCCTCCTGCACCGAACAACATCAGGTTTTCTAACATCACAGACACATCTTCAGTCATCTCTTGGACAGCTGCTGAGGGTCATTCCATCTCCTCCATCATCATCAGCTACAAAATTTATGGCAAGGCTGAGTACAATCACATTGATATTATCATAAAGAACACCAGCATTACTCAATATCACCTCAAGGGCCTTGAACCAGACACTGTGTACCAGGTTCAGATTAATGCTCAGAACAATATTGGCTTGAGCAACCCAAACACATCATTTGAACTGAAGACTCTTCCAGAAACTAAAGGTTAGTTAATCCATCACACTGGATTTGCACAAGCCAGGACTGGTTGTATAAATTAGTTAGCTATGACATGGTCATTATACTAATTTTTGAATCTGAGTTTTCTTTTGCTATTAATTCTGACACACTACACAGCACCACCAAAGTTTAATTCTAATTTCACTCCATGATATTGATGAAGTGACAACATGCACCATTTGTGTATATCCACTAAAAAGGGCCCAGTGACTCAAAAATTAAAGGAGCTGCATACAGCAAGACCATTAGATCACAGAATGTGGCTTCATCTCTGCTCTGACTGAATTCAATGGAATATGCAGGTGCTCATCTGAAATTCAGAGCATCCAATGTTTCTGACATTTTTGGAAAATAAAGGGATGTATCCTTAGCTCTTTAAACAGTTTACAAGACAGGAGTATTCAGCTGCACATTGCTAATGTATTGTTAAATTCAGAATAAGCTGAAAATGATGACGAATTCTTATGTCCTTCCTCAATAGCTTCATATGAATCAAAAGGAGGCAAAATGCTGCTTATTGCTATCCTTGGCTCTGCAGGGATGACCTGTGTAACAATTCTCCTGGCCTTTCTCATCATGCTGCAGTTAAAGCGAGCCAACTTCCAGCATCGAATGGCTCAGGCTTTCCAAAATGTGGTGGTGAGTTTCCAGCTTTCCTGTGTCAGTTTGGTTATTAACTTTAGCTCATCTTTTCCTGTGTTTTCTTCCAATTTTTTTTTTTCCTGGCTTTCCCAAACACTGTCTTCTCTTTATGTGCAATTAGGATGTAAAACTTCTGTAAAACTGTAGTGCTGTAAAACTGCTCTACTAGTGACCCCAAAACTAAAGCCATCGTAGTTACAGGCTGGGAGTTAGAAAACTTGACTTGAAAAAAGGTTGGCCCACCATTTGCTGTGCTGCCTCTTCTGCCTTGTCACACTTGTGTATGACAAGTACCAAGCCAGACAGAATAGAGGAGCCTGTTCTGCCTCTATGAAGTCATGCCTGATTTTGAAAACTACCAAACATTTAATGTTACTTTTGAGCATCAGCAGCTGCTGATACATGCTCATCCATTTTCAACCTGGGGACAGTACATCAGGGATCTATCAACAGCAACGTCATAGTTTTGGCTGTAAGGAAATTGCTGAAGGTTTTAACATCACATGGAGATTCCTCTCTATGCACACATTTATTTGGATCCTGCTGCAGTCTCTTAATCACTCTGCTTTCTGGTGCTTTTCTCTGCCTTCAGAGGGCAACCTGTGGGGCAGAATGAAGATGGCCCAAGGAGCTCCTTTATATCTAAATAGGTTGTTTCAGAAACAGGGGTATGGGGCCCACCCAAAGACATGATCACTCTGCAGAGCAATCTAAACAGCTTTGTCTCCTACTTCTAAAACTTTTCCCATAGCAGTATTTCATGAGAAAGTGTAACTGAAGAGATCTCTCCTTAGGCATGGATGAAGATAATTTCCTGTCTCTTTTTATTTCCTTGCTTCTTCTTGTATCACTCTTCCTACTGAGCCTGAGCAACACAAGATTTAATTAAGCCTAATAATGAGATAAATCTTAAACCTGAGACTTATGACTGGTTTTGAGATCAGTTTTATCACATTATTTTTGCCCATGTCCTTCATCTTCAAAATCATTATAAACTGTTCAGGAGGCCAAGATCTAAAAGGTACTTACACACAAATTAGAAGCCTGATTAATTTTGTGGATCTGGGCAGAAACTGGTTGCTGCAATTAGAATAGCTATAACTGTCTAATGTCCTCTGGTGTATATAAGAGATGGATTGAGCTATGTGTGTGCGTGCGCATGTGCGTGTTCGTGTGTAGATGAGTGAGCAGAGGCATTTAGGAAATGTAATCAGGGCATTGCTCAGTGAAGTAGAAATCACACTTAATGTCACTATCTTAACTCTGTTGTAGAGGGAAGAGCCAGCTCTGCAGTTTAACTCAGGTACTCTCACTCTGAGCAGGAAAGCCAAAACCAGTCCAGATCCTACTGTTTATCCAGTTCTTGAATGGAATGACATAAAATTTCAAGATGTGATTGGGGAAGGTAACTTTGGGCAAGTCCTGAAAGCACGCATTAAGAAAGATGGCTTACGCATGGATGCTGCAATAAAAAGGATGAAAGGTAGTAATGACGAGCGATTCTGTGACTAAAGAGTTTTCAAAGAGTATTCCAAATGTTTGCTATACAAATCACTTAGTAGCCCTCTTTTAAAGCTAAAATAAATATTCAAAATTGGTAATTAAATTGTATCAGGTGTTACTAGGCCAACAACTATACATATATACAGGATAATTTGTCAACAACTGTATTTCTGCTGGGTAACTGTATTTCTGCTGGGTAAAGTTGGTTTCCATTTCTCCTCAGTGGTTGATATGATTAACTATCATGTACTTTTCAATTCATAGATCAGTATGAGCTTCACATGAGTTCATCTGCAAGGCGAGATGCATTGGATAGATAGGAGCAGAGAGCTAGTCTTGGGGCACAGCATTTGTTTATCTTGTTCACTTTAGCTGTTCAGAGAAAACTGCATCTATGCATCTATAGATACTCATACCATGGGGATCATTATTTTTCTTTTTATTCACTCGGCACGACAGCTACGTTCCAGAGAGAGCTACAATACATACAATACGGCAAGAATGTACATGTTTTATTGTAATTCACCAGATCATTATCTAGGCAAATTGAAAAACACTTTTAAGTGTGCTGATTAATTTTAAAATAGCCAAGGTCTGCATACAGGCAGAAATAATCAACAGCACACATTTGGAAGGATTTTTAAGCAGCTACTTTTCATAAGATCTTCTACAACGTTTTACACTCTCAGGTAAGAAGGAGAGTGATAGGGTGTGTTAAGATACTTGCTTTCTCTGCAGATAGCTTTTACAGGCACTTGTTTCTCACATTTTTTTCCCCCAATTGAGAATATCCTACTTTTTTCTGTAAATACTAATGTACCTTACAGCTTTTCTCTTTCTACTGGGATTGAAACAGTAGTGGCCCAAGCAACACACAGTCCTCATAATTAAAAAAAATATTGTTTTAAATTCAGTTCAAACTAAAACATAAATATGTGCTTTTTTGATTTTCAGAATATGCCTCAAAAGATGATCACAGAGATTTTGCTGGAGAACTTGAAGTTCTTTGTAAACTTGGTCATCACCCCAACATCATAAATCTTTTGGGAGCATGTGAACATAGGGGTAAGGTACTATTGTATGCATGTACTTTAAAAATTAGTTTAAAAAAATCCTTTCACAATATAGCCCACACAGTCCAGAGACTAGCAGATCTCTGTGCAACATTTGTTAAAAGGTCAGATAAACTTGTGTTTAGATCTACAAGCCCACATTAATGCTCCAGAATTGATATTCAACACTAGCTCTAAATTCTCCTCTACTCCTAGAAATTAGCCTGTTTGACATTTCCCACCAGGCTGTTTTATGTTGATTTCCTTTTCTTCACTCAAGGTAGTGTAAATTTCTAAAGACTATTACTGATTATCTCTTACTTTGTGATATCATCACTGTCTGATGTTTCCTTAGGATATCTTTACCTTGCTATTGAATATGCTCCCCATGGAAATTTACTGGACTTCCTTCGGAAAAGCAGAGTACTAGAGACAGACCCAGCATTTGCTATTGCCAACAGCACTGCATCTACACTTTCCTCTCAGCAACTTCTGCATTTTGCAGCAGATGTTGCCAGAGGGATGGACTACTTGAGCCAAAAACAGGTCAGTCTTCAACTCTAGCCACTGAAAACATGGAAAATACTTTTCCAGGGAATATGCCCTTTAATTACATTAATTTTTAATTTTAGCTTCTATAGCACACACTGAATGAGATTTATTTTGCTGTCTCCATTTAAACTTATCAAATATTGTGTTATGGGGAATCATGGAAGAGGCATTTAAACCTAAAACAACATGGCAATTAACTGCTTTCACTTTCAGATAAAGTTCAAAATGTTCTTGGTAGTGACATACCAAGCCAATTTATTTGTTTTATTTTCTTATTCCAAATGTTTGCAATTTTCAATACAGCAGTAAAGTAATACATGTAAAACTCAACTGATTCCTTTATTTTATTATTACACTATTGTTATAATTCTTATTATTATCATTATTTTAGTTTATTCATCGAGATTTGGCAGCAAGAAACATCTTGGTTGGAGAAAATTATGTTGCAAAAATAGCTGACTTTGGCTTATCAAGAGGTCAGGAAGTTTACGTTAAGAAGACCATGGTAAGGACCAAAACAAATTGATACAGTCTGTTTTTTAAATTTTGCTTTCTTATTTCTTAATCTGTGTTTTCATATTAAAAGAAAATGCAAACTTATGGGTACTACAGAACAGATTATTTAAATTGTATTAATTGCTATGTAAAATATGCATGTTTATTAATATACAAATAAATACATCTACTTGTAAATAAATCCTATACCATGTCTGTAATATAAAATGTAATTTAAAATAATTTATATGACTATGGATGACAGTAAAATAGATGAGTCAAGCTGGTCTAATTCTATTGAACAAGGCCAAAGTTAGAAAGAAGGTAACAGGATGTGTCCAGACCCAATGCTTTAGAAGATTTGAAAGAAGATACGTAATAAGCATCATGTAGCTAAAGACCAGAAATAGCACTGTGTTGTCAAGGCAACATGATGGTCAGAGGCATCATCTGAGCTTCTATTTACATTTCACCTTGATGCTGATTGGATAATTTTTATATTAACTTTCATGTGAACTGTCCTTTGTGAAGTAAATAATATAATCATAGTGTCCCATGGAAAGGTTCCTTCAAGACCATCTAGTTCCAACCCCACCTTTCACTACACCAGGTTACTCAGAGCCCCATCCAACTCGGCCTTGAACACTCCCACACTGACAACTTATCTGGGCAACCTCTTTCAGTGTCTCACCCTTCTCACACTAAAGAATTTCTTCTGTAAAACTGCACAAGTTTAGTAAGTTTATTTACTTGATAAAGTTTACTTGTATAGTCAGTTTTCACTAAGGTAACACAAAATGATTGTTTGCATACAAACTGCAATATTGTTATACCAACAAGTGAAAAATAAACTTTCATTAAATAATTTCTAGGGGCGGCTTCCAGTGCGATGGATGGCAATTGAATCTTTGAATTACAGTGTTTACACCACAAATAGTGATGTGTAAGTATGTGTTCAAGTGGCATTTAAACAAAATTTTTCCATATGAAGGAAAGTTTGACAACTAGTGTGAGCACTCTTAACTCAAAATACTCAGTAGTAATGTCAGCAGGAGTTAGCAATGGAAGCAAAAAATAAAATCCATAACAAGAAAGTTTCATTTCTTCATCAGGGTCTGATCAAGTTCTGTGTGCACAACCAAGTTGGATGTGCCCCATAACTTTAGCTGTACTTACTCAAAATTGGAGACCTGATAAGTATTTGGGAAACCCAGAAGACATTTGCATTTTATTTAGGAAAGTAGAAATTGTATTTGGAAAAACAATTCAGTAATTTCAGTATTTGCTGAAAGCTCACAATCTGATAAAAGTCTTTGGTTGACTCAGAGTGAATTAATTTTGCTAATTTTCCTGCTTTCTGATAGAAGCTCCATCATTATGCAAAACTATAAAAAATACAGAAAAACATCACACTTCCCTGTGTTCCCTGAATACTAGCAAAACTACCTATCATTTTAAAACAGTCATTCTTGTTGAATTCTTGTTACACTTCATAATATCCCTCTGTTGCAGATGGTCATATGGTGTCCTCTTATGGGAAATTGTTAGTTTAGGTAAGTATCGAATTTTGTACTGCACAAATAATCTGCACCAAGCCAGCTCTATTCACTCAGTCTTTTAAAAAATACTGCTTCACAATATATTTCAATTTTCTTTCTGTTTATTTAGGTTCATTGTCAAATTTTCAGTTCAGGTATCATTTTAAATGAGAAAGAACCATAATGACCACGTTTTTGTTACATTTAAAATCCAGACCATATCTAAATATAAATTGCAGAATATCATATGATATACAGCCTTAGTATAACATGCTTTGAGTTTGGTGGATGGCTTTTCCACAGTTTTCCTGCATTTTAAATCAAGACTTATATTTTAATGATATTGCAGGGTGGAGGAGTAATCACCTCCTACTCCATATATTCACAAAGAAAATTTTTGAACATTAACCATCAAAAAAAATTTAGAGTTCATTTCTGCAGGCACCTCTACTCATCATGATTGTGATACAGCCTTGCATCACTCAAAATATTTGTGTTACATCTCTCTTGTGATTTGCCTTGGAGATGTGCCCATGGTCTGCTGGCCAGGAGATGCTACTGACTGGTGCACATTGCTGACTGGACTCTGGAACTCTGGATCTCTGATTTGTTCTTGGCTTTCCTTACTAAATGGGTTTGCACTAGATATGGGTGAAGCGTGGAAAATCAAGAGTCTAAGCAACCAAATACCTACAGAAAGGGGCAAAACTAGCTGAGAGTAAGAGCTTCATGTCCACAGATCTTATCATTATGATGCTAATGAAGGAATTACTTGCCCATCAACGCTATTGAAAAAACATTTTGAATACTATCAGACCCTGCCCCTCAGACTTGTAGAGAAAATTAGGCCAGATCCATAGATGAAAAAATTGACACTTAATTTTACTTTTCTCCCTCATATTGTGCATCAAACAGTAAGGAAAAATTAACAATAAAAATGTAGAAGCAGAATACCCCCTAATTTTGGATTAATTTAGCTGTCACTATGTTAGTCATACCTTTCCATTTCTACTATAATATTAAACTTTCTTTTATTAAAATCTGTTTCTGTTCATGACTATGGTTAAACTTTAGGTGGTACACCATACTGTGGAATGACATGTGCAGAACTGTATGAAAAACTCCCCCAAGGGTACCGACTGGAAAAGCCTCTCAACTGTGATGATGAAGTGTGAGTATTGCCTCACAAAAAACCTAAAAAATAAACAGAATAATGTGATGTCAGCTCTAAAAAATAATTATTTCTACAAGAAACTATTTTTCTAATTGGAAAATATAAAAACTACATTAAAAATTAAAAAGGTACACAAAACATAAAAACTATATTAAAAAAATTTAAAAGTGCTTAAGTCCTTCTGTATACAGCATACACTGTTAATCTGCCATGAATACATTCTCAGGCTCTCCATTCCAGCCAGTTATCTTGTTCTTTATACAACATGCCAGGGTTTTAGCTCAAAGAGAGCTTTTTGATTATTCCAGAGTAATAGAAAGTCCTTTTCATTCAGCAACTAACTATGGAAAATGTAACTTCAGCTACATAGAAATCCATTTCCCTCTGAAAAGTGGAATAGGCAAAATCTTTATATAATCAAAAATTTGTAACTTTAACCTATGTATCTAAACTATCAAATGCTGGTGTTCGATTTTTAAAGGTATGACCTAATGAGACAGTGCTGGAAAGAGAAACCATATGAAAGACCATCATTTGCTCAGATACTGGTGTCACTGAACAGGATGTTAGAAGACAGGAAGGTAAGAATAAAACTCCATTTTATATAAATATATATATTTACAATTATATAAATAATTAGTCAATGCATAATTTCAATATTATTTAGGATTCTTGAGGTAATGTACCTTGCATCAAATCTTCTCTGCTTATTTCCTTTCCAGACCTATGTGAATACTACCCTATATGAGAAATTTACTTATGCAGGCATTGATTGCTCCGCTGAAGAAGCTGCTTAAGATGGAACAAATATTCATTCATCGATGATGTATTACAGAAAACCAAAATTCAATCTGCTAGAGCCCAAAATGTGATGTGCTGTGTAGAACTGTGTATAGCTCTAACTATATATAATACAGCAATAGTGTTTTACCACAGTTATGTGTGTGTATATCACACAGTAAACTCTGCCTTCACAGACTGTAGAAGTGTATATACTGTCTGAAGCAGGTAGAGACTAAAGTCAAGAAATCTGTTGTTTCATTTGCAGGGTCTATCTGTTTTTCCTAGTAATGTAGATATGATGTCTACATACATATTCTAATGTATTAGGTATTGACATTTTAGAGGATTTTTTATATTTTCCAAGAGCTACTCATAGCAAAGTGGTAACTTATTGCAGTATTCCATATGCATTTCATTATGTTTGAAAAAAAAAAATGCTGGGCAGTTGCAGTGCAACAATGGAAGTTGTAATCCGGTGTCCTTAACAAGGACAATTAAGGCAGACTCCTGTTTGAATGCAAAAGTCAGCTAGTAGAAATCATCTAGACAAAAATTCTGTTGACACTCGTAAGATAAAAGGCATGCTATTGTTCTTTCATTGCCTAGTTGACTATGAGGCTTTGCCCATATGCAAAATATACATATATTTTGAAGTGTTTAATGCCATCAGGGGCAGCCATACAGCAATATTAATGAAGCGTAGTGTTGAGGAGCACACTACACATTGTAAATCACATTTTTACAACTCACCTGGATATACATGAGACTCATTCAATTTATATTTCAATTACTACCAATTATATACAAACAGGGCTTACTTACTTTTGTTTATTTTACCCTTTCATTCTGTCTGTAGTGTGGTATGCCCTCTTAAAAAAATCATACTCAAATGCTTCAAAACAGTGTTGTTTGTCCTGCCAGAAAGGTCCCTTGTCTTTAGGTAAGACAAATAATGGCAGGATTGGCTTGAACTTCTCAAGCCAAGTACAAGAGTTTTGGTGCATTTACCCTATCCAAACTTCACATAGTAGCCAACTTCATGTTTTGCAAGTATGTTCCCCTCTGGCCCGTGACTTACCAGCTCACAGCTGTCCATCAGACCACAATGATGTCTCAGTGGGGTGCAACAGGTCATCCTCTAAGACTTGGAGAAAGATGCTTGAGAGAGTGCAAGATTTCCCCTTCTGATTCTTCCTTTGTGGATAGGTATGTGATTGGTTACGAGTGGGGGTATCATAGCAGAGTATAGAGTAACATTAATGACATACACCAGACTGACTCAAATAGAAGCACTATTAAATTTTCCCTATTAAAAGGGAGTAAGCTAACAAACAAGGGTGCTGAGATGACTTGTGTGGCCTTGAGATAGGCAGAACTTGCACTGTAAACCAGATGCTAGATGTAAACTAGGAGTTTATTGTTGGGGATTAAAATAAGTTTACTTATAGAATATTAGAAATTTTCTGTGTAGGTTTAATTGTAACTTGCTTTCACCTTAGCAAGAGAGAGCCCGGCTCAAAACTTAGCATAGGCAAACTTTAAATGAACTCTTATCATAATGGCTAAGCAGGGGAGAAAACAGAGAAAGACTGGTTATCTTCAGATAAGGGCTGAGAACCTGGAGGGTCCCAAGACTGCCCCAAGCTGAAATATAAGAGAAGTTAATGGCACATGAACACAGAGAATCCAATGAGGTGTCGGAAGACCCCAGACCATAAATCACCATAGGACTAAGAGTCTCATGCAGGGCATGTGACAAGTGCACGAAGCTCAGGTGCACAGACTGTAAGGGTATAAAGGCCCAGGGATTTCTTTGGTCAGGGTCCCTCTCTGGTGGCACCCAGCTCAACCTGAAATAAACTGACTCTGCCTTAGAACCCAGGGTCTGATCTATTCTTTCATGTTCACACAGATTCACAGGAACAAAGCAGAGCTAAAAAAAAAAAAAAAAGAGAGATAAACAAATTCCACCACATTTTTCAAAAGAGACTACCTTAGCCAGTGTCTTTTGAAGTACAGGCATTGTAATTATTTGCAGTTGAAGTACATTCTTACCAATCAGTGAGGGGAATAATAATGTACCTCCAAGGGCATTCCCGGAACTTGTCCCCCCCGCCCGTAAATGCGAGCGGGAGGGGCGAGGAGCTCCGAGCCCCGGCGAGAATCCCCCACCCAAGCGAGAGTAGGACCGAGAAAAACGCTGTTGCCCAGAAAGGCACTGAACTTCGTAACTTCCACTTTCGCGGCAGCCACGAAGAGCTGCCGGGCAGCGCCAGCACCAGGGAACAGGCTGGGAGGGGAGCTGATTGGAGGTGGCGGGGCGGGCGGCACGGCCGACAGCGCAGGGGGGCTGTTTTCCAAACGCGGCGGAGCGGGCTCCGCGAGCGGCGAGGCGGACTGGGGGTCTTCTTCAGCATCACCGCTCTCACCCGGGAACAGGCCCCGGGCCGGCGCGAGGGCCCGGAGGCACCTCTGTTACTGCAGGAGCCGTGGCCGCCGGCTCCGAGGCAGGCTGCGACGCGACCAGCGGGGCTGGCGCGGGAACCGGCGCTGACTTGACCAGGGCGGCGGAAAGCGGCGGTGGAGGCGGTGTCTCCGCGGTGGGTGTTTCTCTCTCTCAGCTCCGGGTGGCGCAGAGGAAGAGGCGGCATGGCTGCAGACGGGCGGACCGGCGAGGGAGGCGGTGTCTTCGCCTCCGATGGGGCCGGGAGCGGCTCCACCTCCTCCGAGATGGGGAGGTGGGCTCACACTCTGCAGGAGGAGTCTTCTCTTGCAGGGAGGCAGAAAAAAACTTCTGAGCCCCGGACAAAGGCTGGTGTCTGTCCGGCCATGACGGGGCGGCTGAAGGGTCCCCGCTGGGCGCGGGGGACTCCCCCGTGCCCTCTGCAGACGTGCTCACTGGGATCCATCTCCGGACTAGCCGAAAAAGGCTTAAAAAAAATACCATGTACCGAAGTGCTCGGAAATCTCGCAGGACGCATCGCTTGACAACGAAATACAGGTACTTCCAAACCTCTGGATCTAGGGAAAAAACCAGATTACTAAAAAACACGACTGTCTGCAAATTCAAGAAACAACAACAAATCATCATCGGGCGCAGTCTCTCCATGGTTCCGAGCCAAATCTCTCCAGACGGCATATATATGGTGATCCACACAATAAAAACCAGTGTCTAAGTCAGCAGACATCGCTTCCCAAAGTTTAAGCCCACCCCAGGTCAGGGCAGTATTGCCATCAGAAAATCAGTACCTTTTCAAAGGCAGGCAGAGGCGTCCGATTACGCCAAACTGCTCGGGGTTGCACCTGCTCCTAGAGAGGGTTCTCATGGTGTCTTACATCCTCCGATCCCTCGCAAAGACTTTGGACAAGCCTTTTCAAGAGGGTTCACTTCCTTTCTCGTGTTAAATCATGGCTGTGGACCGATCCAGGTCCTGGTTCTTCATCCAACGTTCGGTGTCACTACTTATTGTAAATGCAGGCAAACCCAATGGGAAGAAATGACCATGATTGACTCAATTCTGAAGACTGAACGATTTCTTTATTATAACTATGGCTAAAAACGGAAGAGACTAAAACTACATACTACTTTCTCTAACTCTTAACACAATTCATGACCTTCTCTTGAGAGTCCAGGCACAGGTGGATTGAATTGGACATCAGGCTCAAACAATCTTCACCAGAATGCAATCAAGCACTCACTCCAAGTAAAGAATTCTCCAAACACATTCCACATAGGAAAAACAAGGATCAGAAATAGAAATTGTTTTCTCTTTTGTTTCTCTCTGTGCACATCTATGAAAAATCCTGAGAGGGAGAGAAATGTGCTTGCCACACTCACCTAGATCCCATATTTTAAACTCGGGTCTGCAGGGTCAGCTTCTTCCTTTGCAGAGGTCTAGAATTTTTCTACACCAAAGACTGACCACAATGCAGTCACAGCTGTTCAACATCCAAAGGATCTTCCCTGATTTTATTGGCTGACCTAGTTAGTAGGAGTTATGCCATCAAAAGCACATTTTTCTTCTTTGAGGATTGACACCAGCTCTACAGGTATTTTAAACACTGATTTTGATTTACTATCCTATTTCCAAGAATTGATATTTAAAATGCATCTCTGCAGTGCTCACTGGCCTCTGAAGTACAGTGTCCATATTCTGGCACAGAGCTCATCAAAAATACCTTCCTCATATCTTTATATTCCTCATAAAAATAGTAACCAGATGAAAAAAGGGAAACCCATCAGCTCATTCCTTGGATAAAGAAACAGAGATATTTGGAACATGTTCATCACAGACAGACCCAATTATATGCACAAATATAATAAGATTAAAAAGCATAACTGGGCAGATTGGAGTCACCTGCAACTATGAGTTTCAGTAGCCTCCAAATTCTAGATCAGTCTCACTTATGTGGATTTCAGTCCTCACCTTTTTTTTTTTTTTTTTTTTGCTTGACTGTAAGCTACAACTCTTCTAAACATCTTAGTGATTACAATTTTTTTTAAAGAGGTAATTATTTCTAACCTTATTTTTTTAAGATAATGTAGAGTGTAGACTCTTAGTAATTTTTGTTTCAATTAACATTAAATGAAATACCTGGGAAATATAACCTATTTGTAGTCTGTAACAGTCTGCCAAACTAAGTTATCACCCCTGTGCCAGTACATTTTAAAGAATTTTTAAGGCTGGAGAATGTTTCTAGGTTAGCTGAAGTGAAAAAAGAGCAAATTCATATCTGAAGGTACGAGGTCTCAAATAATTTACTTATTTGGCTCCCTCTGCTGACTACAGAAAGACAAGTCAGATTTTAAAAATGTAAACTGAAAAAAAAATGAAAGCAGAGCTGCACAACAAAAATATGAATAAAATCCAGCAGCTGAGAAACAACATAATTATGTTAGGACAAGAGAGGGGTGTAGTTTTTAAATATGTACTTAAACAGCATTTTCATTAGCTGAATTACTGTTGACTCACTTTATACACATAAGTGAGATATTTTTGAAGGAGGAACATTTATGGTGTGGCACACTTGAATCCTATCTGCAGCCCTTGGCAATTCAGTAAAATGGCTTTTGACTCAGTGAAATGGACTATGATTCTACAGCCATCTCTGTTCCCAGAGGTAATCACTTTTGGTTGTGACAGTCACTACCTTTCCAAACTTAGACTAGGGCATAAGCACTTGAACTCTTTCTGGTGAAAAATGTAACATCTTTTTTGTCATCAGAGGTGAGTGCATGTCTCTCTGAAGGAAAAGAAAGGTTAGACCTCTGACTGAGGTAGACTGAATTCAAGTGATAAATCCCTCACTTCAAAGGTGAGGAACTACACAGAAGCAACTAGCATGCAGTCATCCTCTACACAGTCATTCCAGGAAGTGTACAGACCTGTGCAAGAAATTCAAGCTAAGATTAAGCATAGTGTATATGAGACTAAAAATTTAGGTCCATGCCGCGCTCCTGCCCCAGATCCCTGGTCTCTCTAGCCCCGGCTAGCTCTTCCTGGGGCGAGAGTGGGCGGTGGAGGCACCCTGCGCTGCTCCCGGATGGGGTTTAGAGGGTGCCTTCGTGGGTCCCTGGGCGGCGCAGGCAAGCCTCGTCGGTGAGGAAAGAAAGGGCGGATCCAGCTGGGGGCTAAGTCCACTTTATTCGGGCCAACGGGCCAAATATGCAGGAACAGCGCCAGCCAACTGGAACACCGAACGGGGGTCTGACACTGGGCTATAAACCTTTGGGGAGGGGTAAACCTTTAGGGAGGGATATCGGTGATCCAATGAGGAGAGGGGAAGGGAGTGGCTCCGGGATGGGGTGATCTGACCTGGTCCAATGGGGGGAGGATATGGGAGGGGCCCCAGGCCCTCGTCCAATCACTCGGTGCCCTGAGCAGAAGCTTCCAGATGGAGGGGAAGGAACACCGAGTGACAGACAAGGCACCTGGGAGGAGACAGGGGAATGACTTTGCACTTTCCAGGATGATGGACAAATACTGGAAAGGCGGGAAGGGGGGACCAGGCAGGAAAACAGGGAACAAACCAAGTGATAATGGGGGTGTACAGGGGCAAACCAATGGATAATACAAAAATATTAAAACATATAAATTGCACAACTCCACATCTCCCCCTTTTTTGTTTAAGAGAGGGAAAACAAGTCTTTAAATGGGGGTTTCATAATCTATAGGTTCATCCTCGAACCAGATGTCCTCCTCTTCCAGTGGATTTTCTTCTGGCTGCTCTCCTCCGTTGAGGGGCTCAAGTTCATATGGTGTGGCTAGCGTGGCGTGATTGATGCTAATGGTGGAGCTGATGGCTTTCATCAGCAGTCTCTTAATCACACCAAAGCCGATGATAAAAATAATGAGTCCTAGCAGCAGCATTAGTCCAGTTTGGAGGATGGATTGAACCCACCCAGAGAGTCCCCATCCTTCGAATAACGACCCCAACCATCCTGCAGACTCCTTTTTGAGGTGGTGGATCATGTCCTGCATTTTGTCGATGGTAGTGCGGACGTCCTCAGCCCTGGAACTTAAATTCATACAGCAAAGACCAGCAAATTCCTCACATTTATGATTGTGTAATAATGAAAGAAAATCAATCGCGGCACGGTTTTGAAGGGTAGCCTGTCTCGTTATTTCCTCATCTGCTAGGAGGTTGCTTAGAGCAGCTGAAGCAAGATTGGCTTGTTTAGCCACCCAGCGTTCAAGACCTGCCAATTCATTGAATGCCTGAGCGATTGATAACCACGGTAAAAAGGCAGTGGTTACAACGCTTTTTGCTTTGGACCAATGAGTTACTTCATCTTTACAATTTGCATCCCAATCCATAAGTCCAGTATCTCTCTTTTTTCTTGCCAATTGCCCTGTCTGATTTAGAGCTTTCCAATGGGTGTCCTGGGTTGTAAGATAAGCTTGTATTCTATTTGCCATCTGTTGAAGGCAAACCTGTTGGACAGGTTTTGTTATCTTTTCCAAGAACCGGTTTTGCTCCTAAGGGTAATGGTTTGTTAGTGGGCCATTGACTGATTCAATGCAGGGCTGGTAACATAACACCATGCTATTGTGAGATGTTCCACCCAGAGGGGGAAGCCAAGCACTCTTTTATTGGGTATAAAGGGGTAGCTTTTGGGGAGAGAGGCAGCTCGCGCTCTCTCTTCGCGGGATTCCCGGAGAAGCAGCTCTCTTCGGCGGCACTCGCAGCGAAGCAGCCGGAGCGCGCTGAGGCGACGGCGGCGGAGCTCAGAGGCAACCCCGGCGCAGAGGAAGACCGGCCCCACTGCCACCAGATCTTCAGAGGAAAACTATACCCTTCTAAAGATCACCACTGCAGCTGCAATTCATCAACTACTGCAAGGGGAGCAATTGTCCCAGCAGGACTGCTACTGGCACCCCGAATTCTCAGGTTCTGGACTTTTTCACTGGTTTTGTTTGTACCGATTGCATTTGCCTTTTTAAATTGTTGTCTAGTTTTCTCCTAGTAAAGAATTGTTACTCCCATTCCCATATCTTTGCCTGAGAGCCTTTTGATTTAAAACTCCTAGTAATTCAGAGGGAGGGGGTTTACCTTCTCCATTGCACAGGAGGCTTTAGCCCTCTTTCACAGACTCCTGTCTCGAACCTAGACAATGGGCTACTTGAGTTTTCTTGGGAGTAAACAAGCTCAGCTGTCCAAATGCGCATGGCCCTCCGACCAGGTGAGGGGGGATGCCTGCCCAAGCCCAATTTCCACAAATTAAAAACACACCCTTAGGAAGGGAATGGGGCTTATTGTCGGGGGTGGAGAAGTCTGGGATTTGTATCACCTTTTTGCACCACTTTTTGTCCTGATATTCTGGGATCGTTTGTTTGATTACTCTTTTGGGCTGGGCATATGGATTGTAGTCGAGGAAACGGATACAGGTATAGGCAAGGGAGGAGCCGAGTAGTTCGAGTTCCTCGGGCTCCTTCCCCATAACTGGGAATGTTTTAACCCATGCCCTCCACGCATCCGGTGGTTCTATGGACTGCGTGGTGAATGGGCTGGTATTTTTCTTTATTTGAGGGGCGGAGGTGTTCATAGGGAGGGAGAAAGGAAATCTGATTATAGGATATGGGATCCCCACGAGACAGGACAGAAAGGGGTTAGAAGCAGAGGTGGTGGACAAACACAAATGATCTTGGTTAAGAGATTTTGCCAGGGTTGTCCACACATTTGCTGGCGGCTGAGGTACGATCCACGCGTGTTGGGGTCTTAGGGCGATGGCAATGCCCAGAAGGATGAGGCTCATGGTTGGTAGCATCCTGGGTGGCTTCAAAGTGGAGTGTGTGCCTAAAAAACAACTGAAATATGAATTAATAATCAAAGTATGGGAGGCTTATCTTAAATAGGAACAGAGATTCCCTGGAGCCAGGGGAAGGAGAAGGAGGATCGGGTGAGGGGGACCTTCTCCGCCATCTGAGGGCGGCGTGCCCAACCTGAGGACTGTCTGGTGTTCTCCTCCGATCTTTTGGGAGGTATGGCTTGACGAATTTGGAAGGGACCCATCTCAGGCCTGAGGGCGTGGATACGCAAGCGTACCCCCGTCCCCAGGTGACCAAGTCATAGGGTCCCTCCTGCCGCCAGGTCTCAGGATCTTTAATGAGAACTGGCGGCTTTTCCCTGACCTTGCTCAGCTCGCGCGAATTGAAATGCCTCGCGATGGGGGGGTTGAGGCATCCGAAGGAACAGTTCAAGAAGTTCAGGGTAAAAAGGGCCCGCGACAGCTGAACCTGGGGGGACTCATTTTTGGATGACGAGCGCTGTTGTTTGAGCATCCTTTTGATGTTTTGATGAGTCCTTTCTACCACGGCTTGACCTGATGGGGAATAGGCGATGCCCGTTTTATGTTCTATTCCCCATTGCTGTAGGAAGCCTGCAAATTCTCTGGAAGTGTACCCGGGGGCATTGTCCGTTTTTATTTGTTTTGGGACGCCCAGCATAGAGAAGGCTTGTATTAGGTGTTTTTCCACATCTTTGGCCTTCTCCCCTGTGTGGGCAGAGGCGAAAACTGCTCCGGAGAAGGTGTCCACGGAGACATGGACGTACTTCATCCTCCCAAAGGAGGGGATGTGAGTAACGTCCATCTGCCACACCTCACAGGACCTCAGACCCCTGGGATTAGCCCCTGCGCTCACCGATGGTAGGGGGAGCGACTTACAGGACGGGCATGTGGCCACAATGGCCTTGGCCTGGTCCCGGGTTAGATGGAACTGCCGGACCAGACCAGGCGCATTCTGGTGGTAGAGCTGGTGGCTGATCTTTGCTTGCTGGAACTTGTCCAGGAGCGGCGCCAGCTGTGCGGGGGCGGCAGCGAGGGAATCGGCACGCCGATTGCCCTCGGCCAAGAACCCCGGCATGTCGGTGTGTGACCTGATATGCATCACATAGAATGGTTGCTCTCGGTGGGAGACTAGCTTTATCAGCTTAGAGAGCAACCTATTGAGGGCATCATTGGAAACACCTTGCAGGATTGCATCCTGTGCCCTAGACACTACACCTGCTACGTAAGCCGAATCAGTAACCAAATTGAAAGGTTCAGAGAACCGCTCAAAAGCTCTAACGACTGCGGCCAACTCAGCTACTTGAGGGGATCCTTCCACCTCAACGACATCCGCCTCCCACCGCTGAGTTTGAGGATCCTTCCAAGTCACTACTGACTTGTGGGACCCTCCGGACGCGTCTGTAAAAACTGTCAGAGCCTTTAAGGGTTTTTTGCTCTGAATTTGTTTTGCTGATAAGGTGAATTGAATCTCCGAATTGAAAATTTTGTGGGCCGGTCTCAAAACAGAAATTTTCCCGGTGTAGCTGTCTAACGCAAACTGCAAAGATTCGTTTTCTTGCAGCAGGTGTTCCAACATTGCCTTTGTGAATTGGCCCGATTCCAATTTCAAAGGAATGTGGATGCATTCGAAGTCACACCCCGCCAGCTCCCGAATCCGCGTTCTTGCCTCGCAGATCAGTTCCGCCACCAGCTCTTGTGGCCGTGTCATTCTCTTGGATCTGGAGTGACTCAGGAATACCCACTCTATGATGGAGAGTGGGTCCCTTTTGTCATGATCCTTGCCCTTTCCCAGGGTGTCTGTCCATTGGAAGATCACACCGTGGAGGTGTGGCAGTCTGCCCAATATGATGAATCGGAAGGCCCGGATCACACCTATGGGCCTGCCTGGCAGACATTGCCTCCTGGACCTTCTGCAAAGCAGCTTTGGCCTCTGGGGTGAGTTCCCTGGGAGAACTAGGCTCTTCCCCCCCTTCAATAAATTGAAAAGAGGGGCTAGGTCTTCGTTGTTAATACCTAACCAGGGTCTCACCCAGTTTAAAGACCCACACAGCTGCTGGACGTCTGATAAAGTCCGGATTGAATTCTTAATGGCCAATTTCTGCGGAACAATGGTCCGCTTGTTTATTTCCAAACCCAGATACTTCCAGGGTGGCATCTTCTGAATATTATCCTCTCGCAGCTCGAACCCTACAGCAACCAACGCACTGGTTGTCAGTTCAAGCGCGTGCGTAAGTAGATCGCCGTTGGGGGCACAAATAAGGATATCATCCATATAGTGCTGGATGATCACGCCCTCGGTGGCTGCACGCACAGGGGACAGCAATGAAGAGACGTACCACTGGCAGATACTTGGGCTGTTCTTCATACCCTGAGGAAGTACTTTCCAGTGGTATCTCTCCATTGGGGCTTCTTGGTTGATGGAAGGAACCGAGAAGGAGAACCGTGGCGCGTCATCAGGGTGTAGGGGAATTTGGAAGAAACAGTTCTTGATATCAATTACAGCCAATTCCCAATTTTCTGGTAACATCGTGGGGGACGGCATCCCTGGTTGGAGAGGACCCATGTCTTCAATTACGTTATTGATGGCACGGAGGTCGTGGAGGAGGCGCCACTCGTCTTTGCCAGGTTTTTTCAGGACAAAGACGGGGGAATTCCAGGGAGATGTTGTTTCCTGGATATTCCCTTTGGCGAGCTGCTCCCTCACGAGCTCCCGGAGCGCTTTTAATTTTTGTTTATTGAGCGGCCACTGCTCTACCCACACTGGTGTATCGGTGAGCCAATTGAGTTTTTGGGTAGGACGCTCCTCAGTGACCGCTGCCCTAAAAACCTGAGGGGTCGGGATGTCAATTGTGACCCCCCACTGGGCCATCAGGTCTCTCCCCCACAAGGGCTCCATATAATCTAATACGAACGGGCGTAAATAGGCCGATTGCCCGTTCGGCCCCTCAAATTTTACGATGTTTTTTGACTGCTTAGAACCCCCTACACCTTGAATTTTTCCCACCACGTTTTGCAATTCCCATCGTGACGGCCAATCCCGTTCAGGGATGACAGTCACGTCTGCCCCTGTGTCTAATAACCCGTTAAGATGTTTGTGCTCCCCATCCTTCCACATATAGCAGGAAAGTTTTGGCCTTTCCTTCCCTATGACCTGGGCCTGGCACACCTGGTAGTCTTTTTTCGCTGATTTCTTCCATAGATCTTCAGGGTGTGCCGGAGGCCCAGGTACTGGAATGGCCTGGGCGATGACTTGGCCCTTGGGAAGGAAGACCGGAGGATGGGGGCAGTGCAGCCACAGCACTAATTGCTCAGTGTTTTTTGATGTTAAGGAAGGTGCAATTGTTATGTCGAGTGGCGTGAACTTTGTGTCCCCAAGAATGATGTACTTACTGTAGATGTTCCTCCAGGTTCCCGGGTCCTCAGTATCGACTATGGTGGTATGCCAGTCGCTGTCCTTCAATAAAAGAGCCTCGGTCAGGGCCAACCTATATGGGGAGAGATGAGACAGAGTGTTAAGTGTCGGCCTGGGCTGGTTTGGGTCCCGACCCAGCCAGGCAGTGGAGATGAAATCCACATCCTCCCTCATATAGGTTGGTTTGTCAGCCATAGTCCAGTCCGGTGTTGTGTCCTCAGGTGGGCATTCAAAGTCCTTGTCCCTCCCCTCCTCTGATGTTATAAGTCCCACCAAATTTGTTTCATCGCGCAGGGAGGGTTTTTTGGTCAGTTTTTTGGTTTCCCTCCAAGGTTGGAGGCATTCCTCCCCTGCTGCTGCTGTTTAAATTTAAAAAATTCGTCCCTCAGTGGGCATTGGGAAGCCCAATGTCCCTTCTGCCTGCATAAATTGCAGGGCTGCTGGTGCGGGTTTCCCCTCGGGGGTGCTCCTGGAGGGTGGCGGTCTGATGAAGGAGTGGTCAGAGGCGTTGCGGCTGCAGCAAATGAAACTCTCCTTGTGGGTGTTCTAGGAGTCCTTGAACTGTCCTGCGCAGGAACCGCCACTTTCCGTGCACAGACCTGGAGCATGTCCTGTAAGGTGGGCTCGGGGTCCAGAGGCAGGCTAAGGATTGCTTGCCGGCATGCCTCATTGGCGTTCTGACTTGCCACCGTGGCAAGCATCCCCTCACGTAGTCTCTCGTCCGGGACCCGGGCCTCCATTGCACGGTGCAACAGGTCAACAAAAGTGACAAAAGGCTCAAATGGTTCCTGCTTAATGGACAGAAGATTAATAGCTGTTCCGCTCGGTCTTAATTTAAAGAACGCCTTTTCCGCCGCCCTGATGGTGACCTGCAGTGCCTCTCTGGGGATTTTTTCTGCCTGCTTCTCCCCCGATTGCCAATCCCCCTCCCCGCACAAATGGTCAAGGGATATTACTGCCCCATCCTCATCCCTGGAGCTATCTGCTTTGGTCCAGAGGTCCGGCAACTCCTCCCGAATCTCCCGCTTCCATTCGGACTCCCAGATAAGGAATTCTCCATGGGTGATTAAACAGGAGAAGAGAGTCCGAATGTCCACAGGGACGTATTCAGAGGAGGAGAGGGTTGCTTTCAGCAAGCCTCTAAAATACTCACTCTCTCTGCCAAATTCCTTTTGGGCCTTGCAGAGCTCCTTGATGGTTTGCTGGGGAATGGGGGACCACTGTGCCAGGGGCCTACCCCCCCGCCGTGGGGTATAGGTGACTGGTGCGGCTGAGAAGGCAGGTAGGGGTTGGGATGGATCAGGGTTCCCACGCTCCCCCCCCCCCGGAACCGATGGCGTGGGAACCGGAAGTGAGGTCGTGGGAACCAGGGGGCGGAGCGGGAGAGGCATGTCCAGGAGCAGGGGGAGTGGTAAGATGGGAGTTCCCCTCCCCGGGGGTGGAGCTGAGGGGCGGGGTGTAACCTGGGTCAAGGGAGGAGGAGTCGGTGGGGGGTGGAGGAGGGAGGTGGGCGGAGAGGTCTCGGGAGAGGGAGGAGCTTTGGGAAGAGGGAGAAAGGGGATTGTGGGAAGAAGAAGCACAAATGGCGGGAAAAGCCATGCGGTCCTCGCCATTTTGTGCCCTGGGGAAGGAGGGAGAAGGGGAGCCATTTTGTTGGGCTCGGGGGGATGAGAGGTTTTCAGGGGTCCGGGGTAACTTAAAACGAACAGAATTTCTACGGGACGGGGCTGTACAATGCGGGGGAGAAGGGGAACGGGTAGAGGCAGAGACAGCGCCTGCACTGCCCTGAGGGGAGTCTAAGGTATTCCCAGAGGGGCCAGAATCTGCCTGTGGGCAACGCCGGGATGCCCGTCTGAGAATACCAGACTTTTGGGAAGAGGGAGAGGGAAGAGGAGTAGGGTTTTTCGAACCAGCTACAGAACTGGGGATCGGTTTGTCTGCGGCTGGCTGTGGCAGACTTTGATAGTATTTCTTAACAATATCACGAATTTGAAGTGCCAGAAGTGCAAATTTGGAGAGAGAAAGATCCGACTGACGCAGAATCTCCCTCCCCACCTGATCCCAAAAGGGGACTTGATATAATTTGGCTGCCGAAACATTAGGGAAAGTCTGCGACAACCAGTGGACAAACTTTTTAACCTCCGCTTTTTTAACTTTAACTCCCCCCCTCAAAAGGATACCCACAACTTGGGAGTATAAGCCCTTCTGCGGCACAGACAGCTTGGCACCCATACTGTCGTATGGAAAAGTGTGCCGCAGATTTTACAGTTGGGAAAACGCGAACAAAACCCAGAAGACCACCCCACCCGCTCTTTCCCTGGTCCATAAGCTTCCGCCCGGGAAGGGAAGAACCAAAAATAGGGATTTCTTTCCCCGAACCCCAGGGGAAAAAGAAACCCAACCAGAAAGGGACAGACCCTTAACCAGAAAGGACAGGGGAAGTGCCGGGGACCCCAATAAGCAAAAACCCGGGTGTCAAAAAGGGAAGGGCAGAAACGAAAAAACCCAACTGTAAAACTTACCGACGAGTGGAGCCGACTCCGGCGGTGCCTTCCGGAGCTGCCGGTTCCATCCCCGGGAGCGCCACCCACTAAAACGTGGGTCTGCTGCTACCAGGGTAACTGACGGCCAGGGAGGACGATTCTTGGGGTCCGCACGACCCTAAAAATCCTCAAACGAGGGGTCCAAAAACGGGGCCGCTCGTTGGGCGCCAGCTGCCGCGCTCCTGCCCCAGATCCCTGGTCTCTCTAGCCCCGGCTAGCTCTTCCTGGGGCGAGAGTGGGCGGTGGAGGCACCCTGCGCTGCTCCCGGATGGGGTTTAGAGGGTGCCTTCGTGGGTCCCTGGGCGGCGCAGGCAAGCCTCGTCGGTGAGGAAAGAAAGGGCGGATCCAGCTGGGGGCTAAGTCCACTTTATTCGGGCCAACGGGCCAAACGTGCAGGAACAGCACCAGCCAACTGGAACACCGAATGGGGGTCTGACACTGGGCTATAAACCTTTGGGGAGGGGTAAACCTTTAGGGAGGGATATCGGTGATCCAATGAGGAGAGGGGAAGGGAGTGGCTCCAGGATGGGGTGATCTGACCTGGTCCAATGGGGGGAGGATATGGGAGGGGCCCCAGGCCCTCGTCCAATCACTCGGTGCCCTGAGCAGAAGCTTCCAGATGGAGGGGAAGGAACACCGAGTGACGGGCAAGGCACCTGGGAGGAGACAGGGGAATGACTTTGCACTTTCCAGGATGATGGACAAATACTGGAAAGGCGGGAAGGGGGGACCAGGTAGGAAAACAGGGAACAAACCAAGTGATAATGGGGGTGTACAGGGGCAAACCAATGGATAATACAGAAATATTAAAACATATAAATTGCACAACTCCACAGGTTCATATCCAAAGCAGTCTAGGAATGACTGATTGGCTAATGAATGAATAGGGGTATAAAGTAATGTCAAAGAGCTACCAGGGTGTTTTTACCGCAAGACATGAGAAAATGTGATTTTGAGTTGAGAAGCTGAGTTAGCAAAATTAGACACATGGTAAATGTGAGCTGTGGAAAAGATCCCTCACAACATGACACTGAAGCTATCCAGACTGGTTATGGATATATTTTGCTTCCATACAATGAAAATTACGATATATGTGTGCATTTGTATTATATAGATAATCCATAAAAGGTTTAATTTCAGGCTACTAGTTCTTAGCTGTCTTGCAATTGATCTACAAGAATCTAATTGTCTTATTATTTACTTTCCTTCTTGTACCAAGGATCACAGATTCTATTCCATTTTTACTTTTCAGCAAATAATTATTTGCCTGATGTCTTAATGAATAAGCATTGCTAGAGAAAAAAAGTTAATGAGATCTATCCCACTAATTTCCTGTCTTGGTCTTAGAAAATGCTTTATTTTCCACACATAGACATGTATTCTACTTAGGATTATCTCCTTCCCTCTTTGCCCTCATTAATTAGTGCTCCAGAAAGAAAGCAATTGAGTGTACCAGAGCCAATACCTCCTCCCCATGGATGATTTTCTATGACATCATTTTCTATTTTTTTTCTTGTTTTTTTTTTCCCAAAACAAGTACCAGAGAAGGCTGTTACTAACAAAACGTCCCCACAAAAACACACACAAAACCCCCAGCAACACCCCCAGAAAGCAAAGAAAGAATTAAACTCCAGAACAGAATAAAATATGAGGCACTTCATACTAGTCTAGAAACTAATTTCTCCTCATGAATTTCTTTCTGTCCATCAATTACAGAATTAATTTTTTAGTTCAAGCCAGCAAATGGAGTAAGTTGCATTCCACTTGGAAAGAAAACAGATTTTTCCATCTCATGACTAAAAAGATATGTAGTGTATTCCTTAAAAC
This sequence comes from Lonchura striata, assembly GCF_050655825.1. Lineage (NCBI taxonomy): Eukaryota > Metazoa > Chordata > Aves > Passeriformes > Estrildidae > Lonchura > Lonchura striata. The sequence goes on from NC_140740.1 coordinate 37,124,526, forward strand.
ATGGGAGTTCCAATGCCATTTCTAACATCATGATTCCTGCCATGGCTTTACTCTGAAAGGAATTTTAGTAATTCACTTTTTGGCACTTGGGTTTGACATCCAAGAAAAAGGCTTAGTGACTTTAGTCTACAGGAGAACAAGAATAAAGGATTTGGATATTTCTGGATGGTTTTTTTCCCTCCTCCTAGTCTTAGGACTGAAAGCCTAAGGCAGAGAAGCAGAGATGCTTTAAAAAAATAAGAAAACCAAACCAAACTAAGCAACCCAACCAACCCAACCAAGCAAAAAAAAAACAAACAAAAAAACCCCAAAACAAACAAACAAACAAACAAACAAAAAACCCCAACAAAACCCAAACAAACCCAAAAAAACCCCCAAAAAATCCCAAAAAACCCCACCAAAAAAACAAACAAAACCCCCACACCAACCTGAAGAGCTCGAAGTCTGTACAGCAAAACCACTATAGAAGAGACAGTTTTGTTTTCCTTTATTTAACTATGAAAGTACATGGGCAACAGCTGATATTTTTACTTTCACATAAAAAGTAGAAGAGCAATAAAAATAAAACTAAAAACTGTTCCAGTGTTTGGACTTGAAAATATTTAACCAGTAATGATTTGCAGATCTTTCACTAGGAGAAATGAAATACCATATCTCTGTTTATTGTCTTTTATTCTTTTATTGGTTCAAAGAAATTCTTTCTCATTCACTCACTTATGCTGTGGGCTTCTCTGCTCTGTACATCTATTTTTCCTTCTGAGAAAAGGAGAATGTCCTGTTCCGATATAAAAGGGGGAGGTGGGGAGGATTCTTTTTGGCAGATTTCTCAGATGAAAATAAAATGCAAATGCAGCAATATTATATCTGAGAACTGTTTATTGATACAAAATGGTAAGTGTTCCTACTAAAAGGGGGATAGAAAAAGGAGCAGAGAGGAAATAGAGAGAGTTAGAGAAAGAAACAGAAGAGAGGCACAGTGTTACCATAAGAACCCTGACGCTCTGTCAGCATTGACTTGGCAGACAAAGCATGCATGCTGCCAACTGTGGTGTGTCTGCGTAGCTCCTGTGGCAGCTGGGCACGATTTCCAAACAGCAATGGTCTGCATGTCCCTTCCATTAGCAGAGAACAGGCTGCTATGGCTATGGGTGTGCTCCTAGTGTTATCATTCAGAAACACACATAATCACAGGATATGATTATATGCAGGTGCTTTTATTGAGAGCTCTGGGAATCAGGGGTACAGACCCAAATCTGACTCTGACATGGCTTTTGAGCTGAACGTATTTTATAGTCTATCATTATATAACTTACATATTAATTATTAAACTTTTATTGTTCTAGTGACTTTATTCAAAGATGAGTTTCTCATGATCTTTCTTAGGCCCCTGACCACAGTTTCTCTTTATTTCTTACAATTAAATAGTAATTACATTTAATTGCTAAACAATCATCCCATCTAACAATTAGATCATTTATCATGTACTAGCTACACAGGTGCAGTTCTAGCAAGGTACAAGGCCTACATGTACCCAGGGTATTTTTTTTTTCCCAGGGCCTACTAAGTTTAAGTTTCCTTTTAACCCAAAACCCCATGATTTTAAAACCCTTTTACTATCACTAGAGGAGGTGTGGACTCTCAGGGTCAGGGCACCACAGCTGCGGGCACATCAAAGAGCAGGTGGTGGGGCTGCAGCGGTGATGGCTGGGTTACTGTTAGTGGCAACAGGCTGGTTGCTATGGGCCAGTGCTATGGCAGGCTGGTGCAGTGGGCAGTGCAGGAAACAGCAGCGGGCTCGGCTGTGGGTAGGCTGGCTACAGTGGCACCTGCTCTGCGCTGGGGAGGCAGCAGAGCATGAGGTTGTCCCTTCGGTGAGCTGGCTTGTGGAAAAGTTGAAACAGGGCAAAGCAGGTATGGGTTGGGAAGCAGGACCACAGGGGGGAAAGCGAGTTGGGGGGACAAGGGCCAAGAGTGAGCCCCTGATCCCTCCAAGAAACATAAAGCAAAAATGGCTGGTGTTGCCTCAGACCTACCTACTTTAATGTGCTAAGGCTTCTCCTACAGCATGACGTCACGGGCGTTTTTGGCAAGCTTTCTGTGTGGGCAGTTGGGCATCTGCCCTACCAGCCTGTGGCAGGTTCACTTGCAGCCCAATCATGGAATTTTTCTCTGCCCTGATCGTCTGCCAGGTGAAGTCTCTCCAGGGACAGTGCTGTCAGCGCACATACAAGCCCTTATAGGAATCCTTAGCCTCATGTGTACCATATGTTGAGGCATAAATAAAACTCAGACTGGTCCCTCTCAGGGAAGTTTCTTTCATCCTTCTAAATATGGCTCATAACTGGGCTAGCTGGATCAAATAATGAGCCTTTGGCTGTGCCACAGATGCAGAAAATGGACAACCTGTTAGAGTAACTGTTTTGAATGAGTGCATTAGGTTCACCTTGAATCACACAAAACCACCTCCAAGCTAAGACCAGGAAATGTTCTTAGGCAGCAAAGTTCAGTCCCATTTTTTATTCCAGTCACTGAAATGACTGAACAGCTCTAAGAAGGTTTTTATACAACTTGCTTTTATAGAGCCATGAGTTCATGAGTTTCAGCCATGAGTTTGATCTCAGGTGTGAGTTTTGAGTTTCATTCTGTTCCCATTACAGTAGTTTGATCACTTTTCAGAGACCAGTTTGGATAAGGGCAACTTCAGGAGCTCACAAATCAGAAGTAACAAACTAAAGACATTTAGACATTTATTTCCCCAGCAAGTGAAATGGCTGTGTCAGAAACAACAGCAGTATAGGCTGGTCTTCAACATCACACTCAAGGCCTGCAGAGTAAGACCATCAGCTTGTTTAGTTGTTTTGCTCTTTTCTTTCTCTGCTGTATTTTGTATTTTGGAATTGTTTTTTTCCAATGGTCTGGTATAGAATGCTTTATGTAGGCCCACTGAATGAAATCAGCTTGTGAAATGCTGGCTTATAGCAACAAAATGCTATGTCAAACTAAGGTAGTGATTTATCACAGCTCCTGCTCATTTGCAGGAACATTCAGGTTGTTTGAGAAAGAAACTCTGGCAGACACTCAGATATTCATCTACCAGTAAAATTCAATTTTCAGTGTGTTATTTGGAAGAGACATTTTGAGGGTCAGATATACATCACAAAGCTCAGGGTCATGCACTGGTGATACTAAAAGTCAATTTTTTTGAGTCAACTCAGACTGTCCCTTTAGTTCAACCTTCCTCCCATTTTTATTACTATATGTCATGTCCAAGTAACTCTGAGGCAGAAATACAGACCGGGCAAGTCTGATTTAATTGCCATGGATGATCATCTTAGAAGAAAATGATTGGCAGATTGTTTGATCAATAGGTTTCAAACACCCCTCCTAAAATAAAACAGTATTTTTTGTGCAATTTTATTTTCTTCATACTGATTTTTCTTCTGCTAGGAAAATCTAGTGCAGGATTACTTAATGAAACATGTCCTGTCAGTGAGACCTGCTTATTTAAGGAAATCAGCTCTCCTTCCCAGGCATATGCATTCCCTCAGAAATTTATTGACAAAATCATAGAACTGTAGAACACTTTGGGTTGGAAGGAGCTGTAAATGTCACCTAGTTCCAACACCTGCCATGGGCAGGGCTGCCTCCCTCTAGAGCAGGCTGCTCAGAGCTCCATCCAGTCTCTCTTTGAACAGCACCTTGGGCAACCTGTTCCAGCACCTCAGAGAGCTCATAGAATGTGCCTTCTTTCAGTTTAAAGTCATTATTCCTTGTGCTATCACTACAAGCCCATGTAAAAGTTTTCTTGTAGGTCCCATTTGGGTATTACATACCACCCCATTTGAGAAGGACAAATGCAGTATATTAGATTATTAGGATTTTGGGGGTGTAAAGAGTTTTTCACCTAGTAAATATAATTTGGCTCTTAACTCTCTTCACTCTCTTCACTCTGTATCATGTCATATCTCCCTATACATTAGAAAGTCAAGTAGATAGATTAATTGCCACAGTACTGGTGTGGCTGAGAGTGGCAACTGGGAGATCAGGTGACTTAATGCTTGGACTTAGCCCTGCAGGTCTTACCTGTGTGTGTCCCTGAAGCTCCTGGTTATTATGGAGGTTTTGGACTGCACTGTTAGCTTATTTCTCTGATTATTTTCTAAGATAAAGTGTCTGAAAGTTTAAACAGGTGGCGGAATAGTTTTCTTTATTTTGTTAACACAGTATAAATTGCACGTACATTTAGTTTACTAAACACTTGTCTTCTGGGACCACAATGGAACAGTTTGTGGAAACATCTGATTTTTACAGCTTGAGACCAGGAGAGGCTGAAAGACAGAGATCATGAATGAAGTGCTGTCCTGGGTTATAATATTGGGGTGTATTCCATTACCATCTCGAGCTGCAATCCCTTTCTTTCCTTATCTCATGACTCAGAAATAAGTCCCTCCAGGAGGACCTGTTCTTTTAGCCACATGACTGATAAGATCACAGCATTCTCTTGTGAGATGCTCCACCCAGAGGGAGGAGCCAAACGATGCCACCAAGGATATAAGCGGGGTTGTGCAGACAACAAGTAGATCCCCTCTTCCAAGAGGAACAGCTGAGACCTTCTCTACACTGGACCTCCAGAGGGAAACTACATCAGTCTACAGGACCACTGCTTGGACAGAACCATATCTGCTACCACCGCCCTAGCCAGCAAGTGTCAGGTTATATCTCTAACTCTGTCAGTGGTTCTTCTTTTGTGCTATTGTATCTATTTGGTTATTTGTTCCCTTTTTCCTAATAAATTGTACTTCTGACTTAAAGCCTCTCACTGGTTTTGCTTTTCAAACCAGGACATAATTTTGGCACCCAGCATGGGGCTAGAAGCTACTAAGAAAGTCAGAATTACAATTTCGCTATGATGCTTAACATGTTTATATGGGTCTCATACCTAACTCTCTATGTTTTTCCACGCACAGGGCATTATCTGCTGATTATAATGCTCCTGTGTAAATCAGGGTACAGTATAAAAATTGTGTTATTGGTCTATTATGTCTATAGCATGATAACCTCAGAGACAATGAACATAATTTGGAATATATATTCACTTTTGTTTTCTTGTCCTAATCTAAGCTGCTGTTTGGGGCCTGAACAATCTCACCCAGACCCTGGGGGGAGGGGTAAAGAATTACTTTTTCCAGCCTTTCAGGTTTGACACAGCAGTTTTTGAAAAGGTTGAGCTCCCTCTAGATACCAAAGATAGCATAGTGTTGCTGTTAGTTCTGTTTTGTCTTCTCTGCACAGCTTGCAACCTGCTTAGGAACAAAGCAGCGTTTTCTTGAAGAAGAGGAAAGGAGAAGCAAAACAACAGTATCCATGCTCATGCAGACTGCCACAAAGGAAGAAGAAACCAGCAGCGAAACAGCATCCCTGTCTATACAGACTGTGACAGAAGAGGAAGGAACCAAATGTGAAACAACAGCATCTGTGTCCATGCAGACTGTCACAGAGGAAGAAAGAACCACAAATAAAGCAACAGTGTCTGTATCAATGCAGACTGTCACAGAGGAGGAAGAAACCCAAAGCACCATCAGCCTTTCCACACAAACCATCACTGAACCAGAACAGCCTGAACCAGTAGCAGTTGCCCCCATTCAGAAGAAGAAATCAAAAAGCAAATCAATCCGCATAGTGACCAACGAGGACATGGCAGGACCCTCGTACCCAGTGGAAGAGACAGCCAGAAATCATCACTCGGTCTCTATCCCTGGGTGAGCTGCGTGACCTGCGGAGAGAATTCACCCGCCAGACAAATGAGTCCATCCTGACCTGGCTGTTCCATGTCTGGGATACTGCAGCCAATGACACCATTCTGGATGGAAGTGAGGCTGTACAGGGATGTGGTCATTGACCAGGGGATTGGGAGAACCCAAGAAACTCTCAGCCTCTGGCGACAACTGCTGACAAGTGTGAGGGATAGATACCTTTGCAAAGAAGACCTCCAGGTACACCAAGGAAAATGGAGCACAATAGAACAACTTATCCAATGCCTGAGGGAATTGGCTGTGCTGGAGATAATTTTCTCAGAAGACGAGAGATTTCCTAAGAGCCCAGATTGTGTCCAATGCACATCACAGATGTGGTTGAGATTTGCACAGCTTGGACCAGAGCTGTATTCCCATTACCTGGCAACTCTGCAATGGAGAGAAGGCGAGGACAGGACGTCTCAGCCAATAAACTAAGAATTTATGAGGATACTGTCACTGCCCCGTTTCGTACCCATGTCTCATCTGTAGAAAAAAGACTGGCTGAGCAAGTCTGGGGCTTGATTGAAGAGAGCCATCAGAAACTATAAAAGGAACTTAAGGAAGAAGTCTACCACATCTCACCAGAACCAACAAGAGTGTCTGCCATTAGGAGCCAACATTCCCCAGCCAAGGAGAGAGGATACACTCCACAAGGTAACCTCTGGTTTTTCCTTCAGGAGCATGGAGAAGACATGAAGAAGTGGGATGGAAAACCCACCTCCTCCTTAGCAGCCCAGGTACATGAACTGAAAAGAGGAACCCCCAACACAAGAAACTCATCGAGAGTCAATGCTGCTCCAGTCTCTCACACACAAAATTCTAGACAATATAGGAATGATGATACGGCTGACCCTCTTGAAGGAACCTCAGGAAGCTATGTGCAGGAAGAGAGCAATGTGTACCACAACCAGGAATGGAGAGACCCTGCCTCTAGCCAGGTAGAGGACGGGGACAATCAGATCTATTGGACTGTGTGGATCCAATGGCCTGGCACATCTGACCCACAAAAATATGTGGCTTTGGTTGACACCGGTACCCAATGTACCCTGACGCCATCAAGTTATGTAGGAGCAGAATCCATTTCTATCTCTGGGGTAACAGGAGGATTCCAGCAGCTTACTGTATTGGAGGCCAAAGTGAGCTTAACTGGGAACGGGTGGCAGAAACACCCCATTGTGACTGGCCCAGAGGCCCCATGCATCCTTGGCATAGACTATCTCAGAAATAGATATTTCAAAGGCCCAAAAGGACATTGCTGGGCTTTTGGGATAGCTGCTGTAGAGACAGAAGACATCCAGAAACTGAATACCTTGCCTGGTCTCTCAGATGACCCTTCTGCTGTGGGACTGCTGAGAGTTGAGGAACAACAGGTACCAATTGCCACAGCAACAGTACACTGTCAGCAATATCGCACCAACAGGGGCTCTGTGATTCCCATCCATGAGATGATCCATAAACTAGAGAGCCAAGGGGTGGTTAGAAAAACTCATTCACCTTTCAACAGCCCTATATGGCCAGTGCGCAAGTCCAGTGGAGAATGGAGACTGACGGTGGATTACCGCAGCCTGAATGAAGTTACACCGCCACTGAGTGCTGCCGTGCCAGACATGTGGAGCTCCAGTACAAGTTAGAGTCCAAGGCAGCAAAGTGGTATGAGTCCATTGATATTGCCAATGCCTTCTTCTCCATCCCTTTGGCAGCAGAATGCAGGCTTCAGTTTGCCTTGACCTGGAGGGGAGTGCAGTACACCTGGAACCGACTGCCCCAGGAGTGGAAACACAGCCCCACCATCTGCCATGGGCTGATCCAGACCGCACTGGAAAAGAGCGAGGCTCCCGAACATCTACAGTATATTGACAACATCATCGTATGGGGGAGCACAGCAAAGGAAGTTTTTGAAAAAGGAGAAAAGATTGTCCAGATTCTACTGAAAGCTGGTTTTGCCATTAAGCAAAGCAAAGTTAAGGTACCCGCTCAAGAAATTCAGTGTCTTGGAGTCAAGTGGCAAGATGGAATGTTGTCAGATCCTGACAGAAGTAGTCAACAAAATCACTATGTCTCACCTACCAACAAGAAGGAAACACAAGCTTTCCTAGGTGCCATAGGTTTCTGGAGAATGCACATTTCTGAGTACAGCCAAATTGTGAGCCCTCTCTACCTGGTTACCTGCAAGAAAAACGATTTCCACTGGGGCCCTGAACAGCAACAAGCCTTCACCCAGATCAAACAGGAGATCGCTCATGCGGCAACCCTTGGCCCAGTCAGGACAGGACTGGAGGTAAAGAATGTGCTCTACTCTGTGGCCGGGAACCATGGTTTGTCCTGGAGCCTTTGGCAGAAGGTGCCTGGTGAGACTCAGGTCAACCACTGTGATTCTGGAGTTGGTGCTATAGAGGCTCTGAAGCAAATTACACTCCCACAGAGAAGGAAATATTGGCTGCCTATGAAGGAGTTCAAGCTGCTTCAGAAGTAATTGGCACTGAAACACAGCAGCTTCTGGCACCCCGGCTACCAGTGCTGGGGTGGATGTTTAAAGGAAAGGTTCCTTCCACACATTATGCCACCGACACCACATGGAGTAAATGGATTGCCCTCATCACTCAGTGTGTCTGTATTGGAAATCCGAATCACCCTGGTATAGGGAACGCTGGGCTCCAGGACGGCTTTGATGAATGGAGACGAGAGATCTCCAAAGGCTGCTCTTAGAATATAAGGTTTATTAGGGATGGTGAAAGGTCTTGCCTGGAGCTGCCAGACGCAGCATGTGGCAAGGTCTGAGGGGATGGGGGAGGGGAGAGACAAAGGCCAGAGAGGATGTTCTAGAAGAGGGTGGAAGCTCCAAGAGGGGGGACGTTCCAAGAGAGGGGAAGTTCCAAGAGAGGGGAAGTTCCAAGAGGGTGTCTGGCCCCTCGGAGACCCCTTATCAGGGAGCTTCAAGATGGGATGGAACAAGACTTGGGCCAATGGGGCCACAGACACCTGATGTTTCAGGGGACGGTTACAGGTGTGGGATGAACCATACATTTTGGGGGTTGAGATGGAACAGTCCATTTGACTTTTGGACCTATCTGTAGGTAAGGGTATTGCCCAGCCAGTAGGGGGGATTGTTTTCATCCTGGCTGTACTATTGTAAATCTTTTGCCAGGCAATTATATTTATCCATCCTTTCCAACACCCTGGGATTCTGGAAATTATAACAAACTGGCCTGAAGGGGAGACTTTTGGATTATCCTCTGAAGGCATGTGCTGAGGAAGCTCTACCATACAATGAGCTACCAGAGACTGAAAGACAATATGCTCTTTTCACTGATAGTTCCTGCTGAATTGTAGGCACTAACCGGAAATGGAAAGCTGCAGTGTGGAGCCCCACATGACAAGTTGCACAAGCCACTGTGGGGCAAGGTGGATCAAGTCAGGTTGCAGAGCTTAGAGCCATCCAGCTGGCTTTAGATATTGCTGAATGAGAAAAGCCAAGGCTCTATCTCTACACCGACTCATGGATGGTAGCCAATGCTCTCTGGCGATGGCTGGATCACTGGAAAAAGGCTAACTGGCAGCGCAGAGGGAAATCCATCTGGGCCACTGAGATTTGGCAGGACATTGCCACCAGGATAGAAAGATTGACCATAAAGATTCGACATGTGGACATACACATATCCAAGAGTCGGGTTAATGAAGAGCGTCGCAACAACAAGCAGGTGGATCAAGCTGCCAAGGTGGAAGTATCACAGGTGAATCTCGACTGGCAGCATAAGGGAGAATTATTCCTAGCTCATTGGGCTCATGATACTTCTGGTCATCAGGGGAGAGATGCAACATACTGATGGGCCCATGACTGAGGGGTGGACCTTACTATGGACAGCACCTTACAGGTGCGAAACCTGCGCTGCAATCAAACAGGCCAAGCGGGTAAAGCCTCTGTGGTATGGTGGGTGATGGTTGAAGAACAGGTATGGGGAAGCCTGGCAAATTGACTACATCACACTTCCCCAAACCCGCCAAGGTAAACGCTACATATTGACCACGATGGAAGCAACCACAGGATGGTTAGAAACCTACGCTGTGCCTCATACTACTGCCCAGAATACCATCTTGGGCCTAGAAAAGCAAGTCCTGTGGAGACATGGCACCCCTGAGAGAATTGAGTCGGACAATGGAACCCATTTCAAGAATGGCTTTATAAACACCTGGGCCAGGGAACATGGTATTGAATGGATATATCATATCTCCTATCATGCAGCAGCTGCTGTTAAAGTTGAGTGGTGTAACGGACTGTATAAAATGACCCTGAAGGCACTGGGTGGAGGAAGCTTCAGAAACTGGGAATTGAACTTGGCAAAAGCCACCTGGATGGTCAACACCCGAGGATCCATCAATAGAGCTGGACCAACCCAGTCTGAACCCCTGCACACAGTAGATGGAGACAAAGTTCCTGTGATACACATGAAAGGCATTCTAGGAAAGACCGTTTGGATTAACCCCACCACAGGCAGGGGCAAACCCATCCATGGGATTGTTTTTGCTCAAGGACCTGGTTACACTTGTTAAGTAATGCAGAAGGACAGGAAAGCCCATTGTGTACCACAAAGAGACCTAATTTTAAGCAAGAACTGTATGGGAAGCTTCAGTCTGTATTTGTAAAAATATGTTGGTGTGGATATAGGTGGTGATAGAATAAGGGGTGGATTATGTCCTAGGTTATAGTATTGGGGTGTATTCCATTACTACCTTGAGCTGCAACCCCTTTCTTTCCTTATCTCGTGACTCAGAAATCTAAGTCCCTCCAGAAGGACCTGTTCTTTTAGCCACATGACTGATAAGATCACAGCATTCTATTGTGAGATGCTCCACCCAGAGGGAGGAGCCAAATGATGCCACCAAGGATATAAGCGGGGTTGTGCAGACAACAAGTAGATCCCCTCTTCCAAGAGGAACAGCTGAGACCTTCTCTACACTGGACCTCCAGAGGGAAACTACATCAGTCTACAGGACCACTGCTTGGACAGAACCATATCTGCTACCACCGCCCTAGCCAGCAAGTGTCAGGTTATATCTCTAACTCTGTCAGTGGTTCTTCTTTTGTGCTATTGTATCTATTTGGTTATTTGTTCCCTTTTTCCTAATAAATTGTACTTCTGACTTAAAGCCTCTCACTGGTTTTGCTTTTCAAACCAGGACAAGTGCACCCCAGCACAGCATGGTGAGACAAGGCTTGGATATCACTTACAGCTAACTTTAGATCTGTCTGCAGATTCAGGAGGTCTTCCAAACTTGGGCCAGAATTTTGTTGCTATCACTGCATTCACTGATTCTCTTTTTACTAATGAGCATTGATGCCAATGTGTAGAAAAAATATTGATGATTTGTTTAAAATGACAGCACCACTGAGCCAGAGACTACCAGCAATAACAGATGCAGCTTTGTTCAGTTTTTTTCCCAGCCATTTTGATGTTTTTCTGCTCCACCCATATAAATCTAGGTGTGTTCAGCAAGCCCTTCCTTCATTTGGTGAAAGTGATGTCACTTTTTAGAAGTCAGTCTCTTGCTATGAGACCTTTCTAGTGCATGAGCCGGTGGCTGTTGGCCATTGCAAGTCAGAAAGTAATATGAAATATGCTTAACGCTGAACAAAAAAAAAAAAAAAAAAAAAAAAAAAAAAAAGTGCGCTGATTTGCAGAGCTGACTACTTGACAAAGATTTTGCAGTGCTCTAGTAGTATTCTGTGACACAGCTGATATGTTATAAATGCCAAATTTCATATCTAGTCTGGTTTTGGTTTTGTGTTGTGTTTTTTTCTTTTAATTTTTGATGGATAGAATGTGATTACGCCAAGAGAGCCCTTCATGCCCCCCCCTCCTAAAAACTGCTACCTTTTGTGTCATATTTATTACTGAATGATTAGTAATTACTGCACTGTGGCTTTTAGGGGTGTTTTTCACCCCATCACCTGCTGCTGGGTTTGCCACACTTTTATTTTATGCCATCTCCAAGGACTGTGAAGAGCAGTTTGGAATAGAAAAGGGAGACTGGATCCTGCTTTGCCATCATATTGTGCAGCAGCAAGAAAAAAAAATCATCCCATTTATAGTGGTAATGCAGCTGACACAACTTGTGTGGTGCAGCAAGGCATGTGGGCTGCAATAGTCAGTGTCACATCTGCCCTGCTCCTTCACTTCTTGGCTGATGCAGGGAGGTGCCTTCCTCTTGCTGCTCAGCTTTCACTGCTGTATGGAATTAGGATAGGGGAAATGAGGGAGGCATACAACAACATTCTATTGGAGGGTTTCCCTCACAGATCAAGTATGTTCAAGCCTTGACAATGGGACTGTCAACAGCACACTGAAGAGCCTCACTGTTCACTGCTGAACAGCCTAGATAGGCTGCTGCAGTTGTAGGCCCACCACACCACTGGACTGGAGGTGCTGCTGTCAGTCCCTAGTCCAATGTCATACTCAGAGCAAGGTCACTTTGAACAGGTTTTTCATGTGTTTAACATGAGTTTCCTGTACTTTGTGTTCAATTGCTTCTGTCATTGGATACCACTGAGAAAAGTCTGTTTTCTTCACTCACCTCATTAAATGTTTATTCATAGGGATAACATCCCCCATTGGGCATCTACAAGATAGAGTCCCATCTCTTTCAGTTTCCCCTTGTGTGAGAGATGCTGTGGTCCATTCATCATGCTTCTGGCCCTTTTCTGCATTCCTTCAGTCTGTACTGTCTCTTGTATTGATGTGTCCAGGAGTGGACTTAGCACTCCAGGCGTGTCTCACCAGGGCTGACACAGAGGAAAGATAAGCTCTTGAACTGCTGGTAACACTCCTCTTAATGCAGTCCAGGAGGCTATTTAACATATTTGCCATGAGGTCAGATTACTGGGTTGTGGTAAGCTTGGTACCTACTGAGGCCCTGGGTCCTTCCCTGCCAACCTGTTTTTCAGCTGGGTGACTCCTGCATATATAGGCTGTCTTGTCCTCTCAATTGCAGGACTTTCCATTTCCCTTGATTCAACTTCATGAGTTTTCTCTTGGCATTTTTCTACAAACTTCTGAGACCTCTTTGAATGGTGGCACAGCCCTCTGTTGTACAGAGGTGCACATGCTACCCTGTAAAACTTCCTGCTGCTCTTTCCATTGGGCTTCTTTCAGCTTGCCAAATTCCTCAGCTTGCCTCAGCAGCTGTTTTCCAGTTACTACATTAGTCTCAGCATCTCTAATCTTCAGATCCTCCCTACGCCAGAGAGACATTGAAAGTCCAGCATTAGCTCTCCTACTGGGTGTTGTCTCTACTGTGCCATTTCTTAACCCCAGTGCTCCTGCTCCCCTTGAGCTCCGTACCTGACTCATATTAAGTACAGTAATTTTATATGTAATTATGCACATACATGTGCTGATCTGTGCTTTAGGAATGAGGACAAAGAGAACAATGCAGTGAATGCCCAAGTCCGTATACTGGAGATAGTTTCTATTGCCCTATTAGACCTCTTTTCCCTCTGCGGCAGCCAAATTCTAACTGAGGCTCTTGGCTTTTGATTTAGGAGACAAAACTTTGCCTTTAACTGGTGCTACGTACCTGTCACTCTTGGAGACTCCTTGGAGTGTCTCATTAGGACTCAGGTAAAGTACATGATGAAGCCTGTGAATTACCCAAGCTCAAATATTGACAGGCAAAAACAAGCAGGCCAGCTTAGCTAAGTAATGGCTACTCACATGCTTCATCTGATCCCATAGTGTTGGTGAAAGGCTGGCCAGTTGCCTCAGCATGACATTTGGTCAATTTTTCTTGGTGTCACACTGGTGACAGGAGGACTGTGAAGCTGGTGCATTGGCAGAGATGAATCTCACTCACCTCTGAGTTCAGGGAGCCTGCCAGGAAATTCTGCTCTGTGGAATGAAAACCACATGCATTTTTCTTGCTGAAGAGTTAGATGGCAAATAACTTCACAACACTTCTGCATTGTTAAGTTTATTTTATTTGTATTTGTATTCCATTGCTTCATCCATTATGACTGGTTTGAAAAGTAAACTTTTCTTTTAATAACAGTTACTGTTGGTCTCACGTCCCATACAGTTGAATAATTATTTAATAACAAACAAGTCTGAGACAAATGTGACAGCATTAAAAAAAATTAACACACCAGAGCTGATGCATCTGAGGAAGAAAAGGAATCAACCACTTATTTCTTAAAAAGATGCATTCCCTTAAAAAATTACCAAAATGAAAAAAAATGTATTTTATGGGAAAGAGCAGGGACTGTACATGTGCATATGCTGATGCTTCCACATCCTTATCCCCAAACACACACACAGAGATATATATATATTTGTATGTGTATATACTCACACATGCACATACACAGACACACATGTATTGGACTGGACAAGTAACTTATTTTTTCCCTGGAAGAAAATTATTATAACTTTTAATTATATTAATTACATCTGTCTTTAAAACAGGAAAACTTATTAAAACACAGAACAGAAACTACTTTAAGAACTCTAACATATTTGGTTAAACCTTGGAAATCACTGTCTACTTAGCATAAAACACATGAAAAAATCAACTTTGATAACTTTTTATTTAAATGTACACCATCACCAGGTTCTTAGTGCAGATTTGGCTTGTCATGTTTTTGGAAAAATCTCCATAATTATTAAAAATGTCTTTTATTAAAAGTTTCTTCCAATATATAGAAAAGAAATGTCTAAATGCTGACAACTATACTGGATGCCCCAGTGTTATCCCCTTTCTAAAGCCCATAGAGCATGCTTTACTGTAGCAATCATATTTCTATTTTACATGCAGTGACTCCTGTTTTGCTGCTCTTGCAGGTACCTCCTGCTCTCTTGCTTTTGTTCTGAAGAGATGATACACCCTTGATGGTCTCTCTTCAGAGGGTATAGCCTTTATCAAGGCACAGAGGAACCTGAAAAAGCTATTTTTTGTAACAGCACTGTCCTTGGAAAAGCAAAAGGAACACTGAAAGGCTGAAGGCTGGCTCTGATACCTCCCACCCAGAAAATGAGAAACCTCAAGAACATGCAGAGAAAGTAAAAAGCAACAGGAAGGAGTAGCTTTTTGTGAGACATCTCCAAAATGTGTAATTTATTTATTTAACCCAAAGGTGCTTGAAGTCCTTTTAGTCTGTTGCTAAGAGAGACTTGAAAAGAGTGGCTTCCCAACTACAGAGAGTATCATTCTCTTTATTCTCTCTTCAGATAAGGAATTTGTGGTCACTGAGGACATTGCTCACCCATTAAGTTCCTGCATGCCTTGAGTTGTTGTCTGTAGGTCCCTACAGAGTTACACCTTATCTTTTCCCCTCTTTCTCTGCCTTGTTCATAATGAATCCATTCATCAGGTCAGTCAAATAACTTGCCCAAGGTAAGTTTTGTTGCTTTAGAGCCTGAGTTCTTGGATGTCCGATACTGAGAGGCAAGGTGTTTTCTATTGCCACCTGTGTAGCACTTGCCCTCTGGGCAGTTTTCCTTATCTCCTGTTAATGGGCCTATCAATGTCTTGCCACATGACTCAGAGGTAACACTCTCCAGGGCCATTTTCTGGGACTCAGAATGACATCAGCCCGTGGTGAGATGCTCCGCCCAGGGGGGAGGAGCTAAGCATTTCCACCTAGATATATACTGGGGTTTTTAGACAGAGAGGCACTTTCCCACAGCTTTCCAAGAGGACCCAGGTGGGGTTTTCCACTAGACCGACTACACTTTTTCTACAGGACCACTGCTTGAACAGAAACCACATCTGCTACTCCAAGAGGACTGCAGCCACTCCAATTTGGACTGCTACAAACACAATGGCCAAAGGGGCGTCAGATTGTCGGTGGTCTTCCTTTTGTATTATTGCATGTATTTTGTTTCTTTTCCCTTTTCCCAATAAATTCTATTTCTGACTTGGAGTCTCTCACTGGTTTTGCTTTCAAACCAGAACATTGGAGAATATTATAAGTCTCCAGCTTCTCTCAAATCTGATAGAAATGATCAATTTCACTGTTGAGACTTAGTAAAAAAACCCCACCCACCAAAAGACCCTGTGACTCCATTGTTCATAAAACTTAAGGGAGGTTATGTTCAGATTTGTTTCATATTACACAAACCAGAAGTTAACACAAACCAGAAGTTAACACAATCACAACACAAACCAGAAGTTCTTTACAAAATCTCTTATTACAGAGACAATCAATGAAAGTTCTCAAGTCTTTAACAATTGAAGTCAAGTTTGGTGTCATAGGAACCTTTCACAACCTTTAATTACTTCAGAGTAATTCTGAGTTCACTCAGTTGAAATGATTCCTCTAAAAGGCACTTTATAGTGCCTTGACACTTAACACAACAGCATTTTTAAAATCAAGTATCACAGAAAAAAAATTATGTAAGATAAAACCTGATTGAAAAGCTAGAAAAATTATTAAAAAACACAACAAAATAAAAAATCCAAACAATAACCTCTTTTTTCCCTCTCCTCCCCCTACTTTTCCCAATCCTAGAATGAGGCATTATTAGAAACATATGTAATAATAAGATCAGGTAGAAAAAGCATTAACAAGCAAAACATGATTCTTTCTGTTTGTGGCCCTGAGCAAATTACTGATGAAGCTGGAATACCTGATCAGAAGATTCAAGAGAAAACTGCTCTTCTCTCTCTATGGGAAGGGGTAAAATGATACTTTTACGTAGTGATGCCATATTCCAAACATTAGTATTTGCTTATCAGCCACCATGGAGTGGGACAGGAGAGACAGCCTGTGGCATATGATGGCCAGGTGGTAGCTGACTAGCTATGCTCAGAAGCAAGAGTACATACTAGGAGATATATTCAGTAGAAGGCCACACATTGTCAGGTGGAGGAAGGAAACTCCATGTTATGCCTAGCAGAATAAGCAACCAATGTAAGTATACTTTTCCCTCCTTTGCAGCTGGTTCATCTCCTGCATAATAATGGGCTTTTACCATTACAGGGATTTTGGCCAGGTCAAACACAAAACCTCTGGGGTTCAACTCTGCATTTCACTCTTTTGCTTCATACAGTGTGCCCTACCAGAAAATGAAGCATAGGGGTTTATGGGGAAAAAATCCCAGTTAGATAAAGGAAAACACTTCCAACTGATAAGTTTTGCATTTGCAAAATGCATGCATTCACAAAAAGGTAACTGAATTTTTAATCAGATAATTCTTTCTAATCCTAATCTTCAGACTGAGCTATGATGAATAGCCTCAAAACAGCATATGGTAAGTAGTTTAAAAAAATGAAGACTAAATTATGCTTAAAACCCCACATTTTTCAATTTGTGTAGTGACTTTGATATTTATCCACCTAAGTGCACACCTTTGCATCTTTATGTTAATCTTTCAAATACAGAAGATGCCCAAGACTGAGAACACCACATGGCAACTGTCCATGGTGGCAGTGAAATTCAAGTGTACTGCATCAGCTACAGCTTCTTCTCAAACAGTGCCATAAGCACAGGCACTTTGGAGGAGTTCAAGACATCCTTTATAAGCAATTGAAGTTGTGATTCCAGGCAGTTGCCAGCTACATGAATCATCCCAAAGAAGTTATATTTTTCATCTTTAAAATGACTCAAGCTCAAGAGTAGCTGTGGCAATGAATTCCAGAAGCTAGTTATATCCTGCAGAAGTGCCAGCAGAACAGAACTAATATGTGTGTGCATTCCAACCTCCAAAGAAATAACCTGATTGCAAAGACTACCAAAGGAGGCACGAACACTTAGGTCCATCTCCTTGTAAGCAAAGGATAATGCTGCTTGCATAGCTCTAGAGATGCAGAAAAGCCCCCATCATAGGAACAACAAATGTTCACAGACAAAAGTACTTTTTCCCAGCAAGAATTTTACAAGCCCTGATTTAAGCAAGCAGGCAAATAAATCAGAATGTGCTACAACATTGAGCTAGAAAATATTTGCTCCTATTCTTTAGTGTCTGCTACCCCTCTATTTCAAATGTTCCAATCACTGGATACTCCATAAGATTTTCCTCTGTTTCTGTCTCAGAAGATATAAACATATCTAAATTTATTCAAGGAGAAGGCAGCAACAGGGTTCATTCCAAGGCACAGAATAGGTAGATGTGTTGCACTTGATTCCCATTTATTCAGAAGTATTTCTCTTGTGATACCCTGTATCACTTTCATAATTTTTTTTTTTTTTTAGAAAAAAGCCTCCTCAGGGCATATTTAGCATAGAAGACTTGATTTACTGCAATGGATTCTTCTAGACTGTCCATACATGTGTTAATCTACTTGGATTAAGTTCTAGAAAAAAGTATTGTGTTAGCCCAGTGTATAAAGCAAGTCACATTACTGGGCACTGTTTAGCTTCAACAGGGACCTTCAATTAGTCCCTTCTGCTCTAACCTTTTTTACTACTCATCTTTACTGTATCTTCCTGCAAGTTACCCAAATTAAATTTATTTTTCTCTGAAAAGATGAAATTTTAGGGTGATTGAGAAGGATCCTTTTCCTAAGGGGATAAAAGGATATGAAATTACATGACAGATAGGATACTTTAGGACAATGATGGCTGTAGGTTTTTTTTTTTTTTTTTTTTTTGTAATGTAATATAGAGATACTGAGAACATTTGCTGTCAGTCACAGCATAAATTAAAGGAAAATACCTCAGCACTGCAGAGCTATATCTGGATCCCTGTTCAGGTAGTTGAGATCTGAAACTCCTCCCCGCCCCCCACTGTTATTAAATTATGAATCACAATGAAACGTAAACTGCCTATTCAGCTGAAGGATATGGCTGTTTTCCCATACACAAAGGCTATCTGGCATTTGGGAATGGTGGCCAAGCTTTGGGGGGCCCGGACCGAGGTAGGGAACATTAAAGGCTAAGCCTTTTTTGATTCTACAACCTATTAATAGTCTGTTGCAGTTAGAAAATAAAGCACTTATAAAGAAACAAAAGAAAAAGAAAGCAAAATTGCAAATTTCATTTCAAAAAAACTAGTCTGGAGGTCAGCCGAAGGACCTGAATTTCAGTAAAGCTTTAGCAGCAGGGGTACTGTCTGCTATTGTTCGTGGCTGAAGAAGTTCTTATCCCTGATAAAGGAGCTAGAACTGATATGATTCTTATTTTTCTCAATAATCCATGTTGCTCAGAAGAGGTTCCTAGCAGCATATTTAGGGTTAGCAAGATTGACACTGGAGAGAAGCATTTGTGACAATAACTGTGGTTCCCAATTTTCCTGCTCACAGGGATTAACAAGCAGGCTCAGTCCATGAGAGCTGTCATGTTCTTGAACTCTGCAGTAGGAAGGAAATTGGACTTTGCTTTTATTCAGTGAGTAGTTTTTAGTGACACATCCTGGTTGTCATCTCTTTCTGTAAAACAAAAAGGGGAAATAAAAAAACCAAATGGCATTTGTGATAAAGTGTGCCCAACTTGACACCTCTCCAAAGGTGTTCCAGAGGCATTTCCAAGGATCTGAAACCCCACGGAGGACTGGAAGACCCTTCCCAAGGATTTGCAGAAGTGTTTGGGACAGTAGCTAAGAAGCTATTGTCCAAGCAGGCCAAGTTTTATTTGGCAGCGCTCCCAGGGACAGAGACGGCAACCTCTGCAGCACCAGAGGTCGTCTCCAGTATTGGGACCATGCCTGTACTACCCCCTTCTATGGAGCAGGAGAGTATCCCCCAAGTGGGGCCAATAGTGATTAATTAACATTTACATTCTCATACCTTTTACTGGGTTGAGAAAACATTTTAACTGTAAACTGTATACTTAAACTGTTATGCTATTTTAAATCCATAGACAACTTACATGTTTCAAACTTGGTTTTCAACTTAATTGAATTTTTAAGTATCAACTGCACACTACTGTAAAAAAACCAACTCAGTCAAAAAACAGGCTGGTAAGTTAATACTGAAAATAACACTGTTCCCTCTTATTTTTCCACTTCTAGCTGCCCAGAATGAGGAAGAATGTCCAGAGGCTGTTGCATCACCTTCTTCCTCATCTTTATTGTAGATATGCTGCTGGTTCTTATGGCTGATGTTTCAACAACGTACACCAGCTGAATAAAAATCAAAATGAATAGAATATTTAGTACCAAGTATACTCGTTCTTCCACAAGCTACAAAGGAATGACAGTACTGTGATGATACACTGTATGAGCATGGCTTTTCCTCTACCACAAAACCAGCAAGCAGTGCATGGAGAGCTACCTCTGTCACATTACTTGGCATGCTCAGTCAGTTCTTTTTGTGCCATAGGAATACAGTCCCAAAGCTGCAGCAACTGCTCTCCAACTTGTGGTTCCAGCTCCTAGAAATGATCAGGAAATCAGGGAAGTTACCTGCACTGCTACTATTGAGCATACAGAAACTATTTCATCCTGAATTCTTAGATGAGGTTGCTGGTTATTGCTTTCAACCTTTCTAGAAGAACTCATCTCTTTTGCTATTGGAACAAACATTAGAACTCCCAGCAGAGCAAGGTTTTCTTATTAGGGCTCAGTTTTTATCTCACAGGAGATAAAAACTTTCACAAGCCATTCTGGCCTGCAGGCTTTTTGGGGTGTTTTCATTGACAGGGAGTTGTAATTCTCACAAAGAAAATTCCCAGTGAACACCCTATCACCATACACAAGAACAGATGCATCAGACACTTTGTACCTCCCACAGATCAGTCACTTACTAACTAAAGATCATTATTTTCCACATATTTTAAGTTGAATTCCATCAAGTGTGGTGGAGAATATGAAAAGAGGTCACAGGAAATGGAGTGGCCATCTTTTCCTTGTATTTCTCCTTTCCTCCAGTTTCTTACAGCTGGAAAGAGGACTTGAAGGAGACAAAGTGATACAAAAACTTTAGCTCTTGAATCATCAAGGAGGGGATCATTCAGGGAGGGGATGGGAAGAGGGCAGAAAAAGCCACATAGAAATGTTGTACCAATTCTTTGGCTTTTTGTAGTTGAATTTAGAGCTGTAAAAAATACAAGAACTGTCCTAAGCTTCACTCTCCCTTAAACCTCAGGATTCTCTTCAGGCTTTACAGAAAAAAAACCTTGTAATTTTGAATTGTTATTTGGATGTAACAGACCGTCTAAGAGAATACATCTCAATCAAACAAGGAACAAACCTCCAGAACTAAATGACAAACTAAAACCCAAACCAAACAACTTCTTTTTGGAAGCATCCACCTTTAAATATTAGTTTTAACACATAAGCAAGAAACTTTCAATTTTATCAAAATAGCTCCATTACTTCAGCAGTAATTCTTCATTAGCTGAAAGTACAATACACTAATGAACTGTGAATTAATATTAGCAGATACACAAACAAGTGGAGATGGATGTCAAGAGGCACAAGAGAATAAAAAATACACCAAATACATGCTACAAATAAAATTTCAGAAGAGAGTAACATTACCTGGCCATCTCTACTTAGCTGTATTTTCTTATTGTCATTCCACGGGTTGAGCAAATGATGTGCAAACTGAAATGGAATGCTTTCTTTTTGGATCCAGTCTACCTTAAATACACCTCCAAAACCAGCAGATCCCCAATCTTGACTTTTCTCACACCCAATAGCTGAACCCATTCTAGCAAAACCCTGGGACAAAAATTGAAATATGAAATAACAGACCTAATGAGACCATATCTGTCTATGGTGGAATGAGAGAAATAACCAAATTTACTATGAAACATTCAAAGTAGTTTCAAAGTGATTCACATACTCTCCACCATGAAGCTGGAGCTTCCAAAATGTTTACATCTAGAAAGTTAGAAGAATCACTTCTTTTTCCACTTCAAATATGCCTTGTAGGGTTTGACCATAACGAATGTCTCTCAATGACAAAATTATCACTAAAGACTTTTTGGGCTTTGTAACACATTAAAAAGATGTTGCATAACCACCTGTCCTGGGTTGTAAGATAAGCTTGTATTCTATTTGCCATCTGTTGAAGGCAAACCTGTTGGGCAGGTTTTGTTATCTCTCCCAAAGACAATGTTTTGCCCCGTAGAGGCAATGGTTTGTTTATACACTATTGACTGACTCACTGCCAGGCTGGTAAATGTAACACCATCCTATTGTGAGGGGTCCCACCCAGAGGGGGAAGCCAAGCACTCTATTATTGTATAAAGGGGTAGCTTTTTGGGGAGAGAGGGAGCTGGCTCTCTCTCTTCGCGGGATTCCCAGAGAAGCAGCTCTCTTTGGCGGCACTCGCAGCGAAGCAGCCGGAGCGCACTGAGGCGACAGTGGAACCCCGGCGCAGAGGAAGACCGGCCCCACTGCCGCCAGATCTTCAGAGGAAAACTATACCCTTCAAAAGATCACCACTGCAGCTGCAGTTCATCAACCACTGCAAGGGGAGCAATCATCCCAGCAGGACTGCTACTGGCACCCCGAATCCTCAGGTTCTGGACTTTTTTTTTCACTGGTTTTGTTTGTACCGATTGCATTTGCCTTTTTAAATTGTTGTCTAGTTTTCTCCTAGTAAAGAATTGTTACTCCCATTCCCATATCTTTGCCTGAGAGCCTTTTAATTTAAAGATCCTGGTAATTCAGAGGGAGGGGGGTTTGCCGTTCTCCATTGCACAGGAGGCTTTGCCCTCTTTCACAGACTCCTGTCTTGTCAAACCAAGACAGATTTTGGCGCATCAACGTGGAGCTCGAGGGCATTGAGAGGGAAAAAGGATTAACAGTTCTTAAGTAATTTGGTTTTTTGTTGTGTGTAAAAACATCTTCAGCATCACCATGTGGTCTAGTTTACCTTGGTTTGGGTGGCATGTGATCGTAGCTATACTTTTCCCATTTGCAGACCCTTATCTAAAAATGGGTCCTATAACTAAGGCTACGGTGTCTGTTATCAAGTTTGGCTTCTGCGTTAATTGGGTGAGGAATTCATGGATCTTTAATTTCCTCTGGAAGGCAGGTACATGGATTCATAGCTATCACACGTTAACTGTATATTTTTGGGGTTACTTTAATAATGGTACCTACTGCGAGGAAATAGCACCTGGGCAAACTTTCTCCCAACCTTTTAACCATCTTTTTGGGTCTGCTCCACCAGTTCTCAAAGGGTTAAGATCCTTTCTAAGTGCTAATGATACCATACAATGGGTGGTGTTGCTGATAGTCCTGTTATATTTAGCATTCAGAGATAAGGGAAGATTAACCTGGATAACTACCCTCACACCTACACCACAGACTCGAGATGCTGCTGCTCCAGAGCCTGACCCTGCCCCACAGCCGACCTCAGAAATGAACCGCCCAGATTGGGTGAGGGTTCTGGTTAAGGAGATACAAGAGATGCTGAAGGAGTGCATTTCCCCAGCTGGTGAGAAACCGCCCTTTGCCTTGAGGAGGGACAGTCTAATAGTACAGCTGTGGAACCCACAGATGTTACAGCTGTCCAGGTTCCAGCTGAACCACAAAGGCAGTCACGGTCAGCAGTAGTGGCCCCGGTAGAAACAAGGAAGTCTAAGGTGAAAGCAGAGCACCCTGCAGATAGGGACAGGAATGGAGGAACCTCGCAACCCACAGGGGAGCCAGAGATTGCTATCATCACCGAGTCCCTGACGTACGAAAGTCTTCGTAATCTGCATAAAGAC
Organism: Lonchura striata; assembly: GCF_050655825.1. Classification (NCBI taxonomy): domain Eukaryota; kingdom Metazoa; phylum Chordata; class Aves; order Passeriformes; family Estrildidae; genus Lonchura; species Lonchura striata. The sequence continues at coordinate 37,147,917 of NC_140740.1, forward strand.
ATTGTGCGACGAGGGCGTGAGGCTTATGCTACCTGGCTACTCCGGGTTTGGGATCTTATGGGTACAGGCGTGCAGCTGGACGGTAGTGAGGCAAGGAACTTGGGACCCTTGACCCAGGACTCGGGTATAAATCAGGTTTTTGTAAGGGAACCAGGGTCCCTTTCTCTCTGGGAGCGGCTCTTAATGAGTGTCAGGGAGAGGTTTGTCCACAGAGAGAGAATGCAAGAGCACCATCATAGAATGCGCTGGAAGACCCTCGAGGAAGGGATCCAACAACTGAGGGAAGTGGCAGTATTGGAGGTACTCTTTGGGAGGGATGGACGACACAATAATGACCCTGACAAGGTCAGGTGTACGGGACAAATGCTGTGGAGTCTGGCAAATCTGGGGCCATCTCAATACACCACCTTCATTGCAACAATCAATGCTGACGCTCACCGGGAGACAGTGGGTTCTGTTGCCAACAAACTTAGGAATTATGAGAGTATGATTAATGGCCCAATGCAGGCTCATATCTCAGCCGTGATTAAGGAGTTTAAAGAGGAGATGAGGGAGGAGATAAGGAAGGTTAATACAGCACCCGTGAGAGTCATAGGCCCCAGAATCAGCGCCCAACAATCCCCAGCTAGAGAGAGAGGGTACACCCCAAGGGCTAATCTGTGGTTCTTCCTGCGTGACCATGGGGAAGACATGGGGAGGTGGGATGGGAAACCCACTTCTGTCCTGGCAGCACGGGTCCGTCAGCTTAAGGAGGGAAACTCTAACCGGGGGAGTTCCACCAAAGTGAAGGTAGCCTCAACCTCCCGTGACCAAGCTTGTGGGTACGATCTGTCAGACCCCCTTGAAGGGACCTCTAGTATGTATGCCCAGGAAAGGAATGATAACCAGTGTTAGAGGGGCCCTGTCTCTAGCCAGGGAGAGGCACAGGAAAACCGGATCTTCTGGACAGTGTGGATCCGATGGCCTGGCACATCAGAGCCACAAAAATATGATGCTTTAGTTGATACTGGTGCACAGTGTACTCTGATACCATTGGGACATGTGGGGGCAGAGCCTGTTTCCATTGCTGGTGTGACAGGGGGATCACAACAATTGACTCTGGTGGAAGCCGAGGTGAGCCTGACTGGGAAGGAGTGGAAGAAACACCCTATAGTGACTGGCCCAGATGCTCCGTGTATCCTAGGCATAGACTTCCTCCGGAACGGATATTACAAAGACCCAAAGGGACTCAGGTGGGCTTTTGGAATAGCCGCTGTAGAGGCAGAAGACATTAAGCAATTGAACACCTTGCCTGGACTGTCAGAAAACCCCTCTGCAGTAGGACTCCTAAGGGTGGAAGAACAACGCGTGCCAATTGTGACCTCGACAGTGCACCGCCGGCAGTATCGGACGGATCGAGATGCTGTGATCCCCATCCACAAAATTATTCGGGAGCTGGAGAGCCAAGGGGTGGTCAGCAAAACCCACTCACCCTTCAACAGCCCCATCTGGCCTGTGCGCAAATCTGACAAAGAATGAAGATTGACTGTGGACTATCATGGCTTAAATGAAGTGACTCCACCACTGAGCGCTGCTGTACCGGATATGCTGGAACTCCAGTACGAGCTGGAGTCCAAGGCAGCAAAGTGGTATGCCACCATTGATATTGCTAATGCGTTTTTCTCCATTCCTCTGGCAGCAGAATGCAGGCCTCAGTTTACTTTCACCTGGAGGGGAGTGCAGTACACCTGGAACCGACTGCCCCAGGGGTGGAAACACAGCCCCACCATCTGCCGTGGACTGATCCAGGCTGCACTAGAAAAGGGTGAGGCTCCAGAACACCTGCAATACATTGATGACATCATTGTGTGGGGGAGCACAGCGGCAGAAGTGTTTGAGAAAGGTGAGAGGATCATCCAGATACTACTAGAAGCTGGCTTTGCCATCAAGAAGAGCAAAGTCAAGGGACCTGCCCGAGAGATCCAGTTCCTGGGAGTGAAATGGCAAGATGGATGGCGCCAGATTCCCACTGAGGTCATCAACAAGATCACAGCTATGTCCCCACCAACCAGCAAAAAGGAAACACAAGCTTTCCTGGGTGCCATAGGTTTCTGGAGAATGCACATTCCTGAGTATAGCCAGATTGTGAGCCCTCTTTATCTGGTTACCCGAAAGAAGAATGATTTCCACTGGGGCCCTGAGCAGCAACAAGCCTTCACCCAGATCAAGCAGGAGATCGCTCATGCTGTAGCCCTTGGCCCAGTCAGAACGGGACCAGAGGTCAAGAATGTGCTCTACTCTGCAGCCGGGAACCATGGGTTGTCCTGGAGCCTTTGGCAGAAAGTGCCTGGGGAGACTCGAGGCCGACCACTGGGATTCTGGAGCCGAAGTTACAGAGGGTCTGAAGCCAACTACACTCCCACAGAGAAGGAAATCTTGGCTGCCTTTGAAGGAGTTCAAGCCGCCTCGGAGGTAATTGGCACAGCAACACAACTCCTCCTGGCACCCCGACTACCGGTGCTGGGGTGGATGTTTAAAGGAAAGGTTCCTACTAACCACCATGCCACTGACGCCACATGGAGCAAATGGATTGCCCTCATCACTCAACGCGCCCGTATTGGAAACCTGAATCGCCCTGGGATTTTGGAGATAATTACGAACTGGCCAGAAGGTGAAAACTTTGGTCTCGATGATGAGGAGCAGGTACAAGTGGCAAGGGCTGAAGAAGCTCCACCATACAACCAACTACCAGCAGAGGAGACCTGCTACGCTCTTTTCACTGACGGTTCCTGTCGCATTGTAGGGATGAACCGGAAGTGGAAAGCAGCCATATGGAGCCCCACACGCCAAGTTGCACAAGCTACCGAAGGAGAAGGTGGATCGAGCCAACTTGCCGAACTCAAGGCTGTTCAGCTGGCTCTGGACATTGCTGAAAGGGAGAAGTGGCCAAAGCTCTACCTTTATACTGATTCGTGGATGGTAGCCAATGCTCTGTGGGGCTGGCTGGGAAGGTGGAGGAAGGCCAACTGGCAATGTAGAGGAAAGCCAATCTGGGCTGCTGATATATGGAAAGACATTGCCTCTTGGGTGGAAAAGCTGACGGTGAAAGTCCGTCATGTAGATGCCCATGTCCCCAAAAGTCGGGCTAATGAGGAGCACCGAAACAACGAGCAGGTAGATCAGGCAGCAAAAATAGAGGTGTCAAAGATAGACTTAGATTGGCACCATAAGGGGGAGTTGTTCCTGGCTCGATGGGCTCATGATGCCTCAGGTCATCAGGGCAGAGATGCCACCTACAAGTGGGCACGAGACCGAGGGGTGGATCTAACCATGGACAGTGTTTCCCAGGTTATCCATGACTGTGAGACGTGTGCTGCCATCAAACAGGCCAAGAGAGTGAAGCCCCTATGGTATGGTGGGCAGTGGTCCAAGTACAAGTATGGGGAGGCCTGGCAGATTGACTACATCACACTGCCCCAGACACGCCAAGGCAAGCGCTACGTGCTGACCATGGTGGAAGCCACCACTGGATGGCTGGAGACTTTCCCTGTACCTCATGCCACTGCCCGGAACACCATCTTAGGCTTGGAAAAGCAAGTCCTGTGGAGACACGGCACCCCTGAGAGAATTGAGTGTGACAACGGCACCCATTTCAAGAACAGCCTTATCAACACCTGGGCCAGAGAACATGGTATCGAATGGATATATCATATTCCCTATCATGCTCCAGCTGCCGGCAAAGTTGAACGGTGCAACGGACTCCTTAAGACTACCCTAAAGGCACTTGGTGGGGGAACATTTAGAAACTGGGAAATTAACCTGGCAAAAGCAACCTGGATGGTCAACACCCGAGGGTCTGTCAATCGAGCTGGCCCTGCCCAGTCAGAACCCTTACACGCAGTAGATGGAGATAAGGTCCCTGTAGTACATATGAAAGGTATTTTAGGGAAAACTGTTTGGATTAATCCCACCTCAGGCAAAGACCAGCCCATTTGTGGGATTGTCTTTGCTCAAGGACCTGGTTACACTTGGTGGGTAATGCAGAAAGATGGGGAGACCCGCTGTGTACCACAGGGAAACTTAGTCTTAAGTGAGAACTGGGTGTAAGATTTCATGGTGTGCAGATGGAAATAGAATAAGGGGTGGATAATGTCCTGGGTTGTAAGATAAGCTTGTATTCTATTTGCCATCTGTTGAAGGCAAACCTGTTGGGCAGGTTTTGTTATCTCTCCCAAAGACAATGTTTTGCCCCGTAGAGGCAATGGTTTGTTTATACATTATTGACTGACTCACTGCCAGGCTGGTAAATGTAACACCATCCTATTGTGAGGGGTCCCACCCAGAGGGGGAAGCCAAGCACTCTATTATTGTATAAAGGGGTAGCTTTTGGGGAGAGAGGGAGCTGGCTCTCTCTCTTCGCGGGATTGCCAGAGAAGCAGCTCTCTTTGGCGGCACTTGCAGTGAAGCAGCAGGAGCGCGCTGAGGCGACGGCGGCGGAACTCGGAGGCAACCCCGGCGCAGAGGAAGACCGGCCCCACTGCCGCCAGATCTTCAGAGGAAAACTATACCCTTCAAAAGATCACCACTGCAGCTGCAGTTCATCAACCACTGCAAGGGGAGCAATCATCCCAGCAGGACTGCTACTGGCACCTCGAATCCTCAGGTTCTGGACTTTTTTTTTCACTGGTTTTGTTTGTACCGATTGTATTTGCCTTTTTAAATTGTTGTCTAGTTTTCTCCTAGTAAAGAATTGTTACTCCCATTCCCATATCTTTGCCTGAGAGCCTTTTAATTTAAAGATCCTGGTAATTCAGAGGGAGGGGGGTTTGCCGTTCTCCATTGCACAGGAGGCTTTGCCCTCTTTCACAGACTCCTGTCTTGTCGAAGCAAGACACCACCTGAAGCAGAAGGAAATTGAGATGAATATTCTACTACAGTATAGTCCATTAGATATTCATATTCCTTGTTACTTTTAGGTAATTTTTGCAGAAATCCATTTGTTCCTTCTCATGTCCCCTCTATGTTAACAAACTTTCACACAGAATTAGGAGAGTGTAGCTGTTCTTCAAAGAAAGAAGTCAAAGTTGCTTTTATTTCCTGCTTTAGTGAAGCTGGACAAAATTCCAGGTCAACAGGTGTTCAGAAAGAAAACGAATGAAACCCCCTACCCGAGACAGCATCTAACTTACTTAAGGACACGCCGATTGACCAACACACCAAACAAATGGAAAGTAAACCCAACCCCACACACAGCGTATCAACTATTCAGGTGTATTTCTGCCATTTAGGACTTAGCAGTCCAAGATGCAGTTCAGTAAATTACCAGCACACACTGCTGTTGTAAGACAAACAGTCCTAGATAGCTCAACCCAGACTTAAATTAGAATTAATGAAAGGAACAGAGGAGAAAAATAAATGTAGAACTGAAAGAGACAGTTGGGACAAGAGAAGATTAATACAGAAGTTAATCTCACATTCCCATGAGTGCACTGTCAAAACTGGAAGGGCAGGACAAGCTCAACCACCTCCACTCCTGACTTGAGAGTGTCTTCCCTTCCCTGCTTTCTTGTCTGCTAGGACCAGTGCAACAGCCCATTTTCAGGATCAACTGATTTGCTGAAAATTACTTTCCAATATCTGCATTTGCCAAACCATCATATGTAATTCGTCACTGCAGTCCTTCAAAGGTATTGCCAAGACGGCATTGTTTTGGATGGTGCATTAGATTTTAAGTTCAGCTGACTGTTATAACTAATGTATTTATGAAGAAGTAAGCTAAACTTCCTTTACCTGGAACATGTGAATTTAGCTGGCTCACAGCTAACATGCAACTTTGCAAAACAAGGTCAAGTTTTACTTCAAACTGACCATGGATTTGACCAACAAACTGTTGCTGAAGTCAAGGCAGAGCTCTGGAAGTATCACTTCCTAACTAGAAGTGAATAAAACTGGTTTTAATCAAAATTTGAACAAAGAAATGTATGAGTTTCTTGGCTTTAGAAAGCTGTGGCTTGACTGTAAGTGCTTGCTCCCTTACAATACACATTTTGGCATGCAAACAGTAGCAATGTACTACTTTGTTAGGACTTTTTTCCTGGTTGTTGTTTTAGAGGATTAATGGAGGGTACAAACATTTTTCTTACTCATGATGTTTGGAGAAAATTCCCTCTGTTGAGGGACAAGCATATTTCAGAAAATGAAATATTCCTTCTTCAGCAAGCACAGACATTTGCACATTGCTCTGCTCAGAAAGTCAGAAGCATAAGCAAAGCTGTCCACACTCACACAGTCATTTGCTGCATCCTCCTAAACCATCCACCACTGCTAATAGTTAGTTTAAGACTCACCTGAAAGCATCCAGAGCCTTGAACAGAAAATATTAAGTAAACCATGCTGCTCTCCCAAAAGGCTCCATTCAGTTTCCATTCATTACTTGGTGTAGTGGACCATATTCCCTTCTGCTGAGAAATATCAATGTTTTGCAAGTTGCTACTTTTCATTATAAAGTACTGAACTGCAGTATTTTGTCTTAGTGAAGATTTGCAACCCTGGAAAAGACAAATTCAATTAATGAATACAATGCAACAGGCTTTATTTCTGAAGTTTCACACACATGAGGACAGAAATCCCTTGACTGTGCTCCTCCCTTCCTCCTCTAGGTTCTAGAAGAAACAAAATCTATCAGCTGGTCCTGTCTGAAATAGCTTTGAAATGGATTTCACATCTATTTTACATTTTTAAAGCACTTTTCAAAATAGCAATTCATCCATGAGAGGCAGAAAACAAGTAGAGCAGAATAGGATTAAAAAGTCTAGTGATTAATTAGAACTGGTGTTTAAGTCTGACACACCTTGAGATGACACCAAAATTAATCATCCTAGAGTGCAGCCTACAGCACACTACTCACATTTCTACATTCAGGAAACATGTTTTCTTCCTTTTACATTGTCTTAATTTAAAAAGCGGAAAGATTCAAGAGGAATTACTAAATCCTCCAGTGAGTCCATGAAATTTCTACTTAATGACCTCTGTAGTGTTACTGCAGTCTACTATTCAAGTATATAGGGACAACTGTCACAATAACCTCATTAAAAATGTGTACTTTGTTAAAATAACCATCACAAAAACCCCAAGCAGTCATAGCAAGGCAGATAAGACAGAATCTGTCTCCATACTGAAAATCTATTACAGAAGCAGAGAAAGGCAGAATACAAAAACTTCACAAGTGTGCGTATAATATACTCATTTAGTCAGAAAAAACTAATACACGTTTATTAGAACAAGTTTTTTGTTTTTTTTTAATCGCATCTTTTCTACTTTGGATAGCTTTACCTCAGCAGTCCAGAAAATATTTTTGCTGTATTAAACTAGTGAAACAAGGATATTTTGTCTAGATTTAAAGTTCCAGAAGGAAGTATTATGCAGCTGTTATGAATGAAAAGTTACATAAGGTTTCTAATTTATCAGTAAAATACCTAATTTCAGAATGGTATCAGCAAGAAATTCTATTACTTTGGAAGAGCAGGGTGATATGTTAGAGAACTCTACCTTTCCAAACACTGGAGAAGAAGGACTAGCACAGGGGCTGGAATAGCTACTGCCGTCTGCAGGCTTCACTGAGGACGGAGCTGATCTGTCATCTGAGGATCATTTGGAGAGCAAAATGTCTTTTTCTTTGTACTTCTTCGGTTGGTGGAGTGCAGGAGAAGTAGATTTCACTGAAACCCTACAAAGGACATACCTTGAGTTTCACAAGCAGTCACTGAACAATTTACATCAACCTGTCAGCCTACTGCATGACCACCTGTATTAAGCAACTACAAAATCTATCAAACCCTAACTAAAACACCCATACTGATCATGCATTGCTATTTAATGCTACTGTTAAACCTCTTCTGCTACTTCTCAAACATCACAATTCATGGACAATATTCTTGACTGCTCTCTCAAACAGCAGCCCCAGGTATGAAATACTTCTTGATGGGATTACAATGCAGCATACAACAGTGTAACACCTTTCAACTGTATTTCTGCTGTTTCCACCTCCTATTACTAGCAGAAATTTAAGTGATACTTGATACATAAACTGCAACCTACAGTGAACAGAAGACCTCAGAATCTTACTTTTCAGCATGATAGGAGTCAGACAACTCCGTTTCTGTTGAGCTTTTTCTGCTGTTCGTTGACTTCCATGTAGATGCCAAAGGAAGTTCTTCACAAGTCACAGGCCTTGGTTTCTGGCCAGTTCCTGAAGGCTGCTGCAGACTGTTCTTCAGCACTCAGAACAGCCGTAATTGCTCTTACATCAGCCTGACACCACAGCTTAGAAGGAGCTCGCATACGATGCAGGAACAAGCTGTGCCACTTCTGCCTGAGTTGCAGCCTGCAATGAATTCCAATTCTGTTAAATACTGATGAAAATTAGATCACACAGGTAAGAGGACCCTGTCTTTTCCATACCAGGGAGTACTTGGCATTTTAATAGAAACAGGGCCCACAATTAAAGGCAAGGCTAAGGTCTTGGGGAGGGGGAATAATCCATATTTAAACTAAGATGCTAATCTGCTTTCTTTTCCTTGGGTGCAAGGTAATTTTGGAAACATTTAATTTAGCTCTGTACTAAACTTAGCTTTGTATTGTAAACCCACAGACTTTTTTTTTCCCCCTTTTCATCTTTTGAGAAAACCCAATCCTTTCATGCTTTATGCCTTTCCTCTCAAATCAGTCCCTACTCATGCACTCTTCAGTCATAGTTGAGGGAAAAGAGCTCTAAGTGACATTTGTCTTACACAGGCATCTGCTGAAATGTGATGACTAAATTCGGAAGACGATTGTCTAATTTCATGCTACCAGAAATGCTTCCATTGAAAAAAAATTTTAAAAAATCACTCCTTTAGACATATCTAGGAGAGACTATTATTATTAGAGTTGATAAAGCTGTATGTTTCATGACCCATAAACTGCCTCCTGCCATAGCCACAGCTCCTCAATGACATAAAGACTTCTATTTCAAAGAGGTTTTGAAATTTATCCTTCCAAAATCTGACAGCAGCTTTCTCTCAGCAACTTCAGCTTCAAGTGCTCCTGTTTTGATCCGATTTTGGTTATCCTTTCAGAGAAAGTAGAACACAATATGCCAATGTGACTGTTCTCTCAGCTCCTGTTCAGATTCTGGCTTATCCCAGCTTGTGCTATGGCCTGATGGAGCACCATGCAGGCAGGACAGGGAGTCAGAAGGAGCAGAAGGGCCCTTATGCAGCCACTGTCACCTGCAGCTTGCTGTCCCTTGAAGCCAGTATCTTTTGTCTGGCAGTCTCTTCAGAATCTGCTGACTTCTGGAAAGGGGCAAAACTGCCAAGCTCAGATATAAAACATCATACTGCCCAGAAAGTTTTTGAAGCAGATCCAACAGCATCTGGACTGCTGAGGCTTTCCTGCTCTCTTCTGTGAGCGACAGGACACCCACAACAAGATGGAGGAAGAGGGATGAGCACTCTCACTGTTGACTTAGGTGACTAATTATTTTCTTTTTTTTTTTTTTTTTTTCTGGCAGGTAAAAGAGTAGAAAGGTATGGGTGATAGATGATGAAACATTGCAACTTGGATGTTGAATACACAAATTCATGCAACAGACATCTCTGTGCCAAAGGGGATTGAAGCCCTTTAATTCTTAATGAGCTTGTGAAGTAAAGGCTAAATCACAGAGTACCTAGTTTGAGAGACACAAATGGACCATGACATTCTTGGAGAAAATTCAAATGTTACAAAAACCTTTTCACATCTTTTTACAATTCCTCTACATGAAAGAAACCCAGTAGTAATTTCTTACTTACTTCAGGGTCCAGTTTGAAATAGAGCCATTAATCCAGCTTCAGTAATGCCAGATTAGCAGCTGTTTTGTCCTCCATCTCACTGTCACTGCTATCATTAGATACCCCTCCCCCTGAATTAAAGACAAAAGGTGCATTAGCATTTCTATATTATTTCTACTTATATGCAAAAACCTGCATACTACTGTATTACCAGCAATAATATTTTTCCTTCTAAAATTGACTTTAAATGTAAACATTTGTAAAACTACCTCTTCTTTTCTGCAAATACACTGAAAAGTCTTTTTTCAGATAGCAGCAATTAAGTAGCCAGAGCTGCTGAAGGTCCTACTATGTAAAAACCTGTACTGATATGATATGACCCAACTCATGTACCTTCACCAGTATTCACAGGCCACTATCCAACTTTTGCCTAAAGCTATTTGCAAAACCACATGCGGCTGTATTTCCTAGTAAAACAGCAGACCTAGTAAGAAAAAATATATATACATATAGCTATTAATTAGGATTCCTTATTTTTCGAAAGTGCAATTCAATCAGCATGAACACTAAGGTCCACAGTTTCAAAGCAAGACCAGAAAGCTTCAGAAATAAGTTGGACTTTTAGTTTGATTGAAACTATGACAACTAGCAGCAGTTATTTTTGCTTCCATTCCAACAGGACTCAAATGAGAAAAAAAAAAAAAAAGAAATTTCTATAGATTCTCTATTACTTACAGTTAATAGTACAGTTAACTGACATTAAAAATTATCAATATAACCTATCTTGAAAACGTATGTGTTAGCTAGAAGCAACATGACTTGTTTGCCATATTGATTGTTTCTAAATTATTCTGTTTGAATAATCTGGTTGAATGTATCAAATAAAATAGTCTGTAGAAAAAGAACATGCATACTACTGTTCTCATTAGACATTGTGGCTGCATTCTTTTCTTACAAACTATACTCAGTTTCTGAGACCCTACAACTGTGTAATTTATGGACTTGAATATGTAAGGAATCCCAAAACAGAGAGATTTGTTACAGAACCGACAAACTCTTCCTGAACAGCCACAGCAATTATAACAGCGCTGCTTTTAGAATCAGCCAATATATGTATTAAATATTACGGAAAAATAAGCTTTCCATGTCACACACTGATGTATACCAATGGAAACATTCCAAATCCAGACTCCAGTGTACCTCAAAAGGATGAAGATGCCTGCAAGGCATTACTTGGCAGTCTGCCTGGTCCACAGAAGAGTGTGACAGGTGACAGGTGTCACAACAGAGCAGCACCTGATATTTGCTGTCTTGTGAGGTCTCGTCATTTCATCATATATAAGCCAGTCTGTAAGGAGGGCCTGGATGGCTGCAGCTTGTCCATTTGCTGGGGCAATCTCTACAAGAGCAGATAAGACCAGACTATTGTACCCTCTACCTGTAATTAATGTACATTTGAACGTATTTCTCATTTTATCCAGAGACACTGTGGATGCCTCAACCTGGCAGTGTTCAAGGCCAGGCTGGGTGGGGCTCTGAGCAACCTGGACTAGTGGAAGGTGTCCCTGCCCATGGGAGGGGGTTGGAATGTGATAAGCTGTAAGGTCCCTTCCAACCCAAACAATGCTATGATTCTGTATTTTGAGAAATAAATACATGTATAATTATATACATATAAAAATATACATGCAAATAAGAAAGCATGAGAGAATTCAACCAGATTCACAAATAAAACAAAATACTTTGCTTTAAAAATAAATGCTTGTCGTGGTTTGACACGGAAAGAGAATTTTTTCCAGAACGAAGAGGTCAATTTAGATATTGACCAATTGAAAGTAGACACGCCTCTGAGAACACAGAGGGGTTGAAAGCAGAATTCCCAGGGGAACTCGCTCTCTTTGGTTCCGGTCAGCGTGCAGTGCAGACCTCCCCTGCCCAGCCACAAGCTGGGTGGGGGAGGGGAAGCCCCATGGCCTGATGGAGATAACTCCGAAGGGTGGAGGGACTGGAACCGGGCTGGCCCCTGCAGATGGAAGGGTGGAAGAAATCTGGGATGTCTCCATTTCCCCCCCCAGAGTGTCTCTCCCGAGAGGGAGAGAGAAAGCCGCAAGGAAGGAGGAGCGGGGGGAGCTCCAAGGTGTCCAGTCGTGTGGGAGTTGCTGGATGTCCGGGCATCGAGCCATCCTGGGAGTTCGGACTTTTAACCCTTCCTTGAGAAATGAAAGCTTTGTGAATTTTCCTTTCCCCTCCTCGGTTTGAAAGAGAGGAAGAGGGACACCTTGGACCCTGGGATGTTGGAAGGAGGAATTCTGGATGGGAGTGGGACAAGGAGCGGCTTTTGGCTGGACTTTTCCGTGTTAGCCACAACCTGAACCAATCTTCTCCTTCAAAAGGGACTGTGTTTTGGGAGGATGCCAGTGAGTCAAGAGACCTGCTTCAGCTGGGAAAAGACAAAATTGGAGTGAACAGAGAAAAGGTTAGGGGGTTTGTGGTGGCGCCCCCTTGCCCTGGAAAGGAAAGAGAAGAGAAGAAGATCTCTGTTCTGGAGCCCTCGGCCCCAGGGGAAAATGGGGGGGACTGTGGTCCCAAACAATGAAAAACTGAACTGTTGTTTTCTCCCCTCTTGGCAGGGCATCCTTGAAAGGAAAAATCCTAAGAGCAGTCTGACCATCCATGCATTGTGGTGAGAGCACTGTACATGGAAAGGAGAAGGGCCACCATGGCAAACTTTTTCTCCAGGCGGTGCCATGTGTGACATGGAAACACAGGATGTGGAGCTGTGTTTCTTGGGGGCTCTGTGGCACAGGAGAGACTCTGTTCCCTCGATGGACTGAGTATCGGTTGTTTGGAGGGTGGAAACCTGATTGGGGTCCAGATTGTGTCTCACTGTGGTTTGTTAGAGTTGGGTGGTGGGGGGAGGAATGTTTTGCAAGGTTTTCATTTGGATCTTTGTGTGTTTTTTTTTTTCCCTTCTTTAGTTTTCTCTTTTCTTTTGTAGTAGTAGTTTAATAAAGTTTTTTTTCCTGTTATTAAGCTTGGGCCTGCTTTGCTCTATTCTAGGTTCCACTTCACAGCATTCAAGGTAGGGATCGCATTTTCATGGGGGCACTGGCATTGTGCCAGTGTCAAACCATGACAATGCTAAAAAAAGTTTCAGAGAAAAACATGCTTTTCAGAGTAGGGATCATTATATCTTTAAAACAATTTTATAACTGGGGTGGGTTTTTTGCCATTTTGCCTTGTTCCATCCAGAGAAAGAACTAACTGAAACAATGGAAAAATGAAACAACTCTAATTCTATCAGCTGGGTAAAACAGTATTTTCTAAAGCTGTAGTGTTAAATGCCCATACTGCTTTTAAAGTACTGATAACTAGGAAAAGACATTTCTAAAACATGTGAGAGATTTTTGTGCCCTTTTTTTTTAAACTATGAATTCAAAGTATCTTTACCTTTTTATACTGAGACTGACCAAGAACAGAGTTAGGATGAAATCACACTTTCTTCTCCTTTGGTTCAGTCAACACCAGACTTTCTCTGTCTACATGCACAAGATTGGGATACATCCTGACCATTAAGGCAGCTTTAATTACAGCCCAGTTCTCAGAGTTAGTATTAACATCTCTAATATCAGCTCTTCCTCTGGCTCTCACAAAACCTGACAAATGAAAGAGACAAAACAGTGCCATGTTATCTTGTGTTTGGTTCTCAAAAGGAGTTAGAAACTAAATGTGAAATAAATGATTTCTTGTGTTTTTCACCACTGCCAACCTTAACAGCACCAAGAAGAAACCATTACACTGAAATCCTTCCTGATAAGGGGCTTCATACTAACACAGAATACCACCATTTTCTACAATAGAAAGACATTTCCTGTGGGAATAATTTATTAAAACATGAAATGCAGTGGCATGTGGAGATGAGGGTGCTTTCAGCTAGATCAGCCACAATTCCTCATCTCTACCATACCCTGTATGAATGTGTTCATGAAGGTGTATTTCAAATTAAGTAAGGAAAATTACACCAGTGGACATGATTTTTGTTACAATTTCTATGTGCTTGACTTTAAAACAATATTAAAATTGTTTCCAACTTCTCTACCTGAGGCTCTATGCTGGCCAAGCAACTGTGCTCTCATTCCTGCAATGATTTCCATTGTGGCTTGGGATAGGAAGTTCTTTTCACAGAAGGCTCTCTCCCAGCTGTCACTGCATGCTTTCTGCCATACCTGAAAATGTTTTTACATTTGCCTATTAATTTGAAGGTATTAAACTAAAAACTGCATTTTTAAAAAGAGATTACATTGATGTCAATAAAATGAGTGCAAAACCCACTCTAAAAACTAGTTAATGTATCAAACCAGATTATTTTTCCTGTTCAACAATTAGATTCACTTTATATGTTCACTACAGTGATGATTATGTCAAGTTAAAACAATAAATAAAGATCATTATATTAAGATCATGATTCAAAGTTCAGTGTAGTAGGATGCAAAGAGGCACATTGTTGGAACATTCAAAATTTTATATGGTTTGAAAATATCAACAAAACATACTACAAAAAGGGTTCCCTCACAAATTTATGAGTCCAATACACAGGAAAGCCACTAAGCAAAAGGAAAGTCTTCTCTGAAGACTTAATCACAGTCCACCACTCTACATGCAAGTAGATTGGTACATCTGCATTTTGTTTGGGTCATGTGCTGTGATTAGTACTCTCTGAAATTAAGTACTACCTGGAAAGCCCTGAGCAGGGCCATGTGGTCACTGAACATCCCGGCAGCAAAATGCTTCCTGCACAGCATGGCTGCACGCTTTTGGGAGGCCAGCGTGGGCAGCACAAAAGGGTCTTGGCAGGCAAGAGCACAGGCAATGGTCAGAACAGGATCCAGGCACTTCAGAACTACAGCATACAACACCATTTTACCGAGGTGTGGCTCTACAGGTAATTCAGTCAGCTGATAACCAAGCTCAGTGAGATCTTCCCAAGGGTCCATGGCATCTATGGTCTGTTTATTAACAAACAAATAAACAAACAAAGGAGAGGAGGACAGGTACAGTGGACAAAATCAATTTACAGTGAAAACAGAAAGGATGTGAATACTGGACATTAACTAGACTTGTTTCCAAACACTAAAGAAGTAAGTCACACTATTAACAGAGACAAGACTTTGAAGCACTCTCTTCCCTTGACATGGAAAAACACATCCCCACACACAAAATGAAAACAGACAATAAACAAAAATTCAGAACATCCTTAACTAATTAAAACCAGCTTCAGTACAAACTGAAGTCAGTACAACAGACTGCTACACCACAAATTTGGGATCAAACACAATTACCATCTAAACCTATTCCTTTTCTGACCTTAAGCACATGCACAGCATTTCTCAGAGTTATAGCAGGCAGACGATCAGGAGCTTTCAGTAGAAAGTCTACAACTGGACAATTGATTGGAGTCAGAAGTTTTGTGTACAAACAAATCTCCTTCAAGATAGAAGGCAGAACAAAAAACATTGCCAAGATTGGAAATAACCCCCAAACACATGATTTGTTGCAGTTCATCTTATGGTTTTAGGACATTGTATTTTTTAAAGTTATAGTTTCTAACTGAACATGCACCTGAAGTGGCATTCTTAGATATTCTGGAGATTGAAATTCCAACATATTCTGAAATTGGAGCCTGTTGAAGAGACAAAAAGCAGACTCCAGGCTGACAGCACTCAGGCCTTAAAAATAAATTATGGGAAGTTGTGAAAATTAGTATTTTTTTCTAAAAACAAAACCAAAAGCCAAAAAACAGACATAGAAACTCAGAATGGAAGAGGCAGTACTATGAAGAAAGTGTTGTAAGTCACATGCAAAGTGAGAGCTTTCCAATCATGAATTATTTTTGAGAGTGTGGCAATTTTTTACTGTAATTTTAACCCAACACTGAGAAATCCGGAGAAAGAAAAACAAGGCTTATCTAATGTAAAGTGCTGTGGGTTTTTTGCTAACCTAAGACCAGTCCAAATCACAATCATCCTTTGTTGTAAGGAATCAGATGCAAACTTTATTGCTTCCCCTCACATCCCCCAAACAGAAGTGATGCTTAGAGTAAAAGGCAGAATAAAGATGAAGTAACTTGTGAGTGAATGAGAGACAGCAAATTCTCTCAGTCATATACAACTATGTGCATATGTGCAGCTTAATGGCAATATGATTGATTAAACAGGCATTTGTTGCTACATAAACTTCTGAGCCCTCACCCACAGTGATGGGAAGAATATAATCATGGCCTGTTAAGTCATGGATAGCTTGGAGAAACAGGCAGCCCTCTGCCCACAGACAAGATGTGAAAACACCCCACTGGACACTGTGATTGCTGGTGCTACATGGGAGAAAGAGGAAGAACAAATTAATGCGGGAAAACAACTCAGACTTTTGGGAAATGTCTGAGCGTCAGTTTTGTACAACTTGGGAAATTATTCCAAGGAAATACATGCTGACCCCTACTCGTCTGCAGAGAATGAGTGTTGGCCACTATCCAAATGAAAACCATTGTGAGGCATTTATTACCTGCCTTTTCTCTGAACAGCACTGGCTTTTGAAATCCACCCCATTTTTAGCATTGTAACATGACTCAGTTCATTAAAAGACTTCTAGAAAAAAAAAAAGAAAGGAATACAAATGGAAAACTCAATAGGCTACATTAAATAAAAGTTACTAGTTATTTATATCCCAACAGAAGTTTTCTAAAAAGCATGAAACAGTAATATATGCAGCAGCTTCTGGCACAAAGGGATCTTCTCAGTTTCAAGTGAATTTATGAGGTTGTCTCCTTTGTAATATCTTAATGCTCCACAGTTTTTAAAATTCAACTTTTTCTAGTCAATAGGTAATTGCAAGTCAGTCAAAGGTACATCAGATCTGTGTTCTGAGATATCACAAAGCAAGTAAAAATACCTTATTATACCAAATAAAGTTTTCCTTTGTATCTCACTTGGAAATTACCTACTTATTTTCTTAGACTGATATAAAATTAGCAAAAAAAAGTTTGTTTTATGAGAACTCTAAAAATTTGGTGTGCATGTCGCCTATGAAATCCAAATTCATTTTCAAAGCCATACACTAGGTCTTAAATTGCCTTATGATGTATTTTCACTTTTCTTGAACAAGTAATTAGGCAGGGGCACTGAACACACCAAAAAAACTGCTTAAAAACTTAATGCATTAGTTTTGGACTTGATACAATAGTAGGACAAAAGGAACTCCCAGTGCTCTTTTAGTCTCAGGAAGGTGATGGTCTAAACTGAGGACTTTTTTTAAAAATCCAGCACAAATGCTAAATTACAAAAGAGAAAGATACCTTAATACATCAACCTAGATTAGCTTTTACAAGGTTTTCTAGACAGCTAGCTATTTACAGTATTTGTCTTAAAACAAATGGATGTTGAAACTTTTCAGCAAGGAAGCAAGGACTGTTGCCTGACAGGCACTAGCTCTCAGCTAGTAAAAGATTTTTTCACTTTATTGTAAAGTAAAGAAAAAAAAAAAAAAAAGTTATTCAAAATTTATGCACTGTGTGGTTTTAGAATCACACTAGGAAAATTTAAGGCAGTCATGCCTCTTTCCCCTTGCCTGAGTCAATGACAAACACCGTATCATTGTTATGCTGGTTTCTGCAATATTAGTAGAAAGAATCTGAAAAGAAAAACACCCCAAAACACCAAAACTATAGTAACTGTAAAAGCAATGGCAAAATAGGTCATTGTAGCATTGGACAAAAAAGTCCTCTAATACTTGCAATTTTGCAGATACCAAAAGGTGGAGTTTGCTTGCTTCTGATCCAAAGTCTGATCACTTGCTTCTGATCCAAAGTCTGCATACTTGAATGAAGCATGAAAACTTGGTATCTAATGCAAGACGAAAGGAACATATTAAGGATCCTTAAAAGAAGCAATGAAAAGCCACAGTAACTAAAGGTTTTACCTGTGAGCATTATCAGCAAATCTCGTCATCCAAAAGAATGTGGTCCCTCAGGCTCACTAGCTCATCATATCCAGGAAGAAATATTAAAATTGCTCCTAAAAAAGGAAGTGGGTTTACAAAGTTAAACAGAAAATTCAAATACATGTTGACTAGCACTCAGAAGGTTTTAATGTTTGTGGATTGCTGAAAAAAGAGCATGATTCATCAGAAGCCGAATCCACAACAACTGGTTAGGTATTTACCTACCTGCCTCAGAACTATGACAGATGCTGTGAAGTAATTGCATTATCAGATCCAGATCCACTTTTTCATCATCAAAACTGTTATGATAAGCAGTCAGTAGCTCTCTCTCCTCTTCACTAAGATCACTAGCACTTTTTTGGACCTGGGAACTTTCATCCAGGTTTCCAAATCTGAATGAAGCGCTGTAACAGAAAAATACACCAGAGTCAAGGCTGCCTCTTTGGGTATGCATTGAGCCATCAACTCAAACTTAGATCAAGACCAACATGAACATTGGTCTTGAATTCTGATGTTTAAGTGTAGCAGAAGGGAATCACCATACTATTACTGTTTACTGATTTCAATGTTAACCCAACGAAGGATGCCACTTTATTTGTGTTAACTTTAGTTTTCTTCAACCTCATTGAAACACAACCATAAGCAAATGAAAGTATAAAGACACTTTTCATTTATCTGTTCAAGTAAAAATATTTAAGAGATATGTATTCTCCAAAAATTTCCCACTAGCAGAAACTACACTAAGAGAAATTACAGTAGAGATAATCTTCATAAAACACTACCTCAACTATGATAACTGTAAGTTAATCGGAAAATCATTCTTGAATGGTCTAGTGTACACATTACTGCTGTAAATTTTCTTTAATATGCCTATTGCATATAAAAAAATAAATAGATAAAAACATATGACAGATTTGTTTCCAAAGTAAGCATGTGAAAAGAAAATGGTGAATAGCATAGAATTAGCAAGTTGTGCAAACATAAACAATATGATACTGAGTACAAACTTTTTTGTTGTTTGTTTCTGAAATATTCCTAGTCTTAAAAAAAAGGTATCGCTATTAAGTCCAGATTTTATAGCAGGAAAAGCTAAAACCTGTTCTGATTAAAAGAACACAAACCTCAAATTCCCCATCACTATCATATACAACTCCTTTTGCAAAACAGTTACAGCTTACCTGTAGGATTCTAACAGATCAACAAACTCTGTCTGTCCAAAGTGCCTAGCCCAGTCCACAGCCATCCTGAAAGAGTTGCCCAAGTATTTTTATTAGACTTTTCACTTCAAAAGATGAATATGAAGAGCACATCAAGAGAGGCAATTGACACCAGACTTTTGTACCCATTTCTGTATTGCTATCAGTACTGTTATTGCTGGATTTGCAACTTCCCATTTGAAAATACCTGAATGGGTGTTAACAGCTATCTGACTTTTAGGTGACTACAGTTCTTTACCACAAAAGAATGTGTCAGTTTTACACAGGAGCAAACATGCACAAGGAAGTGAAGAGGAAGAAGGTGCCACTCCTTTAAAAAGCCCACAAGAAGGTGCAGAGATCAGACCTGCCTGTTTGTAGTATCCTTGAAGTCATCTCAAAAAGTCACACCCCAGGCATAACATTTGGCTATTTCATGTCTTTCAGAAGCTGTCCTCCTCACAATGCAGTTCACTGTTTTACCTTTAAACTGCATTTCTTCCCAAGTTTTTCAAATATCAGACCCCTGGAATCCTAATTCTTACCATTCCATACTACAATTATTTACTGTACTTCCCTGTTTATATGAAGACATACTCCATGACCACAAAACTTGAGTTTTTACAGATTCACAAATATTTTTACATGCTACAATATATTTAGAAACGTAACAGAAAAATCTTCTGATAAAGGTAACTCCATGAAAATAAGAATTGCCAGACATTTTGGTCCAATACAGTAGATCACAGTTGCTCTAACCAGTATCTTAAGTAAGACTTACTGCAACCAAGTTTATTTTCAATCAAGACCATGTAGTTAAGAATTCTATTTACAATTTACAGAAAACAATGTGATTATCAGGAGTTAGAAACTGTTGAGGATGTCAAAATCTGTAGTTCTTACAGCGGTGTGGTAAGTTAGCAAATTAATTTAGATGTTAAAAGAATTTTCTTTCTCTCTTCTATATTGACAAATAAATCTATCTTTTGGTTTCTCTGTTTTTACCAGCCATTAGATGATTTGCAGTGGATACTTGCTCCCATGCTGATGAACTGTTCTACTTGACTCAAAAAACCTCTCCCTGAAGAAATCATCAGAGCAGTCACACCAGTTTCACTGTGCCTATAATCAACTGAGAAAAAAAAAAAATCCAGCAAACCCAATAGAAATGTTATTTTTTCATCTAAATATACTACAGATACTGCTTTCAAATTCCAGCCCAAAGAGAAATTGTTTCCTCACTTTATCTCTGAAGTTAGTTCATATGAATTCCACACTGTTTTAGAAATACACTTCTGTCAAGACTTCAAAACAACAACTAACTAAACAACTCATTAATTCTGCTAGCCCTATCCATTTTTTTCAGTAGGCAACAGAATGCAAAGGAAACATCTGAAACTGGAGATAAAAGTAGCTATAAAAATCTAAGTAAATTTGAGGTTGCTTTTTTCTTATGCAAACATGAAACTTACCACTGACATTTTCAGTTAAAATAAGATTTAACAGCTGAGCAAACAAATCAATATCTTTATGCAACCAGATGTCAGAAAGAAAGGAATCCATTTCTTGTACTATTCATGGTTCAAATCAATTAATATATTTTTCAGTCTGAAGATAAAAAACAATATTGAAAGATTAATCTCTTCCAAGAGTTTTCTTTATTCTCATATATTACCTACAGAGAACTGGAATGGTTATTTTTCCCAGCAGCAACTGGAAACCTAGTACTTAGGTATCAGTTAATGCACTGATTTTGTCATATACAAGTATGAACACAATGGCAGTCGAGCCATTTGATCTGAGGAAAAGCTGTGTGCAACCACGGTAACTGAAGAGCACAGTTCAGCTAAAGCAGTTCATCCAAACCAAGTAATCTTTAAAATACGTTAATGTCCTGAAAGACTCGACAGAACTAACTTTAGAAAACAGATTTTAAATGGCTAGTAATACAACACAAATACAAACATCTCTTCCGACAAAAGAAAAAACTTACCATTGATTAAATACTCTGTCACCACCATCATCCAAACATTTGTACTCATTTGTCCTTGGAACCGATTGATTTTTGTCTCTGAGATGTCCCTTTGTTAGTGTTATCTTGAGCTGAACACCACTCAGCAAGAGTGTTCTTCTGTTTCTCTTCTAGAATGCAAAGTATTCCCCAAGAAAGTTTTAGAGTCATCTTTATTATCCATTGTTTTCTACTAAAAAAGATAGTTACAGCAGGTTTTACCAAGTTTTACCTATTCAACCTCTTTTATTTAATCTAGAATGCTACTACCAGTCCAAAATAAATGACATATTTAAGGGTACACAAAGTGCAAACAAGGACTGTAAGAATGAGGTAAAGCCCACCATTTTGGTGTTTAAGCCCCCAAGCCTCCATTATTCCAAACTACCACATTCAAAGGGGCTCCCTTAAGTAATCACCTTCCCCACAATCTCAGCCCAGATCTTTTTCCAGAAATGGAATGCTGAAGACAGGTGATACAGTCCTGCATGTAACAACCCCACACAATCCAATCACGATCTGCTTTACAGACACATTCAGCAAGTGATACCGAAATCTCTACTTTTACATCACTTCATGTTTTAAACACAGAAGCTGAAGAAGAGTAAATTTAGTCCACACTAGACTGATAAATAACGATCAGTTTCATCAGTCACATTCCAATTTTTTTGTTTTCCCTTTTATGGCTCCTATTAACTCACACTTACATAACATTTGTTACACTATGCTGATGCTGGTCTTCACACCTACCTTCAAAGCTTGCAGACCTTTTGGATCCATACATGTTAAAAGCGGGGTGGGGGGTGGGGGGGTGGCAGTAGAAAGTATAGACTTGATCTGAAAATCAGACAAGGATTTCCATGCATACACTCCGCAGATTAAATCAACAGAAAATACCTTAGATTCAGTTCTGTAAGACAACCTACTACATGAAACTACAAAACAACAGGAAGAAAGCCGTCCTTTTCACTCTTACATATTCCTTACCTGCAGTAACATATCCTACCTGTGATGCTGCAACCCAAACATACTGCAGTTTCAATGTGCACAAGATTCACAAGACCAACACAAGATTAACTGACACTTAGAAATACCATTAGTACCTGCATTCTAACCAGATCTGGTGACCAATTGTCTGGTCAATCTTCTCTCTTCTTTCTGCTGCCACTCTTTCAGCCACAGCAACAGCTGCTAAACATCTCAGCTGAGTACAGAACACATGACAGGGAGTTCCATTCTTGTAGCATTCATCAAGGATAAATTGAGGGATCTGTAAAGAAGTGGTTCAAATTTGCTTTTTGAGAAAGTCACAGCTTTGTCAGCACAGGGAAATCATTTAACTGCATCTCAACATTGCACATTGCAAAAATCTTTTCATTAATATTATCACGGCAAGCATATCTGAATCAGCAGAAAATAAATTTCTAAGTATAAGCTATTTAGATTTTTCTAAAAGAAAAAACCTGCAGTATCTCTCTTGTGCTTCAGAGAAATCTCAAAAAAAAAAAATCCCTGTAGATAATCTCATTTTAACACAAAAAATATATTACTCTGGGTACTAAGAACAGAACGACCTTAGAAGAAAAAGGGTTATACAAACATCACAGCTACTTTCCCTTCAAGATTTTGTATTATTTTAATGAAAAAAATGGTATCTACCAGAAAATGTATGCTTTTAGTACCTACCTACTGGCTTTGTGTTTCAAAAGCAAGAAAGTGAATAGGAACAAGATTTGCAATCCCACAGGAAAAGAAAAGCCTTAAAATAGCATAAAAATATCCCACAGCATAAATGTTATACGGTTGGCATTAGTTTAGAATAAATACTGTTACGGTTTTTATTTCATTGAAGAAACATACCTGCATTGTTTTTCCTGACCCTGTCTCTCCTATAATCCAAACAATTTTATTGTCCTTTATGATTTGGACAATTTCTTCCTGTTTTTCAAGAACTGATAGTGACTGTCTGAAGAAATCAAACTCTGATTCCCCTCTTTTCACTGGGACCTGGGGAATACCATCATTATGTTGACCACTTCTCTTGTTTACTTCTTTGTTTTCTGTGAAGACAAGTTAAAAGTTCATTTATGCAGATACAGAGGAAGGTCACAAAAACACTGCTCAAAAATTGTACTTCGAAATTAACATTGCTGATTTTTAATGCATTCCTGTGGGTAAAGTGACAAACCCATCACACATTTAGATGTCATATTTATAGCAACATATCCTGTAGTGCTTGGAATAGATATTTTTCAAAACAGTTATTACTTTTATAGGTATTTTGAAGAAAACCAGACTCTTCCAGAGCATTGCTCCAAGTCAAAAAGCCTACAAAGAGCAAAAGGAGAAACAAACTTAACCAGAGAATACCATCCTGGTGTATTTTGGTGGCCTTTGTATCTGCGCCCACATTTCACACCTGCAGTTCTCCCTAGAAATACACACTGACAGAGTTAAACCTTTAAGTTTTCCACACATTTGCCTGAAATCATACCAATGCAAGCACGCTGTATCAAGAGCCCTGGCCCCCACATAGCAGTGCGATGTGTTAGAAAGCAGTGCATAAGTAGCCAAAAAACAGGCGCATCTTCTGAGGGAGCTACTTCTCATCCATCATTGCAAGTGCTACTCTAATTCCTTGAGAATTATTTACCAGCAGAATGAAAAGCTTTCTGTAAATGCAGTTATGCATATTTAATGTCATTAACAGATTCATACACTAAATTTCAAGCTCTCTTGTACCAAGAGAAACACAGACTAAGAGATCAGAAGAACTAAAAATACATTCTTGAGATGCAAAGAAAGGCAAATATTGCACTGTTCATTAACTTATCCCTTCCATTCCTAAGACATTGCATTTCAGTACTTCTATTACAGCTTCCCTCTGTTCATTAAACAATGCCATTAAACAAGTGAAACAATTCAAAGTAACAGCAAAGGAAGCACTTCAAGAACAGACACCATGTATCAGAAACATGCAATTAAACAAGGCATACTGGAACAAATGTTTTCTGTTCACTACACCCATCTCTGCACACAGAAACACAGTGCAACTCTTCCACCTGCATCTGCTAAAGCAATAATCTAGATCAAAGCCTTGCTTTTTAAAAAAACCCAACATTTTGACAGAAGTTTGTCTTTCAGTGAACTCTTCCATATTTGAGAAATCAAGATGTATGGACAGTAGTCTCTTAAGGAACAAATCTATTTTGTAGAGATGAAGGGAAAAAACCTAAACTTCTTGATTTATTAAGGGCATTATTTTGTAAGCAGAACAGACAACCTCATTTTCTCATATGGGTGTTCTTATGGCATCACAGTAACACTGACTCTTCAATCCGACCTCATAGTACTTGTATGAAGTCACATTTCAAAATTTGCTTCCAAAAAGATTTGGCTGGAACTGGCTCAATGATTCTAAATTAACACAACACAAGGTGGACATCTCAATGTGCATTATATGACTTCCCAAGTTCCTCACAGCACCAGTTATAAAAGACCTTAAAAGTAAGGAAAATTAATGCATTTGTTTGAAGGTGTTGAATCAAAGACGGAAGCAATCCGGGCAGCAGATATTCTTTATTGCAGCGCTGGGCACATGGGGGATCTCTCCTCCTAACATGTGCACCGTGCAGCTGAGAAAGTTGTGATTTATCTTACTAAAACATGTATATTCATTACAAGTCTTGAAAATTATTTACATATTCATGATTATTCCGAGATAAGGATGCGCAAGCGTAGTTGCATTTTTGGGTGGTCTTCGGTGGTCGTCAGGGGTCCTCTGGTGGTCGTCCATAGTCTTCATCACTCTGTCCGCTAGTTGAACTTTTATTTCGAGCATGCGTGGTAGTTTTTCTGTGCTCTGGGCCCCATCTTTTCCTCCCTTCATGATATATGGCCTATTCAACTGACCACAGTCCATCTGCTGAGTATGCATTCTTTACATATAATCAGGAAGCTTATCAGAGTAAAGGAAGCTTATCAGAGTAAAGTACATAGCCAAGGACAAAGTTTCTACATCTGTTTGCTAATGTCTAGAATAACAGGATACTGGTGCATATACATAGCACATAATGTTTTCTTCACTTAATTCTTTTCTAGTCATTTAACCCTTAAGTAGTTCTGAACAGGTCAGGTCCCTGTATCAAGTCCCCCCTTTTCTATAACCATTGCAAATTCTTTTGCAATCATATTACGCCTCCATATCTATATCTTCCAACATTAGTTGCTTCTTTGTTACAAAGTAAGACACACTTAATTAAAATCCAGACTATGATAATTAACAATATTACAAGTATTACGGAAATAAAAAGTTGTTTTAACCAATTCAAATTAGGTAACCAGGATGTTAAGACTTTCCACAATTCTTCGAATCCCCACGAGGTGTCATCCTTGGTTACTTCATGGAGTATCTTAGTCTGTTTCTAGATTTCACTTAAATCTGTAGCAATTCGATTATTCTGATCTACGTATACACAACAACTTGTATTTACAATGGTACAAACCCCCCCTCGTGAAGCCAATAATAAATCTAAAGCCATTTTATTTTGCTGTACTACTTGTGCAAGGCTATTTATTTCAATCTGCTGTGCTTGAATTGCATCTATTGTTTTATTTTCAATGTCTTCTACTACTGCTGAAATATTTATTATAGCTTTTTTTAACTTACTTACCCCTAGCCAAGGGAGAAACCATCTAGCAAAGGAATGAAATGCATTCTGCCTTTTTATTAGGGGATTTTCTACTTCCCGTCTAATTCTTCGAATATGTGTTTGAAGCCAACCTTCGGATAAACGATTATGTATAGTTATGTTTGGGACTACGGCTCCCAGGGTGCATGTTCCCACCCAATTTTCAGGTAATACTTTCCATGCAGTATCATTGCACAGCCAATACCATCCTTTTCCTTCTGGAACTGGCCAGAGGGTACTATTAATAGAGGTGGGGGACCCGATATATTTTATTTTATTACAACCCGTTTGATTTCTTACATATAGGGCGTTATTACAACTCCCAACTTTATCTAATCCTTTAGGTGGGTTACACCTCTGCACACATTTATAGTAAGATTTTTTAATTGGAGGGTTATGAATTTTTAATGGCTGAGCTCTATGTGTATAATTTACCCAGGTGGTATTCTCCCAATATCTCGTCCACGGATTATTACCAGGTATGGGGATGCCTATTAACAAGATCTGTTTTCCACTGTATTCAGGCATATGTGTACATATCCAACAATTAGTTCTATTCAGAGTTCGAGATATACTTTCCGTCAGCGAAAGATGAAGATTCAAATCCCACCGTGCCCAGGCTCCCCCATAGGTCAAGATAATCTGGAAAATCGCAATCTGGTAGGTCCTACGGGAGTAGCAGTCCATGGTTTCGTAGGGGCCTTCTTTATTTTCGAGTAGTGAATCCAAGCTGGGTGTTCTTTAATCTTCACCGCAGTGAATGTTGTCAACAGCACTTGATATGGACCTTTCCACTTTTCCTCTAAGGGTTGTCCTGAAAAATTCTTAACATATACATAATCACCAGGTTCAAAGGCATGGAGGGGGTGATCTAATCCCCTTACTCTAGTACCCAAAACATTTTTATGTATTTCTGATAATTGTTTCTGCAATGCTTTCATGTATTCCAATAAATATCCTTCCCCAATTTGTGCTAATTCTTCACCCTTAAATTGAAGTTGATAGGGTCGCCCATATAATATCTCAAAAGGGCTTAAATTTTCCTTTGTCCGAGGTTTAACTCTTATTCTCAATAATGCCAATGGTAAAGCTTGGGGCCAAGTTAAATTTGCCTCCTGACTAATCTTTGCTATCTGTTGTTTAAGCATATGATTCATCTTTTCAACTTGGCCACTTGCTTGAGGTCTGTACGGGGTATGTAACTGCCAGTCTATTCCTAATGCTTTTCCTACTTGTTGAACAATTTTAGCATTAAAATGTGGTCCTCGATCGGAGGATATTGTCGATGGAACTCCGAAACGAGGAATTATTTCATTCAATAGCGCTTTAGTCACTTCTCGCGCTTTGTTAGTCCTGCAGGGATATGCTTCTGGCCATCCTGTGAAAGTGTCTGTCAGGACTAAAAGATATCTATACCCCCCTTTTCTGGGGAGCTCAGAAAAATCAATTTGCCATTGTTGCCCAGGGCAGTTTCCTTTACCTATCATCCCCAATTTTATTTTGCTAGTTGTGTCTGGATTATTTCGTTGACATATTTCACATTGCTGCGTTACCTGTTTTACTGTGGTATACAAATTTCGCCCTACTATTCTTTTGGTCACTTCTTTGTATAATGCATCTGCTCCCTAATGGGTTTTTCTATGTTCTGCTTGTATTAGGGGCCACAAAATATTAGAAGGAACTAATATGTGACCTTCTTTCAACTGTATCCAGCCCTTTGTTCCGGGCTCACCTCCTAGATCATTAGCCAATTTCAAATCTTCCTTTGAGTATCTAGGTGACTGTTCTAGATCAATTGGTTTACTGTCTGGTATCAAAGCACATACCTTAACTTCCTCTGCCACTCGCTTGGCCTCACTATCAGCCAATCGATTTCCTATTTCTTGGTCAGAGTTACCTTTTTGGTGTCCTCGGCAATGCATTATAGCTACTTTTTCCGGTAGTTGAATCACTTTCAATAATTTCAATATTTCTTCTGCATGTTTGATCTGTTTCTTCTGGGTGTTTAACAGTCCTCGTTCTTTCCAAATTGCTCCATGCGCATGCACCACCCCGAAAGCATATTTTGAATCAGTCCAAATATTTATCTTCTTTTCTTTTGCAAGTTCTAGTGCCCTTATAAGGGCCACTATTTCTGCTTTCTGGGCCGAGGTTCCTGCAGGAAGAGGGTTGGCTTCGATTACCTTTTGAGTAGTGGTTATCGCATATCCCGCTCTCCGCTGTCCCAGTTTCACGAAGCTGCTTCCATCTGTGTACCAGGAGTCTTCAGCGTCTTTCAGAGGGGTGTCCTGGAGATCTGGACGGCTCGAATAGGTGGCTTCGATGGTTTCTATGCAGTCGTGGGACAGTGGTTCTCTTTGGGCACCGCTGAGAAAAGAAGCTGGATTCACAATGTTAGTAACAATTATTTCCATATCATTTTGTTCTACCATGATGGCTTGGTATTTCAGAAATCTCTGTGGGGAGAGCCAATGGTTCCCTTTTTGTTCTAACACAGCTGAGACAGTATGGGAAACCATTACCGTTATCTTCTGCCCTAATGTGAATTTGCGTGCTTCTTGAATGTTTATTACAACCGCCGCCACTGCACGTAGGCATCCTGGCCATCCTTTGCTTACCTCGTCCAGCTGCTTGGAGAAGTACGCCACTGCCCGCTTGTAAGGGCCAAGTTCTTGGGCTAATACTCCAAGTGCCATCCCCTGTCTTTCATGTGAGAATAATAAAAAGGGTTTAGAGACATCTGGTAAGCCAAGGGCCGGAGCCTTCATCAGTTCCTTTTTAAGTTTCTTGAAGGCGGCTCGAGCCTCCGCCGTCCATTCTATTTTAAGTCGGGTTTTCTTTAGCAGTTCATATAGAGGTTTAACTATTACACCATAGTTGTATATCCATAAGCGGCACCAACCTGCCATTCCCAAGAACGTCCGCAATTCCTTGGCCGTTTGGGGCTCCGGGGTGCGACAAATTGCCTCTTTTCGCTCAGTTCCCAATTCTCTTTGTCCTCTGGAAATTTCTAATCCTAAATAAGTTACTCGCTGTTGCACTATTTGAGTCTTTTGTTGGGATACTCTGTATCCATTCATTCCTAGGAAATTGAGAAGTTCTATAGTCCATGAGAGACACTCTTCTCTGTTTTCAGTGGCTACTAAAAGATCATCAACATATTGCACGAGGACTCCTTTACCATCTGGGGGAGTCCAATTTTCCAAATCTTTAGCTAACTGGTTTCCAAAAATCGTGGGGCTGTTTTTAAATCCTTGTGGTAATACTGCCCAAGTTAATTGTGTTTTTCTTCCTGAATCCGGATTTTCCCATTCAAAAGCAAATAGCTTCTGACTTTCTGAGGCCAGCGGCAAACAGAAGAAGGCATCTTTGAGATCCAGTACAGTAAACCAATGTAAGGTATCTCTCAATTTAGTTAATAGTGTATATGGGTTGGCTATAACCGGGTGGATGTCTTCAACTATTTTATTAATTGCCCTTAGGTCTTGTACTAATCTATAACTTTTTCCATCTGCCTTTTTAACGGGTAAAATCGGAGTGTTGTATTCTGATTCGCATTCCGTTAGCAAATTGTATTGCAGAAATCGATTAATAATATTTTTGATTCTTTCTCTGTCTTCTAGCCTTAAGGGATATTGTTTAATTCTTACCGGCTTTACTCCTGGTTTCAACTTGATTACGACAGGGCTTGCATTTTTGGCTTTCCCCGGAACTTCACTAGCCCAAAGCCCTGGATATACCGGGTCCAGAACCTCTCTAGGTATTTCAGAATGGCTTTGAGTTTGTATTAAGGCTAGGCTCAAAACTTCCACTAATTGTTCTTCTTGAATTTGAAATTCAATTTTTCCTTTCTGAAAAACAATTTTCGCCTCAAGTTGTTCTAGTAAATCTCGCCCTAGCAAGGGCTTTGGGGAATTTGGTAAATATAGAAACCTGTGAATTCCAATTTGTTTTCCAAGCCGATAATTAAGTGGTTTAAGGAAATAAGCTTTTTCCTTTTGTCCTGTAGCTCAAATTACAGTGATAAAATCTTTGTCTTTCGGCATTAATTGTTGGTTCAATACCGAATAAGAAGCCCCGGTATCAACAAGGAAATCTATTTTTTTCTTCTCTTTCCCTAGCTCAATTTTAACCAGGGGATCCGCTAGGGTGGTTTCCCCCGGTCCCCTTCACTGGTCTGAGCCCATCTGGGCTAATAAAGGGGGCTTTCTTGCCAACTTAGGACATTCCCCCTTCCAGTGCCCTATCTCCTTACAGTATGCACACTGATTTGACTGTAAGGTTGGGCGCTGCCTCCTTTCTTTATTATTTTGAGTTCTACTTTTCTGCTTTTCCAATGCAGCCACCGTGGCTTCCGCAATTACCTGTCCCATCTTATACTTGCCCTGCTCCTCTCGGTTTCTATATATCCTCCAGGCTTCTTCTAGCAGCTTTTCTAAATCCCTAATATCAGGTTCTTTCAGCTTTTGGAGTTTTCTCCTTATGTCTTCTGATGACTGCCTCAAAAATAAGGAAACTAGCTGTTGTCTGCCTGTATCAGAAGCGGGATCTAGGGTGGTATATTTTCTCATAGCAGTCCGTAATTTGTCAAGAAACTCTGTAGGAGTTTCTGCCGAATTTTGCTTGATTTCATATAAATTTGACCAATTTACTGCCTTCGGTACGGCCGTCCCGATACCAATCTTAATCCATTCTTGGTATCTTTTAAGTAGCCTGTAATCTTGGTCATCGTTTGGGTCCCAATTAGGGTCATCTCTAGGGACGTGGGTTTCGACCGTACCCTGAAGGGTTCCTGCCGTGATTTGAATTTGTACTTGTGTACGAGCACTTTTAATTATTAATTGTTTTTCTGTTTCAGTTAAGGCATCCAACATCAAATCTATATCTTTCCAATCTGGATCCTGATTTTTAACTATTAACTCAAATCGTTTTGCCACCCCTTCCGGATCATCCCGGTATCCCTTTACTACTTCTCGCCAAACATCCAAGTCATTCATAGAAAAGGGAATCTTAATTCTGGTGGGTCCTGTTGCTCCCATCGCTTGCCTCAACGGGGCTTGAATTATCGGCCCCATTTTACTCCGAGTTCGAGCTGTGATGGGAGAAAAGCTCATTTTTCCAGGGACAGCCTCACCAGATTTTTCTATGCGATTACTTTTATCTGATTCATCTGATGAGGTAGAAGGTCGGGATCTAGGGGGGGGAGGGGTTTCCGGGGGAGAAGGGGGTTGGGGTGGAGAACTATAATCTTCCATTCTTTCCTCTGTTTCTTTAAGTTTTACACACCTTTGCCCTATACTGCAAGCCGAACAACACCGTTTTAACCTAGTCCCATTTTTTCTCTGTTCCTTTTCCATAGCTAACACCAAAGGATCTTGGGGTGCTACGTTTATCTCACATTCCTTCTGCCATTCAGGGTGATTCCGCAAAGTGAAAAACATATCCGCATATCCCACTTCATCCCACTTTCCTTCCCGCCTTAAAAACAACATTAACTGCAACAAAGTATTATACTGCAAAGTTCCATTGAACGGCCACTTCTCACCATCTTCCAACTTATACAAAGGCCACCACTGGTTACAATATTTAATTAATGTTTTCTTATTCACCGTCCCTCCAGGAGTCCCACCTATTTCCTTCCAATGCATTAAAATACAACCCAAAGGGCTCTTCTTTACGATTCCCCCGCTCTGTCGTCCACTCATTATACTATACACCAAACAGGACACTTTTTACAGCAACACAAAATTCCAACAACAATCAGAATAATTCCAAAAATAAGCAACCAAACCCAGTACGTGTTAAACAGTTCCCAAACCATTAACTCAGAAGTGTATGTCTTAATATACCAAAGTAGTAGACCAAAACCAAATACGATCGTATAACAAACACAAACTCTGCGGGGAGCTTATTCAAAACCAAATACGATCGTATAACAAACGCTACCCCCTGCGGGGAGCTTATCCAAAACCAAATACGATCGTATAACAAACGCTACCCCCTGCGGGGAGCTTAACCAAATGACCGGTCCCAAACAAATAATAATAAAGAATACCTGTGCCGCCGGGGCGAACGGAGTTCTTGTCTGCTCCCGCGGTGATCCGAATGAGGCGAGGAGCCCCTCCGGGAAGATCCCGGGGGTACCCTAGGGAGTCCTGTTCTCAGCGGGTCCCGCGGCCGAGCAGAGAGTCCTCCTGGCTGGCTCGCCAAATTGAATCAAAGACGGAAGCAATCCGGGCAGCAGATATTCTTTATTGCAGCGCTGGGCACATGGGGGATCTCTCCTCCTAACATGTGCACCGTGCAGCTGAGAAAGTTGTGATTTATCTTACTAAAACATGCATATTCATTACAAGTCTTGAAAATTATTTACATATTCATGATTATTCCGAGATAAGGATGCGCAAGCGTAGTTGCATTTTTGGGTGGTCTTCGGTGGTCGTCAGGGGTCCTCTGGTGGTCGTCCATAGTCTTCATCACTCTGTCCGCTAGTTGAACTTTTATTTCGAGCATGCGTGGTAGTTTTTCTGTGCTCTGGGCCCCATCTTTTCCTCCCTTCATGATATATGGCCTATTCAACTGACCACAGTCCATCTGCTGAGTATGCATTCTTTACATATAATCAGGAAGCTTATCAGAGTAAAGGAAGCTTATCAGAGTAAAGTACATAGCCAAGGACAAAGTTTCTACATCTGTTTGCTAATGTCTAGAATAACAGGATACTGGTGCATATACATAGCACATAATGTTTTCTTCACTTAATTCTTTTCTAGTCATTTAACCCTTAAGTAGTTCTGAACAGGTCAGGTCCCTGTATCAGTGTCTGTCAGGACACCAGAGGGGACAGTGCAGAAAGAGGTTGTTTTCTTTTGGGTTGCAGGTGTTTTTTCAAGTGGTGCCAATGGACAAGTCTAAATCAGAACACATGCTGAACATACCAGATTCAACAGCACAGGCACTTCCTTGCTCTGTCCTTGACAGGAGTGCCACACGTTTCTTATTTGTGATGGGAAAGCGCTGAATTAGACTCCAAACTGTGTGTTTCGTACGGAGAGCCAAGTCACAAGTCATGACTACATGTGCCTCTGACACATCCTTCTTCCTCATACTCAGGTATCGATTGGCTCCTTTTCTGTCAGGGGGGAGAGAAAACTTATTTTAGGAAAAAGGAATCTACTCTAGGTTAACTTTTACCTGTCAGGGTATGAGACGCTATGCAAAATCTTTGGAAAAAAAAAAAGCCAGAAATCACAGTGAGAAGCTTTTTTAATAGAGCCATTAAATCCACAAAGTATAAAAGCAAGCTGTCCCAAAATGCATGTCACAAGCTTTTTCAAGCATGCATACAGCAATGAACAAAAATGCTCATTTCTGTAGCTACTTTTACACTTTTTTCTCTAATACTATTCCTTGCAACACAGTTGAGTATGTTGAAAACATCAGTCAGGTTATCATTACTCTTGAAATTCTATTCGTCTGCACCAAAGAACTGAAAATTGTACCCTGACTCATCCTTTCCTTTTAGATACCAGTCCAAGAGACTGACAGAGCCGGTGAACAAATGCTCTTTCAGTACTAGTGAAACTAGAAGGAAATTCCATCTCTAGAATGATAAATAATAATGAAAAAACAGTAACAATGCAACAGGCAGTAATCTTGACATCTCAATGTTACAGAACCACTGAACTGTTAGGATTGGGAGACCACCCAATGCAACCCCCTGCAGGGTCACCTGGAGCAGGTGACAGAGGAATACATCTAGAGTTTGGGATGTCTCCAGAGGGGGAAATTCAGCACTTTCCCTGGGCAGCAGTTTCAGTGCTCTGCCACTCTCAAAGGAAAGAAGCTCTCCCTCAAGTTCAGGTGGAACTTCTTCTGTTTTAATTTATGGCCATTGCTCCTTGTCCTGCCACCAAAAAGTCTGCACCGCCTACCTGGGACTCACCTTGGAGATATTTATATGCATTAGTGAGATCCCTTCTCAGTCTCCTCTGGGCTAAACAGGACCACTCCCACAACCTCTCCTGGTAAGAGATGCTCCAGACCTCTCATCTCATCTCAGTGGTCTCTGCCGGACACCCTCCAGTACCTCCCTGTCTCCGTGCTGGGGAGCCCAGAGCTGGACACAGCACCCCAGCTGTACCTCACTACGGCCGGGCAGAGGGGCACCCGCCTCATCCCCGCTCCGGAACCGCTACAGGGCGAGCGGCACCGCCATTTCCACCTCCTCGTCCACGCCGGCGGCCCCGAGGGGCTCGGCCCGGGCGCGCACCGCGGCGGCGGCAGCCCCGTCCCCCGCAGCCCCGCCGGGCTGCCGCCGCGGGACCCGCCTGTGTCGCGACACGGCCCCGACACTGACACAGACAGGCGGCCGCACCTGCTCGGCCCGAGGGGCGACGCCGGGGCGGGGCGGGGCCGGCGTGGAGCCGCCCGCAGCCGAGCCGTCCCGAACGGAAGGAAATTGGAGCTTTTCCCGGCGGTCAGGGGGCACGGTTGCCCAAAGACCAAGATATGTGTGTGGCTGCGAGCAAAACGTGGCACTGGTACCTGTCCCGTCATAAATTACGTGCTTTCATGGCATGGTATTAAACGTAGCTATGGTGAGGTGTGAAAAATCTTTTTGTGATTCATGTCAATCGGCAGTGGAATCAGAGAATGCTTGTATCTGCTGTGTCAAAAATGAATGCACTCCTCGGGATAGATACAAAGAAGGAGTTTGAAACTTTCTGTAGCCAAATAAAGCATCGAAATAAGGGAAGTATGGTAAAGAGATGAGGTAGCAAGATGACTGATACTCAGAATAAAATAGAAGGAAGTGGTAAAGGTAAGGGGATTGCAACGCGAGTAAATGCTTATATATAATAAAAAGCTTAACAAGATCATGTAGCAGACACTGGTGAAGGGGCCTCCCTCCAGACGACTACAAGAAGGACAGGAAGCCAAAGACCACCTGGAAAGATTATGAAATTACTGATTCCAACTAATTGATATTTGCTGATTTATACTAACCAAGCACATTGGAAAATGCTTTTTAGGCTTAAAAACAGTATATATACTTTACTGAATTTGTAAGTGATGTGTGCCATGAGTGGAACGGTGGCTCCCAGGCTACCCAGCGCTGCTTGCTTGCCTCTTTAAAATAAAAGATACAGAAATAAAATTAGTTTTTTGTGAAAACCAGCAATCACTGTTTTAAAATTTTAAAAGTTTAATAGTAACAAAATAGTTATAAAAATCAGAGCAATAAGAATTCGGAAAATCAGAGTTAGAACAATAAAGAACAATAAAAAGAAAAGAATTACAGAAATCCAGATGCACTTAGGCACTAAGCCACAAAAGCATACCTCACTAACAGAGGATTTACCCTTAAAATCAATAGCTTATTCATATATCTCATACATAATGCAAAAATTATTTTCAAACAAAAGATGTCCTCTGCTTAATTTCTGCTCCACTTCATCTTGTAAATCAATTCCTTTGGCTCCTAGAAGGCTAAAAGAAGTCTAAACAGTCCCAATGAGGAAGTCGGAATTCTTCTCTTAGAATTTTTAATGTCAGTATACAAAAATTTCTTAGTTATCCATTTCTTAAGCTAGTTACAAAAAGTATCTTACATCACAGAGTTTCTATTTTAATATTATGCTATAGCTTAAAAAATATGTTTACCTCACTATTTGAAGATTAATACAGTATAACTTTCCAACATAACACATGTAGTATTCATTTTAATATTTGCAAAAACCCAATCATAAAATATGCATCTATAACAGTTTGCCTATTTAAATTTTATATCAGAGGGTCAACTGAGCCTCCTCACTCTGTATAGTGTTACCTGCCCTGCTTTTTCTGCTGTCTTTGACTCCACACTGAAGACACAAGGTAGAAACTAAACCAAATCCTCTTGGGCCTGACACAGAGCTTGGTATTGAAAGCTGCTGCTTTGGAAACATCATTAGGTCAGAAGGAGAGTACTTGGAAGAAGAACAAACTACTCCTCAGTTGTGAACTGAAGTGGGCAATTAAATAAATAGAATATAAACACTCATTGTCTGATGTAGCTGGCTGAAAAATAGCTCTTAAGCAACCTGTACCAAAGCATTTATAAGGCTTATTTCATCATAATTCTGCAGAGAGATCCCACTGCAGCGAAACAACTGATCTGTTCTAAGGTATGGTTGGCTCTCTGCAAATACTAAGATGAATACTATATGTGTGATGTTGGAAAGTTATGTTGTATTAATATTTTTTTTTTGTAGTGCTACATTAATCCTTTTAAGTAGTGTAGCTATAGCATAATATTAATAGGCTGCAGCATAATATTAAGATAGAAACTATGTGATGTAAGATACTTCTTGCAACTGGCTCAAGGAATGGAAAATATAATCCATAAATTCTTTGCATTATCCTGTTTGGATAGAGATAACAGCAACAAGACACCAAAGTTCAAAGTTCACAAGAGAAGAATGATTGCCTCTTTATTGGGACTATGCAGTCTTCTTCCAGACTTCTAGGAGCCAAAGGAATTGATTTACAAAATGGGGGGGGGGGGGCAGGGGGGGGGGGGGCAGAAATTAAGAGGAAGGCATCCTTTGTTTGAAAAGAATTTTTGCATCATGTATGAGATATATGAATATTCAACAGGCTATTGCTTTTAAGGGGTAATCCTTTGTTAGCAAGGCGTGCTTTGTGGCAGAGTGCAAGGCACCTGGATGTCCATAATTCTTTGCTTTTTTGTTGTCTCTTGCTATCCTAACTTTTGTTACTATTTTCATTACTATTTTCATGACTATTAAACCTTTAAAATTTTAGCACAAATGAATGTTGTTTTTCACCTTTGGGAAAGAGGGTCATTGTGACACCACAGCAGAGAGGAGCAAAGTACGGCTTGGATGGAGCTGCCTGTGGAGGTCAGGTTAGATGTCTCTTAAATACTTCACTGCGGGAGGTGGGGGGGGGGGGGGGGGGGAGGTTTGCAGCTGTGGAAACTATTGATGGACTGCCCAGACCCACAAACTAGGCAAATGGGAAACACTCCTACTTAGTTTTGCCATCCTGTCCATTATGGCGAAAATTTACATTTTGTTTTAAGCTGTGTTTCCATGCTGTGTTTTATTGTATCAGTCCTAGCATTTTGGGTTTAGGTCTATCCATTATTTTAATCACAAGACACTGTGAAAGGCAGTGACATTCCTACTGCCTGTTTCTTTGTCTTATTATTGTTTCCTTCCTCAAACATATCTTTATGAAATCTAGTAAAAATTAATTCTTTTCTTTAATTCAAGCAAAACCCCAATGGTTTATGCTGTACACACTCCTTCATGCTCAAGAACCTATGAGGTAGTATTTGTTCAGTGATCTAACTTCAATTTTTCTGCCTTTCTAAGAGTAAAGATAGACTGGAATGTTTCTTGGGGAAGGGGGGACAAGTTGCTCCATACGGTTAAGGATAAATTGAGGTTCACATTCATTTAGACATCTTAATACACTTCCACACTTGAGCAAGTCAGAGCTGTTGTATTGGTGCTTAGTATTGCAGTAGCTTGATGAATCTAAGAATGTATTAGGATTCTTCCTTTGAAATTGCTTGCTGTTATTAGTAGCAAAAAATACCAAACTCAACACAAACATCAAAAAACAGAAACCCCCTTAAGCATAAGAACTCCCCAAGCTTTTGTTGCTGAGTTGTGTTCACCCTTCTCTTGGGATAAGCAGGAATTCTTGTTTGAGTACTGTAGGCACAGATTCGACACTGTGCCTCTGGTGGATGCCCTTGTGGCAATATTCCCTCTTGAGGTTTTACTCCCTTGAACCATTCAAGCCCAGAAGTCGTGTGGGGGTGGAGATAAAAAAAAAAAAAAGTAATTGGATAGAGCAGAGAGAGAAGACTTTTAAACATCTTTTGTTTTAAGATATGACAGACCCCACTGTATTGTCTGTCTGCCCTTCTAAGATCTCTTGAGGCACTCAGTAAAGGAGGGAAAATTATGGACTGCTAGGAGAAAGAAATGGAAGAGCACCAGATTCTGCAATAGCTTTGCCACACTTGTCTAGTGTAACTTCTCATATGTGGCCATGAGCTAGTAGGGGTTTTAATATTTAGTCTGGCAGTGGCCATAACAAACAACCTCCTCAGCAGAACACTGCTTCTTTGAAACCTTTATCTTACAAGTCTTTGAAGTAAATTCTGTGTAAACACACTGGCAAAGCAAACTTGTAAAAATCCCTTTCCTAGAATGTTGTGGGTTGTTTTCTCTTTCTTTTCCTCTCTAGCTGTTTAACACTGGAATCTCAAGTGAGCTGAGAAGAATATAAAGAAGCAGTGTTTCCAGAGCTCCCTCTCTGGACTGAATGGGTCTCTGAGTACTGGAAGATTGAGGTCTGTTTTCTGTCACTGGCCATGCCAAGGATGTGAGCTGCTGCTTTCATCTTCAATAAGCCCCATGAAGAGTTATATCCATTGGGGGAGTTGTTTGGTGAATGTTACAGCTTAATGACAAAGACTTTGAAACTGAGCTCCTAGGGTCTAAGTTGTCAAGTCTTGAGATGCTTTTCTGATTCATTTTGTGGGGGTATTTCTGTCTTTTGGTTCATGATCTTTCTTTAGTTGAGCCTTTTATCATTAAATTATGGGCTTTCAATTTGCTCAAATCTACCTCTGGACCATGAATGTTCCAGTAATCTCAACAACAGTGGCTGAAAGTGTAAAATGTCTTGATTTACAAATTTGAAAAATGTGACCTTTAATATCTTCCACATTTTCCTCTAAAATATGAATTTCACTGATTTTAAAAAAGCCTGTTTTCACTAAGAATGAAAATAAGCATATCCCTGAACAATGACTAATTATAAAAGGTTGTAATTAATTTTTTAGTTTGAAACAGTTAGAAATATTCCAAGGCCAGGTGTCTGTTGCCTTCATGGGAGACAATGGCGACCTGGTTGCAAGGAACAGCACGACAGCCCAGTCTCCCCTGGGCCACTCGGGCTAACGACACACGCAGGCACCAGTGTGGTGGACGGTCGAAAGGCCTTTATTATCTTATCTCATGGGTTTAAATAGTCTTGGGGGACTCTGCTACGTCAGGGGGGGTTGTCAGGGTCTCTAGGGTTAGTCAGGAGTGGAAGACTACTGGGTTAGGTGTGGTTACATTCTTTGGGGTAAATGGATAACATGTTGCAGGAGGAGAGGGGGATGGGGGTCTTTCTTTCCGTCACATCCCGAAATCTTCCGTTCGCCTGTCCCTATCTACTACAGGTGTCACAATTGTAATTTTAGGCAGTAGTTGATTACTTGTAGCTTTTATCCAACTTGTTTACTCCTTGGTGCCTTCAGGTGGAATGAGTGGCACTACCAGTAGATGGTTTCAACCTGCTGATAAATAACACTGCTTAAAAATATCTCAGAACAAGGAAAACAGCTCTTTATTCTTGTTGCTGGTTTCATGTTTTCTTGGCTTACAGGAAACAAAAGCAGCTTTGGGTAAATCTCTTTGTGATTGTGTATTGTACAGAGAGCTCAGGAGCTGGTCCTGTACAAGTAGGGACACGGAGAACATTGTTTGTGAGGTGTTCCACTGGCCTTCTCAAATTGTTTTGTTGTTTGGTTTTTTTAGTAACAGCTCTCTCAAGTGAAATTTTTTATGAATTATAAGTTTTGGAAGCTAGTACATCCTGACCTCTTCCTTTCTATCTCCTTCAGTGTTGCCCTCATACAAAGAGATCTGAGTGCACAGCTGTTGGCAGTTCATTAGTAATGACTTTTCTCGTTCAGTGTTGTGAAGTTTGGAAAAACTCCCAGGTACTTATGTGCCATGTGAGTTTGTTTTCCTTGGAAGTCTTGCTTCCATTGGGGTAACCTTTGGTTTTACCAGGGGCAGATCAATCCTGGGTAGGAGTAATAATCTTTCAATTTTTCCATGTTTACTGTAAGGTTCACACTAATTGCCATCTAAGTTAAAATAGTTGGTTTAAAGTGCTTTCTTTCACCCTGACAGCTTATTAATATATTGTGGTAGCATGTTATATAAGCTGAAGAAAATGTTTCCCATAATATTCTTTCTCTGCCTCATAGACCACTGCCGCATCCCCGCCCCAGATCACTGTCCTCAGCCCCGGCTAGCTCTCCTGCGGGGCGAGTAGGGCGAGTGGAAGCACCCTCCGCTGTACCCGGCTGGGCTTTGGAGAGTGTTTTGTGGGTCCTGAGGTCACTGCTGATTCCAACAGCGAGGAAATGAGGAGAGGCACTTGTTGGGGGCAAAAATCCGATGTTTATTGAGGTCCTGTGGATCCAACAGCAC
The DNA here is from genome assembly GCF_050655825.1 of Lonchura striata. NCBI lineage: Eukaryota > Metazoa > Chordata > Aves > Passeriformes > Estrildidae > Lonchura > Lonchura striata. The sequence goes on from NC_140740.1 coordinate 37,187,895, forward strand.
CGGAGGGGGCCAGCCAGCAAATGCAACTCGGGGGTGCTGGCAACAGGTTACATAGGGAGAGGGAGGGAGCCGATCAGCCAGTGGGGAACAGACAGGAGTGACTCTTGTGGGGATTGACATCTGGGGGATCCAGTGAGGGGGAGACAGGGTAGGGGTCCCAGGACCTCATCCAATCACTCGGTGCCCTGGATGGAAGTTTCTAGAGGTAGGGGAAGGGGCACAGAGTGACAGACAAGGCACTTGGGAGGGGGCAGGGAACTGACTTGGCACCTTCCAGGGAAACCGACACTTGGGGAAGGCGGGAAAACTCAGGGAGAAACCAATACACTATGGGGCTACACTGGAACAAACCATGACAGAATAAAGATGTAATAAAACATATAAAACCACAACTCCACAGACCACATTTATTTCAAATTTATTCAGCAATACCTTCATCTTTTTATATCTGAAATGTAATCTCATCTAGGCTTGGAATATGCCTGTAAGATTTAAATAGATGTAGAAATTAAATCATCCAATTTGTAGGTAATGAGATAAGGAATAATTTACCCAAATGTGGGAACACACAAACAAACAAACTCACAGCAGTGATTCCTCTCAAAATTCCACTTATCAGGCCTAAAAGCCTTGATGGGACATGTTCCTGTGCCACCTTATTGGAGCCCCAGACAGGATCACCTGGCAGAGTGAGAGGGCCGTCCCGAGCCTGGAAAAGCACCCAGTTGGTAGCTGTAACACTTCATACAAAAAAGGGACCAGAACAAACAGTAGCAATCCACCTCTACATTTTGCAAAACTCTCCACCCCTGATAGGAAGGGACATCCTTGCTATGTTAGGAGTCAGGATTACAAATTTATAATGAGGGCCACTGCCGTACACCCATTACTGCCAATCAAACTGACTTGGAAATCACCAGACCCTGTATGGGTCGAGCAGTGGCCACTGTCAAAGCCTCGAATGGCAGCCTTGCTGGAACTGGTCGACTGCGAGCTGCAAAAGGGTCACATAGAACCTTCCACCAGCCCGTGGAACACCCCCGTATTTGTAATCCCCAAGAGATCTAGAGAAGGTTATCGTCTCATCCATGACCTGAGGGAGGTGAACAAGACAATCCAGCCCATGGGTCCAGTTCAGACACTGCTGCCCGCGAACTCAGCCATCCCCGAAGGGCAGCCATGCGTGGTGCTGGACATCAAAGACTGTTTCTTTTCAATACCCCTGCATGCTGAGGACAAAGAACGATTCTCCTTTTCTGTCATGTTCCCAAACGGCAAGCGACCTAATTCCGCTTCCAATGGAAGGTGCTACCACAAGGTCTTGTGGACAGCCCGACCATATGCCAGAACACCGTGGACAGGGCACTGATGCCAGTCCGACACTCCCACCCCGCTGCAATCATCATTCAGTACATGGACAACATCCTCGTCGCTGCACCATTAGCAAGCCAAGTGGATCACCTAGTGTCCACAATCACGGAAACTCTCCAGGCCAACGGCTTTGAGATCGCAAACACAAAGATCAAGAGAGGACCGTGTGTGACCTTCCTAGGAGTGGGGATCACAGATTCCTACGTGACCCCACCCAGGGTGAAGGTCCGCAGAGACATCAAGACCCTCCATGACATGCAGCACCTTGTGGGATCTCTGCAGTGGCTCCGCAACATCATCCTAGTTCCTCCAGAGGTCATGGACCCCTTGTATGACCTCCTGAAAGGAAAACACCCCTGGGACCTCAAGAAGTTGATGCCACAAGCAACGGACTCTCTTGACTTCATCAAACGTCAGATGTCCACTGGCATGCTTGCCAGGTGGAACCCAAGCATACCTCTGGATTTATACATCCACTTCACACAGAAGGGAGGAGTGGGAGCACTGGCCCAAGGACCTTCCGAAAAATCCCAGCCGATCCAATGGGTGGTCCTCGGAAGACCAACTCGTGCATTTTCACCAGGAATTGAATGCGTTGCTAACCTCATCATAAGAGGCAGGAAACTCGCCCTGAGACACCTGGGGACCAAGCCGGCGAGGATCCACCTCCCCTTCCGCAAGCGATTGACCATGGAGTCAACTGCGATATCAGAGCACCTGGCCCTTTCTCTCACTGGCTTCGGAGGAGAAATCTCCTACGCCACCAGACCACCTTGGACCCAGCTACTGACCATTGTCAACATAGACGTGCCACCAAAGGTCATGGACCGACCACAGCCAGGACCGACGGTCTTCACAGACGCCTCCTCCACGACTTCTACTGCGGCAGCGGTGGGGCAGGCAGGAGAAACATCGTGTCAAAACATGTGACCCCACGCTGTCAGTGCAGCAGCTGGAAGCAGCAGCAGTGGTCTTGGCATGCGGACTCTTCCAAGATGAGCACCTCAACATCATAACAGACTCTATATTCGTGGCAAAGCTTTGCCTAGTCATGTCGAGACCAGGTGTGTCAACACCTACAGCGGCCTCAATGCTTGAAGAGGCACTCCTTACGTCAGGGCACCGTGTCTGTCATTCACATCAACAGCCACAACCCAGTCAAGGGCTTCTTCCAGATTGGCAATGACAAAGCAGACACCACAGCGAAGGGTGTGTGGATGTTGCAGGAAGCTTGTCAACTGCACGAGTCACTCCACATCAGAGCCAAAGCACTGGCAAAGAGATGTGGGATCTCGACAGCAGACACAAGGCATGTGGTGGCCACTTGCCCTCACTGCCAGAAGTCACCCCTATGGACCAGTGGAGTCAACCTGAGAGGTCTCAAGGCCTCAGAAATCTGGCAGTCGGACTTCACTTTCTGCGAACTGCTGAAGCCCCGAGCATGGCTTGCAGTGACAGTGGACACTTACAGCGGAGTGATCATAGCAACACAGCACCTCAAATCCAACTCTAAAGCCACAATCCAGCACTGGCTGACAGTTATGGCATGGCTTGATATCCCCAAGCAAATTAAAACTGACAATTTTTCCAATTTTATCTCCAAATCAGTGCAGGAATTCGCCTCGGTGTGGGGCATCACCTTAGTACAGGGGATCCCATATAACAGCATCGGACAGGCCATTGCTGAGCGAGCAAACCAGACCCTAAAAGCCAAGTTAGAAGTATTGGCAAAGGCAGAGGGCTTTGCCAATTCCATTCCCTCAGGAGACCAAGCGCACATGCTTGCAACCACGTTGCTAGCACTGAACCAATTCCCTAGGGGAGATGAGACAAACAGTCCCATTCAAAAGCATTGGGCCACCCGGACACTAGAGGAGGGCCCGCAGGTCATGATCAAAAACGAGCTAGGTGAATGGGAACGGGGCTGGAGACTGGTGCTTACAGGACGAGGGTATGCGTCAGTCAAAAAAGAGGACAGAATCAGGTGGTGTCCACTCAGGTCAATCAAACCTGACATTCAGAATGAAACTAATGAAAAACTGTGAGTTTCTGTTTATAGGACATGCTCGTGGACCGTCCCCGTGACACATAAACCCCTGTTCCAGAGGGAGCTGACGAAACACCAAGCCGCCAGACAAAATCCAAGAGTCCCACACCGGTGAGACCCAGACATGCACAGTGTCATTGTGCAATTTTGCTGTTGGGGCTTGTGGCCGGGGGGCAAGCCGACACAGGCCACTACCCTCATCAGCCATTCAGGTGGGTGATGCAACATCTTTCAAGTGACAAGGTGTTCAAAGAGGTCACCACAGCAAACGCCCCATCCTTTATGTTCCACATAGGCGATATGTTTCCAGGACAACCAAAACTACGGCCCATAAACCCACGTATTGTACTCATGTACATATCCTACTGGTGCCCAGCGTGCAACCCAGGGAAAAGGTACTGCAACTACCTGGGGTGGGGATAATGCGGGCACTGGGGCTGCGAAACCATTGTTACAGATGCCAGACCATGAGGAGATGGGTGGCAACTGCAGGAGCCCAACAAATTTTTACAGTTCACCTGGGCACCCTTTGGCTGTGGAGACCACAATGCACAGCCTAGATATCGGGGATGCGTAAGTGTCTTGGTTAGACTAGACAGGAGTCTGTGAAAGAGGGCAAAGCCTCCTGTGCAATGGAGAACGGCAAACCCCCCTCCCTCTGAATTACGAGGATCTTTAAATTAAAAGGCTCTCAGGCAAAGATATGGGAGTGGGAGTAACAATTCTTTACTAGGAGAAAACTAGACAACAATTTAAAAAGGCAAATGCAATCGGTACAAACAAAACCAGTGAAAGAAAAAGTCTAGAACCTGAGGAATGCCAGTATCAGTTTTGCTGGGACAATTGCTTTCCCTTGCAATAGTTGATGAGTTGCAGCTGAAGTGGTGATCTTTAGAAGGGTATAATTTTCCTCTGAAGATCTGGTGGCAGTGGGGGCCGGTCTTCCTCTGCGCCGGGGTTGCCTCTGAGCTCCGCTGCCGTCGCCTCTGCGCGCGCCGGCTGCTTCGCTGCGAGTGCCGCCGAAGAGAGAGCGAGAGAGAGCTGCTTTCCCCGGGAATCCCGCGCAGAGAGAGAGAGAGCTGCTTCTCTCGGAGTCCCGCGAAGAAGAGAGAGAGCTGCTTCTCTCGGAATCCCGCGAAGAGAGAGAGAGAGCTGCTTCTCCCCTCTGGGTGGGACCCCTCACGGTGTTACATTTTTTCAGCCCTTCATTGAATCAGTCAAAGGTGTATAAACAAACCATTGTCTCTGAGAGAGATAACAAAAACCTGTCCAACCGGTTCGCCTTCGACAGATGGCAAATGGAATACAAGCTTATCTTACAACCCAGGACATTATCCACCCCTTATTCTATTTCCATCTGCACACCATGAAATCTTACACCCAGTTCTCTCTTAAGACCAAGTTTCCCTGTGGTACACAGCGGGTCTCCCCATCTTCCTGCATTACCCACCAAGTGTAACCAGGTCCTTGAGCAAAGACAATCCCACGAATGGGTTGGTCTTTGCCTGAGGTGGGATTAATCCAAACAGTTTTCCCTAAAATACCTTTCATATGTACTACAGGGACCTTATCTCCATCTACTGCGTGTAAGGGTTCTGACTGAGCAGGGCCAGCTCGATTGACAGACCCCCGGGTGTTGACTATCCAGGTTGCTTTTGCCAGGTTAATTTCCCAGTTTCTAAATGTTCCCCCACCGAGTGCCTTCAGGGTAGTCTTAAGGAGTCCGTTGCACCGTTCAACTTTACCGGCAGCTGGAGCATGATAGGGAATATGATATATCCATTCGATACCATGTTCTCTGGCCCAGGTGTTGATAAGGCTGTTCTTGAAATGGGTGCCGTTGTCAGACTCAATTCTCTCAGGGGTGCCGTGTCTCCACAGGACTTGTTTTTCCAAGCCTAAGATGGTGTTCCGGGCAGTGGCATGAGGTACAGGGAAAGTCTCCAGCCATCCAGTGGTGGCTTCTACCATGGTCAGCACGTAGCGCTTGCCTTGGCGTGTCTGGGGCAGTGTGATGTAGTCAATCTGCCAGGCCTCCCCATACTTGTACTTGGACCACTGCCCACCATACCATAGGGGCTTCACTCTCTTGGCCTGTTTGATGGCAGCACACGTCTCACAGTCATGGATAACCTGGGAAACACTGTCCATGGTTAGATCCACCCCTCGGTCTCGTGCCCACTTGTAGGTGGCATCTCTGCCCTGATGACCTGAGGCATCATGAGCCCATCGAGCCAGGAACAACTCCCCCTTATGGTGCCAATCTAAGTCTATCTTTGACACCTCTATTTTTGCTGCCTGATCTACCTGCTCGTTGTTCCGGTGCTCCTCATTAGCCCGACTTTTGGGGACATGGGCATCTACATGACGGACTTTCACCGTCAGCTTTTCCACCCGAGAGGCAATGTCTTTCCATATATCAGCAGCCCAGATTGGCTTTCCTCTACGTTGCCAGTTGGCCTTCCTCCACCTTCCCAGCCAGCCCCACAGAGCATTGGCTACCATCCATGAATCAGTATAAAGGTAGAGCTTTGGCCACTTCTCCCTTTCAGCAATGTCCAGAGCCAGCTGAACGGCCTTGAGTTCAGCGAGTTGGCTCGATCCACCTTCTCCTTCGGTAGCTTGTGCAACTTGGCGTGTGGGGCTCCATACGGCTGCTTTCCACTTCCGGTTCATCCCTACGATGCGACAGGAACCGTCAGTGAAAAGAGCGTAGCAGGTCTCCTCTGCTGGTAGTTGGTTGTATGGTGGAGCTTCTTCAGCCCTTGCCACTTGTACCTGCTCCTCATCATCAGTGAGACCAAAGTTTTCACCTTCTGGCCAGTTCGTAATTATCTCCAAAATCCCAGGGCGATTCAGGTTTCCAATACGGGCGCGTTGAGTGATGAGGGCAATCCATTTGCTCCATGTGGCGTCAGTGGCATGGTGGGTAGTAGGAACCTTTCCTTTAAACATCCACCCCAGCACCGGTAGTCGGGGTGCCAGGAGGAGTTGTGTTTCTGTGCCAATTACTTCCGAGGCGGCTTGAACTCCTTCAAAGGCAGCCAAGATTTCCTTCTCTGTGGGAGTGTAGTTGGCTTCAGACCCTCTGTAACTTCGGCTCCAGAATCCCAGTGGTCGGCCTCGAGTCTCCCCAGGCACTTTCTGCCAAAGGCTCCAAGACAACCCATGGTTCCCGGCTGCAGAGTAGAGCACATTCTTGACCTCTGGTCCCGTTCTGACTGGGCCAAGGGCTACAGCATGAGCGATCTCCTGCTTGATCTGGGTGAAGGCTTGTTGCTGCTCAGGGCCCCAGTGGAAATCATTCTTCTTTCGGGTAACCAGATAAAGAGGGCTCACAATCTGGCTATACTCAGGAATGTGCATTCTCCAGAAACCTATGGCACCCAGGAAAGCTTGTGTTTCCTTTTTGCTGGTTGGTGGGGACATAGCTGTGATCTTGTTGATGACCTCAGTGGGAATCTGGCGCCGTCCATCTTGCCATTTCACTCCCAGGAACTGGATCTCTCGGGCAGGTCCCTTGACTTTGCTCTTCTTGATGGCAAAGCCAGCTTCTAGTAGTATCTGGATGATCCTCTCACCTTTCTCAAACACTTCTGCCGCTGTGCTCCCCCACACAATGATGTCATCAATGTATTGCAGGTGTTCTGGAGCCTCACCCTTTTCTAGTGCAGCCTGGATCAGTCCATGGCAGATGGTGGGGCTGTGTTTCCACCCCTGGGGCAGTCGGTTCCAGGTGTACTGCACGCCCCTCCAGGTGAAAGCAAACTGAGGCCTGCATTCTGCTGCCAGAGGAATGGAGAAAAACGCATTAGCAATATCAATGGTGGCATACCACTTTGCTGCCTTGGACTCCAGCTCGTACTGGAGTTCCAGCATGTCCGGCACAGCAGCGCTCAGCGGTGGAGTCACTTCATTTAAGCCACGATAGTCCACAGTCAATCTCCATTCTTTGTCAGATTTGCGCACAGGCCAGATGGGGCTGTTGAAGGGTGAGTGGGTTTTGCTGACCACCCCTTGGCTCTCCAGCTCCCGAATCATTTTGTGGATGGGGATCACGGCATCTCGATCCGTCCGATACTGCCGGCGGTGCACTGTCGAGGTCGCAATTGGCACGCGTTGTTCTTCCACCCTTAGGAGTCCTACTGCAGAGGGGTTTTCTGACAGTCCAGGCAAGGTGTTCAATTGCTTAATGTCTTCTGCCTCTACAGCGGCTATTCCAAAAGCCCACCTGAGTCCCTTTGGGTCTTTGTAATATCCGTTCCGGAGGAAGTCTATGCCTAGGATACACGGAGCATCTGGGCCAGTCACTATAGGGTGTTTCTTCCACTCCTTCCCAGTCAGGCTCACCTCAGCTTCCACCAGAGTCAATTGTTGTGATCCCCCTGTCACACCAGCAATGGAAACAGGCTCTGCCCCCACATGTCCCGATGGTATCAGAGTACACTGTGCACCAGTATCAACTAAAGCATCATATTTTTGTGGCTCTGATGTGCCAGGCCATCGGATCCACACTGTCCAGAAGATCCGGTTTTCCCGTGCCTCTCCCTGGCTAGAGACAGGGCCCCTCTAACACTGGTTATCATTCCTTCCCTGGGCATACATACTAGAGGTCCCTTCAAGGGGGTCTGACAGATCGTACCCACAAGCTTGGTCACGGGAGGTTGAGGCTACCTTCACTTTGGTGGAACTCCCCCGGTTAGAGTTTCCCTCCTTGAGTTGACAGACCCGTGCTGCCAGGACAGAAGTGGGTTTCCCATCCCACCTCCCCATGTCTTCCCCATGGTCACGCAGGAAGAACCACAGATTAGCCCTTGGGGTGTACCCTCTCTCTCTAGCTGGGGATTGTTGGGTGCTGATTCTGGGGCCTGTGACTCTCACGGGTGCTGTATTAACCTTCCTTATGTCCTCCCTCATCTCCTCTTTAAACTCCTTAATCACAGCTGAGATATGAGCCTGCATTGGGCCATTAATCATACTCTCATAATTCCTAAGTTTGTTGGCAACAGAACCTATTGTCTCCCGGTGGGTGTCAGCATTGATCGTCGCAATGAAGGTGGCGTATTGAGATGGCCCAAGATTTGCCAGACTCCACAGCATTTGTCCCGTACACCTGACCTTGTCAGGGTCATTATTGTGTCGTCCATCCCTCCCAAAGAGTACCTCCAATACTGCCACTTCTCTCAGCTGTTGGATCCCTTCCTCGAGGGTCTTCCAGCGCATTCTATGATGGTGCTCTTGCATTCTCTCTCTGTGGATAAACCTCTCCCTGACACTCATTAAGAGCCGCTCCCAGAGAGAAAGGGACCCTGGTTCCCTTACAAAAACCTGATTTATACCCGAGTCCTGGGTCAAGGGTCCCAAGTTCCTTGCCTCACTACCGTCCAGCTGCACGCCTGTACCCATAAGATCCCAAACCCGGAGTAGCCAGGTAGCATAAGCCTCACGCCCTCGTCGCACAATGTCTTTATGCAGATTGCGAAGACTTTCGTACGTCAGGGACTCGGTGATGATAGCAATCTCTGGCTCCCCTGTGGGTTGTGAGGTTCCTCCATTCCTGTCCCTATCTGCAGGGTGCTCTGCTTTCACCTTAGACTTCCTTGTTTCTACCGGGGCCACTGCTGCTGACCGTGACTGCCCTTGTGGTTCAGCTGGAACCTGGACAGTTGTAACATTAGTGGGTTCCACAGCTGTACTATTAGACTGTCCCTCCTCAAGGCAAAGGGCCGGTTTCTCACCAGCTGGGGAAATGCACTCCTTCAGCATCTCTCGTATCTCCTTAACCAGAACCCTCACCCAATCTGGGCGGTTCATTTCTGAGGTGGGCTGTGGGGCAGGGTCAGGCTCTGGAGCAGCAGCATCTCGAGTCTGTGGTGTAGGTGTGAGGGTAGTTATCCAGGTTAATCTTCCCTTATCTCTGAATGCTAAATATAACAGGACTATCAGCAACACCACCCATTGTATGGTATCATTAGCACTTAGAAAGGATCTTAACCCTTTGAGAACTGGTGGAGCAGACCCAAAAAGATGGTTAAAAGGTTGGGAGAAAGTTTGCCCAGGTGCTATTTCCTCGCAGTAGGTACCGTTATTAAAGTAACCCCAAAAATATACAGTTAACGTGTGATAGCTATGAATCCATGTACCTGCCTTCCAGAGGAAATTAAAGATCCATGAATTCCTCACCCAATTAACCCAGAAGCCAAACTTGATAACAGACACCGTAGCCTTAGTTATAGGACCCATTTTTAGATAAGGGTCTGCAAATGGGAAAAGTATAGCTACGATCACATGCCACCCAAACCAAGGTAAACTAGACCACATGGTGATGCTGAAGATGTTTTTACACACAACAAAACCAAATTACTTAAGAACTGTTAATCCTTTTTCCCTCTCAATGCCCTCGGGCCTCACGTTGATGCGCCAAATTCTGTCTTGGTTAGACTAGACAGGAGTCTGTGAAAGAGGGCAAAGCCTCCTGTGCAATGGAGAACGGCAAACCCCCCTCCCTCTGAATTACGAGGATCTTTAAATTAAAAGGCTCTCAGGCAAAGATATGGGAGTGGGAGTAACAATTCTTTACTAGGAGAAAACTAGACAACAATTTAAAAAGGCAAATGCAATCGGTACAAACAAAACCAGTGAAAGAAAAAGTCTAGAACCTGAGGAATGCCAGTATCAGTTTTGCTGGGACAATTGCTTTCCCTTGCAATAGTTGATGAGTTGCAGCTGAAGTGGTGATCTTTAGAAGGGTATAATTTTCCTCTGAAGATCTGGTGGCAGTGGGGGCCGGTCTTCCTCTGCGCCGGGGTTGCCTCTGAGCTCCGCTGCCGTCGCCTCTGCGCGCGCCGGCTGCTTCGCTGCGAGTGCCGCCGAAGAGAGAGCGAGAGAGAGCTGCTTTCCCCGGGAATCCCGCGCAGAGAGAGAGAGAGCTGCTTCTCTCGGAGTCCCGCGAAGAAGAGAGAGAGCTGCTTCTCTCGGAATCCCGCGAAGAGAGAGAGAGAGCTGCTTCTCCCCTCTGGGTGGGACCCCTCACGGTGTTACATTTTTTCAGCCCTTCATTGAATCAGTCAAAGGTGTATAAACAAACCATTGTCTCTGAGAGAGATAACAAAAACCTGTCCAACCGGTTCGCCTTCGACAGATGGCAAATGGAATACAAGCTTATCTTACAACCCAGGACAGTAAGTTATAACATGACCGTTCTACAGCCCGATCACCCTAGTTGGACCACGGGTAGAATGTGGACAGTGGTCCTCAGAGGACCGAGAAGGTGGGTGAATGTACGAATTATCAGGCTCCAACCACCAGCACCTCGACCAGTAGGACCTAATAAAGTTATCAAGAACGTGCTAAAAGGGAAAAACACAACCCACCCCAAAACCTTGCCCCCAAAAGTTACCGATACTCCGACCAGCCATGCTGATGCCCTCCAGATAGGTCGCACAGCTGAGTCAGACCCAAACCCAATCTTTCGCATGCTAGAAGCTACCTTTCTAACCCTAAACGAAACCAAACCAAACCTAACTAATTCCTGTTGGCTTTGCTATGATGTTAAACCCCCTTTCTACAAAGGCATTGCTTTAGACACCCCTTCAGTGCCCCCCACCAGTGCAGATGGGACACTCCCCGCAGAGGAATCACCCTGAGTCAAATCACAGGGCAGGGCAGATGTTTTGGCAATGCAACTTTAGCAAAGCAGAAAGGCAACTTCTGCACTAAAGTTGTCAAGCCCAACAGAAAGATCAATAAGTGGGTGGTTCCATCCGCATCTGGGATATGGGTTTGTCAACGGTCAGGAGTGAGTCCTTGTGTGTTCCTTGCCAAATTTAATGACTCTATCGACTTCTGTATCCAAGTTCTGATTGTTCCTAGGGTCCTGTACCACTCAGACAAAGAGGTGTACCACCTTTTCGAGGAATCCGACAGACTCCACGAAAGAGAAATAATCACAGGTATAACTATCACAATGCTGTTTGGCCTAGGAGCAGCTGGACAGCCACAGGTGTCTCAGCCATTGCAACCCAACAGCACGGACTCTCTCAGCTGCAAATGACCATCGACGAAGACCTGCAGAGGATCGAGAAATCTATCTCCTATCTAGAGAAATCAGTCTCTTCGCTTTCAGAAGTAGTTTTACAGAATAGGCGAGGACCTCTTGTTCATGCAACAAGGAGGACTGTGTGCAGCCTTGAAAGAGGAATGCTGCTTTTATGCAGATCATACGGGAGTAGTTAAAGACTCCATGGCAGAACTCTGAGATAGGCTGGCTCAGAGAAAGAAAGACAGGGAAACCCAGCAGAGCTGGTTCGAATCCTGGTTCAATCAATCACCTTGGCTCACCACTTTAATTTCCGCCCTGGTAGGTCCTTGTGCAATACTGCTTTTAGCTGTTACTATAGGACCATGCCTGCTGAACAAGCTAGTCTTGTTTGTTCAGGCCCTTCTAGAACGGGCAAACATTCTGTTTGTAGGCCAGCAACAAATGCTGTAAACCAAAAACTGCGAACACAGTCAGTTGCAAAAGCCTTCGAAACTCACCTTGCGAGAATTACTCAGTTTTACAAAACCCCTTTTTCCTTACCAAGTTACAAGTTTGTGCCTCACTCCAGTGCCTATATCTACGACTACCTCATTTTATTTATGAAAAGGAGGGGGGAGATGCAGTAGATAGGGACAGGCGAACGGAAGATCTCGGGATGTGACGGAAAGAAAGACCCCCATCCCCCTCTCCTCCTGCAGCACGTTATCTACTACCCCCAAAGAATGTAACCACACCTAACCCAGTAGTTTTCCACTCCTGACTAACCCTAGAGACCCTACCAAACCCCCCTGACGTAGCAAAGTCCCCCAAGACTATTTAAACCCATGAGCTAAGATAATAAACGCTTTTGACCATCCACCACACTGGTGTCAGTGTCTGTTGTTAGCCCGAGTAGCCCGGACTAGGCCGGGCTGCTGTGCTGTTCCTTGCAACCAGGTCGCCTTTCCTTCCCTGAAGGCAACATGATGCCTGAAGGGTTTTATAGCAGGTTTGCACCTATGTTGATGCTAAAGAAGTAAGGTCCAACATAGACCTAAGGTTTGCACAGCAGAGTTTAGGCTGACAGCTAAGGGAGCATAAATTAAATGGTCCTTCAAATCCCGAAGGCTGATGAGAAATGTTAATATTTCTGCTGTCCTTCCTTGTTTAAAGCACAGCAACATATTTGTGGGATTCCTTAAAATCAGAGGGTTTGGGGCACATTGCAAAAGGCAGGCCTTAGAGACAGTAGGATAGTGATTAGAGCTAAGCAGTAGCTATAAGATTTGTCAGCAGAAAAAGTATACAAGAAGTAGAAAGAAAGGACAAATAGAACAATAGTCTGTGTATTAATGCTAAGGTAGAATAAATTCTTAAGTTGCAGAAAAGTGTATTTGGTGAGATATTAGGAAGGTCTAAGCTTAATAATGGAGCTCTATGCATTGTATCTTGAGGCTTACAAGCAAGGATTGTATTCAAAATAAGCAAGCATTGTTTTAACCAAAGGTATGTGTGCTTATAGTGATTAGACAGAACTACTGTCGATATGCTTATGCTTTGTGTGACTAGTCAAAAAGTTTATAAAGTAAATTGTGACATTAAGTTCTTAGTCTGTTGCCTGGATGTGAGCTGCTGGCATCTTCCCATTATCATAACCCTATAATGAGACTGATGCTAAAATATAAACAGCTCGAGACACATACCACAGCAGTCCTGTCCCATTTGTGACTTGTATATAGCCCCCGGCCAGCAGTAATATTTAATGAGATTTTGGAATTGCAGCTAAAAATCATGGCCAGATTAAGTCATGGAAGTGGTTGTTGTGCATTTATAATTTTGGAGGTCAATATCAGAGTAGCTGCTTCTGGTAAGACAGAAAGCTCTTTCAAGACACTGCTTAAGAGAATTCTCTTTTTCCCTTTCACTGTAAAGTCTCCTCCAGGATGTACAGCAAACAGGTTATCTAGATTATCTTTTCACAATACCAGGAAACTTCCCCTGTAATCAGCTTGAATTGTACAATTTTCATTTGTATTAAAGAATTTCACTTTGTCTCTTCTGTAAAGAAGTGACCCAACAGACCCAAATTAACAAGAGGTATATTTGTTAGAGCTACACTACTTATCACACATTTTAAACAACCCATACCATCTAGCCCAAAGCTAACATGGTTCCATGTTAAATATTACTGATGGATTACACATCCTTGTGTGAAGAAGGAATTAGGATTTAAAGACAATATTTATGCATATACAAGCATTGTGCAAGAACATTGCAAAGTCAAAATGGAAACCAAATATCACCTGTACAGGGTAAACACTGCAATAACATGAGTACACTTCTCCCATCAGGTTCACAAGCATCTTAACCAATTCTCTGCTTGCAAATAATCTCTTCTGGCATATTTTGGGGCCCTGAACCAGGAAAGTCACACCTAAATACTGTGGGACCATGAAAACTTCTCCAGATACAAACCAGTCTCCAGGTGACACAAGTGACTACGGCAGCCCCCAGTAATGTAGCAGGACACAGGTTTGCTGTGTTCTCTTTGTCATTGTGGGTTTGTGATTCAGACTCACAGAGGGGCTTGAGTTGGAAGAGACCTTAAAGACCCTCTAGACCCAGCCATGGGCAGGGACACCTTCCACTGCCAAGCTAAATATCCATACAAATACATCAGTACAAATATACAGCTATACATCTGCATACATAGGTAAAAATAATTACACACAGAAATGGATCAATATAAATATAAAAATGTAACAATAGACGCATCTACCGAGACAAATAACAAAATACCTATTTAAAGAGCTGTATATGTATGACTGCATCAATAGACATAGATAGCAACACAACTCTATACATAGGAAATAGAACTAAACACAGATATAACACCTTACATGTTATGAACAAAACAGCCTGGCTGGAACACTTGGCTTGAACAAAGTACAGACATTGAAATGTTAATTAGCCAATTGCTCTTGGGAATCACCTACACCCCCACCCAAACTAGGACTGGGATGCAAAATAATCCAGTGGAATCATGGGAGGGGGTTTTGGGGATGAAAAACACGTCAAAATGAAAAAGAGGGGCACAGTGTAGGGGGCTAGATGGGTGTGCAGGTTGGGGAAAAGGGAACCCCATCCCTAGTCTGTGTTTGACCTGTCACCATAACCTGCAGAGGACCAGACTGGACTGGGCTGGGGGAAGCAGGCACAAGGAAAACAGACACTTTTCCTGGTGTTACTAGGAGGGAAGGAGAGGGATAGCTGCTGCTGGACCCCGGTAACAGGCTCTGCACATCCCCCCACGCTTCGGCTACCAGTGTGCCAGGAGGAAAGGAGAGAGGACGGTCTGCTGATCGGGACTTCAGATACAGAGTGGACACCTCTTCACCTCTGGCTACCAGTGTGCCACAGAAACTCCAGGGACAGACTCTGCACACCTTCTCACCCTTTGGCTACCAGAAGAAGCTAGAACTGTAAGAGAAGGGTGACCTTTTTGTTCGATGCAGCTGCAGATGGTAATTTGTTTCAAGGATATAATGTAAGGAAGTTTGTTTTACAGCGGTAATAGGCAATAGGCTGTGAATTGCTGATAACACGCATTCCTAAGCTTTTACAGCAGTAGTAGGCAATAGGCTTTGCATTGCTTAACTGATAACCCGCATTTCTAAGATAACACGTATTCTTGAGACTGTGAGAATCCCCAGATCAAAGGACACCTGTGAGGAAGACAACTAGCCTTCATCCCACAACCACCAGGAGGCAGAAAACGACCACCTAGCAACAGAATGCGACTGCGCAGAAGAAACGAGTGAACTAAGGAAGAAGATAAAAAGAGCGAACTAGGGGACCAGAAGCGCGGCAGTTTGGTGGAGCGGTGACTACCCTCTGTCGCTGCAGCGCTGCTTTTTGCTTTGCTCTCATATACTCAATTAAATGAATTTAAATAAATTCTGTTAATTGGATCGGATGGCCTCTTGTGCTCACTCATAATAGAACACCCTCCTGCCAAGCTGACTTTTTAATAAAGAGCTGAACACCAATAAAGGCATAGACCCTGTTCATTTCATTACATGTATGCTTAGATACATATAGACACATAAACCATATCTCTATCTATACATAGCATACATTCATAAATATAACAGACATATAGAAATATTCCTATACAAACAGCAGCCTACATATGTACATATCTATATAATAATCCCTGTCTATGTGCAAGTCCATACATCTTTAAACAGAACTCCAAGCAGAGGGATCTCAGCTGCCCCATCTTGAAAGCCTCTCCCTCGATCTCTTCCTCCTGTGCAGAACAGCTCTCCTGGACAGGGACAGCAGACGGCACACGTGGGAAGCAAAAGGAACTCTGAGTCAGTATGGGGACATTTCCTTTGGCAGCAGCTGCAGTTCCATCGGGGAAGAGAAGATCCCAGAGCCTCCCCAGGAGGGTTAGAAAGCAAAAGCAGCCGAGCGGGCCAGGCCGTGCTTAGCTCAACTTCGGCGGGACAGTCCCGCAACCCCGGCAGCCCGGCGCAGCCCGGCACAGCCGGCACGGCTCCCGGGCCCTGCCGGCACAGCTGCCTTGTCCCAGGACAGCCCCTGTGCCGGCCGGGGCAGCTGCGCTGAGCAGCCCCAGAGCGGGCAGGGCCCGCTCCTGCCCCGCCGGGCAGTGCCCGCGGCCTCAGCCCCGCCGCCCTCAGCCCCACCCTGCCTCCCCGGGCTGTGGCCTCACCCGGGCTCTCTCCAGGCTGGCAGCAGCAGCTCCCCGGTCCTGCTCCTGCTGCTGGCCGGCAGCTTCTCCCTGCTGGCTCCCGTCAGCCTCCGGCTGTCCTCGAGCTCTTCAGTGCGGCTGTGGCAAAAGCGGAGGCTCTGGAATTGCTTCCAAGGCCCGGCAGAGCTGCAGTCCCGGAGCCCTCTGTGCTCCCTGCCGGCCCCTCCATCCCCTCAGCCCCGCCATGCTCCGGGCAAAGCCCCAGCCCCCTTCAGTTTCTTCAGCCCTCACAGTCCTCTCGCCCCCTCAGGCCCTTCTGACCCTTCCCGTCCCCCTCGACCCGCCACGCCCTCGGCCTGTGCCACTTCCCTGTCCCCTCAGTGCCACCATGGCCCCCGGCTGCCCCACACCCTCAGCCCCAGCAGCACCTCAGGGTCACCGTCCCTTCAGCGCCACCGGCCCTCGGCCCCTCGCTCTCACCGTCCTTCAGCAGCTCCTCAGGGGACAGTGCCTGGGGCCAGCGGCAGCTCCCAGCGCTCCAGGGACACCCGGGCTGGAACTGCTGCTCTGCTCGGTCCAGCCGCCAGCTTGGATCCAGCACAGGGAGAGGGGACACAGGGGGCACAGGGGGAAAGTAAAAGGTGAAAAAGGCAGCTGAGGGGGAAAGAGGTCAAAATGCAGCCTAGGCCTACAAAACCAATAATCTATCCATCAGTCTATCCATCTAAACATTCATATTCCTCTTACTATATAACCATACACCTTTATAAATATAACGTCATATATATTTTTTTTTACTCTACAGATATATAAATTTGACTCTGGAAATCTATACATGTAACTACATACATAGAAATACAATTATATCACTTCTGTAACTGTATACATATCCACATTTAACTACACAGATCTATAAATATATACACATATAAACAGAATAATCTATAAATGTAACTATAAGCATTGATAAATAGAATGATAGAAATCTATCAATATATCTACAAACAGAGGAATTCTACCTGCCCAATGGTCCCAGGCTCTCCCCATCGCTTACTGCCTTACAGGGCAGCCCTCCTGCAGATGGATCAGATGGCATCTGGGAAGCAAAGGGAACCTGAGTCAATATTAGCCCTTATGCATGTTTCCCTTGGGCAGCAATTGTCATTCTACCAGGGACTGTCAAAGATGGCCTGAAAGGCAGACTCTCATTTGGCAATTTGAAGCCTGCCCTTAAAAGAACAGGGATCATTCCAAGTGTTCAAAAGTATGTTTCAAAAAACTGAAGTGTCTTGATACAAGTCTCAGCAACTCACAGTGCAAAGGGCACACACAAGAGCTTGAAACATAGTCCCAGCCTTTTTCTTTCTCTGTGCTGACACAGAGACCTCAGTCCTCACTGAAATGGCCGAAGCTGAGGGGTGCTGGGAGCTGAGCTTGGCTAAGGAATGCATCCAAACTGCTCCCTCTCTCCTCTTAGGTCTCGTTAATCAGAGGTCATTCAAGCTTTTCCTTTTGTTACTGGATTTACTGTGATTTTTCAAGTGGTTGGCCTCTGATGTGCTTCTCCTTGTTTTTCTTGTGGGTCAGACTGATACCAGTAGATTGGTACTGTATTTAGTCAGTGATTTGGACTTTTATCCTGACTTTTTCTCTTTTTTTTTCCCCTGCTCCTTCAAGAGTCACAGAGGCTGACCTCCCCTGTCATCCTGCAGCAAATTTATCCGCATTTAGGGTTGAGGCAGGGTAGACTCAAGGTGAGGAGTGGGAATTTTTGGATTTACCAATATCTTACTCTCCAGTGAGAAGTCTTTTGTCTTCTGTAAGCTCATACACAGCAGTTTTCAAAAACATTTTATTCCATAATAAAAGGAAACATTGCAGGTTTGTAGTCAAATTAGAATCTTTAGGATTCTGATGGATGGGCCATTGCAGAAGAGATGAATTTTCTGGAACAGCTCATTGTGAGAATATCTTTCTCTACAAAGGTAATTTGCAGGTGCTTCATCTTGGGTATTTACTTCCTCAGTGGTCAACCACTGAGGTTGTCTGACAAGCTACTTGGTTGTCTGGCTTTTCCTGTCTTTTGGGTTGGTTTTTTTTCTACCCTCCTGATTTACAGATTTTTGCCACTGATCACAGATGTGATCCTGGAAATGCCGTAGGTGCATAAATGTTTGGCTGGATCATACACATGGGGCAGCAGAGGGCTCCAAAAAGCATCCCCTTGTGTTGGGTTGTCTGAGCTGTTGGATGGGGATGGTGAGACTCTCAGCCAGAAATGTGTGCTTTGTGCGTGGGTTTGCAACACACAGCCCTGGCAGGGCTGGGACTGAGCTCTGCCCTTGCTGACAGCCATGCTGGCAGCAAGGAGAACCCCTGGCTTTCTGCTGGCTGCTTTCTCATAGCTCGTGGGATAAGCCAGAGTCAGAGCGTGAGGACACATGCCCTCACTTGGTGTCTTCTAGTTTTCTGTGTTCATGTTTTGTGTTACTGGATTTCTGAGAAGAGAGAGGACACAATTTATATTTAGAGTGGAGGTTGAGCTACCCCCACAGTCTAGGCCTCTGATGTGGGCCTCGGTAAGGCCTTGGAAGCATCTGATGCAGTAAGAAAGTAGTTGTGGCACAGTTAGAAATTATGTGGGTTAGGTAGGACTTTGGAGACTCTCCGCAACACAACAAGACGGATCCCCATTGTCCGGACCAGTGAGGACCCCGCCTATGTTGGTAGCTATTCCCATCCCCTTTTCTCTCTCTTTCTCTCTATCCTTTTTATTTCTTTTCTGACCCCACTATCGCATTTATTATTTTTGGCCCCTAATAAAGGTGCATTTCTTGTGATTAAACTGATAGCCCCCTGCTGTTTGCCTTTTGCACTTTGGGATTGGCTAACGAACCATCACAACACCCTGCTATAAGCGGAGCATGACAGGCCAATAAGTATAATAATCTGCAACAAGGCCTGCGCCAACACTGACACTCCAGGCAAGTCTGGGAAGAAGCCAGAGTTAAGAGAAACGGGATTCCTAATCCAAAGACTGAATCTGTCAAGTAAAAGGACAGAGAGCTGCAGCTCCAGCCCAGCCCCACCCATGGCTCTGGAAGCACCTACAGGCATGGCAGGGCTCTCACAGCAACAGCAGCAGCAGCAGCAGCAGCTGCAGCTGCAGCTGCAGCTGCAGCCCAGCCCTGCTTTGCTTTGGCCTTCACACCCAAAAGAGGCAGAGCCCACATTTGCTGCTGGAACAGAGGCACCTCTTATATGCCCCTCCCTGCATGGGACACTTTGCCTTCAGTGGCAATTCTCCAAACACTCTTCTTTCTCATCAAACAAAGCCTCTTTTTCATTTCTTCTTCACTTCTTCTTTTAGAAATCTTACTTTACCAAGAATTTTAAAATAACTAAATAATAATGAAATAAGTTCAGTTAAAGAAGCCTTTGCTTCTCAGCCATGTGACACCATTCAAAAACTCTCAGTCCAGCCACTTTTATTCCCATCCAATGGAGTTACCTGAGCAGAGGGAGACCTTTCAGACAGGGATCTCCTGATCTCCTGAATAATTTTCTCTACAGCAAGGTCTAGATCTGTGTCAGGGTCAGCTTGGCAAGACCCCAACAGTGTGAAAGTCAATTTGTCCCTAGCCTGGCTGCTGAAGAAAAGGTCTGGAATGCATGAAGCCTAGTTTTCAAGATTGTTTATTTTTTCTTATCTATAATAGTTTCTCTCTGACCTGCTGAGGTCCAGTTAGTACAGAAGCCATGGCAATCTCCTTCCAGCACCGGGTATCTCCCACATTATATACTCAAAATTACGTGTATGGTTTACAGTTCCTGTACCAATGCCTAAAATATATGTTGGACAGTGTGTCTTTATACTAAACCAATAGAAAAGTGTCACTATCACACCAAGACATAGACGACAAGGAGAAGGAAGAAGAGGCTAGGGCACGCCCAGATTCCTCCATCTTGTACCCCTGAATTACATTCTAAAACAATCCCAAAATTCTACTTTTCCACCCTGTGTCAATTCTACTATAACACTACTTGTAATAAATAAAAAGGTCTTTATTCATCAAAACAAGCAATGAAGGAGATAAGAATTTGAACTGAGTAGGGAATTTCAAGATGTGGGAGGAGAAGGAGAAGGGGGAAAAAAAACAACAAACCAGCAAGTATCCTGCTTAAGAATTGTTCATAGAAGACTGCGTAACTAAGTATATACAAGTTAACTTTTAGGCCAAGGACAATCTGCAAAGAAGATGAGGAGCTTTCATTCCTATGACCACCAAGGGCAGAAAAAAAGACTCCCTAGCAGCCAATTGCACAGGTGCAGAGTGCATTGAGAGAAAATACGTCAACCAAAAAAAAAAAAAAGAAAAAAAAAAGAAAAAAGGACTATAAAAACAAAAAGGTCAAAGCGGGAGGGTGCGCGGCGTGGTGGAGATGAGACTCCCTGGCCACCCAGCGCTGCCTTTTCCTTAATACCACTTGCTTAATGAATTCTTGTTAATTGAGTTATCTATAATTGGCCTCCCCAATTGAATTTGTGCTTAACAAATTTGGTGCCGTGACTCGGATAAGGGCGACTGGGTGGTAATTCCTAATCAGGGAGGAGCCCTGCTGCCTTTGCAGTGGCCCTGGTGCAGGCTTTGCCTTCCTGGACCCTTACTGACGAATCTACATTTGGTATTAAGCAAAAGGGATACTGGTAACCTTGTAATCTTTGTGCACAAAGCCCGGGCAAAGACGCAGTTGAGTATAAAAGTGGGAATCCAGTCGGTTGGGGTTGGGATCCCAGGACATAACGTATGAGACATCCTTTTAGGACGAGGCAAGTGTGGACCTCTGAGTAGTGAGGTTCTCATACCCTGTGAGGGGCTGGGCCATGAACAGGGGGCTGCGAGTGTGTGTGTGTGTAAAGGTGTCCTGGAAGATGGGACTGAGGAAAAGCAAGCCCTCTGCTTCCATAACAATGGGGTCCCTGGTAAAGCTTCCCCAGATATCACCTGACAGTCCGTTAGGTGTAATTCAAGAAAAGGGAAGGATAGGGCAAAAATGATACATTATTGTATGGAAGTACGGGGAGGGAAACAGAACCGTCGTGATAATTTGTTTTGGCCAGTGTTTGGAAGCTTCGAGGACTGGATTTGCCAGGCATTAACATTTATGTAAACTCTAAAGAACCTTTTGATATGGAAGAGAGCAAGTATGCTGCTCTCTGGATAGTGGGGGAAACAAGAGCAAAACTTTTTGCCTGAAGCACCCAGGGAGGGAAAAAAAAAAGTCTGAGGAAGTTCCAGCTGCACCCCCTCTACCATACATACCTCCCCCTCCTCCACCCCCACCAGCAACACCCATAGTCTACCCCAATTTGGATCAAGGGGGAGATTTTGATAACCAAAAGGTAGAATTCCTGGAGCCGATCCCTGAGGAAAATCGCCGCGTTACTCATAGCCTAACAAAGGGGGAAAGAGAAAGGGAAGGGCAAGCTCTATATCCATTAAGGGAAGTAGCTTTGGGAATGATCCCTAACCAGCAATGCTGGTCAGCAGGGACAACCAGCCCAAATTCCAGGAATAGGTTATGTGGAGGTACCTCTCAACTCAGGCGATGTGAGGGAGTTCAAGAAAGAAATGGGACGATATGGGCCAAATCTTAAAAGGAATTTTCTGACCCTATCGCCTGGGACTTCCCATGTGAACAAATTCAGAATCCAGCTAAGGTGGCAAAGTACCTGACAGAAAAATGTCATGATAAGTCTAAGGAGAAAAAAATCATTGGAGTGAGCTGGGCCCTGGCATATGCTTATCGCACCCTGCTAGATACTGTAGGGCAGCAGACAGAGGAAGGGGGGCAGGGAGACAAATCAGCAGCTATCCCAGTCACTCAGGCTGCAGCCAACAGCCCAGGCTCAAAGCCAGCAGCTAAACCAGACAGTGAGTCTAAGCCAGCAGCTAAACCAGACTGTAAGCCTCAACCAATGGCTGTTGCTACTAGCCCGATGGGCCCATGATGCCTCAGGCCATCAGGGCAGAGATGCCACCTATAAGTGGGCATGAGACTGAAGGGTGGATCTAACCATGGACAGTATTTTGCAGGTGATCCATGACTGTGAGACGTGTGCTGCCATCAAACAGGCCAAACAGGTGAAACCCCTATGGTCTGGTGGTGGTGATCCAAGTACAGCTATGGGGATGCCTGGCAGATTGACTACATCACGCTGCCCCAGACACGCCAAGGCAAGTGCTACGTGCTCACAATGGTAGAGGCCACCACAGGATGGCTGGAAACCTACCCTGTGTCTCATGCTACACCATTGTGGGCCTTGAGAAGCAGGTCCTTTGGAGGCATGGTACCCCTGAGAGGATTGAGGCAGACAATGGGACTCATTTCAAGAATGGACTTATCAACACCTGGGCTAGGGAACATGGTATTGAGTGGGTGTATCCCCTACCATGCACCAGCTGCCGGCAAAGTGGAGAGGTACAATGGACTGTTAAAAACCACCTTAAAAGCATTGGGTGGGGGATCTTTTAAAACTTGGGAGCAACATTTAGCAAAGGCCACCTGGTTAGTTAACAGCCGAGGTTCCACCAAACAAGCAGGTCCTGCCCAGTCGGAGCCCCTGAATATAGTAGATGGAGATAAAGTCCCAGTGGCACATGTCAGAGGTTTGTTAGGGAAATCAGTGTGGATCAATTCTTCCTCAAGTACAGACAAACCCATTTGTGGGATTGTGTTTGCTCAGGGACCAGGTTGTACATGGTGGATAATACAGGGAGATCTGATTGTGGGGTGAGACTCATGTGCAAGTATCACTGTTTGCTGGATGTTACTGCCAGTGTCTGTACACAAAAACACAGACGTAAGACAGAAGGAAATGTGTAAGTGTCAAAGGTTTGAGAAAGTGAAATAGAAGGAAATGTGTAAGTGCCGAAGGTTTGAGTAAGTGAGATGGAAGGAAATGTGTATGAGTAAGTGAAAGATGGAAGTTTTTACTTGATGAAGTTTTTACATGATGTTGACAATATGGAGATAAGGGACAGAATGTCCTAGGGTGATGTTACGGTGTTTGTATCCCCAATTGTGTGTTCTGTTTATGTTTGATATTATGTTCTGTGTTTTCAGAACTGACTCTGAAAGTGAAGGTTTGTTTTGTCTTGTTATCAGCCAGCTCACCTCCCCCCATGGTCTGTTGTCTAGAAGAGGCTAGTGCTGGCTGGCTTGCTTTTGCTTTGCTTGCTGGCTTTTGCCTGCTTTGCTTTGCTTGCTTGCTTCTGCTTTTGCCTTTGCTTTTTAGTTAGTTTAGCTAAGCAGTCCAATTCTTTCCCTGGACTGTTTTTTTTTTTTTTTTTCTTTCCCTTTCCTGAATATGACTCCAACCTGCTCCAGACTGGGACCTGGGAAACACCGAGGAGCACCGAGAGCCTGTGTTTTGTGATCTGCAGCAGCCATTCCCAGTGCCCAGAGCAATCCCCAGCGTCCAGACCTGGGCAACTACTCCCAGGAAAGACTTTCTGGATTTGTCATCTCTTGAGAGTGGTGAAAGAGTTTTGTTGTCATCTGGTGTTGTTAATTTTTTTGGTGCTGGGAAAGGTTTTGTTTGTTAAATAAACAGGTTCTTCTCCACTTCTCTCAGAGAAAATTCTTCCCGAACCAGGTGGGTGGGGAGGGGCCATGGGGGTTTGTTTTCCACGGGCTCTTTCCAGAGGTTTTTCTCCCAAATTTGACCTGAACTAGGACAAATATTTTGGTGCCCAACTCGTGGCTAGAAAGAGTTGAAAAAAACCCTGTTGTAATCATATTTTTGTTCCAATTACTTTGTGTTGGTATGGAGCAATTACTGGCTATGTTGTTTGAATTCATAGTGTCTCTTGGGGTGAACGCCTGCATGTGTTTCTGGTCCCTAGTGTTTTTTGAGATCTTAATCCCTCTATGGTCCCTAGGTATATTTTTTTATCCAGGAATAGCTCCAGTATTGTCCTTAATACGTAGTTTTTGGAGTAGAAGGGCACTGACCAGAATATCCATCGGGCTGGGTCTTGGGGGTGATGGCTTGTAGGGGGTTTATAAAGGTGCTGAGGTCTGTTCCTGGAATGTATGGCTCATGTTCATGGTTGTACAGCCAGTTTGTTAGAGGGGAAGCAGGGGATGAAGCTTTTCAGCCTTTGCTTTCCTTCTTCTCCTCTGAATCTGTTACTTCCCTATTACAGAATGTTCAATTTCCCCTGACTGTTAAAGAGACCATCTTTCTGGTGTTTAATCTGGTAAACTTTCTCTATTGTCTGCAGTCTCTCTAGAATGAGGGCTGAGATTTCTAGAGGGGCTGATGAGATCCCTGACCCAGGAGTAGACCCAGGTGTGAGAAATCCTGAGTGGTGTGAGAAATGGGGGGACGGGAATTGGCACACAGACCATTTTCCAACATTCAAATAGATTTTCCTGATTTGTCTAAAGCAGGAAGGTATAAACACTTATTGGTGATAATAGATCACTTAACTCACTTTGTAGAGGCATTCCCTACCTCCAGGGCAACTACAGAAACAGTAGTAAAATACTATTAGAAGAGATAATCCCCCGCTACGGACTAGCAGAAGTAATAGACTCAGACAGAGGGCCACACTTTGCCTCCAAAATAATTAAAGAAGTAGTTACAGCTCTAGGAACAAAGTGGCAATATCATACTCCCTGGCATCCACAAAGCTCGGGTAAAGTGGAGAGGGTAAATGGGGAAATTAAGAAACAACTAACTAAATTGATGTATGAAACACAGTTATCTTGGGTAAAATGTTTACCTTGAGCCTTGTTAAATATACGAACTCAGCCCAGAACCGATATTGGAATTTCTCCATTTGAAATGCTTTATGGGATGCCTTATGACATGGATTCTCCTACAGATCACCCTGAAATAAGTAATCAACAAATTAACCAATATGTCATGCAATTTATGAAGGCTTGGGAAGGGCTTAGAAGAGCTGGGTTACTAGTGCAATGACCTCCTTTAGACCAAGCAATCCATAATATAAAACCAGGTGATAAGGTGTTAATAAAAACCTGGAAAGAAACCTCACTGACCCCAAACTGGGAAGGCCCCTATGTTGTTTTACTCACTACAGAAACTGCAGTCAGGACTGCCGAGAAAGGATGGACACATGCGAGCCGAATAAAGGGACTGATTACTGCTGCTGCCAAAGACCCCTGGAGAATAACCAGCCAACCCGGGGATCTTAAGGTCACATTTAAACTGACTTAATGGACTCGGTAAAAATTGTATGAACCAGCTGGTATAGTGAGATATTGGACTATGGATATCCTATAACTAATGATTTTAGAGTATATTGTACAAATAAGGATTGTGATTGTTCCCCTTTTGTATGCTGTATTTGTAAAATTTGCCAGGAACAGTGGTGGGTCCATAGTTATAGAGGCACTCATCCTGGGGGTATTTGTAAAGGGTGTTATCAATTAAAAAGAGAACTGACAGAGTCAGTCCTAAGGATTGGAAAAGAAAACGGGACCCCACCAAGAGAATCCCAAGAGTGGTGGGAGGTGTTTACTAAGGGGGCTAGGCCTGCAAATTGTTGTTTCCACTCCAATGAACCAATTCCCTAATTGTTCAAATAATAAAAGGGAATTGCCAGAAAACTTTACCTGGGATTTGGTGTGACTCACCAAAAGTGAAGGATAAAAATTGGGAATCATTCAAAAAGAGGCAACAAAAACAGAGAAGGCGTCCTCCTGAAGAATATCCTTACTGCTGAGAAGATGGTACGCCTCGCGGCTCAAAGCAACTGAGTTGGCGAGTGAGGCAGAGGGATAAGAAGCGGTGGAGGAAAGAGCCCTCAAACTGGGACAATTCAAAGGTATTTCAAGAACTGCCTCAAGGATACTGATCTCCCAAGGGTAAAGGTGAGCCTGGCAATAACATGTCAAAACAAACACTGGGAATGGGGAGATAATGATAATCAAATCCTGGGGCGGTTTGGACTCCACCCTTGCTGGCAAATTCTGTGCATATTAGTTATATGTTGTACCTGGCCTGTACAAGGGGACTGCGCACACCAGCCATTTAATTGGACTCTGACCAAAATAGACCAGGGAAAGTTGTTAAGCACAATGCCACCACTGTAGCTCCCATTTTTTTTTTTGTTACTAACGAGGACTTGGTAAACTCTATGTGGGGATGGAGTAAACCTGAACTCCGGGCTACCTATTGGTGTCCTAGTTCCAATCCTGGGAGGGGATATTGTAATTATCCTGGGGAATATCTGTGTGGGTATTTGGGCTGTGAAACCATAGCAACTGCCTGGGCTGTCACCCATCCAGATACATTTTTAAAGGTCTCATGGTACCCTGAGGGGTGCAAAACTCCATGGTATGGCACTCAAGGAGAAATTCTGTATAAGGGGGACTGCAGGTCCCTGAAAATACAAGTGCTCAACCCCCTGGACCCAGGATGGCTGGTAGGAAAAACCTGGGGAGTAAGGTGTTGGGAACACGGATCATGGAGGGTATATTCAGATAAAAAAGGAAATCCGACCACATGATCCTCTACCCACTGGCCCTAACTCTGTAATTGCTGAGGAGGAGTTAACCAAGACAGCTATAGGGACTAGTGACACCACAATGCCCGGAAACGAGACCCTCATACTCCCAACCCCGGATCCCCAGCAAAGTACCCTTTGGAAACTTACACAGGCAGCATACCAAGTCTTCAACATAACATGACCTAACATTACTGAATAATGCTGGCTGTGCTTTGATATTAAACCTCCTTTCTATGAGGCAATAGGGCTCAATGAAAAACTCAAGCGAGTTATTAGAAGTAATCCTCCACAATGTAACTGGAAGGACCCCCAGACGCAAGGAATAATGTTAGCAGCAGTAACTGGAAAGGGACGATGCATAGGGAGGGTCCTGTGTGAAAAAAAACCCAAAACATTTATGTGAGACAATCAGTAAGGCACAGCGAACCTGGCAAAATGCTTAATTTCAGCCAAAAACACTAAATGGATATGCTCCAGAGGGGGGCTTACACCTTGTATTGCTTTCGACCTGTGCAACAGAATCTCTGAGTTTTGCATACAAGTGTTAATAGTCCCTAAAATCATTTATCATCCTGAGGAATATATGTTTAACGCTCAAGTCACTTTTGAACACCACTTATAAAAGAGGGAACCCTTCACAGCCTTGACAGTGGCTACCCTAATGATTGTAGGTGGAACAGGAGTCAGCACTGGGGTGGCATCATTAGTAAAGCACAATCAAGAATTCAATTAGTTGAGGATGTCTGTAGATGAAGATTTAGCCCGCATTGAACAGTCGATCTCAGCCCTTGAAAAGTCTGTAAGATCCCTGTCAGAGGTAGTATTACAAAATCATAGAGGATTAGACTTAATATTTTTGCAACAAGGAAGATTATGTGCTCTTAGGGAGGAATGCTGTGTATATGCAGACCACATGGGAATTGTGAGAGATACAATGACTAAACTAAGGGAAGGCCTCAAACAGAGAAAGAGGGAGAGAGAGACACAGCTAAGCTTGTATGAGACTTGGTTCAATAGCTCCCCTTGGCTTACCATGCTACTCTCAACTCTTGCAGGTCCCGTGATATTGTTGTCACTAAGTTTAAGTTTCAGACCTTGCATTTTTAATAAAATCATAGACATTGTAAAAGGAAGATTAGAGGCAGCTCATCTAATGCTTATTAGAGATAGGTACGAAGCATTGCCCAGGGACTCAGAAGTAGATGAAACCCTGGTCTTAAGCTACCAAGAGTTAAAGAGTTTTAATGAACAAATTGGTAAAGAGAAAAAGGAGGGATTGTAAGAAATAAAAAGGTCTTTGTTCATCAAAACGAGCATTGAAGGAGATAAGAATTTGAACTGAGTAGGGAATTTCAAGATGTGGGAGAAGAAGGAGAAGGGGGGGAAAAAAAAACAAACCAGCAAGTATCCTGCTTAAGAATTGTGCAGACGCAACTGGCATAGAAGACTGCGTAACTAATTATGTACAAATTAACTTTTAGGCCAAGGACAATCTTCAAGGAAGATGAGGAACCTTCATTCCTATGACCACCAAGGGCAGAAAAAAGACTCCCTAGCAACCAATTGCACAGGCACAGAATGCATCAAGAGAAAATACATCAACTGAAAAAAAAAAAGAAAAAAGGACTATAAAAACAAAAAGGTCAAAGGGGGAGGGTGCATGCCATGGTGGAGAGGAGACTCCCTGGCTGTGCAGCACTGCCTTTTCCTTAATACCACTTGCTTAATGAATTCTTGTTAATTGATTTATCTATAATTGGCCTCCCCAGTTAATTTGTCCATAACACTACACTACTTTTGGCTTGTAATTCCCCATATAAGGTTGTCAGCCTCTCCCATGGGCTCTCCCATGGGCTAGAATCTAAGCCACAGGTGTTTTTGACTTGCTGCCAAGGTTCCTGAGGCCTTTTCCAGGGTCTTGAGGCATCCAAGGCAGCCAAAGGGATGCTCTGGACTCTGACAGATCTGCTGGTGGCCACTCCTCTTCCCCCAGTGCATTCCAAGCTGAGCTGGGGGCTGTCGATGCTGCACAACCTGCATTGCCAGGTGGAGTGCTGGGGGTTGAAGTGCCCAGTGTGGCTGCAAGAATCCAAACACATTGGTCAAGCTCCACAGTGTGGCTCTGGGACACAGATCTCTGTTGCTGCCTTGGATGAAACATCACAGCAAAATGGATGAAGCAAACAGGAAAATCCGGCAGAGAATCTTTTGGCTTCCTAGTAGGCTTGACAGCTTCTGTCTCAGAATGACAGAGCCTTGTACTTCGAACAGTCACGTTTCATGACCTTTTGGAAAAGTCAGGCTACAAACTCTTTACCTACCTCAGGGGTCGTAGGCTGGGGGCTGCTGTTCCCTGTGGAGCTGCTGAAAGCTGCTGGATCCTGAGCGCTTCTCGGTTGGTGGGCAGCAGCTGCTCCCCGCAGAACTCCTGGAAGTGGCTGCTGGGTCCCTGCCACCTCTAAGGCAGCGGCTCCTCCCCATGGAGGCCAAGGAATTTGCAGGGTAGGATGCGGAGCACATCCCGCTCGGCAGGTGGCGGCCGCTCCCTGGGTAGCGACTTGAAGCGACTGCGCCCGTCCTTGCCCATCCAGCAGCAGCCGCGTCCCCACTTCAAAGCAGACAGGTCAAATGGGAGAAGGGGAAGTGGAGAAAAGGAGAGAATTTATATTCTTTTTGCCCCTTTTCCTACCAACTGGTTCTTTCACACTGTCTTTGCCTGTCTTCAGCAGATTTGGCACATTTCTGATTCTTTGGAGAGAGAAGCAGCAACAGGAAGGGGCAGCAATTTTGTCAGCATTTTCATCAAAGCTAAAATCCTGCCCCCTGGATGGATGTTGCTTTATACGAGAGATTAATTACCTACAGTTATAGTGAACTCACGCTGGTGTTGCCACCAAGAGGTTTTGCCTTTTTCTTTCCTTGGTAAAAATTCTTCTCCTCTTTTTTTTTCCCAATCAGGGGAGAGTTACAATGCAAAATCCCTTCTGCAGCCAAGTTGTTTCAATGTAAAATAAAAAAGGTGGTCTTGCAAAGATCTGTGCTTAGTGTCACTTGTTCTTTTTCTTTTAAATTATCTCTTGAACCAGAAACAGTTCTTATAGCAGGAAACAAATAGACCTTTCATCAAATTTAGTTCATGCCCTTTTTAAAATGTCTTTACATCATTTAGCCATGAGGGCTGATGTGAGTATATTTGGTGGTACGACAGAAGCTAATCTCACACACACAGTGGACGTTCTCCTTACATCCAGCTTGTCTTGAGTTCCAGCTGACACTTCCTTCTCTTGCCCTCCTTCCACGTCTCCTTGTGAGGAGTCCAGCCCTGTCACTTTAGTCACTGCCCTGTGTGTAACATGCTGACACAAAGATTGTTGGTCTTATCACATTCTGGAGAAGTTTTTTGGACAGTTGTTTTAAAGATGCTCTGTCATCTCTGTGTGTTCTGGCTTTCTTAGAAAAATTGAAACCCACTACCTAGAAAATGTCTTCCCAATTCATCTTAAATAGCTTAAAACAGAACCTGAATTTCGAATGATCCACCTTGGTGGGATTGTCTTTCTTTAAACATAGGATAACAACCTTCACAAAAATTATCCCAGCAACTGAATTACAACACAGTTTCTAATGAACAGGCAAAAAGGAGAAGACAGGAGTTCAGAAAAGAAGGGATATCTTTCTTCATGTTTCATGGTCCTTATTTGCCACATGTCCATCTAGGTGGTGCTTCATCAAGAAAAGCCTCACTTTGAAGACCTCCTTTGTAATCTCTGTGAGTCATGAAAAACACATAAATACTAGCCCTGTGCCCTACTACGGACAAGGAAGCAGGTGGCTGAAAAGTGGATTGTCCATTGGAATGCTTAGTCACACCTGTAGTATACTTATGGTTCCATTGATTTTTCCACAGTATTCTGTGGTTAAGAATGAGAAGTTACTCTTGGCTGTGTTTTAAGGATACTGAAACTTCAAAAGAAACATCCTTGTGTCTGGCAGCATAACTCTTCCCCAGTTTTCTGTGGTACTGGTAGAATTTAATGTCAGTTACAAACATCACTAAGTAAATAATGGACATTACATTTCAGTGTTTGGGCCAAAAATTGGTTTTAAAATTAACAACAGAAAAGGTTTTTAATTTTTAGGAAAGAAATATCCTTAAAACTGTGGTATATGGGTTTAGATTCAGATTTTTTTCTAAAAATTACTTCTTTCCCCTTTAAAAATAATTTTTAAAGCGCATAATGTATAGGCCTGATCATTTTAAGAATTATTGTTCCATATTTTTCCTTGTTCCTTATACAACACTGTAACTTTTGGATCACAATTTTACCACTTTGAAAATGCAATTTTAGTGTTTTTCCTACTGGTGAATATTTATCAGTTCCAAGTTAAAGAACAGACAGTTCTGAAAGTGAAATATGTTTTATATAAATATATTTTTTTCACTAGTCTCCTGGTATTACATGCAACAGGGGCAACATGAAAACAGTCTATACTGACTTATTTTTGAGAAGCTGTTAGAAAATATTAGTATTTTCAGTGTATCTGCCATACATTAGTGTTTTGCAGCTGAAACTCCCCTACTACATGCTAGCATGTAAGATCTCCTTGCAGTGTGGTAAGACACAATTTTCTGATTTGCACACAGCTATGTCACTGCCTTCACCTTTTCATCTCACATGCTTAGACACTTTTTCCTCCTGTGATAGCAGTATCCCTTAAGGTTGATGTAGGTGTGGTGGGCACCAAATCCTTCCTGATCTTCTGGGAGCTAACTGCTGGTCCTGAATCCATCCTTTCCTGTTTATTTCTACACTATATTTGTGGCAAAGGATGTTCCTGCCAATGTTTTAGGTTACTTGGTCTAACTGCAGCACTGTGAATAGTAAAAGCTGAAGAAATAAATGTCTATTTTTCTGACAAATTTACCTGGAGTCTGTATTTGGACTTTCATGAGTGATTAAAGTGAGAGATTAATGGCAAACAGATTCCTGGAAAACAAGTAAAAATTGCATTTAGCATGTATTTCTTGGATTCCTTGTCTACAGAATGCGAAAGAGAATCTTCATAATTTTCTTCCTTTTTACAGGTGTGGTCTAAACCCAGTATAGGAACACCTAGACTCCAGATTTTACTTTTACATAACGAAAAATATTTGCATAGGAGGTAGAATCCCATCAGCCAAAGGCAATCTTCCTGCAACACCAGGTACAGAGTATCCACGCTTTTGACTCCAGTGAATTCAAAACACATGAAAACAACACTTAGGTGGCCGCTTTAGTCTCTGGACAGTAGAGTGTAACAAGAGAGAACATAAAGTCTTTTATACAAAAAAAACCTGCGAAGCAAAAGTCATGGTAACTGCCCTGAAAATGCACCTCAGTTTTGGGATGAACTTGGTGTAAAATGCTTCTCTGCTGAACTTCACAAGCAACTTCTGCCTCTTTCTCTGCTTCCTCACATGGGTTTGTTTTGTCTGGAACCACCACTTCAGGTTGTTCTGTGCTGCTCCCCCCTGACTAAAATGTCTCTGTACATTCCCCAGCCTCAGCTGAGTATTTCCATGAACTGTTTTGTGTGATGACTGCACAGGTCTTGTTAAACCTGAAGTTGTGATGCCCTGGTTGGAGTCACCCTGTCTGCTGCACGTGCTGCTCAGGTCTGCCAGGATCATTATCATCCCTCAAGTGAGCTGAGCTAGTGGAAGTGTGTCAGGCACATTTAAGAGCCCAGGTACCTCAAGTGGAAGACATTCTCATCATCTGTGCCCATTCAGGCTGTCTGTGACTCTGCCAAGGGGAAGTGGCATTTGTTGCTTGGGTTGCTTCAGGAGGACTAAAGATCATGATGAAATACTCTGGTGAGGGCTGTGGCAAAGGAACAAAACTGGGATTAGGGGGAGTTTTCATTAATAATCACATCTTGTTCTGGCTGCTGTCACAGATAGTTTAGTCACTGCCTAAGGTAGCTCAGAAGTGATTTTAGAATACTGCTCTTGGACTTTAAATGGTATAGACTATTCCTCATCCAGATGTGTGGCTGTGAGCCTGTGTATTTATCAGTGACACACAAACTGAGAGAGGCAGACAAATTCTGCATGTCTCCTGGAGGTCAGGTGCCCTCTTGCATCCTTCTTCTTGCTGGGAAAACTACTTGCTGAGCAATGGAAGATATATCTCCCTCTTCTTGTCCAGGAATATCAGCTTGGCTATCTGCATCTTGCAGCTCATGTCAAGGGAAGCACTGGGGACCTGGACATTTCATAGACTCAAAACATCTCATATATTTGCTGTGTCCTTCAGTAAAGAATGTCTTCTTATCAGAGGAACTTGAAGACATTCTAGATCTAAGCAGAAGTAAAATAGAACAAAAAATTAAAGCATATGTTGTCAGTATTTAGGATAAAGAAAATGCAATATTTGGAAGTAAAATAGAACAAAAAAATAAAGCATATGTTGTCAGTATTTAGGATAAAGAAAATGCAATATTTGGAAGTAAAATAGAACAAAAAATTAAAGCATATGTTGTCAGTATTTAGGATAAAGAAAATGCAATATTTGGAAGTAAAATAGAACAAGAAATTAAAGCATATTTTGTCAGTATTTAGGATAAAGAAAATGCAATATTTGGAAGTAAAATAGAACAAAAAATTAAAGCATATGTTGTCAGTATTTAGGATAAAGAAAATGCAAATATTTGGAAAAGGCTCAAGTGAAGAAATTAAGAAACAAAGCAGGGTTTACTCTATCAAAGCTAGGAATGAAAGTCTGCCTCCTTATGCATCCAGCTGCTTTCCAGGTGTGCACCTGCTTGGGATTTTACCTTTCTGTATACTGTAGGTCTCAGGCTAAAACCATAAGCAGACAAACCAAACCAAACCAAACCAAACCAAACCAAACCAAACCTGTGGTACCACACTGTGGCCATGGAATGGAAGTCTGCCAGTTAGTGTGCCCTTAGTGGCCAAAGGGCATATATAAGAGTGGCTGCCCCTGATCTCTGCGGAGACCGTCTAGGGTGACGGTGATCGCTGCGGCGTGGTGATGCAGCAGCAGCACAGCATGAGGAATCCAAGGCAAAGGAAGCAGGGAAGGATCACTTGACTCAGTTTCCAAGGAAGGTTTATTCCCAGAAGTGTGAGAACCCCAGCCTTGTTTTGGGGCCACATGTGGTGGTGAAATTCCTCCTCCAACCCGTGCTTCCAAAGAAAAACTCCACAGGCTTAGCTGTTCGGTCTCAAGGCAGTTTATTGCTAGTTATCTAACAGATTATGTTCTTGGACTGCGGCTATTTGATCAGCGGCCTGGGTAGAGACACACACACACCCTGACATCCTCTCTATCTGCTGTCTTCTTTGTCTCTCTCTCCGCCCAGGGCTGCTGCTATCTTTTATAAGATATATTACGTATAACATGTTTACAATTATTCCCCAATACCTACTACCTACGTTGCCAAGTGTTTTTCTACTCTAAACCAATCTGTGAGTGCCAACATCACCAAGAACATGGAGGTAAGGAAGAAGAAGGAAGAAGGATGGGTTCAGCCCACTTTCCTCCATCTTAGAACTTCTGACCCCCATGTACAAAGTGAAAACCCCCCTGTACATGTGTTAAAACCCCCCTGTACAGTACTAAAAAATATTTCCCTCTACTTTGTAACTACTTTTACTATACTATCTAACCTTTTGTGATTGCTTGTTCCACCTCCAAAGTTGGTAATTCATTCCATGGCTCAAACTCAAAATCACAGTTGTTTTTCAGCTGTCTGCCAGGGTCTAGAATGCTTCTGACCAAGGCCTGGAACCTCTAAAAATGTCTGAGAGACATTTTGAGTTCCCACATCTCCCCTCCCTGTTTGAACCAGAAACACCTGCTTTGCCATGTTGTTCAAGGCTCTTCGAATGCACATGAAAATGCATGGCAGAACAAGTAGAACTACAAACCCTATAAGAATATATAACACTATTTTAAAAAGTTTTTCCACAATGGTGAAAGATTAAAAAAGCCAATGAAATCATTTCACCAGAATCTTGTAAGTTTCTTTTTTCTCAATTTGCTGATACTACTTTGCATTTGTTTCATATTTTCATGAATAGATTTTGAATGATCAAACAAGTTCATGCAGCATGTCCCCTCAAATTTTTCACATCTGTGCCCATGTGACAGCAGCAAATAACCAACTGCTGCCCTGTTCTGAAATACAGCTTGTCTTGCACTGCTGATATCTGTTAACATGTCACTCAGTGCAGATGAAATGGCACGATTATGTTTACTCAATCCAGCATGCTATGTGGTCCAATTGTGTCAAGGTCACCCTCAACGCTGTTTTTGGGGTGAGAAAATTGCTACTGCAATTCTCTGAGCCTTGTCCCAAGTACAGACATCATTATCACAATTTGGCTATATTGTTCAAAGGACCTTTTCTCTTTCCTGTGTGTCTGCTCCTTTAAAGTTCTCAAATCAGGTGTTATCAATGAGAGCTCCTCAATGCTGCATGGACTGCTTTTGACTTTTGCAGGGATAGCAGGCCAAATTCTGTTCCCGCAAACTAAAAAACACTCCCTTCGGTAAAGTGGCTGGGTGTTGAAGGGATAGTTTGCTCATCACTTTGGTGTGATTGCACCAGGCATTTCTATAAAAGAACTGATTTGGAATGATATCTACTCTCTGATTATCTATCTTTGCCACTCTCAATGGATTGAATTCGGTACCAAATCCCATTTTTGTCGATCCAAAAATTTTCCAACTCTGGAGATTCAAAGTGAGCCACAGGAAGGAACTGTGTCCAGACACGCCATCCCTCCATAGCATCCGAAAAGGACTTCAGAACCTTTTTGGAAGGGTGTCCCCTGGAATTGGACATTCCTTCACTGGCACACCTACCAAGCATGTCAAAAATTGTTTCCCCAGTTCTGAATGGGTCAGGCAAATGCTGTCCAGACCCACTGCCTTTGCCAAAGTCTCCCACACCTTTTCCCTTGGTTGTCTCATGGGAAAGCCTGTCCCATTGCCCAAGGCAACAAGCAAAGGAATGAAGCACATGAACACTATCTGTCCGAACCCCATGTCCATGTCCCCAACCTCTGTGAGAAACCCCGCAATGCAGCAACATTCAAACAACATTTGATTCCCCAGAAAAACCCCAAGTCTCTGAGTTCCCAATCGTTGTCTGACGAGACGTCTGCAGCGTTGCTGTCCATCTTTGTCTGCGTGCTTGCTTCTCTGCTTCTCTGGTCCATGTTCACTGGCATCTGCACCCGATAAGGTTTCACGTGCCTTGCCGACACCCACTTCGATCCTCGTTCTATAGAAACACAAACAAAACCCTTGCCCCAAGTTATTAATGTAAATGAACTTTCAATTTGTCCTAACTCTGGGTTTTTGACCAAAACTAAAGAATTTTCCCTTAGCACTGCTCATGCACTGTTTGTAAAATGTCTGACAATTCACATACAAAATTTTGTTCAACTACATGTGAGATGTTGCTCCTGTCTCCTCCTTTTCTTTTTATCCAAATGGATTTCAAGGTATGATATATTCTGTGGTTTCTCCTGTATGTCATGATCCAAAAATTGCTCCTGAAAATGTGTGAACTGAAACATAAATGTGAAAACATATCAACTGAAACACAAATGTTTTCAAGCTTCTCAAAAGATGCATATTTTGTGACATCAGTTTGCCACAGCTGAAGACTTTTTCAAACCTCTCAAATTGGTCACTCCTGTAAATACAGGACGCTGTACAAACTGACACTCTGACAAGCATTGATGATTTCCTTTGCCTGACCTTTAGAAAGCGAAAGGATTCCATCAATGTTTGTATACTTTTGTGAAAAAATGCATGGCTCAATTTTTCTTGCTCAAAAATGTCTGGCAGTGTTTGTGAGATGGACACTGTGAATCTGTCTACTGAACATTTACTTTTACTAAAAACCTCAGAAATGAAGAATGCATTCTGATGTGCATAACAAAATATTTATGTTCTCTGTCTTTTAGGATTATTTTCATGCATAATAGATACGAATATAAAAATTCATTGTCCATATGTTTTAAAAGTGATTCCTCTAATTGTTTGGTCACATTTGCAATATACACTGAATCTGTGATCAGATTGATGGCTTCTGAAATAACTGAAAAACCCTGACTATTACTACTAATTTTACAATTTATGGTGAGTCTTTTACCATTTTTTACATCTGATTCCCATTTCTCTATTTTTGGAATTTTCCATGTGATTTGTGAGTTTTCCTTGAACTATCAGTAAACACTGTTATCTTTTCCATTAATTCTTAACTTATTTTTGATTTTTCTCTAAAACTTATTTTTGCATTTAATGTTTTGTGAGCTAAAAAATGACCTGTGCAAACTTCTGGGTATTCTAACAATGTGATTGAAAAATCTTGTGACTTTGGATTGTCCACTCAAAATATTTTTTCTTTCTTTAAATGTAAATGAATGATTAAGAAATCTCTGCCTGACATTGTCAGCAATCCGGTGTTTGCCTTAACAATGATCTGAGCCATTATCTCTAAATCTATAAGAGCACTTTTTGAGGGCCTGTGAGATAAAAACAAATACCTACTTTAAACTTTATGAAAACATTACCACGATCCTTGCTCAAAGTTGTTAACTTGACTGATTTTTTCAATTTGATCCGTCCAGTGTCTGGCACTCTCCTCATATTTTCCTCGACAATCAGTGAAATCAAATCTACAAAAGAACAATCTCAAAAGATT
This sequence comes from Lonchura striata, assembly GCF_050655825.1. NCBI lineage: Eukaryota > Metazoa > Chordata > Aves > Passeriformes > Estrildidae > Lonchura > Lonchura striata. The sequence continues at coordinate 37,225,331 of NC_140740.1, forward strand.
AAAATATACAAAATTTTCATTACTTATTCCAGCCTTATTTCAGGCACTTCTTCACTTCTTTTCTTTTTTCTCTTTACACCTTTTTTCTCTTTTCTCTCTTTCTCTTCTTCTCTTTTGAAACAAGAAGGTTAAAATATAAAATATAATATAGAACAAGATAAAATATCTTAATAATAAAATGCAGAAAACTTATCAAAATTAATAACAATTCAAAAGAGTTCAAAAGAAAGATTCTAAATAACATATATAAAATTGAACAAAACATAATTATCAGAAACATTGTGCCAGTGGTTCAGAGTCTGCAAACAGCTGAAACACTTGTTTCCAGTGAAAATTGGCATCCCTTCCCGGGCAGGGCTGACAAGTCTCACCCCAAAGCTGTGTCAGCTGTCAAATTTGTAGGATCAAATTGATGGATCAAAATGATCTATATAACATTCATTTTTGTGCAAAAACCTCTGAATTTTGCTGGCAAACTCATCCGTCCAAGTTAAAGTCAGGGCCTGGCCAAAACCCAAACTTTAAATTGGAGTGATGCTCTTTAACATACTATCTTAAACAAAGCTTATACTAACATTACATATATGATACCTAAAACATAACAACTTATTATAACATTTTCATATAAAATAAACACTCAAAGTTCAAACTAATAAATTGATCAAATGACACGAGGATTCATTCTTCTTGAAACTCCTTTGAAGGAAACAGATATTTTTTCAATTGAAAGAAACCATAAAATTAACAAAAGACTGTCGAATGCTTCAGGCATCTGTCTCAGAGATTTTCTGAAAAACATTCAAGAATGTTAAAAAATAGAAATGCAATGATTCCACTCACAAGAAATATAAAAACAAACCAGAGAGTTCACATAGAAAAATGCACAACATAGTTAAAATCCAAAATGAAACTTCAGAATGACATGTAACCTGGATGAGATTACAAAAACAACAATAAAACATACGAAAATTCGCTATGAAAAAACAAAGCACAGAGCTTCACCTGATAACATGATAAAATTTCTTAACAATAACATTTATAAAACACTTAAATAGTTAAATGCAAAAGAAAGAATTTGGAAACAACCATCCTTTGTATCATTACACAAAGAAATAACAAAATAAACAAGTGATCATTAAACAATGAAATCGATCTCAGAAAAACTCAGAATAAATTTCTTCAAGACTCTTATACACTGATAAACTTACAATAAAACAGAAAAGACTAAAATAAAACCAAGAACCCGATAGACTGTGTCTTCCCTTTAACTTAATATTCATTATCATCTCATAAACTCTTTCAGTCAAAACCTTATTATTCTTAAAGAAAAACAACTAAACTTTGTTAATTAAACAAACTTAACCTTTGAAAAACTTAAAATAATTTTTTAAATTAAACACTACTTAAACTTAACATATAAAATATTGGTAAAAAAATCCCTAAATTATATTAACTTTATGAAATCTATATATATATCAAATTAACAATATATAAATTCATTATCAATTAAACACTTATAAACTTAACTTTTTCAGGGCCCAAACTAAGATAAACTTAAAGTGATATACTCTAATTAAACAATACTTAACTTAAATTAAACTATATATAAAATTCAATTCTATTATTAATAGAATGCTAAAATACAACTTAAACCTTAACATAATAAATTACTAAAGTTTCATGCTATTCAATTCTCTATCTCAATTCTCATTATGATATCTCTTTTTCACATTATGTTCTATAAACAATATCCTTCACCACACCGGATGGGTGCATCTGCTGATAAATTCTGTCACCTAACTAAAAAATCTGGGGTTAGCATTTAGAAACATTGGAGAAGTTTGAAGAAGGTCCTTATAATTTCAAGTGGTGACTTAGCTGTATCTTATTTTTTGGGTGAATGTTGGAATTCCATCTCATCATTGCTGTGGGACATTTGGTGTAATAGATGTGATTGCAAAAAGTTATTTACTTTGACTGCTGTGGTTTCTGGGCTGTGTATTTGTTGTTAATGTTTGGATGTGCACTGCAGTGGAAAAAGCCTCGGCATCTGTCACACCACAGCTCTGCTGTGGAGAGGCAGTGACCAAGGAAATCCCTGCCTTGGCTCTGCCCAGTCCCCGCTTGCACGAGCCTGAGCGGTGTGCAGGGGAGCAGTTCTGGCACAGTCACACCCCGCTTCTGCCTGCATTGGGGTGACTGTGTCTCTCTCCTGCTCTCAGCCCCCGCTCACACCCAGTGTCGGCTGCACTGGACCCGTGCCTGCAATCTGTCCCTCAGACACTTCTGCGTTCGCTTTAACTTCTGCAAATGCAGTGTGCATCCTGGATTCACCCCTCTCTGTCTGTGTCGCCATGGGAACGAGAGAAGGAACACCAGCCCCGACTGCACCCTGCCGCGCCGGCCCCGGCCACGGCCGTGAGCTCGGGAATGTCCCCTCTCACGCCCGACTGAACCCGGCACCGTTCCAGTCCCGGTCTGGGTCATCCCGCCCGGCCCCGGTGGCTGTCCCCATCTCAGCGTGATTCGGCGCTCTGCTGATGTCATCAGCGCGCGACCGCCGCTCCCCGCCGCCGCCGCGCCCTGGGCCGCGCCCCGCACTCGGGTTTCCCACCCCCGCGCGGTCGCCACGCAGTCTGTGGATGCCTGGCTGGCTGGTGGCCGCCGCCGCTGCTGACGCCGTTAGTGCCCGTGTCGCGCTCGAGATGCGAAAGACCCCGCGCCATGGTTCCATGCACTCCGCTCTCCAATTTGTACTTCCGACAATTGATTTACATTCGCAAACCCCGTACTAATTCCTGATAAACTTTCAGTCTAACATTTCTTCTAACAACCGATTCATGTGTAACTAATTTTTGATGCAATAACTATTCTGTTCTGGCCGTGTCTGAAACTGACAGGGGTTGCTGTGGGTTTATGCTGGCTGTTGCCATGGGAACTGTGACGAACCCATGCCCTGAGTCATCCTGGCCACGCTCCGTCCCTGCCTGCGCCACCCTGGGGGTGTGGACGCTCCTGCTCTGGTCCCGGCCGTGCTTTCGCCTAACTCCGGCTCGCAGCGCCTAGTTCAGAGCCACTGCCATCCCCCCTGGGCTGACGCAATCACCCTCTCTGTTCCCATTCCGGCCCCGATGTCTCCCATCTCGCTTTGCCCCTCTCCTGACTGTTCCAGCACCCACAGCCCGCGCATGCCGGCTCCGCCCTGCCTGCGCTCGTGCCACGCGTTCCAGATGCGAGAATTTCCTGCACCCGTGGCTCTCGGGCTTTGCTCGACCTTCACGCGCGTGCCCGCCGCCTGAGCTGCAGCAAGGGACGCCTCTCGCTGTCCCTCTGCTATTTCCTCAGTGGGTCTGGCTGCCGCGGTCCGGGAGCTGCCCCCGCCTCTTGGGTGGCCACTCTTCCGGCTTCACAGATTCTCGACACCGAACGCATCACAGGATGCTCGGGACGCCTGGCCACTGCACCCACGCACCCGCCGCCCCGTGTCTGCGCTGTTCCCGCTGCCCCCTCTCACCTGCACCGCGGGCTGTTTTGAACTCCCAGCCCGAGCAGCCACGGAAGATTTCTCCTCTCCCCTCCTCTTCCCTCTCTGCTCTGCACTCCCTTTGCACCCTCCCCCACCGGAGACGCCGCCGCCGCCGCTGCCCCTCTCGCCGCGGGTTTGGACTCGAGCAGCGCTTGGTCACTTCCCCCACCGGGGGCTGCGGCTGTGCTTGGCTTATCTCTCTGTCTGGGGGATTTGTGCATTGGAGGAGCTCAGGGATTGAGGTTCGAGGGAAACTGAGGAACAGTGGAAACCCGGACACACAGGGCATGATGACAGACCATCCCCTGATTGTCCATGGAAGGCAGTCCTGCTTCCCCTGGATCTGTGGTGAGGAAAACTGCCCCAAGCTGCTGGCTGGGCGATCTTCCCCCTTTGTGCTCCCATAGGAGCCCCAGCTGTCCGGCTGGACGTGCCGTGCTGTAGAGCTGGCTATAATATTGTCCTTGTTAAAAGCAAAAGTTTTGCAGCAGTCTTATCTTTTTGTCCTTTTGTGGCTCAGTAATAAAATTACTTATTGATCCTTTGCCAAAAATTCAATCCCAAGAAAAATATAAATCTGTGTGCGAGTGACTACACCATACCTATGATAACAAAGATTTCATTTCATTTGGGCTGTCTCTACCTGATGGGTAAAAGTTTCACCCTATAGGGCTAAAAAAAAAAGTCTTTGGTGTGTCCTTGGGAAAATTCCTTCCCTCCCCATGTTCTTAATTTCGACCATTCTCACCAAAAGCTGAGTCAGCATGAAGTCAGTCCCGAGATGGCACTGTCCATCGTCCAGCAGGCCACAGGCGAGGAATCCCAGGCGCGCTTCTGGTTTCTCTCCTCCTGGCTGTCCTCCAGACGAAATGCCTTGGTGAAGGTCAAGTTCTTATCTTGAGCTTTCCGCTCCCCCTCTTCTTGAAAATGCGGAGAGTGTGTACTGCTCTTCTTTTTTTTTTCTTTTTTTTCTTCTTTCTTTTTCAGCCGATGAAGGTTGGAGGTTGTTTGATGTTTCTTATTCTTCTTTTTGTTGATGCCCGACAAGGGACGCCAGATGTGAGAACCCCAGCCTTGTTTTGGGGCCACATGTGGTGGTGAAATTCCTCCTCCAACCCGTGCTTCCAAAGAAAAACTCCGCAGGCTTAGCTGTTCGGTCTCAGGGCAGTTTATTGCTAGTTATCTAACAGATCATGTTCTTGGACTGCAGCTATTTGATCAGTGGCCTGGGTAGAGGCACACACACACCCTGACATCCTCTCTATCTGCTGTCTTCTTTGTCTCTCCCCCCGCCCAGGGCTGCTGCTATCTTTTATAAGATATATTACGTATAACATGTTTACAATTATTCCCCAATACCTACTACCTATGTTGCCAAGTGTTTTTCTACTCTAAACCAATCGGTGAGTGCCAACATCACCAAGAACATGGAGGTAAGGAAGAAGAAGGAAGAAGGATGGGTTCAGCCCACTTTCCTCCATCTTAGAACTTCTGACCCCCATGTACAAAGTGAAAACCCCCCTGTACATGTGTTAAAACCCCCCTGTACAGTACTAAAAAATATTTCCCTCTACTTTGTAACTACTTTTACTATACTATCTAACCTTTTGTGATTGCTTGTTCCACCTCCAAAGTTGGTAATTCATTCCATGGCTCAAACGCAAAATCACAGTTGTTTTTCAGCTGTCTGCCAGGGTCTAGAATGCTTCTGACCAAGGCCTGGAACCTCTAAAAATGTCTGAGAGACATTTTGAATTCCCACACAGAAGGGGTCAGGAGCAAGTGACAACAAAAATGGATCTGACTAACACTTTTAAAGAGGGGATGGTACAAGGGGTGGATACAACACTCATCCAATGAGGGGATCTTAGTGGTGGATTACATTACTTAACACAACCAGTAGGGATCATTAAGGGAAGGGAAGAAGCCTTGTAAACCAATCAAACATCGAGACAGGGCTAACCAATGCAGAACATTCGAGAGAACACAAGGGGAGTGATTACAGTGACTGACTGGTGTGTGGATATAAACAGGTGAAAAGGAGCACAAGCCATTTCCTCTGAACTCCTGCTATTTATGGGAACAGATATGGACTTTGGGGATGTTTATTAAACCACTGCACTCCAGCAATCAAACTCCACACATTCAGAGGTCTGAGGCACACTCAATACTCCCTAGCACCAGCTGAGGACTATGTGCTTCTGTAAAGCCAAAATGCAAAATTACCACTGTTAAAGTCAGAGCAATGACATTGTTTTTGAATAAGGCAAATTTATTGGACAAAATTATTTTGATGACAGAGCGTGATTTTTTTTTTTTTTCAGGCAGCACAGCAAATGATGAAAATTTCAATCAAATGTGTCTGTTTCAGCTAAATTAGAATGCAAGGCTGATTTTTTCATTCTGAGATTTAGATCTTAATTGTATTTGTGCTGGACAAATAATAGGATATACCATTACAAGGAGAAAGAGGTGAAAATGCTTTGAGAAAAGAGGAACATGAGCCATCTTACCACGAAAAGCAGGGGTGTGTGGGTGCTGGTCTCTCACATATGCCCAGCTTTCTGCCACATGGCCAATCTGATTCTAATTCTGAGCCCCATGGAGAGCAATAACCATCCTCACTTAAGCAGTGGAAAAGAGAACATGCTTGCTTGGGTAAAGTGATGTTTTTATAGTAAATCTTTGTCTGACCATGAAAGAAGAAGGAAAAAGACAACAATTTTGTAACACCATTTGGAAGAGGTGGAGAAAAAAAGGATGGATGATGGGAGTTGTTCTCTTCCTCTGGTCTGAAATCAACACAACAGTTTTCAAAGTCCAAACCTGAAATCACTGTTGTAGTAAACAGGCAAAATGAAATTAATAGGAGGCTGATGACTTTAAAAAAAAAAAAAAGTGCATGTTTAGAACAACAGAGGATGAGGCCTCAGGGCAAGCCTAGGGCCTGTGGGGAAAAGCCAGAGGTAACTGTAACAGTACCGTGTAACAGGGTGTTTCTCCAGACACGAGGTACCCTCGAAAGACCTCGGGTGCACCCCACCCAGGGATTTTTAAAGTCTCTTGGGGTTGCCAGATTGGTGTGCTTTGGATCCTCTTGCTGATCAGTCCTTTTCTTAGTCGCTGATAGCTCTGTAAGATGGTACAGTCTGACCAATCAGTTTGGAATACAGCAATCCTATTTGGTGGCTGGTTTCCCAACCATAGTACAAGTTGCTGTCATCACCCTATGATGTAAATTTTCTAGAAGATTCTTACTATTGCACTTTATTACCAACTCTCTTTCTCTGTTTAGTAGCCATAAATACATACTTAAATAGCGGTACATTCAACTCAATAACTTATCACATTAACTTGTTATATTAATTAACAATCCATAATGACTTTTTGTAATAATTAGCCATTACTAACTTGTAGTTATCATGCTGGCATGGTAGTGTGGAGGAATGTTTTAGAAAGGCCTTGGGAATGGTAAACTGAGGGAAAAGATACATTTATGTATGCTCCACTGTCTCGGGAAAGTCCCACTTCAGCATTCCTCTGTAACCCCCTTCTCCCCATCCCTGAGCAGTTCCCATTGGACCTGGCCCTTGGGGTGGTTCTGATGTGCCCAGGCTGGACACTGTCTTTATTGTTTAGTCCTTATCTCTTAATTTTTCTGTATAAAACTGTATCTGGGCAATAGCCCGGGGCCTTTGGTCCCTGCTACGCTTCAGGCAATACAATCTCTCTGGACAAGCATACCCTTGGTCTCTCTTGGTCTCTTTATCTCGAATCCTAGCGGCGACTGAGGCAACCCCGCAGCTCGGACCGTGCTAACCCAGACGCTGCCTGGTAAGCCCAGGGCAGCGGGACCGCGGAAAACCCCGGCCCCGAGAGGGGACAGCTAGCCGGAGGGTCCCGGGGGGCCGGGGAGGGGCGGGGACAGCAGCGAGTGACCCCCGAGAGCAAAGTGGCGGTCGAAAGAGAAGCAACACTAACTCTGCCTGCAAAAGTGAGTTTATTTATAACAACTGTCATTTTGGATAGTTTAATTCCTTTAAATCTGTTTTATTTATTAACATCAATACCTTGAACTAGTAACAGTTATTCCAAACCCGTCTTTAGACTGGAGTGTGCTGCTTTTTGTTTTCTGACTCATAGCATGTTCATTCAGTTACTTTCTCTGTAACAGTAAGATCTCTGTCTCTTAGGAAAGTTTTGGATTTGTGCTCTTTGTTGTGTGAAACAAAGCTGCTTTTCAGTGGGAGCCCAGCACAGGTGTGCCTCCACCTGGGGAAGTCTCACCACAGCTGCAGGAAACTCAGGGTGTTCCAACCTGCCTTGTGGAGTGTTTGATTTACAAACACACCTTCTCCCACTCTGTCTCAAAACGGTACAGTTCACACAGATGTCATGGTTCTGATATTATCTTCTCCATAATCTAAACATAAAAACATCTTGCATACACAGTCTTATAAATCTGTTTACAAGGAAACAACATTCTCCTTTGGACTGAAATCACCACTGACTGCTTTAGAAATACTATTACTCATTTGATACCTCTTTAGGGAAGGTATAAAATATCACCACCATTACTAAAGATACCAAAATGTTGGGTGGCCCTGAAAACTGGGCTACTGGGAGGCACTGAGAAGATGAGGCAGTGTCACCAGGGCACTTGTGGTTACAGGGCCCTTTGTGACATGCTGTGATGTAGGTGCTGCTGATGGGATGCCATGTGGCAGTGTGTCACAGGGCCTTTATCTACCCACCATGAAATGGGTGCTGGCAATAACAGCCACAGTGCCTGAAGGATGTGACAGGACAAGGACACAATGAAACAGCACAGGATTCTGTGAGGATCCCCCGAGCAGCCACCTTCCTCCTTGCTAACCTTGTGTTTTCTGTAGACTTCTCCTGCCCCCATGTCCAGAGCCCTCAAGGCCAGACAGCAGGATGGCAGAGGGAAACCTTCCAGTGTTCCTGGGCAGGCCTGGCTGAAGGAGGAGGAAGAGGAAGGCCCTGGGGCTGCCCCAAAATGGCCTCCTGAAAAGATGGAGACGTTCCAGCCAGTGCAGGCAGGTGAGTGGCAGAGCTGGGTCACAGGGCCAGTGATTGCAGCCAGCTTGGCCCCATCCATTCCCTGTGGACATCCTCAGGGAGAAGGGGAAGAGTAGATGGGGCTGATGCCCCATGGCAGTTGTGTTCCATTCATCGAGCCTCCCTGTGCTGGGCCTGCCTGGGGAGTGGTTCCAGGGGGGCTCAGCTGTGTTCTCCAGCCTTTCCCACAGCTCCTCAGCTCTGACTGTGCCTGGTCTTTGCCAGACCCAGTTGAGGACCTGACAGAAGACCAGAAGCGCACCCAAAGGCATTTCAGACAGAGAGCTCAGGTACCCACAGCCATCCCTGCCTGGTGCTCTTGCTGTACAGCTGAGCACCACCACTGTGGTGTTTGATGAACAGCTCTCTCTTCTTGGCCCTTCCTTCTACAGAATTTTTGGAAATACATCAAGAATGATGAACGGGAAGATACCACCATTGCAGCCATTGAGGGCATGGCACGCTGTGACCCCTATAATGCTGAGGCTTGTGCTGCCATGCTGGATTTGCTTGCACAGACGGAAACCTCCAATCTGAAGCGTGTAAGAAGCTGTGGCCCAGGCTCGAACCTTTAGGGACTGTGTGCTCACACAAGCCAGGTCGGATGGGCACCCAAAAGCTCCTTAGGCCAGCACAGTGTGGTGGGGAGCAAAGCAATTCTCTGCAGAAGCTGTGCATTTGGCTCACTCTGGTAGCAATCCAGCTCTTCCTCCATGTCTCCTCCAGGTGCCAACCATTGTGAAGTTCATCCACCGGTGGCTTGTGTCCAACAAGGATGTGTCTTCTGAGCACAGACTGAACAAGTCCCTTCTAGAGCTGACCCATGCACACCCCAGTGATGTGGTTGTGACCCTCCTGTGCTCTGCCCCTTCATGTGGAAGGTATGGGGCCCATCTGCCTTTAGAGCCCATACCATGTAAGCTGTCAGACTGATGGAGGGTTCCAGGACCCTCCAGCTGCTTCACTTCCCAGCAGTAGCATGTCAGTCCCAGCCTGCTCCCATGCTCCCTCCCTGACCCTCAAGACTTTGTGTCTTGGCTACCTGCCCACCGGCAGGGACAGGATCTCTGGGTGCTGCCAGTGAGAGGCTCTAGGCAGGGGCAGGTCTGGGGGCCAGCCTGTGGCTGCCTAGGCCACGGTATTGTGTCTGAGACCCCACTGACAGAAAGCTCTGGGCCTGCAGAGCTGCTCTGACCATGTGGAAAGTGCTCGTTTCCTCAAGCAGGACTGCAAAGATGGTGCTGTCAGAGTTGCCCTGCATTCTGGAGGACTGGCCAGAGCACAGCACATGCACCTCTGATGGGGACAGAAAGAAAGTCTTTGCCCTTGCTGTGAGTTTCTCCCCAGGTCTTGCCCCCAGGGTCACTGTTTGGTCAGCCCTCCATACTCCCTCACTTCTGCATCTCCTTCCCTCAGGTTCACTGGAAACCTGGGCTAGGGGCAGCCAGGCTGGTGCCTCCATGGCCCAGAGCAGTGTCCAAGTGTGGTTTCTGGGTGTTTTGTTTTTTGCAGGCAACCAAGGCACTGTGGGAGATCATCCATCTGCCCTTGTCCCCAGAGGCATCAATAGTTGCCCCCTCCCTCTTTGTTGCTCTGCTGGTCCAAGTTTTCTGCAGCACAGAGCAGATGCCAGAATACATCAATATACTCTGGAGGAGATGGCAGAAGAGAGAGCACTTTCCCACCAACCCCAAAAGGTGTTCCATCCCAGTCTTTCTGTCTCTCCCATGCCCCTGGAGCTTGTGCCAGGGTTTTCTGCATGACCAGAGTTTTACTCTGCACACAGGTTTGTGGTGCTGACAGTGAAAGCACTGCTCTGCCGTCTGTGGCTTGATGATGTGGTGCTGGCAGTTGAACGTAAGAGAGGCTGGGACACACTCCTCAACAATGACGCCCACCACTATGCAGTGGGCCTGTTGGCCAGGTAAGAGCCTCCTTCTTCTCGCTGCCCCTGTCATTTCTCTCCTGCAGATGGGACAGCCCACACTGTCACCAAGGGATGGCCCAGCAGGCAAAAAGGCTGGGAGAAGCAGATGCACGGGGGCAGCCACCTCCCAAAGCATCAGCATTGCCTTCTGGGGCCCCTGGGGTGATGGCACAGAGCGGGGGGGGCTGTGCACGCAGCCCCACAGAGGGCAGCTGGCTCGGGCAGGGCAGGTTGCACTGAGGGGCAGTGACAGAGCTTGGGGGGCATGTTTTCCTAGAGGCTTTTTACAGTGTCTTTACCCAAAACAGCTTGCTGATGTTGGGCACTGTATTTCTCTTGGTGAGTGGTGGCATGGAAAGACCAGGCCTGTGTGAGTCAGTGTTGGGAGAGGCTTGCTTACCTTGCTCAGAATGTTGCCTTCTTCCTTGTGCCAGAGAGATGCACCATGTCTCCAGGTCCTTCCGTGAAATGATCACACGCTACCTGGTCATGCTGCTCAGGAGGGAGGAGTCCTGCTGGCGGGTCCCTGCCATGGCATTCCTTGTTGAGGTGATCCTGATGGCAAGCTCTGCTTCACTGAGCTGCCTCCTGACACTCTATCTCCTGCAGCCACAGCTGTGGGGGGAGCCCTATCAGTGGAGCTGGGGCAGAGCACAGGCTCTGCTCTGTGCCCTTGGCCCCTTGCTGCAGGGGTGACACTTCCACCTCTGTTTCCTGCCACCCTGGTGCCAGCCCTCACTCTTCCATCATGGCTCCTCAAGGTCAAAGAGTCTGAGGCTGCCGAGGGCTGGAGGGCACAGCAAAGTGGATGAGAGATCTGTGCAGGGCACAGAGCCCAGGGGCTCTGCACAGCCTCTGCTGCCTTTGGGCTGGGCTCCCTAGGACCCTGCTCCTGTCCTGTGTGGTGCTGGGGTCCTGCCAGCTGGAACCCCGTCACTGTATGATGCAATCTGTGTCTTTCAGTTCCTGCAATGCCTTGAAAAAGAGGAAATGGTTGATACCATCCTGCAGCTCATGTCAAGCCATCTGCAGAGTGGCTGCAAAGAAATGCATTGCTTGATGCTTAGAGGCCTCCTCATGCTCTGCAAGGGTCCCTGGAAGGTGAGAAGAGCTGGCTGAATGTGTGCTGGCAGCATGGGGCTGGGCAGGACCTGGAATGTGGCTGGGCTCTGAGGGCTGTGCCAGCTGCTCCCAACACTTCTGCCTCCCCATGGAGCTTCTCAAGTCCTTTGGGGCAGACCTCTGCCTTCTAGGCCCCAAGGCTGCAGCATGAGTTGCACCACCAGAACAGTTTTGTTGGAGTAGCCTTCCATAGCTTTGCAATACAGCCTTGTGTTCCATGCAGGCCAGAAGGTTGCAGAGTTTTCCTGAAAGGCTCATGGAACTGCTGAAGGATGAGGATGGGGAGCTGATTGGGCTGACCCTCTCTGTGCTCAGCAAGATGCTCCAGGACAACAAAGTGGTAATTTCCATCCCCATTGGTCTGCAGCTGGCTGAGGCGCTCCGGCCACTCTTTGACAGTGTAAGACTGTACCCTCTATCATGGTGCTGTGTACTGCCAGGAAACTTTGTGCCCTGTGGACTTTCAGGCCTCTGCCCAGGTGGGCCTGGAATACCCAATGCTGAGGTTTCGCCCCCTTCCTTTCCACACGGACACCAGCCAAGTGCAACTTCTCTCCATTTGCCTCTTTTGAGAGATGATAGTCTACCTAAAGAAAGAGGGAAAAGATTCCCTGAAGAAGTGTGTGCGCCAGAGTCTGCTGCCACTCTTCTACCACCTGTATGATGAGAACTGGCATGTGGCAAAGGTGAGGCTTCCAAGCTGCCTCCTGCTCTGGTGACTCACAGACTGCATCTCTTCAGCCTCCTCCTGGCTTTGCCTGCAGGGACTCAGATCCCTGCCCTGGGCTGTGGTAGCATCTCTGCTGCTCTTTAGGCCTCTCTGGACACCCTGCTTCAAGCGACCAAGTTTCTGAAGAATAGGAAGTTCAGGAGACTTCTGGAGAGTGACCAGCTATGGAGATGTAGTGAGTGCCTGGTAGGGATGTTTCCAAAACCTGAAGCACAGCCTGAACAAACCCTCTGCCCTCAGTACCCAGGGCCTGTAGGGCTGGTAGCTGTGCCCCTGCCCACTCCTGAACCCATTGCCAGCAGCCTGCACCCCACACGTTGCTTCTTCCTGTCAGCCTGTCGGCTCACAAACTCTCTCCCAGACTCCTTCCCCCACAATCCTGGGTGCCAATGGAGTCCTGGTCAAAGCTGTTCTTTGACAGCAGACTGGCACCAAGGTTTACTATGGAGTGAAGGCAGCCCTCTGCTGCCTTCAAACTCTGGCACCATCCAGCTGCTGGAGTGTCTGAGCAGGAGAGCCCAGTCCTGGGCACAGGTACCAGCTGGCCAAGGCACAGGGTCTGTACCAACCTTCCCTTCCTGCCCTTGCACTGTCTCAAGCTGGCGGAGGACAGGAACACAACAGATGAGTACTGGCGCCAGTCCCTGGCATACCTGCAGAGTTCACAGGAGTCCATGCAAGAGATGGCCATCAAGTTCATTGGTGAGCCACAGCCCTGGCTGCTGCACTGCCAACAGGATTTAGCCCAGTGATTTTGGAGCCCTTGCTCCCTGATGCAGGGCCACAGTCCCCTGAGGCCACGGCTACCCTCTCTCACCCCGTGTTCTCATAGTTTTGGAAGGCCCTCGGCTCAGCCCTGCCAGGGGAGGAGGGTGTGTGTCTGGGCTGACAGCACTGGCGTGGGGGAGCTGAGTCACTGGGGCCATGACAGGCTCTGTGTTCCCAGGCCTAATCGGGCAGCACATGGGGGAACAACGGCAGGAAGAGCTCCAGATCATCTGTGATGGTGAGTGAGGGCAGTGGGGTGTCAGCTGGGGCTGAGCAGGGAGGAGTAGAGAGGCAGGAAGCTTCAATTCCTGCCCCATCTTGAAAGAATTCTTGTAAGAGTTCACCTCACAGATGAGGTGCAGTGCAGGCAGAGCAGAGAAAGGTTTAAGTGGTGTATGAGATATATGTAGACAGCACCTTCCAGCTTATTCCATTGGCCCCTGCTCTCTCCTGGCCATACGAAGAGCTGGATAGAATGCCAGGAGGCCCTCCTGGGTATGGCAGGAGTGCTCCTGGGGACTCTGCAGATCTGCGCTCTGACCTCATCTGTTCTTCTGTGTTCCAGCCCTTCTAGGCATGGCAAATGACGTCAGCTCTTCTGTCTCAACCCTGGCAGAGCACACACTGCACAGCCTAAGAACTGCACAAAGAAATCGATTGCCTGGCCCATTGCAGTTGGTACAAGACCAGCTGCACAGGCTGCATAGGACATAACCTTCCCTCTGGGTCCATGGCTGGCCATGCTTTGCAAGCTGTGAGCAGAGCTAATCCCAGCAGCTCTGTCTGCTGGGACCACCTCAGTGTACAGGAAGGCCAAGTGGGTCCTGGCCTCTCCTGACCCACAGGACAGCTTTGTTTCATGCCAGCATGGAAATACAAAACGTGAATTATCTTATCATACAGAGGTAGGAAAAGTGGCTGGAAGCTGCTTAATCCTTTGGTGGTTCTGCTGAAGCTTCTGACAGAGCTGAGGGGAAGATCCCAGAACTGTGGAGGGTTCCTGGGAAATTTGTCCTTGGATATGTCTACAAATGCTCTCCCAGCCATGAACTGCCATCTGTGTTCTGTCCATATGTTGCTGCCTGGATTGTTGAGTGCCTGTCTTGGTTCGACAAGACAGGAGTCTGTGAAAGAGGGCAAAGCCTCCTGTGCAATGGAGAACGGCAAACCCCCCTCCCTCTGAATTACCAGGATTTTTAAATTAAAAGGCTCTCAGGCAAAGATATGGGAATGGGAGTAACAATTCTTTACTAGGAGAAAACTAGACAACAATTTAAAAAGGCAAATGCAATCGGTACAAACAAAACCAGTGAAAAAGTCCACAACCTGAGGATTTGGGGTGCCAGTAGCAGTCCTGCTGGGATGATTGCTCCCCTTGCAGTGGTTGATGAACTGCAGCTGCAGTGGTGATCTTTAGAAAGGGTATAGTTTTCCTCTGAAGATCTGGCGGCAGTGGGGCCAGTCTTCCTCTGCGCCGGGGTTGCCTCCGAGCTCCGACGCCGTCGCCTCAGCGCGCTCCGGCTGCTTCGCTGCGAGTGCCGCCGAAGAGAGCTGCTTCTCTGGGAATCCCGCGAAGAGAGAGAGCCAGCTGCCTCTCTCCCCAAAAAGCTACCCCTTTATACAATAATAGAGTGCTTGGCTTCCCCCTCTGGGTGGGACCCCTCACAATGGGATGGTGTAACATTTACCAGCCTGGCAGTGAGTCAGTCAATAGTGTATAAACAAACCATTGCCTCTACGGGGCAAAACATTGTCTTTGGGAGAGATAACAAAACCTGCCCAACAGGTTTGCCTTCAACAGATGTCAAATAGAATACAAGCTTATCTTACAACCCAGGACATTATCCACCCCTTATTCTATTTCCATCTGCACACCATGAAATCTTACACCCAGTTCTCACTTAAGACTAAGTTTCCCTGTGGTACACAGCGGGTCTCCCCATCTTTCTGCATTACCCACCAAGTGTAACCAGGTCCTTGAACAAAGACAATCCCACGAATGGGTTGGTCTATGCCTGAGGTGGGATTAATCCAAACAGTTTTCCCTAAAATACCTTTCATATGTACTACAGGGACCTTATCTCCATCTACTGCGTGTAAGGGTTCTGACTGGGCAGGGCCAGCTCGATTGACAGACCCTCAGGTGTTGACCATCCAGGTTGCTTTTGCCAGGTTAATTTCCCAGTTTCTAAATGTTCCCCCACCAAGTGCCTTTAGGGTAGTCTTAAGGAGTCCATTGCACCGTTCAACTTTGCCGGCAGCTGGAGCATGATAGGGAATATGATATATCCATTCGATACCATGTTCTCTGGCCCAGGTGTTGATAAGGCTGTTCTTGAAATGGGTGCCGTTGTCAGACTCAATTCTCTCAGGGGTGCCGTGTCTCCACAGGACTTGCTTTTCCAAGCCTAAGATGGTGTTCCGGGCAGTGGCATGAGGTACAGGGAAAGTCTCCAGCCATCCAGTGGTGGCTTCCACCATGGTCAGCACGTAGCGCTTGCCTTGGCGTGTCTGGGGCAGTGTGATGTAGTCAATCTGCCAGGCCTCCCCATACTTGTACTTGGACCACCGCCCACCATACCATAGGGGCTTCACTCTCTTGGCCTGTTTGATGGCAGCACACGTCTCACAGTCATGGATAACCTGGGAAACACTGTCCATGGTTAGATCCACCCCTCGGTCTCGTGCCCACTTGTAGGTGGCATCTCTGCCCTGATGACCTGAGGCATCATGAGCCCATCGAGCCAGGAACAACTCCCCCTTATGGTGCCAATCTAAGTCTATCTTTGACACCTCTATTTTTGCTGCCTGATCTACCTGCTCGTTGTTTCGGTGCTCCTCATTAGCCCGACTTTTGGGGACATGGGCATCTACATGATGGACTTTCACCGTCAGCTTTTCCACCCGAGAGGCAACGTCTTTCCATATATCAGCAGCCCAGATTGGCTTTCCTCTACGTTGCCAGTTGGCCTTCCTCCACCTTCCCAGCCAGCCCCACAGAGCATTGGCTACCATCCACGAATCAGTATAAAGGTAGAGCTTTGGCCACTTCTCCCTTTCAGCAATGTCCAGAGCCAGCTGAACAGCCTTGAGTTCGGCGAGTTGGCTTGATCCACCTTCTCCTTCGGTAGCTTGTGCAACTTGGCGTGTGGGGCTCCATACGGCTGCTTTCCACTTCCGGTTCATCCCTACAATGCGACAGGAACCGTCAGTGAAAAGAGTGTAGCAGGTCTCCTCTGCTGGTAGTTTGTTGTATGGTGGAGCTTCTTCAGCCCTTGCCACTTGTACCTGCTCCTCATCATCAGTGAGACCAAAGTTTTCACCTTCTGGCCAGTTCGTAATTATCTCCAAAATCCCAGGGCGATTCAGGTTTCCAATACGGGCGCGTTGAGTGATGAGGGCAATCCATTTGCTCCATGTGGCGTCAGTGGCATGGTGGGTAGTAGGAACCTTTCCTTTAAACATCCACCCCAGCACCGGCAGTCGGGGTGCCAGGAGGAGTTGCGTTTCTGTGCCAATTACCTCCGAGGCGGCTTGAACTCCTTCAAAGGCAGCCAAGATTTCCTTCTCTGTGGGAGTGTAGTTGGCTTCAGACCCTCTGTAACTTCGGCTCCAGAATCCCAGTGGTCGGCCTCGAGTCTCCCCAGGCACTTTCTGCCAAAGGCTCCAGGACAACCCATGGTTCCCGGCTGCAGAGTAGAGCACATTCTTGACCTCTGGTCCCGTTCTGACTGGGCCAAGGGCTACAGCATGAGCGATCTCCTGCTTGATCTGGGTGAAGGCTTGTTGCTGCTCAGGGCCCCAGTGGAAATCATTCTTCTTTTGGGTAACCAGATAAAGAGGGCTCACAATCTGGCTATACTCAGGAATGTGCATTCTCCAGAAACCTATGGCACCCAGGAAAGCTTGTGTTTCCTTTTTGCTGGTTGGTGGGGACATAGCTGTGATCTTGTTGATGACCTCAGTGGGAATCTGGCGCCGTCCATCTTGCCATTTCACTCCCAGGAACTGGATCTCTCGGGCAGGTCCCTTGACTTTGCTCTTCTTGATGGCAAAGCCACTTCTAGTAGTATCTGGATGATCCTCTCACCTTTCTCAAACACTTCTGCCGCTGTGCTCCCCCACACAATGATGTCATCAATGTATTGCAGGTGTTCTGGAGCCTCACCCTTTTCTAGTGCAGCCTGGATCAGTCCATGGCAGATGGTGGGGCTGTGTTTCCACCCCTGGGGCAGTCGGTTCCAGGTGTACTGCACGCCCCTCCAGGTGAAAGCAAACTGAGGCCTGCATTCTGCTGCCAGAGGAATGGAGAAAAACGCATTAGCAATATCAATGGTGGCATACCACTTTGCTGCCTTGGACTCCAGCTCGTACTGGAGTTCCAGCATAGCCGGTACAGCAGCGCTCAGTGGCGGAGTCACTTCATTTAAGCCACGATAGTCCACAGTCAATCTCCATTCTTTGTCAGATTTGCGCACAGGCCAGATGGGGCTGTTGAAGGGTGAGTGGGTTTTGCTGACCACCCCTTGGCTCTCCAGCTCCCGAATCATTTTGTGGATGGGGATCACGGCATCTCGATCCGTCCGATACTGCCGGCGGTGCACTGTCGAGGTCGCAATTGGCACGCGTTGTTCTTCCACCCTTAAGAGTCCTACTGCAGAGGGGTTTTCTGACAGTCCAGGCAAGGTGTTCAATTGCTTAATGTCTTCTGCCTCTACAGCGGCTATTCCAAAAGCCCACCTGAGTCTCTTTGGGTCTTTGTAATATCTATTCCGGAGGAAGTCTATGCCTAGGATACACGGAGCATCTGGGCCAGTCACTATAGGATGTTTCTTCCACTCCTTCCCAGTCAGGCTCACCTCGGCTTCCACCAGAGTCAATTGTTGTGATCCCCCTGTCACACCAGCAATGGAAACAGGCTCTGCCCCCACATGTCCTGATGGTATCAGAGTACACTGTGCACCAGTATCAACTAAAGCATCATATTTTTGTGGCTCTGATGTGCCAGGCCATCGGATCCACACTGTCCAGAAGTTCCGGTTTTCCCGTGCCTCTCCCTGGCTAGAGACAGGGCCCCTCTAACACTGGTTATCATTCCTTTCCTGGGCATACATACTAGAGGTCCCTTCAAGGGGGTCTGACAGATCGTACCCACAAGCTTGGTCACGGGAGGTTTGAGGCTACCTTCACTTTGGTGGAACTCCCCCGGTTAGAGTTTCCCTCCTTAAGTTGACGGACCCGTGCTGCCAGGACAGAAGTGGGTTTCCCATCCCACCTCCCCATGTCTTCCCCATGGTCACGCAGGAAGAACCACAGATTAGCCCTTGGGGTGTACCCTCTCTCTCTAGCTGGGGATTGTTGGGCGCTGATTCTGGGGCCTGTGACTCTCACGGGTGCTGTATTAACCTTCCTTATCTCCTCCCTCATCTCCTCTTTAAACTCCTTAATCACGGCTGAGATATGAGCCTGCATTGGGCCATTAATCATACTCTCATAATTCCTAAGTTTGTTGGAAACAGAACCTATTGTCTCCCGGTGGGCGTCAGCATTGATTGTTGCAATGAAGGTGGTGTATTGAGATGGCCCCAGATTTGCCAGACTCCACAGCATTTGTCCCGTACACCTGACCTTGTCAGGGTCATTATTGTGTCGTCCATCCCTCCCAAAGAGTACCTCCAATACTGCCACTTCCCTCAGCTGTTGGATCCCTTCCTCGAGGGTCTTCCAGCGCATTCTATGATGGTGCTCTTGCATTCTCTCTCTGTGGACAAACCTCTCCCTGACACTCATTAAGAGCCGCTCCCAGAGAGAAAGGGACCCTGGTTCCCTTACAAAAACCTGATTTATACCCGAGTCCTGGGTCAAGGGTCCCAAGTTCCTTGCCTCACCACCGTCCAGCTGCATGCCTGTACCCATAAGATCCCAAACCCGGAGTAGCCAGGTAGCATAAGCCTCACGCCCTCGTCGCACAATGTCTTTATGCAGATTACGAAGACTTTCGTACGTCAGGGACTCGGTGATGATAGCAATCTCTGGCTCCCCTGTGGGTTGTGAGGTTCCTCCATTCCTGTCCCTATCTGCAGGGTGCTCTGCTTTCACCTTAGACTTCCTTGTTTCTACCGGGGCCACTGCTGCTGACCGTGACTGCCTTTGTGGTTCAGCTGGAACCTGGACAGCTGTAACATCTGTGGGTTCCACAGCTGTACTATTAGACTGTCCCTCCTCAAGGCAAAGGGCCGGTTTCTCACCAGCTGGGGAAATGCACTCCTTCAGCATCTCTCGTATCTCCTTAACCAGAACCCTCACCCAATCTGGGCGGTTCATTTCTGAGGTGGGCTGTGGTGCAGGGTCAGGCTCTGGAGCAGCAGCATCTCGAGTCTGTGGTGTAGGTGTGAGGGTAGTTATCCAGGTTAATCTTCCCTTATCTCTGAATGCTAAATATAACAGGACTATCAGCAACACCACCCATTGTATGGTATCATTAGCACTTAGAAAGGATCTTAACCCTTTGAGAACTGGTGGAGCAGACCCAAAAAGATGGTTAAAAGGTTGGGAGAAAGTTTGCCCAGGTGCTATTTCCTCGCAGTAGGTACCGTTATTAAAGTAACCCCAAAAACATACAGTTAACGTGTGATAGCTATGAATCCATGTACCTGCCTTCCAGAGGAAATTAAAGATCCATGAATTCCTCACCCAATTAACCCAGAAGTCAAACTTGATAACAGACACCGTAGCCTTAGTTATAGGACCCATTTTTAGATAAGGGTCTGCAAATGGGAAAAGTATAGCTACGATCACATGCCACCCAAACCAAGGTAAACTAGACCACATGGTGATGCTGAAGATGTTTTTACACACAACAAAAAAACAAATTACTTAAGAACTGTTAATCCTTTTTCCCTCTCAATGCCCTCGAGCCCCACGTTGGGCGCCAAAATCTGTCTTGGTTCGACAAGACAGGAGTCTGTGAAAGAGGGCAAAGCCTCCTGTGCAATGGAGAACGGCAAACCCCCCTCCCTCTGAATTACCAGGATTTTTAAATTAAAAGGCTCTCAGGCAAAGATATGGGAATGGGAGTAACAATTCTTTACTAGGAGAAAACTAGACAACAATTTAAAAAGGCAAATGCAATCGGTACAAACAAAACCAGTGAAAAAGTCCACAACCTGAGGATTTGGGGTGCCAGTAGCAGTCCTGCTGGGATGATTGCTCCCCTTGCAGTGGTTGATGAACTGCAGCTGCAGTGGTGATCTTTTGAAGGGTATAGTTTTCCTCTGAAGATCTGGCGGCAGTTAGGCCGGTCTTCCTCTGCGCCGGGGTTGCCTCCGAGTTCCGCCGCCGTCGCCTCAGCGCTCTCCGGCTGCTTCGCTGCGAGTGCCGCCAAAGAGAGCTGCTTCTCTGGGAATCCCGCGAAGAGAGAGAGCCAGCTCCCTCTCTCCCCAAAAAGCTACCCCTTTATACAATAATAGAGTGCTTGGCTTCCCCCTCTGGGTGGGACCCCTCACAATAGGATGGTGTTACATTTACCAGCCTGGCAGTGAGTCAGTCAATAGTGTATAAACAAACCATTGCCTCTACGGGGCAAAACATTGTCTTTGGGAGAGATAACAAAACCTGCCCAACAGGTTTGCCTTCAACAGATGTCAAATAGAATACAAGCTTATCTTACAACCCAGGACAGTGCCTGAGGTGCCTCTTGAGGCTGCTATGAGCTACTTCACCAAGGAATGGATTGTGATACAACATCCCTTTCTGTTTATATTTGGGCACTGGCAGAGCCTGAACCAGTCTGACTTGAGCTTGGGCTCTTGCCAAGCAAGATTGCTGATGGGAGCAGCTCATGTTCCTCAGCTCTTCTCTCCTGCTGCGACAGGCAGACATGGCCATGGGGACAGAATTGAGCTGCCCCATCTGGCAGGACACTTAGAAGGATGTGAATTCTTCTCTGCCCTGTCACCACCAGTTCTGCCTGGGCTGCATCTTGCAATGGGCAAAGAGAAATCCAGCATGCCCACTCTGCAGAAGAATGACAGAAGCTGTCAGGTTTTCTGAGTAGGATGAACAGGACCACATACAATTGGCCATCACCTTCCCCAAACAATTGCTAGGGTCCATCAGGGAGAGGGCCTTGCCCCCTTGCCAAAAACAGCCCCCATCACCTTGTGATGTCCGCTCCGTCTTCCCCGCAGGAAGCACTGTCCCCAGTTGAGCAGGAGGGAAGAGTCTGTGGATGGCCTCCTGCCCAAGGTGTGGGCCAAATTTTTCAAAGAACAATGTCATCTACTGGACCAAATATGGCCCTGGCTGCACCAGAAGATGGAGGGAATATGCCAGGACCAGAGATGGCTAATTAAAGAATTCATGGTGTGTTGCAGATGATAGATAAATATGATTGTTCATAAATAATACAGCTAGGATGAGAACAGTTCTCCCAGCTAGCCGGATGACACCCCTGCCTTTGGATGGGTCCTGGGGTGAAATGGACTGTTCCATCCCACCCCCCAAAAGATATATGGTTCACCCCACACCTCTATCCCTCCCTTCAAGCATCAAATGTCTGTAACCCCATTGGCCCATGCCTTATTCCAACCCACCCAGAAGCCCCTGATAAGGAGGCTTTGAGGGGCCACGTGGTCTCTTGGAACCTCTTCCCCTCTCTTGGAACTTCCCCTCCCTTGGAGCTTCCCCTCTCCTAGACCCTCCTTTTGTCTCTCCCCTGCCCCACCCTCTCAGGCCCGGCCACGTGCTGCGCCTGGGAGCATGAGGCAGGACCTTCCTGCACCCCCAATAAACCTCTTTCCCCAAGAGCAAACCTCAGAGATCTCTGCCTCCTTTCATCAACACCGTGCTGGAGCGTGATATATTCTTCAATGGTGCAGCATCCTACACGCCCTCTGTGCCTATGCTCAAGTTGCCAAAATCTTGGTGCCAGTACTGCAGTTCCTCCTTGACATACATACTGAACCTCTGGTCCATGGCCTCCTCAATGTCATTGTGGGCCAGTGCAGCCAGGAGGCCCAGAGGCTGCTGTGCTCTGGTCCTGTCAGGGATGAGAACAACAGCTCTGTGACCAGTGCCAGCTCCAGCTCCAGCAGCTCACAAGAGGAGACTCCTTCCAGAAGCCCTGTTGGCTCCGATGTAGACCAACACAGCACACTGGAAGCCACCCTCCATTGCAGCCACCCCCTGCCTGTGCCCATCCCTGCGGGGCAAGACCTGCCCCGGAGGACTCGCAGCAGGAGGTCACAACAGTAGCTGGTCCCTCTGCCCAGGGCAGAACTCACAGAACCTCTGCTCCTGGCTGGGACAGGGGCTGCTTACCAAGGACACCCTGGTGTCCCACAGAGAGGAAGGACCCAGGGCCCCAAACTCTGCCCTGCCCTGCACAAGGTCACCCCATCAGCAGAACTAGGGTTCCTGCAGACATTGAGTCAAATGAGAGGAAACAAATGTATCTTTCTCTGGCACAGTCTCTGCCCACTGTTCTCTTCTCCTGGTGCCTTTCCCTGACCCCACATCCCACCACTGACCAGGAGCCCCAGAGCTGCAAGAAATGCTGTGTGAGCCATGATGCTGGAAGAGTTACTGAAAAAAACACTGGAGTGATGCTTTCAGAGGAGTCATGAATGGAAGACTGACCAACCTCCCAGACAATTGTATGCCAAAAGTTTCCATTATTTAAATAATAGACTGCATTAAATTAGTTTGTTGCTTCTCTTTGGACTGCTACTTGCTGCTTTAGGGGGTTCCTTGGAGCTGTCCCCCGTCCCTCCCCAGCCCCCCGGGACCCTCCGGCTAGCTGTCCCCTCTCGGGGCCGGGGTTCTCCGCGGTCCTGCTGCCCTGGGCTTACCAGGCAGCGTCTGGGTTAGCACGGTCCGAGCTGCGGCGTTGCCTCAGTCGCCGCTAGGATTCGAGATAAAGAGACCAAGAGAGACCAAGGGTATGCTTGTCCAGAGAGATTGTATTGCCTGAAGTGTTGCAGGGACCAAAGGCCCCGGGCTATTGCCCAGATACAGTTTTATACAGCAAAATTAAGCGATAAGGTCTTAAACAATAGAGACAGTGTTCAGCTAAGGCACATCAGAACCACCCCAGGGGCCAGGTCCAATAGGAACTGCTCAGGGGTGGGGAGAAGGGGGTCTACAGAGGAATGCTGAAGCGGGACTTTCCCGAAACAGTGGAGCATACATAAATGTATCTTTTCCCTCAGTTTACCATTCCCAAGGCCTTTCTAAAACAATGGGGCATACATAAATGTATCGTTTTCCTCAGTTTACCATTCCCAAGACCTTTCTAAAACATTCCTCCATGCTACCATGCCAGCATGATAACTACATTAGTTAAAATAAAGATACAGAAAAATTAAATCTCCCACAGCTGTTGGCTTCCTCAGGCTCCATGGTCTATGTATTGCTAGACTAACTTTATTTGGGCAGCATATTCACTGCCCTGACTTCTTGGAGACCCACCACAAGGTCTCATCTGTGGTGAGGAGTGACAAAAATCAGCTCAGCAGAAGCATCTTCAGCTGTCCACGTGTAGCACAAATGCATATTCTCTTCTTTATGACTGTGTGGCTACAGCTGCTGGTGTGGGTTTGCCAGCACAGCTTCATGGATTACTCCTGGGAAAGATCTGTCTACATAGGCACACTGTGATTGCTTCTATCTCCTCTAATTACTCTGATAAGATGACAGCTAGAACTTTTAGGCAAAAGGCACCATGACAGAATAATTTACAATATTCTCCAAACTAACCCTGTGGATTTGATTTTCTTACTGATTAGGTTCAGTATCTGCCCTCAAGAAATCAATCCAGAAAGAATAGGCAAACCTCAGTTTGCAAGTCAGAGTGCATGTCTTTCATCTGCTGTTTTTGCAGTATGTACAAACAACTTCTCAACATATTTGCAAAAACCCCCTCATAGTTCTTGCTACACCTATCCAGAACCTGACTCTCCCCTCTTTTTTGTTTGGATTTGAGATCCAAACATGATTTTTTTCTGGACAGGGAAGTAAGAACCATCTGCAAATACAGACTACAAGTGTGAATCTGTACTGTGGGAACTAAGCTGTAGCTTGGGATTAAAGGCAAGAAGTGATGCCATGGTAAATGTGAACATTTAGTGCTGACACTTCTGCAATGCCCTACCAACCCATGGTTCCCACTGCTATAAACTCTCTTTCTGGTGTTACAAAGAGTAGAGAAGAGCTGATTTTAAGTAAAAAATATAGCCAGAATGTTAATTTTGTTAATTTTGTTAATATGGTGAACAATGAATATCTAATATTAGATCTCATGGAACTGAGTATTCAGATTTCCATTTAGTATGTGCTGACAGTTTTACTTTGAAATCAACAGGTCTATAGAAATCAAGTTATCCACAGGAATTAATTTGGTCTATGATCTAACAAAAAATGCCTCATTATCTGGTAAGTTTAGTAGAAATTTGCAGTCAGCAGTCCACAGATTACCTTTTCCTTTCTTATTTAGTGGCTATTCTGCTGGAAAGCTTTTACAGACTAATCAGTTTGGATGTAATTAAAATGCCAGTACATTTCATATAGCTATTTCGGTATTAGAACAAATCCATAAGACTGCACAGCCTTTTAAAAAACATTTTAAAATAAATGTGCAAATTACAGCCTGAGTAGGACTCAGAATCAAAACTCTACCAAACCTCAACTCCACACCTTGTCACCCTGTGAATAAGCTCTGCATTCACTTTTTGAAGATGAAAACTTCCATTTACGGTGGCTTTGGTATGGTTAGGAATTGAGGAAGGGTCTTCTTCCTTCATCAACCCCACACTGCAGTGCCTTTGGGATACAGCTCACTGGCCCGTTGTTTGCACAGCAGTAGCATTTCTGCATGAGATAGAAATTTCCAGCCAAAAGCCCATGAGGAGTGAGGCAGCCAGAGCATCCTGTGCAGATACAGGCCTACAGCTGTGACTTGAGGGGGTTTTGGTTGCTGCCCAGTGCAGCGGGTGCAGCTCTTCTCTGAGGGCCCCCCTTCCCAGGTGCCCATAGAAAGGAGGTGCAGGGCTCTGCAAGTGGTATGGAACAGGGTGGGGATGTCTGCTGGAAATAGAGTGCAGCAGAGAACAGAGTCCAGGATGTTCCTGGAGTGTGAACTTCTGACACAGCTGGTGACTGAGCTAGTGAGGGAAGGCACTGCTGGACCTGCTGTTTGTGAAGAGAGAAGGGCTGGTGGGTGACAGGAGAGTTGGAGGCGGTCTTGGGCTCAGTGGTCACAAAATGCTTCTGTTTGATTCCCAGAAAAAACAGAGAGAGGTGTTGGGGAAGTGCTTACTTGCAACAAATTGTGAATTCCTTAAGCTTTAACAGACAGTGCTTAGTCCTGCATTCCCTCACACCAGTGATTGATGTATTCAAGTGGGTATCTTAGCCTTGAGAATAAAGAGAGTGGGCCAACTGAGGATGTAGCTGCAATGCATTCAAGGAGAAGAAAGTGGCTTTAGTAGGCTCTTAACCATGGAAGGAGAATTTCAGGAATGGGATGTTCCCCAAATGACCACCAGACCCTTGAGACCACTCCTCTAAATGTCAATAATTGTTGTGATTTAGAGTGATTTAAATATTTCCAATACTTTGTGTGAAAGTTAAGCCTGTAGATTTGATCAAAACAATGAATATGTCTTAGTTCCATGGATATAAACACGTGGGTGTGCATGTTTCAGGGAAGTGATTCCACATGCACCCAGCACTGAAATAAAACAATGCCTCCATTCTAATCCTGGCAGTGTGGATTGGGCCATGCTTGATAACTTTCATTTTGGTAATTTCTATTGAAGCCTAAATAATGGTTGAAATGAAACCATTTCCAGCAGTTTCCATCTTGTTTACATTTTGGAGGACAAAGGTTCTGTGCCGCAGATGGCCTGGGTGTGTGCCGAGCAATGCAGCTCCCACAAAGCCTTTGGTTTCCCCTCAAGTTGCCACGCCTTGTTCCCAGGCGTGCCCAGCTCTGGCAGGAGAAAGAGCCTGCAGTGCCGTGACCTGCCCAGCTGGGGCTCTCTGGCATAGAGCAGCAGCAGCGCCAGCGCCTGTCAACCCACTCCTTCCTTATGTTCTCCTGGGACACAGAAGCCTCTGGAAATCAGCACCACCAGTCGCGTTCCGAACTTGGAGCAGCTCCTGCTGGTGGGCAAATGCTACCAGTTTGACTGTTTCCAAAAGGGAACAAAAGCAGAGATGTACATGCTCAGGAGTTCTGGGCAAATCCAATAAATGTGCAAATATGTGGGAGATTTGTTAGGAATTATTTCAGCTGTTACGCCAACAGTGCCTTCTCTCCTGGTTCTGTGCAATACTTTGGGCCATTTTCTTGGTCTAGTTTCCTTTGCTTGGATCCCATCTGAGTGCTCAGTTGGGGTACAGGCTGTAGGTGCTTGGTGCATTCCTGGAGTCACTCTCGGATCCCTTGAACAACAAGGTTTGGCCCACCAGGGGAATTTATGCTGCTTGGTGACAGAGGAGAACTTCCCCGGCTATTTTGCGCTTGATGTACGGAAGGTTGGTTATTGCTCTGCATAAATTCACAGGCCAATATAGAGTGCTTGCATTGTGATGTCAGGGCATGGTTGCCATGTGGTCATGGTGACATCAGAAGGTTGTCTTGGTGCACGGAAGGCCTCAGGGTCAGAGCAGCCCTAAGGCTTGCTCAGGACAGGAGCATCCTCCTGGTTGCGGCATTTGTCAGTGGGATCTGCGCACTGACAAAAGCCTTGTTTTTTCTAGTGTTGGAGCAAATCTGCACAGCAGTGCTACAATGATTGAGCAACTTGCTGCTGCAGCTTTCACAGCTTACGGCGTTTGGTATTCCGGCTATTACCTGACTAACCTGGCACGTAAGTAGAGGTTTTCCCTGGGTGTACCTGAACCTGGCTTTTGTATGTCTTCTTGCTCTTTCTTAGTGCCTGAGTTATTTTGAAACAGAAAGAGCACTAGGGTACCACTGGTTTGGTAAAGCCCCTGTCAAAATGTTCAGTTACAAGGGGATTACTGTAGCCACAGGGGCAGCATTTGCAAGGCAACCTGCAGAGGTCCTGTTCCCTCCACGGGAGAGTCTGTGGCAGCAGAATCTGTCGTTTCCTCAGTTTCCTGGGACTAGCAAGACAGCTTTGAAAATGTAAATGAAGACTTTCTTAGAAGGCCTTCTACAGACTTAGCAATTCTCCCCAGAACTGAGTGAAAGCTTCTTTCACTCTAAATTTTGTCATGAAGGGATTTGACTGCCTAACATAACCCTTGACTGCTTGCTAAGATAGAGATTTCCTTTGCAGTAAAATGCAAACTCCAAAGCAGTGAGTGTCTACTCCAGAACCCCAGAGCAGCTGCTGTGCTCTTCTACAATAGAACTGTCAGGGCTCAGGGGGATTTTGGGGAAGCTTTTCTGGGCAACTCTTTTCAGCAACTTAATGGGAATTAGTACATGCAATTTCTTTTTTAAAAAAACATACCGGAAAGACAAGACAACAAAAGCTGTGTTTTCTGTTGGACAGAACAGAAGCATTGAGTGTTAAAGAACAATCTGCATTTTCTTGATCGTGCTTGTATTCATTTACTGGCTAAAGTCCAGAGTGTAGGTACATCCAAGAATATGGTCCTGATCTCTTGCTGGCTGTGTGAATGAAATGTGTCCTGGAAGGATGTTGAGAAAGGAAAATAATCTGTGTTTGGGTTGACTTTTTCTCTTCTGCGGGATTCTCCAGCCAAGGCAGTTTTCTCACAGCATCTGGTTCATTTTCCCTTGCCCACTACAGGCCACCTGATCCATGTATTCAGAGGTGCAGATCCTGAGGTGAGTGAGAAAGGAACATTTCATGTCTGTGGTGTTTAAGAATTGTGGAGCAAGCTGTCAGCTTGGCCTGTGGCAGTAGAGTGTTGAGGGCCACCTGGGCAGGCTGAAAGAAAAGCCATTTCCATGTCTGCAGCAGCAATAGCAAAGGCATTGCTGGTTACTTCCTACTTTTCCAGTTCAGAGCTCTCAAGGAATGAAAAGCTCAGTTTTGCAGAGAGAATGTTGCTTCTTGATAGTAGCCAGGGTGGAATATTTAATGCAGAGAAATCCGTGGTTCAGCTGAATTAGCCCATTTTAATTAAGTCAGAGTGACTTAGAATCCCATTGCTATCAAAGTTTCTGATTTGTCCTTAGTAGAGCTTGTTATTGAAATATAGCTGAATAGAAATAAGTGCTGAATAGAAAGGAGGTTATAAATGATAGATAATGGCCTGTCCCTCACACTACTGTCTGTCCACAGATCACAGAACCAACAGTGGTCTCTGCCCCGGCTCCCTCTGCTCCTGGAGAAGAAGCCAAAGAGGAGCAAATTGAGCAGTATGACCACGAGGGTGCAGCTGTGGTCACACCACAGCCTGAACATTCTGAGCCAGTAAGTGCCAGCTGTGGCTGGTGCTGCCTTCAGTGCAAGGCAGAGTGGCAAGTTTCTGACCAGCCAGCACTTGCTGTTGCTGGCTGAGGATGCTGAGTGCTGGAGTCCTGCCAGGACGCAGCGATTTCTTGCAGCCTGTGAGAGCTGGAAAATGGGCTTTGATCTGTCATGTTTAGGCCCCAGCTTCCTGGCATTCTGGTAGGGGCCAGCCTGAGCATGAAGGCTCTCTGTTCTCAGAGCAGGGAGCATGTCAAAGACACTGTGCTCAGCCTTCTCAGATACACAGGAGACACTGTGGCCTGGAGAGTCCTGTCCCCCTCCACAGACCGGCCAAGTAGCTGCAGGCACAAATAATGTTGATCTGACCACACAAGCTCTTTGTGGTGCTTTGTCCCTGCAAACCTCTTGGGTGTGCTCACTTGGGAGTATTTCAGAGACACACTGGGGATGCAGAGTTGCTGCTTGAAGTCAGGGATTTTGGTGCCTTTGTTGCCAGGTTGTTCTTATAGCTCTTCAGGCAGAGCAGCCAGTAGCAGAGCAGACAGGTGCTCTGAGTCTGCCTGTTTTTTGGCTCTTGATAAGCTGCAAGGAGATGATGGTGTTGTCCATGAAGCTGTGGGAGGCCACTCGTGTCCCATGTGGCAAAAAACCCCAAATGGTGTAGTTCTGAACCCTTCTTCTGAGGAAAAAGCCAGAGACTGCATGTGTTTGTTGATCCTTTCTATTGTGTAGTCTACTTTGAAAACTGCATTTGAAAACTGCATTGGAGCCTCGAGTGGGAGTAAAGCTGCAAGTCCTTGACTGCTGTCTTGTAATGCTCAAACCATGATGTACACCTTGAAATTCTGGGTGCTCTATTTGAAGTCAAACAAGACTCTTTGTGCCTGGGGGCTGCATGGGCCAAAAGGACCCAGGGGTGCTGGTCAAGAGCAGCTGAACATGGGCCAGCGCCTGGCCAGGTAGCCAAGGAGGCCAAGGGCATCCTGGCCTGTGTCAGCAGCAGTGGGGCAGCAGGAGCAGGGCAGTGACCATCTCCCTGGGCTGGGCAGTGCTGCGGCCATAGCTGGGAGTGCTGTGTCCACTTGCAGGCCCCTCTGAAGCAGAAAGTCCTTGGGGGGCTGGAGCGTGTTCAGAGAAGGACATGGGAACTGGGGAAGGGTGTGGAGCACAAGGCCAAGGAGAAGATGCTGAGGGAGCTTTAGCCTGGACAACGGGAAGCTGGTGAGGGACCTTCAGGCACACTTCCATAGATCCCTACCATAGATCCATAGATCCAGTGCTCACCTCAAGGGCTGCAAAACATCCCTTCACTGCATCTAAGAACTTTAGACACTGGACTAGGTGAAACTTTCATATTTTTGTTTTTGTATTTGTTTGTGAGAAGGAGAAGCCCTGTGCAATTTCTCTCTTTCCAGCAAACAAAGATGTTTTTTCTCAACCTTTCCTGCCCTTTTCCAGGACTGGCAGAGATTCTGCTTGAATTTTAGTTTGCAAGGAGGCAGTTTTGGCTGATGCAGTATTTTTGCATGAGAATACATAGTTTGGGGCAAGGATGTTGTTGCTGAAGGAGCTGTTGTGATGGCAGGCCAGCAAGTAGGGCCTTGCACATCACTTTCTGGTTAACAGCTCCTGTGCCTTTTTGCAGCCCAGGGAATCAGTGTGTGTTGTGCTTGGGAATTGTGCAGGAAATCAATGCCCTTGCATTCCTCACCTCTGCTGGTCCTCAGAGATCAGAGGAGCTGGAAGGGGCTGGGCTTTATTTCTGATTGCAGCCCCTTTAGCACTGTCAGTGTGGTCGAGTCCAAGAGAAACACTTGGCCAAGCACAAATGCTGCAAGAGTGCAGTTCCCAGTGCAATGCTCTGGATCTGACTGCATTCCATAAGCACCTAAATGCTCCAGATTTCCTGAGAGTGTGGTTTATTGAAGGAACAGAAGAGCAAGTTCAGAATTGTGCTGACTGGGGCACTGGCCACCAAGTGTTGATGTGTCTAGCAACAGAAAGGATAGTAAAGAGAGATTAAAAAATGGGAGCTCTGTATGTCTATGTATCTATCTGAATCGTCCTGGCTCTGCTCCAAAGCAGTTGAGGATGCAAAGCTCACCTAAAGGCATCCCTTCAGGGGAGGAGGAGAGACAAGATCCATTGACTGATCCTGAGCAGGCAGAGATGTTTCCCCCTCCAGAGG
Organism: Lonchura striata; assembly: GCF_050655825.1. Taxonomy (NCBI): domain Eukaryota; kingdom Metazoa; phylum Chordata; class Aves; order Passeriformes; family Estrildidae; genus Lonchura; species Lonchura striata. The sequence continues at coordinate 37,256,093 of NC_140740.1, forward strand.
TGGTTGTTTTTTCCCCTCATGTTTTCCTCCTCCAGCCTTTCTGACCTGAAGCCTCCTTTTTATCCTTTAAAGTTTTACATGTTCTAAGAGGGTGGAACTATCCCATGCTGTAGTTGAGGTCTGGTGACTTTGCTCATACATGTATTCATGACTCATGTTTCCTTCACTGGCATTCCTAAGGGTGTAAAGTGCATTCATTAATGGGGCTTTATGAGAGTTTCTGTGACTGCTGGTCAAATTTCCCAGTTAACAAAAGAGGGAGAAGAAACACCTTGGTCCTCTTCCATATACTGAGGTGGCCATAGAGGCTCTCTGACCTCCATCAGAGGACCTTTGCATGTGTCCTTATCTCCTGAATGACATGCATATCTAACAAGAGTGTGGATGTGAGAAAGGCAAGAATGCTGGTGCAGGCCTGAAGAGAACATGAACTCCAGAAGTGTCTCTCACAAGGGCTGAGCTCACCCAGGAAGTCACCTGCAGAGCCAGGATGGAGCTGTGGGAGGGGGCAGGGTGTCAGTCACTACTGAAAGACAAAAAGGACATGGCAGGAGCAGAGGGAGGCCCTCAGCAGAACCTTGAGAAATGCCACACTTTCCCTGTCAGCTGCCTGAGAGGCTGTTGGAGCTTCAGCCCCAGATGGCCCCAGATTGCAGTGCCAGGGACACTTTGGAATCTGTGCCTCCCCACGGGCATAGAATGATCCAGGGGGCCTGCAGCACTGCAGTGCTTTGGGAACATGTGAGGCCATCAGTCCTTGAGTCTTGGCCCACAAGCATTCCACAATGCTGAAACCCATCTTCTCTTGCTTTCTGTGCAGGTCCTTCCAGAGAAAGAGCAGGAGCAGCCTGCTTTATCAGAGATGCCACGGCAGACTCAGGGAGAGCTGTTCCCAGCCCGAGAGCAGGAAGAGCAGCTCAGGCAGCAGGTGAAAGAGCCACAGGAGAAAGGCCAGGTAAGCCTGACTTGCCAGGTGTCAGAGGGAAGGGCAGGAAGAGGGGCTTAAAATGGAGCTCTTGGGACTGAGAAAGCCAGGAGTCTCAGAGGCACTGAAAGCACAGAGCCTTGGAATCTGCAGAGATCATCACTGGGACAGGAGGGTTACATTTGAAGTGGAGGAGGGTAGGGAAGCAGAAAGAAGTAGCTGAATAAATGTGATTTTGAGGCTGCAAGAGGAAAAAGCTGAGCCTGATGGCAGCTTCCAGTCACTTCTCTGCATTTGTCTGTATAGGACATCAAGGCAGAGCCACAAGCAGAGCTGCCCAAAGCTCAGAGTGACACTATGGCAGTGAAGAGGAAGAACAAGCAAGACATGAGAACCATCCAAGAGAAGAAGAATCTCCATCAGCAGAAGGGCAATCAAAAAAAACAGGCGAGTGAAAGAGTGGCAGCCATTCCACTCAGGAAACTTCCTCTCTCTTGTTCTTTACAGAACATTGAGGAACAGCTTCAGGCGGAGCTGCAGAAAACTGAGGCTAGGATCAAGGCGAGGGAGAAGAGGCAAGATGAAAAAATTGAAATCAACAGAGAGAAAATTAATCTCCTCCTTCAGAAGCAAAATGCTCTTGAAAAGCAAGTGAGTGAAATAGCCACTGCAGTCACCAAACTGGTGGTTTCTGCCCTCCTTGCCTTTTCTCTGCAGAGCAGCAGGTGGGTGGAATGATGCCTCTGAAAACCATCCCTTTGAGGCCTCTATCACAGCTGCTCTGAAGGACAATTCCTGGCCTGCTGGATCTCACCTGATGGTCTGGACAGAGGGATTACTCCTTTGGCCACGTGGCCAGCAGTCATCCAAATGAACTCCTGCTGGCTTCTGCCAGCTCTCCTTGTTTCTTGAGGTGTTTTTGCAGGTGAACATGGTCACTCAGATAGATTTGGAATATGAGCTACAGGCTGTCTGTATTCCTTGTGAATCTGCTCCTGTTCTGTGCTTTCCCTTTCCTCACAGCTGATTACTCCTGGCTGACGGGGACAAGCTGTAGTCTCTGACTGCTTTGTTCTCTTTGACTTGAGGTGGAAGTGTCACCATCCTACCTGGCAGCCTGCAAAGACTTCCAGGAAATGACAGGCGATCAAGAACCCCAAGGCTGGCATGAGGCACAGGAACTGTACCAACCTGAGATGCTGCAAGATAAGCACATCCCGAGGATGGTGCTGGAAAAGAGAATTCCATGGAAGGAGGTAGAACACGAGAAGGAGGAGCTGCAATGTGTCTGCAGGCCTAAAAGGGGGGAAGGAGTCCTTGGGCGGAAGTGGAGAGGTCATTGCTGCAGTCATCCTTCAGAACATGAAACTGGCTATGAACTCAAGTAAAACCAGCCTTTGATTTTACAAGTGGACATCCAAACCAGTCCTGTTGAACAGTTCTCCATGTGGCTGACAGCAGCTTCCAAAGGGCGTGCATTTGAAATGGGACCTCGGGGCAATCTCTGACAGCCACCTTCCTGACACAAACTCATTTCTTATCTCAGATCTACACAGGCTCTGTCACTGAACCTGCTGCAGCAGCAGCAGCGCCGTCCCAAGGATCCTTTGCTTCCCAGCCGGAGAAGTGGAGCTGGGGCACTTGGTTCACATCCCACACTGACCCAGCTGCTGCTCAGCAACAGGAGATCAACAGTGCCTCCCAGGAGCAACAGAGTACGTCTGGTGTCTTTGTTACCCGAGGGACAGTGTATTGTGTGCAGGTGTCAGCACAGCTGTACCAGACGGTCCTCCTCAGTTTAGTGTCACAGGGACATTTAGGAGTCCCCACAGGAAGTGCTGGCAGTGCTCCGAGGCAGTGACAGAACGCTCTGGGTGTTCCTGCTGCCTCTGGGGGCACCTTGGACTGCCTGGAGTTTGCCTGAGCTTCCCTCTCTGCCGAAGGCGGAAGCAGGGATTGCTCCTGGATCAGCAGAAGGCTGTGACCGCTTGAGTCTTAGCAATTGGCAGAATTCCTGCTCAGATCAGTCTCTAGAACACATCAAGCCCTTTGTGATTCTGCAGCACAAGGCATTTATTCTGCTCCTTTCCCATAACAACTGCCTGTGCTGTGCTATCAGATAAGACCTGGTAGGGCTGAGAACAGAGCCTAGTTGATGCTGCGTCTGCCATCACATTCTTCCCATCAGTGCCTGTCAGTGCTCATGCTTGGGCTTTGCCAGCCTTGTTGTGGTAGCTGCCCTGGCCCTGAGGGCTGGTGGGACCGCAGAGGCTGGAGCCTTCCGTAGCCAGGAGAGTCCCGATGCTGCCTGGCCGCTGCAGCGCGGAGCTGCCTGAGCCAGCAGCCCCTTGTCTGGGCTGGCTTCTGTGTCACATGGCCTGGACCCATGAGAGGGTCAGCATCTCCTCTGGGCAGCTGTGTGTGTCATGCTGCTGCCTGAGGAGCACTGCTGTCCTCTCTGCCCTTGCCCACCATGCTGAGTTGGGAAGATGGGGACGTGTGTGCTGCCAAGAGGGTGAGTCCAATGGGAGCAATTGATCCATGCTTCAGGGTGAAGAGAAGCAGTGTGGTTCTTCATGTAGGGCACAGGTAAGGGCATCTTTGAGCTCACCCTGCTCATAAAGAGTGAGGGTTCTGGTCCTGAAAGCCCCATTGGGACTGGTTATAGCATGAGCAGATCTGGTTTACAAACACAGAGGCATTCTTCTGGCAAACTGCTGCAAGGTGGAGAAGATGGGAACCTCTGGCAATATTTCTCCTGTTCTGAACTTGGCATGTGTTCAGAGGAGTTGATTCTAGGTACCAAGATGCATTTAATCTTAGCAAGTAGGAAACCTTTTCTTGAATCTCACAGTGTTTTTCCCCAAGAAAACAAAGGCTTTGTTATTTCCAGCTCTCCTTAATGTTTCTAGATGACAAACTTATTTGCCTTGGAAGCTGTTGTCTTCTGGTGTCTGTCTCCTCTGAATGTATCTCCCTGTACTTCCCTGTGTATCTGCTGTCAAGAGCTCTCTCTCTTTGAAGGACGCTAGAAAATCAGTCTCTGTGCCAGCCACTTGTGCTGCGGAGCTGCCTGTCTTCTTCTTATTGTTCCTGTTCTGTTGTTGTTGTTCTTGTTGTCAGCCAGCTGATCGCACAGGGCTCAGAGCCTCAGACATAGGGGCTGCCTTTTGTATCTCCTGGAAGCTGGGATCTCTGCATTAAAGTGAACGTCTTGCATGTTGTTTCCCACAGGGAGAATGGTGAAGGTGGACAATCCCATTATAAAATACGTTCAACTGGAAAATATTGGCAGTGGGTGAGTCCAACCAGTGATAATTTTACAAACTATGCACCAGGTGTTTGATGGTGGAATATCCACCAAGTGTGAAGTCTGACAAGCTGCAAACATATTCAGACGCTGGGGTTAGATTGTCAGTGCTGATCAGAATTTTTAAGTGTGGCCAGAAGGCATTGCCAGAGACATGTCCATGCTTCCAGTGTCCTGCATGTGGGCTGGCTTTCACTGCAAGATCTAAATGTCTTCTCCTTTTTGGCAACTATTTTGTTTCTAGGATATTTGGAGATGTTTGTAGAGCACTCGACACTACCACAGGAGGAGAGGTAAATGTCAACAGCCCCCACGGACTCTGCTGTACTCAAGGGCTTTCCCTTCTGGTGTGAGCAGCTGTGGCCAGAGCTTTGGGTAGAGATGTACTGAAAAGGCACGAGAAACACAGACTGGTACCAGCCTGCAAAATACATTTGGGACAGTTTTTGTCCTTCTCAGCTGCCAGAAGGAAGACACGGAGGGCAGCAGTTCATTTCAGAGAAGGATGTGATCACTCGCTCTCAGTTGCTAAAACAAAGGTGGTGCCTTAGAGCATCTCACTGCTCTTTGGGGCTACAGCTTCAGAGTCCTGAATTCTCACTTCTGGTTGCCAGAAAATACATCTGAAAGTTACTGGTAGCTGCTTAGCCACCAGCAGTGCTGCACTTGGGAACTGCACATAGGGAGAGATCTGCAAGGTGTCCCTAAAATCCCTAAGCCCTTCCCATAGCCCAAGAAGTATCCACAGCATATTAAGGCATGGATGACTTCTTCTGAACCCCATACAAAGCAGCAGGGAGTGTGCTCAGAGGTTTGTGGCTGATAGTTGAGACACCACTGTTATCAAGTGGACAAGGCAAAACCTCAGTGGCCACGTTTCCTGTAACTGGCCCCCAAGGAGCAGAGAAATGGGCTGTTGGAATGTCTGTTCCCATTCAGATGTTGTCTAATCACAAGGCAGTTGGCACAATTTGGCTGTGTCATTGCAAAATCCCTCACTCCATGGGAGAAGTTGTTCTCATGCCACCAGCTTTTAATGTTACTGATTTTCAACATCATTTTAGGTGGCCATAAAGAAAATAAATCTTCAAGGACTGGTCAGGAAGGAAGTAGACTTCAATGAACTCATGGTCGTGAAAATGAAAAAGCACCCAAACATTGTGAATTATTTAAAGAGGTGAGTGGTGAATTATTTAAAGAGGTGAGTGGTTGTTGTTTTATCCCAGCAATGTTTGTTGACATACTGCAAGCATGCAAAGTTAAAAACCCTCTTTGGTCACTGGGAGAAAATAGAACTGGTAATTATTGGTAAATTCACTGCCTCCACATTGTATTGAGGCTTGAATTTTTCAAATTTTTCTCAAATTTTTCTCAGCACCTTATAAGTTCTGATAAACCATCCTAGAGAGGATTTCCCTTGGATTCTTGTCCCTTTTCCATTGCTATGCATGCCAGGAAGACTAGGTGTTTATTTCCAGAAATAGCATGTGTGACAGGCTTTTTATCTGGGCTCTTACTAAACTGCACTTTTTGCTTGCTGCCCACCGAGGACATCTCCTTTCTCACAGCTGTGCCTTTCTCCTTGAGTCTGCACAGATTGCAAACAATGCACAGCCAAGAGGGAATGTCTATTGCTTTTATTCTGTTCTCATCACAAAGGCACCCGGAAACAACCCTTATTGTTTTCCAACAGCAACGTTGTTGTTTTCAAACATGCACGTTCATCTCCACCCCTTGTTTCCTTCTTTCAGCTGCCTTGTGGACGAGCAGCTCTGGCTGGTTATGGAGTACATGGATGGAGGCACTCTGAGTGATGTCATCAGCAAGACCTACCTGTGTGAAGACGAGATAGCTGCCATCAGTCGGGAGGTCAGGGATCCCACCTGTGCTTCAGAGGCCTTGGGCAGGATTGTCTGGGAAACAGGGGCTCAGACCTGGAGTGATTTCCTGTATAAAGCTTTGTTTCTGTGTTGCTGGTATGCTATGGGCAAGTAAAATCATCTCAAGGGAACTGCCTGCCAGTGCCCCTGCACTCACTGTACTCTGTTCCTTTACTCTTACCTTCTGCTGTTGTATTCTCACTCTCTCTCGTGTATTCGTATTTGCTGTTCTTCACCTTGCGTCTCTAAACGTTTGTCTTGAGCCTGTCTGCACTGCATTCCTTGCCTGTAAAAGCAAAGGTGCTGGTGGCATTTGAAACGAATGGCAAAGAAAAAGAGACTCATTTCACACAGTCCTTAGCTGAAAAGGACAGTAGTCACACAAAATAGTGTTTGCTTCAGGAAGGTGACTGATGTGATACTTCCAAGCCTGTGCTGATGCCAGCAATAAAACCTTTATCATGCAGCCTCTCACCCCAAAAGTGATCCACTTCACACCACTTTTTCTTTCTTGGCAAACCCTCATTTGGAGGGAGCATATCCACTGCAGCAGCAGTCATCCTGCCTGGTTTGCAGGGGACAGTCTACAACAGCAGGCGCTGTTGCCCTTTCAAAAGCTGACATGCCTTTCCTCAGAATGGTCCTGCTCTGCAAGTGTTGGAGCAGCAACTCTTCCTCTCAATGGCACTGTGTTCTGCCATTACTCGCCATTCCCCTGGGGAATGGGAATCTTTTAGAGCTGTTTCTTGTGTGATGAAATCACATCACTAATTTTTGCCCTCCTGTTTCTGTTTTCTCTCTCAGTGCCTGCAAGGACTGGATTTTCTTCACTCAAACCATGTGATCCACCGAGATGTGAAGAGCAGCAACATCCTTCTCAGAACTGACGGTTCTGTCAAGCTGGGTCAGTATATTCCTGGTCAGGTGCAGCACTCAGGGACGTGGGGTGAGGGGCTGCTTTGAGTGACTGCCAGCTCCCCAGAAATGGTGCTGGTGGCAGTGCAGGGGCCCCTGCTGCAAACTATGGGCACAGTTGCAACGTGCACAGAAGTATGACAAGGAACAAGGAGTCAAGAGGGGCATTGGTTGGTGTATGACCCTTCCAGAGGGAGGGAGCTACAAGTCTAAAGCTTCAGAAAAATAAAGGCTGGAGGTAGTCTAAAAAATGAGGGGGTTTCTTGAAGTGGCCAGTTCCATATTTCCTTGGCTAAAGCCCTGAGGGAACAGAACAGGGACAGATTTTCAGCAGATGACATAGTGCTTTCTTAGACTGAGAGTGGGGAATTCTTGTGCTTGGTTTCCTAACTTGAGCTGGCTTTCGTGGTATGTTTTTTTCTCCACAGCTGACTCTGGCCTCTTTGCTCAGCTCACCCCTGAGCAGAGTAGACGGAGCTCAGTGGCTGGCACTTCTGGCTGGATGGCGCCTGAAGTGGTGACAGGTCAAGCATATGGCCCCAAAGTGGACGTATGGTCTTTTGGAATCGTGGGCATCGAAATGGTGGAACAAGAAGTTCCTTACTGGAATGAAACTCCTGATTCGGTAAGGTGCAAATACTCCCTGATCTCGTTTGTCTTTCTCACCTGTCCCATGTCCTGTGTGCCATTGGACAAAGTCCCATTGCCATCTGCTGGCACCATTTCCACCAAGGTCCCCTTCTAAAAATGTCCCTGTAGCACATCAGCATCTGCAGTCGACTTGGTTGAAGGGAAGAGGAGGGTAACCAGTTCAGAAATCTGCCATTTTGGCCTCCAGCCATGCCTGATACTTCTCATTTGCTTTTTGAACAATGTTGGAGTTCTGTTTCTAAAGGAAATGAATTTTTCAGTGGAATGGTTGGATGTATGATAAATTCCTTCAAAATGGAGATTGAATCTTCCTAGTTTCAATTTTATAGAAAAAGAAAAAAAATGGAAAAGGAAGAGGAGGAGAAAAGGGAAAAGAAAAAAGAAAAAGTTAGACATAAAGGGAAAGGAAGGGGAAAAGGAAGAGAAAATGAAAAGTAAAAAAAAAAAAGCAAAAGAAAAGGAAAATGGGAAATGGAAAATGGAAAAAAGCGAAAGAAAGAAAGAAAAAGAAAAAGAAAAAGAAAAAGAAAAAGAAAAAGAAAAAGAAAAAGAAAAAGAAAAAGAAAAAGAAAAAGAAAAAGAAAAAGAGAAATTAGAAAAAACCACCAAAGCAATGCCCAGGCAATTCTGCTTGCTTTTCCCTTTATTAACCAAAGCACATCAATTTTCCTCCAAATTGTACCATCTTTTCTAAATCCTGTGGATCTTCAAAACTTTCAGGCTTTCAAATCATCTGTACATTGTTTAGTCATGTGTGTGGGTGGCCTGGATAAGTTTAGGATGTGTTTTTCTCCGACTGCAGTTAGAATTGTACACTAAACCCTTGACTGTTTCTGGGTTCTTTAACAAGTTAATGAGCTTGCAACCCGGTGCCTGCGGCTGGGATCCAACGTGGGCAGTTGATGCTGGTGCTGTGATCCTTTACCACAGGAGCAGGGCCATCCGTGGCTTGCACAGTTATAAGGACAGTGAGGACTCCAGCTCCCTACCATGTCCAGTGGCTGAGCTCAGTTGCAGAGAGACAGCATAAAACCTGCTTTGTGACCTCTGGGAGTGTGGGGAAAGAGAAGGAAATTTTCCTCTGGGTTGAAGAAGAAATTAACAGTGTCTCTTTGATCACCATCTTTTTCAGTACCACCAGCACAGAGCTGTTACTATTGTGGTGGGTGCTTTCATGGAGACTCCCAGGCCTCTTTCCATTGCTATTTATGTCTAATTTAGATGGATTCTGCATCTGCATTTTTTTCAAGAGGAGAAAAAAGACCTGATTACTTTTGTTTCATGGAAGTGGTGCTAAAGGGACCAACAAGCAGTGCAAAGATTCCTTTCATGTAATAAGCCTTGGAAATAGTATGGATAGAGCAAACTCCCCCTTCCAAACTGCCTGTCAAACTGGTGTGAATCCCCAGAGAAGCAAAATGTACTTTTGCTGATGTAGTTCCCACTAATGAAATCAGCTGCCAAGGCAAGATCTGCTGAATGTTGGAAAAGCTGTGGCTGCATCGGGCTTTAGGTTTTTGGTTGGTAAAGGAAAGTCATCCCTGGGTCTCTACCAGGGAAGAAACTGCCCTGCAGAGTGGAGCTTAAACAATGGGCTCGGGGAGTGCAGTTACAGATGGCAAAGAAGCAGCTGGAGCCTCATGTTTCTTTTTTCCCCAGCCTCAACTCCTGATAGCCATACAAGGTACACCAAAGCTGCAGCAGCCCAACCAGTTCTCACCTTCCCTGCGTGACTTCCTGAGCTGCTGCCTGCAGACAGACGAGGCACGGCGCTGGTCTGCCAAGGATCTCCTGCAGGTAAAAAAAATGCCAAGGGGCTGAGGTGAAACAGTGTTCGAGGGATGGGCTCCTCCTCCACTGAGGTCCGAGGCACCAGATGAGCCCCCTTCCTCTTCACCTTCACTCTTGGTGCTCTTCAAATGAAAATGCTGAGGAGTGCTAGACTGGGCTGGGCTGGCAGGGCTCTTTAAAGGTCATCTGTGTCCTGCAATGAGCAGGGAGAGATCAGGTTTTTCAGAGCCCCTTCCCACCTGACCTGGAATGTTTGCCCCATCCCTACCCAGGCTCTAAGGACAATCTGTGCCAGTGTGGCACCATGCTCCAAGGAAAGAATTCTTCCTTAGATCTAATCTGACTCAATCCCCATTATAGATTATAAATACTATCCCATATCCTATTGCAACTGAATGTGTTAAAAAAAGGTATCCCCTACTTGCTGAGAATCCCCTTTGAAGTACTGGAACTCGGCAATTAAATCTCCCTGGGGTCTATTCTCCTCCAGGCTGAATAACTCGAGGTCTCTCAGCCTGTCCTCAGAGGAGAGGTGCTCTGTCCTCTATTTCTGTTGCCCTGATTTGTAATTTGGTGCTGTGTTCTGTTTTACCTAACGGCAAAAGAACTGAAGTAGAGCATTGCAGGGTAGAGAGACATGGAATGGTGGTGGAGGAACCCAAGGCTGCCAGTCCTGGCAGAGCAATCTGGAGAGATTTGGCTGTGGGCAGGAGGGGCTCTGAGGGGCTCACTGTGAGCCTCTGAGGGGCCCTGGTTTGTGCCCCCCACCCCACCCTTAGAGGTTTCTGGCACACAAACAGGGGTAGCTGAAAGGGACTTGTCCCAGCCCCATCTGCTGTCTGGCATGCTCAGGCAGAGGGGAACTGGCCCAGGTTGTGTGGCAGACAGGGAACTGCAGGACCCAGCACCAGTCGGCTGGTCCTGCTGGGAAGGAAGGTGCCATCCAGCATAGGAGGGGCAAGGCATGGAAAGGCAGACACTGCTCTGTGTGCCTGTGGAAATTAGCACGGTGCCTGTCTTTCTAAGACAGGGACCTATGTGAGTCACTGGAGTTTCCTGAAGGAAGAAACCTCAGGGACAGAAAGCACCATTTCTAGGGCACTGGCAGGGAAAAAAATCCCAGCAAGATGGAGAAACCAGAATAAAAGGATGAGTGGGATTCTGGGCCAGGTTTGCCTGTGATGGCAAGGTCCTGCACATGACAACTGATGGGCAGATGGTCCCATTGTTTTACTTTTTGGGTTTTTCTAGGAACTAGAGGAATCCTGATTGAGTCTATGAAGCACTGAGCTTGGAATGTCATCGTTCACTGTTCTTTATTGTGTTTTGTTTTTTTTTTTTTTCCTGTGGACAGCATCCATTCATAACATCAGCCAAGCAAGTGTCCATCCTGGCTCCACTCATCATCGTCCTGAAGAGGATACAGGAGAGAAGAATGTAACAATCAAGTCAAGATGTTATCTCCACAACCAGTTTAGAGTAGGATTGTAGAGTAGGATTGTTAAAGAGTTTTCTAGAATTGGATTGTAGAGGAGGATTGTGGAGTAGGACTGTAGGAGGATTGTTGAAGAGTTTTGTAGAATAGGATTGTAGAGGAGGATTTTAATTAAATAAAGTTTCTGAAACATTAACTCATTTGAAAGATTCCCCTCCTTCTGACCCCTCCAGAAAATTCAACACTTCTGAATTCCGAGTTGGTTTTTATGGGTGTTAAGTCACACTTAGGGCTTCTTTTGTATGGTTTTTAAGTGGGGGAAGGCTCTTCTTCGTTCATCCTTTCCAGATACTGCCTTTGGACCATGGCCCACTGGCCAGCTTTTGGCCAGCTGTAGTATTTTTAGTTGAGGCAGAAAGGGCAATGGCATTTGCAGGAAAAACCAAAGGGGGAGTGGTGCAGCCAAAACATCCTGTGCAGATGCAGGCCTTCAGCTGTGACTCGAGAGCATTTGGGTGCCTGCCACTTGGATTTGTATCGTGAAGGGCAATGTCTTTGGCTGGAGGAGAGCCTCGCTCAGCGGAGAAAGCAGAAAGATCAGAGAGGTGCTCTGAAAGGTCTCCTGCGGTGCAGAGCTGTCAGCGAGTGTGAGCTGAGAGCGGGCCCGGCCCTGCCCGGCGTGGAGCCGCAGCAGAGCCCTGGCAGAGCCCGGAGCAGCCTGAGCCTCGGCAGGGCCAGGCTGCAAGGAGGCCCTGGTAGCTGCAGGAGGCACAGCCCGGCCCTGCGTGCCTCTTGCTGGCAGCGGGCGCATCCTCCGCTCTCAGAGCCCAAGCGCAGCCGGCTGCTCCCGAGGGCAAGCGGAGCCCTGCTGGGCACAGCCCAGCCTGGAGGCATTGGCCCTCTGGAGTCTGCCCGAGGAGAGAAAGGCCAAGGGCAGCCGAGGCCCGCTGGCCTGGCTCAGCATTCCCACTCTTGTGCCGCTGCCCTGCGACTCCTGGCAAAGGTCAGCAGTGTGTGCAGCACCCTGGGCACCGGGGCAGGGAGCCGGGCTGCTCGGCAGGCTGGAGCACAGGGCAGCGTCCTTCGGGCACGGCACTTGTGCCAGGGGACCCGAGGCCAGCGGGAGGCAGGGACAGCTCGTCAGGTCACGGCTGCAGGAGCCAGTGCCTCACACAGCTCTGGGAGGCAGCGCCTGCGATCCTGCAGCTCTGCACTGAGCCACAGCAAAGCTGGGAGCTGCAGAGTGCTCTGCAGAAATATTCAGGGCCGGCAGGCCAGCCTGCTTTGTGCTCCCTGGCACACAGCAAGCGCTGTGCCACACCGCAGCTCGGAGCTGCTGGGAGAGAGGGAATCGGGGATGTGCCTGAGGGTTTTGCTTGAGTCGTGAACTGATTTGGAAGAGAGCAGAAAAATTTCAGTAGCCAATCTGTGGTTTCTTCCTTAATTTCTGAAAGAAGGTCACAATGTGTTGCACACAGGTAGGGGTATTGTCAAAGAAAGGCCTTATAAAATCAGGCCTTGCTCTGCTAAAAATGACCAGCTGGCCTGTTATGTCTTCTACATGCAGCTAGCTAACTTCCCATGTGAAAAATCATAAAAATGTCTGCAGTTAGCACAACAAGCCCTTGTGGTAAGAAAACTCTTTGCGTTTGTAATAAACAAGAAATCTGTCCAATGAGAGTCCACAAAGGAAAAACGTAAACACCTGAGTAAAAGAGAGAGTCTTAGCAAAAGCACCTTCTAAGCAGGGAATTGTGTGGCAGGAAACAACCAGGCAATTGGAGTTGAACATGAGGTCTGTGAAAACGGTATAAAAATGAGTTGTGTGAATAAAGACTTGTCTTTCCCTGCATGAAAAAAGTGAGTTCCGGCTGCTGTGTTGACACGGCAATGTGGCTTCACTCAGCAAGAACATTTGAAGGGTGTATTGATGAAATGCTTGTGTTTGATTCCCAGAAAAGGAAAGAGAGGCTTTAAGTGTAACAAATAGGGCTTAAGCTTGTGAATTCTTTTAGCTTTAACAGGCACTGCTGAACCCTGTATTGCCCCATTGCAGTGCTTAATGTGTGCAAGTGGCTATTTTAGCCTTGAGAATAAAGAGAGTGGTCCTTCTAAGAAGGTAGCTGGAATGCATTCAAAGGGAGGAAAGTGTTTTTAGGAAGCTCTTGACCAGCAAAGGAGAATTTGAGGAATGGAATATTTTCCAAATGACTGTGTCAGGTACCGGAGTCATGTCCGAGGCCCTGCCATATTTCATCCGTGTTTGAGCAGGTTGTCAAGGCAATGAAGAAAATTGTATTCTTTAACAGGTGGGAAACAAGCCCTTGAAAGAGAAACAATATATTGGTCAATCGGTGGGCAGTTAAGATTTGAAAGGGGAGCAATGCATAATGGAGCCGTTGTTGGCATGGCTTTGGTATCGGGAGCCATCATGGCCTCATCTCACGTGCTGGCCATGTGTGAGCTGATGCTGTAACTGGGAAAATTCCACTCCTCAGCAGGAGATATAAGGAGGGCTATAGGGGTGAGAATGACGAGATGCACACTGTTTTGATCCAGGGCATGTCCTAGAAGTGCACTGCCTACCTGCTCCTGCCGCTGAGCACCACACTCCATCTCCTTCTCCTGCTCAGCGGATTTTTGGGAATCCAGGGCTTGGTATTACTTGCTACTGCAACTAATGGAATAAATATGGTTTGCAAGCCCTGTTGTGTCTTGGATTATTTTGTGCATGGGTCTCCTCCTGAACGTGTGGCAATGACCACCAGAGACCTTCAGGACACTCCTATTCTGATGTGAAAAAATTCTGAAAAATTATTTAAATATGTCAAATCATTTTGAGTAATGTTTAGCCTGTGAGTTTCAGCAAAGCATTGAATATATGTCTTAGCTCCATGGTTGCAAACTAGTAAGTGAGATTGCTGGGTATGCAAGTGTTAGGGGAGTGATTCCCGATGCACCGAGTACTGAAATAAATGAATGCCTCCTTTCCAACCCTGAGCTGGCAGCAGGGTTCCGGCCCTGCTTAGTAACTTTCATTGGCAACTTCTGTGAACAGGTAAGAAAGGTCAAAATGAAACCTTTCCCATCTTTTCCCTCTGCTTTATCTTTTTATGCGCCAGAACTCTGTGCCACAGGTGGCCTGAGTTTGTGCCGAGCAATACAGCTCTCACAAACCCCTTGGTTTCCCCACAAGTTGCCATGCCCAGGTGTGCCCAGCTCTGGCAGGAGAAAGAGCCTGCAGCACCATGCCCTGCCCAGCTGGGGCTCTCTGGCACAGAGCAGCAGCAGCGCCAGCACCTTTCAACCCACTCCTTCCTTATCTTCTCCTGGGACACAGAAGTCTCTGGAAATCAGCACCACCAGTCACGTTCCCAGCTTGGAGCAGCTCCTGCTGGCGGGCAGATGCTGCCAGTTTGACTGCTTTTAAAGGGGAAAAAGGCAGACATGTACATGCTCAGGAGCCCTGGGCATATCCAATAAACATTCAAATATGTGGTAGATTTGTTAGGAATTATTTCAGCTGTTATGCCAACAGTGCCTTCTCTCCTGGTTCTGTGTGTTATAGATGAGTAATGTAATAGTTGGCTCTCACAATTAAGAGTTAGATATTATGTGGATGTTAAAATGTATAGTGATGTTATTATAATATATCCTCCTATAGTCTTATTTCCCCTCCCCCTTGCAATAGCCTTGGTAGTCAGGGCTTTTGGGGAGGGCTGGCTTGTGACCAGGAGGTGTGGCGTAAAAACACCTGACCTCCAATCAGGATGTAAGAAAGGAATCTCCACCAGTGGATGGCAGAGAAGGTGGTGACTGACAAAACTTTGAAGTGGTTAAGGGTATAAAAGGCAGAGCATCCATTTTATAGATGAGGTGCTCATAATGGTCATAGAGACTGCCAGTGCTGCAAGTTTTCCTTATTCAGTCTTTTGTTAAAATTTAATAAACCTTTAATTTTTTAAAAGTGAGGGTCCTTTCTCAGATGTGCTTTGGGCCATTTTCTTGGTCTGGTTTCCTTTGCTTGGGTGATGAAAATCCAGGTGGTTGTTGGCAGACCAGACACAACAGTCCTTGTACAACCAAGGGGCATCTCCTCCTGGAGCTGTGCCCAAACGGCGCTTAAATCCGGGCACAGAGGCTCACAGAGTCTCAATGCTGAGGAGACGCTCTTGGGGGACCAGAAAACTGGTGGTCAGCTGTTTGAAAGGCCCCACGATGGGTGTCAGCCGTGGCCTCTCGGGCAGATGTTGCCTGGGGGGCCGCCTTCCTGTGAGCGAACTCTTTGGTCAGTGTGCCTAGCTCCTGCAAACCACCAGATGCTCGAGGTGCAGATGTAGTAATAAAGGCTAACCAGTGAGACAAGAGAGCCTTGCTGCTTGAAATTCCAGCTCTGATTATTGAGGAGCAACAAAACAGGCTGAACGGGTCAGAGGCAGCAAAG
The DNA here is from genome assembly GCF_050655825.1 of Lonchura striata. NCBI lineage: Eukaryota > Metazoa > Chordata > Aves > Passeriformes > Estrildidae > Lonchura > Lonchura striata. The sequence continues at coordinate 37,271,444 of NC_140740.1, forward strand.
GAAAAAGCCTGGAGTGAGGGAGGGTCTAGGGTATATAACCAGGACAGGGTAGGAGGGGTAACTGTTGAAAGGAATCAACCAGGGAAGAGACAAGGGGAGGAGCAGGGATAGGGTGATCAGGGAACAACCAGTGGAGGGACAAGGGGTGGATAACAATTTACAGGGCCAATGAACAAACACAGAACAATGAACTTTCTAGAACAGGGGACTGAACAGCAACTTGATGGACAGAAAAAGGGATGTAGTTTGTTACATAGTGGTCTCCTCCCATGGCATCTCAACCTCATGACTTCACTTCCCATATCCTACATCTCCCCTCTTTTTGTTAATTATGAAAACCTCCCCCATTATAATCTCACAATTTTAGATTCCACTATGGGACCAGTGGTTTTGGTCTCCAAGTTGCATCATGATTTTCAGATTTACACATGGTTCCCTGAGCCTATCTGAACCCACATCTACATTCAAAGAGATACGTCTTTTTAATCCACTCAAACCATGCATTCAGCGAGTTCTTCTTGTCCAGTGAAGATCTTGATACAGGCTAGATCATGGCAGAACATTCTTTACAGGTATCTCCAAAGTAAATAGACAAAAGAGATACCTGAACCACCCTGAAAGTAATGTCCATTCACAAACCAGGATCAAGACTGTAAAACCTCATCTCAAACTTCTACATGGAAGGAGAAATCAAAGGAAGAGCTGGAAAATACTGGAATTACTCTTGAATTACATCAGAGAGAAATTTTTCCTTGCATATTTTTCAAGGTCTATGTAATTCTGGGGTGTTTCTGATTTTATAGTCACTAAATGTCTTTCATGAATTACTTGAAGTGGGAAATTATTCCATCAGGATTGCTCCACTCCAACTAGTTCTGTGATCATTCTTTCTGAATGGGGTCCAAGGGATGATAAATTGCATGCAAAAACATGCAAGAATTCAGAATGCCTGAGATTAAAGAAGAGAGAAATTTTAATAGGTTAGTTTGTCTCTTTAGCAATTGAGACTGCCATTTATATGGGATGTAACACAATTTGTATATAACAAATGACAAAGTATGTAAAAAATATCTTTGCAAGCTTTGAAATGAAACAATAAAAACTCTAAGAGAAATTAATTCCATTACAACTTCCCATTTCATCACTTCCTGTATAGACAATAAAGGGCAAACAAAAAACATCTCAAGGCAGCATTTATGCAACTGAACCACTCAAAAAGAAACAGAAATCTGTTGCATTTGGGTTATTCTTGGGGTTTTCCTTTTTTTTCTTTTTCTCTCATGACATTTTTTTAATTTGCTTGTAGTTGTTTTACAAAAACAAATGATTTACATCTTTCATCTCACTCTTTCTAAGCACCTCACTGAAAACCCTCACTGAAAACTAGTCATATGGCAGATTTCCAGAGAGGTAATTAATAAAAGCTTTCCTTACTTTCTCCCTTGCTTTCTGCTTCCACTTTTACTTTCATTTCCTCTCTTCTTCCTCCTGAAAATAAATAGGTCCAGAAAAGGGAGCAGACAAGTTTTGAAGTGATATGCAGAATAAATAAATAAGAGTCACAACTTGGGGTAGTTACGAAGTGGGTATGTATTGTCAGTGCTCGGCACAGGTGAGATAGCTCTCCAAGACCTGTGTGCTGAGCCTTAGTCTGACCCAAACCTTTATTCACAAAGGTGTTCCATATGGAGTACATTACACAACTTTTCCATGCATATTCAACCCCTGGCCCTGCCTGTCCTCACCTCTCATGCTAAGTAGGTCCACGTCCTTTTAGGCATGTGTGGTTTGCCATGGTGGTCCTGTGGGGGTCCCTGGTGATCTCTTAGGCTGAAGATGGTGGTCTTCCTCATGGCTTTACTTTTGAACTCTTCCTTTCTGCACATGCGCTTTTGGTCTTTTGGTGCTTATCTAAATACCTTCTGTCAGTCTTCATAAGCTTGGAGACAGAGGAGCCTCTTTATCTGGGATCTTTCTATTTTCAGTCCTTTTTTGGTATTGTTCTTTATGCAAGAAGCTTCAGTAATTTGTATTTTTTTATGCCCTTTTGTACCTTGGCAGAGGTTTCCTAAGTAAAAGGTTAAAATTCAACAAATAACTCTACAAGCTAGAATATAAATGCTTAATTTATTTTGTTAACTTAAGTGAATTCCAAAAATCTCTGTTTCATCTTGCCATCAGAAATATACCTGTCACTTCTCATCAGGAAGTCATGAGTGACTGAGTGAGTGATTTTGTTGCAAGGAAACCTCTGTGCATAAGAGAGAGACTAAACTGAAAAAGAAAAGAACAGAGAAAGACTTAGGCTGGGGGCTGAGTTTTTTTGCCTTCCCTTACTAATTGAAGATCAGCATTGTGGAAACACCACTATGGTTCATTGCTGGTTTGGAGCTTCCAAATGAGTAATCCTATCAGAAGCTGATCATGAGTGTGTGCAACACCAAGGCTGTGATATATTGCAGATGTACATTACAGAGCAAAGCCTAGCTTTCTTATTGACAAGCCGTAACTTGGTGCAAATTGACTTTGGGACATGTCTCTGCCTGGGGCAACACCTAGCTTTTTTGTTAAGTAAATTTTCTACTTTAATGAATTTTTTCAGCCATCGTGTAACCCAGAACAGTTATCATATAGTCCCCAAAATATTTAACAGCAAATATAATGTCCCCTTCAGAGAAATTTCTTAATGAAGCAAACCAGTACTAAAACCTATCAGACCTTGAGTAATTTCTCTGGACCATTTCTAGCTGGTTTCAAGTTGCTTACCACAATCACTTAGGTAGATTAATGAGGTATAAACTTCATCACTTTTATCTCTGCAGCTGCCTATTGGTAAAGTCATTTGTACTCATCAGAGCAGTCTCTTAACAAGAGAAGTGAAATGAACAACCCAGAGCATCAAAAAGCTGTCTCAATGTCACACTATCCAGATGACTGTACAATCACTGAAGCTGTCTTTTCCAGGTATGTTCAGCAGATGAAGCTAAAACTCTGAGATGATGCCACAATATAATTGTGGTTATACTAGGTCCTTCTAGATTGTGGTAGATTACTTTTAGCTCTCTCCTGCCTTAAAAATAAGGGAAACACATAGATATTGCCCTTGGTTGTCTTTTATTCCTCCTTACCTACAGCCTTCCCCTGCCCAGAGTCAAGGACATTTCAAACATGAAAGACTAAAAATATTCTGGTTCCGAAGTCTGTCCTAAGTTAGCAAATTCTGCATTGCTTGACACAGCCTCAAACACTATAAGAACCAGATGGGTCTTGCTCTTTTTGGAAAAAGTAACAATGCTGTTTTAAATAATGGCTTTATTTTTCTCCAGCTGTTGGCAAGATCTGACATGCAGAATAGTCAGCATTCCACAATATCTGCCCACAAGAAAGTGTGAGATGGTTTGAAGATGCCTTGCTTCTCTGTACTGTAGGAGTTTTTTAAATGACAAGCCAAACTCCTAGTAATTGGAGATGCGGCAACACAAAATGCCCTTGGAAAGGAACCTCATGAAAAGCAGAAGTGAATTAAATTGGCCTACACTGGAAATACAGGAACCTATAACAATGAACATAGTAACAATTTTCTTTCTGTATACTCTTTCAAACAAATGGTGAAAAACTTAAAACATACTAAGTTTTTCCACAAACTGATCCCATGGCTGATACCAATAGATATATTTCAGTCCACTTCAACTCCCTCTGAAGAGGTCACATGCTCTGAAAGGCATTTCAATGTATTATAACATTTAAAAATTCATCTTATAATAAAGCATGTACTGAAGTATTTGCAGAGGCATGCTCCTGCTTGCTTTTTCTGATGCACGCTGCTGAAATTTTCTGCAAAAAATAAAAAGATTGCCTACATTTAGTGATTAGTTAAAAGGGAGGAGAAAGAAGGAAGGAATTGGATAAATGCATTTCAACAGTCTTCTACAAGAAGAAATTATGGTAATCCAGACCAGATGTGATGAAAAAATAAAAGCACATAAATATTTGGTTTCCATAATTCATTTTTTTTTTAGTGTTGAATATTCAAATGCATTTTTGATAAAAACAGACCCTTTTTCTAACATAGACGCTGATCTTTAGCAGATTAGTTTCTACCCCATGCCATGCTACCTTTGAAAATAAAGATCCATAGGTAGTCTTTTTCTCCTCTTCTTTTAGAACTTTCTGGATAATTAACCCTTTCGTTTCTCTCATTTCCCCCCCCCCCCCACACACATTTGCTCCTTGCTGTTATCCTTCTTCCCTCTAGTTTCATTGAAACACTCCTGCCCATTATTTGTGATCAGCAGCTTAAGTCAGTGTCTTGGTTTGACAAGACAGGAGTCTGTGAAGGAGGGCAAAAAGCCTCCTGTGCAATGGAGAAGGTAAACCCCCTCCCTCCGAATTACTAGGATTTTTAAATTAAAAGGCTCTCAGGCAAAGATATGGGAATGGGAGTAACAATTCTTTACTAGGAGAAAACTAGATAACAATTTAAAAAAAAAAAAAAAAAAGGCAAATGCAATCAGTACAAACAAAACTAGTGATAAAGTCCACAACCTGAGGATTCGGGGTGTTGGTAGCAGTCCAGTTGAAATGATAGCTGCTCCTCTTGCAGTGGCTGATGAATTGCAGCTGAAGTGGTGATCTTTAGAAGGGTATAGTTTTTCTCTGAAGATCTGGTGGCCGCTGGGCCGGTCTTCCTCTGCGCCGGGGTTGCCTCCGAGCTCCGCCGCCGCCACCTCACCGCGCTCCGGCCGTTTCTCTCGGGAGTCCTGCAGAAGGAGCTGCTTCTCTGGGAAATCCCGCAAAGAGAGAGAGCTGCTCTGTCCCCCAAAAGGTACCCCTTTTATCCAATAAAAGAGTGCTTGTCTTCCCCCTCTGGGTGGAGCATCTCACAATGGGATGGTGTTACATTACCAGCCCTGCAGTGAGTCAGTCAATGGCCCATTAACAAACCATTACCTCTTGGAGCAAACCATTGTTCTTGAGAGATAACAAACTTGCCCAACCTCCAACAGATGGCAAATAGAATACAAGCTTATCTTACAACCCAGGACAGTCAGAGATTACGTCTGTAGTAGTGTTTCAGTTCACAGTGGGAATACTCTCCTAAAATCATTCACCTGATCATAATTTTTCTTTACTGTGGTTTTCCTCACCTAATGGTCTGCATAAACCGAATTGCAGTCTGTTAGAATGGGAAGAGGTACTCCAGACAAGGTATGGGATGGAACTAAGGCTTGTCTGAATCATGGTACTGCTGAAACACTGAAGTGCACATGGATCTCAGGTCCTCAGCACCAATTGTTTTGCTCTGTGTAACCACTCCCACAGCATTTCACTGAGTGCTAACACGATGCAGCAAAATAAAAGCATGCATTTGAGTGCCCCCTCACTGTTTCCAGCAGCTGCCTGCAGATAGACAGGAGGCCTCTGTGCACTGAGCAGGGCAAAGGATGGCTTTGTGACCCCTTGTCCTGGCATGTAAGATAAGCAAAGCATGTATTCTATTTGCCAACTGTTGGGGGTGGGGCAGGTACCTCCTGTAAAGTAGGGCAGTTTTCTTATCCCTTCCAAGAACAGTCTCCCTCCGGGAAGATATCTTCTGTTAATGGGCCATTAAATGACTCACTGCATAACTAGTAAAGTTACATCATCCCATTGTGAGATGCACACCACCCAGAGGGAGGAGCTAAGCACCCCTACCTGCATAAAATCAGCACTTTTTGGGACATCAGGGCAGCCTCTTCGCTGGTTTCCCAGAGGAGCATCTTCTTCTCTGCTGAATTCCCAGAAGAACAGCTTATTCCCCACTGGATCCCCAGAGGAAGACCAGGCCCAGCTACTCCATCACCAGACCTTCAGAGAAAATTACACCCTTCTACAAATCACCGCTTCAGCAGCATTTCATCTACCACTCCAGGAGGAGCAGCCACCATTTAACTGGACTATTACCAACACCCTGACTCCTCAGGGTGTCAGGTTTCTGATTCTATCAGTAGTTTTGTTTGTACTAATTACATTTTTTTAAATTTAGGGTTTTTTTTTCCCTAGTAAAAAACTGTTATTCCCATTCCCATCTTTTAATTCTGAAATAGTGGTAATTCGGAGGGAGGAGGTTTACCTTTTCCATTTTACAGGAGTCTCTTGCCTTCCTTCACAGACTCCTGTCTTTTCAAACCAAGACACCCCTGTTACCCAAACTACTCAAATTCTTCTTTTCACAACCCAAATAATTGACCTTTCATTGCACAGCAGAATAATACTGGCTTGTTTTGAAGGAAAGTAGTAGCCCTGCTTGGGTTTAAAAGCAAAAATGTTTTCCATCTCTGCCCAATCAGGCTCTTTGGAGTTCAGACAAATGGTCTCAAGTGAAAAATTCTTAATTCTTTCCTATTTAAACTGTTTTAAGGCCATGGGAAGATTTCTCTATAATAAAACCCTCTGTTTCCATCACTGAGCTGTAAAGGTTAAAGGCAGAATTTGAATAATATGGACTGGTGGGAGGTGACCAGAGTTCTAATCCTGCTCCTTTTCCTTGAGTAAGTGATACTTGGTCTGGGATTTAGAACACCAAATTGTTGCTGCTAGGATTCTCTCTTCATTTTCCTCCAAAATAACTTATCCCTCTTCCTCTTTACCAGTCTCTAGCTTTTATTCTCCCCCCACCCCCTGTTTTGTTTTTTTTTTTTTTAATCTAACTTGATAGTTTTTCATAGTGTTTGCAAATCAGAGTAGGCCTGGAAAGGCCAGCAAACAGCTGAGACTGCCAGGGAGGAGCATCTGCCCTGTCTCCTTCCAAAGAAGGCAACAGCAGCTTTCAGAAATGGGGCTGAAACTGCTTCAAAACTGTTACTCTGAAGTTCCTCTGTGGTTGCAGCCTATGGCTTCAGCATCACTCTGGTAGCTCTCAGTTGTCTGAGTCCTGCCTTGAAATTGCTTCAGTTTCCAAATATTATCTTTTGTTGCAGGACTGTGTTGATCCAAAACACACACCTTTTGGCAAAACACACACGTTTTTGTAGCATGTGACATTACTGAGCATCAGGAACTAACAAAACCAAGGGACAGTTCTGTAACCGTTAATTAACAGTTCTGTAACCGTTGACAGTTAATTAATTTGTACTCCTAGATAAAATTACAAAGCCATAAAAAATTCACATTAAAAAAACCTGGAACATTAAATGTAGCCTCCACCAACACAACTCTCCTCTGTAATTTATGTGTACATTCTTTTTATAAAACTCCATAATTAAAAAATAGATATACTAATGTGTGATTCCATAGATCTAGCTACCTTTTATTGGTAATAAGCAATTTACAAGCAGACACTTCTCTGGAGCTAATTAAAGAAATCACATTGTCACTACATCCATGAGAATAGTCAAATAGGCATTTATTTTCACATGTAATAGAGTGCTAAGTTATAAATGGAGGCTCATAAATGGACAAAGAAATCTATTGATATATTGAAAGATGTGAATGAAAATTCAGTGATTAGTTTGAAGAGACGTGCTGAAAGTTAATGGAGTCTATTGGCTAAGAATGTTTTTTAATGTTTTTTTTTTTCTTAAATGCATTATCAGAATGCCTTATCATTATCAGAAAGGTGACTGGAATGTTTTATTTAATTTTTGTTCTATCTTCACTGTTTATACTTTATATACGTTTTATATCTATGTGAAAATATTGCTTTAATACAGATAGCTATAAAGACAATTCAGCCCAATGCTCAGTCATGCTGCAACTTTCCGAAAAATATAGCTGTTTTTTTGTAGAGAACTTGAGAGGTGAAAGGGTCCAAGGTACAAGTCACAATTTATAGAGCTATCATGGCAACTATCAGCTGGCATTGAAAAGTATCTTTATTTGATGGACCCACAGGAAGTCAAACATCCATGACTGCACTGAAATCAACTCCGTGAATCATAACAAAAACCTTGTTTAGTGAAGTGGTGTACTGTGGGAACCCCAGGCTTGCTCTGGGGTCCCATGTGGTGGTGAAATTTCTCCTCCAACCCGTTGTTCTGTGCTGCTCCCCCCTGACTAAAATGTCTCTGTACATTCCCCAGCCTCAGCTGAGTATTTCCATGAACTGTTTTGTGTGATGACTGCACAGGTCTTGTTAAACCTGAAGTTGTGATGCCCTGGTTGGAGTCACCCTGTCTGCTGCACGTGCTGCTCAGGTCTGCCAGGATCATTATCATCCCTCAAGTGAGCTGAGCGAGTGGAAGTGTGTCAGGCACATTTAAGAGCCCAGGTACCTCAAGTGGAAGACATTCTCATCATCTGTGCCCATTCAGGCTGTCTGTGACTCTGCCAAGGGGAAGTGGCATTTGTTGCTTGGGTTGCTTCAGGAGGACTAAAGATCATGATGAAATACTCTGGTGAGGGCTGTGGCAAAGGAACAAAACTGGGATTAGGGGGAGTTTTCATTAATAATCACATCTTGTTCTGGCTGCTGTCACAGATAGTTTAGTCACTGCCTAAGGTAGCTCAGAAGTGATTTTAGAATACTGCTCTTGGACTTTAAATGGTATAGACTATTCCTCATCCAGATGTGTGGCTGTGAGCCTGTGTGTTTATCAGTGACACATAAACTGAGAGAGGCAGACAAATTCTGCATGTCTCCTGGAGGTCAGGTGCCCTCTTGCATCCTTCTTCTTGCTGGGAAAACTACTTGCTGAGCAATGGAAGATATATCTCCCTCTTCTTGTCCAGGAATATCAGCTTGGCTATCTGCATCTTGCAGCTCATGTCAAGGGAAGCACTGGGGACCTGGACATTTCATAGACTCAAAACATCTCATATATTTGCTGTGTCCTTCAGTAAAGAATGTCTTCTTATCAGAGGAACTTGAAGACATTCTAGATCTAAGCAGAAGTAAAATAGAACAAAAAATTAAAGCATATGTTGTCAGTATTTAGGATAAAGAAAATGCAATATTTGGAAGTAAAATAGAACAAAAAATTAAAGCATATGTTGTCAGTATTTAGGATAAAGAAAATGCAAATATTTGGAAAAGGCTCAAGTGAATAAATTAAGAAACAAAGCAAGGTTTACTCTATCAAAGCTAGGAATGAAAGTCTGCCTCCTTATGCATCCAGCTGCTTTCCAGGTGTGCACCTGCTTGGGATTTTACCTTTCTGTATACTGTAGGTCTCAGGCTAAAACCATAAGCAGACAAACCAAACCAAACCAAACCAAACCAAACCAAACCAAACCAAACCAAACCAAACCAAACCTGTGGTACCACACTGTGGCCATGGAATGGAAGTCTGCCAGTTAGTGTGCCCTTAGTGGCCAAAGGGCATATACAAGAGTGGCTGCCCCTGATCTCTGCGGAGACTGTCTAGGGTGACGGTGATCGCTGTGGCGTGGGTGATGCAGCAGCAGCACAGCATGAGGAATCCCAGGCAAAGGAAGCAGGGAAGGATCACTTGACTCAGTTTCCAAGGAAGGTTTATTCCCAGAAGGGGTCAGGAGCAAGTGACAACAAAAATGGATCTGACTAACACTTTTAAAGAGGGGATGGTACAAGGGGTGGATACAACACTCATCCAATGAGGGGATCTTAGTGGTGGATTACATTACTTAACACAACCAGTAGGGATCATTAAGGGAAGGGAAGAAGCCTTGTAAACCAATCAAACATCGAGACAGGGCTAACCAATGCAGAACATTCGAGAGAACACAAGGGGAGTGATTACAGTGACTGACTGGTGTGTGGATATAAACAGGTGAAAAGGAGCACAAGCCATTTCCTCTGAACTCCTGCTATTTATGGGAACAGATATGGACTTTGGGGATGTTTATTAAACCACTGCACTCCAGCAATCAAACTCCACACATTCAGAGGTCTGAGGCACACTCAATACTCCCTAGCACCAGCTGAGGACTATGTGCTTCTGTAAAGCCAAAATGCAAAATTACCACTGTTAAAGTCAGAGCAATGACATTGTTTTTGAATAAGGCAAATTTATTGGACAAAATTATTTTGATGACAGAGCGTGATTTTTTTTTTTTTCAGGCAGCACAGCAAATGATGAAAATTTCAATCAAATGTGTCTGTTTCAGCTAAATTAGAATGCAAGGCTGATTTTTTCATTCTGAGATTTAGATCTTAATTGTATTTGTGCTGGACAAATAATAGGATATACCATTACAAGGAGAAAGAGGTGAAAATGCTTTGAGAAAAGAGGAACATGAGCCATCTTACCACGAAAAGCAGGGGTGTGTGGGTGCTGGTCTCTCACATATGCCCAGCTTTCTGCCACATGGCCAATCTGATTCTAATTCTGAGCCCCATGGAGAGCAATAACCATCCTCACTTAAGCAGTGGAAAAGAGAACATGCTTGCTTGGGTAAAGTGATGTTTTTATAGTAAATCTTTGTCTGACCATGAAAGAAGAAGGAAAAAGACAACAATTTTGTAACACCATTTGGAAGAGGTGGAGAAAAAAAGGATGGATGATGGGAGTTGTTCTCTTCCTCTGGTCTGAAATCAACACAACAGTTTTCAAAGTCCAAACCTGAAATCACTGTTGTAGTAAACAGGCAAAATGAAATTAATAGGAGGCTGATGACTTTAAAAAAAAAAAAAAAGTGCATGTTTAGAACAACAGAGGATGAGGCCTCAGGGCAAGCCTAGGGCCTGTGGGGAAAAGCCAGAGGTAACTGTAACAGTACCGTGTAACAGGGTGTTTCTCCAGACACGAGGTACCCTCGAAAGACCTCGGGTGCACCCCACCCAGGGATTTTTAAAGTCTCTTGGGGTTGCTAGATTGGTGTGCTTTGGATCCTCTTGCTGATCAGTCCTTTTCTTAGTCGCTGATAGCTCTGTAAGATGGTACAGTCTGACCAATCAGTTTGGAATACAGCAATCCTATTTGGTGGCTGGTTTCCCAACCATAGTACAAGTTGCTGTCATCACCCTATGATGTAAATTTTCTAGAAGATTCTTACTATTGCACTTTATTACCAACTCTCTTTCTCTGTTTAGTAGCCATAAATACATACTTAAATAGCGGTACATTCAACTCAATAACTTATCACATTAACTTGTTATATTAATTAACAATCCATAATGACTTTTTGTAATAATTAGCCATTACTAACTTGTAGTTATCATGCTGGCATGGTAGTGTGGAGGAATGTTTTAGAAAGGCCTTGGGAATGGTAAACTGAGGGAAAAGATACATTTATGTATGCTCCACTGTCTCGGGAAAGTCCCACTTCAGCATTCCTCTGTAACCCCCTTCTCCCCATCCCTGAGCAGTTCCCATTGGACCTGGCCCTTGGGGTGGTTCTGATGTGCCCAGGCTGGACACTGTCTTTATTGTTTAGTCCTTATCTCTTAATTTTTCTGTATAAAACTGTATCTGGGCAATAGCCCGGGGCCTTTGGTCCCTGCTACGCTTCAGGCAATACAATCTCTCTGGACAAGCATACCATTGGTCTCTCTTGGTCTCTTTATCTCGAATCCTAGCGGAGACTGAGGCAACCCCGCAGCTCGGACCGTGCTAACCCAGACGCTGCCTGGTAAGCCCAGGGCAGCGGGACCGCGGAAAACCCCGGCCCCGAGAGGGGACAGCTAGCCGGAGGGTCCCGGGGGGCCGGGGAGGGGCGGGGACAGCAGCGAGTGACCCCCGAGAGCAAAGTGGCGGTCGAAAGAGAAGCAACACTAACTCTGCCTGCAAAAGTGAGTTTATTTATAACAACTGGCATTTTGGATAGTTTAATTCCTTTAAATCTGTTTTATTTATTAACATCAATACCTTGAACTAGTAACAGTTATTCCAAACCCGTCTTTAGACTGGAGTGTGCTGCTTTTTGTTTTCTGACTCATAGCATGTTCATTCAGTTACTTTCTCTGTAACAGTAAGATCTCTGTCTCTTAGGAAAGTTTTGGATTTGTGCTCTTTGTTGTGTGAAACAAAGCTGCTTTTCAGTGGGAGCCCAGCACAGGTGTGCCTCCACCTGGGGAAGTCTCACCACAGCTGCAGGAAACTCAGGGTGTTCCAACCTGCCTTGTGGAGTGTTTGATTTACAAACACACCTTCTCCCACTCTGTCTCAAAACGGTACAGTTCACACAGATGTCATGGTTCTGATATTATCTTCTCCATAATCTAAACATAAAAACATCTTGCATACACAGTCTTATAAATCTGTTTACAAGGAAACAACATTCTCCTTTGGACTGAAATCACCACTGACTGCTTTAGAAATACTATTACTCATTTGATACCTCTTTAGGGAAGGTATAAAATATCACCACCATTACTAAAGATACCAAAATGTTGGGTGGCCCTGAAAACTGGGCTACTGGGAGGCACTGAGAAGATGAGGCAGTGTCACCAGGGCACTTGTGGTTACAGGGCCCTTTGTGACATGCTGTGATGTAGGTGCTGCTGATGGGATGCCATGTGGCAGTGTGTCACAGGGCCTTTATCTACCCACCATGAAATGGGTGCTGGCAATAACAGCCACAGTGCCTGAAGGATGTGACAGGACAAGGACACAATGAAACAGCACAGGATTCTGTGAGGATCCCCCGAGCAGCCACCTTCCTCCTTGCTAACCTTGTGTTTTCTGTAGACTTCTCCTGCCCCCATGTCCAGAGCCCTCAAGGCCAGACAGCAGGATGGCAGAGGGAAACCTTCCAGTGTTCCTGGGCAGGCCTGGCTGAAGGAGGAGGAAGAGGAAGGCCCTGGGGCTGCCCCAAAATGGCCTCCTGAAAAGATGGAGACGTTCCAGCCAGTGCAGGCAGGTGAGTGGCAGAGCTGGGTCACAGGGCCAGTGATTGCAGCCAGCTTGGCCCCATCCATTCCCTGTGGACATCCTCAGGGAGAAGGGGAAGAGTAGATGGGGCTGATGCCCCATGGCAGTTGTGTTCCATTCATCGAGCCTCCCTGTGCTGGGCCTGCCTGGGGAGTGGTTCCAGGGGGGCTCAGCTGTGTTCTCCAGCCTTTCCCACAGCTCCTCAGCTCTGACTGTGCCTGGTCTTTGCCAGACCCAGTTGAGGACCTGACAGAAGACCAGAAGCGCACCCAAAGGCATTTCAGACAGAGAGCTCAGGTACCCACAGCCATCCCTGCCTGGTGCTCTTGCTGTACAGCTGAGCACCACCACTGTGGTGTTTGATGAACAGCTCTCTCTTCTTGGCCCTTCCTTCTACAGAATTTTTGGAAATACATCAAGAATGATGAACGGGAAGATACCACCATTGCAGCCATTGAGGGCATGGCACGCTGTGACCCCTATAATGCTGAGGCTTGTGCTGCCATGCTGGATTTGCTTGCACAGATGGAAACCTCCAATCTGAAGCGTGTAAGAAGCTGTGGCCCAGGCTCGAACCTTTAGGGACTGTGTGCTCACACAAGCCAGGTCGGATGGGCACCCAAAAGCTCCTTAGGCCAGCACAGTGTGGTGGGGAGCAAAGCAATTCTCTGCAGAAGCTGTGCATTTGGCTCACTCTGGTAGCAATCCAGCTCTTCCTCCATGTCTCCTCCAGGTGCCAACCATTGTGAAGTTCATCCACCGGTGGCTTGTGTCCAACAAGGATGTGTCTTCTGAGCACAGACTGGACAAGTCCCTTCTAGAGCTGACCCATGCACACCCCAGTGATGTGGTTGTGACCCTCCTGTGCTCTGCCCCTTCATGTGGAAGGTATGGGGCCTATCTGCCTTTAGAGCCCATACCATGTAAGCTGTCAGACTGATGGAGGGTTCCAGGACCCTCCAGCTGCTTCACTTCCCAGCAGTAGCATGTCAGTCCCAGCCTGCTCCCATGCTCCCTCCCTGACCCTCAAGACTTTGTGTCTTGGCTACCTGCCCACCGGCAGGGACAGGATCTCTGGGTGCTGCCAGTGAGAGGCTCTAGGCAGGGGCAGGTCTGGGGGCCAGCCTGTGGCTGCCTAGGCCACGGTATTGTGTCTGAGACCCCACTGACAGAAAGCTCTGGGCCTGCAGAGCTGCTCTGACCATGTGGAAAGTGCTCGTTTCCTCAAGCAGGACTGCAAAGATGGTGCTGTCAGAGTTGCCCTGCATTCTGGAGGACTGGCCAGAGCACAGCACATGCACCTCTGATGGGGACAGAAAGAAAGTCTTTGCCCTTGCTGTGAGTTTCTCCCCAGGTCTTGCCCCCAGGGTCACTGTTTGGTCAGCCCTCCATACTCCCTCACTTCTGCATCTCCTTCCCTCAGGTTCACTGGAAACCTGGGCTAGGGGCAGCCAGGCTGGTGCCTCCATGGCCCAGAGCAGTGTCCAAGTGTGGTTTCTGGGTGTTTTGTTTTTTGCAGGCAACCAAGGCACTGTGGGAGATCATCCATCTGCCCTTGTCCCCAGAGGCATCAATAGTTGCCCCCTCCCTCTTTGTTGCTCTGCTGGTCCAAGTTTTCTGCAGCACAGAGCAGATGCCAGAATACATCAATATACTCTGGAGGAGATGGCAGAAGAGAGAGCACTTTCCCACCAACCCCAAAAGGTGTTCCATCCCAGTCTTTCTGTCTCTCCCATGCCCCTGGAGCTTGTGCCAGGGCTTTCTGCATGACCAGAGTTTTACTCTGCACACAGGTTTGTGGTGCTGACAGTGAAAGCACTGCTCTGCCGTCTGTGGCTTGATGATGTGGTGCTGGCAGTTGAACGTAAGAGAGGCTGGGACACACTCCTCAACAATGACGCCCACCACTATGCAGTGGGCCTGTTGGCCAGGTAAGAGCCTCCTTCTTCTCGCTGCCCCTGTCATTTCTCTCCTGCAGATGGGACAGCCCACACTGTCACCAAGGGATGGCCCAGCAGGCAAAAAGGCTGGGAGAAGCAGATGCACGGGGGCAGCCACCTCCCAAAGCATCAGCATTGCCTTCTGGGGCCCCTGGGGTGATGGCACAGAGCAGGGGGGCTGTGCACGCAGCCCCACAGAGGGCAGCTGGCTCAGGCAGGGCAGGTTGCACTGAGGGGCAGTGACAGAGCTTGGGGGGGCATGTTTTCCTAGAGGCTTTTTACAGTGTCTTTACCCAAAACAGCTTGCTGATGTTGGGCACTGTATTTCTCTTGGTGAGTGGTGGCATGGAAAGACCAGGCCTGTGTGAGTCAGTGTTGGGAGAGGCTTGCTTACCTTGCTCAGAATGTTGCCTTCTTCCTTGTGCCAGAGAGATGCACCATGTCTCCAGGTCCTTCCGTGAAATGATCACACGCTACCTGGTCATGCTGCTCAGGAGGGAGGAGTCCTGCTGGCGGGTCCCTGCCATGGCATTCCTTGTTGAGGTGATCCTGATGGCAAGCTCTGCTTCACTGAGCTGCCTCCTGACACTCTATCTCCTGCAGCCACAGCTATGGGGGGAGCCCTATCAGTGGAGCTGGGGCAGAGCACAGGCTCTGCTCTGTGCCCTTGGCCCCTTGCTGCAGGGGTGACACTTCCACCTCTGTTTCCTGCCACCCTGGTGCCAGCCCTCACTCTTCCATCATGGCTCCTCAAGGTCAAAGAGTCTGAGGCTGCCGAGGGCTGGAGGGCACAGCAAAGTGGATGAGAGATCTGTGCAGGGCACAGAGCCCAGGGGCTCTGCACAGCCTCTGCTGCCTTTGGGCTGGGCTCCCTGGGACCCTGCTCCTGTCCTGTGTGGTGCTGGGGTCCTGCCAGCTGGAACCCCGTCACTGTATGATGCAATCTGTGTCTTTCAGTTCCTGCAATGCCTTGAAAAAGAGGAAATGGTTGATACCATCCTGCAGCTCATGTCAAGCCATCTGCAGAGTGGCTGCAAAGAAATGCATTGCTTGGTGCTTAGAGGCCTCCTCATGCTCTGCAAGGGTCCCTGGAAGGTGAGAAGAGCTGGCTGAATGTGTGCTGGCAGCATGGGGCTGGGCAGGACCTGGAATGTGGCTGGGCTCTGAGGGCTGTGCCAGCTGCTCCCAACACTTCTGCCTCCCCATGGAGCTTCTCAAGTCCTTTGGGGCAGACCTCTGCCTTCTAGGCCCCAAGGCTGCAGCATGAGTTGCACCACCAGAACAGTTTTGTTGGAGTAGCCTTCCATAGCTTTGCAATACAGCCTTGTGTTCCATGCAGGCCAGAAGGTTGCAGAGTTTTCCTGAAAGGCTCATGGAACTGCTGAAGGATGAGGATGGGGAGCTGGTTGGGCTGACCCTCTCTGTGCTCAGCAAGATGCTCCAGGACAACAAAGTGGTAATTTCCATCCCCATTGGTCTGCAGCTGGCTGAGGCGCTCCGGCCACTCTTTGACAGTGTAAGACTGTACCCTCTATCATGGTGCTGTGTACTGCCAGGAAACTTTGTGCCCTGTGGACTTTCAGGCCTCTGCCCAGGTGGGCCTGGAATACCCAATGCTGAGGTTTCGCCCCCTTCCTTTCCACAAGGACACCAGCCAAGTGCAACTTCTCTCCATTTGCCTCTTTCGAGAGATGATAGTCTACCTAAAGAAAGAGGGAAAAGATTCCCTGAAGAAGTGTGTGCGCCAGAGTCTGCTGCCACTCTTCTACCACCTGTATGATGAGAACTGGCATGTGGCAAAGGTGAGGCTTCCAAGCTGCCTCCTGCTCTGGTGACTCACAGACTGCATCTCTTCAGCCTCCTCCTGGCTTTGCCTGCAGGGACTCAGATCCCTGCCCTGGGCTGTGGTAGCATCTCTGCTGCTCTTTAGGCCTCTCTGGAAACCCTGCTTCAAGCGACCAAGTTTCTGAAGAATAGGAAGTTCAGGAGACTTCTGGAGAGTGACCAGCTATGGAGATGTAGTGAGTGCCTGGTAGGGATGTTTCCAAAACCTGAAGCACAGCCTGAACAAACCCTCTGCCCTCAGTACCCAGGGCCTGTGGGGCTGGTAGCTGTGCCCCTGCCCACTCCTGAACCCATTGCCAGCAGCCTGCACCCCACACGTTGCTTCTTCCTGTCAGCCTGTCGGCTCACAAACTCTCTCCCAGACTCCTTCCCCCACAATCCTGGGTGCCAATGGAGTCCTGGTCAAAGCTGTTCTTTGACAGCAGACTGGCACCAAGGTTTACTATGGAGTGAAGGCAGCCCTCTGCTGCCTTCAAACTCTGGCACCATCCAGCTGCTGGAGTGTCTGAGCAGGAGAGCCCAGTCCTGGGCACAGGTACCAGCTGGCCAAGGCACAGGGTCTGTACCAACCTTCCCTTCCTGCCCTTGCACTGTCTCAAGCTGGCGGAGGACAGGAACACAACAGATGAGTACTGGCGCCGGTCCCTGGCATACCTGCAGAGTTCACAGGAGTCCATGCGAGAGATGGCCATCAAGTTCATTGGTGAGCCACAGCCCTGGCTGCTGCACTGCCAACAGGATTTAGCCCAGTGATTTTGGAGCCCTTGCTCCCTGATGCAGGGCCACAGTCCCCTGAGGCCACGGCTACCCTCTCTCACCCCGTGTTCTCATAGTTTTGGAAGGCCCTCGGCTCAGCCCTGCCAGGGGAGGAGGGTGTGTGTCTGGGCTGACAGCACTGGCGTGGGGGAGCTGAGTCACTGGGGCCATGACAGGCTCTGTGTTCCCAGGCCTAATCGGGCAGCACATGGGGGAACAACGGCAGGAAGAGCTCCAGATCATCTGTGATGGTGAGTGAGGGCAGTGGGGTGTCAGCTGGGGCTGAGCAGGGAGGAGTAGAGAGGCAGGAAGCTTCAATTCCTGCCCCATCTTGAAAGAATTCTTGTAAGAGTTCACCTCACAGATGAGGTGCAGTGCAGGCAGAGCAGAGAAAGGTTTAAGTGGTGTATGAGATATATGTAGACAGCACCTTCCAGCTTATTCCATTGGCCCCTGCTCTCTCCTGGCCATACGAAGAGCTGGATAGAATGCCAGGAGGCCCTCCTGGGTATGGCAGGAGTGCTCCTGGGGACTCTGCAGATCTGCGCTCTGACCTCATCTGTTCTTCTGTGTTCCAGCCCTTCTAGGCATGGCAAATGACGTCAGCTCTTCTGTCTCAACCCTGGCAGAGCACACACTGCACAGCCTAAGAACTGCACAAAGAAATCGATTGCCTGGCCCATTGCAGTTGGTACAAGACCAGCTGCACAGGCTGCATAGGACATAACCTTCCCTCTGGGTCCATGGCTGGCCATGCTTTGCAAGCTGTGAGCAGAGCTAATCCCAGCAGCTCTGTCTGCTGGGACCACCTCAGCGTACAGGAAGGCCAAGTGGGTCCTGGCCTCTCCTGACCCACAGGACAGCTTTGTTTCATGCCAGCATGGAAATACAAAACGTGAATTATCTTATCATACAGAGGGCCAGGAGATTTTTATTTTGACTGCAAGTGTCCACAGGGCATTGGGGAAGAGGAGAAAAAGAGTTTTGCAGCAAGCAACCCAGCTACCCAGGGAGCATGGTAGGAAAAGTGGCTGGAAGCTGCTTAATCCTTTGGTGGTTCTGCTGAAGCTTCTGACAGAGCTGAGGGGAAGATCCCAGAACTGTGGAGAGTTCCTGGGAAATTTGTCCTTGGATATGTCTACAAATGCTCTCCCAGCCATGAACTGCCATCTGTGTTCTGTCCATATGTTGCTGCCTGGATTGTTGAGTGCCTGAGGTGCCTCTTGAGGCTGCTATGAGCTACTTCACCAAGGAATGGATTGTGATACAACATCCCTTTCTGTTTATATTTGGGCACTGGCAGAGCCTGAACCAGTCTGACTTGAGCTTGGGCTCTTGCCAAGCAAGATTGCTGATGTGAGCAGCTCATGTTCCTCAGCTCTTCTCTCCTGCTGCGACAGGCAGACATGGCCATGGGGACAGAATTGAGCTGCCCCATCTGGCAGGACACTTAGAAGGATGTGAATTCTTCTCTGCCCTGTCACCACCAGTTCTGCCTGGGCTGCATCTTGCAATGGGCAAAGAGAAATCCAGCATGCCCACTCTGCAGAAGAATGACAGAAGCTGTCAGGTTTTCTGAGTAGGATGAACAGGACCACATACAATTGGCCATCACCTTCCCCAAACAATTGCTAGGGTCCATCAGGGAGAGGGCCTTGCCCCCTTGCCAAAAACAGCCCCCATCACCTTGTGATGTCCGCTCCGTCTTCCCCGCAGGAAGCACTGTCCCCAGTTGAGCAGGAGGGAAGAGTCTGTGGATGGCCTCCTGCCCAAGGTGTGGGCCAAATTTTTCAAAGAACAATGTCATCTACTGGACCAAATATGGCCCTGGCTGCACCAGAAGATGGAGGGAATATGCCAGGACCAGAGATGGCTAATTAAAGAATTCATGGTGTGTTGCAGATGATAGATAAATATGATTGTTCATAAATAATACAGCTAGGATGAGAACAGTTCTCCCAGCTAGCCGGATGACACCCCTGCCTTTGGATGGGTCCTGGGGTGAAATGGACTGTTCCA
Source organism: Lonchura striata (assembly GCF_050655825.1). Taxonomy (NCBI): domain Eukaryota; kingdom Metazoa; phylum Chordata; class Aves; order Passeriformes; family Estrildidae; genus Lonchura; species Lonchura striata. Next base: position 37,290,774 of record NC_140740.1, read on the forward strand.
TCCCACCCCCCAAAAGATATATGGTTCACCCCACACCTCTATCCCTCCCTTCAAGCATCAAATGTCTGTAACCCCATTGGCCCATGCCTTATTCCAACCCACCCAGAAGCCCCTGATAAGGAGGCTTTGAGGGGCCACGTGGTCTCTTGGAACCTCTTCCCCTCTCTTGGAACTTCCCCTCCCTTGGAGCTTCCCCTCTCCTAGACCCTCCTTTTGTCTCTCCCCTGCCCCACCCTCTCAGGCCCGGCCACGTGCTGCGCCTGGGAGCATGAGGCAGGACCTTCCTGCACCCCCAATAAACCTCTTTCCCCAAGAGCAAACCTCAGAGATCTCTGCCTCCTTTCATCAACACCGTGCTGGAGCGTGATATATTCTTCAATGGTGCAGCATCCTACACGCCCTCTGTGCCTATGCTCAAGTTGCCAAAATCTTGGTGCCAGTACTGCAGTTCCTCCTTGACATACATACTGAACCTCTGGTCCATGGCCTCCTCAATGTCATTGTGGGCCAGTGCAGCCAGGAGGCCCAGAGGCTGCTGTGCTCTGGTCCTGTCAGGGATGAGAACAACAGCTCTGTGACCAGTGCCAGCTCCAGCTCCAGCAGCTCACAAGAGGAGACTCCTTCCAGAAGCCCTGTTGGCTCCGATGTAGACCAACACAGCACACTGGAAGCCACCCTCCATTGCAGCCACCCCCTGCCTGTGCCCATCCCTGCGGGGCAAGACCTGCCCCGGAGGACTCGCAGCAGGAGGTCACAACAGTAGCTGGTCCCTCTGCCCAGGGCAGAACTCACAGAACCTCTGCTCCTGGCTGGGACAGGGGCTGCTTACCAAGGACACCCTGGTGTCCCACAGAGAGGAAGGACCCAGGGCCCCAAACTCTGCCCTGCCCTGCACAAGGTCACCCCATCAGCAGAACTAGGGTTCCTGCAGACATTGAGTCAAATGAGAGGAAACAAATGTATCTTTCTCTGGCACAGTCTCTGCCCACTGTTCTCTTCTCCTGGTGCCTTTCCCTGACCCCACATCCCACCACTGACCAGGAGCCCCAGAGCTGCAAGAAATGCTGTGTGAGCCATGATGCTGGAAGAGTTACTGAAAAAAACACTGGAGTGATGCTTTCAGAGGAGTCATGAATGGAAGACTGACCAACCTCCCAGACAATTGTATGCCAAAAGTTTCCATTATTTAAATAATAGACTGCATTAAATTAGTTTGTTGCTTCTCTTTGGACTGCTACTTGCTGCTTTAGGGGGTTCCTTGGAGCTGTCCCCCGTCCCTCCCCAGCCCCCCGGGACCCTCCGGCTAGCTGTCCCCTCTCGGGGCCGGGGTTCTCCGCGGTCCTGCTGCCCTGGGCTTACCAGGCAGCGTCTGGGTTAGCACGGTCCGAGCTGCGGCGTTGCCTCAGTCGCCGCTAGGATTCGAGATAAAGAGACCAAGAGAGACCAAGGGTATGCTTGTCCAGAGAGATTGTATTGCCTGAAGTGTTGCAGGGACCAAAGGCCCCGGGCTATTGCCCAGATACAGTTTTATACAGCAAAATTAAGCGATAAGGTCTTAAACAATAGAGACAGTGTTCAGCTAAGGCACATCAGAACCACCCCAGGGGCCAGGTCCAATAGGAACTGCTCAGGGGTGGGGAGAAGGGGGTCTACAGAGGAATGCTGAAGCGGGACTTTCCCGAAACAGTGGAGCATACATAAATGTATCTTTTCCCTCAGTTTACCATTCCCAAGGCCTTTCTAAAACAATGGGGCATACATAAATGTATCGTTTTCCTCAGTTTACCATTCCCAAGACCTTTCTAAAACATTCCTCCATGCTACCATGCCAGCATGATAACTACATTAGTTAAAATAAAGATACAGAAAAATTAAATCTCCCACAGCTGTTGGCTTCCTCAGGCTCCATGGTCTATGTATTGCTAGACTAACTTTATTTGGGCAGCATATTCACTGCCCTGACTTCTTGGAGACCCACCACAAGGTCTCATCTGTGGTGAGGAGTGACAAAAATCAGCTCAGCAGAAGCATCTTCAGCTGTCCACGTGTAGCACAAATGCATATTCTCTTCTTTATGACTGTGTGGCTACAGCTGCTGGTGTGGGTTTGCCAGCACAGCTTCATGGATTACTCCTGGGAAAGATCTGTCTACATAGGCACACTGTGATTGCTTCTATCTCCTCTAATTACTCTGATAAGATGACAGCTAGAACTTTTAGGCAAAAGGCACCATGACAGAATAATTTACAATATTCTCCAAACTAACCCTGTGGATTTGATTTTCTTACTGATTAGGTTCAGTATCTGCCCTCAAGAAATCAATCCAGAAAGAATAGGCAAACCTTAGTTTGCAAGTCAGAGTGCATGTCTTTCATCTGCTGTTTTTGCAGTATGTACAAACAACTTCTCAACATATTTGCAAAAACCCCCTCATAGTTCTTGCTACACCTATCCAGAACCTGACTCTCCCCTCTTTTTTGTTTGGATTTGAGATCCAAACATGATTTTTTTCTGGACAGGGAAGTAAGAACCATCTGCAAATACAGACTACAAGTGTGAATCTGTACTGTGGGAACTAAGCTGTAGCTTGGGATTAAAGGCAAGAAGTGATGCCATGGTAAATGTGAACATTTAGTGCTGACACTTCTGCAATGCCCTACCAACCCATGATTCCCACTGCTATAAATTCTCTTTCTGGTGTTACAAAGAGTAGAGAAGAGCTGATTTTAAGTAAAAAATATAGCCAGAATGTTAATTTTGTTAATTTTGTTAATATGGTGAACAATGAATATCTAATATTAGATCTCATGGAACTGAGTATTCAGATTTCCACTTAGTATGTGCTGACAGTTTTACTTTGAAATCAACAGGTCTATAGAAATCAAGTTATCCACAGGAATTAATTTGGTCTATGATCTAACAAAAAATGCCTCATTATCTGGTAAGTTTAGTAGAAATTTGCAGTCAGCAGTCCACAGATTACCTTTTCCTTTCTTATTTAGTGGCTATTCTGCTGGAAAGCTTTTACAGACTAATCAGTTTGGATGTAATTAAAATGCCAGTACATTTCATATAGCTATTTCGGTATTAGAACAAATCCATAAGACTGCACAGCCTTTTAAAAAACATTTTAAAATAAATGTGCAAATTACAGCCTGAGTAGGACTCAGAATCAAAACTCTACCAAACCTCAACTCCACACCTTGTCACCCTGTGAATAAGCTCTGCATTCACTTTTTGAAGATGAAAACTTCCATTTACGGTGGCTTTGGTATGGTTAGGAATTGAGGAAGGGTCTTCTTCCTTCATCAACCCCACACTGCAGTGCCTTTGGGATACAGCTCACTGGCCCGTTGTTTGCACAGCAGTAGCATTTCTGCATGAGATAGAAATTTCCAGCCAAAAGCCCATGAGGAGTGAGGCAGCCAGAGCATCCTGTGCAGATACAGGCCTACAGCTGTGACTTGAGGGGGTTTTGGTTGCTGCCCAGTGCAGCGGGTGCAGCTCTTCTCTGAGGGCCCCCCTTCCCAGGTGCCCATAGAAAGGAGGTGCAGGGCTCTGCAAGTGGTATGGAACAGGGTGGGGATGTCTGCTGGAAATAGAGTGCAGCAGAGAACAGAGTCCAGGATGTTCCTGGAGTGTGAACTTCTGACACAGCTGGTGACTGAGCTAGTGAGGGAAGGCACTGCTGGACCTGCTGTTTGTGAAGAGAGAAGGGCTGGTGGGTGACAGGAGAGTTGGAGGCGGTCTTGGGCTCAGTGGTCACAAAATGCTTCTGTTTGATTCCCAGAAAAAACAGAGAGAGGTGTTGGGGAAGTGCTTACTTGCAACAAATTGTGAATTCCTTAAGCTTTAACAGACAGTGCTTAGTCCTGCATTCCCTCACACCAGTGATTGATGTATTCAAGTGGGTATCTTAGCCTTGAGAATAAAGAGAGTGGGCCAACTGAGGATGTAGCTGCAATGCATTCAAGGAGAAGAAAGTGGCTTTAGTAGGCTCTTAACCATGGAAGGAGAATTTCAGGAATGGGATGTTCCCCAAATGACCACCAGACCCTTGAGACCACTCCTCTAAATGTCAATAATTGTTGTGATTTAGAGTGATTTAAATATTTCCAATACTTTGTGTGAAAGTTAAGCCTGTAGATTTGATCAAAACAATGAATATGTCTTAGTTCCATGGATATAAACACGTGGGTGTGCATGTTTCAGGGAAGTGATTCCACATGCACCCAGCACTGAAATAAAACAATGCCTCCATTCTAATCCTGGCAGTGTGGATTGGGCCATGCTTGATAACTTTCATTTTGGTAATTTCTATTGAAGCCTAAATAATGGTTGAAATGAAACCATTTCCAGCAGTTTCCATCTTGTTTACATTTTGGAGGACAAAGGTTCTGTGCCGCAGATGGCCTGGGTGTGTGCCGAGCAATGCAGCTCCCACAAAGCCTTTGGTTTCCCCTCAAGTTGCCACGCCTTGTTCCCAGGCGTGCCCAGCTCTGGCAGGAGAAAGAGCCTGCAGTGCCGTGACCTGCCCAGCTGGGGCTCTCTGGCATAGAGCAGCAGCAGCGCCAGCGCCTGTCAACCCACTCCTTCCTTATGTTCTCCTGGGACACAGAAGCCTCTGGAAATCAGCACCACCAGTCGCGTTCCGAACTTGGAGCAGCTCCTGCTGGTGGGCAAATGCTACCAGTTTGACTGTTTCCAAAAGGGAACAAAAGCAGAGATGTACATGCTCAGGAGTTCTGGGCAAATCCAATAAATGTGCAAATATGTGGGAGATTTGTTAGGAATTATTTCAGCTGTTACGCCAACAGTGCCTTCTCTCCTGGTTCTGTGCAATACTTTGGGCCATTTTCTTGGTCTAGTTTCCTTTGCTTGGATCCCATCTGAGTGCTCAGTTGGGGTACAGGCTGTAGGTGCTTGGTGCATTCCTGGAGTCACTCTCGGATCCCTTGAACAACAAGGTTTGGCCCACCAGGGGAATTTATGCTGCTTGGTGACAGAGGAGAACTTCCCCGGCTATTTTGCGCTTGATGTACGGAAGGTTGGTTATTGCTCTGCATAAATTCACAGGCCAATATAGAGTGCTTGCATTGTGATGTCAGGGCATGGTTGCCATGTGGTCATGGTGACATCAGAAGGTTGTCTTGGTGCACGGAAGGCCTCAGGGTCAGAGCAGCCCTAAGGCTTGCTCAGGACAGGAGCATCCTCCTGGTTGCGGCATTTGTCAGTGGGATCTGCGCACTGACAAAAGCCTTGTTTTTTCTAGTGTTGGAGCAAATCTGCACAGCAGTGCTACAATGATTGAGCAACTTGCTGCTGCAGCTTTCACAGCTTACGGCGTTTGGTATTCCGGCTATTACCTGACTAACCTGGCACGTAAGTAGAGGTTTTCCCTGGGTGTACCTGAACCTGGCTTTTGTATGTCTTCTTGCTCTTTCTTAGTGCCTGAGTTATTTTGAAACAGAAAGAGCACTAGGGTACCACTGGTTTGGTAAAGCCCCTGTCAAAATGTTCAGTTACAAGGGGATTACTGTAGCCACAGGGGCAGCATTTGCAAGGCAACCTGCAGAGGTCCTGTTCCCTCCACGGGAGAGTCTGTGGCAGCAGAATCTGTCGTTTCCTCAGTTTCCTGGGACTAGCAAGACAGCTTTGAAAATGTAAATGAAGACTTTCTTAGAAGGCCTTCTACAGACTTAGCAATTCTCCCCAGAACTGAGTGAAAGCTTCTTTCACTCTAAATTTTGTCATGAAGGGATTTGACTGCCTAACATAACCCTTGACTGCTTGCTAAGATAGAGATTTCCTTTGCAGTAAAATGCAAACTCCAAAGCAGTGAGTGTCTACTCCAGAACCCCAGAGCAGCTGCTGTGCTCTTCTACAATAGAACTGTCAGGGCTCAGGGGGATTTTGGGGAAGCTTTTCTGGGCAACTCTTTTCAGCAACTTAATGGGAATTAGTACATGCAATTTCTTTTTTAAAAAAACATACCGGAAAGACAAGACAACAAAAGCTGTGTTTTCTGTTGGACAGAACAGAAGCATTGAGTGTTAAAGAACAATCTGCATTTTCTTGATCGTGCTTGTATTCATTTACTGGCTAAAGTCCAGAGTGTAGGTACATCCAAGAATATGGTCCTGATCTCTTGCTGGCTGTGTGAATGAAATGTGTCCTGGAAGGATGTTGAGAAAGGAAAATAATCTGTGTTTGGGTTGACTTTTTCTCTTCTGCGGGATTCTCCAGCCAAGGCAGTTTTCTCACAGCATCTGGTTCATTTTCCCTTGCCCACTACAGGCCACCTGATCCATGTATTCAGAGGTGCAGATCCTGAGGTGAGTGAGAAAGGAACATTTCATGTCTGTGGTGTTTAAGAATTGTGGAGCAAGCTGTCAGCTTGGCCTGTGGCAGTAGAGTGTTGAGGGCCACCTGGGCAGGCTGAAAGAAAAGCCATTTCCATGTCTGCAGCAGCAATAGCAAAGGCATTGCTGGTTACTTCCTACTTTTCCAGTTCAGAGCTCTCAAGGAATGAAAAGCTCAGTTTTGCAGAGAGAATGTTGCTTCTTGATAGTAGCCAGGGTGGAATATTTAATGCAGAGAAATCCGTGGTTCAGCTGAATTAGCCCATTTTAATTAAGTCAGAGTGACTTAGAATCCCATTGCTATCAAAGTTTCTGATTTGTCCTTAGTAGAGCTTGTTATTGAAATATAGCTGAATAGAAATAAGTGCTGAATAGAAAGGAGGTTATAAATGATAGATGATGGCCTGTCCCTCACACTACTGTCTGTCCACAGATCACAGAACCAACAGTGGTCTCTGCCCCGGCTCCCTCTGCTCCTGGAGAAGAAGCCAAAGAGGAGCAAATTGAGCAGTATGACCACGAGGGTGCAGCTGTGGTCACACCACAGCCTGAACATTCTGAGCCAGTAAGTGCCAGCTGTGGCTGGTGCTGCCTTCAGTGCAAGGCAGAGTGGCAAGTTTCTGACCAGCCAGCACTTGCTGTTGCTGGCTGAGGATGCTGAGTGCTGGAGTCCTGCCAGGACGCAGCGATTTCTTGCAGCCTGTGAGAGCTGGAAAATGGGCTTTGATCTGTCATGTTTAGGCCCCAGCTTCCTGGCATTCTGGTAGGGGCCAGCCTGAGCATGAAGGCTCTCTGTTCTCAGAGCAGGGAGCATGTCAAAGACACTGTGCTCAGCCTTCTCAGATACACAGGAGACACTGTGGCCTGGAGAGTCCTGTCCCCCTCCACAGACCGGCCAAGTAGCTGCAGGCACAAATAATGTTGATCTGACCACACAAGCTCTTTGTGGTGCTTTGTCCCTGCAAACCTCTTGGGTGTGCTCACTTGGGAGTATTTCAGAGACACACTGGGGATGCAGAGTTGCTGCTTGAAGTCAGGGATTTTGGTGCCTTTGTTGCCAGGTTGTTCTTATAGCTCTTCAGGCAGAGCAGCCAGTAGCAGAGCAGACAGGTGCTCTGAGTCTGCCTGTTTTTTGGCTCTTGATAAGCTGCAAGGAGATGATGGTGTTGTCCATGAAGCTGTGGGAGGCCACTCGTGTCCCATGTGGCAAAAAACCCCAAATGGTGTAGTTCTGAACCCTTCTTCTGAGGAAAAAGCCAGAGACTGCATGTGTTTGTTGATCCTTTCTATTGTGTAGTCTACTTTGAAAACTGCATTTGAAAACTGCATTGGAGCCTCGAGTGGGAGTAAAGCTGCAAGTCCTTGACTGCTGTCTTGTAATGCTCAAACCATGATGTACACCTTGAAATTCTGGGTGCTCTATTTGAAGTCAAACAAGACTCTTTGTGCCTGGGGGCTGCATGGGCCAAAAGGACCCAGGGGTGCTGGTCAAGAGCAGCTGAACATGGGCCAGCGCCTGGCCAGGTAGCCAAGGAGGCCAAGGGCATCCTGGCCTGTGTCAGCAGCAGTGGGGCAGCAGGAGCAGGGCAGTGACCATCTCCCTGGGCTGGGCAGTGCTGCGGCCATAGCTGGGAGTGCTGTGTCCACTTGCAGGCCCCTCTGAAGCAGAAAGTCCTTGGGGGGCTGGAGCGTGTTCAGAGAAGGACATGGGAACTGGGGAAGGGTGTGGAGCACAAGGCCAAGGAGAAGATGCTGAGGGAGCTTTAGCCTGGACAACGGGAAGCTGGTGAGGGACCTTCAGGCACACTTCCATAGATCCCTACCATAGATCCATAGATCCAGTGCTCACCTCAAGGGCTGCAAAACATCCCTTCACTGCATCTAAGAACTTTAGACACTGGACTAGGTGAAACTTTCATATTTTTGTTTTTGTATTTGTTTGTGAGAAGGAGAAGCCCTGTGCAATTTCTCTCTTTCCAGCAAACAAAGATGTTTTTTCTCAACCTTTCCTGCCCTTTTCCAGGACTGGCAGAGATTCTGCTTGAATTTTAGTTTGCAAGGAGGCAGTTTTGGCTGATGCAGTATTTTTGCATGAGAATACATAGTTTGGGGCAAGGATGTTGTTGCTGAAGGAGCTGTTGTGATGGCAGGCCAGCAAGTAGGGCCTTGCACATCACTTTCTGGTTAACAGCTCCTGTGCCTTTTTGCAGCCCAGGGAATCAGTGTGTGTTGTGCTTGGGAATTGTGCAGGAAATCAATGCCCTTGCATTCCTCACCTCTGCTGGTCCTCAGAGATCAGAGGAGCTGGAAGGGGCTGGGCTTTATTTCTGATTGCAGCCCCTTTAGCACTGTCAGTGTGGTCGAGTCCAAGAGAAACACTTGGCCAAGCACAAATGCTGCAAGAGTGCAGTTCCCAGTGCAATGCTCTGGATCTGACTGCATTCCATAAGCACCTAAATGCTCCAGATTTCCTGAGAGTGTGGTTTATTGAAGGAACAGGAGAGCAAGTTCAGAATTGTGCTGACTGGGGCACTGGCCACCAAGTGTTGATGTGTCTAGCAACAGAAAGGATAGTAAAGAGAGATTAAAAAATGGGAGCTCTGTCTGTCTATGTATCTATCTGAATCGTCCTGGCTCTGCTCCAAAGCAGTTGAGGATGCAAAGCTCACCTAAAGGCATCCCTTCAGGGGAGGAGGAGAGACAAGATCCATTGACTGATCCTGAGCAGGCAGAGATGTTTCCCCCTCCAGAGGTGGTTGTTTTTTCCCCTCATGTTTTCCTCCTCCAGCCTTTCTGACCTGAAGCCTCCTTTTTATCCTTTAAAGTTTTACATGTTCTAAGAGGGTGGAACTATCCCATGCTGTAGTTGAGGTCTGGTGACTTTGCTCATACATGTATTCATGACTCATGTTTCCTTCACTGGCATTCCTAAGGGTATAAAAGTGCATTCATTAATGGGGCTTTATGAGAGTTTCTGTGACTGCTGGTCAAATTTCCCAGTTAACAAAAGAGGGAGAAGAAACACCTTGGTCCTCTTCCATATACTGAGGTGGCCATAGAGGCTCTCTGACCTCCATCAGAGGACCTTTGCATGTGTCCTTATCTCCTGAATGACATGCATATCTAACAAGAGTGTGGATGTGAGAAAGGCAAGAATGCTGGTGCAGGCCTGAAGAGAACATGAACTCCAGAAGTGTCTCTCACAAGGGCTGAGCTCACCCAGGAAGTCACCTGCAGAGCCAGGATGGAGCTGTGGGAGGGGGCAGGGTGTCAGTCACTACTGAAAGACAAAAAGGACATGGCAGGAGCAGAGGGAGGCCCTCAGCAGAACCTTGAGAAATGCCACACTTTCCCTGTCAGCTGCCTGAGAGGCTGTTGGAGCTTCAGCCCCAGATGGCCCCAGATTGCAGTGCCAGGGACACTTTGGAATCTGTGCCTCCCCACGGGCATAGAATGATCCAGGGGGCCTGCAGCACTGCAGTGCTTTGGGAACATGTGAGGCCATCAGTCCTTGAGTCTTGGCCCACAAGCATTCCACAATGCTGAAACCCATCTTCTCTTGCTTTCTGTGCAGGTCCTTCCAGAGAAAGAGCAGGAGCAGCCTGCTTTATCAGAGATGCCACGGCAGACTCAGGGAGAGCTGTTCCCAGCCCGAGAGCAGGAAGAGCAGCTCAGGCAGCAGGTGAAAGAGCCACAGGAGAAAGGCCAGGTAAGCCTGACTTGCCAGGTGTCAGAGGGAAGGGCAGGAAGAGGGGCTTAAAATGGAGCTCTTGGGACTGAGAAAGCCAGGAGTCTCAGAGGCACTGAAAGCACAGAGCCTTGGAATCTGCAGAGATCATCACTGGGACAGGAGGGTTACATTTGAAGTGGAGGAGGGTAGGGAAGCAGAAAGAAGTAGCTGAATAAATGTGATTTTGAGGCTGCAAGAGGAAAAAGCTGAGCCTGATGGCAGCTTCCAGTCACTTCTCTGCATTTGTCTGTATAGGACATCAAGGCAGAGCCACAAGCAGAGCTGCCCAAAGCTCAGAGTGACACTATGGCAGTGAAGAGGAAGAACAAGCAAGACATGAGAACCATCCAAGAGAAGAAGAATCTCCATCAGCAGAAGGGCAATCAAAAAAAACAGGCGAGTGAAAGAGTGGCAGCCATTCCACTCAGGAAACTTCCTCTCTCTTGTTCTTTACAGAACATTGAGGAACAGCTTCAGGCGGAGCTGCAGAAAACTGAGGCTAGGATCAAGGCGAGGGAGAAGAGGCAAGATGAAAAAATTGAAATCAACAGAGAGAAAATTAATCTCCTCCTTCAGAAGCAAAATGCTCTTGAAAAGCAAGTGAGTGAAATAGCCACTGCAGTCACCAAACTGGTGGTTTCTGCCCTCCTTGCCTTTTCTCTGCAGAGCAGCAGGTGGGTGGAATGATGCCTCTGAAAACCATCCCTTTGAGGCCTCTATCACAGCTGCTCTGAAGGACAATTCCTGGCCTGCTGGATCTCACCTGATGGTCTGGACAGAGGGATTACTCCTTTGGCCACGTGGCCAGCAGTCATCCAAATGAACTCCTGCTGGCTTCTGCCAGCTCTCCTTGTTTCTTGAGGTGTTTTTGCAGGTGAACATGGTCACTCAGATAGATTTGGAATATGAGCTACAGGCTGTCTGTATTCCTTGTGAATCTGCTCCTGTTCTGTGCTTTCCCTTTCCTCACAGCTGATTACTCCTGGCTGACGGGGACAAGCTGTAGTCTCTGACTGCTTTGTTCTCTTTGACTTGAGGTGGAAGTGTCACCATCCTACCTGGCAGCCTGCAAAGACTTCCAGGAAATGACAGGCGATCAAGAACCCCAAGGCTGGCATGAGGCACAGGAACTGTACCAACCTGAGATGCTGCAAGATAAGCACATCCCGAGGATGGTGCTGGAAAAGAGAATTCCATGGAAGGAGGTAGAACACGAGAAGGAGGAGCTGCAATGTGTCTGCAGGCCTAAAAGGGGGGAAGGAGTCCTTGGGCGGAAGTGGAGAGGTCATTGCTGCAGTCATCCTTCAGAACATGAAACTGGCTATGAACTCAAGTAAAACCAGCCTTTGATTTTACAAGTGGACATCCAAACCAGTCCTGTTGAACAGTTCTCCATGTGGCTGACAGCAGCTTCCAAAGGGCGTGCATTTGAAATGGGACCTCGGGGCAATCTCTGACAGCCACCTTCCTGACACAAACTCATTTCTTATCTCAGATCTACACAGGCTCTGTCACTGAACCTGCTGCAGCAGCAGCAGCGCCGTCCCAAGGATCCTTTGCTTCCCAGCCGGAGAAGTGGAGCTGGGGCACTTGGTTCACATCCCACACTGACCCAGCTGCTGCTCAGCAACAGGAGATCAACAGTGCCTCCCAGGAGCAACAGAGTACGTCTGGTGTCTTTGTTACCCGAGGGACAGTGTATTGTGTGCAGGTGTCAGCACAGCTGTACCAGACGGTCCTCCTCAGTTTAGTGTCACAGGGACATTTAGGAGTCCCCACAGGAAGTGCTGGCAGTGCTCCGAGGCAGTGACAGAACGCTCTGGGTGTTCCTGCTGCCTCTGGGGGCACCTTGGACTGCCTGGAGTTTGCCTGAGCTTCCCTCTCTGCCGAAGGCGGAAGCAGGGATTGCTCCTGGATCAGCAGAAGGCTGTGACCGCTTGAGTCTTAGCAATTGGCAGAATTCCTGCTCAGATCAGTCTCTAGAACACATCAAGCCCTTTGTGATTCTGCAGCACAAGGCATTTATTCTGCTCCTTTCCCATAACAACTGCCTGTGCTGTGCTATCAGATAAGACCTGGTAGGGCTGAGAACAGAGCCTAGTTGATGCTGCGTCTGCCATCACATTCTTCCCATCAGTGCCTGTCAGTGCTCATGCTTGGGCTTTGCCAGCCTTGTTGTGGTAGCTGCCCTGGCCCTGAGGGCTGGTGGGACCGCAGAGGCTGGAGCCTTCCGTAGCCAGGAGAGTCCCGATGCTGCCTGGCCGCTGCAGCGCGGAGCTGCCTGAGCCAGCAGCCCCTTGTCTGGGCTGGCTTCTGTGTCACATGGCCTGGACCCATGAGAGGGTCAGCATCTCCTCTGGGCAGCTGTGTGTGTCATGCTGCTGCCTGAGGAGCACTGCTGTCCTCTCTGCCCTTGCCCACCATGCTGAGTTGGGAAGATGGGGACGTGTGTGCTGCCAAGAGGGTGAGTCCAATGGGAGCAATTGATCCATGCTTCAGGGTGAAGAGAAGCAGTGTGGTTCTTCATGTAGGGCACAGGTAAGGGCATCTTTGAGCTCACCCTGCTCATAAAGAGTGAGGGTTCTGGTCCTGAAAGCCCCATTGGGACTGGTTATAGCATGAGCAGATCTGGTTTACAAACACAGAGGCATTCTTCTGGCAAACTGCTGCAAGGTGGAGAAGATGGGAACCTCTGGCAATATTTCTCCTGTTCTGAACTTGGCATGTGTTCAGAGGAGTTGATTCTAGGTACCAAGATGCATTTAATCTTAGCAAGTAGGAAACCTTTTCTTGAATCTCACAGTGTTTTTCCCCAAGAAAACAAAGGCTTTGTTATTTCCAGCTCTCCTTAATGTTTCTAGATGACAAACTTATTTGCCTTGGAAGCTGTTGTCTTCTGGTGTCTGTCTCCTCTGAATGTATCTCCCTGTACTTCCCTGTGTATCTGCTGTCAAGAGCTCTCTCTCTTTGAAGGACGCTAGAAAATCAGTCTCTGTGCCAGCCACTTGTGCTGCGGAGCTGCCTGTCTTCTTCTTATTGTTCCTGTTCTGTTGTTGTTGTTCTTGTTGTCAGCCAGCTGATCGCACAGGGCTCAGAGCCTCAGACATAGGGGCTGCCTTTTGTATCTCCTGGAAGCTGGGATCTCTGCATTAAAGTGAACGTCTTGCATGTTGTTTCCCACAGGGAGAATGGTGAAGGTGGACAATCCCATTATAAAATACGTTCAACTGGAAAATATTGGCAGTGGGTGAGTCCAACCAGTGATAATTTTACAAACTATGCACCAGGTGTTTGATGGTGGAATATCCACCAAGTGTGAAGTCTGACAAGCTGCAAACATATTCAGACGCTGGGGTTAGATTGTCAGTGCTGATCAGAATTTTTAAGTGTGGCCAGAAGGCATTGCCAGAGACATGTCCATGCTTCCAGTGTCCTGCATGTGGGCTGGCTTTCACTGCAAGATCTAAATGTCTTCTCCTTTTTGGCAACTATTTTGTTTCTAGGATATTTGGAGATGTTTGTAGAGCACTCGACACTACCACAGGAGGAGAGGTAAATGTCAACAGCCCCCACGGACTCTGCTGTACTCAAGGGCTTTCCCTTCTGGTGTGAGCAGCTGTGGCCAGAGCTTTGGGTAGAGATGTACTGAAAAGGCACGAGAAACACAGACTGGTACCAGCCTGCAAAATACATTTGGGACAGTTTTTGTCCTTCTCAGCTGCCAGAAGGAAGACACGGAGGGCAGCAGTTCATTTCAGAGAAGGATGTGCTCACTCGCTCTCAGTTGCTAAAACAAAGGTGGTGCCTTAGAGCATCTCACTGCTCTTTGGGGCTACAGCTTCAGAGTCCTGAATTCTCACTTCTGGTTGCCAGAAAATACATCTGAAAGTTACTGGTAGCTGCTTAGCCACCAGCAGTGCTGCACTTGGGAACTGCACATAGGGAGAGATCTGCAAGGTGTCCCTAAAATCCCTAAGCCCTTCCCATAGCCCAAGAAGTATCCACAGCATATTAAGGCATGGATGACTTCTTCTGAACCCCATACAAAGCAGCAGGGAGTGTGCTCAGAGGTTTGTGGCTGATAGTTGAGACACCACTGTTATCAAGTGGACAAGGCAAAACCTCAGTGGCCACGTTTCCTGTAACTGGCCCCCAAGGAGCAGAGAAATGGGCTGTTGGAATGTCTGTTCCCATTCAGATGTTGTCTAATCACAAGGCAGTTGGCACAATTTGGCTGTGTCATTGCAAAATCCCTCACTCCATGGGAGAAGTTGTTCTCATGCCACCAGCTTTTAATGTTACTGATTTTCAACATCATTTTAGGTGGCCATAAAGAAAATAAATCTTCAAGGACTGGTCAGGAAGGAAGTAGACTTCAATGAACTCATGGTCGTGAAAATGAAAAAGCACCCAAACATTGTGAATTATTTAAAGAGGTGAGTGGTGAATTATTTAAAGAGGTGAGTGGTTGTTGTTTTATCCCAGCAATGTTTGTTGACATACTGCAAGCATGCAAAGTTAAAAACCCTCTTTGGTCACTGGGAGAAAATAGAACTGGTAATTATTGGTAAATTCACTGCCTCCACATTGTATTGAGGCTTGAATTTTTCAAATTTTTCTCAAATTTTTCTCAGCACCTTATAAGTTCTGATAAACCATCCTAGAGAGGATTTCCCTTGGATTCTTGTCCCTTTTCCATTGCTATGCATGCCAGGAAGACTAGGTGTTTATTTCCAGAAATAGCATGTGTGACAGGCTTTTTATCTGGGCTCTTACTAAACTGCACTTTTTGCTTGCTGCCCACCGAGGACATCTCCTTTCTCACAGCTGTGCCTTTCTCCTTGAGTCTGCACAGATTGCAAACAATGCACAGCCAAGAGGGAATGTCTATTGCTTTTATTCTGTTCTCATCACAAAGGCACCCGGAAACAACCCTTATTGTTTTCCAACAGCAACGTTGTTGTTTTCAAACATGCACGTTCATCTCCACCCCTTGTTTCCTTCTTTCAGCTGCCTTGTGGACGAGCAGCTCTGGCTGGTTATGGAGTACATGGATGGAGGCACTCTGAGTGATGTCATCAGCAAGACCTACCTGTGTGAAGACGAGATAGCTGCCATCAGTCGGGAGGTCAGGGATCCCACCTGTGCTTCAGAGGCCTTGGGCAGGATTGTCTGGGAAACAGGGGCTCAGACCTGGAGTGATTTCCTGTATAAAGCTTTGTTTCTGTGTTGCTGGTATGCTATGGGCAAGTAAAATCATCTCAAGGGAACTGCCTGCCAGTGCCCCTGCACTCACTGTACTCTGTTCCTTTACTCTTACCTTCTGCTGTTGTATTCTCACTCTCTCTCGTGTATTCGTATTTGCTGTTCTTCACCTTGCGTCTCTAAACGTTTGTCTTGAGCCTGTCTGCACTGCATTCCTTGCCTGTAAAAGCAAAGGTGCTGGTGGCATTTGAAACGAATGGCAAAGAAAAAGAGACTCATTTCACACAGTCCTTAGCTGAAAAGGACAGTAGTCACACAAAATAGTGTTTGCTTCAGGAAGGTGACTGATGTGATACTTCCAAGCCTGTGCTGATGCCAGCAATAAAACCTTTATCATGCAGCCTCTCACCCCAAAAGTGATCCACTTCACACCACTTTTTCTTTCTTGGCAAACCCTCATTTGGAGGGAGCATATCCACTGCAGCAGCAGTCATCCTGCCTGGTTTGCAGGGGACAGTCTACAACAGCAGGCGCTGTTGCCCTTTCAAAAGCTGACATGCCTTTCCTCAGAATGGTCCTGCTCTGCAAGTGTTGGAGCAGCAACTCTTCCTCTCAATGGCACTGTGTTCTGCCATTACTCGCCATTCCCCTGGGGAATGGGAATCTTTTAGAGCTGTTTCTTGTGTGATGAAATCACATCACTAATTTTTGCCCTCCTGTTTCTGTTTTCTCTCTCAGTGCCTGCAAGGACTGGATTTTCTTCACTCAAACCATGTGATCCACCGAGATGTGAAGAGCAGCAACATCCTTCTCAGAACTGACGGTTCTGTCAAGCTGGGTCAGTATATTCCTGGTCAGGTGCAGCACTCAGGGACGTGGGGTGAGGGGCTGCTTTGAGTGACTGCCAGCTCCCCAGAAATGGTGCTGGTGGCAGTGCAGGGGCCCCTGCTGCAAACTATGGGCACAGTTGCAACGTGCACAGAAGTATGACAAGGAACAAGGAGTCAAGAGGGGCATTGGTTGGTGTATGACCCTTCCAGAGGGAGGGAGCTACAAGTCTAAAGCTTCAGAAAAATAAAGGCTGGAGGTAGTCTAAAAAATGAGGGGGTTTCTTGAAGTGGCCAGTTCCATATTTCCTTGGCTAAAGCCCTGAGGGAACAGAACAGGGACAGATTTTCAGCAGATGACATAGTGCTTTCTTAGACTGAGAGTGGGGAATTCTTGTGCTTGGTTTCCTAACTTGAGCTGGCTTTCGTGGTATGTTTTTTTCTCCACAGCTGACTCTGGCCTCTTTGCTCAGCTCACCCCTGAGCAGAGTAGACGGAGCTCAGTGGCTGGCACTTCTGGCTGGATGGCGCCTGAAGTGGTGACAGGTCAAGCATATGGCCCCAAAGTGGACGTATGGTCTTTTGGAATCGTGGGCATCGAAATGGTGGAACAAGAAGTTCCTTACTGGAATGAAACTCCTGATTCGGTAAGGTGCAAATACTCCCTGATCTCGTTTGTCTTTCTCACCTGTCCCATGTCCTGTGTGCCATTGGACAAAGTCCCATTGCCATCTGCTGGCACCATTTCCACCAAGGTCCCCTTCTAAAAATGTCCCTGTAGCACATCAGCATCTGCAGTCGACTTGGTTGAAGGGAAGAGGAGGGTAACCAGTTCAGAAATCTGCCATTTTGGCCTCCAGCCATGCCTGATACTTCTCATTTGCTTTTTGAACAATGTTGGAGTTCTGTTTCTAAAGGAAATGAATTTTTCAGTGGAATGGTTGGATGTATGATAAATTCCTTCAAAATGGAGATTGAATCTTCCTAGTTTCAATTTTATAGAAAAAGAAAAAAAATGGAAAAGGAAGAGGAGGAGAAAAGGGAAAAGAAAAAAGAAAAAGTTAGACATAAAGGGAAAGGAAGGGGAAAAGGAAGAGAAAATGAAAAGTAAAAAAAAAAAAGCAAAAGAAAAGGAAAATGGGAAATGGAAAATGGAAAAAAGCGAAAGAAAGAAAGAAAAAGAAAAAGAAAAAGAAAAAGAAAAAGAAAAAGAAAAAGAAAAAGAAAAAGAAAAAGAAAAAGAAAAAGAAAAAGAAAAAGAGAAATTAGAAAAAACCACCAAAGCAATGCCCAGGCAATTCTGCTTGCTTTTCCCTTTATTAACCAAAGCACATCAATTTTCCTCCAAATTGTACCATCTTTTCTAAATCCTGTGGATCTTCAAAACTTTCAGGCTTTCAAATCATCTGTACATTGTTTAGTCATGTGTGTGGGTGGCCTGGATAAGTTTAGGATGTGTTTTTCTCCGACTGCAGTTAGAATTGTACACTAAACCCTTGACTGTTTCTGGGTTCTTTAACAAGTTAATGAGCTTGCAACCCGGTGCCTGCGGCTGGGATCCAACGTGGGCAGTTGATGCTGGTGCTGTGATCCTTTACCACAGGAGCAGGGCCATCCGTGGCTTGCACAGTTATAAGGACAGTGAGGACTCCAGCTCCCTACCATGTCCAGTGGCTGAGCTCAGTTGCAGAGAGACAGCATAAAACCTGCTTTGTGACCTCTGGGAGTGTGGGGAAAGAGAAGGAAATTTTCCTCTGGGTTGAAGAAGAAATTAACAGTGTCTCTTTGATCACCATCTTTTTCAGTACCACCAGCACAGAGCTGTTACTATTGTGGTGGGTGCTTTCATGGAGACTCCCAGGCCTCTTTCCATTGCTATTTATGTCTAATTTAGATGGATTCTGCATCTGCATTTTTTTCAAGAGGAGAAAAAAGACCTGATTACTTTTGTTTCATGGAAGTGGTGCTAAAGGGACCAACAAGCAGTGCAAAGATTCCTTTCATGTAATAAGCCTTGGAAATAGTATGGATAGAGCAAACTCCCCCTTCCAAACTGCCTGTCAAACTGGTGTGAATCCCCAGAGAAGCAAAATGTACTTTTGCTGATGTAGTTCCCACTAATGAAATCAGCTGCCAAGGCAAGATCTGCTGAATGTTGGAAAAGCTGTGGCTGCATCGGGCTTTAGGTTTTTGGTTGGTAAAGGAAAGTCATCCCTGGGTCTCTACCAGGGAAGAAACTGCCCTGCAGAGTGGAGCTTAAACAATGGGCTCGGGGAGTGCAGTTACAGATGGCAAAGAAGCAGCTGGAGCCTCATGTTTCTTTTTTCCCCAGCCTCAACTCCTGATAGCCATACAAGGTACACCAAAGCTGCAGCAGCCCAACCAGTTCTCACCTTCCCTGCGTGACTTCCTGAGCTGCTGCCTGCAGACAGACGAGGCACGGCGCTGGTCTGCCAAGGATCTCCTGCAGGTAAAAAAAATGCCAAGGGGCTGAGGTGAAACAGTGTTCGAGGGATGGGCTCCTCCTCCACTGAGGTCCGAGGCACCAGATGAGCCCCCTTCCTCTTCACCTTCACTCTTGGTGCTCTTCAAATGAAAATGCTGAGGAGTGCTAGACTGGGCTGGGCTGGCAGGGCTCTTTAAAGGTCATCTGTGTCCTGCAATGAGCAGGGAGAGATCAGGTTTTTCAGAGCCCCTTCCCACCTGACCTGGAATGTTTGCCCCATCCCTACCCAGGCTCTAAGGACAATCTGTGCCAGTGTGGCACCATGCTCCAAGGAAAGAATTCTTCCTTAGATCTAATCTGACTCAATCCCCATTATAGATTATAAATACTATCCCATATCCTATTGCAACTGAATGTGTTAAAAAAAGGTATCCCCTACTTGCTGAGAATCCCCTTTGAAGTACTGGAACTCGGCAATTAAATCTCCCTGGGGTCTATTCTCCTCCAGGCTGAATAACTCGAGGTCTCTCAGCCTGTCCTCAGAGGAGAGGTGCTCTGTCCTCTATTTCTGTTGCCCTGATTTGTAATTTGGTGCTGTGTTCTGTTTTACCTAACGGCAAAAGAACTGAAGTAGAGCATTGCAGGGTAGAGAGACATGGAATGGTGGTGGAGGAACCCAAGGCTGCCAGTCCTGGCAGAGCAATCTGGAGAGATTTGGCTGTGGGCAGGAGGGGCTCTGAGGGGCTCACTGTGAGCCTCTGAGGGGCCCTGGTTTGTGCCCCCCACCCCACCCTTAGAGGTTTCTGGCACACAAACAGGGGTAGCTGAAAGGGACTTGTCCCAGCCCCATCTGCTGTCTGGCATGCTCAGGCAGAGGGGAACTGGCCCAGGTTGTGTGGCAGACAGGGAACTGCAGGACCCAGCACCAGTCGGCTGGTCCTGCTGGGAAGGAAGGTGCCATCCAGCATAGGAGGGGCAAGGCATGGAAAGGCAGACACTGCTCTGTGTGCCTGTGGAAATTAGCACGGTGCCTGTCTTTCTAAGACAGGGACCTATGTGAGTCACTGGAGTTTCCTGAAGGAAGAAACCTCAGGGACAGAAAGCACCATTTCTAGGGCACTGGCAGGGAAAAAAATCCCAGCAAGATGGAGAAACCAGAATAAAAGGATGAGTGGGATTCTGGGCCAGGTTTGCCTGTGATGGCAAGGTCCTGCACATGACAACTGATGGGCAGATGGTCCCATTGTTTTACTTTTTGGGTTTTTCTAGGAACTAGAGGAATCCTGATTGAGTCTATGAAGCACTGAGCTTGGAATGTCATCGTTCACTGTTCTTTATTGTGTTTTGTTTTTTTTTTTTTTCCTGTGGACAGCATCCATTCATAACATCAGCCAAGCAAGTGTCCATCCTGGCTCCACTCATCATCGTCCTGAAGAGGATACAGGAGAGAAGAATGTAACAATCAAGTCAAGATGTTATCTCCACAACCAGTTTAGAGTAGGATTGTAGAGTAGGATTGTTAAAGAGTTTTCTAGAATTGGATTGTAGAGGAGGATTGTGGAGTAGGACTGTAGGAGGATTGTTGAAGAGTTTTGTAGAATAGGATTGTAGAGGAGGATTTTAATTAAATAAAGTTTCTGAAACATTAACTCATTTGAAAGATTCCCCTCCTTCTGACCCCTCCAGAAAATTCAACACTTCTGAATTCCGAGTTGGTTTTTATGGGTGTTAAGTCACACTTAGGGCTTCTTTTGTATGGTTTTTAAGTGGGGGAAGGCTCTTCTTCGTTCATCCTTTCCAGATACTGCCTTTGGACCATGGCCCACTGGCCAGCTTTTGGCCAGCTGTAGTATTTTTAGTTGAGGCAGAAAGGGCAATGGCATTTGCAGGAAAAACCAAAGGGGGAGTGGTGCAGCCAAAACATCCTGTGCAGATGCAGGCCTTCAGCTGTGACTCGAGAGCATTTGGGTGCCTGCCACTTGGATTTGTATCGTGAAGGGCAATGTCTTTGGCTGGAGGAGAGCCTCGCTCAGCGGAGAAAGCAGAAAGATCAGAGAGGTGCTCTGAAAGGTCTCCTGCGGTGCAGAGCTGTCAGCGAGTGTGAGCTGAGAGCGGGCCCGGCCCTGCCCGGCGTGGAGCCGCAGCAGAGCCCTGGCAGAGCCCGGAGCAGCCTGAGCCTCGGCAGGGCCAGGCTGCAAGGAGGCCCTGGTAGCTGCAGGAGGCACAGCCCGGCCCTGCGTGCCTCTTGCTGGCAGCGGGCGCATCCTCCGCTCTCAGAGCCCAAGCGCAGCCGGCTGCTCCCGAGGGCAAGCGGAGCCCTGCTGGGCACAGCCCAGCCTGGAGGCATTGGCCCTCTGGAGTCTGCCCGAGGAGAGAAAGGCCAAGGGCAGCCGAGGCCCGCTGGCCTGGCTCAGCATTCCCACTCTTGTGCCGCTGCCCTGCGACTCCTGGCAAAGGTCAGCAGTGTGTGCAGCACCCTGGGCACCGGGGCAGGGAGCCGGGCTGCTCGGCAGGCTGGAGCACAGGGCAGCGTCCTTCGGGCACGGCACTTGTGCCAGGGGACCCGAGGCCAGCGGGAGGCAGGGACAGCTCGTCAGGTCACGGCTGCAGGAGCCAGTGCCTCACACAGCTCTGGGAGGCAGCGCCTGCGATCCTGCAGCTCTGCACTGAGCCACAGCAAAGCTGGGAGCTGCAGAGTGCTCTGCAGAAATATTCAGGGCCGGCAGGCCAGCCTGCTTTGTGCTCCCTGGCACACAGCAAGCGCTGTGCCACACCGCAGCTCGGAGCTGCTGGGAGAGAGGGAATCGGGGATGTGCCTGAGGGTTTTGCTTGAGTCGTGAACTGATTTGGAAGAGAGCAGAAAAATTTCAGTAGCCAATCTGTGGTTTCTTCCTTAATTTCTGAAAGAAGGTCACAATGTGTTGCACACAGGTAGGGGTATTGTCAAAGAAAGGCCTTATAAAATCAGGCCTTGCTCTGCTAAAAATGACCAGCTGGCCTGTTATGTCTTCTACATGCAGCTAGCTAACTTCCCATGTGAAAAATCATAAAAATGTCTGCAGTTAGCACAACAAGCCCTTGTGGTAAGAAAACTCTTTGCGTTTGTAATAAACAAGAAATCTGTCCAATGAGAGTCCACAAAGGAAAAACGTAAACACCTGAGTAAAAGAGAGAGTCTTAGCAAAAGCACCTTCTAAGCAGGGAATTGTGTGGCAGGAAACAACCAGGCAATTGGAGTTGAACATGAGGTCTGTGAAAACGGTATAAAAATGAGTTGTGTGAATAAAGACTTGTCTTTCCCTGCATGAAAAAAGTGAGTTCCGGCTGCTGTGTTGACACGGCAATGTGGCTTCACTCAGCAAGAACATTTGAAGGGTGTATTGATGAAATGCTTGTGTTTGATTCCCAGAAAAGGAAAGAGAGGCTTTAAGTGTAACAAATAGGGCTTAAGCTTGTGAATTCTTTTAGCTTTAACAGGCACTGCTGAACCCTGTATTGCCCCATTGCAGTGCTTAATGTGTGCAAGTGGCTATTTTAGCCTTGAGAATAAAGAGAGTGGTCCTTCTAAGAAGGTAGCTGGAATGCATTCAAAGGGAGGAAAGTGTTTTTAGGAAGCTCTTGACCAGCAAAGGAGAATTTGAGGAATGGAATATTTTCCAAATGACTGTGTCAGGTACCGGAGTCATGTCCGAGGCCCTGCCATATTTCATCCGTGTTTGAGCAGGTTGTCAAGGCAATGAAGAAAATTGTATTCTTTAACAGGTGGGAAACAAGCCCTTGAAAGAGAAACAATATATTGGTCAATCGGTGGGCAGTTAAGATTTGAAAGGGGAGCAATGCATAATGGAGCCGTTGTTGGCATGGCTTTGGTATCGGGAGCCATCATGGCCTCATCTCACGTGCTGGCCATGTGTGAGCTGATGCTGTAACTGGGAAAATTCCACTCCTCAGCAGGAGATATAAGGAGGGCTATAGGGGTGAGAATGACGAGATGCACACTGTTTTGATCCAGGGCATGTCCTAGAAGTGCACTGCCTACCTGCTCCTGCCGCTGAGCACCACACTCCATCTCCTTCTCCTGCTCAGCGGATTTTTGGGAATCCAGGGCTTGGTATTACTTGCTACTGCAACTAATGGAATAAATATGGTTTGCAAGCCCTGTTGTGTCTTGGATTATTTTGTGCATGGGTCTCCTCCTGAACGTGTGGCAATGACCACCAGAGACCTTCAGGACACTCCTATTCTGATGTGAAAAAATTCTGAAAAATTATTTAAATATGTCAAATCATTTTGAGTAATGTTTAGCCTGTGAGTTTCAGCAAAGCATTGAATATATGTCTTAGCTCCATGGTTGCAAACTAGTAAGTGAGATTGCTGGGTATGCAAGTGTTAGGGGAGTGATTCCCGATGCACCGAGTACTGAAATAAATGAATGCCTCCTTTCCAACCCTGAGCTGGCAGCAGGGTTCCGGCCCTGCTTAGTAACTTTCATTGGCAACTTCTGTGAACAGGTAAGAAAGGTCAAAATGAAACCTTTCCCATCTTTTCCCTCTGCTTTATCTTTTTATGCGCCAGAACTCTGTGCCACAGGTGGCCTGAGTTTGTGCCGAGCAATACAGCTCTCACAAACCCCTTGGTTTCCCCACAAGTTGCCATGCCCAGGTGTGCCCAGCTCTGGCAGGAGAAAGAGCCTGCAGCACCATGCCCTGCCCAGCTGGGGCTCTCTGGCACAGAGCAGCAGCAGCGCCAGCACCTTTCAACCCACTCCTTCCTTATCTTCTCCTGGGACACAGAAGTCTCTGGAAATCAGCACCACCAGTCACGTTCCCAGCTTGGAGCAGCTCCTGCTGGCGGGCAGATGCTGCCAGTTTGACTGCTTTTAAAGGGGAAAAAGGCAGACATGTACATGCTCAGGAGCCCTGGGCATATCCAATAAACATTCAAATATGTGGTAGATTTGTTAGGAATTATTTCAGCTGTTATGCCAACAGTGCCTTCTCTCCTGGTTCTGTGTGTTATAGATGAGTAATGTAATAGTTGGCTCTCACAATTAAGAGTTAGATATTATGTGGATGTTAAAATGTATAGTGATGTTATTATAATATATCCTCCTATAGTCTTATTTCCCCTCCCCCTTGCAATAGCCTTGGTAGTCAGGGCTTTTGGGGAGGGCTGGCTTGTGACCAGGAGGTGTGGCGTAAAAACACCTGACCTCCAATCAGGATGTAAGAAAGGAATCTCCACCAGTGGATGGCAGAGAAGGTGGTGACTGACAAAACTTTGAAGTGGTTAAGGGTATAAAAGGCAGAGCATCCATTTTATAGATGAGGTGCTCATAATGGTCATAGAGACTGCCAGTGCTGCAAGTTTTCCTTATTCAGTCTTTTGTTAAAATTTAATAAACCTTTAATTTTTTAAAAGTGAGGGTCCTTTCTCAGATGTGCTTTGGGCCATTTTCTTGGTCTGGTTTCCTTTGCTTGGGTGATGAAAATCCAGGTGGTTGTTGGCAGACCAGACACAACAGTCCTTGTACAACCAAGGGGCATCTCCTCCTGGAGCTGTGCCCAAACGGCGCTTAAATCCGGGCACAGAGGCTCACAGAGTCTCAATGCTGAGGAGACGCTCTTGGGGGACCAGAAAACTGGTGGTCAGCTGTTTGAAAGGCCCCACGATGGGTGTCAGCCGTGGCCTCTCGGGCAGATGTTGCCTGGGGGGCCGCCTTCCTGTGAGCGAACTCTTTGGTCAGTGTGCCTAGCTCCTGCAAACCACCAGATGCTCGAGGTGCAGATGTAGTAATAAAGGCTAACCAGTGAGACAAGAGAGCCTTGCTGCTTGAAATTCCAGCTCTGATTATTGAGGAGCAACAAAACAGGCTGAACGGGTCAGAGGCAGCAAAGGAAAAAGCCTGGAGTGAGGGAGGGTCTAGGGTATATAACCAGGACAGGGTAGGAGGGGTAACTGTTGAAAGGAATCAACCAGGGAAGAGACAAGGGGAGGAGCAGGGATAGGGTGATCAGGGAACAACCAGTGGAGGGACAAGGGGTGGATAACAATTTACAGGGCCAATGAACAAACACAGAACAATGAACTTTCTAGAACAGGGGACTGAACAGCAACTTGATGGACAGAAAAAGGGATGTAGTTTGTTACATAGTGGTCTCCTCCCATGGCATCTCAACCTCATGACTTCACTTCCCATATCCTACATCTCCCCTCTTTTTGTTAATTATGAAAACCTCCCCCATTATAATCTCACAATTTTAGATTCCACTATGGGACCAGTGGTTTTGGTCTCCAAGTTGCATCATGATTTTCAGATTTACACATGGTTCCCTGAGCCTATCTGAACCCACATCTACATTCAAAGAGATACGTCTTTTTAATCCACTCAAACCATGCATTCAGCGAGTTCTTCTTGTCCAGTGAAGATCTTGATACAGGCTAGATCATGGCAGAACATTCTTTACAGGTATCTCCAAAGTAAATAGACAAAAGAGATACCTGAACCACCCTGAAAGTAATGTCCATTCACAAACCAGGATCAAGACTGTAAAACCTCATCTCAAACTTCTACATGGAAGGAGAAATCAAAGGAAGAGCTGGAAAATACTGGAATTACTCTTGAATTACATCAGAGAGAAATTTTTCCTTGCATATTTTTCAAGGTCTATGTAATTCTGGGGTGTTTCTGATTTTATAGTCACTAAATGTCTTTCATGAATTACTTGAAGTGGGAAATTATTCCATCAGGATTGCTCCACTCCAACTAGTTCTGTGATCATTCTTTCTGAATGGGGTCCAAGGGATGATAAATTGCATGCAAAAACATGCAAGAATTCAGAATGCCTGAGATTAAAGAAGAGAGAAATTTTAATAGGTTAGTTTGTCTCTTTAGCAATTGAGACTGCCATTTATATGGGATGTAACACAATTTGTATATAACAAATGACAAAGTATGTAAAAAATATCTTTGCAAGCTTTGAAATGAAACAATAAAAACTCTAAGAGAAATTAATTCCATTACAACTTCCCATTTCATCACTTCCTGTATAGACAATAAAGGGCAAACAAAAAACATCTCAAGGCAGCATTTATGCAACTGAACCACTCAAAAAGAAACAGAAATCTGTTGCATTTGGGTTATTCTTGGGGTTTTCCTTTTTTTTCTTTTTCTCTCATGACATTTTTTTAATTTGCTTGTAGTTGTTTTACAAAAACAAATGATTTACATCTTTCATCTCACTCTTTCTAAGCACCTCACTGAAAACCCTCACTGAAAACTAGTCATATGGCAGATTTCCAGAGAGGTAATTAATAAAAGCTTTCCTTACTTTCTCCCTTGCTTTCTGCTTCCACTTTTACTTTCATTTCCTCTCTTCTTCCTCCTGAAAATAAATAGGTCCAGAAAAGGGAGCAGACAAGTTTTGAAGTGATATGCAGAATAAATAAATAAGAGTCACAACTTGGGGTAGTTACGAAGTGGGTATGTATTGTCAGTGCTCGGCACAGGTGAGATAGCTCTCCAAGACCTGTGTGCTGAGCCTTAGTCTGACCCAAACCTTTATTCACAAAGGTGTTCCATATGGAGTACATTACACAACTTTTCCATGCATATTCAACCCCTGGCCCTGCCTGTCCTCACCTCTCATGCTAAGTAGGTCCACGTCCTTTTAGGCATGTGTGGTTTGCCATGGTGGTCCTGTGGGGGTCCCTGGTGATCTCTTAGGCTGAAGATGGTGGTCTTCCTCATGGCTTTACTTTTGAACTCTTCCTTTCTGCACATGCGCTTTTGGTCTTTTGGTGCTTATCTAAATACCTTCTGTCAGTCTTCATAAGCTTGGAGACAGAGGAGCCTCTTTATCTGGGATCTTTCTATTTTCAGTCCTTTTTTGGTATTGTTCTTTATGCAAGAAGCTTCAGTAATTTGTATTTTTTTATGCCCTTTTGTACCTTGGCAGAGGTTTCCTAAGTAAAAGGTTAAAATTCAACAAATAACTCTACAAGCTAGAATATAAATGCTTAATTTATTTTGTTAACTTAAGTGAATTCCAAAAATCTCTGTTTCATCTTGCCATCAGAAATATACCTGTCACTTCTCATCAGGAAGTCATGAGTGACTGAGTGAGTGATTTTGTTGCAAGGAAACCTCTGTGCATAAGAGAGAGACTAAACTGAAAAAGAAAAGAACAGAGAAAGACTTAGGCTGGGGGCTGAGTTTTTTTGCCTTCCCTTACTAATTGAAGATCAGCATTGTGGAAACACCACTATGGTTCATTGCTGGTTTGGAGCTTCCAAATGAGTAATCCTATCAGAAGCTGATCATGAGTGTGTGCAACACCAAGGCTGTGATATATTGCAGATGTACATTACAGAGCAAAGCCTAGCTTTCTTATTGACAAGCCGTAACTTGGTGCAAATTGACTTTGGGACATGTCTCTGCCTGGGGCAACACCTAGCTTTTTTGTTAAGTAAATTTTCTACTTTAATGAATTTTTTCAGCCATCGTGTAACCCAGAACAGTTATCATATAGTCCCCAAAATATTTAACAGCAAATATAATGTCCCCTTCAGAGAAATTTCTTAATGAAGCAAACCAGTACTAAAACCTATCAGACCTTGAGTAATTTCTCTGGACCATTTCTAGCTGGTTTCAAGTTGCTTACCACAATCACTTAGGTAGATTAATGAGGTATAAACTTCATCACTTTTATCTCTGCAGCTGCCTATTGGTAAAGTCATTTGTACTCATCAGAGCAGTCTCTTAACAAGAGAAGTGAAATGAACAACCCAGAGCATCAAAAAGCTGTCTCAATGTCACACTATCCAGATGACTGTACAATCACTGAAGCTGTCTTTTCCAGGTATGTTCAGCAGATGAAGCTAAAACTCTGAGATGATGCCACAATATAATTGTGGTTATACTAGGTCCTTCTAGATTGTGGTAGATTACTTTTAGCTCTCTCCTGCCTTAAAAATAAGGGAAACACATAGATATTGCCCTTGGTTGTCTTTTATTCCTCCTTACCTACAGCCTTCCCCTGCCCAGAGTCAAGGACATTTCAAACATGAAAGACTAAAAATATTCTGGTTCCGAAGTCTGTCCTAAGTTAGCAAATTCTGCATTGCTTGACACAGCCTCAAACACTATAAGAACCAGATGGGTCTTGCTCTTTTTGGAAAAAGTAACAATGCTGTTTTAAATAATGGCTTTATTTTTCTCCAGCTGTTGGCAAGATCTGACATGCAGAATAGTCAGCATTCCACAATATCTGCCCACAAGAAAGTGTGAGATGGTTTGAAGATGCCTTGCTTCTCTGTACTGTAGGAGTTTTTTAAATGACAAGCCAAACTCCTAGTAATTGGAGATGCGGCAACACAAAATGCCCTTGGAAAGGAACCTCATGAAAAGCAGAAGTGAATTAAATTGGCCTACACTGGAAATACAGGAACCTATAACAATGAACATAGTAACAATTTTCTTTCTGTATACTCTTTCAAACAAATGGTGAAAAACTTAAAACATACTAAGTTTTTCCACAAACTGATCCCATGGCTGATACCAATAGATATATTTCAGTCCACTTCAACTCCCTCTGAAGAGGTCACATGCTCTGAAAGGCATTTCAATGTATTATAACATTTAAAAATTCATCTTATAATAAAGCATGTACTGAAGTATTTGCAGAGGCATGCTCCTGCTTGCTTTTTCTGATGCACGCTGCTGAAATTTTCTGCAAAAAATAAAAAGATTGCCTACATTTAGTGATTAGTTAAAAGGGAGGAGAAAGAAGGAAGGAATTGGATAAATGCATTTCAACAGTCTTCTACAAGAAGAAATTATGGTAATCCAGACCAGATGTGATGAAAAAATAAAAGCACATAAATATTTGGTTTCCATAATTCATTTTTTTTTTAGTGTTGAATATTCAAATGCATTTTTGATAAAAACAGACCCTTTTTCTAACATAGACGCTGATCTTTAGCAGATTAGTTTCTACCCCATGCCATGCTACCTTTGAAAATAAAGATCCATAGGTAGTCTTTTTCTCCTCTTCTTTTAGAACTTTCTGGATAATTAACCCTTTCGTTTCTCTCATTTCCCCCCCCCCCCCCACACACATTTGCTCCTTGCTGTTATCCTTCTTCCCTCTAGTTTCATTGAAACACTCCTGCCCATTATTTGTGATCAGCAGCTTAAGTCAGTGTC
This sequence comes from Lonchura striata, assembly GCF_050655825.1. NCBI lineage: Eukaryota > Metazoa > Chordata > Aves > Passeriformes > Estrildidae > Lonchura > Lonchura striata. The sequence continues at coordinate 37,319,551 of NC_140740.1, forward strand.
TTGGTTTGACAAGACAGGAGTCTGTGAAGGAGGGCAAAAAGCCTCCTGTGCAATGGAGAAGGTAAACCCCCTCCCTCCGAATTACTAGGATTTTTAAATTAAAAGGCTCTCAGGCAAAGATATGGGAATGGGAGTAACAATTCTTTACTAGGAGAAAACTAGATAACAATTTAAAAAAAAAAAAAAAAAGGCAAATGCAATCAGTACAAACAAAACTAGTGATAAAGTCCACAACCTGAGGATTCGGGGTGTTGGTAGCAGTCCAGTTGAAATGATAGCTGCTCCTCTTGCAGTGGCTGATGAATTGCAGCTGAAGTGGTGATCTTTAGAAGGGTATAGTTTTTCTCTGAAGATCTGGTGGCCGCTGGGCCGGTCTTCCTCTGCGCCGGGGTTGCCTCCGAGCTCCGCCGCCGCCACCTCACCGCGCTCCGGCCGTTTCTCTCGGGAGTCCTGCAGAAGGAGCTGCTTCTCTGGGAAATCCCGCAAAGAGAGAGAGCTGCTCTGTCCCCCAAAAGGTACCCCTTTTATCCAATAAAAGAGTGCTTGTCTTCCCCCTCTGGGTGGAGCATCTCACAATGGGATGGTGTTACATTACCAGCCCTGCAGTGAGTCAGTCAATGGCCCATTAACAAACCATTACCTCTTGGAGCAAACCATTGTTCTTGAGAGATAACAAACTTGCCCAACCTCCAACAGATGGCAAATAGAATACAAGCTTATCTTACAACCCAGGACAGTCAGAGATTACGTCTGTAGTAGTGTTTCAGTTCACAGTGGGAATACTCTCCTAAAATCATTCACCTGATCATAATTTTTCTTTACTGTGGTTTTCCTCACCTAATGGTCTGCATAAACCGAATTGCAGTCTGTTAGAATGGGAAGAGGTACTCCAGACAAGGTATGGGATGGAACTAAGGCTTGTCTGAATCATGGTACTGCTGAAACACTGAAGTGCACATGGATCTCAGGTCCTCAGCACCAATTGTTTTGCTCTGTGTAACCACTCCCACAGCATTTCACTGAGTGCTAACACGATGCAGCAAAATAAAAGCATGCATTTGAGTGCCCCCTCACTGTTTCCAGCAGCTGCCTGCAGATAGACAGGAGGCCTCTGTGCACTGAGCAGGGCAAAGGATGGCTTTGTGACCCCTTGTCCTGGCATGTAAGATAAGCAAAGCATGTATTCTATTTGCCAACTGTTGGGGGTGGGGCAGGTACCTCCTGTAAAGTAGGGCAGTTTTCTTATCCCTTCCAAGAACAGTCTCCCTCCGGGAAGATATCTTCTGTTAATGGGCCATTAAATGACTCACTGCATAACTAGTAAAGTTACATCATCCCATTGTGAGATGCACACCACCCAGAGGGAGGAGCTAAGCACCCCTACCTGCATAAAATCAGCACTTTTTGGGACATCAGGGCAGCCTCTTCGCTGGTTTCCCAGAGGAGCATCTTCTTCTCTGCTGAATTCCCAGAAGAACAGCTTATTCCCCACTGGATCCCCAGAGGAAGACCAGGCCCAGCTACTCCATCACCAGACCTTCAGAGAAAATTACACCCTTCTACAAATCACCGCTTCAGCAGCATTTCATCTACCACTCCAGGAGGAGCAGCCACCATTTAACTGGACTATTACCAACACCCTGACTCCTCAGGGTGTCAGGTTTCTGATTCTATCAGTAGTTTTGTTTGTACTAATTACATTTTTTTAAATTTAGGGTTTTTTTTTCCCTAGTAAAAAACTGTTATTCCCATTCCCATCTTTTAATTCTGAAATAGTGGTAATTCGGAGGGAGGAGGTTTACCTTTTCCATTTTACAGGAGTCTCTTGCCTTCCTTCACAGACTCCTGTCTTTTCAAACCAAGACACCCCTGTTACCCAAACTACTCAAATTCTTCTTTTCACAACCCAAATAATTGACCTTTCATTGCACAGCAGAATAATACTGGCTTGTTTTGAAGGAAAGTAGTAGCCCTGCTTGGGTTTAAAAGCAAAAATGTTTTCCATCTCTGCCCAATCAGGCTCTTTGGAGTTCAGACAAATGGTCTCAAGTGAAAAATTCTTAATTCTTTCCTATTTAAACTGTTTTAAGGCCATGGGAAGATTTCTCTATAATAAAACCCTCTGTTTCCATCACTGAGCTGTAAAGGTTAAAGGCAGAATTTGAATAATATGGACTGGTGGGAGGTGACCAGAGTTCTAATCCTGCTCCTTTTCCTTGAGTAAGTGATACTTGGTCTGGGATTTAGAACACCAAATTGTTGCTGCTAGGATTCTCTCTTCATTTTCCTCCAAAATAACTTATCCCTCTTCCTCTTTACCAGTCTCTAGCTTTTATTCTCCCCCCACCCCCTGTTTTGTTTTTTTTTTTTTAATCTAACTTGATAGTTTTTCATAGTGTTTGCAAATCAGAGTAGGCCTGGAAAGGCCAGCAAACAGCTGAGACTGCCAGGGAGGAGCATCTGCCCTGTCTCCTTCCAAAGAAGGCAACAGCAGCTTTCAGAAATGGGGCTGAAACTGCTTCAAAACTGTTACTCTGAAGTTCCTCTGTGGTTGCAGCCTATGGCTTCAGCATCACTCTGGTAGCTCTCAGTTGTCTGAGTCCTGCCTTGAAATTGCTTCAGTTTCCAAATATTATCTTTTGTTGCAGGACTGTGTTGATCCAAAACACACACCTTTTGGCAAAACACACACGTTTTTGTAGCATGTGACATTACTGAGCATCAGGAACTAACAAAACCAAGGGACAGTTCTGTAACCGTTAATTAACAGTTCTGTAACCGTTGACAGTTAATTAATTTGTACTCCTAGATAAAATTACAAAGCCATAAAAAATTCACATTAAAAAAACCTGGAACATTAAATGTAGCCTCCACCAACACAACTCTCCTCTGTAATTTATGTGTACATTCTTTTTATAAAACTCCATAATTAAAAAATAGATATACTAATGTGTGATTCCATAGATCTAGCTACCTTTTATTGGTAATAAGCAATTTACAAGCAGACACTTCTCTGGAGCTAATTAAAGAAATCACATTGTCACTACATCCATGAGAATAGTCAAATAGGCATTTATTTTCACATGTAATAGAGTGCTAAGTTATAAATGGAGGCTCATAAATGGACAAAGAAATCTATTGATATATTGAAAGATGTGAATGAAAATTCAGTGATTAGTTTGAAGAGACGTGCTGAAAGTTAATGGAGTCTATTGGCTAAGAATGTTTTTTAATGTTTTTTTTTTTCTTAAATGCATTATCAGAATGCCTTATCATTATCAGAAAGGTGACTGGAATGTTTTATTTAATTTTTGTTCTATCTTCACTGTTTATACTTTATATACGTTTTATATCTATGTGAAAATATTGCTTTAATACAGATAGCTATAAAGACAATTCAGCCCAATGCTCAGTCATGCTGCAACTTTCCGAAAAATATAGCTGTTTTTTTGTAGAGAACTTGAGAGGTGAAAGGGTCCAAGGTACAAGTCACAATTTATAGAGCTATCATGGCAACTATCAGCTGGCATTGAAAAGTATCTTTATTTGATGGACCCACAGGAAGTCAAACATCCATGACTGCACTGAAATCAACTCCGTGAATCATAACAAAAACCTTGTTTAGTGAAGTGGTGTACTGTGGGAACCCCAGGCTTGCTCTGGGGTCCCATGTGGTGGTGAAATTTCTCCTCCAACCCGTTGTTCTGTGCTGCTCCCCCCTGACTAAAATGTCTCTGTACATTCCCCAGCCTCAGCTGAGTATTTCCATGAACTGTTTTGTGTGATGACTGCACAGGTCTTGTTAAACCTGAAGTTGTGATGCCCTGGTTGGAGTCACCCTGTCTGCTGCACGTGCTGCTCAGGTCTGCCAGGATCATTATCATCCCTCAAGTGAGCTGAGCGAGTGGAAGTGTGTCAGGCACATTTAAGAGCCCAGGTACCTCAAGTGGAAGACATTCTCATCATCTGTGCCCATTCAGGCTGTCTGTGACTCTGCCAAGGGGAAGTGGCATTTGTTGCTTGGGTTGCTTCAGGAGGACTAAAGATCATGATGAAATACTCTGGTGAGGGCTGTGGCAAAGGAACAAAACTGGGATTAGGGGGAGTTTTCATTAATAATCACATCTTGTTCTGGCTGCTGTCACAGATAGTTTAGTCACTGCCTAAGGTAGCTCAGAAGTGATTTTAGAATACTGCTCTTGGACTTTAAATGGTATAGACTATTCCTCATCCAGATGTGTGGCTGTGAGCCTGTGTGTTTATCAGTGACACATAAACTGAGAGAGGCAGACAAATTCTGCATGTCTCCTGGAGGTCAGGTGCCCTCTTGCATCCTTCTTCTTGCTGGGAAAACTACTTGCTGAGCAATGGAAGATATATCTCCCTCTTCTTGTCCAGGAATATCAGCTTGGCTATCTGCATCTTGCAGCTCATGTCAAGGGAAGCACTGGGGACCTGGACATTTCATAGACTCAAAACATCTCATATATTTGCTGTGTCCTTCAGTAAAGAATGTCTTCTTATCAGAGGAACTTGAAGACATTCTAGATCTAAGCAGAAGTAAAATAGAACAAAAAATTAAAGCATATGTTGTCAGTATTTAGGATAAAGAAAATGCAATATTTGGAAGTAAAATAGAACAAAAAATTAAAGCATATGTTGTCAGTATTTAGGATAAAGAAAATGCAAATATTTGGAAAAGGCTCAAGTGAATAAATTAAGAAACAAAGCAAGGTTTACTCTATCAAAGCTAGGAATGAAAGTCTGCCTCCTTATGCATCCAGCTGCTTTCCAGGTGTGCACCTGCTTGGGATTTTACCTTTCTGTATACTGTAGGTCTCAGGCTAAAACCATAAGCAGACAAACCAAACCAAACCAAACCAAACCAAACCAAACCAAACCAAACCAAACCAAACCAAACCTGTGGTACCACACTGTGGCCATGGAATGGAAGTCTGCCAGTTAGTGTGCCCTTAGTGGCCAAAGGGCATATACAAGAGTGGCTGCCCCTGATCTCTGCGGAGACTGTCTAGGGTGACGGTGATCGCTGTGGCGTGGGTGATGCAGCAGCAGCACAGCATGAGGAATCCCAGGCAAAGGAAGCAGGGAAGGATCACTTGACTCAGTTTCCAAGGAAGGTTTATTCCCAGAAGGGGTCAGGAGCAAGTGACAACAAAAATGGATCTGACTAACACTTTTAAAGAGGGGATGGTACAAGGGGTGGATACAACACTCATCCAATGAGGGGATCTTAGTGGTGGATTACATTACTTAACACAACCAGTAGGGATCATTAAGGGAAGGGAAGAAGCCTTGTAAACCAATCAAACATCGAGACAGGGCTAACCAATGCAGAACATTCGAGAGAACACAAGGGGAGTGATTACAGTGACTGACTGGTGTGTGGATATAAACAGGTGAAAAGGAGCACAAGCCATTTCCTCTGAACTCCTGCTATTTATGGGAACAGATATGGACTTTGGGGATGTTTATTAAACCACTGCACTCCAGCAATCAAACTCCACACATTCAGAGGTCTGAGGCACACTCAATACTCCCTAGCACCAGCTGAGGACTATGTGCTTCTGTAAAGCCAAAATGCAAAATTACCACTGTTAAAGTCAGAGCAATGACATTGTTTTTGAATAAGGCAAATTTATTGGACAAAATTATTTTGATGACAGAGCGTGATTTTTTTTTTTTTCAGGCAGCACAGCAAATGATGAAAATTTCAATCAAATGTGTCTGTTTCAGCTAAATTAGAATGCAAGGCTGATTTTTTCATTCTGAGATTTAGATCTTAATTGTATTTGTGCTGGACAAATAATAGGATATACCATTACAAGGAGAAAGAGGTGAAAATGCTTTGAGAAAAGAGGAACATGAGCCATCTTACCACGAAAAGCAGGGGTGTGTGGGTGCTGGTCTCTCACATATGCCCAGCTTTCTGCCACATGGCCAATCTGATTCTAATTCTGAGCCCCATGGAGAGCAATAACCATCCTCACTTAAGCAGTGGAAAAGAGAACATGCTTGCTTGGGTAAAGTGATGTTTTTATAGTAAATCTTTGTCTGACCATGAAAGAAGAAGGAAAAAGACAACAATTTTGTAACACCATTTGGAAGAGGTGGAGAAAAAAAGGATGGATGATGGGAGTTGTTCTCTTCCTCTGGTCTGAAATCAACACAACAGTTTTCAAAGTCCAAACCTGAAATCACTGTTGTAGTAAACAGGCAAAATGAAATTAATAGGAGGCTGATGACTTTAAAAAAAAAAAAAAAGTGCATGTTTAGAACAACAGAGGATGAGGCCTCAGGGCAAGCCTAGGGCCTGTGGGGAAAAGCCAGAGGTAACTGTAACAGTACCGTGTAACAGGGTGTTTCTCCAGACACGAGGTACCCTCGAAAGACCTCGGGTGCACCCCACCCAGGGATTTTTAAAGTCTCTTGGGGTTGCTAGATTGGTGTGCTTTGGATCCTCTTGCTGATCAGTCCTTTTCTTAGTCGCTGATAGCTCTGTAAGATGGTACAGTCTGACCAATCAGTTTGGAATACAGCAATCCTATTTGGTGGCTGGTTTCCCAACCATAGTACAAGTTGCTGTCATCACCCTATGATGTAAATTTTCTAGAAGATTCTTACTATTGCACTTTATTACCAACTCTCTTTCTCTGTTTAGTAGCCATAAATACATACTTAAATAGCGGTACATTCAACTCAATAACTTATCACATTAACTTGTTATATTAATTAACAATCCATAATGACTTTTTGTAATAATTAGCCATTACTAACTTGTAGTTATCATGCTGGCATGGTAGTGTGGAGGAATGTTTTAGAAAGGCCTTGGGAATGGTAAACTGAGGGAAAAGATACATTTATGTATGCTCCACTGTCTCGGGAAAGTCCCACTTCAGCATTCCTCTGTAACCCCCTTCTCCCCATCCCTGAGCAGTTCCCATTGGACCTGGCCCTTGGGGTGGTTCTGATGTGCCCAGGCTGGACACTGTCTTTATTGTTTAGTCCTTATCTCTTAATTTTTCTGTATAAAACTGTATCTGGGCAATAGCCCGGGGCCTTTGGTCCCTGCTACGCTTCAGGCAATACAATCTCTCTGGACAAGCATACCATTGGTCTCTCTTGGTCTCTTTATCTCGAATCCTAGCGGAGACTGAGGCAACCCCGCAGCTCGGACCGTGCTAACCCAGACGCTGCCTGGTAAGCCCAGGGCAGCGGGACCGCGGAAAACCCCGGCCCCGAGAGGGGACAGCTAGCCGGAGGGTCCCGGGGGGCCGGGGAGGGGCGGGGACAGCAGCGAGTGACCCCCGAGAGCAAAGTGGCGGTCGAAAGAGAAGCAACACTAACTCTGCCTGCAAAAGTGAGTTTATTTATAACAACTGGCATTTTGGATAGTTTAATTCCTTTAAATCTGTTTTATTTATTAACATCAATACCTTGAACTAGTAACAGTTATTCCAAACCCGTCTTTAGACTGGAGTGTGCTGCTTTTTGTTTTCTGACTCATAGCATGTTCATTCAGTTACTTTCTCTGTAACAGTAAGATCTCTGTCTCTTAGGAAAGTTTTGGATTTGTGCTCTTTGTTGTGTGAAACAAAGCTGCTTTTCAGTGGGAGCCCAGCACAGGTGTGCCTCCACCTGGGGAAGTCTCACCACAGCTGCAGGAAACTCAGGGTGTTCCAACCTGCCTTGTGGAGTGTTTGATTTACAAACACACCTTCTCCCACTCTGTCTCAAAACGGTACAGTTCACACAGATGTCATGGTTCTGATATTATCTTCTCCATAATCTAAACATAAAAACATCTTGCATACACAGTCTTATAAATCTGTTTACAAGGAAACAACATTCTCCTTTGGACTGAAATCACCACTGACTGCTTTAGAAATACTATTACTCATTTGATACCTCTTTAGGGAAGGTATAAAATATCACCACCATTACTAAAGATACCAAAATGTTGGGTGGCCCTGAAAACTGGGCTACTGGGAGGCACTGAGAAGATGAGGCAGTGTCACCAGGGCACTTGTGGTTACAGGGCCCTTTGTGACATGCTGTGATGTAGGTGCTGCTGATGGGATGCCATGTGGCAGTGTGTCACAGGGCCTTTATCTACCCACCATGAAATGGGTGCTGGCAATAACAGCCACAGTGCCTGAAGGATGTGACAGGACAAGGACACAATGAAACAGCACAGGATTCTGTGAGGATCCCCCGAGCAGCCACCTTCCTCCTTGCTAACCTTGTGTTTTCTGTAGACTTCTCCTGCCCCCATGTCCAGAGCCCTCAAGGCCAGACAGCAGGATGGCAGAGGGAAACCTTCCAGTGTTCCTGGGCAGGCCTGGCTGAAGGAGGAGGAAGAGGAAGGCCCTGGGGCTGCCCCAAAATGGCCTCCTGAAAAGATGGAGACGTTCCAGCCAGTGCAGGCAGGTGAGTGGCAGAGCTGGGTCACAGGGCCAGTGATTGCAGCCAGCTTGGCCCCATCCATTCCCTGTGGACATCCTCAGGGAGAAGGGGAAGAGTAGATGGGGCTGATGCCCCATGGCAGTTGTGTTCCATTCATCGAGCCTCCCTGTGCTGGGCCTGCCTGGGGAGTGGTTCCAGGGGGGCTCAGCTGTGTTCTCCAGCCTTTCCCACAGCTCCTCAGCTCTGACTGTGCCTGGTCTTTGCCAGACCCAGTTGAGGACCTGACAGAAGACCAGAAGCGCACCCAAAGGCATTTCAGACAGAGAGCTCAGGTACCCACAGCCATCCCTGCCTGGTGCTCTTGCTGTACAGCTGAGCACCACCACTGTGGTGTTTGATGAACAGCTCTCTCTTCTTGGCCCTTCCTTCTACAGAATTTTTGGAAATACATCAAGAATGATGAACGGGAAGATACCACCATTGCAGCCATTGAGGGCATGGCACGCTGTGACCCCTATAATGCTGAGGCTTGTGCTGCCATGCTGGATTTGCTTGCACAGATGGAAACCTCCAATCTGAAGCGTGTAAGAAGCTGTGGCCCAGGCTCGAACCTTTAGGGACTGTGTGCTCACACAAGCCAGGTCGGATGGGCACCCAAAAGCTCCTTAGGCCAGCACAGTGTGGTGGGGAGCAAAGCAATTCTCTGCAGAAGCTGTGCATTTGGCTCACTCTGGTAGCAATCCAGCTCTTCCTCCATGTCTCCTCCAGGTGCCAACCATTGTGAAGTTCATCCACCGGTGGCTTGTGTCCAACAAGGATGTGTCTTCTGAGCACAGACTGGACAAGTCCCTTCTAGAGCTGACCCATGCACACCCCAGTGATGTGGTTGTGACCCTCCTGTGCTCTGCCCCTTCATGTGGAAGGTATGGGGCCTATCTGCCTTTAGAGCCCATACCATGTAAGCTGTCAGACTGATGGAGGGTTCCAGGACCCTCCAGCTGCTTCACTTCCCAGCAGTAGCATGTCAGTCCCAGCCTGCTCCCATGCTCCCTCCCTGACCCTCAAGACTTTGTGTCTTGGCTACCTGCCCACCGGCAGGGACAGGATCTCTGGGTGCTGCCAGTGAGAGGCTCTAGGCAGGGGCAGGTCTGGGGGCCAGCCTGTGGCTGCCTAGGCCACGGTATTGTGTCTGAGACCCCACTGACAGAAAGCTCTGGGCCTGCAGAGCTGCTCTGACCATGTGGAAAGTGCTCGTTTCCTCAAGCAGGACTGCAAAGATGGTGCTGTCAGAGTTGCCCTGCATTCTGGAGGACTGGCCAGAGCACAGCACATGCACCTCTGATGGGGACAGAAAGAAAGTCTTTGCCCTTGCTGTGAGTTTCTCCCCAGGTCTTGCCCCCAGGGTCACTGTTTGGTCAGCCCTCCATACTCCCTCACTTCTGCATCTCCTTCCCTCAGGTTCACTGGAAACCTGGGCTAGGGGCAGCCAGGCTGGTGCCTCCATGGCCCAGAGCAGTGTCCAAGTGTGGTTTCTGGGTGTTTTGTTTTTTGCAGGCAACCAAGGCACTGTGGGAGATCATCCATCTGCCCTTGTCCCCAGAGGCATCAATAGTTGCCCCCTCCCTCTTTGTTGCTCTGCTGGTCCAAGTTTTCTGCAGCACAGAGCAGATGCCAGAATACATCAATATACTCTGGAGGAGATGGCAGAAGAGAGAGCACTTTCCCACCAACCCCAAAAGGTGTTCCATCCCAGTCTTTCTGTCTCTCCCATGCCCCTGGAGCTTGTGCCAGGGCTTTCTGCATGACCAGAGTTTTACTCTGCACACAGGTTTGTGGTGCTGACAGTGAAAGCACTGCTCTGCCGTCTGTGGCTTGATGATGTGGTGCTGGCAGTTGAACGTAAGAGAGGCTGGGACACACTCCTCAACAATGACGCCCACCACTATGCAGTGGGCCTGTTGGCCAGGTAAGAGCCTCCTTCTTCTCGCTGCCCCTGTCATTTCTCTCCTGCAGATGGGACAGCCCACACTGTCACCAAGGGATGGCCCAGCAGGCAAAAAGGCTGGGAGAAGCAGATGCACGGGGGCAGCCACCTCCCAAAGCATCAGCATTGCCTTCTGGGGCCCCTGGGGTGATGGCACAGAGCAGGGGGGCTGTGCACGCAGCCCCACAGAGGGCAGCTGGCTCAGGCAGGGCAGGTTGCACTGAGGGGCAGTGACAGAGCTTGGGGGGGCATGTTTTCCTAGAGGCTTTTTACAGTGTCTTTACCCAAAACAGCTTGCTGATGTTGGGCACTGTATTTCTCTTGGTGAGTGGTGGCATGGAAAGACCAGGCCTGTGTGAGTCAGTGTTGGGAGAGGCTTGCTTACCTTGCTCAGAATGTTGCCTTCTTCCTTGTGCCAGAGAGATGCACCATGTCTCCAGGTCCTTCCGTGAAATGATCACACGCTACCTGGTCATGCTGCTCAGGAGGGAGGAGTCCTGCTGGCGGGTCCCTGCCATGGCATTCCTTGTTGAGGTGATCCTGATGGCAAGCTCTGCTTCACTGAGCTGCCTCCTGACACTCTATCTCCTGCAGCCACAGCTATGGGGGGAGCCCTATCAGTGGAGCTGGGGCAGAGCACAGGCTCTGCTCTGTGCCCTTGGCCCCTTGCTGCAGGGGTGACACTTCCACCTCTGTTTCCTGCCACCCTGGTGCCAGCCCTCACTCTTCCATCATGGCTCCTCAAGGTCAAAGAGTCTGAGGCTGCCGAGGGCTGGAGGGCACAGCAAAGTGGATGAGAGATCTGTGCAGGGCACAGAGCCCAGGGGCTCTGCACAGCCTCTGCTGCCTTTGGGCTGGGCTCCCTGGGACCCTGCTCCTGTCCTGTGTGGTGCTGGGGTCCTGCCAGCTGGAACCCCGTCACTGTATGATGCAATCTGTGTCTTTCAGTTCCTGCAATGCCTTGAAAAAGAGGAAATGGTTGATACCATCCTGCAGCTCATGTCAAGCCATCTGCAGAGTGGCTGCAAAGAAATGCATTGCTTGGTGCTTAGAGGCCTCCTCATGCTCTGCAAGGGTCCCTGGAAGGTGAGAAGAGCTGGCTGAATGTGTGCTGGCAGCATGGGGCTGGGCAGGACCTGGAATGTGGCTGGGCTCTGAGGGCTGTGCCAGCTGCTCCCAACACTTCTGCCTCCCCATGGAGCTTCTCAAGTCCTTTGGGGCAGACCTCTGCCTTCTAGGCCCCAAGGCTGCAGCATGAGTTGCACCACCAGAACAGTTTTGTTGGAGTAGCCTTCCATAGCTTTGCAATACAGCCTTGTGTTCCATGCAGGCCAGAAGGTTGCAGAGTTTTCCTGAAAGGCTCATGGAACTGCTGAAGGATGAGGATGGGGAGCTGGTTGGGCTGACCCTCTCTGTGCTCAGCAAGATGCTCCAGGACAACAAAGTGGTAATTTCCATCCCCATTGGTCTGCAGCTGGCTGAGGCGCTCCGGCCACTCTTTGACAGTGTAAGACTGTACCCTCTATCATGGTGCTGTGTACTGCCAGGAAACTTTGTGCCCTGTGGACTTTCAGGCCTCTGCCCAGGTGGGCCTGGAATACCCAATGCTGAGGTTTCGCCCCCTTCCTTTCCACAAGGACACCAGCCAAGTGCAACTTCTCTCCATTTGCCTCTTTCGAGAGATGATAGTCTACCTAAAGAAAGAGGGAAAAGATTCCCTGAAGAAGTGTGTGCGCCAGAGTCTGCTGCCACTCTTCTACCACCTGTATGATGAGAACTGGCATGTGGCAAAGGTGAGGCTTCCAAGCTGCCTCCTGCTCTGGTGACTCACAGACTGCATCTCTTCAGCCTCCTCCTGGCTTTGCCTGCAGGGACTCAGATCCCTGCCCTGGGCTGTGGTAGCATCTCTGCTGCTCTTTAGGCCTCTCTGGAAACCCTGCTTCAAGCGACCAAGTTTCTGAAGAATAGGAAGTTCAGGAGACTTCTGGAGAGTGACCAGCTATGGAGATGTAGTGAGTGCCTGGTAGGGATGTTTCCAAAACCTGAAGCACAGCCTGAACAAACCCTCTGCCCTCAGTACCCAGGGCCTGTGGGGCTGGTAGCTGTGCCCCTGCCCACTCCTGAACCCATTGCCAGCAGCCTGCACCCCACACGTTGCTTCTTCCTGTCAGCCTGTCGGCTCACAAACTCTCTCCCAGACTCCTTCCCCCACAATCCTGGGTGCCAATGGAGTCCTGGTCAAAGCTGTTCTTTGACAGCAGACTGGCACCAAGGTTTACTATGGAGTGAAGGCAGCCCTCTGCTGCCTTCAAACTCTGGCACCATCCAGCTGCTGGAGTGTCTGAGCAGGAGAGCCCAGTCCTGGGCACAGGTACCAGCTGGCCAAGGCACAGGGTCTGTACCAACCTTCCCTTCCTGCCCTTGCACTGTCTCAAGCTGGCGGAGGACAGGAACACAACAGATGAGTACTGGCGCCGGTCCCTGGCATACCTGCAGAGTTCACAGGAGTCCATGCGAGAGATGGCCATCAAGTTCATTGGTGAGCCACAGCCCTGGCTGCTGCACTGCCAACAGGATTTAGCCCAGTGATTTTGGAGCCCTTGCTCCCTGATGCAGGGCCACAGTCCCCTGAGGCCACGGCTACCCTCTCTCACCCCGTGTTCTCATAGTTTTGGAAGGCCCTCGGCTCAGCCCTGCCAGGGGAGGAGGGTGTGTGTCTGGGCTGACAGCACTGGCGTGGGGGAGCTGAGTCACTGGGGCCATGACAGGCTCTGTGTTCCCAGGCCTAATCGGGCAGCACATGGGGGAACAACGGCAGGAAGAGCTCCAGATCATCTGTGATGGTGAGTGAGGGCAGTGGGGTGTCAGCTGGGGCTGAGCAGGGAGGAGTAGAGAGGCAGGAAGCTTCAATTCCTGCCCCATCTTGAAAGAATTCTTGTAAGAGTTCACCTCACAGATGAGGTGCAGTGCAGGCAGAGCAGAGAAAGGTTTAAGTGGTGTATGAGATATATGTAGACAGCACCTTCCAGCTTATTCCATTGGCCCCTGCTCTCTCCTGGCCATACGAAGAGCTGGATAGAATGCCAGGAGGCCCTCCTGGGTATGGCAGGAGTGCTCCTGGGGACTCTGCAGATCTGCGCTCTGACCTCATCTGTTCTTCTGTGTTCCAGCCCTTCTAGGCATGGCAAATGACGTCAGCTCTTCTGTCTCAACCCTGGCAGAGCACACACTGCACAGCCTAAGAACTGCACAAAGAAATCGATTGCCTGGCCCATTGCAGTTGGTACAAGACCAGCTGCACAGGCTGCATAGGACATAACCTTCCCTCTGGGTCCATGGCTGGCCATGCTTTGCAAGCTGTGAGCAGAGCTAATCCCAGCAGCTCTGTCTGCTGGGACCACCTCAGCGTACAGGAAGGCCAAGTGGGTCCTGGCCTCTCCTGACCCACAGGACAGCTTTGTTTCATGCCAGCATGGAAATACAAAACGTGAATTATCTTATCATACAGAGGGCCAGGAGATTTTTATTTTGACTGCAAGTGTCCACAGGGCATTGGGGAAGAGGAGAAAAAGAGTTTTGCAGCAAGCAACCCAGCTACCCAGGGAGCATGGTAGGAAAAGTGGCTGGAAGCTGCTTAATCCTTTGGTGGTTCTGCTGAAGCTTCTGACAGAGCTGAGGGGAAGATCCCAGAACTGTGGAGAGTTCCTGGGAAATTTGTCCTTGGATATGTCTACAAATGCTCTCCCAGCCATGAACTGCCATCTGTGTTCTGTCCATATGTTGCTGCCTGGATTGTTGAGTGCCTGAGGTGCCTCTTGAGGCTGCTATGAGCTACTTCACCAAGGAATGGATTGTGATACAACATCCCTTTCTGTTTATATTTGGGCACTGGCAGAGCCTGAACCAGTCTGACTTGAGCTTGGGCTCTTGCCAAGCAAGATTGCTGATGTGAGCAGCTCATGTTCCTCAGCTCTTCTCTCCTGCTGCGACAGGCAGACATGGCCATGGGGACAGAATTGAGCTGCCCCATCTGGCAGGACACTTAGAAGGATGTGAATTCTTCTCTGCCCTGTCACCACCAGTTCTGCCTGGGCTGCATCTTGCAATGGGCAAAGAGAAATCCAGCATGCCCACTCTGCAGAAGAATGACAGAAGCTGTCAGGTTTTCTGAGTAGGATGAACAGGACCACATACAATTGGCCATCACCTTCCCCAAACAATTGCTAGGGTCCATCAGGGAGAGGGCCTTGCCCCCTTGCCAAAAACAGCCCCCATCACCTTGTGATGTCCGCTCCGTCTTCCCCGCAGGAAGCACTGTCCCCAGTTGAGCAGGAGGGAAGAGTCTGTGGATGGCCTCCTGCCCAAGGTGTGGGCCAAATTTTTCAAAGAACAATGTCATCTACTGGACCAAATATGGCCCTGGCTGCACCAGAAGATGGAGGGAATATGCCAGGACCAGAGATGGCTAATTAAAGAATTCATGGTGTGTTGCAGATGATAGATAAATATGATTGTTCATAAATAATACAGCTAGGATGAGAACAGTTCTCCCAGCTAGCCGGATGACACCCCTGCCTTTGGATGGGTCCTGGGGTGAAATGGACTGTTCCATCCCACCCCCCAAAAGATATATGGTTCACCCCACACCTCTATCCCTCCCTTCAAGCATCAAATGTCTGTAACCCCATTGGCCCATGCCTTATTCCAACCCACCCAGAAGCCCCTGATAAGGAGGCTTTGAGGGGCCACGTGGTCTCTTGGAACCTCTTCCCCTCTCTTGGAACTTCCCCTCCCTTGGAGCTTCCCCTCTCCTAGACCCTCCTTTTGTCTCTCCCCTGCCCCACCCTCTCAGGCCCGGCCACGTGCTGCGCCTGGGAGCATGAGGCAGGACCTTCCTGCACCCCCAATAAACCTCTTTCCCCAAGAGCAAACCTCAGAGATCTCTGCCTCCTTTCATCAACACCGTGCTGGAGCGTGATATATTCTTCAATGGTGCAGCATCCTACACGCCCTCTGTGCCTATGCTCAAGTTGCCAAAATCTTGGTGCCAGTACTGCAGTTCCTCCTTGACATACATACTGAACCTCTGGTCCATGGCCTCCTCAATGTCATTGTGGGCCAGTGCAGCCAGGAGGCCCAGAGGCTGCTGTGCTCTGGTCCTGTCAGGGATGAGAACAACAGCTCTGTGACCAGTGCCAGCTCCAGCTCCAGCAGCTCACAAGAGGAGACTCCTTCCAGAAGCCCTGTTGGCTCCGATGTAGACCAACACAGCACACTGGAAGCCACCCTCCATTGCAGCCACCCCCTGCCTGTGCCCATCCCTGCGGGGCAAGACCTGCCCCGGAGGACTCGCAGCAGGAGGTCACAACAGTAGCTGGTCCCTCTGCCCAGGGCAGAACTCACAGAACCTCTGCTCCTGGCTGGGACAGGGGCTGCTTACCAAGGACACCCTGGTGTCCCACAGAGAGGAAGGACCCAGGGCCCCAAACTCTGCCCTGCCCTGCACAAGGTCACCCCATCAGCAGAACTAGGGTTCCTGCAGACATTGAGTCAAATGAGAGGAAACAAATGTATCTTTCTCTGGCACAGTCTCTGCCCACTGTTCTCTTCTCCTGGTGCCTTTCCCTGACCCCACATCCCACCACTGACCAGGAGCCCCAGAGCTGCAAGAAATGCTGTGTGAGCCATGATGCTGGAAGAGTTACTGAAAAAAACACTGGAGTGATGCTTTCAGAGGAGTCATGAATGGAAGACTGACCAACCTCCCAGACAATTGTATGCCAAAAGTTTCCATTATTTAAATAATAGACTGCATTAAATTAGTTTGTTGCTTCTCTTTGGACTGCTACTTGCTGCTTTAGGGGGTTCCTTGGAGCTGTCCCCCGTCCCTCCCCAGCCCCCCGGGACCCTCCGGCTAGCTGTCCCCTCTTGGGGCCGGGGTTCTCCGCGGTCCTGCTGCCCTGGGCTTACCAGGCAGCGTCTGGGTTAGCACGGTCCGAGCTGCGGCGTTGCCTCAGTCGCCGCTAGGATTCGAGATAAAGAGACCAAGAGAGACCAAGGGTATGCTTGTCCAGAGAGATTGTATTGCCTGAAGTGTTGCAGGGACCAAAGGCCCCGGGCTATTGCCCAGATACAGTTTTATACAGCAAAATTAAGCGATAAGGTCTTAAACAATAGAGACAGTGTTCAGCTAAGGCACATCAGAACCACCCCAGGGGCCAGGTCCAATAGGAACTGCTCAGGGGTGGGGAGAAGGGGGTCTACAGAGGAATGCTGAAGCGGGACTTTCCCGAAACAGTGGAGCATACATAAATGTATCTTTTCCCTCAGTTTACCATTCCCAAGGCCTTTCTAAAACAATGGGGCATACATAAATGTATCGTTTTCCTCAGTTTACCATTCCCAAGACCTTTCTAAAACATTCCTCCATGCTACCATGCCAGCATGATAACTACATTAGTTAAAATAAAGATACAGAAAAATTAAATCTCCCACAGCTGTTGGCTTCCTCAGGCTCCATGGTCTATGTATTGCTAGACTAACTTTATTTGGGCAGCATATTCACTGCCCTGACTTCTTGGAGACCCACCACAAGGTCTCATCTGTGGTGAGGAGTGACAAAAATCAGCTCAGCAGAAGCATCTTCAGCTGTCCACGTGTAGCACAAATGCATATTCTCTTCTTTATGACTGTGTGGCTACAGCTGCTGGTGTGGGTTTGCCAGCACAGCTTCATGGATTACTCCTGGGAAAGATCTGTCTACATAGGCACACTGTGATTGCTTCTATCTCCTCTAATTACTCTGATAAGATGACAGCTAGAACTTTTAGGCAAAAGGCACCATGACAGAATAATTTACAATATTCTCCAAACTAACCCTGTGGATTTGATTTTCTTACTGATTAGGTTCAGTATCTGCCCTCAAGAAATCAATCCAGAAAGAATAGGCAAACCTTAGTTTGCAAGTCAGAGTGCATGTCTTTCATCTGCTGTTTTTGCAGTATGTACAAACAACTTCTCAACATATTTGCAAAAACCCCCTCATAGTTCTTGCTACACCTATCCAGAACCTGACTCTCCCCTCTTTTTTGTTTGGATTTGAGATCCAAACATGATTTTTTTCTGGACAGGGAAGTAAGAACCATCTGCAAATACAGACTACAAGTGTGAATCTGTACTGTGGGAACTAAGCTGTAGCTTGGGATTAAAGGCAAGAAGTGATGCCATGGTAAATGTGAACATTTAGTGCTGACACTTCTGCAATGCCCTACCAACCCATGATTCCCACTGCTATAAATTCTCTTTCTGGTGTTACAAAGAGTAGAGAAGAGCTGATTTTAAGTAAAAAATATAGCCAGAATGTTAATTTTGTTAATTTTGTTAATATGGTGAACAATGAATATCTAATATTAGATCTCATGGAACTGAGTATTCAGATTTCCACTTAGTATGTGCTGACAGTTTTACTTTGAAATCAACAGGTCTATAGAAATCAAGTTATCCACAGGAATTAATTTGGTCTATGATCTAACAAAAAATGCCTCATTATCTGGTAAGTTTAGTAGAAATTTGCAGTCAGCAGTCCACAGATTACCTTTTCCTTTCTTATTTAGTGGCTATTCTGCTGGAAAGCTTTTACAGACTAATCAGTTTGGATGTAATTAAAATGCCAGTACATTTCATATAGCTATTTCGGTATTAGAACAAATCCATAAGACTGCACAGCCTTTTAAAAAACATTTTAAAATAAATGTGCAAATTACAGCCTGAGTAGGACTCAGAATCAAAACTCTACCAAACCTCAACTCCACACCTTGTCACCCTGTGAATAAGCTCTGCATTCACTTTTTGAAGATGAAAACTTCCATTTACGGTGGCTTTGGTATGGTTAGGAATTGAGGAAGGGTCTTCTTCCTTCATCAACCCCACACTGCAGTGCCTTTGGGATACAGCTCACTGGCCCGTTGTTTGCACAGCAGTAGCATTTCTGCATGAGATAGAAATTTCCAGCCAAAAGCCCATGAGGAGTGAGGCAGCCAGAGCATCCTGTGCAAATACAGGCCTACAGCTGTGACTTGAGGGGGTTTTGGTTGCTGCCCAGTGCAGCGGGTGCAGCTCTTCTCTGAGGGCCCCCCTTCCCAGGTGCCCATAGAAAGGAGGTGCAGGGCTCTGCAAGTGGTATGGAACAGGGTGGGGATGTCTGCTGGAAATAGAGTGCAGCAGAGAACAGAGTCCAGGATGTTCCTGGAGTGTGAACTTCTGACACAGCTGGTGACTGAGCTAGTGAGGGAAGGCACTGCTGGACCTGCTGTTTGTGAAGAGAGAAGGGCTGGTGGGTGACAGGAGAGTTGGAGGCGGTCTTGGGCTCAGTGGTCACAAAATGCTTCTGTTTGATTCCCAGAAAAAACAGAGAGAGGTGTTGGGGAAGTGCTTACTTGCAACAAATTGTGAATTCCTTAAGCTTTAACAGACAGTGCTTAGTCCTGCATTCCCTCACACCAGTGATTGATGTATTCAAGTGGGTATCTTAGCCTTGAGAATAAAGAGAGTGGGCCAACTGAGGATGTAGCTGCAATGCATTCAAGGAGAAGAAAGTGGCTTTAGTAGGCTCTTAACCATGGAAGGAGAATTTCAGGAATGGGATGTTCCCCAAATGACCACCAGACCCTTGAGACCACTCCTCTAAATGTCAATAATTGTTGTGATTTAGAGTGATTTAAATATTTCCAATACTTTGTGTGAAAGTTAAGCCTGTAGATTTGATCAAAACAATGAATATGTCTTAGTTCCATGGATATAAACACGTGGGTGTGCATGTTTCAGGGAAGTGATTCCACATGCACCCAGCACTGAAATAAAACAATGCCTCCATTCTAATCCTGGCAGTGTGGATTGGGCCATGCTTGATAACTTTCATTTTGGTAATTTCTATTGAAGCCTAAATAATGGTTGAAATGAAACCATTTCCAGCAGTTTCCATCTTGTTTACATTTTGGAGGACAAAGGTTCTGTGCCGCAGATGGCCTGGGTGTGCGCCGAGCAATGCAGCTCCCACAAAGCCTTTGGTTTCCCCTCAAGTTGCCACGCCTTGTTCCCAGGCGTGCCCAGCTCTGGCAGGAGAAAGAGCCTGCAGTGCCGTGACCTGCCCAGCTGGGGCTCTCTGGCATAGAGCAGCAGCAGCGCCAGCGCCTGTCAACCCACTCCTTCCTTATGTTCTCCTGGGACACAGAAGCCTCTGGAAATCAGCACCACCAGTCGCGTTCCGAACTTGGAGCAGCTCCTGCTGGTGGGCAAATGCTACCAGTTTGACTGTTTCCAAAAGGGAACAAAAGCAGAAATGTACATGCTCAGGAGTTCTGGGCAAATCCAATAAATGTGCAAATATGTGGGAGATTTGTTAGGAATTATTTCAGCTGTTATGCCAACAGTGCCTTCTCTCCTGGTTCTGTGCAATACTTTGGGCCATTTTCTTGGTCTAGTTTCCTTTGCTTGGATCCCATCTGAGTGCTCAGTTGGGGTACAGGCTGTAGGTGCTTGGTGCATTCCTGGAGTCACTCTCGGATCCCTTGAACAACAAGGTTTGGCCCACCAGGGGAATTTATGCTGCTTGGTGACAGAGGAGAACTTCCCCGGCTATTTTGCGCTTGATGTACGGAAGGTTGGTTATTGCTCTGCATAAATTCACAGGCCAATATAGAGTGCTTGCATTGTGATGTCAGGGCATGGTTGCCATGTGGTCATGGTGACATCAGAAGGTTGTCTTGGTGCACGGAAGGCCTCAGGGTCAGAGCAGCCCTAAGGCTTGCTCAGGACAGGAGCATCCTCCTGGTTGCGGCATTTGTCAGTGGGATCTGCGCACTGACAAAAGCCTTGTTTTTTCTAGTGTTGGAGCAAATCTGCACAGCAGTGCTACAATGATTGAGCAACTTGCTGCTGCAGCTTTCACAGCTTACGGCGTTTGGTATTCCGGCTATTACCTGACTAACCTGGCACGTAAGTAGAGGTTTTCCCTGGGTGTACCTGAACCTGGCTTTTGTATGTCTTCTTGCTCTTTCTTAGTGCCTGAGTTATTTTGAAACAGAAAGAGCACTAGGGTACCACTGGTTTGGTAAAGCCCCTGTCAAAATGTTCAGTTACAAGGGGATTACTGTAGCCACAGGGGCAGCATTTGCAAGGCAACCTGCAGAGGTCCTGTTCCCTCCACGGGAGAGTCTGTGGCAGCAGAATCTGTCGTTTCCTCAGTTTCCTGGGACTAGCAAGACAGCTTTGAAAATGTAAATGAAGACTTTCTTAGAAGGCCTTCTACAGACTTAGCAATTCTCCCCAGAACTGAGTGAAAGCTTCTTTCACTCTAAATTTTGTCATGAAGGGATTTGACTGCCTAACATAACCCTTGACTGCTTGCTAAGATAGAGATTTCCTTTGCAGTAAAATGCAAACTCCAAAGCAGTGAGTGTCTACTCCAGAACCCCAGAGCAGCTGCTGTGCTCTTCTACAATAGAACTGTCAGGGCTCAGGGGGATTTTGGGGAAGCTTTTCTGGGCAACTCTTTTCAGCAACTTAATGGGAATTAGTACATGCAATTTCTTTTTTAAAAAAACATACCGGAAAGACAAGACAACAAAAGCTGTGTTTTCTGTTGGACAGAACAGAAGCATTGAGTGTTAAAGAACAATCTGCATTTTCTTGATCGTGCTTGTATTCATTTACTGGCTAAAGTCCAGAGTGTAGGTACATCCAAGAATATGGTCCTGATCTCTTGCTGGCTGTGTGAATGAAATGTGTCCTGGAAGGATGTTGAGAAAGGAAAATAATCTGTGTTTGGGTTGACTTTTTCTCTTCTGCGGGATTCTCCAGCCAAGGCAGTTTTCTCACAGCATCTGGTTCATTTTCCCTTGCCCACTACAGGCCACCTGATCCATGTATTCAGAGGTGCAGATCCTGAGGTGAGTGAGAAAGGAACATTTCATGTCTGTGGTGTTTAAGAATTGTGGAGCAAGCTGTCAGCTTGGCCTGTGGCAGTAGAGTGTTGAGGGCCACCTGGGCAGGCTGAAAGAAAAGCCATTTCCATGTCTGCAGCAGCAATAGCAAAGGCATTGCTGGTTACTTCCTACTTTTCCAGTTCAGAGCTCTCAAGGAATGAAAAGCTCAGTTTTGCAGAGAGAATGTTGCTTCTTGATAGTAGCCAGGGTGGAATATTTAATGCAGAGAAATCCGTGGTTCAGCTGAATTAGCCCATTTTAATTAAGTCAGAGTGACTTAGAATCCCATTGCTATCAAAGTTTCTGATTTGTCCTTAGTAGAGCTTGTTATTGAAATATAGCTGAATAGAAATAAGTGCTGAATAGAAAGGAGGTTATAAATGATAGATGATGGCCTGTCCCTCACACTACTGTCTGTCCACAGATCACAGAACCAACAGTGGTCTCTGCCCCGGCTCCCTCTGCTCCTGGAGAAGAAGCCAAAGAGGAGCAAATTAAGCAGTATGACCACGAGGGTGCAGCTGTGGTCACACCACAGCCTGAACATTCTGAGCCAGTAAGTGCCAGCTGTGGCTGGTGCTGCCTTCAGTGCAAGGCAGAGTGGCAAGTTTCTGACCAGCCAGCACTTGCTGTTGCTGGCTGAGGATGCTGAGTGCTGGAGTCCTGCCAGGACGCAGCGATTTCTTGCAGCCTGTGAGAGCTGGAAAATGGGCTTTGATCTGTCATGTTTAGGCCCCAGCTTCCTGGCATTCTGGTAGGGGCCAGCCTGAGCATGAAGGCTCTCTGTTCTCAGAGCAGGGAGCATGTCAAAGACACTGTGCTCAGCCTTCTCAGATACACAGGAGACACTGTGGCCTGGAGAGTCCTGTCCCCCTCCACAGACCAGCCAAGTAGCTGCAGGCACAAATAATGTTGATCTGACCACACAAGCTCTTTGTGGTGCTTTGTCCCTGCAAACCTCTTGGGTGTGCTCACTTGGGAGTATTTCAGAGACACACTGGGGATGCAGAGTTGCTGCTTGAAGTCAGGGATTTTGGTGCCTTTGTTGCCAGGTTGTTCTTATAGCTCTTCAGGCAGAGCAGCCAGTAGCAGAGCAGACAGGTGCTCTGAGTCTGCCTGTTTTTTGGCTCTTGATAAGCTGCAAGGAGATGATGGTGTTGTCCATGAAGCTGTGGGAGGCCACTCGTGTCCCATGTGGCAAAAAACCCCAAATGGTGTAGTTCTGAACCCTTCTTCTGAGGAAAAAGCCAGAGACTGCATGTGTTTGTTGATCCTTTCTATTGTGTAGTCTACTTTGAAAACTGCATTTGAAAACTGCATTGGAGCCTCGAGTGGGAGTAAAGCTGCAAGTCCTTGACTGCTGTCTTGTAATGCTCAAACCATGATGTACACCTTGAAATTCTGGGTGCTCTATTTGAAGTCAAACAAGACTCTTTGTGCCTGGGGGCTGCATGGGCCAAAAGGACCCAGGGGTGCTGGTCAAGAGCAGCTGAACATGGGCCAGCGCCTGGCCAGGTAGCCAAGGAGGCCAAGGGCATCCTGGCCTGTGTCAGCAGCAGTGGGGCAGCAGGAGCAGGGCAGTGACCATCTCCCTGGGCTGGGCAGTGCTGCGGCCATAGCTGGGAGTGCTGTGTCCACTTGCAGGCCCCTCTGAAGCAGAAAGTCCTTGGGGGGCTGGAGCGTGTTCAGAGAAGGACATGGGAACTGGGGAAGGGTGTGGAGCACAAGGCCAAGGAGAAGATGCTGAGGGAGCTTTAGCCTGGACAACGGGAAGCTGGTGAGGGACCTTCAGGCACACTTCCATAGATCCCTACCATAGATCCATAGATCCAGTGCTCACCTCAAGGGCTGCAAAACATCCCTTCACTGCATCTAAGAACTTTAGACACTGGACTAGGTGAAACTTTCATATTTTTGTTTTTGTATTTGTTTGTGAGAAGGAGAAGCCCTGTGCAATTTCTCTCTTTCCAGCAAACAAAGATGTTTTTTCTCAACCTTTCCTGCCCTTTTCCAGGACTGGCAGAGATTCTGCTTGAATTTTAGTTTGCAAGGAGGCAGTTTTGGCTGATGCAGTATTTTTGCATGAGAATACATAGTTTGGGGCAAGGATGTTGTTGCTGAAGGAGCTGTTGTGATGGCAGGCCAGCAAGTAGGGCCTTGCACATCACTTTCTGGTTAACAGCTCCTGTGCCTTTTTGCAGCCCAGGGAATCAGTGTGTGTTGTGCTTGGGAATTGTGCAGGAAATCAATGCCCTTGCATTCCTCACCTCTGCTGGTCCTCAGAGATCAGAGGAGCTGGAAGGGGCTGGGCTTTATTTCTGATTGCAGCCCCTTTAGCACTGTCAGTGTGGTCGAGTCCAAGAGAAACACTTGGCCAAGCACAAATGCTGCAAGAGTGCAGTTCCCAGTGCAATGCTCTGGATCTGACTGCATTCCATAAGCACCTAAATGCTCCAGATTTCCTGAGAGTGTGGTTTATTGAAGGAACAGGAGAGCAAGTTCAGAATTGTGCTGACTGGGGCACTGGCCACCAAGTGTTGATGTGTCTAGCAACAGAAAGGATAGTAAAGAGAGATTAAAAAATGGGAGCTCTGTCTGTCTATGTATCTATCTGAATCGTCCTGGCTCTGCTCCAAAGCAGTTGAGGATGCAAAGCTCACCTAAAGGCATCCCTTCAGGGGAGGAGGAGAGACAAGATCCATTGACTGATCCTGAGCAGGCAGAGATGTTTCCCCCTCCAGAGGTGGTTGTTTTTTCCCCTCATGTTTTCCTCCTCCAGCCTTTCTGACCTGAAGCCTCCTTTTTATCCTTTAAAGTTTTACATGTTCTAAGAGGGTGGAACTATCCCATGCTGTAGTTGAGGTCTGGTGACTTTGCTCATACATGTATTCATGACTCATGTTTCCTTCACTGGCATTCCTAAGGGTATAAAAGTGCATTCATTAATGGGGCTTTATGAGAGTTTCTGTGACTGCTGGTCAAATTTCCCAGTTAACAAAAGAGGGAGAAGAAACACCTTGGTCCTCTTCCATATACTGAGGTGGCCATAGAGGCTCTCTGACCTCCATCAGAGGACCTTTGCATGTGTCCTTATCTCCTGAATGACATGCATATCTAACAAGAGTGTGGATGTGAGAAAGGCAAGAATGCTGGTGCAGGCCTGAAGAGAACATGAACTCCAGAAGTGTCTCTCACAAGGGCTGAGCTCACCCAGGAAGTCACCTGCAGAGCCAGGATGGAGCTGTGGGAGGGGGCAGGGTGTCAGTCACTACTGAAAGACAAAAAGGACATGGCAGGAGCAGAGGGAGGCCCTCAGCAGAACCTTGAGAAATGCCACACTTTCCCTGTCAGCTGCCTGAGAGGCTGTTGGAGCTTCAGCCCCAGATGGCCCCAGATTGCAGTGCCAGGGACACTTTGGAATCTGTGCCTCCCCACGGGCATAGAATGATCCAGGGGGCCTGCAGCACTGCAGTGCTTTGGGAACATGTGAGGCCATCAGTCCTTGAGTCTTGGCCCACAAGCATTCCACAATGCTGAAACCCATCTTCTCTTGCTTTCTGTGCAGGTCCTTCCAGAGAAAGAGCAGGAGCAGCCTGCTTTATCAGAGATGCCACGGCAGACTCAGGGAGAGCTGTTCCCAGCCCGAGAGCAGGAAGAGCAGCTCAGGCAGCAGGTGAAAGAGCCACAGGAGAAAGGCCAGGTAAGCCTGACTTGCCAGGTGTCAGAGGGAAGGGCAGGAAGAGGGGCTTAAAATGGAGCTCTTGGGACTGAGAAAGCCAGGAGTCTCAGAGGCACTGAAAGCACAGAGCCTTGGAATCTGCAGAGATCATCACTGGGACAGGAGGGTTACATTTGAAGTGGAGGAGGGTAGGGAAGCAGAAAGAAGTAGCTGAATAAATGTGATTTTGAGGCTGCAAGAGGAAAAAGCTGAGCCTGATGGCAGCTTCCAGTCACTTCTCTGCATTTGTCTGTATAGGACATCAAGGCAGAGCCACAAGCAGAGCTGCCCAAAGCTCAGAGTGACACTATGGCAGTGAAGAGGAAGAACAAGCAAGACATGAGAACCATCCAAGAGAAGAAGAATCTCCATCAGCAGAAGGGCAATCAAAAAAAACAGGCGAGTGAAAGAGTGGCAGCCATTCCACTCAGGAAACTTCCTCTCTCTTGTTCTTTACAGAACATTGAGGAACAGCTTCAGGCGGAGCTGCAGAAAACTGAGGCTAGGATCAAGGCGAGGGAGAAGAGGCAAGATGAAAAAATTGAAATCAACAGAGAGAAAATTAATCTCCTCCTTCAGAAGCAAAATGCTCTTGAAAAGCAAGTGAGTGAAATAGCCACTGCAGTCACCAAACTGGTGGTTTCTGCCCTCCTTGCCTTTTCTCTGCAGAGCAGCAGGTGGGTGGAATGATGCCTCTGAAAACCATCCCTTTGAGGCCTCTATCACAGCTGCTCTGAAGGACAATTCCTGGCCTGCTGGATCTCACCTGATGGTCTGGACAGAGGGATTACTCCTTTGGCCACGTGGCCAGCAGTCATCCAAATGAACTCCTGCTGGCTTCTGCCAGCTCTCCTTGTTTCTTGAGGTGTTTTTGCAGGTGAACATGGTCACTCAGATAGATTTGGAATATGAGCTACAGGCTGTCTGTATTCCTTGTGAATCTGCTCCTGTTCTGTGCTTTCCCTTTCCTCACAGCTGATTACTCCTGGCTGACGGGGACAAGCTGTAGTCTCTGACTGCTTTGTTCTCTTTGACTTGAGGTGGAAGTGTCACCATCCTACCTGGCAGCCTGCAAAGACTTCCAGGAAATGACAGGCGATCAAGAACCCCAAGGCTGGCATGAGGCACAGGAACTGTACCAACCTGAGATGCTGCAAGATAAGCACATCCCGAGGATGGTGCTGGAAAAGAGAATTCCATGGAAGGAGGTAGAACACGAGAAGGAGGAGCTGCAATGTGTCTGCAGGCCTAAAAGGGGGGAAGGAGTCCTTGGGCGGAAGTGGAGAGGTCATTGCTGCAGTCATCCTTCAGAACATGAAACTGGCTATGAACTCAAGTAAAACCAGCCTTTGATTTTACAAGTGGACATCCAAACCAGTCCTGTTGAACAGTTCTCCATGTGGCTGACAGCAGCTTCCAAAGGGCGTGCATTTGAAATGGGACCTCGGGGCAATCTCTGACAGCCACCTTCCTGACACAAACTCATTTCTTATCTCAGATCTACACAGGCTCTGTCACTGAACCTGCTGCAGCAGCAGCAGCGCCGTCCCAAGGATCCTTTGCTTCCCAGCCGGAGAAGTGGAGCTGGGGCACTTGGTTCACATCCCACACTGACCCAGCTGCTGCTCAGCAACAGGAGATCAACAGTGCCTCCCAGGAGCAACAGAGTACGTCTGGTGTCTTTGTTACCCGAGGGACAGTGTATTGTGTGCAGGTGTCAGCACAGCTGTACCAGACGGTCCTCCTCAGTTTAGTGTCACAGGGACATTTAGGAGTCCCCACAGGAAGTGCTGGCAGTGCTCCGAGGCAGTGACAGAACGCTCTGGGTGTTCCTGCTGCCTCTGGGGGCACCTTGGACTGCCTGGAGTTTGCCTGAGCTTCCCTCTCTGCCGAAGGCGGAAGCAGGGATTGCTCCTGGATCAGCAGAAGGCTGTGACCGCTTGAGTCTTAGCAATTGGCAGAATTCCTGCTCAGATCAGTCTCTAGAACACATCAAGCCCTTTGTGATTCTGCAGCACAAGGCATTTATTCTGCTCCTTTCCCATAACAACTGCCTGTGCTGTGCTATCAGATAAGACCTGGTAGGGCTGAGAACAGAGCCTAGTTGATGCTGCGTCTGCCATCACATTCTTCCCATCAGTGCCTGTCAGTGCTCATGCTTGGGCTTTGCCAGCCTTGTTGTGGTAGCTGCCCTGGCCCTGAGGGCTGGTGGGACCGCAGAGGCTGGAGCCTTCCGTAGCCAGGAGAGTCCCGATGCTGCCTGGCCGCTGCAGCGCGGAGCTGCCTGAGCCAGCAGCCCCTTGTCTGGGCTGGCTTCTGTGTCACATGGCCTGGACCCATGAGAGGGTCAGCATCTCCTCTGGGCAGCTGTGTGTGTCATGCTGCTGCCTGAGGAGCACTGCTGTCCTCTCTGCCCTTGCCCACCATGCTGAGTTGGGAAGATGGGGACGTGTGTGCTGCCAAGAGGGTGAGTCCAATGGGAGCAATTGATCCATGCTTCAGGGTGAAGAGAAGCAGTGTGGTTCTTCATGTAGGGCACAGGTAAGGGCATCTTTGAGCTCACCCTGCTCATAAAGAGTGAGGGTTCTGGTCCTGAAAGCCCCATTGGGACTGGTTATAGCATGAGCAGATCTGGTTTACAAACACAGAGGCATTCTTCTGGCAAACTGCTGCAAGGTGGAGAAGATGGGAACCTCTGGCAATATTTCTCCTGTTCTGAACTTGGCATGTGTTCAGAGGAGTTGATTCTAGGTACCAAGATGCATTTAATCTTAGCAAGTAGGAAACCTTTTCTTGAATCTCACAGTGTTTTTCCCCAAGAAAACAAAGGCTTTGTTATTTCCAGCTCTCCTTAATGTTTCTAGATGACAAACTTATTTGCCTTGGAAGCTGTTGTCTTCTGGTGTCTGTCTCCTCTGAATGTATCTCCCTGTACTTCCCTGTGTATCTGCTGTCAAGAGCTCTCTCTCTTTGAAGGACGCTAGAAAATCAGTCTCTGTGCCAGCCACTTGTGCTGCGGAGCTGCCTGTCTTCTTCTTATTGTTCCTGTTCTGTTGTTGTTGTTCTTGTTGTCAGCCAGCTGATCGCACAGGGCTCAGAGCCTCAGACATAGGGGCTGCCTTTTGTATCTCCTGGAAGCTGGGATCTCTGCATTAAAGTGAACGTCTTGCATGTTGTTTCCCACAGGGAGAATGGTGAAGGTGGACAATCCCATTATAAAATACGTTCAACTGGAAAATATTGGCAGTGGGTGAGTCCAACCAGTGATAATTTTACAAACTATGCACCAGGTGTTTGATGGTGGAATATCCACCAAGTGTGAAGTCTGACAAGCTGCAAACATATTCAGACGCTGGGGTTAGATTGTCAGTGCTGATCAGAATTTTTAAGTGTGGCCAGAAGGCATTGCCAGAGACATGTCCATGCTTCCAGTGTCCTGCATGTGGGCTGGCTTTCACTGCAAGATCTAAATGTCTTCTCCTTTTTGGCAACTATTTTGTTTCTAGGATATTTGGAGATGTTTGTAGAGCACTCGACACTACCACAGGAGGAGAGGTAAATGTCAACAGCCCCCACGGACTCTGCTGTACTCAAGGGCTTTCCCTTCTGGTGTGAGCAGCTGTGGCCAGAGCTTTGGGTAGAGATGTACTGAAAAGGCACGAGAAACACAGACTGGTACCAGCCTGCAAAATACATTTGGGACAGTTTTTGTCCTTCTCAGCTGCCAGAAGGAAGACACGGAGGGCAGCAGTTCATTTCAGAGAAGGATGTGATCACTCGCTCTCAGTTGCTAAAACAAAGGTGGTGCCTTAGAGCATCTCACTGCTCTTTGGGGCTACAGCTTCAGAGTCCTGAATTCTCACTTCTGGTTGCCAGAAAATACATCTGAAAGTTACTGGTAGCTGCTTAGCCACCAGCAGTGCTGCACTTGGGAACTGCACATAGGGAGAGATCTGCAAGGTGTCCCTAAAATCCCTAAGCCCTTCCCATAGCCCAAGAAGTATCCACAGCATATTAAGGCATGGATGACTTCTTCTGAACCCCATACAAAGCAGCAGGGAGTGTGCTCAGAGGTTTGTGGCTGATAGTTGAGACACCACTGTTATCAAGTGGACAAGGCAAAACCTCAGTGGCCACGTTTCCTGTAACTGGCCCCCAAGGAGCAGAGAAATGGGCTGTTGGAATGTCTGTTCCCATTCAGATGTTGTCTAATCACAAGGCAGTTGGCACAGTTTGGCTGTGTCATTGCAAAATCCCTCACTCCATGGGAGAAGTTGTTCTCATGCCACCAGCTTTTAATGTTACTGATTTTCAACATCATTTTAGGTGGCCATAAAGAAAATAAATCTTCAAGGACTGGTCAGGAAGGAAGTAGACTTCAATGAACTCATGGTCATGAAAATGAAAAAGCACCCAAACATTGTGAATTATTTAAAGAGGTGAGTGGTGAATTATTTAAAGAGGTGAGTGGTTGTTGTTTTATCCCAGCAATGTTTGTTGACATACTGCAAGCATGCAAAGTTAAAAACCCTCTTTGGTCACTGGGAGAAAATAGAACTGGTAATTATTGGTAAATTCACTGCCTCCACATTGTATTGAGGCTTGAATTTTTCAAATTTTTCTCAAATTTTTCTCAGCACCTTATAAGTTCTGATAAACCATCCTAGAGAGGATTTCCCTTGGATTCTTGTCCCTTTTCCATTGCTATGCATGCCAGGAAGACTAGGTGTTTATTTCCAGAAATAGCATGTGTGACAGGCTTTTTATCTGGGCTCTTACTAAACTGCACTTTTTGCTTGCTGCCCACCGAGGACATCTCCTTTCTCACAGCTGTGCCTTTCTCCTTGAGTCTGCACAGATTGCAAACAATGCACAGCCAAGAGGGAATGTCTATTGCTTTTATTCTGTTCTCATCACAAAGGCACCCGGAAACAACCCTTATTGTTTTCCAACAGCAACGTTGTTGTTTTCAAACATGCACGTTCATCTCCACCCCTTGTTTCCTTCTTTCAGCTGCCTTGTGGACGAGCAGCTCTGGCTGGTTATGGAGTACATGGATGGAGGCACTCTGAGTGATGTCATCAGCAAGACCTACCTGTGTGAAGACGAGATAGCTGCCATCAGTCGGGAGGTCAGGGATCCCACCTGTGCTTCAGAGGCCTTGGGCAGGATTGTCTGGGAAACAGGGGCTCAGACCTGGAGTGATTTCCTGTATAAAGCTTTGTTTCTGTGTTGCTGGTATGCTATGGGCAAGTAAAATCATCTCAAGGGAACTGCCTGCCAGTGCCCCTGCACTCACTGTACTCTGTTCCTTTACTCTTACCTTCTGCTGTTGTATTCTCACTCTCTCTCGTGTATTTGTATTTGCTGTTCTTCACCTTGCGTCTCTAAACGTTTGCCTTGAGCCTGTCTGCACTGCATTCCTTGCCTGTAAAAGCAAAGGTGCTGGTGGCATTTGAAACGAATGGCAAAGAAAAAGAGACTCATTTCACACAGTCCTTAGCTGAAAAGGACAGTAGTCACACAAAATAGTGTTTGCTTCAGGAAGGTGACTGATGTGATACTTCCAAGCCTGTGCTGATGCCAGCAATAAAACCTTTATCATGCAGCCTCTCACCCCAAAAGTGATCCACTTCACACCACTTTTTCTTTCTTGGCAAACCCTCATTTGGAGGGAGCATATCCACTGCAGCAGCAGTCATCCTGCCTGGTTTGCAGGGGACAGTCTACAACAGCAGGCGCTGTTGCCCTTTCAAAAGCTGACATGCCTTTCCTCAGAATGGTCCTGCTCTGCAAGTGTTGGAGCAGCAACTCTTCCTCTCAATGGCACTGTGTTCTGCCATTACTCGCCATTCCCCTGGGGAATGGGAATCTTTTAGAGCTGTTTCTTGTGTGATGAAATCACATCACTAATTTTTGCCCTCCTGTTTCTGTTTTCTCTCTCAGTGCCTGCAAGGACTGGATTTTCTTCACTCAAACCATGTGATCCACCGAGATGTGAAGAGCAGCAACATCCTTCTCAGAACTGACGGTTCTGTCAAGCTGGGTCAGTATATTCCTGGTCAGGTGCAGCACTCAGGGACGTGGGGTGAGGGGCTGCTTTGAGTGACTGCCAGCTCCCCAGAAATGGTGCTGGTGGCAGTGCAGGGGCCCCTGCTGCAAACTATGGGCACAGTTGCAACGTGCACAGAAGTATGACAAGGAACAAGGAGTCAAGAGGGGCATTGGTTGGTGTATGACCCTTCCAGAGGGAGGGAGCTACAAGTCTAAAGCTTCAGAAAAATAAAGGCTGGAGGTAGTCTAAAAAATGAGGGGGTTTCTTGAAGTGGCCAGTTCCATATTTCCTTGGCTAAAGCCCTGAGGGAACAGAACAGGGACAGATTTTCAGCAGATGACATAGTGCTTTCTTAGACTGAGAGTGGGGAATTCTTGTGCTTGGTTTCCTAACTTGAGCTGGCTTTCGTGGTATGTTTTTTTCTCCACAGCTGACTCTGGCCTCTTTGCTCAGCTCACCCCTGAGCAGAGTAGACGGAGCTCAGTGGCCGGCACTTCTGGCTGGATGGCGCCTGAAGTGGTGACAGGTCAAGCATATGGCCCCAAAGTGGACGTATGGTCTTTTGGAATCGTGGGCATCGAAATGGTGGAACAAGAAGTTCCTTACTGGAATGAAACTCCTGATTCGGTAAGGTGCAAATACTCCCTGATCTCGTTTGTCTTTCTCACCTGTCCCATGTCCTGTGTGCCATTGGACAAAGTCCCATTGCCATCTGCTGGCACCATTTCCACCAAGGTCCCCTTCTAAAAATGTCCCTGTAGCACATCAGCATCTGCAGTCGACTTGGTTGAAGGGAAGAGGAGGGTAACCAGTTCAGAAATCTGCCATTTTGGCCTCCAGCCATGCCTGATACTTCTCATTTGCTTTTTGAACAATGTTGGAGCTCTGTTTCTAAAGGAAATGAATTTTTCAGTGGAATGGTTGGATGTATGATAAATTCCTTCAAAATGGAGATTGAATCTTCCTAGTTTCAATTTTATAGAAAAAGAAAAAAAATGGAAAAGGAAGAGGAGGAGAAAAGGGAAAAGAAAAAGAAAAAGTTAGACATAAAGGGAAAGGAAGGGGAAAAGGAAGAGAAAATGAAAAGTAAAAAAAAAAAAAGCAAAAGAAAAGGAAAATGGGAAATGGAAAATGGAAAAAAGCGAAAGAAAGAAAGAAAAAGAAAAAGAAAAAGAAAAAGAAAAAGAAAAAGAAAAAGAAAAAGAAAAAGAAAAAGAAAAAGAAAAAGAAAAAGAAAAAGAAAAAGAAAAAGAAAAGAAAAAGAAAAAGAAAAAGAAAAAGAAAAAAAGAAATTAGAAAAAACCACCAAAGCAATGCCCAGGCAATTCTGCTTGCTTTTCCCTTTATTAACCAAAGCACATCAATTTTCCTCCAAATTGTACCATCTTTTCTAAATCCTGTGGATCTTCAAAACTTTCAGGCTTTCAAATCATCTGTACATTGTTTAGTCATGTGTGTGGGTGGCCTGGATAAGTTTAGGATGTGTTTTTCTCCGACTGCAGTTAGAATTGTACACTAAACCCTTGACTGTTTCTGGGTTCTTTAACAAGTTAATGAGCTTGCAACCCGGTGCCTGCGGCTGGGATCCAACGTGGGCAGTTGATGCTGGTGCTGTGATCCTTTACCACAGGAGCAGGGCCATCCGTGGCTTGCACAGTTATAAGGACAGTGAGGACTCCAGCTCCCTACCATGTCCAGTGGCTGAGCTCAGTTGCAGAGAGACAGCATAAAACCTGCTTTGTGACCTCTGGGAGTGTGGGGAAAGAGAAGGAAATTTTCCTCTGGGTTGAAGAAGAAATTAACAGTGTCTCTTTGATCACCATCTTTTTCAGTACCACCAGCACAGAGCTGTTACTATTGTGGTGGGTGCTTTCATGGAGACTCCCAGGCCTCTTTCCATTGCTATTTATGTCTAATTTAGATGGATTCTGCATCTGCATTTTTTTCAAGAGGAGAAAAAAGACCTGATTACTTTTGTTTCATGGAAGTGGTGCTAAAGGGACCAACAAGCAGTGCAAAGATTCCTTTCATGTAATAAGCCTTGGAAATAGTATGGATAGAGCAAACTCCCCCTTCCAAACTGCCTGTCAAACTGGTGTGAATCCCCAGAGAAGCAAAATGTACTTTTGCTGATGTAGTTCCCACTAATGAAATCAGCTGCCAAGGCAAGATCTGCTGAATGTTGGAAAAGCTGTGGCTGCATCGGGCTTTAGGTTTTTGGTTGGTAAAGGAAAGTCATCCCTGGGTCTCTACCAGGGAAGAAACTGCCCTGCAGAGTGGAGCTTAAACAATGGGCTCGGGGAGTGCAGTTACAGATGGCAAAGAAGCAGCTGGAGCCTCATGTTTCTTTTTTCCCCAGCCTCAACTCCTGATAGCCATACAAGGTACACCAAAGCTGCAGCAGCCCAACCAGTTCTCACCTTCCCTGCGTGACTTCCTGAGCTGCTGCCTGCAGACAGACGAGGCACGGCGCTGGTCTGCCAAGGATCTCCTGCAGGTAAAAAAAATGCCAAGGGGCTGAGGTGAAACAGTGTTCGAGGGATGGGCTCCTCCTCCACTGAGGTCCGAGGCACCAGATGAGCCCCCTTCCTCTTCACCTTCACTCTTGGTGCTCTTCAAATGAAAATGCTGAGGAGTGCTAGACTGGGCTGGGCTGGCAGGGCTCTTTAAAGGTCATCTGCGTCCTGCAATGAGCAGGGAGAGATCAGGTTTTTCAGAGCCCCTTCCCACCTGACCTGGAATGTTTGCCCCATCCCTACCCAGGCTCTAAGGACAATCTGTGCCAGTGTGGCACCATGCTCCAAGGAAAGAATTCTTCCTTAGATCTAATCTGACTCAATCCCCATTATAGATTATAAATACTATCCCATATCCTATTGCAACTGAATGTGTTAAAAAAAGGTATCCCCTACTTGCTGAGAATCCCCTTTGAAGTACTGGAACTCGGCAATTAAATCTCCCTGGGGTCTATTCTCCTCCAGGCTGAATAACTCGAGGTCTCTCAGCCTGTCCTCAGAGGAGAGGTGCTCTGTCCTCTATTTCTGTTGCCCTGATTTGTAATTTGGTGCTGTGTTCTGTTTTACCTAACGGCAAAAGAACTGAAGTAGAGCATTGCAGGGTAGAGAGACATGGAATGGTGGTGGAGGAACCCAAGGCTGCCAGTCCTGGCAGAGCAATCTGGAGAGATTTGGCTGTGGGCAGGAGGGGCTCTGAGGGGCTCACTGTGAGCCTCTGAGGGGCCCTGGTTTGTGCCCCCCACCCCACCCTTAGAGGTTTCTGGCACACAAACAGGGGTAGCTGAAAGGGACTTGTCCCAGCCCCATCTGCTGTCTGGCATGCTCAGGCAGAGGGGAACTGGCCCAGGTTGTGTGGCAGACAGGGAACTGCAGGACCCAGCACCAGTCGGCTGGTCCTGCTGGGAAGGAAGGTGCCATCCAGCATAGGAGGGGCAAGGCATGGAAAGGCAGACACTGCTCTGTGTGCCTGTGGAAATTAGCACGGTGCCTGTCTTTCTAAGACAGGGACCTATGTGAGTCACTGGAGTTTCCTGAAGGAAGAAACCTCAGGGACAGAAAGCACCATTTCTAGGGCACTGGCAGGGAAAAAAATCCCAGCAAGATGGAGAAACCAGAATAAAAGGATGAGTGGGATTCTGGGCCAGGTTTGCCTGTGATGGCAAGGTCCTGCACATGACAACTGATGGGCAGATGGTCCCATTGTTTTACTTTTTGAGTTTTTCTAGGAACTAGAGGAATCCTGATTGAGTCTATGAAGCACTGAGCTTGGAATGTCATCGTTCACTGTTCTTTATTGTGTTTTGTTTTTTTTTTTTTTCCTGTGGACAGCATCCATTCATAACATCAGCCAAGCAAGTGTCCATCCTGGCTCCACTCATCACCGTCCTGAAGAGGATACAGGAGAGAAGAATGTAACAATCAAGTCAAGATGTTATCTCCACAACCAGTTTAGAGTAGGATTGTAGAGTAGGATTGTTAAAGAGTTTTCTAGAATTGGATTGTAGAGGAGGATTGTGGAGTAGGACTGTAGGAGGATTGTTGAAGAGTTTTGTAGAATAGGATTGTAGAGGAGGATTTTAATTAAATAAAGTTTCTGAAACATTAACTCATTTGAAAGATTCCCCTCCTTCTGACCCCTCCAGAAAATTCAACACTTCTGAATTCCGAGTTGGTTTTTATGGGTGTTAAGTCACACTTAGGGCTTCTTTTGTATGGTTTTTAAGTGGGGGAAGGCTCTTCTTCGTTCATCCTTTCCAGATACTGCCTTTGGACCATGGCCCACTGGCCAGCTTTTGGCCAGCTGTAGTATTTTTAGTTGAGGCAGAAAGGGCAATGGCATTTGCAGGAAAAACCAAAGGGGGAGTGGTGCAGCCAAAACATCCTGTGCAGATGCAGGCCTTCAGCTGTGACTCGAGAGCATTTGGGTGCCTGCCACTTGGATTTGTATCGTGAAGGGCAATGTCTTTGGCTGGAGGAGAGCCTCGCTCAGCGGAGAAAGCAGAAAGATCAGAGAGGTGCTCTGAAAGGTCTCCTGCGGTGCAGAGCTGTCAGCGAGTGTGAGCTGAGAGCGGGCCCGGCCCTGCCCGGCGTGGAGCCGCAGCAGAGCCCTGGCAGAGCCCGGAGCAGCCTGAGCCTCGGCAGGGCCAGGCTGCAAGGAGGCCCTGGTAGCTGCAGGAGGCACAGCCCGGCCCTGCGTGCCTCTTGCTGGCAGCGGGCGCATCCTCCGCTCTCAGAGCCCAAGCGCAGCCGGCTGCTCCCGAGGGCAAGCGGAGCCCTGCTGGGCACAGCCCAGCCTGGAGGCATTGGCCCTCTGGAGTCTGCCCGAGGAGAGAAAGGCCAAGGGCAGCCGAGGCCCGCTGGCCTGGCTCAGCATTCCCACTCTTGTGCCGCTGCCCTGCGACTCCTGGCAAAGGTCAGCAGTGTGTGCAGCACCCTGGGCACCGGGGCAGGGAGCCGGGCTGCTCGGCAGGCTGGAGCACAGGGCAGCGTCCTTCGGGCACGGCACTTGTGCCAGGGGACCCGAGGCCAGCGGGAGGCAGGGACAGCTCGTCAGGTCACGGCTGCAGGAGCCAGTGCCTCACGCAGCTCTGGGAGGCAGCGCTGCAATCCTGCAGCTCTGCACTGAGCCACAGCAAAGCTGTGAACTGGAGAATACTTTGCAGAAATATTCAGGGTCAGCAGGCCAGTCTGCTTTGTGCTCTCTGACATACAGCAAGCGCTGTGCGATGCTGCAGCTCAGAGCTGCTGGGAGAGAGGGAATCGGGGATGTGCCTGAGGGTTTTGCTTGAGTCGTGAACTGATTTGGAAGAGAGCAGAAAAATTTCAGTAGCCAATCTGTGGTTTCTTCCTTAATTTCTGAAAGAAGGTCACAATGTGTTGCACACAGGTAGGGGTATTGTCAAAGAAAGGCCTTATAAAATCAGGCCTTGCTCTGCTAAAAATGACCAGCTGGCCTGTTATGTCTTCTACATGCAGCTAGCTAACTTCCCATGTGAAAAATCATAAAAATGTCTGCAGTTAGCACAACAAGCCCTTGTGGTAAGAAAACTCTTTGCGTTTGTAATAAACAAGAAATCTGTCCAATGAGAGTCCACAAAGGAAAAACGTAAACACCTGAGTAAAAGAGAGAGTCTTAGCAAAAGCACCTTCTAAGCAGGGAATTGTGTGGCAGGAAACAACCAGGCAATTGGAGTTGAACATGAGGTCTGTGAAAACGGTATAAAAATGAGTTGTGTGAATAAAGACTTGTCTTTCCCTGCATGAAAAAAGTGAGTTCCGGCTGCTGTGTTGACACGGCAATGTGGCTTCACTCAGCAAGAACATTTGAAGGGTGTATTGATGAAATGCTTGTGTTTGATTCCCAGAAAAGGAAAGAGAGGCTTTAAGTGTAACAAATAGGGCTTAAGCTTGTGAATTCTTTTAGCTTTAACAGGCACTGCTGAACCCTGTATTGCCCCATTGCAGTGCTTAATGTGTGCAAGTGGCTATTTTAGCCTTGAGAATAAAGAGAGTGGTCCTTCTAAGAAGGTAGCTGGAATGCATTCAAAGGGAGGAAAGTGTTTTTAGGAAGCTCTTGACCAGCAAAGGAGAATTTGAGGAATGGAATATTTTCCAAATGACTGTGTCAGGTACCGGAGTCATGTCCGAGGCCCTGCCATATTTCATCCGTGTTTGAGCAGGTTGTCAAGGCAATGAAGAAAATTGTATTCTTTAACAGGTGGGAAACAAGCCCTTGAAAGAGAAACAATATATTGGTCAATCGGTGGGCAGTTAAGATTTGAAAGGGGAGCAATGCATAATGGAGCCGTTGTTGGCATGGCTTTGGTATCGGGAGCCATCATGGCCTCATCTCACGTGCTGGCCATGTGTGAGCTGATGCTGTAACTGGGAAAATTCCACTCCTCAGCAGGAGATATAAGGAGGGCTATAGGGGTGAGAATGACGAGATGCACACTGTTTTGATCCAGGGCATGTCCTAGAAGTGCACTGCCTACCTGCTCCTGCCGCTGAGCACCACACTCCATCTCCTTCTCCTGCTCAGCGGATTTTTGGGAATCCAGGGCTTGGTATTACTTGCTACTGCAACTAATGGAATAAATATGGTTTGCAAGCCCTGTTGTGTCTTGGATTATTTTGTGCATGGGTCTCCTCCTGAACGTGTGGCAATGACCACCAGAGACCTTCAGGACACTCCTATTCTGATGTGAAAAAATTCTGAAAAATTATTTAAATATGTCAAATCATTTTGAGTAATGTTTAGCCTGTGAGTTTCAGCAAAGCATTGAATATATGTCTTAGCTCCATGGTTGCAAACTAGTAAGTGAGATTGCTGGGTATGCAAGTGTTAGGGGAGTGATTCCCGATGCACCGAGTACTGAAATAAATGAATGCCTCCTTTCCAACCCTGAGCTGGCAGCAGGGTTCCGGCCCTGCTTAGTAACTTTCATTGGCAACTTCTGTGAACAGGTAAGAAAGGTCAAAATGAAACCTTTCCCATCTTTTCCCTCTGCTTTATCTTTTTATGCACCAGAACTCTGTGCCACAGGTGGCCTGAGTTTGTGCCGAGCAATACAGCTCTCACAAACCCCTTGGTTTCCCCACAAGTTGCCATGCCCAGGTGTGCCCAGCTCTGGCAGGAGAAAGAGCCTGCAGCACCATGCCCTGCCCAGCTGGGGCTCTCTGGCACAGAGCAGCAGCAGCGCCAGCACCTTTCAACCCACTCCTTCCTTATCTTCTCCTGGGACACAGAAGTCTCTGGAAATCAGCACCACCAGTCACGTTCCCAGCTTGGAGCAGCTCCTGCTGGCGGGCAGATGCTGCCAGTTTGACTGCTTTTAAAGGGGAAAAAGGCAGACATGTACATGCTCAGGAGCCCTGGGCATATCCAATAAACATTCAAATATGTGGTAGATTTGTTAGGAATTATTTCAGCTGTTATGCCAACAGTGCCTTCTCTCCTGGTTCTGTGTGTTATAGATGAGTAATGTAATAGTTGGCTCTCACAATTAAGAGTTAGATATTATGTGGATGTTAAAATGTATAGTGATGTTATTATAATATATCCTCCTATAGTCTTATTTCCCCTCCCCCTTGCAATAGCCTTGGTAGTCAGGGCTTTTGGGGAGGGCTGGCTTGTGACCAGGAGGTGTGGCGTAAAAACACCTGACCTCCAATCAGGATGTAAGAAAGGAATCTCCACCAGTGGATGGCAGAGAAGGTGGTGACTGACAAAACTTTGAAGTGGTTAAGGGTATAAAAGGCAGAGCATCCATTTTATAGATGAGGTGCTCATAATGGTCATAGAGACTGCCAGTGCTGCAAGTTTTCCTTATTCAGTCTTTTGTTAAAATTTAATAAACCTTTAATTTTTTAAAAGTGAGGGTCCTTTCTCAGATGTGCTTTGGGCCATTTTCTTGGTCTGGTTTCCTTTGCTTGGGTGATGAAAATCCAGGTGGTTGTTGG
Source organism: Lonchura striata (assembly GCF_050655825.1). Classification (NCBI taxonomy): domain Eukaryota; kingdom Metazoa; phylum Chordata; class Aves; order Passeriformes; family Estrildidae; genus Lonchura; species Lonchura striata. The sequence continues at coordinate 37,358,693 of NC_140740.1, forward strand.
CAGACCAGACACAACAGTCCTTGTACAACCAAGGGGCATCTCCTCCTGGAGCTGTGCCCAAACGGCGCTTAAATCCGGGCACAGAGGCTCACAGAGTCTCAATGCTGAGGAGACGCTCTTGGGGGACCAGAAAACTGGTGGTCAGCTGTTTGAAAGGCCCCACGATGGGTGTCAGCCGTGGCCTCTCGGGCAGATGTTGCCTGGGGGGCCGCCTTCCTGTGAGCGAACTCTTTGGTCAGTGTGCCTAGCTCCTGCAAACCACCAGATGCTCGAGGTGCAGATGTAGTAATAAAGGCTAACCAGTGAGACAAGAGAGCCTTGCTGCTTGAAATTCCAGCTCTGATTATTGAGGAGCAACAAAACAGGCTGAACGGGTCAGAGGCAGCAAAGGAAAAAGCCTGGAGTGAGGGAGGGTCTAGGGTATATAACCAGGACAGGGTAGGAGGGGTAACTGTTGAAAGGAATCAACCAGGGAAGAGACAAGGGGAGGAGCAGGGATAGGGTGATCAGGGAACAACCAGTGGAGGGACAAGGGGTGGATAACAATTTACAGGGCCAATGAACAAACACAGAACAATGAACTTTCTAGAACAGGGGACTGAACAGCAACTTGATGGACAGAAAAAGGGATGTAGTTTGTTACATAGTGGTCTCCTCCCATGGCATCTCAACCTCATGACTTCACTTCCCATATCCTACATCTCCCCTCTTTTTGTTAATTATGAAAACCTCCCCCATTATAATCTCACAATTTTAGATTCCACTATGGGACCAGTGGTTTTGGTCTCCAAGTTGCATCATGATTTTCAGATTTACACATGGTTCCCTGAGCCTATCTGAACCCACATCTACATTCAAAGAGATACGTCTTTTTAATCCACTCAAACCATGCATTCAGCGAGTTCTTCTTGTCCAGTGAAGATCTTGATACAGGCTAGATCATGGCAGAACATTCTTTACAGGTATCTCCAAAGTAAATAGACAAAAGAGATACCTGAACCACCCTGAAAGTAATGTCCATTCACAAACCAGGATCAAGACTGTAAAACCTCATCTCAAACTTCTACATGGAAGGAGAAATCAAAGGAAGAGCTGGAAAATACTGGAATTACTCTTGAATTACATCAGAGAGAAATTTTTCCTTGCATATTTTTCAAGGTCTATGTAATTCTGGGGTGTTTCTGATTTTATAGTCACTAAATGTCTTTCATGAATTACTTGAAGTGGGAAATTATTCCATCAGGATTGCTCCACTCCAACTAGTTCTGTGATCATTCTTTCTGAATGGGGTCCAAGGGATGATAAATTGCATGCAAAAACATGCAAGAATTCAGAATGCCTGAGATTAAAGAAGAGAGAAATTTTAATAGGTTAGTTTGTCTCTTTAGCAATTGAGACTGCCATTTATATGGGATGTAACACAATTTGTATATAACAAATGACAAAGTATGTAAAAAATATCTTTGCAAGCTTTGAAATGAAACAATAAAAACTCTAAGAGAAATTAATTCCATTACAACTTCCCATTTCATCACTTCCTGTATAGACAATAAAGGGCAAACAAAAAACATCTCAAGGCAGCATTTATGCAACTGAACCACTCAAAAAGAAACAGAAATCTGTTGCATTTGGGTTATTCTTGGGGTTTTCCTTTTTTTTCTTTTTCTCTCATGACATTTTTTTAATTTGCTTGTAGTTGTTTTACAAAAACAAATGATTTACATCTTTCATCTCACTCTTTCTAAGCACCTCACTGAAAACCCTCACTGAAAACTAGTCATATGGCAGATTTCCAGAGAGGTAATTAATAAAAGCTTTCCTTACTTTCTCCCTTGCTTTCTGCTTCCACTTTTACTTTCATTTCCTCTCTTCTTCCTCCTGAAAATAAATAGGTCCAGAAAAGGGAGCAGACAAGTTTTGAAGTGATATGCAGAATAAATAAATAAGAGTCACAACTTGGGGTAGTTACGAAGTGGGTATGTATTGTCAGTGCTCGGCACAGGTGAGATAGCTCTCCAAGACCTGTGTGCTGAGCCTTAGTCTGACCCAAACCTTTATTCACAAAGGTGTTCCATATGGAGTACATTACACAACTTTTCCATGCATATTCAACCCCTGGCCCTGCCTGTCCTCACCTCTCATGCTAAGTAGGTCCACGTCCTTTTAGGCATGTGTGGTTTGCCATGGTGGTCCTGTGGGGGTCCCTGGTGATCTCTTAGGCTGAAGATGGTGGTCTTCCTCATGGCTTTACTTTTGAACTCTTCCTTTCTGCACATGCGCTTTTGGTCTTTTGGTGCTTATCTAAATACCTTCTGTCAGTCTTCATAAGCTTGGAGACAGAGGAGCCTCTTTATCTGGGATCTTTCTATTTTCAGTCCTTTTTTGGTATTGTTCTTTATGCAAGAAGCTTCAGTAATTTGTATTTTTTTATGCCCTTTTGTACCTTGGCAGAGGTTTCCTAAGTAAAAGGTTAAAATTCAACAAATAACTCTACAAGCTAGAATATAAATGCTTAATTTATTTTGTTAACTTAAGTGAATTCCAAAAATCTCTGTTTCATCTTGCCATCAGAAATATACCTGTCACTTCTCATCAGGAAGTCATGAGTGACTGAGTGAGTGATTTTGTTGCAAGGAAACCTCTGTGCATAAGAGAGAGACTAAACTGAAAAAGAAAAGAACAGAGAAAGACTTAGGCTGGGGGCTGAGTTTTTTTGCCTTCCCTTACTAATTGAAGATCAGCATTGTGGAAACACCACTATGGTTCATTGCTGGTTTGGAGCTTCCAAATGAGTAATCCTATCAGAAGCTGATCATGAGTGTGTGCAACACCAAGGCTGTGATATATTGCAGATGTACATTACAGAGCAAAGCCTAGCTTTCTTATTGACAAGCCGTAACTTGGTGCAAATTGACTTTGGGACATGTCTCTGCCTGGGGCAACACCTAGCTTTTTTGTTAAGTAAATTTTCTACTTTAATGAATTTTTTCAGCCATCGTGTAACCCAGAACAGTTATCATATAGTCCCCAAAATATTTAACAGCAAATATAATGTCCCCTTCAGAGAAATTTCTTAATGAAGCAAACCAGTACTAAAACCTATCAGACCTTGAGTAATTTCTCTGGACCATTTCTAGCTGGTTTCAAGTTGCTTACCACAATCACTTAGGTAGATTAATGAGGTATAAACTTCATCACTTTTATCTCTGCAGCTGCCTATTGGTAAAGTCATTTGTACTCATCAGAGCAGTCTCTTAACAAGAGAAGTGAAATGAACAACCCAGAGCATCAAAAAGCTGTCTCAATGTCACACTATCCAGATGACTGTACAATCACTGAAGCTGTCTTTTCCAGGTATGTTCAGCAGATGAAGCTAAAACTCTGAGATGATGCCACAATATAATTGTGGTTATACTAGGTCCTTCTAGATTGTGGTAGATTACTTTTAGCTCTCTCCTGCCTTAAAAATAAGGGAAACACATAGATATTGCCCTTGGTTGTCTTTTATTCCTCCTTACCTACAGCCTTCCCCTGCCCAGAGTCAAGGACATTTCAAACATGAAAGACTAAAAATATTCTGGTTCCGAAGTCTGTCCTAAGTTAGCAAATTCTGCATTGCTTGACACAGCCTCAAACACTATAAGAACCAGATGGGTCTTGCTCTTTTTGGAAAAAGTAACAATGCTGTTTTAAATAATGGCTTTATTTTTCTCCAGCTGTTGGCAAGATCTGACATGCAGAATAGTCAGCATTCCACAATATCTGCCCACAAGAAAGTGTGAGATGGTTTGAAGATGCCTTGCTTCTCTGTACTGTAGGAGTTTTTTAAATGACAAGCCAAACTCCTAGTAATTGGAGATGCGGCAACACAAAATGCCCTTGGAAAGGAACCTCATGAAAAGCAGAAGTGAATTAAATTGGCCTACACTGGAAATACAGGAACCTATAACAATGAACATAGTAACAATTTTCTTTCTGTATACTCTTTCAAACAAATGGTGAAAAACTTAAAACATACTAAGTTTTTCCACAAACTGATCCCATGGCTGATACCAATAGATATATTTCAGTCCACTTCAACTCCCTCTGAAGAGGTCACATGCTCTGAAAGGCATTTCAATGTATTATAACATTTAAAAATTCATCTTATAATAAAGCATGTACTGAAGTATTTGCAGAGGCATGCTCCTGCTTGCTTTTTCTGATGCACGCTGCTGAAATTTTCTGCAAAAAATAAAAAGATTGCCTACATTTAGTGATTAGTTAAAAGGGAGGAGAAAGAAGGAAGGAATTGGATAAATGCATTTCAACAGTCTTCTACAAGAAGAAATTATGGTAATCCAGACCAGATGTTATGAAAAAATAAAAGCACATAAATATTTGGTTTCCATAATTCATTTTTTTTTAGTGTTGAATATTCAAATGCATTTTTGATAAAAACAGACCCTTTTTCTAACATAGACGCTGATCTTTAGCAGATTAGTTTCTACCCCATGCCATGCTACCTTTGAAAATAAAGATCCATAGGTAGTCTTTTTCGCCTCTTCTTTTAGAACTTTCTGGATAATTAACCCTTTTGTTTCCCTCATTCCCCCCCCCCCCACACACACATTTGCTCCTTGCTGTTATCCTTCTTCCCTCTAGTTTCATTGAAACACTCCTGCCCATTATTTGTGATCAGCAGCTTAAGTCAGTGTCTTGGTTTGACAAGACAGGAGTCTGTGAAGGAGGGCAAAAAGCCTCCTGTGCAATGGAGAAGGTAAACCCCCTCCCTCCGAATTACTAGGATTTTTAAATTAAAAGGCTCTCAGGCAAAGATATGGGAATGGGAGTAACAATTCTTTACTAGGAGAAAACTAGATAACAATTTAAAAAAAAAAAAAAAAAAGGCAAATGCAATCAGTACAAACAAAACTAGTGATAAAGTCCACAACCTGAGGATTCGGGGTGTTGGTAGCAGTCCAGTTGAAATGATAGCTGCTCCTCTTGCAGTGGCTGATGAATTGCAGCTGAAGTGGTGATCTTTAGAAGGGTATAGTTTTTCTCTGAAGATCTGGTGGCAGCTGGGCCGGTCTTCCTCTGCGCCGGGGTTGCCTCCGAGCTCCGCCGCCGCCACCTCACCGCGCTCCGGCCGTTTCTCTCGGGAGTCCTGCAGAAGGAGCTGCTTCTCTGGGAATCCCGCCAAAGGAGCTGCTTCTCTGGGAAATCCCGCAAAGAGAGAGAGCTGCTCTGTCCCCCAAAAGGTACCCCTTTTATCCAATAAAAGAGTGCTTGTCTTCCCCCTCTGGGTGGAGCATCTCACAATGGGATGGTGTTACATTACCAGCCCTGCAGTGAGTCAGTCAATGGCCCATTAACAAACCATTACCTCTTGGAGCAAACCATTGTTCTTGAGAGATAACAAACTTGCCCAACCTCCAACAGATGGCAAATAGAATACAAGCTTATTTTACAACCCAGGACAGTCAGAGATTACGTCTGTAGTAGTGTTTCAGTTCACAGTGGGAATACTCTCCTAAAATCATTCACCTGATCATAATTTTTCTTTACTGTGGTTTTCCTCACCTAATGGTCTGCATAAACTGAATTGCAGTCTGTTAGAATGGGAAGAGGTACTCCAGACAAGGTATGGGATGGAACTAAGGCTTGTCTGAATCATGGTACTGCTGAAACACTGAAGTGCACATGGATCTCAGGTCCTCAGCACCAATTGTTTTGCTCTGTGTAACCACTCCCACAGCATTTCACTGAGTGCTAACACGATGCAGCAAAATAAAAGCATGCATTTGAGTGCCCCCTCACTGTTTCCAGCAGCTGCCTGCAGATAGACAGGAGGCCTCTGTGCACTGAGCAGGGCAAAGGATGGCTTTGTGACCCCTTGTCCTGGCATGTAAGATAAGCAAAGCATGTATTCTATTTGCCAACTGTTGGGGGTGGGGCAGGTACCTCCTGTAAAGTAGGGCAGTTTTCTTATCCCTTCCAAGAACAGTCTCCCTCCGGGAAGATATCTTCTGTTAATGGGCCATTAAATGACTCACTGCATAACTAGTAAAGTTACATCATCCCATTGTGAGATGCACACCACCCAGAGGGAGGAGCTAAGCACCCCTACCTGCATAAAATCAGCACTTTTTGGGACATCAGGGCAGCCTCTTCGCTGGTTTCCCAGAGGAGCATCTTCTTCTCTGCTGAATTCCCAGAAGAACAGCTTATTCCCCACTGGATCCCCAGAGGAAGACCAGGCCCAGCTACTCCATCACCAGACCTTCAGAGAAAATTACACCCTTCTACAAATCACCGCTTCAGCAGCATTTCATCTACCACTCCAGGAGGAGCAGCCACCATTTAACTGGACTATTACCAACACCCTGACTCCTCAGGGTGTCAGGTTTCTGATTCTATCAGTAGTTTTGTTTGTACTAATTACATTTTTTTAAATTTAGGGTTTTTTTTTCCCTAGTAAAAAACTGTTATTCCCATTCCCATCTTTTAATTCTGAAATAGTGGTAATTCGGAGGGAGGAGGTTTACCTTTTCCATTTTACAGGAGTCTCTTGCCTTCCTTCACAGACTCCTGTCTTTTCAAACCAAGACACCCCTGTTACCCAAACTACTCAAATTCTTCTTTTCACAACCCAAATAATTGACCTTTCATTGCACAGCAGAATAATACTGGCTTGTTTTGAAGGAAAGTAGTAGCCCTGCTTGGGTTTAAAAGCAAAAATGTTTTCCATCTCTGCCCAATCAGGCTCTTTGGAGTTCAGACAAATGGTCTCAAGTGAAAAATTCTTAATTCTTTCCTATTTAAACTGTTTTAAGGCCATGGGAAGATTTCTCTATAATAAAACCCTCTGTTTCCATCACTGAGCTGTAAAGGTTAAAGGCAGAATTTGAATAATATGGACTGGTGGGAGGTGACCAGAGTTCTAATCCTGCTCCTTTTCCTTGAGTAAGTGATACTTGGTCTGGGATTTAGAACACCAAATTGTTGCTGCTAGGATTCTCTCTTCATTTTCCTCCAAAATAACTTATCCCTCTTCCTCTTTACCAGTCTCTAGCTTTTATTCTCCCCCCACCCCCTGTTTTGTTTTTTTTTTTTTTTAATCTAACTTGATAGTTTTTCATAGTGTTTGCAAATCAGAGTAGGCCTGGAAAGGCCAGCAAACAGCTGAGACTGCCAGGGAGGAGCATCTGCCCTGTCTCCTTCCAAAGAAGGCAACAGCAGCTTTCAGAAATGGGGCTGAAACTGCTTCAAAACTGTTACTCTGAAGTTCCTCTGTGGTTGCAGCCTATGGCTTCAGCATCACTCTGGTAGCTCTCAGTTGTCTGAGTCCTGCCTTGAAATTGCTTCAGTTTCCAAATATTATCTTTTGTTGCAGGACTGTGTTGATCCAAAACACACACCTTTTGGCAAAACACACACGTTTTTGTAGCATGTGACATTACTGAGCATCAGGAACTAACAAAACCAAGGGACAGTTCTGTAACCGTTAATTAACAGTTCTGTAACCGTTGACAGTTAATTAATTTGTACTCCTAGATAAAATTACAAAGCCATAAAAAATTCACATTAAAAAAACCTGGAACATTAAATGTAGCCTCCACCAACACAACTCTCCTCTGTAATTTATGTGTACATTCTTTTTATAAAACTCCATAATTAAAAAATAGATATACTAATGTGTGATTCCATAGATCTAGCTACCTTTTATTGGTAATAAGCAATTTACAAGCAGACACTTCTCTGGAGCTAATTAAAGAAATCACATTGTCACTACATCCATGAGAATAGTCAAATAGGCATTTATTTTCACATGTAATAGAGTGCTAAGTTATAAATGGAGGCTCATAAATGGACAAAGAAATCTATTGATATATTGAAAGATGTGAATGAAAATTCAGTGATTAGTTTGAAGAGACGTGCTGAAAGTTAATGGAGTCTATTGGCTAAGAATGTTTTTTAATGTTTTTTTTTTTCTTAAATGCATTATCAGAATGCCTTATCATTATCAGAAAGGTGACTGGAATGTTTTATTTAATTTTTGTTCTATCTTCACTGTTTATACTTTATATACGTTTTATATCTATGTGAAAATATTGCTTTAATACAGATAGCTATAAAGACAATTCAGCCCAATGCTCAGTCATGCTGCAACTTTCCGAAAAATATAGCTGTTTTTTTGTAGAGAACTTGAGAGGTGAAAGGGTCCAAGGTACAAGTCACAATTTATAGAGCTATCATGGCAACTATCAGCTGGCATTGAAAAGTATCTTTATTTGATGGACCCACAGGAAGTCAAACATCCATGACTGCACTGAAATCAACTCCGTGAATCATAACAAAAACCTTGTTTAGTGAAGTGGTGTACTGTGGGAACCCCAGGCTTGCTCTGGGGTCCCATGTGGTGGTGAAATTTCTCCTCCAACCCGTGCTTCTAAAGAAAAACTGTGCAGGCTCTTGCTGTTTGGTCTCAAGGCAGTTTATTGTTAGTTATCTAAAAGATTGTCTTCTCGGGCTGCGGCTGCTTGGTCAGCGGCCCGGGCAGAGGCACACACACACACTGACATCCTCTCTGTCTGCTGTCTTCTTCTCTCTCCCCACCCAGGGCTGCTGCTATCTTTTACATGATATATTACGTATTACATGTTTATAGTTTTCCCCCAATATCTACTACCTATAGTGCAAAGTGCTTTTCTACTCTAAACCAATCTGTGAATGCCAACATCACCAAGAACATGGCGGCAAGGAAAAAGAAGGAGGAAGGACAGGATCAGCCCACTTTCCTCCATCTTAGAACATCTGACCCCCATGTACAAAGTAAAAACCCCCCTGTACAAGTGCTAAAAACCCCCTCTACAATACTAAAAAAATTTCCCCTCTGTTTCGTAACTACTTTTACTATACTATTTAACCCTTTGTGACTGCTTGTTCCACCTCCAAAGTTGGTAATTCATTCCATGGCTCAAACTCAAAATCACAGCTGTTTCCAGCTGCCTGCCAGGGTCTAAAATGCTTCTGACCAAGGCCTGGAACCTCTAAAAATGTCTGAGAGACATTTTGAGTTCCAATAGTGTAGCACTACCTCATGCTCTTATGCCCTATAAGGAACCTTGCTAATGACTATATTTGGTGGTCCTGGCACTAGTATCTCGCCTTCCTTCAGCTCATAACCCTCTTGGCCTTGGCATACCAAAGGTCCTGTGGGACATTTGGCCCCACAGCAGCCAAGATCCTATTGGAGACCCGTGACAGACTACAGGAGATGTGCAAAAAAACAAGTTACTCTGCTTCTCTGGTATGTAAACTGTTGGTGTGTATAGGGAGAACTTGCTCATGCTCAGTATGAACTAGCCAGGGGCATGGAGGATACAGTCAAGCAACTATGTCTAGGAGTAAGTCCAACCAGATTGAAGTGAACAATTTCAGGAGAGTTTTGAGTGCAATGCCACTCACATTGAGCTTTACTGTTGGTAAAGTTACATATGGCCAAAAAGCCACTCATGCCCAGTGTTGCCTAAGTGAACAGTATCAGACATACCGTGTTTTTTGTGTGAATGTAGCAAAACTAGGAAGAACAGCAAAAAATAATCAGGTGTGGGGTACTGAGAGGAGCTCGGTGGAGTAAGATGCAAAGCTGGCAAAAAATGTCAGCTTAAAATAAGAAAATATGAGGAGTAAAGTATGAAGTCAGGTAGAGAAAAAAGGAAGGTGAATCCCCTAACAGCAGCAATTGAATATCTGCAGATAGTGATGCTGACCTGCATGCCTCAACTCACTGGGATGCTAAAGGGACCCCAAATGCCAGAAGGTCTTTCCTCCAGATGCTAGGTTAACAGAAATTATTTTCATATACTGCTGTTACAGAGGCAAGGCAGAAAATGAGATGAAGTGACAGCAGACTAATCTCCAGTGAAGAGGCAACCTGAGACAGACAGAAGTCTCAGCAAGGACAAATTGCTTTGCATTGCTGTGGATGAATGTTGAAGGTTAAAACTGCAGTTTTATCAGTCAACTGAACACTTTGGCAAAACTATAGAATTATTCTGTGTATAGGCTGCAGTACAAATTTCTGACCTATAATTTCTTACATTCTTGCTTCTACTAAAAAAAAAAAGTCTGTCTATTAATCATATTTAATTGAAACTGTAAGACACTCTCTTGTACTAGAATGAAACCATTTTATAAAGGGAAGAAACTGGCATTGAACTCAAAAGTTTCATCCATTAGCTTTTGGCTGTTGTACATTTTCAAACATTTTGGCTTTTTGTTAGATACAGATTAGGGAGGAAACTTCAGATAACTGCGTTTGGGAAATTCACACTTTTGCTTTGAAATTCAGCAAAAAACGAACTTTACTTACTCACCCTGGCTTACATGTGCACATTTCTCTATCCTGTGGGAGGAGGTCCTGGGGACAGTCCACCTGGCATGCCCTGGGAGACCACCAATGTGTAATTTCCCACCTCCCCCAATGCCAATCATGTGTTATCCCTTCCCCCTGTTCAAGTCAATCATTGTTTGAGTTATCCCTTTGTTCGAGAATGTTCCCTGTTCTTTGCATCCTTATTAGTTCCCTCTTGGTAACCACTCCCACCCCTTGTTCCTATTGGTAATTACCCTGTCAGTCTTCCCCTGCTCCTCCCCTGAGCCTTCCCCTCATTGGTTGTTACATACCCAGACCCCCCTAAGCCTCTGCTGTTATATACCTCGCCCCGCCCTCGGGACAGGGCTCTTTGTAGCAAGCTCTGCTACTCCAGGACAGTGTGGGTGAATGAAGACAAGAGATCTCTGAAAGCTGCTCTTGGGGAATGAGGTTTATTGGGGATGCAGAAAGGTCCTGCCTCAAGCTGCCAGACGCAGCACATGACGAGGCTTAAGGGAGGGGGGAGAAAAAAGGATGCTCTAAGAGAGGGGGAGTTCTAAGAGGAGAGGAAGTTCCAAGAGGAGGGGAAGTTCCAAGAGAGGGGAGGAAGTTCCAAGAGAGGGGAGGAAGTTCTAAGAGCGCGTCCGGCCCCTCGAAGCCCCCTTTTCAAGGGGCTTCAAGGTGGGCTGGAACAAGGCTCGGGCCAATGGGGTTACAGGCACTTGATGTTTTAGGGGAGGGATACAGGTGCGGGGTGAACCATACTTTGGGGGTGAGATGGAACAGTACATTTGACCCCTGGACCCATCCGTAGGCAGGAGCATTGTCCGGCTAGCAGGGAGGACTGTTTTCATCCTGGCTGTATTATTTATGAATAATCATATTTATCTATCTTCTGCAACAATTCCCCCGTTTTGTTAAACCATTTGAAAACTGAACACTGACTTAACCACTATTTTCTGCACACTCTGAGGTATACAGGGTATTGCTCCTGAAACTACACTTATTATTTTTAGAACAATCAAACCTACTTCACAGAGTTCCTTCACCCAAGGGGCAAAGCTCAAACCATCAGATAAACTGTTCAGCTAAATTAATAATTATAGTAGAGGTGGCATTTACTTTTTACTGAGCCAGCATTTTAATTTGTTTGACTGCTTTAGTGTAATGGAAGAACTTAACTGAAGTAGCATTATCAAGACCTTCTGGAGAAGGTCTTCTGATTGAACAGGTTGAAAAAGGTCTGTTAGGGCTTGTGTCAGCTAGAGAGATGGTACCAGAGCTTGCAGACTTGGCTAAAGCAACCCATGCATTTGTCTTTGTTTAACTTACAGGTAAGACTTTAACACAAAACCTAAAACAAAAGAACAAAAGCAACATGCACGCACAAACAATAACTCTTCATTCTTTTCTCGAGCTGGATCCACTCCAGGAGGTTTTTTAATTCTTTCTTAGACAAAGTACTGTTATGACTACGTAAGATATTGTTAAGTTGATTACAGAGATCTCTATCAAGGGCAAAGTGGGATTGTCCCATTTTTTGGCCTGTGTAGCTCACCTCGATGTCGTGAAAACAGGGTCCTCTGTCAAGTTCTGATGTACCTCGTCGGTGCTCGGGACACTGCGGGGGTCCCTTCAGAGCTCCAGTTTCAGCCATCTCTCAGGGACGGCTTTTCCATGCTTGGGACTTCCAGACTTCCCCTCAGGGTTCCAGTGCAGGCAGTGCTAAGCAGTGCTCACGTGTGCTCTCTGCACGTGGTGGTGTGCCACAAGGCTCCTCAGAGAGCTCAGGGTCACTGCAGCTCTGCAGTGTTTCCTGTGCTCGAGGTAAAGGATCCTCGAAGAGCTCTGAAAGCTCGCTACTTGTAAACAAGTTGTGGTGCTCGAGGATTGATTGCTTTGGCAATTCTTTAAAGAGCTCTGGCTTCTAGATGCCTAGCAACGAAATGCCGTGCTCACGACAATGATGAGGAGGCTACCACATGTTACCTAGTTACCGTTCATGGAGAAGTCTCCCACAGGTAGAAAGGCTGGAGACGTTTTCACAGACATGTGGATTCGTATTCCTCTTTGGGCGCCAGTCTGTAGCGAACTGTGCTGCTCCAGGACGGTGTGGGTGAATGAAGATGAGAGATCTCTGAAAGCTGCTCTTGGGGAATGAGATTTATTGGGAATGCAGAAAGGTCCTGCTTCGAGCTGCCAGACACAGCACATGGTGAGGCTTAAGGAGGTGGGGGAGGGGAGAGACAAAAGGATGCTCTAGGAGGGGGGGAGTTCTAAGAGGAGAGGAAGTTCCAAGAGGAGGGGAAGTTCCAAGAGAGGGGAGAAAGTTCCAAGAGTGTGTCCGGCCCCTTGAAGCACCTTTTCAAGGGGCTTCAAGGTGGGCTGGAACGAGGCTCGGGCCAATGGAATTACAGGCACTTGATGTTTTAGGGGAGGGATACGGGCGCAGGGTGAACCATACATTTTGGGGGTGAGATTGAATTGTCCGGCTAGCAGGGAGGACTGTTTTCATCCTGGATGTATTATTTATGAATAATCATATTTATCTATCTTCTGCAACAGCTCTCAGAGCTTGCTTCCTTCCTTGGTGACTGTCTACCTGCACCCCTGACTTTGCTTCTCCCTCAATAAAGCTCTCTGGAAAATACAGCAGTCTGAGTATCTTCCTGCCTCGGTGGAAACTTCATTCCACCTATCCCGGCTCCTGTAGACCTGTCCACTGTGGTGTCCCCTGTGGGACTCCAGTTCAGGGCTGCCACAACTGGTGCCCGAACACACTGATCCCTTGCCTGCTTCAGTGAAGAGCAACTCCTCAGCGTGATCGGATACGCGACCCGCTCTCTTGAGGACATCAAGCGCTGTTCAGGACCAGTGCCACACCCAGCTGCACTTCTATTCAGAGGACTCCTGCCTCGTGGGCTGCGGACAGCTCGTTGCATCTGATCCACAGCTTCGAGGAAGCTTCGGCTCCCATGAAACCCGTAGCGCTTCCACCGCCCCTCTGAGGCTCCTTTGCTTTCGAACTGTGGTCCCTGTGGTGAGTTCCAGTGCCTTCCCTTGCAACTGACCCAGTCTTTTTCCTTTTCTTTTCCTATTTGCTTATTTGTTTTTTTTTTCTTTTTGCAGTGAGTATGGGCAATCGCCTGTCTCCTGCCAGGTAGGATTTTTATTCCCATGTTAAATCTTCCCTCATTCTGAGCAATGTTTAATTTAAAAAGGGGGATTTGAAAGCTTTTGCTAATCTAATTTTTGATCATTTCCTGGATACCTGCCAGGATGATTTTTCTTCTGTTATTTTCTGGGGAAAGGTTGGGAGATTGTTATATGACCTTCAAGTTAAGGGGAACTTGCGGGTTGGGTGTTTCTTTCCACTTTTTCATTCAATTTTTACTTTATTTAAAAAAAAGGGGGAGAGTTAGGTCCCCAGTTTGCCTACCCCTCATTCCGCCCCCCCCCTCCCCCCCCCCCCCATTCCTAACCCCACTTCCCCTAAGGGTGGGTCGAGCGGCAGACCCTGCCAAAATCAGGCACAGGGCTGCCACCATCTCCCTGCTGCCTCCCGTCCCACTCTGTCCCTTCCTTGCTCTGGGGCTAGCCACCCGAGTATGAGCCATTCCGCTTCCCACATTCCACAACCACAGATTCCCAGTTTAAATCCCTGTTGTTCTGTTCCTGACCTATGTTGACATGGTTCACAAAATGGTGCCAGCCACATGGCTGAGCTGCCTTCTAAGGACTTGGAAAATGGTGCCTGCCCTCCTCCTTCCTCCCCTCGGTTTCCTGCGAATTCCCCTCCTGCTCCACTTCCACCGGCTGCAGCCCCTGCATTGGGTCCCGCCCTCACCATCACGTGGAATGTTACATCATCGGGACCTGCCCCCATCTGTCCCCATGGTGGGAGGGACTGGCCCACAGGAAGACCACGCCCCAGTGGGTGGGTCTGGCCATGCATCCCCCACTCCAGCCCCTTCCGGTTCCCACACTACGGGAACCAGAAGTCGGCCTGGCCGGAAACAGGTCATCTTGGCTTGCTGGGTTTCACAACACAGAAGCCCCTCGGTCAGGAGAGGATCTGCACCCTAGTCCATCCTGCCTCATCCTTGGAGGAGGATGAGGACAGTGACAGCCCTGGCCCCCACCTAGGTCAGGAGGCGGTTGGCCTGGATCAGGGAGGAGGCCATCAAGGATGGGGACCTGGAGCTGGCAAAAGATCTAGGGCCATTCGAGGCACTGGTGGTCCTATGGAGGGGAAGGGAACCCAAATGAGAACAACTTCCCTATGTGGAGGTAAAGGAGCTGAAGAAGGCAGCCAAGGATTACGGCAGAGACTCAAAATTTTTCAAAAACGTACTAGACCTAACATTTTCCAGACATACACTGGTTCAACATGACTTGCGTTACATTGCAAAATCATTATTTACCCCCACCAAGTTGTTATTGTGGGAAATCCACTGGAAAAAACTGTTAAAGCCTCTGCTCAAAAAGCATAACTTAACTAAGGCGCTCAATGAGGGGGAGGAGGGACTGGAAGCTTTGGCGGGGGAGGGTGAATTCAGCCACCCTGAAGACCAAATCCTGCTTCCAGTGGACCTATTAAATGACATCAGGAAAGCTGGCTGGATCACTCTATTAAAAATACATGATGGCAAAACCTCCCTCCAGAGTTTCTCTACTATAACCCAAGGACCAGATGAAACCTTCATTAAGTTTGTTGACAGGCTCAGAGAAGCCATTGATCACCAGATCGACAATCCAGCAGCAAGAGAGGAACTTCTGCACAAAATGGCCATGAAAAATGTGACACCGGAGACCAAGAAGATTCTTAGAGCCCTACCTCAGAACCCCAAGCCCACCATCATGCAGATGGTGGAAGCCTGCACAAAAGCCACCTCCACTGTCACCATGGCAGTGAGTAAAGGGGTCGGGGAGGCCATGCTTAACATGAACACAATCCGCTGCTTTGGGTGCAGCCAGATGGGGCATATACAAGCCGACTGCCCTCATTGGCCCCTGGAGCAGCTGTGCCAGTCGTATGTTCCCTCCCTGAGGCTGTACTCTAGGAACCCACAACAACATCAGCTGGCGGGAAATGGGCCGCAGAGTATGAGGAGGAGCCACGTGAGGACACCAAGTGGCCCCTCACAGCACCCGAACCTCTCTACTATCCAGGAGGACCAATGGCCCAGTGGTCAGTTTTAGAGGATTGGTGGAACCATGAGGACGGACTCCGCCTCTTCCGATGGACCGCAAATCTAAACCAGGATAACTGCCGGGTCCTCAGGAGCACAATCACCATCACGTTCCCTGATGAGGACTTGGTGAGGGTTCCCACGGGGTTCCTGGAGACCCCTTACTGTCACCAGGACATGACTGTGCTCATACTGGGCAACTGCAGGCACACACCAGATGAACTCACCATCATTCCGGAGGTGGTGTGTTTCCAGCCGTGGTCTGAGGTAATGGTCTCCATCCTTTGTCATGGTTGCCCTACACCTTGGACAAGGGGTTCCCTTTTGTGTTGCTTTACTTATTGGACACTAAAGACTATCTTGGAGAGGACACTGAGGAAGACCGGTATGTCTCCCTTACCCAGAACATTTGCAGAGAAAGGCCAATGATTAAGACTGTTATTTCATTACAGAGAAGATCCATCTTTCTGCACCTTATGACAGAGACCGGCACGGATGTGACCGTCATTCCCAGGTCAAAGTGGCCCCGTGACTGGGAGTTGGTGCCCTCTTGTGGCACAATCTCTGGAGTGGGAGGAGCCGTCAACTCCCTCCGCAGTGCACACCTGGTAAGTGTGGAGGGCCCTGAGGGACAGATTACCACCATTTGACCTTTTGTTGTTTAATCTAATATTATGCTATTAGGCAGGGATGTCTTGTCCCAGTGGGGTGCCTGACTTGACATCCCTAGCCCTGTGTGGGATTTTTAGTGGGCCGCCGTGGAGCGCACCTCCCTGCCATTGAATTGGAAAACTGACACTATACCCTCCACCAGCCCCTGGAACACACCTGTCTTTGTCATTAAAAAACCTGGCAAAGACAAGTGGTGCCTGCTCCAAGACCTATGCAGGGTTAACAAGGTCATTGAAGATATGGGCCCCCTGCAACTAGGCCTTCCCTCACCCTCCATGCTTCCCCAGGATTGGCAGCTCACAGTCATCGATATCAAAGATTGCTTTTTTAACTTCCCACTGTATCCTGGAGATGCTCCCAGGTTCGCGTTCTCTGCCTTACAAGTGGTATCAATGGACCACTTTGCCCCAGGGAATAAAAAATTCCCTGGTGTTGTGCCAAACCTACATGGCTCAAGTTCTATCTCCAGTGAGGAAACTCTTCCCTGAGGCGGTGATCTTGCATTACATGGACGATGTTTTAATCTGTGCTGCAACAACGACCTACCTTAACACAGCACTTTCAAAGACTGTCAAAGCCATCAAGTCTGCGGGATTTCAAATTGCTGAGGACAAGATCCAACTTTCAGCGCCATGGAAGTACCTGGGCTTTATTATCATGGGAAGGACCGTTGTGCCTCAGTCACTTACCATCAAAGACCTTGCGTGATCTTCAGCAGATCTGAGGTACCATCACATGGATTCTGCCTCTCCTGTGACTCACCACGGAGGAGCTGGCGCCACTCTTCAATCTCCTGCGAGGAGACAGCGACCTAGCTTCTCCACATGAGCCAACACCTGCCACCAAGGGAGCCCTGGAGAGAGTCACTGAGGCCATCAGATCCTGCCAGGCGCACCGTGTGGACTGGTCCCTTCTCATCACCCTCGCCATCTTGGGTAGGTGCCCGAACTTCCATGGCCTATTCCAGTGGGACGCTGGGCAGAAGGACCCACTCCTTATCATCGAGTGGCTGTTCCTTCCGCACCAGCCAGCAAAAACTGTGTCCACCCTCGCAGAGTTGATGGCCAAGCTCATCATCAAGTCACGACAGTGCCTCTGGACCCTCGCAGGGTGTGACCCAGCGTGCATTTACCTACCTTTGAATTTGGAGCAATTGGAGTCGGTACTGCAAACTAATGAAAATTTACAAATTGCATTAGATAGCTATCCCAGACAGATTTCAATCCACTATCCTAAACAATTTATTCAAGGACACTCTGTATTTGGCCCCAAAATCTTATAAAAGCAAAACACCTATCAAAGATGTTCTCACAGTGTTCACCGATGGGTCGGGAAAATTCCATGAATCAGTGATCACGTGGAGGGACCCGGATAGTCAGAAGTGGGAGTCTGACATCCAGCTAGTTGAGGGTTCCCCTCAGATCGCAGAACTTGCTGCGGTCATGAGAGCATTTAAGAAATTCCAGCAACCATTTAATCTGGTAATGGATTCGGCTTACGTTACCAGGATTGCTGAGCAGGCAGAACATGCCCTGCTCAAAGAAATCCAAAATAAAAAATTATTTGACTTGCTCTCAGAACTGATTTGGCTGATCTCCCAGCAGGAGCAACTCTATCACATAATGCACATCCAGTCTCACGCTGACCTGCCAGGACCGATAACCGAGGGCAACAGGATGGCAGTCCAACTGGCTATGCCTATACAATGGACTTTGCACATGCACTTTCACCTAACCTTCGTGATATGTTTGCACAGGTGAGGCTTAGCCATGCCTTTTTCCATCAGAATGCACCTGCCCTTGCAAGGCAGTTCAAGATATCTCATGACCAAGCAAAAGCCATTCTTGCCATCTGTCCCAGCTTCCAGTCCCTTGCCCTTCCATCTGTGCCAAGTGGGGTTAATCCCCGAGGACTGGGGGTGTTGGAACTGTGGCAAACAGATGTTACACATTACAACCCATTTGGACATCTTAAATACATGCACATGTCCATAGACATGTTTTCTGGAGCAATGTTTGCCCTCTCCATACGGGGGAGAAAACAAAGAATTGCATCAAGCACCTTTTTATGGTGTTCGCCACTTTGGAGGTCCCAAAAGCAATAAAAACAGATAATGGACCCAGGTTTACCTCTGGGCGATTTATTAACTTTCTACAACAGTGGGGAATTACTTATGCTACAGGCATCCCACACAACCCCACTGGTAAAGCCATCGTGGAGCACTCACACAAGGAAATTAAAAGACTGCTCGGAGCAACAAGCAGTTGCTTAAGCCCTGGCCCTGGCCATGACGCCAGGAAAGGCTCTGAAAACACTTTACATGCTGAATTTTATTAACTCCTTGGACAGAGAGCTGAGTCCAACCATTCTGAGACACTTTTTAAAAAATTCTTGAGCACTTTTGAAAGAGTGCCCTCCAGTCCTGATAAGGGACCTGGAATCCAAGACAATTAAAGGACCGTACCCATTGATAACATGGGAGAGAGGGTATGCTTGTGTTTCAACAGAGCAGGGTCTCAAGTGGATTCCAGGAAAGTACATAAAACCATACCTCAAAGACACCACAACCGCAGACCCCCTCACGCATCACAGCCCAGAGACGTCAGCACCATCACCGCTGGACAACGCGGTTGCCTGGCACTGACAAAAGAGGAAGAGGAACATGGTCCGCCCTAACATTGTGTCCCATGTCCTCATCACACGTTGATATTTACCTACATTGGATGAGACACTCCCCATCATCCCATATCCTCCTGTCCTATTCCCCCTGCCCTCTTACCTCTTCCCTTGTTCCTCCGCCTCTCATCCCTAAAACCCTACCCTGTTTTTGTTTTACTTTACCTAAAGTGAGGAGCTGGGAGGGGAGGGAACCATATTTCTTTTATTTACACTTGTTTCTTTATTATCCTGATAGAATGAGGATGGCCAAGATGACATCAGCCCACCTTTTCCCACTGAAAGCGCCCCACTGCATCCAGCTGGTCGCCACCATGATTTCCATCTCCTTGTGGCTGCAAGTGGCAGACAGCTGGATTGTGCCACAGCCAAAGGAAAACATCTGGATCACGCTGGCGAAGTCCTTGCAGCAGAACAATCTCTGTTTGGCCATGGGCAATTGTTGAAACTCAAAATGTCTCTCAGACATTTTTAGAGGTTCCAGGCCTTGGTCAGAAGCATTTTAGACCCTGGCAGGCAGCTGGAAACAGCTGTGATTTTGAGTTTGAGCCATGGAATGAATTACCAACTTTGGAGGTGGAACAAGCAGTCACAAAAGGTTAGATAGCATAGTAAAAGTAGTTACAAAACAGAGGGGAATTTTTTTTAGTATTGTACAAGGGGGTTTTAGCACTTGTACAGGGAGGTTTTTACTTTGTACATGGGGGTCAGAAGTTCTAAGATGAGGAAAGTGAGCTGATCCTGTTCTTCCTCCTTCTTTTTCCTTGCCGCCATGTTCTTGGTGATGTTGGCACTCGCAGATTGGTTTAGAGTAGAAAAGCACTTTGTAATATAGGTAGTAGGTATTGGGGGAAAACTGTAAACATGTAATACGTAATATATCATGTAAAAGATAGCAGCAGGCCTGGGCGGGGGGAGAGAAGAAGAAGACAGCAGACAGAGAGGATGTCAGTGTGTGTGTGTGCCTCTGCCCGGGCCGCTGACCAAGCAGCCGTAGCCCGAGAGGACAATCTTTTAGATAACTAACAATAAACTGCCTTGAGACCAAACAGCAAGAGCCTGTGCAGTTTTCCTTGGAAGCACGGGTTGAAGGAGGAATTTCACCACCACATGGGACCCCAGAGTAAGGCTGGGGATCCCACAGGCAATGTGGACAATCCTTTGTCCACATGCCTGGTGGGGGTTCCCTTGGTAGCCGATGATTGGCCTGTCTCAAACACCGACCTGCTCTGAACCACAGGTAGATCTAACTCGGTCGATGCCTGGGATGAGTGGACCAAATTCTGCCTAATAGTAAGGAGGAACCCCAGGAATTGGACCAGCTGGGGTTCTCTACAGCCACCTATTGTGTCAAATTTTATTTTAGACGGCCAAGTCAAAATTGGCATGGAATTGACTTGGCCAAAAATACCTACCAGAAAGATGTGTCACCACTCAGCAAAAAATATAACAGCCAGACCTGGTGCAATTACACCAACCAGGTCATTTCAGTCTCGTCCATTTGTCCTAAGGCATTGCCCAGGGGAATGTTTCTTATTTGTGGGGACCGAGTATGGTTGCGAATCCCCTCTTGGCTCCAGGTGGGGCCCATGCAGCCTTGGCAAGCTTATTACCCTCACTCCGAATAGAACTCAAATTCTGGATTGGAAAAAAGAGAGGCAATTGGCTCGTTCCAAAAGATCTTATGTTCAATTCGATGTGAATTGTTATTCTGAAATTTACAATTGGGGCAAGACAAAGAGGGTCGCTGCTTCCATCTTTTTGCCATGGTATGCAGCAGCAAAGGCCCTCGGTGAGCTTTCTCACCTGGAGTGTTGGATAAGCAAGCATGCCAACGCCTTGTCTGCCGCTTTATCCAATCTATTGGCGGACGAGCAAACCACCAGGTATGCCACTCTTCAGAATAGGGCAGCAATCGATTTCCTGCTGCTTGCCTGTGGCCACAGCTGCTAGGACTTTGAGGGCTTGGGCTGTTTCAATCTATCATCAAGAAGCAACTCCATACTAGCCAACATCAGTGGATCCAGAGAGAAGTACAGAACATCAAAACAGACTTTGGCTGTGGACCCTGTCAACAAGCTTTTCTTGCA
The DNA here is from genome assembly GCF_050655825.1 of Lonchura striata. NCBI lineage: Eukaryota > Metazoa > Chordata > Aves > Passeriformes > Estrildidae > Lonchura > Lonchura striata. The sequence goes on from NC_140740.1 coordinate 37,379,686, forward strand.
GTGGGGTGTTCCCAGGTGAGCGGCCTCCATTCTAAAAGGACTTTCATGGATTTTTCTTAATTATCATTATTATTTCCATCGCTCTCACTCTCTTCAAAAGGACTCTGGTTAAGCCTTTGGGGGATGTTTATTTAATAAAAAAATGGGGGAGATGTGGAAGGAGGTCCTGGGGACAGTCCACCTGGCATGCCCTGGGAGACCACCAGTGTGTAATTTCCCGCCTGCCCGGATGCCAATCATGTGTTATCCCTTCCCCCTGTTCAAGTCAATCATTGCTTGAGCTATCCCTTTGTTCGAGAATGTTCCCTGTTCTTTGCATCCTTATTAGTTCCCTCTTGGTAACCACTCCTACCCCTTGTTCCTATTGGTAATTACCCTGTCAGTCTTCCCCTGCTCCTCCCCTGAGCCTTCCCCTCATTGGTTGTTACATACCTGTAGTTATCATGCTGGCATGGTAGCGTGGAGGAAGGTTTTAGAAAGGCCTTGGGAATGGTAAACTGAGGTAAAAGATACATTTATGTATGCTCCACTGTCTTGGGAAAGTCCCACTTCAGCATTCCTCTGTAGACCCCCTTCTCCCCACCCCTGAGCAGTTCCTATTGGACCTGTCCCCTGGGGTGGTTCTGATGTGCCTTAGCTGAACACTGTCTCTGTTGTTTAGTCCTTATCTCTTAATTTTGCTGTATAAAACTGTATCTGGGCAATAGCCCAGGGCCTTTGGTCCCTGCAATGCTTCAGGCAATACAATCTCTCTGGACAAGCATACCATTGGTCTCTCTTGGTCTCTTTATCTCGAATCCTAGCGGTGACTGAGGCAACGCCAGAGCTCGGACCGTGCTTACCCTGGTAAGCCCAGGGCAGCGGGACCGTGGAAAATCCCGGCCCCGAGAGGGGACAGCTAGCCAGAGGGTCCCGGGGGGCCAGGGAGGGATGGGGGACAGCAGCAAGTGACCCCCGAGAGCAAAGTGGCGGTCGAAACATACCCAGACCCTCCTAAGCCTCTGCTGTTATATACCTCACCCCGCCCTCGGGACAGGGCTCTCAGAGCTTGCTCCCTTCCTGCGTGGCTGTCTCTCTGCACCCCCAACTTTGCTTCTCCCTCAATAAAGCCCTCTGGAAAATACAGCAATCTGAGTGTCATCCCACCTTGGTGGAAGCTTCATTCCAGCTATCCTGGCTTCTGTAGACCTGCCCACTGTGGTGCTCCCTGTGGGACTCCAGGCCAGGGCTGCCACATTCTCCTTGCTATAGACAGATGTTTCTACAAAAAGTCCTTATTAACCCTCATCTTTCAATTAGAGAACATGCTGTGATTAATTTTAACATGTGCACTAGACCCTATAGATGAAATATTCCTGATACTTTCTTTCTGGAATTCAAGTACTAGCATATCTCCATTTGCACTGGTGAGCCCAGGGCCACCTCAAAGCTTTTGGAGTGAAGTTCTGGTCAGAACAGACCAGACAATTCTATGAGCAACATTGATAGGAGCTGGCCTGGTCCAAACAGGGGTTTGGACCCTTACCCTCCAGAGGTCACTGCTCACCTATTTTCTCTGGGCCAAGGAAAAATGGTTGCAGATTGCCATCATAGGACACTTTGTGCTGGTAAGTACCTCAGAGGGTCTCCATTCCTATTCTTGCTCAGAGCAGGCTCAGCCCTGTGGTCAGACCAGGGCTTAGGATGTTATTTTGTGAAGCCTGGAAACCCCCCAGGTAAAGAATCAGCACCACCCCTCTGAGTGTATCCCCACTGCCCAGCTGTCCTCCTGGGCCATAAGATCACCAGGGCCTTCTCCCCAGAGCTGCCCATGGTCTCATGGCTTCCAGAGCACTGCCTGCCCAGGGCAGGGCTGCCTTTTCTGGTGCCCCAAGGATATAGGGAACTGATCCTTTCCTCCCACCCTGGTCCCTAGGGACAGCTGCCCTGCCCTTGTGCATGTTGAACAGCGATCCATGATTTGGCACCACCTACAAACCTGAAGGCCTTGGACACATTCTTGGGTCATGGATAGAGACATTGCACAAGACAAATTTCAGTGGAGACCCTTTGGGATCCCACAGGGCACCAGCCTCCAGTCATGTACGACCCAGTGGCCACCACATCTAAGCCCACCCAACATCAAATATATACAACCAACCAGATACATATTGCCCTTGTGGGGCACCCACCCCAACACCAGCTTGGCTACAGGGAGATTGTGGGAGGGTGCTGGAAGCCTTGCTGAAGTCAACCTGTTATATCCCATTCTCTACATCCTCAAATACAGTCATTTTATCACAAAATACAAGGAGGTGAATGAAGCATTGTTTACTTTGTCAGTCTATGCTGGTAACTCCCGATCACCTTTTCCTCCCTCATGTGGTAAAACATGAAGTCTAAGAGGACACATGGCATTATTTTGTTTTATACCCGAGTAAAACTGGTTAGCATGCATTTTCTCAGTCATTTGGATCTCTTCCAATTGTCAAAGGCCTCCTCCATCTATGTGACAATAAAGGTAGAAGTATCTAAGAGAAAGAAACAATTAACAGTTGCCATTCTGTGTAAAGTAATTTTCCTCTGATCTTTTGCTTTTAAAAGCTGCTCAATGCTAATCAAGCAATGCAGGGTACCTCTATTATTTTATTTAGAACTGAAGTCAGACTTGATGGCTGCTGTCAGGAATGTATCCTTTACTTCATACTTCTGAGCTTTAAGTGAAAGTCTTCTGCGTTTGAAACTTTTGGGCAGGCATATGAACAGCATGGCTTTGAGAAGTGAGAAAATTACTTCCTATATCTGAAGTATCATGTGAACAACCTTGCAAATAAGCAGATGCTGCCCTGGAACTTCCTTAGTGTTTTGCCCAAGTAGGAAGTGTAACAGGAGCTCTGTGTCAGGACACAGGCAAACAAGACAACCAAGTTCTACTCTTATGCAAAAGTCTGTTTTGCATACTAGTGAGTATCGCTTGTGCCTCCTTGCTGCTGAAGAGGATAAAGCACTTGCTTTGGAGGCTCTGATTAGACAACAGAGGGGACCACCCTGCCTGTTTGCTCTCATGTTCTGGATCACATTCCTTTGTGCTCACAGGTCTTGAGAACAGGAAGAGAAAGCTTTCTAACATTGTTTGCCAGTACCGAACTGAGTGCAGAAGTGGCACTCTGTATTGGTGTAACATACTGCTGGCTTAGAGATCAGAACATCACCAAAATGCCTATTCTGCTCTAGAATAAAGCTGACGTTACAACATACTGGTATATAGACAGGGACTATCCTCTGTGGTCCTAATAAGTAAGACATAACAGTGGATATCTTTCTGTGCTACCTTTTTAGGTGTGAAAAGACCAGGAATAATGTACTACTAAGAATACTTGAAAACAGTACTTCCTTTTCAAATCCAGAAGGAAGAAAAAAATTTGCCATGTTCTTTGAAATATAAGGAAATAAAATCCTGAAGAAAGGTATTCACTAACTGCTAGATAAAACACTTCTAACCTCTCACCTATGGGATTTAAAGTTTTTAAAATTCATAATTGAGTACATTGGTCTCAGCTTGAAATTACTAAGTCCTTAACAGAAATGAAGGAACTAAATAACATGTGACTTTCATTAGTGACCAGAACATCCAAGCATAACTTAACAAGAAGGAAGAAAGGTTTCTTCTTTAATTCAAAGCATAAAAGATAATGATGCTTTTAGATACAGAGCAGAAATTTTGTGAAAAACTCAGCAACAATTAAAGTCCAAAAATTGTGCATGAATTTTATTACTTTGTTTCCCGAGTTAGATTTACAACAAAACATGCAGACACATTTAACAATGTACTTCACTATACATTCTGCACTTGTGACAATGCGCAACAAAAGCAGCAATTGATTTTCCAGGTTTTAACAACTTAGAAAAGTAAAAGAATCTTCAGTAAATAAAAGCTTCACTGTTATAGTGTCAGTGTTGAGTTTCCAATGCTTATTAAGCTGAAAGGATTAATTTCAGCAGCAAATTTAAAGTTTTTATATTTTTACACAACTTCTGCATTAGAGATTTTGGCAGTGTTTTCATTTCTTTCACTATTTACCCATGAGAGTAATAACTTAAGCACATTCAGGCTCTAATGTCTTGATTGAAAACATAAAAGGGAGCAGTAATGGTAGAATGACAAACAATCGCAGCACAAGTAACATGTAATTCTAACAAATTCCTCTGATGAATTACCAAGCTTAGTGCAAGAGTTACACAAGCATGTACAGCAAAAAGATGGCTGCAGAAAATGTCAGTCCTTTTGCAACCTGGTAACACTGATGGTGCAGACTCACAAAAATAGTGTGCAGATGAGGTTCAATTTCACATCTTTTAGAGGCTATAAATATTTTATTGAGAATCTTTTGTCTTTCAGGAAATGTAAGGGAATTTTGGGCATCTAAATAAAGGATGGTATTTATTTTAAAATCTGAATTTTAGACGTTTCAGGAAAAATGTGAATCTAACTTCTAACTTTTCAGCCACACTGTGTGAAAGTAATGCTAAAAAGCTATCTTGAAACCAGAAACCTATTTACAAAGGAGAGTTATAAACCAGGTAAGCTATAAAGCAACCATGGTTTCTCCAATCAGTGCAGCTCTCTCCCTTTTCCAATGAATACTGAGTTATGACTTTATGCTGAAACACGACAGAAATAAATTCCTATACCTGTCCAAAAAGGGCAGAAATACATCAATCTGCAGTACAGATATACCTCTTATTTATGGGTAAAAAAAAAGTCTAGATTCACCTCACACTGCACTGCTCTACATGCTACTGAGAAAGAAAGGTTGAGACAGACCAATAGAAAATGTGTTCTGATTTTCTAGCTAGATTGGAGATATGCTAGGCTGAACTAAGAAGATAGGTAAGCTTAATGACAAGAGTTAACTTACTAAAATATTAACTGCATTAGTTCATAGCCATGCACATCTCTAAATTAAGGATTACTAAATATATTAATGGTGAAGTAAATGAAAAGAAAATACTGTTTTATCTTTTAGCTTGGCTATCACCTTGATGTTCTTTGGAAGGGTCTAATCTGAATATTTACTGTGAATATTCTGTCAAGATTAATCTTTAATCTGAATATTTTGTCAAGCATTGGAACAGTCTGCCCAGGAAGTGGTAGAATCACTGTCCCTGGAAGAGCTTCAAAAAATGTGTAGATGTGGTATTTAAGAACAAGGTTTATAGGTGGACCTGGCAGTTCTGGGTTAATGGTTGGACTCAATGATCTTGAAGGTCTTTTCCATTCTCAATGATTCTATGAACCTCACAGAAACTGACAGTGCAACTAGCAGTAGCAGTTTACACACAGAAGGACTGGCAACTGCTGTGGAATGACACGAGTCTTCTGTTTTGTATTTTGCAAGACCTCAGTTAGCTGATGACTGATCACTCCACTGCAGGACAGTCCAGAAATATATAAAAGGAGTATCCTGGTTGGCACTTCCATGCACAGAGCTGCTTGAGTAATGATCTAATTCCCTTGTGCAAACTACTGCTATTTAAGCTGCAAATAATCAACAGTGCACTCAGAAATAGCACTTTGTAGTATATTAAAAACTGCAAATATGTTTAAATGGTCTAAAGGAAGAAGGCAGTAGTGTTAAAAGAGTAAAAGTAGTATTTGAGATTTTCATAAGAATCACATACGTACAGATTTAAAAAGTCTGCAACTCTTGGAAGGTGCATTTTCTGCAACCTCCATGGTTAGTGAGGACATTGAAAATACTGACACAGCAGAACAGGGAAAATCTGATGCACACCTGAAAGATGTTTCTGGGGAATAAAAATTAAAATGCTTCCTTTTATGATACACCAAAACATATCCACATTTATCCACTAAGCCAATATGGCCAAGGAATCTCTGTTAACCTCTCATAACATTTACAATTAAAAAAACACACAGAAGAGACCAATTAATTAAAGTCATGCATATCTAGCTAAGCTGAAATTCCCTCTAACAAGACCCCTACTGCTTGAGACACACGTCAATGTTACTGCGCACCTGATGCTTCACCCTCAGTCAACCTGTGTGGGGGTCCCACTGACAGATTTCATGCTCTGCAGGACTGCAATAGCAGATGCAGGGAAGACATTAAAATGTCATAAGCATGTCACGTTCTTGTACACTAGTGTAGAACGGCCTCCCAAAGATAAAGGAGTGTAGACCTGGTTTAATCTTCTCAGCCAAAGCCATTATTATGTTAAGATCGCCCTCTGCTGTTAAGTCGAGATCTATCTTTAAGCTACGAAGAGACTTAAAAGGTTTTTTGCCTTTTTGCCTGCAAGGAAATAAAAACATGTGTTTTAAAAAAGAACAAAAGAAATTTCTCTAAATCTGCTTTCCTTTATCTGTTCACTTACGTGTCATCCTCTATGTACTTTATTAAAGTTAAGGCTTTTCTGTGAAGCACTAGCAGGAATTGGGCAAGAAAAGTACTCCTTAGAGACAAGCCAGGCTTCAGGTGAAAGATCTGTTAAAAATTAAGAATATTAGGTAGACATCCTTAATTATAGCAAAGGAAGCAAATAACATCAGATTTGTACATAGTCAGCATGCTTTCTATGTTTTCTGTCTGCTTAGATACAATAAATGAAGCTGTATTACAATTCTGTTTGGATAATTATCTGAAATTACTCCCAGTCAGGTAGTTTTTGAAATAGTGTATTTATAGACACTGTTGCACAGCAATACAAAATGTCCCTTGTTTTTCATACTTAAGCAGGAGTTTCAGTTTTATATCAATATTTTTATTTCTACTTATGTAGAGAAGAATCACAGCAGTAGTGTGAAGAAAAGCTACCAAATACAATTTATGTATTTGTGTTAAATTATCTGTTACTAGGGGTCGAAGTCGTGAACTGTGTTTCTTTTTTTTTCTGAAAAAAGCAACAATTACCTGATCCAGGAAGGCTTTTACTAATGTATCTCTATGCACGATATCTTGAAAGATGTTTCTGTAGAAAGGTAACAGATGAACGCGTGAATTAATGTGGTAGTAAGGAATATTAACCTTCTAGGAGTTGAGACTATAGCATTACTGCTGATAGTCTGATTGAAATTAAAAGTCAATTTAAAATTGTGGCAAATTACAATTCTGGTATTTTTAAATATAACTCAGAATTTTAAAGCACTCAGGTGAAATTAACTAAATGCAGGAAAGCCACTGGTCTCTGTCAAATACCATTAGCTCTATTATACCCCTAATTAAAACAGGCAATAAAATTAACATGACATGGTCAGAATTATCACTGAAAATTAAATTCAATAGTATTTCATACAACCAAACTACTGAAGAACCTAGTAAATTCTGCCAAAACATTTGTAACTACCAGAACTGAAGATTTTTTGCTTTTAAGAAGCTCCATGTATTTTATTAGCAAGTAGACTCTGTACTCTACACTCTTACCCCAAGTCAAGTAACTTCGTGAGATGTGAGAAGAATACATACAAATCAGGTGTGAAACTCTCATCTGTGTGGATAATAAGATCTTGAGACATTTCCTCATCTGAATTAGCTCTCCAAAATGCTGTCAGCTCAGATCTCATGTATCGTCGTTGGTTATAGATGTGTTCATGACAAGGGGGCATCTGCTTCACTGTATTGACGTCCACATCTATATGTGTAGTAGGGTATGGGGCATACATTACTTGACGGAAGGGCAACACAAAGCTTCCTGTTGCATCCTGTTTTAGTGGGAAAAAAACTCCTTATTTTAGTTAAAAACATGAGGCTGTACTGGGACAAAACAGTATTAAAATATCATGCCTACATTTTATAACCCATTTGTTCAAATGTATTTTGTTTGGGACAACTGGTGGTTGTACTGCAGGAATAAAACCTTAATACTGGAAGATTTCCTTAACAAAAAGGTGAAAACAGTTATGGAGGTGGCCTGTATATTACAGTATTGCATCACCTGGTTTATGAGCCCATTAGCATTACAATATTATAATTGCCTGGTAAGTTCTGACTGCTTACTAGAGAAAGGAGCATTATTTTTCTAGTCATCTTCACTCATTACTGTTTAAAATACTTGGAAACTCCAGGCCTGATATGACTGTCCTGCCTCGGTTTTGCTAAAACACAAAAACTTAAATGACTTTTGGAATTCTAGCCCCAAGCAGACAAGAGCATATTATTATTGTACCTCAAAGTACAGGAACAATCCTGAGCAATCCACAAGAAACAGATGTGTCATAAAAAGATTGCCTTACAATTTTAAGATGAAGATAATTAAAAGGAAAGTTACAATGCCAAAAAAAAATTACATAAAGGGATGATAACACATGTTTTTGAACATGAATGTATGTATGTGTGTGCATATCATATGCAAAAACATACACTGAATAATGTTCTTAAACTACAGAAGAACAGAACTTTCTAAGCTTACTTACTTTGAGTAAGCCTTGAACAAAAAGTCCTGACTCATATTTGAAAGAGGACTCACTTCTACAGAGTCTGGAACACTTCCGCTCAGATGGTGTGAGAAACAGGCACAACGTTCTAACAATCTGCATTAAAAAGAATAGTTTTGAAAAACATGAAAATGTAAGAAAATAAGTCTGACTAGACTGTGTATTGAAATGCCTTGTATTAGGCATTTCAAATTATGAATAAAAGAGTTCACCATGCTTATCAGAAAAGCCAAAACTTTATGAGAGGCCACAGAACAGTGACATACTTACTTTTACTTATTTTTTAATTACTGGTGCTGTAAGTCATACCACTCCAACTTCTTGTCAAATGATGAAAAACTCCTACATATTCTTGCAACCAAGTTTGTTTTTTACCTGATTATGTAGAACAAATCACTTTTCTATTCTACATATTTCTTTTAATAAACATAAGTTACTGTGATTACTCTCCTAGCCTTTCAAGCCTGTTATTTTGTTCATTCCATATTGAAATAGCAGTTATTTGTGTCTCAAATCAGGCACAGTCAACTCTGTAAATAAGCATTGATGCTTATTTCCTCAGTAATTTCCTTAAACTCTCTACTACAATGAACACAGGTACTTCATCACCCATCTTCAAACTTCTGAGCCGAAATAGGTAAGAGTATCAGACCAAATACCACACATATTCCCTGCTAATATTTCAGTCTTAACCTGTGGTGTCTTATCTGTGTCTGTAAGATATTTGAAAAGGCTCTATCCTTGCACAAGATGTATCTGCAGTACCTAAAACAACGACAACATAATTTCTGACACTTTTTGTCACAGTATGCCACAAGTGCTTTTCTTTTTTTTTACTTTGAGGCAAGCTGAAATATGCTATTAAGAAAACAGTTACTTCAGAAGAGCTGTACTGTGACACAAGGAGCATGCTGCTGCTAAGAACGTGTACAGAATTAATTTATGAAATTTATGCCCTGGATGTATCTTGAGGCTCACAATCTTTTACACTGCTTTTTCCTATACTGTCTAGCTTATTGATATATTTTTTTACATATTCATAACCATTTAGACATTAGGTCCTTCTTATTAACTACTGAATGATGCATAAGTTTTTTATAACTACTTGAACTTCTAACATTTCCTCTTGTTTTATATACAGCATATGTGTGTACATATATAACACTTCCCTTAAGCATATAACATTTCCAGTAACTTAATTGTATATAAATCTTAAATCTCTGAAACAATACTTATTAACTATGGTTAGCTGTGATTGCAGCTAAGATCTGAGAATTTTCTTTTCTCTGGTTTGCCTGTTGCTTGCAGGCATCCACATTTGCTGTTGATTTGATCAGTCCTGGTAATATACATGAAACAGTGCATTCCCTCTGCCCCAATTTTTATGAAACATAATTAACTGTTTATTTCAAAACATAGGTTTACTAAAGGTACTTTTACTTTTTTTAAAAAACTATTATATTTCATTAAGGCAAGAAGCCCTTCATGCTGTAAAATACATAATATATAGCATGTATAGTCTACAAGCAATATATAATTTATTCAGCAGACCCACGGTTCGTAGTTTTTTTATTTCACATTGAAGAAAAAGACACAGGTTCCACAAAACATCAGCAGCTCATGACACAGAAGCCAGTTTACTGCCAGTGCAGGAGAAATTATGGAGACACTAATTATTTAAGAGCATACAGACAATACCCAATGACATGGGTATTGTCTGTATACTCACCACTGGCAGTGTTCCCTAGAGCTCAGTTCTGGGACTGGTTCATGATTCAACATCTTTACTGATGATCTGGATGTGGGGATTGAGTGTACCCTCAGTCAGTTTGCAGATGACAACAAGCTGGGCAGGAGTGCTGATCTGCTCAAGGGTAGGAAGGCTCTGCAAAAAGACCTGATCAGACAGACTTGATTAATGGGCCAAGGACAAACTGCATAAAGTGCAAAAAGGCAAGTGCTGCAGAACTCAAGGTTCTGCCCTTGGGTTACAACAATCCCATGCAGCACTACAGGCTGTGAGCAGAGTCACTCGAGGGCTGTTCAGGAGAAAGGGACCGGGGGTGCTGGTTGACAGCCAGCTTTAAATAAGTCAGCAGTGTGCCCAGGTAATGACAAAGGCCAATGGCATTCCTGGCCAGTATCAACAGGATATTGTGGCCAGCAGGTCCAGGACAGTGATTATCCCCCTGTACTTGGTTCTCGTGAGACCACAGCTCAAGCGCTGTCTTTACTTCTGGGCCTCTCTCTTCAAAAAGGACAATGAAATGCTGGAGTGTGTACAGAGAAGGGCAACAAGGCTCATGAAAGGACTAGAAAACATGTCTTAAGAGGAATAGCTATTTAGCCTTGAGGAAAGGAGGCTTGGGTGACCTTATCACTCTCAACAGCTCCCTGAAAGGAGGGTGCAGTGAGGTAAGGAAAAGTCCCTCCTGTGTCTCCAGTCTCTGCTGTGCCTGCAGTGAGAGGACAAGAGGAAATGGCCTTAAAATAAGACAGGGGAGATTTAGATTAATTATTATAAAGAAAATTTTCACTGTGTTCAGTGCTGTCAGGCACTTGAATAGGCTTCCCAGGGAGGTGGTGGAGATGCTGGGTGTTTAAGAGGCATCTGCATCTGGTGCTGGATGATGTGGTCAAGTGGTTTAGGGATTACAGTGGCAGTGCCAGGTGGATGGTTGGACTGGATAACCTTAAAGGTCTCTTCCAAGTTTGATCATTCTGTGATTCTGTGACATAGTTGAAATGGACAAGTCAATCAGGTCTCTTTGATTTGTGTATTTTTTAGCTGAAAAACCTGATTTTAAAAGCTCAGACTTATTTACTACTCATTTATGTACTATATGAGTCAAATACATTGATTTTCTTATGGTTGTCATAATACAACTGAAAGGCAATTTTCTGGCAGAATTCTCATCTGCTAGACCAGTCAATTGAAGATAGCCAGACAACAGTACTCCCTTCTTCTTCAGCCTCAAGAATGTTTATAGATTAACTTTGTTCCAAGTAACACTTCTAATAATCAGCATTTAAATTCAGTTTCTTGGAAAATATGTTACCTTATTAACTTTTTCTGCACTGCTTCCTACAACTACAGAACAACCACAGGTCTGTAGGTGAGAACTAATTGCACTGCAAGTAAAAACAGACATAGGTTAATACATTTAATCAGATTTTTCAAATTAAACAAGTGTCACCTCCACAAGAAGAGAAGTGTTTCAAGTATAAATATAGCCTACATGCCCAAAACCATAGGACTTTAAACAGCAGCACAGGTTACTGCTGAAATCCAAAAGTTCAATGGTTTCTTCAGTATTCCAAGCACACGTGATGGTGTATAAATAGATGGCACCAAGCACTACATATTTGAATGCAGTTATGCAGCAGATACAAAGAAAGGTAACAGAACATCAGTTAAAACTTATTAAATACACTATCCCACAGGAAGCAACCAAGTTGCTCTCAAGTTCAACTATTTCCACTTAAAAATTAAAAAGAGGGGAAAAGAGGAATACACAACTCAACAATAAGCATGCTATATGCCATACCATTAAGGACTCTTATTTAGAATTTACGCACAACCCAGGTTTTTTGCTATTTTAAAAAATGCAAGACTTTGACTTAAGAGTCTTATAAAATTAAATGTAAGTATCAAAGAAGAACATGTATTGGACAGGAATTCTATTATTACACAAATAATGCTGCAGCAGCTATTAGCCCAGAACCATTATTTTAAAATGACCGAAACTTTACAACATTTTATTAACAAAAATCTCAAAAAGCCAAATACATGTCATTATTCCCCCTCCTATAAAGAAATCTATTCTAATCCATGTCCACATGCACATGCAGATAGATACATTTAGATGCATACACAAGTTTAAATATTTTTACTACAGCATAAATCAAAACTGAATTTCATACTTGAGGAGAAAGCCTTCATGGCAACTATCCCCAATGTCATCATCATTTAGTACTGTGTCACTTATCTGAAATGCAAGTAAATATAAAAAAAAGTTAGACAAGAATCTGATCACCTTCCAATTAATTGACTTTCACTTTGATACACGGGAACTGTTTGAAAACTATTCAATTTAAGTTGTAAAGCTTCCCCAAAAAGAATAATCTTAAGAAGACCTGTCTTCTGACAAAGCATTTTGAAAATGAGAAAGTCACTTGATTATTAAGTCTTCACCAGTCACAAGTCAAGTTTCTCCTAGTGTTCTTTTTCTATAAAAAATGTCCAGAATACTTTAGATTAGTGCATGTCGTATCACTTCTACTTCTTCCATGAGAACACTATAATGCGCTGAAACAGGTATCAGCATCAAATACATTAATCTGCCCATTAATTTTGGTTTGCATCGAACTGCCTTTCCATTCATATAATGACATCACCCTATGCAGTCAATTTTGCTAAGTGATGATCATAAAAAATACTGCCATGTATTACACCACTTAGGAGAACTTGATGTGAAGCAACAGAAGTATATAAGAATTTAGAAAAACGGGTATTTTCTCTGGCAAAGTGAGTACCAAAGTAAAGGACCAAAGCTATGTTTTATCCAGAGGGAGAAAGTCACTTTTCAAAAATTCAGAATAAAAATAAAATAAGAACTTACATCTATTTCTTCTGGAACACTGTGTGATTTCATAGATGAAAGGAGTTCCATTACAGGAATGACTTCTCCTGTCAGCATTGGAATGATGCTCTGACCCTGAACAATAAATAAGATGCTTGAAGTAAAATCACATTGGGTAGTATTAGAAGTTACTACTAACGTGAACTTGCATTATTACATGCAAAACATCATTAACTTCCTACTGCTTGGAAGGGTAGTATGAGCAGAAACTGATGCACAGACTTCTGGGCTTTGCTCATCAATAATTATAAACTGGAAACATATATTTGGCTTCTCAACATCACACCTAAAATGTGTATATGGGTCTTATGCTAATTTTTATTATTAGTTTTGATTGGCCTAGACAACAAGTATTTGATGTCAGATAATTTGATCATACTACGTTACTTGCGATCACTGTTAAACATTTTATGTTCAAGTCTGATCTTGTAACAATGACTGGAAACCAAAACCAGACATATTACTCATTAACATACAAAAATAATCTCCTGACTTATTTATCACAAGAAAAAGAAGACACAGTTTCATATTTAGAGTTTCCAAAATCAAATTATTTTCACAGTCTCATACATTAAGTCTCCAAGCATATTTCAACATGACTGACTCCATATGTCTCTGTAATTCTACACCTAACCTAATGGAAAAACAACTTTGATAGGAGGCTGGCATGACTCAATGGAAGCTGGTAGCTTTAGACAACTTTGAGTTCAAGTTAATGAGTTTCCTTTTCTGAAAGGTAATATTCTTCACAAATTTCTGCTTTATCCTTAAAATGATGAAATATATTTTCCTTTAATTTGATCACAGCTTCCATCATCCTATCTTCATAAACATTGCCTAGTGTGCATGTCACATTATTGGACAGTCTAATGCATCATCCTGGATCCCAAAAATAAGAAGCAACACCAACTTCTACAGTTATCTGAGGCAGTCAAATGATTTTGCAATGGTGTTACATATGCATCCACCAGATGGCCCTTACCTGATCCTCCATTCTTTCTGTGCCTTCCAAGACAATCTTCTGGAAATGTTCTTGCCTCTCCTGAGCAAGAGAAGCAGTTAAATATAAATGCTCTGACATTTGTTCATGTATGTATGCACACACCAGTCACTCAGTACAGTTTCTTCCCTGCAGAGTCATGCTTCTTACATTCAAATTTTGATGTTCAAGTATTTTCTTTACAGAGTTGACTTTAGGAGGAAGTAATGTCATCAAACACAGATCAAACTCCCCACTCTGCCCTCCACTGCACATCTCCCATGTTTGAGCCAGAAAGGAAGGTTTTGATGACAATGTCAAAACACTTTTGTCATTACAGATCATGAAAATGCCAGATGAACAGGTTATGGTGAAGAATTCCAATTTATGTATGGATTTTTATTTTCAGATGGATACAGTATAAAATGAGGATTCCTGATGCAACAGGAAAAAAGATCTTCAGAATGAGAAAAATTATTTGACTGGGAAGGGTGGGAAACAAAAGACTTTCCCCCCCACCCTCCCCCACCTCTTGAGGCTTAAAAGCCTTCAAAACATTGTTTTACAACCAAGTACAGGAGACATGAAACCTCAAAGTACACAAAACAATGTACAAGTGGCTGAACAAAGCTCTGAAAATAGACATAGCAGCAGCTGAATACTAAACTGTATTTAAAATGAACTTACAATGGAATGAAGTTATTATTCACAAAGAGACCTTGGCAGCATCAATACAAGTCACAAAAAATAGCAGACACTGGGAGAACTAATGATATCTTTTGCTAGATGCTGATAGGTTATTGTATTTTTATTGGTTAATCATTAGTTTCCAGTGACCGACGTACTCAGAGTTAATCAACTTAAATGTGAAAAGAGTTTGCAAGAGGTTTTTTTGAGCAGATGAATAGGGAATAAGCTAAAGTAGTTTGCCCTTAAACAGCAATGTAACTTTTCTAACCATCTAAAAGAAGCATCAGTGAAAACAATATTGGAACAAGGTAGATTCCTTCAGGGCACCTCCACCAGAGGTGGAGTCGGAGAAGGAAGACATCCTTAAGAGTATTTTTAAAAACTTAGTCTTCTTGAAGTTAAGGCTGAACAAATGTTGTAAGCCACTTCTTTTCAAAAAATATAACTGTTGAAATTATTAGACAAACATACAAAGCATAAATTGGAGTAGGTGAATGGAGTTTCTAATCCCATATTCATGACTTGCTCAGAGTCGCCTAACCCTAACCCTAACCCTATGCCAGTCTGAACACTACTCCATGTTTCTCCTAATTCTTGAGTTCAAAAGGCTTCTTCTCATCTCAAGTCTAGCTGAAAATGTTTTCTGACTCTACACAGAAGTAATGAAACCTAATATTCACAAATACTAGAACATCCAGAACAGATATAGATAGGACTTGATAATTTTTTTTATTTGTTGTACATTACCATAGGTGCTAAAATGCCTCAAAATGCAAACTACAGAAGGAAGCAGTTTTAATTTATTTTCATAGTTACAATTATTCACCAAAGCATGCCTAAATTTCAATCTACATTTTCCAAGCAGTTTTCTCTTTTCTGAATGAAACTGAAAAACTGCAGATATATGCAGGGATCTCTGCTTTTCCTCAAAAAAAAAAAGTAATAAGTATCTATTTCAGAATTCAGAATGTATTGCTGTCTCAGCTAATTCAAGTGACCTACCTGCTCAAAAAAAAAAAAAAAAAAAATTATTCTTAATGCTGCTTGTAGGTCACTTCTACTGTGAAAACATACTGGTATGGAGCAATATCTAAAAACTCAGAAAATGTATTACAGCTAAAAATGATGGATAATTCGTATTTGACTGCTTACATTGGAAGTCAGAACAGAGGACACTAAATGAAAGAAGCAATGTAATCAGGAACTTAAGACAGCATTCACTTACATTAAAACCCCTAACATTTAACAGAGTTCTAAAAGACTAAATAAGGAATTAAATATTTGTGTTTCTGCTATATTGAGAAAGAACTTTATGTACTATCCTTCCTCTGAAAAGTAAACCCCAGAAAGTATGAAAAGTCAGTGTTTCAAAAAGCACTACCAGCCATAATCAGGCAATACAGCAAAAAGGAAACACCACCACAAAAACAGTATCAGTTTATTATTTCTGTAGTTAGTTCAGGTAAGAGCATTCAAAGAGTAAGTTTAAAGTATGTTGACTACAGGCCTTAGAACAGAAGATACCAGACAAATGTGCATCACCATATTGATTATAGCTGATGGGCTCTAAGGCAGCTTGGACTCCATGAAGATGACAAAAAATTAATTTTTACCATCAGACTGTTATTTAGTTTCAAGAAATATACATAAAAGATTTCACATAATAAGGCAATATCCATGATTTACCCAAAGGTCAGAGTTCTAACGCTTACGAAAAATTTAGCATGTTTTCCTTTTTGAGTTTCAGGAATAGAAATATTTGGACTAAAGCAGTTGTACCTTTGTAGATATCCCTTTAGTTCCACACAGTTCAAGTCCTGACAAACTGTTTCTTAACACCCTCTTCTTTAAAAATAAACATGTAACAGGAATGAAAAGATTAACTGCATCAGTTCCCTTTTCTGGACCTCAACAAGGAAAACAACAATTTGAAACACAGTAAATTTACAATTATACCTAGTTTAAATACACAAGTTAACACAATGAAAGCAACAATTTAGATGAAATTTGGAAAGATAAAAACTGTACAGGAAACCCCTTTCAGCTTCAAGTCTCATAGAGGCTATATAGTATCACCAGGACAATCCCATAGCTAAAAATCCCAGCCTAGAATTTGCTGATTTATAATCTGATAATCTTTAACCTTCAAAATTGTATAGAGACCAGCCTTTTCTGAATTTGTGTTTCCTGGACTCCACGTAACAGATGTCACAGCATCTCAATTTTTGCTTCTGCACAAAGACAATCTAACAATTATTGTAAGTAATGAACAATAAACTTACCTTATGCATCCATATCCTTCCTTTCCTTATAATATGTGTTAACCTATCCACGCACACTCTGTGAAGTGGCAGGTAGAAACCAAGTTCACTTTGTGGAAGTATAATTGATAGTCCATATGTGCTTCTGTCTCCATTGCAGTTCCCATCAAAGATTAATGACACAATGATTACTCTTTTTTCAGCCAAAACAAAGAACTTCACATCTATTGCACCACTTTCTGCATTCCGAAGTATTTCTCCATTCAGGGTGTGGTTAGCGAGAAAAGTTATTTCACCATCACTGAGATGTACCTGTTCTGTCTTTGGAGCCCAGATGTGCCGCACTCGGGGGCCAAGAATATTATCCCAGTAAGCAAAAGTGGCAGCTAATAATGGTGACTCGCCAGTCAAAGAAATCTCTGTCTTAGCAACTGCAGGAGATGGTGGTGGACAAAGAGTTGACATGCCTGCTTCCTCTCTCTTGTCTAACTAAAATTCTTACATTACCTAAAAAAAAAAAAAGGTAGGAAAAGAAAGAGCAGAGGTCATTATCTCTTCTTCTTTTTACATGGGCACATAGTGACAGGACTTGTTTTAAACCAAGACTAGAAATATTTAGATTAGATATTAGAAAGTAATTCTTTACCGTGGCGGCGGTGATGTACTGTAAAAAGATGCCCAGAGAAGTGGATGCCCACTCCCTAGCAACGCTCAAGGCCAGGCTGGATGGAGTACTGAGCAACACTATTTAGTGGGATGGTGTGCCTGCCCAGAGCAGGGGGCATTGGAACTACATCATCTTTAAGGTCCCTTTCAATCAAAGCCTTTCCACAATTCTTTTCTTTCCAAATGACATTTTCAAGAGGCAATTTGGCTTCTTCACCCAAGATTTCATCATAGACTTCTTTCAGGAAGGAAGTTTGTATATATACAGACATTTGTTTCACATAAAAAGGTGGCACACTTTACAATCATTAGTCAGACCTCAAATGCCCTTTACTCACTAGAGAAGTATGATGAACTTGCACAACATACAGCTTGTGTACATAAAATGACTCAATAAATCTATCCTTTACATCACATGCAGGGTCTTACGATACAAGTGCTCAGCACTTTATAGAACATATGGACAGATTAACTTCTTGTGTGGACACAATCCCTGAACATCCTCCCTAGCTGTTTCCACCAACTCTACAGTTTCCCCATGCTGATGAGGCTGCAAAAGGTTAACAGGAAGTTCCATCTTCCCTAAAAGTTAGGCTAGAGTCACAGGAAGATATGAAATAAAAAACGTTTGCAAACAAATTCAACCAAGGACAGAAAACTGTAACAGCTCGAACCCACCCATATTGAGGAAAACCTCTCATAAGCAGTTAGCAACTTTACTCTCCTTAATGCCTGCAGCACTGCAGATGACAGCAGCAGGTAATCCCACCCGGGACCAACGGAGCAGGAACACACAGCGTACTAGCACAGCTTAACTCGCCAGAGCTCTGTATCTGAAGTTCTTTTTTCTTTATCACCTCACAACAGAAGTGTAAAACCTCTTTCGCTCCGGCTTCTCAGGAGGCAGCGGTGCCCCGCCCGAGGGGCAGCCGGGAAGCCAAGGCCATCTGACTTGGCTATCTGACGCCGTGACTTTACGATTTTCAGGGAAGACACGGTGCCAGCCACACACACTGACCCCTTGCACCCACGGGCCGACCAGTGGCTCGCTTTCACCACTGCCTCTCCATCGCGGCTGCGACCACCTCGGCGGCGGCGGCACCTCCGCCTTCCCGGCCCGGATCAGGCCCATGTCGCACCGTCCGGATCTGGTCTGAGCCTCTCGCGGAGGCGGCTGCGAGATGGCCCCGCTCCTTTCGCCGCAAAGCAGAGGGGCCGCTAACATCACCCTCAGAGCCAGCACAGTCCCACCGCCCCTGCACCGCGCCCGCCTCACCTCGGCTCCGGCCGCTGGCCTGCGCCTGCGCCGCTCCACCCCTGACGCACACCGCGGGCTCCGCAGGCGCGGCACCGCCCCGGGCTGGGGGCGCCGCGCCGGCGTGACCGCGCCGGTCCGAGCCGTGCGGAGCCGTGCCGGCGTGGCCGCCCCGGGCCGGGGGAGCCGTGCCGGTGTATCGCTGGCAGGACGAGTGGCTCGCGTCTGGCGGGTCACAGTGTAAGAAAACAGGCCCAACCGAGTGTAGTTTGTGGAGGAGGCCAAAAGACGAAACTGCATTGTGCCAGGAGCATCCGGCACAATTTATGGAGGGCCTTTTAGACCTAAAAGAGGAAGTTGGTAATGACGGAATTGGATTAGTATATTTATATATAGTATAGTGCATGCCGAATGGTGAAGGTGAGAGGGTTTGGTTTAGTGTAGCAGGTACGTGGTGAGTATCTGTAGTCCTCTTACCTTATCAGCAGTCCTGTCTGGGAGCTTGTGCGGAAGCCAGAGAGAAACTAATAATTAGGAATTTTAGGGATAGGACAAGGAGGAATGGGTACAGGTTGAAAAAGGGGGAATTTAGATGAGACATTGGGAAGAAACGCTTTACTGTGAGGGGGGTGAGACACAGGAGCAAGTTGCACAGAGAAGCTGTGGATGCCCTATTCCTGGCAATGTTTAAAGCCAGGCTGAACAAGACCTTGAGCACCTGGTGTGGTGGCGGGTGGAACTGGATGGTCTCTAAGGTCCCTTTCAACCCCTTAATAATTGATGGTTCTGTGATTGAAATAGCCACAGCCACATATGAGAGGCATTTATTTATTTACAGCCTAGAAAATAGGAATATCCTGAAGTACCCTGAGGTTTTATTGTGAAGTACCCTGGGGACTTGTGGTTTTGGCAGTTTGAACAGGCCCATACAGGATGTCTTAATAGGACACAAGACCTGAAGTGGGATTTTTTTTATTCATACCCTCCAACTTTAATCACAAAAACGACTCACCTGAAAATTGAGAGTCATTAAGGTTGGAAGGGACCTCAAAAAAGGACCCAACTTTCCTGCCAAGGCAGGGTTATCTAAACAAGGTTACACAGGAACATATCCTGGTGGGTCTTGAATGTCACCAAAGTCACTCTGTAACCTCCCTGAGAAGCCTGCAAAAATCCCTTTAATGACAGGCAATTGAATAGCATCACATTGAAAAATGTAGTCTTTTGCCTTTTAGATTACTTTAATTAATGATTTTAAAAACATGCTGAACTTGAAATGACTTACATCTATGTGTTGGATTGTAATTTTAATTTCTGAGAAGCAAGATCCAATAAAATTAAAAAAAAACAGACAAAATTAGTGTAGTCATTACATAAAAGCTTTGAGGAATAATGGAATTAAACTAGTTTGAAAAGTTACTGCTATTTGTTTAATACAAAGATTGGACACCAAACTGTGACATTTCACTACTCGCCTCTTGTCCACATGGTAATCTATGCAGTTCTTTAAAAAAGGGTTTGTATCTTTAGTATAAACTGATTATCATGCAATTGATATCATACCAAGCTGTATGGTAAAAAAATGCAATTGGTATTGAATCAGTAAAGATATTGAACAAGTGGACTTCAGAAATGAAGATGTAAGAGTTGTCATAATTTGGTAACTGAAAAATGCCAATCACTTGCTTTTTAAAATTTTTAAAAGTTTAATAATAAAAAAATGATTATAAAAATAGTAATACAATTAGAGTAGTAAAATTTAGAGTTGGGACAATTACAAGACAATAAAAAGCAAAGAATTATGGATGTCCAGATGCTCTCGGACATTAAGTCACGAAAAAGCATACCTTGTGAACAAAGGAATAACCTTAAAAGCAATAGCCTGTTGCATATTCTTATATCTCACACATCATGCACAAATTCCTTGCAAATTAAGAACTTTTCTGGTTTTTGTCAACTTTTTAATCTTGGTGGTTCCAAAAAGATGGAGAGAAGGTGGAAGAATGTTTGTCTTTTCTGATGAGGTGGCCGTAACTTTTTATGGGCCCCCTTCTCTGACATCTGTCTGTAAAGAGTTTCTTGATTATCTCATCTCGCTTGAGCTTGTAACAAATCATATATTGCAGAATTTCTATTTTAACATTGTGTTGTAACCTAAAACTGTATTTAACACACTACGTAAGAGAATTAATACAGCATAACTTTCTAACATTACACATATAATATTCATTGTAACAATTGCTAAAAGCCAATCATAAAATATGTATTTTTCACAGTAACTAGATTGTTGTGTAGCTTTGCAGAAGACACTTAGTATCAGTATCAGTTTTCCCGTTATAAACTGCCTTGAGAATTCTACATTTAAAGTCGAATCATCATGTTCTACCTAAAGAAATGTAATAATGAATTACAAGTCCTTTATTATTTTTCTCAAAGTTATAGATGGGTCTCTGTAAGTGCTGTGGTGATAGTGTTGGCAGTGTGATATTTTGGTCTATCATAGCACTATGGTTGTTGTCTTTCTCTTTTCCTTCACTGTTGAATATTCTTATGGAGAAGAGAGTAACAGTCTCTTTGCATACAATCTGAAGAGACTTAACAGTATTTCTGCAGGTGCTTTTTGTGGACACATCAGATAAGTGACAGGATGCAGTTCAAGCAGTTATTTTTTCTCTGACTGAGAATACATGTAGCTATGAAACCTAATGCTGCACATCTGCATAGAAATTAGAGAGTATGCAACACAGAGAAGATGAAAACAAGCTCAGGCACTGAGCTCAACTGAAAACGCATCACAATTTTATTTGTGTTTTTAGTATGGCAGCCTAAATCATCATCATGACTTCAGGCTTTAGAATAAGGGGAAGAAATAAAATATGGAATTCCGTTGCTCAGCCTGGTGGAGTAAGCTCAGGGAAACGTGGTATTACCTAGGTGCCCTGCTTCAGTGAAACCATGCATGCACTCAGTGCAGGCTTGTATCACTTCCTATAACTGATGTTGAAGAAATCTAATTTTACTGTAATTAAATTCTTTTTCAGCCAGAGCAGATCACCAAAAAATTACTGTCCATGGTAAAAGAGAGCAAATGGAAAGGATTGGTTGAGGTTTCAAGAAACAAGGGCATTCAGTGGTAGTACAGGTGTCAGTGCTGAGATTACACTTTATGTACACATACGCAACATGAAGGCAGATTTTTGAGAAAACAAAGCGTGCACTCCCCGATCTCCAACTATTCATTCTTAAAAGAGGTGAATGATGGGCTTTTCCTCACTACTTCTGGTTGATAGTTTAAAGCTCTTTCACATCCAGTGAAAGAGTGCTTCCACTCTCAGTGCAAAACCAGTGAAGCATGCTTTCACTCTCAGGGCATATTAATCTAATCTCTTGTTACTAGTTTTAACTTGTTCTTAGAATCACTGTCTTTAGTAAGTACTAGGACCCATGCAAATTTGAGCTTGACCTGTAAAGATAAATTGGTTACACAGAACTTCTTATATTTATTCTAGCTGCCTCTCACCAGTTATTTGTATCTGAGTAATGTTGTCCCAGACTGTTGTCATTGTGTTAGTATTTTGCTGATCATAGAACAGGTCAGATTGGAAGGGATCAACCTCCCTGCTCAAGCAGGGTCATCCCAAAGCACATGGCACTGGATTGTGTCCAGATGGTTCCTGAATATTTCCAGTGATGGAGAATCCATAACCTCTGGACAATTGTTCTAGTGCCATCACTAAATACACATGCATGGTAGTGTAGGGACCCATTAGTTACAGAAAGCAGCTTGAAATTATAGAGCCACTCAGCTGAAGTTAACAATTTTCAAATATAATTTAGGGATACAGAATTTTGAAGTGCTGAGGTAGTTCATTTTAAGAGGTCTCCCTCTTTCCAGCCCCCACCTCCCTCCACACCCCCATGATTCTTACACACATGCAAAGAGTGATTTGATGCCCTAAATAAGTCCTCATGACTGGTTAAACTGCTCCAAAAGATCTATATAAATGGGTAATGGGAGGAAGCATGTATATGCTGAAAGAGCTTTTAGCAAATAGCTGTGTTGGAGCTCAGGACACAGTGGTCTTCCTCTGAATAGGTATCACTAACTTTTACACAACAGCAGTTCAGCTTTGAACAGGCTGGAGAGACAGACTATAGACTTATGCAGTAAAGATAGTTAACTTTTTTTGAGTGCTGAAGTCACACTGACAGTTCCTCTTCAGCTGCAAGAAATAAAAGAAATTGAAAATGAAAACCATTAAAAGATGTCTACCATCAATTAGAAACAAGTAAAGAAAATAGTGATGTTGTTTTATTTATGATGGATCAGTGGTCATGAGAGTTCCAAATGTTTTCTTGATTACAAACTTGTTTTTTGACGCCGTGGCTGCTTGGAGATGCTCTTCGGCTAGCCCTTCTCTTGGACTATGCCAAGAGTGGCCACTCCCTATTTGCCCAAAGGACGGTCTGTGTAGTGCTGTGAGCAAGGCTGCTTGGCACCCCAAAGCAGCAAGGCTGCTCTGCGGCTTTCAGTTCATAACCACATCTAGGATTCAAGGCAAAGGAACAAGAGGGAACACTTGCATGAGCTTCCAAGACATTTAATCCTGAGAGGGGCCAGAAGCAAATGACAGAGAACACAGCCTCGCAACAATTTACATATGAGGGAGGGTACAAGGGGAGGACACAAATTTAAGACAATTGCAGGAAACCAGGAGAAGGATGCAAGGGGGGGAAATACAATGTTTCAGCCAATGGGGAGTGCTGCGTCTCGTCCCCGCTGTGCTGTAGATGACCTTCAGCCAACCCCAGCTAGCTCCACCAGGGGTGGACGGACAGCAAGAGGCATTCCCCACTGGACCCTTGCAAGCTTTAGGGAGTGCTTTTGTGGGTCAAAAGGCAGCTGATCCCGGCTGTGGCACCTGGGTCCTGTGACCCTCTGGGAGTGCCACAGTGGGTCAGGTCTGCAGGAGCCGGATAGCTATTAAGAAGCTTCCACCAAAGGTGGGAGGACACTCAGGCTGCTTTAGTTTCCAGAGAGTTTATTGTGAGGGAAGAGAAGTCAGAGGTGCAGGGAGACAACCACTTGGAAGGGAGCAAGCTCTGAGAGCCCTGTCCTGAGGGCGGGGTAAGATATTTAGCAGTAACCAGGTAGGAGGGTCAGGATACATTACAACCAATGAGGGGAAGGCTCAGGGGCGGAGTAGGGGAAAACTGACAGGGTATCACCCAATGGAAACAAAGGGAAGGAGTGGCTAATGAGAGGGAGCCAATCAGGGTACAAAGAATAGAGAATCTTCTGGAACAAAGGAACAGCTTAAACAATGATGGACATGAACAAGGGGAAGGGATAACAAAAGATTGACATCGGGGGAGGTGGGAAATCACACATTGGTTGCCTCCCAGGGCATCCCAGGACCTCCTCCCACACCCGGCAGCAAAGAAGAGGCGTCACTCTCCTGGGGATTAATCAGAGTTTATTCAGGCTCTGAGGGAGACCCTCAGAATCTAATCCAACCGAAGCAGCTCCAACAGGAGAGAGTGCCAGAGTGCTCTGAAACAGTAACATTTTTAGGGAGGGAGGGGAAATCCAACCAGCCAATAGGGAATAACATGGGAGTGGCTCTCTCAAGGATAGACAGACAAGGGATCCAGTTAGGGAAGGACCAAGGGAGGGACCCCAGGCCTTTGTTCAATCACTGGATGCCCTCTGTGGAAGCTTCCGGATAGATGGGATGGGATGCCGAGTGATGGACAAAGCACCTGGGAGGGGACAGGGGAATGACTCAGCAGGTTTAGAGTGATGGACACATGAGGGAAGGCGGGAAAACTCAGGGAGAAACCAAAGGGAACATGGGGGGGTACATAGGAGTGAGTCATTACAGAATGAAAATAAAATAAAACATAAAAACACAACTCCACAGAGGAGTAAAAGTGAAGGAGAATAGTCTGAACACACCAGTGGGATCTCCTGGGTTTGGGATTGACATGGAAGATTCTAGGAGCAAAGGCAGAGCTATAATGACAGAAAAGGGAGGAGGATAGGGTTCCACTGACTGTCAGGGAAGAATCCAGAATAAGGGCTTAGCCTTTGGGACAGGCAAAGAAATAGGAGGGTTCCACACTGGGGTAAACCAAATATATATAGGGGTAACCAGAACAAGCCATTTCGAACTTAGGACAGAACACCACACCACCATGGTTTTTAAATCACAAGACAGGGGCTGCTATACTAACCACTAAAGTAGTTTTGACTTGGCAAAAATAATAGGAATGTGGAGTCCACACTATATTGCTGTGTTGTCAGTTAGAAATAAATAAATAAATTACAAAACTGAAGAAAAGGAGAATTCATCCTCGGGATATAACCAACTGTGCTATTTTTTTTCTAACACTACTGATGAAGAAAGCTATCTCAGTAAGATAATAAATTATGTCAAAGAAAACATACAATTATCCATGAATAATTTATCTGGAAAGTAGAAATAGACATGGTATTTTTGATAAATAAGAGATAAGGTCATGTGGTGTGTATATCTCTCAGATGTACCTTGTAAACCCAAGTTTCTTGTAGCAGTAATTAGACAGGGTATTTTACAGGGTAAATTTAACAGGGTAAAATTTAGGTGAACTATGCTGCTTTGAATTATCAGTAGCTTGCTAGCACAGGTAAAATATGCTGTTTAGTCTGCTAGCTCTTCTGCACTTGTAAAAAACTGCTTCAGCTGAGGAGAAAGAATGTGAATTTCAAAGCTGAAGAGATAAGAGAGGCCCCTTGAACTTTGAAATGCAGAAAAAAATCCAAAGCTGAGTCTGCAAGTGATGAACGAAGTGACCAGAGAGTTCTCTGTACAAGGACTGTTCTCTGTACAAGGACTAATTGCAAGCTGTAATGTGAAACCAATAAAATGAATATTCATGAACCTATTGTGAAATTCTATGCATACGTACTAGAAGGAAGAATAAAAAAAGATAGGGATTTCTCAGGGGTGTGCATGTCCTTTGAAAGGGGAAGATCCCCAAAAGTGCCCAGCGCTGCAATAAACATACTGGCTTTACAACTTTTTTTACAAAGTTGTGGAGTTTGATTTATTTTTCTGCAATTCAATAAGATCTTAGATAAAAAAACCCTTTTGAGACATGGTGTTTCTGTACTTGAAGGTCTTTTTCTGCTTTCAACAGAATATTGAAGTACACATTTTTAAAAACACTGATTTTCTACTTCATTATTTCCAAAGTAATTTCCACTTCAGAGGAGGTCACTGCTTTCAAAGGCGCATCCCTTACTGCTGCTAGAGATGTTATTGTATCATGCTACATGCAAGGAATACATTTTGTTTCTGGAGGAGGTATGTAATGTATTAAAAAATTACTATGATATTCTTTCAAAATGTATTACTGTACACTCTTGAACAGCATGGCAAGATCTTGGTTCTGTTTTACCTTTGGAATGGATCAGGTGCTGGATAGTCAGCAGAAGCTGGTTGGTAGCTGAGTAACAAGCCTAGCATAGGTAAAAGGTCAAAAATATAGCACCATTAGTTAGTACTCAGAGGTTTTTCCAGGGAGAATGGTAGGATGTTTCTGAAGTCAATATTGTGCTGAGGGAAAGAAGCAGGGTTCTGATGTCACTGCTATTCTGGTTCAGCTTTTCTAGGTCTTCTTGGTGTCACCAAAGGACATTGCTGCAAATCTGAAGTTCTGTAAGACTTCGTGTAAGCTCGAGGTCAAGGAAGAACAGACAGGTTTCCTCAGAGGTCACTGAAGATCGGTTCCAAATTTGGAAGCTGCCAGTAGGTTTCTCCTAGTGTCATTCAGTTTGAGACCCATTGCTAAAATTTGATTTGATGTCAGCCAAGGTTGCAGCTGTCACTAAAACCAGACAATACTGCTGAATTCTCTGTAATTGTAATTTTCTCTAGTCAGTCAACTTGATTAAATTGCCAACTGTTACACATCCCCTTTTCAGTGTTTTGACAATAAGAAGCCATTTGGTTTTCAGTTGTTACCTTGGATACACCTATATATTCTTAGTATCACAACATATCAGAGCTGGCATAACAATCTTTTGATAGCATATATGTGCTTCACACAGATGACCACACTTATGGAGTAATGAACCCCAGGGTGCAGCTTAAACTTTTGCCTGTTTCACCCCTGCAGTTCAGACTGCTAAGCCACTGAGGAAGCCCCCTGCCAGGCATATGGCAGTGGGGGTTCCCTAAACTGTGTCCTCCACAGAAAGAAGGTGCAAGTGCCCTTCAGTGAGTTTGCTCTGTCTGCTCAGCATCAGCAACTGCTGTCTCTTGCAGCAGCTGGAGTTGCTATCTCCTGAAACTGCTGCAAATGTTTTTGCTGCTTTTATATTGCTTTTTAGGGGGATTTCCCCCCCCCCCCATCAAAGTCTCTGTTAATTGCCTGATTACTGTTTTATCCATCTGATTGTTACCTTCATCTTTAGCATTATCAGTCTTGGACAAACAACCCCTGAGAATTTTAGTTGTCCCATTCACATTCACGATTACACTGATGTCCCTATCTGATCCTTTCTTGTTATCTGGCTGTTGGAACAAGAAGAGGGCCCTCACAAGCAACCCAGGACTGATTCTTGCACTCTAGCTCTTTGATATCTGAGAATGGAATTAACCTTAGAAAGATGGTTTGTAGCTGAAAGGATGAGGGACTGGAAGAGTCAAATTCTGTCCTGTCTCATTGTGTATTTATAACTTGCCATACAATTAAATGTATTTCAATTTACAATGCAGAAGGCATTATAAGAGTAAAAACACAGCATGCAACCGTAGAACCATGACAGTATTACACTTTAGATAAAATACACACACCATTACTTTGATTTCCAGATTGAAAACACTTCCACACATACTTTGTAACAGCATGTGGCAGCAGTGTTGATCGTGTGCACAGAAGCCACAACCTTCAGCAGGGAAAACACGAGACAAGTCTCTCTGTTTTGCATAAGAGTCCATTTTATTTCCCCCCCCTCACCCCACCCTGTGCTGGGGGGAGCAGGGGGCAGAGGCCCAGGAGCCTGAGCAAATCCTAGAGAGCCAAGAGCCGAGAGCAGAGAGAGGGCAGACCCAGGGCCGTGGGGTTTTATCAGACATCCCATGGGAACAGCCTCTTCAGAATGGGAAGGCTCCACAATTCCTCCATTTATAAATTGGTTAAAAGAAGAGACTTTTCGGGAATATGACTTAATGTTTTACAAAACTAAAATGAACATTATTAACCTGAATTAACAGTAACAGAAAAGCATTTGATACTTAATGATATGAGAGGACAAAGTAACAGAAATGATGATACTGAATTAAATGAATACATTTTTGCTTAGTGTGTTAATAGTTCGTTCTCCTTTGGCTTTTGAAAATCTTCTCACCAGAAGGGGTGAGAAGTTCTTGGTCTTCTCTTTCACAAGAGGCACAGTCCACAGTGTTTGAGCTCGGCTTTGGTACTGGTGTTGTAGGTGTTTCTCTGTTGGATTCTGATGATGATGACTATGAAGCAAGGAAAGGTGAAAGCAGCAGTGGGACAGCTTGCAGCACATGTCAGGGCTCTGCCCTTTCTGGGGCTGCCCTGCTCTGCCTGCAGGACATGCAAAACAAAGGCAGTGCAGCGCCTCAGGGCTCACCAGCCCCAGGGCTGGGCCGGAGCAGCTGCAGCCGTGGCACAAAGGGGGAAGGCGGGTGAGGGAGAAGGGCAGGCATGGGACCAGAAAAGAAGGACTCAGTGGGAAAGAGGAAAGCTCAAAACTGCGTGGTTGCACCATTTTGGAAGGAGCACCCAGGACAGCATGCCCAGTACCTTCCCTGGCAGGGAATGGGGAATATGGAAAGAGACAGGGGTGAAAGAGGACACAGGGTGGCAAGAGGATGGTAGCACTCCTCCATCAGCTCTGGATGGTTTCTGACCTCGGCCTCCTTCAGGGAAAGGGGGGATGGGGTGGCAGGCAGAAAGTGACAGAGAAGACATTGCAACTCCAAGCCATCCTGATAGCTTTCATTCCTTGCCACACTCTTAGGAACAAAGGGTAAGGAAAGATACAGGCAGATTCACAGAAACTGAAAAACATGGGGATCCACAGGAGATGGGACCACAGATTTAGGGCATTGAAAGATGCAAGCAATTGTCCATCACTGTCCATAAGGACCCTCTGACAAGAACGGGCATGAGATCCTTTAGAATGCCTTTATTAAAAAGTGACCAGCTCAGGTGGGGCCTGACAGGTCACATGCACACCACCACTGCTTCCCAGAGTGGCATGGAGGAAGAGGAGTAGAGCTTTGTCTACTTTATATGCAGGCAGAGCCAGGGATTCTGTCCTCATGGGAGCAGCAGGATTCCAAAGCCTGAACTGTAGTCTGCAGTCCTTACTTTGGCTGACATCTCTGTAGGCTAGAGGAGAGGTTAAAAATGGCCTAGTGGACGCTAGGACTAGTTTCTCACCCTTTGTAGTTGTTTAGGTCCTTCAATTTCATGGTGACTCACTGTTTTAAGGGTTTTTTAGTGTTGGATTTGGTGTATTTTGGCATTTGCCTATTGTCTCTGATGTCACTTCCTCCACACAGTCCTGGGTGCCACTTCCTAGTAAATAGCAAGGGTGAAACCCAATGTCGTGGTTTGACACAGAAAAAGAATTTTTCCGGAAGGAAGAGGTCAGTTTGGATATTGACCAATTGAAGGTGTACATGCCTCTGAGAACACAGAGGAGTTAAAAGCAAAATTCCCAGGAGAACTCGCTCTCTTTGGTTCCGGTCAGGGCGCAGTGCAGCCTCTCCCCTGCCCGGCCATGGCTGGGTGGAGGAGGGGAAGGCCCATGGCCTGGCTGAGGTAGGCCCAAGGGTGGAGGGACTGGAACCGGGGTGGCCCCTGCAGATGGAAGTGTGGAAGAAATCTGGGATGTCTCCGTTCCCCCCCTCCCCAGAGTCTCTCTCTCTCTCTCAAGAGAGAAAGAGACAGCAGCAGCAGTTTTTATCAGCAGTTTGTTGCTTCACTTGTCACTTCACTTGTTGCTTTCGGGGGTTCCTCGCTGCTGTCCCCCGTCCCTCCCCAGCCCCTCGGGACCCTCCGGCTAGCCGTCCCCTCCAGGGACTGGGGTTTGCCACGGTCCCGCTGCCCTGGGCTTACCAGGCAGCGTCTGGGTTAGCACGGTCCGAGCTCCAGCGTTGCCTCGGTCGCCGCTAGGAGTCGGCATAAAGAGACCTAGAGAGATCAGTGGTATGCTTGTCCAGAGAGATTGTATTGCCTGAATGGTGGCAGGGACCAAAGGCCCTGGGCTATTGCCCAGATACAGTTTTATACAGCAAAATTAAGAGATAAGGTCTAAACAATGGGGATACTGTCCAGCTAAGGCACATCGGAACCACCCCAGGGGCCAGGTCCAATGGGAACTGCTCAGGGGTGGGGAGAAGGGGGTTTACAGAGGAATGCTGAAGTGGGACTTTCCCGAAACAGTGGAGCATACATAAATGTATCTTTTCCCTCAGTTTACCATTCCCAAGGACTTTCTAAAACAATGGGGCATACATGAATGTATCGTTTTCCTCAGTTTACCATTCCCAAGAGATTTTTAAAACCTTCCTCCACACCATCATGCCAGCATGATAGCTACACAGTTCACTGCAGGGAAGGAGAAGAGTGAGTGGGGCCGCAAGGTGCCTAGCTGCCTGTGAGAGCCAGAGAATCCAGGCAGAGAGCCAGCCAGGGAGTTGGGACTTCTAAACCTTCCTGAGAAATGGAAAGCTTTGTGAAATTTTTCCCCTCCTTGGTTTGAAAGAGAGGAAGAGAGACAGCTTGGACCCTGGGATGTTATAAGGAGAAATTCTAGGTGGGAGGAGATGAGGAGTGGCTTTTTGGCTGGACTTTTTCCTTGTTGGCCACAAACTGAACCAATTTTTCTCCTTTAAGAGAGACTGTATTTTAGGAGGATGCCAGTGAGTCAAGAGACCTGCTTAAGCTGGGAAAAGACAGAAGTGGAGCCACCAGAGAAAAGTTAGGCAGTTTGTGGTGGTGCCCCCTGTCCTCAAAGAAGGAGAAGAGAAGAAGATCTCTGTTCTTGGACCCTCGGCCACAGGGGGAAAATGGGGTGGGACTGTGGTCCCAAAAAAATAAAAGAAAAAATGAACTGTTTTTTTTTTCCCCCCTTTTGGCAGGTCATCCTTGAAAGGAAAAATCCTAAAAGCAGGCTGTCCATCCATGCATTGGTGGTGAGAGCACTGTGCAAGGAAAGGAGAAGGGTCACCATGGCAAACTTTTTCTCTGGGCAGTGCCATGTGTGACATGGAAGCACAGGATCACAGGATGTGGCAGCTGTATTTCTTGGGGGGGTCTGTGGCACAGGAGAGACTCCTGTGTCCCTTGATGGACTGAATATTGATTGTCTAGACGGTGGGAACCTGACTGGGGTCCAGATTGTGTTTCACTGTGGTTTGTTGGAGTTGGGTGGTGGGAGGAGGAGTGCTTTGCAAAGTTTTCATTTTGATCTTTGTGTGTGGTTTTATCCCTTTCTTTTTTTCTTTTATAGTAGTAGCTTAATAAAGTTTTTTCCTGCTATTAAGCTTGGACCTGCTTTGCTCTGTTCTCAGTTGCATTTCACAGCATTCAATTGAGAGATTTCATTTTCATGGGGGCACTGGCATTGTGTCAGTGTCAAACCATGACACTCAACCCAACAGAGAGGGATTTCTAATGGGATGAACAATAGGTAGGCAACAGGAGATAAACAACAGGTAATTGAGCCACAACAAGCTAACAATAGGCCTTTAGGAAATAAGCAATTTCTTGCTCATAACACCCTCCAGGGCTTTACCGTCCATAAGCTGCAGCAGACGTGTCGGGAAAGCTGACAGGAGTCCATGGAATAGTCTTTTTTGCAGGCAAAAGCTCCCTCCCATGAAAAAGACGCTCATAAACGTCTCACTGAGTAATGGCAGATGTCAGTCCCGTAGCTCAGTCTCAGTAAGCTGCTGCCCTTACTGGGAATTCCCATCCCCGTAAGCTTTGTACCTCCACAGAAGATGGGGGTCCTGCAGGGTGTATCAATCTGTGGGTGACTCACGGGGTGCTGGTCAGCCTGTCTTCGCTGCTTGCCCGCATTCTCCACCATTTGTAACAGCGTGTGGCAGCAGTGTCAATCATATCCAAGGAAGCCACAGCCTTTGGCAGGGAAAACAGACAAGACAAGTCCCTTTCCTGTTTAGCGCAAGAGTCCATTTTATTTTCTCCCCCCTCACCCCACCCTGTGCTGGGGGGAGCAGGGGTGGAGGCCCAGGAGCCTGAGCAAAGCCCAGAGAGCCTGAACCATGGGGTTTTATCAGGTGTCCCATGGGAGAAGTTTTAAGATCAGATTACAGCCTCCTCAGAACAGGAAGGCTCCACAATACTTTTAGAGTTTTAGTCATTCTTCCTTTTCAGATGTGTGACAGAACATTCTTTATTAAACTCCCCAAAACTGATTGAAGATGACCTTACTGCTACCCATGCTGTATGGCTAAGTCGGGTTGTCTGTCTCTACTACTGATTTCAGTGCTCCTACATCTAGAACAAAACAAACTGGAACCAGGACGTCCTGTTCAGGATATTCCACAAGCTAGAAATGTCTTTTTGTTGCTCTGATAGTGTTTTGAGCATGTAATTCTTTGGTTGAAATAGTTCAAAAGAGCATTAGTGATACTGGTGTGTTCTGTGCTTGAAATGTCAGCAGCTGAAGGGTGATCACAAGTTCATGAAGTTATAAATGTTAAGCTAGTCTATCAAGCTGTTTATTTGGCTTTATTATCTTATTGCTATCTCATTTTAATCTTCACAATTCTCTTGTCATTATTGAGAATTTACAGCTGTTGAAGAATCTGGATTTTAATTTCAACAGAAATATGGTACCCAAAATTTATGTGTTTGAGTAGCATGCTTATCTCTCTGCTACTTTTCCATCTGTGTGTCAGAAGACTCTTCAACTGGATTTCAACTGGAGAGCATTTATATGGACTCTTAGATATGCAGACTTCTTTGTTCCTTCTCTTGAGCAGAACAAAATTACTACAGCTGTATTCCTACAGCTCCAAGACCAAAGAAATATATTCCACTACTTAGCCAGACTCAAAGTGTTTATCCAAATCTTTCTAGATCCACATGAACACGTAGCACCGACCCCTTAAACAGAGGCCCAGCAGTTATTTGTAAGCAGAAAATGGCAGCAGTTCTTCACTGAGGGATAGTTGTATATTCAGCTAGGCAGCAAGGCAGTGAAGAACAGCCACCTTTGCCATTCCCTGATAGCTCACTTGCTTGCCTACTTGATCATCCAGCAACCCTGTCATATCACCCTTGTCCACTTTGTACCATCACTGGAGTATTTGTGCAACTCCAGCACAAATACTACCTTTGAATTTCCCAGAGCTGCATGTGATCAAGGAGCCAGTCCTACACACACATGAACTGAGCAGTAAAAAGGTACAGTGGTTTCTTAGGATCATGGTGGTTGCTGAGTGACATAGCTTTTTCCATATGGGAAAGTAGTTAAAAAACAAATGCAACTCTGGACTTTATTACAGTTAGCTGGAAGGAGAGTCTCTCTTTCTGGATGGTAAGCGCAAGCCACACATGATGAAGTGTCTGCAGCCTGCATAGATTCTTGGACAATTGAAAGTGACTAAGTTTCTTCAAGCACCCACAGAAGTGGCCAGCAATCACATCAAATACATTTAGCAAGCCCTCTGAGCTATGTGTAAAGACTTCTGAGTAGAGTATGGTGTCAGTTTAGAAATACAAATAGGATTTCATGATACTTAAATGATTCCAGATACTCATTCATCTTGTACAGTTAAACAAAATGGTGATACAATATGCAGGCAAAACTTGAGCATCAATAAGGCCTGAAGAAATATATTGGTGTTGGAGATGTTTATATTTTGCTGTACCTTTTTTCATTCTCTGCATTTGCTTTTACTTCCACAGGGATCAGTGGCAAAATTTCCTTTAGGTTTTCAGGAGAGGACAACCTTGCCTTGAGGCAGTGCAGAGTGTTAATTGCAGCTGTCAATGACAACTTTGTCTTAGAACAACAATGTGGGTACAATTCAACACTGCCTCATAATGTACAATTATTTTCACTGGAGACAAAACTTGGAATCTTTCTGCACCTCATTTAATTGATCCTGCGCTGAAATGTTGCAAGCAAAGCTTAGTAACAGACACTTCTCTGGCATTCCATCTTGACTTCAATTTCCTGTTGTCTCTGTCCTTATATTTCAGGCATAATTATCTTTTTTGGTATGTTCAAATATTAGAGAGTCTTTCTAAGAGATTCTGAAAAAATGTGATTCATCAAATATTTGTTTTAATTGTTGCTTGACTGGTTAAATTTTGAGCGGGTTATGGTAGATTTGTGTCTTACGGAAGCTTCTGTCTACATATTAGACGTTTTATTTCTGCTCTACTTTCATGTATTTAATGTATTATATTCATGTATTTCATGCTTTTTCATCATGATAATGATGCCACTACCACCAGTTTTTAAGACTTCAGTATCACAACACACACTGCTTTTTTCATCATGCTCATGATGAAAAAGGCAGTGTGTGTTGTGATACTGAAGTCTTAAAAACTGGTGGTAGTGGCATCATTATCATCCTTAATAACTTCACATATACACTCCTTCCAAATGAAACATTCACCCAGTCCTGACTTCTCTCTTCTCTTGGGAAGATTATTGTTGATCTTGGAGAGAGCTGGGGGAAAGTGTTGATTTTGTGCCATTCTGGTGCTTGCAGTTACTGATCTTGACTGTCAATGGCCAAATCCCCAAAAACCTCTGAGCGCTTTTTTTTGGGTGTATTTTCAAGAAATTTCCCCTCTTTGTGCTATTCTGGTGCTTGCAGTTACTGATCTTGACTGTCAATGGCCAAATCCCCAAAAACCTCTGAGCGCTTTTTTTTGGGTGTATTTTCAAGAAATTTCCCCTCTTTCCTATTTTATAAACCTGCTTTTCTTCATCTAAATATATGTAGAAATACATGTGATCTGCCTCTAAGTTGAGAGGTTTGCCTCATGGTATGGCACATGCCTTTCTATATTGCAGGATTTAGTCATGTCACTTCTGTTTAATCCAGAGTATATCTATGTTTTGCAACAAGCCTATACAGGTTGTAGCTAGAAAATAGCAGACCTGTGCTTGAGAATTCAGAAGCTCAGTTTTAGACATTCACCCTTTATATCTATGGTTAAGTGCTGCCTGTTGATAACAATCTAAGGTATTGTCCACGACAGTTAAAAATACCAACATTTAAGAGGTGTATACAACACAAATTAATCTATGGTAAACTTTCTGTCTTTCTAGTCTAGAACTGAAGAAACTTCTACTTACTTTCTTGTCAATTTTTGTGGTAGCATGCCATTAATTTTCTGCTTGGATTATTAAATTCTTATCAGGCATTTTAAAGCTACTCTGCTGTGTACCCTGTTGAAAGGGGACTGATGTGGCCTTGTGTCATTGCCTTGTTGAAAAAAGCAATTGTACTTTTAGATATTTATGAAAACAAGTTTCAGACAAAGCTCTAATTTTCTTTTAAAGGCTGGCTATAGCAGTGAGGGGCCACATCAAGTATAAAAAATGTTAATATTTAGGAAATATAAGAAAATACCGAAATTGAAACACCAAAGAGCATATAGTATTGCTTCCTCTTCAAAAACAGAAAAACATATATCAAAACTAGCATCTCTGTTCTCTCCATTTGGCAGAATTATAAAACTTCCAGAGGGAGTTTTGCCCGAGAGAGTAGCTTGGATTAATAGCTAAAAATAATAATGCATCCAGGGAGGAATAAAATTGGCAGATGAGAAATACGGCACTAAGAGTGCTTAGAGACATGAATTTGTCATTTCTGCAACATGTAACTCCACAGGAATTTGTCCCATACATGTCTTAAATCTTCAAGCAAAGTGTAAGATCCGTACACCTTCACTGATGAGGTTAATACTTGCTTTCTTTCCAAATGCAGGACAAAGTAGCTGGTCTCCGGGGCAAAAATGAATAAGAGAAATATAAGATATTAGAACTAAAGCTGAGGTGATGAAGAATAAGCTCTTTACAGAGAAGTAATGAGGAAAAATGGAGTAATTTTTATTTTTATAACATTAAAAGCTAAACATACTGAAAAAAGCATTGAATTTGATGAAAGAAAAAGGCAACACATTTTCCCCACTACTAGTTGATTTTCTTTTCAGTATTTATTAATGCCAGAGAAAGCAAACTCAAATATTGGAAGCAAGGATTACATTTTCCATTTTTTGTTCAAAATTGGCATGTAAGATTACAAATATTGCTTAAAAATAATTTATAAATCTTGAAACTTGTTTCCTTGTTCACATTCAGATATAAAGTATCATCATGGCTACTGTTGCAGGACAGGAGAATTGCTCTATTATAGTGTTATAATGCACTATACAAGAAACTTAATACACTGCAGCACTGAATCTTCAATCCTTGTGCTATTTAATACTTGTGAAAGACACCT
Source organism: Lonchura striata (assembly GCF_050655825.1). NCBI lineage: Eukaryota > Metazoa > Chordata > Aves > Passeriformes > Estrildidae > Lonchura > Lonchura striata. The sequence continues at coordinate 37,416,139 of NC_140740.1, forward strand.
TTTCATGTGTTTTACTGTGTTCTATCAAGAAACATACCAAAAATGGCAACAAATGAGCTCATCTCACTGAAATGAATACTTGTTGTCAAAACTCCTGTAGCAGGAGTTAACAATCTTTGCATATAATATGCTTGTCACTAACGAGTTTGAAGCAGCACTGCTGCTAAGATTATATGGGAGGTGTGTAAGTGACAGCTCTTGAAGACAGTTTGTGTTGGCTTTGCATAGCAAAGTTTTGGTGCCACAGGGGCTACAGGGATGGTGGCTTCTGTGAGAATATTCCTCTGTAGCCCATCATGAAGTCTGTGGTTAAACAACTGCCTGCAGCCTGTGGAGGTCCATGGTGGAGCAGAGATTCACCTGCAGCCCATGGAGACCTCCAGGCCTGGAGCAGGTGAATGTCCAAAGAAAACTGTGACCTGGTGGAGACCCCATGCTGGGGCAGGCTCCTGGCAGGACCTGTGGCCCCATGAACAGACGACCTTACACTGGAGCAGGTTTGCTGGCAGGACTTGTGACCCCATGGGGAATCCAGGCTGGAGCAGTCTTATTGAGGGACTGCACCCCATTGAAGACATCCATGATAAAGCAGTTAATGAAGAGCTGCAGCCTGTGGGAGGGTCTCACACTGCGGAAGTTTATGCAGTTTTAACTCCCATAGGAGGGACCTTTCCTGGAACAGGGGAACCTTGTGAGGAGACCTCTCCCTGTGTAAGAAGACAATATGTGATGAACTGTCTGCTGCCCCCATTCCCCATCTTCCTGTGCTGCTGGTGAGCTGGAAGTAGATAAGGGGAGTGAAGTGAAGAAGGGAGAGCTGTGGGAAATGGCTTTAGGACTTACTTTTACTTCTCATTATCGTACTCTGATCTGATTAGTAACAAGATCAATTAGTTGCCCCAAGTTGAGTCTGTTTTGCCTGTAACACTAATTGAGTAATCTCTCCTTGTCCTTAAGTTTAACTAACAAACCTTTTGTTTATTTTCTGTCCTCAGTCCAGCTGAGGGGAGTAGTGCTACAGCAGCTTTGGTGGTACTTGGTGTCCAGCCGGGGTCAACCCATCATGCTATCTGACATTCAAGATTTTGTTTTAAATTTTATTTTTTAAAAGATTTTCTATTTGAATGCACTCTCTTTTGTGCCACAGTGCAGCTAAAGAAACAGGGAACAGTATGTTGTGACCTGTTGGTTGCAGTGTGCTTTTCACCTAGGGAAGGAAAAAACACCATCCTTCTGGATTCTTTTTTTTGCTAGCAAGCCCTAGAGTACTTCCATCTTTCCTTCCTGCTCAAAGTCCCTTACAATTTCTCTTAATTTTTTAGTGCCTTTTTTGAATTCACAGGAGTGAAGATACTCATTGGTCAAATATATATTTAGTAATAGTGACACTGTCAGTTCTTTAAATCTGTCCTTGTAATTACTGTTCAGATGCCATGTTATATGCAGCAGAAGAAATTACTTCAGAGAGCTAGGTCCTCTGCCCCAGAAGTTAATATATGAGCCAAAAACTTGGCACACACTGATGTCATTATAGTAAATGAATTCACATTTTAGCAGGTCCCATGTACTTGAAATGTCTATGATGAGAAAGTAATTTAGAAGAAACAGTAGCTTCATTTGATACGATTTCAGTGGTAATTTAGAAAAAAATAGTGGTTTCATCCCCTTTAGTAGTTTGATGAGCAGCAATTTCCAGTCTCTGGTGGAGTACTGCTGACCTTCAGGGCTACCAGGAAAAAGGCCATGAGTATTCAATTTGCTTTCATCTACTCCTTTGATCCTGCTTGGGGGCAGGTTTTTGTGGCCTAGCATGTGACAAAGCATGATTTTCCAATGTCTAGATGTCAAACATCAACACTCATGCACTAGAGGAACCCCACTGACAACCTAAAAATGTGACCAAGTTTCATGCTTTCACTCTGAGATGATATTTCAAACACTGTTTAGATATACTTCAGTTAGATAAACTGAACTTCTCTGAAGATAAAAGTTCAGTTTCCAAAGCATCTTTCAGAATGTGTATCCAAAATAAAGACCAAGAAACCTCCACTATATTACCTAGCTTCTACTTACTGAGAGGGAATTAAAAAAACACAGTTATTTTAATGTGGTCAAAAGAGCCAAGAATTTGGATCAATCCAACACAATGCCATTTAGAATATTGTTAAATAAAGAGAGGTAGTTCCTTCTTGGCCCGTGTTCTAGTGTGTTACAGCTAAAGTCTGCCAAGATGACTTTGGGTATGTAATGAACACACAAGTTCATTGATTGCCACTTGCAACTTCAAATGTAAATTGTTGTCCTGAATGTGGGTTCATTACTCAGTGCCAATTCTTGCACCAAGTTGAGATATTTTTATTTTTTTATCCAAGAGTATGCAAAGGAGGGAGCTGGGTGGTAGCACACAGAAGCCTGACTCCATGATCATCTAAACTTTATACTGTTTATACCTTTTAACAAACAAAGGCATCAGCATTCATTGGTCACAGTTTCCACAGTTTTTTCATCAGTTAGTACTCAACCACCAATGTGTTCATTATATCTCTCACTTCTTGTGCTAATTAGTTCTCAGTTGCAGTTTTTTCCTCTGTTTGAGTCTGTGGTCAATGAGTTAGTGGTCAGGATCTGCCACTGCTAGAACTACCTTTCCCTCAGTTACTGCTCAATCCTGATTTCATTCCTGGTGACTCATTAATCTTGGAATTGTTTTCACTTTTTCTTGAAATATAGTGTTAGAATACAAAGAATACAAATGCCAAGGATACAAATTCACGGTGCAATTGCTTAATCATAATTGTCCAGCTATGCTACTCATAAATAACTAGAAAAAATTTAAATTGCAAAATTTGATTCAAATCTTGAGGGTCTCAAATCTCGAAGGGCTTGATACCAAATGAGTTTTGTGTGCTATAGTTCTGAAGATTGCTCTGACAACCCTTGCTCCACAAGTTTTCACTAATGAGCACTTTTCCAGGTATTTTCATGTAAAGCATGAATCCACTCTTGATATGAATATCTGAGAAAATGAATTTGTACAAAGAGGACACATGCAAAAGCCAGTTAAGCTTTTCTGCTGTTAGAATAAATGGTATAAAGTTGTAAACAATGCTAAAAGTGAAGAGCACAATTGAGGAAGCTACACCATGCTGTTATCTATATTTGGTACTTGTTAAGCTTTCTCAAACACTGTGGAAGAGATCAGCCACATGAAACGTAATGTCACCTTGCAATGATTTAATTATGGTCATGTCTGGTTTCAGTCAAGAGCTGGTAATGAGCCACTTTAATTTTCCTATTCAAACATTTCTGTGGAGCATTTTTTCAGTGTACAAACTATTTTAAATATTTTGCTTAACAGGCAAAGACACTTCACTCTGCAAAAGCATCTCCCTTAGTCACCCTAGTGGTAGGAAGTAGTTTTATGTGACAAAAGTTGCATAGGCAGATGGAGTGAAGGTCTTGTGGTCCAATCACAGAACATTTCCATGCCCAAAGAAACTAATAAAGCTGATTATGAGCAGAAAGCTCTTCCATCAGGAGATTGTCTGTAATGCATCTAAGGATGATTATGATGCAAGTGTGTTCAGTATCTGCTCTAACAGCCTCCTGTCCTGCTTGCTAACTTTATTAAGAACATTTGTAATGATCCTTTTAGAAGTTATAATGTTACTTTGCCTTTCACTGAAAGCTTGTTTGAAGGATGTTTTTAAATAAGCTATATACAAAAATAAGTATTTCTTATATAAGGGAGTGGTATGGTGAATTTGTGAACTGAAAAAATGAGCTATTTTAGCTATTTAGCCCCAGAAAATGTAGTAGGTAACAGGGCAGGCATAGAATCAGGGACCTGGTATCCCTGGGATCAGAAAAAGAAGTAGCTATCAAGGTCTCAGTTGCTTTCCCTGGCATGCAATGGGATATCAAGCATGTATGTGAATCCTCAGGGATTGTCTTGGTTCTGAAAGACAGATGTCTGCTAAGGAAGGCAGGACCCTCCTCTGAAATGGAAAAATATAAACCCCCTCCCTCTGAATTGTTATAAATTTGAGGGGGGCTCTCAGGCAGAAATATGTGAGCAGGAATAACATTTCTTTATTAGGGAAGAAAATAAAAAGATAAAATAAACAATGCAGTAAACTACAACAACACTGACAGAGTCAGAATAAATGTGACACCCTGTTGGACAGGGTGTTGGTAGCAGTTTAATTGGAATTGTGGCTGCAGTCCTCCTGGAGTGGTTTTGTTGGAGCAATGATCCTGTAGAAAAGGGTGTAGTCTTCCTCTGAAGAGGCAGTGGAAGAGGCTCTGGGAAATCCAGTGCAGAAAAAGCTGTGTTGGTGGGCCAGAATCAAAATACTATATGCAGGTAGGAATGCTTGGTTCCTCTCTCTGGGTGGAGCATCTCCCAATGGGATGTTATAGTTCTTATCAGTCATGCTGTGACACTCACTGGCCCACTGTCAGCAGATGTCTTCCCGGAGGGAGGATTGATTGTGGAAGACATAAAGAAAAACTGCTCACTTAACAGAAGACAACTGCCATACAGATGGCAAATAGAATAGATCTTGCTTTTCAATCTGGGACAGGAATTTAAATGATTTAGTGTTATTGCCTAGGCTTTCTCTTGTATGTTACAATACACAGGATTGTCCAAAAAATCACAGGAGGCTTTAAGAAGACAGTAGTCAGGAATCCTAGTCAGTCCCTAACTCCCACTGGGACCAATGATCAGACAAAAAGTCAAATGTCTCTCAAAGTCATATGTTCCAGATCCACAAATACCAATAAAGTCTCACAGAAATTATGATCAATTCATGAGCAGAGATTCTAAGTGTATTCCTAATTGAATATATACGAATATGTTATTTTGGGAGTTACAATTTACTGTATTATAGTGGAGTTTGAAATGGGACAACCACAGCACTTTAGTTTAAGCAAGGAAGCAGTGTAATCAACTCACAGATTCACACAATCTCTGTTTTGCCTACTGTTGTGTAACTGGTTCTTATCTCTGCTTCAAGAAACTTTATTTTAGGCTATTCTATAACAACATTCTGTTTCCACCTACCAAGTCACAGATGTACTTTTGATCGAACCATGAGTACATTATTAAACATGGTAAGATATTTACAAATCCCTAATACCTAGTGAAGTATAATTTTAATTTTTAGATTTTTAAAAAGGAAAATGACAAAAGCCATTAATTGTACGCAGTGTTAAGAGGCATGCTTGAGCGATTTTTCAGGTAAGCACACACAAATGGTAAGTGCAACATTCAGGCAGAGAAGGTTTTCGGTTACAGCATCAGCCCACAAATGTAATAACATCTGATACAGACTATCAGGATTATATCTTTCTGGTGTCATATTGAGGAACATGTGGCATCTGACTAAAGAATATGCAAGTCAAATGCTTAGGGCTAATGGGCAGCACTTCTGATTAAAGACAAGGCTCCTATAATCAGTCACTACTATTTCTGTATGAAGTTTATGAACAGAACTTAAAAGAAAAATGTCTTCAGACAAATCACATTGGAAGGGGAAAAGGAGGTGAAATTCTACTTAGTTAAGGACAGTGAGATGTGTACATTTTCTAATATGCCAAAGAGTGCTTTTGCAAAATGAGAGCTGATTAAGAATAGAGCATATGTTGGCAGCAGCAAAAGAGTCCATACTGGATCTGTGAGCAGCAACACCTTAAAAATGGTAGACAGAAAATTAATTGCTAGGGTTTTCAAGGAGTACATTTTGCTAGCAAGTATTTCAGAGGTGATCAAATTGCAAACCAGTAACTTTCATGCATGGGATTGGTACCTCTGCTGGGGACGATGGACTGCCATGGAGCTTGGCCACTTACACCAGAGAAGGACATGTCCTGCAAAAAATATGTCAGCAGTCAGATTACACTAAAAATTTATATGTTTGGTTACCGCAGTAGTAATGTCATAAGCTTTGGCCAGCTTTCCACTTTCTGGTCATTAAAATGCTTTGGCTGATATATGAATTACCTCTACTTAACAATTTTAATTGAGGAAGAGGCACATGTCCTGATAGGATTCAGGCACACTACCCTCACAGCAACAATGAGTTAAATTTAATTGAAGTACCCTAGCATGCAGAAAAAAAAATGTTCATTTTCTTACTTTGTGATCTGCTGGAGCACACCCTAGGTCGAGGGTGGCTCCGTGTGGTGGAAAAATCTCTCCTCCAACCCGTGCGTCCAAAGTAAGGCCCAGCAGTCTCTTGTTCGGTCTCAAGGCAGTTTATTGTGAGTTATCTAAAATATTGTCTTCTCTGGCTGCTGCGGTTTGCTCAGCAGCTCAGGCAGAGGCACACACACACCCTGATATCCTCTCTGTCTCTCGTCTTCTTCTCTCCCCACCCAGGGCTGCTGCTATCTTTTATATGGTACATTACATGTTAAATGTTTATAGTTTTTCCCCAATGCCTATTACCTATATTAAATGGTGCTTTTCTACTCTAAACCAATCTGCGAGTGTCAGCATCATCAAGAACATGGAGGTAAGGAAGAAGAAAGAGGGACGACAGGGCAGGCACAAACTCTCCATCTTAAAACTTCTGACCCCCATGTACAAAACCAAAACTCCCCTGTACAGGACTTAAAACCCCCCTGTACAGCAGTCAAGAATTCTTCCCTTTACTTCTACTATAATATCTAAACTTTTGTGACTTCTTGTTCTTCCTGCAAAGTTGGTAAATCATTCCATGGTTCAAATCAAAATCACAGCTGTTTCCAGCTGCCTGCCAGAGTCTCAAATGCTTCTGACCTGGACCCGGAACCTCCAAAAATGTCTGAGGGACATTTTGAGTTCTGACAGTGATCATTAAAGCTAAAAAGAGCATAATCTTGCAACTAAATATGTGTTTACATGTAGGAAATCAGAGATCATTATGACTGAAGTTTTTAGCAGACTGATAAAGTAGGCTAATTTTAAACTCAAAAGCCTTTATTAAATACATTCATTAACAACTCATTTTGTGCTAATGGTTAATGCTTAAACAGTATTAGTCATCTTCACTACATATGCAAAATTATTTGTCCTTAGCATAGATATCTGAAATCACTGCTGCATATGTGGAGTCATGACACTGATGCCATGAAGTCTGATGGCTATGTCCTTGGTAGTCTTGGTTAGACAATAAGGCTAGATAGCTCTTCCGTGGGGGAAGTCTGGTCATGTGCCTGTCCTCTTCATTCGCTGTCCTTCCTCTTCATGCCTGATGTCAACATACTCTTTGCCTGCCTTCTGAAAGAGGGGTATAAGCTACTTCTCTTACTGCTTACCTGGTCAGTTGTATCTATCTCTTTTGCACCTATCTTTGTATTTTTCAATTTTTTCCTTGAATAGATGCTTCCCATGAGTTGCTGTATGTGTACTTGCTTCCCTTACTTGTGGTCACATTTTTCAGACACATACATAAAATATATGTAAGAAGTTTATAAGCTTCTATTGGTTACACTTTTAATTACATTTATATTGGGTTTAAGGCAATTTGATGTTAGTTACACCCTAAATAGTGCATGCTCATTTTCTAGGTTTCACAAACCTCTGCTTTAGCTACAATGAGTTTAATCTTTATCTGCAACAGGAGTAGTAAAACATGCTTGTCTATTTTGGTGTAAGAAAACTGCTTTGACTTCATGCTTGTCAGCCCCTACAGGAGAAAACAGACTTCAAAAGAAATGGTCTTGAAAAGGTACTCTGGAATCCAGGGGAGGTCCTTACCTGCCTTGAGGCTAGATCCTGGTTTTGTTTGTACTGAGATTTATTGAAGCAAAGTGGGGAGGGCAGCTGAAAATATGGCATAGTTTTCATATGTTCAATGCTGGGTGTGCCTGAAATATCTAAAAGAGGATGCAAAAGTTACACACACATGCAAATCAGGGCCAGGTATGTCTCATCCAAGATCAGATTAATAATTTTCCATAACAGTTAAGAGAATGAAAGTACAAAAATACCCCAAAATGTGGATGAAATTTTGTATTTTTCAAAAGGTATTAGATTTAATGCAATTCAGTCATTCTTAGATATTGTTTTGGAACACTATTTTATGTGGACAAAATGCCATCTAGGTCACGCTATAATTTTCCAGTTGCATCAGTTGCGTGTCTAATTCAGGCAAGAACTGGATGCATGGCTTATTTATTTCTATGAATTTATACCAAAGGCATGTCACTGAATACCAGTGATATTCAGTACCATTCCTATAATGCCCTCTCTTTTTAATGCAGGCTCCTATATAGCTAGAAAATGCACATCCTTTCCCTTCAGAAAGCTCTGAAGGAGAACTCAGCATCTGTACATCTGGAAACTTCCAGTCATGGAGATTGATTCACAGTTCATATGATTTGCAACGACTTAGGTTTTAATTTTAGCTAGTTCTAAAGAATGAACATTACTCTTCTGAAGCCAGTTGAATGAACTTTAAGTGATAAAACCTCCTGAGTATCTAATTGGGCATAAACACTCTCAATGAGCAACATGTAAAACTAAAGATTACCTTAAATGAAATAAATAACTTTAATCTTCTTATACCATAATATAATAGAGGAAAAACACATGCATTCTTTCCAGAGTGATGTGACTGAAGGCAGTAGCATGGTATGGTGCAGAGAAATAACCAGTTTCTCAGGATGGCAGTAAAAAAAGAAATATTTTGTTTTCTCAAAATGTAAACAAAAGTCTTCTTAATAGATCTGACTAGAGGTATAGAAAGAATACAGGAGCTGATAGCGTTATCCATCTCACAGATGTTTTAAGAGACGGTTATGGGTGTTATATGTATTCTGTGGAAACTCCTTAGAGAAAACAAAACAGCTGTGCTATGTCAGCACAACTGAAATTAAACTGAATTAAAACAAATGCCAAATGTCTCGTTAAGGGAGACATTTTCCAAGACAGCAGTAGTTCAATGCCCAAGTTTCACCGAAAGCCTTTTAGAGGTGTTTGCAGCTGTTGCAGTAACTCATCCCCTCACTCAAAGGGGAAAAAAGGTCTTTAGGACAAGTACTCTAATAGCTGCAGAGAAAAATAGGTGGAAATAAAACAGTCATTCTAGGCCAAAACTTTTAAAAAGTGGATTTTTTTGTGTCACAAACTAATGCCTAATTTACTCAGAAAAGAAAAACAAAACAAAACAAAAACAATTTCACCCCTTTGAGGAAAGGCTGCAGATATAACTACTATCAAAAAATCATGGTATTGTCTGATCTATAAAATATGCTCCATCAGTAGTGAAATGTTGTCATGATACAGTCAGCTGGAGGTTTGAGGATGAAGGATATGGTGTAGTAATGGTATGCTATGTTGAAAGCAGAGGATTCTGAGGAGTGAAGGTGCTGTCTGGAGAGTTACATGTCACTGCCCAGGAGATTAATTACTTCACTCTATCTATAGACACCCAAGTCAGCCAGTCTGTCTGTCTGTAAGTGATCAGCATTGGCGTGCTTTCTTTATCCCTACTGAGCAGCAGCTCTAGTGGAATCACAGCTTCCTTATTTACAATCCTTACTCCTTAACTGCTTGCACATACAGGCTATGAGTTAGTAGTTCACTTGTTATTTGCTTGCTGACCCAACTGACCTTTTTCTTGGATTTGGTGAGTATGTGCCCAGGTATAAATGACAGCAACCATTTAAGAATGAAGCTGATGTCCTTTCTTTTTGAAATCAAAGAGATCAGACAACTGAAAAAAAGTTTCTGCATCAAAAAATTGTTATTTCTACTGTGAAGGTTACCCTTACTGCTCTCACAATGGATCCATGGTGAATGGTGTTAAAAACTATATCATGTATGTGTGAAAGGATAGCAGTGATGGCATTATATCTATTAAAAAAAAAAAAAAAAGTGGTGGAAAGATTTAAATGAAACCAGTAATTTTTTAGTGAAACTAGATACATCTTTTTGACACAACTTGGGAATTCAATACTGTGCTGAAGAGGCAAGGTACAATTTTTTATTATATCTTCCATTTTACAGTGAAGAAAGAAAAATGTGGTATAGCCAACTGTGCTCTCTTGTGCACCCTGTCTCTCACATTAGATATTTGCCTTTTTTCCAGAAATATTTGTGGACCTTAACAACAAAAAACAGCATTTTTTTTAAAAAATAAAAGTTGTTTAATATCCTTCCTGTCTAATCTGCTGTGACGCCTCTTGTTTTGTGGCAGCAAACACAGGAGCATCTTTCAGAGGCCTAGGTAGTCAGTGACAGGGCACAAAAGCCAGGACAGGAAGTTATTGCTGATTGAGATGTGGGGGAGAAAATATCAGTGAGAGCTGCTTCCCCTACCTGTGTCTTCAGATGTGGGAAGTGATGCAGCTACATTCCTTATGCCTGTTTGCCAGAAAATTGACCCTCCTTCAGTCATCCTATTAGTACTAAGTGAGCTCTAAGTGCTGCCATTCTGGGAGTGTAGAGAACCCTCTACAGAGTCATTGTATGATACTGATGTGCCTTTTTATGTCTTATTTCTTCTTGTTTGATTTATGCCAATGGTTTCAAATGATGCCTTTGGAGGTGAACTACTCCAAGTAAGTAGTAGTTCAAGCTTACAGGCTCAGTCAAAGCCTTGGGGTTTAAGAAGGCTCTAAATCTATGATTCTGCTTATAACAGAGGACTGATTACAACACCTCATTAAAGGCATGCCTGTTAAGGAACATGTACAAATCATTAAAGCTGTTTTTCCATGAAGTTTTAGGTTATACCTGCTCTTTAACACAATAAAAAATATATTCAGTTCAGTTGACAGAATGCATTTTCTCATAACTTTTTTTTTAGCACAATGTTCTATACCTGATCTATCTGTGAAGGATATATCCCTAAATTTAGAAAATGAATATTGGATTGTTGAAGTGTGGATTATCAGCCATGGTTCTAGTTCTGTGCAATCAAACATGCAAATGTCTTCAGCCTGAGTTTCTTGTTCTTTTTGTGAGTACCCTCTTTCACTATCTATTGCAGTCTAGACCTAAACTTACAGAGGAATGATAATGGCTAACTAGAGGTCCACCAGCATGCACTTCACCTGTGTACTAAAACAGAATACAACTTCTTACTATTACTAATGTCAACCAGCAAGTGATGAGGGTGTGGATGCTTGGGGGTGGCAGGGCTGGCCCTTGTCGGAAGTAGGTTGCTGCCACATGCTCCAGTGAGGGCCTCAAGCTCACTTTTCCAAAAGAGCTGTGTATGACAGCACATGGACAACTTGAAATGCATTTACAAAGACATTTAATGCTCTGCTTGCAACATTCTTCAGAAAGAGAAAATATGCATCATCCTCTTCTAAGAAAAGACAGAAAAAAACATCAGTGAAGACATATTTCAGCTGATTACAAAGTTCCAATAATATGTGGAGCATAAAGAAAATTAGTAGTCTTAGGAACACTGTATTACATATATATAAATATATATATATATATAAAAATATATATATATATATATATTTGTAGACTACGGCAAGGCTTGTAGTTTTTAAACTCAAAGTACTAACAATTGTTGGCTTGTATCTGGAATAGCACTTTGTACTGAGCAGATATGAAAACATCACTTTTCCAAAGTCTAGTTTGTGATACTGACCAAGAAAAATTGAACCCCTAAACAGTTATAATGGAATCTGTATGTCCATATGGTGTTCTGCTGCTTTTCTTCACAAAGGGGTAAATAAGCTTCAATGTAATATTTAATTATATATAAATTAGGTAGTTTGTCATCTTTAGGAAAAAGCAGCAAACAAGGACAGGTGACTTTGGCAGAGAAACAATACAAAAAGAAGACAAATCGTTGTACAACAATTAGACATTAATGAAGAAGGTAGATTTTATTTGCTTAAAGGACTATTCTGAGTTAGCTGTGAAGTGGTTTATTTTTTCAGTACTTACTGTTCTTGCTGAACAGGAGGGTGCCATTTCTCTCCTCTGAGACATGTATTGTAGACCTTTAGGTAAATGTATGTTTATGTTCTTAATGTTGTCTGTTGTGTAACATCCTGGGTAATAAGCCCAGGAGCCACCCTCACCATAACCACAGAAAGCAGTGAACATGCCATGGTGCCCTGCAGAGATCTAGGAACTGCTCTGTCCTTGTCTCTGTTCCAGTGTGGTTCTGGCCAAGCTACCCTGTTGCTCAAAGTACGGTTCAGTGGCACCAGATGTCAGCCAGAGCTGGAGTTCCTGTGTATGGCATCATTTATGTGAGGGTGCCTGCTCAGTTCAGATGTAGAAGAAGCACTTCCTGTCTTCAATCCTGCTGCAATGGAGTGATTTAAGAAGTACTCAGAAGTCTTTGATTGTTTGCTTTTTGACATGATAGTGGTAAGGGACTGTTATAAGAGTAACAGAGTATTTTCTAAATATTGTAGAATTTGGGTGAGGAATGTGATGCATATCCTGGATTAATACAGGAAAAGGGGGAACTGGTCTGGCAGAATGACAAATGAGCAACCTTCACCACTGACCACCAGGGAGAGGTGAACAATTAGGACCACAGCAGATAGAATCCAGCTTGATTTAGACTCTGCAAACCCACCTCCATCCTATACTGCAGGGGGGCAATGAGAGACATCATAAACACCTATTTTCTTTTACCAGTGAGCTATTGTGAAGTTTAGTTCCCTCTAGCTAACCTGGCCTCGGTCATACCAAAATTTTGGTATGAAGCACAAGGCCAGTATGGCTTCCCAGAGGCACAACAGCAGTGGGAAAATAAGCACCGGTGATTTAAGTGTGTTACAAATTTTCATGGGTTAAAAAGATCTACACATCTGATCTGAAGAATGACTCAGATTAATAATTCTCTTAATTCTTCAGTTATTCCATTTGCTGCATTGGCCACCTACTACAAAACTGCATAGAGTACTGGAATCTTCCATTTGAGAAAAAGAAATAAAAGGATAATTTGTAACACCATGCTGACAAAGAAATCCTTCCAAAAGGGGAAGGAATTATGAGGATCTATTGGGATGGTTTTCCATAAGTCTGCAAACAGACTGTCACAGTAATTTGTATCATCATTCATTAGTTAAATAGTCCTTATCCTTCCCTACTGTTTTCTGTGTTATATTCAGAGAAAATCACATCCTTTTCTTGAAGCCATTTTTTTGGTTATTGAGACAAACTGAGCTAATTAGTTCTGTGGCATAAAGTTAGTTCTCCATCAACAGTCTTCAAAGGTGTTAGTACCAGTTATAAAAGTGAAAGAGAAGAGTTGTAAACATGAAAATACATGGACAAATAGTGCAAGAAAGCCATGGCTTCGGAAGTGATTTGATAAACAGTTTGTCAGAAGGACAGCCCTCCTCTGAAGGGCTCCACCTTACAGTCAGTATTTCAATGAGCAGCATAGTTTCCCTTTACAGGTTCTGGCATGGTTCTATCCAAGACTTTTTGGTTTTGTACAGGGAGGGAGGTGGGTTCAGTCTTGCATATGCACCCAATTAAATCTGAAATTATCTTCATGGAATGGGTATTATGCTATCAGTTTGTACTGCCAGTCTGCACAAGGTGATGGGAGTGGAGCTGAGGAGTCTCAGTGGAACAGTGACCGGGTTCAGATGCAATGTCTCAGAAACCCATGGCTATGTGCACTCTGGAGTGCTAAGCCCAGGCAGGTGTGGGGAGACAGGTCTTTTCTGTCTTCCGAATGTTCAGAAGACTGACTGCATACAGGTCATGAGAAAGAAACATGCAATTTTTCACCAACACTGACAACTACACTATTGAGAGAGAAAAAATGCTAATAACATTGCCAGATACCTTTTGTTGAGGGGGAAAACCTGACCCCAAATCCTTTGAACATTGATAAAGGATGTTTTTGTGGGAGTGTAGGGAACATGCAGTTTGCAGATGGGGCCTGAAGTATTGAATCAGTAAATGGCCCTTCAGGATGTCAGTTAAGAATTTGACAGTTTGAAGTTTTTCATTCTACCCAAACTTCAGCTGATGGACAGTTTCCACTGTGTCTGAGTACACACTTAAAACCTGATTCAGCAAAGCACTTCAGTGACTTATTGTTCAATGATTTTCCTCCTTGACCCAAGTTACTCTGCTCTTACCAATTTAAGAATAACACAGCTGTGCCAAGTCAGTCTCCCACTCCTGCAAAGCTCTGTAACTTCTTCACGTCAGGTACTTTGATCAAACAGATTCATTCATGAAATTGCTGGCTGCCATTGACTGGTCAGTCAACTAGAAAGATTATTGACAGGTTCACTTGTGTTCTGAGTCAGAGTGATACAGAAAAAGGAATCAAAGTGCAAGAATTATGATACATCTGATAACAGAGCAAAAACTTCAAAAAAGGGAGAAAATATCTTGACTGGTAATTGTGGGGAAGGCTGAGGAGGAGAGAGACAAGGGGTAGAGAGGATGCTTTAGGAAAGGGTGGAAGTTCTAAGATGGGGGAAGATCCAAGAGGGCATCTGGCCCCTCGGAAACACCTTATCAGGGGGCTTCAAGGTGGGCTGGAACAAGACGTAGGCCAATGGGGTCACAGGCACCTGATGTTTCAGGGGAGGGTTACAGGTGTGGGATGAACCATACATTTTGGGGGTTGAGATGGAACAGTCCATTTGACTTTTGGACTTATCCATAGGCTATTTTGGCTATATCCATAGCCAGTAGGGGGGATTAATTTCCTTCCTGGCTGCACTATTGTAAATCTTTTGCCAGGCAATTATATTTATCCATCCTTTCCAACAGGTAATGTCTTAAACACAAGGCTCCTTTACATGGGTTCCTGTAAGTAGAAACACCTCTGCACCTATTCATTGCATAAGTGCTTACTTTGTACAGGGAAGAGTGTAGGGTGCCCGTGAAATAAATTTTTATCATGTCATCCATGTTTCAGTCCTCATTTACCTGAATGTTTGTGGAACTGGCCAGTGGAAGTTTTTTAGTCTGTACTTTTAAGAAGCATTTTTTTCACATTCACAAATCTCTTTGACCTGCCAGATGTTGTAGTCTTCTGGGTACCTATGTCCTCCTGCAGAATCAAGGGCCCTGAAATGTAACAGTGAAAAAAATATCTGCAGAGTATTAATGCCGTTTGCTGGTTAATTTTTGTGTATCTTTGCTTAAAAGTTATTCACTGACAGTGAACCTGAAGAAAAATATTTGGAAAGCTAACTCTGGATCCAAATTGTCGTGTATGGGTTCACCCATTTTAATATTTTTTCTTGTGAGTATACTTCAGTACAAAAATACTCTGCCAGTGATTGTTCCCTAGAGGTTTTCCATTAAGAATTTTTATGCTCCATGGTCTAATGCAGTGACTTTGATAAGCAACCAGAAGGTAATTTTCATATAGCAATAAACACAGGATAAATATTAAAAACCATATTTAGTTTGTATTTTTGATTGTATTCAAATGGTTCTTCTGCCCTACTGATTTATTTATTTTTTTTAATCAACCATTCTACAGCCCTTTCAAAAGAAAGCAATGGAAAATAATGAGATCTGAACTCTAGAAGCCAGTGGACCTTAAAACCAGGAAAAGGCGCTTTGAAACAGAGCTCTTGGTACTCTGGAGGTACTATATATGTCATCAATGATGCTACAAGGAGCATCATCCTTTCCAAACCTCAGCACACTTCACAATTTGGGAAGTTGTGGCAGAGTTACATGGTCTAATGATATTAAAAAGAATACACATCTGAAAATTTTCCAGTATTAAATATAGTAAAGACCATTCATCCCATTCATTTTTGTAATGAAATAAACTTCAGTGGACAGTAAAGAGGCTATGAGGGTCTATCATGCATGAGTAAGCCATGTAATGGCTTTGGAAACTAGGTATGGAAATGTAAGTCTTTGGAAACTACTGAGAGTCTTTGGAAACACAAGTCTTTGGAAACTACTGAATGTTTTTAACAGGATCCTCAGGAGATGCTGTTCTTCCTCTTTTGCAGCAGAGGAATTAAATTCTGAAAGCGTTTGGGTAAAAGCTTGCTCCATCCTCGCCCTAAAATCCACAGGGACAGATCCCTGGTTGACCCTGGCCAGCTGGGCACTGGGGTGAATCAGGCAGAGAAAAGGGGCTTCTCCTTGGATCCCAGGGGGCTTTGAGAAGCTCCCTCATGAGTCCAAAGATGAGCTGGTCCCACAAGCAAAGGAAAGAGGCGCTTCTCCTCTGGATTAATTCTGAAGTTTAATGAGGCCCTCGGAAGAGATCCCAGAATACATCCAAACCCAAAGGGCATCCAGAGCAAGAGAGGGTCTCCCTTCCCAGAGCAGCCAGATATGGGGGGGAAGGGGGGGAGCAGGGAAACTTGAGCAGCCAATGGGGGAGGACATGGGACTGGCTCTCCGGGGGCAAGGCCTCAGAGTGACCACTGAGGAAGGGGCCCCAAGCCATGGTCCAGTGACCCAGTGACCCTGGCAGAAGGAGAAGGGTCACGAGGTGATGGACACATCACCTGGGAGGAGACAGGGGGATGGGTCGGGGATTTTGGGGTTGATGGACATACAGGTACTGATGGGAAAGCTGGGCTGCACCAAAGGGATACAAAGAGGAGATATGGAGGGACAAACAATTATGAGGGGATATACAGTGCAAAACACAACTCCACAAAAGCTAATCCTGCAGTAGCTGAGAAACAGGGAACAAATAATCCTCATGTTCATGCTCTCTTTTCCACAGTGAATGTAATCAGTAAGTCATGAACAGCCAGTTTACAACAGTTTACAACAAGCCAGTCTAATGGAATTTCAGTGAGTGTGAGAACCCCAGCCTTGCTCTGGGGTCTCATGTGGTGGTGAAATTCCTCCTCCAACCCGTGCTTCCAGAGAAAAACTCCGCAGGCTTTAGCTGTTCAGTCTCAAGGCAGTTTATTGCTAGTTATCTAACAGATTATGTTCTTGGACTGCGGCTATTTGATCAGCGGCCTGGGTAGAGGCACACACACACACTGACATCCTCTCTATCTGCTGTCTTCTTCTTCTCTCCCCCCGCCCAGGGCTGCTGCTATCTTTTATAAGATATATTACGTATAACATGTTTACAATTATTCCCCAATACCTACTACCTACGTTGCCAAGTGTTTTTCTACTCTAAACCAATCTGTGAGTGCCAACATCACCAAGAACATGGAGGTAAGGAAAAAGAAGGAGGAAGAACAGGATCAGCCCACTTTCCTCCATCTTAGAACTTCTGACCCTCATGTACAAAGTGAAAACCCCCCTGTACATGTGCTAAACCCCCCCTGTACAATACTAAAAATATTTCCCCTCTACTTTGTAACTACTTTTACTATACTATCTAACCCTTTGTGACTGCTTGTTCCACCTCCAAAGTTGGTAATTCATTCCATGGCTCAAACTCAAAATCACAGCTGTTTCCAGCTGTCTGCCAGGGTCTAGAATGCTTCTGACCAAGGCCTGGAACCTCTAAAAATGTCTGAGAGACATTTTGAGTTCCCACAAGTGAGGAGTATCAACAGTCTGATGGAATTTCAGTGAGGATTATCAACAGCTCTGCCTTTCCCTTCTGTCCCATCTAGTCCTATCACTTGTTTCAAGGAGCATAATTTCCATTTCTTCTGTCTGTCATAGCTCTCCCAGTTTTCCTGTCCAATCTTAGTCTCAGCCATGGCAACACCTTCTGTTAAAGGCCTTACACAGTGTTCCCGATTAGCATCTTTCTCCTCAGTTAAAAGATCTTTCCCATGGAGCCTGTCCTCATTGCTTCCTGGCTTCCCAAAATGCTGCAATACCTTTTGGCTCCCACTGAAATCAATTGTCTGGGCTTGTAGCATTTGCTTCTAGTTGTCAGCAAAGAGCAACCTTGTGGACCTTAAAGACAGGGTCTGACATCCACAACAGGAAAGGGAGAAAAGAAGCAAGTAGGAAAACATGCAACTTAGGAGAGACAGAGCTTGATATATGAAAGATGCAGAGTTCAAGGAGGCTAAGAACCATAGGGAAAAACTATCACCACTCTTTCCGTAATGACCAGCTCACCTCAGCTGACAGTAGGTAGCAATTCCAGCCATCCCTCTACTGGGTTGCGTACTGTGTGCTTTGCTGCCTGGCTCTCTGTCTCCCAACCAGAGGTGTTGTAATAGTGATCCCCAGAGATCAAGCCTGAGATGCAGTGATGGCTATGAGGCAACTCAGTCATCTGAGACACATGAACCCAAGCCACTTAAAAGGAAGAAGCCTCTTTTCTGTGTCCATATAGGGCAAACTGACAAGATAGCAGTGCTCAATAACAGTAAGGGAGAATCTGCTGGGAAGTCAGGAGTAGTTAATGGCATTATCCAAGCCCCAGAATAAACCATCCTGGGGGTGGTGGGCTCTTCCTTATAGGTCTGTGGGAGCAAGTTGAACATCTGGCTGTAGTGGCTGTGGTGGTGCTGCTTTGGCCTCAGGGGAATAACTAACTTGATTGCAGCTTCTGGTAGTTTTATGATTATACAAGTGTACTGCAGTATGTAGAACTAAAAAGAAATTCAACAATATTACAAGCTATAAAGTGTTCTCAGTGGCATCGCATCTAATTTGATGAGACCTCCACCCCTTGCAAAAAAAACTCCACTTAAATTAGCAAAAAATGGAACAAAATGCTCAAAGAGCACTGAGGAGCAAAGCTCTACTGACAAGGAAATGTTACTTCACAGAGGAACATGACAGAATTTCTTTTGCCAGTCCAGAAGAGACTGTGGGAGGGGACTTGGGAGATAGTCCCCCTGAGTTGCCGTGGGAGGTGACCAATGTGTAGCTTCCCGCCTCCCCTGTGTCAATCTTTTGTTCTACCTGCCCCTCGTTCCTGTCCATCATTATGTAAGCCATCCCCCAGTTCTGGAAAGTTCTTCATTCTCTGTACCCACATTGGTTCCTTTCCTGTAACCACTCCTTCCCCTTGTTCCCATTGGCTGTAACTCCATCACTCATCCTCTACTCTGCCCCTGAACCCTTCCCTCATTGGATGTTTCCTACCCTGACCCTCCTTCCCTGCTACAGTTATATTCCTCACCCCGCCCTCAGCTCAGGGCTCTCAATGTGAGCTCCCTTCCAGAGGGGTTGTCTCCCCTTGCTCCCCGATCCGTCTTTTCCTACAATAAACCCTCTTGGAAACAACACCACCTGAGTGTCATCCTGCCGTTGAGAGGAAGCTTTCTTAGTGCTATCCAGCTCCTGAGGACCTGACCCTGTGGCGTGCCTAGTGGTCACAGGACTAAGGTGCCTCATAAGACAACTTTTTTTTTTTTTTTCCTCATATAGAAAGACACAAATTTTAGAGGCTTATCAAGTGAAATGAAATGGTGGCATGCCTAGTAGACAAGCTAGCAGTCTGCAAAAATTGAGACTGCAGCAAGTATGAATCTGCTCAAGATTTTTATGTCTGACTATGTTGTATACCATATGTATTTGAAACTTCAATTTCAGTACTGCGATCTTAACCTTCTGCTTAAAAAATAAAGGTGTCTGTCTGATAAACTAATGAAGACTGTTTCTGAGTCAGAGTAGTGACTAGAAGCTCTACAACACTTATCATTACAGACAAATGGTCTTGAAATGTGAATTTTAAATGCCATTAGGGCTTTTCAGAAAGAAAGAAACAAAAGAGAGGAACGGAGGAATGGATTTGCAAGAAGGGAAATTCCAGTTTTTCACCTCCAGAAAGAAAATTAATTGTTTGACAGGTTTTATTGCCTGAAACCCTTACTTACAGTCTTTTGTGTTTAGCACCAGGCTGAACATTGATGGAGCTCTGCTAAGCTTAGGAATCATTACTTATGATTCCTAAGTAATGTAGCTCTGGTAAGAGGCATTGATCTTAGTTAAATTACATTTTGTGTAAAAAAAGAAAAAAAAAAAATCAAGAGTGCTTGGAGATGTCTTAGTAACACACAGTCAGGAAAGAAGTGAGGCCTGTATGGCAGACTCCTTTTTTCCACTGATGCTCCTCAAATGATGACTGGAAAGTAATAATTTTTATAAGTATTTTATATTAGCAATGACAATGTAAGGGCATTGTGTGCTGCATGGAGACTTTCCCCACATGCACCACAAGAGGTCACTGTTGAAAGCTAAATCATCTTCCCCAAAACTGCATCAGCGAAATACAAATACCTGAGCCTCACCTACAGAGCTACAGAGCAATAAAAATCCACGTAACTGCTTTTCTCCATTTTCCTGATGTACAATGCCTTATCATGAAATAGCTCTAAAATTTTCAGGTTTAACTAAAATGTACACTACCAATATTAAGGGCAATAAATATGTGTTTAAATAATGAAACACCCCATCTCTGCACTGATCTGGAGTGATTGTTTAGGGGTTAGAAACAGTTTTAGTATTAGTACAACCATGTGAATTATGAAGCTGCAGACATGATAAGTGCTAAGACATCAAACACATACAGCAATCTTGATGCCTTGCATATGTATGTGCAAGTGTACATATGCATACATGTACAAGTATGTGATCCTTGGCTGCAAAGTAATGGGCTAATAAATGTTTACGTATTTACTGAGATCACAAGATATTGCCCAAACAGTTCCAAAGTCAAACATCCTTGGTTTCAAAGAGATAAAAAGTTATACTTTCCCAGAAGTAGAATTCTGCTTATTGCCCAAGTAATTGGAAATAAATTATAAATGTTCACTTCGGGGAGCACATTTTGGCTGCACACAACATATACTTTTGCAAGACTTTAGAAGGGACTGTAGAGAATGAACCTTGGTAAGAATCTTATTAAATGGAGTTTCTTTGGAAACACTGTGCTTTGCAGATTGTAGTTTCCTTTAAGTCACTACAGCTACTTGACATAGAATCACAGAATATTCTGAGTTGGAAGGAGCCCACACAGATCACCGAGTCCAACTCCTGGCCCTGTTCAGGGTGTTCCCAGGAGTCACAGCATGTACCTAAGAGCATTGTCTAAATGCTTTTTGAGCTCTGTCAGACTTGGTGCTGTGACCACTTTCCTGGGAGGCCTGTTCCAATGCCTAACCACCATCTGGGGGAAGAACCTTTTCTTGATATCCAACCTAATCCTCCTCTAATACAACTTCAGGCCATTCCTTTGGGTCTTGTTACTGTCACCACCAGGAAGAGATCAGTGCCTGCCCCTCCTCTTCCTCTTACAAGGAAGTTGTAACTGCAGTGAGGTATCCCCTCAGTCTCCTCCATGCTGAACAGACCAAATGACCTCTTAGTTGACTTTAGCAATAATCTGTTGAGGATAACCAGCTCTTTAAAAATCAATGGTCAAATAAAATGCTGTAAAAGCCTTGAAGAATTTCCCCAGAGATTACATATTCAGACCTCTGAATGTTCTCTTCTTTGAACATAGCATATTGGAAAGGAAAAAAAAATCTTTAATACATGATTTAAATTTCAGTGATTGAATGTTCAATACAGTCAAGTAGCTAATTTCTCTAGGAAAAGAGAAGAAAATGTGGACAGTTTTGTGACATTTTTGGTTTTACGGTGTTAGCAGCAAGTAACCCAAGGCCATGAGAGCCTGGGACAATGTGCTGCCTTTGCTGTGGGCCTATCCCACTTGCATGTATACATGGCAAGGAAGGTCGGTGTGGGGCTCTAGGAATGACTTCTATCATCAGCACTCACTATAATTGTGATATATTTGCATTCATAAAGTAATAGATGGCTACAATGAAGTAAACAGAAGAGATATTTTTTTTTTTGGTAATAAAAAGGATTCATATTTAAGTTTCCAGTTAGCATTGTTAGGTAATCTTCTGCATGACTAGTTTTGAGCTTGTGCATTGGTGCCAACCAATGTCCTTCATCTTGGCACATTTTAAATTTCTACAGCACCATGTGCTGCTTGCCTCATTACACAGGAGTGATCTATGACAAATAGACGTGTTTATACATGCAACCATTTCTAGACCCCTGGAACTGACAGCAAAAAATAGCATCTTGTGCGCAATCTGTTTCTCCTATTCTCATGCATTAGCTTGATCAATCCAGTTGTTTCCCTTCAAATTTTCAGATACAGAAATAGATTGTTACAATATATTCTTCTGAAAAAAAAAATATGCCAAGTTCCCTGTGTAAAGGAGAAGGGTTCATTTCACATTTTATATAATACTCATAATAGTTCTTAGCAAATAATTGCATGTCATTTGACATTTTGAAATCAAAATTGTCTCTCCCGGAGAGATGCTGCAGTACAAAGGTTATGAGACTGGTACAGAAATTGTTAGGTAAAGAGCTGTAATCTCTGTTAGGTAGAAAAGCACACTATCTAGACCTCTTCTTGCCTTAAAATTTAAGCAAATAATTGAATATTAGAGGAAAACTGACAGCAGATCATACTTCCATCTGTACAGCATTTGTGATCTGGTAGCACTTCAACCTATTGCAGTTTTGGGGTACAAACATCTGCAGATCATAATGACCTGACTACAACTTGAAGCCAAGGTCATGCTTCTAAAATGAGTATACGGAAGCACAAGTAGATATTTTCAAATGTATTCAGGAAACAAGTAGTAAAGTTAGTATTCTATTTGTCTTGTTAAGAAAAAACACCCTAGTTATTTGAAAATATGTGCATAGGTGCTACACTACAGCTGCTGCATAATTACTTTATATACTTTTTAAAAAATTATGTGTGGTTGCCATGCTGTCTTTTGCAAAGCTGGCCAGTTTTGTGGCTGAACCTGTAAGTTAATTTTTCTTGACTCTCAAATTTTGTTCGTTGACTTTAGTGTTAAACACAACCAGATGTCTGGATTTCTAGATTCATGCTTTCATTACAATGCATTCTTAACTCTTTGTCAGTGTTCACCTATAGTTCAGTGTATATTTTTATGCTTATCATACTTGTGTAGACATATGTGTATGTTCTGATTCATATAACATTTTTATAGAACAAATGCCTGATTAAGTGAGAAATAATGGGAGATTTCTTTGCAGACTCTTTCAGTTCTTATTTAGATTTTTTTGCCATTGGTTGTTCATAAATTGAAATAATCAAATGTATTTCTCGGTATTAGCTTCTGATCTCTTCCTGGGAGTGGGTAGGAGCACAAGAAGCATTTTTGCATGTCAGTGTCCATGTCAGCAGGTTAAGCTGATCTGGCCTGAGGTAAGCTTGGTAAGCAGCCTATTGCTCATCTCTGTGGTGGCATTGCAGGACATGCCCTGAAACAGGCACCACAGGAACATTCCATCTCCTCTATCCTGGCACACACAAATGGAGTATGTGCTGTGACAGCAGCATGATGTGTGCTTGCCTGACATCACAGAGCGACAGATGACCAAAAGAAGGGATGTTTCTTCTTTTCTCTGAGGCATGTGCCTCTGTGCAGAAACACTCTGAAGCAAACATTTTACTTTGCTGCAAAGCCTCTATTGTGACAGTTATGAGGGAAAGTTTCTTTCTGTGCATTCATTCTGCATCAATATCAGATGTTTTAACAGAGCTAGAGGATAATGATCCTACTCTGACCCAAATAAAGCTGCAGTTCTCTCCCTGTGCAGATATAAGACATAGTATTCCTGATTCCTTGGGCAGGAATCCAGTGGGACAAGCTGTGTGCTGGAAAGCATTCCTACCATTTCTCCAGGTCCAACTAACTATAGTCAGTGAAAGCAGATTTACCAGTTTAACTGTGGATTGCATTGGGTTATATGAATAAATCTGCATTGCATTGCACATGAAGGACACTGTGCATTCATATACTCTGTATCTTCTCTCTGAAACAGACTTCACCTATACTGAAGATGAAGCTTTGATCTTTCCTTTTTTGTATAAAAAAATTAATCCCATCAGAAAGTACTCAATATCACTGAAGGAAACATCCCCCAGCTGGGTAACTGTTCCTGCCTGTGGGCAGAAGAAGATTTACTTTTCATTTTCACAGCAGATTTTATGTCAGTAAAGGCGAGCAATAACTTTTTTCCTCCACCACCAAAAAGACTACCTTTAAAGGAAACATATGGACTTGCTCTTTGAAATCTCTCTTCTGTTAGGTTTAAGCTTTCTATCCATTTTCAGGTGAGTCACTGTTTTAACATACGTATGTGTATGTTACAGAATAAGACAATACCATGAGTTACTCAATGTTGTTTTCAATGGCAATATGTCATTACTTCATCCTTCATTGCAAACAGGACACTCCCTGAGCTTTCTGAAGATAGCTGCAGAGAGGAACACCTTCAAAATTGTTTAAAACTTGAATACTAACAATACTTTTCTCTCAGTTAGGTAAGTGCTTCTAGTTGTATCTTCAGGCTTATTATAAAGATGGCAATGCAAGATGTTCCCAAGAGAAAAATGTCTTTTTGCTCATAGTCATACAATTTCTGTAGTTTATGCTATGTTGTATATCTGAAATTCAGATAGGATCAAGCTCATTTAAGAAGTAATGAGACAGCTAAGTATATAAAACTGTCAAGATCTTCATGTCAAAAATTGCCAAACATCTGCTCACCTAAGTTACATAAAAAACTCATTTTTGTCCGGGTTAATTCCTAGTTGAGGAATTAAGTGGTGAAGAATTAGTACTTGTTCTACCAGAACACCATGTAATTATCTATGTAAGACATCAGAGGTACATGAGTAGTTTTAGATAATGCCTTGTATCTGTGGTCTTTATGTTAAAAAAAGGCTTTTTGTAAGCTGCTTTTTTCTGTGAGTTTGGCGATTTTTAAAAAAATTTCTCTTCCACAGTGCTCTATTATTTAAAGAAAGAAACACTTTAATAAAGCATGGAGGACATGTATATATGGGCTTCACTCATGCAAAACTCTTCTTAATACATCCCATATAAAACTCAAGATGAAAAGTTCTAGGCAGGTTTATGAGGCACTTAAGTGACCTTGACCTGGACCTGTGCATACAAAGGGGATGGAGTTTGCTGCACACAAGAGACTTTATCATGCAAAGAGCTAACAACATCTAGTTTATTCCTCCCAGCAAGCCCACCTGCTTGTAAAGTGTGTCTCTTGTCTCTCTATACATGTAAATATAAATGAACCTGTTTTTCTGTGTTCTTCATCAGTGTGAAAAGGAGCACAGCTCATAAAACTTGTGATGTGTTATGTTCAGCGACAACTCAGCTGACATCCATATGGTGCACAGTGGTTTTGCATGAGTGGGTAGAAAGAACAGAGGAAAATCAGTGGGAGCATGTAAGAATGGAAATAAATTCTGGTGTGGTCTCTTTACACCAAAGGTAAAACAAGACATTTGGGCAGGTCACTGAAGGTACTCATGTTCTCATCTGCAACAGGCATTTTTCACCTGCCTGTTGATAAAAGGCAGGAAACTAGAGGTTTTAAGATGTGCCACATGAAATTGAGGATGCAATTCTTTCCTTTGTAGATAACATCTGTTTCTGAACATACCTTTTCTAATAAGGTTAAAATAGCACAATGTGTTTGGGAGCACAAGGTAAAGACAAATCCTAACTGTCCATATTCCTAGCAAAACATGGCTGGAAAAGCAAGACATAAGGAATTTTCCAAGGAAAGGTCAGAGGAAGACATGCAATAGAAAAATTGCCTGTCAGGATTTTAGTGCTTATGCCAGTTCTAGAAGGATTTTAGACAGCTGTCATGCTGTGAATAATGAGTATACCTTAGGAAGAGTAACTCCTTAGTATCATGGTATCACAGAACAGTTTGGATTGGAATGGACCTTAAAAATCATCTAGTTCCACACCTCCTTCCCTAAGCAGGGGTACCTTCCACTTGTCCTGGGTTGTAAGATAAGCTTGTATTCCATTTGCCATCTGTCGAAGGCGAACCGGTTGGACAGGTTTTTTGTTATCTCTCTCAGAGACAATGGTTTGTGTATACACCTTCGACTGATTCAATGAAGGGGGTCCCACCCAGAGGGGGGAAGCAGCTCTCTCCCTCTTCTTCGCGGGACTCCGGGAGAAGCAGCGCTCTCTCTCTCTCTGCGCGGGATTCCCGGGGAAAGCAGCTCTCTCTCTCTCTCTGCGCGGGATTCCCGGGGAAAGCAGCTCTCTCTCTCTCTCTTCGCGGGATTCCTGGGGAAGCAGCTCTCTCTCGCTCTCTCTTCGGCGGCACTCGCAGCGAAGCAGCCGGCGCGTTGAGCCGACGGCGGCGGAGCTCAGAGGCAACCCCGGCGCAGAGGAAGACCGGCCCCCACTGCCACCAGATCTTCAGAGGGAAACTATACCCTTCTAGAGATCACCACTGCAGCTACAATTCACCAGCCACTGCAAGGGAAGCAAATTGTCCCAGTAGAACTGATACTGGCACCCCGCAGGTTCTGGACTTTTTTTTTCTTTCACTGGTTTTGTTTGTACCGATTGCATTTGCCTTTTTAAATTGTTGTCTAGTTTTCTCCTAGTAAAGAATTGTTACTCCCACTCCCATATCTTTGCCTGAGAGCCTTTTAATTTAAAGATCCTCGTAATTCAGAGGGAGGGGGGTTTGCCGTTCTCCATTGCACAGGAGGCTTTGCCCTCTTTCACAGACTCCTGTCTTGTCGAACCAAGACAGAATTTGGCGCATCAACGTGAGGCCCGAGGGCATTGAGAGGGAAAAAGGATTAACAGTTCTTAAGTAATTTGGTTTTGTTGTGTGTAAAAACATCTTCAGCATCACCATGTGGTCTAGTTTACCTTGGTTTGGGTGGCATGTGATCGTAGCTATACTTTTCCCATTTGCAGACCCTTATCTAAAAATGGGTCCTATAACTAAGGCTACGGTGTCTGTTATCAAGTTTGGCTTCTGGGTTAATTGGGTGAGGAATTCATGGATCTTTAATTTCCTCTGGAAGGCAGGTACATGGATTCATAGCTATCACACGTTAACTGTATGTTTTTGGGGTTACTTTAATAACGGTACCTACTGCGAGGAAATAGCACCTGGGCAAACTTTCTCTCAACCTTTTAACCATCTTTTTGGGTCTGCTCCACCAGTTCTCAAAGGGTTAAGATCCTTTATAAGTGCTAATGATACCATACAATGGGTGGTGTTGCTGATAGTCCTGTTATATTTAGCATTCAGAGATAAGGGAAGATTAACCTGGATAACTACCCTCACACCTACACCACAGACTCGAGATGCTGCTGCTCCAGAGCCTGACCCTGCCCCACAGCCCACCTCAGAAATGAACCGCCCAGATTGGGTGAGGGTTCTGGTTAAGGAGATACGAGAGATGCTGAAGGAGTGCATTTCCCCAGCTGGTGAGAAACCGGCCCTTTGCCTTGAGGAGGGACAGTCTAATAGTACAGCTGTGGAACCCACAGATGTTACAACTGTCCAGGTTCCAGCTGAACCACAAAGGCAGTCACGGTCAGCAGCAGTGGCCCCGGTAGAAACAAGGAAGTCTAAGGTGAAAGCAGAGCACCCTGCAGATAGGGACAGGAATGGAGGAACCTCACAACCCACAGGGGAGCCAGAGATTGCTATCATCACCGAGTCCCTGACGTACGAAAGTCTTCGCAATCTGCATAAAGACATTGTGCGACGAGGGCGTGAGGCTTATGCTACCTGGCTACTCCGGGTTTGGGATCTTATGGGTACAGGCGTGCAGCTGGACGGTGGTGAGGCAAGGAACTTGGGACCCTTGACCCAGGACTCAGGTATAAATCAGGTTTTTGTAAGGGAACCAGGGTCCCTTTCTCTCTGGGAGCGGCTCTTAATGAGTGTCAGGGAGAGGTTTATCCACAGAGAGAGAATGCAAGAGCACCATCATAGAATGCGCTGGAAGACCCTCGAGGAAGGGATCCAACAGCTGAGAGAAGTGGCAGTATTGGAGGTACTCTTTGGGAGGGATGGACGACACAATAATGATCCTGACAAGGTCAGGTGTACGGGACAAATGCTGTGGAGTCTGGCAAATCTTGGGCCATCTCAATACGCCACCTTCATTGCAACGATCAATGCTGACACCCACCGGGAGACAATAGGTTCTGTTGCCAACAAACTTAGGAATTATGAGAGTATGATTAATGGCCCAATGCAGGCTCATATCTCAGCTGTGATTAAGGAGTTTAAAGAGGAGATGAGGGAGGAGATAAGGAAGGTTAATACAGCACCCGTGAGAGTCACAGGCCCCAGAATCAGCACCCAACAATCCCCAGCTAGAGAGAGAGGGTACACCCCAAGGGCTAATCTGTGGTTCTTCCTGCGTGACCATGGGGAAGACATGGGGAGGTGGGATGGGAAACCCACTTCTGTCCTGGCAGCACGGGTCCGTCAACTCAAGGAGGGAAACTCTAACCGGGGGAGTTCCACCAAAGTGAAGGTAGCCTCAACCTCCCGTGACCAAGCTTGTGGGTACGATCTGTCAGACCCCCTTGAAGGGACCTCTAGTATGTATGCCCAGGGAAGGAATGATAACCAGTGTTAGAGGGGCCCTGTCTCTAGCCAGGGAGAGGCACGGGAAAACCGGATCTTCTGGACAGTGTGGATCCGATGGCCTGGCACATCAGAGCCACAAAAATATGATGCTTTAGTTGATACTGGTGCACAGTGTACTCTGATACCATCGGGACATGTGGGGGCAGAGCCTGTTTCCATTGCTGGTGTGACAGGGGGATCACAACAATTGACTCTGGTGGAAGCTGAGGTGAGCCTGACTGGGAAGGAGTGGAAGAAACACCCTATAGTGACTGGCCCAGATGCTCCGTGTATCCTAGGCATAGACTTCCTCCGGAACGGATATTACAAAGACCCAAAGGGACTCAGGTGGGCTTTTGGAATAGCCGCTGTAGAGGCAGAAGACATTAAGCAATTGAACACCTTGCCTGGACTGTCAGAAAACCCCTCTGCAGTAGGACTCCTAAGGGTGGAAGAACAACGCGTGCCAATTGCGACCTCGACAGTGCACCGCCGGCAGTATCGGACGGATCGAGATGCCGTGATCCCCATCCACAAAATGATTCGGGAGCTGGAGAGCCAAGGGGTGGTCAGCAAAACCCACTCACCCTTCAACAGCCCCATCTGGCCTGTGCGCAAATCTGACAAAGAATGGAGATTGACTGTGGACTATCGTGGCTTAAATGAAGTGACTCCACCGCTGAGCGCTGCTGTGCCGGACATGCTGGAACTCCAGTACGAGCTGGAGACCAAGGCAGCAAAGTGGTATGCCACCATTGATATTGCTAATGCGTTTTTCTCCATTCCTCTGGCAGCAGAATGCAGGCCTCAGTTTGCTTTCACCTGGAGGGGCGTGCAGTACACCTGGAACCGACTGCCCCAGGGGTGGAAACACAGCCCCACCATCTGCCATGGACTGATCCAGGCTGCACTGGAAAAGGGTGAGGCTCCAGAACACCTGCAATACATTGATGACATCATTGTGTGGGGGAGCACAGCGGCAGAAGTGTTTGAGAAAGGTGAGAGGATCATCCAGATACTACTAGAAGCTGGCTTTGCCATCAAGAAGAGCAAAGTCAAGGGACCTGCCCGAGAGATCCAGTTCCTGGGAGTGAAATGGCAAGATGGACGGCGCCAGATTCCCACTGAGGTCATCAACAAGATCACAGCTATGTCCCCACCAACCAGCAAAAAGGAAACACAAGCTTTCCTGGGTGCCATAGGTTTCTGGAGAATGCACATTCCTGAGTATAGCCAGATTGTGAGCCCTCTTTATCTGGTTACCCGAAAGAAGAATGATTTCCACTGGGGCCCTGAGCAGCAACAAGCCTTCACCCAGATCAAGCAGGAGATCGCTCATGCTGTAGCCCTTGGCCCAGTCAGAACGGGACCAGAGGTCAAGAATGTGCTCTACTCTGCAGCCGGGAACCATGGGTTGTCCTGGAGCCTTTGGCAGAAAGTGCCTGGGGAGATTCGAGGCCGACCACTGGGATTCTGGAGCCGAAGTTACAGAGGGTCTGAAGCCAACTACACTCCCACAGAGAAGGAAATCTTGGCTGCCTTTGAAGGAGTTCAAGCCGCCTCGGAGGTAATTGGCACAGAAACACAACTCCTCCTGGCACCCCGACTACCGGTGCTGGGGTGGATGTTTAAAGGAAAGGTTCCTACTACCCACCATGCCACTGACGCCACATGGAGCAAATGGATTGCCCTCATCACTCAACGCGCCCGTATTGGAAACCTGAATCGCCCTGGGATTTTGGAGATAATTACGAACTGGCCAGAAGGTGAAAACTTTGGTCTCACTGATGATGAAGAGCAGGTACAAGTGACAAGGGCTGAAGAGGCTCCACCATACAACCAACTACCAGCAGAAGAGACCTGCTACGCTCTTTTCACTGATGGTTCCTGTCGCATTGTAGGGATGAACCGGAAGTGGAAAGCAGCCGTATGGAGTCCCACACGCCAAGTTGCACAAGCTACCGAAGGAGAAGGTGGATCGAGCCAACTCGCCGAACTCAAGGCCGTTCAGCTGGCTCTGGACATTGCTGAAAGGGAGAAGTGGCCAAAGCTCTACCTTTATACTGATTCATGGATGGTAGCCAATGCTCTGTGGGGCTGGCTGGGAAGGTGGAGGAAGGCCAACTGGCAACGTAGAGGAAAGCCAATCTGGGCTGCTGATATATGGAAAGACATTGCCTCTCGGGTGGAAAAGCTGACGGTGAAAGTCCGTCATGTAGATGCCCATGTCCCCAAAAGTCGGGCTAATGAGGAGCACCGAAACAACGAGCAGGTAGATCAGGCAGCAAAAATAGAGGTGTCAAAGATAGACTTAGATTGGCACCATAAGGGGGAGTTGTTCCTGGCTCGATGGGCTCATGATGCCTCAGGTCATCAGGGCAGAGATGCCACCTACAAGTGGGCACGAGACCGAGGGGTGGATCTAACCATGGACAGTGTTTCCCAGGTTATCCATGACTGTGAGACGTGTGCTGCCATCAAACAGGCCAAGAGAGTGAAGCCCCTATGGTATGGTGGGCGGTGGTCCAAGTACAAGTATGGGGAGGCCTGGCAGATTGACTATATCACACTGCCCCAGACACGCCAAGGCAAGCGCTACGTGCTGACCATGGTGGAAGCCACCACTGGATGGCTGGAGACTTTCCCTGTACCTCATGCCACTGCCCGGAACACCATCTTAGGCTTGGAAAAACAAGTCCTGTGGAGACACGGCACCCCTGAGAGAATTGAGTCTGACAACGGCACCCATTTCAAGAACAGCCTTATCAACACCTGGGCCAGAGAACATGGTATCGAATGGATATATCATATTCCCTATCATGCTCCAGCTGCCGGCAAAGTTGAACGGTGCAACGGACTCCTTAAGACTACCCTGAAGGCACTTGGTGGGGGAACATTTAGAAACTGGGAAATTAACCTGGCAAAAGCAACCTGGATGGTCAACACCCGGGGGTCTGTCAATCGAGCTGGCCCTGCTCAGTCAGAACCCTTACACGCAGTAGATGGAGATAAGGTCCCTGTAGTACATATGAAAGGTATTTTAGGGAAAACTGTTTGGATTAATCCCACCTCAGGCAAAGACCAACCCATTCGTGGGATTGTCTTTGCTCAAGGACCTGGTTACACTTGGTGGGTAATGCAGGAAGATGGGGAGACCCGCTGTGTACCACAGGGAAACTTAGTCTTAAGAGAGAACTGGGTGTAAGATTTCATGGTGTGCAGATGGAAATAGAATAAGGGGTGGATAATGTCCTGGGTTGTAAGATAAGCTTGTATTCCATTTGCCATCTGTCGAAGGCGAACCGGTTGGACAGGTTTTTTGTTATC
Organism: Lonchura striata; assembly: GCF_050655825.1. NCBI lineage: Eukaryota > Metazoa > Chordata > Aves > Passeriformes > Estrildidae > Lonchura > Lonchura striata. The sequence goes on from NC_140740.1 coordinate 37,447,787, forward strand.
TCTCTCAGAGACAATGGTTTGTGTATACACCTTCGACTGATTCAATGAAGGGGGTCCCACCCAGAGGGGGGAAGCAGCTCTCTCCCTCTTCTTCGCGGGACTCCGGGAGAAGCAGCGCTCTCTCTCTCTCTGCGCGGGATTCCCGGGGAAAGCAGCTCTCTCTCTCTCTCTGCGCGGGATTCCCGGGGAAAGCAGCTCTCTCTCTCTCTCTTCGCGGGATTCCTGGGGAAGCAGCTCTCTCTCGCTCTCTCTTCGGCGGCACTCGCAGCGAAGCAGCCGGCGCGTTGAGCCGACGGCGGCGGAGCTCAGAGGCAACCCCGGCGCAGAGGAAGACCGGCCCCCACTGCCACCAGATCTTCAGAGGGAAACTATACCCTTCTAGAGATCACCACTGCAGCTACAATTCACCAGCCACTGCAAGGGAAGCAAATTGTCCCAGTAGAACTGATACTGGCACCCCGCAGGTTCTGGACTTTTTTTTTCTTTCACTGGTTTTGTTTGTACCGATTGCATTTGCCTTTTTAAATTGTTGTCTAGTTTTCTCCTAGTAAAGAATTGTTACTCCCACTCCCATATCTTTGCCTGAGAGCCTTTTAATTTAAAGATCCTCGTAATTCAGAGGGAGGGGGGTTTGCCGTTCTCCATTGCACAGGAGGCTTTGCCCTCTTTCACAGACTCCTGTCTTGTCGAACCAAGACACACTTTACCTGGTTGCTCAAAGTCCCATCCCACTTTGCCTTGGGCTCCCTAACAGGGATAGGACATCCACAGGTTCTTTGGGCAACCTGTGCCAGTGTCTCAACATCTCAGCAAAGCTCCTCCTAGAATCTAATTTAAACATCTCCTTTTTGTTTTAAATAGGTCTCCCTTGTCCTGTTGCCATCTGCCTGTGTAAAAAGCCACTCTCCATCTCTTTTGCAAGCCATCTTTAAGTACTAGAAGACTGTAATAAGGCCTCCCCAGAGCCTTCTTTTCTTCAAGCTGAGCAATGCCTGCTCTCCTTCAAGCTTCAGATAGTACACCAGCAGTAAAAGATAAGCTGTAAAGGGCTGGATGACAGAAAATGAGCAAAAATTCTGCTTTGAAATTAAAGTTTGAAAAGTATGCCAGATAGGATAGAGTCCAAACACTCATCATTACCAATGTGAGGTATTATGCTTTTGGTTCAGTGCTGTGTGCCAACCCATTTTGCACCAACTGTCCTGTCTCTCTTTCTGGTTGGGAAACTGCATCTCATCCAATGTTCAGGTCTAGCTCTCCACACAGTCATACCATGCTGTTGCACTTGGTCCAGAAAATACATTGCTGTATGTTAAACTCAAAAAAACCCCATTTACCCAGAGATCTTCCTACTACATAAACCTTGTTGCTCAGAGGTTTGTACTACCTCCTACTGGACTCTCCCTGCTGCCTAATAAAGAGGTATTTTACAGTTTTTTGTTTTCCATGGCATTTTGTTATCAGTGGTGCCTTTTATTTTATTAGCCAGTGTCACAATTTCTACTATCGCTTCTAAAAAGAGACTAACATTCATGTGTGCATATTATTTTCTTAGCTACCTCCTTACTTGCAACAGTAAGAGCAAATTGGGCACACCTGAGGATGTATTGCTATGAATGCATACCACAATTGGTTTCAGGAGTTCCCAACACTATATTTAATTTATCTCACAGTCATAGCACTGCTTCAAAACTGAAGTGTGATGACTGTTTCTTTATTTAGCAAATAGTCTATGCATGTTATAGTATAAATAGCTCCACATGGCTTCATATCTTAAATGCAGAAGCATCCCTTTCCCCTCCCAAAGGGACTCTGAAAACAATGCATAAGTACATTTGACTTATCCAAAAGTGAGTTTATACTATGTTCTGTACAGTTAGAGGCTGTTTTATTTGATTATGTGTAATATGACATACATAGGTTGTAAAGGACCATGGAGATCTTTAGAGCACAGCCTCTTATTCAAAGCAAGAGTATCCTTAGAGATCAGTCACGCTGCTCAGGAATATTGTGATATTATGTTTTAGAATAGAGTGCACACGAAATGACAGGGATAACAAGTTAGATAAGAAGTAGATATTGTGCTGTGGTGTATGACTTAGATCACAATATCCCAGAGTTGGCCTGGAACTGACTAGGGGAGAATTCTCAAATAAAATTGAGAAAACTGAGTATCTGACTTATGAAAAATCTACAAAATTTCTGGATATAAAAAACCAAAAAAAACCCAAATATGTAAATATATTAGTTTTATAAATTACAAGCAAGTCAATTGAGGATTTTATATGAAATAAGACTATAAGAAATTACTTTCAAAAAAACAGGAAAACTATTATCAAGAAGCAATAGCTATAAAGGCTAAGGACATTTTAGGGCCATTTTTTAGAAGGAGATTAGTGGTCTCATGACAAGGACAATGTAAAAAGCACTTGTGGAGAGGAAATTATTTACCTTTTCTGGCTTACTCCTGTTCTTTCCCTGCAGATACCAATAGCAACACCGATGAAGCAAAAACAATAGGATGCTAAGTGAGAAAGGTTTTTCAGTGTTACACTGAGAAAGCATAATTTATGCTAAGAACATCTTGTGGAAAATAAATTATTACTTAGACAAGGTCAGTTCTCTTGGATACCTTCCATGTGTTCATCTCAGTCATGCAAAAAAGAAAAAGATAAAACAAGGAAAGGAGGTGTAAATCAAAACCCCAAATTATTTCCAGCAGGGTGAGTCCCTTACATATCTGTCAGGACCATAAGATTGCTTCTTTATCATAGTATAACAGAGCTGCTGCCTGTACCTCAAGAATGTTTTGATTTTTGTCCCTGAGTTAGAGTCAGTTCACCTGCACAGGTACATCAAATCTCACTCTTATACATATACATGTGTGAAATTGCACTGGACTTTTGAGATGTACTGAGAACCATTGGCATGTAGAAATAATGAAAATATGGAAGTAGGGTAGTAGTATCCTGTAAAATGTCCTTGGCTTGCAGTCTACTCAAGCTTCCATTCTACTCAGAAACAATCATAAAAGCTTCCTAACATGCACAGATACTTTTATTTAACCACTACAGTGAACCAATTACCTGCTACCTGAACCATTACCTGAATTTACCTGATACCTTGCACCCAGGAGGTTCTGTTCCAAGTGCATTTATGCCATCTGAAAGGAGAACAAGCCTCAGGTGGCCACCTTTAGAAGGCTGAGATATAATGAGGCTAATAATGCCAGAAAGGAGACTGAAGTGATAAGACAGGCAGTTAGGCAGGTGGTGCCTTACTGAGGCAGGTGTGGAAACTGACGTTACTAAAGGTATTGAATCTGATGTTGGAAGACAGCTCATTCATAACAGATACAAAATCTGTGGAATCATAGTGCCTGACTGTTAAAAAATTTAGCAACAAACACACATAAAATGTGGTCTCGCACTGCTTGACCTCAGGCTGGTGTCACTCCACATCCCATCTGCAAATCTAAAGTTCATGATCAAAACCAGAAAAAGCTGCAAAAAACCCCAAAACAGGCAGGTTGTGTTTCTGGAGAATGCTAAGGTTTGCGAACCCAGTCTTCCAGTTTTTACTCACAGTAACATTTTTCTAATTGCATGTGTGAACTTATCTGTGCCAAACATGAGAAACAGCATAAAACAGACTTGAAAATAGCACTGTTTCTTGAACATGTCCTTCTTGAACAGTATATTGAAGAAATGGTTGTAGAAGTATTACTGGTAAACCTGACTGATAGAGACTATTTGAGAAACAACTCTGCAAATTCACTGAAATCACAAGATATTGCCCAAACAGTTCCAAGGTCAAACCTCCTTGGTTTGAAAGGGGTAAAAAGTTATACTTTCCCAGAAGTGTAATTCTGCTTATTTCCCAAGTAATTGGAAATCAATGGTTGATGTTTGGGGAAGTGTAAAGAATTTTCACACGTAGCATGTAGGACAATAATTGTGAAAAAATGCATGTGAAATCTATTGTGGAGATGGAAAAAAAGCCACCCAGTATTGTTGAACATAGGGGAATCATAAACCTGTTAGGAGTTCCAAAAGAACAGCTCGATTTTTCTTACATTGCTCTTTTCTGTTTGCATAAACATATAAAGCCAAAATGTCTTCTTCATGCAGAGAAGACCTTCCCTATTAACTGTCAGTCACACAGCATCCAGCTAGAAATACCCAAAAATCTCTTCATGTTCATGCTCATCACAACCAAACAATACAGTGGTTGATTAACAAAGCTTACTGCCTTGTGAAGTCTCAGCTTCAGAGTGAAGTCCCTGTGGTGGAAAAACAGGGTGTGGCTTTAGATTAGCAAATGAAATGACAGACACCATGGTGCAGTGGTTCTTCATTCCCCTTCACACACACTGCTGTGTGACATGGGCTCATTGCAATGAGAATATCTGCCTGACAGCCTGTTCTGGTTTGAAAGCAAAACCAGTGAGAGACTCCAAGTCAGAAATACAATTTATTGGGAAAAGAAACAAAATACACACAATAATACAAAAGAAAAACCACCGATAAAGTCAGAATGCAACCTGATACCCCTTTGGTCAGTGTGTTTGTAGCAGTCTAAATTGGAGTGGCTGTAGTCCTCTTGGAGTAGCAGATGTGGTTTCTGTTCGAGCAGTGGTCCTGTAGAAAAGGTGTAGTTGGTCTAGTGGAAAACCCCAGCAGTGTCCTCTTGGGAAGGTGCCTCTCTGTCTAAAAAAAATCCCAGGATATATCTGGGTGGAAATGCTTAGCTCCTCCCCCTGGGCAGAGCATCTCACCATGGTCTGATGTCATTCTGAGTCACTTGGTGAGTCCTTGATCGCCTACTAAACAGAAAATGGCCCTGGAGGGTGTTACCTCTGAGTCATGTGGCAAGACATTGATGGGCCCATTAACAGGAGATAAGGAAAACTGCCCAGAGGGCAACTGCTACACAGATGGTAATAGAAAACACCTTGCCTCTCAATCTTAAAACACAACCTGGGTGGGGGTGCCCCAGCCCCAGAGTTCTCTCTGTGCTCATTAGAGAAGTGAGTCCTGGGATAGCAGGTCAGCACAGCTGGGCATCATGACACTTTCTCAGCTGAAGGGACAGGTTGAAGACTGTTTGACACTTCTGCTGCCCACTTAGTTTCTGGTCTAATAAACTGTAATCCTTTCTCTGTCTATCCCCAGCGACAAGGTATTAGAGGTGTGCCAGCCTACTCTGCATGCACCTGAAACTCATGGATCTGAAGTGATTCTAGTGAAATAGCAGTTTATGAAAGGGACACCATATGACATTCTTTGTAAGAGATAAATGGCCTGTTCTGATCTCGGGATCACTGTGCACTTTTGAAACTGATTTGCTTTAAATGCTTGATTTGTAAAACTCAATTATATGACTACAGAGTCATAACTATAGGCTGAAGAAGAAAGCAATATATGAGCAAACTGCCTGTATGTTGCGAGTGCTCATTTTCAAATACTCAGGGTAGCCAGCCGTACATGGTAACTGTCTGACTGTACTTGAGACCATCAAAGACAGTCCTAAAGGCTGCAGAAGAGCTTTCCACTGCACATGAAAAACATGCCTTGCTGTCATCCTACATCTAGGACCACTCAACTTTGTTCCTGTGAAGTACTTTTATGCTTACAATTTCAGCACTTGCCCAGAGCTTAAACATTACAGGACATTTTTTTTCTGATGGCTATTTTGATAAAGTCATTTTTAATAGAAGAGCTCTTTGATTTTAATAACCATTTCAAAGACTCTTTTTCTGATTAGGAGGCAGAGTATTTTCTTACACAGGCCTCTTCAGCTGACTCTTTCTGTTTTAGTTACTTTCACAAATTCACCTTCTTGTCATACAGCTTCTTCAGGTCTCATTCATTTTATTCAATACTTGCTGACAGTGTCTGGGCTTCTCATTTCAACATAGCTCTTCAGAAATGCAATTGACTTTAAGTACTACTCTATTCTTCAGGTCATTTAATTGCAGTGCATTGAGCCCTTTTGAAGGTGACAGTTCTGCAAATTCAAAGAGCTCTAATCAGCTCAGAAAAACTCCTTTCAAATGTAACTTTTCCTGACATTACAGAGTCTTCTGTTAAAACTTCTTCCAGTTTCCAGATTATAATTTTGTTTTTGAACAGAGATTTCTTTTCTTTGAGTTCCAGCAACAACTTCCAACTTTCCTATTTTTCATCCATCTTTCCTCATCTTTCAAACTGCTACACTATATTTCATATTATTATAAGCACACTTTTCTGCCTTCCTCCCCAGTTCAACCCTGTGGAGTGATATGGCCTTTTGCAATTCCTTTTCTGCAGTGCTTTGCACAGAAGAAGGCTCTACCTTTCACCCAAAGCTATAACAAATATCTGGCATCAGAAATTAGAAGGAATGTATCCCTTTGTGGTGCAAAGCTTGGACAGAGCTCAGCACAGAAGAATCCAGCTTGGAGGCTACTGCTGCACAGCACCTCAGCCCCTCTTCACTCATCATCCTTGAAGGACAGGGGTCTCTGAACAGAGCTGTGATCCCTCCCTGCTGCAACCCAGCCTGGCAGCTTTGCCCTGCTCAGTGTCTACCTGACTCCTGCATGTACAGACAGGAGTGAGTGCTCTCCCTGCAGGCAGGGCAGCCAGCATGCTGCTTTTGAAAGGGGCCATCTGCCCCTGCTGTTCTCTCCCCTTTCATTCTCTGCCTTTGAAAAGATAGGACTGTGAGGCCAGCAATGGCTTCAAGAGTAAGAACTGAAGTGGTTTAGCAGTGACTGCTTCCTTTATGGATGAAAAGATCTGGAGAACTGGAGGATTTTCTTTAATAATGAAAAATTGTGTAAGATTTTTCTTCTATTGTTGCTCCTCTATTATCAATATTCATAGTTACAGATTTCCTGCTCCTCTGAGCTCTTCTTGCTAACTCAGGGAAAAAAAAAAAAGTGTAGAATACAAGTGAGCACTCACAGCTCTGGCAGCAACTAGAAGTTTGTAGATCCCAGAAATACAGCATCTAGCATCTAGAAAGGCATATGCATATGACATAACATAATCACAGCAACAGCAAGGTTTTGAAATTGAAAATTTCTATTGTTCCATCATGTTCTTCCCCAGTCCCCTTCTGTATTCTTTCAGATCAAGATTTTTAAGTTTGCTTTCAGATTTTTTTCTTTCCAATATTTACTGACACAGTTATTGGTGTCTATTTTTTCCCCAGTGGTGTTTGCAGTCAGATGGGTAATAATAAATGTCATGATTAGCAAACCAGTCTGCATTAAACCTGACTTATCTCTTTACATGCAAGATTTCAGCCATACATCAGGAGACTCTTGGGGAATTGAGACCCAGAAAATGTGTTTTTAAAATGCTACTGCCTTACAGCTGCAATTGGATTAGGAAACTTCCCAGTACATCTAGGGAGTCAAACTGCAAAATCTTTTTTAAAGGAAGGTCACCTTCAGTTCTGGTTTCTCAAGTCACACTCTGGACTGTTTTTTGCCCTCCACTGTCAATCTCTGCCATTTTGTGTGTCTTTGCACCTTTGACTTTGCCTTTGCGGAATGCAGCCCCAGTTGGTATCTCACTCCTCTTCAGTGCACAGTAAAAAATATATATATTTCACTTTATACCACAAACAAAGGCCACAAGCTCCTTTTTTCACAACCAGGAAAATTTTCAATAATAGAAACAATGCATCTGAAAGGTTTACTGAAACCAATGTGTTTCAAAACTCCTGATAAAAATATAAATACAACACAGCACTACTGAGTAATTAGCAAAGGTACTAAGTCAACTTGCTAAGCAATTTTCACTATCGGACACAACTGACATGGGAAGAAATAGAAAGAACACTAATTAGTAATTAAGTAGGGTTGCTTGAATCCAGAATCAGGGGGAACCCTGTAGCAGAGCAGGGAAGAATTAACCTTTTTATAGAGAACCTTGTATTTACTTGGGCAACTGAATCCAAGTTGCATAGGAAAATACAAAAGAAGTGAAGAGCAATAAAGGCAGATTTTTGCTGCATTTCTGTATTTTAAAATCTGAAATGTACCAAGCAGCAGCAAATACAAGGGCACAGGACACCTCAGTAACTGTAGCTCCTGCTCCTTGGGATGACAATCAGGGATACTCCTCCTAGCCAGATCCTGTTGATGTTTCACAAATTTCTATGAGCTTGGCATAAGTTAAAGAGAAAAAAAATCATACCATCTTTTCAAATCACAGTCCTTAAAACAACGGTCTCAACAAGTATGTGGCTTTGTAAAATAAAATAAAAGCCAGACAAATATTACCCAGTAATTTTTGTTTCTTTCTTGCTACAGTCTTTGGGCTAGAGTAGTCAAGTGAGTTAAGTGTATGAGTGAAAATGTAGAAAAGTATATTAAAGTTTCAGAGAGGTGTCACGAATCAGACCAACTATCCCCGCTGGCTTGTTTACACATATGAGTTTCAGATCTGCAGATGTGGCAGATGTGTATGCTGAATTTGGTGAGTGAGGCATGCAGCTCTTCTGGAGTAGAATCTGCATGGCAGTAGTATAATCACAGCTTCCTTAAGTACCTTGAGCACAATGTTATGCATTCAGTGGGGACATGCCAGATGTAGCCTAATACAGTGACTACTTCAGTAAAAATAAGACTTGAGGGGATTCTCTCTCTGGCTTTCTGGGTTTTTTTTGGGTGATGTTCTGCACAGTACCTATAGCCTGGAATGTGAGCTATGCTAATGTCTAAAACAAAATCAGTGGGAAAACTCTGCACTCACACTTCTTTAAATAAGTAATATGTGGTACAGAAGCACCTATTCCCTGAGTTGCATGCATTCATGAAATGAAAGATGATTTGCAGAAGAGGTCACCATAAAGCAATATTATCTGAGCTTTTATTAGAACCTGGTACTCTAATGCTAGACAACATCGTCATTCACAAGGGAATTAAAACTTGTGGGCATTTGAATAGGGAATGTTGTACAATTACAGAAACCTAAATAACCTTGCCATCATACCCTAGGAAAATCTGCATGCTCAACAGTCCTGAAATTTCTCTTGTGTATATTAAGTTACAGCATAAAAGCATAGTATGATAAAATAGGCTAAAAAATATTCTTCAAGGGCATATATATAAAACGTATGGGTTTACCTCTTTTTTTTTTTTCCCCCTCCTAAGCATTGTCTGCAGTTCTAAGCCTGTTAAGCCACATTTTGCTTCTGAGATAGGAGACACCTCCCTCTACATAAAGAAACATTGATTTTCATCATGCCATGGTGGCAAGGATATCCCTTCTGATTTTTAACAGCTTAGTGTCTAGCCTTCTTGTTCTGATAGCCTGTTCAAAGCTTGCCAGAACAATGGCAGTCCCGATACTGCTTTCTTTTATCCTTTCTGATTTTTTAGCAGCTTAGTGTCTAGCCTTCTTGTTCTGATAGCCTGTTCAAAGCTTGCCAGAACAATGGCAGTCCTGATACTGCTTTCTTTGTATGAAAAAAGTGTGTCTTCACCCCCTAATTTTTCATGGTCTCCTGCATTTATGAGCCTCTGAAATGCTACCTGCCAGAATGAGTAATACTGTATAGAGGTTACTGGCAGTCCCAAGGCAAAAGACTTTTTATTAGGGATCTGACAATCTTTCAGCAACTCATGTATCATACAGACACAGATATTTCAGTCTTAAGTGATGCTTAGTATTAGCAGTTAGCTCAGCTTGTGCTCACACACATTCAAGTGTGCACTAAAGACTGTGTTGCAGGTTTCTCTGTAACAGTGCAGACACAGCTTGAATGCCAAATTAAAGCAAGACAGAGCATCCTTCATGGGTCACTGTTTGGTCTAGAGGATGTTATAAATCTCACACTGGCTGCAAGTTGTACTATTTAAGCACAGGAGATTGCTATAGGGGTGAGCATTTATAAAGGTGGGGCTTCTGTTTCTAAAAACTTCTAATCTGTGTCTGTCCTGTTTCAAACATAGAATGACCCTCCCTCAAATTTACAGAAAGGGCAGAAGATTCTCTGTCACTCTGCCACAAATCAGTTTAATCGACTGCAGTTACCTGCATTCCCCTCTTTTACTCCTTCTCCTTAAAAGCAAAGAAAAATTAGTCCGTAGACCAGGGTTGGACCAGTTAGAGAGCAGAAAGATCAGATCAGTAGGTCTGGTCAGCTGGCAGGACAGAATATAAACTCTTGAAAAATAGAAGTATAGACTGATTTGACTTGGACAGAAACTTAAAGATCATCTAGGTCCAAGTCCCTTGCCATGGGAAGGGACGTCTTCCACTAGAGCAGGTTGCTAAGAGCCCCATCCAACCTGGACCTGAATATTTCCAGGTATGGACTTTTCACAAGTTCTCTGGGCAATATTTTCCAGCATCTTACCACTCTCATCAAACGTGAAGAATTTCTTCCTAATATCGAATCTAAACCTATCTGATACAGGACTTTATACTGAGTAAAAAGGCAGGAAATTAGTATTTTCCAGCTGATCCACGAACATGGCTACAATACAAGGACTGAATTTGCAGTCAGATCTGCAGCAAGAACCAGTTTAAGAGGGGAATGGGCAGTGCTAGTGATGTGTCCCAATGACGGGAAAGAGTCTCTTCTGTGTTCTGAAGTGTGAAAGAAAGGGAAAGGATACTGTCTTTGTGCAACTGTCCCTGTTAAGCTGCTCTGAGACCAAGAAGCTTGCCCTAATTATGACTTTGGGAAGCTTACTTGGTCTTCACCTGCATGCCTTAGTTTCTCAACTCTAAATGTCACTACTGTCTGTGCCAGGAGATTTTATTAATAGGAATGTCCTTTATCAAAAGCTGACATTGCAGTTTTGTGGCTGTACTGTAGATCACAGGCATTGGCAATCCTAACAAGCTAGCTGAAAATTTGTTGTCAGACTCTTGGGATGACTACTGGAGCAACACGTCTACTAATTTTAGCAAATGAGTTGTGACACACAGAGTCTGAGTTCTCCTGTACATCTTTCAGTAGCCCATGCTAACCCTTACCCATTACTTTTCAGGATTCCAGGCTAAAATTCAGTGGTAGTTAAAGGATGAAAAAGTTTAAATAGCTGTATCAATATTAGATGCTCTTAGAAATTATTCTAAAAATAATTATTGTCCCTGAAGCAAAAACTCAAGCTGAAAAAGGGAGCAGGTCTTACCATCAAGTTAATTGAAACAAGTTGGCACTTTACTTAATATGAGCTTAACATACCCTCCTAGTACTCAAAGCCAAATCTTCCAGGGGGATATCACCTTCCAGAGAGAATCAGGAGAGAACTGCAATTTAGAGTTTCACTTTGCTATGGTGCAAACACCAAGTGAACACTTGAGTAGCTCATCTTCTATTACAGCAGTTTGGCCTGCCCATACAAAAATGAACCTTGTAAAGGCACCTTTTTTACTTTTTCTCTTCCACTGTATGTCAAATACCCAGCTTTTGCAAGGAATAGAAAGGCAACATATTGCTGTGGTAACAGGAAAACTATAATGGCTTTGCATTTACAGAAAAAAAGGGGAGGACAACACTGCTTATCTGGCAGTTTTTCTACCTTTACTTTCATAAAAAAAAAAAAAAAATTTGAAGTGTAGGCACAAATAATCAATCCAGATTCTAGTTGGAAAGTAAGGGTAGGTAGGTTTTTTTTGTGTGGAAGATTTAAGAGAGAAGAAGCTGCATGTCATATTATTCAAACAAACATTTTTACTGTTTTATATTAGGAAGCAGAGTCAGAAGGAGATTTGCAGAAAAAGCAAAGTGATCACATATTTCCTCAATTGGATTTTTAATCTGGTTTAAATTTCAAAAAACTTTCTTTTCCCTTGAGCTAAAGGGAGTGTATAATATGTGTATCTATAAGGCCACCCCCTGCTCCCTACCCCCACCAAATGATCTACCAAAGTGAATCTGCTTTGAGTCCCTGCTGCACTTACAGCTTGAGGCTTCAGCTCCATAACAGCTTTCCAGCACTAGTGTAATACAACAAGCAGGGCTAGTATGAGGAAGCGTGCTGCTATTCCACCTGTAATTATCACTCTCCCCTAAAGTGCTATCTCATGCAGAGCTTCAGAAGGTGTGAGAAAACAACCATTAACTTTATTAAACAAAGGAAATAACCTAATAAAAACTTCCAGTTTTTTTTTCAGGGGGAAGGAAAATATTCCCTGAAAACACTCCCTACTGAATCTTGAGACTGTATAGCCAGGCTTATGAAACATGCTGATTCATTCCTATTATCTGTCATGTTTATTATTTCCAGGGAGTGGTTTATAACACAGTTGGCACTAATACTTAAAATCAAACAAAACACATCAACACAATGGCTGTATCATTTTGACTGGCCCTTGCTTGAGTTACAGTAATGCCTGCTGGCATTATCTTGTTACAGGAGGCTTGTCTCAGCAGTTCTGATTCTGTATGAACCCATTTATTTAGCAGATTATAATAATTTTGTCATAAACATTTTTCTGGGGTTGAATTATTATTATTAGCAGAAGTAATGCTAATAATACCTTAATTTTTTTGTCCTTCATCCGAAGTATCCCCAGGCACTTCCATGAATGAAGAGAGTACCATTACTTTAGTAAACCCTCAGCAATGGTAATTTTCAGGACAAAACAAAGCATCCTGAATTATATCAGATTTTTTTTGTGCGGGAGGAAATGTGTTTAATACTTTCTTATGAGCAAGAAGTCAGATGAACTTACCTGTACATACATCCCCTCTACATATGCAGTCAGACCAAGATCACATAAAATGAGCTCCTACTCATGAGTGCTACTTAATTTCAACTTTTATATTAATGTTTTTAATAGTAGTTGATGCATTAAGGTTTGTGTTATTAACAAAACTTGTAATCCAAATAATTACCATTTTATGGATAAATGAAATGAAACAAGAAATACTCATTTTCTTGCCTGAATGGATAGCCAGGTAAGAAACTGAGGGAGACTTGCGAGTGTGCTTAAAACAGGTCTACCTAAATGAGCAGAAGAATTAAGAATCAAAGAAGCATCTACACTTCTGCTGTAATTCACTAAGGAGCCAAGTTAGATAGCCTGGATACATAAACTGCTTTCTCTATACATGATTTGACTTAAAGCCATTAAAATAAATTATGCAATACCTACAAAAACCCAAAGGAAAGAAAGTCTCACATTAATGACTATCTGCCTAAAATAGCTGTGATCTATCTACAAGGAGGAATGTTTGGCATCCATAAACATGTACTGTGGAGTTGCGTTATTTGTATGTTTTATTATCCCTGTATTATGTATTGGTTTATTCCTTTGTACCCCCGTGTGCAACTTGGTTTATCCCCAGTTTTCCCGCCTTGTCCTCCCTTCCCGCCTTCCCAGTATCTATCCATCACCCTGAAAGAGGCATTTTACCCCCCCCCGGGTGCCTTGTCTGTCACTCGGTGCTCCTTCCCATCCATCCAGAAGCTTCTACTCAGGGCACCGGGTGATTGGGCGAGGACCTGGGGCTCCCCCCATATCTTTCCCCCATTGGACTCCACCATATCCCCCCATCCCGGAGCCACCCCCTATCCCTATCCCCATTGGTTGTTGGATACCCCTCCCTTACAGTTTATAAGCCAGTGCAAGCACCTTGTGCTTGTTCCTGTTGGCTGGCATCGTTCTAGGATATTTGGCCCCGTTGGGCTACAATAAACTCGGACTTAGCCCCCAGCAGGATCCGCTCTTCATTTACCACCGCGAGGCTTGCTAGCGCTGCCCGGAACCCACAAAGGCACTCTCCAAACCCCAGCTGGGAGCGGCGGAGGGTGCCTCCATCGCCCGCCCTCGCCCCACAAGAGCTAGCCGGGGCTGAGAGAAAAGGGATTTGGGGCAGGAGCGCAGCAATGTACCACCAGTAAGTTGAGGAGTTAGGACTGACAATGAACAAGATTTTAGCAGGGAATATTGCTGCAGTGTGCTGTTGCTGGACTTTTGCTTGAATGAGACAAGTACATTATTCTCTAGGCATGACAGTCTGCCTCAGAGTTACAGTAGAGATGTTGCTCAGGGAATAGAACTCTAGCAATGAAGGGTCACACTATGGCACAGTCTGCAAAAAATTTTAGTTATTGCAGAAAACTAGTGAACCTATTAAACTTTGTAACAGTCAGGAAAAGTCCATTCAGCCTATTACAGAATACAGTGTGAGAAGTGTAAGTCACTTTTTTCTTGCACATGTCCTGTTTTTGTACTGTCTAAATAAAGCAGAATGAGTTTGCTATTGGAGCTGCAGGAAAATTAATTCCAACCTGTGACAGAGACAGGACCTCAAAATCATAAAATCAGATTGGCTTGGGTTGGAAAGACCTTAAAGATCATCAAGTTCCAAACCACCATGGCCTGTGAACATTTTCTCTTGGAAATCATGACTATTCAAAATTATATAGCTGTTGTGTTGATGTGTTTTATTTGATTGTATGTGGACCTCTGCCTCATGGAGTAACAGACTCAATCCAAACTCCCATCAGGAGCATTTCATCCAGACAGAACTCCTTTGGGATCCAAGAGGACATTCATTAACAGGATCCTTGAGACAGGTGTCTTGTTCCTGAATACTATCCCTCAAAATGGGAAATAAACATACAGATTCAGATTTAAAATATCCAGACTCATCCAAAATCATATCAATTATGGAAAACTGGATGATAGAAAATGCTAAAAAAAAATCACCACTGAAAGATCATCACTGGGCTAATACCTTTCTTTTGACTATTGAAAATATGAGAGAAGATTTAGGAGGTAGAATTGTTAGTCTAGCTTGAATCTATAGTCTAGTTTGTTGTTTTGATGCTAAAAATCTCAGCATAAATTCATGCCTGATGATAGTAATGAAATTAAACTAGATAACCATAATGAATCTTTCTGGTCTTGAGCTGTGTTAGTCAATTTTAAAAGCATACAGGATTCCTCTGACTTCAGTGCTGAAGTGTTCAGTGCACATGCACAAGTTATTTACTGTAATCTGATCAGCACTTGAACCTGGTGTTAACATAAGGTTCAAAAAACTTCTTTGCTCCATAAGTTTGTATGTTTTTTTAAAATTTGAATTATTCTTAGCAAAATAATAAAATGAAAGAAGGAAAGAAAATACATGGTAGTGCAGCTGTCCCATTCTCATATTGTCAGTTTCACATAACATTTTTAAATCCACAGATGAGAGGCTCAGCTGCCATGAATATGTGATCATGGGAATTCCTGCCCATGGCATATAAAAGATCAAACACAGACTATGGGTAACCTCAGTCTAACAGCAATAGACAATAGCAATAATAAACAGCAATATAACAATAACAGTCTAACCAATACTCTCTTTTAAGGTGCAAACTGTTTAAGACAGTCCACCACACAAAGGCAGATTTTTCTTCCACGTCTTTAGGCTATTAAGTCCAGAATGTACCCAAAACAGTACAGAAGAAGGAAGTCTAACCCTTACAAAGGCATGCTTAGTCAGAGCAAGTATGTTAT
Source organism: Lonchura striata (assembly GCF_050655825.1). Classification (NCBI taxonomy): domain Eukaryota; kingdom Metazoa; phylum Chordata; class Aves; order Passeriformes; family Estrildidae; genus Lonchura; species Lonchura striata. The sequence continues at coordinate 37,463,254 of NC_140740.1, forward strand.
TTCAATCAGCATTGCAGGGCCAGTGTTCAGGTACAGTGTTCCGTAGATCATTAGCAAGTCACATTTCAGGCTCTTTAAACACATAAGATATACAGAAAGACACAAAATTTCTGCTGAGAGTCCATGGGCCTAATTTTATTATTCCTGAATAAACAAGAATACTTTAATTTCTTTATGGTTGGCTGAAAAAGACTAGAAGAAGATAGATCAAATGCTGGCAAGTATCACCTTTATTTTTTCTTTCTTTTGGATAACTAAGATGGTCGTGTTAGTGTTTGGCCGTCTTTTTTACACTGTTTTACATAATAAAAGTACCCAGCTTTTCAGCAATTACTCTTGTAATTAGGATGGCTGTTTTCTTCAGAATCCCAAATATAAGAAGTTTCTTTAAAACAGAAGCTTGTTTGAAATATGTTTCAGACCAGAATTTTTATAAATGAAAACTGAATTTTGTGTCTCTTTTCCGAAGAATTTAGTGAGTAATCCAAAGTCATCGGATGATCAGGTGTTCACTTTGTAGTTCCTGTTTTATGCAATAAACTGTTCTTGGTTTCACAACAGGCCCATCTTAAACATCTGTTTCCATCTGAATTTTTTCAAATAGCTGAATTACAAGCTATGTGAAAGTAATGCTCAGGATCTTTTACCAGCAGAGGGCAAAAAACTTTATTATAAGTTCTTTGCCAGACTAAGACATTGGTGTTTTCTCAAGGCAGACATCACCACCAAACATCAGTTTCAGCACACTGGTCCACTCGCTCAGGCTAATTAACTTGTCTTGCCAAGTGTTACAATGTATCAGCATCATATGACTAGTGGAAAATAAACTAGCTATTATCTGCACATCTGCTGAATAATATTATGTTAAAACATTACATGCATAATTATGTTCAATTATATTAAACAAAGCTATGCATTTTAAATAAAGAAATAAATAAACAAAATAAATTTATGTGCATTAAACTATTTCATGTAATGCTGAATCTCCAGGGCTTGTACATCTTTAGTTACAGGGAGTTTAGTGCAGGGTAGCAGATGTTGCCTTTTTATTAACTGGATATAATAAGTTTAAAATGTCAAGTGCACTACAATAATTTCATAATGGATATTCAGTTTAGGCAAATAAATAAAAGTCAAAGTTTTTTAAAGACATCAGAGGAGTTGCAAAAAATCTATAATGGCAATATATAGTCTTTAACACATGTGAACAAACAGGGCATTTTTCAGACTGCAGACAAGAAAGCAATGTTTCCACTTTGGAATTATTCCCAAACTTATTTGCAGTATGACTTGAATATGATTGGTTCCCTTCGCAGCTTTACCTTCTAATGGTTTTGTTTTGTCTGTTCTTTCTTTTTACTTTGCTCAGCACTTGCTTTGTCACAGATTTTACTTATGCATTTTCTTTTGCCCACTCTGTTTCTGGAAGGATATTTCTCCAGACTACAGATCAACACTGATAGTGGGACTGGGTCAGTTGAAAATGCACTTTGTGAAGTACAAAATTTCTTTCTTTTTTTCTCCTAGTACTCACCTCCAACTTGCAAATGCTATCCTGGCTGGCCAAGCTGTGTTAATAGTCTGGTCAATAAAATACACAATATTAAATCAAAATATTTTCACCAGAAAAAATGTGGTATGCTAATAATAGCATGCTAGGGTTGAATAAAGGATCTGCGATTAGTGAATTGTGATATTTCTTTAGTATTTAATTCTTTATCCACCTCAATAAAGCATTAATCCAATAAATAATAAACATCTGAGTCAAAGGAGATGAAAAATGGTGTACTCCTGTGCTACCATAGAAATGCTTAGTTTACTGTTGGGGCTGTTTTGGTTTTCCTGAGTTAGAAGCATGCCAAGGGGTGTACTGGCTGGAAACCAAAAGATAGCTTTAGCAGGAGGATGAGTGAATGCATTGGTATGGAGGGTTAATTTTGGAAACGCCACTGTGATGTGAAAAAATCCTCTGTTCCCATGCTGTTTATAGTCCAGTATCCACAAGACACAAGAAGATTCATGGCTAAATTCAGATTAGTGTAAGCCTAAATAATTTTAACCACTCCTAGCACTAGGCCATGCAAAGGTAGCAAGACACTGACTTGACTTGCCCTCTGAAGTTGCACCTATTGCCTGCGAATTTGTTTGGAGGTGCCTGCTGATGAGTTACAAATAATAGGACAGCACATACACCTTTTCCATATGTCTGGTCTTTCCTTATGTGTGGCCAGCTCTACTGCTTTTGAGGCTCTGTTGTCCCCCCATGTCCCTGGCTGTTGCCCCGCTCTAGACGAGACCAGCCGCTGCAAATGCCACTTCTATCTCACCTCCTGCTGTAGCTGTCATGCTGGCATGGTAGCGTGGAGGAAGGCTTTAGAAAGGCCTTGGGAATGAGAAACTGAGGGAAAAGATACATTTATGTATGCTCCACTGTCTCGGGAAAGTCCCGCTTCAGCATTCCTCTGTAAACGCCCTTCTCCCCACCCCTGAGCAGTTCCCATTGGACCTGGCCCCTGGGGTGGTTCTGATGTGCCTTAGCTGAACAGTATACTCATTGTTTAGACCTTATCTCTTAATTTTGCTGTATAAAACTGTATCTGGGCAATAGCCCAGGGCCTTTGGTCCCTGCAACTGTTCAGGCAATACAATCTATCTGGACAAGCATACCATTGGTCTCTCTGGGTCTCTTTATCCCGAATCCTAGCGGCGACCGAGGCAACGCCAGAGCTCAGACCGTGCTAACCCAGACGCTGCCTGGTAAGCCCAGGGCAGCGGGACCGCGGAAAACCCCGGCCCCGAGAGGGGACAGCTAGCCGGAGGGTCCCGGGGGGCTGGGGAGGGACGGGGGACAGCGGCGAGTGACCCCCGAAAGCAGCAAGTAGCGGTCCAAAGAGAAGCAACATCCTGCTGCAGACATATGGTTCCACATCAGTACTGAAGGGTTTTCCAAGGAAAATACAGCTAAGTACAGTGACTCCATGTAAAACTGTTTTTGTCCTTTTAATAACATTAGGTCCTCCTACTTACAAACCCAACCTAACTCCTGCAACAGCTAAAACAACATACATGTCTTTACATTTGCATTTGATGAAGACAAGGTTGTGTCTTATAGGGTGTTTCCCCACCCCTGAATTGCAATGAGAAAAAGCCAAGAGTTTGTAGTAGGAATGAAGCCTCTGATTTTCAGTATTGTAAATAAATCTCATTTCTCTTTCTCACTTGGGAAGACAGCAAGCAGAAATACACATTTAAAAAAGGAGACCAGCTTTTCAGTACCTTAGGAACAGTAGCTAGGGAAGAGGAAGACAGACAAATATTGAGGGAGATGATTGACCTAGATTATTTCTAGTGATAAATTGAAGTATCTTCCTTCCAAACCTTTACAAGCACCAACTACATTTTGATGAGGAGGAATTCTACTCATCACCAACAAAATTTTTTAACTGTAAATTGACACCTGAGTCTTAAAGAGCAGGATTTTTATGCAATTTTCATGAGCATAAACAATATTTGAAGTCTTAGGCTATTATTTTTCAATGAGTAACTAACCCCAGGATTCATTAAGAGATTGAAAAGAATGTTTTTGTAGTGTGGGAGCACATTTTATTCCTGATCCAGTTCTTTTAGTTGAAAAGGGAGTTTACAGTAATTTGACTACAGACTAATATCAAAGTATCCTTCATCTCAAAGCCCTGAAACTACAGAATGAAATTTGGTAAGTGCTCAAGAGCAGGGGCAAGATCAAGATGGAACACCCAAATGAGTAATATACCAATGGAAGTGTCCTGGAAGGAATGATATGGTTGAAAATCTTTTCTTGTAGTGCTTTGGTGTCAGGCACTTCATGTTGTACAATTTTGCGTGCAGCATGGAGGATGAGTTCCCAATTTGACTGGGTTGGCACGCATGTAAATGCTGCAGAATTTCAAGGCAAATGCAAACCTTCCCCTTCCCCCTCTTTTCTTAATCCAGCTGGGGCTAGAGGGAGAGAGTGAATTACTAAACAGACTGAGTATGATTCTGCCACTTTGCATCAGATTATGGTAGTGTACATCTGGGAATAACATGTCTTTGCATGTGAGAACAGCATAGGTTTCCTTCTTTTTTAAAGTGGACCATTAGTGGGAAGAAAGCACAATACACAGCCACCACTGTGACTAGTTCCCTCATTTTAAACCATTGTGGAGATATTTACCTTAGGGGAGTAAATATGAAAGCCTTGAGATTCTTCCTTTTTAAATGACAAGCAGTAGCAAGCCTCACTGACATCTTGCTCAAGAAATCCTGGGGCTTTCTTGAAATGAAGAAAGAAGGAAGTTGAATAGATTTATAATTTGTGGAACAATGAAGGAAAAAACTGTCATAATAATCCCAAACCCTGAACTTCTGTGCTGAAGCAGAATATTGTTTAAATTTGTAAAGCCAATATTGTTTAAACTAAATTCTACCAGCTCCAAATAAGCATTCTTCAGGGACTCTTTGTATGAATTTTAAGCCATTTTCTTCAGTGATCCCTCATTAATAAGTACTGGTTCATAGGCCAGCTGAACCCAAGTATACTTTTTCAGCTTTGTGACCTCCTTGTGGATGACCACGGGTCCATTATACTGTTTTTCTACAATGTGTTGCAGAAATTAGTTACTCGGCTGCATGCAGGACAAGTCTCCATATCATGGAGGAATTTTGCAGGCCACTCACTCTATGCAAAAACCAGCAATAACCGTGTGATTTTGTGCCCACAGACAATCCCCAGAATGCAAATAAAGCCACATCTTGCTCACAAGTCACACATTGGTCTACAAAAAAAGACTAAATCTGAAAAAATAGTTTGACTTACAAAGTGCTTTCCTCTCCATACATCCTTATCTTTGAGGTAGGACTTCAGAAGTCCTAGACACTTGATTTTCCTCCCCACCCTTCTGTCTTTGCATAGTGTAATGCACAGCTCACTGGCTCACTGTGAAGATCATGGAACCAAAATACAGACACCTGGAGTGAAAGTGTAGATCTGACCCTACAGTCTACCTTTGAAGCACTTTTGCAGAGGAGAGCTCTGAAGGGTGGAAGAGGAAAAATGAAAATAGTGTGGCCGAAGACAGCCACCAGGGGAAGTATGAAATAAATGAGTTCATAGTATACAAAAGCTTATAACTTTCCAAGACTGCAAAAAGGAAAATGAGGAAAAGAAAAACATGTAAAGACAGGAAACAGTAAGACAAAGTGACCTGACTGTTCTAAAGGGATGCCATAGGTAGACATGCACATGGATAAGGAGTGGAGGCAAACCTTCATCCCTTCTGCAAAAACCCTCCTAATAATTTTATGTGGGAAGCCAAGCCATATGTACCCCTAAATGCTTAGCTCTTCCTTCAGCTGTCCAAATCTCAGCCTGGTGCACAACAGCCATGGTTCATATGTGCATTAATGGGCAGGGCTTGCTTCAAAATCTGAAGGGTGTAGGAGCATCAAATGCTAGGCAAAAAATGGGTCAAGGATATGCTACTCCCAGGTTGAGGCACTGTAGCTGCAGAAGGCAGGAGGCAGAACATTTGGATGGCAATAGTGATGCTCTGCTGGGAGGCACCAGATATTTGTGCAGCAGCATAGAGAGAAGAAATCTGCATTTCAAACACACAATAAAGAGAAATATAGATGCATGTCAATAACTTGAGAGAAAGAACAAGGTACAGCATCAGTCAGAAACCCACACTACAATGGCAAAAACTTAGCTTGGGTGACCTTGAGAAATCCAAAGCACACATGACAAGAAAAAAAAATTAGACAGGGGAGGGTGAAAGAGCTGGGTTTGCAGCTGTTTGCACAGTGAAGGGATTGCGTGAAGGGATTGAAGGCACTGAGTAAAGCATGGTACAGCCACATATTTTAGCACATGAAAATAATTGGTTTAATATGCTTTAAAGACCTTGTGAAATCACTCTGAGCACTAATTCAGTATACTGTGCTCTTTTTATACACAAGACAGAAAACATCTTCCCTTTCTCTTCACTCCCCTTTCCTCATGAGATTTACAATTTCCCAGGGCAGCAAAGGTACCAGATAAAATAGCAGACAAAATTATACCCTCATGTTACTGCAATTAGGATCAAGATGATATCAACATTTCTTTTACACTTTTCTATTCATATAGGGTTTATGAGCCACAAAAATTTACTATAACATGACCTACAGGGCCATGCCCTGAGATCAAGAGGCCACTTTACTTCATTGTCTCCTCTCAGTTCTCAGAAAGCTCTTTTGTTTCATTTTTGTAAAAGTCTCAGAGAGATAACTCTGGCTTTCAGGAGTTACTTGTGGTTGTCCCCCATCCCTCCCTGGCCCCCCGGGACCCCTCCGGCTAGCTGTCCCCTCAGGGGACCAGGGTTTTGCTGTGGTCCCACTGCACTGAGCTTACCAGGCAGTGGCTGGGTTAGCATGGTCTGATCGGCGGTAGGCCTCGGTCGCCGCAAGGGATCGAGATAAAGAGATGAAGAGAGGTCAGTGGTATGCAGTCCAGAGAGATTGTATTGCCTGAACGGTTGCAGGGACCAAAGGCCCTGGGCTACTGCCCAATTACAGTTTTATACAGCAAAATTAAGAGATAAGGTCTAAACAATAGAGACAGCGTCCAGCTTAGGCACATCAGAACCACCCCAGGGGTCAGGTCCAATGGGAACTGCTCAGGGGTGGGGAGAAGGGGGCTCACAGAGAAATGCTGAAGCGAAACTTTCCCGAAACAATGGGGCATAGAGAAATGTATCTTTTCCTCAGTTTCCCATTCCCAAGGCTTTTCTAAAACCCTTCCTCCACACTACCATGCCAGCATGATAGCAACAATAACTAATGTGTCCCTATTTTTCAGAAAAATGACTACAATACTAATGTTTTAAAAGATTAATTAACTGAACATATGTTTAGTAATTCTTTCAAAATTAAAAGGTCATAAAACTTCGGAGTACCTTGTTTTTAAGATACTGCATGGTTATTGGAACTAATGGAGCATACACACAGCTCTCATTGAGCCCAGAGTCTGTGATTCATCCACTAAAAGAAAGCTTTATGACAGAAAGCTCTTTCATCGAAGACTTAAGTCCTTTTTAACCAATGTGATTCCTTGGATATGGGTCAGAGAAGCAGTTTTCTTCTTGTCACTATTCATCTTGTTGCACAATGCTGGAGTGGAGTGTTCAATAATATTGAACTTGCCAGAGTTTTCCAAATGTGATCAGGCCCATATGACACATGCTTTGGTCTTCTCATTATCATTGAACCTGAACAGTCAGATTAGAGGTGAAAGAAAAACCTTATTGTAGGGTCATGGAGATGGAGAGAAGCCTGGCTGTATGCTGTCAGTATGTTTTTTGCTTGTGCACTAGCAGCATAGTAACAAGGATTCCCCAGAATGAAATACGACATCTGACAGGCCCAATCCCAAGAAAATCTTCAGACAAGGGCCATGGGTTGGATTTGCATCTGTTGTCAGCTGCTGCAGTTTTTCTTATTTGAATGCCAGTAAAAGCTGAGTAAGGGACATTTTACTGAAGTGCTGACCCATCTTGTAAAGTGATGATAGATTCTCTGCATATATCTGATGTTTTAAAAACATACTTGAACTCACCTACCTCTGCTTGCAGAGAAGGTTGCTGGTACTCTTCTCCACTGATTTTAGTCTGCAGAACCAAGTTCTTCCTGGTATTCTATCTTTGCTGTAGTAAAACCAGACCAGACAGCACCTTCATCAGCTGTTGAGGGGCTTCTTCTAAAGAATGGCAGGAGCTGGTCTCCCATTGCTTGCTTCAGGATCTGCTCATGATCTCTCTTCTCCAGAACTGTATTCACAGTTTATTTCCCTATATGGAGCTTGAGTTTCATACTTGGTGTTGGCCAGTACTGAATCAGTAGGTAATAAAGAAGTGGATGACTTTCTTTTCCAGTTCACACAAAACAAATCTCTAAAAAATACTACATTTCTCTATATTTGTTTTAATTTCAACAAATATATACGCATAGATACCCTCCTGACTATGGCCTAAAATTAAGGAGATACATATATCTAAAGGTTATTCCAGTTATGTATCATCCAGCACAGGACACTAAGGCCACATTCTTCACTTAAATTACCATATGACCAAACTTCCACCTAAGAACACTCAGTTTCAAATTTATTTGCATAGCTTATTTTAGTGTGATTGGGCAATGATAGTTTGCTGGGTACACACCAAATAAAACCAACATATATCCTAGTCTCGGGGAAACACTTACGTGGTTTGCTTTATGGTAAACAGATTTCATAACTCATCTTCATGGACTGGTGCTTAATGGTAAATGGGTTGTGTTTTTATTTTTTTTTTTTTTCTGTTTTTTGTTTTTTTTTTAACTGGGAGAATTAAGAAAGGCAGAAAAAGAGACTTTGTTTGCTGGCACTAGTGTCCTTTGAAATAACTGAGTTACTTATATTATGACTGACGTACGAAAATATTCCTGTTGAGGTCCAAGGCAATTAGTGCACAAGAAATTCAATTCTGGAAGACAGGCATCTCCCTCTGTCACAACATTCAGATAAGTATCAAAAAGTCTTCCTTAAGACAATGTCTCAAAAAAAGATTCTGTAACTTTAGTGCAACAACCATAGCAATTCTACAACTGAAACCTTTGTGCAGAAAAGAATCCTGAAGAGACGATGCAGAACGAAAAGATACTGGCAGATATTGATAAGTTCCAGTTCTCCTCATTACACTAGATGATACCGCAGCTTATGATAGAAGAGAGGAAAATGCCCTCCTCAGTGGAACATTCCACTTGTTTGTAAAATGTTACAATATATTGTCTTAGAAAAATCAAAGCTCATCCCAGTTCTTTTCAGAGATCTATCACAGCTACGTCTCTACAGGTTAATAGGAACGGAAGAAAGGGCATTGTGGTAAGTGGAGCCTTCTCCAGATTAACTTCTTGATTGCTGGCTTCTCTTTAGCAGGATCAGCATCCTCCCTTTTTATGTTACATGCACTTACCTATGAATGGGGAACATTAGGTACTAAATTGTATCAGTTTATGAAACTTACTCCCTCTCTAACACTTAAGCTAATGATCAAAAACATTTTATTCAGGTGGGACCCTATAGAGAGTATTTTTTTTTTCCCTCTGGAAATTAGCCCCATTTATTTAATTTCTTAAATTGCTCATTCAATGGATTTCTACCATTTTACAACATTTGAGCATCACCAGAAAATTAATAGTTTTTTTTTTTTTTAAAATCATAACAAGCATGCTGTTGACCAGAACTTCACATCCTATAAATTCATTCAATCTTAAAAAATATACCAGCACCCATGGGACACTTTTGGTTCACCAGTACTTCAGAATACAGTACTATAATACAGCAGTATAGAAACATGCAAGAACTTTCTGCATTCACAGGGAATTGTGTAGTAATGTGTCAGAGATGCTAAATTTCTTGGTACATTTCTAGGTATCCATTGAGTGTAAATTCAGGCATTGAACTGTGGTAAATTCAGGCATTTACCACAGCTGTTAAACTGCCAAGAAATAAAGATCTTCTTTAATAAAATCCACTGAGATTCATCTTGCAGTTTTTAATCTCAGGTTTCCATGTACTGAAAACTGTGGGAACTCAAAATGTCTCTCAGACATTTTTAGAGGTTCCAGACCTTGGTCAGAAGCATTCTAGACCCTGGCAGGCAGCTGGAAAAAGCTGTGATTTTGAGTTTGAGCCATGAAATGAGTTACCGACTTTGGAGGTGGAACAAGCAGTCACAAAAGGTTAGATAGTATAGTAAAAGTAGTTACAAAGTAGAGGGGAAATATTTTTAGTATTGTACAGGGGGGGTCTAGCACATGTACAGGGGGGTTTTTACTTTGTACATGGGGGTCAGAAGTTCTAAGATGGAGGAAAGTGGGCTGAACCCATCCTTCTTCCTTCTTCTTCCTTACCTCCATGTTCCTGGTGATGTTGGCACTCACAGATTGGTTTAGAGTAGAAAAACACTTGGCAATGTAGGTAGTAGGTATTGGGGAATAATTGTAAACATGTTATACGTAATATATCTTATAAAAGATAGCAGCAGCCCTGGGCGGGGGGAGAGACAAAGAAGACAGCAGATAGAGAGGATGTCAGGGTGTGTGTGCCTCTACCCAGGCCGCTGATCAAATAGCCGCAGTCCAAGAACATAATCTGTTAGATAACTAGCAATAAACTGCCTTGAGACCGAACAGCTAAAGCCTGCGGAGTTTTTCTTTGGAAGCATGGGTTGGAGGAGGAATTTCACCACCATATGAGGTCCCAGAGCAAGGCTGGGGTTCTCACAGAAAACAAGAAGATTATAAAGTTGTTCTGCTGAAGCACTGTATTTTGAGCAGAGTGATGAGTTGCTAGATGCTGTGCCAATAGGCTAAATGCTCATAAACAGGCTGCATCTTGGAAATAAGCTAATGTAAGTATGTTGACATATTAGAGTTAGAGTTAACCTGGTCATAAAACTGACCAGTGGCAATAAGACAGCAGGAAACACCAACCTGAGATGTGCTGGCTAGCAAGCCCTCCAGTAACCCAGCATCAGTAGCCTGCAGTCCTGCTTCACTTTGTCTTCATTGCTCTTACATGCTCTTGCCTTCATCCCAAAAATAAGGCCTCCAGAAATGCAAATTATACAGACATATTGCATTTTCAACAACTTTAATTTCTCCAGTTGCATTCAATGGTACTATGTGGTCTGTTTAGCCTTGCAATGACTCCTTCCTCTAATAAAGCTCTGAGTTGTGTTGGGTTTTTCCTTTTTTTTAATTTTTCATTAACGTTTCAGAAAGAGTTCTATTTGGGTTTAATATAATTATTTTTGCACATCAAAATGAAGAGTCTGTGTATTACTTACACATAACATTGCCTTTATTATGCAACATTCATAATTTCATTTCTTATTGCAAATGAATAGCTTTTGTTATTTAGAAGCTAATACATGATTTTGGCTTAATAATACCTGGAAATAAGGAAAATATAATTACAAAGGCTATACTCCCCATTAACTTGTTTGTATACTAGACTATGTTCAGTCTTAGCAGTAATGTCATCATAATTTTCCAACGAACTGAAGGAAGATAGACAGAGAAATGAGCACAGTGCAATTTTAGCCTTAGTTGCAGGAAGGGACTAGCCTTTAATCCACAAGCCTTTAATCCACAAAGATATCTTCCCAGCCCTGCTGTTTGAAGTATTTGGTTTCTCAATGTTCAGACACTCTCTGTCACTCAGCAGTATGTGCAGATACCTCCCTCAGTAAAGCAAACCTCAGCTCACACATTACAGGAGTGGAGGAAAGGGACAGTGCTAAAACAGGGATTAGCTAAACCTTCCATTAGTATAACTAGCATACATACTACTTCACATTTATTTATTAGTAGCCTAGACTGATGACTCCTGAGAAACCACCACCTTTCTCCTGAGTTGGGACAATTTTTTCACCTGAGCCTTTGACTCAGGATCACTGGGGCATGCAGGACAGGGATGGATTTCTTACTTTTCTCCTAAAGATGTCTGTGACATAAGAGCAGAGTTTCTTTCTCATTGATCTTTTGTCTTCTAACTGTTAAAACAAGTAGGGTCATAACAGCAGAAGGGAATAGGGCTTTCAGCAATCCCACAAACTCACCTAAATATAGAAACTACCCTGACAAGAGAAGCAGTGAAGCAGCAGAACAGCTTGCACTGCTAATATCTTTTCTCTCTGAGAAGTGAGTATTCACGCAGCCGCTGTGAATCCCAGCAGGCCACAGCTAGAAGAAGGGGTCATATAGATTTTTCTACACTTAATAAAGTCTTTAGGACTCTAAACACTTGGACTGTGGCAGAAATAGGCTGCGTTGGATATACTTACACCTCTGAGGCAGTCAAGATATCATCCAAGTAAAAGGCACTTTCACTCCCAGGGACCTTAGGAAATTAATAACTCATCTCATAACCATGACTATTCTTTGAGCAATGCACAGCCAAATACCCTTGTTTACTGCTGACATGTAGTGCTTTTCTCCAAAGACCTTCAAAATTGCACTAAGTGACTTAAATTCAAAAGGATGCTAAATGAGATTTTACCTGAAATTGATTTATATCGGAAAAGGTCTGTTTTTGAGATCTGGGGCTTATATTTGAAAATTGACCTGAGCAACCTATCTGTAGTTGCAGAACAGTATGTTGTGAAGAGTTTAGCATGATGAAACTATATTAATTCAGTACCAACAAACAATTCTCTTTTGTAAATAACACTGGGTTAGATTTCTCTATATTTTGTATAGCATAGATAAAGTTCAGATGTGAATTTCAGATTTTCAGGCTGACCCACATCTGAATTATTTTTTTTATGAAAAAGGATGAAAATTTTTATCAGTATTAATATAACATATTAATGGTAGAACTGGTAAAACAGTGGTAGAATGTAAAATCATGGTACACTCTCATCCTTCTTTTCTGGTGTGCTTGCCCCTCACATAGGAATGAAGTGACTTTTGTAGAACTAGAGATTCATATGAAATTTGCAAACTAAGCTGCTGTTCATAGGAGCAAATCTATGTTTGCTAAAAGAGGAGCTGCATCTGACCAAAAGACACATTACATTGAAAAAAAGTATACGAAAAACATAAAAGTGAAAATGCCAGTCTTTCTTAAGGTTAGGATATATTCTGATGGCCTGAATTTATCCTTAATTGTATATTTAACCATCTTTTCTAAGCACTGAAATTTAGCTGAACCTCAATTACATTAATGAGGATTGCGGGATTTGTAATTTTCTCTTCTTCCACCCCCATTCCCCCTCCCCCCTCCCTCCGCGGTCCCTTGTCCTGACCCTGTGTTCTCTTGTCCTTCCCCCTTGCCATGTGAGTTCTGTCCCTGCCCCACTCCACCTTACCCATCGCCACACGGTCCGGTCCCTACCCCCCCACCTTTCCCATCACTGTCCCCGGGGTCTCTGCAGTTTCCCTGCCCCTTTCCCCTGCCTCCCGTCCCATTGGCCATGGCTCAGGTTCCCCCCCGCCCCGGCATAGGGTATAACGGATCCTCGGTCGGTGCCCCGGTGGTCTCGGGAACACACTCCCACAATAAACACGTGTTTGCACCCAAGCCCCATGTCGCCATTTCGTCTGTTCCCGTGCTAGAGCTGAGCCTTGCAGAGCCGAAGGGAAAAGCGGCCACCACCTCTTCCCTCCTCCTGTTGTCCTCCTGCCAGTGCCTGCACGGAGCCGGTCTCACACAGCAACAAATAGTAGCAGAAAATGGCTGTTTCCATCAATTTGTGAAAGCAGGGAGAGAGAAAGGAACTGTGCCACCATAAGAGCTCTGCAGATGCTAAGAGGAGTTGATGTGCTGGGTGGAAAACAAACCAGAAACTCCAGGACCCTCTTCCGTCCTTGCCGGTGTGCTCTCTATCCTGCCCGGGAGCAGCCGTGCTGCAGGGGCAGCCAGACTGCAGGGGCTGGGAGCTGGGTAGACTTACCCGAGGAACAAAGAGGACGGTTTGGTAGTGGTTCAATGGACTGAGCTCGAAGAGTGGCCCATCAGGGGACGGCATTTGAATGGAGACCAGAGGCTGACAGTGGCTGAACCCAGGGTTTCAAAGGTGAGCTGTGGTTAACGGGAAAAACCAGGCTTCTGGGAGAGCCAAACTGCAAAAGAATATGTCCTCAGTTTAGAGTGATTTTCCACCACCGAGGAGAGAGATAGATTTCACTGCCCGAGCCTGGAGGGTAAGTTGGGTCAGAGCAGGATGGGTCCCTGGAGGGCGGCTAGCTACCTTTTTTTCTTTTCTGAGTTTTAACCACTGTCCATGCCCAGACGGGGACTGTAGGCTAGCATGTCCCTGGCAGCCGGGAGGCTTTTTCTTTTCCGAGGACACAACCTCACTCGGTCTTTTTGGGGTAACTCACACGGGAAAGCTCCTTCTCTTTCTCAGAAAACTGCCTTTGCTACCCTCTCCTCCCTATTCTGGGCTATGGGGGCAGGGAGGGTCGAAAGGACACCAATGGGACAGAATTGTAAGCGGCGACACATCAGCTATGGGAGAATTGTTAACATCCTAAGAGAGGCCCTTCATATCCACGCATTTCATTGGCTTCCAGCCACATTGGGCGCCTCTCCTGTAGATTTCCCCCTTGGCTTCTGCGAAGTCCCCCCTTCCCTTTTCCCCATGGACTTCCCCAAACCTTCTCCCTTGGGGATGGCAGCGGCCGAGCCGCCCCAAGTGCCCTGCCGGACACTGTTATCCTCCCTTAGGAGTGGCATTGGCCGTGCCTCCCTGGGCGAAATGCAGTGCACCTGGCACCCCCTCCCAAGATGGTGCTGGCCATGCTACAGGGATCCCATTTTCCCACCATGACACTTCTCTTCCACCCCAAGTTTTCTCGCCAGCCGCACCCCTCCCGCAATGGTCCTGCACCATCCTGCAGCGGGCCAGCCCCTACTGGGGGGGAGGTGAGGTTGGATGAATCCCTCAGTCCTTCTTCTGGCCCCCCCTCTGATGGGAGGGATTGCTGGAGGGGCCCCTTCATTGGAGGACCTCCCTTTGTAAGAGAGCTTTCCCCTTTGCTGTGGGGGGGGGGGACCCTGCAAAGGGAGTAGAGCTGGACCAGAGCTCCACTGTTTTTTTTATCCCTGAAATGGTGGTGCCCAGGTTCACCCCTTTATCCCATCTCCTAAATGTACCTTGCCCAAAGTTCCCTTATTATTTCAATACAAGTTTTCCCCATTGCTTGTAATAATTTGGAAATAACTTTTTGGATTGAGTTATATCTTATAGAAGGAAAGATCATCCTCTCTAATTATTGCCCACAATGCTATGCCAACTTCGCAATCAAATTGGAGAAACCACATCACTGTTCGCTGCCTGCCTCTGCTCTGCTAGAATTTGAAAAACCACAGGCATTGTGTCATGAATCCTGCTTTCATCCTCAATACAGAATGTGTTTATGATAATTTTGTACCCTTTATCTTAAATTGTAATGTGAAAAAGATTTTTGCCCCATTCATTGTAACTATGATTGGTGTATCACTTTCTGATATCTTTTTGTAACATTGCTAATTTGTTTTTACCTCAGAACTCCCTTTCCTTTATGTAAATTCAAAAGAGTGAGCTGCGGGATTTGTAATTTTCTCTCTTCTTCCACCCCCATTCCCCCTCCCTCCTCCCCTCTCGGTCTCTTGTCCTGACCCTGCGTTCCCTTGTCCTTTCCCCTCGCCACATGGTCCTTTGTCCTGTTCCTGTGTTCCCTTATCACTCCCCCTCGCCACACGGTCCGGTCCCTGCCCCCCCGCCTTTCCCATCGCTGTCCCTGGGGTTTCCGCGGTTTCCCTGCCCCCGTCCCCTGCCTCCCGTCCCATTGGCCACGGCTCAGGTTCCCCCCTGTCCCCGGAACAGGGTATAAGTGACCCCCGGGTCGCTGCCCCGAGGTCTCGGGAACATGCTTCTACAATAAACACATGTTTGCACCTGAGCCCCATGTTGCCATTTTGTCTGTCCCTGCGCTAGAACTGAGCCTTGCAGAGACGAAGGGGAAAAGTGGCCGCCGCCTCTCCCCTCCTTCTGCCGGTGCCCACCCGGAACTGGTCTCGCATGGCAACAGAGGATATATTAAGTAATATCAACTATCAATCCACTTTGAAAATCTGACCTGAAGAAAGCACGAAATGACCTTTTAAAGGTGGAAGGTAAAGGTGAAAATGAAGCTGCTTTTATGTAGGAGAATTGGCAGCTTAACCTTATGCAGCTGGGCCTGTGAATTTTTGCCTTAGGCTAGAAGAGAACAAGATGAGCATTTTCTTCTTAGGAGGCTGAAAATATATGGTTACAAAATCCAGTGCATCTGTATTGACTTCGCTATTTTCTCTGTTTCTTCAGGGTCTTGTCTCAAGACTTCTCCTTGTTATGGAAACAGGTAGATAAATTGGTGCATGGCAATAGTTTAGCATACCTTTTGCAAGAAATTAATCTTTTACAAAAAACCAATTTAAATAATCAAGAAAAATGCTAACCAGGTTTTTTTCTAAACACTTACTCCTCTGAATGACTGAAATAGTACTAGCTCCAAGAGGTGATAAAAATACCTTTTTAAGGAAAACCAACTTTTATTGTATTATTTTCTTAATTCAAGGTTCTTAAGGCTTGTCTTCTGACAGAATAGTTAACATATTTAGCTGGTGTAAACTTATGTTATTCTATGACTTGGAAAACCTTCAATTCCTTCAAGATTCTTTTGTTTTACAACTTACAAAGGATTTCAGCAAAAGAATTTGCAAAACCCTTTCTGAGATATTGTCTCAAATAATAATGTGTCATTGTGCAGGGATGAGTTCTGTCTCTCCTTATATCATTGCTGCTCTGCATGGACTTTTATTCCTGCTTAATTTAAATCACTCTTTCTAAAGTACCTGCACAACACGAAGATAAATTGTCTACCTTAACACTAAGGACAGTTAAGGGTTAAAGTAACTTTGAAGTTCTGTTCTGTAGTTTTAAAACTCTGAAGAATAAAAATTTGAAACCCATGGGGATACAATGGAGTCTTATGAGCATGCTCATGGACTCTTCCAGCAGTGAACTGGAAAATACTTTTTGTTTTCTGAGCATAGTCCTTTTGATTGTGTTAAAACTATCTTCTGTCTCCAAGCAGAGCAAGATTTATGGGATACATTGACCTGTTTTTGTCTAGAATCCTTATACTCAGTATTGGATTGGGTACAGCTTTTTTTTCATCTTCAATCCATGTACATCTGTCTTTTTATTACAACCTCTTTGATTACACAGAAAAGATGATCAATTCTGGTGACAGAGGACATGTACACTTTTTAAAAAAATTATTTTCATTTCATTATTTATTTTCTGAAGATGATATGAAGCTGCTGAAGAATTATCAGATTTCCTATAGTTAGTCAAATTAAAATATGTATTCTACTTCTGTAGGGTTTTTATATTAATAATTAAGACAAACGTAATAGTAAATCCCCTAGAAGGAACACTTGTCAAATAATTTAATATATCTATTCTGAAGCTTTCAGTCAAATCCAATTAATACTGGAATGTGACAGTGAAGAACCTTCAGCTTTTCAAATTCATCAAAAATTGTAATGAGTGCTGTCTAAGGCAAGTCCATCTTTCAGAAATGAAGGAGAATAGGAACTTTGCTGGTCATAAAATGCCACAATTTGCATTTAAGTTGTTAATCCTGTGCTATCATTCATTACATGCAATTGATTTCTTAATTGTATCCCCTCAAAATCCTATCTGTTCAAAGTTCAGCAACCTCTTGCTGTTGAGACCAGCAGAGTCCAATCTTCACTTAAATGTATTTGCTTTTTCCAGGTGTTACCAGAATTTCAGTAAGGAATTCACTGAGATATATTTAACACAGTATCACTAACTGAAGAACATGATGGCTCATCTTGTGTAGCATTAATCATGCTTAAAGGAAACCAGAGACACTTTATCCAAAATGGAAAAAAAAAAAAAATCAATTTAGATAGGTAGTTTTCAAAGTCTTTTTCTGCTTTCTGGTAGTGATGTGCATCCCCCTGCAGTGAACAGGGAGATTGGCAACAATCTGTGTTTCCTTAGTTATTTTTTAAGAATCCCTATGTCTGTTTCATCCTTAATATCAGAGACACATTGGTTGAAATCCATTGACTTAGTAAATAAATGAAGAAGATGAGACATCTGATTAGAAATGTTATAAGAAAAAAGAATGTACATAATGGCTAATTAATTTATTTCAGGCTTTTTGTTCTGCTTCTGCACAGTACCCAAGTCAGCAAACCCCAAATGTACAAGCATTTGTACATAAAGCTTCAAACAGACGAAGACTTTTGAAGGCCTTGAAAAACTGTCTATCTCTGCATTTGCACATTTTGTATAGAAAAATATCTCATCCCTTTAAAAAAAAGAGACACTGTGAATATCAATGCATGAAACTTGATGAAACTCGTGGATAATAGAACAATAGGTTTCAGTTAATTAATGTGTTGTAAATTCAGTTAGATATCTTGCTTGCCATGAAATAAGATCTGCCATGGAAATTACTGATTCTTGTATCCAGCCATTACTAGCTCACCTATTCACATGAAAGTCATCTTGGTGAGCTTTGCCACTTCCCTCAGAAGTTGGTTATTGTAGATCGTAGTAAAAGCAATGCAAACTCTGTAAGGTTGTTTAAAATAACCCTAGAACATATTGCATTCAAAACAGTAGCTTAGTCTTTGTATGATTTTGTTTTCCTGTATACTTCTAGAACAAGTGGTTTTTCCAATCCAAACTATGAATGGTGTTTGGCAGTTACAGTAAACATTGCATACAATTTTCAAATAGAGTTATTCAGAAAGCAACACTGTGATCATTCTTTTCCCACAGTTAAAGTGCACTTGCTTATAAATACATAGATATATCTAAGTGTGTAGTAATATCATAGATGCCTGTCTGTTGCCTTGGTTTTTAAAAGTGTTAAGTTTTCTTTTATAGTTCTTTTGAAAGTTTTAAAGTTATTTTAAAAGTTTCCTATGCCTTCTATATTTACATATTTCTACTGCAGTTCTCACACACTGTTCAGGTAAATAATGATTGTTTTGCATTCTTCTTTGTGGGAGGAGAGAATTCATGGACTGTTGGTTTGACCAGTGTGGTTGGAGAGGTGGCAATTTCATCCTTCAATCCACTGTCACTATTGGAATTCTATAAACTGTGAGGTCAGAAATAAAATTGGCTCTTTTCCTCTTTTGAATTTACCACGCTTCTGTGTACTCATCTCTTGTCTAATAGTGATACCTGTCATTTTAAAATTTCATCAAGATGGATCCTCAGTTCATCATCTGTCCACTCAGTTGCCTCAATTAGTTATCAAAGGAGTTGATATATGACAGTACAACTTATTTGACTTTGGAGGAAATAAGAGGGACAGAGAAAGAAGATTGTCTAAGGAAGAACAATGCAGAGTAAATGATTTCCATAATATCATGGTTGCTAAGTAAACCTAAGCAAATGGCCTCATTTAAAAGGCATTGTTTTCTTGATCAAAAGATGCCTTCTTTATGTGTAATATTTTTGTGTTCCTTAGTATGATTTATAGTAGAGTTTTCATTCCTGCCGCACTCCTATATCAAGAGATAATTACCCATATGCTGATCTATCATTTTAATGCAGTGGAAAAGTATAATCTTGCAGAACTGGTGAGTGAACATTTTGAGGAGAGAGCCTCAGCTGAACTGAGAACAGGCACTTCAGTGAACAGGAGCTTGCAATTCTATTTGAGGTACCTTGATAACTTTGAAAACATCATCTTAATGGCAGTGTCCGAATGAAAGCAAAAAGCTGAAGTGCCACTTAAAAGACATATCTGTGAATGACAGAGTAAAACCTTGTTAAAACTTGAACAGGAGCCCTTTACCAAGCTGAAGTCCAAACTGGGATGGACATGCCTCTCCGAGAGCAGACACACAGTCAAGCTTTTGAAAATCAGAAGTACACACAGTGGAAGTACACACAGTGTTTGTTGAATCAAGACATGGAAACAGATAAAAGGTCTGTAATTCAAGTTCTTCTGGACAGAAATAGGTGCTGCAGCTTTGGAGAAAGTCTCTATTGCACAGCATTTTGAAGACCTTCCAAAAGGACGTTTTCTTCCGTGGCATGCAATGTGTTTTGTAAAAGTATCAATTTCTCTAATTGTGTCAAATTTTTATCTCAAGTATTTTTATTATTCTTAAAAATTTATGTGACAGTGGCAACTTCATTTTTGACAGGACTTAAACATTACAAGACTTCAAACAGGTTTATTTTTTCATATTTCTATAATGAAATGCAATTCTAACAACAGTATATAGGTGCATATTTTATTGGTTTTTTTATAATTCTCTTGGTTTAGAGTATGATAAATTGGACATAATTGTACAAATTACATTTTCTTAAGCATCACTCTATTCTTTCTATCATCCCTTTCCCTAGTAAACATAAAACAGAATTTCTGGCTATCTCAAAGATTTAAAGGAAAGTTGTGAGTTGTGATGGTTAAATGCAAAATTTCACAAATTCAGTGTTTGCTATTCTCACACATTTTAGCAAGTCCCAGATACTTATAAGCACTGCTCTACAAAAAATATATTATCCAATTACTGTAAAAGTAATGCAAATATAGAAATTTTCCTACTTTTTCATTTTATTCACAAGACAAGAGAAAAAGCAAGCAGATATGCAATATCAAATTTAAAAAAACAGCAGAACTTTTTAACAGAAGCATAATGTGGGGGATAGAAGATACTTGTAGGGAAAAAATCAAACTTGAAATAAAACTGATCTGCTTTAGAAGATTTTGTGCAGGAATAGATGTGGTGATGCTCTCTTTTGTGGTTTAGTGAACAGTGATAGATTTCAATACTAAGCAAAATAGTAAATCAATAAAAAGATCACAGAAACACCCTGAATTTAAAAAAAATGATTGTTGTGCTTGATCAGCTTATACTGTTGTCCCAAGATATTCTTAGTCAAAGTTTCTAGGGATACAATTACATATTCTTATCCTGTTTCACTACAGGAAAGTATTATTCCCTCTCTAGACTAATGGCTTTTAATCTACAGTACAGTCAACATTTATGAGGAGAGAGAATAAAACTATTTGAGGTAACATAGTAAAACCCATGCTTTATTACTTTTCTTTCTTACTTAATGGTTTTTGCTTTTCTGGCAAGGCAATCAGGAATTTGCCTTTCACTTTGGCCAGACTGGACAGCATTTAATGTAATTCAGTTCATCTGGTATCAGCCTTCTTACTGATATCACGTAGTAAGCCCGTCACTTGCTGCGTTTAGCATATTATGTATCCACATAACCCACCTAAAATACCTTATCAGACAGTGTGCTTTGCTATACTTCTTTGTTGTACAGGTGTAAATTACTTTCCAGAATTCATAGGAGTACCAGACAACATGAATATATATCAAAGATGTACAGCATCATAGTGTAAAGAACGTAATTCATGCAACAAACATCCATTTAAATCAAGAATGGGAAAATGTGTACAAGATGCTTCTCTTTCACTGAAGTCCTGCAAAAATCTAGGCTTTGAAGAATTAAGAGGCTGTTTTTAAGTATCCCCTACATCTTACTTCTGGTTTTCTGAAACAATAGTTAAAATTTCTACCTAGTACAGAGACATTAGCTGGGAATAATGGAATGCTGAAAATGCAACTTAGAAAATCATGTCAGCATATGAAGAACTGCTGATATGGCTAAAATAAGGCCTAACTCTCTATAAACCCCAACCCCAAAAAGTCAATCTCTCAGTTCACTGCAGCAGAGCCTTTTGTGGCCTGCCAGCATTTTGCTGACCCTTGCTAGATGGAAGTTTAACAATGAATTACATAAGAATGATGTTATTTAACTCAGTGTTGGAAAGGGATAGTTAGCTCTATGATCTGTGTAAGCAAGAATCATAAAGAGTTAAAAATCAAGAATCAACATGTAAATTGACTGAAATTCTTCTCAAATCTCAACTGGAATATCCTTGTCTTTGATTTGAGAAGTTGAGTCCCCAGGATAGAATTCTGTGCATTTTTTTTCAAATTTTACTTCTGAGTCGCGTGTGAGAGACTAAAATGTTAACTGTTAATGCTTCAAACAATTGGCCTTTCAAAAAGGCAGAGGCTGCTTTGCTGATGATGTGTAAGAAAGATAACAGCCCAGCGGCAAAGGGGGTGATATTCACAAATATGTCTTTGACTAGCAACAAGTTAGGATTTAAGCCAGGTGAAGGAGAAGGCTGAGAAGAAGCAGGTAATGGGATAGTGTTTTTTATCATGCCAATGTCCTCCCTCAAAAAAACTGTTCAGGTGTAAAACTCCCCTCTCCTGCCCAGGGGCAGACTGGGACAGTACTTGTGGATATGAAGGAATCTGGCCTTTCTGATGGGGCATAACTGGCTCAGCTACTCTGATATGAGAGGCAGCTGTCATGTCTTAGAATGTGCCTGAGTGTTCCCATAAACCTAAAGATATATTAATCCACTGAACTGTGTTCTGTGGGCTTCCCCTGCCCCTGACAGATCCAGACTATGACCATCACTTCAAACAGTGGACACTGAAACTGCAAGAATCATGTCTCATTGCTGACCCATAGCTAGTGACATCTTTCTACTCTTATTCCTTCTTTCTCTATCTTTGTCTCTTTCTTATTCTAATTTCTTCTCAAAATATATTACAAGCCAGACTATAAAATCCAGTCAAATAGTTAGTTAGTGCCTTGTGTCTGGATAAGTTAAAGTTGGCTAAGATTAAGTCTGCCAAGTTGAAGTTTGTGAAATGTCTTACTCTGTCTGGATGTTGCTTTAAATTTGCCAGCTACCTTTTTCTGCTTTAATGTTCTAAAGTTTGCAAATAAAATTTGCCATTGAATGTTCTGAGAATTTGGTTGTTTTCCCTGTGCACTGCCCAGAGTGAATTAAGCAACCTTCCCCAAAACCATCTGATCAGTCCAGGCCATAAAACTGAAAAATTTGAAAGTCATAAAACCAGAACTCTTCTTGCTACATTGAGTCTAGCAAAAAGGTATAAAAATAAAAAAACAAAAGGAATTCTAAGTCTAAATGTCACAAGTACTGCAGAGCTGGCAAAACCAAATAAATCCTTTTGTGACATTGCAAACATTTACTACCCAAGTGGTTCTTTATGTTTCTAGTATGACTTGATCTCCAATAGGCTGGCAAACTTCTCAAGTGCAGTGTGTCTGTGTACTGTCAGTATGCCATGAAAGCATCCAAGTGTGTGTTGTAGATTCTTTTTCTCTGCAGCGAGAGCTGCTCAGGAGAGATGATCTTTGAATCTCAGAAAAATCTCATGGAGGCTCCATAGGAGCCATTTGAAACATGATTGGTCCTGTCATTTTCTCCCTCTACTAAAATTACATGAATTTAATATCAAAGAATTTACAAACTCCACGGGTAGAAACGTCAGAGTTTGTCCAAATACCAAGGCTTGATGTAACGTGAGATACGATCAGTTGCACAGACATCAAGATACTAAGTATCTTGATGTCTGTGCAACTGAATGAAACTGCCAGGATGAGAGTCTTATGTCATCAGGGATGAGCTTCACCATTGTGTTGTTCAGAGGAGACAGTCTTGTCCTATTTTGTGGTAATTGAAAGGAGAGAAGGAAAGAGTAGAAGAAGTTGGAGGACTGTTAAATACAAAATAAGGACAAAGTAGTGTATTTTCACCTGGATAAGTAAACTCAAAATATGGATGAAACTAACAGAACCTATCACCTCTGCCAGTCCTTTTTCTTTCTGGATTCAAGTTCAGCCTTTTGCCAATAAACCATACAGAATAATTTATAATTATTCTACACAGCTGTACAAAACTAAGGTTTTTGCTATAAACATTTTAATTTGTTTAACTCCTAATATATGCTTATCTACTCAAAGAATCTGCAATGTTAGAGAGATTTTGACTCTAGAAAAGACATCACATTGCAGGAGCAGATGAGTTTCTTGGCCAAATATGAAATTGTTTTCATGAAAATGCATTCAAAAAGAAAGCAAAAGTAGTGCTCACACTATAAGCCAACTATTATTTATACAAGAAGTACTTTAAGAATTTTGATCACCTTTAAATGCCAAAGGACCTTTGTTGTTCTTACTCTGTCTGCATAAAATATCCCAAATGCTTCTTCATGTAGGTTTGAATACACTGATCTCCATGACCACTTCTCACTGCCACTCTATTTTGATCTTTTAGCAGTCAAAAAGTACCTAGATATGAAAGGACTTCTCATGCATGCTTTGGAATAGTCATTAATTTGTACTAATTTTTAGTGATCTGTCCCTTCAAAATTAGATTTTTAGTGAAAAAAAAAAAAAAAACCTCAACTCAGCCTGATGCCAGCACAACTATTTTTGCTTTGTATTCTTGTGATGAAGAAGGAAACAACAGAATTATTATGTACTCCATCTGTGATTAAGTAGATTATATAGGCTTAAACTAGTCAGAGAGGTGGCTATTGTACCAAAGCTGCAGAAACAGGTTATGGATGTGGATCAGATGGAGTAATGAAGATAATATTAAAGCTGTTTAACAAAAATTTGGTAATTCTGTAAAGTTTAGGCCATGTCTGAAACAGTTCAGTCAGGACTAAATTTCATTAATATCTGGACTTTTCATGCATTGCAAGTGATGTCTCCAGTTTTATCTCTAATTCTGTGGTTAAAATGCTGTTGTTTTTGCTTTTAAATTAATCTAAGGAGTTCCAGGTAAAAGTGATTATCTAAGACCATCTTTCAGGTTTTTCCTCCATAATACATATATCTGTATGCCTTTTATGGAGAAAGATGATACAATATTTATAAGTAAAAGTTGGGGTTTAAAAAGAAATTAAATCTACAAGCATTCAAATTCCTCTAAATCTTCATAATGACTAAATGTGGTTACACAAATATGTTCCCAGAAAAAGTGTATAAATCAATCATAATTAATTCACAAGTTCAGTATGTTCTGCTACATTCTTTTGGTATTATTCACCTGGGATAATCATCATAGAACTCCGGTGAATTTTTGTTTTTTTGAGTTAAACCCAGGCAATCAAAACAGACTGTGTACTTTCACCTCAGAAAGGCAAATATGCTGAGAATAAAATGATAGGCATAGTTTTCCCTTCAACACAAATCAGCATCTAGACTTTTGCGGACATCAAGACACACGACTGGACCCTTCATGCCAAATAAATATCATACTGCAGATATCTGCCTGAAATGCCATTGTGGAAGATGCTGAAGCTGTCCTTCCAGGTCAAAGTTCATTTTGAGTCCAGTCTATTTTCTTATCAGAGAAGATCAGGGGAATCTTCACAAAGCTGTCTTCATGTAATCATAGTTATAAACTGTGCTTTTTGGCTCAAGTAACTCCTTAATGAAATGAAAATGAACAGGGAACCAGCTCTTCTTTGAGGAAATTATGTGGTAATGATAAGCTGCCTAATCCTTCAGGAGAACAGTCCATTTTGCAAAATAGGTAATTTACATGTAGTTGAAATAACACCATGAAAGCCCCTTGAAGACTGGCAGCTGACTGCCATACCGAAGGATCGATTTTTGTTTGTGTTTGCCAGCCAGTCTTGGCTATCAGCCTAGTAACTCTCTCTCAGTGCCTTATAACAGCTCTATATAGACTCATTCAAAGCCCTTGATCACACCAGAAGGAGTATAAAGAGGCCTCCATACTCATGCAAGGAGGAAAGAAACCAAAGCATCTGCTTCTGTGATAGCAAATCTGGGAAGCTGCTAATGACTCTTTACAGCAGCCCCAGAGATTACATGAATAACAGAAGTTTGAATACTGTTTCTGATCTCGATGCCTTTTTTCATTACTCAGCAATGGAATAGCTTCATGTATGCTGCAGCTATTTTGGGTTGGAGAAAAGAGTAAATAGCCATTAAGCTGCTGAAGTCCAGGGTGGGCCAAATATTTCATAAAAATGTGACATTCATGTGAATCTGTTGAGAAACTACGTTTGTTGCAACCCAGCTACACAGTTAGGTTTATAGTTCTGCTGTGAAATGTGCAAGCATTAAAATAGTGATAATGAGGAGTAAGCCAGCTTCATCTAAAACTGGAATTTTCCTTCCAAGCAAGGTAAGATTGAGCACTTAAAGAGAAAACCATAAAGGAAGCTGTGACATAACCTCCTACAACTTCCCATGCACCTAGATTGCTGTACTGGGAAAGCACAAGCAAAACTTTCCAAGGGTCTGTGATATGCCTGCATTAGATCTCTGTGGAATGACTTGAGACCAAACAGGCTAGGAAATGCTAGACTAACCTGTAAGTGAAGTCCAAAAGAGGAAAAGACATTGACTCTTAAATCACAGGTTTTTCGTAGTCCTACATTGTTAGATGGACTTGGTAAAGGATAATAGGCTCCTAACTGGTTTACTGAGGAAGAAAACATGGTGTGTGCAACTGTGGCTGAACTCATACCAAACAGACCTCCAAAGGGGAGAGGCTCTCACTAAGCTTTGCCTAGACCTGTTAGTTACAGTTAGTATTCCGTGCAGTTACACTCAGGGAATGCACAGTATTCCCTGTGCCAAAACATTCACCCTTCCAAAGACATTGCAACCAAGCAGGAAACCAGCAGCCTTCCTCCCTGGCCTGGCCACTTAGAGGGAATACCCTTAGTCAGTTGTGACTGAACAGACAAACACATCTGTTCTGCCACCTCTTACAGGAATATGGTGCCTTCTGAAATCCTATGGATATTGTTTTCCAGGTACTTCTTGTGCTCTCAGGTTACCCGATTTGCCTGTGTGCTCCTCCACACCTCACCACTCATCAGTGATTGTAAGAAAAGGCCGATCTTCACTGGCATCACAGTGAGCACAGGTGAGCAACAGTGACTAGGTACACTAGCACTCTAATTTCAGACAGCAGCCAATAACACTCTGCACACCAATGTTTTTGACAAAACCCCAAACACACAAAAGCAAACAAATGAACAAACAAAATAAACAAAAAACGCAGTCATAGGCAAAAGCCATGCCATGAGGATAAATGCTCAAAAAGTTATTGTGTAATAGAAAGGTTTCCAGGCCATTCTACCCTATGAAAATGCATACAATAGTCCACCAGTTCAGACCTAAGTTCTCAAATGAATGCTGTCTAATTTTGTGTGTCATTTGCACTAACAGTTTCATAATTACATGGTGGGCAAATCTGACTCCACTGGAAAATATCTTTGCAGCAAAGGCACTAATACAGTCAGGAATACCACTGTAGAGAGAACTTAGGTTTGCTGATAAAACTCTAAAATTAAATGTAAATGAATTGGTGAGCACACAATGATGGTATTTCAGGTGATGGACAGATGCATGTCCTTTACTTCTTAGCTTGGATTGATGGAAGCCAGGGACTGGGCTGAACTCTGATAAGCAGAAACCTGTCCTTGTGCCATGCTGTGTATTGCAGCAGAGTGCACAGTTTCACACTGTGTTGAGAGTGAGGAAAGCTTAGCATAAATTAAACTTCCTTAAGTTTTCCAGCATCTAATCCAAGAATGAATGTCAAAGGCAATATGAAAACACTAAACATTATTTTTCACAGAGTGAACGGTTTCTTAGTGGGTTGTGTTTTTGCCATGCAGATTAATCTATTTTTTCCTTCTAGTCAATATATCACTTTCTGAAAGAACCTCTGGAAATCTTAGTTGAATGACTCCTTAGCTCTTTCTCTTACACCGTCACTGAGCAAATCTTATGTTGTAGATGGTG
The DNA here is from genome assembly GCF_050655825.1 of Lonchura striata. Lineage (NCBI taxonomy): Eukaryota > Metazoa > Chordata > Aves > Passeriformes > Estrildidae > Lonchura > Lonchura striata. The sequence goes on from NC_140740.1 coordinate 37,490,544, forward strand.
TATAAGATATAATTTTCTGTACCTTGTGCAAGAGGTGTAAGAGTGTGTACAGCATCTCAGGGGTCAGTGAGAAAATGCACACAATCTTCTGCAGCATAAAGACAGAAAACCTGGTGAGGGCAGTTTTGGGTAAAGGTTTTAAAAGGGCTGTTTTGTAAAGGGAAGTTCCTGTGCATATTGATCAGGAGCAAGTGAATCAGATAAGTCCTCTGATGTTGCTACTGTGTTGGGGAAGTTGTTGCTACTTATGCTGTAGCTCCTGCAAAAAACCATGCCACTTGCACTAACGTGCTTGGAAAACTTGCATTTTATACCTCAAATCTCTTTCCAGTGCATGATTGTGATGTCAGCTGGCCAGAAAAGGACTAGTGAAGGATGGGGTTAGCCTGATGGCTGTGCCTCTTAGTCCAAGGGGTTAGGACTAGGCAAGACTACTCTTGAATTTAAGGCCCATCTTTACTGTCTCTAAGCATCAAAAATCATGTGTTCAAATTAGAAGGATTATACACAAGTCCTATAGCCAGTCTTTTAAATTGGGAAAACATCCATAATGGAATTAAACAGAAAAAGAATACTTAAGCAGTGACAGAAATGCAAGAGAAAAGATTCTTCATTGATATTTTCCAAATTACTCTCTGGGAGATTCATTCTGATGTTGAAAATTCCCTGTGAATGTACCATTTGCTACAGAATTTAGTTTTTCCATGACACAGAAAAATAAGTGGCCTTGTTGTAAAAATAAAATGAAGCCATTCTGATGTGGGCATGATGTCTATAGTATAAGGGTTTAAATTTAACACAGTACATTTTACTCTGCTATTTATTATTTCCACTCTGTGAGATTTTAGCATATACTTTACTCTCAGTGATTTACTTTATACATGTAGTTTATTTCTGTATTATGGCAGCTTTAACTCATAATTGAGAGCAAAAGCAAATGAACACGATTATATTAAAAGGATTCAGTTGAGAGATCAAAGTTGTATTACCTCTGAAGTCCAGTACAGTGCAAGATTTGTGGTTAACTAAATCACTTTCCATCATATTCCTGGATAGCTGGAGAGGTCTCAGATGATAAGGCTGGTTGGCCAATGTGACACATTGGGCCAAGAAGGCCACAAGGAGGATGCAGGGAACTACAGACATCTCAGCTTGACCTTGGTGCTGCCTGACAAGGTTTTGGAGCAGGTCATCTTGAGTGTGATCACGTGGCACATGAAAACCAATGGATCAGAGCCAGCCACTAGGTGTTTAGGAAGAGCAGGTCTAGCCTGACCAATTCCCTGATCTCCCTTTACTTTTTTTTTTAAAAATATTATTTCACAGAACATTATGAGTTGGCAGGGACCCACAAGTATCATTGAGTCCAATTCTTTTTTACAACTAGGTGACCCACTTTGTAAATGTGGGAAAGGCTTTGGATGACTTCAAAGGCTTTGGCTTGACTTCAGCTAAGCCTTTGACAGTCTCCTGACAGAATCCTCCTGGAAAAGCTGGCAGACCATGGCTTGAATTGGTGTGCTCTTTATTCAGTTAAGAACTGGCTGCACAGCTTGGTCCAGAGAGTGGTGGTGAATGGTGCTGTGTGGGATTCCTTAAAATCAGAGGGTTTTGGGCACATTGCAAAAGGCAGGCCTCAGAGATAGCAGGATGGTGATTAGAGCTAAGCAGTAGCTCTAAGATTTGTCAGCAGAAAAATTATACAAGAAGTAGAAAGAAAGGACAAATGGTCTGTGTATTAATGCTTGGGTAGAATAACTTCCTAAGTTGCAGAAAAGTATATCTGGTGAGATATTAGGAAGGTCTAAGCTTAATAATGGAGCTCTGTGCATTGTATCTTGAGGCTTACAAGCAACTATTGTATTCAAAATAAGCAAGCTTTAGAAAAATAGCAGGCTCCAGCATGGTATAGATGAATGGAGGCAGAGATCTCTGAAGTTTGCTCTTGAAGAAAGAGGTTTATTGGGGGTGCAGGAAGGTCCTGCTTCATGCTCCCAGATGCAGCACGTGGCCGGGCCTGAGAGGGTGGGGGAGGGGAGAGACAAAAGGATGCTCTAGGAGAGGGGAAGCTCCAAGAGGAGGGAGGAGGTTCCAAGAGGGGAGGAAGTTCCAAGAGAGCGCGTGGCCCCTCGAAGCCTCCTTATAAAGGGGCTTCAAGGTGGGTCTGAACAAAGCATGGGATAATGGAGTTACAGACACTTGATGTTTTAGGGGAGGGATAGAGGTCTGGGATGAACCATACATATTTTGGGGGGTGGGATGGAACAGTCCATTTCACTCCAGGACCCATCCGAAGGCAGGGGTGTCATCCAACTAGCTGGGAGAACTGTTCTCATCCTGGCTGTATTATTTATGAATAATCATATTTGTCCATCCTTCCCAACAGCAAGCATTGTTTTAAGTAAAGGTATGCGTACTTATAGTGATTGGATAGAACTACTATCAATATGCTTTTGCTTTGTGTGACTGGTCAAAAAGTTTATAAAGTAAGTTGTAACATTAAGTTCTTGGTCTGTTGCCTGGATGTGAGCTGCTGGCATCTTCCCATTGTCATAATCATGTAATGAGACTGATGCTAAAAAATAAACAGCTCTAGACGCATACCACAGCAGTCCTGTCCCGTTTGTGACTTGTATATAGCCCCTGGCCAGCGATAAATGGTGCCCCGTGTGAGGATCGAACTTACGACCTTCAGATTATGAGACTGCAGGTTTCCTCACAAGGATTGGAGGTGCTACTGTGTGTTTGCAAAGTGCATCCATGATTAACATTACAGGTCCTGAAGGAAAAACAACAACAGTGCGTCCTTTTGTTGTTCAGAAGCTGCTTACTTTCTGAGGAAGAGACATCCTATCCCAGTGGGGAGCAAAACTGGAAGTAGGCCTGTGATGGGAACCAATTCAAAACCTGACACTTTAAAGCTGAACTAGAAAACTGAACAACCTATATGGATTGATCAATGGCCTTTAACAGAGAAAAAATTAAATATTCTTAAAAAATTGGTAAAGGAACAATTACAGCAAGGTCACATCACTCCCACGAACAGTCCCTGGAATTCACCAGTATTCATCATCCATAAGAAGACATCAGACTTCTGGAGGTTGCTTCATGACATGAGAAGAATCAATGAAATGATTGAAGACATGGGACCTCTTCAACCTGGACTTCCTTCTTTATCAATGATCCCGAAACATCGGCCACTTGTTGTCATTGATTTAAAGGAGTGTTTTTTCCACATCCCACTTCATCCCCATGATGCTTCAAGATTTGCCTTTTCTGTTCTAGTCATCAATAGAAGAGAACCTATGCAGAGATAACACTGGAAATCATTGCCTCAAGGAATGAATAGATCGCCTATAATTTGCCAATATTTTATTGCACAGGTTTTGTCTCCAGTTCGTCAGAAGTATCACAGATCCGTGATTCTACACTACATGGATGGTTTGCTCATTGCTGCTCCAACACTACCGGAGATGGAGCAAACTCGTGCTAGTGTTGTTACTGAAATCCAAAATGCTGGACTTGAAATTTCTATAACCAAAATTCAAGAAGTTCCACCCTGGAAGTATCTAGGATGGAAGATGACTGAAAAAACAATTACACCTCAAAGGATACAGCTCCAGACCAGTGTCAACAACGTATAAGATTTACAACAACTTCTAGGAGAAATCAATTGGGTTAGACCTGTTTTGGGAATTACCAATGATGAACTGGGTCCGCTTTTTGATTTGCTGAGAGGAGGTTGTGACATCAACTCTCCTAGAACTCCAGCACCTGAAGCTCATGAAGCTCTTGACAAGGTCATGGAAGCTCTCCAAAGATGACAAGCTCATTGCTGTGTTCCGAAAAACCCTTTCCTTTTTGCCATTTTGGGAGAAGAAATGCAACTTTGTGGTCTCATTTTCCAATGGGACCCTTCTGAGAAAGATCCTTTGTTGATAATAGAATGGGTTTTTCTTCCCTATAGGTCTCCTAAGACTATTTTTACAGTTCTAGACATGATAGCACGAATTGTAATTAAGGCTAGAACAAGATTGTTAACTTTAGCAGGTCAAGAATTTGCAGTTATCTATTTACCATTGAAAAAAATAAAGATTATCTTGATTGGGCAATGCAAAATTCTGATGATTTACAATATGCATTATTAAATTTCCCAGGTATTTGTTCTATTCATTACCCAGCTCACAAATTATTACAAGCAAATTTGAGTTTTAAAGAAAAACCTATGTTAAGTGAAGAACCTTTAGATGCAATAACTTTGTTGAACCAAACAACTAAAGCTTTGGAATCAGATGTCCAAATAGTAGAAGGATCTCCTCAGATTGTTGAACTTGCTGCTGTGGTTCGGGCTTTTCAGTTCTTTCCACAACCTTTTAATTTAATTACAGATTCTGCTTATGTTGCTAATGTGGTTAAAAGAATGTTTTAAAGGATGTTAGTAATGATATTTTGTATTGTTGTCTTTCACATCTTTATACAACTTTGCAATACAGAACTAATCCATATTTTGTTCCTCACATTAGGGCTCATTCTTCGCTTCCTGGATTTCTAGTGGAAGGAAACGTGATACCTGACAAATTGACAATGCTTATTTCAAACACTCTACCAAACATTTTTGAACAAGTGAAATTGAGTCATGCCTTTTATCACCAAAATGCTCAAGCACTTGTGTGAATGTTTCAAATTTCCAAGAGTCAAGCTGAGGCTATCATTAGTGTTTGTCCTGACTGTCAGCTTGTGCAGCCTCCTGTTTCTACAGGAGCAGTCAACCCAGTTATGGCAGTTATGGCAAACAGATATCACTAAATGTCCTTCTTCTGTTAATTTAAAAATATCCATGTTTCAGTGGACACTTTCTCTTGTGCAGTTTTTGCTTCTCTTCACACAGGTGAAACAGGTAATCATGCCTGTCACTATTTTTTGCAAGCTTTTGCTTTGTTGGGTGTGCCCCAAGAAGTAAAAACCGACAATGGTCCTGCATATATATCTCAAAAACTTGCCACATTTTTAAAAAACGATTGGGGTGTTCACCACATCTTTGGTATTCCTCATTCTCCCACAGGTCAAGCGATTGTTGAGAGGGCACATCAGACATTAAAATGCATACTTGATCTACAGAGGGGGGGAATGTAGGCTACAACACAGATGAGGTTGAACAAAGCTTGATATGTTTTTAATTTCTTAAACAACTCTGTTACAGAACCCTATCCACCAATTTTTAGACATTTTTAAAATAACACACATGCGAAATTGAAAGAAAATCCCCTTGTTTTAATTAGAAACCCTGAGACAGGACAAATTGAAGGTCCTTTCTGATTAATCACTTGGGGCAAAACGTATGCTTCTGTCTCTAGAGGTGCAGAAATTAAGTGGGTCCCTGCGAAAAACGTCAAACCATATCACTCCCAAGAATGTGTTGACGAGTCCAAGACCGTAGAAGCAAGTACGCAGACGTGAGCTGAACAGAGAGACCGCGGGTCATGCCTGGTGTTCTTGTTCATCGGTGGAACCTACAATCTTCTGATTTTATGCTCTTTATAGATGTGTAAATTGTTGGTTTTGTAGAGTTCTTTTTGGGAAAAAATGGGGTTTTTGTTTGTTATGTTATAAATCTTCTCTATTGGATTTTCAAAGGTGAAATTTTATTTTAAGGTCAAAAGCAACATTTCTGAATTGGTATATATGGGTGGAATTTTTGCCAAAAATTAGCTAATGAAAAAGGATGGAGCAAAATCGAATGACATGATGGTATTGGTTTGGTTTAATTGCAGTTTGCTGTGCAGGTTTGCTTGTGGAACAACAAATGTTTGGGTGACCTTAGCCAAGGCAGCAGGCTCAGATACCATATGCATGTCTAATCTGGAACCAGAAAAGCCTTTTTCAACCTGCCTGGTTGGTGTGCCAGTAAAGAATTTGCCGTTGGTCAAAAAACAATTCAATAGAAGTGAAAATGACAGTGGGGGCGATCCTGTATTGAATTTGGTTATTTGGGTCAAAGAACTTCTCAAGGCAGTGTCTGAATCCCAAGAATTAGAATTCCTTGGTTCTTAAACAATGGATTTTTGCATTTTACAGCTAATGATTGGAGAGATCCTCCAAAGTACAATGTTACTCCCCATTACTCTGCCTACATGAATTTGAGTTTTTGGTGCTATTATTCAGACAACTGGGATGTGTTTTCCAAGGAGGACCAATATCCACAACAATTGCCAAAAGGATATTGGTTCATTTGTGGAGATAGGGCTTGGCAGGGCATTCCATCACGCCTTGAAGGTGGCCCATGTAGCATTGGAATGCTCACTGTGATAGCACCTATGGCTAAAGTGGTCCTTAAGCGGTCCTTAAGAAGAAGAACAGTTCTGCTCGTTATTATGTGTAAGAGTGATTTCAGGCCTTGGAATGCTGGGAAAAGGGTTTCAGTAGGCTTGTTTTTATCCCAGCTGGCTTTAGCAGTGGCATTGAAACAATTAGATCAGGTTGGATGTTGGCTGGGTAAACAAACTAATGCCACATCCACTGCCATCAGTGATATGCTGACAGATGTTAGCAGTATTAGACATGTACTCTTCAAAACAGAGCAGCAATTGATTCTCTTTTACTGGCACATGGACATAGTTGTGAGGAATTTGAAGGATTGTGTTTTATGAATCTGTCAGATCATTCTGAATCCATCCACAAAAACATAAAAAATCTAAAGGATTTGACAGCTCAAATTAAAGAAGATGGTGGATCGTGGTTAGATAACTTGTTCCAAGAATGGAGTTTTGCACCTTAGCTAAGGAAGCTTTGTAGAAGTTTTTATCATACAAGAGAGAGAAGTAGGAAATGGATTCACAGAGAGTTCTCGAGCTCTTTCAGAGTTAGTGCATGAAGGTATAGAGATGGAGAAAGGTTTTGAACTAAGGCCTTGGAATCTACAAGACTTTTTTTGAACAATGACTTGTAATTGCTATCAAACATGACTTACATGCTTTGAATTGATTGGACCTTCACAGCATTGAATTTGCTGTGTTGTAATATAGCTATGCTTAATGCAAGCAAAAATGATGCTTTAAGTAAGTAATGAGCAGATATATTGTAGGAAACCTATGAAACACAAGGTAGTTAATAAGTGACAAGATTACGACAGTTTCTTTTTAGTTGAACTGAGAGGGGGAATTGTGGGATTCCTTAAAATCAGAGGGTTTTGGGCACATTGCAAAAGGCAGGCCTCAGAGATAGCAGGATGGTGATTAGAGCTAAGCAGTAGCTCTAAGATTTGTCAGCAGAAAAATTATACAAGAAGTAGAAAGAAAGGGCAAATAGAACAATGGTCTGTGTATTAACGGTTGGGTAGAATAACTTCCTAAGTTGCAGAAACATATATCTAGTGAGATATTAGGAAGGTCTAAGCTTAATAATGGAGCTCTGTGCATTGTATCTTGAGGCTTACAAGCAACTATTGTATTCAAAATAAGCAAGCATTGTTTTAAGTAAAGGTATGCGCGCTTACAGTGATTGGATAGAACTACTGTCAATATGCTTTTGCTTTGTGTGACTGGTCAAAAAGTTTATAAAGTAAGTTGTAACATTAAGTTCTTGGTCTGTTGCCTGGATGTGAGCTGCTGGCATCTTCCTGTTGGAACTCAAAATGTCTCTCAGACATTTTTAGAGGTTCCAGACCTTGGTCAGAAGCATTTTAGACCCTGGCAGCTGGAAACAGCTGCGATTTTGAGTTTGAGCCATGGAATGAGTTACCAACTTTGGAGGTGGAACAAGCAGTCACAAAGGGTTAGATAGTATAGTAAAAGTAGTTACAAAACAGAGGGGAAATTTTTTAAATATTGTACAGGGGAGTTTTAGCATTTGTACAGGAGGGGTTTTACTTTGTACATGGGGGTCAGAAGTTCTAAGATGGATGAAAGTGGGCTGATCCTGTTTTCCTCCTTCTTCCTTGCCTCCATGTTCTTGGTGATGTTGGCATCCACAGATTGGTTTAGAGTAGAAAAGCACTTTGTAATATAGGTAGTAGGTATCGGGGGAAAACTGTAAACATGTAATACGTAATATATCATATAAAAGATAGCAGCAGCCCTGGGCGGGGGGAGAGAAGAAGAAGACAGCAGATAGAGAGGATGTCAGGGTGTGTGTGTGCCTCTGCCCGGACTGCTGATGAAGCAGCTGCAGCCCGAGAAGACAATCTTTTAAATAACTAACAATAAACTGCCTTGAGACCAAACAGCAAGAGCCTGTGCAGTTTTTCTTTGGAAGCACGGGTTGGAGGAGAAATTTCACCACCACATGGGACCCCAGAGCAAGCCTGGGGTTCCCACATCTTCCCATTGTCATAGCCATGTAATGAGACTGATACTAAAAAATAAACAGTTCTAGATGCATACCACAGCAGTCTCATCCTGTTCGTGACTTGTATATAGCCCCTGGTCGGTGATAGTGCTGCATCCAGTTGGTGGCTGCTCACTCGTGGTACTCTCCAGGGATCATTGTTGGGCCCAGTCGTGTTTAACATCATGGTCTGACTGAGAGGATTGAGTGTACTCTAACAAATTTGTGGATGACACCAAACTGGGGAAGAGTACAGATCTGCTGGAGAGCAGGAAGGCTCTGCAGAGGGATCTGGACAGGCTAGATCGATGGGCCAAGGCCAAATGTGTGAATTTCAATAAGTGCTGGGTCCTGTCCTTGGGTCACAACAACCCCATGCAGAAATGCAGACTGGAGGAACAGTGCCTGGAAGGTGGTTCAGCAGAAAGGCTGGTCAGCAGCAGCAGCTAACCATGAACTGGTGTGTGCCCAGGTAGCTAAGAAGGCCAAAGGCATCCTGGCATATATCTGAAATTATGTGACCAGCAGGAAAAGGGAGGTTATTCTTCCGTTGTACACGGCCACAGCTTGAGTTCTATATCTTGAGTGCTACCTGTTTGACAATTCCGGAATCAGAAACTCAACTGATCTTCAGGCAAAAAGTCTACAGGATAGTGTAGTACTGATCAGAAGTAAAATGGCATTCAGGAGCTTACATGACAGGCCTCTGTAATACATTTTGGGTTCAAAACACCCTGCAAATCTGGCATGTTTGATTTGGAAATCAATATTTCTTTGCCTTAATCACTTCAGTAACATAGAGTAACTACAAACTATTACTTCTGAAGGAACACTTAAAATATCAAAGCAATTAAAGGAAGTGTGAAATAAGCATACAGTGCAGAAAACCAGCCATTCTTATTTACTTATTAGCTATCTTGCTGCTCAGGGAACACCTGCTGTGGAGTTGTGTTTGCACTGTATATCCCCTCATAATGGTTTGTCCCTCCATATCCCCTCTTTGTACCTGTTTGGTTCATCCCAGCTTTCCCATCAGTACCTGTATGTCCATCAAACCCCAACCCACCCCCTGTCTCCTCCCAGGTGATGTGTCCATCACCTGGTGACCCTTCCCCTTTGTCCAGATCCTTCTCCCAGGGTCACTGGACCCTGGCTTTGGGACTCCTCCCCGACCTCCTCCTCAGTGGTCACTCTGAGGCCTTGCCCCCTGAGAGCCACTCCCATGTCCTTCCCCCATTGCCTGATCGGGTTTCCCCGCACCCCCGCCCCCCTCCCCCTCCTTATAGCTGGCAGCTCCGGGCCGCGAGACTCTCTCTTGCTCTGGATGTCCTTTGAGGTCAGATGTGACCTCCTGGGATCTCTCCAGGCCCTCATTAAACTTTGAAACTAATCCTGAGGGAGAGCGCCTCTTTCCTTTGCTGGTTGGACCAGCTCATCTTTGGACTCACATGGGAGCTTCTCCAAGCCGCCTGGGATCCAAGAAGTTCCTTCCCTCTGCCTGCCTTGCCCCACTGCCCAGCTGGCTGGGCTCCACAGGGGTTCTATCCCCGCGGATTCGAGGGGGAGACGCAGCAGGCTTGGTGCCCAACATGGGGCCTGAAAAGGCTTTTTCTGGCCTGCGAGTGAAGATTCCAGAGGTCCGAGGGACTGTGGACTTAATCGCTGGTCATCAAGTCGCCTTCGAAAAGAGCACATTCTGTTCTAGGAGCTGTACTCCCAGAGGATAGATCTGGTAGCTCCTAAAGGCACATTAGGAGTCAGATTTTCCCACCAGTTCCACATCACCAAGGTTTTTCTTTTCCTGCTCCTGCCTTTCCTTGGACGACTTAAGGGTATGTGGCTTTCAGGGGGTTTTTTCTTCTGCTCCTTTTTGGTGGTTTTCCTTTCCTCTAAGGGTAGGGGAAGGTTTTCCTCATGGCAGGTCTCCTTTTCCCTAAAGAGAGGGAAAGGTTTCCCTTTTTGGTGGGCTTTCTTGTTCCCAGTTTGGGGGGAAAAGGTTCCCAAAATTTTGTGGGCTTCCCTTCCTGGGTTTCAAGGGGGGGTCTCGGGACAGCTTGTTTAAAACCGACAGTGACAGACTTTGATTTTTTTTTTCTCTTATTTTCACGGTGGGTGGGTTTTATCTGCAGTACATTTTAACATCTTTTAGCATGGGTGCAAAGCTAACAGTATCGCAGAAGAGGCTTTATAAGCAGGTTCTTGGGATTCTCGTTGCGGGAGATAAAATGTTTAGAAAGGAGGTTGTTAAAAGGTTTGCTCAGTGGCTATTGCAGTGTTTCCCAGAAATTTCAGCTTCAAAATTGTTTCAGGTCTCATTTTGGGATCAGGTTGGCAGGGAAATTTTGAAACAGGGGGACCCTTCCCTTACAAAATGTACTTATTTGGCCCTCCAAATTCATAATATTATTAAAAATAATTATGAAACACTGCCAAAGCCACTGCTGGATCAAGAAAACCCCAGCTCGGACCCCAGTTCTGCAAATCCTATCCCTCTTTCCTCTCCCTCTACCTCAAAACAGAGAATTCTTAGAAAAGCATCCTGGTTAAATCCGCAGAAATTGCCTGGCTTCTGTGAGAATTCCTGAGGTCCCTGTCAGGACAGTGCAAGCCACACTGCCCTGAATACTTCCCTTACCCCTACTCCTCCAGCCTGTTCCACTCCATCCAATGTTAATTTTAATCTCCCAGACCCTGTTTCTCTGCAAATTCCTTTCCCCTCTGATTTTCAAGATGGCAGCTTCCACATGGCCCCTGCCATGTGCTCTCCTCCCCATGTTCGCGCCACTCGGGCTTCTCCTTCCCATAATGCCCTCCTCGCCTCCTCCCTAAACCCCGCCCCTCCCTCTGCACCCTCGCAAGATGGTGCCGGCCGCGTGGCTTCCCCCACCACGTGGTCCCCTTCTCCTTCCCGCAATCCTCCTCGCTTCTCTCCCAGAAACCCCTTCCGATCTCCAGACCCTCCCCCCAGCCCCTGAATTATGCGTCTCCTTGCCCTGCGGCTCCAGCCCCTGGGGGCGTTGGTCACCAGCCACTCCCTCCGGCATGGCTCAGCTGCCTCCGCCCCCTCCCCTGAAACCTGCAACCTCTCTTCCAGTTCCCACGGTCCGGCCCCGGGGCAAGGGCGGGGGGGCAGGGAGGGATTCCTGCTGCCTGCGACCGTGCCGGGGGGGGGGGGGGGGGCTGAAGTGGGGGGCAGGGGCGATGGGATCCCGCAGTCCCGGCTCCCGGGGATGGGGGGCAGGGGTGGGAGGATCCCACAGCCCCAGCTCCAGGGCAGTGAGGGCAGGGGTGGGGGAGACTGGGGACCTGGCTCACTGCCTGCCTGCCTTCACTGCTGCTCCAGTGACTTACACCCCGTGGCAGGGAGGCAGGCCCTAGGTTCAGTGGTGCCCTATCCCCCACCAAGTTATAAAGGATTTGTACAAGGCTCAAAAGGAATTTGGTAGGGAAAATGAATTTTTTCGAGGTCTTTTAAAGGCAACTCTGTCCTCTGCTGAGTATGTCCTGGCAGATTTGCACTCTTTTCTCATGTTTAATAACTCAGGCTGAGTTTTTGGTGTGGGAGTCTGCGTGGATAAGGCAAATAAGGGACAAGTTTCCTGAACTTTGGGTTAATCCGGACACATCATTTGATTCAGATGGGGAAATGATATCAGTAAGCCATTTATGCGGGAATGAGGATTGGGATTCAGGTCAAAAGCAGGCAGAAAAGTTACCAAGGGAAGCTTTGCTTCTGAGTGCAAAAGCAGCAGAGAAAGCATTTTTTAAACTGAAACCTAGTGGGTCCGTTGTTAACTATTTGTCTATCAAGCAGGAGCCTTTAGAGTCTTTTGTAAATTTTGTAGATCGGCTACATTGGGCGATAGATGCACAAGTGCCAGATGAGACGCTCTGGCAAGGAATAATTACTGTGATCGCGTGGCAGAACATGAATGAGGCTTGCCAGAATGCCATCCTCAGCCTCACCTCGATCTGGACCTCATCCTACAAAACATGCTGGACATTTGCACACGGAAAGTTTCCATCCCTGCAAAGGACTTTAGAGAATTCCGGGCGCCTCTGAAAAGGGTTTCTATTGCCGAAGCCTCCGGCATGGACACTGCACCACCAGCAGCCGCAGCCGCCCCACCTCGTCGCTTTTCGGGACCACCCCCAAAGGGACTGAAACAAGGAACACCATGACTTCTGTGCAACCAGAAGGGACATTGGGCACATCACTGCCCAATAAGGGACGAATTTTTACAGTTTAAAAATCAAAAACAGGGGCAAGGGATTCCTCATCAGGGGGGAAATCCAAAAAACTAGGTTGTCAGCGCAGTTCCTCCCTGCGTGCAGACATAAATGAGGTGAGACGAATACCATCACTGGAGGGAGGGGGCAGTGACTTCCAGCACCCACCTGAGGACACAGACAATAATTTATCAGACGTGACTTTACAAAATGAAATTAATAACTCGGGAGATGATGTGATGTGCCTTTTATTTCCAGGTTTTGGTTGGGTCGGGACCCTGACCATCCTAAACCTGTGCTTAACACCTGTTGTAATTCTTTTCCTTTCAGGCTGGCATTAACTGAGCCTTTGCATCTCAAGGACACAGATTGGCATTTCGTCACAGTCGATACTAAGAACCCCGGAACCTGGAGAAATATCTGCAGTAGGTATATCGTTATTTGGGACACTAAATACACGCCAGTTGAGATAACCATTTCTTCTTGTTTAACTGACTCAGACCCAAAACAGTGTGGCTGCACTGTTTTCAATCCCCAGGGCTCATTCCCAAAGGACAAATCATTGCACAGGCTATCCCAGTGACTGGCCCAGAAGTGCATCCGGAACATCTGTGGAAGCTGTCACCAAAGAAGATCCATAAGATCTGTCAAGCCCAGGTACTGGGAAAAGATCACCCCAAAATTAACTGTTATTTTTGGAAAGGAGGTGAGTGTAAACACATGAATGAACTCCTAGACACGGAAGCAGATGTGACAGTCATTCCTTCACAGAGTTGGCCATCTACTTGGGAATTGCAGGAGGTGGGTGGCCATATTCAGGGTGTAGGGGGGCTACAATTGGCTAAGCAATCAAAAAACATTGTGAAATTTGAGGGGCCAAATGGGCAATTGGCACACTTACGTCCATTTGTTTTAGATTACACGGAACCCCTGTGGGGGAGAGACCTGATGGCCCAGTGGGGGGGGTCACAATTGACATACTGACTCGCCAGGTTTTTCGGACAGCGGTAACTGAGGAGCATTCTACCCAGAAATTAAATTGGCTATCTGATACTCCAGTCTGGGTAGAGCAGTGTCCGCTAAGCAAACAATATCTGCACCCTGATGACGCACCACGCTTGCATTCTCAGTTCCCTCTATCAATCAAGAAGCTCCAACAGAGAGATAACATTGGAAAGTCCTTCCTCAGGGCCTCAAAAACAGCCCGACTATTTGCCAGTGGTATGTCTCCCCATTGCTGGCCCCAATCCGTGCAGCCAAGGATGGCATGATTACCCATCATTATATGGATGATATTTTAATTTGTGCCCCCAATGACGATCTACTTACACACGTGCTTGAAATGACAACTAAGGCGTTGGTTGCTGCAGGGTTCGAGCTTCATGAGGACAAAGTTCAGAGGATGCCACCTTGCAGGTACCTGGGGCTGGAAACTGGTAAGCGGACCATTGTTCTGCAAAAATTGGCAATTAAAAATAACATCAAAACTTTAGCAGATGTCCAGCAGCTGTGTGGTTCTTTAAACTGGGTAAGGCCCTGGCTGGGTATCACAAATGAAGACCTAGCCCCCCTTTTCAATTTATTGAAAGGGGCAGAGGAGCCTAGTTCTCCTAGGGTTCTTTCCCCAGAGGCCAAAGCTGCACTGCAGAAAGTCCAGGAGACAATGTCTGCCCAGCAGGTCCATAGATATGATCCAGACCTGCCCTTTAAATTTATAGTCCTGGGCAGACTGCCACACCTCCACAGAGTTATCTTTCAGTGGAGATACACCCACAGGGAAAAGAAGGACCGGAAGGATCCTCTCCTGATTATAGAGTGGGTCTTCAAAAGTCATCAAAGGGCCAAAAGAATGACACAGCCACAGGAGCTGGTAGCAGAATTGATCCACAAGGCCAGAGCCAGGATCAGGGAGCTGGCTGGATGTGACTTTGAGTACATTCACATTCCTTTAAAATTAGAATCGGGCCAATTTACCAAAGCAATGTTAGAACACTTACTACAGGAAAATCAGGCCCTACAATTTGCTCTAGATAGCTACACCGGTCAAATGTCTGTTTTGAGACTGGCCAACAGAATTTTTAATCTGGATGTTCAATTCACATTGTCAACAAAAATTATTCGAAGTAAAAAATCTTTAAAAGCTCTGACTGTTTTTACAGATGCGTCCGGAGGGTCCCACAAATCTGTGGTGATGTGGAAAAATCCTCAGATTCAGCAGTGGGAGTCAGATATTACTAAGGTGGTAGGCTCACCTCAGGTAGCTGAGTTGGCCACAGTTGTCAGAGCTTTTGAGAGATTTTCTGAACTTTTTAATCTGGTCACTGATTCGGCATATGTAGCAGGTGTAGTATCTAGAGCTCAAGATGCAATTTTGCAGGGGGTTTCTAACACTGCTTTGCACAATTTGGTCTCCAAGCTGATAAGATTAGTCTCCCACAGAGAGCAACCCTTCTATGTGATGCACATCAGGTCACACAACCGACTTGCTGGGTGGGGTTCCTGGCAGAGGGTAATAGGCATGCTGATTCCCTTGCAGCTGCCCCCGTGCAGATGGCTCCGCTCCCAGATAAATTCCAACAGGCAAAAATCAATCACCAGCTCTACCATCAGAATGCACCTGGCTTGGTGAGACAAATCCAGCTCACCCGTGACCAGGCCCGGGCCATTGTAGCCACATGCCGTTCTTTTAAGTCGCTCCCAAAGCCATCTGTGAGTGCAGGGGCTAACGCCAGAGGGCTGAGAAGCTGTGAATTGTGGCAGGTGGGTGTAACACACATCCACTCTTCTGGCAGATTTAAGCATGTTCATGTCTTTGTGGATACTTTCTCTGGTGCTGTCTTTGCTTCTGCCCACGCAGGGGAGAGAGTTGCTGATGCTGAGAAACACCTGATACAGGCTTTCTCCACACTGGGCGTCCCTAAAGCGATCAAAACAGACAATGCCCCAGTATATACTTCCAAGGACCTCGGGAGCTTCCTACAGCAATCGGGAATAGAACATAAGACAGGTATCCCCTATTCCCCATCAGGTCAAGCTGTGATGGAGTGGACCCACCAGGGCTTAAAGAGAGTTCTCAGACAGCAACAGCCAGTGATGAAGGTGGAATCCCCCCAGGTCCAGCTTGCTAGGGCACTTTTTACAGTCAATTTTCTGAACTGCTCCTTTGAAAATCTAAACCCTCCAAATCATCCAGCATTTTCACACATACCCAGAAGCTAAATTCAAAGAGAAACCTTCTGTCATGATAAAAAAATCCAGAAACCTGGCAGCAGGAGAGACCCTATGATTTAGCAGCCTGGGGGCGTGGGTATGCTTGTGCGTCTACACCCTCAGGCCTGAGGTGTGTCCCCTCAAAATTTGTGAGACCACACATCCCTAAAGTACAACCTGTAATTGTCAGTCCTCAGGTGGAGAATGCAGCACTGAGAAGGCGGCGGAAATCATCCCTTTCAGATTTATCCCCTCTCTCCAGCTCCCTCAGTTCTCTGTTCCCTTTTGATTTAGACCTCCCCTACCTAAATGACTCATTTTGTATCACAGTTATTTTACAGAAATCATTGTCACCCAGATCCAGCCTGTGATGCTGCTGAGAAAAGGCTTCATCCTCCTCATCCTGGCCACCATCTCACCGCCCCAGCTAGCATGGATTGTCCCTCAGCCCAAGGCCAATGTGTGGGCCACGTTAGCTAAATCCCTAAATCAGGATCACATTTGCCTGTCCACATCCTCTGCATCTGACCCTCTCCTATCCTGCCTCACGGGGATCCCATAACAAATAAATGAATTCCCATTCACCCTCCCCAAACCCACTTCCACCCCTAGCAAAGAAACCCGCTCATTCATCACCTACCAACTGGTCGCATGGAGGAGGTGGGTCAGACTGCTCCCATAATGGAAAAAAGCCCCGAAGAACTAGATTTACTTGGTTCCTCCCCTGCTTCTACCTGTGTGCATTTCTCAGTCACCCCTGATCCCCAAGACCAACTTGCCATTGATATCAAGCAGACCACCACTGAGTACACCGCAGAGGAATGGTGCCAGAGGGTAATCCATGTCCCCATGTACTCCACCTTGATAATAAACCTCACTCCCTACCCAAAGGCACCTTTCTCATCTATGGCCAGCAGGCTTGGGCAGGCATCCCCCCTCATCTGATCAGAGGTCCCTGTACTTTTGGGCAGCTGAGCTTGTTTACACCTAACAAAACTCAAATTTCACATTGGCAAAATCTAAACAAAACCTATCAATTGGCACGCCAAAAAAGGGACACTGACTTGAAAATTGGGATCAAAATTGTGACTCTCAGGTTACCCATTGGTCTACATCAAAAAACATAGCTGCCATTGCACTTTTGCCTTGGATAGCTATGGCAAACACAGTCTGGGAATTGGCACACCTCGAGTGCTGGGTTGCTAAGCAGGCCAATTTTACCTCAAAGGCCCTAGCTGACCTCCTGTCAGATGAGGAAATAACGAGGCAGGCCACCCTCCAAAACTAGGCTGCAATTGACTTCCTTTTACTCCTTCACAATCACTGCTGTGAGGAGTTTGCAGGACTATGCTGTTTAAATTTAAGCTCACAGGCTGAGGACGTCCATGACACAATACAAAAGATGCAGAGCCTGAGAGGAGACCTAAAGAGAGAATCATCAGACTAGCTGGAGTCTCTTTTTCAAGGATGGAGTCTCTCAGGTTGGATCAAGTCACTAATTCAAACTGGACTGTTACTTGTACTGCTTCTTACTGGGCTTGTAATAGGTTTCAGTGTTGTAAAGGGACTTACTCTGAAAGCTCTGAACTCCACCATCTCAGTTAATAGAGCCCATCTCTCCATTGATGAAGAGGAGCATCCTACTCTAGAAGAAGAGCTTCTGAATCAAGATCCTTGGTTTAAAGATCAAATTGACTCAAAGACAACCCCTGTTTAAGCCATTTTAATTTTTTTTTATATCTGAAGGGAGGAGATGTAGAGTTGTGTTTGCACTGTATATCCCCTCATAATGGTTTGTCCCTCCATATCCCCTCTTTGTACCTGTTTGGTTCATCCCAGCTTTCCCATCAGTACCTGTATGTCCATCAAACCCCAACCCACCCCCTGTCTCCTCCCAGGTGATGTGTCCATCACCTGGTGACCCTTCCCCTTTGTCCAGATCCTTCCCCCAGGGTCACCAGGTAGCTGGACCCTGGCTGGGACTCCTCCCTGACCCCTCCTCAGTGGTCACTCTGAGGCTTTGCCCCCCGAGAGCCACTCCCATGTCCTTCCCCCATTGCCTGCTCGGGTTTCCCCGCCCTCCGCCCCCCCCCCCCCCCCCCCCCCCTATATCTGGCAGCTCCAGGCCGGGAGACCCTCTCTTGCTCTGGAGGTCCTTCAAAGACAGGTGTGGCCTGGGATCTCCCCAGGCCCTCATTAAACTTTGGAACTAATCCTGAGGGAGAGCGCCTCTTTCCTTTGCTTGTGGGACCAGCTTGTCTTTGGACTCATGTGGGAGCTTCTCCAAGCCCCCTGGGATCCAAGGAGAAGTTCCTTCCCTCTACCCGCCTCATCCCACTGCCCAGCTGGCCGGGCTCCACAGGGGTTCTATCCCCGTGGATTCAAGGAGGAGATGCAGCAACCTGCTATCCAGAACTACCTACTGATTTTTTCTTTTCAGTTAAATTTTGCAATGTGTTTTGTTTTTAGGGGAAACCAAAGACTGAACTGAAAGGAAACAATTATGCAACTATATATTTTTGAACCAGAAATTAAACCTTTGCAACAGGAATTTTTAGAAGAGGCACTTCTAGAAATTCTGAAGACCTAGCTGAAGACATTAATAGAGATACAAGTTAGTGGCAGAATGGTCAGGAAACAGAATTAAAGTGCCAGCCCTTCAATACATAAGTTCCAGACCTTTGAAAAAAAGATGGAGGCTTAAATGATTCAATACATGAGAAACTATGTTTATCCTTAATACAGAATATGTTACAGAATGTTCTATGTATTGTATTTCATAAACTTTTGACAAACTCAAGATTTTTCCATTTTGTAGTGAAATAGTGATTGATTGGAGCAGTTGGAACACTGAAAGAACATGAGGTAATAATGCATGCTCAGATGGAAGATTTCAGCAATTTTGGTCAGTGAACAGTTCAGTGTGGGCCTGGAGATGCTTTCATCCATAGACTGGTTTGCTTGTTCAATATCTTGCTCTAGTAAAACAGCAGAATTAGAGCAGTTGAAAAAAGCAGTGTATGGAAAATAATGAATAGGAAGAGGGTTTGAATAGGAAGATGGTTTAATTTTGATTGGCTACTCACCTGTCCTTGTAACACAAAGAGAATCTTTCAAAGATATTTAATTGTAGCAAACTGCTAAATAATATCCAAAGAGATGTTTTTCATTTACTATTCTGTCAGACTGTTGAAATCATTATCCAAGAAGTTATTAAAGATCACAGCACACCAAGATTAAAAAATTCTAAAACATTTTATGTTTGAATCATTCACAGGAGTTGCTCTAAAAAGACCAGGCACCTAGTAGACCAAACTAAACATATCTGTTTTGTCTCTATATGCTGAAAAAGAGGTAAGAATTAAAGGATCATAAACTTTAATTGAATCAGGAGGTATTTTGGGAGATCCCAATTCTCAGTAGCCTCATGCTAACTGTTTCTTTATTCAGTTTTCCTCTCAAACCTCTGAGTAATCATAACTTTCTGCACCTTTCTGATTTTTTCAGAGGTTTTTTAAGTGCAAATAATTTGAATTTGATACCACTTACTGTTGTATTTTTCTGGGGAATGGTTTTCCCCTCCCCAGAGACCCCTGTAGCTGTGACCATGTTAGTTTGACTCTTCCTTCCTTTCCTGACCCAACTGAATGGGAGACAAGTAGCCCTCCTGGTCCTGAGCCTAGATAAGGCTCTGTCCCTTCCTGGTTTGTTCTCTTTCCATCTTCCTCCCATGGAATAACATCTTTGGCCACATCAGGGGTTGGAGCCTCTTTTGGAATCTTTGCCTTGCTCCTGAAATACCTTCCTCCCAAGGCCTCACAGATCTGGGCTAGCCTGGTAACTCTGGGGGGGCTGTGGGGGGAAAGATACTTCAGTTGGCTGCCAATGTGGTTTTTAATGAAATATTAAAAGCCCACGCAGAAGCTGGAGCCCTTATTTCAAGGTCTCAAAAGCTCTTTGGGAAGTTCAACTACCCTGTTGCTTATCAGCTGCTTTTTGGGTGGCTTTGCGTGATGGGGGTGGGTTGGGACCTTGCCTCAGCACCAAGGCGAGCCGACCCGGAGCACGGACTCCGGACACTGCCATATGACACCCACAATCCAAAAGGAGTGGTAAGACCTCTCGCATACGGTTTATCCCGGGAAAAACCCCTAGCTGGAGGGAGGTGTTACCATAGAGACTGTGGAAACTGCAGCTGGGGTAAGCTAGGACCCAGCAGTGGAAGTTTGTAATAATGGGCGGGGTTGTGTGAGTTTTTCTGCGGACCGAAGCTCCGTGGCAGTGGAGCCGCCCCGACGGACAGAGCCCGCGTTTCGGGGGTGGGGACAGCACGGGATGGGCATCTAAAGCCGGGAAGGCGGTAGGCTCACTCCCCCCTGCCCCTGGTGAGCCGGAAAAGCGGCGGCAGCTGCCCCGTCTCGGCACCTGCAGCTTCTCTCCCAACCCCCCTCGCTCCCTGTGCTCTCTGTGCAAGTGGGGAAAATCGTGCTGCTTTGTCTGGAGGCAGATAGTGGACAGATAAAGTTTAAAAAATGGGCGTAGACTTACCGGTCCAGCAAAAGAGTACACTAAAACACCTTAACAATATTTAAATTAATGTTACATTCCCAAATAAACTCGTAGTTCACTTTGGTTGCTGGCTGACAGTTGAATTACCAAATTACACCGTTCAAGATGAATTCCGTTTCATTTTGGGATCAAATTGGACAGTTGTTAACCTTAAAAGTAGAAACTGGAGATCATAAAGCTTCTTTTTATTCCAATATTTTTACAAGCTCGAAAACAGATTTTAGAAGTGGAAAAAAGTATACAAAGAGTTCGAATAACCTTCTTCCAGATTCCCCTGTACCTCCACAGTACCCAGGTCCTGAAATCGGACCATCCTCCCTGTACCCTTCTATCACACCTGTTTCTTCTCAAGAATACAGCCCTGAATGCTCCAAAGGCGAAATGCTCTCCTCCCAAGAGCCCGGGCGATTCGTCAGGGGCCCTGAGAACTGCAGAACACATTCTGCTGAGTAATGGAGGCGGCCATCTCCTTCTTCTTCCCATCGTCCCTCCTTCCCCCCATCTCCTCCCCGACCCCATATCCCTTCTCGAATCCCTTTGTGCCTTCGGCAGCCCCGCCCAGTCCTTCCTCCCAGTGCCCTCCTCCGAGCTGCCACGGCAGCAGGGGAGGGGCCGGACCCTTCGCAGCCGAACGGGAGGATGGGTTGGCGGGGGGCGCGGGGGGAGGAAAGCCCAGCCCACAGGGAGTATGAGCTGCTCCTCTCGGAACCCCGGGGAAGGGGTACAGAGATGCCTCTTACCAGGCTCCAAGGGGTGGGGGAGGGAATACCTCCTGCCTCTTAGGGCACTGGAAGAGAAGCAGAATTTTTAGCAACTTAGAAAAATGTTGAAGAAAGCATACCGTCTGTAGTACCTGTTGTATATCTTGGTAAGAGAAATGGTACTAGGGCTTACCAACCATTACCGTATAGAGATAAAATGGAGATCTGCAAAATACAGAGAGAATCTGGCAGATTGAGCAAGATTTTCAAAGGGATGATGAGGGCAACCTTTAATTCAAATGAGATGGGACCCAGGGATATTAAATATTTGTTTAGATGCCTGTTGACTCCCTCAGAATATGATCTGTGGGAAGGCAAATGGAAAGTGGCCTTAACAGTAGCATTACAGGAGATTCAACAAACTCCTGGCGAAGCACATGACAGTGATGGTAATTCTATTACAAAAGACCACCTGTGAAGGTGACTGGCACTGTCCAGAAGAACAAATTTGAGTGTTATCTAAGTCAGTTTTAGATAAGATCTGTAATGCTGCAGAAAAAATGTTTTATCAGCTACAAAATTGAAGCTAAGGGCAGTTACCTTAACATTAACTAATTTCCTTCTGAGGATTCCTTACAGTTTGTGGACCTCTAAGAATACAAGTGGAGAGACAAGTACAAGATTTGCAGGCAGATTTGATTAAAGAAATGCTCAGAGGAATGCTAATGAGACACGTCGTAGAATTATTCTCAGCCTTCCCCTTGACCCAACACCTAGTCTTTCAGAGATGATAGAAGCCTGCACCAGGAAAGCAGAACTGTTCAGTACTCCTGACAGAAATACAGGGTCAGCATATCCCCAGGCTGCAGCAACTGTGGTACCAGATCCAAGGAGGCAACCAATGTCACCAGACCAGCTGCATCATCTGCTTCCATTGCAAGAAACCAGGACATTTCACCAGAACCTGCCCTCTAAATAAGAAACATAAAATTTCAACAAACAAAAAAATTGAGTTTACAGTGCATACCCACTGCTAATAGAACTACATGCAAAGATATACTCAACAAATAAAGGGGAGGACAGGACCCATGGGGGGAGACCCCTGTAGCTGTGATCATGTTAGTTTGACCCTTCCTTCCCTTCCCTTCCCGACCCAATTGGCTGGGAGCCAAGTAGCCCTCCTGGTCCTGAGCCTAGATAAGGCTCTGTCCCTTCCTGGTTTGTTCTCTTTCCATCTTCCTCCCATGGAATAACATCTTTGGCCACATCAGGGGTTGGAGCCTCTTTTGGAATCTTTGCCTTGCTCCTGAAATACTTCCTCCCAAGGCCTCACAGATCTGGGCTAGCCTGGTAACTTGGGGGAGCTACGGGGGGTGGCGGGGAGAAGGGTATTTCAACCTACTAGGTGGTATAATGTCTTTAGTATTCCATTCTGTCTGCTGGAATTATCCTCTCTTCTTTCATTATTGCTTAAAAGCACATTCACCACTGCCTGTGAATGAGATTGCAGGAGAAGATTTGATAGAATTTATGTGTTATAATGCAGTGATCCTTTGACTTGGCAGGAAAACTATGACTGGTATAGTCCTGGGTACATTAAGGACAATGTTATTTCTTGTGCATAGAGCAAGCCAACTTCATCTGCTTTCAGAGCTACTATATCAGACCCATAAAGAAGAAATGAACAGAGACTAGAGTTTAAAATTCACTTGTTTTGCCCTGCTAACTGTTAGCCAGAAAGAGTCTGAATTTCCTTGAAAATTGCTGATGACTTCTCTAATAAATTTAAACTTTAGTGTTTACTTCAGCACTCAAGACTGGAAATATAATAAGAAAGATTCATCAAACCTGGAAGTGCTGAACTCCAAACAACATTAATTCGTAAGCACAGACTTCACAGTTCAGAATGACTGCCCATGAAGAAGTCATTATTTTTTTTGGGACAGAGAGATGGGTGAAACAAAGAGTTGAACTACCCCTTGGCAACTTCTAAGAGTACAAAATTAACACACATTAGTGTTATTTCTTCATCTATTGACAACCAAAGAACCACTTCTTGAAAATCTTCCAGACACCATTTTTCACTCTTAGATACGTTATCTCCCCTCAGCCCTATATGGTATGCTGTTTTGGAATACTCCAAAGAAATAATCCAAGAGAAAGAGGCCAGTTTTCCAAAACAATTTAGTTTTCTTCATGTAGTGGTTTTTAAAATAAATTAAATCAATAGTCAGTCACCAAAGAGTGAACAAAAAGTTATTTTTACACAACTGTGACTGAACTTGTAAGCAAAAAGTTGTAGTAATAACCAAAGCCTTGTAAAGGATGTCAGCCTGATTTGATAAGAACATGGTTAAGTTCTCATTCCTAAAAGGCAGAATTTCCCATTTGTGTCCAACAATATACCAGCTTACAGTTTCACTGGCAGAGGCAGATCCAAAGCTACAAGGACTGAAAGGAGGGTTTGCACAGCCACACCTGAGGGTGACCTGGGCAGGAGCAGTTAGCAATAATGATCAGATGTACATGATTTTCAATCTCAAATGTTTCTGTGTTAAATGGATGCTCCCATGATAACTCAGGGATCACAACATTTTGATGGCTGCAGAATGGCAATGTATGATCCTGCAATCTCCTTCCAGACATGATACTTCCATCTCCTACCACAAATATCTGATATGTTTGGATAATCCTGCTCTAGGTGGGATTTCCAAGGTAATGGCTGTCCAGCACCTCTTTTTTATTCACAGCAGAAAAAGTCTCCCATCCCCCCAGGCCAGGACAAAAAGCAGCCCTTTAGTCTTTCAGATAGTACTCCAAATAGGAGTTCTGGGTTAAGAGCCTCTTTTTGTTAACACAGGTAGATCTTAAAATCTTCCACAAGAATCAGTGTAAGCTTTAAATGTAAGTATGGGGTCTGCACCCAGCAACAACAGAGAGATGTAGAGGAAAAGAAGAAAGAAAGGAAAGCAAGGTCAAAACCCAGCACTAGGTCTGCTTATTATTAAACTGAAGGACAAGCACAATCCTCTTTATTTCACTTGTATGAGAAAGTGAAATGGTCTCTCAGACACACTTGCATGCTCTTTCACACTCTTCTTAACACTGTCAGAGACATCTATCTTCAGTCATCCTTCTTTAAAATCTTTAAAATAACTTTAAGTTTAATTTTTATAATTTTCTGGATTTGGAAATTAGTGTGTATATGCACTTTGTCAGAATAATTTCTGGTTAGTACAGCCCCATTTGATAGAAAAAGGAGTTGCTGAATTAGCAAGTGACAAAGATATGGCTCTTCACTTATAAAAAAAATCCCATTTTACCAACAATTGGCTTTTTAAGTAGCCCAATAACAAATAATTTATGCTTGTGCACTCATGTTCCCATGTTTTAGTTTCTATCAAGTTAGATTTTGATCCATGTATATTATGTTCCTTGTGTTTTTCTCATTGAGAATTTGGCAATTAGCATATGCAATTGCTACCCTCAATCCTAGGAATCCCAAAGTATATGCACCTTTTGATCTAATTTCCCTATATGAGTTTCTATTTTTCCCTTTCTCTGAGTGTAGGTGTGGCCTTTAGTCACATGGAAAAGCCATGTGTAATTCATGGGTTTATGAAGCTGCATTGGGGTGCTTGCACTCAGAAGAGTAGAAGAAAAACCTACTACTGTCATAAGTAATAAATACTATCTTCTCGTAATTTAAAAAGATTGTGGCAGAAGGGAAAGGAATGTCATCCCTGTATGTGCCATTGCTGAATCACTCAAAAAAATATATGTAGGTGAGATGTGGGCTAGCAACGCTTCTAGCTGGCCAAAGGATAATCAGGGTAAGTGTGCATAAAATAGACTTTGATACCATGATGCTCTTTGCTAGATAATTTTAAAAGTCAACTCTTGGCTGGAAAAGAACTGCTGTCTTTATGTTTTTAATAAAGGACATAATATGACTCTTTTCTCCTTCAGAAATTTCCTTAGGAGTTTTTACTCCATTAAATTCTCAGAGTATTGTGTTTTCTTAAATTAGTGAGTGCCTGGGTTTTTAATATAGTCTTTGTTCAGATTTACGCATCCCAGTTAAGTATTCACTACTTTCACTACCTTAGGAATATTTGCTGTTCACCTTCTCTAAGGTTGCAGAAAGAAGTGCTTAATACATACTCTAGAAACCTTTGTATTGCTTACCTTTGAGAATATAAAATTAATGCTACTATTTGTAGTATCTTTCTCAAAAAAACCCCAGATATTTTGAAAGGAAAAGGGCTCCATCTTTCAATACTCTTACTACAACATAAGTACTCTTCTTTTGCAACATTTCAGGGCAATTTCAGCGTGTATGGCCAAGGACATAGTTTATGATCCATGGATATCACTTAAACTCAGCCAAAGAAATTCTCATTTTGTAGCATGAAAACTGGTAAAGCCACCTCTGTGTCAAAAATACTCTGCCTATATGAAAAGGATATATTTTCAGGTTAACAGGTACTGAATTAGAGCACTGCAGCCTAATGAAGTGAACCAGTCCAGGACCCGTGCAAAGATGCACAGGTCATTCTCTCTAATTCCCTGCAAAATGCTTTGCATCCTTGTAGCACAGATAAACTTGCACAAACACAAATTCACAGTGTAAATAGTATTTGTTGACTTATTTGCGATCATCACCATTACATGTCCAAAGAGCAAAAATTCATGCTGTAAGTCCCTGTTTGAACTTCCTGGTAAAGGCATTCTGCAAATCCTAAAGGGCAAATCCAAAATCTGAATTTATATTGAGAGTTACATGTTCTTCTATTTCATCATACCAGAAAAGAAAGACAGCATCTAGAGGAGAGATACGGATTCAGAACTACTACTAGATTTTCATTCTCAAAGATAATATTAGATATAACTGACAGAAAAAGGGAAGCAACTAATTAAATAGTAAATCATATAAACAGGAGAGATAATGCTATCAGCCTTTAATCTCTAATAATCTATGACCAGGTCCCTTCAGAATTCTGTTAATCAGCCCAACTGTGCAAAAAGGAAGACTTTAGAATCAGGCAGCTGTCCCTGGACACTTTATAAGTGCCTTGCAGATAACAGGCAATCATTCATAATATAGCCCTGATCATTATCTCAAATACTTGGGAAATTATACAGTGATTAAAACAGTGAAAAAGCCCATTACTCATTTCACTGACTCCCACTTGTCTAATTCTTCCCTCTACCTCTGAACTTTAGGCCTGCATGTTAAATTTCCCTTGTTCTGGTTAGTATTTATTCTGTCTTCACTTGGGTTTAAAAATTTTCTGTCGGATAGTAATACTTTTTCTAAACTGAGAAATAGAGGTATACTTTGGAGGCAGCCATCATGAGTGCTGCTAACAGAAATTTTTTGATAACTGGCATCTCATTCTGTTTTTCAGGAATTAAGTGTGTGATGGTATATTTCCAGTTGTGAAAGGTTTTTAATCTAGCAGAGTAAGAAAAAAATATATGACACCAAGCAGCTGAATTTAATCTGGAATTGAGAAATACTTCATATATAAACTCCCACTCATGCAGATGCTAAGCTCCCAATGACAGAATAGTATCATTACATCCTCTATGTCTACCTTTGGATTGTTTGCTGAATTTTGTACTTTTTAAGTGGCTTGCTCCAGTTGCAGAAAAAGCAGAATTTTCCTAAGCACAAGTGCAAGCCACCATGGGAAGGTCCTGTTGGGGTTTCTGCTGATCTGGGAGCGTCTCCATCCCAGACCCTGCAAGCAGCTGCCCCAGCCAACCAGACACCCAAGCCTGGATGTTTCAGATTTCTTCCTCACCAGAAAAGAAAGGAGCACGCTCCGTGTGGCAGTCCAACAAGGTTTACTGAGGGTAGAGATGAGAGTCCAGAGAGGACTAGGTAGGTAGGAAGGCTGGGTGGGTAGCAGGTAAAGCAGGCAGGAATACAGCCACTGTTGAAGGAGGCTATGGACAAAGAGGAGGTGGCAAAAAGCAGCCCCGACCGGGGCGGGTTCATGGTATATCAACTGGGAGAAGGTAGGAGGGGACGGTACACTGGACCAACAGGGATAAGGGTTGAGGAAGGAGCTGGGATGGTATGATGCATGAACAACCAATGAGAAACAAGAGGAGGGACTGTAGCAAACAAGCCAATGAGGGAGCTGGGGATACAGAACTTTCTAGGGTGGGGGAGTGAACTCTGGGTGATAGACACATACTCATTTACATTTGGGAGTGAGGGATCTTGGGAAGTTTTCACACCTTCTCGCCCTGAGCTAACATAGGAGTCTTCCCAAAGCATCCCTGTTTTGTTACTTTCAGCCCTGACTCCCACACACAAGTATAGTGGTTTTTACACAAGGCAATTGTGCAGAGAGTTCTCTTCCAGCTCAAAAGCACTAGAAATTCCTCCGTAGTTTGCTGGTATTTCAGTCCTTGTCCAGGGCCTTCATTATATCTTCTAGTGAATCTGGGACCAGAAGCCTAATACTAGAGTGAAATGCTTAAGCATAGGATGAAGTGAAATGTTGAGTGTGAACAACTTAATAATTTGAGTTCAGATATGTTACAAAAATGTGCCTTTTTTTGGAGGGCATGTTGGAGGTTGGTTTGGGGAGATAGAAGGTAACTTTGTCTCAGCAAGGCTTTATGACACATTCTTAGTTTACAGGACTGTGGCCATGAAAAATATCATTAATAGTGCATGATGATTTGAAAATAATGAAGCCTGATCAGTGGAAGAGTTACACCACCAGCTGTAGCACTAGCACTTGTAGCCCCAGCAATACCTTCAGGATGATTTGATTTGTACTCATTATAAATCCTTATTTGCTGGCATAAGAGTGTTCTGTGTACACTTACACCAAAAAAGCAAATCAACACAAGTACGAAAAACACATCTAACAAAATATTAATTCCATTTTCCCAATATACAGCCTGATCATCATATCCAAGTTTTTATGGCCTTTGTTTCTGCTGAGCACTTCTAAGGGAATGACCACATGCAAGCAGTGCTGGGCCAACTTCTTCAGTGAGGTCAGCAGAATCCTCACTGACAACTCCTTCAAATTACCTCAGTTCCTTGTAATATGGAGGAAAAATTAATAAGCCAATGTTAAGTGAGCTCATGGGACTCTGTGCCCCATTCCCGGGGCCCTGTGACTCTGATCAAGATAACCCTGGACCCCTCCTTCCTGCCCTAACAGGGATGGCGGAGAGCCAGGGAAGCCCACCCTGTCCCGAGTCTATATCAACCCCTGACATTTCCTGTTCATCCTCTTTTGCCCCGCTCTCCCCTTGGACACTACATAATAAAGAGAGCTGAACCAATTTATATCAGGGTAAGAGCCTCTTTTGGAAATCTTTGCCATCTCCTTATATTCCTCCCCTCACAGCCTCAGACCTCTGGTCTAGCCGGATATTCAGGGGGCTGTGTAAGGGGGGGAACGTCAAACCAGTAAAAATAGTAATGGAGGTGAAGGAGAGTTGAAGGAAAAGAAGACATACCAGAAATTTTGTGCTTCGGACAGTTCTTGGTTACTCATAGACAGCCGATAGAAAAAGATGCTGCACTTGTATATGTCCAGGTGCTCTGACTGGATGAGCCATCTGTTTTGCAGCATCTGCTAGCAAGCAAGTGAAATAAAGTCCCAAGTGCTTATATAAATAATGAAATTTATTGCTTTTAATGATGTAATTAATTAATAGAAATGATGTATTGAATATTGCTAAGTTTAAAAGTTTTGTTCAACCATCTTATTGTTGAATGAATTGTTTTATCTCTGGAACAACCATTAGTCTAATTGATGAAATTATGAATATTACTGTTTCATGTAATAAATGTTCCAACATGATGGAGTATGAACATGAATTCATCCTCGTCTTCACCAGGGGTGTTTCTGTAAGCTCAGCTGCTGTCATTTAGATCTGACTGCAGAATAGGAAAGGAAGGGATGATGTGATGTAATATATCCAAACATCCCAACTTAAAGACAAGAATTGTTGATGTTTGTAGGATTATGTTTTAACTTAAAGTTTCTGTATATATATTAGCCTAGTAAAACCAATGAAGATTCAATTACCAGTTCACTTCTGAAAGTATGTTAATTTGGTTTTGGAATTCTAATTACAGCTGACATTAATTTGAAGCATCTTAAAGGACTAGAAAGTATGAAAGTTTGCCCCTTTTTTTCCCCAGTGATAACAATTGCTCAGATAAAAGATTTTACTTTCCATGGGGAAGCCCCTCACAGAGAATCACAAATTATTCATGTAGTTAAAGTGAAACAGCAATGCACTCTTAAGAAATAAATTAGGCCACACAAAACTAATATGCAGTTTTGGAAGGGAGGTTCCAGAAGAGCTTCTGTGGCTTTTAGAGTACACATGCATACAATTTAGGAGATTTCAATGGAGTTCATTGACAAAAGGAATGGGACACTAACTGCTATGTATTTTATATGATATTTTCAAACTTTGCTGCATGCATGTTTGCTAGAACCAAAGACTACATTATGGGATTCTTTTCTTCCCAGAAAAGACACTAACAATATTGTATTACTGAACCTGAGGAGTGCATCTTCAGCACTTTAAGCCAGAGAGGTCTGGAAAAGGCAAGAGAAAGGCAAGGGATCAGACTTTCCCAAGTCTCTATTATGTATGACTGTGTTTCTCAAGACCAACCATCTTTTCACCGGCCTGTTAAAATGTTGTATTTTTATGACTCCTTTGCTTGCAAGCATAGTAATTTATACAGATTCATTTAAGAGACCCTTTGGGTCATTGCAAGTTGGCTTTACTGTGTGCTCTGCCTCCTGCCTTCTTTTCCTTTGTAAACTGTGACCATTTGACCACTCTGAGATAAAGTCAATCATGAGCTCTTTATCATTCTTTCTGTACCAGAGAAAAACATAATAGTATCATCATCTAAATGTTTAAACATTGATAATGAAGCTCTGACCAGGAGCAGTGGGCACGATTACTCAAAGAATTGCTGATATATTTTATTCTTGGTTTTCAGTTAGTAAAGCATTTAGACTTTAAAGTTGTTAAACCCGGAATAATGGATTAGTGTGTGCTAATATGCAAGGCCAGTAAAAAAAAAAATATACATATCTATTACTTTTGAGCTGATGTTCTAGCAGTGGTGTATTTCAGGTCATAGGAACTATCTTGTGCATTAGAAAACACAGCATTTCTTGTATAAAGTTTTCCTCTTATTGTGCTGTGGCGCTTCCCATACTATCACATTAACTAGAATCCAAATTTTAGGGGAAGTACAGGATAGAAACTCTGCCATGATGAAACCTCAATAAACAGTCTACCTAGTTTTCCTTTTAGTTAGGATTGTATTAGTGGCTTACTAGCCTAAATTGTTTTAAATAACTGAATTATTAAATATTCTGAGCATTAGAAAGCCACTACAGAAGTGCCAGCTATTTGTGTGTATGCTGATAGTATTACTACTTTGTATCAATTTTAAGATAAGTGGAAAATAATTTGTTCACTGTGATATACTCGCTTACCTTGGTTTGCATAAGAATGTACTAGTGTGTCTTTGAAATGCTTATTTGCTTACAAGGTGATAAGGAGGTTGAGATTAGAGTCCTGGGTGTGTATATCTGGTCTGCTTGCTGTATCTCAAAAGAAGAGACTTAGAAGCTATCACAACGACCAGACTCAGACTACATCTGGAGAGTCACGCCTGCAAGGAGAAGGGGGGGGATAAAAAGAAGGTTGGGACAGAACATTTTTGCGCGCCGTTGGTGGAGCAGGAGACTCCCCGGCCGCCCAGCGCTGGATTTTGCCTGCCTTACTCGCTTGCTAATTTTAAATAAAATTGCTTTATTGAATTAAGACACTTCAAATTGCCGTGTCACAATTTATAACAAATTTGATCACTCAGTTTCTCAGATAATCAAAATGTGCATTCAAGATTGACAGATTTTGACTGCACACTATCTAGGACTAAAGAATTTATCAAGTATGTCCCCTTTATATTCTTAAGTATTTCCATATCCTCATTGACTAGATTAGTAAATAGCTGTCTTGGTTCGACAAGACAGGAGTCTGTGAAGGAGGGCTAAAGCCTCCTGTGCAATGGAGAAGGTAAACCCCCTCCCTCCGAATTACTAGGAGTTTTAAATTAAAAGGCTCTCAGGCAAAGATATGGGAATGGGAGTAACAATTGTTTACTAGGAGACAACTAGACAACAATTTAAAAAGGCAAATGCAATTGGTACAAACAAAACCAGTGAAAAAGTCCACAACCTGAGGATTCGGGGTGCCAGTATCAGTCCTGCTGGGACAATTGCTCCCTTGCAGTGGCTGATGAACTGCAGCTGCAGTGGTGATCTTTAGAAGGGTATAGTTTTCCTCTGAAGATCTGGTGGCAGTGGGGCCGGTCTTCCTCTGCGCCGGGGTTGCCTCCGAGCTCCGCCGCCGTCGCCTCAGCGCGCTCCTGCTGCTTCACTGCGAGAGCCGCCGAAGAGAGCTGCTTCTCTGGCAATCCCCCAAAGTAAAAAGCTGCTCTGTCCCCAAAAAGGTACCCCCTTATATCCAATAAAAGAGTGCTTGGCTTCCCCCTCTGGGTGGAACATCTCACAATAGGATGGTGTTACGTTACCAGCCCTGCATTGAATCAGTCAATGGCCCATTAGCAAACCATTACCTCTTAGGAGCAAAACCGGTTCTTGGAAAAGATAACAAACCTGCCCAACCTTCAACAGATGGCAAATAGAATACAAGCTTATCTTACAACCCAGGACAATAGGTTTTAAGGTTAATAGATTTTAATGAAGGAGGGATTAGTTCTTCAGCACAGACTTACATATTTCTATAAATAGCTAGATGATAATATTTTTTCTAAAGTCCTCTTTCAAATTATCATCATCATTTATATTTACTTTATGAAATTTTTGAAAAATATAGAATTTTTTTTAGGGATTTTTGTGAGTATCTGTCAAAGAAAAAAGTTGTTAATTTACAGGTGAAATGATCAATTTAATATTTTGACAGTTGTAGCCTCCTCAGGCCTTTATCTTTAAGCCTTAAACTAGTTCAGTAGCATATAGTTTATATACTGATTTTGATGTTGACTAGGTTGCAAATTTTCTGTCCAGATCCTGCATTTATTTGGAGAGGTCTTCATTACTGTCTTCATTATTGATCTATTATGGTGGGAAGAAAAATAAAACAGAGAACACTGCATGAGGCACTATGCACAGATATTATCGCAGCATCACCACTCACCACTTTGCAAAGTGGCATCTTGAATATCATTCTGTAGCAAATGTGTGTAATTTAGAAATTCACTCAGTTTATAACTTTGAATGTTTGATTCTTTCCTTGTAACTTTACCATGTCTTTAAGTAGTCCTAGTTCTTTCCTGAAACTTTTTTTTTCAGTCCTTTGAAACTCAGTATTTTGTTTCCTGCAAGATGACAATTACTGTCTCCTGTCTCTGAGGTCAAGGGAAATGTTTCTCATAATTATTTTAAGAAAAGTATAGTTTTGCTTGCAGAAAGAAAATCAGAAGATGTGCCTAAATTAAAACAAAACATAGCAAAACAAAAACAAACAGAAAACCCACCTGCTGAAATGTGGAAATTACATCTGTATACCTATCTTCCAGAGACAGTTTGTAAAATTGCTTAAATCTCT
Source organism: Lonchura striata (assembly GCF_050655825.1). NCBI lineage: Eukaryota > Metazoa > Chordata > Aves > Passeriformes > Estrildidae > Lonchura > Lonchura striata. The sequence continues at coordinate 37,523,228 of NC_140740.1, forward strand.
CTATTATTATCTGAGACAGCTGCCAACATTCTTTATTCAGGCTGAATTTTGCTTTCTGGTATAATTCACACTGGTTCTCTGAACTAAAGCAAGAGTTTGAATAAATTTCTGTGGCTTCCTCCCACACACAGATTCACTAACTTGCAGATAGATGTTGAGTTTTATGTTCTCTTCACAGTTATTCTCATCTCCAGCAGCAGCACACCACTTTGATTACTTTAGAATGAAATTTACTGGGACATGTAAACATGTTATTTATGTGTATTTTAAATTTCCAGTAAAAAAGAATAATTTAAGATAGTTTTGAAGAGTGTTAAATACTGCTTGTCAGGGTACATCTTGAGGAATCTGATTAAAATTTTATATTATTACCCTATCTTCAAAACAGACTGCTTTCAGGAGCTGCTAAACCATCATTTTGCATTTATCTATTACAGATTATATGTGAATACTATGCTCGTGTAGGTGTACACTGGGACTTGCCCTACATGCTATACTCTTACCTGACTCTACCTGACTGATATTTTTTGTTTTTTGTCAGCACACAAGCAGATTTTTGTGCCTGGGGAGATGTGCAGTATATAAAAATCTTCCAACCTGCAGAAGCAGTGTTGGGAAGAAGTGAAGGAGACACAAAGAAGAAAACTGGTTAGGTTCCTTTGAATTGTGTTTTTCAAGTTGTGTTTTGAGACAGAGGCTTTTGAGTGCTGTCATTGTTTTACCATCTACGTCATTTAAAGTCTACTGAATGGCAGTCAGCTCAGTACACCTGAAAACCTTCTAGTTTTCTCTGCTGCATTCATGTTGAAAAATGGAGCAGTTTTTTAATAAAAATGGCCAGGAACATAAATTTGACATTAATGTTATACTAGGATCTGTTCATTGACTTCTCTGTAAATCCAAATTTCTGGAGAAAAAGCATATCACAGGGGAACAGTTTTCAAAAAATTTGTTTTCCTCTTAAATAAGCATATTCAAGCTGCACATAGCTAAGGAGAATGTCCCTAGAAAAACAAAAACCTAATTTATGTTCAATTTTATTTTCTCTGTAACATATTGCCATGTAACAAAAAGTAATTTGTTTCCAGTCAGAAGGTGGAAATGGAGACTCTGGAGACAAAAGCGGCAAATGTTCTGTGGCAAGACAAAGACACCATATGAAAATGGCAAAATGGCAACTTCATTTACACCATGACTAAAATAGTTTTGGCATGCAAAATCATCTATGTTTATAAGGGGCAATCATGGACTTAAGCATATATGATAATTTAGAAGACAATTATTTTTCTTAGAAGGGGATTCACTGTGCACTTTTAATTGCCATGTTAATATCATTACAACATCTAGCAAGATCTTATCTTTTGTCTTTTTTAACTAAAGTGACTAGAAACTAAGCTAGCTGCATGGCATATTTCTTTCTCTTGTAATATATGAGCCTATGAAAATCTTACATCCTTTGCTGCTCTTAAGGTCAAAGAAACTAGTTAAAGAAGTTTTGTCTAGGCTTCAGGCATCAGTTCATCAGATACCATGGCCCTGACTTAGACCAGATTATGTTCCTACCTTGTAATGACATAAATTAGGAGGATGATACATGTATTTAGTAAGTAAACAAGCCATTAGGAGAAAAGATTTGAGAATAAGGGATTATTGACTATCTTAAGAAGAGCACAATTGGGTGACAGCATGACTAAGTCTTAGCATTCTACAGAAGTAGAATGCACAATATTTTTCAGGAAAAACATTCTTGTAACTCAGAGGAAAAAACTTCTGTAATTAGTAGCAGGCTAATACTGTAGTACTTTTCAGTATTCCAGAAGTGCCTGCAAGGCCAGCGATCATTGCAAATGCAGGGAAGAACCTAGCCTAGAAAGTTTTCTTTCCAAAAGCCTTGCAGAAATGTTTTGGACCTTTTAAACCTGAGGGTTTTTTTTCAACTCAGAAATTCTTCTGACTTTGAGAAACTGGAACAGGTTCCTGAGGGAATTTGGTCAATGCTCTCAAGCACATAGAGTGATTCTTTGGGGTGCCTGGACCCCAAAGTGTTGGACTTGGTGATCCTTGTCAGGTAATCATCATGGAATTGTATTGGAATCCATTGTAGTGACTGAAGACATGTACTGGAACGATTCCAGCCCTTTGTCCTGCAGCTATGTGTTGGGGGCCGCGCCTGGGCTATGGGACAAGTTTATAATAAACTATGAAGAGCGACCTACCCTTGACCCTGAGATGCGGAACATGAAAAAGGGAAGCTGGCTATATGTTGAGACAAAGACAGGATGTATAAAACCCACAGAATGCTTTGCAATGCCAAAATAATGCACCAATTAGAAGTTAGATAAAGCCGCATGCATGCCTCGTGCACAAAGCGGGCCATCCAATCATATTATGCATGATCACAGCATGATCGCATGTAAGGAAGTAAAATACTGTATAAATAAACATATGTAGCAGCTAATAAAGGGAGCTTGCTTAGGAACCTACATCGTGTCGGTGTGTGCTCCCTTCACCTGGCCGTGACAGCCATGGCCCATTTTCAACAGGACATATACCCATACATAAATTGAACCCTTCAATTACATTTAACCCTGTCTTCCCATGTATTGTTGTGGCTGTCCATGTCTGCTGTGAGTCCCAGTCAGCTATGCCGAAATTATCTCCTGTATGAAGCAACCTGATGGAAACCAAAAGTATTTTAAATGAAACTGCTATTGTGTAGAATCAGGATTACAAGAATGTAAGGTAGAAATCTCAGTAAGTATATGAAAGCCTAGATCAGGTACTGTGATGGAATAGAAATATAAGGGGTTCACGTGTACTTTATTGAATTCACTGTGTCTCTTTAGAAGAAAGAACTTGCATTTAGGCATGGTTCCTAACAGCTCAGAGGCTTTCTGTTTTGCAGCAAAGTGCTTAGCCAGTTCCAGAGGCTAGAAAGTGCCTTTCCCATCTCCTCTGAGATTTAGAAACTTCATTCTGCTCTCAGCAGTTCCTCTGCATGTGCCACAACCCCTCAACAGCAAGCAGCAGATTGTGGGAAGATTATGCTCCTGCACGGTGTGGGTGGAGGGAGGCAGAGATCTCTGAAGCTTGCTTTTGGGGAAAGAGGTGTATTGGGGGTGTAGGAGGGACTGAGCCTCGTGCTCTCAGTCGCAGCACGTGGCCGGGCTTAAGAGGGTGGGGCAGGGGAGAGACAAACGGAGGGAGAGAGAAGGGAAGCCCCAGGGGGGGAGGAAGTCTAAGAGAGGGGGAGAGGTACAAGAGGGGGGAGGGAGGAAGTCCAAGAGACCGCATGGCCCCTCGGAGCTCCCTTTTCAGGGGCTCCTCGATGGGCCGGGACAAGGCATGGGCCAATGGGGTTACAGACCCCGATGCTTCAGGGGCAGGTACAGAGGTGTGGGATGAGCCATACAATCTTTTGGGGGGTGGGATGGAACAGTCCATTTCACTCCAGGATTCATCCAAGGGCAGAAGTGACATCCGGCTAGCTGAGGAACAATTATATCTATCATCTGCAACAGCAGATCTTCTCCATGTTTTATCCTGTTTCATGCTTCTCTCTCACAAGCAGATTTGTTTCCTCTCCAGGGTACTCCCACACTGTGTGGAAGCAATGAATGAGAATGAATAAATTAAAAAAAAACACAACCAAATCCCTACTTTTTTGTGTTGTGCCCTTTTTTCATTGTTGAAAATCAGATATAACCTTATTTTTTAGCAGTTTTACTTTTAAAAGCAGATATTCCACTGTTTCTCCTTCCTCTCCAAGTGGAGTGAAAGGTAGACAAATGAAGAGGAATTTTATCTAATCTCATTTGAAGAGTTAGAAATATACTTTTATGTGGGCATTCAAGAATGCTGTTCTCTTCACCTTGTCCTTTGTCAAATAGAATTCACAGGTGGTAAATAAGACTCTGCATTGTTGTGCAGCAGATATTTCAGCTGGCTTTTACATCTGCCACATTATCATAGAGTCAATAGAATCATTGAATGGTTTGGTTCAGAAGGGATCTTAACGATCACCTAGTCCCAGCTGCCTTGCCATGAGCAGGGACATCTCCCACTAGACCAGACTGCTCACAGGCCAAACCCAACCTATCTTTCTAAATTTGCAGGGATGGGTCATCTGCAGCTTCTCTGGGCAGCCTGTTCTAGTGCCTACCACTCACAGAAAATAATTTCATCTGTATTTCTAAACTAAATATGCCCTCTTTCAGTGGGTACCCATTAATCCTTGTCCTGCTACTACAGTGTCTGTTGAGAAGTCCCTCTCCAGCTTCCCTGTAGGATCCTTCAGATACTGGAAGGTTGCTATGAGGTGTCCCCACAACCTTCTCCAGGTCAAACAGTCCCATCTTTCTCACCCTTTCTCCATAGTGGAGCTGCCCTAGTCCCCTTGTCAACTTTGTGGCCTGCCTCTGGACTTGCTCCAACACATTCTTTTGTTGGGGGAAGTATTTCAGGTAGGGCTTCCTGAGAACAGAGTCAAGAGTAAGAATTATGTTCTACAGTGTCTAACTGTAATGTTCACATTGCTGTTAAACTGAATGATCATGCAGTGCAATGGTTGCTACTTGTTAGAGGTTCAATTTTTTTTTTTTTTCTGGACAAGGAGGTAGTCTCAGCTCTGAGACTCTACACTTCAACTGCTGTGTGAAACATCCACAAAAAATCATTTGTTTGGATCTAGAATATATTTTTCTTGATGTAGAATTGTACTTCATTTCACCAAAAAACTTCCAAATTTAGAATAAATTGTTTATAATGGTCTTCAACAGGAAATGATTAATAGCACTCATTCTAAGAAATAAGTTCAGACTGAAATTCAGGAGCCATGCATTTTGACAAGGAATGGTGCTGTTTTTGTTCAAAACAAATGAGGATAATTAAGTTCAGTGAGAAGACAACTGTAAAGAGCCAGGAGTTTTCCTTTCACTAAGAAATGGAGACATCTGCCAGGTGCAACTGTGCAAAGTGAGGCAACAGCAGCTTCAAATTCCAGACAATGACTGATAAAAATTGCTTCAAGGAAGTCTTATGCCAAAGGAACGTGTCTGCTGATAGTAAAAAAAGAATATTAAAATTAGTAGTTTTGGCACACAGGAACACAATGTTTGTAAAACTAATAAAGCCCTAGAACATCTGGCTTGCTTTCTAGCCCCTTGTAATGGTTTTGCTTGGCCTGGTTTTTGGTAGCAGGGGGCTACAGAGATGGCTTCTGTGAGAAGCTGCTGGAAGCTTCCACCATGTCAGGCAGAGCCAATTCCTGATGGCTCTGAAGATGGATGTGTTGCTGGCCAAGGCTGGGCCAATTGGAGAGGTTGGTAATGCCTCTGTGAGAACAGATTTAAGAAGAAAATTAAGACAAAGTGGGGCAAACAGAGCTATTTTTTCTAGTCAGAGAAGAGGAGGAGGTGAGAAAATGTGAGATAAACAACAGGGAGACACTAAGGTCAGTGGGGAAGGAGGGGCAGGAGCTGCTCCAGGCACTGGAGCTGAGTTCCCCTGCAGCCTGTGGTGCAGCCCATGGTGAAGCAGCTGTGCCCCTGCAGCCACTGGGGATTCACAGGGATGCAGAGATCCTGCAGCCCATGGAGGTGCCCATGCTGGAGCAGGTGGATGCCTGGAGGAAGCTGAGATCCAGTGGGAGACCTGATGGAGAGAGGGTGTTGTAGCTCAGGCAGCTCCTCTTGCCGCGATACCCCGAGAGGAAGCGTGCTGGGTGGCGAGAGGGAAGAGAACAGACGGCTGCTCCCCCTGCAAAGCTCTGCTGTCCCAGTTGTTGGCGCAGGGACAGACAGAGGCGACATGGGACTTGGGATTGAACAGGATGGTTTTATTCAGTGAGCCCCAAGACCCTCCTGGGACGGCGAACAAAGGTTTTATACGGGAACTCATGAAGAGGGGTTTAGGAACAGCAACCAGTGAGGGTAGGGCTGGGGAGGAGTTTAAGGAGGGACATAGCACAAATCTGTCAGGGGAAACTGGGGAGGGGAGTAACACAAAATAACCAATAGGGTGTTGAGCCTCCCTGAATAGACAGGGAATGCTCTGGAAGCAAGGGAGGAGGCTAGGAGGAATGACAGGGAATGTTCTGGGGAAAGGGGCAGGGAAAGAGAGGATTGACAACTTGGAGAGGAGGGGGTTAGGGAAGAGCTTGGGAAGATTGACAACTTGGAGAGGAGGAGATTGGGGGGGTGAACAGACACTGAACAAATATCAAATCAAATGAAAACACACCACAACAAGAGGGGCCCTGCCCCCAGGCTGGAGCAGTCTCTCCTTGGAGGACTGCACCCTGTGGAATAGTAACCCATGCCACAAGTTTCGGGAAGACTGTTTGTCTGTGGGAGGGATTAGCATTGCAGCAGCTTTGGATGGACTGCTGCTCGTGAGAGTGGAGCCATGCTGGAAAAGTTAATGAATCTTGTGGGAGGGACTCCACAGTGTAGCAGAAGAAGGACTCCTCCCCCAGAGCAGTGGAAGAAAACCTTGTTGATGAGTAGACCAAACTGTCATGCCCTGTCTCGCTGTGCTGCTGGGAAGGTGGGAGGAGGGAGGAGCTGGGGAAAGAAAGGTGTTTTTAAAGGCTTATTTTACTTCTTATTATCCTCCTGTGACTCAGTAGTAAATTAATTTTTTACCTCTGAGTTGAGGCTGTTTTGCCCTTGGAGTGTTTTCTCTGGTCCTCATATCATCTCCTGAATCCTTCATTAATTTTTCTCTCCTCTGCCCAGCTATGGCAGGGGAGGGTGAGCGAGGAGCTTGTGTGGATGCCTGGTGTTGGGCTATTGTCAAACCACAACACTCCTGTGTTGGTATCAGTTTTTATGAAGGAGTAGGTAAGAGCTGAGAAAAAGCACTTAGACAGACTTGGAAATGGAAGGCTTTCTTGACCCTCTTATGAGAAAAGAGAATACTGGTAGCTGCTGGGCTTATAGTTGCCACCAAATCTCAGTTAACATGAAGGACAGTCTGAAATGAGAGATCTAGCCAGTGCAGGACTGTAATTATTTCACAGTGTCAGATGACAGAGCATTCTGCTCTGGATGTAGTTTAAAAATAAACACATATAAAAAGTAATTACATTTCAGCACTGTAAATGGGTCAGACACATACTAATTAAGTTTTCTGAAAAAGCTGCATTTCCTTGCTCCATACCAGGTGAGTGCAGTTGCTGGTATCTGTGAGGAAGAGAAAGTTCATATTTCACAGGTCTTACCACCCTCTTCATCTAACAATTATGATTTTAGCATAGTTAAATATTTGACATGGCACCTTATTTGCTTAATTATGAAATAAAACCAATAGAACCATTGGTTGGTTGTTTTGTATTGTGTTGTGCCTATACAACATACAAGCACAGTCTTTGCAAGTTTTATGCATCTTTGTCATCATATCTATTTACTTATGCTGTATTTGTCAAGTTTCAAGGTTAATCTCTATCAGGTGCTGTGCAAACATATATAGAGTGAAATCAAAGGTAATATGTCAGCAAAAATGAGAGAGCACAGAAACTCCTTTTTACCTCTCAAGTGTGAAGTGCCTCATAGCAGATATGCACACCTTTGGTTTTTCTTATCCTAGTTCAGACTGAACCATAAGTAATGTGCTCTTGAAAGTACAGATTTATTTTGTGTTTGGAATTAGTCATGCTCTTAAAGTTCTATAGTATAGAACAAAGAATTGTATCTCTTACAGTTCTTCAGTTCTTCAGTTCTTACAGTTTCTTCAACAAATCTTTGCAACTGTGGTCATCCCTGCTGGTGCGGGACACAACATGGACTTGACTATCAGGCTGCATACTGTGTGAAGTGATGCCTGTTCATCTCCAACACCATCATGGCTATCCAGACCACTACAGTCCTATCAGAATCTGCTTCCTGTGAATTAGATGCTGCAGCTTCTAATAGATACTTCCTGATACCTTCCTTTGGCAGACATGCTGTGTCATTTCTGCTTGTGAAAACCTCTGAAATTGTTTCAACATCCTTCATTTTCAGCAAGAGATGTTCTTCCTGCCTGGAAGGCATTCACCATGAAGGCTTCCTTTTCCTGTATCTCCTTCCTCACCTTGTCTTCTGCAACAACCCAACTGAATGTTTAAGTGATGCCCATGATTAAATACTGACAGGTTTTATTATTTAGCTTGGTGTCTCTCATCTGTATTTACAATAGATATAGTGGAATGTTAAAGTTATCTCATCCTGACAGATTCTGAAATTTTATGCAAAAAAGAGGTTGATCTTTTTGAAGCTCTCTGCAGAAAGAATACTTTTCCCCAAGAAGCGTGGAAAAATGCAGTTTAGATTTTTAGATGTTTATTCAATGTGTCTCATGCTTCAGCCAGGGACTTCCTGTCTAGAAGCCTACTATTTTCACGAAAATATTCAGTGAAATTCCTCTGCAGGATATTTTGTGTATTTCTTTTTTCATATTCTACTCCTCTTTAAGTGTGATGAGCACCAGCACTTCCACTCAGAATTGTTTCATGTGCACATTGTTGTTATCTGATATAAGATGCAGCTGGAAAGGTGTTCAATGAGATTTTAAAAACAAATATTTTGGAATAAACAATTGAAATAATTACTTCTAATTCTCCTCCTGCCATATTCTGTGCCATTCTAAATGAATGTATTATACAGTAAAGTGTTCAGCAGGGCTGAAATGGGCCCCTGGAAATGTTAGATTCTGGCAGTCTTGCACATGTGTTTCCATTGGCAGAGAAGGCCTAGTACCTGTTCGTCTCCAGGGCAGAGCTGTCTCCAGCTCTTGGAAAGGTGAAACAAGAGACTCTGTAACCAGACTTAGACTCATTTGTCCATTAAGTTCTCCCCCTGGGTTGGCAATTCTTTAGGATGTGTGCGATTGTGGACCAGTGAAGCTCCGATAAAGTCTATTTCATATCAGTCCTTGATCAGATTCTGCCCAGCTGGGTGTTAGGTACTTGTGTTTCCAGCTTTCTCTCTTCAAAATCTCAGAAGTTTGAGAGTGCTATGTGCACAGACCTGATACCAAGAGTAACTGAGTAGGATGACGCAATTAGTGAATAAATCAGAAGGAAAATCTGCAGAAGGCTGTTATTTTCCCAGGTTCCTCTTTTCTTCTGCTTCCTTGCTAGTTGATGCCATTATTCCCATCTCTAGGAAAAATCACTTTTAATGAAATGCTGCCACTTTCAGTTAACCACCAGTTAATATTTTAATCACTGCAACACTGTTCATTCTACTCAGAGCATCTCATTCAATGTTAGCTCAGACTATTTTAATGTCTTAGCACTCAGCACTCCCTTTTAATTTATGGAAAGCTTTTGTCTGCCTTCAACTAGATTGCAATTTTCTTTCTTCTTATCTATGTCAGTTATTATAATGCATTTTGCATTAAATGTTTTCTTTATTGTATGTTTTTTCTTAATTCAACTGAACATAAAATTGACCTATCACTAGTGAGCATTTTGAAAAAAACTTAACCAAACTACTGTGCAGCAATTATGCAAATAAGTGGACTTACCGATTTTAGCATTCTGAAATAAGCATACTTAATTTTAAATAAAAATTATAATGGATTTTAAATATTTATAATAAGTTGTTTATCACTGAAAATCATCACAGCACCATTTTTAATGTTATTTTCTCTACCAATTTTCTCCTGGCTTACAACATGCTATTATGACTAAGATTTGAGACACAATCTTCAGCTGATTTAAATTAGAAGAATCCTACTATTTTTGATGAAGTTCTGTGAATTTATAACTGCTGTAATTCTGCATCTCTTCTATTACATGCTGTGTGAAAGCTGGACAGCATTCTGGAATTCATGAAATACATTGTACTTATTTTACTGAAATCCTTTCATTGACTTACATTTTGTCAGTCTGCATTTGGGAACACATTAGCATTCCACATTGTTGTCACTCTGGAGCTGTATAGAGTAGTCTCTGTGCAGATGGTCCATCAAGTCCTATAATTTCTTTGAGCAGACATGCACTGGATTCTTTCTTAGGCTTATTCTGTTACACTGGAAGAAGTCCCACCAATCAAATATTCTGACTTGCAGCCAGAATGAGGCTTTCAGTTGCTGCTTGAAGAAATTGTATTTGAGGTTTAGGTAGACTGCTAATTTACAGTGATTAGCCTCCAACATCTATCTCTTGGACTGGGCTCTTTCAGTGAAGCAACAACACTCAAACCACTGTTTGGCTGCACTAGATGAAAAAATTCAGCATGCTTCTGGCATTTTCAGGGGGTGTAATCCTTGAGGTCAGAAGATGCTCCTTTCTTATCACTGCAGCCACTTCAGAAGAGGAAGAACAGATGAGGTTACCAGACTGCTGTGTGGCACATGTGTGAAGGAGCAGGTGAATACTGTCTGCCCCATTCGGAGTGAATGCAACTGATGTGTACCCCAATCTTCACCCCAGTTCTCATTTAAATTACTAGATAGATTAGTTTCCCTGTGTATTTCTGGATATTTTTAAAGTCTCCATTTAAAGTGAGGAAAATTAGTGATACATTTAGAGCTAGAACTTACACCAAAGACAGGTGCTACCCAGATTTTGGTGCACTTATGAGGGTCTAAACCATTTTGTCCAGAGAAAACTTGCTATGGCTTTTTCTTTCCCCACATTAAGTAATCTTTTCTAGCAATCTTTTCTGTGTTTCAGCAGCATAGTTGCTCTAGGGGAAGTTTTCCCCTGAAATCTTATATTGGCTAATATCAAACCCTGTGACTGAATTTTCTGCTTTCCCTTGTTGATGCCTAAATACACTTTGAAATCAAAGCTTACTTGGAAAGTGATGGTTTTTAGTCAAACTTAAAAAGTAGCTTCTATATGAACCATAGGAAGCAAAAGACTGGATCTCAGGAGCGTCACTCAATGGACACACATTTTTACACGTCATGGTTCTGTGACAGAGAACACAATATATGCCATTGAAAATATGGTGTGTTGGCCCCAGCTGAAACGGTGGAAAGCTTCAAACAGAACTTACTGTTGGGACTTTCTTAGACAATTTTCAGGAAAACATTTGGTGATCAACACTGCCCTTGTCTCCCTTTCTGTCTCTTGGAACATTTTAATTCCTTTGTTATGAATCTTGTGTCTAGTCAGTTAGTTGCTTTTGTAGTTTTTGGTTCAGGCTATTTATGAACAACCATGCTTGCTTCTTCTTTAGATTCCAGATTATTTAATTTTGACCAAGAGTCAGATGAAAGCTCAGCTTAGATCCCTAGTGTTCATGTTGGATCCTTAAGAAAGAACTGATCATAGAAGGAACCATTAAATTATACAGACATGGGAGAGGTTTTTCCCAATGTAATTCCCCACCCTCTTGTATCCTGATAATCATGGGACAAACTGATGGCAAATATTTCTGCCCTGAGCACTGGTGTAAGACAGTGATGTCAATGTTATAACCAGTTTATTTGTTACATGCCTGTGTTGTGAAGAGCAATAGAGTTATTGAGGAAAGCTTTTATGAGGCAGTATCCATATAGCAACTCACTGACAGCTAAAACAGGAGCGTAAGTGATAGCATCACTGCTAGTGACACTTGGTGTTCAGGTTGTCTGAAAGCAACAGTCAACCATGTAAATACTTTTTGAAGGTAGCTAAGAATCTTGTCATACCTTGGCTGCATTGATTGCAGTGACTTGAGAGAATCGCACCTTACATGGAAGGTGACAGCATTCTGCCTATACTGCCAGTATTTGTGGTCATGGGGCAAGGTGTCAACATATACTTACTTTAAAAGCAAATATTCAGGGTGGGGTCTTAAGAATTAAGGTTTTTGTTTTATTTCTGTCTCTAGATCATTGAAAAACTACAGATTTAAACATTTAAATAAGGTCCAACTTTTATTTTTTATTCTTTCATGATGGTGGGATTCACTTTGGAGTGGGGCAGAAACATGTTTTACACAAAAATCCACAGAGCTGGATTATTTGTTAAATAAATAGAAAATTTTCCTATCCCCTCCTAGGAGATGAATGTGAACTTCTTAACTAAGTAATGCCGCCTTTTTTTTTTTTTTTGTTAATATTCCTGAAAAATACAATAAAAGAGAGATAAGGTATTATCAGATTGCAGGAGAGGAACAAGTGCTACACACCATTCAAATCCAGGAAAATATCTTGTTTATATTCATATTATTTTGTGCAGATAAATACTGACTGTATCTATGCCTATATGTTTAGGAGCCTGAGCTTGCAGATCACAGAAACATAGAATTACAGAATATCCTGTGTGTTGGAAGGACTCGCAGGGATCACTGAGTCCAACTCCTGGCCCTACACTGCACAGTCCCTAAAATCACACCTTGGGACTGTTATCCAAACAGTTCTTGAGCTCTGTCAGGCTTGGTGCTGTGACCACTTCCCTGGGGAGCCTGTTTCAGTGCCCAGCCACCCCCTGGCTGAAGACCATTCTCCTGATACCCGATCTAAAGCTGCCCTGACAAAACTTCCTACTATTGTATCAAGTCCTCTGCTTACTCTTTAAACCCTTCTCCAGTTTTGTGCCTTCCTTTGTTGGAGCTTTCTATCTTTCTTATACTGTAGGACCCAAAGCTACCTCCCCCCACCACCCCCGAGGTGAGGCAGCCACAGTGCAGAACAGGGTGGGAAAATCCCCTCCCTTGCCTGACTGTGATGCTGTGCCTGATGCCCCCCAGTACTTGGCTGCCAGGGCACTGCTGACTCATGTTCAAGCAAAGTGGTATGACCATTTCTGAATTTTGTAAGTAAAAAAAAAAAATATATACTTTATACCAAGATATTTAAAAATGTTAATCCTGTATAAATGAAAAATGAGAGACAATAGAAACTTGGCTTGTAAGGAGGTAAGTCAGGGTTGAAACTTAAGAAGACTGATGCAATTTTCCAGCTCGGTTATCCAGAATGCAAGCAATCATGCATACACTCCAAGATGTGTTTTATTTTAGTGGAATAGTTGTTTGGCATACTGCAAGCCATATTTCTGTCTGTTCTGTGGTGGCTTTGGACCATGAAATAACTGTTGTGCTTTCAAAAAGCTTTTATTGTCATAAAAATATTTGTCTTATTTTTTATTGAACAAAGGAGATATAATCTAAGAGTTATTAAGATTTCCCCTTTAGTAGTCACTAAATTTAGGAATGATTGGGAAGAATCGCAGTAACTTTGTTTAATATTAAAAAGATTTTTCAAAGATCTTTTCCTCCATTTTTAGGTGTAGTCTTCAGTACATTCTCATGATGTTATTTTTTATGACTGCATTTAAAAAATCTCTGTATAATTTTCTGTCTGCACTGGAGTTGATGAAAATATTGAATGTGAAGTGAAGTGGGAAAATCAGTGGTTCATCCAATGAATTCTTCATCCAGAAAACTTCCATGGTAGACTGGTAAAATAAAATATTTTTCCTCAGAAGGTACATCAGATTAATTGCTGTGGCAAATATACTGATGTGATTATGCATTACAAAATGCTATTCTATGAGATCATATTTAGACAAATAACTAATATGGAATTATTGTTTTGCTGAATAAATATGAAGTGAATTCCTTGGCTGAGAGAAGAATAGAAAATGGAACTCAGATATATAGAACACAACATTACTCAGTTCTAGTTTATGTCACTACACTATAATTTTAAAAAATGAGTACAAAAAAGGAGGTATCTCTGGATTGTCTCACTTCTACAGCTGTACATTCCTCTCTAGAATGTTGTCCAATATATAAGCTATGTATAAATGTAAAGTTAAGTAGGAGAAAACAGACTGCATGTATGTATTAAATGCTGTACTTAGTAACGTGAGGGTACAAGAGTAAGAAATCACAAGCACCCACAAGGGTGAGCAGCAAAATAATTTCTTGACAGGAGTTATACTCTTTATCAGCCTGATCAGTCAGACAGGACAGGAGTTATACTCTTTATCAGCCTGATCAGTCAGACAGGACTTATATTTCCTACTGATGCTCTTTCATGGTGAAAACAACCATCAGCGAAATAAACAAGAATAAATGGGAAGTGTTCTTTGTGGTTTACACTCTGTAAAATTTGTTTCAACCATCCTAATCCCATCCTGCAACTTGATCTAGCCAAAATCGAACTGCTGGTATTAGAGAGACTGTAAATAGAAGACGGTATGTCACAACATACTGAAAGAGAACTCTGTAGGCAGAAGCATCCTAACACTCTTCTCTTCTATCAATGCCTTGCATTCCAATAATACCTAATGTGGTAGTCTGTTATTTTACAGTTTGTAAAATAACTTCTGTGGTATGCTTTAATATTCCTTGTTATAAGTTTGTAATGGTACATTCTATGTACCCCATTTGGCTTCCCTAATGGTTCAGTCCTGAGTTGTTTACCACAGTTTTCCCTGCTAAAATGTATGTCAATCCACTTGTCAATCCACCTGCATACCTCTCTTGTTCCCTTGTCTTACCCCTGTCTGTCAAAGATAGCACACTCCTTTGCTTCTGAGTGTTCCTGGTCTTTCATCCCTTCCTCAAAGCAGAATTGGACTGTAGGATTTTCTCCCTTCCCATGTTGGCTTCTCTTGGGGAACCCTCACCTGCACCCCTCCCCTAATGCCTTCCTATTAGTCAAGGGTTGTGTCCTCCCCGTGTTCCCCCTACCCTTTAAAAGCAGTCCTTACATGTTCAGATTTGTCACTTGCTCTGCCCCCTTTGGGGTTAAATTTTTGGAGATTCAGACAAGTGTCCTTCCCTTATTCCTCTGCCTCGGTTTCCTCATGCTCTGTGCCTCTGCTGTGCTCTCCACACTGCAGCAATCACCGCCACCTGCACCAGTCTCGGCAGAGGCTCGGGGCGGCCACTCGCGTGTCTGCCCTCCGGCCACAGGCGGGACAGATGCCAGCAATCCTCCATCCCGTGGCCGCTGCGAGACAGACATAATCTAACATATTCAGATGATCTGTGGTAGCAGTGCTACTTCAGTGAAGTTTCTATGGAAATTCCCTACTATTCTCATCTCTTTGGGCCTACAGAGCTATCATAAGATAAATGAGTAGCTATAAACACATAGCAAGGAGAGAATTTTTATAGTCTTGCAGTAATTCTTTCGCATCAGCCCCTCAGCATGGTTCGTCACTGCATGGTAGTGGGCTTTCAACATCACCAGTAGTCAGGGCACCATCATCACTGCTGCTCAGGGGTGCAGGCATTATCTACCATGCAACTTTGTCTTTCCTGTCCTCTGATGCGTGCTGTGCTGGGAAACCCAGATGGCAGGTTCACAATATTGTGTGCCAAGTAGATGGGCTGCTAACCAGAAACCCTAAATCACATCCAGCACAAAATGAATTAAGGTAAAAACAAAAGTGCAAGCATTGATTCATGACATCCAAAAGAAACAACAGTTACAAATGATGGTTACATTTATCTATAAAATTCCCAGGCTGAGAAACAAAAGGGAGATGATTCAATCTATTTATAGTAAAGTTACATCACAGTAAAATTTCTTTGAACAAAATCACCTTCTTACTTGGGAAAGGACACATGCAACCATGCCAGATAATCATAATTATGTAGCTATTATGAAAATTAAGCCCGTAGTAGAAGATGTTTCTTGGATACATGTTTAGATTTTTGGAACTCTTTTTCAAGGATATTGCAATTAAAGCTGCCCAAGCAGTTGAATTCTTTTTAGATATTAAATGGCTGAAAAGAGATATATGATTAGAGGTAAGCCTCTGAGATAAATTTGGAATTCTTCTTAAGTAATTTTGTCTCTCTTGTAGTAATCCACTTGCTCTGCTAATCTGGGTACTGTAATAAACAGATAACATACTGTCCTGTAATGTAATCTGTGCAGGTTATAGGAGTATGGGAAAGAGTTTTGTTGCTACTGGTTTATTTTTCTTCTGGATTAAATTTTAATTTTTAGGCTGATCTGGAAAAATCTGGTTATATATTCAATAAATTACCATACTTATACAGGACATATGACTACTATTTTTCTTCCTCTCTATCTACTGTTTGCTTGTTTACAGGAAAATAAGGGTCTCAAAAGAAAGAAAAGCAGCAAAAGTTCTCAAAGTCCTTGCAGTGAGAAGAGAAAAACAACAGCTCAATTAGTTACTTCCATATGACACACACTTGCAACATACGACATGGAAATAAAGATGGGGATGGCAGGCAAGCCAGGAGAGAGCCCAGGTGGCTGAGGCCAATGGCACCCTTGCCTGTATCAGCGATACTGTGGCCAGCAGAGCCAGGGAGGTGGTTGTCTTTCTGTGTTGGCACTGGTGAAGCAACACCTCAAGTCCTGTGTCCATTTCCCAGCCCCTCAATTCAAAAAGGACACAGAGGGGCTGGAGCGTTTCCAGAGAAAGGCAAAAAACCTGTTGAACCATTTGAAGCAAAAGTCTTATGAGAAGCAGTTAAGAGAACTGTAGTTGTTTAGCTTGAAGGAAAGGAGACTCATAGAAGGAACCTCACTGCCCCCACACTTGCCTGAAAGAAGGTTGTAATAAGGTCGAAGTTGGGATCTTCTGCCACTTATCAAGTGGAAGGATGCAAGAAAATGGCAGAAAGTTGCACCAGGGATGGTTCAGATTAGATATTTGAAATTAATTATTTTTCACTAAAAGAGTAGTTAGATATTGCAATCAGCCCTGGTAGGAGGTGGAGTCACCATCTCTGGAGTGTCTGAATGTGGCACATGGTTTAGGTGATATTTTGGTATTTCCCTAGTGTCTGCTACAAATTTATTCTGAAGGAGAGGCTGTTAAAAGAACGTTCTTACATCCTTCTGGCATTAAAACAACCTCCAGA
This sequence comes from Lonchura striata, assembly GCF_050655825.1. NCBI lineage: Eukaryota > Metazoa > Chordata > Aves > Passeriformes > Estrildidae > Lonchura > Lonchura striata. The sequence continues at coordinate 37,540,009 of NC_140740.1, forward strand.
AATCAAACTGACCAAAAAACCAAACCAAAGCAAAATCCCCAAACCACCAGGAATAGTTTAAAATATCATGGGCATGATCCATTTGAAATTTACATTCATGGTGATCTGAGTGTTCACAAGCCCAAGTGTCATGGTTTGACACTGGTGTAATGCCAGCGCCCCCTATGAAAATGTACCTTCTCAAATTAATGCTGTGAGATGTAATCTGGAACAGAGCAGAGCAGGCCCAAACTTATTAACAAAGGGAAAAAAACTTTATTAAACTACTACTATGATAAAACGAAAAGGAAAAAAACCACTAAATCTAAAAAGAAAACTTTTAAAACATTCCTCCTCCCTTCACAAGTCTAACAAACTACAGTGAGACACAATTAGGACCTTTAATTAGTTTTCTACCCTTCAGATAATCAATACTTAGTCTATTAAGGGAGAGAGGAGTCTCTCTTGTGCCATAGACCCCTAAGAAACACAGCAGCCACTTCTTGTGTTTCCATGTCACACATGGCACTGTCTGGAGAAAATTTGCCATGGTGACACTCTCCTTTTTATGCACAGTGTTCTTACTACTATGCAGGGACAGACCATTCATAGGGTTTCTTTTCAAGGATGCTTTGCTAAGGACTAAAGAAAAAAACAACAGTTCAGTTTATCATTTTGGGAACACAGTCCCCCCCTATTTTCTTCCTCCCCTGGGGCCAAGGGTCTAAGAACAGAGATCATCTTCTTCTCTTCTTTATTTCTGAATATAGGGCATATCACTACAACTTTCTTAAACTTTTTTCTGTTTACTCTAGCTGCTCTCAGCTGCTGAAGCAGGTCTCTTTGTTTACTATGCATCCCTTCAAAATGCAGTCTCTTTTGGAGGAGAAATTGGTTTAGTCTATAACTAACAAGAAAAGTCTCGCCAAAAGCCACTCTATCATCTCCCCCCTAACTTTCTTTTCCTAACATCTCAGGTCCCAGGCTGTCTCTCTTTTTCTCTTTTAAAATGAGGAGAACTAATATTTCACAAAGCTTTCATTTCTCAAGGAAGGGTTAAAAGTCCTGATTCCCTGGATGGCTCTTGGCCCAGACTCCAGCTATCATGCTGGGCACCTTCCCCCCACCCTTCTCTTTCTCTGCGTCTGGACAATTTCTAGGTGTCTTTAAGCTCTCTATCTCTTCCCCTCTGAGTGTGGGAATAAAGATATTTCAGCCTTCCTCTACCCTTCCATCCGCAGGAGCTGGCCCAGGTCCAGTCCTCCCACCCTTCAACCTACCTCAGTCAGGCTGCTTGTGGCTGGGCAGGGGAGTTTGCACTGTGCTCTGACTGGAACCAGAGAGAGAAAGCTCCCCTGGGAGTTCTGCTTTTAACCCCTCTGTGTTCTCAGAGGCGTGTCCAGCCTTCAGTGGTTATTCTAGATGCCAGTATCTAAATCTGACCACCGATTGGTCTGACTTCAGCTTCCTGAGAAAATTCTCTTCCATGTCAAACCACAACAGTGACACACTTCTGTCAAAATCAGTGATGCCGGGGAAGTGTTTAGAAGGCTATGTGCATTACAGACTCACAGCAGCAGAACCAGAGGGGGGCTGGTGAATGATGCAGTTGCAGATAAGATTAAGACCTGCTGTAGTTGTGGCCTGTGGCCTTGCTTCATAGTCCAGGGAATTTAAAAGTCCCCTGTAACTTCTTAAGAAGTTACAGTGGACAACCAAACAGACTTACCAACCTGCCTGCAGCATTGTTTTTAGGGAAATTATCAAACAGCAGTAGATATTGAAGTAGCTGAAGCTGTGAAAATACTGTTTGTTTAAAACTGTCAAAATTTAAAAACATGTTTAATGACACATATACAGCCAGGCAGTGCTGGTTTTATGTGTGAAATACAGGTAACTGCCTGGTGGGGAAAGCTGAAAAAGTGGTGTGCTTTCAGCCAGAAAAAGGTGACTACTGAGCCTTAAGGTATGCATATTCACAACATTAAAACAAAGGAATTATTCCAAGTTGATGGAGAAGTAAAATGCAACTTGTGGCTATAGTTCTGTGTAATGAAATAGGGGAGTGCTGAGCAATGAGAAGAGAAACCAGTAACAAGTGTATCTCCTAAGGGTTATTCATGTAAAAGTGATCCTGTACTGGTTGAATCATAATACATTTCAACATAATTTGATAGATTCTCTCTGTGGTGCTTTGAACTTGTCTGGATGTCAAGTGCCCACCAAAGGTGTTCTTATCACTCACCTCCTCTTTTGGACAGGGAAATAAAATATAATGAAAGCCTTGTGTATTGAGATATGAACAGAGAGAGATCACTCACCAATTACCATCATGGGCAAAACAGACTCAGCTTGGGGAAATTAAATGAATTTACTAACAATAAACGAATTTACTAACAACCAAACCAGAGTGGGATAACAAGAAATAAACCTAGTAACATCATCCTCCCCATTGCTCCCTTCTTTCTAGGCTTAATTTTACTCCCAATTTTCTCTTATCTGCTCCCTTCCAGCAGTGAAGTAGGGAATGGGGACTGTGGTCGGTTCACATCTCTGATGGTCCTTCCTCCTCAGAGAGGAATCCTCACACCCATCCTTTCTGCTAGCATGGGGTCCCTCTCACAGGACACAGTCTGCAGGAACCCCTGGGCAGGTGGGTTGGGGTGACCGCCTTCCCAAGAGCGATTTCCTCCTGGTCCAAACAACCTGTTCCCTCAGCCCACCTTGCACTCAGGCCCGGATATAGCAGTAAGTAGACGACCAGAAGAAGAAGGAGGGCTCTTGATGTGAAGAACCCAGTTGGGCTTTATTGTAGGAAAGGTGATGGGTCCAGGGAAAACAGAAGACAGGTGAGGAGGCAGGCAGGGTAAGCAGAAAGGATCACAGCCACAACCAAAGGGTTTCAGGATCAAGAGGCCGGGGGTGAGAGGGTGCTGATCTCTCAGGGGTGCAACAGGCACATACACATATGGCACTGTGAACTGCTACTCTCCTCCCCACAGGGGAGGGGTTAGGTATATAACCAGGAGGGTGTAGGAGGGGTCAGGGTACAAAGAAGCCAATGGGGATGGGGAAGGAGGAGGAACTAGGATGGGGTGACGCAGCTTCTACCAGTGGGGGGTGGAGAAGAGAGTGGTTTGTGACAGGGGCCAATGGGTAGGCAAGGGGTACAGAATTTTCTTGAACTGCGGGAGTAGTACAATTCTTGAGTGCCAGGGCTGTTTTGCATAGTACAACAGGGGGTTCTGGGAAGACTTCAAGTCCCTCACCCTGACCTAGGAGAGAGTCCTCCCAGGCCATCCCTGCCTTGATGTCTGGCCCATGACCTCCCACAAAAGTTTTTCCACAGTCCTTCATGAACTGCTGAGCAGTCCATTGTGGGGTCCTTTGTGAGGTTGCAAATCCTGCCTGCAACTCTGCTTCAGTGTGGGCTCATCTCTCAACAAGGCCACAGATACTGACAGGAGCCTGCACCCATGAGGGTTTATCGGAGGGTTACAGCTTCCTTCAGGCATCCACCTGCTCCAGTAGGGTTCTCCACTGGCTGCAGGTGGATCTCTGCATCCCTATGCATCTCCATGTGCTGCAGCTGTCTGAATGTGGCATTCACCATGGGCTGCAGGGGAATCTCGACACTGGTACTTGGAGACTTCCTCTCCCCCCTGCACTGACCTTGGTCTCTGAATGGCTGCTCCTGTCAGATATTCTCGCTCCCTTTCTGGCTGAAGTTGGTGGGGTTTTTTTACCCTTCTCTATTATCTCAAAGGTGGTGCCACTGTCACTGATGGGCTCAGCCTTGGCCAGTGGCAAGTTTGTCTTAGAGCAGGCTAACATTGGCTCCACTGGATACAGAGGAAGCTTCTAGCAGCTTTTCAAAGAAATCAACATCCCTGCAGTCCACAGTGCTATCTTGCCATCAAAATCTTGCCATGCAAACCCAATGCACTACCCATATCCAGTCCTTTCTAAAATCTTCCTGGAATTTATTGCAAATGACTGGAACCTAATAATTCTTCTGCTAAGAGAAAGAGATCAGCAATTCTAGACTGGGTATTATCCACAGCCAAAACTTTAACAAGGCATTGAGCTGAAAATTGTGTCTATCCCTTTTTATAAGTGGGACCCGTATATGCATGTTGTTCCCAGACTCTATTTATAGCAGACACAATTTTCATAAATAGTTGAATTAAATTACAAAATTTGGTATTGTCTGCTACAGTCTAAATTGATGCATACAAGCATTTGTTATAGGAAGCAACTAAATATCACAGTTACAATTGTACTCAAGGCCTCTATCCTGTAAGTACTTAAAACTGACATTCATTGAATTCAATTTCTTGCTGACTGGTGATAAGTGAGCTTTTTCTTATAGTCAAAGGTGTCATAAAGTCCCAAAGACAGGGCATGTGGAATTCTGGTTTGTGTTCCCTATGCTAGTTATGCATTCATGGCACAGCATGTACAGGCTTCAAAGGCATGTGTGGTGAATATGTAATAAAAATTTTATTTAATTTACTTATGTTTGCCACAACCACCTCTAACTAATACAAGAGAAAAAGTGGGAGTTCTGTGTGGTATGTGCTCATTATTTAATAAGCACATTGTACATTGCACAAACTCTGAATATCAATGAATTCCTAAACATAAGAATCACATTGTTTTGGAACATAACAACATATAGACACCATAATGCCAAATATAAAAATGCAAAAAAAACCCCTTTGGAACAGGATCAGCATGATGGGAAATGAGGCTGCTATCAGCAAATGGTCATTTGCACTCAGTGATGGGAATGTACCAAAGTACCACCAGGCAACAGAAAGTTATTGGCTTGGACAAATGAGTATTATAGAAATGAGTATTTGGGATTGAGGAAAGGTAGTGGTGGGAGACTAAACAAGTGGTATGTACTGCTTCTCGCAGAAATCATATTGAGAAGTTGACTGGGGTATAGGCATGGTTAATTGCCTTGCTATGTGTTAGAGCATTCTGAGAAGGGCTAAAGTTTCTTCTCTGTATGTGTCAGCTAAGATGGTGTATTCAGAGTGCAATGTGATAGTCTTCTAATCAAAACTGGGCACTTTCTCAGTAAAGAAACAAAAAAACAAACAAGCAAAAAGCCCCCTAAAACCCACAAAAAAACCCCAAAAAACAAAAAACAAAAACAAAAAAAAAACAAAACAAAAAAAACCCCACCCCAAACCAAAAAACACCTAGTGGTCTTTCAAAAGGTTGGCTGATTTCCTGATGCTGGCTGCTAAAAGCCAAAGAAGTGTAAAAATTAAATTAAGATGTTATTCCTGCATAAAAGCAAGGACTACCTGGACTCGTATTCTTAGACCCATTCTAGAAGAGGAGTTTTACATGACCTGTCATGAGGAAAGCTGGCCACACATCTACAGAAGGCAAATCTGTAAAGAGCTCAAGGGGACTATACTGATAAAGACTGTGACTGCCTGTATTAGATCTAGAGTATGCTTTTATCTAAAAACGTACCAAAAAAAAAAAAAATTTCCTCATAATTTTCCTGTAAAGTTCATTCAAAGGGAAGACACAGAAACAATGTAGCCTATCAAACAGAGGAAGATACATGAATTACAAGACAGAGTGTTTCAGTCCTGGATAGGAAAGACCCGGTTGATTTCTGAGATTTCTCCACAAGATTACAAGCTGTCACTAAAAAAGATAATTAAGAAATCCAATATACTGCCTTTTTAGTCTGGATTTAAGCTGTAACAGAAACTGTTGTAGTATTGCAATAGCACTCAGTACCATTCCTGATATTAAAAATGTATCCATAAAGTCTTAATCTTCTAAAGAACAATAAAATAGTGCATAACCTCAAGCAGAGGTGCAGGGTGAATATTTGCAGGTGATAAGGGCTTTATATTAGTTGTGTGCTGGATACAAAGGCTGTGTTGTCTCTCTTGTTTTTGTGAAATCAAGTAATTCTGTTTATCTAACTGGAAAAAAACCCCACCAGCTTCAAAAATATTTGTGATATACATAGACCAAAGAAAAATGCAGTTACTTGACAACCTCCAGCACTCTCATAACAGCAACAGGATATATTTTTTACAATCCCTTGTTCTGGGGCACAGAACACTTAGCTTTGATTGTTCTCACTCCAACTGACCTTTGTGTTCCAACTTGCTCTGGCCCTCTGTGCTGTAAAATTATTTCTTTCACAGGCCTGTTTGAGTACATCTTTGTCCTTTACCGTTATGGTCCTCTAAAGCAGAGAGCAGTCTGGCTTCCTACTGGCCACCATACCACCCTGCAGTGACTGCTGCCTGCACCAGGTAGGGCCAGGCAAACTAAGGGAACAGCTGTGGGGCTGGGCACAAAGAGCTTCTACCAGCAGCTCCTGAAGCAGGAACCAGCACCAATCAAAGACACACTTGACTGCCCAGGTGTTATACAGACCATTAACACATTTCAGGCTGAATCAGGCTGGACACACTATTCTAGTGCCTGGAGATGAGTGCTGAGTGTGGCTCCGTTCCTTGTTTTGGTCTATTGCAATGGGCCATGGCAGCAGTGCTCACTCTGCTGGGGCTTCCTGAAAGGCACTTCTTTCCTAATATTTTAGTCTTCTTCTCAGAATTAATGTTTTGTACTTGTCACCAAGGACTTGGCTGTGTTGTTCCAGAGCCCTGTTATGTGCCTCTGGCATTTACTTCCTCTTGGTAAGGGATTTTGTTTTTAGAAACCACTCAGCAGCTGACAAATACACAATGTCCAAAGGTTTGTCTTCATCTCAGGTGATCCTGTCTGCTATTCATGCCACTCTACAGCCTTTCCCATAGGCTGGTTGCCATTGGAACTGTTCCAGCTGTTGTCTGGAAACCAAACATCAGCAAGGAACCAGAGATGTAAACGCCTTAACAGAACACGGGACTGGCAGACAGCTGAGGGCATATCCATCTCCACAGCAAAGAAAACTTGTTTCCATCTGTGAGTGCAGGTGTGTCTCTTTGGCAATGATGAGTGTAAAAGTAGAAGTAGACATCAGAAAAAGGGCTTGAAGTATGAAAAGGACCATTTAAAAGATTCTGAATCAGCAGCTCCTCAGCACCCAGACCCATCTGCCCACACTTGCCTGGGAAGAAGGCACTGGGACAAAATGGTCCTGGGACTCAATGGGAACATCACATGTGGAACTTACCAATCACACCCTCCTTAGAAAGTGTGTGGAAAAGATAGTCTAGAGATGATACTTTATGGCACATACTGACCTAGTTAGGAGAACTAGATTTTATATGGAGAAAAGCAACTTTATTGGAATGTTTAAGAAAAACCTTTTCTCTTTATAAGCAATATACTCACAAAATATTCTATGCATATTTCCAAAACTGTAGAAGGGAACCAGAATGACAGCCTCAAACTTTTATCTGAAAAAACACGAGTGAAATAGTAGTGGATTTTTATATTTATTTTTTCTCTTTTTTTCTTTCTATTTTCAAGGAAAGTATTTGTGCCTCAACAGATGAAATTCATAACTTTGTTTTGTGATTAGATAATTTAAACATAGAAATAAATTACAACAATGCACTTTCAAGCCTTTATTTCTTCATTTAAGTAATTGACAAATCTGAAGGACACAGACAATAGGCTTGCAGCAGAACAGTGTCACAATTAAAATCAATTTATATGAAAAACAATTACAACAGCTATTGAAAATCCAGGAAGGGTTGATGTTTTGAATGTAACAGAATGCATTTTAATAAAGTATTTGTACTGAAATGAGGTGGTTTGTAGATCTCCTCTTTGAATGAGGAGAGAGGAGAATCCTTGTGTTTAAATACTGGAGTGAATGTATTTTGTGATCCGAAGGGAGCATTTTATTACATTGAGAAAATAATTCTCTCATCAACAAGTTCACCTTTTACTTGTGTTTCTGACATTCATTCTTACAGTATAAAACCCACCAGAGCATTTTTAAAATGCATACGTCCTTTTGTTTGTAATGTTTTAGATTTCTGCTTCAGTAATTTAACCTTAAAGGACAAACTGACTTCTCACATGCCTTTTCGTATGCAGTTCTCTAAGATGGCAAGGATATCCTGCAAATATTTCCTTCAGTTCTAAATGACTTGGACACAGACTTTCCAATGTCTTGAAAGTTGATGGAGGTCTTGAAAGATAAAATGGAGGTACTGGTTAATCTGCTTCCCAAGGAGCAGTTGTTAATTTTAATCCTGCCAGATAAACTTATACCTCAGTATGAGGTATAGTTCCAGTGACTGCTGGATTGCAAGGCTGTAACCATTAACTATCAAACATACTTCACTGATATTCACAGTAAAATCTTCTGGCTTCAGTTCTAAAGCAGAAGCTGGGAATAGGGAAGTTCCAAGTATTTGACTCATGTATAAGCAAAACCAATCTTGATTAAAAGATGAGGTTGGCCACAACTCAATGTTGTGGCAAATGGGGTTATGTCAGGAAAAATTCCCTATAATAAACACTGGCAGCAGTAATTTGAAAAGTGTATTCTTGTTACTTTATCCATTAAAGAGCTGGGAAACATGTGAAAATAGTAGTTTTCTTTCAAGAAACTTGGATTAGACAGTGGAGAAATTATGGGACTTAGTTTTGGTAGTTTTGTATAAGGACTAAATAGAAATGTTTTTGTAGTAGTAGTAGTCTTGTTGCTTGGTGTGACACTTGACTATTGATGTGTGTTTTGCATTCATTTCAGCATTTCTCATCTATAATCAAAGGCAAAGACACAGATTTTGTTGACAATTTAGGAGATAATAATGTTTTTCAAACATTGCAAAGACACTAATTAAGTGAGGCATTAAGAGGTCCTTTCATCCAATATACCACTGAACTGCATAAAAGTCAGCATCTAGTTGTGTGCATCTCTCATGACAATTTTCTTTCATATACTGCCGTTACTCTGCAATCCTTTAATTAAAACTGTTGGAAAGGCTGACCACAGGGCAGACCACTGCTGTCACCACCTTGCCAAGAAGAGCCCTCATCTGGAGCCCTTTGAGCAGCAGGGCTTGCATTTCTTAAAAAAGATTTTCTTTGTTTGATACCAACCCCCATCAGAATTATCATTCCTCACACAGGTATGAGTGAACTATAACTCCTTGGCTTCATAACCCTTAGGGAAATGGTAGAATCATTCTTTTGGAAGGTAAATATTGTTGTATTCTCCAAAGAGTTAGAGGCCCAGGGTTTTGATTACAACTAAGAAATCCTGAGTTGCAGCCTTCTGTTTATATTACAAACAGGCTATGCCTTCTCCAATCCAGGAAAGGATGATATGATATCCTTTAACAAGATGTGACAGCCTACCAAACCCATAAAAGCCAACAAAAAATTCAATAGGGCCTTTTAAAATGAAAATGTTTCTGCAACTCAGAAGGCTGCATTGCCTCTATCTCCTTTGCATGGCACGCCTGCCCAATGTGAAAGCAAAATATTTCTTGCAGTGCATTTGTACTGGTGCAGTGCACAGATGCACAAAAAGTCAATAGATTATTAAGGTGAGATGTTTGGTTTTAGTGATAGCAATAATTTTGATAAGGATGCAATCTATTAATCTTTGAAAAAACAGCAAAAGCTCTCTTAGCAAAAGTAATAGATTAAATTTGTTATCATTGTCTTTCTATAATAAAATAAGTGTGCTCTCCATCACTTGTGCTTTTGAGTTATATAAATAGGAAAGTTATTGGAAAATAGCTCAGAAAAATATAACTTCCACTTAGGGACTGATGAGGTAAGTAAGATATTCCAGCTGGTGGTTACAGCATTAACTAGCTGAATGAATTCCCTAGCTATTAATTAATAAACCAGATCCTGCAAACCAAAATAATTCCTGAATTACTTAGAAAATGTGCTAAGTACCAGTGTAACATAATTTTTAGGTACATTTTAATTTCTGTTCATGTTTACTATCCAGTCCTGCATTTTATTAACTTCTTACTGCATTTCATTTCCCATGGATTACTAAAGTTGAAACTTATCCTTCCCAGAAGAGAGAAAAAATAAGGAATTTCCTGTATCTAGGAAAGAAAGAATTTAAGCTAAATTTCCCAGACTGCTACTGAGCCTGTAGACAGAAAGGCCTGTTCTTTTGCAATAACTCTGTGTTTCTTAATCCAGCACTTTTACACTTTATTTATGCTTTCCCAGGATGAATTACCAGCCTCTCCCCCAGATAGCAGAACTCCCCCAGATAGTACCAGAGATGAACAAAGCCCTTTTTTTTGCATGTTATCTATAGCTGTACATGGGTAGGTTTTATGGGGCAGAAAATTCACTGTGAGCATTCCCTCATATGAGAATAACTCAGTCTCTGTGAATTGAGTTTACTTGGTAAGTAGTGTGATTTTTGATTTCCCATCAACTTTTAAAAGTACAAAAATATTAAATCCAGGCATTTCTTAAAATAAACATTGGATGCCAAGATTTATTTATTTAAAGATGTCTGTATAATCCAGTACAGGGCTACTAACTATGTGGCAAATCCTCTATAGTGGATCTGCAATAGTATAAATATTCTTAAAAATTTTTGAAAGTGACTGTGCTTTAGAAAATTCTGTATGCTTTTAAAAATCTAAAGTGTATTTGTTAAGAGTAATAAATTCTACAATTTTTTTTTAAATTTTAATGAATGTGTCAGTGATTGCCTGATGCAATGGTGTTTTTCTCTATCTGGGTATAATGGAGAAAACTAGTAGCTGCTTCTACTGTAAGAACTGGAAATTGCTTAATAAATCTTGTGATATAGGAACAGGGTCTTCCACTTGTTATAGTGTAATCTTAGGATGGAGGAACCTTTGAAGAAAGACCTTTGCTCTCTGTGCAGTGGTAGGGGAAATGGCTCTTTTTTCATGTCGTATTGAAGGCAGCACTGCAGTACATTAGACTGCTGATCAGATTAAAAATATTATAAATAAAGTAGATTGCCATAATAAAATCAATAACGAAGTTTCTCTTACAATTTGCATTTGCGTTTGACATTCTGCTCTGGAGGAGGGTACAGTGGGGCAAATCAGTCAAAATCTTTTGGAGGTGTCAAATGCAAATGCAGGAGGATAAGACACATATCAGGGGGCATAGAAGAGTTCAGATTCAGCTCCTGTCTGTCTGTGCTCCTAGCAATCTATCAGGATTTTAAATTGCTTCTTCTTTTCCCGAGGTAGCAACTATTTTCCCTTCTACAGAACAGGACCCTAAGTTAGAGTATAATGGGTATGCAGGTGATAAATCTTAATTCAGATTATCCTGGAAACAATAAAAAAAAAAATTGCTGTTGGTAAAATACCTAGCTTTGGAAAAATGGGAGTAGCAATAGTTTAGATTACAGCCTGTGTCCTTCTTCAAAGCTGATATCTGATGAAGACTTGGTAGATTGTGGCAAATCTCAGGGGGTGAAATAGTTTTCAGCCTCAGCAGAATCTACTTTTCACCACTTAATTTTTTTTGTAATTACAGAGGTGTTTGAATACTGATGATTTCCTCAGTAACCATGTTTCAGATGCAGATTTTCAGTATTTGTTGCCTTCCAAGTTACACAGCTGGTGAATCTATCTTTCTGCTGTTCTCTCTGTGGTGCTGTTAACTGCCATGCTTTTCTTCTTGCAGCATTCACCTGATTGATATCCCCGTCAGTTACCCGAACACACTGTGCAAGTAAAAGTGAGGAAACAGGCTGATTGATGCTTTGTACGGATGATAAATCCCAAAACACATCTGAATGAGACCTTGGTTTTTCTCTGTGTTTGAGGGCTTCAAGCAATGAAGGAGGAAAGTGTGTAGTTGAAAAATACCTGCCATAGTCTTCTATTTCTCACTGTGTGTGTTCAGATTCTCAGTTCAAGACGTGTGGGTCTGAAAAGTCAGCTTGTTTTGAAGACGTGATACTAAGGAACTCTGTGCGGAAACTGTATTTTTCTGGTCTTAGTTTTCTACACTACACCTTGGGGAAAAAGTGATCAGCTACAATAGGGGAAAAGATGTAAATTTTCTTCACTTTTTCAAGTAAAGTTTGCCACTCCATGGAATTATTTATTTGGGTTTCATTGTGGATAATTATGATACACATAATGACATAAGCCCTAAAGTAAAAATTTAAAATTACATTCAGGACAATTGTCTTGACAACAAAGCACTTTTTTTTTGTTTGTTTGTTTTTGTTTGTTTGTTTGTGTTTTTGTTTGTTTTTGGTTTTTTCATTATATTTGCATATTTTGCTCAAACATGAAGCAAACTTATGGACAAACCTGAATTGTCATGTGCTTCATGGATCATGACAGCAAGGCTGCTTCATTTCCCATCCATACTCATGAGCATATATATCAAAATAAATTACAGCACAATTTTTTCATGTTAAACTTGTCACTTTTTAAAAACAATATACATTTAATACTTGAAATAAGAAAGGAACAAAACAAATATAACTATTTTTTCACACACAAACATGTACATATGAACTGCATGTGCTTGCAAACAGATTTCAGTGTGATGATATTTTAATATATCTGCACTATGGCATTCCCTTGACAAACAATGAGAGACTTGTTATCATGTGTACTTGTTCAAAAGCCAAATTCCTACTATATGGCCGTAAGCTCAACAGATCAGTCTTATAATTTACTTCCTACTTATACAGTGCCCAGTGTAATTAAGCCAAGTGTTTGCTTTTAGTATCAAAATGACATAAATTAATTCTTTAAGAAGCAATAATATTTTGTTTTCTGAAAGACCAAAATTACTAATATGTGTAGAAGTTGACCACCATCTTCATAGATGCTTGTGCAGCTACTTATGCACAATGCTTTAAAGCCGTTGTTTTTGGCTTTAAGTGTGAGGAGGTGAAGTTTCGGACTTGCAAATGCCATGAGTAGAAATAGGCTGACTTCTTCAAGGTCAGAGATTTCCATTTGCCTTTTATCCCTTTCTTCCCACATTTTCATGTTTTTCAGTTCTGCTAGCAGTGTAAATATTAAAGCAATCCAGAGGAAAATGCACAAGATGCCACAAGATGAGAAATAATTAAAACATGCATTCTGCTTATTTTCCACTACAACTTGCTTAGTAGAAAGCAAAAAAAAAGGCGTAGATTTGTTTATCAATTTTCTAGTGTAATCAGGACCTACAGAACAGTGTCAAGAGGATTTCTCCTGATTTATATTGCCTGACTACAGTAGAAAATGTGTTTTCAGTCTCTTACTGCAGCAGTTCTGCTTCATGACAATTTTAGTACAGTTGAATAAATACAGATAATCAAATTAGGAGGCAAAAGTCTGTTCTTTTGTACCTATCTATAACCTATTTTAATATGAAAGATAAAACATCATTCAATTTAAGCTGTAATAACATAGAGTATTTTGTTGACTATGCCATCTCTTTCCTCATTCTGCTGATGCTATAAATACAGATTTTATTTCCAGCTGGCCTTATACCCAACCACCTGCTTCTAGTGAAAAAGATAAAACAAAACAAAACCCACCCAACCCCCCCAAAATTCCTGCAGATTGCTTTTCACATGCTATCTTAGTAGCAGGATTCTCATAAAATTTGATTTATATCATTTGCAGGAGAGGTTTCCTCAAGCTTTTTCTTCATATTTACTTTTATTTTTGGCTTGAAGAAGGCTTAAGATCCCGCTTTATGATCTAGATTCCAAAAGCCATGTAAGCATTCAATGAAACTTAACCAAATCCAGAGACCTTCCTTTGACATCACAGTAATTTGAAATTGAGAAGGGAATTGAGCAGAGCTAGGAGACAGACAAAAGGAGCATGTGTCACTGAACTGTGATTCTTTTAAGTTGCCAAGGAAAATTGAGATTTTAATTCTTATTTCAGATAATAAGAATTGCTTTGCTAGAAATATCTCATTGATTTCTTGAAACATTCTCCAGCAATCAGGCCCTTGGACTTTTCTAAAGATGTTCCTTTAACTCCTTCAGATACAATAGAGTTTTAAATTATTGGATGAGAGCTTTTTAGTTCTTCTTTCCTGGTACTTTTTGGCACAAAGAGCAATCAATCACACAGGATACTGAAAAGAGTCAGAAAGCGTGTATCCAATGTTTTCCCACATGTTGTTTTATGGCAAAACCATGTATCAACTGAAGCATACTGAGATTTCTAAGACACTACTGCTGTGCTGTTCATCAGTTAGAGTTTAGTGAGAAGGGACAACTTGACTGTATGTTTTTTTTTCCGGCTACTCCATGTCAAACCACTTGGTGAGCAGAGGATGGGAATGGACAAACAACAACCATGATAGCCCCAGGTAGACTAGGGCCATTCAATGGTAAAATCTTATTAGCAAACTGGTCAGAAGAGGTTTCCTCTTCCTCACTTCTTGCTGGATGTTTCACTGCTGTGAGTGGAGGTGGAACACTGTAGCTTATTACGCAAATGTTGCCTCATGTGAAGAAAAATGGGTAAGGATTGTGCATTTTATTGGTGCTAATGGACTATTTTCATGGGATGCAGTAGTGAATAAGGGAAAATAACTACATGACTATAGTTTCTTGTCTATCCTTGCTGGAAGTTGCTGTTGTCCTTGGGCAGCCAGAAATTGCTTGATCACCTAGATTTCAAGCCAATGCTTTGTCTTTTCATGGGTTAAATGGAGGTTTCTGGCATTCACACATCCTGAGATTCTTTCTGGGAAAGTCTAATGTAAAAAACAGATATTCAGGTGTTGTGTAGAAAAGTTTGTTTCACATCTTTGATGTGATTCAGTTGCAACATGGCCTACATAACTCAGTAATCTCCTTGCTAGATTTTTATTCTGTTACAAAGTTAAGATATGACTTTTGATTAAATATTAAGGCTGAGTTCTTATGGTGTCTCATCTGCCTAAATTACAATTTGTTGTTCTGAGCATGTAATGTATAATATTTCTTATTTTCTTCATGGTGTTATAATTGTTGTTGCTATAGGTGATGCAAAATCAAAATTAAACAAATAAGGAAGAGAGCTACCATTTAAGTAAATAAAGGAAACCTTGAATGGCAGTATGATAATGAAGCCAACTGAAATGAAATTTAGTTTCAAAATGTCCAGTGACATCAGCATCTCTAGGGGTCATGGTGTCTCCTGTTCAGTTGTATTGGGAATTGTTGCTTCTGCTGGCACTTAGGAGCATGCGTGAATGTATAATGTGGGTACAGAGGGTAAAAGCAGCTTCCCAGTCTGAATCTAATGTTACATTTTAATGGACAAAGCTTTTCTGCAAAGAAATTTGCGAAGTTAAGAAGAAAGAAGAAGGGACAAAAACCAGAGAACTAACTCAAAACCTAAAAAAAAAGGCTGAGGTGGGGTGCTGCTTAGTATTATCCATTGTTAAATCATTGCAAAAAACTCTTTTCTGTATACATTGCTTCAGTGCTATCTTTAACTCACTTATAGAAAGTTTAACTGGTGTGGGAAAAGGGCTGGGTTAAAAACTGTTTAACGGTGAGGCCCAAAGAGAGGTGAATGGTGCCACAACTATTCTGGTCACTGGCAATGTTCCCAGGGCTCAGAATTAGGCCCAATCCTGTTTAATATTTTTATCAATTATCTGGAGCGCTCCCTCAGTAAGTTTTCAGGTGACACCAATTTGGATGTGAGTGTTGATCTGCTGGAGGGCAGGAACGCTCTACAGAAGCATCTGGATGGGCTGTATTAATAGCTCAAGGCCAATGGTATGAGGTCCATAAAGGGCAAGCACTGGATCCTGCCCTTAGGTCACAACAACCCCATGCAGGTCATGGAGTGGCTGGGAAGTGGCTAAACAGAAGACCAAGGAGTGCTGGCTGATAGCAGCTGACTATAAGCCAGTGTGTGCCCAGGTGGCCAAGAAGACCAATGGTGGCCTGGTCTGTATCAGCAATAGTGTGGCCAGCAGGAGCAGGACAGTGATTGTCCCTCTGTACACTGGTCAGGTCACACAGGACTTGTCCTGTGTCCAGCTCTGTGCCATACACTACAATAGAGAAATTGAGGTGGTGGATTGTGTCCAGAGAAGGCCAACAGAGCTAGAGGAGGGTGTACAGTGAAAGTGCTATAGCTAAGGAAGCAGAAAAGAAGGCTCAGGAGAAACTTATCACTCTCTACAGCTCCCTTGAAGGAGGTTATAGCCAGGTGAGGATTGGCTTCTTCTTCCAGGCAACCAGAGACAGAATGAGAGGACCTAGCCCCAAGCTGCAACAGGGGAGGTTCAAGCTGGACATCAGGAAGAATTTCTTCACTAGAAGGGTGGTTAAGCATCAGAATGGGCTGCCCAGGGAATTGGTGGAGTCACTGTCTCTGGGGCTGTTCAGTAAATAACTGGGTGTGGCACTTAGTGTTATGGTCTAGTTGTCAAGGTGACAATCAGTCAAAGGTTGGACTTGATAATCTTGATGATCTTGAAGATCTTTTCCAAGCTAAATGATTCTGTGATTCACTGTGATTCTGTAAACACTTATACAATCATCTATTCTTATCTTTGATCTGTGCAAGTGGACTTCAAAACGTATTTGCAAGAGGCCTGGACATTTCTCTTACAAGAGTTATTGACAAGGATATTTTGGTACCTGTTTTCTCAACTTGCTTTGCTGGTTCTGACATTTTCAGTTTTCTCCTTTTCTGCAGAACTATTGCTGCTCCTCAGTTTTGTTACACTGGCTGCCAAGTAAATTCAGGCTAGTGTCAGCATGGAGACCAGCCAGTATACCAGTCAGAGGTAGGTTAAAACCTTTGATTCCTCTTTTAGTGCCAGGTATGCACTATCAGCCTGTTTCTGAATATATGATAGGGGAGCCATGTGGGCCAGATGCCTTCTCACAGCCCAGTCCTTTTACTCCCCTGCAGTAAAATAAGCTGTAGTGCGTCTCTTTGATCTCTAGCAGAGAAGTGACTCCTTCAAGATGCAAGGTAAGCATTCAGCCACTATTCTTAAAAGGATTGCCAAAGGTGCTTGTCTAGGTCTGACTTTGACAGTGTATTCCTTATTCACCCAAAAGAGTCATAGTTAGAATGTGTCCCACAAATACAGAAGGAGACTATGTGGAGCAAGACATAAAGTGTCTCTGGGTCTTGCTGTCCTCACTTCTGTTAAGAGGTGCCATATGCCATGTTAAGTCCATGCTGAAATAAGTAGGCTGCAAAAAGTAGAACATTGCTAGAGGCAGGGAACAAACACTGATTCTGAAAAACTGAATACTGACTGAACTCAAGGCGATACACAGAATGCTGACAGCTCTGCAAAGCAGTACTCTGCAACAGCAAGTGGTGATTTCCATCACCAGCACACATTTCACATAGATAACCAAGAACATTTTTGCTCACAAATCCTTGCAGTGCCCTAACTGCAATCACTTCTTATGAGTCATTCTAAGGGAATAGGGGAATACCGCAACTCATAATTAATCCTAAAAGTACATTTTTTCTAGGGTGATGCTTTTGGAGACTATTTCTTTTATTGTGTCATTTTATATGAAGAAATCAGCTGAAAATGTCTAGAACTTAGGTGAATTTTTGCTTCTAACATTGATTTAAACATTTAACATTAAATGTCTGCAGGGCTAATAGATTACTAGTTAAAAAAAAAGACAATTACAAGGGAAAGGCACATGCAAATGTCTTCAAGGGACAGTTCAGAAACATTTTGTTTTATCCCCATTTGTTTCTTTAACTGCCCACATTAAGGTACAGTAGAGTTTTGGACTTCAGTGCAGTGGTTTTTATGTCAACAAAAATAATTTCCCTAGTGTTAGAATTTAGTCAGGGGTTATTCCATTATACTGATGTTCTACAAATGTCATAGAACAAAGAGTATTCTTATCAAGCATGTACATAAATCTCCAAATACCTAGTTCAAAGCATAAAGAAAAGGAAACAAGAAAATCCAACTCTAAACTTAAAGCCATGTTAAGTGAAAAAATTCTAAGTACCCTTGCAACCTCCTCAGTTTGATGACCTTAAATGAAGCAATGATGCAACCAATGATCAACTACTAAAAAAAAAAAAAGATTCTCAAAACTGCCTAGCCTTGGGTCCTGCATCGGTACCTCTGGGGAACACAGCTGGATTTTACAACTTTTGGCACATTTCCCTTGATAGAAGTGGGAGAATTTTTATCCTGCTTTTGAAATCTCTGCAGACTGTGGATACTAATTTTAGAAGCACCTGCATCCTGTTATAGGTCAGCCTGACTTTGGTTTCAAAATGCTGAAATCTAACACTAAGATTGAACACAGGCTCTTAAATCACATTAATCTGAATGTTCTGTCTTACAATATTTTCATATTCATCATGGTTAAACATAGATAAGGTCATTATCATCCTTACTCCAGATTATGCCAATCATTTCAAAATGGTATTTGCTATCAACCATGAATGACAAACCTATGGCTCATAACTGGTGGAAAATTTGAGAGGTGGCTGAATAACTTTGTATCTTGCAGTTGCTGAGGATTTAAAAATAAAAATGATGGTATTAATGATAAAGAATAAAATTTCACTTCTCAGTCTTTTAAGGATTTCTTTGGAAACATAAAACGAACAAAAGCTTTTTTGTACTGAACTAATGTTCCACTTCTGTCTTCTTTCCATTAAAAAAGATTCCTAAAATCTGGAAAAACTTGCCCCTCTTGCTCTAAGATACTGCCCCTGAAAGAAACATAACCACATTGTAATTAAAATGGCATCAAGAATAGCTAAGTAATCTGTTCTTGGAAATTAGCTTTGTGTCTTTGTGTTATCTACAAATATACAAGATGAGAATGACAGTGGCTAGAGGTTCATTATATCTGGCAGTATGTCAGCCTTTTTGAGGCTATCATGTTTTAAACATTATTTTAGTATTATAAATCCCCATATTATGCATGAACAACTGTAGTTTACTTGGCATTGGAGAAGAGTTCATTCCTAGTAACAGAGTGTTTGTGTGTTTTAATTCACTTGTATAAAGAGTAAGATGACCATATTTCCCAAGGAGTCTGCAGAATGTATTATGCTCTTTATTTAGCCCAGTACACATTAACATTTTAACAATAGCTTTGAAATTAATATAAGGGCTAACAAAACTGATTCTCTCTCTTCAAGGTAGAACTCAACTCCTCCATGCCAGCATTGACTAGTGGGTTGCCTTCCCTGTGTGAGATCCAGGGCTGTATTACAGTAAACTGGTCCAGTGTGATATCACAGATATAAAAATATTCCATTCTGTATCAAAACTAGGCACATGCCTTATATTTATATGAAGAGTAGGTCGACAGAGTTGAGCGGTTTTGCTCTCAACTATTCAGCCCTGGCCTTTTACATGAGGAGAAAAAGATCTTATTTCTAATTAGGAACTACAAGGATCTAATTTGTGTTTTTATGGTAGTTAAAAGATGGGTGACATCACACTTGGGTCAGTATTGGTGGATATCTAAAAGTACAACCTCTCCTTTGTATTGCTTCAAAATGTACACAGTATAGATGTAGATTAAAAAAAAAAAAAGCTACCGATTCTTTTTTTTTGTGTTGAACCAACTAGAAGGGAGGATGCAAAGTTTTACCAAATGAGATATATGGATACAAATTTCATTGTAGAGTGTGGTTTAGACAAATGTGTCTTTTTCTGTAAGTATGTAAATCCTACACTGTAGGGTTTTTTTCTTTTTCCTTTTGTAGCAGTAGAAAATGTTGAACAATTGTCCATGAGCATGAGCCAGTGGTTCATTGCTGATATCCCCAGAATGCCAATATTTGCAATGCAAACAGTTAGTACAAGTTTCCAGTTCTATGAAAGGCCCTGACACATCTGCCTCAAGGTCTGGAGGCTCTCTTGTATAACCACAAATAGTCTTTCCATTTTCATATAACCTTTTGATACACTGACAGCTGCATTAAGCTCCTTCTGCCTAGCAATTCCACATGCCAGGCTGTTTTAATTGGTTTTTTAATGCCACAGGAAAAGCACTGCTAGCAGAATACCATCAAATCATTTTCATATTGAACCTTCGTGGTCCAGAAACCTCCCCTTCAACCACAGCACCATTGTTTTTGCGAGGGACATATTCAAGGTCAATGCTGGTTTTGTGTTTTCCTTTCCCTCGGCTCCACACAAAAAGAAGAAGGAAACAAAATAAAACCACTCCAAGGAATGTGAAACAGCCCATAGCTGTGGACACCAATATTGTCTTAAGGTCCAGAGAGTAGCTGTTTGCATTAGTTCCATTAGAACTTGTGTCGTTGGAGTCTGTCATATACATAGGGGTCCTGTTGGCATAAAGGAAACGATCTGAGGTAAACCCCTTTACTGTCAGGGAGGCTGAATAGGTGTCATTCCCAGCTGCATTACTTGCAACACAGACATAGATCCCAGTGTCCTGGTCTTGGGCAAATCGGATCTCCAGGGTGCCATCTCCCAGAACAGTGGCTCTACCATTTGATTTAATTGTGATCAACCTCCGGCGTGGGGTAACCCAGGAGATGGTTGGCTGTGGGTCCCCGTCAGCACTGCACATCAGCTGCACGGTCTGTCCTTCCTCCACTACCAGGTACTGCAACTTCTTGTCTTGTATCCTGGGCTTCTTACAGGTGAAATAAAAGGAAAGAGCTGTGCTGTGAAAGTCTCTGAATGACCTCTCTCTGACACTGTCTGGGCCAGCACACATTGGTGGCTCACCACCAAACTGCAAGGTGGGCTGCCGCTGCAAAATCCAAAGAAGACGACAGTCACAGGCCAGAGGGTTATTGTTAATGCAGAGTACCTCAAGGCTTTTGGAGGAATGGAATACATTCTCTTCTAGGGTTTCTAACAGGTTTTGGGACACATTAAGCACGCGTAAGAATCGGAGCCCTTGGAAAGCATGTGGTTCAATGGTGCGCAGCTGTGCCCCCACAACGTGGAGCTCCTGCAGGCGCACTAAATCCGACAGCATGCCTGCCTCTATGGTGCTGATGGGGTTGTAAGAGAGGTTGAGATGTGTCAGGTAAACCAGATGTTTAAAAGCAGAGTAAGGTACTGCAGACAGGTTGGTGTTTGTGATGGAGAGAGAAGTCAGATTGAGGCCATACAGACTGTTGGCAGGCAGCATGTCCAGGAGAGGCCAGGCCTCTATCTGCAGGTCTTTCAGGCGAAACAGTCTTTTAAAGGCATATGCCGGCAAAGCGTTAATATTGAGCTGTTTCAAATGCAGGCTGATGAGGTTGTGGAGGTGAGAAAGAGCTTCTGTTGGTACAGCTGTGAGGTTGCATCTCTCCAGGGTGAGCTGCTCCAGGCTAAGCAGCCCACTGAAGGCCCTATGTGATATATACACCAAATCATTGTCCCCAACCTCCAGAGATTTTAGGTTATGCAGATCTTGAAACATGTAGTCCAGCAAAATGACAATCTTGTTTTCACTTATATCAAGCTTTGTTAAGTTTGACAACCCAGTGAACACCCCAAGGGGGACCAGCTTCAGACGATTTCCTTTCAGCCTCAAGGAGCGCAAGTTGAAGAGATTGTTAAAAGCTCCAGGCTCCACATTGGAGACAATATTGTCGCTGAGGTCAATCTCCTCCAGCAATGGGTATGATGTGAATTCCTCAGGGTTAACATTTTTCAGTCGGTTCTTACTGAGGTCCAAGATTTTGGTCTCAATGGGAATGCCTTCTGGGATGGACATCAGACGTCTTCGGTGACAGCTGACAGACTTGTTCTGTGCTGAGCATTCACAGCGGGCTGGGCAGCCCGCAGTGGGTCTTGTGAAGACAAGCAGCACAGCCAGACCCAGGAACAGCTGCCAGCATGATAGAGCTGTGTGATGCATGACTCCACTGATCTGGGCTAACCCTCTGTCACGGGCCTGTGGGGTGAGGATGGGAAAGGGGAGAAGTTAAGTCTGCAGAAAAAGAACCATACCATTGCAAAGCAAATGCATATGTTTTCATATTGAACAAATCAATAAAACCTATTGTGAATAGCATGACACATAAAAGCAGATTTTACTTCAATATCATAGGCCTAGTAAAAAGATTTGTTTATCCAGCATTTTCACCCAGATGTTGCTGAAGACAAAACAGCTTTTTCTACTGCAAACAGTAAAAGACATTTCAGTCTTTTCTCGGTCTCAGTAGGTTTCCTCAAGACAGAATTATAATTAACCCAGAGATAAATACCATACACTATGCAAAAAGGGCTAATAGCTTTTGCAATAAATTTGCAGCATTGGATTTCTGTGAGGTGATATGAAACTAAGCTTTTGTTCCCCCCCACCTCCATTAGTGTTTTAAGGCAAACCTTAATGATGCATTAGAATCAAGAAAAGGAGCTCCTTGACAATGAAAAGATTCCTTTTATCATTTATTGCATATATTACAGCCATAAAGAGAGGAAGGTTGTTCATGCATACATATACACAATGGCTCAGATGAGGAAGGAAGAACTGGTGCATCTCTGATTAGAATTTATAATAGGTCAAATTGATTCTTTGCTTTTACTCCACAGAGATATTTTGTGTGACAGTTTAGAACCCAAGATCCGAGAAGAGTTTACAGAATGCATTTTTGTGCTTCCAAGACATATAAACTAGTTTTAGGAAAACAAAAACAAAGTAAGATGAACTGTCTGTGTTTAAGCAATGCAGATTTAATTAAAATCATAGTTTTTAAAGGATTTATTTATTCCCACCTTCAGGTTAAAAATGAGGATAGAAGAAGACAAGATAACTTCTACTAAATTAGCTAGTCTTTTTCAAACGTTGTACTTTTCGGGTTTGGTCATCAAAGGCAAGAGACTTTTTCTAAGTCTACTTAGAAGTTACTAAATGAAAACAAACAATAACCCATTTCAAAAGGAAAGGTGTATTTGAGATGTTCAGAGTAAAGCAAACTGCAAGCAAGGACTATAGAAGTGCATTTGCTCCTGTGGTACAGCCAACATGATGAAGCTAAGGTATAGTGCTGGGATACAGACTTCATAATATCAATAAGCCTTGTAATGGGCCTCAGGCTTGTGATGTCTTTTCTGCATTGTTTAATTTGGGCTTAATTTTAATTGTGCTTGTAAAAATGCTTACATAACTCCCACCAGTAACTACCTCTTGCATCTGCTCAGATGACTATGACCCATCTGCTCCAATGCATAACTGGAGACAGACAAAATTTTCCAATAGCCAAGAATCCACCAACCTATCTGCATCTTTGGGCTTTGAGGATCATCTGGTTACTATGTAAGAAATTTGCAAATTGCATTTGAGTAAATATTTTTTTGTCTATGTGGTGTTCACATGGATTGTAACATAAAAGAAATCTTACACAGAGGATAAAGACTTTTAAACAAATATGTTATAACTAAATTGATGAAGCAATCAGACAGCTATTTGAGCAAACAAGCTGTTTGAAACATCAAAATAGTCCTGTATAAGTCATAGACTGATAAAAAAGAAAGTTCCACCAGTAGCTCTGCTACAGGAACACTGCATTCTGCTGGTACGCAACTTGGAATGTGATAACTCATCAAATCATCCCTCCTGATGGAAGAGAGTTGGACTCAGACTGTGGAAGATCAGAACAGGGAGATTCAAGGTGCAAGAAAAAGAGCAGATATTTGGATCTATGAATCTTATTGTATCTAAAAAATTTCTAAACAGGAACAATGAGTTTTGGCTTGTGTGCATTTGTATTATTGTGACTGGATTGAAAAATAAACAGCTGTTGTGCTCTGACTGTTAAAAACTAAACTGAGGGAAAAAACCTTTATTTTGGAGCTCTGTATAAATTCTGTTCTTTGACTGACCAGACATGAATAATGCAATTACTCTTCTCACAACTCTGTGGAAGAATTTCACTCTTGACTGATGTGGCTTTGTATTTCCATTTTTACACTTCTTTGCAGAGACTATTAATGTGAGGCACATTGCATGCTGATTTTGACATATAGACTGGAGACTGAATAAAAATTATTCTGTATTATATTACCTATAAAAGCACATTTCCACTTTGTTCTAGAAGGACAACCTATTGAGATTTAGTTTCCTCCTTAAATTGTAGTCTTGCAAGTAACTATTGCTAGTTATCTCCAGCTGTGACAAAGGTTTTTGGGGATAAACTTCACTTCATTAGGCACTAACTAAAATCTGGAAACCAATAGGGGAATCTGAGTTTGGTGTTTTCAATGAATTTAGATCAGAGAGGCTTCTGGGTTCTCTGATCATTACTTTCAGTGCTCAGTCTGTGAGGTTAGTGCTTTCATAGTGATACTTCTACCACACAGGGATTTAATTTCCCACCGTATCCATCTAATAATGTATGAAGCACAGTAAACAGGTTCAGTGGAAGATGAGCACTCCTGGAGTGTTTGGTTTCAATAGTGAAAATATGAAACACTTTTTGCAGCTATCCAATCCACCTGATAACTAAAACTTCTGAGGAGTACAAAGTAGAAGTTAGACAGTATAAAAGATGATAAAAGGCTTTTTTGACTGTGGCTGGAATATAGAAAAAATAGAAAATATAGAAAATATAGAAAAAATTTTCAAAAATTAACAGTAGTCTTCTGCAAAGGTATGTGCACAGATAACGAGATAGATATATATTTATCTGTAAGGGTGTATGCATGTGTGTGTATGCAATTGAAAGGAAACAAGATTCAGGACTGAGATACAATCTGGAGTGGATATATTTTAATAAGGACAAATAATAAATTATATTAAATATCAAGTCAGAAAAACAAAGATTAGATGGATTAATAAGTCAGGTTAGAAGAAAGTATAAATTACATTTATTATTACAATTTACATTGAGAGAGATTATACCATTCCTTATGCTGACTAAATCTGTGACTACATCCTTCACTTTGAACTGCTTTGTAGAAAAATTACTTCATCTTCATTATGCAAAAAAATGTAACCTTATCTCCAGCTAGGTCTAGCAAGTGAAAATTCTAATGTGAGACAAGGTGAATTTTGGAGAAGCCTAGAGTGAATTTGATGATCTATTGCATATATCCATTTAAATTTAGTGAAAATAGTTTTATTTTCAGGACATGTCCAATAACATCATTAGCTACGTCCACCTTGCGCCTCCAGTCTACGAACATTTTGAAAGGATAGAGTTTCATCTGTACAGAGCATTCCATGTCAGTGTGATCACAAGTATTTATTAGTATACATCCATTAATCAACAATGCTACTTTAAAAAGAGAGATATTATGCTATTAAAAGATATTCTTCATTGTAAGATGATTTCTTGAAGCAAAAAATTATTTTCTGCATTTCTTTAGACTTGTGAGATGTTAATTAATTGGAAACTGCACTGGGACAGAGCTGAATTGTTACTGTTAATGTTTACCATAATGCCTTTCATTCCTGCTTAATCAGCACTACATACTTTATCTTTGCCAGTGTAGGTATTCCTTCTAAACATCTGCAACACTGTCCTTTTTTGCTTCCCTCTCTTCACTGTGATACATACAAGAAGGTAAGGTGTATGCATGCAAGTATGCACACACACACATAAATGTAAACTGGAAGTAATAGTCTTACTGATCTGTGATTGTACTGTGCCTTGCATTACACAGTAGTGCTCTGAAATTATAGCTTGTTAGATGAAATTAAAAAAAAATATTATGAGCTAAGAATTTTTCTATGTTTGAATGTGAATGACAATGTGTAAAATTGCTTTCCTGAGCTTTCTGGGGTATTTGTCATGCTTTGACATCATATAAATGAAGGAGTTGTTTATTAAAAAATAAAAATAAACAAATTATTTTGTTTTGTCTTTCTCTGGCTCTGTTCTCTGTTCTTTAAGTCCAAAGTCAAGAGTCAAGTTACTGTTGGCTGATACTGTTTTTCAAAAGAGAACCCTATTCAAAGTTCAGCTATGTAATTATGAAAGATCATTAAAGTTATTAGTTAATAGTTCTGTGTGATATCACCCAAAACATCCACTACTACTTTGAAATGCAAATCAGTTTTTACAACATTCTGAAGCTTTGAGTCTTCCCAAAAGTGCTTCACAAGAATGTACAGTGCTCTGTAGCTTTTAAATTGAAAAACTATAATTAAAAAAATAAAAAACAACCCAATGCTATCCTAGAATGCAGTGCAATCCTAAAAATAATCTATAGGAATGTGTCAAATCGTGCATGTATTACATATTTTTTCACTTCTCCCTCTCCCTCAGTTTAATTTTGAAGCTTTTAGAGCTGAAAGCAAGAAAGCATTTGACCGTAGTCCTTTCCATGTCCCGTCTGATGCTCCAGTATGGTATCGGACATAGCTTTAGCCAGAAAAGGCAAGAGTCTCAAGATCTGTTGCTGTCATTAGCTGCATTATTATCACTTGATGCCCTGACTTGGTAGTTTCAGTATCACCTTTCCTATCCATTTTCTCAGCCTTTCAGACAAAAAAGAACACCACAGTAGATCATATCAGAGATGACAATTTTGCCTGATGGTCACTTAATAATTTACATTTTAAAAAACCCTTTACAAAAACCTACTGTATTCAATAAATATTCTAGGATTATATGTTGCATGACAAAAACAGACTTGTACTGATGATTCCCTTAAATGCTACCAGGTAATCCTGAGAACCAGGTGAACTACCTGTTTGAAAAGTGTTTGCTCAGTGCTACTTTAACCCGACCCAGTTCAGCCAGCACCAATTGCCTGGCTCGGTGCTGATTTGCTTGTAGCATTTCCAATTTTACTTTGATTTAATGTAATAAATTCCTTTAATTATTAAATCAACTAATTAATTTATAACACTGGTTTGACCCTGACTGGACACTGGGTGCCCACTGAGTCTGTTCTATCACTACCCTCTTGAACAGCACAGGGTAGAAAAAAATATAAAAAATGGTTCACACATTAGATAAAGCAGGTGGAGAATACTCAGCAGTTACCATCACAAGCAAAACAGACTTAGCCAAGGGAAATTAGTTTAGTTTATTACCAATTAAATCAGAGTAAGACTGTGAGAAAAAAAACTCAAATTGTAAAAAAATTTCCCCAACCTCTCCCTTTTTCCTGGGCTCGACTTCACCCTGCATCTTTTCTCCCTTTTGTGTATGGCAGTGCAGGGTTTTGGGAAATGGGAGCTGTGGTCAGTTCATCACATTGCCTCTGTCACTCCTCATACTCTTCCCCTGCTCCAGCATGGGGTCTTTTCCATAGGAGACAGTCCTCGATGAATTTCTCCAGTGTAGATCACTTTCTTGTACAGTATGCAGTCCTTTGAGATGGATATTTTTTGAGACTGTGTTTAGGGATAGTAAATTGTTCTGCATATATAAGATTGTTTCTTGTCTAAATGCTGAATTTTAGCATTGCTGTATTTTAAAGCAGGAAGCAGATACTGAGGAGTATAAATGTTTCTGTCTTTGCATGGCTGTCATCATCTGTCACACTTCAGCAAGCAGTAAGCCAAGCCATTGTTCAAATCTTTGCAATAAAACACCTTTGCTCTTGTACTGAGTAGACAGATACTAAATATGTGTAGCTAAAACTACTGAACTTCTGTATTTTGCAATATTTTGCCCAGCTCACGTGGTTTGGGAAATTTTTTATTCACGGCTTTATCTCTCAAGTACCTATTGCATTTATGTTGGAAGAGCACCTGATCTGGCTTTCTTGAAGTCTCCTTTGGTGCTGCACCAGACCAGGTAGCGGCAGGAAGGGTAAATAACCTTTGCTAGTGTACTGTGCCTAAGGTGGCAATGGTGGGAAGTGTTGCACAGGAGATAAAGGGAAGATGAGAAACATAGATTGTTTTAGGGACAACCAAATAACACATGAAAATATGGGAAATTTAGAAATACTCTTACAGTGGGACACAATGCCACCAGAAGAATGAGTAAAATCCTGACTGTGTCATTTTCTGACTCATCTGTGCAATTAGACATTTCATCATATGTTCTTTCAATATAAGACCTAGTTTGTAAAAGCAGAGGCCTTGCCTCATCAGGTCTCATGCCTGAAATTTGTCTAAGCTTAGTGTATTGTTCCCAAATTCTATCACAGACTAAGTAAAAACTGCCAATATACTCTAAAAAGGATGATTTTTCTTTAAAATAGAGCATCTCCGAAATTGTTCAAATGAATCTAGGTTTCTACCTTCCCTGACTCTTTGATTAAGCCTTTATGCTTATGCAGAGATTTTTTTCTCCCTTCCTTTATTGATCTCTTAAACATTTCAGCATTTAAATAAAATGTAAAACATTAAGTAGCTATCTGGATTCCAATAATAAATAGATTTAAGAATCCTTGAATAATAGCAGCAACAACAACAACCACTAATTTGACAATTCATTGAATTGGAAGCAAAGTTTTGATTCAATTATTCTCCAGTCCTAGGATCATTCTCATCTACTAAGTCATCAGTAAAAACTTCATGGGCTACCATCAACTTAGAAACTACAGTCATGTAGCATTGGTTTTCAGAAGAAATTATGGACACTCAGATCATTGAAAAAGTAATTACACAGAAATAGAAAAAATAAGCAAAAAAGGCAACTAGAGAAACTTTCTTTATTAGCTTATCCAGTAGGATTATTTTAAGATTGCTTAAAATATTTGTATCAGGTGTCTTAAAACTAAACAAATGGGTATAATTTTCACCCCCCAAAATTATATTTTTATCTAAATCAAAGTGAAAGAAGCATGTGTGCCAAAACAAAGAAGGTAAGAAAATCACAGTGACAAATTCATGTAATTATACAAATTATCTGTACAGGTCTTTGAAGTCCATATTCTCCAAATTCAGCAAAGAAATTAAGACATCACTACACCTTCTGTATTTAAGCCAATGTTTTTAAGATTGATTTTAAAATATCAATCAGTTTTCACAGAGCAAGTGAACCTCAGGAAGAATTTTGAAGGAAAAATAATAAATCTTAAGGATTGTCTTGCCCTTAACTTGTCTTGCTACTTATTCTTCATGAATAAGTAACAGGAAAAGAAAGTGTAAATGTTTGCAAAAATTCTAAACACTTCTATTGACATTTCCACTAACCTTGCAGATAAGTTGGAGGAGAAGAGATTTCTAAAAAGCTCATAGGAATTATTAAGTGAAGGGATATAAAAGATGCTTGGATGTAAAATAAAATTCAGACTTTTTTGATGTAGGTTAATGATATAAATCAACTATCCAGGGAGGATAGTACTTCTATCATTACCACACAATTAACTACCTTACAAAAATTGAAAATATTTTCATAGAAACACTTTCTGACAAAGAATTCTTAGTCAAATAAATTAAAGAATTACTGTGAATAACAGATCACTTCTACCATCTATGCCTTTTGAATGAAGAAACAGATTTTTGAAAGGTAGAGTTATGCAAAATTTCTTTTGCAACATTCACTTAGTTCTATTAAATTGTATTCCTGTTTTACTGGTAAAAAGAGATTTCACTAAGAGATAATTATTCAATGGCAAAGACCAGAACAACATAATCACCATGACAATAGACATGTTGACATGATAATGCAATAATAGAGAAAGAGAACTTGTACTTCTGAAAACACTACAGCTCCTAACTAGTTTGTACTGCATTTTGTTTGGGCTTCTTGGTATTGGAAGACCACCCTCCTTTTGTAGCTAAAGTCCATCCCTAGACATGGTGTTTAGTATCTCTGCATGGTAGCCCCTCTGAGTCATATGTGACTTCAAAAACAATGCATAAACCCACATTTTTGTTAAGTTGATTTATCGTAACTGTTACAAAGCAAAATTACATTATACTCCCTTTTCATTGATGATTCTTACAAGATTTTAATGTTCCAAATACTGAGAACAACTTATCACAGGGGAAGAAGGTGAAGTTATTTTAATACAGGAGGGAAAATCATATGACAACAAAGAGCTAAAGTTGTTACTCTTGGAGAATGCAGCAGACCAAAAATGTAGATTTTGGAAAAGATTAAAAATCTCTTGCAAGTTAGGATTCATTACTTCAAAGTAGATCTTTATTTCAGAGTGTATCTAGGCAGGTGAATTTTAACATTCTTTGTTACCGCAAGCAGGACACTGGTGGGAGAATGTGAATGTCAATACTACTTGATTTACATATCTGTTGTAGCTAATGAAGTCTGAATAAATTAATCGAAAACTATAACAGTATGAAGGCTAACTGCATTTATTAAAGTTTAGGAAGACTTTTTTAACAACAACTCTACATTAAAAGTTTATCTTCCTCTTGAAAAAAACCTTTATTCTAAAACTGTCTGGGCATAACAGAATAGATGACACCACTGCAGCCTGCACAGTATCTCTTATGTAGGAAAACAGGGATGTAAATTCCTCTGAAGTTTTAATTCTAATATCCAGTTCCTTCTCATCTTTAATGAGTGAAGATGTTTGTCACCAAAAAGGGTTTCAAACTATTTAATTTACTGACATGAAAAAAACCTGCAGGGTTTTTCCTTTTTATTTTGTTTTTTGTTTTGTTTTAGGTTTTTGGTGGGGTTTTTTTTTGTTTGTTTGTTTGGTTGGTTGGTTGGGTTTTTTTTTGGGTTTTTTTTGTTGTTGATTTTTTTTTTTATGGCATCAACACAGGGCCTATTTACAAATCATGGTATGCAGAAGCTAAAGTGCATGGAGAATGTGCCCAGGAAAGATAAGAAATAATTTAATTAGTACTACAAGAGCTGTTGTTTCTTCATAACACAGTTCAAAGGATCTTTAGTCAAAAGGCTCTGAATACTTAAACCTGTATTTTTAAGAAAAATTTTTTGTTAAGTACATCTGAAAAAAGCAAATGCATTTTACAAGAGTAACATTCATCTGTTCATCTGTCTTACCTAGAAGTGAAAATAGCTTAAAATTGAAGTAAATGGGAAGGCTGAAGAAATTGAAACCAATATATTTTCTTTTGTACTAAGACAAGAATCTCGAAAGTATAGCAAAGCTGCAACAAATTATTTCAGTACTACTTATTAGGCTAACAAAAGAAAAAAATGAAACCCATCCTGGTTTTTTTTTCTCACACCTCGATAAGCATATTTGCATGTATCTTTCACTGAAAACCTATCAGACAAAGCAAGGAATATATTCTCTGGGGACTATCTTCATACCATTGCACACAAGGCCTTCACAGTACAACCTAGCAGCAAGCTGCTGAACTATCTACTGCTGCTCTTTTTGACTGTAGGAGTTTTGACTGCAGTAGTCAAAGTCTGGAAAGACAGTACAAGAGCTACAGTATCATATTTGGAACATTAAAAATAAGGAAAAGGAAATGAGTACAATTCTAGGTCCGTGCAAGAAGGCCCTCAGTTCCTATTATGGCTTTGAATTCAGAGTAGCTGTCTTAGCCACTTAGAAAATTGTGGTCAGCATTTGAGGAGGCACAAAGGAAAGAAAAGATATATTTCAACACATTGGTCAACAGTAACTGGGCATGCGTGAAGAAATTTCATGATAGACCTAACTGAAGTCACTTAATAGCTCAGATAAAGAAGATATCTTTGGGACAGATGCACAAAATTACTGCACTTTGAGTTAAAATAGAGTTGATTATAATTTATACAATTGAGAGAAGAAGAGAACAGAAAATTGCCTTGGAGATTCCCTGTTTGCTAAAGACATTCTTAAAATATACTTAGACTCAATATCAGCCTGCAGATGGATTAAGGTAGGGCATTTGGAAAAAAGACCTGACATGTTTGCAAGTGGACAAGACACATCTATTAATCTCTGCTTTATTTGTAGCCATATTCCATGAATGTTACTCCAGATACTTACTGGTGTTAGCTGACCTAAGAACTAAGCCCCTATGTTCAGCAACAAAGGAACAGAAAGAGATAAAATGTGGAAGACAGCAAGCAGATGAAATTTGGTAGTCAGATTTTTTTTCAGCTGAATCACTCATAATTAAGCCCTTGATTTGAGCCTGGCCCATTGCAGAGTTAGTGTCACAGCAATGTGGTAGGTAGCTTCCAAGTGATCCAGATAGAAATTTGCTAACTCTTCTATGCTTCACAAACTACTCATCACAAATGAAACCTATTCTTATGAGAATGTACAGTTGCCCATTTGCATGAAATCTGTACCCATATTTGCTATGGTACCAGAAGCAACTTTCCAAATCCTGGCAATGGAGACCTGTTACCTCAATGCTTTTTTTGACTTGGTATTTATAAATTTATTCAGAAAAAAAGGCACTTCCTAAGAAACTGCACCTCATTCATTTAGTATAAAATCCAATGAAAACAATTTTTGTACCAGACAGAGCCTCTGCTACTAGTATGTATTTGGTTAACATTTTCTTTAATTATTACAGAAGATGACTAATACTTAAACAATATGCCAAATACATTTATTTTCCTGGTTTACCAAGATAAAGGGATTAGAAAGGACAGCTTTCCATACTCAGCTGCCCTAATGTGCTAGCACTAGTTACAAAGGTAATTGTGTACAGTTTTTAAGCTAGTAATATTTTTTTTTTTTTTTTCACTTTTTCAGAAGAACACTCTGTGTTTCTGTAACCCTGCTGCTTCCTCAAGAAACTGACTTATCACATTAACAGTGGATAGTGGTGTGTCCTACAGTTGTCCTGATCTATGTGTGATGTCCAGAGGCTGATACCAGTCAGAAGACACTTGCCTTGGAAAGAGCTAGTGCAAAGCTACAAGCAGTGTGGCTGCTGCATTGTGCAGTACCTAGTACAAGCTCATCTATGGACTTAGAGTCTCTTGGAAGATCTCCAACAGTTCTTTATAGTATTGCTGTACTTCTATCATTAAGATGAGGAGTAAACCTCAACTACACCCATATCATATTTACAGGAGTTTTTTCTTGGTTTAGATCTACAGACTTCAGCTCAAAGATGGTGATCTCGGTTATATTTTCTGCCTGACTCTACAGATGTACAGTGCAAGTCTACAAAAAACAAAAGCCTTGTTCTCTTGAAAATATTTTATCATTTGTTGAAAACATTTTTCCCCAGACAATTTTTTCCAGTGATTTTTTTTCCTCAAAACATTTTCTAAACTGTTATAGATCATTAAAACCATAATATTCTACCTAGAAGCAGTTTCAATGAATAATTTCCAACCATTTCATGCATACTAAGACTCACAAAAATGCACATATTCTTAAATGTCCTTAAAGGAGAGCACTATTTATACCATCTGTATTAATACTCTACAAGACTAATGTACTTGTCCTTGTCCTAAATAAAATTAATGCTAGAATAACTGTCTATTGCCAGAGCACTTTCAGATGGCCTAAATAAAAAAAAAAAAAAAGCTTGAGTCTGCATTAATATCTATCCATAATGATGTCTCCATTTTATTCCTAATTAAAAGCTCATTAATATCAAAGACAACTGTAAGAAACACAGATGAGACCATATCATTTGGGATTTTAAAACTGAAGGCACTCACCCTATCAACTCACAATCACTTATTCAAAAACTACTGTGTTACATGAAATTAAGTATTATACTACAGCAAGAATTAATACACCTCTTTATGAAGGCTGTGTGTGATTTTTCATCCTTTCAGTTAGTTTCTAGCTCTGACAAGTAACTTAAGCTACAGAGTAACCAGAAACATCAAAGAAGAGGGGAACTGAAAGAGGTCTGAATTGACTCATTCTCAAAAGCACTGCATATTTTCAGCTGGTGCATGGGGGTAGGAAGGGGTATGCAAAAAAGGAGGATACATGAACAGAAAGGATAGAATTGGAGCTGTGAGATCTTCCAGCATCTTCTTCAGAAGAGATCTTGCACATCTGTGTAATTTTTGAATAGACACTATATAAACGCAAAATCTCTTAGTGGCTAAGAAAAAACAAAAGAAACATTTATTTACCTTGTATGCTGAGGTATGAATAATATGAATATTATGGCCTTTGAATCTGGAGGTGAAAGGATATCCACAAAGCAAAGGATGCTGATGATGTCTGTTTGTTCTGAAATGTATAATATGACTTTTTTAAATCCTTGCCAGTAAGTTATAATCCACTTAATTTAAAAATTCATAGCAGTTTTAAGCTTTATTACTTACCACAATGACAAATATTGCTAAAATTATTTAGAATTCAAAAATAATCATAAAACCAGTGTTATTTGAATGTATAAGTACAAGGGTGATATCAATTAGATGGAATATGAGATTTTGTCTTCAGGCTGCCCCTGAACAAGGGCTATGATAATCACTATGATCATGTTTTTACAATCATGGAATCATAAAATCTCTCAAGATGAATGAAACCCATAAAGATCATTAACTCCTTATTTCTTACAGAACCACCTAAAAGTAAATCACAAGAGTAAGATCATCATCTTGATAGTTCTTGAACTCTGATAGGCCTGATGCCATGGGCACTTCCCTGGGGAGCCTGCTGCAGTGATCAACTACCTTCTCAGGGAAGAATTTATTCCTACTCTCCAATGTAAACTTCCTCTAATGCAGCTTCATTCCATTTTCTTGTTTCTGTCATTGATCACCAGACAGAGGAGATGAGCATCTTCCCCTCTGCTGTCTCCTATGAGGAACTCCTGTGTTTAGACTACAGTGGGGTCACTCAGGCTGAACAAGCTAGGTGACCTCAGCCATTACTCCAAAATTTTAACCCCCAAAGCCTTTCACTATCTTGATTGCCCTCCTCTGGACACACTCTAATTATTTGTTGTCCACCTTACACTATAGCACCCAGAACTGCCCCCAGCATGTGAGGTGAGGCCACTGCAGTGCAGAGCAGAGCAGGACAATCCCCTCCCTTGCCTGGCTGTGATGCTGTGCCTGATGCACCCCAGGACACAGGTGACCCTCCCAGCTTCCAGGGCACTGCTGGGTCATGTCCAACTTGTAATCAACCCAGATACTCAGATCTCTTTCTGCAGAGCTGAAATAATTTTTCCAATTTAAATGTATAATCAGGATTACTCTGTCCCAGGTGGAGATTCTGGCACTTGCTCTTAAATTTCACATGGTTGGTGATGGCCCAGATGTCTAGTCTATCCAGATTTCTCAGTAATACTTCTCTACCCTTGAAGGAATCCTAGCTTAATACTATTGGCAAATTCATTTAAGATACATTTGATTCCTTCATCCAGGCACTTTAAGAAAACATTAAAGAGCACTGACCCTAAAATTGAGCACAAGGAAATCCCACATGTGTAGCCACTATAACTCTTTAAACCCAACCCATCACCCAGTTTCTTACCCAGAATGTTATGGAATTGTCTAGCAGTGTGATGGACATTTTTCCCACAATACTGGGAAGATAGTGTC
Organism: Lonchura striata; assembly: GCF_050655825.1. Taxonomy (NCBI): domain Eukaryota; kingdom Metazoa; phylum Chordata; class Aves; order Passeriformes; family Estrildidae; genus Lonchura; species Lonchura striata. Next base: position 37,575,159 of record NC_140740.1, read on the forward strand.
AAATTTTGCTAAAATTCAAAAATCCCATATAAACTACTACTTCATCCATGGGCACTAAGACCCAGCTCTGTAAAATCTAGCAAAGAGATTAAAAATTAAAACCTTCCTTTTCCTATGGGATATTAATTTAAATTACTTTGTCTTCAGATATAATTAACTGGAATATCAGCTACAGGCCAAAGTCATACAGGTACTATCCAATTATCATTTTGAACAGGGAGGTCTAGGTCTAAAAAAAAATACATTTAGTTAACTAAAAGTGTCTTTGAGTAGCTCTAGATACTTGGTGATCCCCAGCTTAATGGATCGAAATTGAACTCCATGCAGTTGCAAAAGAAGATTTTATCCTTGAAATGACACATGAGGTGGAGATTTCTACTTCTCAACAGGCTGAAATCCACTGATCAGTAGTGTAGAGAAGTTTTGCTGCGTGCTGCCATAAATCTCGCAGGAATTAACAAGTGCTAACTTACCATATGGTATGAAATTGACAGATTTGCAACTATTCTAGGTTCAGGAACTGGTAAGTCAGATGACTAACACAGGAAGACAGTAAAACCTGCAGCATGAACAGTCTTCATTTGTGTAAGTCTACCAGAAATGGTTACCTGTGCTAGCAATTTATTTTTTTTTTTTTGCTACACCACACTATTATCCATGGTCTCTAACTGTACATATGTTTTAAGAAGAGGCCATAAACCTCAGAGGAATGTTTTAAGTGGCCAAACTGAGTCCTCAAAAACCTCTCAAGATCTGTGTCTTGATGTTCAGGGCCTCACACAAGATATACTCAGATTGCTTCTCAGTCTTGCATCTCAGCCCAATTTGGCTTTTGTGTTTCAGAATACAGAAGAATGATACTCAAAAAGGAACAACTGGGCTGCACTGATCTTGGCTTTGGGCATCATATTTTAATTCAACATCTTTTATATAATTCATAGCACAGAAAATCCTCTGTGAAGCAACAGTCTCGGTTCTTGTGCATCACAGAAATACAAAACCAGCTCCCTTCCTTGCCCAAGCTATTTTTTTTTCCCAAAGCTTTTTATGCTTTTCCATTTGATTTCCTGATTTCATATCCAACTGTTTCAAAAACATTGTAATAATATAGCTCAGCAATTCCACTGCTTTTGTAAATGAAACCAGGGAAGAAAAGAATGCAGCAATGACCAGTCCTCTGTCTTTTACTGAAGCAGCTGCTATGGGTGTAAGATTCAAAAACGTTAAAATTAATATATTTTAGGGGTGTTTTTGGAAAGGGAAAAGAGCAATGACTATAGATTTCCTTACTCCATATAATTATAAATACACAGAACTAATTAATAAGTTTAAAAGAAATCACTCTATCGGATGATACAAAGCTGTGAAAAGTGTTCAGTGATTCAAAAATTTTATCTTTTCTGGCTGAGCAAAAATAAAAATTATTTTCTGTTTTCCTCCTTTCCTGAGGTTATCATAACTTCATGATTATAAGCAGTTATATACCATAATTGGAAGAGAAAAGAACAATCATCCAAAATTCCATTTTCAGTCTCCTTCAAAATAGAAAGAACACAAACTGTGGCTTCAGTTATTAAAAGAGCACTTGATTAGATTCAGAAGCATCATCATAAATTCTAGGTATCTTCTTCCCAGTGTAAAACTATCTGGGCTCAGCTCAACAATTTTATACGCTTCTTTTTTGTTACTTTATGCTATGACAGAAGAACGGAATACTTCAGCTTAAGACTGAGGACAGAGCAGATTTGATGAGAGGACATCCCTCACCTCTTATTTACACATGTGATCAGGTTTGTTATTTCATGCACCTTTTATTTTTTTCTCTTAAGATTTAAGTATCTGACTTAACATTGATCATATAATCATGATTTTACATTGGTTGCTTTTATTGCTGAACCCACGCTTGTCAAATCAAGCTTTCATAGATTACATCAGTAAATGTCTATTTTACTTTAGGCTGAAAGGATGTATCTCTGGTACCTTGTTTCATTTGAAAAAAAGCCTGGCTGAAGAGTTGGTCAAAGTTTGATATTTCAAAAGATATTTCAACAGAACAGAGAGAATCAGCCTTATCTTTGGTGCAAATGTGCATTCTTTTGTGTCTCTTCTGTCTCAGAGAGAACTAAGCGTGAGAAAGTTTGGGTTGAAATGTATGAAGGTATGTATGACTTCAGCACTGCAAAATGTGAACCTATGACTTGTACTCACTACCCTTGAGACTCCTGTGCCTCTTGCAGGTGGACACCTAAAACCTAGACTAATCATGGATATGGGAACCACATCAGTTGTGCTTAATTCTGAGTGTGAATGTCAGATGTCACTACCACTGCTTATTGGTAACTGCTTAACAGAGGCACAGCTTCCTAAAATAACGTTGTGGTTTTTGAAGACAGTTGAAGTCTTGCAGACTAGTTTAACTTCAAACTAAATCTTCTGCCAGGTAAGAAGATTAAAAGAAGCTTGTTCCACTGAAGTCAAAGCAGCTTGCCTGTGGTATTGCTGGAAGCAGTAATGCTGTGAATCAAACTTCCAATTAATTTCCTCAGTCGAGGAATTTTACCAATGTCTGTATACTTGAGAACAAAATGTATGATCAGGTTCATGCTAAAAAGTAGCAATTCTTTACTCACAGTCAGGATTTCCCTAGGCTTATGAGTTTTCCATCAGCTTTGATGCATCTGGTATAGTCTCTTGCACTCAGAAAGGACTTCCTCAGGTACTTTTAGGTACAAAAACATTCTTTTTTATAGTTTACCAACAATGGATTTCTCAGATTAGAACTCTGGATTTTCCTTCCTGTTTTACTATGTAAACAGAGTTCAAATAAAAAGCCCTTTCACTTGCACTTAGGTCCCTGTACTCTGAAAGGCAGCAATATCACAAAATACATAAGGCACAGGAAGCATTTAATGTGACAGGATGATTCATATACATGAAGCCAGTTAGGTTAAGGATAATTGTTTGCTCAATAGATTGTGCTACTTCTTCCACTTCTGTCAATCTAAAATTCCTAGAAGTGCCTGGAGTTTTTATTTTTTTCTCCATTATAAAAAATCTTTATTTTTAATAGGGTCATTTAAACATAATCCTTTGTGCTAGAAGAAAAAAATAAATTAGAAAAAGGCATCCTATCTTCAATCAATCAGTAATATACAAAGCATACACTTCAGAGGTAGAAATAGAAAACAGCACACTTTTCTAAGTGCATTAGATGCACTATAGTGCAATGATAATGTCAATTCTGATAAATTTGAGCCTCTGGGTTTTTACCTAGGCTTCTGGAATCCACTCAGACAAACCAAGCCCTCCTTTATGGACATAAGTTTAAAATGTTGTGTTTGGGAGCTGTGAGCTCTAAAATAGAGAAACAAAGAAAAACTAAAAAAGCTTAAATGATAAAAGAAAAAAAAATGGAATATTATTTTTATAGAATTTTGAGATATGTAATGCTAAATTTGTGATTTACACTCTGACTATTAAGGCCTGAATATCTGCCATTGCTTGTGCAGTGGCAGTTTGGGACATATATGTGGTGGAGAATAAATAGCAGAGAATTGTTATGCTGTCTGTACATGTGTAAAATTAAAGCTTTTTCTGCAGAAAACTGATAGATGAGAATGATATGGGCTAAGTCTCAGTCCTGTGATTCAGAACTTTTCTTCCCAAAATCCATTTTCAGTGTTTGGGGCCTCTGACAATCATCTGGGTAAGGAAAGCTGCACATTTTAATTATAATTCAATACAGAGAAGAACACGAGTTAATAATGGGCTACTGCCCATAGTAACTGCCTTTTTGAGTCAATGATTCAGAATGCCTGATCCTGCATTCTATTTGAAGGTCTTCATGAACTGGGTAGTACCAAAAAGACTTAAGGAAAGTATTGTATAAAAGCAAGAATTGACAGGCAGTTAGCCACTCTGTGGGGACCTTTAATTAAATAAAATGAAATAAAAATGAATACAATACCCTTACAGAGAGACAATAAATTAATTCCAGGCTACACAGAATATATACAGCATTACAAATAATATTAAAAGAATCTATATGTGAACTGTGAAGTCTTTGACTAATGTAGCTGAGCAAGTAGCTTCCTATGGTACTCCAGACATTCTTGTTGCTGGATATCTAAGCAATTCCTATGTGAATTAGGACAGACGTTTGTAATAACGTCTTTATAAAATAGTAAACTGGGATTTTGAGCAATGATGCAGAACACCTTTACCAGTTGGTGTTTGAATTGGCAGGACCGAAGTTCCATGTTTATTTCATTTACAAACAAATTTAAGCCATTTATTTACGCATATAGTGTTCTTGACTTCTACTGTGAGAGCAGATTTTTGCAGAAAAAGAGTCATTTGGAAGGAAGCTAATTTCATATGGATTATTGTAGTGCATATATATTTATAACTTTTGAGTAAGATATTTGGAAACTAAAATGATTCATTTGTTAAACATTATTTCAATCTATGTTTAAGGAAAGGTAGATTAAGTATGTACAATTAGAGACTATAATGCTTAAGTTCTTAAAGTCCATGTAAAAAAAGCTTGGAAGAGTCTACACATAAAGGTGCATTATCAATTGAACTTCAATTTTGTGTTTGAAAAGGTAACATATTGACAGCTGAGATTTTACAACAGACTGTTTGTCCATTCTCACTATCCACCACCTCTGAAATGCAGAATAAACTCATGAAACCTACAAGATTCTGGGACTCCTTCTATTTCAAAGATGTCCTATCCAAAATCACCCAGAGTGAGAAGGTCACTTTCATCCTTAATGAAATTAAAATTTTAGATTACTCCTATGACATCTGAGACAGAACCATGAGAACATCATATGTTAACTGGCAACAGATGTTTCTTCTGTGCTAAGCTTTGACTCAAAGTCTTATACCAAAACTTATCATTAATAGGAAGAAAATGCATTATATCTATCTAAAGAGCAGTGAGCATAGTTGGTTCTTCCATACCAGCATCTATACATACATGTATTTCCTTTTCAGCATGTATGCATTTTATAAATGCATCACTTGGCTACTAGTTTTTTCCTTGATCAGGAGACTTAGTGCCTGACTCAGTTAAGGCAGTTGATCAATATTTGCCTTGCTGTTTGTGTGAAAAATAATTATTCTGGTAAATTTTCATTATTGCTGTTGACTGGTATATATTTGCTGTCAGCAAAAATGGGTGGCTCTTTCTTCTATAACTATGTGGCATCTGCCTTTGCTTGAACTGACTGATACACATGGATAAGTTTTCCTTTAAGAAATATTCATTCTAGCTAATTTAACTTATTTTCTGCATGGCCACTACATCCAAATACTGATACTGAGTCTGGAAAAATATCACAAGCAAGCATATATGAGATGAAGTTAACATCAGGCAGATGTTTAGAGAGTGGAATTTGGAGTTTGAGCAACACTTTATTGATTTCTGAACTATCAGCTGAACAGAATAGGAATAGCTGAACAGTGTGTTCCTTTTTGATTAGCACACAAATAAGTGTACTGTCAAGATTCGGTGACCAGAAATTCTCACTGTAAAAGAAAAGAAACAGCCCAAACCTTCCAACTTATTTACAAATATAAAGTCAAGAAAAGAAGGTGTAAATGCTGTTTATTTCCCTCTGCCTCCTTTGGGACTGAAAGGGTATGTTCTGTTTGAGTATTTATCCTTCTTTTCTAATACATTCTTCCATATGGAGGAGACTAAAGAGAATAATCACTGACTTCACATAGGGTAGGATGAAAGCAAAAAAGGCACAGAGGACAGAGGAATACCATTCTGAATTCAGACCAGAAATCCTTTTTATTCATTCCAAACATCATTTTGGTTAATGGCTTGGAATGGCAGCGCATCCTTGAAAAAGCACAGGGGAGGTGGATGCAGAGTAGATTAGGCGTATCAGTCTCTGATCCTTTTCCCAATGCCTGGCTAGCAAGCATGTCCTCTGAATCTCTTCACACAATCTGGTGGAGCTGGTGGGAGGACCTTCTGGTTGAGAACTTCTGCTGTATGGAGCAGCTTTCACAAATCTGTCTTCTTAATTGAGTCATCATTTTGAGGAAGAGTTCTTCCTTCCTTTTAATGACTCTCTATTTTAATGAGTCTGTATTATTAACTTTTTTAGAGTGCAAGCATTTTTTAATTATGGAAATAAATCACAATACCACCAGAAAAAACAAACCTAGTTGCTCTATGTGACATTTCAGGCATGCTCAAACTCTATCTGACTGAGTGGCTTTTAGCACTTACAACAGTGTAAAAAGACCTGATGATGCAAGGACCAAGTCCAGCTTGGCACATCTGTTGTATGCACACAGCAGCATATGACTTATAAAACCCACCTCTATCATATCTCAAAAGGATGACACAGAAGGAGTCATGCAACTTTCCCAATATCTTGGGAAAGAAAAGTTAGCTTTCATTCTTTCTTGAAATGTCCTCTAAATGTGAAAAATGTTGGAACTGATATAAACAGCAAATGTTTTCTTTCTGAATAATTAGCAAGCCTTTATAACAAAGCCTGTAACACAAATAACTGAGACTTATATAATTGCTCCAGAAACCCTTAACCTATTTTGAAATATACATTTCAAATTCACAGTCTGAAAACTGGGTAAGTGGGTTAACACTGAGCTTGCTATTTCAATAATACACAAACCTAAGTGGAAATTGGAAAAAATGAACACGACACAGTTCAAGGTATTTATAAGAATTTTCTTAGGGAGTTTTAGGTATGACCTCCTTTGCAGAAAAACAAATCTTTTACACTTTAGTTCACAAAATTTTTAGATAGTGTCCTGCCATGCCATCTGGTGCTAGCTGGCTGTTCAGTCATTTACCTTTGCTGGGCATTCAGAAACTGTTTTTAGATGTATGTGCACTTGCAAATTTGAGGTACAATGGATGAAACAGACTAGTCACCAGTAACAGAGACCCAAAAATCCAATCTACCACCTTAATTTGACTTTGTTATTTTGTGTGATTCATAGCTCTCCCAGTTAGGGAGTGATAACTTTGCACCTTTGTCTCAAATTTTAATTGCTCTTGCATGATATGAAGCATGAAGTCACTTCATCACACAATATGAAGCATGACAGTCAGTTATTGAGAGCACAAGGACTTTAACAGAGACAATTTTAATTAAGATAGCATTGGAGGTCAGACCTTCACATTTCCATTCCAATGGAGTGGCTTTTCTGTCACTCCATTCATCTATAGCGTAGTATTGGTACATAGTCAATAAACTTTTCCTTCTATAATTTTCTACATTAATCATACCATAAACATACCAATAGGATTATCTGTTCCCTACCATAAATTCCAGAAAAAAGCAAAAAAACATGCACATTTCAGTAACTGTTACATGAAAAATTATTTGGAAATATACACCTTTATTTGCATGAAAATATACCAGTGCCATTTAAGAAAATGCTGAATACATCATTCTCATCTCTGAATCAGACCCTGTTTCTCTAAACACATGCTATAGTACTTGAAATATCTTTATCATTAAGTTTGAAAGTCACTGGTAAATAGGTATTTCCATACCTATATTCAGCCTGCTTTTCATGAGGCTTCAAAATCTCTTTACACCATGGGTGAAACTGAAATGTTTTAAGGCAAATTGGGGGGGGGGGGAGGAAGTGTAAAGAAAGCAAGTACATGAGTCCTTCAAACTGTGAAGAATAAAGAAGTCTCAAAACAATCAAGCTATTAGGCTTTGTTTTCTCTAGTTGAAGTCTAGAAAATTAAATACCTAATGCAAACAAGCCAATCATTATTTGGTAATGATGGCTAGAGCAGCTTTTGATTATTAGGCAGTGCAGTAAAACCAGAATTGTTACATTAAGAATGACAACTTCTGGTGTACAAGCAAGGACTATTGCCAAGAACTGAATAAATTTCATTTTCTAAAACCTTATATTATCTTAATAAATATAAAAATCCCTAAAGTACTATTTGCAGTACTTTTGATGAACTATGTATTAGTGTGTAGTAGTGGTGCAGTAGCACATGGAAGATTTTCATATTTATAATAAAAGTAACAAGGTGATATTAACAGAATATGGAATGAAGATGTGTATTCACTGCAATTTGAAAAAGATGCAAAGTCTTACAATGGTTTTGGATGTAGGCAAATGAAAGAGAAGCAAAAGAAATGAGAAGAGAGGATTTCATAAATCTCTTTCCCAAAGATTTACTCACAGACCTTCTCTCAGAGGTCTTTTCCTTGTAGGAAAGACAAGGGACAAAGAGCCATCATTCAGGAGACAGGATAGTGTCTTGGTACAATATTTAAATAGCACTTTAAAGTAGTGCCTCCTAAATTTTAATAATTGGTTGACTGATGACATGTAGAGCCTTTCATCAGCCTATACACAGTGTTTTGGGACTATAACTATCAAAGGAAATTATATAAATTTTTATAAAGACTGAGGTTTAAAACTGCAAAGCTCAGTGGCACTAAGTTGTGTGGGAGTGTTGATCTGATGGAGAGCAGGAAGGCTCTGCAGAAATATCTGGAAAGTCTGAATCAATGGGCTGAGGCCAACTGTATGAACTTCAACAAAGCCCACTGGCAGGTCCAGCCCTTGGGTCACAAAAACACCATGCAGAGCTACAGGCTAGGACAAGTGTCTGGAAGGCTGTGCAGCAGAAAAGAAAAGGTCCTGGGGATGCTGGTCAATACCCAGCTGAACAAGAGCCAGCCTGCATCCAGGTAGTTAAGAAAGCCAGTGGCATCCTGGTCTGTATTGGCAGTAGTGTGTCCGGCAGGACCAGGGCAGTGATTGTCCCTCTGCACTTGTCACTGGTGAGGCCACACCTTGAGTGCTGTGTTTGGTTCTGGGCCCCTCACTACAAAAATGACATTGAGGGGCTGGAGTGAGTCCAGAGAAGGGTGAAAGAACTGATGACGGTCCAGAGGTAATTCTTAGGAGGAGCTACTGAAGGAGCTGGGGATGTTCATTCTGGAGAAAAGGAGGCTCAGAGGTAACCTCGTTGCTCTCTACATCTGCCTGAAAGAGATTATAGGACGTGGAGTTTGCCTGTTCTTCCAGGCAGCTACTAACAAAATAAGAAGAAATGGCCTCAAATTGGCCCAGGGGTGGTTTATGTTGAACATCAGGAAGAATTTTTTTCACTGAAAGAGTGATTAGACATTGGAATAGACTGCCCAGAAAAGTAGTGGCGATACCATCTTTCGGCATGCTCAAGAATTGATCGGTTGTCATACTTAGTGTCATGATTTAGTGGGCATAGTGATATTTGATCAAAGGTTGGACCCAATGACCTTGGAGGTCTTTTCCAACCTTAATGATTCTATGATCATTAATATAAATCACAAATATTCAAGGGATATTTGGAAATGTGAGCTCAAAGCTAAGAGAAAAGCCTATCTCACTTGCATGGAACAGGCAGATCTCTTCAAAGATGTATAACCAGATACCATGATTCTGAAATACTATAAAAGGAAATCATGGGCTTATGAAGACTAGGATCTTGAAACCTATCAAAGTCACATCTGCTCAGTGTCATCTGTTTGAAAGCAGAGGATGATTATAATTTATTCAGTCTATAATTCATAGACATTTGCTAAAGAATGGAATTCAGAGAGTCTATTTTATGTCATCTGATGAGGTCAGAGAAGGATAATTCCAGCTAATGACTTCATTGTCATTTCTGGAACTGGGTGTTGGAACAAGGCTTGCTACCAGCTATGAATTATGTCATAGCTAGTTTTTACAGGCAATGAAATGATGGGAAGTTAATTTATGTAGATTATTTCTATTTTGATAAAGGTATTTTGTCTGGGAAAGGGATAGCCTCAGACTTCTCTAGCAACTTGTTAATGACTGTATATCACTACTGAATTTGACACAAGAGCAAATCCTCAAAACACTGGTTTTCTCTACCTGCTGAGAAAAATTGCTTTAAATTAATCTGCATAGGATCTCAATGGGCCATAATTAAGTCTAGTTCTAGCTGTTTGGGTCAGATCTTTTCTGATTTAAAAGCCTATCAATTGTGTTTTTCTCTACTATGTAAAGGCGTTTGCTTTAGAGCACTTGACTGAAGGGACCAAGTTCCCTGCAATTGGATCCTAAGCTTTTGACCTACTGGGTTACCTACTCTGCTGTCACTTTACTGTCTTGATGCTCTCTTGGCAATGCTTGAGGAGTCTTTGCCAAACTGGCTATGAAATGCTGCTCCTTGCTGGCAGCTGCAATGGCTGCTGGTGTCTGTGAAGATTATCAGGGCAGGATGCAGCGCCAGTGCAGAGCAGCAGATCAGCACACAGAGCCATACTTGGTTCTTGGTGAACTCATCTAACCTTCAGGTGATTTCAGATTTTTTCTGGTTTCTTCAGGAGATGCCCAAGACCCTGGCAAACTACAGTTCACTCACATTAATCACAGGTACACTTCTGATGTTGCTGCCAGCAGCAAATGAGACATAATACTAGGTTAGATAGATCCTGCCTAACCTGATGTGGCAGCACTGTATCTACTGCACTACAAGGTGACCTTGAACACTTAATGTGTAGTGGTTTTAATTTCGCTGAGAGGCTGACTTGTGGCTTTATAAGAAAAGCATTTTACATGCACAGATTCCTCAAGTGTCATTTAAGTGCCTCACTTTCATATGAGTTATCGATTTAGTGGGAATTACTTAGTCCCAGAAGAAATAAAAATGAGGTAATGGATAATACCTATATGACAAAAGAAAACCTCTATATGCATTACATTAAAAATGGTTAGTTTTAAAAAACTCGCCATCATGAAAAGCACTTCCCTGCCTTAATGGCAACAAAATAATAAAGTCGATATATGGAATTTGTGATTTTAAGTGAACTGCTTTGTGCTGAAAACCCTGACTACAGCAGTCATGCAATAAGCATCAACAATATTTCTTCTGAAATTCTGTCACAGTAGTTAGAACGCATTAAGGGTTTTTTTCCCCTGCTTCGTTGAATGCAGAAAAAAGTACAGGGAAGAACTGTGGTGCAAAATGCTTTGAGACAATACAGAAACAGGGAGGAACTGAGAGCCTATTCCAAAAAACCTTGACAGTGTATGGGTAAGAGGGAGAAGTAATTCCAGTTCCATTTACCAAAGTCACTAGGTGTCCCTGCTAACCTGCTGCAGCAGTGGCAGGTTCAAGTCCTGCTGGAAGATACAAATACACTTCATAAACCTGTCCAAAAAAAATACCACACTACCACATCAGGGAGTATCATCTGCCCAGCTGTGCATCACTTCATTGTGTTGTCCATTACTTTTACCTTGCAGGCTTTCAGGGATGCAATACTTACAGGCAAGGTCAGCCAGTACTAGTCAACTACACTCTTTCCTGTTAAATAAAACAGGTATGTCCTTGGAAAATATGTTTTGAGACTGGAAACTTTCTGAAACCACAGTTCTCAATCAAAAGCCAGGTAGTTTTCAGTGGTGTTTGTTGCATTCAGTGCATTAAAATGAATAATGCAGCATTATTTAAAAGGGCACAGGTGCTGTTTCTTCAGTAATAAGACAAATATATTAAGGGGTAATATTATTTTTTTGCTGCTCCCTTTTTCAGTTTTGTTATATGAAAGTGTATGATTTTATTTAAAATCTCATTTAGGGAAAGGGACAGTTTTTTGCAGTAAATCATTTGCAAATTTAGGGACTCTTCAAGCAAGTGTAAGATATTGCAGCATGTTATTTTAAAAGAGCTTATATCACACTCAGATAAATTAGGTGTTTATTATTAACATTACTGGGAACAGTGCTCATCCAATGTTGCACTTCCAACCTTAATTATTTTATGATTCTATGCTTCTTCTGATACTGAAACAAAAAGGATACTTTTTGAATGTAGCCTAATTTTGAGCAGTAGCAGATAACTCCCCCTAACTTACTTTCGACAAATTAGAGCTTCACAAACCTGAATATTTTATTCACAGCTTGCACTTGGTCATTTTTGCCCTAGGAAAGGATTCTTTATTTCTCTAGGAAAGAAGAAAAAACCCACTAAAAGCCTATCCTTCCTCTTGCCCCCCTCAAACAGGAAGAAACCCAAACACTCTCTTTTCCTAAAATCTTTTGTAATTTACCTGATGCCCAGAATGCCTGGGCATGATGGTGCCTCACTGAAAGTACAATCTGACTGTACCCTACTTATATGAGCTGGTTGCATCCCTCTGGGATGCATCACTATCTTTTCCTAAAATAATATGGTTTATTTTACAAGAATAAAACAATTACGTTACACTCTAAGAGGAACAGTTCTGCTAGAAAGATGAAGCTGCAAAAAAGACCTTGCAATATAATTGGCAAAATGTTAGCTCCCACTTCACAAAAAAACCCAAAAAAACCAAAACCAACCAACCAAACAAACCCTACAAAAAAAAAGCTAATATTCAGTAGTTTGCTGAAAATATTATTACAGAGGATTTTAAAATATACATATGCTATTTACAGTGCAAATTATTTTGGCGAGATTTGTTTTTTTATTTTTACTGAGAGTACTTCAATGGTAAATTTTTGTGGGGTTTTTTTTGTTTCCACTTTTATGTGGTCATTTGGTTTTAAAGTTTCAGGTGTTTGATAACAGACCTCAGAAGATAATCTGCTTATTTTTCTTCGTTAGTGATGATTCTTAATTTTACACTGCAATTCGTTACTAGAAAAACCTTCCCATTTTCCCTAGCAAATTTTTTTCACAGTCAATTTATGTGGAAATTCTGAAGAAATTGAGTGACTTTTACAAGATTAAATTACTAACTTCTTCTAAAACATAAGAGCCCTTTAAATCTCCAAGGTAGTACAGCTTAATTCAGTGGCTATAAAAGCAAAAAACACATTTGATTTTTACTCAGTACTGTTGGTTGCCCTCTTAGCCTTCTCTAATGTATGTACAAGAGTTAGAAGTAATGGAGATAAGTGCTTAATGAATGCTATCAAGTTTTCAATATTGACTTTATGCAACAGATGGTCCTTAGGCAAAATAGGAGTAATGAAATATTTAAGAAATCACTATTATTTATAAAAAAATTCAACCATCTACTTAGGTTGATGGTGATTAATTTAGAGCAAAGGCCTGTTGTATTGTTCTGCTCTTGATGGATATTTATAACACTTTAAGACACTACACAGGATATATTTATATTAGAAGGAAACACCCTGGTGCAGCCTCTTCTACTATTGACCAGAGCTGTCCTTTCAGTTCATTGCTGATATTCATGCACTGCTAATCCTGGACCTTTAAAAAGAATATTTTAACTGCAATACTATCAAATGCAAGCAAAGTTCAGGTCAGAATGCTTAGTAAGAGTAATATAAACCAATAAAGAATAGTATGGAATCTCAGGAGATGGGTGAGCACAAGAGCTAACAAGGCCTCACATGTCATCAGTGAAGCATGAATCAACAAAATAAAAAGGAGTCCTTCTGGGAATCGGCTTTAACATTGCAAAGAAAACTCTTAGCCTTGACCCAAAGGAATTGTTTTGCAAACATCAGGCTCAGAAGGTTTTTTTTTTTTAATTTTCCCTTTCCTTTCTTTTGTTTTGCTGTTCCAGCCAACCACAGTAAGACATGATCGACAATTCAGTGATGCTATGTTTCAAAGATCACTCAGATTTCTAGGGTTTTCACTGGACCAGCTCTGTGGGAAGAGACCAAGATACAGGGAAGGGCAGACCAATGTCTGCAGGAGGCAATCCTTCTGCAAGAATAAAGCTGTATAATAAGAAGCACCAGGATGCAACAGGAGAATAAAATAACAAAAAGTAGAGACAAAGGGAGAAATAAAATAGAAGCAAAAACATAGTAACACAGGACAGGTTATACCCAATAATAGAGGAGCTGGGGAAAAGAGCTTGTGAAAAGGATAAGTGTTCTCCTAAGATGCAAAAAGAGAAGGAAAGGTATAAAAGTTGAAAGAGACTGCACTTCTCCAGGTTCAAGACTTTGTTTATTACCCTGTTAGACAAGCCAATGGTGTTCTATAAAACTTAATAATAATCCCTGAATAAAGTAAAATTTACCACCTTAGCTAAATCAAACAAAACAAAACAAAACAAAACAAAAATAAAGGGACAAAAATAAGCAGATTGCTAGTGATTGAGACAAAAGGATAGTCCCATATCAAGGCCACTGGGATGTGCAGAAAAGTTTTAAGGCTCAGATTGGATTCAGGAAGTACAGGCACATACCTGGCCTCTGACACTGATGCTCAGCTCAGGTCAAAGTAATTCTCAGGTCCTGGTCTTGCATTATTCTCAGTTCTTCAACACACCCCTCCTCTCACCACTTTCCTTGTTTGTGTAATTGATCTGTAAGCCATTTGGGAACTGACAGCCTCTTGCCATAAGAGCATGAACTGCTGACAGCCTTTTAGCTCTCAGTCAGATGTTAACTGCTGCCTCTTCATGAACCATAACTCACATAAAAATCCCTTTTGATTTTCTCTCTGCTCAGCATGTTGCACTTTGCCCCTGGCAATGGGCTATAGACTGGTACCATAGTCCCACATGTTTGTGTGTGTGCCTGTGCAATACCATCTGCATTGCTGTCACCAACTCCCTGTGTGCAAATGGCATCATGTTGCCCTGTGTTCAAATGGCATCATGTTGCCCTGTGTGCAGACAGCTACTTCCAGCATCTCCTCCCTGATTGGTTCTGAGGACCCTGAATCTCCCCTCTCTCATGTTATGTGGGCAGAACAGACTGGCTGCAGCCAGCTGAGAGGGAAGGGATGCCTCACTGCACTGGACTGGGGCACAAGGAGGAGACATGGTTCCCTCTTGTGCAGCAAGTTTCCGTATGACTGAGCTCCTGTGTGAGGGGTCATGGCCGCTGGCTAAATAAGAAATGTTAAAGAATACTTTGATACTTTACCTTGCAAGAAACTTTCCACTTCCTTTACTTACACAACAGCTTCTTTGGTATAAGTACTGTGAAAAGCAAGTGGTATTGGCATTTGCAAAATGCAACCTAAATCATAGAATTATAAAATATTCTGAGTTGGAAGGGATCCATCAGGATTATTGAGTCTAACTCCTGTCCCTGCCCAGGATATACCAAAGAGTCACCCCATGTGCCTGAGTGACCACTTCCTTGGGACACCTTTTCCAGTGCCCAGCCACTGACTGGATGAAAATCTTTTTCTAATATCCAACTTAATCTTTTCTGATGCAACTTCAGGCCATTCCCTCACATTTTGTCACCATTTACCAGAGGGAAGAGATCAGTGTCTGGCCCTTCTCTTCCCCTCCCAAGGAAGTTGTAACTGCAATGAGGTCTCCCCTCAGTCTCTTCTTCTCCAGGGTGAACAGAGTGACCTCATTTACTCTCCATATGGCTTCCCCTCAAGGCTCTTCACCATCCTCACAGCTCTCCTTTGGATGCACTCTGAGATCTTAATGTCTTTCTTGTATTGTGGTACCCAATAGTGCCCCCAGCACTTAAGGTGAGCTTACACAAGTGAAGAGCAGACAGGGACAATCAGATTTTTTTCTTGAAGTTTTTCTGTGTGTTCCACCAAAGCTGGTGCTGCTTCTGCTTTTTTAGCATTCAATTCTATGAGACCATTTTTATTAACATGATCCATATGTACTCTGATGTTTCTTATCTTTACATCTTTGGTCTTGCAAGGTGATGAAAGGTGTGGTGCACTTAGAAGCATTCTTAATGGGAAAATGATATCTGCAGCATATATTTTTTGTTTAGATTAAAAATATTTTGCATTGTTTCTACCCATGTTGGCTTCAACATAACTGAAATAAGCACATGGAAGAGGTTTATCAACCCAGGAACCATAGTCAGCCATGTACGGTCTGTCATCATCATTCACTTTCTATTAAAACCACTACAACTTGTACACCAGACTCGGCTCCTATTATGTCTTTGCAGTAAATCATGAACTTGGTTGCCTCAGAGTCACACCAAGAAGCCTGCTTCTGTTGATAAGCAAGTATCACTGAGATGAAAGGAGACAAGGTAAAGCATTGGTCTATAAGACAGCAGGACAGTGCCATTCACCTCAAGTGTTATTTATTATGTAAGGGTAGTTACTTCTAAGGAGAAACATGTAGGAAGTTAGATTGCTTGAATATATTTACCTGACATAAGAAGGAGTCTGAATGAAAATTAAATATATAAACAAAGTAATTAAGCCATTAGCACATTTTCATGAGCTTTAATAATAAACTTCCTCTGGATTTCTTAAAGAGTGTCAAGTGATAGATTTTAAAATGAGGCTGAAATAGTAGCAGTCTGACCATATGGAACAGAAGGCTAATAAAAGGGATAGATAGGGATATAAGGATGTGAAAAGAAATCCATGTGCATGACGAAAAGAATTCACACAAAATTAAATATCTTATGCAGCTAATAACTAGAAAAGAACAGCAAGCTAGAAAATTTATAATATTGTACTTGGAGATTTGGATTTTATCAAACCTATGTCAAACAGTTCAGCACAGAAAAATTTTCAAGACAAAATTAAAATGTGTAGTTAATGTAGGAGAATTTGTTGCACAGGTTCTGGTCTATATTACGTCTTGTTTAAAATATTTTACCTTCCTTTGTGCATCTCAGTGAGGCCTGCAGTCACAGTATTTTTACATGTGATAACTGAGCACATTCTATCTCAAATCTCTGGTCTCCTCAGAATGAAAACACCTATGCTGAATTATAAACACCAGCCTCTGACAACAAATAAATGAGGCAAAAAGAAAAGAAACAAAAAATACCCCAGAAACAGTTTTCCAATACTTAACTTCAAAGCTAAGGAAGTCCTAGAAAATTGTTCTGCTACAATATCACACTGATGATGAGTGAAAACACTAAATGTCATCACAGTTGAGACATGAACAATTACTTCTAGCTATCAGTGCTGATAGGTGAATCCAATCTCTGGGTAGTAAAAGTGGTCAAGATACGAAAAATTCACATCTCCCTATTTCCATTTACAGGAGAGGTGCAGACATGCAGAACTTTTCTCCAGCCGCCTACTTCCTTGAGGGAGCTGTTTCAGTAAGAATATTATGCTTCGTTCAGAAAACTGATTATACCTTTGATTGAAGGTAATGATTTGGTGTCATTAGCTAAATGCTTCTCAAAATGAACTGCCAGAAAATTTGCAGCTCAGGCAGCAGTTTCTCATAAGAAAGGTCAGCAGAACTGAACAACCACAGGCATGTATGAGGGCATATGATCAAGGTGAGCTATCATCCCAGTATCACTGTGGCTGTCACATACAATGGTCTTAACTTTCGTAGCATGACTTTTGTTTCAAACCTGTTTCTCTGTCACATTCATTACTTTATTTAGTTTCAAAAGCAAAGAATAATAAAAGTGAGTTCAGAAAGGCATTCTAGATGTAGATCGATAGGTATAGGTATAGATATAGATATAAATAAGATATATATGTAAAGCAACACCTAGTTTATCAGCCTGAGGGTATCCTCTGTTCAATAATTCTCTAAATGCCTGTCTTGAGGTTTTCAAAATTCACCATTTTCTGTTTGATTAAGCATTTTTAGTCTAATTTTATGAGATCACAAGACCAACCTCTTGAGCTAGCACAATTTTTCCCATGTCATCTTCAGATTAGAGAAGATAGAGCTGTAATTATCTAGGAAAGAATTGAGATAGTATAAGGATGCTTTTCTCTGTGAATCTCTGCAATGAACTTTACCCCCAAAATTAAAAATGAGGAATATGCTTTGCTGTAATTTTTTAACTCCCAGGTGTAGAGATCCAGTCAATCTGGAAGCCAATGTAACCTTACTAGACCTGATAGCATCAACATACAGAGTCAAGATAAAGTGCCAAAATAAAACAGAACATCTTCCCAGAAGATGGGATAAGGAGATATCAGACATAGTTCCTACTATACAGATATTTCTCAGAAGATTAAATGAACAATGCTTTCTAAGACTCTGTTACAATCTCACTGACCTTCTACGAATTTTAACTAGGTCTGACAAGAGCTTACTGTATTAATACTTTGGTGCTTTCTTCCCTGTTACCACACTTCCCATTCCTTCTTATAAACTCTACATGCTCTTTGTGCTATTTTGAAAATAAGAGATGCTGCTGGTGTGCTCAGAGCTGAGACTGCACATGCCAGGCTGCAAAAATCTGCATACACCAATTGCGGATACAAAGGAACATATCCCCAGATCATGCAGAAAGAAGGAAACTTATTGCGTCCTGTAGGTCTTTACTGTGCTTCCTATCTAGGAAGTCTACTTCTCTATAACTTACAATCACAACAAAACACATTAAATCAACATGTTCTATTTTATAAAGGAAAATATTTTACCTTTCAGGGATTCAAAAGGCTAAAAGAAAATACTTTTCTTTCATAATTTTTTAACTTCACAAACTAAAGTCTCATTAAATTTACAGCCAGTATCTTTGTGCCTTTACAACCAGTATATTCATGTCAGCAATCAGATCCATGAATATTTTTTGTGCTTAATAGGTATAATTTCCATGAATCACTAACGGAATCAGTAGGAGGATATAATATGCATGCAAAAAAATGAGGTGGTGCCCTTCAGAATCCTGGAGGGATTTTGTCAGCACAAACCAGTCTGCTTCTTTAAAAGCCAGGGTTTTTCTCTCAAGAAGGAATTTTGCAGCAATCTGTAATGAAGCTCTGGGAGAACACACTGGCATTTTATTAATATTTTGTGAACAATATTTAATTTAAAAAATCAACTGTTTTAGCTTTATTAAAGCTTAAATGGAAGTAAATGGAAATAAAGCTGTTTCTTAGCTGGAAAAACATTAAGCAATTTGGCTATAACAGCCGATTTTTTTCCTCCAGGTTTAATGCAAGCTAATTGTGTGTAAATGGTCAGGTCATATGTTGGCTCTAGAGGACTGAATAATTGGAAAGAGAATTAGTTCATTAATGCTCTAAGAACTTACCAGTACTTCATCACAAAAAGAAAGGAGTAGGAATAATTCAGCCACAGTAGAGCTTGATTTCAATCATAACCTGTAAGCAAGATTCAGCACTTTGATTTTCCTAGAGTTCCACATTGACTTTAATTGGCTTTGGACAAAGGACTACACTAAGCCTCTTCATGTTTGGTGTTTATAGACTGCCTTCTGTCTGTAAGACATAATCATATACATTTAAAAGGGCTTATCACTGCCTAATGATAACTACGGTTATCACCTTTTCTCTTCCTCTAATACAAGGCGAGAATCAGCAGTAGACTATCACTATTTATTATCCATATCTTTCTGTCCTGTTTCCTGCCACCCATAAAAACTCTTCCCCAAAAACTGACACTGCCAAAGGACTGCTATATATGTTAGTTACAAATCTTCAACAATCCATTTGAGGAAGAAGAGTCTCTACAGATACTTATTTTCCCAGCTGGCAGCAACTCCATTATGGGAGGAACATTTATCGGTCCATAAGAATTCTCAGTGAGACTTGGCACAAACAGAAAAAGACAAAAATTTGCACCCTTTTGAGTACAGAATGGCCTAGCAGTTACTCCTTTTCAGTCAGGGAGGTGGGTACATTGAGGACAGCTTCTGCGGCTCAGTGTACTCTTAATTTGAATATACCAAGAGCCAATGAAACATGGGCATTTCCATCATAATGCAGGAGACCAGGAAAGTGTGAAAGCACCTCTTGGTTCAACAGGAAAGGAAAAACAGATTCTGTGTGAAACTTAACATGATATAGACTGGTGAGCTTGCAGTGACTATATATCACATGCAGTGACTACATATCACACACAGATATGAATCACTTGGAGGAGGGAGGAAAACTGAAAAGTGGCATTAACTAAGGGAATTGAGTTATTTAAAAACCATGAATATTTAGTTCTGGTAAAATAAAAACTCAGACTCCCCCTAAGGTTCTTGGAAAACAAGAACTCATGCTCTTCCCTCCTCCAGCATAGGGTCTCTCTCACAGGACAGAGCTCTCCACAACTTTGTCAAAGCAAGTTCTTGCATGGGCTGTAGTTCTTTGTGAACTGGTTGAGCATGTGTCTGTCCTGTGGTGCAGTTTGTCATGGGCAGACTGTTCTAGTGTAGCTCCCCTGAAGGATCCCAAATCCTCTCAGAACACTGGCTCCAGTGTGGACTCCTCTCTCCATGGGGTAAGTGGTCTTGCCAGGAGCCTGCTCCAATTCAGGCTTCCCATAGGGTCACAGTGTATTTTGGACATCCACCTGGTCCAGCCTGGGAATCCTCCATGGGTTGCATGTGGATGTCTGCTCCTCCTGGGGTTTGCATGGGCTGCAGAGGCACAGCCTTACTCACCATGGGGCTGGCAGGTACCTGGTACCTGACAGGCACCAGGGGTTGCAGGGGAATCTCAACTCTGGTGCCTGTACAGCCTCTCCCCCCTCCTCTTTCACTGCCCTTGGTATCTGCAAAGCTGTTCCTCTCACATGTTCTTACTCTTTTTCTGGATGAAGTTGCTCAGCATTTTTCTCCCCTCTTCTATAATAGATTATCCCAGAGATGATACCATCCTCACTGATGGGCTCAGTTACAGCCAACAGCTGTAACTGCCATCTAGCAATGGCCCCATTAGGTACAAGACACACAGCTTCTCAAAGAAGCTGTCACCCCACTCCTATAGTCCACACCACCACCCAAACCTTGCCATGCAAGCCCAGTAAAGAAGGTAAGCAGAAAGCTGGCGAGAGCAGTAATTGGTTTTTGCCAAGGCAGAAGATCTGATGAATTAGCAGGTGGAACTCCACAGCAGGCTCATCTCAGTAGCTATTTAAAGGCATGTCTGCATCACAACAAAGGAACAGTAACTAGAGACACCTTTTCTTACTGCTATCTATTACTCTTACACAGCTGTACTTTTTCTGATAGCAACACAGAAGAAAAGATGTCTGAAGTAATTGCAATTGCATTATCATGTTTAAGCTTATTTTACCACAGCTTTCTGAACACCATCTTCCATTTTATTAAGGAGTAAAGCAGAATAGAATTGCTGCAAGCTCTCTATGCCAATCCATCACCGATACCTGTGGAGTTATGCCAAAAATTAATATTGTGCCTGAAATTAGTCATAAATGAAAGGTTTATTCTCGTAATTAAATGGTGAGTTGTAAACACACTACTTTCAAAAGCAAATCACTTAGGAGAAATCTGCTACTAAGACATTCAGATTGCAAGGTTACCAAATAACTGTGTAGAAATATGTGTTCCTGATATGCAGGTATTTAAAAGGAGACTCATTTAATTAGGAATTCAGTTCAAGCACTGCACTTAATTAATGAGGTGGGAATAAAAATACAGAAATTGGGGCACCCATAAGACAACTATTCTGTACAAAGATAATTTTAAGACATGACAGGTGAGTAGAAGAGATGACACTCCATAAAATTCGCATTAGACGGCTTGTTTGTACTTGTTATAAAAAAAAAAAATACGCATAGCATGAATGAAAATTATTACTTTATGAAATGAAAGAGAAGCACGTGTATGAATTTCTCTTAGCTGCTGTATACAGTTAAAAAACTTGAGTGTCTGGCCCCAGTGTGTAAAGGCTGGTGTGGTGGGTTGATCCTGGCTGGACACCAGTGCCCAGCAAAGCTGCTCTATCACTGTGCTCCTCAGCTGGACAGGGGAGACAAAATGGGGGCTCATGGGTTGGGATAAGGACAGGCAAAGTTTACTCACCAGTTACAGTACTGTGCACAACAGACACGACTCAAGGAAACGAGTGTAATTTATTCTCAATCAAGTCAGAGTGGGATAATGAGAAATAAAATCCAATCTTAAAAATACCTTAATTGTACCACCCCCTCCACTACTTGTCCACCCCTTTTCCTCCCCCCTTTCTTCCTGGGCTCAACTTCTGATTGTCTCTACATGTTCTCAAACAGTGGCACAGGATGACAAGAATCGGGATCTGTGGTTAGTTCATCATACGTTGACTCTGATGCTCCTATCTCCTCTGTGGAAGGACGTATCACACCACTCCCCACTTCCAATATATGGTCACAGTAGTCCTTCTCAAACTGCCCCAGTGCTGGTCCTTTCCATGGACTGAAATTCTTCATTAGTTGCTCCAGCATGGGTCCCTCCTATGGTGCAGTCACTCATAACAGACTGCACAAGTTCCTTGTGGAGTCACAAAGTCAAGACAGCAAACCTGCTCCAGCATAGGCTTTTCTCTCCGTGGGGCTACAGGTCCTGCCAGAAGCCTGCCAGGCTTCCCATGGGGACACAGTCTCCTTCAGGCATCCACGTGCTCCACCATGGGAGTCCTCCAGTGGACCTCTATGGGCTGCAGGAGTCGGCTGCCTTACCATGGTCTACACAGGCACTGCAGGGAATCCCTGCTCCAGTGCCTCCTGCCACTCCTCCTTCACTGGCCTTGGTGTCTGCAGGATTGTTCTTCTCTCTTATCCTCACTCCTCTCTTCTCTGACAGCAATTGTTGTCGCACAGTAATTTCCCCCTCTTCTTCAATATGTTATCTCATTTAGTGACAGGGACTTGGCTTTTATTACCAATATTTCTGTCCTGGGGCTTCCAGCAGTTTTTTACACAAGGCACCTCTGTAACCCTCCTGCTACCAAGACCTTTCCATGCCTACTCAATACAAACAGGTCTCTAAGAAGAATTGAAATGTGGTAATAAAATAGATAAAACTAAACAAGTGGTGGAAAATTCCTAGATTTTTGTATTAATTTTAGCTTGCAGACTTTGGGAAAAAACTTTGCTAATTTCTAACAGGCTTTTTTCTTAACACAATCTATTTTCCAGTCATGAAAAAACTGGAACAGTACACTGGACACAGGCAAAATTGGATACAACAGGTAAGAAAATAGAAAGAGTGGAAAAGTGAAAAGTACTAGATTGGTTAGCATTAATTTGGACAAAATTTGAATGGTCTGCAATTTTTCTTAAAATACATAAAGAACTGAACCTTCCAAAGGGTAAAAATTGTAGCACTAAAGTAAATTTACTTGTTTTTTTAAATTGTGAGTATTTACAGAAAAATTGAAACTTATTTGGCAGATTTCTCTGCAGGGACATGTCTCTTGTGAAATGGATGGCTAAAGTAATTGATTCTCAGAAAACTGACACAACAGGCAGGGATTTTGAACTAGGTCACAGAAAGAAAACATTTTTTTTCCTGAGTGGGAATAAATATCTTGTAAAACATTAGTGGGACTGTCTAGGACAGATTCTTAAACATTATACATCTTCTGTGTAAGAAGAAGTAAGGCTAAAAGAGCTTTTTTTTCCCATCTAACAAGCAGAACTAGAGATGAGTTAGGAAATCTTGCAAATGTTTACTGATGGAAGCAGAAAATACTAGCAGACAAAACTGAAACTGATCTCATGAAGGCCTTCTACTATTTTTTCCTATTTTCTATCCTTTGTCCTTGGATACATGCTTTAGAAAGTGAAGTGCTCATGGGGGCATATGCAAGTAAAAAATCCACTTCCCCCCCACCCTCCCCCAAGAATGAATCTAACAAATGTAGGTTTTCTGGAGAAGGTATATTACTAAGGGGGTATTTAGGTGAACATCCTGAAGCAAATTATTTAATATTACATTTTCCTTTCTGCTAGTGTGACCTTTTGTGGTACTTACAGAGGAACAAGGTGAAAAGTAATAAAAATCAAGTGAGTGGATGATTTTTGAATCCTCCATGCTCCTTTTATGTTACTATTCCATCAAGACTTATTGTCCCAGCTGTAGTTAAAATAATTACAGAGCAATTACAGTCTAATGAGGAAGAATGGTGCAATCTACTCAAAATGAGTAAGAGAGAGAAAGTAGTACTCCTTGGGACTGATAAAGCCACCTTACGTGCATGTTACCAACCTAGAAAGACAACAAGAAATCTAATGCATTTGGCAGCTAAAAGTATCAGACAGTGCTAAAATAAATTTTCCATACACAGGGAGATAGATCCTGTTTCAAAGTGCTGTCCTTAAAAACTAAAGCACTGGTGCAGAGAACCTATGATACATCTAAAAAAAGTAATTTACATTTTTCCCTTTTTTATTTAAATCCATAGAGTAGGCAAAGTAGTAAGATTTTCAAAGTTTTTTAAAAACATTGTGATTTCCTGACTTATACTTACAAGGATGAACTCCAAACTTAGGAGTTGATTTCACATTGATCAGAAAGGCAAAAATGAAACAAGGCGGGCTGTCTGACTTCCAGGAAGTCTTCAGTTCATAAGTGCTGAACATCCTGTTGGTGATAGGATTATTGTTTATAAGCCATTTGGTGTGTGTGCACACTGCCAGCTATGATGCAGTATTGAGATACTTGATCTGGCTCCCATCTGGTTGAATCTCAGGTAAAACTAAGGACTATATTGCAACTCCTAAGTACAAGTTTGATTTAGTCAGATAATGATTTTTGTTTAATTTCAGGACTCATTATTCAATGCTGACAGCTGACAATCGGTATCACTGTAGAAACAAACTTGCTACTCGACTTGAAAATTGCGCTTGCCCACCAGTGTTGCATAAAGGAGGATTCTCAAGTAGTACAGGGGAAGCCTTATTTCTGCATGCACGTATCAATTTTCAGCAGTTTTACTCTCCAATCAGCATTTACTTCAAATTCTAAAATATAGTAAGAACACAGTTAGGTTGATGAGTTTCTGGATGAAACCCAGGTTTCTAAGAATGGTAAAGCAATAAAACTTATGACGTTATGGTGATGCTACTGTTGTGAACTGTAGATATAAATCTTCCAGCCTTCCCTCCTACCTCTTTCCTTCTGCTCTCCTGAAGTTTTTTTTTATTCTGCTCATCATTTCTTATCTCCTGAATCTAAATTGGCTTTGCATTCCTTTGTGGTTGCGTTTTAACATACCTACTGGACATCCAGCAGAGCTGAAAAAAAGCCCAACAATGAGAAACACTAAGAGCTGTAGATATTTAAGTCACTTGTAGTCAAAAGTGACTGTGGTGCATTCTCACCATTATCATTTGTTCCTTTTAGAAATAGGTCATGCAGACACCCCAGTAATGAAATAATTTACTTACTGGGAGTAACAGCAATTGGTAATGATAAAGACATTGCACAATCAGCAGGCTGTACTCATTTGTTCTGCTGCTTAACATCACCACTGTGAGAACAACATTGTTTATTATGGCTCACAGGCAGTAATCATTTTATGTAACATGAGGATTTTTTTCACTCAATTGCTTTCATGCTTTAGGCTGATGAAAAGAATTATTGTGCAACAATTACTTGCACCTCTACAGATGATGCTCAAGCGTTCAGGTCACTGAATATGAAGTATATACATTTTTACTAGGGCACATGTTGTCTTTTGCACCTTTTTAGAGAAAAGAATACAAATCTGGATCACTGCTTTGTTTTCCCCTGTGTTGAGAAGCCTTATTAAATTCAAAATACTAACAGTGTCCAACAGCAAGACATTTTCAGTTCTATGGAAGAATTCACAAGCTAAAGATGAGGTGAAGTATTAGCTATGCAACTTTGATTTACCAACATATTCAAAAATGAAATGTCTAAATCCACTGGGCACTTACTTGGTTTGGGGATTTATATATGACTAATTCAAGATCTATTCATTTTAATTATAGGCAGCTGAAAATACTTCAGCAATCTTTTCAGCAAATAGGTATGTTAAACACTATATTATTCCATGCACTCAGCTTTTGGTCTGCTAGTAGCTGATCATAAATACACACTGCAACACAAAAGGTTTGCACCTCATGTCCAATTCAACATTGAAAATAATACTATATGAGCATGTAATTGACACTGTAAGCAATTTTTGCTCTAACAATTTGCTCAAAACATGCATGAAGTTGAGAAGTACTTAACAGAAATGATGAATTGAGAGTAAGGGGGTAAAATTTATCAGAATTTAACATCTTAAAAAGGCAACTTTATACAGAAGCATTTTTTATGTCCTGAAAAAGAGAATTCCAGGCTAGGCCCTCTGCACAAATCCATTGATCCAATTCATTCTAAGAATTCAAAGTTATGAGATAGTTGAGATCCATGAAGGCAGACACCTTAAATAAGGCAGCAAAGGATTTCACAGGGTACTCAAAATACTTCATAGTTTAAGTATATTTTGTTCACTCTTTTTCATAATTTCTCTCACATACGTGCAAAGATAAAAGAGGTCTTTTAATCTCTAGATTTTAATACAAAGCAGATATGATTTCATGACAAAGAAACTCAGGAATTAGTATTTCTAGGTAATGGGCCATCTTGGAAGGAGATATAGAAAAATCAGAAAAATTGGTAATGGGCCATCTTGGAAGGAGATATAGAAAAATCAGAAAAATTAAGTCAAAATGTACTTTGTTACAAAGGAGTAGCATATGAAAGAAAATGAAACTGGAAGCACAGGTACAATGTAGACAATATATGGACTTGAAAGTGATGAAGAGCCTTGTGAAATGGAAAAAAAATAGAAGAGTGTAATGTAGGAATCTTTCTACAGCGGCAATATTTTGAACACTTGGGAGAACAACTTCTCAGAAGTTGAGAAGCTCAGGAGAAGACTGGTGTACAAACCACTTGGTGGTGAGAGGAAAGCTACTTAGTGGAGAAAAATAAGAAAATTATACTATTTAAGGGTAAAGGAAGGAAGAAACAGCTCAGGCTGCCTTGACTGTACTGTAACAGCTGAGGACATAAATGACTGGTATCAAATCACATCTTTTCTATAGTGACGGCATTAAAACATCCATAACCAAGAGAACTTGCTTATCACAAAGAGATACATAGCTACTGGAAACTATAACAAAGTGACAATAGTGCAACATAAATGACTTTCTTTAACTGTGGTGTATGGAAGACTTGTTTTTATTAGGCTGCATATATGAGCAATGCCTTTCTGCTACTGTGAAAAAAAACGGGGATGTTGTTTTTTGCATACAATCACTATCCAAGTTGGTCATTGTTTCTGATACTTCTAACCTTATGCTGGTTACAGCTATCATGGTTAGGGTTAGAGTTTCTCTTCCAGTTAATGATAAATGAAAGATATTATGAAGCATTAAAAGCCTAATTTTTTCTTTATGCAACTCCTTCATGTCTAGGTCCACTTTTTCTCAACTTTCAAAGATGAACAAGTCAAATCAAATCTTCCACCTTCAGTACCTGTTCAGAGAAAAGAAATGCTCTGCTGTATAGAGGACAACATTTTGAACTTCAATTACTGTGGTGAGTAGACAGTATTTGCTAGGGGTAAAATGAAATTGAGAGAAAAATAGAGAAATCTATAATCACAGGAAGGGTACAAAGTGAAAATCTAGCAACTCTATTGAGACTGAATAGCAGTGTATTTATTATCTCTACAAGCATGAAGTTATACATCTCCCAGTGAGTCTGACCCTAACACTGACTGCATTCATGGCACTGTTTGATGACATCATATTTCTTCAGATTTCAGGTAGCTCCGTTTTTCTGTAAAGACAGTCAGGCTTTTTATACCCTTTTCTGGCACACCTGATTAGTCCTATTGAGTGAGAGAAATAAATCCTGTCTTCTATAATGCTAAGCTGTTACCATTGCATAGGAACTATAATCATCCATCATGGAAAATTAATATAAAGTTGATATTAGGTGTTCTAAAACAATTTGGTGATAAGATTGGACAAGGCCATGTCTTACTGTAGTCCAATTGCTCCCAGCAGTCTCCTGTTCTTGCGAAAACAGTGAATCAAGAGAGGGATAGAGAAGGTATTAAAGCTCTGTTGGGCCAGAGAGCAGCAAAATACTGCTGCTGAACAGACTAAAGGTGGAAAGGAACAGTTAATGCTAGAAGAAGAAAGAATGGAAATGCTACTAAGATCTACAAAGATTTAAAATGTTATTTTACTAAACTATGCACGTAATATAAATATCCAATTGACATCCTAGGTATGGTAAAAAAAAAAAAAAAATCCAAACCAAAAGCAAACTCTTCTGAAAACACCACACTTTAAGGTGAGTGTGGCTGAAGGTGTCTTTGACAGAACAGTGATCACAGGCCATGCTGCACTAAATGAGGCACTGTTTTCTCCTTTTTTTTTATAGTTTCTCAGCTGAAAATAGCTGAAAACTCAAGTGCTAACACTGGATAAGTGCTGTGAAATAATGAAATACTTTAGCAACACTGCTACATTAATTCTTTAATTAATGAAATAATTATGTTGTCATGGTTTAATAAAGAGAAATGAAGCAGAGTATAAGCAAGCAATCAGAAATGAAAGCAGAGGTTTCTTTTGTAAACTAATAGCATGTACTCATATATCAGTGTTCCATTTTAATTGAAAACAAAACAAAACAACCACTGCAGCAAAAGTTTTGAGCATGAACCCTTCCATTAAAGTTCTTGTTGCTCCATTGGTATTCATGTTTTATACTTCTCATGCTACACACTCTTCTTTCACAAAACTAAAGCAAATGGTGTGTGAAACACATTTCTCTTATCTTCACTTTACATGTGTTAGAATGGACACCAAGTTAAACAGGTGGTTATTTCAAGGTCCTGCAAAAAGCCTGTTTTTGAGCCAAGAAATCTATATTTTTGAAATTTCAGTACAGTGTGATAATAATCAAGAACTCATTTTTATCATTATTTGAGTAGTGTTCTGCTCTTACTTCTTTGGTTTTCTACAGAAAAGACATGTTAAACAGCCTTAGTGTTTTAAAAGTGACATCTGTAAACCTAGAACTCATCTTTAGCTTTTCTCTGTTTGGAAAAAAGGCAACAAAAGCAAGAGATTAGTGAACTGTGGAGAGATATGTGTAACTGGACCAAAAGAACTTTGTGTGAGCTGGAAGGAGTTCTTCATAATATGGGCTTTAAATTTGTGAATTTTACTGCAAAAATCTAGGAGTTCAAATTTGATCCAATAAATATTCTAAATTGGACAAAACCAAATTAGTTTTAAGTTTTCTAAGCTCCTAGATGAGCCAACTGGCAAAACACAAAGTGCTTTCAAATTTATTTATTTGTTTATTTACTTATTAGCTTGGCTAATCCTTGAAAAATCCTTTAACTCAGTGCTGAGGCTTGCAATGTTCATTCATGGCAAGACTGTTGTGCAAATGGAATGAGACATCTGAATGCTTCTGATAGAGAGAGCTCTCCATCTTTCAGTGATTACAGGGTATTGTCATTTCCTGTTGGCCAATGCTATTAACAGAAATGTTTTATAGTCTGCTGTTTAGAGCATACACAACAGAGTGCTTAAACATTACAATAGCATACAGCTAAAAAGAGCTTAATACTTCATTTACTATTACATCTATTCACAAGTATTTCTAATAATTACTTAGTGCTATTCACACTATTGCTAGTATGGTGAAAACTTATTCATATTTTTATATTAACACAACTTTGTGTGTTCTGTACTTTAAAACTAGGACTTTTTAAAAATACCTTAGAATTATATGTCTGTGGATTACAATTGCAAAATACATGGTTATTTAAAGTGTACCATAACATATGCTGCTGGTAAATTGTTCTCAATTCCTCAGTGGACAAGCAGGAAGTACACAATATGTACCTCGGGCAAAGCAAAAGAGTCTAGACTATGTTTCCATCCAATAATGCAGCAGGACTGTTGCTAGACAGGATTCAGATTTTGACCTTCATTCTAGTGAAACTCTTACTTCCTTGATGGTGCATAATTCTGCTTTCTTAATAATGTTGTGGTTTTCTTATTGACAAGGCCAACTGATTTTTAAAAATTATATAGATTTATGCAAAATTTTAATTGGATAGTTTTGTGTAGAAAATGGAAGGCAGTGTTCTGTAGCTGTAGGCCAGAAATACTAGAGATAGAAGATATTTCCTAGGGAAAAAATAATTGCATTTTTGACAGAATCACAGAATAGGTAAAATTGGAAGGGTCCACTGGAGCTCATCTAGTCCAGCATTCCTGGTCAAGCCGGATCCCATAGAGCATATTACTTGGGGCTGTGTCTAAACACTTTCAGAGTATCTCCAAAGAAGGAGGCTCTACCAGCTCTCTAGACAGCCTGTGCATGGTCACCTGCACAGTAAAAGTCTTCTTCATATTTGTATAGAACTTCCATGCATCAATTTCTGCTTGGTGCCTCTTGTGCTGTTGCCTGGCACCATCAAGAAGAGCAATCCGTCCTTTTGACACCCTCCCTTCAGACTCTTGTATACCTGGATAATGTCCCCTCAGCCTTCTGTTCTCCAGGCAGAACAAGTCCAGATCCCTCAGCCTTTCCTCATGAGACAGATGATACAGTCCCTTTGACAACTTTGTTGTCTTCTGCTGGATGCACTCCAGGATGTCCCGGACTCTCTTGTATTGAGGAGCCCAGAATTAGACACAATATTCTATTCCACTTATTGCTTCAAGCATTTTTACTAATTCAGTTCTCTGACAAGACTTATTAATACAGTCATTAATAGTAAGGATTTTCTTTTAGGCAGTACATGATACATTAAGTAACACTGTCTTATGAGTCTTCCTTAAAAATAAACAAACAAACAACTGAGAAAAAAGACCAAAAATGCACCAAAATATCATATTACTACATTTTCATGGCAAGATTTCAGGCAGCTGTTCTAGTAAGATTCATATCCTATCAGAGCAAAATTATTTGAGAAAAGTAAGGTTCTCATAATGCTCTGGAAATATGCTTCTTATGAAACTATGTGTGAAGATATATCCCTGTTAGTTAAACAGATGTGGTGCTAACAGATATTGCTGGTTATGTAGAATCCTGAGGACAATTTAGATCATATCTACCTCTTCTCAGCCATACTTTGCAGCTGTTCACAAAACACTGTCATATACACCAAAACCAGTGAGTGCTGGTGATCAAAAAAAAAAAAAAAGAAAAAACAGCATGATTTAATGTGATTGAGCTCAATATGGTTGAAAGCAGCAGAGGCACTGAAAGTTACACTTAAACAGGAGCCCTGCAATTATACTGTAACTGCAGCTCTACTGACTAGATGCAGATGCCTAGCAGACAGCCAAAACTTCTTTCCTAATTTATGCCTGTATTTGTATCTCCCCTTCACTGTTTTCTTTCTTTTTTCAGTCCTTATATAAGTATTCTGCAAGGTTCTACAGGGGAGGCTTTATCAAAGCTGCTGTGGAAGTTTATCTTCACACAGGCCACTCCTGAGTCACAGGGTCTGGTGGACACAGCAAATTTTTAAGTCTTTGAAAAGTGGGCAGAGCCTCATAAACCTTGACTCTTCATCTCCCTTCTGACTGAGTTAAGATGGTGAGAAGTCTTCTCCCACTTAATGCTGACAGCATGCCTTCTGAATCAAACAGCCTCCAGAAGCCAGTGTTGCTGTGCAAACATGTAGGCATTTAGACTCACTGCTGTTATTTAATGCTTCTTGAAAAATCAACCAGGCTCTTAAGATGCAGTTCCTCATGTAATTCTTCTCTCCAAGGCATTATGGCTTACATACTAGAAATAATGAGTTACATTCTGCCCACTTTAAAATTTGAAGGCTCTGGTCTTTAAAATCAAACACCTCCAAGCACTAATGTTTTGGTTAATTGAACCTCTCTAACATGTAGTCCCTTAGGTCTCATGTGCTAAAAGTTCCGAAAAATCCACCATGCTGTGAATGCATTATTCCTTAAAAGCACCAGGAGAAAACCAAAGATACTCTTGTTCTGAACTTGCTGTCATATTTCATCTAATATTACTTTTCCCATTAACATCTTTGTGATGCCAGATTGCTTCTGAAATAATTTGTTTCAAACTCTAAGGTGACATTGCTATATGCAAGAGATATTTCTTGGTAGGGAAAAATTAGTTGCTTTATAAATCCTTAAAGGTTTGATCCCTAATCTAATATATACATAGACCCAACATACTTACAGACACATACTTGTGTCTACACATTTAACACTGTATAAAAGCCAAATACAATCTGGAACATTATGAACGAGAAATATATACACATTTTAAAACTCATTCAAATTAAAGAAAAAATCAAGATTGCAAAGAAAAACAGTGAAAAGCTGGGAAAAAAACAGATTCAAGGTTTTTTCAAAGAGGTTGCCAGATCACCTCCTGCATTTTAAATGCATGTGTTACGATAGCCTTTAAATACACTCTATTTTTTACCACAAAGGATGTTGACCACTCAGCAAATAGGAAGAAAATTCTTCCTTTAAGGTCATGTATTTTACACTTTGCTTGGATTTTAACTACATCATATTATTGGCCTATAACCAAATATTGCTTCCATTATAATCCCTGCAAAAGTTAGAAATTACTTCTGAGATTGATTTTGCTTTGCATTTTTCCCACAGTTCTCTCTATGTAAAACATCAAGACAGTTTTATTTTGTCTTTAGCACACCCTTGAAGGTTTCTTTATGCTACAGAAGAGCTATGAAAGGACATAGCATAAATAATTATAAATTTCTTGCCCTGGTCTGGTGATGCAAATAAGTTCAAATTTTGTGTCTGGAAACTGTATCAGTTGTTACAAATTACTGTTTCTAATAGACCTGGGAGAGGTTTGGAAAGGGGTGGGGGAGGATGGTAGTGATGATGTGAAAGAATTGAGAGGTACAAGCTCAGAGCAAAAGAAAAAGATTTGTTATATAACCATAAAATTTAAAGCAGATCTGTTTCCCAGTTCTGTGCCAGGTATGAGACTAATCTGGGAGCAGATGCCAAATCAAGGCTCAAGCATTCTTGTAAAACCTATCCAAGGATCTTAATTAATGTATCTCAAATTTAATTACTGTTATCAAATCCAGCCAGATTACAGGATTCATTTATAATTCCCAATAACTTTAAGAAGTCAGAACTTTTCATCACAATAATTTTTTTAAAGCCAGCATACAGCTTCTAGGAATCATCCTTTATATCTTCTCACATAAGACTGTACCATTTATTTTCTCTCCCTTTCTGTGACTAATTTGAGCTGATCTGGTGTTACCTCTTCTCTGAAATAATTCAGGGGAAAAAAGGAAATGTCTGCTTTCTTTTCTCAGGTGCACATGGTTAGTAGAATCTGGCTTTAACAGATTTTTAAAGATTGCAGTCTATCTACAAATTTGTTCTCTTGAGTGGTAATAATTAATTCT
Source organism: Lonchura striata (assembly GCF_050655825.1). NCBI lineage: Eukaryota > Metazoa > Chordata > Aves > Passeriformes > Estrildidae > Lonchura > Lonchura striata. The sequence continues at coordinate 37,608,229 of NC_140740.1, forward strand.
GAAGAGACTAGAGAGTAATTTATATTGGTTTGTTTATGTTTTTTTTTAATCTCCAAAGTAGTATTTAGCTATGAGGCTTTAGTTGTTGCAGTGGTGTGTCTTTTCTTTAATTTGATATTTGTTCAATATCTGTGCCCCCCCTCATCCCTAATCTCCTCTTCTCCCCAGTTGTCAGTATTCCCTAGCTCTCCCCTAACCCCCTCATCTCCAAGTTGTCAATCCTCCCTTTCCCTGCCGCTTTCCCTGGAACCTTCCCTGTCATTCCTCCTAGCCCCCCTCCTCTGCTTCCAGAGCATTCCCTGTCTATTTAGTGAGACTCGAAACCCTATTGCTTATTTTGTGTTATTTCACTTCCCTGCTTCCCCGATAGGTTTGTGATGGGTTAATTCTGCCCTAAACTCCTCCCCTGCTATTCCCTCATTGGTTGCTGTTCCTACACCCGTCTCCCTGAATTCTTGTATAAAACCTCTGCTCCCGCTCCCGAGGGGGTCTTGGGGCTCGCTGAATGAAACCATCCTGTTCACCCCCAAGTCCTGTGTCGGCTCCGTCTGTTCCTGCACCACCGACTGGGGCAGCAGAGCACCCTGGGGGGAGCGGCCGCCCGTTCTCTTCCCTCTCGCCGCCCAGCACGCCACCGCTCGGCGTATTGTGGTGAGGGGAGTGCATACCGCGCTACAACAAGTAGTCTTACAGTCCTTCCAGAGGATTTAAACTAAAATCAGAATATGAGATCAAAAGTCACAAGTAGTCATGAAAAAGGAATATGTGCTTATTCAGGGTTAATTCTCCATCTGCCTGGCAGGTGGATCAGGAGTGCAGTGACACCAGGGGTAAAATGGGACCCCACCAAGACTGCTTCTTCAGTTTTCTATGGCATAGAGAATGTATTTCTTAAACCACAGCAAAATCACACTAAATATATGACATGCTCTGAAATTTTTACTGATTCATGCACATTTCCACTTTGTCTATGGACACCTTAATTGTAAAAGTGAAACAAACTTTAAAAGTGGTGTTTTTTTTTGGGGGGAGGGGTGGGGTGGCTTAAGTGGGAGGAAAGAGAAAAAATTAAATCATAATTTTTAGATTCTGTAAAAGAACAGAACACTTTGAATGATAGCAAGTGCATTTTGCAAGTGCAGGGAAGTATTACATGAGCAGTACTTTGCCTTTTGAGACTATGAGCAAGGCTAATAAAGAGCAAACTCATTTGCCAGGAAACAGCGGCAAATGCAAATCAATAGTATGAGATCACTCAAACAGCTGCTCCCTTGTTAAGTGTAGGACCAGGCAGCTAAGCCCTGCCTGCTGGCAAAATTTGTAAGGTTCATTTCCCCAAGCCCGGGAAAGGCTCCCCCAAACACACACCCATGATGCTATTTCTGCTTTCCTCCTCATCCTGAGAGTCCTGCACAAAAGAGCCCCAATTTGAATCATGCTGTGGGAGAGGGCACAGCTCTCACAACTTCTTGATCTTCATAAAAAGGTGACTTTGTCTGTCATTCCCCACATTCCCTCTTTCTAAGTTTGCAAACTATTATAACAATGCACATCAAACTCTTGCAGGAAGGAAATCAGTACAACCTGACTACAAAATGGTTGAACCGCACAAAATGACTGCAAACAGGAGTAACTGGACACTCAGATCTGCATCATTGAGAAAACAAAATAGGGCATTGCTGACCATGAGAAACTGCACAAGACTAACCTTGATATAAGTGCACTGATCAGCAAGTCTACATAATAATGCCATATTTGACTTAGAGATGAAAGTACCATCCATTCACAACTTTGAAAAACAAAAACCGAAACCACACCAATATCCTGAAACACCAAAGCTAGTCATGAAGGTGGACACTTACAAGCAAATCACTGCATGGTCTTGTCTGCCTCTACTTCCCACTCACTCCCTATGGTACAGCTAACCAGCTTTGTAGTGAGCAAGAGAGCAAGGCAGAAACTGCTAGGTCTGTGGTACAGAGATGATATAAATAGAAATGGCTTCTATGATGCATTAAATATTCAGGTCAGATAGACTTGTGGTTCAAAATACAGAGATTATTATAAACACACATGTTTTCATTCAGCACTTTCTACTAGACCTTAAAGGAGTTCACTGTCCTGTCTGCTTCAGCATTCCAGCAGTTTTTACCTATAACCCTTAATGTATATACTGTACATTTGGAGGTGCAAGTTCTCTGGAGGAGTTGCCTGTTACATGCATTGTGCAGTACTGAGAAAAGTAATTTGGATTGGGAACTATACCTGGTAATTGATTACAAATAATACTATTTTAATGAATAAGTTATTTTCAAGAACTGAAAGATTAACACGATATACCATGTGGGAAAATGTATTGTATAATATACAGCTTGTCTGATTAGTTTAGTATTATATTATAGAGGGAACTGTTTCATGGTTTTTGAGGTTTCAGAAATATTAGTGGTTTGTAAGTAAAGTGTTTTTTTCCTTCAATTCACCTTTGGTGTATCATTACAGAATTATGGTCTTGTTTGAATCTATTTTTCCCCCTAAGTAAAAGACAGCGACCTACCAGACAAAAACATCAATGCCTAAAAAGGTCAGGATGACACAAGTTGATTACTTATAAAATACTTTATACTTGTTATTTTAAATGGTTTCTCATTATATTCTTCTTTTTACTGCATTAAAAATTTCTAGAATTACCAAGCTTTTATAGAAATTTTATACTCTTCTAAGGCCAGAAAGACTATATCTACTGGTTTTAATTTCAGAAGCTGAAAAGCCTGAATAAACCAAATCAAAGTGCAGATTCTAAATTTAAATTGCATTTCTTTTTCATTTCTTGTTTTAACTTTTTTGCGGATAATTCAGTCTTTATTAGGTAAAGAATGTAACTGAAATTGCAAACTCCTTGAGCTTCCTAAGGAATTTTATGTTGTCACAGAGGATTAATTCTCCATAACTTTCACATTGTAAAGGAGACCTCATTAGTGGGTATTATTCATAAGCATTCTTTCCCAGATAAATAATTATTTTAATGAATGGTATAATTAAACACTGATCAAAACCAGTGTTTCCTAAGAATAAAATAGAATTGTAAAATCTGGTTTGTTTTTATTTTGTGTAAGGGTTGATCTTATCTGGATGCCAGGTGGCCACCAAGTCTCTCTATCACTGCTTTTTCTCAGCTGCACAGGGGAGAGAGAATAAGATAGAAAACATTTTGTTGGTTGATCTAAGGCATTTTACTAAAGCAAAAGTGAAAGCTTACATAAGCACAAGCAAAGAGGAGAAGAAAGTATTTTATTCTCTACTTGCCATTGGCAAGCACATGACGTTGTTGCTCTGGAAGGCAAACCTTGTAAATAATGAATGTCTTCCCTTACTCCTCCTTTTCTTAGCTTTTACATCTAGACTGTCATGGAACTACAATCAATTTGGGTCAGCTGGACTAGCTCTGTCCTCTCCCAGGATCTTGTCCACCTGTGGTTTATGGATGGGGATGGAATGTTGGAGGGTCTGTGCTGGTGCTGTTCCAGCACTGCTCAACAATAATCAAAACACTGCTGTATTACCAGCACCTTGTAGCCAGCAATGGGCAGCACAGCAATACTCTGGGGCTGCTGTAGGTAAATTAACTCGAGCTCAGCCAGATTCAATGCAGTGTGCCATCATTTGCAGCTTTCTCTTTTTTAAATTTTCTCAATGGACTGTTTTCCTTTTAGATGAATTTAACAACACTGAATATCTTCAGGCTGTCTCTTCAAATAAACCATTGATATTCCTAACAAATTTTCTCTGGTATCAGAGTTAGGTGTAAAATGTAGCCACTCTGTAAAAACTCTTTAAATAAAAAGACCTGTCAAAATTTTCAAAACAATTTCAAATATTTCCAGCAACTTTTGGATGATAGAAAGAGCCCTAAGGATTCATGGAACTTTTTTCTCACCTATTGTTTCTATGGCTCCATTGGACGTTGCAAACAAGACAAGTCATTTCCCAGGTGGGAGAGGTGCCTTCTAAAAACATAAATAGATGAATACCATATTGGTGCTCCGTATCCCATATGGGAGTGAAGTTGGAGGATAAGGAGTCTGTGTGCAGTTTCAATCCTGCATGCGATGCAGGCACTTGAGCACAGAGCTTGGTACGTACTTGGTAACCTTGGAGTTACCTGTAATACACTGCAGGATGCACTGTGTGTGTAATTTTGGACTCCGCCTGGTGTTCTGGGGCTTAGTGCAAAAATCACACAGAAAGACAAATGGAGTCAGGACAATAACACCCATTACACAAGAAATTCATAACACACAAGTTGTAACATCACCAACCTTGATTCATCAAACTGAGATGCACTTAGTATTGATCAATTACCAAAACAGACTTTTAGTCTAGTATTGATCAATTACCAAAAGAGACTTTTTGCCTTCATGAACTTCTCAGTGAGTGAAAACTTCATTTAATGCTTTACTCATTAGAGGTGTCTATGTTTACAAACAATAGTATGCCTAATGTGCACATGAGGGTCCCCACAAACTTCTTAATGGATCTGCAGTAAAAATATCTCCAACACCCCTCAAAAGTAAACATATTTGTAGCTCAAGAATACTTCAAGAATGGAATGAGGTATCTTGGAAAGACAGTTCAATACACATTAAATATGTAAATGCACATGTTCAATTCAAAAATTGAAACAATTTTAGTTAAAGACCATAGGTATAATAGCATCTCAGTCAGAACCCACATAGTCCAAATATTCACCCTTTCATCTCAGAAATGTATTAAACCTCACAGATCAGCCTTTCAGTCATTACTTTTCTCTATTTTTCTTGGGTTATCTGTGAGCCTCCAACATTTAAAAAGCTCTCTTTCTCCATGCCTCTCTTCCCTCTACATCTGCTGCACTTATACAAGGCAAATTTTCTGGGGTGATTCTTTCTCAGAAAAACACTCAGCATTAAAAGAAAGAAAGCAGAGATCAAATAATAAAAGTCAGATCACTGAGAGGGCAGTAGCAGTATCAGCAATGAAAAGAAGTTGTAAAAGATGCAATCATATTACCATTCTTTTCACTTCCTGCTGCCCTCGGTAGTTTCTGAAGTGGACAGCATTTAAGTGACAGCTTTCCTGTGTTCTAAGTGCCTTTGGCTACAGTCACAGACATTTTCACAAGTGCTGCACATTTAACCTTATTCAGAAAACTACCTTTGTAGGAAATAAGCCTGAGTGAAAAGCAGCTGAGATTTCCTGGGATTTACGAGATCCCCTAAGGGCATCTGCAAGCCAGAGCCATGATGGGCAACAAAGACAGACACCAGCCTGGGTTATTCTCAAACCTAGGAAATGAGGGGTAGAAGACCCCACTGGCTTTAAACAATATACTTACATAAACTCTGGCAGAGATTGTGAAAAATTTAAGTGGTCTTACTTTCTATGAAGATTTAGGCACTATCTCTAGTTTAATTAATCACTGGGGAAAATTCAACACTGCTCAAATTAGAAAGTAATGGCTCTATCAGGCACAATTAGACCTCATCTGAACACTGCAGTTTGCTTGAAAACTATTCAAGTAAACAATTGTAGGTGCTGTATAGGACTCCTTTCCTAATTAATCCACAGAGAACTGAAGTATTAGCTTTTCCTCAACAAGGCATTTCCTTACGTGTGTGGGTGTTTTGCTTCAAGGCTTGCTGGTAATTCAAGGCAGGTTTTCATGTAGATATCCTTTCCACTGCCACAGCACTCTCTTAGAAGTGCTGCTCCCTGTGGCATGCTGAACTGCTGTGTCATTACATCACTCCCAGGGGTTCCACACGTGACATGATATAATAGCATCAGGGAGAAAGACATGCTCACAGTGACATAATGCTCCATAAAGCATGTCTTTGGTGACAGAGAATTTACAGGAAACATTGTCCAGCTACTCCATTGGGGGAGGGCTGGTGACAGCAAATTACATTCAAACTCTGTGATTCTTTGGTAATAGCAGGTAACTAAAAAGAAAAGAATGTCTATTTGTTCAGAAATTCATATTTTCTAACAGATTAATAACTCTGATATAAGTATTAAAGTGTCTGTCCTTAACTTTTGAACAGAAAAAAAAGAGCCAACTAGTTCTGTTTATGGCATTTAGCTCAGTGGTGGGATGGAAAGCACACTTGAATACAGAATATGTGGTGTGACAATCGTGCACAACACACCATCCGATCAACTTCACTGGAAGAGGTAAGTTTTGGTGCTTCTTCAAGAGTATAAAAATCAGAATAATAGAATTGTTAAGGTTGGAAAAGACTTCTAAGATCAAAATGTCTAATAATTGGTAGTTAGTGTTAGTTAGTATTCAGTTTTCACAGAATATTTCAATCATGTTAATCTGAATGTTAAATAAAAAATGAGCAATTTTTAATTCTAATTTTCTACATGCGCGAGTGAATGCAGTAGAGACACATCTATAAAACATCCAGAGCAGGTCAGTTACAAATAAATAGAAAAGCAAGAACTAGACATAAATGGTGCTTCTTTCCTCATTTACAAAGCAACAAATTGGATGTTTCTCTAATTGCTTATTCTCATACTGAAGTTAAATTTCTGGTAGGGGGGTAGGGGGTGGGTGATGGTGTGTTTGTGCAGAAGAGCTTGAGAGGCATGACCAGCTGGCAAGAAGTTCATCACCTTATTAACTGCTTCTTGTTCAGTGTCAAATGTGCCTATGTTTGTGCTTCTAAATGGATCTTATGCATCTGAATAGACTGAGTATATATCTGAGTTACTGAGTGTTACAAGGCATTTTTATGGATAGGCTGGCACTATGAGGGAAAAGAAAGGGAAGGTTTTATCTAGGTCATGGTCCATTTAACTTATACTCTTAACATGAATAGCCGCTTCACTTAGCTGTCATAGCTGAAAAAACACCTCAAAAATTCAAAACCCACTCAAGACCTTAATCATACCACCCTGAAAATTAATGAGTCTACTACAAAAAGTGCTGAATTTAGGAAGCATCCCATCTGAAATCCAAGCTGTAGCTGAAGTAGCTGTGTGACTTATCCTTGTTGTTAGCCTGACATTGTAATCTGATAGGTGAATATGACAAGAGAATGTGTTGTTGCGCATTCAAGACATAGTCCTTGTTAGAAAGGAAAAAAATATGCTACACTAATGAATTAAAATTTTGACTTGCAAAAATGTCCACATACAAATATAATGTGCTAAGCAAGATGGCCATCTTTTTGGTTTCATTTTCATGTTTCCAAACATTGTAATTAGGATTAAATATGGGTCTTTCTTTTGGTTTTGTTTTGACTTGATGCTTTACACACTCTGCTAAAACTTTCCCAGCCTTACCATCTGAAGTAATTAAAGGCTCTCCTGAAAAATAGAAATAGTCTCACTTGCCAAAGAATAAAAACTTTCAGATGACCCTTTACTTCTTTCAAGATCATAATTCTGGGGTGGTAAAGATGAAAATAATGAGACAAAGCTCTCTTTATTTTGGTCAGCACAGTCTGGGCAAGAAACTTATGTGATATTAATGACTGTTACTTCAATGGTAAAAACAGTAAAACTTGCACTTCTGGCTTGCCAAGGCTGGATCCTATTCACAAGATGGTGCAATATCTCATATAACCTCTCCTTGTCACTGAATCCTAAAATCATAGGACATCCTGATTTGGAAGGGACCCACAAGTTCTACTCCTGATCCTTCACAGGACATCCCAGGAATCACACCACATGCCTGAAATCTTTGTCCAAATACTCATTGAACTCATTTTAGTGCTGCTACCACTTTCCAGGGGAGTTTGTTGCATTGCTCAACCACCTTCTGGAAGGAGAAGTTTCTGAGTTATGAAATTTCTGAATCTTCCGAAAAAGATTCCAAAGCTATAAAATACTTCTATATACAATACTTTTTTTATATATCTCTGAGGCAAAAAGAAAGCTATGAAATACTTTTATAGCTTTCTTTTTGTCTCAGAAATAATAATATAGGACATAGAAACTATTATTTTCTATCTAAATAATAGAATTATATAATCACAGAAAAGCTCAGATTGTAAAGGAATTTAAAATCATCTATATCCAATCCCTCTGCCATAGACAGGAATGCCACTAAGTAGAACAGATTGCTTAGGGCCACATTCAACCTGGCCTTAACACTGACAGGGCTGAGATACCTACTTCTTCTCTGGTCAAGCTATGTCAGTGCCTCACTATCCTCTGGGAGAATAATTTCTTCCTGACATCTACTATAAATCTCTCCTATTTTCATTTAAAACCACTACCCTTTGTCCCATCTCTACGAACCATTGTAAAAAGCAGTGTGTCCCTTTTTTTATAAGTTAAGTACTGAAAGGATGAAATGAAGTCTCCTTGACACTTTCTCTTCTCCAGACTGAACAATTCCAGCCCTCTTAGGCTGTGTTCACAGAAGAGACATTCCAGTACTCTGATCATCTTTACGGCTCTCCTGTGAACCAGCTCCAAAAGGTCCATACCTTTATGCTGCAAATCCCAGACATGGATGTAATATTCCAGGTGGGGTCTCACAAGGGCAGAGTTGAGGTGAGAAGATGAAAATTATCAAAGCACCTTTTAATCTATGATGATAAACTAACGTTCAATTTGATAGGCTTTTTACAATCCCAGAAATTCTCAGACTGCATTCAGGCTAATGATATGAGGGTTATGAATTTTTTGGCTTCTACTGGATTCCTTAAATAAATTGTCTGTGCCAGTGAAGTACAGTATAATTTCCTGCCACTCTTTTTCAGTAGTACCTTAGATTGCTCTGTATAGTTCAGCTTTCTAAAGTGATCAAGATTAAAACTGAATTTTCTCTGATTGGTTACAGTCAGTGGCAAATTACAGCATACAGCAACTTAAATTCTCATTGACATACATATTCAGTTCTTTAATTTTGCAAATTCTTCCTTAATCAGAGCTACAGATGTTGGGATGAAAGTGACAAATCTATCATTACTGCAGCAATTATGTAAGGTATATTATTTAAACTGGTGTGCTCAGTCCAGCTGAATCCTGCTGGGCAATTTCATAAGAAAGGACTGAAACTTGACAGATAGAGCTAAGTCCTTAAAGCTTAAGAGCCTATCATTCAAGAAAAGGAGCAGGCTGCTTGTTCTCTGGAAAGAGACTTTTGGTGTAAGTGTTATTAATCCAGCAGACTGCACCAAATGCAGACAAAAAGAATCTCTTGAAAGAAAAAAAAATCCTCTTTGTGTACTCTTGACACTTCTCAATAAAGACTTTATTTTTTTGTGTGTGTCTGGTACGCTTTGCAACAGCATTTACTATATGTGCTGTGATATAACAAGGCCAGCTAGGGAACACTTCTTGGTAGTATTTCACCCTCTCTCCCTGAAGTTGTCTCATGCATTGAACTCTCCCGAGCTTTAAGCAGGAAATAAGGTTGGGAGACAGTAAGCTTGAGATATAACTATCTAAGTATCATAAATATCCCCATACCATGTTTCTTTGTTTGTGAAAACAGATACTACTTATCTTGCTTAGCATTCCCTCCTTTTTTTTTTCTTGCAGAATGGCAAGATCTGAGGGACAAAATCCCTTAGCTTTCTATTGACAAGATTTTACCCCCTGCAGATGCATCTACTTCCCCAGAGAAGTGTTCTTGAAAATCTCCCATCTTCAGACCTGCTTTTGACAACCCATTCTTGCAATTCCTTATATCCTCAAGATGTTTGTCCTGTGTCAGACATCATGCTATTGATACTTCCTGAGTGTTAATATTATTCACATTTCTGAGTTCATCAGTGTCTCAACTTGTTATTCTTGCTGTTCCCCAGAATAATAGAGCTTAGTGAGGCAATTTGTGCTCAGCTTCTGCAGCGTGTGCAAATAAAATATTCTATTCAAATTTATTATAGAAAAAAATAGCAGCTGCATCTAATCACTTTTCCTCCAGAGATTTAAAGCACAATAACATTCTGTGTAACTGTACTCGCTTAACTGTTTTTTAAGTAACACTTTTTAATGTAGAATTGTTTATATGCTCCCTTCAAAGGAGTGCTTTTCCCTCCACACTTCGGCTTTAACTCTTGATGGACAAACCCTTGTGATCAAGTCTCACTAGTGTAAATATGGAATAATGCCTCAAATGTCAAGAGAGTCACAATGGAATAAGAAGGAAGATAGACAGGCAGCTCCTTTTGTGTGGTATAAAAAAGCTTGATATCATAGTGGTGCCTGCTTGTACACTGATATAGTACACAGGACTGATTTTCACAGACAAGATAGTTGATTTAAAGTATAAAAGAATTATAATGTAGTATTTTCTAGGTCAGGGTGCCTTAGCACAACCAAAACAAATGCTCCAGTTGTGCCTGATTTCAATGCATAAAAGCAATGAATTTCCTCCTACTCTATTGTCTGCTCAGCACAGCGTGCAGACCTACATTCGTCCTCATGCATATATGAGATCAAGTATTGCAAGGCAACTAACAGAATACGAAATTGTATAATACAAATTCTTCAGCCTTCACCTTCAGCACTTCAAATACCAAAAAATCTGCATCAAAATATATTATTTATAGTTTCATTTTTACAGTTCATGTGGCAGGAAACAAACCAAAATTTAAAACAGAAGAATTAACAGAATTATTTCTGAACTGTCCATAATAACTAAATGTTCTGTGTTCTTTAACCATGCCCTGTGAATATATAAAATTAATTCTTCTTATTTTAGTTTGAGAATTTAGAGGTCAAAATGCATTCTATTCAGGGGAAAAATGATGTGTTTAACTTAACATATCCATTCAAAGATTTTAAGAACATAACTGCCTAGCAAAATTATTAAAACCACACTATGCTTACTTTATTTCATAGTAAATGCAATCATTTCTTTGTTTACATTGATTTGATGTAGGGGGTGCGCTGGATTTATGTGTTAATTTTGTCAGCATTTCATATGTTACACATAGGATAGCAGCAGAGAAGAACTGTTTATTGTACACAGGTCTCTTAGAACTTAAAAAAGCACAGTTGCCTGTCTCAAAAGACTGTCAAGGCCACAGAATTTGCCATAAGACAAGCCACCACTGTGGGAATTTGAGGTAAGAACAGAAGGGAGAAATCTGTGTGAGGAAAGTATTAGTTCCAGGCCTGGTGAGGTGAAATTTGGTTACCACACCTTAGTTAATGCATTATAATGCATATTATAATGAAATAATGTGACAGACTGTGGGAAAGAAAGCAACTGCTCAAACATATGAAACTCCAAGTTACACTCGAACATCTGTGATCACCCCATGGATGCAGAACTTGGACTGTACGAAGGTGGTGCCCCAGAAGAATGACTTTGGGACCCCCACAACCCAGAATCCCAGAGTGAAGAAGGACCAATAGGATGATGATGGATCCATGTGTCTCTTCCCCCCTCACTGCCTCCTCCTCCTCTTTCTCTCCTTCCCTTCTCTTTCTCTGTCTTCCTCCTCTCCCTCTCTCCCCATCCCCTTTTTTGTGTCTTCCTCTCTACTACACATTTAGCATTAAATAGGGTCCATATTATTGACTTCAGCATATGGTGTTATTTGAACCTTAATCTGGGCAGAGGCCTCTCTCATTAGCTGGATTATAACAAGATTTCATATTAATTTCTCAGCTACTGTTCCCTGACACAATTCAGAGTCCAAAGAAGCATTAGATTTTGGTGTCTCTATGCCATCCTTCAAATCAATAAACTGATGAACACAGGCAGAAGTGGTTTTTGGGTTCTTGGTAAACAACTTCCTATGTTTGCCATGGTACAACTCCATTGATTATGTTGCCTAATGGGGAAGTATGTTTATTGCAAAATCAGCTGGTTGATCTTTTCCTTGCTCCTACATATCTCTTGTTCTTAAAAGTTCTGCTGACATCAACTTCATGCAAGAGCCATCTAGGATACTCCAGATGTGGAATAATCACTGAAGTATCATCTGCTTTATATTAATAGTCCTTTTGTATTTTAAACATATTTTCAGTTCAAATAAATTAATTTTTCTGTAGATGACACTTAATCAAAATTTTAATAAAATAAGCTCAAATTTAATGTTGCACTCACAGGTCCACATGATACTGCTGTGCTTCATGAGGCCAGAGAAACTTTCACAGATTTACATTTTCAAGTCAGCTGCACTATGTCAAAAACAATAGTGCAAGTACTAACCTTAACTTGCATTTAAAATATGTTCATAAGAAAGAGATTTAACACTGCAGATTTGAAGGGTTAATGTTTGAAAAGAAACCAGAAGAGTAAAATCAGGTTTCAGTTATTCCAGTCTAACCATCAGAAATTGTTACCTTGGGATATTTGAGGATGTGATAATCCTTGCCTTGCAGGCTAATTTCATAGGGGTGTGGCAGAAAGAGTATGTCTAATATGAAAACTGCACAAGTCCTCTCTGAAATTGTATTTGAGGGTGAAATCCCAAAGACCAATAAACAGACATGTTCTGTTATTATTCCTATAATTTTTTCTTGTTTTCAAGATCTGACAGTTTAGTTCCTTGTATAACTCTATTATGAGCCTCTGTATGCAAGATGTTTACACCACAAGCAGCAGGAAATTTCTGAAGGATGTTCTCTAGGTCCACTCAAACTCAGGAATGCTTTTATTCTGAAACTTTTGTGTAGGAAGATATCCATAAATCTTCAAATGCTGTAGAAATGATAATATATAAATAATAAGGTACTGCAGTTGTTCTGATGGCCCTATGGACTATACCTTCAAAAATTACTTTGAGAGAGAAAATCATCAATATTTCAATATGAAGCAAAAAAAGAAATCAAACTTGTAAGATTTAATAAATAGGTAGAGATATAAATGCAGATTTTCATGAAAAACATAGACTGTGGGTGTAAAAAAAGCATCTACATATGAAATTCAGATGTCTGGGTCCAGATGTTTCTATCATTTACCCTATACCTTGAAGAATTTGTATTTTTGTATGTCATTGTATTGTTCTGTAAACATGCTATGCTGCATTTTGTAGCAATGGAACAACTCTACTGTGGACTAAGTAAAATCATGCAGAAATGCTCCTTGCAGAGAGGTATCTCTAGACTTTGATAAGTCATTAAAGAAAAGAAAGTTGAATCTGCTGTTGAAGTGATTTCACATTTCGTTGATGCAGACAGGATCACATGATGAGCAAATAGTTTCAACAAAATAAGATCATGTTTGTTATGCCAGGAAAAAGGCAACTAAGATGATGACAGGACTGGAAGTTATATCCTGTGAGATGCAGCTGTAGATTGTGTAGTTTAGAGAGAAGAAGGCTCTCTACAGCTTCCTGAGAAGGAGGAGTTGTCAGAGAAGTCATGAGCTCTTTGCTCTTGGATCCAGTAGTAAAAGGTTGGGAGTGGATCAGAGTTGTGTCACGGCAGGTTTCAAGGTTTGGACTTGACATCAGGAAGCACTTCTTTACTGAGAGCATGGTCAGATGCTGCAACAGGCTTCTTCAATATATAGACAATACCCCAAGGCTGTCAGTGTTTTAGAGGTATTTGAGCAATAACTTAAAAGCATATTGTCATGGTTTGACACAGAAAAATAATTTTTTCCGGAAGGAAGAGGTCAATTTGGATATTGACCAATTGAGGGTGGACACGCCTCTGAGAACACAGAGGGGTTAAAAGCAGAATTCCCAGGGGAACTCGCTCTCTTTGGTTCCGGTCAGGGCGCAGTGCAGCCTCTCGACCCTGCCCGGCCGTTGGCTGGGTGGGGAGGGGAAGGCCCATGGCCTGACTGAGGTAGGTCCAAGGGTGGAGGGACTGGAACCGGGCTGGCCCCCTGTAGATGGAAAGGTGGAGAAAATCTGGGATGTCTCCGTTCCCCCCCCAGACTCTCCCAAGAGGGAGAGAGAAAGAAACAGTGGCCATTTGTCAGCAATTCCACTGTGGGGAAGGAGGAGCAGGGGGGGCCGCAAGGTGCCCAGTACCTGGGAGCCAGAATCTGGTCGTCGAGCCATCCAGGGAGTTTGGATTTTTAACCCTTCCTTCAGAAATGAAAGCTTTGTGAATTTTTCTTTCCCGTCCCCGGTTTGAAAGAGAGGAAGAGGGACACCTTGGACCCTGGGATGTTAGAAGGAGAAATTCTAGATGGGAGGGAGACAAGGAGTGGCTTTGGCTGGACTTTTCCATGTTGGCCACAAACTGAACCAATCTTCTCCTTCAAGAGGGACGGTGTTTTGGGAGGATGCCAGTGAGTCAAGAGACCTGCTTCAGCTGGGAAAAGACAGAAGTGGAGTGAATAGAGAAAAAGTTAGGGGATTTATGGTGGTGCCCCCTGTCCTTAAAGGAAAGAGAAGAGAAGAAGATCTCTGTTCTTGGACCCTCGGCCCCAGGGGAAATGGAAAATGGGGGGGACTCTGGTCCCAAACAATGAAAAACTGAACTGTTGTTTTTTCCCCTCTTGGCAGGGCATCCTTGAAAGGAAAAATCCTAAAAGCAGTCTGTCCATCCATGCATTGGTGGTTAGAGCACTATGCATGGAAAGGAGAAGGGTCACCATGGCAAACTTTTCTTCGGGCGGTGCCATGTGTGTCATGGAAACACAGGATGTTCCAGCTGTGTTTCTTTGGGGGTCTGTGGCACAGGAGAGACTCCTGTCTTCCTCGATGGGCTGAGTGTTGATTGTCTGGAGGGTGGAAACCTGATTGGGGTCCAGATTGTGTCTCACTGTGGTTTGTTGGAGTTGGGTGGTGGGAGGAGGAATGCTTTGCAAGGTTTTTATTTTGATCTTTGTGTGTTCTTTTTTTTTCCTTTTTCCTTTCTTTTTTTTTCCCTTTTGTAGTAGTAGCTTAATAAAGTTTTTTTCCTGTTATTAAGCTTGGGCCTGCTTTGCTCTGTTCTTGATTCCACTTCACAGCATTCAATGGAGAGGTTACATTTTCATGGGGGCACTGGCATTGTGCCAGTGTCAAACCATGACACATATCTTAACTTGTGGTCAGCTATGAAGTGGTCAGGCAGTTGGACTGAATTACCATTGTAGGTTTTTCCAACCAAACTAGTCTAGTCTAGTGTAAACTAGTCTAGTATAGTCTAGTCTACTCTATTTTGTATTTTGTCTTTTGATTGCCATTTCCTTTTTTTTTTTTTTGTTTCACATATTTTTACTTCAGATAATTGCCATTATCACTTTGATTCCTCACAAAGGTTATGGGAAGCATAGCTGCCTAGAACTAGACCTCAGGACCTCAGTGGTAGTGGCTTGTGGTTTGTTTTTTTTTTCTTTGTTTGTTTGGGTTGTTTGTTTGTTTGTTTTAATCAGGAAAGGGTCACCATTAATGAACTATACTGCAAACCATGAAGCATAAATTATAGACTTTGACTTTGGCTTGGCAGAGCAGGGAAAAAAAAAACAAGCCAAGGTATAGAAATATTGGGATCCTTCCATTATGAAATCCACTTTTCCAAATTGGCTTCAGTTTTCAAATCACAATGCAAGATTTCAAGAGAATGTACTATGCTTTGCTATTTTCTGATTAACAAATATGTTTTCCTTTCAAAGAGAGAGTAAAAAAATAAACAACTTCTTTTGGTTACTGTTTTTTTTTGCCAGCCATTGTATATGTCATTATGAAATCTATGGTTTAAAAGAAAATAAAAGCTGTATTACTATAATCATAGATGCCTGAAAAATTCAATCAGAATATAATTACAATAATAAAAGCTCTTTCAGATTCAGTGAGATACAACTGATAGGGTAATGATTTCTTCTTAAAAAAATAAGAGTGCTTTTCTCCATTTCACGTGAGTAACATGGTTTGGTACTAGCTATTTTTATTCAAGACACAGGATAAAAATTAATTTAGTTTAACATAATTGACAGACATCCAAAGGAAAGAAAGAAGAGAAGTGAGATTTGGTTTTGGTCAAACTGAATTGGTTATGGGATTATAAACACACCTGAACTATTCTCCCTTTTTATGTTGTAAGTAAGGTAGGCTTTCCCTAACACCATTTTCCTCCTGAGTTAAATATAAGAATTTTATTTTGACTGAAGTGTGATGAAAATAATAATTTTCATTTTAGCAAATTATGAGTGAAAAAAGGTTACTTTGTAATTTTAACAATATCTAGAGCTGGTCTCAATTCTACTGCACAAGACGTTTCAAATGAGACGAAATGCTGTGCTTAAGGGATTCTGTATGGTAAATATGTGAGTGTGAAGACATTGGGTACAAAAACTTATCGGACAGGGCCATGAACAGTAGCACACCATCCATATATTAGAGACATGAACCAGGATCTTATGGTGTTGTGATAAACTGAAATACAGAACAAGAATTGCTCAACCTTCAGAATTAACAAAGACTTGTAATTTAACCAACAGTTATTGTATTATATATTTTAGTTCCCATATGCATAGTTTGATGATTAGAAAAATGTGTATTATCTGAAGACTGTGTTACTGAATACTTAATGCTTTATTAGGATCCTTCTCTTCCTATAGGCTTGTCAAAAAATAATTGGAAATTGATAGTTTTTGTGATAAAACACCATGCCAAACTTGATTTGAAACTGAAGATTTCAGACTTTTTGGCTGGACATCAGTCCAAAACCAGAGAGCATAGCTGCTGTAGCCTTCTTCAGTTTATATACATTTTGGCAAGGGGCATACTAGAAAAAGTGACAGAAGACAACAAAGTCTTTGGCAGGCAAGGGTGCTCAAAAAGACAGCTCTAAAGAACTCATCAGAGAATTAGAAAGTTGTTACAAGTATTGTGAGTATTCTCTTACTTCAAACTGTCATGAGAATTACAGAGGCATTTGAAGGAAGATATGAGGTTCACAGATGTTTGTAGGATGATTTTAGTTTTAATATAGGGACAAACAAAATGAAGGAGAAATGGTCATGACACAAGATGACATCATCAAATGTAAGACAAAGATGCATATCTCCAGGTAGATTATTTTAGGTATATTTCACCTCACAATACATGTAATATGAGAAACAAGTACTGCTGTTAAAAATTTTTTTACTTCTGTCTTTAAATTAATAATGGTTATTGTTCTTAGATGGGTCAGTTATTATTCTAAAAAGCTTTTAATTAAAAAGGAGTCATCTGGATGATTACAGTGTGAAATACAAAAACACACAGGCTTTTCTGAACCAGTACTTCGCTTTCCGTCATTGTATACCTGCAGCAGATACTCAAAACTGCTTTTGACATTTGCATTACAAAGTACTTCAAAACAAGCACCAGTAACTTAAAGCATGGACAGTACTTCCTAAACTGTTCAACACCTAACCTTAAAATACAAGATGCCTTGATGACATAGTTTTGAAAAAAACTTAAGCATTTATGTCTCCTAGAGATCCCCAAATACTTCAGTGAGTGATCGCAGACTTGGGCACAGAAAGAAACAGAGTTCAATAGGAACAAGAAAAAAATTAATAATGTACATAACAAAAATAATTAAGAATAAGCACAAGAGAAAGAAAGAAGATACTATCTTTTTTTCACAATTTTTCACCTTTTGTGAAAAGCTGACAATTAAGCAGAAGCAGGTATTTAAACCATTTAAAGTTCTGAAAAGCCTTTGATCAATTAAATTAAATTAAGGGAGAGAAGAACTGATAATAAATTATAAACATTATTTTATCTAGGTACTATGTAAGTAGACTATTTTCACAGAAAAGCTTAGCTGAGTTCTTTCAAGTGATGGGCATCTCAACTGTTGTATCTGTAGGGAACACATAAGGAATAGACAATTTTGTTCTAATCACAATACTTTCTCTTCATTCCCTCTAGCAATTTTTTCCTGGATGATTTAATGTTTTCAAGTCTTTCATTTTCCAGTAGAATGGATGGAATCCAGACACATTACATAGCTGAAGATAGAGACAACTATGCTGCCTTTTCATAGTACACAGTAATTTTATTGACTGCACTAAGAAAATAATCAATCCCTCTATATTAGAAGCACTTTATTTTATAGTAGAGCTTTAAAAAAAAATTAAAAAGCTCTTTACACCTCAAAACATATGAATTGCTTACCACTAGCTGAGAGGAGGAGGAAAAACTCATTTCAGAAGTTTTTTGCTAAGAGGCATGAACTCAGGAACAGTCAGCCCTAGTAACTCACGTATGTTTTTCACAGTAAAATATTTTGACATTTTTGTGGCTTAAATGAGAACTTCTGTTCACACACAATTGAAACTCTAGTGAACAAGTCACTGTAGGTGGCATGAATTCATACCAGCATCTTCCTCTGTCAATTACCCTGCCAGGCCATACTCGTATTCACTCTGCGGGTGTGGAGACATAAAGAACAGCACAGCCAGGGTTTTTCTACTCCTGAGGGGCTCCTCAGCATATCCTGATCCTGGCAAGCAGTGGATGGCGTCAATCACAGTCCATCTTCCTTCCCTCCTGATCCTTGCAGGTAAAGAGCAATGCTTGAGTACTGGAAGGTGGGACATATGCATGCCTTCAACTCACTTTCCAGCCCTGAACTAATGCTATTTGGCCAAATAAAAAATAACATAAAGAGAGGGTTATACACAAAAAATAACCAGAAAACAACAAACAACCAAAATACTAAGAAATGAATAAACAAAAAACACCCCCAAACTGAAACAAAAGAGGTAGGAAGAGAAATGGAATAACTTTCAGGAGAGGGGAAATAAAGGCAAAGTATGTAAAAGGAAGAGTGCATTCAGAAAGCAAGAGAAAAAATGGGAAATACTATAGTTTTTAAATTGGGTGAGGTTGAAGAAAGGGAGCAGAAAAAGCAAAAAGGAGAAAAGAACTAGAACAAGGCACAGTGAAGCACAAATGTCAGGAGGCAGAGAATGAAATAGGAGATAAGAAAACATTGAAAGCAAATGGAGCAGCAAAAGTAAATAACCTTGCAGTGGACTAAATTTAATTTTATCTTCATGTTTCAACTCTAGGCTTAAGCTATTTTTTGGTACTATTTATAAATATTTATGGGATGAAAGGATCCTTACAGGTTACATCTGCCTTGTTAAGAGATAGAAGATACATAGAAAAGGAACAAAGTCGATGATGCAAACAAAAACAATTTTGGGAGGACAGATGTTTTTCCAAGATGCTATAATATCATTATTATTATTCCTATTAATATTTAGTGAGAAGTAGATTAAAGGAAAGTGGCATTAATTAACAGCCATGATAGAGTGTTGTTGATAAAAAATGGGGTTTGCCAGAAAGATTTAGAGAGTAGAAGATTTTTTGACAAAATGCCTAACTAGATGAAGAAAACTAAGAGGCTAAAAGTTTCATGTAAAGATGGATAAGCACTGTGCTTTAGAATTGTGTGGGAAAAGAAAAAAACAGATGAGGGGGTGGAAGGAGTAATATGCTGAGTGAACTAGAATCAGGAAAGCGGGATGGCTAATGCCCAGTCCTTCTGTATACAAGCATAAATTGGGAGAAGAGTGGCTGGAGTCTAGCCCTGCAGAGCAGGATCTGGGGATGCTGGTTGGCAGCAGGCTCACTGTGAGGCAGCAGTGTGCACAGCCAGCCAAGAGGGCAAATTTCATCCTGGGGACATCAAACACACAGCAGCCATACAGTCAGAGAGAATATTACCCTGCTGTATCCAGCACTGCTGTGACATGACCTGTGCTGGGCCACTCCATTTGAGAAGGACATGCTGGTCCTTGATTGTGTCCAGAGGAGGCCAACAAAGCTGATGAAAGGGCTGGCTAGCATTTCCTGTAAGGAGTGGCTGAGGACCCTGGACTGGCCCAATTTGCAGAAAAGGAGGCTGAGGCTGAATTCATAGCTCTCTACAGATTCCTGAGGAAGGGCATATGCTGAACTGCTCTCTCTAGGATTCAGTGTTAGCAGACATGTGGAAATCGTTCAAAGCTGCATCAGGAAAGGGTCAGACTTGAAACAGGAAATAATTTTTTGCTAAGAGGGTGCTCAAACTCTGGAACAGAGAGGTGTTTTGTGCTTTATTGTTCTTGCTTTGTCTGGGATAGTGTTAATTTTCTCCATGGCAGGCATTATGAGGCTGTGTTTTGGATTAATGTTGAAAAGAGTGTTGATAACACAGGATTGTTTCTGTTATTGCTGAGCAGGGCTTACACAGAGCCAAGGCCTTTGCTGCTCTTCACTCAGCCCCCTAGTGAGGAGGCTGGGGGTGTGCAGGGAGATGGGAGGGGACACAGGTGTGACAGCTGACCCAACTGATTCAAGGGGTATCCTACATCCTATGATGTCATGCTCAGCATATAGGCGAGGAGAAGGAGGAGGATGGGGGAGACATCCGGAGTACTCCATGCTACTGGAGATGGTTGAACACCTGCCTGCCCATAGAATGTGGTGCATATTTTGCCTTTTTTTGCTTTGCTTGCAAGAGTGAGTTTTGCTTTACCTCAGCCCATGAATTATCTCATTTTTACTCTTCTGATTCTCTCCCCCATCCCATGGTAGGAGAGTGAGTGGATGTGTTTGGGGTGCTTAGTTGCTGCAACAACCAACTCTGTTAATTTTAATATTTTTTCATCGTAGAATTGTCCAGGCATTTGGACTAGAGGATCACTGTAGATTCCATCCAACTAAAATTATTCTCTTCTATTCTATTGCCCATGAGATGGCATTTGACATCCATTATTTCCTCCCACAGATTATCTTATTTGTTAACAAGTATCTTGTCCTTAAAATGAATTCAAGATAATTCAGTCCCATTTATACTATTTAGGATTATTTTGATTTTGGAAATAACATTTTTATTTAGTCCATGAGGAACAAGTCTGTAGGATTCTGAATTAAATGGTATTCAAAAGCAAAAAAATGTTTACATTCCTAACTATTGTTGACATTATTTCTGGAAATTTTTGACTAGGGTTCTATAGCCAGAAGGAAGAAATAAATTAGAGCATATAAGAATTTTGTCATCACATCAGGATTAGAGATAATGCAATTAAAAAGAAATATGCCATGTTAAGAAAATAGCATTTTCTTGCATTAAAACAGAATTAAATAAGTAAGATAAAAGAAATTACTTTAATTAACATATATATACACCAAGCCAAAAAAAAAAAAAATCCTATAGATTAAGAGTCAGATGTATAAGGGAGTTTCTTTACATTGTGCTTTTCCCCAAAAAACCTGTGTTCAATGCATTGTGAGAGTAGAAATCTCTCAAAAGAACATCAAAACTGACACAAACATTTTTTAAAGTAACAAGATGCTTTCAGCCTGAAAAAGTGAGGTCTAATATACTAAAAGTTAGCACAAAACTGTCTTCCTAATAACTATGGTTTGCTTAAGAGACAAAATTAAGCATTTTTAGCCTTCCTATTGATCTTTAAGTACCAAAGGAAAAAAGAGAAAGAAATAGAGAGGACTAATTCCTACCTTTGGAAACTATGTAGATGAGATTCCCTGTCTCTTCAAGGTAGGTAATCTGAAGAAGCTAGGACAAAACATTTGTTTTAAGACCTGAACAGAAATAATATTGAGATTAGTGGTTCAATTTATTTTTATTTTCTCTAGGGACATTACAAAGACATCTCTCAAGACTTACTAGCTAGTAAAAGTTCCAAAACTATGTTTTAGACTTGAACTGCTCAAGAATCTTGAAAACAGATGATGTGGTTTCAATTCATGTAAAGAATCTGCTTATGATAAGCAAAAATAAAGCTGAAAAGTAGAAGCTGCCCACTTGAGTCACAGGTAGAAACCTGAACCAGTGGAACTGCTAATGGACACATTTATTTTGTTACTTCCATTGATGGGAAAAAAAAGGCCATTCTTCCCATTATTCTTACACTTCCAAAAGCTGCAATAAAAAAAGAAACAAATTAGCTTTAATTCAGCTCCTCAGAAGAATACATTTCTTTCATTTAGGATGTTCTTGACACAGATATAATTCTGATAATAAGTCTGGAGAAATCAGATAACTAGATATACATGTGATCAACCTATTCATGGCTATCTAATTGAGCAATTAACTAAATGTAATGCAAAAGAAAATGTATGCGGAATATGAAAGTGATGGTTATGTGTCAGGTTTTTTTTCACATAGTTGTTTTTTTTTTGTACCTGAACCTCCAAGCGCACAACTTAAACCAGAAAGGAATAGGAATATACCATTTCAGCATGAACTAGAAGCTGCTGATACAGTACTTCATTTATTGAGACCAAGAAAATTAATGAACTAGTGAGAAATAACCCACTAGTTAATTTCCTTCACGCCTACTGCAGAAGCTTGGGTATCTTAAAATATTAGAAGTTTAAAAGCAGAAGTTTTGATATTTTATTTTTTAAAATTTCTTTCTTCTTCCCACCATGGTGAAGTGATAAGGTAAACAAGGGAGTATATAACTGTACACATTCCCTATATAATTTAAATTCAACTGTCAAAATATCAAAATATCAAAAGTGTTTTGAAGAGAAGTTTTATATCCTACATTCAAATGTCTTGCAATTGTCACCTTTAAATCGTGTCATTATTCTAAATGATGCTTATAGGCCCAATTAATTTTTAAGCAGCTCTTTCATTTATTGTCATTGTCATGGAAAGCAGAAACCATCTTGGCTAAAGGAAGCCAAATATTAAAAATACAACAAACCAGTTTGTTGTGAGTAATGGCAAAAATTGATGAGAGAATGACATTCAAATAATTCCCCCTCCAGTAAAATTGGCAAAAAATTTAAACTTTTAAATAAAAAAAAATATGTTATTTTGAAATACAGACCTAAAAGAAGCTTGGCATGACCATGTAAAACATCTACAAATAAACATTAGGTGTTAAGAATATATATATATATCTAGCTAAGGTGTTAAGGATATATAGCTAGCTAGGTGTTAGGAATATATATATAGCTAATATATATATATATATAGATAGATAGATAGATAGATAATATTTTTACATTATATTTTTCTAAAAAAATCCATAAACAACAACAATCTATGCCTTGTCCTTCTTCTGTCTGCAAGATCATCACATGTTGATGAAGCTTGTCATTATAATGAACCTTGCAAAAGTCTGGCCTAAACAGACATTTATCTACTTGCAGTACTTCTAAAAGAATGGGTGAGAGTTTGTCTATACTGCCTGCTCTGACACAGCAGCAAAACCAGAAGAATAACAAAATCCTTCCAGAACAAAGAAGTATAACATGGTTATTTATATCAGAATAAATCAAGTCACCACTCATCTGTCTTGTTACCTCGTCTCATGTCCAAGTTTCAATTTCCTTCATACAACATTTTGGCCTTCTGTTTTAAGGCCTTCCCTTTTGTTCATGTGTTGCAATTTGAGGCAGAGGGTCTTCTAATGACTTGATTACAGAATCTAATCCAAAAGTACTTTAGACAATACACTTCAGTAGACAGGTGCCAGAAGTAAAATTTATTCATCAATGACTTTGAGGGTGATTTGAACATCCAACTTAGCAACTCAGAGGAATGATGCAATTCTGGAACAACATCAATCAGTTCTCATAACAAATTGCTTTTTAATAATGATAATAATGAAAGATCTAATAAATCTGAACATATATTTCTATGATAAGTTTATATGGGATACATATATTTGTACATACATATACAGTATAAAATCCTCTCATATCTTCAGGTATAATTTATCTTATAGGAACAATTACTTTTTCCCAGTCCCAAGTCATTACATGCTTTCTCAAGAAGTTATATTTGGTTTGTATCCTTCTTATATAACAGGAAACAAACAATTATGGATACCCAATTAATGTTTCAGGCACTGAAGTCTTAACCAGGAATCTGGTTCTGTTGGACTCTCCCTTAAGTGTCACTGCGGGGATTGCTACTATGAGATTAATGCAGGCAAGATTTTACTGTCATTGGTCACAGAGAGACAACTAAAGAGCCAGGGGCACATTCAGAATCTATTTGAGATAGACCTAGACAATTCATATCTGAGTCACATTGTTATTTTTTCTCTATGCACTGAATCATAAGAGTGATGCATGTGCTTACAAAGAAACTTATTAAAGCCTTCTGAGACGACAAAACCAAATTCAGCAGTGTTACAAAAATGGGATTAAAGTGATATTTGGAGAGATTTTGAGGTAGAAAATGTAAAGGCAGTCAAACGGAGTCTCAGGTTACTTGAGAACATTTCATAAATTGAAGTAAGCTTAGAAATCATGCAATATACAATTGCTGCAGCAGTGTGTAGTTCACAGAAAAACTAATCTTCTGGTATACCATATCTCTTCTAGAAAGTACAGAAAAAAAAAAAAGTTTGCAAAGTGGCAGCTGATTTGGCAAATTTGGTTCCAATGTTACCCTGTCTTTATATGAAATGAGCAGGGTTGGGAGTCCCTGGCAGAGCCTCTTTATCCCTTCTGTCATGCAGCCTTGTTCAAAGTGGTTGTGAGTGCTGCCTTTTGATAATCTGCACTTCTCTATGCTGTGAAAAATGTAAGGAACATTATGCATTTCCAATTCATTCTTCTCAATGCTTTACTTTAAGGAGTACAGAAGAAGAACAATCCTTACTGTGCTAGGGACTCTATCCACCATCCTTGGAGTAATGGGACATAGAACAATTTCTCAGGTGCAGATTACTTGCAAGCTGCCCCATGAAGCCTCTGAATGTTTGATTGCTAGGGCAGTCTTGTCCTTCCCACCACCAAATTTAATTTTGGTATTACGCAATGCACAAACTAAAGTCCTATAATACTGTATACAGGTATACAGGAAAATATTGTCTTTCTTTTATTTGCTTAAATGCTAAAACATTTGATTTCTAAGATGCATGAAGAGAACGAAAGAACAAACAAGCATTCAAAAAAGGACTAAATTGTAGTTTCTGTCCTACTGGGATGTCAGAACAAATATTTTTATTGTCTATAACAAAAAAAATCAAAAACAATAACAAAAAGCAGGATATTCTTTCAATCTTATATTTCTCTTTAAAAAGAAGGGATGTGGCAGTTTTTACTCTGTCAGCTGAAACCAAAGCACTGCCAGGGTGATGAAGGGCTTGGGAGTCCAGCTATCTGGAAGTGGTTCATATGACCAAATCACAGTATCTATCATACCTGTCTGCATGACTTCTGGTATACAATATCTCCTCGAGTTGTACTGGTATCTACCAAGGTAAACTCCATTCCCCTAGACATTTAAAAGTCTAGAAATTATAGAAGCCACCACTTCTTCCACAGCCCCCACCTTCTGAAGTAATGTAATATCTCATATGCTTACTTTTTCCAGGGAAACTGATACTTGATTTCTACATCATGACCCAATATCACAGAAAACTAGGAACGGAGAAAGAAACTCATAAATATCAGGGAAAAAAAAAAAAAAAACCACAATGAATTCACTTGCAACAAGGTTTTTTGCACAGAAACATCTTGCAGCATAGAAAATGCAGAAATGAGCAGAGCAACATTTCATCACATGAATGAAGAAGCTGGCTCTGAATTGTACTAAACATACATAAATCCCATTGATATCAGTGTAAATAAAATGTCAGAAAGCAAGTAAGATTTAAAGCTAGTACAGCTCCTCTCAGGATTACACAGGTAGCTAATTCAAGGATAAAAAAGTCAAGTGTAAAAATTCAGGAAAAATTTCTTAGAGAATAAGGAATGGACATCCTTCCAAAGATGTCAAGAGAAACCCTAATGATTGCAATTCATCCCTTCCTGGTTTTGTGTTTCCATTTTTAGCCAGGTTTAGAGCAGCTTTTGTCAGAAGACTATCTTAAAACAACACTGGAGGAAACACAATGTGCTGTAAATATAATTGAAGGAAACAGATAACTAGTTTTCATATATACTGATTTTCATCTGCACTCTATAAGATATGACACAAAAATAATGATCAATAAACAATTTATCACTAGCCAAGAAACAGCCCTATTAAGTCATCCAGTAAATGCAGTCCTGTCAATCAGAAAGGCTCTTATCTACTAAAATTGGAAAGCACAGCAAAAAATTATCTATGTTGTTCTGATGGAGTTGAAATTCTACTCATAAAAGCAGTATTTGACTTCAGCATGTTTTTTCTTGGTGCCAAGAGAACCTTCAAATATCAGAGTGCTGTAAATGATGACTTCTTGCCTGAGCTTACTAGTTTTGCTTGACTATTTTGTCCTCTCCACACTAAGCACATAGGTCTGAAAAATTCAGAGTTGTTGTATGTAGAAAAATAACACTATATGGCAACTGTTTAAAGGCAGATATTTCCACCTATTTGTGTGTTTTAAATCATTATAAATTTGAAAGCAGTACATCTTAGGGACTTAGGACATTTACAGAAAATCAAGCAAAACAGCGTGCAGTTTCTCACAGTTTCTTGGAACGTGGATATTGCACACTTTGATCTCACTTTAAACCTGTTGAATCAGTTTAAAACTATTTATGTTAGCAAACTTACATGCCAGCATGTCTCTCCTGGAAATTCTTACATGTGGAAAGCCTGCAAATGTTCTTGGACTTCTCACTTTGAGAACTGTAGCAGCTGTGCCATTGGTATTAGGAGGGAATAACACTGGGAGATAAAGTATTGGCTGTCAGGCAGCCTTCAAATCCATAGATACTTCGTTCCTTCAGAACAGTTCCACAGAAGATAGGAGGGCTGAAACTTTTGGTCCTTGAGAAGTGACTCTCAAATGCAAAATCAGAAATCTGATTTAAAATGCATTAAAATGATACTGAGTACACAGCAATGATTAAACGCCTGAATAATAAACTAGAGTACTCAAAGTACATAGACAGAGGGGGAGCTATTACTCTGTCTCAGAATGACTATAATTAAGTATAATTGTATAATATAAATTATATATTGTAGATAGCTAAAATACAGAGTTGTATTATGCATTATACAGTACACACTCAATTATGCATGACATAATCCATTGGGCTATAAATATTTATTGCTTATTATTAATTATTTTATCCACATCCATTAGCAGAATTAATTCTTGCTCCATAAGAAATAGAAGAAGTAGGCAGTTTCCACCCAAAAGAGTAAACAATGGTCATGTCCCCCATGGCATCAATCCTCCAATGCACAGGTAGAAGGAAGGCTGACCAAATAGGAACGAAATGTACACTTATTATGCTAAACAATATTGGAGAGGTTTAGTAAATATGCTGAAATGTGGTGTGGCCAAGTTCAAGTCTGCAGACCATGCACACTGCCTTGCATTATCACCTCTGCTGATTAATTATGCCCAAGTATTTTTCACTTCTTTGGGCCTCTGTTTCCAATCTGGATGACAAGAATAATGATACTGATCACTCTTAAAAGAAAATTTTAGGTGTGTGATAATAGAAATTCAAGATGACACTAGTATTGTTGCTTTCCTTTTGAAGAGGTTTTAAAGGAGGAGCCTCATACAAATTAAATGAAGCTGTCCATAGAGGCAAGGGCGCCTTAGTTAAAACAGAAGCCACATGAATGTTTATGAAATTTTCCCTTGTTCTATGCTCCAGATAGTAAATATTAATGGTTCCCATATTTCACTGATTAAACAAAATACTTCAGCACAATTTGAAGAAATCATACCTCTGTTTCATATCTCTATGGTATATTTTTAAATGCAGAAAGTGTTAATTATTGTTGAAATAATTATAAATAATTTCTTAAGAGACATGTAATTGGCCTGTTCTAAAGAAAAATAAATCGCTTTGTATCAATTTATCCCATACTCTATTTTTCAAAACACCTCATGGGACCAGTTCTCAAAGTTGCTGCTAAAAGAATAGAGATGTATCTCTAATGCGACACATTCCAGTGTCATACTGTTCCAGTTTGCACAGCTATTGATATTGTGGTGATTTCAACATAGGTGGGTGCCAGGTATCTGCTAAAGCTATTCTATCATTCCCTTCCGCCACTGGATAGGAGACAGAAAATATAGCAAAATGGTTGTGGGTTGAGATAAGGACCAGGAGAGATCACTTACCAATTACCATCACCAGCAACACAGACTCAGCTTGGGAATATTAACCACATTTATTACCAACCAAATCAGGGCAGGATAATGAGAATCTTAAAACCACTTTCCCCCTATCCCTCTACCAGCCTCTACCTCTTGCCCCAGCAGTGCAGAGAGACAGGTAGTGGGGGTTATAGTCACTTCATTGCACAAAAGTTTCTGCCACTGCTCAGGGAGAGAAATACTTCTGTTCCAGTGTGGGGCTTATCCCACAGGAGACAGTTGTCCATTTACTGCACCATCAAGGGTTACTGCCTCAGGGAGTGTCCTATAAGGAGTCACAAGTCCTAGCAGGAAACCTGCTCCAGTGCAGGCCCCTCTCTCTGTGGGCCCACAGATCCCTACCAGGACCCTGCTCCAGCACAGGCCCCCCATGGGTTCACAGACTCCTCTAAGGAGTCTGGTCCACCTGGTCCAGTATGGGTCTCCTCCATGCACTGCAGGTGGATTTCTGCTCTACCATGAGCCTTCATGGGCTGCAGGGGCACATGCTGCCTCATTGTAGTCTGGAACATGGGCTGCAGGAGAATCTCTGCTCTCATGGCTGGAGCACCTCCTGCCACTCCTTCTCCACTGATGTTGGTGTCTGCAGAGCTCTTCCTTTCACCCTGATCTTCTCTGATCCCAATTACATCAGCACAATTTTTTTTTTACCCCTTCTTAAATATACTATCACAGAGGCATACTACCATCTCTGACTGGCAAGGTCTTGGCCTTGGAGCCCATGCAGATTGGGTCTGCTGGACATCGATGCAATTTCTGGGAACTTTTCACAGTAGAGTAATCCCCTTGTTACCAAAACCTGGGCCTGCTACCCAAATATAGTGCTCTGAATCACTTGACAAAAGATTTCATACATGCTTAAGTAGCAATTCTTCTCTATTTATTACTCAAGTAATAGTGTTCTGCAGTACTTTGTTTATTAATTAAATTTGGTAGAGTACCATTTGAAATTAATGTGTAGTCAGTCACCCAAGATAGAAGTAAAACAAAAAAACCCCATCTTTTTCCCCCTCCAGATGACTCAAGACAAGGTTTTATACAAAATCTAGGAAAAAGGTGGTAGCAGAATGGTTGCAGCTAACATGATATTTATGGCCATGCATATAAGTACTTATACTATAAATATATTTATATATTTGAGTGTATATATATATATATATATATATACATATACATATAGACACGTGTACACATTTCTGATGGATAGCTGGATTTGATCTTAGAAATCTTTTACAACCTTATTGATTCTATGCTAAAAAATATTTTTAAGAAGGAAGAAAGTGCACAGGCAGAATAACCATTCATCAGTGTCAGTCCTATATGTGGCTTTTCATTAACAGACTTTCCACTGTGCATTCCATTGAATCCCAAAAAGTAGACTATCCTGTGTTGGAAGGGACTCATCAGGATCATCAAAGTCCTATTCCTGTTACTGAACAGGACAGCCTGAAGACTCACACCATGTGTCTGAGAATATTGGCCAAAAGCTTCTTGAATTCAGGCTTCATGCTGTGACCACTTCCCTGGGGGGACTCTTCCAGTGCCCAGTCACCCTCTGGGGGATGTCTCTTTTCCTTATATCCAGCCTAAAACTGCCCTGACAGTTTTGGATCACTTCCCTCAGGTCCTGTGACTGTCACCACAAAGAGGAGATCAGTGTCTGCCCCTCCTCCACCCCTCTTGAGGAATATGTAACTGCAATGAGGTGTCCCCTTCAGTCTCCTCCAGGCTGAACAGACCAAGTCACCTCAGCTGCTCCACATATGTCTTCCTCTCGGGGCCCTTCATCATCTCCATTGCCCTTCCTTGAATGATCTTTAACAGCTTAATATCCTTATGTTGTGGATCCCAAAACTGCTCACAGGTCTCAAGGTGAGGCTGCCCCAGTGCAGAGCAGAGTGGGGCAATCCCCGCCCTTGCCCAGTTTTGATGCATCCCAGGACACAGATAGCATTCCTGGCTGCCAGGGCACACTGCTGACTAAGTGTGAGAGTTCCTATGAATTGGGAACATCAAAGAAATTCCAATTGTAAGAAATTGAGCAGGGATCTGAAGTAGTACCTTTCCTGTGCTGTACAGAGCTATCTAACATAACAAAAATACCTTCAGTACTGCAAGTGATGTTGCATTTCAGAGTACAGTTCTACGCTGGAAATGTAACTAGATGTAAATGAATGAATCTGTGCTGAGCATCATTCCTGTACTGCTAGATTGCATCTAGCATCTGATCAACATAGCTTTTATCTGACTCAGTAGTCAGGCATTCTTCAGGGTATTATAACCTTTAATACTGCCCTGATTAGCAACAATTACACATCCCAAATGGAGAATATATTTGTCTTTTGTTTTACAAAAAAAAACCCCTAAAAACTGCCCCCTCAAAAAAGACAAAAACCCTCACAAGCAAGCAAGCAAGCAAGCAAGCAAACAAACAAACAAACAAATCCTCAACCCTCTCCACCAAACAAACAAGAAAACAAAACCACAAATAAAAGAAGAAAAATTTGAAATTACCACAGTGAAACTGATGCAATTTATGATAATAATACTGTCTGTTGTCTGAGATATCCAGTTTCCAATTTATTTTTCTTCTGAGATAAATTTCATGTGGCTAAATAAATAATGCAAGTCCTGACTGGAGAGCAATATAAAAGTTCCACTCTGCAAAATATATTCTCACTGCAAAATATATTATCTGTCTGAACTATCCTTTTTTGGTCATAACCTTTTTTCTATTCATACTTACAAGGAAAATAAACTACATTATTCCAGCATTTTTCCCAACAAATTGATGAAGACATTGCTTTTTTCAATATTTTTGCTTTCACAATCTCTAGAGAGATGGGAAATTATGCCATATTCAAACTGAGACCTTAAGTAATTTTCAATATGGGAAAAAGGAGACAAGCCCAGTAGAAGTACAGAAAAAAGTAAAAATAAAAAGCAGCAGCAACAACTGCAGCAGTAGGGTATATGATATTTTTTACTGATCAGCAAAAGGAGAGAATAGAAAAATTGCTTTGGGATTTAAAACACTGTAACAAACTGGGTAAATGATATAAACATAGGCTAATATTTTTTTTTTTTCATTTTTTGTACATAACATGCACTAAAGAAATTAAGTTAAGGAACTATTCATTCCCTTATTTTTGAAAATACAGTTAATTTATATTTAGGTGCAGTGTAAGATCCATGGTTTACTTGGCAGCACGGTCTGTATACTATGTGTCTATAATGACCCAAGCAGTGCTTTTGCCTGCACTACTCCTCCTCTGCCAGCTGTCTGATGGACTCCTGCTGGCAGCAGCTCCTTTCCAACTGCTTGGCCCTGACCCTCATGGTTCAGTGGAAATCAAGCCCTGGGATGGTAGATCCCTTAAATTCATACTGGCTGGTAGATACCTTCAGGGAGAGCACTCAGATTTTAAGGCTATTTCTTCCTTTAGTCCTTGAAGGTGAATCATCCAAGCTACTGTCCCTTAGTACTGCACTTGGAATAGCCAATTTATTCTCCATTTCTCATACTCTGTCATTTTTAATTTATCAGTTAGATAGCAGATATTGTGAGTGCTCAAGTGAAAGTTTGGGAGTTAAGCCTAAGGATTTCCAAGGCCAAGAGAAAACATAATGCTGTTCTTCTAAATCACCCAGGGAAGCCAACTGAAACTACAGAACTCATTACCTGACCTAACTTAAATTTTTGTGTTGCTTTTTTGAGCTAATTAACTGTCTTTAGAGATCATCTGAATAAACATCAACCACAGCAGTGAGCACAAAAAGAAGCTATTCCATGCACAGAGTTTGCCATGTTCTCCCTCTTAATACACCTTTAGCCCAACCTTCTACAAATGACAGCTTTTATACAAGTGCATACTGAGCAATCTACTTACTTTTTTGCTAAGTAAAAATAAAAGTTAGGAAAAAACATCTGCCAAGCTTGTGTGCCTGCATGTGTATGTATATAAATAAACTAAAACATTCAGCTGGTAATTGGTGTTAGGGATTATTTTTTAAAGATTGTTAGGCAAAGCCCAAGCACACCATGAAGGTGCAAATGTATGCTTCTGTGTTAATAGCTGCTGGTTTCATCAACACTGTCCAACTGGTTAACCAAAGACTCAGGTAGCTAGCAGGACAGCTGTCTGCTTTCATTAGTGGCTTGAGGAATAAGACAGAACAAGAAACAGTTGCTGGAGACAGGTGGTCTAGAAAAAACACAGGAAACGATGAAAGGATATATCAGTTTTTTATGTTCCCTTTCTGGTGCTCATAATATTTTATTTCCCTTGTTCAGTTTCACTCAACCACATATCATGTGGTGCCTAAATAAGTTGTTTTCTTAACAGTGATATTGTAGGACAAATTTCCTTAGAAGATGATTCCATGTTGTGTCAGAAAAAGTCACAGAATCATTGAATGGTTTAGGTTGGACAGGACCTTAAAGATAGCTATATATTATTTACATTTCAAGTGCCTCAGATAAGAAAAAAATTATTTCCATAAACTTCAACAAGGATATTTCCTCACTTATCAGTCAAGTTCTACTTTTTCATTGCTATTTTTGTTACTGTTGTTTAGTTTTTTATTTTGTTTGGGTAGGATTTTTTGTTTGGTTGTTTTTTTCTTGTTTTGTTTTTGAGATACTTTCATGATTAAAGTTTTCATAAAACCCAAGATAAATTCTAGCAATACATTCTGACAGGTCCTCAATGGTCCAGTAAGCTTGATAATCCTTTTGCTTATGGGGAAACAAATGACTCACAGTCTATTCCATTTATGAAGATCACCCTTGGACTAAGCTAGCTCTTTCAGTCTGTCTGAAGAGTATTTATATATGTTTGAATGATACAGTCATAATGGAAATCATAACTTGTTATATGATAAGCATAAATACAGATACTTGTCTGCGCAGACATGAGAAATAATTTTATACAGGATTCCAGGACTAATGCAGATGATGTTTTTTCTTCTATTTGTAAGATAAATAGCAATGGCAAATAGCAATACAAATGATCCATACAACCAGGTCTTTTTCATAGTCTGTTTAGTGAAGCAGAAGTAGTTTCAGTTTTGAATGGTTGATGTGCGCTTTGATTGCTGACCCTTGAACTCCAGAGAAATAAAAAGAGGAGAATGAAAGCAGAATTCAAGTGTCCTTCCCTATGCTGAGATGGCAGAGTCCATGAGTCTGGCCACTGACATTAAAGAAAAGCTGAAGCATTGCACAAGTCTGATCAATCACATAAAATAGAACAGTCACATCTAAATTCAATTTCAGGGGCTGATCTTTTATATTCCTCCAAGGTCTCTAATTGCCAACACACTTATTCCTTCATTTGCAGTAAGTGCTCTCTTGTGAAAATCCTTGTACTCATCAACTAGCTCCTAGATGTGATCTCAGTCTAGCAAAATACTGCTGAATTGTGATTTTCATAAATCTTAGTTATCCAGGCTAAATATCACAGCTCTTGTTTAATTAAACAGCTCTTATTTAATACTTCTTGCCAATCCCAGTTACAAACGTTTTTTATCTTTGTTTATACATGCTACTTAAGTTTTGGACATGACAGAAGAGTCAGAATGACTTCCTAATATCCGGTGATAGATGGAGGTGGCTGGAGGCAGCCTAAATTCAGAAGTGGGTTAAGGTAGAGCCTTATTTCTTAAGAGTAGCTGCCCTTGAGCACAAGAAGGAAATAAGCTATGCCATGGTACATTAAAGGAGGACAAGAGAGATAACTTACCCCATTCCCTTGCACTCCAGACTGAGCTGGAGGTTAGGGGAAGGAAAAAAAATTGTTACCAATTCATACACTGCCTTTACTGATCCTTAGTAAGAGCAACTATTTGCTCTTGAAGAAGTTACTGTATTTCTATCAATACAAGAGGAATTTTTAAGACACCTTGATGTTAGCAGAACCTTAAGTGTGAGATATTAGGCTGGCACAAGACAGACGAGCTTAAAGTAGGATGACCATCAGGAAAGCTGGTTTGGCTCTACTAGAACATAAAGTCCATATTTGCCATTGCAGAGGAAAGTGGGAAAACTGCCACAGATGGCAAGCAATGGGAATTGTATTAGAACATTTTTCATTAATGTCTGTTCAATTGCAAAATTAATTTTTATTTTGCCATGCATGCAGTGTCTTTTCTATTTTTTCAGTTGGGTTCTGAGCTGTCAAATATTTTAGCATGAAAAAAACACAAGTGAACTGTAATCTTAATTCCTCATATATTTGAAATACTTATTTGATTTTAAGAGTTATTGTTCAGCCCATGTTGGATAGTGCCAAAATAATCTAATCACTGTGGGGGGAATGGGAGTGGGGGGGAATCAGTGGCTTGTAACATTGATAGCTAAAACCAAAACAAGATGATATTGCTATACAATAACTGAAACTGTTCCAAAATGACATTAAAGCTCCCGGTATTTCAAGAAGAAAATGCATAAGAAAAATATGGATTTGAAGGGTATAAATTAGAATATTCTCACTGATTAGTGAACAATTAATATGCTAATTGAAAAACAAAACAAATAAAGAATTAATTTAAATACTTTCAAATTATTATAAGCAAGTGTAATTTCAATTTACTAAAGGAAAAGAAAGAAAACAGAAGAGAGAAAGCATATTAGTAAGATTTTTTTCTAACACCACACTTTCTGACCTCTTTTCTGAGTTTTGGTTAGTATTAAATATTAAAAATATATATAATAAATGTCAAAAATATACATGGCCAAAATTTCAAATACTGGCATCTCAGCTGTCCCTGCATTATTTTTGCTTATTGATTTGCTATATCTGTCTTCAAAGATACCATTCGCTGTGAGTAAAATGGCCAATCCCAAAACACTGGAATTGGAAATAATAATAATCTACTTGTAATTCTTATAAATCATTACAAATGATTTACTCATTTGACAAAATTGATTATTCACTCAAATTCAGAAGGGCATGAAATGATGCTTTGGAGCTTGTACACACTGTAACAAATCAGGATACAAACAATAGCTTGCAGTAAAACTTGTTCATTGTCAAAATTTAGAAGCATGAGAAAAAAAAGTAAGGAATTTATGTAAGTAGTGTAATCTGAATATTAGTTTTGCCATTCTGAACTATGCATTATGCATGCATCTGCAGTTTCACAAAGCTCAACTGTTAGCTCAGCTCAACCCTTTAGATAAATGCTAGTGGAACAGTATAAACCAGCTAAACTTCATTATCAGGCGCATAAAGGGACTAAGAACAAGATTAGCTGGTACTTCTGCTCTTAAGTACAAAAACCTCAACAACTCCAACCCTTTTGCAAAACCAAACCCCAAAACCACACAGACACACACACACACACACACACACACACACACACACACACACACACAAACACACACACACACACAGATGTATCAGTCTATGAGAAGAATATATTCTGAGAAGAATGAGGATATATTACCTGAAAGCTGAAAGAATCATTAAAAATATTTTTCTGGATAAGAAGAAATGTTTGCCAGGAGAAACATTAGAAAGAAATTACTAGAGAAAGGATAATTTAAAGCTCTTCAAGGCCAGCTAGTCCTCGGGTTCTATATAATTTTATCATTACTGTGTAAAGTATACTGTGCCCTTTTCATATTTGATCTTTATTATAATCTTAGCTTTCAACTCTGGCAAGCCATATCATCATGAATGTGTAACAGGAAAATGTTTTGTAAGAAGATCTGATCTCAAACACCTATTTAACACTGTCAAAAGAAAGATGGAAGGCATAAAGTAGT
Source organism: Lonchura striata (assembly GCF_050655825.1). Taxonomy (NCBI): domain Eukaryota; kingdom Metazoa; phylum Chordata; class Aves; order Passeriformes; family Estrildidae; genus Lonchura; species Lonchura striata. The sequence goes on from NC_140740.1 coordinate 37,643,934, forward strand.
ACGAACCTCTGCTTTTTTTGTGGCTTTGAAGAAAATCAGAAACAGAATTTTTTCCCGCCCACCCTAGTCTTTGTCAAAGAGTCAAGCCAAGGGACAACTCCAGAAAGTCAATCTAATTCAAAAAGGCTAGATTCTGACAGTCAGTATTAACAAAGCATCAATTTGGCAGAGACTTGACAGTTCGATGACTGGAGTGATTCTTTTAGAGAAACAAACAATTCATTTACAAATTGCACTTCATTAGTTTGGAGACAATTAATCTAATTGCAGTTGGCAAATTAAAGCTGCATAATTTTAGTGGAAGCAACAGTAGAATTTAATTGTCACTAAAACTACAAGTTTAGAGGTGAATGGCTCCCTCCACACCTCAAATTGAAAGAAGGCATCAAATTCTTACAGCCTAGAGTCTTAAAGCAAGTTTAATGGAACTGGGAGGCAGAACAAAGATGTTTCAGATGTTTTCATGTACATAGCTATATTGTTTACACTTTTAAATATACCCATCATTTTTCTAGGCCTATTAGGGATACAGAGATGCTTCTGCATAGACAAAGTCAAAGACTTTTTTTAATCCAAAAGTTTATAGTCAAAACCAAATGCACTCCTCAAATTAGAAGATATTGAAGGGAACACAGAACTTCAAATGAAAGTTATAAGAATTATTGTTCAAGCACTGAAATAATTTAGCAGTCAAGAAGTCCAAAAGATATTGAGAAAGTTATTAATATGGTTCAAGAGTCTTGCCTCATGGATTTCCTTCTAGCAGTTACTTAATACAGAGGTTGACAACTTCAATAAGGAACAAAATGTGTTCTTACAAAGCAATGGTACTTAGCTGGTTTGTGAAAGTATCATAAGGAGGGACTTGAAATGGAGCATTTTAGTCAAAGAATAAATGGAATCATAAAGATGTTCTATCCTTGATTAGTGCCTTTACATTTTTTAATAAGCTTGGAAGACTCATTTCATCCCAATCTCAATAAGGAAATTCCTCCTGTGTCTTGCTGTGATATTCTTTTAAATGGATAAGCTAGTCAAAACCTTCTTACTATATCTGTGTAACTGTCTTTTAGCTTCAGACTTACAATGCCTTAATCCTTTCTTACAGATTTTCACAGGTGATAATCCTTTCCATATTTCTGCATAAGACTAGTGACATCTAAATCATCACTTTGGCAAAAGCGAACGTATACAGAAACTGGAGTCTCCGAATTTTCATGACAGATGACACACTAACAACTGATGATATGACAAATTATTAATAATCCATCTGCATCTCTGAAGACATAATAATGTAAAACAGTAGTGATATATCAACTACACAAGAATTATTTTCTGTTCTTTTTCTATTTTCTTCAGGTATTTTGTCAAATTTTGGATAGATTTTTACACTCAGTTTATTTGAATCTTCTCTTCTTATGAGTTAAAAAATCTTTCATGTCAAGCAGGCAAAAACCAATGAAATAGGCAAAGCAAAGTAAGTGCAGAGAGATTGCAGTAACTGTAATCACTGTGTGATATTATGTTTATTTGCGCTGACATTTCTGTTGGTCAAGTGGCAACTTTGAAGTTCCTGAAGTGAACTAGCAGCACTGTGCATGCTTTATGCACACATCCCATTTGTATTTAAAAACACTGCCGCTAAAAAATCAAAAAGCGAAAACCAGACATATTCTTAACATTTAGGCAAAACCAAATAAAATCCCAAAATAAACATAAAATTTCCCCAACAAACTAATAAACCAAACCAAAAAAAAACCACAAACCATTCCAAAAGAAACCAAAAAACCAAACCACTAAAAAACAAACCAAGAAACAAAAAACTAAAAAAAAAAATCACACAGCAAGCCTCACCAGGGAGAACTGATTAATTACGTCAGCTCCTCAGGGGTTTCTAAATAGATTTGGCAGGGCTGTGACTTTCTGACATGACTCAGGTTGTTGAGCCAGTGATCAAGTGATTTGTGTTGTGACAGTTCTCTACAGGTCAGTTCTAGGAAATGAGATTATTTCTGTTCAGCAGGAAATAATGAGACAATGGTAGGGTCAGAGAATGGAGCAGAGATGAGGACATAAGGGAAACTAGTGATCAAGAGATGGCTTTTGTAGCCATGTTTCCAACCAAGGAGCTCTAATTTATGGTCCAGATACACTTCTCTTACACAGGATCCACAATGACTTTTCAAGCATTAAATTTAAAAATGAATGCAAAGATACTATATTTTAAGGAGATAAATTTAACAACATTCTTATACATCTTTAGTGTATGCTAATGAGATTACAGTGATAGTAAATATATGAATTCAAACTAAATTTTAAAAAGAGAAAATTATATGAAATTATGACAGCTGGTGAGGAAGATATCAGCACAGATATAGGACAATATACAATAATAGTACACATATAAAGTTTAGTTTGGAAATCCATCTATGAGCTTTGAATACTGGTCAGTCTAAATGTACAACATATAAAAATGGTAGAACTTTATCCATTCCAAGTCAATTAGAAAAGTGCATGTCAACTGGTTTTCTAAAACTTCAGCTGGAGAAGAAACTCTCTTTGAATTTGTAGATACATCAAAAGAAAGCAACTTCAAAGAGAGACAAATTCTATCTATCTATTAAGTCATGTCAGGATGTTAAATATAAATATGGTCCTATTCAGCTGCTTAAAAGGCTATTGACCATTACAGATAACATATCAAGGTCCATATTTCTTCTTGTTTGCTCATACACACTATTCACCTTGTATAATTGTGTGTTGAACATGTGGGCTTGACTGAGAATATATGTCTAGTTGTCCTTGTGGGGAAAAAAAAACTTATCTTAAACCTTAAAACTTCTGTTTTGGCCAATATTTCTCATTCTCCTACCAGAAATCACTGTGAAGAGAACATCCCCACCACTGTGATCCCCTGTGATCCTCCTTCACTCCCTACTGGTGTGCTGTGAAGCTAAATCTGCTCCCACTGAACCAGTCCAACAAGGTCTTTTGCAGGGTGAATATTCCAACCCTGCTGTCTCTGTGAGAACCTCTAAAGTGTTAATATTTCTCCTGCTCTTTGGCCCAAGCTGGACACTCTACCCTTAGCCAAGCTATGTTGAAAGTTCCCTATTAGGCCGTTCTTTCTGACATGCCCACAAATTTGCACCAAGAGGGATTGGTCTATGAATATTCTTGCAGCTGTAGTGAGGCTGTGTTGCACACATAGTCTTTGGTCCCCCTGCCATCTCTCAGAGGCCTAACATGTTTCAATGACAGAACTAATATGTTTGAAAAAAAATAGGTAAGTTTCTTCATTGGAACTGATGAAAACAGCAGCAAGTTTCAAGTTAAGAACGGGTGAAAAGCAGCAAGCATAAATTGAATATAATTAGGTTCATTAGATGAAAAAATAGAGAAAAAAAGGTAGTTAGCACCACTCCACTAGCAATGTGCTTGACACCAAATAATTAACCTTTTGGAAAATCACCACAGAGCACCACAGTGCCACAGCTATGCAGATTTTTAGACTAACTCAGAAAGATCTGCATAATGGAGTCATCAGTGTAATAAATTCCCAGAAAAATTATTACATCAGTGTAATAATTTCCCAGAGAACATGAGAGGAATGCGTAAGTAACTTTGTTCAAAATGGAAAAGATGTATTTGTTCTTAAAAGATGCTTTTAACACTTATACTGTACAAAAGGAACAAAATGCCAAAGTGCTGCTTAGATATACATTTGTAATCTAACTGTATAATTTGCTTTATAAAAGTGGTATGAAGAACTCTCCCATTTTGAGGAGAAGGTGGAACAGGATTGTGCTTCAGCCATATTTTTAGTATTTATGTGACTTTTATAAAAGTCACATAATTAGAAGCACTGTCAATTCGAAGCATTGTCAAATTCTTTCCAGACCAATTTTCAGTAGAAAACGACTCTTAAATAAAATTTGAAGATAGACAAAGCAACAAATGGGAGAAATGCCAATCAGTAAGTAATATGTTTCTATTTCTCAGTTATTTGGAGTGTTGTCTGGAACAAAGACCTCTATATTAGGGTAAGACTTTAAGCAGAATATATATATATTACTTTTCTGTTACAAAGGTATGCTGCATTGCTTACAGTTCATTTTGCCCTTGAGTGCCATAATGACTTTTTACCTCTATTAAATCCTTGTGGTTTTGTAATGAAATGCATGCTCTTGTGCCTTAATGACCTCTCAAACATTATTTATAATCAAATATTATGACACTGCAATTGCTACAATCCCTGTTCACACTTACCAGTTCCCAACACAAAACACAACTTTATTTCTGGTGGATCTGTCACTCTAGCCTACTGGCGATTTCCTAGATTTAAGTGCTTTTAATCATCAGTCTCATCTTCATTAGAACCTGATGGAAGTGTGGGTGTTTGTTACTAAAGTTCCTTATATTAAAACAAAAGGACCAAAACCTCTAGCTAGGTAAGGTTGAATGTTGCCTAGTAGATAAAGGACAAAAGGAAATAATGATTTCATGAGGTTTCCAAATGTCCTCTGCTAGCACTACTATGTTTTGGTTTAATCCTTGTAGGTTTCCACTGCTTTGCACTCATACCAAGGGAGACCTTCTCTCTGATTTTGACAGTACCACAGCTAATATCAGCGCTGAGGGAGAAGTTTGTCACTACAGTTTCCTTATTTTTACACTGTAAAAAACAGCACAAAAATTGGAACTTAAAGTGGCACATCTGATTAATTAGACAGACACTGTCATGAAGTTTGAGCAGCTAAGAATAACCTATTATCTCTTTACTGTATCTAGTAATCCAATCTCATACTACGTAGTTTGCCTATTTCAACAAAACTTGTTGCAAGATCACCTAATAAAAATGCTTCACCTTTTAAAGTTTTTCTGAAGTTGATGGACCTTCCTATAGGTTTTCTCTATAGCAGACATTCTATTGAACTTGTTTTATCTCAAGTTATGTTACCATATGCCATAGTTTAGGAATATTTAATCTACCTACACAGTCTGAACTAAAAATCTTCCATTACCTATGATGGTTGTATTTGTGAATTAGTGAATTACTGTAGCTAGAAATATTTTTGTCACTTCATTCTTGACACGGAAAAAGAATTTTCTTGGAAGGAAGAGGTCAATTTGGATATTGAACAATTGAAGGTGGACACGCCTCTGAGAACACAGAGGGGTTAAAAGCAGAATTCCCAGGAGAACTCGCTCTCTTTGGTTCCGGTCAGGGCGCAGTGCAGCCTCTCCCCTGCCCGGCCATAGCTGGGTGGGGAGGAGAAGGCCCATGGCCTGACTGAGGTGGGCCCAAGGGTGGAGGGACTGGAACCGGGCTGGCCCCTGCAGATGGAAGGGTGGAGAAATCTGGGATGTCTCCATTCCACCCCGCAGAGTCTCTCTCTCTCTCTCTCGAAAGAGGTAGCGGCGGCTTGTCAGCAATTTCACTGCGGGGAAGGAAAAGAGCCGGGAGGGGGCCACAAGGTGCCCAGCTGCCTGTGGGAGCCGGAGTCTGGGCAAAGAGCCAGCCAGGGTGTCGGGACTTTTAACCCTTCCTGAGAAATGAAAGCTTTGTGAAATTTCACTCCTCCTCAGTTTGAAAGAGAGGAAGAGAGACAGCTTGGACCCTGGGATGTTAGAAGGAGGAATTCTATGTGGAAGGAGATGTCGGAGTGGTTTTTTAGGCTGGACTTTTCCTTGTTGGCCACAAACTGAACCAATATTTCTCCTTCAAGAGAGACTGTATTTTAGGAGGATGCCGGTGAGCCAAAGAGACCATGCTTCAGCTGGGAAAAGACAGAAGAGGAGTGAATAGAGAAAAAATTAGGGGATTTGTGGTGGTGCCCCCTGTCCTCAAAGAAGGAGAAGAGAAGAAGATCTTTGTTCTTGGACCCTCGGCCCCAGGGGGAAAATGGGGGGGGGGGGGCTGTGGTCCCAAAAAATGAAAAACTGAACTGTTGTTTTTTTTTTTGCCCTCTTGGCAGGGCATCCTTGAAAGGAAAAAAAAATCCTAAAAGCAGTCTGTCCATCCATGCATTGGTGGTGAGAGCACTGTGCATGGAAAGGAGAAGGGTCACCATGGCAAACTTTTTCTCCGGGCGGTGCCATGTGTGTCATGGAAACACAGGATGTTCCAGCTGTGTTTTCTTGGGGGGTCTGTGGCACAGGAGAGACTCCTGTCTCCCTCGAAGGCCTGAGTATCGATTGTCTGGAGGGTGGAAACCTGATTGGGGTCCAGATTGTGTCTCACTGTGGTTTGTTGGAGTTGGGTGGTGGGAGGAGGAATGCTTTGCAAGGTTTTCATTTTGATCTTTGTGTGTTTTTTTTTTTTTCCTTCCCTTTTTTCCCTTTTATAGTAGTAGCTTAATAATTTTTTCTTTCTGTTATTAAGCTTGGGCCTGCTTTGCTCTGTTCTTGATTTCATTTCACAGCATTCAATTGAGAGATTGCATTTTCTTAGGGGCACTGGCATTGTGCCAGTGTCAAACTATGACAATTCTAAATAAGGAAAATCCAGTTATCTAAACTATATCACTGTGAATAAATTAGGAGTAGTTGAGATGATGGATCAGATTCTCATCTTTTACTTATATAAAAAAGATATATGGTTGTGCAATAAGTCAACTTAATTTACAGCTTAGTGAATAACTATGTTCTTGTCCCTTTTTCTTTCTGTGTACATAGCAATATTTAGCTAATATATATCAAATAACTATTTTCAAATCTGTGAATCTAAATGCTTCAAACAGCCACAGGGTCCCATTTATTCCAAAAAGTGAATGCAAAATGACACAGCTAATTAGTATGTCCTTGAAGGACTTAGGCTGCATTTATGCATATGTAATTTGGTTAAGACAACATACCATTTTCCTCTTTTCTAGAACAGTCTTCCTACTTGAAAATATTTAATTCCTTTTCTTTTCCTTGGAAGAACTAAGAGATAACCTTCCCATTTGTTTAAGGTAGAGGAAAAGTTCCCTTCAACTAGCTGACCAGGCTGATCTGATTGAAATTTGATTCCTCTTCTAATTTGTTACTTTTTTAACTGTGCACCTTCCTTTTATGAGATGAGAATATTAATCAGTCAATTGATCAATTATTGACTAAGTAGTTAATTTCAAATTTACAGGATTTTTATTTCTTATCTTTTACAGTCAAGACATACTTCCTCCTGTTAGATGCACTACTGCAAGGACAGAAAGCCTAGGAAAATCATCAATAAGTGAAAAACTTCTGTTTCATGGATTGAAAGGCACTGCAGACTTCTGTTAAAAGCACTGTGAAAGGCATATCTGTACATAGAAAAAATGTTTCCATTAGGCACCTGGGGCTGGCTGCCTCAGGCCTTTACTAAGCAGTCAAACATCATCCCTCATTTGAGAAACTCGCCCTGTATTCTCAGCTGTGATTCTGATCACTGTGCAGTCACTCTCTTGAAAGACTGTTTCTGCCTATTTTCTGTTCCATATTTTTCTGAAGTTCACTCACTTTGTGATTGGCATCTCACACCTCTAAAGCCACTTTTACATCAATAAGCTCTTAGCACTAGGCTAGCCAATGTCATGGTCTCACCCCTCTGCAAAGGAGAAGTGCTCCGCACCACCCCCCTTTTACATTCCTGTTCTCTCTCCAGCCTGCGCCACTGATTCTCAAAGGAGACTTAAATGTTCAGAATGTTAAGAGAGGGTAAAGGAAAGGCTCCATAAAGCAAAGTTCTTATGAAGTACTGATAGATAAAGCACTTGATCTTTGTTTCAAGCCTGGCATACGTAATCATATAGAAGTTGTTTTATTGTTTTACTAGGGTTGTAATAGAAAAAAAAAAAAAATGGAAGAAGGATAAGAAGAAAATGAAACCCCAGAACTGGTTAATGTTATGTTAGTAGCATTACTGAAAATGAGGGAACCCACAGGAAGCCTAATAAACAAGTTGAATTGCCAAAAAGCAAGCAAGCAGAGTTCTACTTAGAATTACAAAAAAGTGATAGAAGCTTTTTAGAATCACTTTAATATACATACATTAAATCTAAGAACAGAATTTTTATCCTTTGAATTCTAAATAATACATGAGTCATCAGTTTACCAAATTGTTTTCAGTGAATTCAGCTGTCAAAATGAGCAATGGCAGATTAAGACCCAAGGTTAGAAAATAATTGTACATACTCAGCTGCACATGTATTTCAGGAAAACCAACTGAAAGTACAAGATTGATAGAAAAAAGTGCAAATTTCTTACCAGCCAGCAAACAATTTGTTTAAAAATGGTGATTTGAGTAAAAATGCTCGTTAAATGGATTCAGTTCTTAATTCAGGTGTGGCAGTGTTTTCACCTCTATCTCTTTCATATGCAGATGATGACACAGGCTATACAGTCTGTAGGATCAGGGGTTAGGGCTGCAATGCTTGCCTTCTCAAGCTGCTGTGATGCTTCTCAGCCATCAGAGACAGCAATGCAGGTGATAGACCATGCATCACAGCTGCACCCTTCAGCTTTGGAGCATTCAGCCTTACTGAACCCAGCTTTTTAGTGTGATATGACCATGGCTTTTTTGGTTTGGTTTGGGATTTTTTTTGGGTTTTGTTTTTCCTAAAAGCAAATGTAAGCAAGATGCAAATCAAAAGTGCAAGTGCAAGAATCAAAAACCCCTTGCACTTACATAACTAGTGGGATAGAAGAAATTTCAAATTTTTTTTATTGAGTAAATATTAGGGCAAATATTACAGTATTACTTCTTCAATGTCTAAAGTGCTTTTCATTTTCAGAAACAAAAAGTAAGTGCCAATTACATGGAATAGAGTTCTTTCTTGAGAGGTTTACAACTGTGTAAGACCAGTAGAAGAGCAAATGTGAAAGCAAAGAGTCATTCTTCTGTTTTAAAAAACTTCTGTAAAAGAGATTATTTTGTAAGAAAATTCACTCTGAATCTGCAAAATGAAACAGATAAAAAGAAGATTTGTCCCTCATTCTTTTTCAAAAAATAGGCAGAATATAATTTTTTATTAAACCTTATTTAGTAATCAAGAAATCTGTAAAAACAATTTCTTTGCAAAATTTTATACAATATTTTTAAAGAGCAGTAAGTCTCCAAAAAGTCTTCATAATGTGGACCACATTTCATATATTGAGCCTGAAAACTAGAATTTTCTTGCTTTGGGTGTCAAGAAGGAATTTTATATATGTGTACAATGTCTTTTACTCCATCTTTTTTGTGGCTGAGCTATTTTTAGTACCATTTCTATTACATACACTTCTCACAAACACTGTCAGCACTGGTTAAATTTTCATTGTAGACAAAACTCAGCAGTGCTAACTAAACTAAAGCTTCTCTGATAAATGAGCTCATTGCTAGCTATCCTATACATATCACATTATTCTCTGCTAGGAAGCAATGGATCACCAGAAGTAGTTATTTTCTACATGAGATTTCTTAGAGTAGTGAAAAAGAAATCTCAGTACCTTAATTGCTTTTGGATTTTTACTTTATATACTGGTAAGAGAAATTAATTCTGACATTTGGAGAACTTCACAGGAAGCTATAGCCATTATTAAAAACACTAACCTGAGTAGTCCTTGCTTAGCAGAAAATGACACAGATTTCTGAGACTGGAATTTTGACAAATAAGCAAAACCAGTTCACTGAAAAATAGTTTTAGACAGTGAATTTAATGAGGAGTTTTTAATTAAGCAGACTCTAAGGTTTATAGAACAAGGATGATGCTACTGAGGTTCTTTTTTTATTCAGTGGGGACTCAAAATTAACAATAATAATGCTATATATATTTTCAAAGAAAGTTTATCACAGCATTTTATAAAACATGATTCCAACATAGATTTAATCTCCTTTTATTTTTTCTCTTTGAGTGATTTTTCAAAGACTGGACAAAACCATGAAGTTCCTGGAATGAACTGCCATTCTGTGTGGGGACTGGGCCTCTACTATAGTTTAAAGAAATAAACAGAACTTAAGCTTTGACTTTATCATATAATTCTGGGTTATGTTCCAATAGATTTAAAGTATTTTCTTATTTTATAAGGCCTTTGTGTTAGAACTTGCAATTTGCTATATTATTTATTAGTGCATTTTATGAAAATACTAAATCTGTAAATAAATCATTTGATGAGGCACTATTATTTCATATAAATTTGACACAGTGTGATTGGAAACACAAAAAAGCCATGTAGTTCTAAGTGTACTTTTTTTTATCACCATCTGAATGTCAGTGCTGTGAAAGCCAAAATGTAAGCAGTGAAGAGCTGGGTATTCAATCTGAGACAAAGATGAGAGCGGCACAGAAGTGAGGTTTGGAAGTTTACTTGTTTAAGTTAGTTATTGAGTTAGTGAAGCAATGTGTTTTATGTGACTGTTGGGAGGTCATCTATCTTGCCACATACTCAGCTTGGAAAATGTTTCTAATCTGTCTGAATGATCAGTGAAGAAATATCTTGGTCATGCCACTTTTACAGACAGTGATCAACCATTGTTGCAAGATTAAGAGAAAGCTGAGGCAAGCAAATGAAGATAATAATTCAACAAGAGCCACCAAGAAGTCTGGAAAATGGGATTTATCAAGAATTACTGAAAGAACAACAAAACTCAAGATGTTGCTTCGTACTGAAAACTTGGCTTTTCATGTACTTAATCTCTATACATCTACCATATATGTCTCTACAGGAAGATACCAAATTTGTCTCATTAAGGGATATATATTCTGGAGCAATGTCTTAGCATTCGAAGTCTCTTATTTAATCTACAGCAGTTAGCAAACAAACCAACTCAATTTAAGTTATTTAGCATCAAAGAAAACTGACAGGTATGTAGCTGGTTTGGGTTTGAATTATCGCGATGACGTGGACTTTTCAACCTGCCTTTGTGGTTTTTATATGTATTCTGTAAAGAAAAAAATAATTACGTCTTTTACAAGTATTGAATAATGATTTTATCTAGAAAAGCACACTGCAAACAAACAATTTTGCTTCAAGTCTTTCATCTGATTTCTCAAAGAAACAAAGTCTGCAAAATATGGGACAGAGGAGACTTGAAGATAGTGTTGAGAGTTGGCAAAGATTTCCATATCACACATGATTTTTGATGTCTGAATTACTTTAAAGCATAACAAAAGATAACAATCAATAAGTTTTATTTTCTGAAATCTCTGTATACTCATCTGTATACTCATAGTCAAAATACTTGTGTAACTTCACGAAGCCTAACAAGAAGCCAACATACACTATTTGGACTTAACAAGTACAAAGCAAACAAAGGAAGTGATTGTTTCCAGAATATGAGAACTTAAGCGATGAAAGCCTTCTCACTAGATGTTATGGCTGATCATAGGTTTACCCTGATCAAAGCAAGACTGAAAAGAGTTATTGAAAAGAAATCCATTATGAGTTGCTAAAAAATAAGGAATATCTTCAACTCATAGTCTTCCATAATTGCATCTTCTTAGAGGCTGGGCACATATATCAAGGAAGCATTGTTTAGAATTGTTCAGAATCTATATTCTTCTTGAAAAATTATTTTCATTTATCACTAGGAATGGAATGATGGGACAGGGGGTGGCTTCAATTTGACTTTGTATATCTGTTGTTACAGTTTCATATTTGCTTCATTTTTTCTGGCCTTTTTTGCATTGAAATTCCATTCTTCCTTTATCAGTTTCTTCACAAGATTAACCTGGTGATCAAAGGCTCATTGTATGCCGTCGCTTGTCCTTTATTTGATATGAAAACTACAGGGTGCATAAAAGTTTGTATGATGTAGAGACATTGACTGTTCTGGATGATGTGTTGTGTGGTGGAATCTGACTTCTACTCTATCACATAGAAGTGATCTCATTGTTCACATGAAGCTGACAAGGTAATCATACCTTGTCACTGGGATGCAACAATAACTGCTGTTACAACCCATGTGCTTTGCTAGGATTTTGGCTCATGTCACTGTATAAATGTGTTGCACATGCTGCTTTATTTCTTGAAGTGGTGTATTATGTACAGTGAATTTCCATTCCATCAAACAGCTCATTTAAAATCCTTAGAAAAATTTGAAATAATACAATCAACCTGCACATGCAGGCCCACATGCAGAATTCTCAAAAATTTTGCAATTTTATCTGCCAGTCCAAAGTGATATTTGGACTGGCAAAAATGCACATACTGCTGTCTGTGTATTTTGATTTATACTTCTTCAAATCTTTTCATTGAATGATGGCTAATACTAATTTTGCCTCATCCTGCATCAAGTGGTAAGCATAAAACCAGAAAATTATATGAAATTTTCTCATTACTATTAAATATATTGTCTTGCAGGAGAAAGGAGTTTCCACTTGCTCCTCCAACACCATTTCCACAAAACACAGACAATACAAGATTGCATTCATACATCATAGCTGCATTTTCAAATTTTAGGTTTTTTTCATCTCTCTCTGCTAAAGAGTTAGATTATAAATTTTGGTTCAAACCAATGATTTTGTTCTCATGCTTTGTTTGGATTTTCCTATGAATGTAATAAAAATTAAAAAATGAAATTGATCTTGAATTGATAGGGAAGTTGCCAAGCATGCAAGCTAATCATATGAAACATAGTATGAAATAACTGTCCCTTTCAAATTTTCAAACAGTGAAATTTTACATGAGTAGATAAAAGAAATAATTGCTTGAAGAGCAGCTACTCAGAAATTATTTTTAACAACCTATGGATATTTCAATAATTCTCGATTGCTGTCAGAATAAATTTTCTTTTGGAAAATGGCTATATTTGAAGAAAATACTAGTTTTTCAGTTTTTAATACAATAGGCATCAAATGAAAAGCAAATGAAGGGCAGAAACTTAAAGACTGATGAACTTGATAGGAGTCCAAAAATTATTTCAATATCTATGTGGCTAAAGTAGGTTCCATTAAAACAAATCACTGTCTAATATTCTATTCTTTGCATGTAAATCATTTGACAACCATCCAAAAAAGAACAGCATTACTCTGCATTGACCTGGTTTACTATAGAGTGGAAAGAGGCATACAATTTCCCCATCTCTAAAAGTGTTTTCCACATGGAATGCTTCATACCTGAATATATTTAAAAAGATAATTAGAATGCTGGACTTACATAGTTTTGGCTTTCCACATATCTTCTTTGAATGTAGCATTTAGCCTTCTCAGAAAGAGGCAACTATGGCTATTAATATTTTAAATTATTAATAATATTTAATTATTTTAATTAATAATTAATATTTAATTAGTATTGATAATATTTATTATGCAAATGAAGCACAGCTGTGAACAACACACGTGAAAGTGGACTGGTGATCAGCAAAATTATTTTGACATGTGCAGTGAAAGGTCTGCTTAGGATCCTGGCTTAGGAACAGTTTGTAAAACCCATTGCCGGCACTGGATTTACCATGATGGCATGCTGATGCTCTTAGGGGCTGGAAAGGTGTCCAGGAAGTCTAGGAGATTGCTTTTACATCCCAGGGAACCAAACATTAAGACTTATCTTTCAGAAAAGACCTCACTCATTGATGTACAGAGCCACCTTGTACTTGTCAAATTATGTGGCAAGAGGCACCTATGCTCCTCTCATTAGCCTACAAAAATATTCAGTGATAAATTACTATAGAAATATTGAAATAATTTAAGTTCCTGTCTAAGAGATTGTCAGGTGCACATTTGTGTAAAACATACAAATTGACTGCTTGGTTTCAGGAGCTTGTGTCGCACCATTTCTGGATGGTGAGTCAAACCCAGATGATTAACAACTTCAGAAGAACATGTAAGTCTATCTTGTGTTTCTGAGAAGGTCCAGAGGCACAAGAAAAAAATATCTGTGTGAAATAAAAATATCTACATGAAAAAATGCTACTGCTTTCCATCCAGTGTGCTCTCTGTAGGTCCAGAGATAAATCACAATCATGTAGGTAATTCCCATGAGGTAATTAATAAAATAGGTAATGCTAGCTTGGCATTACTGTGGTCTTAGAAAGGAAACTAAATGGTTTTCCCTTCCCATAAGAATTAACCTTTTCCCAGTGCTGCCAGAAATATATGCAGTATGATGCCATGTCAATCCCAGAAGTGAATTTTATATTTTCTCCTATATAGCTGCTAACTGGTTGCAGATGTTCATAGTTTTTAGCTAGATCCCACAAGATAGACTACAAGTGTAGATGTAGGGCTAAAATAAAATATCAAAAAACTTTTTCTGTACTTTGGGGGCTGATGGGAAGGGAAATGAAAGGAAACTTGGATGTATATAGGTAAAACTAGATCATTATATAAGCAGCTAAAGCAATTGTTTCGTCTTCTGTGCAAATAACTGTTTTAAATATTTTGTTAAAACTTCAAGGTTGTAATTTTTTTTTTTCATCCCTTTTACACTCTGGAAAGTATAAAGTGCAGAATAAATGAGAAATTCAGTGAACATTGAGAAAACACAGTAAAAGCTCTTTATCCAGATTGCAATTTAATGACTTGCTCACTTCTCTTATTATAGAAAATTCATCTCTCATTTAAAGTTTGTTGCCACTGCAGCCGTTCCAGTACTTGTACTCTTTTCTCTCTCCTTTCCATGTGCCCCATATTTCCTCCCACAAGCCTGAAGTTTACAAGTCATGTATCTCACCCTACCTGAACATGTGCTGTGCCCAGGAAAGCAGGTGTCCTCAAGGCTCAGCCATCAGCCTTTGCCTCCATGGAACATTGATCTAGGACTCCTCCCTCTACTCACCACAGACTTCAACAAAACCTGCAGAAATTCCAATCTCTGTCTACCCTGTTGTATTTGATCCAAACTTGTCATCTCCAGGTTCCTGAAGGGATAGGGATGAGAAAAAGCAACTAATTCTGTGGGACTGTTTCCTTAGACACACACAATACCAGGGAGAGTGATGACAGTATGTTCAACACTGGGTCATAAAGCAGCATCTCATGAAATATTTAAATGTGTTCAGCACTTCTTAAATGTCTGTTAATGCAAAACACAGAGACAGAGCAATGTACAGACTGAACACACTGAACATTTTTCCTTAAAATTACCTACTAAATGATATCCGATGACATTTTTATGATAAACTCTAAATCATTATATAGAAAAAGCAGAGCAGAATTCTTTGCATTCCTCTAGTGCTGGCCATCAGAACAACCTCCCACTTCCCCTCTTGCTGAGGGCCACTAAAAATCTATTAAAATCTGACTATTCAATTACTCAGATTGAACAAGATTTATATCCATATGTGGTGATCTGAGGTTAAGTGTAAGCACAGGAAAGTCTCTGGTCCACAAATCCAGCATAGACCTGTTGTCAACAGCAGGTTTTGTAATACAGGATCATTCAAATAGTCTTGAAACATATTCTAAATATATAATTAATGCTGACAGACCATCTATTTGGCAAGAAGTGCTCCATAATGGGAATAGATTGGTCTATTCCAGTCAAACATGATTTCTCCTCTCTCCAGCATAAAAGAAGATTAATTATGACAAAAATTATTCTATTTCTTCAAAATTAAGCATCAGCATGTGCTAGCATGTTTAATTATTGATGCCATCATATATAAAATATTGCTTGTGGGGGTACAGACTTGAGAGCTTTTGAAAGTAGATGAGTGAATTTTCATTTTCACCTTGTGAAGTCAGGATAATATTGTAATTAGAAACTTCTGAAGACCTTAGAAGAGAATGATGACTTTCAGCAGTGCAAGGAGGAAAACAATTTTCCAAGAGCAGCTAAGCAAGCTTCATTTGACTTCAAGAGGATGTTTTAATGAAGAGCAACAAACTACATTTCTTCCCAAAATTAATTTGAAATTGTATGAGACCAACAGAAAAAACTTCTTCCTAACTGAATAAAATTCAAACCCCTTCCCAGTCTGCTCTCTGATTGCTCTGTAGAGGTAACTGCATCATAGAAAGGCAACTGAAGTAAACACTTTTTAAAGAATCTTGTTATGCTGACAATATCAGCAGGTTTTCATACTCAGAGCTCACCCCAATCTAATCATACTCAGACAATCTGCTACATAATATTATTGGGGCAACCTCTGTATCATTCTCATTGTTTAAATGAGATTTATCCACGGCAAGTACAAAGTGGGGAAGAGAGCGGGGAAAATAATTTACTACCTATACATACTGTTCTAGCTGAAATTAATAAAATGTGAGAATGTTCCTCATCATAGACACAAGAGATGTTTTCACTATGAAATGAGATTGAATCAATAAGTCATAACAGTTAAACAATTTCTAGGAAATAAAAAGAAATATTAGTAATACATCTAAGCTTATTTTGGACTTCCTGATTTCTTAATATACCTAAAGGTACTACTAAAGATAATGGGTTCTTCAGTTGATGGCTGAAAAACTTTACAAGGAGCTAAATCTTGTTCCTAATCTTTCAAGCTTAATTTTGAAAGAATAATATTTTTCTGTCTTCCAAATTTAAAAATTAAAACTCAGAAAATTAATTTTTTTTACCAAATTATGCAGAAGTAGCTTCTTCGCAAGATTTCATATGATTCTTGCCATTGCTTACACAGCTTCTCAGAATTTCAAGAGCAATGGGACATCTTATCAACTTTGAAATACAGCTTTAATTGTCTACTTTGAAATAAGAGATGCACCAGGATGGATAACAAAGTGTTTTATTTCTACAGCCTCTGATATATTTCTTTGGGAAGAGTAATTCAAATCAGATCTTTGGAAGGAGGGAAGATTTCCTCAACCTGCTTTGAAGGTATGGTATTGAATCTTCAGAGAACAGCAAAGAGAATTCTAGCTGGGAAAATACATCTTATTCAAAGACAGACAAACTAAACTAAGGAATAAAAAATTAGCCTCCAACAGATAGGAATAATTGTTTCTAGGGACAAAATGCATTGCAATTTGGACAGTCATGTTAAAAAATAAGGATCCACCTTTGCAAATACATAGTAAGTAGGGGAACATCTAATATATATATACATATATATATATATACATGTATGTATTGCATAAACCTATTCTGTCCAGACCAGTACATTTAGGCTTTCTTAATGTCAAAAATTACCTAATACTTACCCAGCTGACATTGAAAGGAGACAAGATTTTCTTTAATTTAAAGGCCTCTCTTTCTTTAGAGTGCTTGGTACCCAGAAGTCTCAACAGTTCTTTCCCTAGTTCTATGCAACTTGCATTGCCCAACACAATATTTTTCCTTTTTGTTATTTTTCTGAGGAAATTAATTTCCAACACAAAATACATTACATTTTGGTTAGAAAAAACTATAACTAAACTTGGCCACCTTCAAACTAATTTTTAAGCTAATGGTCTCTTCTGTGAGTGGAAAAATATGGTGGGGGGGCATAAAGATAAGCATGGAGATATATGTAATGTTTATTACACTAGAAAAGTTGAATTTATTTTTATCCTGAAAAGATTTGCATTTCATTCGTCAATCTTGTACTTCAGATTTGAGTTTTTATAAATACATCATCTTCATGTTTCTGGGATTCCTTATAACTAGCTTCAAATAAGTGAAAGCATCCATTCTTTTTCTACCACCTTCCTCATGACTCATAGATAAGAATATTTAAATTCATTACTTATTCTTGCACAATTATAAGATTTCTCCTCACAATATCTGAACTATGAACAGAACAAGAAAATTTAAAAGTAACTATCTTAGACTCCAAGGATTAATTCTTTGAATTAAACCTATAAATTGTGAGAAAGTCTGCCTTCTTATTGTCTACTGTACTGTTGCACAGTATTTACAAAGAGAAAAAATACAAAAAATCCACAGCCCTGAAATAAAAATGATATGAAAGATACTTGCAACTTATTTTCCAGTCTTCCTACAACTCTGAAGTACCAAACGAGCTTGTCATGTTTTAAAAAAAACCAGTATTATATTTCTCTCAGGGGCCTGCCTTCCCTTATTTTAAAGGAGATTATCCTTCCCTTGTCCCTAATAAACTAGCTCTTTCATGATTTATAGATATTCAGTATACACATTCTATATAAAATAAGAAAAATTATATTTGCCTAGTTTACTGATGAAACTCTTCCTTTTCTTCACCCTTAGAAGAAGAGAAATAAATATCACCTTACTGTCTTTAATAGACTGTCAGAAATTGGAATTGAAACAAATGGGCTCTCCAGGACTCTAAAATGCTGAGCCAGGAGTTCAGACTGCTGGAATAGCAGTGGGAGAAAATCAGTATCTTCTGAAGAAGATCTAAAATTCTCTTATTCCTTTTAATGGAAATAAGCACTAAAAATGCACTAGAAATATGTTCTATCATTTAATCTCTAGAAAATATGGGATTAACTAGTTTGTCTCTCCAAGTGCAGATCCTTCAGGAAAGCCTGCTCTTGACTGTTTCTCCAAGCGTGGAGTAAAACATCCAAGAAAAATCAGAATGTTGTAGAAAAAGATCAAGTACCAAAAAATGAGAAAAATGAGCTTTCTTGGTTTACTTATTGATTAGAATAATGTAGTTATATTTCTATTACCTTTATTTTTAAATTGGAATTTATTCTTGAGAAATAACTTTGACTTAACCCCCCTAGTAATTTTCCTATGCCAAAAACAAAATTCCGCAGTCCTTGCTGTAGTATGAAGAAAATTAATTCATTGTCCCCATAAATCTAGACTGGGTATGCATGTCCTGTATTTCTGGTGTGACTTATTTTTCTGTTTTTCTCAGATGTTTGAAATGCAAGTGTGCCTCTGATCTCTCTCTAGTGTTACAGTGTTAAACTGTCATCAAAAATCACATTTTCCATTGATAAAATTGGTGGAGACGGGTAATCAAGCCCCTGGTGTTACCTTCAGGTAACAAATTGAGTTTGCCTGCATAACAGTTAGCAGGCTTTTGGGTTTGGATGTGCAGTGAGCAGATTCACTATAGAAATCACTGAAGACAAATAAATCTGAAATACCATGGCATAATTTTTTTACCATAATCATTTCTCAAGGACAGATTATTAAATTTTAAAATGAAAATCCATTATGAATGCTAGGCAGGAACTGTGCAGAAGTGCAAAGCAGATGTGCCAGCATTTTTCTGCAGCAGATAAAGTGCAGAACTGATGCACAGATTCCTTATATATGCCTAGGTCACTAAGCAAAGAGAAGTGAATAGGAAAAGTAAAGTAAGGCTGATGGACTGTGACATTTCTTCTGTTTATGTGTCTACTTCACTGACACTTGACAGTTATTAAAGTTGTTCTCATGTTTGAGGGAGTAATTTCCAATTGCCTGTACATGTAAAAGCTTTCAAGAGAAATACAATGCATCACTTCAAGAGTTCCACAATTTAAAGTTTTTCTTTTTACACCTCTACTTTATACAAATTTACCAGTCAGAGGAAGAGCACAAGGATTGACTTGTTCTGCCACTTTCTATTGTGGCACCTCTCCAAACTTTTTCTTATGCTCCAGATGCTACATCTTTACACAATGACAGTGAAGAAAAACCACAACATGACTTTCACATTTCAACTAAATGTGAAAGTGACATAGTTAATTTTCCTTTGAAAGCACGCACCTCATTTGACAACTATTTTTTGTCAATGCAATGACAAAGATGCCTGTTCCAAAAGCAGTTTGTAGATGACACAGAAATAAAGAATCACAGAGTCACAAAATCACAGAATCACAGAATAATGACGTTAGAAGAGACCTCTAAGATCATCAAGTCCAACTTATGCCCTAACACCACAACTAGGCTATAGCACCAAGCCAAGTCCAGTCTTCTTTAAAACATATCCAGAGATGGTGATTCCACCACCTCCCTAGGAAGACAACTCCAGTATTTTATTATTCTTTCTATGAAAATTTTTTTCCTAATATCCAACCTAAACCTTCCCTGATGTAGCTTGAGACTGTGTCCTCTTGTTCTGGCAGTTGCTGCCCGGTGGAAGAGACTGACCCCCACCTGTTGACAGCCTCCCTTCAGGAAGCTGTAGAGAGCAATAAGGTCACCTCTAAGCCTCCTCTTCTCCAGGCGAAACAACCCCAACTCCCTCAGACATTCCTCGTAGGGCTTGTGTTCCACCCCCTCACCAGCCTCATTGCCCTCCTCTGGATGCACTCAAGCATCCCAATGTCCTTCCTGAACTGAGTGGCCCAGAACTGGACATAGTTCTCAAGATGTGGTCTCACCAGCGCCGAGTATAGGGTAAGAATAACCTTCCTACTCCTGCTGGTCACACAGTTCCTAATGCAGGCCAGGATGCCATTGGCCTTCTTGGCCACTGAGGCATATTGCTGACTCATATCCAACTGGCTGTCGACCAGCACCCCCAGATCCCTTTCTGCCTGGACACTGTCCAGCCATACTGTCCCCAGCCTGTAACACTGTAGGGGATTTTTGTATCCAAAATGTAGAACTTGGCACTTAGACTTATTAAACTTCATGCTGTTGGACTCTGCCCATCCGTCCAATCAATCCAAATCTCTCTGCAAAGTCCTCCTTCCTTCCAACAGATCAACACAAGCTCCCAACTTAGTATCGTCTGCAAATTTACTAATGAAGGATTCAATGCCCTCATCCATGTAATCTATAAAAATATTAAATACAATACAGATCCATGAGGGACACCACTGGTAACTGTCTCCAGCTGGATGCAGCAGTGTTCACCACCACTCTCTGGGCCTGGCCATCCAGCCAGTTCGTAGCCCAGTGGAGGGTGCTCCCATCCAAGCCATGGGCTGCCAGCTTTTCCAGGAATATGCTGTGGGAGACAGTATCAAAGGCTTTGCTAAAGTCTAAACAGACAACATCCACAGCCTTTCCTGCATCTACCAGATGAGTCACCTGGTCATAGGAGACCAGGCTGGTCAGACATGACCTACTCTTTGTAAACTCATGCTGAATGGGTCTGATACCCTGGCCATCTTGTAAGTGCTGTGTGATAGCACTAAGTATGAACTGTTCCATTATCTTACCTGGTACTCAGGTCAGGCTAACTGGCCTGTAATTACCAGGATCCTTCTTACTACCTTTTTTTGTAAATGGGTGCCACATTGGCCAGTTTCCAGTTGTCTGGGACCTCAAGAGTGAGCCAGGACTCCTGATAAATGATGGAGAGTGACTTTGCAAGCACATCTGCCAGCTGTCTCATCACCCTAGGGTGGATCCCATCTGGTCCCACTGATTTATAAATATCCAAGTGTCCCAGTAGTTCTCTAACTGCCTCCTCTTGGATAACAAGAGGACCATTCTGCTTCCTGGCACCAGCTATCAGCCCCTGGGGACAAGCTGCCTTACCACTAAAGACTGAGGCAAAGAAGGCATTAAGCATTTTCACCTTTTCCTCATCTTTAGTTACTAGGCTGCCTGCCTCATCCAATAAGGAACTGAGGTTGGTTATACCCTTCCTTTTACCATTCATATATTTGTAAAACCTTTTTTTATTATTTTTAACAGAAGTTGCCAAGTTAAGTTCAAACTGAGTTTTGGCCTCCCTAATTTTTTTTCTACATGCCCTAGCAGCTCCCTTAAATACTTCCTGAGAAATCAGTCCCTCCTTAAAGAGATGAAAATTTTATTTTTTTTATTTCTAAGTTCCTTCAAAACCTCATTTCTCATCCAGACTGGACGTTTGCCTCTTTGACTCATCTTTTGGCACACAGGAACAGTCTGTTCTTGTACCCTCAAGATCTCTGCTTTGAAGCACACCCATCTCTCCTGGACTCCTTTGTTTTCAAGGGCTCTTTCCCAAGGAACTCTCTGAATAAGTCTCCTCAATAGGCCAAAGTCTGCCCTCCGGGAGTCCAGCGTAGAGATATTATTGATATTCCTCCTTGTTTCACCAATTATCAGGAATTCTATAATTTCATGATCACTGTGCCCCAAGCGGCCTCCAACATCCACATCACCCACCAATCCATCTCTATTTGTGAATAACAAGTCTAACATAGTCCCTCCCCTGGTGGGCTTGCCCACCAGTTGTGACAAAAAATTATCCTCCACACACTCTAAAAACTTTGCTGTTTTTCTGCTGTATTAAGTGCCCAGAACATGTCTAGTAGGTTAAAGTCACCTACAAGAACAAGGGCTGATGATCCTGAAACATTGTTCAGTTGCTTATAGAATAAGTTGTCCACCTCTTCATCCTGGTTGGGTGGACGATAGCAGACTCCCAGTAGGATTTCAGCCTTGTTGGCCCTCCCCTTAATTTTTACCCATAGGGACTAAACTTCATCATCATTAGTTTCAATACCTATGACATCCAAAGCCTCCCTAATATAAAGGGCCACCCCTCCACTTCTTCTCCCTTTCCTGTCTCTTCTGAAGAGCTTGTAGCTATCCAGTGCAGTGCTTCAACTATGTGAGTCATCCCAGCACATTTCTGTGATGGCGACTACGTCATAGCTCTTCTGCTATAACAAAGCCTCCAGCTCATCCTGTTTGTTACCCAGTCTGTGTGCATTGGTTTACATGAACATCAGATGGGCTACTAATTTCTCCCCTAACACAGTCTTACCATCATTGGGCCTGCTTCCAGATAGCCCCGCTGCATCCCCTTCCCCCTTCAGACCTAGCTTAAAGCCCTCTCAATAAAGTCTGCCAGTTTATGAGCTAAAAACCTCCTACCCTTAACAAAGAGATGTATCCCATCTGATTTCAGTAGAGCAGGTACCATAAAGGTTGCTCCATGATCAAAGAATCCAAAATTTTGCCGATGACACCAACCCTTGAGCCATTTTTTAATGATGTGAGCTCCCCTATTCCTTTAACCTTTTTCTCTGCCACCAAAGGGACTGAACATCAACCACTTGACCCAGTACCCTAAACTCCCTTTTAATTGCCTTGACACTCCTCTTATCAATTTCATCACTGCCAGCCTGGAGTATTAGCAGTGGGTAATAATCAGAGGACTGAATCAGCCTAGGAAGTTTTGTAGTGATGTTTTTCACCTGGGCCCCAGGGAGGCAGCAGACCTCTCTGTGGGATGGGTCTGGTCTACATACGGGGCCCTCCATCCCCCTCAGAAGGGAATCACCCACTACAATTACCATTCTTTTTTTCTTGACGTTAGAGGTGGTAATCCATTTTTTAGATGAGTTATAATTGAGAGGCTCACTGGGCAGATAATTTTCTTCTAAATTATCTGTCTGGCTCTCTAGATCCAGGACCTCATACTTATTCTGAAGTGGCACCTGGCTAGGGGATTGGAGGCAGGAGGTGTTTTTGTTATTACCTCCCCGAGCAGGGACCCATTTCCACTCCCCTTCATCTACCAGGTGCCCCTCTATTGCCTGAGAGTGAGACTCTGAATCCTGGTGGGCCTCCTTTAAAGATGTAAGTGCTGAACTCCACCAGTCTATTTCCCTTTCACTATCCCTGATACTCCTTAATCTTTCAACTTCCTCCCTAAGCTTGGCCACCAGCAAGAGAAGGTCATTCACTTGTTCACACCATAGACAGGCCTTCTCCACAACACCCCCTGATACCACTCATAATCTCAAACACTCCAGGCATGAACGGGTCTGTACAGACACATCCTTTTTGGAGGGCTCCACTTGGTCACATACACCTGTACCAAACAGATTTCGACCATGTTAAAACCATTGCTTAGGAGAAAGCCCAAGATCAAGCAAACAATGAAAACACCTAGCAAGAACCTG
Organism: Lonchura striata; assembly: GCF_050655825.1. NCBI lineage: Eukaryota > Metazoa > Chordata > Aves > Passeriformes > Estrildidae > Lonchura > Lonchura striata. The sequence goes on from NC_140740.1 coordinate 37,667,540, forward strand.
TGGCCCTGCCTGCGCGAACTGCTGTGCAAACTGCTGTGACCCTGTTTGCCTGCTCCGGGTCGCCGTGCTCCGGGTCGCCGTGCTCCCCAGAGGCCTTTTTATAATGAGTCACTCAACAAAGAAGCTCCACCCCCTGCTCCTGAATGGCTCACAACAAGGATGATGGCTGAACTAAATGAGAAAATTACAGATATAATTTTGAAAAATATGGAAACCCAACACATACAATGTAGATGACACTTCAGGAAATTGCTTCATATTGAACAAAATTCATTCAAGGAAGATGCCTACCAACCCATTCTTTCACAAGGTTAATAGGTGTTAAGGTTTGGCTCCAAGTGAAAGTTACAGCATTTAGATGCCACAAAAGGGAGATGCCACTGTAAAAGGGAGAAAGTACAGTTGGTGCGTCTCCTAGGTTGGATTAGTCCCACAGGCTTTAAAGACTTAATAAATGCAGCTGCAGTTTCCATAATTCTGAATTACATAGCTAAAGATTTTGTGACTGTCTGTTCTTCCTATTCTGCAAAATGAATGTTACAGAATCTATACATACATATTTTTTCCTATCAAAGAAAAAACCCAATCCAGTATGACTTCAGTAAAAAGAACAACAAACAGAAATGAAATATCCTGAAAACCCAAATCCTCCAACATCTCTCTTTTCTAGCAAGAGTGACTTGGCCTGCTCCCCTACCAGTACCATATTGTGCTCATCTATTTTGAAACAGAGAGAGTCAAGAATCAAATAAGTGGTTCGGCTGTTAAAGTTTTAAAATCTGCTTCCTGGGTCTCGTTCCTGTCAGTAAAATCAAGTGATCCTATGGGTCTGTTAATTTGTTGGTACCTTTAGTAAGCTTTCTGTGTAGGGAACAGAATGTAGAAATGTACTCTGAAATCCATATCGACAAAACTGTTAATTAAATGTCAGTCAAAAGACCTGTTCAGCTAGACTCTCTTTCCAAGCCTATCAATGTTTCTAGAGTTGAGCTCTGAAATAAAGTGCATTAAGGTACAATAAGGCCCACACAATGTCGCTTTCACTACATTTTTCATACAGAATCTAATTTTCATAAGAAATTTAACTTTCTATTTTCCAGCAACTGAAACCAGTGGGAGATTTTCCTGAATATGCCTAAGGATGAAGAATACTATTCTTAGTGATCTCATTAATCTTCCTCTCTATCAGTATTTAGTCATGCAATATCTAGCAGCAAAAAGTCAAAAAGTCTATGTACAAGATATGGGGTTTTACATGAATCTGATGTTCAGGAATGAGTAACTGAAAAAATAAGGGCATTAATGACAGATGTGCCTCTGCTTACATATCCATAGAAAAGATTTCTAACACTGTGCATTTTAAACCTTATCAAGAGCTGCAGGACATAAAAAACCTATAATGTAGTGCATTTAAATGCATTTGGACTGCTAAGGAGGTGTGATTGGGAAATATGTCAGAATGACCACTTACTCTAGGATGTCATCCTGGGAGACAATTTGGGTTTTGGAAGAAAGGAAAAAAAATTAAATCTCAATCCAGTTTTGAATTTATGAAATTGAAGTTCATGTAAGAAAATTAGTATAACTACATTTAGTAGTAAAGAGAAAAAATCAAAATCACTGCTTGTAAAGAAAGGCAAACTATGCAAGTTTACCTCACACAGCAGTGTGAGTTCATACAGCATTCTGAAAATAGCCTTTCAACTTTACATACCTTTGTCATGTATGACCTTCTTCCTCATCACATTTCTACTTTGATTTCAGACACTACTTACAGGGAAGCATTAGTAAAAAAGTAAAATGTAGCTAGAGTGGCACAGAACAAATATAGACGTGTTGTAGTCACGGATTAAAATTTAGCTGCAAAACAAAGGCAATAGATAACTTTTGAAATTAACATGTCAACTTAACAACAAATTATAAGATTTCAGTATGACTATTGCTACTATACATTGGAGTACAACATACAATAGTAGCATATGCTATTCAGAAAACTCAGTTAAAGGGAACTATCTTTGAATCAAAACAATTAAAGTGAAAGAGTGAAGAAAAAGTCTTTAGTTGTGCAAGGGTCTTCACTATAATGTCCCATTTATTTCCAGGAATATATAACAAATGTAACTGTTGTATCACCTTAGAATTTTGAATTTCTTTCACAGGCACAGCATTTGAAAATTATACTTATAAACTTGAAATTCTATATAACTCTATAGTGTAGACACAAAAGGAGCTCAACCAAAAATATAGCCAGACACATATATACCAAAACTTCTGCAAATTTAACAAAAAAGAAACATCATCTGGGTTTCATATTGTGATCATCACCTGACAGAAGACACCCAGAAGTTCAGTTTCTCTTTGAAAAGTATGCATAGGTTTTTTCTTGATTCACTTCCCCTACAGAAGGAAAGCTGAATAACTTTTTAAATGACTAAAACTTCCACATACTTCTCAATTGGTTCCACTACTATAGTTCACTTTTCAAGACTTTCACCCAAATGCTGCAAATTTATGTAAAACTACCTAGTTATCCAAAATAATTCTGGGGGAACATAATTATTTCTCTTGCAGAAAATAGCAGCAATAAATGAATATTATTCCATAACTTGCATCTTACTGAATCCTGCAGAATTTCGTAACCAGAAAATAGGAAAACTCAATCATATAAAATTATTACACAGTAATAACCATGATAACAAGTACCTAGAAATATAGTGAGTATGGAGAAAATATGTGTGTATGTTTTTTACCTTTGCTATGTAATTAGGATTTACAGAATAATTGAAAAATCTAGGAACCCTTACATATGTCTAACATGAACCACACCTGGAAAAGCTCCTAGATACCATTCAGAATGTTCATGTGCATCTGAGAGAACTCAATTTATATTATACTAATAAAAAAATACGCTGAATAGCAATAATTATCTTGATGGATGGTCTATGGATAAAGGTAAATAACACTGAAAATTAGTGGGAAAACTAATTAATTATGCTAATAGGTTGGTACTTTCAAAAGATTACTTATGTAAGCAAGTAACAAATGGGTCTCCCTCTCCCTTCTGCCACAAATGTTACTTTATTTCATTAAAGGGAAATTCTATTTGATTGATTTAATTAAAGGGAAAGCATTTTGATTTTCTGGGGCTGATCTGGCTCTCTGCTCTTCAGAAATCCTTGTAATGCCTGAGTGCAAGAAAAAGGCAAAACTTACTGCAATAGAAAAGTTTCTGCCTCCTCCCCAGTACACCATCCAGCACTTACTGCCATAAAAAGTCCTGTACATACTACAGCAAATACACAGTTCAGAAGGCATCATATACAGAATGTACAGGTTGAACACAGGAATGCCAACATCATTTCAGAATAAGTTATGATCTCCCTGGTAGTTAAAATAAAAATCTACGGTTTGTTCCTGACAGTTTATTAATTACATATTTAATTCATAGGCTATGTTTATTAACAGCCTTTAATTCTGAATCCTACTACACATTTATATAGCTTTTACTCAAGATATTTAAAAAGTGATTAAGGAACTTAGAAATAAAGTCTTATTCTTCAATTTAGGTGAGTTTATACTTGAAAGGGGAAAATCCACACTATACCTTGCTAAGTATCTTAGACTAAATGCCTATAATTTACTGGTTCACACAAGCCTATTCTGGGATTAAGCAATTTTTTTTCCATCTTATTTTCTCCCCTCCTCATCCTACTGAGGAGGAGAGTAATGGAGTGGCTAGGTGGGCAGCTTTATCCAGCCACAGTGTAGCTTGTATTTCCTTCTCTATGTATCTGCTTGGTATCATTCACCGTCTTAAGCTTATGCAGCTCAAATCTTAGAATGGACAAAAAATGAAGTAACCAGCAAAAATCAGTACATCCATCCACCTGGCACTGCCGTGTAACCCTAAACCACATCACTACTGCCAGATTCAGATGCCTCAAGCATCTTCAGGGATAGGGACTCTACAACTTCCCAGGGAAATATATTCGAATTGCCTGACCATTTTGACAGTGAAAAAACTATTTTCTATTTTGGATCTCCCCTGTTACAGCAAATGACTTAGAGCCATTTCCTCTTGTCCTATCACTGCAGGCATAGCAGAACAGTCTGACTCCTAGGGTCAGAGGATGATTGGGTCACCCTCGAGCCTCCTCTTCTGGAAAGTAAACAACCCCAGCTGCCTCAGCCATTTCTCATAAGATATGATTTCTAGTCCTTTCATGAACCTTGTTGCTTTTCACTGTTGTATTGGATTTGCATGACCTGGTTTTGGTGGGGGCTGGAGGGCATAGAAGATGTTTCTGTCAGAAGCTGATGGAAGCTTATATAATGTCTGGAGAGCCAATTCCTGAGGCTCTGAAGATGGATGTGCTGCTGGCCAAGGCTGGGCCAATTAAAGATGATGGTAAGATCTCTGTGATAACACATTTAAGGCATTCACAATCAAAGGTTGTGGCCATTTTTAATTTGGATGAAAGAAGAGTGGAATGAGAACATGTGAGAGGAATGTAGACACCAAGATCAGTGGAGAAGGAGGGGTATAGGTGCTCCAGGCACTGGAGCTGAGATTCCTCTGCAGGCCATGAGGCAGCCTATGGTGAAGCAGCTGTGCTTCTGCAGCCCATGGAGGTCCATGGAAATGCAGAGATCCACCCTCAGCCTGTGTAGGAACCCCATGCTGGAGCAGGTGGATGCCTGGGGGAGTCTGTGATCCAGTGGGAGACCTGTGGAGAAAGGGGCCTTTCTCTCAGGCTGGAACAGCCTGTCCTTGGAGAACTGCACCCCATGAAAGAGTGATGTACAGCAATGCAGTTTGAGGGGGACTGGTGACCATGGGAAGGATTCACGTGCAGCAGGTCACATGCAGATGGAGATGGAGCTGCATCAGAGAAGTTCATGGAGAACTGTCTCCCATGGGAGTGACCCCTGGGTTCAGCAGGAGAATGACTCCTCTCCCTGACCAGTGGGAGCAGCCTCAGGTGGTGAACTGACCATAACCCCCATCCCCGTCTCCTTGCACCACCAGGGTAAGAAGTAAGAGCTGGAAGGCAGGATGGGTGAGGGGGAGGTATTTTTAAGAGCTCATTTTACATCTCATTATCCTGCTCTGATTTTATTAATAAAAATTCAATCCATACTTCTAAGTTGAGCCTGTTTTACCCATGATGATATTTGATGAGTGATCTCTCTCCTGGTCCTTAATTTCAACCCAGGAACTCTCTGTTAAATTTTCTCTCCTCTGTCCAGCTGCAGAAGTGAGTGACTGAGCGGCTTTGGTGGGTACCTGTCATCTGGTCACGGCCAGCTTGTGACAACTCGACATGCTTCAGCACTTCAATGTCCTCTTTATAGTGAACCCAGAAATGCAGAAAAATGGAAGTTGGAATAGACTGCTATTGGTTTAGAACTCACGTACTAGGACTGATACCTATCGCTCTGAAATAAGTGCAAACACAAAGTCAACCTACACACTTTTATGAATGTAGTTAAATAAATATAAATCACTCATGAAATAAGTGGTGAATGATGTGAATTAAATCTAAATAAAAGTTGGGAATTCACCTCAAATATGTCTTTTCTCCAGTTGTACAGAAAATTTTTCAAAATTTTAGTTTAGAAGTTGTATTTGAAATTTGCTGAAAGCACTTTCAAAATCTCAAGTTAGCTTAGAAATTATCTAGTGGGTTATATAAAACATAACATTTGCATAGATTCAGTACTCATCATGTAAATTGTTCCTATAACCGGAAAAACGAATTTTAAATTATAAATGCAATCCTAAGCATATCAAACATGAGCAGTTAGTAATCTTAAAACCCCAAATATTCAGCTCCTTTCAACTGCTATCTTATTGGAAAATATTTTATTAAACTTTTTAAACAAATTTTTTTAGCTTTTATTCCTGGTATTTAAAATTCCCTGATTAACAAGTAGAAACTCTTAAGTTTTGGTTCTCATTTTTCAAATTACCTATTGCAGTCAAAATTCTTTTACTTTTTCTCTTCCTCTCAGAGTTCACAGCTCGTGAATAAATGATGCTTCAGTCACCCTGGAGACTAAATGCTTCTAATCTTTTTCTTATGAGTGATAAGTGAGGGAAGGTTCAATATGTATCAGCTTTGATTAGAATTTAAAAGAATTCTTATTTTGATGGAGACTGTCACAAGGTCTCTGATCCTCTGATGAGTCTTGAGTTGAGTGTCAAGTAAGAAAGATCAAGTGATTTTAAAATGAGATCAGTAAAAGAGTTTTAGAAATCAATGACCTTTTGTGGAAGGCACTAGGTTGAAGTGAGGTCAAAAGACAAAGGTCTGTGGACTCTCAACTCTTCTGCATATTATCTGGGTAAAGCAGGGAAGGAAAATGGATATTCCACACCCTCTTAAGTATTCTAAGATGACCAGAGAAAGTCAAGACTTCTTGATCCCTAGTTAAGCTGATCACCTGCAGGACTTCCACTCTGTAAAATCTAGATATGCTGAATGATCTCATTCACTGACAAAGGCATTCACAGATTGCAAATCTTGATATGTGTTGCTAATCTCAGGTACAAACTCATCCTTCCACTTCCTATATCTGTTACCCAATAAGATGGGCCATGTAACAGGGATACTTCTCCAGCCCCATGGTGAAGAAATGCTATCACCAGTTTTGCACATATCCTGTGCTTGGTATGACAAGGCCATACCCTTGTGCCCTGCAAAAATCCTGTCTCAATTTTTAACTACTCTCCCAGTTTCTATAATTTGTGCAACAAGTTCAGCCTTCTATGAACAAAAGGTCAGTTCAGACAGTAGCCCAGTTGTTAGCCTTGTGACCACAGCAGCTGGATATAAAAGCCTCCAGCCTCTGTGCCTGAAGCAACCAGGCTCAGCCTGACACAATGACAAGGTGCTATCTGCTCCAAAGACTTGGTCAGCCTTTTCTGAGGACATTTACATCACCTCAGTGAGCTCTGAGCTGACATCTCTCAGGACTAACTATCCCTTGACCTCTTGGCTATGAAACCAGAGCAGTTGATGTCTCTCCTCCCTCTGTCATTATCTTCTAGATTTACCAGCTGATATGTCTAGTTGATGCAAATCCAATGCTCATTGTTAATCAGTACATTTCCCCCAGACTTGATCTTTTCTTTTGGGACAAGGAGATTTCTCGGAGCACTGCACACTGTCTGGTCCTGCCTCAAAAAGTAACCAAATTGCCAGAATTTGCTTATGAGCCAACTCACTGGCTATCTTTAGGTTTAAAGACTAAATTAATACTTGGTTAGAAAACAGCAAATACAGATGCAAATGAGCAACAGTCCAGCAAAAACCTGCAAGTATCTGTTGGAATTTGTAATTCCAAGCCTTTTTTATAATTTGAGCCCAGTAAGAGCCACATTAGTAGAGATATTATGTCTGAAAAAATACCTTTCTTCTGAATTTAGACACAGATCTCCTAGTACAATATACATGCAGGAAAGAATTATGCTTCAGGGAGTAATTTGCAAAATCAATTCTTCTTTCAATGTTAGCTAAATTGAGAGGATTGATTTCAGATACGAAGTTTGCTAAGAGTTCATTTGCTTATTTTTCCTTCACAAAAAGTCCTACATATGGCTACCTAATTTCAGTCACAGTCATGTGAATTACATCATGGAGACACAAAAGCATACTTGTTATCCAGCACATGAAATCAAGCTAATTTGAAGAAATAGCCTTCAACAGGAAGGTTAGATTGTGCAGCTACCTTCCAATTTCAGTTTCTCACAAATGCAGGTGCAGAACTCTGCAGAATTCTTAGAAATTCTTTCCCATCGCTTTTACTTACTGAAGTCTTCTGAAATTTTTCTATCTCAAATTTACAGAAGTTATTTGCTTTCATTGTTATGAAGTGTCTTGTACATATATATTCATATTTAGAAATAGTTTCTAGCTAGAAATTTTCCTAGAAAGGATTTTGCATTTCAATTTTAAATTATTCTTTACATTCAGCACTAATGTGTTCAGCACTAATTCAGTACTTATGAAAAACCTACTGTTTACTGTCAAAAGACAAATATGTCCTATTTGTTAAATGGGCAGGGTAAGACATAACAGTTCCAGGTATCTTGTTTTTCCTGATAAAGCACATACACTGGGTGATCAAATGCTAAGGGTTTTTTTTTTAATTTTAAATAAAAATCAGTGGACATCATGACAACTTAATTAGCATTCTGGATTTGGTCTTCTATTTTTTTCAGCCTTATATTCACTGAGTATAATACTAGTTCTCAATCTTCTAAGTAAAAGCATTGCAAAAGTGAAGCATCCAGACACAGATGGCATTTCAATGCCATAATATGCTTTTTCTTTCATTTTTTCATATCACCTTAAAGATTGTTTTAATTCAGACCACACAGAACATGGAAAATAAAGCCAAAAAAGAAAGCTAAGAGGCACTTCTAAATCTTAAGACATTCCTCTGGTCATGAAGAAAGCAGACATACTTTCTTATGTATGTCATATCTAGGTATAATAAGAACAAAACATAGTCGTATCTATGAATAGTCATATCTAAATATAATAAGAACAAAAATGTTTTCATAAGCAGCTGCTAAATAAATATATGTTATTCATATATTGATGAATATATGTTATTCATATATTGATCTCACATTGAGATCAGCTATTCTGCTATCTGAAAAGTCAAACAACAAAAAAAGGAGAAAACGTTGGTGAAAATTTAGCACTTGAAGCCATAAGTACACTGAGACTGAATTTGTGAAGTTAGCCTTAACCTTTTTTATTTCATATTAGCTGAATGGTGCATCAGTAGCCCAGAGGTTCAGTGAAAGAGATATAAATAAGCTTAGAGCCTATTTAAATAACATTTTTCCTCTTTCTTATTTCAGTTTTGTGACAGAACACTAAATCATATTGAACTCTTTTCAAGCATGTGGCATTCAACACTTTACTGAGCTTTACAGCAGCTATTTCTTTAATTCCTTTAAATCACCATTCAAGACTCATGTGTTGCAGAATGAAAAACACTCCATGGGGTCAAAAAAAATTCTCCATTTACTTCACCTTGTATAGATGTGATTCTGCATGGCAGTAGAAATGCTCAGTGAACATTCCACAGCAAAATGATGGCTCATTTTGAAAATTCAGTTGCCTAATGGAATAACTTCTGAAATTGGGGAAGATGTTAAAAGGAAGATTTCTTCTTCACTTTCCAGTGATACATATAAAAGGAATCTCAAATTGCGGGTGTATCTGCACTTGTCTAGCTTATAAGAAAGAATTGACTGCACATGACTACCTTACAGAAAATATTTTGCAATCTAATGGTCTTTTGGAAGATTGAGTATTCTCTCTACATCTATATAAAGATACATATAGACTCATACGTATATCCACACATGACAGTATGTGTAACTTTTGCTATAGTTGTGCTTTTAGTCCATTTGAATTATGATTGTGTGTAAGGAGATGTTTATAATACTTCTCCTCTACTACAAACGGATATAGACCTCTGCATCTCAATCCTTTCTTAGAAGATGACTCTTCAATATGAGCAGAAAGAGAGACACACCCACCTCCTTTTCCTCAAACACTCTTCACTGCATGTAAGACTATAGAGAATTGTCATCAAATTGTGCAAATGAGCATGATTCCATTTTAGTAGAAGTATAAAGATCAAAAGAGGTCAGGTTAAGCAATCTACAGTCATTCATGCCAAGTAATAAAATTACTGTCTTGCAGGAATGTACAAACAACCTTTTGTTACAGCTTTAGTGAGGGATGCCACGTTTTGGAGTCCAGAAAGTTCAATAGGCTTTTATTTTGTCCCCTTTTAATTATTTATGATAATAAATTCTTTTACTAATCACCATTATCTCTCTTCTCTCTTGAGTTTCCCTAAATAACTTTACTTGTAAGATGCTGCAGCATACAGTTTACAAGCATAAAAGTAAAAATTTAACATAGTGGAAAACCTCCAATACTTGTTTTGAAGTCAGACCTTTTGAATTCTCAAAGTTACCACTTCTCAATAGTTATATTGAGATGTGTTTACAATATTGTATCCAATTATACATCATTATGTAACCTAGCAAAAAGCACAATAGGCTAACAGCAATACCTAAGGAAGAAATCATTGCTGTTCATTAATTTAAACAAAATAAATTCCAGTAAAGATAGTTCAGAAAAGGTCATATAACCTTTCATAATGCAGATGTCACTGCTTATGCACAGGCAACACAGTGACTCATAGCCATGCTGGTTGAAGTGCCTCTAAAGACACAAGGACTAAACTGGAAAGCTCGCCCAATCGTGCCTAAGGATTAGTTAGGTAGGAGCTGTTAGCAAAAAATTATTGTTAACAGCAAGTAGTCACAGCCAGTTTGACTACATTGTCACAGCCAGTTTGACTTTGAGGGGAAAGGGGCAGCTTGTGAAACTCAATTTTCTTCTATGACAAGGCAGCCCAGCTAGAAAAAACAAGAGAAGCCAGTTAACATAAACCTTTTGGATTGCAGTTAAGCTTCTGATGCCATCTCTTACAATAGCCTGGAAAAATTAGAGTGCTGCACAATCACCAACCATATGATGTTTAACAAAGACAATTGATGGATTCTGCATCTGTGTCAGGCAACCATTGTTGCATGTTCAGACAGTGGAACAAGAGTGGACAGCAGCCCTGTGGAAAGGCATGTGAGGTTTCTGGTCAGTGGAAAGCTGAACATGAATCAGCAGTGTTCTGGCAGCCAGGAGGGCCACCCGTGTCCTGGGGTGCATGAGACACAGCCAGGCAAGGGAGGGGATTGTCCTGCTCTGCTCTGCACTGAGGTGGCCTCACCTCAAGTACTAGAGGCAGGTCTGGGTACCACAATATAAGAAAGACATTAAAATCTTAGAGGGTCAACAAAGATGGTGAAGGGCCTTGAGGGGAAGAGTGAAGAGTATGAAGAGTGGCTGAGGTCATTTAGTCTGTTCAGCGTGGAGAAGACTTGATTTCCTCATGGTCTTCAGCGTCCTCAAAAGGGGAAATGGTGGGGCAGGTTTTAGTATTTTCTCTATGCGCTAGCACACATAGAAATGTTCTGAAGCTGTGCTGGGAGGTTTAGGCTGGATACTAGAAAAAAATTGTTAATCCAGAGGGTGGTCATACACTGGAACAGGCTCCCCAGGGAAATGGTCACAGCATGATTAAACAGCATTAACAAAGCATTTGGACAATGCTCTCACACAGTGTGGCACAGTGTGACTCCTGTAGTTGTTCTTGTAGTTGCAGGGCTAAGAGTTGGATTTGATTATCGCTGTGGGTCCCTTCCAACTCAGGATATTTTATGCTTCTATGATTTTATGTTTCTATGAAGATCAGATGGACATGATCACCAATCTCAAATGCTTCTGTGTTAAATGGATGCCCTCATGACATTTCAGGGATCAAAACATGATGACTGCTGGGTGGCAATGTATGATCCTGCAATCTCCTTCCAGACATGATACTTCCATCTCCTACTATGGTCAGTTTCTAGTACTTGATGGTCCTGCTTTGGGTGGGATTTCCAAACTAATGGCTCTCCGGAACCTCTTTTTTTATTCCCAGCAGAAAAAGCTTCCCACGCAACCACCATCCCCAACCCCCCACCTCCACCCTGTTAGGCCAGGACTAACAGCAACCCTTTAGTCTTTGCTGATGCTACTCCAAATAGGGGTTCTGGGTTAAGACACAGAACTCTTTTTTTTAACACAGGTAGATCTTAAAACCTTACACAAGAATCAGTGTAAGCTTTAAGTGTAAGTATGGGGTCTGCACCCAGCAACATCAGAAAGATGTAGAGGAAAAGAAGAAAGAAAGGAAAGCAAGCAGGTTGAAACACAGCACCAGGTCTGCTCATTATTAAACTTAAGGACAAGCACAATCCTCCTCATTTCACTTCAAGTGAAAGTGCAATGGTCTCCCACACATACACTCTTTCACACTCCTCTTTTCCCAACATTGTCAAAGACATATATCCATAGCCTTCCTCCTTTAAATTCTTTAAATTTAAATTTGATAATTTTTTTAGATTTGGGGTTGGTGTGTGTGTGACTTTATCACTTAATTCCTGGTTAATACAACCCCATTTGATGAAAAAAGGAGCTGCTGAATTAGCAAGTGACAACAATATGGTTCTTCATCCATAATAAAAATACAGTTTTACCAATAACTGGCTTTAAGCAACTCTGTAAAAAATTATTTGTGCTTGTACACTCATGTTCTTGTTTATTTTCCATCAAATTAGACTCTGAAATTATGAATATTATAATGTCTCTGTGTAACTCACTGTGATCTTGGACTTTAGCCTATGTGCTTTCTGCTTTCAATTCTAGAGATCAGGACCTAGATGCCCTGTGTTATTAGCACTTCTGATCAAATTTTCCCAAATTGGTTTCAGTTTTCACTTTTTCTGAATGTACAGGTGTTTTTTAGTCACAGGCAAAAGTCCTATATACAACCCTTTACATCCCACAGATAGACAGCAACATTACAAAATACAGCAAGACTGGATCTAAAATGAGATGCCATGCCTAGCCTTCCTATTTTAGGTCATTTGAAAGTTAATGGACTAGTTTATTCTGAGGTACTGCATCATTACACTGTATCAGTGATAAGATTAGAGGACTATCAACAGATGAAGTAAACTACACTGTAAGTGGCAACACAGATTCTAGTGGATATGTAATTATTATTGTTTGGACAGGCTTTGAAAGATTATCAGAGAGCAGGAAGAAAAGTTTTATGATTAGAGTCAAAAGGGGATAGAACTAGCAGAGAACTGCTAGTTCTAAATATAAAATATTTGGAGGTTTTCTTGGATGATATGCTCAATTCAGAATTTTACAGCAACATTCTCCATAACATTTTATGGTTTTGCCATAAGTATATTTGAATTCCTGGTATTGTTGACAATATTTCTTCTTAAACATATCTCTTAAACAGAAGCTATTATAATTTTGTTTTGCAGAAGTGGAGCATACCACATGCTTCAGTTAAGGAATCTGCAGTATTTAAACGCCAGCAGCTCTTATACAATCACTGCGAAGGCATTTCCTATTTAAATAGATGTTAGGATATTTTTTAAATTCCTGACATGTAATAATATCTTTTAAGTCAGATAATCCATTTCTAGTCCATCTATGTATTTTTATATGATTAACCTACCTAAATGTTTCAACACATATAGAGGAATTTACCCTACAAGAATTTTAGTTTATAACTCTACTTCATATTTAATGGCTTTTTTTCATTTTTTTTTTCAGTCCTGGATCTCAAAAAATACATTTCGAAAATTAAATGTTTGTGGGATCTGTGTGTGTCTATGTACCTTGTGTTACATTTCTCTTACACATTTTATAAAAGCAATCAGAGAACTTCCGCACTTTAAAACACAAAGAGGCTGATCTACTAATTTTTTTTTTCTTTATTTGTTTTGTTTTGGTTTTGGTTTGGTTTGGTTTCTTTTTTTTTTTTTTTCTTTTTTGGCATGTGACTTTAATAATAAGTGAAAAGAAAATATGAGTTCCAATTTTGGAAATAGAGGACTCTCATTTTCATGGCTTTTAAGGTGAAGGCATTGTGTGATAGTTTCTTCTTCAGATGCATTGATGCAAAGGAAAGAAAGATACTCTATTGATTACATTAATAAGAAAGTAAATTTTGTATAAACTGTAGGTTGAGAGGAACAGAAAAATGTGGAAACCTTCATAAAGTTATAACAAAGTATTTCTACTTATTAGCATCTATTTAACTCTTTGAAAATGCAAATAGAAAAAAAATATAATTACTTATAATTACCTTGAAATGACTCTTACTTCTCTGATCTCATTGTGGGAAATTATCTGCCATACTGGCAAAGACAATTCATGGCGCTTTCAAAACAATCACCACATGGCTATAATGTAGATGCAAGATTGAAGGTCCATGTTGCATCTCAAATATTCATTAAATCAGGCATTGTAATAAATTGATGAATTTTTAAAGAATGTAAATTTTTTAGGCAAAACCAGCATTGGACAAATTTATCCAAGGCTTGTTTTTGTTGTTTTATTTTTTTTCCTTTTAGCATAGTGCTAATTCAAAGATGAAGTCTAGAGAACAGCCTGGGTTTTTCTTTTGTGTAATAAATGAATTTCTTCAGGCCTCAGCCTTCCATGTCTGCCTATCAAAACATATTTGTTCAATCAATATACTCAGAAATAAAAATCAGTAGGAAAAAAACACAGAAATTTCATACAGACTTACTTTTTGTAGAGTTTGGTTTTGGATCTTTTTTGTCTAGATAATATACACAAGCTTTTATCTAAAATTATCAGAACAGACCAAAACCAAACCAGCTTAATTTGTCTAAAATAATTTCTCACATATTACAGTGAATGATCACAGCTCAGTGAAACCTGAAAAACAGCTGTGGTAGTGATAGAACAAGTATTTTCACTCTAAGAGGGAGGCAATGTCCCTGCTGGATGTAATTGTCATAATTGTCATATAATACATTTTGCAAAGTGATCACTCCAAAGCAGATGAAAAGCTTTTAGTCTGGAGGAAGAAGACAGGCAGCTTTCACCAGAGAATAAATTGGGAAAATTAACTATTCAGGAAGACAAACAAAAAACCACTTGGGTAGAAAATAAGACATTAAAAATAAATTAATGCCTTTATAAATAAAAAAAAAATAAAGCCATTATTTGAAACAACAGGGGTGAATCAGACCATGGATATTTTCAGAAATTTTTAATGAGATCAGCATGACTTATTACTTCTCTCTCTTTGAGGTGGGCCACACAAAAATGCACCCTAGATGCTCAGACCACAGCAGAAGGAACTAAGTGTGGGGTAGCCTTCCTTCTCTGGACAGAGCTATGATGAGATACTGTTTGAGGTCCCAGGCACATGAAGAATTGTTTTCTACCTCAGCGTTCAAGGATTTAACAAAGTAAGGTCTTCATAAGCAACAAAGAAAAATATGGTTTTTAAATTTTAGTACTACTCTTCAAAATACTCTTCAAACAAAACTCAAGCTAAATAAATAAATAAATAAGGTCACAGTAATTTTATGTAGGGTGCATTATTTGAAAGTGACTTTAACAAATAACACTTCACACTTAATATGAATAGGCTAATTCAAGGACTTCATGATTCTACTGAGTTCTGCAGACTATTTGGAACAATGTTTTGGTGCCCATTAAATTTGTCTAGTTCATCTGCACTATTATTGATTACTTTTACATTTCTCTTTGTGAAGGAATATCTTTCTCCCAGGGAAAAAAAAAAAAAAAAAAAAAAAAGGGATTTGGCTTGCCCTGAGCAGGTCAAACACTTACATGTTAGTCTTCCAGGGTGCAAAATTTTCAGGAAAAATAAGGATAATTTTCTCTGTCCTATAAGACCATACAGGGTATTAGTGCACTAATATGATAGAAAGTGATGGGCCTATTAGAGAGCCAAAAGGCTTAACAAAGCTCATAGGGGAAAGTTGTACAAGACAGGAGATGATTTTTAGAGAAAATCATATACTCTCCTCAGAAGACATTACTCACTTTGATTTTTTAGATAAATGTAATGCAGTCCTGAGAATTTAGTTGTCTTATCTCAGTTTTTTTTTTTTTTAATTAGAAAATCCACTGTTTTGCTATGACTAGCATTACTATAGGCAATCTATTAATTTCTCTTAAACTTGCTTGTTCTTTAGCTGTTGCTCCTTAGAGGCTCAGCAAAATTCCTTAGGATCACATATATAGGATGAGAAATAATTTCTTGGTTTTTTTCTTCTTCCAGTGCTCAGTGATGCAGGAAAACTATTTTGCAAATTAAGTGTAGGAAAAATTGGACTCTTTAATATTTTTCTTTTTCTTTACTACTTGCTGTATTTCAAAGCGTTCATATGTACGAATGAATATGCAATAACATTTTCTTTTATTATAGATATCTTTGAGAGAAATTGTCCCAAAGCATTATAATATTTTAAAAAGCTTAGCTATAATGATAATACTAATAAATAAATAAAATTCTGGAATGTAAAATATACAACTATTCTAAAATTGCAAGCCTCCTCCACAATTTTATGGTCTCTTGTTTTCTTAGGCTTTAGGCTGCTATTTTACTATTTTTCTAGAAGGAAAGATGCTAAAAATATTTGTAATAGATTAAAAAAATCTATGCTGACATGTCATTTAGATAGACTCAGTACTACCTGATGCTGTGGCATGATATTAATATTTTTTTATGATAGGCACAATTCCAAAAAAAATGCATAGATCTATCTCAAAACAAGTTGATGAACAATAGATCCTGTCCCAATGTTATGTCTGATTTAAATGTTTGAATTGTGATAGATTTTGTTTTTGTTCTTTTCTAAAAGTGGAAGTTGTCAAATTTCCACAAGTTATAAAGCTGAAGTTTTCTCTCTCAAATAAAATCCCACATATCCTTTAAGGTGACATAATTTCTCCTTTTCACCAAATGCAACCCAGAATACACAAATGTCACCAAGCAATCCGCTGGTGCCTATTTTTATTTTCAAAAACTAGTCTGATGGCAAATAATGTAGTTCTTCAAAAATATTTTTCTATGAAGTTTTATAGATTTTTTTACACCATATTAAAACTGAATCAGTTTTCATCAGTTTAAAGCAATCTTAAAATAATTTCCAGCCCTGAATAGAAGACTCAAATGTATTAATATTATCAAAGTAATTACTTCAATACTTGATATTAATTATGACACCACATGTAATAAATATAAGAGAATTTGGAATATGGAAGAAATAATTGAAATAATTTTTAGATATTAATTTTTTTGGTGATAAACAATTTGCAAAATTCTGTATTTTTAAAGTAGAAAGTGTTGCACAAAAAAAAAAGAAAAAAAAAGCCCTAAACCTGTCATATAGTAACAAGTTTAGTAAACTGCATAGATTATTTGCTCACTTACAGCACACCAAAAATCTTTCTAGCCATTCACATATTAGGCCCATTACTTATTTCAGCTACACTTTGCTTTCTATATAAAAACAGACTTCCAAAATTTCATTTTAACCTGGGCTGCATTGTTCCTTATTAAGCAATTATGTTGTCACTGGTATTAATTATTGTTAACTATCACTATTGTTAAAAGTTGTTTCTATTCTAAATGTGCTGGATGCTGTTTTCTACTTTTTTTGTCTATTGAGAGTTATCTATTAGAAATTATTTTACTATTCCTCTAGGCATGTGAAATTTTATTTCTAATATTACATCTGTAAGAAAAAAAATACGCTATAAATTTTGTCATGTAGGCTTTTTCTGACTATTTTTCATAGTTTCTTGCAACTTTTTTGAACTATGAATGTAAATAATAACCTCGTTTGAATAATATTAATAGAGAATAATGTCTTATGGTTATTAGATTATACATTTGCCTTATCTGTGTCACACTTTAATTATAGCAATATTATCACTTTGATTATCATACAATTCTGTTAGGCAGATTACCATTATTACTGTTTTTCAGGTGAAAATCCAGTCCCTGTTTTTACAATCTTTACACACACTGCAATGTGTGCATTCTAGCAAAAATCAAAGTGAAATCTCACTAATCAGATTTGGCAGTTGTGCTTTTTTGGGATACCAGTGACACAGTTCCTCTGTGAAGCCAGTGGCAAAATTACAGTAGAATTCAGTGAAGCAAGGATTCCTTATTCACTTCTAAACAGCACCTGGGAGAACACTGAGGAAATATAGAGAACACAAAGATAACAATTAACTGCTCACACAATCATAAATTAGTGTTTTTTATTTTCAAAGCTTGTAATTCAACAATTTAACTTTAGTCACTTCTTAAGAATCTTGATGAGTTAAGAGACTTGCCAGTGGGGTTGAAATACATTTGAAATCCATTTTTTTTTTTAGTTTTCATCAAAATTTTAATTTAGAACAGCATTTACTCTGTTGTTTTTTTCCTCAAATGTGTCTTTCATTTCAATTAGGAGTTAGTAGTTTCATGCGTATTAAAAAAAAATCACAGCACAATGTAATATCCCAAATGTTCCCCAAAAAGGTCAGAATGAATATGATATCTTATACTAATTAGTTGTATTTTACATGGATCAATCCCTATCATACCATGATAATGTGTATTAAAACAGGATAGAGAAACTAAAATACTAAGATAGAAGACTTTTTAAAAATTAGTTTTCTATCATTATGTTGCACAGGATATTATAAAGCTAGTTGTAAGAACTACTAGCATAATTCCAGCATAACATTGAAATTCTGCTTTTGTAGACAAAATTTTCAAACCCATTAAACATAACGTTAAGCATATCCCAATAAGAATAGTAATAATAATCTCAAATATTACTTTTCAAAGCACAGTTCCTCATAAAGAAACTAATACACTAGAGGCAGATCAATTTACAGCATCATGACAAAATGGTGCTTCCCTAGAATGATGTGCTACTAGAAAGGTCAGCTTTACAAGTTCAGAGATGTGCGACAAGTTTATTTTCATACATCCTTAATAGGTTCTATTTTGTCTCTCAGCTGGTGCTAAGGAAAGGTATTGATCCCCAAAAGGCATTCTAGTTGTTTAGTCATAACAGAGAAGCAGTTTGGGACAACTTATCTAGCTTATCAGACATAAAAGAGCTACATAAAGTCTAGGGACACTGAAGGTAGGAATTGTCATATAAAGCACCATTATTTCCCAGCTATGTCTGCCCCGGTTACTGCCCACTGACAGCAGTTACCAACTTCTCCTGTGATTCTCCCAATGGAAAGTCAATTCTCTCACTCTCTTCAACAGTGGACATCAAAAGGCTGTTAGTTTTTCAAGTTACTCATATTTATTGATCTTCTTTCTAAAAAGGAATAACAGATAAAATATTGCTAGCTTGTAGATGAATTACTTACGATTTTCTGGGGAGTGAATGTTTTTTAAATAAGCACTTCTCCCATGAAGAATGCATTACACATGGTTTAATTTAAAAGTTTCAAGAAATGTACTGCTCATGTACTGCTTCACAGACAGATCTGTCTCCAATCATTGCTGTTACAACAGTATGTCATAAGTCATCCTCTTCAACAGTTGCTATGTACTCACATGTTGTGTAGAAGCAAGAAAAAACTTGTTATCCTGCAGTTTAAGACAACTAACAAAATGGTTCATGCAAGAGAAATGCAACTACTGCACAGCGGAAAAGCTGTTGGCCTGAATTGCAATTCCTCAGAGCATTGCCTAAATAGAACATCTAATCAGAAAGTGAGAATAAAATCACTCTTTGTCCACCTAACAGATGATTACAGCAGGAATGGTCACTTGCAGTCCTATCACTTTGATTTGTGTATTGGGTTTGCATGACAAGGTTTCAGTCACAGAAAAGCTACAAGGGAAAAGGCAGCAGCGACAACATGAGATGAACTGATCATAGCACATCCACCAGTGCTACTGGGTGGGGAGGAAGGAGAGAATTCAAGACAGAAGTTGTGCCAAGAAAAAAAGGAGGAGTAGGGGAAAGGGGTTTTTAGATTTGGGGTTATTTCTTATTACCCTCCTTTGATTGCTTAACAACAATTAAACTACTTTCAAGTCAAGTCTGTTTTGCCCGTGACAGTAAAAGGTGTATGATATCTCTCTTCCCTATCTCAGTTCATGAGATGTTTGCTATAATTTCACTTCTTTGTCCCGCTGAGAAGGGCAGTGATAGAGGGGCTTGGTGGCCATCTGGCATCATTCCAGGGTCAGCCCACCTCAGTTTCGTAAACTCCATTTTTTGAATAGCACAATCATATTTCCCGCAGTGCTTTTGAAATCACATCTGCAGCCATGCATCTCTGTGGTTTCACAAATTCTCCTCTGTTTTTTGGACAGTTTTTCAAAGAAGCTGAAATGAAAGCACTTTTTTTTTGGGTTCTACTGTGTGATAACCTAACATCAGCTCCTACAAACTGTGCTTCAAGGAGTAACTTTAAAGACCAACTTCCTTGCCTGGTCTAGCACGATACTGATGAATTAGTACTAGAACATCAAAGTAGTTAGTGGTGAAATGTGGACCAAGTGAGGCCCAATATTTTCCTAATTAAAAAGCTTATGGGTGGAAGAACAAATGAATGCTGGATTATGCCTGCTTATGGTCAGACAGGCAATTTTAATAAAATGTCCTTTAAGAAGCAGTACACCAGCTTTTATTCTGATATGAAGCCCAAACACTGGACAAAACCTGTACATCTGAGTGAAGCTAACTCCTGAAAATGAACAGAGGACACAGGGCATGCAGGAGCTTTGTGAAGCCTACAAAATGTGTGTCTATTGGATTTG
Source organism: Lonchura striata (assembly GCF_050655825.1). Classification (NCBI taxonomy): domain Eukaryota; kingdom Metazoa; phylum Chordata; class Aves; order Passeriformes; family Estrildidae; genus Lonchura; species Lonchura striata. The sequence goes on from NC_140740.1 coordinate 37,687,850, forward strand.
AATAGGAGCCTACCATTTTTATGTAGTTCTGGCAAGAAGTTTTGTACTGTGTCCTCATACTAGTTCAGATATGTGCTACCCAGCTGTCTGTGCACTGATCATAAGCTCAATGTACAAAAATTAAGACTGGCATGAGTGGTGATGAAGTACAATGTTTTTTATTATATGTATTGGACATTAAGGAAGTTTGTCTTCTCTATACCGACAAAATTCCTCAATGAATAACATTGAAGTGGAAGAAGAAGAAAAATATCCACCTGCTGCTTTGGATTCAGTCATGAGAAACATTTTATCTCTCCTAGGAGTGATAGCTAAGACCATGTCTCAGATATGTTAAATAAACAGAATGAAGACTGCTTTATTCTTGCTGTTTATGTCAATTGTGATCCATTGAAACAGAAAACTCTTCAGTTGCAACTGCAGGACGACACCAATAATAAAAAAAAGCACAAACAATATTATTATTATGTAATAATAATAATAATAATAATAATAATAATAATAATAATAATAATGTGGCTTTCAGGGGTCACTTGTGGCTGTCCCCCGTCCCTCCCCAGGCCCCCGGGACCCCTATGATAAGCTGTCCCCTCAAGGGACCTGGTCTTTGCCGCAGTCCCACTGCACTGAGCTTACCAGACAGTGGCTGGGTTAGCATGATCCGAGCGGCGGCATGCCTTGGTCACCACAAGGATTCAGGATAAAGAGACAAAGAGAGGTCAATTGTGTGCAGTCCAGAGAGATTGTATTGCCTGAATGGTTGCAGGGACAAAAGACGCTGGGCTACTGCCCAGATACAGTTTTATACAGAAAAATTAAGAGATAAGGTCTAAACAATAGAGACAGTGTCCAGCCTGGGCACATCAGAACCACCCCAGGGGTCAGGTCCAATGGGAACTGCTCAGGGATGGGGAGAAGGGCGTTACAGAAAAATGCTGAAGCGAAACTTTCCCGAAACAATAGAGCATACGTAAATGTATCTTTTTCTGAGTTTCCCATTCCTAAGGCCTGTCTAAAACCCTCTCCTCCCCACTACCGCACAAATGCGATAGTAACATCTCCCTCTTCTTTACTTAATAAGATGAACAGTGCCTTGGGAAAAGGTAAAACTGCGACTCTCAAACTGTGGTGTTGTTCTGCTTGTTGTCTTTACACCAATTGCCTTCCATGACAGCAGCAGTGATGAAAACAGGTGCAGAAGCCTTAGGCTTCGAGGTGATGACCTTGGAGATTATTTGCTTAAGAATCCCGAATGCTAACAGGACTAAAAACAGTGCAACTAGAAAGTAAAAGATGTCTTTTAAAAGAGACACTGCCCAACCAGAAAGGTCCCAGTCTTTGAACAGATCCTTAAACTAATCCTCATTTTTCTGCTTCACACTCCCAATGAGGCTTCTCATTTCCTGAATGGACGAATGGACACTCTGACCTTTAGATGACAGATCAAAACAACACAACCCATCAAACCCTTTACATCCATGACCATGTGCCAACAGCAGGAAATCAATAGCTGCTCGATTTTAGAGGGTAGCCTTTCTGCTTATTTCCTCGTCTTCTAGGAGGTCACTCAGGGCTGCTGATATTAAATTTGCCTGCTTCATCACCCAGCATTCTAGATTGCCTAATTCACTCAATGCTTTGGCTGCCGCAACCCATGGTAAAAACACAGAGACAGCAACTCTTTTGGATTTTGCCCAATGGTAGATTTCTGCATCACAATGTTCATCAAATTGACTTGCACTCCACTTAGTAATTTTTGTCTCACCTTTTGCTTGCCCAATGGGAATTTGGGTCATGCTGGGGGAAGCAAGGGTCAGATGCCCGAAAGTGCATGGACCTCCAATAAGACAAGAGGGGATTCCTGGGTATGCTCTGTCCCCACAGATAAGAAACATTCCCTTGTCCAGCTTGCAGGGACAGAAATCAGTGGTGGATGCAAATTTCAGCTTATTGATAGCTATGCACCATTGACCTGCTCTGAATTCTACCTTGTACTGTTTGACTTGCTCATACAATTTCACTTCTTTGGTTGGGGAAAAATCAAATTGAATGCAGTATTCAGCTTTTGTGGAGCCCAGGAGTTCTTATTCCTGGGCCTCTCCCTCAGCAGTAGGCAAGTGTAGGACGCATCTTTGCCACAAAATGAGGGGGTTTTGCACCGGTATTTTAACTTGTTCTACGGCTCCTCGGCTCCTGTGGAACTCTGCCCACACCTCAGGTATTTTATTTTCATTCACCTGCTTTTGCAAGCGGACCAGACCAATTGGGAACCCATCCCCCTTGCTCCGAACCCCTACTAAACATGTGGACATCGGATTTTCTGCTGAGGCATTAGACATGTGATCTTGTTTCAAGGCTTGGGCAAGTGTGACCCACACATTTTTCTTGGGCTGTGGAACAATCCATGCATCCACCATGGATGGTTAGATGGCCATTTTCTGGAACCAAACAATGAGCAGAAATGTGGAAATTGACATTCTGCTAGTCTAAAAGAAAGATAAAATCATACAAGAAGGTAAACTAACTCTGAAAATGATACAATTTGCTCTGCCAGTATAAAGGAAAATAGGAATTAGGGATCTCCTCCTTCCTTGTGGCATTTTGTGTTTGACACAACTGTGTTCTCTGTGGGATTCCCCTGGGCATCAGGAGGGTTACTCTGTGGTGGGCTCACTCCCTGTTCAGCAGTATATGGTCTGACCCATTTCTTAGGAATCCACCTGAGTCTGGAGGATGTGGACACGCACACATACCCCAGTCCCCAAGTGATAAGCTGGTGCGGACCCTGGATTTCTCCAGTCTGGATCCCTAATTAACACTGGAGGCCTCTCTTCAGGTCTGAGCTGCTGATGTTTAAAATGAGGCAGGACTAGGGGTTCAGGCCTATCAAAAGAACAATTTAAGAAGTTAATGGTGAAAAAGTCCTTGCAGAGCCTCATCTGTGGAGATAGGACCTGGATATCTCCCCGCTGGCGAAGGAGGACCTTTTTTAGGGTCTGATGTGTTCTTTCTATCACAGCCTGGCCAGTGGGGGAGTGTGCAATTCCCATTCAATGGTTCACCCCCCACTCTTGTAAAAACTCACCAAATGCTCTGGAAATATAGGCTGGGCCATTATCTGTTTTGATGGTGGTGGGGACCCCCAAGGCCACAAATGCCTGCATGAGGTGTTTTTTGGCATCTGCAGCTCTCTGTCCAGTGTGGGCTGAGGCAAAGACTGCTCTGGAGAAAGTATCTACTGAAACATGTACATGTTGAAACCTCCCGAACTCCTGTATATGTGTCATGTCTGTTTGCCACACTTCACCGCTGTGGAGTCCCCTGGGGTTCATTCCTGAACTCACTGTTGGTAGAGTGGACTCCTGACACTGGGGGCAAGCAGCCACAATTGCCTTGGCCTGGTCACGCCGCAGTTGGAATTGGCGGACCAGTCCTGGGGCATTTTTATGAAACAATTGATGGCTTACCTTGGCCTGCTCGAGGATGTTTGGTTGGCCAGCCAGCTGCAGAGGGGCGGCCAGTGCATCTGCCCTGCGGTTACCTTCTGCTATAAAACCTGGGAGATTGGTGTATGATCTCACATGCATTACAAAAAAAGGCTGTTCTTGGTGTGAAACCAGATGGATTAGTTTTGAGAGCAAACTGAATATCACCAGGTTGGAAACCTCTTTGAGTACTGCATGTTCTGCCCTGGACACCACACCTGCCACATATGCTGAATCTGTAACTATATTAATTGGTTCTGAAAACCTCTCAAAGGCCCTGACAACAGCGTCCAGCTCAGCAACCTGTGGGAAGCCCTCTACAACTTTTACATCAGCTTCCCACTGCTGAGTCGGGGGTCCTTTCCATGTGATCACAGATTTGTGGGACCCTCCTGACGCGTCTGTGAAAACCGTCAGTGCTTTCAGTGGCTCACTGCTCTGGATACTTTTTGGAATCAAATGAAACTGCATTTCAAACAATCTGTGGCCTGCATGGTTGATAAGAATTTGTCCAGTGAAACTGTCTAGGGAGAATTGCAAGTTTTCATTGGTCTGAAACAGGTGCTTGAGTATTTCCTCAGAGAGTCTCCCTGCGGATATTCTGATAGGAAGATGAATGCATGTTAAGTCACTCTGGCCCACATGATCAGCTGGGCCATCAACTCTTGTGACTTGGTGATACTTTTGGACAACTGGTGACCAAGGAACACCCACTCTATAATTAAGAGGGGATCTCGTTGGTCTGTGTCCCATTGAAAGATCAACCCGTGGAGATGTGGCAACTTACCAAGGATGATTGAATCGGAAGGGCCCTGTCATACGACAGTATCAGGGAACTCTGCAAAACAAAGCGTGAGTTTGGAGAAAGGACTGAATTTTTTAAGAGCATTTTAAAAACTACTCTAAGGTCCAAAACATTTACCCCTGCTGATTCGAGACATCTTTTCAGCTGTTTGCTCCCTCAATCTGAATTTAAATTGTGGGAAAGAACTTGGAAAAGGCTTGCAGGAGATCCCCTTCCAGAGATTTTGCAGAGTCCAACCTATTCCACAGATATAGAGGATGAGGAGAGCACTTTAGAACATCTAGTGGGTGAGGGTGATTGGAGCCAAGCTGTGAAGCAAGCAGCAGGCATTCCCTGAGCAGTGTTAGACCTGTCCAGGGATGCGGCAGAACGTGCATTTTTTAACATGCCTTCTAGAGAACCTATCATTTCTTATACCACTTTAAAGCAGCCTGTTGCAGAGCCATTCATGGGTTTTGTGGATCGAGTGAGATCTTCAGTCAAAAAAAGGGTGAAAAATCCAGAACTCCAAGATCAGCTCACATTAGAAATTGTCACCAGAAATGCAAATGAATCCTGTCAGCGAGTCCTCATGGCCCTTCCAGCACCTCCTCCACCCACACTCGATCAGCTCATTGAGGAGTGCACAAGAAAAGCCACCCTAATGACAGAGGACTCAGTGATAAAACCGTGGGGAAAGGTGGTTGCAGAGGCAACGGTAACCCCAAAAACACCAAGGGCTGCCAAGCCTCCTGCACCCAAATGCCGCAGCTCGGACCGTGCTAACCCAGACGCTGCCTGGTAAGCCCAGGGCAGCGGGACTGCGGCAAACCCTGGCCCCCAGAGGGGACAGCTAGCCGGAGGGTCCCGGGGGGCCGGGGAGGGACAGGGGACAGCTGCAAGTGACCCCCAAAAGTTAATAATAATAATAACAATAATAATAATAATAATAATAATAATAATAATAATAATAATTTAACACCATTGCTTCTCAATAAAAGGTAGGTGCTATATTCAACAACTCCTTAAAAATCAAAAATATTCCTAGGATAATTTCTCAGGACTAATAAAAACCAAAATTTTGACATACATATTCACATGCATGGATGGGAAGCTATTTTCTAAATAACTACTATTTTGCTTAACTACAGCTAAAATGCAGGCAATAAAATTTAGTTCTCAAATTTACTAGTACATGAGTAAAAGCAAAATAAGCAATGTAGGATTAAAAAATCAAAGAAATCAAAATAGAAATCAAAGACATGGTAGAAGCATAAATTTAGATTAGATCAACCTTGTTGAAAATTTCTATTACCTGAATATAAAGTCTGAAAATTGTCTCTGTTTAAGCTGTATTGCTCCACAATAAGCAAAGAAAACTATGAGTCTAAGTGTAAAAGGATCCATTGATGGAGACTATAAAAAAGAGAGACTACCAGTCTGGTCTGTGAAGAAAATAAATAACAACCTCATTTTAAAAATATCAGGTTTTATCTTGTATTTAAACATAAAAGAGTCAAAATGAAGTGAGGCTGTGACAGAGTAAAGATTAGTGAAATAAATTTAAAAATCACAAGCCACACTCTCAAGCAGCTTGGAAATCTTGCTCTTCTTGAACTCTAAAAAGGAAAATTCATTTTGTTCCCTTTCCAAACATATCACTCCAGAGTGGCTCCTATTCAACAGAAAGTTGTAAGTGGTCAAAAACAAAGAAGGAAACCACCATCACAATGATTTTCAGATAGGGCAAAAGAAGGATTTGGAGAACTACAGACCAGTAACTCAACCTTATGTCAATTTCTGAGAAGGGGATGAAGTGCATCCTCCTATGGACTCTTGTAGCTACAAATAAACAAGATGACTGGGAGAATGGATTTATGAAGGGTAAGTTGTGCCTCACTAACCCAGGTACCTTTTGCAGTGAGGTACTGATACAGAAACTGATGTTTTGGGTGAGAGGGTGCCTCTGGGTACCATAAATTCTTACCCCAGAAAAGTATACCAAGCAAATCAGGAGAATGCCATTGGTGGTTGGTTTGTCTTTTAATTCATATCAATGAAATAGTTGTACTAATCATGTAAACCATTGCTTTGGACTGACACCGCCCTCAGCCTCTCTGTCTTTACCCTGTGCCCTGGCCATGGTGAGGACTCTCTGCTAGATTCATTCTGGAGCGCTGAAATGTGATTTGCACATGTAGCCCAAATCTGGACAGCATTCGCTCTCACTGGCCATCCCACTCCCCTCTGGTCCATTCTCTTATGCAGGGGCTGCTGTGATGCCTGGGTGCACTGCTGACTTCTGGCAACTTGCTGCCTCTCAGGACCCTTTCTGCACAGCTCTTCATAGCTGGTTGTCACCTGTGAGGCCAGACTTTCCTTGGCCTTAAGGGACCCCACAGGATTCCCATCAAGGTCTTTTTCCACATCCTTCTCAACTACAGCCCTGCCTTCCTTATCACTAACTGCTTCTCCCAGGCTGCTGTCATCCACAAACAATCTAGGAGTGCTTTCCCAACATCTAGGCTCTAATAAAGGTAATAAACTGGAGGGATACAACATCAGTTCAGCCACCAGGCAACACTAGTTAATGCCTGCCAGCTGTAATTTTCACTACCAATCAAAACCCTTTGAGCCTATGCATCTAGCCACCATGCCATTCAGCTGTCTAAACTGGATCTTACTAATTCAGTGATCAGGAAACTCTGGGATGCTGTGAAAAAAGCCTTGCTAAATTCAGGGTACATCCAGACCCTCCCCAGGGACTAAGGAGGCGGCTGACCTGCATGTATGGCATGGATTTTCCTTATTACTCTTTTTAAGGATGTTGTGATGTTTGGCTTTTTTCAAGCATCAGAAACAAAGCTGCAATCTTTGAAGGTGACAGATGTAAGGTCTGGAAATATGCCAGACAGTTGCCATTGTTGAGTTCTGTCTGTCCTATGGACTGGGAGGCTAAGAGCCTTAAGGTCAGATTTTACTAGCATAAACTGAGAAAAAATGCACCTCTACTTTCTGCAGCTGTTTGGTCACTTCCCTTGTAATAACAGGAACACATTTTCATTAACCTTCCTGTTATCAAGAAGCCCACCTCCACCTACAGTCTTTTACATGTCTGAGGTCTGAGGCTCCATGTTCATTCACACTAGCTTTTTCAGACACACTTTCTTGACTTTTCACACAGTGAAATGAACCATTCTTGTGTTCTGATGGAGTTATCCTTCCACCTATCCTTCCACCTCTCCAGGACCAAGCAGGTCCTTGAAGAAACCAAGATCCTTAAACCTAAATTTGAATATGTTCCTAACAACAGGATCAGGAACAAAACACTAATTTGGATAAAGCTATTTACTCTGAAGTATTAATTATTATATCTCACGCTTTTTTCAACTAGTTAACTTGGCAATCCAGCATGGCAAAATATAATAGATGAACTCTTTCCAGTCTCAACATCCTATATGGTGCTTATGTGACCCTAATACTATTCAGTATTTTGACTTTAGATCATTGTATTTATTCAGCTCTGGCATTCGGTGCAAGCAGATAAGTTCATAATTCATCCCATCCCAATTTCAGACTTCAGAATCAACAAAAGTGACTAGCCACTTTAGGAGATCTATTTCCCATGGTGTAAGAGTTTAGCTCAAGACAGAAAAGCAATTTAGGGTTCCCTCTCAGATCGCCTTTTACAACCACAGGGCACACTCCCAATATTTATGTTGCTTTCAGCAATGTGTTATTTATTTTTCTGCAATAAATCTACATTAAGGAAACATAAATGCTACCTCTAAATGGATATTGCAAGGGTTGTTATTAATGTACAGTTGCCTACCAAGGTCAGGTCATATAATCCATGATTAAGTATTTCAGAGCCTTATTGGGACAATACTACAAGAGTATTTAGGCACTTAAAATTTTATTTCTTTCAGCAGCATTTAAGCCATTTCAAGGATGTTTGAAAATACATGTCTCAAGCATGCACAGGAGTAACTGTCTGCTGTTAAGTCAGCTATGTAAAAAAAAGCTTATATGTATTCCATTATAATAATTTTTTTTTTAAGTCCATGAGTCAGTCACAAAGAGTTTAGGAATTGGTGGATAAGAACTCCTAATATGCCTACAATCCTATTGTATACTCTTTGTTAGTCTATGAGCAAAGAAATATCTGTTTCCAGAACAATTCTTCAAGACTTCAGAAATTATTCAAAAGAAGTCTTTAAAAGGAAAAAAAAATGCTGATTTACACTTGACAAGATTGATAGTTACTAAAGGAAAACTCCCAGTATATCTTGACTCTTTTGTCTTGCTTATATTCTTTGGTATTCTCCACCTTCTCTGCATGTGAGTTTTGCTGGAAGAGTGACATAAGTTAGGGAAGAAAGTGAAGCTGAAAGAAACTAGCAATCTTCTTTATTTATTTATAACATCTTTTTCTTTAATCAATCATCAGAAACCAAATAACATCACTTAACTGATGGACCATAAGTAACTTCCTGGATTGAAGGAGGTTGATTGAATAATCAAATTCTAAGGCAAATGGAAATAATAAACCTGATTCTGTCTAACCTTTCAAAATAAATAAAAAAAATACCACAACCTACTTAGACTTTTTATTGGATAATTTTTTATATCAAATGCCTAATGAGATTGCAAGCATGTATGAGTAATCACTTTTACTTACTGTTCTTAATAAAGCAAAGATGAGCTACAATTCTTTCAGTCAGAAATAAAAATTCTTCTGATTTCTAGAAAATAGAATAAATCATCCCAATGATCTTAGAGTGAATATGAAAGCAAACCTTTACATGAAAGCTTTCAGGTACATAATATGGCAAAAACATGGGGTATAATAATTCTACAATTTTTATAAGGTTAGTCGATCAGTACACTTATCATATACCATCTAATTAAAAGCCTAGTTGGTTATGTAATTATTCCTGAGGTTCTGCTCCAATGGAAGAATTCCAGAGGTTTCTTTTCCCCCATTTTTGTTATACTTGGTCCAGATTCTTGTTGGAAAACAGAACATCCTTGTAACTGGTTCTCTTCTTGGCATAAGACTAAATAATATTTAGGAATGTATTAATAAGGTTAACTTATTGTTCCTAAATGCTGGGAAGAAAGATAGGAGAAGCACTAGAAGATACAGCCATGCTTTAGTAATCTTCAAAGCTATCAATATATGAAAAATATAAAAAACTATAAGTCTCACTTCAGTAATATTAAATTGGCTATTTTTATTCCAAGAAAGTAGCACATTTAAACTGAATTAATATAGAAGAATAAATATATGTCTTTAATAATGGTTTTTCTTCTCTTGTCTATATACTACTTTTAATATTTTTAAAAGTCTTTAATGGGTTTAGAAGAAAAATTTTCACCTTAGCACATTCCACAAAATACCCACCACTCTTGGAAGTATGGCTGAATTATTTTCAGGCACCAGCTGGAATATGGTTTCTGGGTTTTTTAAGATAAGAGTTGTACTTCCAGCAACTCTAATATTTAGTGTTGGAGGACAGAAGTCTCAATACACTTTTAAACAATTTTCAAGGTGAAAAAGTAGCACTGATATTGAATGAAATAAATCTTCATGTGGAGTAAAAATTAGTGGACAAATATTTTAATTTTGACATTGGGTGAATAATGCATTCTGTTTTGTTGAGCTTGATGCCTTTCAATTTCTACTTCAGATGCCATAAGGATGGAAGGCAGTGTCTATTCTGTAGATTGCCGACAAAGGGCCCAATCTGTGGTGACTCTTCTTTTGGTCTCAGAATAAAGCTTTCCAAAGTCTGTAACTGAGATACAGCTGTAAACCAGAAAAGTGCTAAGAAAATAAAATTGCCATGGATGTTTTGCAGTATGTAATATTTTGCTTAGCAAAAAGGGATACAACTTTGTGGCCTTTCAATATTTATAGGATGTTTATGTGAAATACAGAGAAAGACAAGACAAGAAGACTGGCTCTGGTTTTAAATTGAAGGAGGGATAGTTGAGGTGGGATATAAGGAAGACACTTGGTTATGAGGGGGATGAGACTGAAACAGGTTCCTTAATGAACCTGTGGGTATGCAGTCTTCTTGCTGTTGTATTTATGCTTTATATAAATATTTACCTTTTATAAAATCAAATACTGTCACTAAAACTGTTATTTTGAGACTAGGGATCTGCCCTTGGACTGAAAATGGAACCACATTTCTCCCATTTTGTGATTATACATAACAAAGTTGACTCATGGGCATACAACTTCAGTGAAATTCTAGAATAAAGAGCGTAATGGCATCCTATCTTCAGGCAGAATATCTAGCAAAGCCTTTCAGGTATTCTGCAGATGACAGGGCTTTCTACAAAAAGGGACTGCTGAAATGAACCTGAAATGAACTTTGATACCCCATAAAAAACTCTGAAAGCTTAAAAAACTATTTATGTCAAGACCCCCTAGGGTTAAGTGCTAGATGGAGAATACTTCAGTTCAGATTGCCTGCTGCATTGCCTCAGTATTACCAAAAAATATTTTCAAATATAACATAATTGTCATATCCCTGTTTATGGATTTGACACAGTATAATAAATATATATATAAAACATAATAGATTTCTTTACTTTTTCTCACAACTTTAGAACTTCCTGTAAGCTCTCCCAGAATCTCCTTAAAACTATTGTGGTGCTCTGCATAAAAAGCCCCTTCAATTAGGTACTACCCAGCACATTGATCAGTATTGCCTCAGTCTTGTACTCCCTTGGTGTGTCTGTTTCCAGCTGCTGTCTCACCTTAAACATACATTGCAAACACCATGGGAAAGAGAGTTCTTAGTATTATTTCATACACTGCCTAGTAACACAGAGCCCTGGACCATGGCCAAAGTCGGATGGCAGTGCAAATACCAGTATATTATAGGAAAAAAAGCAAAATATTTCTGAAGCAGGTAATTATTTGGCTCATATTTTTAAAGCCCACAAACTGGTTAGACTGTGATTCTTTCAGATCATATAAGTAGTATGTCTTCTGTCCAAGATGACCCTTTTTGTTGTAATTATCAACTAATAGTTACTACAGAGTATTCACGTCTACACAAAATTAGTTTTCCCAAACCCAGCTGCTCTGTAATTCCAATTGCAATAGAAGAATAAAACTAGAATGGCACCTCTCTGACAGTCGAAATAACTATAGAAGAATTTAATATTTCCATTACTCCAAGACCACTCCAAGACCATCTCACCACCCAAGCTATAGTTTGGGACTATCTCACCACCTGGAAAGTCTCCCAAAACATTATTTAGGCAGCCATGGTGACCATGAAAAACTGGTAGAAAAAGCAGTCACCCCCAGAAATCACATTCTCATGTCATGTCTTTGGTTCTGTGACATGGGTCAGTTTATGTCATGTGTCATTATGATGAGTGGTACCAGCCCAAGAAATATGGGATTATCTATCACCAAATATCTAGTTGATTATATATTACTATATATATAGAATATATTATACACATTATTATATATATACTTTATTTATACACCCATGAGGGAATACTGCAGATTGTGTGAGTAGATGCACATAATTTTTATAATTTGGAAATACTTTTTAGCTAGGAGACAAGACCTAATTATAGCCTCCAAATAAATTTAGCCTTATCAGTAAAAGAGATTTTAGGGAGAGAAATTTGAAGGATGATAGATGCTAAATGACCCTCAGAAAAAGTTAGTTTAGTTATCCTAGGATTATGGATGGCATGAGGCACTGTTTGGAAGAGAAGATTGAGGGCATAATCCAAAGTATTGTTCATCTGGACTTAATCACAAACTTCAATAAAGAAATATGACTTACCATAGTATAGCATATAATCAACAAAGAAAAACTATTTGATCTTATTTGTGAAAGTGAATGATTCAAAAAATTCAAACATTTCTAAAATGTATTTATTTTCATGAAGGAAATTTAACAGGAAACCACAAAAAAATTAAACAAGACTATGTTACTAAAGAAATGAAAACTCTGGAGCTACTGAAGACTATGTGGGAAGGACTGAACAAAGGCAGGGACACTGTGGTAAAGTGACATTGTTTCAGTCAGCACTGTTTCTGAGACTGGCAGGAGGAAGCAAAAGGGGAGTCAGAAGGGAAAATTAAGAATTAAAAGGTAGTAATGTATTAGGGAATTTCTACCAACACTCTTTGTTTTTGAATACTTGTTGCTCTTTAAAATACAGTAAAATAATCTCCAGAAGTTGGCTGCTTCAGAAGTATTCATTTTAATATGAGGCAGAGATATAGATACTTGTTCCTATAACTCATTAAAAAATGTCTTCAAGGAATATTTTTTTCTAGAGGAAGAGCAGTCTGTGGAGATTAACATCCATCTCACAAGATAGTCTTGTTAGTGAAGTAAGAAAATAAATCATATTTCTGCAGCACGAGAGCTGTGAGCTACAACACAGAACATCTTTTTCAAACCATTTTTCCACATGATCTTTATTCTCACTGATTTACCAACCCCATAAAAGCTTACACAATGAATATAAATCTTATCCATGAGGAATTTCTATCTTTCCTTAAGGCTGAGAGCAGACACACACATGTTTTAGTCTTCAAACAATGTGATGAATATTTTATGAGGTATGAAGCTCAGTCACTTCCATGGAAGTGACACCAAAGGAAGGCTGAGTCTCTGCCCTCCCATTTCCTCTCCTCTGGTTCACCTCCTATTCTTATAAATTAATTTATTTCACACATATGAGAAATAGAACAGACTGTGGTCATACATACCCCCAGGAAATCTCTGACTTATATGGCAATAACTTGTACTGTGTCTCTTACATTTGTTTACACTACTTAAAAGAGAAAAGGTTTTAAGCAGCAAATTCATGTGTTCCTAATCTGTTTTGTCCTTGGGGAGGCCAAAGAAGGTGGGGGTTAATATTGTCTCAGAGCAAAGAGGATTAATGCCAACGGACTGAGAACTTGGCAGTAGATCACTGCTGACAAAGTTCATGAGATAACACTACAGATTGGAACAATTACCTCCTTGAAGTTCCTTGAAGTACATTTTTTTCCAAGACTAGTTTTGACTCACTGGAAACTGTTGAAGGTTCATAAAGCATAAATACTTAAAACTTGATTCTTCCCTACTAAGCAGCTCATGCATGATTTATGTCTGTATATACCAGATGTAACAGAACAAGACTGAACTGATTGCATTTCATACCTGCTTTTATCCGGGTATAAATGACTGCATAAATAACAAAATCTGAAGCATCAGGCCCATTTTCTTAAATGAGTAGCAGAAGAAACTTTTTCTCAAGCTCAGTCCATGCTGTCAGAGGGGAAGTCTAATCAATACTGCACTGAGAGAACTCTTTTTTCACTGATCATTGGTGGAATTTTTGTGTTTGTAGAAGGTAAAATAAAGACAAGGGAAATAACAAATATATTTCCTGTCAGCTCTGACAAGGAAACTGATGACTGTCCTAGTGTCATTGTTCCTTGTTCAGTCACTTTTATTTTTAATTTTATGTGCATTACTTTGCTACGGAGCTTAACCAAATTAATGATAAAGTAATGGAAAAAGACTTTCACCTTGTGACTGATAGCTTTTGCCTATATGGTTGAAAAATAGGGATGTTAATGATAATTTACAGGCTCAAAGTCTTACATACTTTCATCTCTAGAGGATCTTTACTGAATAAATGATGCAACAGTCAGAGCAGAAATAGATAGGATGGAAAGTTTAAGTGAGCACAATTTAGGCAAACATTACATAACACAACACACTGCCATTTTTGCTCATACCAGTGTCAAGATTTCACATACATACCTGAGATCCAGGTAACATAGAGAAGTTTGTCCCCTTAGATGTCCTTACAACTCCTTCTCATCTTTCTCATTTTAAGATTATTGCTTAAGATACTCTTTAGTGGATCCTCAGTCTGAATCGGAATTGTTTTCTGAGCTAGAATTTAAAAAAATTTGATTCAAGAATTCAAGAAAAGTCATCCAACCTACAATTTCCATACATCTGACAGAGAACAAAGTAGAAAGGAAGCAGAAAAAAGAAAAAGACTAGACCAAGAGACACTAAAAATACTGTTTAATCTGATTTCTGACTCCTCAACCATCCCCAAAAATCTATATGTATCAATATCTACCTCTATATCAATATCTATATCTATATAATCTATATCTATATATAGATACATACACACACATATTAAATGATCTTCTAAGGGTTTATTAAAAACATGAAATAAAGAGACTAGGTTTAGATTTGATATAAGGAGGAAGTTCTATATTGTGAGGGTGATGAGGCATAGAACAGGCTGCCTAGACAAGTTGTGAATACCTCATCTCTAGAAGTGTTCAAGAGATTAGGCTGGATGGAGCTCTGAGCAACCTGGTTTAGTGTAAGGTGCCCCTGACCATAGTAGTTGGAATAATATAATTTTTAAGGTCCCTTCCAACCCAAACAATCTTCCGGTTCTATGTTTACATTGGATTTTTTACCCCCATTACACAAAAGAGGCAAAAAGGATATCAGCTGCAGCTAAAATAATTTGAAGTTGAAATCTATCCAGTTTTACTTCCACAGAAATGTTTCTTTCTTCTCAACCTATTTCATTTTCTGTGCTCTCTTTTTGCAATAAAATACTAGTAAATATAGCCAGAGATACCAGCATTTCTGTTTCTAAAACCAGTTACATTTAGTTTAGAAAATCTCAATAGCTGTATCTTATTAAAGCTATAGATGAACTGTAAAGAAGAAGACAATATCATGAACCATCTTTAAGAATGTCTCTCATAGTGAAATGCTCTATAGGTCTTTCAAACGGCTTTCTAAGTAAAATGGAAAACTAAACGTAAAGATGACCATTCATTAAACATTTCACTTTGAGAAAAAAAAATAAATCAAAAAACCCCAAACAAACAAACAAACAAACAAACCTACAAAAAACTTAAACTACCCAAGCAAAAATAATGGCCTGAACCTCACTCCCAAAAGAGTAAACTTTTAAATGCAATATCAAGCCAATATCAAGTTACTATCAAGCTAATATCAAGTTAATGGAAAGAGATCTTCTAATGCTCTCTATGCTTCTGAAATACCAGTCCCCAGAACAGCAATAAAAACCCCTAGTGTTACTTGTTGAAATGTTTTTGTAAATATTGACTTCCTCTTTGGGTTTGATTCAGATGGTTTAAAGCCACTTTAAACTCACATCCTTGGGCCACACAGCAAAAAACTGAACCGAGGTGGTTGGCTTGTGGACTGGCTAAGTCCAATCCTCTAAGTCCAATCACCACCAATCACTTCTCTATTCTGGTACCAACAGCTGCTGTGAGCATACGAGGAAGTGTAGGCAGACCAAAAATCTTTTCAGAAATGAGAATTCAACAGCATAGATGGCTTTAGTTTCAGGTAATGATATCAGGAGCTTTTAACCTCCAGATAATGGCTTGAAATTGCCTGAGGTCAGCAATAACTGAAAATTGTGACAATTAGATGGCTTATTTGGGGCCTGTGGGAAATGAATTGGTGGCCTCATTCCAGTTCTCTATCATAAAACAATTACAGATAATGCTGATTGACATCTTTGATTGCAACCATGGCTCAGAGGCCAGGACTGAATGAGCCTTAAAAATAAACTGCCCTTCAACCCAGAAAAGTCAATCCTCTGAGTCAGAGGTGAGGCAGACACTAGATTGAGAAAAAATGTGCCTCTTTTTGCTCACTCTACTGACAAAAACTTTGTCTCGCCTACTAATTCTCAGTTCCTTCTGTTTATGATGGAACAGAAAATGCAAGTCCTTAGGGAGGGTTTAGTTATTATATACAACTCTTTATGGATTTCACTCAAGTAGAAAAGACTTCAGATGGTATGGTGCTGTAGTGCTAAGTGCTGTGAGGGTGCTGCACTCAACAGTCCACTCTGCAAATTGCTTGCCAGCAAAACAAATGGGACTGATGTGGGAGTCAAGAAGCACCATTACCAGAGCAGAGAGTGCATGAGGCTCCATGAGACAAATTCTGGGTCACACTTTATATCTTTTGCTTACGGCATCACAGAAGGGGAACTGTGTGTGAGTGACCATGTGTTTGATGCCAGTCTAGCATTACTGATGTGAAATAGAAATAAAGAAGGGTTTTAGATGTAACAAAAAGACTCAGTTTCCTGCCCAATGCTTAAAGCATTTGTGACTAGTTAAATCCTATCCTAGGCCCAACTAGATCAGAAGGTTTTACTTGAGGAGCTCTTCTTGAATCTTATAAAAGATTTCATGTGCTGGGAGACATCTCAAAACTCCTGTTCCCAACTGTTTATTTCACAGCATAAAGGTCAGTTTGCACTGGCTATGTAAAATATTAATAGTGGTAAACTCACACATTGATTAGCATTTGAAAATATCATGCTAATAAAAATAGAAAAGAAAAGAAAAGAAAAGAAAAGAAAAGAAAAGAAAAGAAAAGAAAAGAAAAGAAAAGAAAAGAAAAGAAAAGAAAAGAAAAGAAAAGAAAAGAAAAGAAAAGAAAAGAAAAGAAAAGAAAAGAAAAGAAAAGAAAAGAAAGAAAGAAAAGAAAAGAAAAGAAAAAAAGAAAAGAAAAGAGGGAAGGGAAGGGAAGGGAAGGGAAGGGAAGGGAAGGGAAGGGAAGGGAAGGGAAGGGAAGGGAAGGGAAGGGAAGGGAAGGGAAGGGAAGGGAAGGGAAGGGAAGGGAAGGGAAGGGAAGGGAAGGGAAGGGAAGGGAAGGGAAGGGAAGGGAAGGGAAGGGAAGGGAAGGGAAGGGAAGGGAAGGGAAGGGAAGGGAAGGGAAGGGAAGGGAAGGGAAGGGAAGGGAAGGGAAGGGAAGGGAAGGGAAGGGAAGGGAAGGGAAGGGAAGGGAAGGGAAGGGAAGGGAAGGGAAGGGAAGGGAAGGGAAGGGAAGGGAAGGGAAGAAGTTAGAGTGATCCTATACAATGCATGGTCAAAATATGCTTCTTCTGAAGTAGTGGAAATTGAAAAAGAACACAGTCAATGTCTGTAGAAGTGTGTGACTCCATGTAGGTGGCTGTCCTTGGCTGGACAGAATTCAGCCTCCTCACTTTCTTCTGTCCTCAGTTATAGAACATGGGCTGTGTCTGCTTGTCTTAGACACAGCAGTACAGTTTCAGCTCTGAGAAAATCTATGCAGCAGCAAAAATTCACAATAGTGCTTTTCCAGTGGACTGAACCATTTCAAGCATATCTCTTGAAATTACCTGAGGCAAACCCAGAAAGATCAAAGAAACCTAAGGAAATTATACTAATGCTCAGATGAAGCATAATAAGTGACCTCTAACTGAAACTTTTATAATCCATCTGTCTTTTCCTCTAAAGACAACAAATTTCATTCACTGGCTTACATTTTGGGAGGTTAAAACCAAAATATTTCTTTATCAGTTGTCCCACTAGACATATAGAATCACAAAATCACTTAGAATCACAGAGTGGTTGCTTTTGTAAAGAACCTTAGATGTCACACAATTTTAACCACTCTACCATGGGCAAGGATCCAACCCACTAGATCATATTTCTCAGGGCACTATCCTAATAGGTTTTGAACACTCCCAGGGGTGGGAAATCTCCACATTCTCTGAGCAACCTGTCCCAGAGCCTCAACCCCCTCACAGCACTCAGCCTGTCTTTGCAGGAGAGGTGCTTTGGCACTTTGGTCATCTTTGTGGCCCTATTCTGGGATAATTCTAACATGTCCATGTCTTTCCTGTGATGGGACATGAAAAAATGAATGGAGAAGGCCCTATATATCAGGCTAACAGAATGATACATGATCTACTTTTTAGCATTGTTAAGATGCAAAAATGAAAATCTTCCTATCCCTTTCTTAAAATTGTTGTGTTGTCACGTGCTGTAATATTTTAACAGAGGATCAATATGATACAATTGCTAAATGAAGGAGTCCTGAATAGTTGGAATTATTTTTCACTGATAATAAAAGAGAAATAGCAAATCTTGGTTATTGCACAAATCCAAATGGATTAGCAGCATGACTATATCATATTATCAAAAAAACCCAGAGAACAAATACGTAGGTTTCTATTTTAAAATGTCATTCTAACAAAATCCAGGATAAAAATCTCAAGACTTTGTCATCATGATATCTGAGATATCCGAGAACCTTTTAAAGGATGGTATAGAAGCAGAAAACATATCAGGCTTGATATGAAAAAATATGCTACTTACAGATAGTAATGCACATATATCAATATTAAAAAAATTGTTGCTACAGACTTAATAAAAAACACCCAGTCATAAAAAAAAATCTGTATGAATTCAGATTTTGAGCACAGCGTGCTTCTAATGTTTTTTTTACCTTTGTAGCTAAGGAATGCTGACTTCACAATTTCTCTTTTCTTTCAGTGGATATTTCTACAATGTATTTTCATTTAAGGGGTTAGCAACTTCAGTAATCTGTATTACTAAGATACTTGACAGCTACTAAATGTACTATCTACAGTTTCAAAAACTGGAATTGTGTATAAAATTATAAAAATGGTATAATTTTTATCCTACATATGTTTCTGTGAGATACTGAAACATTAATGGTTAATGACTAAAAAACTTGTCAATGTGAAAATGCAGTGGCTGCTTTGCTGAGGTCGGGTTTGCACTCCCTGCCCCCAAAGAAGGGCATGAGGAGAGTTTTTTGTGTGGTTGTGAAAGCTCGGACCCACATCCAACAGAGCAACTGAACACCCACCACTGGAGGACCCAAGCTGGGTTTTGATCCAGATAACAGAGAAGGCAAATAAGAAGCAGTCTCTGCTGAGGCACCACAGTGCTTTTAATCACTCCAATGTCCTCCCTTACACAGCTGGCTCAGGTGTAAAGCTCCCCAGGGAGGTACTGAGATATTCTAATCTGCTGCAAGAAATCTACTAACAAGAACCTGAGTTACCTCTGCCCTCAAGGGCAGGTCTTATCAGCCTAAGAAATGGAATGTCTTATTCTCCAGTGCTCTTAACAAATTAAAAAGTTGTCACCTCTGCTGTTTTCCTCTTTCTTCTTAAAGATTTAAATATTCAAGGACAATTATGGTCTGTGTTACATTGCAACTCAGTAAAATTTTCATTCCATATAAGTGGCAACATTTTGATGGTTGTGGAGCTGCAGGGGTAGAATAGAAACCAAGGCTGGTTTCTGGGAATAGAAACCAAGGCTTCCAGTGCAGAACAATGTATGTTCCAGTAGACTGCAGAGCAGATCTGGTCCTTGCTAAGCCCATTGGCCATGATAATGGTGCTGCCTCTGTGAAAATGCTTCTAAGAAAGAGTAAAAGAAGTCCTGCAGACAAATTGTAAGAAAGAGTGAGAAAATGTGAAAGAGCCCTGTAGGCTGCAAGGACAGTGAATGATGAATGACAGGGAGGAGGAGATGCTCCAGGTGCCAGAGAAGAAATTCCTGGTAGCCCTGGAAAAGACTATGGTGAAGCAAGTTCCTCCCCTGCAAACCATGTAGATCCACAGTGGAGTACATATCCACCTTCAGCCCATGAAGGACTCCGTTCCATAGCAGGAATGTGCCTGAAGGAGGCTGTGTAGAAAGTTCTGCCACATTCCTGGCAGGAGAAGAGTCCATACAAATGAAGGGATTCTGGCAGAAGTTGTGACTGGTGGGGGATCCTCTCTGGACCAATCAATTTCTGAAGGACTCTTCTCTGTGAAAATAATTCACACTGGAGCAGTTCTGAAAGAGTGATATTCTGTGATACAGATATCCCATGCTGAAGCACATGAAAAATGCAAAGAAGGAGTGACTAAGATAAAGTGATGTGGATTAATCTCCATCCTCCATCTGGCTGCACCACTCAGAGAGGAGGTAGAAGGATTGGGAATGGAGGAGTGAAGTGGATCCTGGGAAGAAGTGGGAAGTCAGGGGGAATGGGGAGAGGGAGGTTAGGTTTGTCTAGTTTTGTCTTTGTTCATCACTATTCTACTCCATTTTAAATTTTCCATATATAAAATCAATCTTTCCCAAGTTGAATCTGTTTTGCCCATGATTGTAACTAGTAGGTGAACTCCCTGTATTTGTATCAACCTATAAGGTTTTATATTTTATTTTGCTGATCTGTCCTCTTGAGGAGAGGGAGTCAGGAAGTGCCTGGGTGGACATCAGTCATCCAGACTAGATCAACACACAGAATGCTGTTGATTAAGTTGGAAGAAACTTCCACCTTTGGAGAAACTCCAGAGTTGTTTCTCCCCACCAGAACAGCAGAAGCAGCAACAGAATTAACAGAATCAGAGAGTAGAATACATTCCCAAATAAAAAGAGAAATCCAACATGTCCACCTCCGCGCTAGATGAAAAACTACCACAGGAAAGTAAGAGGAAGACTAATGTTCTAATCTGACATAGTTTGTTACAATGAATCATAACTTTGCCTTTCAACTGCAAACACAGTTATTACTGTGATAATTGCAACACAGAAAATAGAGGAAGTTCAAAGTTCATGTCACCACTTAATGAAATCTATATTCTGTAAATATATAGGAAAATATATAGTCTGTAGGCAGAATTTCTAACATTTTCATGCATGCCTTTGAATGTGATTTTATCCTTACAGGAATAATGTATAAAGATGTCCATATAAATATATGAAATATGAATATATACCATTTTACCACTTGCACCTACCATTTGCACATTTAGTTTCACTTATGTTATAAGCAAGATCTACTGCAATAGGAGGAGTATTCTCAAAAAATATTTTTTTGATCTTTCATTCCTTGAGCATAACTCATTAAAGAGAGGAACCAATAATATTGAACTCTATTACTATTAAACATTTGTTCATGATGAATGGCTATTTGATATGATGACTAGCATTGTCCTATTGTAGTCTGTGACTAATAAGCACTTACAATTTAATTGCAGCAATCTATTAAGTAAAGTAATTGTCAAGGATAGCAACAATGTCAGATCCTACTCTCAAGTTTCTGGAAATATCAGTTGAATATTACTGAAATGTCTGAAATATAAATGAAAAAAATGTTGTTCAATGTACTTCACACATAATACCTTATATGTTAATGTTTTACAATATCTTATAGACATTATCCTAACTTTGACAATTAAGTGGGATATTTGATAACATTAATAACATATATATTTCCCTGAATTAATAGGTTTCAAACAAAAAGTTTGCACTGCAATACTAAGAATGGAGTTATTTTTATTTTTATTTTTATTTTTATTTTTATTTTTATTTTTATTTATTTTTATTTTTATTTTTATTTTTATTTTTATTTTTATTTTTATTTCTATTTTTATTTTTATTTTTATTTTTATTTATTTTTATTTTTATTTTTATTTTTATTTTTATTTTTATTTTTATTTTTATTTTTATTTTTATTTTTATTTTTATTTTTATTTTTATTTTTATTTTTTTATTTTTTATTTTATTTTTTACTTTTATTTCTATTTTTATTTCTATTTTTATTTTTATTATCATTTCAGCTTTATTTCATTAAGTAATTTTTACTCACAGAACTTTGGAACCCTGAATATGCTATGAGACATGTGAAATTTCACTTGTCAAGATACAGAGATTGCAAAGGACATTTTACAGGTGATATTATTGCATACTATATACTACAAGATTTCCATATTACCTCCTGCCTTTTTGTAGGAAGAAAGAATGGGTTATTATTCAACTTGGACAGCTCATCTGAAGCTGCTAAAATGTATATTTTCCAATGCTCATTTAGAGAGTTCTTAAGATGTTTACTGTTTATTTGACAGGCCATGAGATTTACATCCAGTTTAGGAGCTTTTTATCTCAATACACACTGGCTGCTGAGTGTGTTTGCTTTGACAATTTGTATTGAACTGTCCCCAGCTAGAATAGCACCATCAATCTACATCACACTGAGGCAATTGTTTGTTCATTCCCATCTCATCACAGGATGATGCTCAGATATGTGCAAATATATGTTTTCTTCACAGTGTCACAATAGATCAGCCAATAAGAATAGAAAAACAAACTCTCATGAAACTTGAATAATGAAATAATGGAATGGTAAAGAAAGAAATTCAAAGTGCCATTTGAATTTGACAAAATCCTCAGACAATCAAACTACAACCTGAATCAATGTAATGTACAGAAATGTCTGTGAAAAATAGTGGAACATTTTAAATGTGCCTATGGTGGAATAGAAATCTAAACCAACAGGACACTGAGAAAAAGAAGGATTAAGAAGAGACCCTTAAATCAATTTTTTTCTAACCACACTTTCCTTAGCAAAGGGTTGAGAACTAGAAGGAATGACTCAAACAACTTGGCATTTTCTTTGACACAGTGATTAATATTATTTTTTTTCTTTTCTTATTTTATTTTTTCTCTTCTTCCCAAATTATCTATTTCTTTGAAGTGATGAACATTCAAAGGAGTTTACAGATTTTAAAAATACTTGAAAAATATAAAAGAATGTTAAGATTCAGGGCCTTGACTGCTAACCTGATCTACACTGGATGTTTTCTGCTATTCAGCTGCACCTTGACTTGTGTCAGGGAAGACTTTATAAAAATCACAGTGCTATATGGATTTAGTTTCTCTTGTCATCAGCAGGATACTTGTGTTGACTCAAGATGTCCCTAAGCCTTTCTCCACACTTGTATTTGTCTCATCTTTTTGTAAGATCCTCTGTTACATTTTTTGTAACTTTCCGTAGGAAATATTTTTTTTTTATTAGGGAGCATGGTGGTGTTTGGTACATTTGACTTCCTTTGTCAGCCTGCTGAAATTGCTAGACACTTCAAACTTATTGATTGGTAGGATGCTAAAATGATGACTAGAAGAATAAAAGCTGCAAGACAGAAGCTGAGTTAGAGAAATAAAATTCAGAAGAAGTGATTTTGTTTTTAATTGCAACATAAATTTGAGAAACAGGGTTATGAGATTTCATTTCTACAAATGCTTATGGGGGTGAGTTTGAAGAGGAAAAACTCTCCATATTGACCCATTCTGGGCTGCTATGGCCCATTGTGTAAAGTTGTATTTAAGTAATCTAAGGGCCCTCCTGGGGAGGACCAGCTATAGTGCAAAGCAGGACAGTTCCATTGTGTACCACAGACAACACAATTTGCTTACATCATAAGCTATCAGATGTAGAAAAATCTGTTAAAAGACTGAAATGGATAGAAGAGTAGAGAAGAAAAAGAAGAAGAGGAAGAAATCATATTTGATTTTCCAGTGAGACAGTATATCAATTAAAGGATCAGTATACTGTCAGTTAAATTCCCACAATGTTTACACAGGAAAAGCAAGACTTTTTCTCAGAGGTCTATTGACTAGATTTTACCAGATTTAACTATGCAAACAGATTTTACCTATAATAATTTTTAAAATTATTATAATTGTAGCAATTAATAACCTGACCTCAAATGGAAATGGAAAAAAGATTTATAGACACCTGTTTTCTTTCAAGAAGTCTTTATCACTATAGCTTCAAAAATCTAAGGATGTGACTAACAATAAAAAGGCAATTACAATTAAAAATACAAAGGATTTAAGTTTGTTTTTTTTTTTTTTTCTTTCTGATTCTTAAAGGACACAATCTTTTAAGGACCTTTTTCTACCACTGAAAATCACAGAATACCTTAGATAGAAATGAACACTATCTTTTCAAGTATTTACATGGCTTAAGAGCCTTTTATCCCAAGAAGACAACAACCACTAAACTAAATTCAAGAAATCACAAGTAACTTAAGAGAATTATTAAAAATACACAATTTCCAAAGAAAAAGAAAAAAAATTGAATGAAGAAAAAGATTGAATGAAGAAAAATCAAAGAGAAACAAAGTTGTAGTAACAGTTCCAAGTCTGTCAAGCTCAGAATATCCTCTGTAAATCACTGGAGCGGTGAAAAACTTGATCAACTCATCCCTGAACTCCCAGATATGCTCACTTCTCACTTCATTCTGTAAACAGCCCTAGATTAACTTGGAGCTATCAGTCTGTTGTATGTGCATAATTGCCCTGAAGGAAAGCCATGGTATTATCAGTCACTCAAAGCCTCCAGATCTAAAACACACAATAGCCTCCAGGTCTTTCTAGAAATTACAGTACAGTTAGCTAGTTTACATAGCATATTCAGCCTTTGTTGTGAATGGCAAATATAAAGCTTTCATGATATGAACTCACTAAATTTTGGAACATTTTCATTTTTATTAATACTTATGGAAATATCCTGAGTTGCCATATGTATTTGTATTATATTTAAAATTATGTTGAGCAGAAACTTTAAAAGATAAATACTATTTATTGAAAACAGAATAAGATGGACTGGTATTAACTTGCTGGGATCATTTTATAATCATGTCATAGGAGGCTAAAAACAGCATTGAAATATACCGACAGACTTCTCATACATTAGCAATATTACTATTAAAGTAAAAACCAAAACAAATCAAAACAGAAAACAAGTTTTCCCTGCAAAGTCCCACAAAAAATAAACCTGCAAAAAATAGTGCCTTATTTTTACCATTTGAATAATTGCTTTAAGCTTCCATGTACTGAAAATAGTCTCTTACAAAAATATTGTAGTTGTTCATTACATGACCAAGGTTACCCTTGTTCTCCCTCCAGTCCCTAAAAGTGCACTGGGCCTTGATAGGATACCAACAGCCCTGTGCCATAGTGCCATCATGCAAAATTTGAGAAGAAAATGGGAAGATCTTGATTTGGCAGTTAACTTTCCCACTGCTTCTTAGAGTTTTTTTCCTAAGTTAATTGGCTAGTAAAGCAATTTAAGATTTATGAGAAAAGATTCCTCCCAGCAGTTGTTTGTAGAGCTCCTAATTTTTGATCTATTTTCAGTCAAAAGAGCATCATAGAAAGCTGGAAAGAGTTTATCCGTTGATTTAAATAGTGAAAAGTTTGAACCATTATTGAGACAACAAAAGTATTAACAGTTTAAGTGTACTTAGCTTTTACAGTACAGACCACAAAAGACTACTACAAATGTGGGACCGCAAAGATAAAAAGTAATGCTTTCTGAAAGTCAAAATAAGAATTGCATATTGCATATTCTTGTGTTCCACATACTACACACTTCAAAAACTTTGACTTCTGTCATCACTGTTGATGTCTATTTAATAGCTAACCTTTCAATTAAATGTTATAAACACTTTATTAAAAAAAAAAATAAATGGATAAAAATCTTAGACTTAAAGAGATAAGTATTAGTAAAGCATAAACAATCCTGATGCAACAGGATCCTGAATAACAATTCTGATCCAGCTGCCCATTCATATCACCAGAATAAAGCTACCATGAGAAATACAGACACACAAGAAGAACATTCTTCAAAGCTGTAGATTTCTATAGGAAAATAAAGTGAAACTAGAAACACATCTATACATATAAAATCCTATATATGTTGCTATTTTAAACACTTTTCTTCTCACTATATATCAGCATGAAAATTCCCAGATTATGATAGGGATGATGAGTTGCAGCATTGTGTTATGAAATTGTTTGTCACATTTCAGTCACTTGTCTTTTTCCCTTTTATTTTTAAAATTGATTTGGGTTTTTTAGTTTTTCAATATTAAATATTGAAATATGTTAAAAATCTATTAATTAAATTACTAGTTTTGATGTGAGAGAATAATTCAGTTGTAGCAATAAGTGGTCAATATGTACTTTTCCTGACAGTTGCAAAAATAATTCTGTTGTATTTTTTTCTGAAAACAGGCAAAACACAGTGGTAGTGCAGCTGTGAAATAGATACAGATATAGCTGATCTGCATCTATCTGAGTATACTCCAAACCTAGAAGTCTGGACAAACTGATGTGAAGACAGTTTTTGGTTCTTCTATTTGGGCTGTCTTTTACCCATGGGGTCATGTCTGGAGTTTGTACAGTCCAGATCATAAGGTATAGCGTCACCTGAACCCTGCTCTGAGGTTTCCTGAGCCAAACTGTATTTTTATGGTACAACTCACATTGGCATAAGCTTGGAATTTGTTCAGCAGTATCTACTGCTGCCCTAGACATGCTTCAGACCAGTTTTGATTAGATTTGGTTAATAATATATTACTTCTTATTCTTTACCAAGGAGAAAATCACCCATAAGGTGGTAGAGTCTTAGCTTAACACATTGTCTTGATTCTTAGATTTACTTTTTACCAGAGTGCTATGTTCTTGCATAGTTTTCAAGATTTTTACTTGATAAGGTAAGAGCTACAGAAACATACAGCAACATACAGTGTTCATGATCTTCCCCCTCCCTTGTGAACCATCCATCAAAATCAGATAAAACAGACTGACTTTTGGTAATATTTTAGTGTGCCCTTACTGCATTGCCTTATTTTAAGTCAATTGATTTCTGCAGGTTGTTCTATGAAAGAAGATGGATTGTTTAAACATGAGTCTTAGATGGAGTGTTAGAGATTAAAGAGAATTCTCAGTATACAATAATAAAACAAATATTGTGGTAAAATAAACAGGCAATCAGACCTAAAATTCATGCATTTACCAACCTTTTAATAAAATAACTTAGATAGATGCCACTAAACTGTTAACTTAATTATTTACATTGTTTTCATTGCTCTCACAGTGGTTATATGCTATTGGGTGTAGAGATTCTTCTTGCTGTCACAATATAAGGAAATAACTCCATTTCCTTCTGTCAGAAAAAAGTTTTCTCTAAAGAAAGCAGTTTATTCACAAAATAAAGAGCTGCTCAGAGCTAAAACTGTGAAAGTAATTTGCTTTTGTGATTGTGAAATAGATTTTTTACAGATAGAACTTGCAATTGAATAAAACTGAAAAGAGTCAATAAAAAGACCTATTTCAATAGACTTATCTGTTTAACTATTTTAAAAGTCCAGCAATTCCTCTTTACCCTACAAGTCTTTTAGCCACTGAGTGAAGTCAAAATACAGCACTTGATCATTACAAGCCCAGTCTGTCATGGACAACAACATCTCTCTTGGCACCACACCCAGAATGCTTGAAATAGACCTGGAAAATGCAGATATTCTTACATTTTTATAGAAATATACTCAACAAGTTCTTAGTAAAAGGAAATACGAGCACTTAATCAATGACTGCATTATAAAGGACTATAAAACCATCAATATCACTTCGTGAACAAGATGTGGACTGAGACGCTCATGTTCTAGAAAACATATTTTAGCTTAGTATATGCTATTATCTTGCACTTATTGACTCATTAAAACTGTCAAGAATAAGAAATAATATTTATCTTTTTTTTTTTTTAAATGCAGATTTTCAGACATAAACCTGTAAGTCCTTTCTCATTTGTATTTCAAAATTAGTATCTTCTGAATCAAACAGGACCTTATCTGAGAAAGGTCATGAAAAGCTTTCAGTACAATTATAGTTAGTTGTTCCATGAGAGCTTTGCTCAGTACCAGTTTGTTCAGTATCTTTAAAGGAAAATTGTAACATCCAGCTGGATGATGCAATGCAAACTCATAGCAATAGCAGGCCCTTCTCTTTACTAAGCAAAGCAAGCAAAGAATTCAGGTGGTGTATTGAAAGATGGTCGTAATATTTATCTAGAACTCTGCTTCTGTATAGCTGCAATATTACTTGAAAAAATTTGCTAGCATTTAGAAGTACCTGTCAATAATTCACAGAATCACTTTTAATCAAGGAGCGAATGAGGAATGTCCGCGGAAAAATGCTTTTCCTAGTCACTAGAGTCAGTCATTACTGGACACTTTTTAAGCATCACCTTCGAAGGGCACAGTAACAGGCAATTCCAGAGTGTCAGAAGTCAAGTAAGCAGGACAAAAAGCCAGCCTAACCGACAGGGATCTTTTAGAGATAAGGCAAAAAAAGGAAGGTGTAAGTGGGAGCAACATCAGCTGGTGTGGGAAGAATACAGAAATGCTGCTTACTGTGGAACTCAATGCACTGGGAATATTTCTCTGTCTGCTCTGGGGTGTACTGACCCCCAGGGGAGCACTGACTTTGACCCTCATTCATGGAGAAAACTTCTAAATCCTCAAGGTAAACTAGAAACCATGAAAGTGTGAAATAGATTGTAGAGATTGTAGATAGTAGTGTAGTATGTCTCATGCGTGACAAATTTAAGTTTTAGGAATTTTAGTGTGTTAGAGATGGATACAAGATGGACGGTACAGGGTATTTTCTGGAGTTCCTTTCTTCTTTCTTTTTCTTCCTCTTCTTGGGTTTAGGTGGTATCTTGTAATTGGGTAGAAAAATCCACATTGCAGGTTTTTAGAGGTTAGTTATTGGGTTAGAGTTTAGGTGTAATTTATAAATTGGGTAGCTTAGTTTTTGATTAGACTTAAAAGTCCTTGTAACAAGACATTGTTAGCCATTTTTGTGCTGTTTTTCATGCATGCAGAGTCTGGCGCAGTTTGTTGAAGTTTTGATAAGATAACAATAAACAAAAGCTGAAGACCGAAAAAGTCCAATGAGTCTCTTGTTCCTGACACAGAACTGCTCCAGGAGGGTCTTCCCTGCCAGGGGAACCCCCCGGGGAGTTGCCCAATTGGGGCTCACAACCTCACAGCTTACCACTGTAGGAAGAAAATAATTCAAAAATAGTTAATCAAGCTGTCTGATTTCATTGCAAAGCCTCCCTTGATGATTTTTTGAATGGTCTTGGGAATCTGGAGAGATCCCAGCTGACAGGAAGCTGAGGAACATTGTTCTAATTTTTAAAAAGGGCAAGAAGAATAATACTGGAAAATACAGGTTTTTCAACCTCACTTCACTGCCTGGTAAGTTTATAAAGAAGATTATTCCGCAAGACATTGAAAAACTGAGTGACTCCTGAATGACATAGTCACCAGCATGGTTTCTTGAGGGGAAAGTCCTGCTTCTCAAATATTTTTTTATTTTTATGACAAGGTAACCCACCGAGTTGATCAAGATATGACAGTTGATGTAATAATTTTGCCTTTCAGTAAAGCTTTTGGTACTGTGTCTCACAGAAATCTTCTGGACAAAATAGCCAGCACACAGCTGGATTAACATATCATGACATAGGTGAGCAATCACAGGTCTGTGAGTCTTGCTCACAGGTCAGGCACAAAGGGTTACAGTGAATGTGGTGACATTAGATATTAGACTCAGAAGCCGTCACTGGTTGCCTTCCACAGGGCTCCATCCTCAGTCCTGTGCTCTTCAACTTCTTAGCTGTCTGGACACAGGACTAGAATGGATTCTAAGTAAGTTTGCAGTTGATACAAAATTAGGAGAGGCTGCTGGCTCTCCCTAAGGCAGAAAGACACTGAAGAGAGACCTGGACAAATAAGACAGCTGGGCAATCTTCAAAAATATAAAGTTCTACAATGGCAAGTGCCTGATTATGCACATGGAACAGGGCAATCATGGGTTTATGCACTCACTAGGGAATGAAATGCTGGAAAGCAGTGCCGTGGAAAGGGACCTGGAGTCCTGGTCAGTGGCAAGTTGGACATGAGTCTGCAGTGCCCTGGCAGCCAGAAGGGCTGCCCATGTCCTGGGGGGCATCAGGCACAGCATTACAGCCAGGCAAGGGAGGGGATTGTCCCACAATTCTCTGCACTAGGGCGGCCTCACCTTCGGTGCTGGGGGCAGTTCTGGGTACCACAGTATATGAAAGATGTAAAGCCAGTATAGAGGGTCCAAAGGAGGTCAATGAAGAGGGTGAAAGACCTTGAGAGCAATCCGTATGAGGAGTGACTGAGATCACTTTGTCTGTTCAGCCTGGAGGAGATTGAGGGGTGACCTCATTGCAGTTACAACTTCCTCATGAGGGGAAGAGGAGCAGCAGATACTGATCTCTTTTGTGTGGTGCGCAGTAACAGGACACAAGAGAATGGCCTGAAGTTGTGTCAGGAGAGGTTTAGGTTAGATATCATGAAGACGTTCTCCACTCAGAGGATACTTGGACACTGGAACAGGGACCTCAGAGAAGCTGGCCTGACAGAGCTCAAAAGCTTTTGGACAATGCTCTCAGGCATGTGGTGTGACTCTTGGGTATGTTATGTGCAGGGCCAGGAGCTGGACTTTGACAATCCTTGTGGGTCACTTCCACCTTGTTATTCTGTTATTTTTGGATTTACATTGGAAAAGAGCACCAAGATCATAGAGTCCAACCTTTGATTGATCTATACCATACAGCTGAGTGCAATGTCCAGTCATTTCTAGAATACCTGCAGGGATTGTGTCACCACCACTGCCCTAGGCAGTCAGTTCCAGTGCTTACCAACCTCTTCCATGACATCTAACCTGAATCTTATCTGGAGCTATTCAAGACTATGTTCTCTTATCCTGTCACTGGTTTTCTGGGATAAGAGGCCAAGCCCTATCATTACACAATTTCCTTTCATGTACTTGTAGAGAATTATAAGGTCTCTCCTGAGCTTTCATTTCACTGGGGTAAACAATCCCTTCTCTCTCAGACACTTCTTATATTACTTAGAATTCAAGAGGACATTTCTTTTACATTCTGGCTGGGTTTTTTTCAGAGTTTATACTACAGTGGACCTACCTCCTTCACGAAAAGGATGAATAATTTAGATAAGTTTACTTAATTAAGCTGTTTTACCATTTTTTCTCTGTCACTGAAATGTTTAGACCAATGAACAGATATCACTGAGAATACCAAATGGCACTCAGATAAAGTAAGTTCATCCAGGTGATATACTGATCTATGCTTTCCCTAAGAGCCTAAAATTGTTATTTCAGTCCTTGTTGAAATTTAAAGAGTACTACTCCTAAACATCTCAAAAATTCTCTATGTTCACCTTCCACAAGTGTTGCATATGGTTTTTAAAAGAGAGCAGGCAAATGTTAGTTCCATGCATATGTATGCAAGATAAAAAGAAAACATTCTATCCACATTAAGAAACATCTGAAAGAAAATGATAGTAAAATTAGTTTTGCTAATATTTCAAAAGTTAACAAATAGTATGGCTCCTAAATAAATCAAAACCTGCAGCCTACATTTTAGCCTGCAACACCTGAAGTAAAATGAGTGGATCAAAAGAGGAACTGCTGCTCAGCCTTCATCAGTCATTAGCATATGTACTAAAAGTTGCACAAAGAGAAAGTGTTTCAAAAAAAGAAAAAGTCTGCACTTTGCTCAGTTTGGAAGTGAGAGTTCAGTGCATATAAAGCATAATGCAATACCATGAAAAACAGTTTCCAATTATAAAAAATTACCTTTCATTACTTCAAATGGAAGAGCAACCATATCCATGGTTTTTAGGAACATACTGGACTAAATGACCAGGAATTACAGTATTATTTTTCACCACACACTAGGTGAGATGAATGCAGGAAAAGTTAAAGATTAGTAGAACATTGAAAATCAACTGAATCTGTTGCATTGAAGTGCTGATGGTTTTTTCCCCATCTAATCCACTGCATACAGATCAGTCAGTGACTGATGCCTGGGTCTCCTTGATCAAACATAGAACTGAATTTTACTGATTGAGGAAGGAACACACTAATATGTATCATAATAAATCTACTATTGAACTCAAAATACATGAGAAAGGATGCTTTATCTTTGTTGGTAATTTCCATCCTAACACCTCCCATGGAGCAGCAAGAAATTTTTCTCCAGGAACATAATATTATAGACATCTAAAGGAGTATAAACAAAAATAAAGATTTTATGAGTATCTTCCAGAAATGCACTGGAAAATTTTATTAAATTATTCCCATAAAATTCTCAGATAGTGTATGTTCAAAGTGAAATACTTCAAATATTTATTTAAAATTTTGTGATATTTTTGCATGTTACAGTGAAAGAAACTAACAGTTAAGATTTGGATGCATCTGTGTTATGTGATCAACTTTAATCTTTAATGTAAGTGACAAAGACAGAAGGTAATATGAGGGATAAAGATTGAAATCTCCAGAAACTATAATTTGATAATAGCATATAGAGGAGGCATTCTTGAGTGAGAAAAGGCGAAACTGTGCTGAAATGGTCAAGATGAGAACTGATGCCTGACCTTAATAATTTACTTCTCTGAAGTAATAGAGAGCATGGAGAATAGAAATTTTCAGTTCCCTTGAAGTTGCAAGATAAAGCTTAAAACTAAGAATCAATTAGATAAAGGAATGTGAAAGCAGATGCACAGGATGGTAAATGTAGCTGGAATCAGTGGATAAACAGATAATGAGGAATCTAAGTAGTTTTTGTGTAAAAACTTTTGTAACAAGAAAGAAGAGTGCATGCCTTAAGAAAAGTTTAAGGCAGAGCCACTTACAGTTTTGTGGGCTCTCAGTGAATACAACCACCAGAAACTCATTTACATGGCCCTCTAGGACCACAAAAGGAGTTCCAGTAAATGGGATGAGGCATACAAGTTTGTGCAAGGAAAAGTGACATCTATCTATTACCTAGCAAGTATGTTGCAATTAATGTGTATTATCTGGATGGAATAAATACCTTCTTGTAAAGTTTCATAATACACATATGACTAGAGGAGAATCCTCCAAATATGTCCAGTGTTGTAATAAAGAATGCCTGCTTTCTAATACCTCAAATTGTCTTAGAAAATTTTTTCTCCAGCCAATTTTGGTGTCAAAAGAAAAAGAAAACTGCTTAAGATTAGAACAATCTAGAGTAGAAAAAGTAGATAGGAGTGGTGCTTAACCCAATGAGGGTAGGTACTTGTCTCTAAATACTAATCGATGGAGCAGTAGGCAAAATTCCCACTAATATGCTAACCCAAACCAACACGCCTGTGCTAGCAAATGCGGATGACCTGTTAGCTCAGGATACCACAAAGGAAGACTCCTCCTTCAGAAAGCCATCTTTCACTGGATTGGAGGGTGAAACAGGGGAAGAGAAAGCCAAAGAATATGGACTGTGTGCAAGGCAAGAATTGGCTGAGAGATATCAAGAGATTTCAATGATAAGAAGTCAAATATGTGGCCACTGGTGGCTTTGAAGATATCCTATAAATAATTAAGCTCTGAAGAGAGAGTAGGGGAAAAAAAAGTGAAAGAAGAGGTATGTTTCATCCCATTTGGGTGGTTTTTGCTGGCAGGATTAGTTTTCTCCCTAGTAATTAGTATGTGGTTTTCTTTGCACTTGTTCTGGAAACAGTATTGATAACACAGGCATATTTTGCTACTGCTGAGCAATGCTATGACACAAGATCTTTGTTACTCCTCACCTATGCCACCAGTGAGGAGGTTGAGGGGTGCACAGAAAGCTGGGAGGTGACAGCTGACCCCAAATGACCCAAGGGTTATCCCATACCACATGGCATCAGGCTCAGCATATAAAGTTGGAGGGAAAAGAAGAAAGGGAGGGGAGATTTGGACAAATGGCATTTGTCTGTCTAATTAGGCATAGTGCAGCCCTACTTTTCTGGAGATTGCTGAACTGCCTGTGGATGGGAAGGAATGAATAATTTCCTTGTTTTCCTTTGCTTTACCTAATGAACTCTCTTTATCTTAATCCATACATATTTAAGGACTTTTACCCTTTGGAAGGGAGTAAAGGAGTGACTATCCAGTGTTGGGAAGGATGGATAAATATAATTATTCATAATAATACATCCAGGATGAAAACAATCCTCCCTAGTGGCTGGGCAATACCCTTACCTACAGATAAGTCCAAAAGTCAAATGGACTGTTCCATCTCACCCCCCAAAATGTATGGTTCACCCTGCACCTGTTACCCTCCCCTGAAACATCAGGTGTCTGTGACCCCACTGGCCCAAGTCTTGTTCCAGCCCACCTTGAAGCCCCCTGATAAGGGGTCTCTGAGGGGCCAGAAGCCCTCTTGGAACTCCCCCTCTTGGATCTTCTTCCCTCTTAGGACCTCCACCCTCTCCTAGAGCATCCTTTTGTCTCTCCCCTCCCCCATCCCCTCAGGCTTTGCCATGTGCTGCATCTGGCAGCTCCAAGCAAGACCTTTCTCCATCCCTAATAAACCTTATATCCCAAGAGCAGCCTTCAGAGATCTCTCGTCTCCATTCATCTAAACCGTCCTGGAGCACAGGGCTCCCTACAATCCAGGGTTTAGTTTCCAGCCAGGGTTAAACTATGACACCTGACAATTAATGTTTCATAGGTCAGATCCACCATGAAAATTAACAGAGCAAGAAGATACCAACATAAATAAATGAGGAGCTGAGGTCTGTAGAGAAATCCCGAGGAAGAAATATTAAGCAGTAAAGAGAAACAATGTAATGAGAATTTAGGAGGATTTATATGAATTAATTAAGAACCAACACAAAGTGGGCAAGCAGTGAAACAAAAAAGCAAACTATCTGTGATTGCTCTGGTGTGTATAGCGTCTGATATTTCTAGAAAAGCAACTCACCTAGCACAGGACTCCTGTTTTGTGTTCATATCCCAGGTGCTGAAAATAAGTTATACCTTGACTACTCAAAAGGTTTTAATTTTTAAGAAAAGGAAAGGCTGAACAGTGATAACATCCACAGCTTGTCAGTAATTTTTGACTCAGAATATGTGGCAGAGTTTTAGATCGGGAGAGCTAAAAAATGAAATTTAGATCACTGTGAACAGCAAAAGCAAAAAAAAAAAACATATTTAGGAATTACTCTTATCATCTTCTGAAGAGTTCTTTTAGCAGACTCACTTGTGTTTACTGTCACTTTTTTTTCCTTATTTTTGGGGGAAAATATGATTGACTTTCAAGGATCATCTCTGCAAGGCTCAGGGGTGTTCCACCACCACATATAGAAGTTAACAAGAGTTTACTTTCAGTAATTTGAAGATGGTACAAAACAGGAAGGAATGGTTAATATATCAGATGGATCTACTGCTTTTTAGAGGTCATTAACAGGCTGGAGTAATGTGTAAACAGGAACTTCATTTGATAAAGGGAAATGCAAAAACCTATACCTGGGGAGGAAGAATTCTTTCAGCATAACTGCATGGTGGGGGTTGACTGACTGGAAACCAGATCTGCAGAGAAGAACCTGGAGTTCCTGGGAGACAAGCTGATCATATTCCAGCATGTTACTATTGCAGCAAACAGGGTCTGCATTAGCAGAAGTATTTCTTGCAGATTGAAGCATCTGGTCCTTCACCGCTGCTTATACCTGGTGAGACAGACTGAGGGGGCTGTGCACAGCTCTGCCCATGCCAAAACAACTGAACACACTAGAGGAACCTCAGCACAGGACACAAAGATTGTCAGCTGAAGCTTGTCTTACATGAGTAGTGGCTAACAGTGGCTGGGGTTCTCCAGCATGGAGAAAAAGGGCTTGGGGAAATCTTATTAATGTATATAAATATATGTCTGGAGCAACTGAAGAAGATGAATTTAAACTCTTTGCAGAAGTGCCAAGTGGCAAGACAAGAGACAACGGCAAGCTGAAATAAATGAAATTCTGTCTAAACATAAGAAAATAATTTCTACCATGATGTTTGAACATTGGAGTAAGTTTCCCAGGAGACTGTGAGTTTGCCATCCTTGAAGATACTCAAAATCTGACTGTACATTGTCCTAAGTTACTTACTCTAGTTCATTCTGCTTTGAGTAAAGGCTCTGATGGACTATCTCCAGAGATACCTACCACCCTCATCAATTCTGTGATTCCATGAAGTCCTATAAAATGGTTAAATGAATTAATAAAATCATCAACAGCTGTTTACTTCACAGTACTTTGAGATGCATCAGTGTAAACTCTGTTATAATAATATATTCTCTTACAACAGTAAAAAAATAGAAAGTTTATTTTGTCTTTACTTTGCTAAGACAGTGGGTTTCATGCAAGGATATTAGCTGTGACTTTTGAAGTCATGGATATTCAATAAAACTGGCATTTGAATAAAGAATCTGCACAAGGACATGCCACTATATCTCACCCCCCAGAATCCTATTTAAATAGAAAGGTTTAATATTTAACATCCATTTCATTCTCTACTTGTTCATTTTTACCATAACTGCTTTCCAATTTTTGAAAGGGAACTGAGGTAATACTGGAGAGACAGTAAGGGTAAAGTCTGGAGAATACCTTTCTGCAGAATATCCACAGAATAAAAACCTAATAGTGCGCTGCTTAGTAGGGGCTAGCAAAATCAAACAATCAAGGCATGCAAAATAAGCCTATATATTCTGTTGCATTTCCACCATCATGAAAACAAAATAAATGAAGTGAAATTTGCATTTTCTTTGTTCAGGAATGTTTCATTGAAGCAGAATCCAATTTCTGTATATGAGAAACTTCATGATATTACTGAACAGCACTCTGCTATTTCTTTATGTGTTGGGAGCTTAGACTCTGTTATGGCCTGAAATGCCACTCAGGTTTGAGAATTACACTGCTAATTGCAGTATTAGCATTTTGCTAGTCTTGCTTAGCAATTTCATGGCTATGCCTAGGCCTCAAAGGAAAAAGAAATGGGAGATGTGGAGAACTGCTCTTTTGTTTAATCTGTATAAACTCTGGGGAGATATTAATCTCTCACCCCATTTTTTTCTCATAATTTTTTAATAGTTCTAATGAAAAAAGAGGGCATCATAACAGGAGTTTCATGCTGCATCTTACCGTATAAATGGTATGGACCATTAACTGACCCAAGGGTTTAGTGTTTAAATTAAGAGTGCAGACAAAGTGTGGGGAAAAAGAGCTAGTTGAGAGAAAATAACATGGATGCAATATAATATCAGTTCTGACTACTTGCTTTAAATGCTCGTTCTGAATTTTGAGACCTTTCAATGGGTTTGTGACAGAATGATTTAAAAGGTAGCACAGCAACAAAACAAAGAAGAAAGTTTAAAGGTGCTTGGAACAAAGAGTGGGAACTTTCAGAATAGAAAGTATTGTGATGGTGCCATCACAGTCTCTTCTTATAGGTTTGGAGGTCTTTTTAGAGCCATAGTGTATGATGAAACAAAAGTCAATATAATAAAGACCTCAACCTTAATTCAGCAGCATCCTGAATCCCAGAAAAAGGACTAGTTTGTTTTCAAGGGCATTCAAAGGATATTAAGAATCTTCACTGTTCTATAACACTAGAGTAATCAGCCTGAAGAAGAAGAAAGAGTGAAGGAGGGAAGGAAGGACTCCAGGAATCCAGGACTCTTGACTCCAAGAGGGAGGGGAGAAAGGGAGGGGAGGGAGGGAGGCAGGGTAGGAAGAGAGGGAGCCAGGTAGGCACACAGGCAGGAAGGAAGGGCGCTAAACCAGTGCTGTGTTTTAACCCCATTTGTCAACTAAACACCAGATAGCCTTATTTAACTTGTTAACTTATTTCTGAGAGTGTAAATCCCTTCCCTTCCCTTCCCTTCCCTTCCCTTCCCTTCCCTTCCCTTCCCTTCCCTTCCCTTCCCTTCCCTTCCCTTCCCTTCCCTTCCCTTCCCTTCCCTTCCCTTCCCTTCCCTTCCCTTCCCTTCCCTTCCCTTCCCTTCCCTTCCCTTCCCTTCCCTTCCCTTCCCTTCCCTTCCCTTCCCTTCCCTTCCCTTCCCTTCCCTTCCCTTCCCTTCCCTTCCCTTCCCTTCCCTTCCCTTCCCTTCCCTTCCCTTCCCTTCCCTTCCCTTCCCTTCCCTTCCCTTCCCTTCCCTTCCCTTCCCTTCCCTTCCCTTCCCTTCCCTTCCCTTCCCTTCCCTTCCCTTTTTTTTACCCATCCAGTGTTGCATCTAACACCTTACTTTATAAAAAAATGGAAAGATGAGGTTCTCAGATCATGAGTTACAAGAATATGACCTTTGATACACAATTGACAAAATGAAGGCTTAGTAAAGAAAAGTTTAATATAATCATGCAGAGATTGCATTTTTCTTTCTTTTTCAGATCTCATTATTTACAAATGTAAACCACAAAAGAGAACAAAACTTATAATTCCATACATTTTTTAAGCTATTTCATCCATTTAAGAATGATGACATATATGACCTGTTACCTACTTGCCAGGCAAAAGAGCAAAATATACATACATCCCACATTTTCCATATAGAGAAAAAGAATTTTTAACATTTGCAAACATAAGACCAAAAACAATTTAATTTTTAACTGCCTTGCAACAACATATGTACAAACAGCAATAGAAGGCATACTCAGATTGAGTTCTTTTACTATGGAAATCATAAATAACATACCTTAAGACAGGAGGTTCAAGTCCTGGAGACAATCACAGCACCTTTGAAAATAAAATTCATCTGTTGAAACTATTGCAATTAATTCACTTCAGGATAAAAATCCTTGTCCTCTGAGAGCTTTTATTTAGCACAGTTTTCAAGCTCCCTTAGTACTTAGCAGCATGCTCCTGTCTGATTCCCAGCTACCTTCAAGAGATGAGTGCAATTTGTTCAGTCCCTC
Organism: Lonchura striata; assembly: GCF_050655825.1. Classification (NCBI taxonomy): domain Eukaryota; kingdom Metazoa; phylum Chordata; class Aves; order Passeriformes; family Estrildidae; genus Lonchura; species Lonchura striata. The sequence goes on from NC_140740.1 coordinate 37,726,403, forward strand.
AATTCCTTTTTTGAGTTTCCCAAGAAGAATGTTCACTATACTATCCAGTCCTCCTCAGCCCAGCCTCCCTACCTGGATTTCCATTAATTTTGTATTGTGCGCCTAGCAAGAAACCTTTCTAAAGCAACTATTTTCTAAAGCAACTATTTTATCCACAATATTGTGTAGTCCCTCTGCAGCAATGTTTACTGCAGCAGCAGTTAACTAACAAACTGTTCAAGAATAAATACTAATCTCACAGATGACAGAAAAAAAATACCTATAACCAACTTCTTAATCAGCTATTTTGGAATGAAGGAGAATGTAATGACTGGACTTTTGGATTACCAGTGTCAGCACATTGGACAAAGCATTATAGGCAGAACAGATTATTTTGCCAAGGCAAACTTTTTTGCCTTGATAAGCCTTTTCTCATCCTAACTTTTGTTTTGCACATGTTAGGTAAATGTCATCATATGGTTTCATACTCTGTTGTGGCATAATCATTGGGATATATCCTTTGTTCTTCTATTTGTGCAGTGATTTCAGAAAAGTTATACAAATTTATTGTATTTAAGTATCTCGCCCCTTGAGTTCAAGATATCAAAGCCCTGTTAACAAACAGACAATTCAGCTTTTTTTTTTTTTGTTTTGTTTTTGTTTTTGTTTGTTTGAGAGAAGAATACTCCTATTATGGTGTGTCCTTGCCATCCCTTGTTCTACTCTGGATGTATATTTATAAATGGATACTTCTGTAAATCTATACAGCCTTGTATATTTATGTATATTGCATTGGCATATATTTTTAAAATACTGCCTGAAAATATTTGGTTATTCCTCATCCCTTTGCAAATATATTGATTCATAAAATATTGGACTTGCCACATCCAATTGTCTGTAATTGTGAATTTAACTGCCACCCTTGAAATATGATAAAGCTATAGTCCAATTACTCTACTGTTACTCTACTACAAAGCTTGCCTTATTACAATATAGATAATGGAACCATCCTATTCACCCTAATTTCACAGGTTTTATAGCTAAACACAGTTGTACAACCCAAGAAATTTCCTTTATGTTCATATCATTAAATGGTCTCTGTAAAAGTCATCCCAGTGGCTTAAGAATCAGATTAACTTTGTCTCTACAGCAGTTGCTTTATTTGCTAGCACAAGGAAAAGTATATTTCCTCATCTTTAACAACCTGTCTTGTGTCTTATTAGAGATAAGTAATGATTTTTTGGTGTAGCAAAATTATAGTTTTCTCATTAATTATATATTTGCCTGTACAGGTAAACATGTCAGCAATTAATTTAAGTTTAAAGACACTGAAATTTCAGACAAATTTTTTCAATTGAATTAACCTGCATACAAAAAACCAAATTTAGATAAGTATTGTTGCAGAAAAATAAAATTTAAAAAAATAAAAAATGAAACGACAACCACACAGAATTAAAATTGAATTATTTGAATTAATAGTCTCAAAAATGAACCTGAAACAAATACATTACATTCAAGGAAGCAGACCTTCCTTCTAACTAGAATTATTCAGATAAACACATGGATATTTTTTGCAACAGCATGAAAAAAATTCCCTCCAGCTGTGAAATAAAGCAGAAGAATGTAATTTTTTAGCTGTAATTCATACTTAATAGAATGCATGTCTCTATCACCTTATAAACATAAGTATTATCAAGTTTATTCCTGCAAAGCTTTCTTTCTGCTGTACATATGACAGGCTTCTGATTTTGTCTTTCCAAAAATTCCACAACTCTTATTTCATACTATCTAAAAAATGCTCTTCAATCATTCAGATTGAAATGGTGGTTTAGACTTCAGCTGATGTAACAGCTAATGTTAAAAAAATCATCAACTTGGTTTGTACTTAGCCAAATTCAATAGAGAGAAAGATTACCAGTGACCTCACAGGTCCTGATCGTCCAATTACTGTATTTTTGACAATGATTTATTTCTTGGATTGTTAGCACAATGACATTGAAGCCAAGACTACCACCTCCATTAATCACTGATGAGAAAGTAGCTGACAACCTTCAGAGATGACTACACTAAATTTCACTAAGGAACATCACTTATTGAAATGTACATATATTCTGAAATATTTATTTGATTAAAAAACTATCACAATTTTCATATGTTTAGAACTATCTCACAAGAGACCAACGTTCTTCATGTACCTAGTCAATTTATTTCATCTCAAGAATTATTAATTAATTCTCTGGTACAGTTTGTTTAAATGCAAACATAGAAATTCTAATTTTTAAAACAAAAGGACAGATACATATATCAATACTCAGGTGGTGGGATTAGTTTATTCTAAGGAGCAATGGGCTATGGAGTGGATTTTCTTTTGTCTGCTAGTTATGACTGAATACCTCTTAGAAACAAAATTATTCCAGTGATGGAGTTGAGGCATTGAACTGTGTATCAATGACAGAACAAGATGCACTGTGATGAATCATAAAGTATCCAAAGTATGACAGTCAGTTGGTGAAGGATTTACAGCCTATGTTTTTAAGTAGAAATTTCTGTCAAGGGCTGTCATGTTATAGTTCTAGTGTCCCCACATTGCAAGGAAGCCCTCCTTCTCTGCTGAAAGAACAGTCTTTTGCCACAGTTGCTATTTTGCTGATCCTCTGAAAATCATATAAAAATCAAATAAATCATCATATATATACATATCAAATATAAATCATATATAAATCAAATAATTTGATGGCAAAAGTCATCAAGTTAGAAGGCTTGTGTGCCTACACAGAAGAGTGAAGGAGAAAATGAAACTGCAGCTGCCAAAAATTGGTAATTTGTGACTAAAAAATCACGTGGCATGGAGGACAAAAAGGTCCAGCTGTAGAAGAAGTTGAACTGGTTCGATGGAATAGGAGTGACAGGACAGAAGGACTCTAAGGAAGGGAAGTTTCCCTTGGGAATGAGTCATATTGCAGAGTGCTCTTGCAACAATCCATCACTCATGGACCTAAGTGCTCAAAGGCCAGAGGCCACCTTTGGGCAGCAGAACTGGTATGGAGAATGGATCCATGGGTTGATGATCATGGGAGTTGTACCACTGAATGTGTACGTAAGGAATGCACCTCTGCATGCACCAGGTAGGATAGCTTATGGTGATAAGACTGTCCAGTAGACTGTACATTAAATCTTCTGTATTTAAGCACAAGCCTGTGTTTAACTTACTTCAAGGCATGCAATAAAATTTTCCCAACCAGAGACTTGTGAATTAGTGGTTGAAAACATACAAATTCTCCTTGCACAATTGACCGGACCATAAACATGATAGTTCCACACAAAGGATGGGTTAATCTCACCCGCAGTTATATCATAAAACTAATTTTAATTTGATGATGAAGCTCTTGGAATTTTCAGGCACACTAGAGATCTCAGAGTGTTCTGTGAATATTTATCAAAAATGTTTATTTTGGATTAAATTTTCTCATATAAAATGAAAATATATTGTGTACTCAGGCAAGTAATTTTTATGCATCCTATTGTATGCACCAGAAGGACAGCATTAATTTCTCTTAATATAATCTATAGACCTTGCTATCTACATTGAAGAAAATGAAGAATCACGTAGCCTGCAATAGTCAGCTGGGTGAGCTATAAAAATAAATTTCCTTATCTAAAAACAATTAGGAATGTAATACTGAAGGCATAGCTCTCACAATAACTAAGAAGTAATTACTAACTTGTTCTATATCTGATAGACAAAGACTTTGGAAGGAAATTAAATCACTGATATTTTGTCCTAGAGTTAGATGACAAATGAGATCATATAATAAATTAATAAATTTTTATCCTCATTTTATACCTAAAATCATGTCTAGCATGCATATTGAAAAAGCAAGGAAAATCAGAAACTTGTGTGTTTATTTCAAAGAATAACAGTGGAGATTCACTTTGAGCACACAAAGACTGGTACAGTCTTGCAGCTACAGGAAGATGAAAATTTTTCAGCCCCAGTGAAATCATCTATATCCACAGGAAAATTTCTCATTAAGTTAAGCATGTGTCACCAGGACCCTCTAACAGGAATTAACATCACAACCACAGACAGAATGCACTGATATCAGAATGTGCTGTAGGAAGGTACATAACCAGCAGATTCCCATGCTGGTCACATCACATCCCTTTTTATTCTGTCCTGCCTTAAATAGCATTAGCTTCTCAACATTCTTTACCCATACAAAAGCATCCATCATTTCTTCATTCTTAGTGGCATAGTCACAATTCTTCACTGACAGCTGCTTCTCATATTTTAAAAGACCTTTCAAGTGACTATCTGATTGTCATACGAACAGCACATTTCCTGACACGAGGTTGAGAACAATGTAACTAATATGTTGCTACTAAGTGGAATAAAAAATTGCAGTGTTCATCTACCACCTCTACAACTAAAAAATTCCATCTTTCACCAAGAAAATGGGGTCTGTGTAGTCTTTGATGTATCACAGATGGATTTCTGCTGAGTTAATCATAGCACTAATACTTAAAAGCCAAGACTTACCTTTGTGCTGGCAACATTGTATTTAAATCAAGGTTATGGAAAATAAGAGTAATGAACCTCATGGAACTTAAAAAGCATCCAGAATAGTAGAAAAGTAGAAAATGAAGCAAAGTCCATGAAAGTAACCATAGAATTTTGAAGTTCATGGCTTTTTCAGAACACGGTATGCTACTGTGAACAATTGCAGTTCTATGTAAATTTTTTGAGAGGACATTGGCTGAAATTTTGCTTAATTTCTACTAAAGTTTGTCTGGGTCTTAACCACAAAACAATACCTGAGGACCAAAGGAGGAGCAGACCAATTTCTCTTGTGCTGTCTATGTTGTGCATAGGGTTACTATGACTTTAATAAAATCAGCTACCTCTCCTGCCCACCAGTACAGGCATAGCAGTGCATTTCAGCAACTAGATAGCAATACATTCAGGAAGAATAAAGACCTTTTGTGCATTCAGGTGTCCCTTAGAGACAATAAGATTTAGCTCTTCATGGAAAGGCACCAGAATCTTGCAGCAAAGTGTGAGAGGTAAGGGCTGTATGTGTGTGAAGGAGCTGCACTAGGTAGAAGATGCTCACAGTCCCACAACCAAGATTTCATTGCTGCAATCAGGCTTGCACAATGCTCTCTAGTGGAAACTGTTTCTTATGGCATCTGGTCTTTTCTTATATTTTCTCTTTTAAATAAAATAAAATCCAAACCAATTTTTTTCATGTGGTATTGCGGACAACACAAGGCCATAATAAATGGCAACTACTATAAATCTTTGGCATAATAGTCTTCAGCCAACTTATTTTTGATAATGTTTTTACCAGAATAATTTAACTGTAATTGAAAACACATAACTGAACCAGGAATTTGGAGGAGGGCAACAAATGAACTTCCATAAACTGTAGTATCCTGCACATCCTAAAATGGAACAAGTTAAAAAAAAAAAAGTAGAAAACAAATGTGCCAAAAATGAAAAAAAGGTGGCAAGTTGTTACAATTCCCTACTGACCTTTAATTTGCACATTCTGCTAACACTTCATACTATGCCAGTTTAAACTATTCAAAAAGGATGCACTGTACCTTTCTTGCCTCCTTTAACATCTTCCCAGAAGAAGGAAGGAAGAAGACGGAGGAAGAACAGGATCAGCCCACTTTCCTCCATCTTAGAACTTCTGGCCCCCATGTACAAAGTAAAAACCCCCCTGTACATGTGCTAAAACCCCCCTGTACAACACTAAAAAAATTTCCCCTCTACTTTGTAACTACTTTTACTACACTGTCTAACCCTTTGTGACTGCTTGTTCCACCTTCAAAGTTGGTAACTCATTCCATGGCTCAAACTCAAAATCACAGCTGTTTCCAGCTGCCTGCCAGGGTCTAAAATGCTTCTGACCAAGGCCTGGAACCTCCAAAAATGTCTGAGGGACATTTTGAGTTCCTACAGAAAGCAATACAACAATTTTGAATAATCAACTGTCCCTATTTTAAGACCACTTTACAGTACTTAACAACCCCTGTATTACTAAAAAAAGCTGCTAAAACAAAAACAAAAAAAAAACAAAGAAAAAAAAAAAACCCACTTCTCATAAAAAAACCCAAACCCATCGTATGCCTGTAACATATTGACAGTATGCTTCACTAATCAAACTAAAGTTGTCTGGTTTCTGACAGCATGGAGTTTGAGAATGACAGTTTAAAATAACAAGGACAACTTAAAAACACAGACTATCATGTTAAAACTTGCCCAAACAGATGCACACTGACTTTATAAGATTTGAAATTATTAGCTGAACATGTGAAAACACTCAATCCTCCTGAATGGACTTTCATTTGGACTTGTAAAATCAAGTGCTTTTTAATAAAAAATGAATTCTCAACAAGTCAACACAAGGGTGAGATTGACTGCAAATGACATCAAAACTACAGCTACAGCTTGAAACAGCTCAGCAAAGTATATTTTCCTGTAATGAAGAGAGCAAACAATGGACAAAAGCCCAAGACAATGAAGAAGAGAGACAAGCAAAAATGGTGAATAAAAGAAAATCAGTCTTAAAAGTGAAACAACCAGATTGTAAACAACCCAATATTTCAATTTTAAACAAATGAGTTCTCAGAGAAGAATGGGGATGGTAATGTGAGAAAGGCAATTATTAGTAAGTTTTAAAGTACTGGAATTAACTGTCCAGGGAGGTGGTGGAGTCACCATCCCTGGATGTCTTTAAAGGCATGGCACTTGGTGCTATGGTTTAGTTGAAGCATTAGGGCATGGTTGGACTTGATGATCTTCAAATTTAATGATTCTGTGATTTTGTGATCCTGTAATCAAAATTCATTACTATCTGCACCTGAAGAGCCATCATTCACAAAAAGGAATTGAAAAACACCGTATCAGTGAATGAGAGTTTCTATTATTATCTGGCATTATTAGAAAACAATAATAACTAATTTAAAGACAGCCTCCTAATTAGAACTGGCGAACAAGATTATACTTGCTATTATTGAGCATTTTCTTCCTTAGAATGTTCATTTCCATTTTTAAGGGTCATATTCCTGTTTAAATATTTATTTAGAATGTAACTGAATGTAGTGGGATTTCCAGAGAAGGTATACATGTTTTTCAGGAGACAAAGATCAGAAATATACAAGTGCAATTAAATTCATTAACTTCATAAAAGAATATATGAATATATATACATGTATGTATGCATGTATGTATGTATGTATGTATATATACAGATTCTCCCAGCATACTACATTCTTGCATGTGGTAACCCTCCAACTATGAAGCCAAAGAAAAGTTACTAACGCCATATATTTATGCCTCATATCCAAGCACTTGTCTGTTCCAATACAGCTAGCATGTAAGGCTGAGTAAGGAGAATAACCCTGAGCAGGACAGTCTTGCTGTAAGGAGCATGCACCCCACCATGGGCCCTTTCAATGAAGGACAGAGAAGGTGTCCCAGGTGGTGCATGGGTCCGTGGGCTGCAGGGGAGCACAGGTGCAGGTGGGGCTGCAGTTCCTGTTCTGCAGTAGGAGGGTGAAGGATTGAGTATGTGCAGAGACCCAGCTGCCAGGGAGGTGGTTTGCGATACTCAGAGCCCATAAGGTGAGGTGCTATGTGTGCAGCTATGGGGGAGTGCAACTGCACAGTCTTCCATGTGAGTGTGTGTGGATGGCAATTGTATTGTCTTAGGATTTGCTACAGAAAGCTGCCTGGAAATTTGCAGGTGTTTACTGAACTTTTGTAAATGTTTAGTATTGTGGGTTATACATCTTTGTTGTTGCTATTGGTACCAAATATATAATTCACTAACTTCAATTTAATTCTGTGCTTTTAACATAAAAAAAATTTGATACTGATTTAAGTGATTTCAGCACAAAAATATTTTTTTTTTAATATTGAGCTATAATGTGTTTCTTTTATTAGAATGAGTTGAAACAAAAAGCCCACACAATGAATATACACATTGTCATAACACTACACCTTCAATACAACAAGTTAAAATATAGTTTGCTCCCCAACCAGATACAACTGCTGTGTGATTTCAGAGACAAACATGTCCATTGGAAACCAAGTGCAATGCTAATGTTTCACTATTGAAGATCAAGCGACTTGATCAGACTAGGGAAATGACTTTGTGATCAGACACTGATCACCGTCAGTGACTGAATGGTGTGCAGCTCTTACACTCATAAAAGCCTTTAAAATGATTATACAGGTAAATAAGCCTTTTGTGATTCTGTTTAGATCCTGTGTACATTTATGTGTGGTGTCTATATACATACTCACCAAAATTTGATTTTCTCATAATAATACCTAAAATGAAGCAAGCCTGTAGATAAATAATTAAAATTACCAATAGAAAATTAATTTCTTTAATGGCTTCAAATGAAATATTCTGTGTAGTCATAGACAGAGTTTTGTTTCTTTTATTGTAATTTTTAATTATATATGGCATACATTTAAAACCAAACCAGCAATTCTGCTTGTCAAGAAAAAAAAACTTAGAGTTGTTGTATACTGTGTTCACTATTCTTTTTAGGATTGATACTGGCTACCATTTGCCTATGATATTACTAATTAGTGAGAAGCAGTAAAGTAGAAATGAGGAATCACTACATTCTGATAACCAGGACCAACAATAGGAAGTGGAAAGAAAACTATTTGAGAGCCCCATCTATGAGAAAAGACTTAACAAGAAGGTGGCATCAGCAAAGGTGGGAGCAACCCAGTTACAAGTCAATCTTTTAAAGGAAGCAGAAGAGGGTTTATATCATACATGCAACAGAATGCAGTTCTCTGGAAAATGGATGAAGGCAAGTGGATTTTAGAAACTCATTTAAGTGGAAAATTGAAAAGTAGGAGATACGTTGAATACTGCTAAGTAGGACAATGCTGTGCGTGTCATATCAATTTCCATTCCTCAAATGTTACAAAAGAAGTAAGAAGTTGACATTGTTTAATAGAGCAAATGGACTATGCTTTGAGGTTTTTAGATGTTTTTAAATACAAAGATCCTTTGGTTTATACTGGAGATAAATCTCATACTTTTTTAGCCAAGTGTCTGCTTTTATTGAAAATTGAACTTGTTTCTTAAAACCGAAAGAAAGTTTACAGAGTGCTCTTAGATAAAAGGGTAAATGACATTGAATTATTTAACTTCTTAAATAATATTGTTAGATTTTTATTTTAAATGAAAATGCAAGGATGTATGTGAAGTTTACAAACATAGTCTACCTTCTTTGAAAGAGGTAGTTACCTTTTCAAGGTAGTTACCTTGAAAAGACACTTATATTTTATAATGTTTTGTGATTACATAGGATTTCTCAACACAGATACATATGATATTGAAATCAAAAAGCAGTCAAATCAGTGCCATCTGTGGTACAGAAAGTTGATCTGATTAAGAATTAGTTTATTTTACTATAATTAGCTTATATAAACTATAGCAGCATAAGCAGTGGTGTAGACTAGTAAATAAGTCCACACTAGACTAGTAAATGAGTCTAGGTGGTTCAGGGCTTAACTAGACCAATATACACTCCAAGAGCTCTGAAAACACTATTTATTATAAAGGGAGCAAATGTAGTGATCATATTCCAAATGATATTTGGTTTATTTGCCACCATGGATCATGCTGAAGAAAATGAAATTAAAGTTGTAGAATTTAACTCCTCTTTAAGGAAAAAAATCATAATAAAGGGATGCTGTTTATTATATATTTGCTTCAAACATTCAACACAAATGCTGTAGTGAGATAACTTTACAGATCATTACTATTTAATTTAGTAATAATCTACAAATCACAGAAAAAGGATTCAAGGTGATCATGTATCCTAAAATGATTTTTGTATACTTTGTATATTGTGAATATCTCAAGGACACTAATTCTGATTAATTAAGAACTAGAAGGATACTAAGAACTCTTAAATGTCATCTCTTACATCTGGATACTTGGATATCTCTATGGAAATTGAGATAAAATGTATAAATATTAATTAAATAAAATAGACTAGGCAGGAAACAGAACTTGGTTTTTTTTCCTATTTATTCTATTTAAACTAATTCCCCTGTTAATCACTGTTGTTTTCACTCCTGGAGTCCTCAGCTTTTTTTCTTCAAATACTGCAATTTTTCAGCCTTATATCTCTTTTTTAGATCATCATGCTTTTTTTAGAATTCGTACAACACTGGGTTCTGTCTAACTCATGGAAGACTTACATATACCACAAGGTGAAATAAAACAGTAGTAAAGAAAATTCCATGTTAATGAGGCTCCTAAGACACTAGGCAAGAACAGAATTATTAATTAAATGAAATGCGATGGTTCAAAGAAAGCATTTTCTTTCTCTTTTAATTTTCTGTTTTAATTCTTTCTTGAATTTGCAACCAAATTCTATCCTTGAAATACCTTGGCTGAATCTTCTCAAAGCTGACAATGCTTAACTGGATCTGTAAACATCAAAAATCATAGAGGCTGAAACTGAGGCATTGTAATCCTTTTCTTCAACTCAAAGGGAAGAGTATATCAATTGTAAGGATAAATTAATATCTTACTTTTGAGTAAGCAGTTAAGTACTGCTTGGTTGCAATTGACTTTACTTGCTAAAATGTGCATTCATAAATGTCCTTAAGCAGGAGAGATTCACTGAACTGAAGCCCTGACATACAGTGTTGACACTGCTAAGGAGTGTAAAAGCAAAAACCTTGCTGTTTGATAATTTATGACAAACTATTTATAGATCATGAAAGATGGCAAAGAAAGCAAAACTTTCTTGAATCACTAATTCCTATTTCATGTGCAATTATTTTCATTCTCCAAAATAATTGGGGAGAATCTTTATGCTACTGAAAAACTTATATGAACATTTTATTTACACCGTTTTTCTTTTTGCAGGAAGCATGCTATGAAATAGCACCATATTCAGCTCCTCAAGAAGAGTGCAGGGGTAAAGAAAAAAAACATCTTTTATTCAGACTAGATTGTTAGCAGAGGGGTCTAGACTCCAAGAATTAACAGGCCAGTGACTTCCTCTGACACCCCCAAAGTGTGATAGGTAAGCAGTGGTCACCTATCTGTATATAAGATATGAAGTTAATAATGCACAATGAAGAATGTGTGAGCATAAACTTAAGTTCCCACTTTAACATCAACTCTATCTGGAACCTTATGGAGGTAAGTTAGTGTGTTCTATCAGCTAGTACAGGTAATGGTGTAACATGACTGCTATGAGGAGAAATGCAACAAAGATAGGGGAAAACTCAGATAAAATGGTAACAGATGTCTGGCAGCCATCTAAGATACAGAAATATTGACTGGAAGAATTAAAACCAGCAATCAGACATAATCTAGTATGATTAAAAAAAAAAATCCAAGATAGTCTAGTATCAAATACACTTCAAGGGCACCAGGTAATTATCTCAGTATCACCCTTTTCTACAGGTATTTCAAAAACTCACTCTTGCCAATCAGTCTTACGCTCCTGTTCTTACTCATTATTTGTTCCAGAGGGACACAAAATCTAAGATAATATTGTGTCAAGGCATAAAATTTGAAATAGACACAGCAGTTGACTGTGAAACAACCAAGGAGAAGGAGGTGCAGGGCCTTCAGCTTGTGGCTAGCAGCACAGTTGTGGACTCCGTGTCAGGTCTGTGGTTCTGCCATCAGGAACACTACAGCTACATTTCACCTGTTTTGTTTGCTCATGCAAGAATTAAAAGCTGTAAGGAAGAAATTATTTCAAGCAGATTTGCTATCAAATCTGGTACCAGTGCTGGCCTAAAACCAAGCGCCCACAAAAGCCACTCACTCACCTCCACTGCTGCAGCTGGGCAGAGGACAGAAAATATACTGAAGGGTTACAGAGTTGAGATTAGGACTGGGAGAAAACACTCCAAGAGGAAAACATGCTCAACTTAGAGATACAATGTGAGTTTATTACTAATAAAATCAGAGGAGAATAATGAGAAGTAAAAATCAGCCCTTAAAACCACTTTTTTTTTTTTCCCCCAGCCCTAGCCTCTCTTGCTCACTGACAGTGCAGGGAGACAGGGGGTGGGGGGTTGGTTAGTTCATCACACAAGATTTTTCTTCTGTTTGGCTCAGCGAGAGGAGTCCTTCCCTTGCTGCATCATGGGGTTCCTTCCCATGGGAGACAGTTCTCTGTGAACCTCTCCAGCATGGTTCCAATCTCACAAGCAGCAGTCCTCCCACCTGGGTCACTCTTACATGGGGTGAAGTCCTCCAAGGACAGGCTGCTCTAGCCTGGGGGCAAGGTACCTGTCTCCATAGGTCTCTCACAGGATCACAGCCTCCCCCAGGCATCCACCTGCTCCAGCATAGGCACCTCCACGGTCTGCAGGTGAATTTCTGCATCCTTGTGAATCCCCAGGGGCTGCAGGGGCACCACTGCCTCACCATGGTTTCACCATGACCTGCAGAGGAATCTCAGCTCCAGTGCATGGAGCACATCCTGCCCCTCCTTCTCAACTCACCTTGGTATCTTTGGCCAGAATTAAAATCATGTCACACTTTTGCTTTGATTTTCTCCTTGAATCTGTTATCACAGATGCCAGCAGCATGTCCATCCTCAGAGCCATCAGGGATTGGCTCTGGACATGGTGGAAGTTCCATCACCTTCTCACAGAAGCCAACCTCTGTGCCCTTCCCCTACTACCAAAACCCAGGCCATGCAAACTCAACACAATATGTTAGTCTTATTCTAGAAGCACCACGCTTGTGTTTCTTGAAAAGATCAAAATCTTTTTCCATTCTCTAGGTAGAGAATAGTATTCAATATTATTCAATATTTATCCCACCCAGTATTTTTCCAGTGCTTCCATTCAAAGTATAGTAACTCTATTTTGCTCTAGAAACAAATTCTCCATGGCCTGACAAAATTACAGAAGGCCCACAGAAATTATGTAGATCAGCACAGAAAAAAAACCTGGTTGACTATTAGCATGTCACACACATGGTAAAGAAATAATACTTGACTTTAAAAACCCTCTTATATAATTCTTTAACAAAGAAAAGAAAAATATCCAAGAAATTACTTGAATCCTGAATCCCTTCTTGGATTATTTTGCTCATATTGCTTTTGAAGTTCTGTTAAACTGCAAAGTGATATTTATATCTTAAATGCAGGGTTTGAGAAGAACACAAAACACCTCAGGTAAGTGCTTCCTGCTGGATTACATTGCCAGGAGGATTCAGTTCTGCATATTTTCTCATTTGTTTTAAATCCTCTAATATTATGGGAAAGTAGTTGACTAGCCCCATTCTACAGATGAAAAGTTCTATTAACTTGGATTAAAGTTATGATATCTGTACATGGTGAATGGAATGGTGATTGCAATAATAATTCTCACTTGGATAGAAGCAATGGATTGTGGTTATAAATCTTGGCTTTGATCATATCTGCACAATAAAGTGCAAGTGAGCCTACAAACTTCTGAACATTTGAAATGGGGTTACTTTCATGAGGAAAGAAAAGGTAATAAAAAAGTCCAAGCTCATAAACTAGTGGCAAGCTAATGATGTTGACATGGCTGTGTGGCACTTACAATGCAGGTATACTAGATCATTTTGAAGGTCCATTCCAACCTAAGCTATCCGCTGATTAATTGATACTATGATATTAAAGTTTTTGGAAACATAGAGATTCAGAAAAACATTTTATACATAGATTAAAAAAAAAACTAAACCAAATCAAAACAAAAAAAACCTTAAGTACTTCCCTTCACATTCTTACAAAATATGCAAATAATAGGTTATGAAAATAAATATCTTCTCTCTTTATCCTCTGTTTTGAGGTTTTTCCATCTCTCTGGAATAAAGACAGTCTTTAGAAATATGGTCCACAGATCTTCTGCTACCACTGGAGAAAGAGGCTGGAAAACTTGGCTTACAGAACTGTGTTGTGCCTTGTGATTAGTACAGTAAACAGAATTAATCAGTGAATTTCCTATACCTCCTATCCCTCATAGGAGAAGATTAAAGTTTCTATGTTTGGTGAAAGGAAATGTAAAGCATCATTACATCTGCCTGACGAGGAAGAAGGATCTTTGCATAAATTTTGACCTTTGTGTCTTACATAAAAATAAGGTAAGAAGTAAGACTATTTTTAATCAGGGGCTCTAATTCTTCTTGCCAAGCTGTAAAGTACAAGATGATTTTCCAGACTACTTTCATAGAATGTAGAAGCAGTCCCTGGAGAACTGAATTTTGATACTGCTGCAATTATAGGTGATACATCTGTCTTCATGCTCTTCACATCTGTGTTAATTGCCATCAGACCCAAAGCTGGAGGGACATTCTAGAGTTACCTTCCCAGTATTGTACACAAGGATTATGGAATGACAAGTATTTTAAGTTAAGATTTCTCAGTGATAAAAAGGCATTATAACATTGCATTTCAGGGAAAGCCAGCTCTATCTCCATTAACACTAGCATGATTGAGAGATGTTTCACTGGAAGAGAAAAGAACTTGATGACTATTCACTACAAGCAACTATAAAAAAGTGATGCAACAAATATAAAATTAGCTGAAGATCCCCTCCATTTCAGGGATTTTCATTTGAAGAGTAAAGGAAGTATTTCCTAAATTAAGAGCTTTTCTAGAATTTTTGTTTTGTTTTATTTTGAAGATAATACTTTTTATAGTGAATAGATAAGCAAACATTTTGGTCACTTTTCAGAACATGCTAGGCGAGATAGCTACAAAGAGATATTTCAGTCTACAATACAAAAAAAAACCAAACCAAAACCTTCTTGGGAAGCATTCTTCTTAAAGAATCATAAAATTGTTTGGGTTGGAGGAGACACTTGAAGTTCATCAAGCTGAACACTCTTACCATGGGAGGAATATGTTTCACCAGATCATGTTGTTCAGTATTCCATCTAACCTGACCTTGCTACTTGCAATGATGTGGCATTCACAGTATCTGATTTTTTTAAATGTCCAACCTAAATTTGCCCTCTTTCAGTTTAAAACTATTGCCCTTTGTCCTGTCACTAGAGGCCTTGGTAAATAGTTTTTGTGGTTTAGTTGTTGGGGTTTTTTGACTGGTTTAGTTATGGTTCTCCCATGTCTCCTTTAGTTATTGAAAAACTGCAAAAGTTCTCCCTGAAGCCTTCTCTTCCCCAGTCTGAATAAACCCAATCTTGTTTGATTTTCTTCATAGGAGAGAGGTTCCAGAACTATGACCATTGTTGTATCCCTCTTCTGGACCCAGTCTAACACATTTGTGTCCTTCTTTAACTGGGGCTCGAGAATGGATATGGTTCTCTTCCTTTGCTCTAAGCACATATTGCTGGCTCTGTTATAGCTTCAGGAGGCCCAACTATTTTCATTATGTCAATAACACATTTAGAATACTGGTTTTTACCATTTATTTCACTGGCCCTCTTTAGCAGTAATTCATGTCAACAATAATTGCTATATGCCAGTTTTAGTTAGACATATGATCTGAAGCTACTTGCTTATGATATAAGAAAGATTTCTTCATATTTATTTTCAGAAAAAATAATGAATAACAGAGTAATAGAACATTAATCAAAATAATGGGAAAATATGACTAAGAATGGGGTCATATCACTGCATAAGAAAAGATTAAAACTCTTCATAGATTATTACAGAGTCATAGAATGGTTTGGGTTGGAAGGAACCTTGAAGATCATCAGCTCTAAACCCTACCATGGTCCACTAGGCCAAGCTTCTCAGAGCCCTATCATCTAAAGAGGTAAAGGGGAACAGCAAAACTGTGGAGAAAGGTGCATGATTTATTAGTTTTCTCTAAAGTAGGAAACTAGTCATAATAGAGAAACTTCTCCTTCAACACATCAAATATTTTCTTATTAATAATTTGCATTAGTAGCCATCTGTGAATCAATACTTTATTTTGTTATCACAGTAATAGTTAGCAATCTCCTTGTATTGGAAATAACTTTAGTAAGATACACAAAAATAGAGAGAGCTGCCAGTGGTAGATAAATTTTCTTCCCATCAGTTTCACTTCCAAAACTAAGTAGGGAATGTTTGAAACTTTTCATGAAAGAAAGACTATGAAATACTGAAATTATCAGTAGTCAAGCTATTAAAGGATGAAATACTTAATTTGAACCAGTATCAAACATGTGGATGATTATGTTTAGCTTATTATCTTCATCTACATTTTCTGCATCTGCAAATTTCTTGAGGTTACAAGGGATAAATCATCATAAGGCACATTTTAAGGAGGATGAATCCAGAAGTGCATGAATGTGTCTTCACCACCAGTAGTGAACTGCAGAAAAATGTCACCTCTATTAAAAAAAAAAAAAAGCAGCAAGATACATGTAATGTTAGCTATACTATAAGGCTGTAAGTTCAATTGAGTCAAACTGGATTCACAGGAATGAAAAGATACTGTTTATTCACATCAATACTTCTTTGTTTAAAATTTATTTTCCTTATTTGCATTAAGTTTTCAGTGTTTTCCTTCCTGAAGAATAAATTCCATTTAGGTTCTGTATAGATGCTTAATTCCAAATTCAGGTATAAATCACAAAGTTCCATCTAATAGAAATTTAAATAGAATACGGTGCACATAAATAAAGTAAGGACTTGTAAGCCTGAGTTTATTAACTACACATTAAAAAACCACAAGCAAACAAAACAAACTGGACCAAAAAACCTTGAAATATCAATGCTTTCATCTGAAGCCAATTTAAAATGCTATATGAAATCTTTACACAATATGTAAGAAAATAAAAATTCTATGTTAAAGTACCTGCCAAAAGTGTTTCCAGGAGCAGGAAATTCAAAAGGCTCCCTATAAAAAATCAAAACAAATAGCAGGTAACACTGTATATGTTACAAAATTGAACATAACCCAGAAAATTTAAACAAGAACAAACTTAACAAAAATGTACTTTGTACTAATGTTTTCTCCAGAAAACATTTTCCTATTGACATTACACTGCTTCAACTATACTGAATTCCTTGACAAGTTCATTTTGAACATAAATCTCATTCAAACATTTTGAACAACTTTATAATAATACATACATTCCTACTTAGCAGGGCTGCGAAGAGTATGCAGCACTTCTGCATACAAAATACTGAAGACTGTTCAATTTTTTCAGAACAAGAAGTGAAGAAAGTGAGGAAGTAGAAATCAAGTATGAGGATTTCTAGGATGGCCTGGGTGGATGCCAATGCTTTCAATGACTTTTCTTTATCTAGTTCATCTGTCCTCTCCATCATGCTGATGACCATTAATTACAGGTGAACACTGATTTCCAACTGGGAACTTCCACAATGAACTTCTCAGTGATCTGAGAAAGGCCTTTGCAACAGACCAGTTTTTGAAAGAAGTGGCTTAATCATGGATTCCTTAAATTTGCTCCAAGTTCTATAGTAGTTAAGTCCCAAAGAAGACTATTACATAGTTACAATTTTGACAGCAGAAACTCAATAGGGGATGGTCTGCCTCCTTCATTGCATGTAGGTGCAGACTGATGAATGGCTGGAACATTGGTTTTGGAAAGATGAAGATGGTACTATTCAAAGGATATGCACCCATAGAGAACTCATTGTCATTAAGTCAATATGGCATTGAGTGAGAAAATCCATTATCCACTTTTGCATTAAGGAGCATACAAGGTCTTGCAAGTTGTACATAATAGTGAAAAAAAAAAAATCTATGCAGCCTTGGAAACTAAGGTTTGCAGAAAGTGATAAAAAAAGCAAATGGATGATCACCATGTGACTAGTGATCAAGATCCAAGGACATTACAATGCCATTTATAATCTTTAGTTAGGCACTTGGTTGCTTTCAGAACTTGGGAAAATATATTGGCTTTCCAAGAGACTAGCGAATTACTGATAACATTAGGAGGATATACAGAAACTCTAACAGTCCAACCTAAACTCTAAAATTCTTATCAGTACAAGTCCTCTCTAAATCCACTAAGAACATGTGATATACTAGAAAATTTTACTTATGGTGGGGTGTTTTACACTCAGAATCAGAACAGATTGTGAGATTTAAGAAATAATCTCAGCAAAAGGACACTGCTGCAGCTACAGCTACACATTTCTAAATAGCCTTTATTTAAAGTCATCTGGAGCCAGAGTGCTGTCTGGTGTGTATCTCCATTAATCCATTAGTTTATAATTATTTAACCTTGTAATGTACCGGAACTGGAATTATTTACAGTTAAAGCTGTGGATCTCTTGCTGTCTCTCATTTAAAACCGAAATTAAATCTCCAGACAGTTGTAATGAAATGTTGCGGGAACTTGGAATAAATTTTATGAAAGGTGCACAGAAAGATGGTGACTTTGTAGAAAAAAGGCTTTCTAGAGGACTAGAAAAAGTTGAGCATATAGAAAAACACAGTGAAGGAATCTGTCTTAACCGTGTTCTCCAAGTCAATGAATTAGTAATGAATGAAATAGGGAGCCAGAAACAAGTGGTTTAAGAAAACAAAGCATAGTCCTGGCTGTCATGCAATCAAATGAGCTAGAAGCTTGTTGCAAAAGGACAAATAGGAATACATATTAGGAAGAGGAATACACAAGTGAAAGAGAAACACAGATGTATCTGAAGAAATAAGGGAGAGAAGATGATGGATAAGTGATGTCTCTGGACAAAGGGGCATAAAGTGAGGCTGAGGTACATGCAAGTGTTTGACACAGAGGGGAATTTTCTCAGGAAGCTGGTAATCAAACCAATCAGTGGTCACGTTTGGATACTGGCACATGAAGAAGTGACCACTGAAGGCTGGAGACACCTCTGAGATCACAGAGGGGTCAAAAGCAAGAACTCCCAGGAGAACTCGCTCTCTTTGGCTCTGGTCATTTGAGAGAGCAGACCTCCCCTGCCCAGCCAGGAGCTGGGTCAGGGAGGGGAAGGCATGCGGCCTGGGGAGGTAGGTCGGGGGTGAAGGATTGGAACCAAGCCAGTTCCTGTGGATGGAAGGGTGGAGAAAATCTGAGATGTCTTTGTTTCCTGCACCCCCCTGATCTCCCCACCCCCCCCGCCCCCCCCAGCCTAGAGGGAAAGAAACAGAGAGCCTGAAGACACCTGGAAGTTTGCTGGCAGAGGAGAAGGAGGGGGTGGGGTGGGGGGAAAGGTGTCCAGCATGGGAGATGGAGTCCTGGGCTGAGATTTCAGCCATCTGGGGAGTCCGGGACTTTTAACCCCTTCCTGGGGAATAAGAGCTTTGTGAAATATTACTCCTCGATTTGCAGGAAAGAGAGACAGCCTGGGACCTGAGATGTTAGGAAAAGAAGGTTAGGGGGAGATGATGGAGTGGCTTTTGGCTGGACTTTTCTTGTTAACCATAGACTGAACCAATTTCTCCTCCAAGAGAGAGACTGCATTTTAGGGGGATGCATGGTGAGCCAACAGACCTGCTCCAGCAACTACCAGTACAAGAATAGAGTGAACAGAGAAAAGCTGAGGAGAGTGTGATGATGCCCTCTGTCTTCAGAGAAAAAGAAGATCTCTGTTCTTGGATCCTCAGCCCCAGGGGAGAATGTGGGGGACTCTGGTCCCAAAATGAGACACTGGACGGTTGTTCCTGTTGGTCCTTGGCAAAGCATGCTTAAGGGAGCCCTATGAGCAGTCTGTCCATATATGGTGGTGAGAGCACTGTGACATGGAGAGGAGAGTGTCACACTGGCAGATTTTCTCTGGGCAGTGCCATGTGTGACATGGAAACACAAGAAGTGGCAACTGTGTTTCCTGGGGGGATATGGTGCAAGGGAGACTCTTCTCTCCCCCGATGGACGTAGTACTGATTATATTGAAGGGTGATAATTTGATTAAGAGTCCAAGTTGTGGCTTACTGTTGGAGTTGGGTGGGAGGAGCAGGAATATTTTGGAAGATTTTCATTTTGGATTTAGTGTGTGGGGATTTTTTCCTTTTCTTCTCTCTATCATAGTAGTAGTAGTTTAATATTTTTTTTTTTCTGTGTTATTAAGCTTGGGCCTTCTCTGTTCTGTTCTGGATCACATTTCACAGCATTTATTTGGGAAGGTGCATTTTCATGAGGGCGCTGGCATTGTGCCAGTGTCAAACCACGACAGCAAGATACAAGCAGCTGGGCACTGGTGATGTCTTAGAATAGAAGAGATGCTGAGGACAGACAAATATAACAAGTGGCAGCAAAAAAAAAAAAAAATCTATCTTGACTATTATTTCCTTCCCTAGAGAGTGAACACCAGTTGCAGAAACTAACTGAAAATTTATATATATAACCTGCTAATATCTAATGTAATACTTTTTTTAATGCTCAACTATAATTATGCCAAGCAAAAGATGAAAAGGGTCATAATAAGGGAGCTTGGAGTGTGGGTAATCTGTCTTAAAGTTTACCTTGCAGAGTGAGACAACTACAATTAGAGATGTATTTAAATCTGCGCAATGACTGGAGATAATTGTCCAGCTAGTTACAAAGACCATACATGAACAGAAAAGCAGGTATTAAAGAGCAGTCTATGAACCCTTTTCAAAACATGATAACAGGACAAATATTTGCCCATTGATATTCACCCTGCAATGTTGTCTGCTAAAATAGACTAGGGTCATCACCAAACCACTATTTTTCTGAAAACTGCGGGGAAAAAAGTTAATGTATATCACCTTTGTGGGCCTTTCAACTTCTGGAGAGAATTTATAGTGTATTATGTTCTCAAACCATAATAAAATAAGTATGAATGAACTACAAGGACAGTCTCAAAAATTATTAATGTCCCCTACCTGCTTCAAACACTTGAAAAAGATTACATAAAATAGAGCACTGTATCCATATACATCAGTATCTGAGAGGGTGCGTAGATAATCTATTACCAGGCAAAACCTTCATACAACTGCCTTGAGGCTGCTGTCCCTGCCACTCCCTTCAAATCCTGTAATACCATAAGTGCAAAAATAAATATTGACATTACCTGTACCATTTCTGTTCCATGTTTTCATGACCTTCTGTATCAAGACTGAATGCTTAGATAATTCTTTCTACTTGTGCTAAAATTTTCTTCTCTAAATTTCTTTTCACTGTACCTGAACTGTAATTTATTACAGCAAATAAGGTGTCTTCCCCACTCAAATCTCTATTTTTTTGTGATACACCACTCACCCCTCATTTCTAATCTGAGGAACTTCCAAGCCATATATCCATAACAAGCAGAAGTGTAATCTACACATTAGCCCTATGATGTAAATATACATATATGCAAATGCATACACACACATAATATGTATATAGAATAGACTTTAGATACATACATAAATATATCATATCATCTATATCATCTGTATCTATATCTATATCTAGCTTTATCTGTATCTATCTTGGCACAATTTAAAATGGCATAAAATAGCTCCACCATATGTCATAGGAGAGATCTGAAATATGAATGATTTGAGACAACCAAACATCTTTTGCAGTTTTTTTTTAAATTTCATAAATTCCATGTAAGTCATTATACCTTCCTCCACTGGAAAAATCTTTCTCACAGCGATTCAGATTTTAGCACTGGAATCTGGAAATTTTTTTCAGTTCTGCCACTGCCACTCACACCTGACCTTTGATACATTATGCCACATTTTTTTTTGTGGTTCAGTTCAATGATCTGCAAAATGATATAGCAATATTTCTGTCTCAGCAAATTCATACTCTTGCATAATGAGACAGCCATAGATGAAAAGCAATATCTAGGAATGTCCTTGGTAGCCAGTTGCAAGAGCAAATGCAATGAAAGGATTAAGGTTGGCTAATCACATAAGTATTAACTCTGTAAAAGCTGAAAAGTAATAAAATGATATAATAATAGACTATGGAAATGCACTTTTGTTAGGACGTACATTACATGCTATATTCTTAATTTCTCTTATAAGTGGAACAGGAGAAAAAGCAAATTTTGCAGCAACTTTGTTAAGGAATGAAGATATAGAACATAAACACCAAGAAAGAAGATATTTTAATTAATATAATACAATCTATACATTTAAAAGTACATTTTACCAAATAAAATGCAATTAGCATTGCATAAATAACCACATAAAAATACACATTACGAAAAGGAAAATAATTTCAGAGTTGAAATCTTGTTTTGGCATTTCAATATTTCTTGTCTTTTTGCAGTTTTTTTTTTTTTTTGGAGAGATTTTCCAAGATGCATTTATCTCAAGTTTACCTCTTGGAAGCAAAAAATTTCCACATTTTCTCTGAAAGACTTTATTCATAAGTCTGTAAGCACTAAAAGTTAGTTTTTAATTTTTAGTCATCCATTTGAAATTAATATCTAATGTATATAAATTCTGCACATAGTAATAATATTTAACTTGGGGAATTTTTTCCACTACACTCAACATTCAGAGTTCAAAAAGTTAGTATAATTTGCAAATTAATGCTCTGTTGCTGGACAGAAGTACTTCTGTATAAACAGATGTTCCTAAATCACAAAAGGATAGATTCATCACTCTGCAATTTCATCATTTTCACTTTCATGTCTCTTTAAGTAAATGGTACATTTGGAGTTATTAAATATATTTATAAAGATTTAACTCCACAGCAAATATCACAGGAAGACATTGTTTCAATAACTTGAAATAATCAGATAAATCATTAGTTTATTATTATTTTGTGCTGGACTTTCCAATTAATTTTTTTTTCTTTACTCTTTCCATGATCTGATATCTAGTCTCTGAACTCATTACTCTTTTTACCTTTAAAAGTCAAGATTCTTGACTTTTAAAAACTAGTTCCAAAACAAGTTTAATTGCTCAAGAAATTAAAACTGTCACGTGACCTTTATTTTATAACTGATATGATATTTAAATTAACTAATTTGCATTTGGTTTCTTAGACTCCAACCCAACTCCAGTTGGGTTTTCACTAGACAGGAAAGCTATTTTGCATCTGGTCTGTCATAGATTTTTATTCACAAAGATTGATATTAGGGACTAGTAGTAGAATGTCTATTTCATACTGCCTCCACCAGCATTTTTTGCATTACTAATCTCAGACATCAGCTCTCTCCTGTGTACTTTGAAATAAGCCTGAACATAACACAGTAGTATATCCCTCACTGTGTTCCCTTGCTGTTTCCTGGTACTCCCATCCACAATTTCTTCTCACTTAGTAGTTTTGGTTTTGACTGACTACTGTGTCATTCTCAAGTAATATTCACTATTGACTCGCTTTATATCTTTACTTGGATACAGTACTCCCTCTGTAGATTTGTTGGAAGCCAAATTTCCTACTCATATTTGTAATGAACCTTCCTGGAAAGCAACTTCTGTAAAGGCTAAAAAAACCAATCAGTAAAGAGCCTTCCTGATTCCCCTGGTAGTACTAGGATGACAGCTGAGTACTGATATTGAAATGTTAATTTGCTAATTGCTCTGTTTGTTTTCTCTAAACTACCTGGAGATCACCTGCCTCCCCCCGCCCCACACACACCTTCCCTCAGCTGCCATTCTAGGACTAAGATGCAAATAGGGAAACCCGTGGAACCATGGGAGCATGTTTTGGGGGATAAGGACACCCCCTAAATGGAGAACTAAACACAGTAGAGGGGGCTAGACAGATGCCCTGGCTGAGGAAGAGGGGAAACACATCCCCTGATCAATGTTTGACCTGTCACCATAACCTGCAGAAGACTAGACTGAAGTGGGCTGTGGGAAGCAGGAATGAAGAGGCAGATTTTCCTGGTATTACCACAAGGAAAGGAGAGGGGACAGCTGCTTGGGACTTCAGCAACAGGCTCTGCACTTCCAGTCACGCTTTGGCTACCAGTGTGCCACGAGGAAAGGAGAGGGGACAGCTGCTTCTCTCAGGACTTCAGGGACAGACTCTGCACGCCTGCTCCCCTTTTGGCTACCTGGAAAAAACTACAACAGTGGGGGCGAGCTCTGTATGGAGCCTCCTGCCCAGCTGATCTTTTTAATCAAGAGCTGAACATTAATAAAGTCATTAGCCCTGTTCATTTCATAATTCTTCTACAGTAAAAGGAAATACAGGGATATCACTTTCCAAAAGAGGTATACTATAAGCACACCTTTACACATCCTGGTGGGTTCAATGCTCTGGTCTATGTATATAAACATTTCTAGTTCCCAGAAAAGGACATGTTTGCTCAAATTAGTATTTCCAATTTATTTCATAATCTAGTTGTCCTGGTTTGTAAAATAAACTTGTATTCTATTTCCCATCTGTTGGAGGTTGGGCAGGTTTGTTATCTCTTCCAAGAACAATGGTTTGCTCAAAGAGGTAATGGTTTGTTAATGGGCCATTGACTGACTCACTGCAGGCCTGGTAACATAACACAATCACATTGTGAGATGCTCCACCCAGAGGGGGAAGCCAAGCACTCTTTTATGGTATAAAGGGATACCTTTTGGGAGACAGAGCAGCTCTCTCTCTTTGCGGGATTCCCAGAGAAGCAGCTCTCTCTCTTTGTGGGATTCCCAGAGAAGCGGCTGGAGCGTGGTGAGGCGGCGGTGGCGGAGCTCAGAGGCGGCCCCGGCGCAGAGGAAGACCGGCCCAACTGCCACCAGATCTTCAGAGAAAAACTATACCCTTCTAAAGATCACCACTGCAGCTGCAGTTCATCAGCCACTGCAAGGGGAGCAGCTATCATTTCAACCGGACTGCTACCAACACCCCGACTCCTCAGGGTGTCAGGTTGTGGACTTTATCACTAGTTTTGTTTGTACCAATTGCATTTGCCTCTTTAAATTGTTATTTAGTTTCTCCTAGTAAAGAATTGTTACTCCCATTCCCATATCTTTGCCTGAGAGCCTTTTAATTTAAAAATCCTGGTAATTCGGAGGGAGGGGGTTTACCTTCTCCATTGCACAGGAGGCTTTTGCCCTCCTTCACAGACTCCTCTCTTGTCAAACCAAGACACTAGTATAGATTGAAAGTAAACTTAATTAGAAAATAAATAAAAATGCTATTGGAAAATCACATTTATTTCAGGACTTTTATAGAAAAATCTACTTTGCCACATGTATGTGTAAGTTAAACAAGTATACGACATTATTCTTCAATATCCAGGAAAGGAAGATACTTGCACTAAACAAGGGACCTGGACTAGCATATTCTTTGCTCAGGTAAACTTCTTAAGTGCAAGGTTTTGTGATTATCAGACTATAGTTTCCTGCAAGTTACATTTTTCTTTGACATTGGTTATATCTTTAGCCTTCCTTTCTCTATATGAAAATATTTTAATATTTTCTTATAGAGGAAGGAAGGCTAAAGATAAAGATATTAAAAATAATGAAATTATATGTCATAACCTCCTTTACAAAAAATACAGACATCTACAAGCTGAAGATATTCTTAAAGCTACAAATAAAATAATCTTACTAGCTTTTAAAATTATTATTGAGGAAAATTTAAAAAATTAGTTCATATCCCAGGCAAATCCCAATAATTCTCAAAGGAACTAACACAATCAGAAAATTTGGAAGAAATTTTAAAGCAATATTTTTTTTACTGCCTAATAGTGCATGTAGATTCTGAGCAGTTTCTTACCTCACTGGCTACATCTGGTATTATCCTGTACAAATCCAAAAGTCATGCTACATAAACCATCAGTGCTGAAACCACTAAAGATTTAAATTCAGTTTGCCAAATGTCTTTGATAAAGGGAAGCACAAAGAATTTGTGATTAAAGAATGAAAAACTGAAATAAAATTTGAAATGGAATAAAATAAAATATCAATTTTCTTCAGTGTCATATTATACGGGGTTTTGTCTTTTGTAATAACAAGGGATTTACAATATGTGGCATGTAAATGTCAATAATACCTGCAGATATATTTGGGTTCTCAAAGGCATACTATGCAATAAAATCAACACCATGTTACCAAGGTTGTAATTGTGATGATAAGTAATGTAATTTAAACTCATTTTTGTAGTGGAAATCCTCATATCAAAATGTTTACCTTTAGAGTCCTAAGTAGATTGTGTCATAAAATTATGGAGCCATGCTTAAGCCAAAATCATCTCAGGAATAATTCAACATGACAAGCTATATATTACAACTGACAAATATAAATTTATCACTTTATGTTCTACATATTGTATTATTGAAATATGATAGCATTCTGTCTTTTCCAGTCTTCAAAGAAACAAGAAAAGGTTTGAAAGAATTGATACAATTATCATTGTTGATAGAAAAGTAGTAGTTTCCCAGTAATGCAGGAGATAGAGTCCTGTATTGCATGGGAAGTAATTCTGATCATAACAGTTATCAATTTCCATGACTCTACTTGTGAATCTCTCATATTAGAAGAAAGAAAAAAAAATATTTAAATACGTGAAAAGAGAGGATAGAGAAAGGAAAGAAAGAAAGAAAGAAAGAAAGAAAGAAAGAAAGAAAGAAAGAAAGAAAGAAAGAAAGAAAGAAAGAAAGAAAGAAAGAAAGAGAAAGAAAGAAAAAGAAAGTGTTGCCCTGATTCTTAAGATTTTCTAAAGACTTCTGAGTTTACATTCTTGTAGAGAACTTTGTCACACAACTTTCTGTAAACAACCTATTATTTTGCATTCCTTCATAAAGGCAGAGAAATTTGATGTACTAGTAGTTTGTCCAGTGTCATTGGAGAGGTGTCACGTTCACTCTCCAATCCACTGTCACCTTTGGAAAAGTAGAAATGCTGGAGTCAGAAAATAAACTTCCTCTTTTTCACCTTTGCAATAGCAGTGGCTCACGTTGTGTTTTCATGTGTCCTTTAGTGACACGAAGAGAAAAAGAGAGAGAGAGAGAAAGAGAAAGAGAAAGAGAAAGAGAAAGAGAAAGAGAAAGAGAAAGAGAAAGAGAAAGAGAAAGAGAAAGAGAAAGAGAAAGAGAAAGAGAAAGAAAGAGAAAGAGAAAGAGAAAGAGAAAGAGAAAGAGAAAGAGAAAGAGAAAGAGAAAGAGAAAGAGAAAGAGAAAGAGAAAGAGAAAGAGAAAGAGAAAGAGAAAGAGAAAGAGAAAGAGAAAGAGAAAGAGAAAGAGAAAGAGAAAGAGAAAGAAAGAGAAAGAGAAAGAGAAAGAGAACCCCTCCCAAACAAAAACTAGCAAGCAAGATTTGACCTGGTATTTCAGATGACCTAAGCAGTTTTAAGGGACCTTTCCATCTCTAATTTTACTGCTGATGTAATGCTGAATATACAGTTGCCATTGAAAACATGTTCCATTTGAAAATTAGACCTCTCCCAGATGTGCTGTATTCTCCGTACAATTCTTACATTATTTTTGTGTTTTCTTTCTGGAGACTTTAATAAAGTGCATTCCACTACACCTCTGCACTAAGGTTCCTTTTAAACTATGTTGTAACATCTGTTGTTTCTAAGACATTCAGAAGATTGCTGATTGTAAAACACAGCTGGATATTTAGCCTTTGGTAACATGTACTAATGAAAAAAAAAAAAAGTAGTTTTAAGAGTTTTGAAGAAATTTCAGCAATATTTATCATTTACACTAATTCCATTGCATACACAGTATGATATTTGAAACTGTTCCAATGAAAAATACTGGTGAAAAAGTATTACAAAGCTAGAATTGCAGTCTACACTTTACAATACATAACCATTCCGATTTGGAAGCCAAGCATAAAAAATGACAGACTTGATCCTACAGTGCTAAAAATATCTCATTCTGATACAACATATTTGGTGAGAAAAAAGAGAACCATGTGCATAAACTCAATGGGACTACTAAATTTCTTTCTTGGAAGAAAAAGCAATTAAAATAATAACAAAAAAAAAGGATCTTCCACTATTTTTGCCAAAAAATAAAAGCCACTTAAATCATAGGTATATAGTTATCATCTGGTGACTTTTTCTATACAAAAGAATGCACCTCTCTCCAGTTTTCAAGGGAAAATCATTAGAAGCCATAATTATTCAGACAGGAGGATGACAAAAAACTCTTTAATATTGCTAAATCAGAATTTATACATTATAAAGTTATGGTTACTATGATCTTCCAGTGTAATTTTTAGAATAGTCTATAAAATGGAGCTCATCATAAGTCACCTACTGAGTTTTAGATATGGATGAAAAAGTGGTGAGTCTGATGTTGTCTGCATCTGCCTATGTTGATGCTCTTGTACATCTTGTATATATTTCTCAAATGCCTGACTTATTCCTGATTCCTCTTACTTTCATTCCACGTAATCAGCAGCTGGATACAAATCACACGATCATAAAGACAAAGACCAGACTCAGACTTTAAAAGATTAAAGTGGTCCAGTCCTCATGGGAAAGGCAGCCTGAGTGAGATTGTCTAGCAATATTTCAAATTGCACCTTGAAAAAGTCCAGTGCAGCTAAGCAGTGTAACTTCAGGGTTTGCCTAAATCTTGTCTTCTCTAGTTCAGAACAGTGGCACTTCAACAGTGTCACAGCACATGGACTCAGCAGCACAAGAATTGTTCAGTGACTAGATCATATAAAGTTTTTTGATGCAGAAATGATTTATGTTCTTGTCCCAACCAAGGTATAGATATCATGCCCAGTACTTGCCCCAAAAGTAGAGGGTGATTCCTTGATGTGCCTATATAAATAAGGTGAATTTAACCTAACCACAAGAAATATTAATTAGGTACTGAAAGAGAAAATAGCAACTTGGTGGTTAGCTGTAGCCTTCAGATTTCCAGTGGAGTAGGAATCACTCTTTCTTCTTAATTTTGTGTTTTCTACTGGATCAAAGTAATGGGGAGAAGTAACCCCTACCACTTAATTCTAGAAAAAAGAGGCCTGATATGGTCAGGTCTGGTGTAGTAAGCAAGAAGATGTTCAGGAACCTGAATTCCCTTTGGTAGAGAAATATTAAGCAACTGAAGAAAGGACCAAGCTGATAAAAAAAAAGACACTACTCATACATTTATGCAAAGTTCAGCACCAGAGACCTCCTGATTAAGCTATAGATAAGATAGATGATCAAATTATTTACTAATCTGAGATCTATAAGCAATTTTAAAAAGTTACATTTGCATTTATAAATAAGCAAATAAATAAATAAATATTCACATTACTTACAAAGGGATATTTAGTGAAGTAGCTACCCTCAGTATAAGCTTACTACAGAAATATACACCCTTAGCAACCAAGAGGATTTTCTGTATAATGAAACAATGCAATTCATTACACATTTTATTGAAGCATTTAATTAATAAAATATCACTGCACCAGCCCTTCTGGGAACTCAAATCTGACAGCAGTAGTTAATTGCCTTCAGAAGGAACACAAGTAGCTTAGAGAGGCTGCAGAATCATTTCCTCCAAATACATAGGGTTGCAGCAGAGTAGGGACAGAAAGAAACATAGGCATTGATTCCCTATTTTTCACAGACAACCTTGCCAGCTACTTTCCACCAAAGATATTATCATGGGTTTCTTATCCTTCTATATTTATGACATAAACATAATTCAGAGGTAACCACACAACCATTACTTATCATGCTGAACCTCTGTCCATTAAGATGCATATGGATGGGAAAGGATAAAATCCTCATAATCAAATCTAAAGTGAGGGGAAACTTAATGCTCTTTTAATTGAAAAACAAAGCAATAAAAAATAAGGATGTACTTTAACAGAGACTGCAATACACAATGAAAATATTTTTTCACATCATATATAACCCATTTACAGAATGGAAAGAAAGCCACCCATTTAAGGTGACTTAAAACTGACATTATTTCTAAAATCAGCACAAACATGAGATAGTTATTAGGCTTTGGGAGAAATCAGCTGAGATGTGTCAGAGTCAACTGACCTAATAGCCTCTTATGGGGCATACAAACTCTTCTAATGCAGACTCATTTCCAGAAACTTGAGAGAGCAGAATTTGTTCCAGTTTAACATTCAATAATTATCTTTCAAAATATCTAGGGTTTATAAAAATAATTGTTCATTTACAAAAAAAAAAAAAAAAAACAAAAACAAAAACAAAAACAAAAAAAAAAACAAAAAAAAAAAAAAGCCATGAAAGAGGTGTCCCATTTAAGTACAAAACTGGTCTTGAGAAAAATTCTTGCTTTTATTGCTTCCATGTGCTACTGTCTAAGAAATAGCTAATTATCTCATTATCTCTTTACCAAGAGTAACCTGGAATTGCTTTGCTCTCACATGGTGCTACCAGACCTTTATTCTGGAAGCCACAGTGGCCTTGTGCTGATGGAAATCTACCAAGGGCAATCCCGACCCGGTTCTGTGGTAGGTGACTTGACAGAGTATTTTCTGGGGGCTTGACAGAGTCAAGGGGACAAAAGTGAATGTTGTACACTTTGACTTTAACAAAGCCCTTGGCGTGATCACATGAAAACTCCTTGTAGCCAAGGGAATTTCTAGGCTGAGTACAGACAAGAAACAGTCAGAAAAAAATGCTCTGGAAAAAGGTGCTTAAAGGGTGGGAATCAGTGTTGCAATGTTCAAATAGTGGATGGTTAAGAGTGACATTGCTATGAGACTGATACTGAGTCCAAAGCATTTTAGTGCCTTCATTTCCTGTTTGAGGGACATCAAGGCAGTGCCAACAGTGATTGGGGGTGCAGAATATTGAGAGGAGTACCATGTGCTGGAGAGTAGAACTGTTATTTAGTGGAATTCATTCAGGCAGAAGAAATGAGCTGCAGTTCATAGGGATGAACTACTTACGGAGTTTCACAAAGTCCTGAAAAGTACTCACCCCTACAGCAGGACAAGCTAGGACTCACTGAGCAGAAACAGCTCTGCAGAAAAGGTACTGAGAAGCAGCAAGTTCCTGGGAAGTAGCAATCTCTTCCCAAGAAGAAGTGCACCTGGGCAGCAAAGCATGCCCTGAATCTTGGGATGCACTTGCACAGCCACAGCAGCAGGGTAAGGCACTGATGCTGCTCTGTTTTTCAGCATCAGTGAGATTACCTGAACAGTGCAGGGTCCTAGATTTGGCACAAGACAGATACTGACATACAGGAGTGATCTCAGTGTAGTTCACCATGATGGTCAAGGCTGGAGCATGTGGATGACATAGGGGTTTATTCAACCTTAGTGAAGTGCGATTCTTCTGTTGTTGAGGAATGAGGAAGAATAAAGAAGATAAAGCTAAAGAAGATAAAGTTTCTTCTCATTATGTGAGGTAACAAGCACAGCCTGGAGCAGGAGCAGGGGAAATTCAAGTTCAATATAAAGAAAATTTATTTGACATTTATAAGTGTTGCAAAAGAGTGGAACAAAATATCTGTGGAGTTTGTGGCATCCCTTTCCTTGAAGATCCTGAAACCTAAAAGAAGACCTAAGCAACACAGTCAAGCCAATATAGATATAATACTCTTCCAATCCTACTCACCATTCAGTTTTGTGTGATGTTCTTTAGTATATTTAACAACTGTTATAGTTGCCCTTTGCATGACTCATGCCAGTCCAAGTTTGTGGTCCTTGTCAGAGTATTGTGGCTTTACACTGTGGTGCATCAAAGGTAGGACAGACATGAAAAAATAAGTTGAAAATTATGAGTGATCTACTTTTTTCTTTATTTGATACTTCAATAGCAATTAATAAAACACTTTTAAAAAATTCTAGCTCCTAAGTTACTTTTCTGAAACACAAAATGACTTGCATATTTCATGCTTGTATACCAGGCATAGTACACAATTTACTTCATAAAACCCATTGAGTAGAATCACTGTATTCTACTGACTGTCTTCTCAAAGGAAAAAATAACCAAAACAAAACCTAAAGACAAGGGGCTGTTACAAGGTCCTTGCAAAGAAGAGTTTGACCTATAACTATTTCAGCAGTAAATGCTCTAGTTTCTACTTCAGCAGGAGAAATTGGAAGATGTCATTATCAGATGTCCTTCACCAATGTACTTGCTGTGACAGAGAAAAAAATGTCCAGGTGTATATCCTATCTTCTCACAGCTAACAATGCACAGCAGTGCAGAAATTCTCTTTTTGCCTCAGCAGAATATGTCATTTGATGGAAGGAAGGAGGAAAGGAGTCAGTTTTGAGAAAGCTTCTGGTCAAATGCAACTTCTCATTACAGTAGCTCCAAAGCAGCAAACCCCTTGGTATCAGAGCAAACTCAAGTAAAGCAAATTGACATAATCACCAGTACAGCAATTATCTCAACTAAATCCTTCATATCATGATTTCATTATAACACCGTGTAGCATCTGTGATGAATTCCTGGTTACATTTCTCTTCTAAAGGTTTCAGCTAAGATAGGTTATACTTTCAGTAAGGACCACACAGTTTCATTACTCAAATATGTGTTTCTAGAAAGAAAAGGAGATGGGAAAATGACCAGCAGAATGCATTAGGAAAAGAAGTTCCACAATTTGCTTGTGCTGCATTTGTTATATCTTGATGACTCTGTAGAGCAAGAAAAGGTACTCCCTTAGTGATAAGAACAAATACATACCCAGAGTCCTTTGTTCTTCTGTTCATATTCCACACAAGCCAAATGACAGATTGTACATTATATCTGTTGAGCAAAAGCATACTGCTCACAACTTGGCATTTCACAAATAAGTTTAACCTTTCCCTCCTCTCTCTCACCACTGTATCACCCTCCCACTTTTCCTCACTTAGTCTCTTAGACATCTGAAAGGCTTTCATTAACATTTTTAATGGTCTCATGAGAGGGAAGGGTATTCAACCATCTATCAAAACTTTCTTGCAACCTTCTTGAGAAAAAAACAGCAGTGATATACAAAGAGATCTTTGTGAGTTAATTTATTTTTTGAAATTAACACTCTAAGATACAAGAGAAAGCTCTGCTTCTGGAATTACTTCACTGAAGTACAGGGAATGAGATCAAAGAATGCAATTCACAGAACCACACTGGCCTGATGTCTAAGAGTAGCCATTGCTACAGAGTTCAGCACAGGACATCTGCTTTTTTGGCAAGAGTTTTGCAATTTGATCTGCTCTCTGTGCCACTATTTTCACCCCCCAGATGTTTTTAAGTCTTCATCAATTGATAATTGCAGTGGCAAATCCCAAGATTATACTTCTTTACATTCTCAGCAGTGCAAACTTTCTCTTATTTAAAACAACTACCTAGTGGAAAAAAAGAAGTCTACTCCTCCTGGGAAAAATTCAAAACAAGAAGGTATTACTTTATTTCATAAAATTATATAACAAAGACATTAATAAAATTCTCTGTCTTTTTCTCTCTTTCATTTGAGAGCCAAGTTCCTTCCTGATTCCTGTGGTCTGATAATGAAAGGGTGTCTACAAAAATTTTCTCTGAGTTGTATGTTAAAATGAAGAATGTATATTAAAAACTTTATTATAAAATGAAAACAAGAGAAAAAACCCCAGAAGTCATAAAATTTCAAACTAAGAAGATAACACTACATAGTCATACAAAGGAAGAATATTAATAAAATGAAATTATAAGTTCAAACAGGGAATACCATTCCCATAAAAGGAAATTAAAATTACTGCACCTACAGAGAAAAATAACCCTGTGCATCAGTACAGAAGACATTCTGCTGGTGGACGAGTTGGTCTTGAGCCACACTTTGCAGCAAAGAAGTGTGAAGGAGCAACTTGGACTCATTGGAAAGAGATTTGCCAGCAGGTTGAGTGAGGTAAATCTTTCTCTCTGCTAAATTCTGAGTTGAGCTCTGGTTCCCAGTGAAAGAAAAATGTAGATTTACTACAGATAATCCAGTGGAAGGTCACAAAGACAAGGAAAGATTCTGGAGCATTTCTCAAATAAGAAGAGATGGAGACCTGCAAATTTTAATCCTGTAGAAGAGAAGTAGCAGCAGCATCTAATCTGAGTATAAATATCTGACAGGGGGACTGAAGGGCAAACCAGACTCCCTGAGTGGTGTGCATTGACAGGACAAGAGGTAATAGGCACAACTAAAATCTAATGAAGTTTTCATCTCTAAACAAAAAAAAAAAAAAAAATTAAAAAAAAAAAATTTTACTGTGAGGGTGTTTGGAGCCAAAAACAACTTCCCAAGGAGGCTGTGTTTTCTCCATCTTTGGAGATATGCAAAACTTGACAGAACAACCTACTGAGAAATTTTGTCTAGATGACTGTGCTTTGAACAGAGGATTTGGATTATATAATGCCAAGAGGTGGCACCAAACTCTGTTTATGTGATTTGGCGAAAGCACACTCTCCACCCCTGTGTATGACATATTGACAGGGTTGATAACAATTTTTTTCTTCCACTATATTTTAAAGGAGATACTAGCACATTTAGAGATATAAAACACATTTTTCCTTTTTCACTTTATAAATATGGTCATAATCTTAAATCCATACACTTTCAATGTTTCACTTCAAAGATACTGATTTACATCCAACTGGAATTTCAAAAAGAAGTAAATTTTGGCTTTCATGTAAATCTACAGACTGTTTCTGGATTATTTTTTATACCTTCTCTCAGCTATACTCCATTATTTTCTGAATTATATTATCCTTTCTACATATTAGGAAAAAGAAACATGTATTTTTTTACTGGTTTAAGTGTGGCAGAATTTAACAGTACTGTGTAGATGTCTCTCAGGGATGGACAAGGAAAACAGAGAAATTTATGATGAGGAGATCTCAGGATGTAAATATTTCAATATCCTTCTAAAAAATTTCAAATTACATCAGCTTGCTCAAAACCTTGTCCATATAGGTTTTGAAGACCTCCAGTGTATGAGTTTTACAGCCTTTCTAGGCAAGGAAGGAAGAGACACCAAATTAATCTGTATCACCAAGCTGTAAACTCAATAGTGAATTTTGTTTGGACAGAAAAATGGGCAATAATTTGCCTTTTTAATCACAGACTAATTTTCTCTTGTAGGGTCTGCAAATTAGTGTTTTATTGGATTACAGACATGCTGAAGTATCAGAGATATAATCCTCTAGACAGTTTAAGGGCTATCTTCCTTAAACACCAAAATCTTATACAGAAAATAAATTTAAAATATTTAATTAGATAGTTTTACAGCATGGAGAAATATTACTGAATAGCTTTCTACCTTACTTTATTATAAAAATGGCACATACGTTATTCTAGATATACCCATACTTGGTTGTCTATATCACAAAAGCATTCTAGAAGTTTGTTGATATAACATATCTAGAAAAATGACATAATACTCCCTTCAAAAAGAAGGCATATGCTATATATTTTTAATTTAGCTAATTCGTAATTTTAGTTTTCTGGTTGTAGTACAGTTGAAAGATCAAAATAGAGAACTTTAAAACAACATCAATTTTTTTAAGCAGTCAGAAATGGGAATGCATCTCTTACCAGTTAAAGTAATTTGATCTATGTTATTTATAGAAAAATGCATTTTTAATGTTTTATTAATGAGTTATATAGTGGACTAAACCTCAAATCAGATAATGTTTTTAATGTTAAAAGACACCTTAAAAAGCAATACACTATATTTCTATTTTCTCAAATCAATGCCAGTTCTTGTTATCAGAACATAGCAAATAATTTGTGTACACTGTGTTTGCCAAAAAGTTTTAAGGTAGAGTTTTTCTTGAATAATGTAAGAATTAGTTTTAAAATTTTCAGTTTGATTGGAAAGGGTTTAGAAATTATTCCCTTTTTCCTTCTAATTTCCAGAAATTTTGTTTGTTGAGGCACCTATGAATTATGCTTAAAAAAGTATATTTTATTTTGATGCTATTTTGCTTTTTTAGATGCTTTTCTCCTTTCCTTTTTGTTTTCACTTTCCTTTTTCATCCTCACCATTTTTATTCTTAAGATGCAACTTTTGAATGTTATGTATAATTACACAAGGACATATACTTACATTGGTCCAACCCCAGACTTATACCTTCTCTGTTAAAAATTTCTCTTTGTGTCTTCAACAATAACAACAACAACAGAATTATAAGCAAATCAAAAAACAATGCAAATTTACGTTGAATATTATCCAGAGGGAGCAAAATGGAAGAATTTACCCTAGATTATGTTGTCACATTCTACATAACTAAAATGTAATTCAGTATATTTATAGTCAAGAAATGTCTTCCTTCATTTTTGGCAAGCATAATGTGACATGGTTGTATACAGAATTAAGGTTCTGAAAATACCTAAAACACACTATTTAGAAACCTAAATATGTCTGACCACACTGGACCATCATATTATCCTAAATTGTATCCATCATGTTATCTTAGGTTTGTAGGTACAAATACCTGTAGTCATATCATCAGCTCAGTTATATCTAGTTATATCAACACCTCAGTTATATCATCAGTTATAGTGTCAGTACAAATTTGTTGGGGTGTGTTTTAAGTTCCCCCCCACTTATGGTTTCTCCCTCTCCCCCTCTTTATGTTAATGGTCCGGCCTCCCTTCTTCTCCTCCCCCCTCTGTCTGCCAGTCATCCCTCCCTCTACCCTAATGGTTCATTTATGCCGAGTCACTCCCCTGACCCCTCCCCAGGGCCTCGGATGATAGGCTGGTCTACGGGGTCCCCTCCCTCACTCTCACCCCATTGGATGTTCCCCTGCTTATCACCTCCAGTTGTTATCCCATTGGTTGACCATTGTTCTTGCCCCTTCTTACCTCCCGCATATAAAAGGCCGTGCACACAGTGCTCGGGGCCTTTTGGAGTTTATCTTCTTTTGGTTATTTCCTTGGACTGGTAATAAACTCAGAACACAGATACCCCCAGAAGGACGACTCCTTTGCTTTTGTCAGCGTCGCTCCACATCTCTCCCAGTCTGGTGGGTTCATTCCCACAGGCCATAGCTCCTGCCCGCAGCGGCACGCGAGAGTGGCCTTTGCTGC
Organism: Lonchura striata; assembly: GCF_050655825.1. Classification (NCBI taxonomy): domain Eukaryota; kingdom Metazoa; phylum Chordata; class Aves; order Passeriformes; family Estrildidae; genus Lonchura; species Lonchura striata. The sequence goes on from NC_140740.1 coordinate 37,763,159, forward strand.
CACAGTGCCAAGGACACTGGGCTAGCTGACTCTTGGGAAGGCACCGCAACACAAAGTGGTGTTGGGAAGGGGGTAAGGTAATGAATTAACTAAAGTCTGTTGTTAGATATATGCTCTGGATGGAAATCCATTTAAATCCCATAGCAGTGTGGTCTGGTAAGAGGGTAAATGGGGTTGGTAGCAAGGGTACTCTTGGTATCAGTAGCAACTATTTTCTATGCGAGACCCTTGTTACCTCAATTGAATAAAACAATACAATTTCAATAGAGATAGAAGGTCAATATGGCTGACATAGTTTGATATGCTAACCCTGTGGAAATACATTTTTGACACACTCTAGATCCATATGTGGTTTTAATAGAACACATTGGCTAGAGAAAACACTATGCTTCCAAAAACACCATTTAAATAAAAATGGAGATGAATGTTTAGTGTAGATGGTCATTCTAGATATTTACCTGCTGCATACTAACAATGACTACAGAAATCAAACCAGTGCTTGCTTTCTGTCTGCCATCACAGTGTCAAACCTTCAATATCTACGATACTCAAACACCCTTAGTGCAAATTCCTACTTCCTGGGAGATTCCCTAGAACCAGTGTATTCTGCCGTCTTTTTATCATGGTTGACTACGTTTAGACTGAATATAGCCTAACTGAAGTTGGACTAAACACATGTGGACATGGTTATACTTACCAGGCATGGCCTCTCATTTGTTTTGAGAGCATATGGATTCAACTTTGTATATTGCTTTTGAGGCTGTACTACCTCTGTACAATTGAGACTTTACAATAGAATTGGTTAGAGGGAACTCCTGCATCCACAGCATTTATAATAGAGTTAAAAAGCAGTGGTTCCAAAATTTATCCCTGGGGAACCCCATTGGTGACTGACCACCCCATCAGCCAATTGTTGATCCAATGTAGCATGTATTTGTCTAGCTGTTGATGGACATCCAGAAGGACACTATGCAAAGAGTGTCAAAATCTCCACTAAAGTCAAAAAAAGCCTCATCTACTGGCTTCCCTTGGTCAACTAGATAGATGACCTCGTCATAAAAACAGATTAAGTTTTCCCTGCAGGATAGTCTGATTGTGAACTATGGCTATGCTGGATGGCTATGGCTGGATATTCCTATTTATTTATTCCATAACTTGGAATAAATTCCATAACTCTGATTTCTCAAGTCAGTCACAAAGAGTAACAAAGAACACCACCATTTCAACATTGGCCAGTGGATATTTTACCTCTCTTATACCAAAAATATTCTATTATTATTTGTAATAGAGGCTGTATTATATGAGAAAATGAATTAAATAAAAATTATTTTCAAAAAGACTCCTAGGTATAAAGTAGCGCTGTTTGCGCTTTCTTTTCTTGTGACCAGGTGTGAAAATGTATCTTTCCGTGCTGTTTTAAGTAAATAACAAATACTAAATTCCACTGAATTCTGAAATCTACTGAAAAAAAAGTAACTTAGGATTTCTGATGATAATTTTTGTAAAGAGAGGAAGCATATTTGCAGTAATGTATCAGTCTATTACAGATCATAAGTGTACCAAGTATGTGATTTATGCAAATCAGTGAAAAAAAGTGAGTCCAAAATAAATACATTGTAATTAACACATTTTATGCATCGTTTTCTATGTGGCACTAAAGGCAAGCACAACTTCTAGACACTTAGAGGTAATGAATGCTGGAAAGAGTGACCTAAAATGGTAGACTTCAGAAGGCTGCTTGCCTGCCTGAAATCAGCTCCCTCTTTTCTAGTGCTGATTAAGTCCTGCTCTAGCCAGGATTACAAATCAGGGTTGTTCCAAGTATATTATAAAAAGAACAGATAACAGATAATTGTGGAAGGAGGACAAGTCAACAGACATACCTAAGCACAGTAAAAGACCCATGGAAAAGAAAACAAAGAAGCAAGAATCAGAGTATGGGTCATAATTAATCAGTGTTACTTAGAAGGCAGATTTTGCATCAATTTTTCTGATACAGAGATGCTGAAATATGAAAAGTTGATCCTTAATTGGCAAAAGATGCTTGAAAAATTATAAACTTTAGACCACCTGTTTTAAATATCTTAAATTCAGGAGATTCTTGCAATGCTTTTTTTGTGCTTTTGGTAGAGTTTTTTGGTTGGTTTTGGTTGGGTTTTTAAACCCCTCTTGTTATCATCTCTTCTTTATGTGACTTAGAAGTGTAATTCAGCTTCTCCTGTGGGAAAGGTAAGAGACAAAAATTGTGCTAAAGTAGTCTGAGTCCAGGCTGTACTTCAAATATAGTCTGCGGGATTCAAAGGATTCCAGTGATTAGTGTTGATGGAAACCGGAGATAACTTATATACAAAATAATGAAGGCTATTTAAATTCTTTAACACAATATATATGCATTTTCAGTACTAGCAGAGAAGCCATCTACCTTCCAAGTTAGTTTACCATTCTCAGATTTCTACAGTCTGTTTCAGAGCAGGCTAAAGGGAAGCTAAGATAAAGGAGATTTATGTACATCTGATCACAGAACCTACATAAGTAGAGGCTGCATTTGAAGAAGTACGTGTCATGACTCTTATTTGGTAAAAATTATAGAAACAAAATTTGGCATTTGACATCATTCTTTTCTCCTGTCTTGCTTTGAAATGTTAAAATATTTAATAATAATCACTTTTTAATGCATCACTTTTTATATTGTAATTTTCAACAGGCTATCAAATTCCGCATACAGAGAGGAGGAAAGTGTGTCATAGCTACAAATTTATGGAATATTTTAGCAATACATCAACTTTCAAATATACCTTTCCAGGGCTATACCTGAGGGGTAACAAAAATATACTGAAATAATTGCAAAGTTGCAGACATAAATAATGTCTATTGGCCTCTGCTGCATAAAAGTGCTCATATTTGTTTAAAATGTAAACCTGCAATCAAGCCTGCAGATATTAATGGGAACACTTGCATATGTAAAGCTAATCTGCTGCTAAATTAGCTACTCAAGTCAGCATTTAGTGCTGAAATTCCACTAGGATCCACAGCCTGAAAAAAATTTAAGGCTTATTTTATATATTCAGGATAGATAAAGTATGTGGTTTTCATGCAGTTCTCTCAGAAAGTGATCAGAAATACTCCTGGATCAATTATCTACTGGTAGATATTGTAAGTGACACTTAAAGAAACACCAGCATTCAAGATGACTGAAATATGCCAACACAGCTGGTGTGTGGAAAAACATCTGTTTTCTGAGTATCTTGGAATGATCTGCCTACCCCACACCTGCCAGAAAACCTGCACAATGTATCATAATCCAGCTTCAGAACATGTTGTGCATACTCTGGAAGGAGTACAGGAATTCCATCTGACAGTGATCACACCACACTTAAGATTTGTTTTCCTTTGCCATTTAGTCAAAGGACAAGATAAAAGGTCTTTGTTCATAACAAGAAGTGACCTTTAAGGTTTAAAGGACCAAACCAGACTGCACTGGCTGCTGTGTGTTTATTAATGGAATTACTCTTCTTTTCAAGCCTCAACCTGATTGAATGGTAAAGTCACCAAGACAGAATGTTAGAGCATGTATTCTTCCGGTTTTTGTGCAGGTGACAATAGAAAACAGAATATTAAAGTAGTCAGATAATTTAATTTAAGGAGGAAATTAGCGAAAAAAATATAGGCATTCTGCACATAAAATTTAAAATTTAAATATAATCAGGGTTATCTCATGTGATGCACTAATTTCCAGATATTTTCATACCAGGAGTTTGCCAGGTTTCCACTGCTGTTTCACCCTTGCTTTATAACATAATGAGGAGAAAGAAAACATCCCTATGACTTTCCAGCTTGTGTCCCTCCACAGACAGCAGGAAATTCTGAGTGATGCTAACTACTGTTATGAAAGTTTTCTTTTGTTTGCAAACTTTAAGGGTGGGATACCAAGCATCCTACCTGGCATTCATTTACTCCCCTCAGAGATAAAATATAACTCCTCATTTGGATTACTGAATTTTCTGTGTCTCGTTACTATTCCCCCTAAGTCGTCTGGTTATACTTTTACTAGCATGCATTGCATTGTCAAACAAATTGTAGAATCACAGAATTGTAAATGTTGAAAGAGATCTTTAAGATCACCCAGTCCAACCATCCACCTGGCTACTGTAGCCCCTAAACCACTCAACCACATCACCTAGCACCAGTTCCAGGCACCTCAAACATCTCCAGGGATGGTGACTCCACCACCTCTCTAGGCAACCTATTCCAGTGCCTGACCTCCCTGTGAAATTTTTTAATATAAAAATTGAATATCCTCTGTAAATCTGCATTACAAAGGAAGAAAAAAAAACAAACCAAAAAACCAACCAACCAAACAGACAAAACAAAAAAAAACCAAAACCAAACCAAAACAAAACCAAATCAAAAAACTTAGCCCTCTTCTACCAGTCAGAGACAAAGCCAAAATTAGTAGCATTAATTTTAAAGATGTTATAAAATTCAAAAGAAGGTATCATTTTTGTTGGCAATAAAAATGCTCTTTTTCTCTTGTCCCATTAGTAATGGATAGTATATGGGAGGTAAGATTTACTATTCCTCAATGAGAAGACACATATTATATTAGGAATCTTTTTGTCTGTTGCACATTATTACAATTTTTTAATAACAAAACACTTTTGATTCTGATGAACTAAAAAGAGTTAGAGATGCATGTATATTTCACAATAGTTTAGAAAGAAAGAATTCTGATAAATGGAAGCATCGATTTAATGCTGGTAATGACATAGTAAAATATAAACACAGAAATAGTAAACATTTCTATGGTTACCCTACCTTTGGCTAAATCTGATCACTAATGCAGTTTCCTAAATTTTTTTAGGAAGTTTGAATGACTTACTAAACCTTTCTGCCAAGGTTCAGCCTTAATATATAAATGTACTTTAATATTACAAATCAATTTTGTTAACAAAAAAATGTATTTTATTAGAAGTGAAGATTTTCCAACACTTCAAAAGCATGTCTAAACCTACCTGTCTTCAGAATAGTGTATTACATGGATACAATCCAACTACAATATTTTACTGAACATGAGGTCACTGAAGCATGAGAAAGACTATTTATGTGTGATTTTTAGTATGGGTGATGGCTTAATGGCTTCATTACTAATCAAATAAACACAGAAAAATTTTTAATTCTTTTTAAGTTTAACAGATTTCTGATCCTACAAAGCTTTTTAGTAGTGTCTAAAGCTCTTCAGGGATATCTCAGCCTGTCACTGACGTTCCCCCCCTCGCACAGCCCCCTGAATATCAGGCTAGCCCAGAGGTCCGAGGCTGTGAGGAGAGGAATATCAGGAGATGGCAAAGATTTCCAAAAGAGTCTCTTACCCTGATATACATTGGTTTAGCTCTCTTTATTCTGTGATGTCCCAGGGGAGAGCAGGGCAAAAGAGAGGAAACAGGAAATATCAGGGGTCTATATAGACTTTGGACAGGGTGGGCTTCCCTGGCTCTCCGCCACCGCTGTTGGGGCAGGAAGGAGGGGTCCAGGGTTATCTTGATCAGAGTCACAGGGTCCTGGGGAAGGGGTACAGAGTGCCCATGAGCTCACTCTAACATGTCACAAATTGAAAACTACAGACCAAGTAAAACTAATAATTTTCTTACATCCAATCTATTAATGAACATGCAGAGGAAATCTGCAAGATATGGACAAGGATTATGGTTGAAATTCTGGTCTCACATAAGATACTGATAGTTTAGCCTTTGGCTTCCACTGGGGCTCCCCAGGGAAGTGGTCCCAGCACCAAACCTGATGGAGCTCAAGAGGTGCTTGGACAATGCTCGCAGGCACCTGGGTTGACTCCTGGGGCTGTCCTGTGCAAGGGTAAGAGTTGGACTCTGATGATCCACATGGGTCTCTAACAACTCAGAATAGTCTATAATTCTATGCTTTCTGGTTAAAATTTAAATCAAACAACTCATTGTAAGATTTGGAAAGAAAGACTAACCCTGAAGGTTAGGAGGAATAGTCTTTGTGACAAAATGGCATTCCTTTAATTTTTGATTTCAGATAAAGTATTGAAGTGTTTTCTAAGTTAGTATCTTCTTACATCAAGTCTACTTCTACCTTTTTTTTTTTTTTTTTCCCTTGAAATTTTTGAATGGCACTTTTGGAAATTTCTAATTGTAATTTTTCCTTCCTTCAATTCATATTCAGAATTGAATAGCCTTCATCAATCTAACTGATAAAATCATCTTTCCTTTCCAAGGAATACTTCCAGATATTGTTCTGAGACTCTGAAATTAGTCTTGCCTATACTAAAACCTGTGAGGCAGCAAGTGCTTTGAAAAGAAGTAAAACAAGACAAACATCAAATACTAAAATCCAGGTTTTTTGTCCTACAAACAGACTATCCAAGATCATATTTTCATTGCTTAGTGTTCCTATTTTTTTTTCACAGTGCTAAATATCACAGGATATGAAGTGGAAAAGAAAACAAAAGAACTAAACCCAAAACCCAAGTCTTCAGTTGTGTTCCATCTGCTTGCAAAAGAATCCTACCTACCTAAAAAGTTGATTACTAGTTCAGAGAAAGTTTTAAAAAACTGCACTAATCGTTCAAGTTTCCAAGTTATTATTAAATTCAAAGCTTCAAATTAGTAACATATTTTAAAAAATCCACAGATAAATCTGGATTATCTCAATTAACTCAAATTTATGTGATGTAACATAAAATATGCCTAAAATTTTCTGATACTTCCTTTATTCCCCTCTGAAAATTGTATTAGTCTGTTATACCATCATTTAAACTGAGTGAGGTCAAATCTGAGCTATCTTTTTACTGATTTTTTGTTTTGTTTTATTTTGGAGCAAAAAATGAGATTATATTCATACTGAAAGAAATAATGCATACATGTACAGGAAAACATGATTCTACCATTAAATCTGAATTTTGGTGTCTTCTTTGTAGTTATCTATCCGTAATGCTTGAAAGATGTTATTGATCAATACCTTTGATTAATTGGATTACTGATAGTTAAAGTGCCATGAATATCGGTAATTCACACTACATATATGCTACATATACATATATATATTCACACATATATTTGGGGATTATATATGTGTGTGTGTATATTACATTTATATTGAACATATATATGTAGATATATATACTGATAGGAGATTATATTGTATTGTATGATATGACATGATATGACATTATAATATTATATACCTTGGACAGACACAAAAGTCAAGGCCACAACAGAAATATGAAAGAATATTTCTTCATTGTAAGTAAATTATGAAAACGTTATTACATGAACTTTTTCTCAAGATATATATCTTCTTTCAAATCTTGGAAGTCTAATATCCATGCCCTCTTTTTCTGTCTTCCTACCTGTCAAAGAAACCTAAAACAACCACCCATCAAAAGAAAAAAAAACCAAAAAACAAATAAACAAAAAAAACCAAAACAAAACAAACAAAAAACCTCAAAAAAAACCCAAAAAAACCAACAAAAAAACCTGCCTTGAAGCTTTAGTTAGGAACCTGATATTTTTCACAGGCATAAAAAACAACACTGACCTGTCAGAACCCACACTTTCCATAAGCTGGTATGTATCATTTGAAAACTTGTGCCAGTGTTGATAGACAGCACTTTTCAAATTTTTAAAATTTTCTTAATGTAACAATTCCAAACTCATAAACAAAACTGCATGTATTTTCCCAACTGTTCTTTTTATTTTTAAGTCATTCCATGATTCAGGGAGAAAAAAATAGAATTGTCAAACATGTCAGAAGCAATTTTGGATCTGTTTCTGATACAGTGGGAGAGCTTTGAAGTACAGGAGAACCAGAAGACTACATTCAAAACCAAGCAAAACCCTATAGAATTGCCAAATAACCAGTGTGAAATTCAGAAACTTAGGGATAAAAAAATCAGGGAAAGTTTTACTAATATTTTCTTCTGCAAAAATCCCTTAAAATTCTTTCAACATTTTAACATAGATTGTATTCATTTTGGTAAGACCGTGCTACAGTTTTTTTTGTGAAATTTTCGCCTGCTTTGAAGGACCACAAATTCCTAGATTACAATAATCTCTGGAAACCTACTGACATTATAGTATTTGAAAGAAGAGCCAAAGATTAATACCAATGTTAAAATAAATCAAAATAAAATAAATAAATCAAAATAAAAAAAAATAAAAAAAAATAAAATAAAATAAAATGAAATAAAATAAAAAAAAAGTAAAATAAAATAAAATAAAATAAAATAAAATAAATAAAATAAACTAAATTAAATAAAAATAAAATAAAATAAATAAAGTAAAATAAAATAAAATAAAGTAAAATAAAATGAATTAAATTAAAATAAAATAAATGTTTCACATGGAAAAATGTAGAATCATAATATTATTTAGGTTGGAAAAGGCCTCCAAGATGATCAAGTCCACCCATTAATCTACTGTTGCTAAGTCTACCACTAATCTATCTCTTTAAGTGCCACATGTATGAGTGTTTTAAATAAGTCCAGAGATGGTGACTCAACCACTTCCTTGGTCACTGTTTGGCATCTTCCAGTGCTTGGCAACTTTTTGGTGAGGAAATATTTCCAATCTAATTCTGCTCTGCTGCAACTTAAAACTACCACCTCTTACCCTACCTCTTGTTACTTGGGAGAAGAGACTGACCCCACCTGGCTATACCCTACTTTCAAGGAATTCTGGAGGGTGACAAGGTCTTCCCTGAGGCTTCTCTCCCTCAAGCTAAACAACTCCATATTCCTCAGGTAGTCCTCATAGGCTTTGTACTCAGTGAGTGTCCAGGGAACTGGAATTCAATAAACCATGACAAAAACCTTTTTATTTTCACTAGTTTTTACTCAATTTAAAGTAAAAAAAAAAAAAAGCTGGAACATTTTTGTTTCAATCCTATTTTATTTAGGTCTTAAGTAATTTAAAAATAATCATGAAAATGAAGACCTCATGCAGGCATGAACGCTGTGAATGTTTTGGTTAACCCTAACGAAAACCTTTACTACATCAACATATTCAAAAAAGATAATTGAAGCAACTGTATTGTGCTGGCTACCCATATAATGTCCCATAAAGCAAAGCTGCCTATTAATAAATGTAAGAAAAAACCCAAGCATTCTGCTAGGCTGAAGTGCTAAGTTATGTTCAAAAGTTAAACCTCGCTTCCATGAAATAATGGAACAAATAGTGATTAAAGGGAGACTTCCCATCTTTCTAGTTTCAGTGTCAAGAGTTTGCTGATGCAGAGTAAGGAATGCTTCCTTAAATATTTATATGTTGAATGGGAGCTTTTTGACAGTCATAGCCTTTCATATTACCTGCTTACATGAAATGCTTTTATAAATATATATATATATATATATATATATATATAAAACATGTATCCAAAGTGTTGTATTATTTATAAAGTTCTGTCTCAAAATTTAAATTATAAACTGAAGACAAGAAACAGAAGAGACAACAAGAAGAAAATAAATGTGCATGCATGTTTGAATCTCATGAGGTGTCTATTACTGTGTCTGCATTTATCTCCTTGAAGCAATGTTAATGTAATGTAATTAAAACAGTACATGAAAGTGACAAATGCTACTAAATGCTTCTAAAAATGATATTGTTAGGTATCACAGTGTTTTATTTTTCATATGAAAACATGCGTATAATCAATATGCTAACTGAATCCTACCTTGTTTCACAATTGGAGTTCAGAGGCAAGCTCACACAAAAACAAGCTGCCTGAAATAAAAAGCCTTCAATTTAAAGATGCCCTTTCTAAAAAGACATTGCAGTCATGGCCCATAGTCATTCAAGGGCTTCACTGAGATAGCCTGATGCCTGCCCTCAACCTGTCCCTCTCTGTTTCATTGTAGAAGAATAAGTGGATTGTCTCACTATGTAGGTTTATCAATCCATCGTTTAAATTGTCAGCAAAAGAAATTAGTGTTTCCATTTTCTCATCAAGAAGATGACAAAAGTGAGACAAATTCTTTAATTTTACCTAATTTACAGTGGCTTCATTGGAACCTTAGTCTCTGTGCCTTCTTGAAGTGATGCCCTTATCACTATTTTTTTACTGTATTTTTAACTTATTGATAGCAGAAGCCCAATTGGCTTCTGCTTCTTCTGTAAATCTGATGAAACACAGACATATGCACTTATTTGTTAAAAAGAAATCTGCCTTCATCTTCTTACTTTATCTTTACTGTCACAAACCAGTGGCCAGATTGGACATATTTATCATTTTACTGTTTTCTAATGAACTAAACCTCCCTTTGGTCTCTGGATTGCTTACAAGGCTGAGGACTGAGCCTGGCTGACTACCCTTTTCTGTATTAACGAGGTCTGGGGCTGCCAGGAGGTATCAGAAATTGAAGTAACCACTAAAGAAGTTACAATTTTTCAGACTGACTTATAATAGCTACAAAGCAATAAGAAGGGAAGACAGGCTAAAAAAAGATGTAATAGAAGTACAGTCACAACAGAGATAGACAAATTACCTGGTCATTACATAAAAATATGTTTTTGCACTGTCCTTTTTGTTACTATTTCTGCTGATACTTGTCTTTGTTGGTATTTGCTCACTGTCTTAGTTCTTTGCTAGTCTTATCATGTCATCCAAATTCAGCCATCTCCAGGCAGAAAAACACTGATCTCTTCAATTACCTTCCCTCAAAATTATTTAAAATTATTTTTGTTCTTTTTTACTTAATTTGCAAGTGTCTTTTACTAACAAGGTCTCATTTCTTTGTTCTCTATGTTATTTGAAATTTCATCTCAGACATGTAACATTATATAAATTCAAATGAATTAAATTAAACTTTTGCTTGATTGTTTGTAAGACCATTCATCTGTCTCCAACAATAATTAAATGGAACCATTTGAAAAAAATTATGCATGAAATAGAAAAGCTGAAATGAAAATCAGTACACCAGAATAAATAATCTACTTATTATATTTGCTCATAAACCACAACCATATCCAATATAAATTTGGGACAGTAGCAAGCCCAAACCTTGATAAAACCAACTTTTCTAGAGCCATAGTCTTCATGCAGTGAATAAGGTTACTTGGCACTGACATAGAATAATGGTGTAAACTGAAAGTCTTTGTTCATGTATCTTTAGAATTAAAAATCTAATCTGTTTGCACTATTCCTCCAAGAAGAAAAGCTGGAGGAAAAGCTAGATCTGCAAAATGCTGAATTTACACTTTTCCAAAGTACTTGAATTCCTTCTGTCCATAAAACTGTATTGATTATATAATCTCTAGGCCCTAGACTCAAGAAATCAGCACCAAAGCTTATCAAGTGTAAAGGTACTAGCCACTCAGCATGCAAACCCCACAAGGAAAATAATGTTTTATTTTTCAGGATTTTACAGAGCAGAAGAGCAGAAAGTATGCTAAAATATAATACTTCAAAAATTCTTTTGACTGTTAGAACCTGATGATGGCCTGATTTTTGTGTGATTTATTCTATTTGTCTATAAACACAAAATAATTATGCTCTATTATAAATCTTTTTTTGTGACTCACCAAGCATGCTGCTATAACAGAAACAGCTGAACAATTCTATATATTAAACAGAAATTTTATTTTTATGAACCAACACAGGAATATGACAGTTGTCAGACTAAAGCTTGCTTCAAAATACCAAATAACATGGCAGCTTGGAAAAATGAAATCACAAATGTGCTGCTATGTAGTTATTTTTAGAAATAACTTGTCTTAAATTTATGAGATATCCATGAAAAACATTTTTTTATGAATCATAAGTGGAACTTCTATTCATATTTTAAAAAGAACAGAAAAAAAGAAGAAAAAGCAAATAATTAATCTCTGGATTTTGTAGTAATTCTGGTTTTGTGTCAATATTTCCTTCAATAAGAAAGAACATTATTATATGTAATATTTTAAATAATAGTCAAAATTACTATTTTCTCCTTTGTTAAGAAAACAGATAATTTCACCACTATGTATGTTTTAATGAAATCTTTGAAAATGAGTACACATAATAAAATAGCAATAAGTTGCCTATATGGGAAAGGTTGAAATTCATATAGATGTTCAGTGACAAAAATGATGTCTCAGAGTATTCATATCTGGAGACAAATGCAGAGAGCTTTTCAAAATGCTAAGATTCAGACATATAGATGATCCATCTGATGTCAATGACCACTTGGGCAAATGGATTTTAATGTCTCAGGATTAGGTACTTGATATCTATCAGAATTTAATACTAAATAAATAATGCTCTCGAACTTTTGCTGAAGAAGCACAAGGAAAAGTCCATCCTTCATAAGAGCTGAACATAACCCAAACAAGGAAATTCTCATGGATTTTTTTTCCCCTTTGGATACTTTGGACACTTTAGAGGCAGAAAAAAATCACAATGGGGAAAACTAGCAGGGTACTATGAGCAGAGCTGTCTGAAAGAAGAGCTGTGCAGCAGTATGGGACCAGACTGTGAGGGGGTGTCTGCAATCCACCTTACCTCTGCATTATACCCAGCTAAACATCTAATTCAAGCTTGGGGAAAAAAAAAGAAAAAAGAGAGGGGAGATTTTAAAAACCAACATCATCAGTTTTTCAATTTAGAAAGCCTTAAAATTAAATAACAGAATTAAAAACCTGATTCTTCTCAAAATAAAGCCTGTTTACCCATATTCTCAGTGATGATGTTGTCTAAACAGTGAAGAACCATGTTAAAGAGTTTTGTTTGGTGAACACTGCATAGTCCCTGAATATTCTCTTAAAACTAAGAGAAAAATATATTTGCAAATAATTCAAATTCATTTGGTGGCAATCCTAATGACTATGTTAATTTCTTTATTTTTTTAAAAAAATATGACAAAGAAAAACAGGTAAGTGAAAAATATTTAATCTTAGAAAAATTCAGCATTTTTCAAGGCATTCCATACTTTTCATATGTCATAATTCTACCTTAATTCCAGGCTTTTCTTTTGTGTGTAGAAAAGGGAACTTTTCAATTTAGAAACCTATGTATTGCATCTTATGCTGTCATTGCTCAAGAGTGGTGCCTTTAAACTATTGCACCTCCGGATAACTATGATTGATTTCGTGATTGCTCAAATCCATGCACAATAAATGAATTCACATATGCTACTGGAGTTTTAGATTTAGAAGTTATGAAAAAGAGTTTAAGCCCTTTCAGAACTTGAGCCTATCCTTACTTTCACTACATTTACAGTTACCTGTGTCATAGAAAAAAATGGAAAAATTCAATGTGATACATTTTAAGAATAATATTTGCATTTTTAAGAAAAGGAGATTCTAGTGTTTCAATTTATTTCAGATAATTTTTACTTTCCCAACTGACTGCTGTATATAAAAGTAATACTGTATATAAGTAGTTACCTTTGTTTATTTCTGCTATTTATAATTTGAATTACCTTTAGAGCAATCACTTTTTCATAGAGAAAAAAACCTGCTGTCATGGTTTGACACTGGCACAATGCCAGTGCCCCCATGAAAATGTGATCCCTCCCTTGAATGCTGTGAAGTGGAATCTAGAATAGAGCAAAGCAGGCCCAAGCTTAATAACAGAAAAAAACTTTATTAAACTACTACTACAAAAGAAAAGAGAAAACTAAAGAAGGGAAAAAGAAAACACACAAAGATCAAATGAAAACCTTGCAAAACATTCCTCCCCCCACCACCCAACTCCAACAAACCTCAGTGAGACACAATCTGGACCCCAATCAGGTTTCCACCCTCCAAACAATCAATACTCAGTCCATTGAGGGAACAGAGTCTCTCCTGTGCCACAGACCCCCCAGGAAAACACAGCTCCACATCCTGTGTTTCCATGTCACACATGGCACCGCCCGGAGAAAAGTTTGCCATGGTGACCCTTCTCCTTTCAATGCACAGTGCTCTCACCACTAAATGCATGGATGGACAGACTGCTTTTAGGATTTTTCCTTTCAAGGATGCCCTGCCAAGAGGGGAGAAAACAACAGTTCAGTTTTTCATTGTTTGGGACCACAGTCCCCCCCATTTTCCCCTGGGGCCGAGGGCTCAAGAACAGAGAGCTTCTCTTCTCTTTCCTTTCCAGGGCAGGGGGGTGCCACCACAAACCCCCTAACCTTTTCTCTGTTCACTGCACTTCTGTCTTTTCCCAGCTGAAGCAGGTCTCTTGACTCACTGGCACCCTCCCAAAACACAGTCCCTCTTGAAGGAGAAGATTTGGTTCAGTTTGTGGCTAACACGGAAAAGTCCAGCCAAAAGCCACTCCTTGTCCCCCTCCCATCCAGAATTCCTCCTTCCAACATCCCATCCCAGGGTCCAAGGTGTCCCTCTTCCTCTCTTTCAAACCGAGGAGGGGAAAGGAAAATTCACAAAGCTTTCATTTCTCAAGGAAGGGTTAAAAGTCTGAACTCCCAGGATGGCTCGATGCCCGGACATCCAGCAACTCCCACGCGACTGGGCACCTTGGAGCTCCCCCCGCTCCTCCTTCCTCGCCTCTCGGGAGAGACATTCTGGAGGGGGAAATGGAGACATCCCAGATTTCTTCCACCCTTCCATCTGCAGGGGCCAGCCCGGTTCCAGTCCCTCCACCCTTCGGAGTTATCTCCATCAGGCCATGGGGGCTTCCCCTCCCCCACCCAGCTCGTGGCTGGGCAGGGGAGGTCTGCACTGCACGCTGACCGGAACCAAAGAGAGCGAGTTCCCCTGGGAATTCTGCTTTCAACCCCTCTGTGTTCTCAGAGGCATGTCTACTTTCAATTGGTCAATATCTAAATTGACCTCTTCCTTCCGGAAAAAATTCTCTTTCCGTGTCAAACCACGACACCTGCGGTACTAAACTAAAATTCATTTTCTGTTTAAAATACAGAAAAAATAATTAGTTCAGGGACAGAAAGGCTGCACATGTGATCACAATTTACCTACATATTCTTCACATTTAACAGAGGATTTTCTGTTTGGTTTGTTTTAGTTTTTTTAACTTTAAAAGAAAAACTCTTGGAGGGCAAATGACTCTCAGACTAAGAGCTGATGGACCACTGAGACCATATCCACCGAGGGATACAAAAAGGCACATAATCTGAAAATGAACAAACCACCAAACAAAAAAATACTTGCAAATAGACTTTTTACTTCTGTCCCAGCTCAAATAAAGCACCACAGGGAGAAACCCAAACCAACCTAAAGAAATGTTAAGCAGCAACTTCACAAGAAATATGTCCCTAATTCTAAAACAACTTCTGCCATAAAGTGTAACAAGACAATGTGTAGAACGTTGTCACGTGGCTTTGCTTCCACACATAGCATTTTGAATGCTGCTGTCTAGCTGTCTCCAGCA
The DNA here is from genome assembly GCF_050655825.1 of Lonchura striata. Classification (NCBI taxonomy): domain Eukaryota; kingdom Metazoa; phylum Chordata; class Aves; order Passeriformes; family Estrildidae; genus Lonchura; species Lonchura striata. Next base: position 37,778,504 of record NC_140740.1, read on the forward strand.
ATTACTGAAGTGGCACTGCAGTCTGTTATAATAAAGGAATGCAGCAGATATAGCCTTGATAACACAGGAGGATTCATCAAGAACAAACTAACCACAGAGGAGAAGAGAAAGTGTAAATGAGAAGATATCTTCAGGCCCTGAGGTTTATTATTAACATTAGTAACAGCAAAGGAAAGCCAAATTTTTAAGCAAGATTTTTTAACTTGAAGGTTCTAATTTTAGATGTTGGGATACTCATGAGTGGCCCTGTTTGAAAAATTAATTGCTATTCTCCATAAAGTCTGAAAAATAAGCTGTTGAGAATGCCAAAGGAGACTTAGACCTGTAATTAATAATAAATATCATTCTCTGTAGTGTCTCACTTCAAATTTTACATGGCAATGACAAAATATTTCTATATTTTATTGTGATTCTGTGACAAAATTCTGTGAAGCACACTGAGAATGTGAAATTAGCACTTAACAGACAGTGAAGAGCTTTGTCAAAATACTCTTCTGGTTTTGCAGTACATTTCCACAGATGTGTAAGACACTCTGCCTGGACTTGACAATTGTTTTTTGTAATCTGGGGTGTTAAAGGCCATAATACTTCTTGAACTTTCAGAAGAGGATATAGTCTCAGGAGTTTATAGATATTATCTACATAAAAGTAAAAACAAGTGTGTCTAACTGCTGCCTTCTAATGTATGATGTTATAAATAATGCTAATCAGAAAATGACCCCTGAAAATGGCTTTATGATTAAAAGAAATACTTAAAAATATTTTTCTAAAAATATTCCATTTTTCTTTAGAGAGGAGGAAGAAAAAAAGCTGTCATATCTTCTACCTGACATATTTTCCTGTGTTAGTGTGCTACCTTCTGTCAATCTCTAATAGCTTTTAATCAGTTCTAGAATACTGACTAAGCCAAACATCATGATGGGTCATCCTAGATGCTCAACAGAGCCTCTATACTTTGTGAAGGAATAACAGAAGCAGGTAGTTTCCAAAGAAATGTTTCTTAAAGGTTCATAATTTTGAAAAAAATTGGTGTTTTCGGGGTTTTTTTTTTTTTTTTTTTCCCCTGGTGTGTTCTGATTAACAACTGGAAACTCACATCTTCTACACTTTATACCAAAAACCATCTTTATCATGGATAGCCCAGTATTTGCAGAATGATAAAACAAAATTTATGTCCCTTAAATGTGCCATTGCAGAAACTTGCACAATTTCTTTTCTTGAGTCTGTAAATGAAGCAACATTCTGTGGATCTCTTACAGTCCACAATAAAAATATTACTTCAAATTAAGGAAAGGGCATGCTAAGGTGTCTGAAAATTGAGATAAATATTTGCCAAACTCAAATGTCTTCTTAAATCAACTAAACAATCAAATTCACTCTTTTTCCTTGATAAACCTTTTAAATCTGTCAGGTAGATTGCTATAATTTCTTGAGAAATTAATAGAATTTAAATAAAAATAGAGAGGGATTAGTACTCTGCCAGTCTTGTGAAATCAAGCCCTTGCCCTTTAAAACTAGAATTTCAATTAACCACCATTCAAAAAGTTAATTTATGGTAGCACATAAAAAAATTCCTTAAATCTGAAACCAAAAAGGACTTTGTCAAAAGACTTACTGACTACTTCTTTCCAAATTTTCCTCTTTCTAGAAGATGGAGTATTACAGGTTTGAACTACTTACATATCACACAGTCCAAGTGTTAATCACTGTTAGTATTTTAACTCAGTCAGCAGTCCAGGGTTCCAGCGGAATGAAAATTCAACACACAAGCAAAAAACAGAGCACAGAAAATATTAATGTTGAGATAACATAGAACTTGTTCAAATTTCAACATTGTATGAGCACAACAGCAGTGCAATAAAAAGAAAAAAAACACCCCAAAACTCTGAACTAGTCAAGCTACTAAAGTTTTGCAGCTAAATGCTAGTGCTTTAGCATGCCAACATCCAGAGAAGGATGTGATTTTGATACTGTAGCAAAATATAATACGTGAAATTCCTTCCAAGTTTTACAGCCATATAAATACATAAATTTTAACAGAAATAAAACACATTCAGTAGAGTACAGAGATAAGTTACAAAGCTACACTTCTATCTGCTCAGAACTTGAGAATACATTGATTGAAATTTTAGACCTAAACATATTGCCTTACTGGCAGTACATTGGAGATGGCAGTGCAAACCATCATAAAAAACAACACAGAAAATCTTCAAAAAATTTTGCTAGCATATAAGTCAAAGGAGGAAAAATAAAGCTGAAAGGAACAACCCTCCCTGGGATTGCTATTTTTTTTTTCCTATTCTTTTTCTTTACAGTGACTTAATGAATTCTAATGAAATTACATGCTGGTGAAAAAGTCTCAAAGGATTTCACCCACTTACTTCAGATACAATTCTAACTTTGGATTTGAAATTCATAATAATGCATAACAAGAAGAACCCCCCCTTATTTTGTGTGATAATTTTCTCACAATGAAGAGGGAGAGAAGAAATGGACCTTGATCAGCTTCCTAAAGGCACATCACCACCCTAGAGAGCAGCTGGTCCTTTACAAAAGCAAAAATGCATGCATCCACGAAAGTAAGTATGCTTGCATATCCTTTAGACATCTGCAGTTTCATGAGAATTTATGTATTATTTTCAATGAATATTCTGATTTTATTAATTTTATTTGTTTCCTCTCTGTAAAGTTTACTGCTGGAAAATTCTGCTGTATCTTGGTTGGCTACAGATAATTTTTTAATTTGAAAACAACTGCACAGTCTTAAAAGGATGAACTTAAATACGGAAACAAGATAGAAGGAATGTATTCAGTGGTTTTCACATTCCAGAAAATGGCTGTTGTACATCTTACTATCTGTATTTATTACTTCTTGTGACACATTAACCATAATTATTAAACATTACCAGCCCGTTCCTGTATAAATCAAATTTATTCTTTTACTTTTAGGTGAGGAAGATTTGTAATTTTGATTATGATATGCTCCATTAGAAAGGAAAGAGCTTCTAGTTAGAGAGTGCACTAGATTTATTAAAAAAATTATATAAAAATGCAACCTGGAGTGTTCTGGGATGTTCCTTAAGCATTAAAAGAAGCAGCAAGAATAATGCTCAGTTTTGTCAATATACACTGACAGAGGTAGAGAGGGGATAAGGAAAAGTGAAATGAGGAAAAAATTACAATCTGAAGCCTTAATACAGTTATGTTTTGGAAATGTTTAAAAATGGCACACAGATGGGACACCTCTCCTATGAATAGAGGCTGAGAGAGTTGAAGTTGTTTAGCCAGGAGAAGACCCATGAAGCTTTAAATGTTGCATTTCAGTACTTAAAGGAGGTTTGTGAGAAACCTTTTAGCATGACCTCCTGTGAGAGGATAAAGGATAATGATTCTAAATTAATTATTGTATGATTCTTTAGGAGACTTCAGGTTCCTGAAATTTACAGAAAACAGTCCTCACATGTACATGCATCTTCTAAGTCAGCCCTTGTAGAGGAGAAGCTTCATTTAAAAAAGAAGTGTCCTATGATCTAAGCCCTTTACCCTAACAAGTGAGGGTGTACCTGAGTGTGTACTCCCTTCCTGCAGGATTGTCCTGGGCACACACATAAATGGGCTCTGCACTTTCATGAGTTCTCCCCTCATCGTTCACTCTTGTTTCCATTTATGCAGGAGCTCTCTAATTCAATGATTGTCATGCTGGCCATTCCATATGGATGGCCAACATCTCTCTTTGTCCTTAACCCTTGTAGTAAAATGCCATGGGGCCAACTCAGAAAAACAAAGCTGGACTGATTTTAGAAGAGTGGGCAAGGGCCAGGAGAAATATATTTGTGCTACTAAAAGCATTTACAGAGATGTTAGAACACTTTTTTCTGTTATACATCGTAATAGAAAAAAATTCTTGCTACTTCTTGCAGCTCATAAAACAAATAAACAACAAGAAATTCACAGAAGTTCCCCATTAAGCAAATACTGAATTTAGCATTTGCGAGTGCTTCATCCAAACCACTCTCTTCACTGTCCTGCTTGATGCATTGCCATTTTTTTTCATTTTCTTCTTTGATTACATTTAGCTTGGGCAAAACACATCTTATCTGCTTTTTCATGCAATATTATGGGAAGACATTGGTTTGTGGAGTAACTTTGGCCATTAATAGTGAGATTAATTCTTAGTCATAAAAATTGTAATATATTCTTTTTATCTCTACTAATATATTATAAGGTGAGAAATATTTTATGTCTCCTCCACAAAGAATAAATCATCTCTAGCTCAAAGTCATAAAGTAGCAAATTGAAAAGTTATTTTAATTAAAATGCTTTAACATATAGGACTATTGAATAAGCTTAATTTACTGATAAATGAAGCACATTAAATTATGAAGTGAAAACCCACTGTCATCACCAACTGCCTTGAATATCACCATCTTGCCATCTTGAGATCAAATTTATGCATCAGTGCTGAAAAAAAAACCTTTTCTGACAGTTAAAATTAAAAAAATAATCAACATTGTGTACAGGTTTTGTATTATAGCTTCTTTTTCCTTTTAATCCCATCTACATTTTGTTTTATACTGCTGTAGAAATGGTTGCTAGAGGCGCAAATTTTGATTAATAACATAACACATCTAAGTATTTTCTCTGATACTTAACCATTTCTCAACTATCTAGGTAAGGTACAACAAATCAAATTTCAACAAGAATATTTTATATACTACAAATTGGATCATAATTAGCGATTTTGTGCAGTGTCCTTCAGGATTTCTTTTAGATAGGGGGAGGTTTTTTGAGAAAGTTGTTGTAGCATATATTAATGAACTGATCAGCCTACTCTTCTAGAAGAGCATTAGATCATCCTTAAATTCAGTTCATTGACCATGTGACAAATACCTGAGTTCTCAAATGTAAAAATACTTTGCAAGATAAAGGTCTCTCAGTACTTTTTTCTGACAAATTAATTCTTCTAATATAAATGAGGTACTGTCCCACAATGAAATAAAATCTTAATGAGCTGGCATACTCTTAAATTTTTAGTTACTATTAATACTTGAAAGTTAATAAAGCGTAAGGAAATTATGGCAATGTGTTCTCAGTACCAATGATTGCAAAGTAAAAATTAAACAATAATAAGCCATAAAAGCCATAACTCACAGAAGAGGTACATTTATGCTCGTATGAAGTCCACACATAAGATTGTGGACCCTAACTCACTGCTGCATAGGTCAGGACATGCTTTCTTTACCAGCATTGGATAGTTAGCTTTCAAAGTGAATCTGACCATTCCATTCTTATTATAAACCACACTTTTTAACAGAAATATCAGAAAAGAGCAAAAAACCTTTGCAATTTCACGTGATAGAATAATTTCTACTTTTTTTAAAAGTAAAGAACATTGTTAAAGATAGAATGCTCTGTTACCTTAATGAGCTCTTTTTTTCTGCTTTCTTCACAGGAAAATGGTTATCAGAACTTATTTAAAGTTCTAAATAAATTCAACTTTAAACCTGAAGTAGACTGGATGTCCTTCAAGAAGACAGTGAAACATATGGATAATCTAAGGTCTAAAATCAACCCTGCAAACTACATAGAAATTCTTAAAAGTAAAACAAGAGTTTCCTCAAATCTGACTTGCTCTCACAGATCTTTAGAGTGTTATTAGGAGAGAGAGTTCAACAAGAAGGGTATAGAGAATTTACTAACCTCCTGTGCCTACAGATTGAACCAAAATGAATGGTAAAACTGTGTAAGAACAATGCATGAACTAAGGGAGGTTTAGCAAGGAAATATGATCTCTGCATTTCTGAACTGTCAATGCTTGACATCACCTCCTCCACTGCTCCATGGTCTGATGAAAGTCCAGAAGAACTAGTTTATTGTCCTATCTCATGAAAATAACAAAATCCCCTCCATATTACAAAATATTCTGAGATGGAAGGGACCCAGAAGGATCATCAAGTCCAACTCAAAAAAGAGGCATCTGCTGAACATAGAGGCTAAGTAACTTGGGTAATATTTACAAATAACTGCATGATATCCCAAAATAAAAGAAAATATTATGAAGGGAAGAAAATCATATATTTCTAATGATGTCAGGGAAGGGACAGATGATATTCCTTGTTTTGGAAATTTACAGTTTCATCACAAATTGGAGAGTGGTCATAGTTCTTGGTATATTCTTTTAAAGAGAGTGGAATGGAAAAATGTTGTTAAATAAGCAGAAGTTTTCCTTTGCATGCTTCTAAAATGTTCCAGTTTATGATGTTTGTTATAAGATATAAGGCACAGAAAAATGTCAGTGACATTTGAGACATAACCACATACAGAAAATACACTACACACTGTTTAATGTCAGAGTTTTCTCTCTCTCTTTTTCTCACTAGCTTTGTAATATTTTGTCATTCTAGCCTTCCTTCTCTTTCCAACTGTATTGTTTTACATCCTCTTCCTCCAACTCTTGTCCTACTTTCTGAGCTGATCTCTCCCTGTCATTTATGGTCCTTCTACCCATCTACACATACTGTTTGCAAGGCATGTAAAAAGCATCTTTTTATACCTCTAAGTTAGCAGATCAAAGAGCAACCTTTCCATAATGATTTTATAACACTTTCACTGCCACAGATGTCTTGTACACAGCAAGAAAAAGCCAATATGAATAAAAAAAACCCAAAAGAATAACAAAGATGAGCAATTAGGGGATTCTTTGTCTCTATTCTTAATAAATCTGAAAACACAAGAAAAGCCCTAGAAATTTTCATTAAAATAAAAGAATAGGGATTTGCTAACCCAGAGTGGCTTATCTTATTTGATCAAATTAGATCTGATAATCTATACTAACTGAAAAACTGGACATGACCAGAATTATCTTCTAGAAGTTAATATGAAGAAACATAACAACCTAACAGAAGCACCTTGTAGCTTCTCTATTGAAATAACACAGTGATATGAACCTGGCATGAAACTTTATTCCAGAGTTAGATCAAACACCATTTAGTTTACCAGTATGGGAATAAAATAAATCTTGAACATGAAGGTAGGGTGTGGGATTCTAGACTCACCCACTCATTTCAGCTAAGGAAAGTAGACACGATAGCTCTTGAAACGTTTACTCCAGGCATACTTATGCTTTGTCTCAATGATGGCAGGGTACAATTCTGTATTACTCAAAAGAATCATAGCAACATTTGGTTCTGGGAAAACTGTCTGGACTAAATGGAATCTTTTCCAAGCCAGAGCAACACATGGGAGACAAGGTATAAATAACACATTGTCCCAGGGTAGCAGTCACTTTCCTTCCCCATATAAAAGCTATTTATGAAACAGTTCCCATATCTATGGAAAGACACCTAACTTCTATTTTGTCAGACTAAGAACATGGAATTAAGAAAGAGACATGGTTTCATCTTGATGATACTGCTTGCTACAGTAACGTCATACAACATTTTTTATATATAAAAGACCATAATTATATTATGATGAAATATTCTAATTTCCCTTATGAGTGTTTAATACTGCATTATGTTTGAAACATTGTTCACAAAACAGATAGTAATTTTTTTGCACAACAACCAAAACAAAAACAAACACTAACAAAAAAAAAAAAACCAAATCAGTATGCTATACTTAATTATAGTGTTTACTGATGCAGTTCCCCAAATCATCTTTTCTTTCTTATTCCAATTAATATACTTAAAAACACATTGACAACAAAAAATTAAGGACTATAAATCATTGTTAAAGATGCAAATTAATTCCTTATGAAATTAAGGTGTTTTAGAAATGCCAAAAGAAGATCAAGGTAGGAAAAGGTTAATAGTTGTCAATACAGGTGGGAACTGAAAAGAGTGACAGTAGTTAGATGGCATTTTGAAGTAGCTAAGAATAAGGGCTTAAATTATCAACAGTAACATTTTTTATCTGTTGCATGACTTATGGCAATGCTGCTTTTAAGAGTAGTACCTTTACAGTAATTAATCACTTTTGGGGTGTGGGATAGTTTTTCAGTCAAATTACACTGTTTTCTTTAAACAGTATTTGTCCAGATTTATCTCTGATGAAATTCTTTTGATTTCTAGTAAACCATACCTTGATCATTGTACCTATGACATTAAGAGAGCAGTCAACTCTTCTGCACTTAAAAAATGAAGAAATTACATCCATAAAACCTTGGTTTTCTTTAAATAAAACAACATACAAGTGCAGCTGTATGCTAAAATAACCATACTAGTAACTTTTAAATTTACACGTCTGTTACTATAAGCTGTTTTTGGAAAATATTACATCAAGAGCTAGACTAAAACAAAAATAAGGGAGAATCTCAGAAATCTGCAGTTGAGTTTTTACCTCAACTTCAGACTTCCCAAAAGAAAGTGCATTAACAGATTTCCAAATATCTATATAAAAAATTTGCTTAGAATTTCCAGTAGCTTACTAATTTCTCCCATTTTAACAGCAGTGGTATGAAAAATCTTCATGACTAAGAGCATGTGATCTTCTCAAAGCTGAGCTACTTATTCTTACATTTTAAGTCTCTTGATAATTTCTTTAAGTGGAACATACTGACATTTCATGCCAGTTTCATTTATATTTCATAACTAATTCCATGAAGAGGTTAGTGTAATTAAGAAAAAATGCTGATAAGATTTCCTCCTCCTTCTTGGGAATAACTTTAACTACAGAATCAGAAATCTAAAAATCTACAGAACCATTTTGAAAGGAAGCACACTTGGAGGTCATCTAGTCCCACTGGCTTCTTAAAACAGGACTACTTAGATGCTGAGGATCATGCCCAATTTATTCTTCAAAGACAGATATACTTGCTCTAGGAAACTTTCTACAGTATCTAATTCCCCTCATGGATAAAAAACAGCCAAATAGCAACTAACACACCAACCAACCAACTAACTAATGGGAATCAAAGCAAGCTACAATTTTGAAAATAATTCTAAATGGTACATGCATCCCTGACATACCGAACGTGAGATATGCAGGTAGGTTTATACAAAATTATCTGTTCTGCATAATGGAATTACAACCTTTACCTTCTCCAAAGACATCCTACAGACGTATTTTCACTATGTGGATGGCAAGAATTTTCAAGCAGGACTGAACAGCTGCCAATTTAGACATGTTAAACCACATTTTAAACACCTTGAAGAAATAATGTATTTTTGTGCTACCGAAAGTCCCAAGTGTCCTGGGGCAAATTTAACCTCTGAAAGCACTCCTGTTCCTCAATACCTTCTCACATCATGTGCAGGGTGTAAGGAGAAGGCTGGGTCTATTTCCATTTTGGCTGGGGTGTGCAAGTTTTGCTGTCAGGTGGCGCTGGGTTCCACGTGGTGAGCAGTGGTCTGTGAATCATTCGTCTGTCTTGTACACTCTGATATCAGTATTAGTATTATTATTTTGCTCTTATTGCTGTTTCTAGTTAATTGTTCTTATCTCCATACAGGATCTTTACCTTTTAGTGCCTCCCCCTCTCGTCTCCATCCTGCTATAGCCAAGAGGGAAGGAGGAGTGAGTAAGCAGGGTGTGGTCTTGGGTGTTTCAGTGGGGAAATTAAAATTGGAAACATTACTCCTAAACCAGGACAGAGGGGTTTCTTCCTTTGTCATTATTATGCATTATGCTGTCAAAGTCAGTACAGTGGTGAAGCACTACTGATTAATTATTGGTGCTAGTAGTCAAATACAGAAATCATTGTATTTCCTTTAAATAAAGGATATAGATCATCCATTGATCATCAGAGCAAGATAGATAGATAGATAGATAGATAGATAGATAGATCCATACATGCATAAACATACATACAAACATAAGTGACTACACTTACATGTATATAAAAAATTAGAGATCATAAAAGATCAGTCTTGATAGAAGCCTGCAACTCCTTATTAAGTATTTTTTGCTGATAAATTTAATGTATTTATAAATCTGGTTTTATACTACATCAGATATGTGATACCACAGTTTTTCAGTATTTTCAGATTTTAAACTTGAATTTGTTATTCTTTTTAAGTGCTGCAATTATTTCTGAATTTCTAAAACTGTCTTTCCACTTTCAAGCACTTTGCAGCACACTATTAGCCAAAGGCTGTGTGTGTGTATAAGGAGAATAGAAGGGTTTATTCCAGTCACACTAGGGAATGAGACACTATTATCCCTAAATATTTAAAACTATTTGTCCTTCTGAAAAAGATAGCAGTGCTTTAATTGCACTAACTTTCTTCTAGGGAAAAAAAATCATAGAAAGGTTTTTCACAAAAGGAAAACTCGCCTGAAGCAAATATTTGTATGATTAAGGCTGGAATAAATAACTGCTTTGAGATTACAATTTGAAAGCCTAAAGAAGTTATGGGGTTTTGTGTTTGTTTGTTTGTTTGTTTGTTTGTTTTATTTTAATTAGTTGTCCTGGTTTTAGGCCAGAACAGAGTTGGTTTTTTTCACAGTTGTCATGAGGGAGAAGAGCCTGGGGCTTTGTGGGTATATCTAGGTTGTTATTCTAAAGCACCTAAGTTCATGCTTGGTGACAAGAGTAAGGGATTCTTGCCTCTGAGAAGAAGATGAGCATGGCTTGTGGTCAGGGGAAAAAAACATGGAAGCACAGAGGGTCTGTCTGCAATTGTTTCTTATTTTCCCAGGTTTTGAGCATTTTTCCATGTAAATCATCCTCTTTTGTACACTTTTGTTTTTCATATTTTTGTGGTTGCTGTCCATTTTTCTTATCTCATTGCTGTTTCCAGTAGATTGGTTTTATCTCAACCCATAATCTTTGCCTTTTGTCTCCCATAGGAGTGGCAGGGTGAGGAGTGACTGGTGATTTGGAGTGCTATTCCTAAACCATGACATGACATTAATAAAAAAACAAACCAGAAAAAATAAGATTTTAGACACAGATCCTTCACTTCATAGTTTTTCTCAAACTGAAAAAAAATATAGACCAGACAAGGCTGGGAAAAATATGGAAGTACTGTATATACACTTAATGGATTAAAAAATAAGTTTATGTGCTCACTACTTTGTCTGGAACTGAAACTACTTGGATCCATGACAAAACTGCATCTCAAAGAGCTAATGAGATACTAAGCACTTGTCTTTTTTAAAACGTAAGTCAAAGTTTAAAACATTAACACAGAAATATTACATCAAGAATAAAATCAACAGTAATTGCGATCTTGCTACAAACATAAATGAGAACATTAGTGGGAAAACCATCATAAATACAATAAAACAAAAAGATAAACTTACCAAGTTTACAGTGCTCATTTTTCATAATTGTGGTGAAAGTCTTCCACTACTTCCCTCCTTCAGACTATCTTAGTATCAACAAGATAAGAAAATAAATAACAAAAAACTCAACCCCCAACAAATAAAATAAAATAATATTTTAGACAAAATAACTTGAGTTACTGAAATTCTTGACTAGATCAGTGTGATGGATGATCTTTTTCCTTTCACTGTTTTCATATTTCAAGAGTACATAGCACATCTTTGACATTAAACACTCATAAAAAAAACCCCACATCTGTGCAAATTGCTAGTGTTGCATATCTTCTCAGTTTCTGACTGTTTTCAAAATTTAGTAAATAATAATGGAATCTCTAGAATGTAGTTTATGAAGTTGTAGTTGTACATGGCAGGAGATAAAATTTGTTGCACATTGACATCTAGGACTAGAAGTAGTCTTTTATGTCTCATTTTTTTCAAAGAGTACTTAATGCTATTGTAGGTTTATATTATTTAGGGAAGAGTTTACAAAGCAATATAACACTCAGTCATTGATTAAAAAAAAGTAAATCATAGCTTTTTTTATGGGGAGAGGATGTAGGGCAGGTGTAAAGGAAAACAACACTGGGGGCCTGAAATCTACAATATGGTGATTGGTAAAAATCCTCCTTCTGGTCATATATCTTAAATGTGATAGTCCAGACACTTAGTTTTTTCATGAAGTTTAAATAATCTTCCATATTTCTACCGGGCACAGGGTTTGACCTGAAAATATTGATGTATTTTCAAGATTTTTTTTTTTTAATTTTGGATTTTTAATTTTATTTTTTTTTTGGCATTTTGGATTCAGGACTTTAAACAACTTCTACTATTTTGGTTTTGAGAAGCACTTGGCTGTACAAGATATCACCATAAACTAGTATCAAACTTAAGTCATTTAAGAAGATCTCAGCTGATATGCTGAGATCTAGTATCAAACTATCTGAGATCTATCTGATCTAGTATCTATCTGATACTATCTGATCTATCTGAAACTATCTGATCTAGTATCTCTATCTGAGAACTAGTATCAAACAAGTCATTTAAGAAGATCTCAGCTGATATGCTGTTATTTTATTCCTGAAATAATCATCCATTGGTTTATCACACTGACTAGACTGGGTTAGATTAGTTAGAGTTATTTTAATTTTGAGGTACCAGAGAAGTCAGAGAGGAAGTTTCTTTGCTTACCAAATATCTTTTTGCATAATCCCTGAAAAACAGTATAAATTATCTATTCATGAAAGAAGGGAACAAACATTGGGCGAATAATGCTAATTTATCTTCAGGTGCATTTTTAGGTTTGCTTTTCTAAGCCACAGCTTTGTAGAAAAAAGAGAGAGGATTTACTTAGCTATCACAAATATGTTTCCAAAGTTTATTTCTATAACTAACACTAAATCAATCTCCACTTTCTGTTATTAAGATCTCAATCAAGACAACAGTTTGTGTAAGAGTAGTCTCTGCTTCTTAAATTCTTTTGCCTTGCAGTTTTTACAGCCATAATATTGTGATTCATGTTGAGAACTGAACCTAACATATCAGGCTTTTTGAATTTTTCTATGAAGAAACACAAAGCCACAAACCAACTGTCTGGAAAGGATTTCTAGTGGTCTTCTAATCAACATCCTAATTCATATACTGGATCAGGACTGAATTCAGAACAAAGATTGGTAAACCTAAGTATTGAAAAATACATTTCCATGACACATTTAATCATAAAATTTAATAAAGAGCTATAAATTTAGCCATTCTATGTATTTTTTACAAATTTATAAGGGCTGCTTACCATAATTTGTTTTTGATGACTATTTTTAAATTAATTGTTTTATATAATTTTTTACATTACTGCTATCCCTAATTTGAGTGCATGACATGTTTTATCTATCCATCCATTTTTAAATATTCCTGCTTCCATGTCTGGATCAATGTTTTCATTAAAATTTGCCCCATTTATGTGACAAAAAAGATTTTCCTTCAAAGTACTTTTAAAGCTAGCAGAAATAGTTACTTGGTCCTCTTTATAATGAACAATATGGTTTCTAAGAATAGCTGTTTTTTAATAATCTACTTAGATGGTATGAAGGCTAGCAGAATTATTTTTGTGTTGTTCCATTACTTGGAGAATTTTTTTTTACTGTCATAAACCAGGAACACTAGAAAATTTTCTCACTGTTCAATTAACTACTTTACTTTCAGAATGCATTGTTAAAATAATTTCCCTACTAATATATTATGAGGAATTATGCTGTGTAATATGCACTGCTAACTGGTACTCTAATATTGACCTGTATTATACACAGGTATAATACAGGTCAATATTAGGAATTGAGGAAATCTATAAGAATACTCATTTGACTTGTTAGGCATTTTGTAGAATTCTTGACAACAAAAACTAAGCAGCATACGTCAAATTCATCTGTTAATGAAGATGAAGAGGCAGTCAAGATAGCTCCAAGAGGCAAACATAGAATAGAAATAAGAACAAACTCTTACTTTAAGGATTTGGGATTAAGCCAGACAAGACCTTTGATATTTCTTCTTAAAATATTGATGCCATTCAAAAGATTCAACTACTGAACTTCTGGATTATGCATAAAAGGTGACATGATAAAAGATTTAAACTCAATATGCTGAACATAAATGTCTGCTTAGCATCCTGCACTACTTCATACTGAAAAGTCAGGGCCAAAGAATTTCAGCTTAGTTCTTGTTTCATTCTACACTTTTTGTCACTATGGTAAGGTCAGTCATCAATTATTGTCTCATTGGGAAAAGAGGAGAAACAGAGAAAACTGAGACTTTGAATTATAGTTCTTTCCTGGAGATAATGTACTGCTTTAGGAGAATTTATTTTCCTATGTTACCTGACTTTGGTCCAGTATCTGAGCAAAACCAGCTATTCACAAATTACAGAATAGTTAAAAAAAAAATAAGGATCTACTCTGGAAGCATGGCTATCAGAAGAATACACAAGAAATTATAGTTCAATTTTTACAACCTTTATGTTATGCTTTCAGTGTGTACTTGGCACTACAAAGAAAGCAGAAACTCCCTCTGCCCTTCTCTGACACACTCTGCTCTGAAAAGTACTAGCATTTCCATAAAAGCATATTCTTACTTCAAGTATATGCCTAATTCCCTCCTCTAAATGTTTTATTAATGAAATTGAAATGTACAGTGAAACCACATGACTGAGGCAGTAAAATTATAGGAGAAACAATGGAAAAAATAAAAGATAAGCAGAAACACTGATTGCCAATATTCAGAGCAAGCATGTGAGAGTCCTATGCTTAGAGTAAAGCCTAATTTCCTTTCATAGAACTATGTTTCTCCAAATACATTTTAGTTGACAATTATAACCCTATCTCACGTATCTTACACAGTTTCAGTTAATCATAAAACAATTTGGTTTGGAAGGGGTATTTAAAGGTCACCTAGTCCAAATGGCCAACTGGTGTTTTCTCAAAATTTGTTTCCTCTAAAGAAGTCCTTCAGCAAAGAAACCTCTCACAGATTGTTCATTATAATCACCTATACAAAGATATAATTTTTCAAGCATGATACTTTCCTAATGGATTAACCAGAAGGAATTTCCTCTAGTCCTCACATTAGGGTAACAATGTTACATGATCTATATAAATATTAATGTCTTGAGACTAACAGAACTAATGGAAAGACCGTTGTAGATCTATGGTTTTATCATATTAGATATCAAATTTTCAGTTTGCATCTGTCTGTGTCCAATTAATACTCATTTGTTTTTGGATAAACTTACTACATGACTTGCAAATAGATCCAAAATTTTTTCTAATACATGGCTGGAATTTACTACACCAAAAAGAGCTACTCTATGATCAGAAAGTAATAAAAGAAAAAAAAATTCCTTCCTTCCTTCCTTCCTTCCTTCCTTCCTTCCTTCCTTCCTTCCTTCCTTCCTTCCTTCCTTCCTTCCTTCCTTCCTTCCTTCCTTCCTTCCTTCCTTCCTTCCTTCTTCCTCTCTCCTTCTCTTTTTCTCTCTTTCTTTCCCTCTTTTTGGAGAAAAAACCAGGAAAACAGCAGGAGATATACTCATAGAAAATCTCATTCATATTTTCCACAAAAATGTAGGGATTTGACTGTTTAAGTAATAAGATAACTGCTTATGAATTATGGCCAAACACAGACATCTTATTATTTTGACTATGCTTATGACTTTTAGAAGTTTTTTAAACATGCAGGTGACATTCACCTCCCATCTTTAAACTGCCAGTAGCAGAATCAAGAGCATTTACAAAAAGGTTGCTCATTTTATACAAGAATCCTCTCTTTCCCCTAGTGGTATTGGAAACAGACTGCTGCTGAGCTTAACATCTGGTCTGAGTAAATAAATTCTCAGGGTGAAGAAATCACATTTTGCTAAGTTGTTTAAGTGTCTTCTCAGATGAGAAATCAGAAATATCTTACCATAGAGCAATGTGAAAAATTACTGAGGATATGATAAACATTTTAATTAGGAGACCTTATCTGAATTTTTGAAAGCTTATTTTTTGTGCCGCGTTTTTATTTTTTGACTATCACAACTAGGAATAATGAGGGTCTGTTATCTTACTCACAAAACAGGACCTGTTAATTTCAAAAGGACTACTTGTAACAAACATACTTTCTCAGTGTAATCAAAGAATGTTGAGGTTTGATTTTAATTGTGTGCCACAAAGAAAATGAAATGGCATCTGCAGAAACAGCAGCTTTTACCAGGAAATCTACTGTTAACCTATTAACCAGTTAACAGGCCAGCAGATATCTACAGTCTGACATCCCCAGCTTTACCAACAGATTAAAATAAATTTTGGAATTGATTTCTCAAATGGCTGCATTAAATAGAATGCTCTTCCACCTAACAGAAAATATCTCATTCATTATATTAAAATTGAATGGCACTCTTTCTAGAAGGATGGTATGAACATGTATACATTTCAGTGGCAAGGCATCTGAAATATCCAGTCTCTACCCACAACTGATATGCAACCTTAATTTATAACTTGAACAAGATGCAATAAAGACCCTAAGAGCAGTGAGCTTGGAAACTAAATATTTTATGAAATTGATCACAGGTAGGAACCCACTAATTTTTTAACAGAAAAATCAGATGACTTGCATGATATGTTTGAGCAAAAATGAAGGAGTCAACGTATTAGAAAATACTGAAAACAAGATTTCCTATAAGCAATAAATAGGTTTTTAATCATTGCTAGCAAATTGGTTTTCAATTCAGAAATACAGTGACTCCCTAACTATTGTTTCTTATTCCGAAAAGTCAGATGGTGTTCACATGACCATAATCTGGTTAGAAACAAAAAAGTTTTAACAAATTTGTCTATGGAATTTATGCATAAGTTATTTGGATTCCTTTTTCTGGACAGCAGAAAACAAGAGCAGCAAAGTAATTCTGAAACAATAGGCCATTTATTGGTAGTGTTTGAAAGGGACTCCTGATAGTGGATCTTTAAACAGTAGATACACTTAAAAAATGTTTTACTTTGGATTGTTTGGCATTGAAACCTTTATTACTCTAACAGATTATATTCTTACACTATATGGATGGTTTATGTATTTGCAAATCAATAGACTATCCATTGATAAAGTGGGGTTTTTTTTGTGTAATATAAGCAATTTGGAAGCAGCTTTTGGGTGAAATTAAATGAGTTTCAATATAAATAAATAAATTAGGACTGTGCAAAAATTCAGAGAGCATTCAGCAAGATATTGCTGTGGCAGATGCAGATACGGGCAGATATAGCATGAATCAAGGAATTATTGTTTTAAGTAAAAGATCTAAGAAAATTTGTTATATTTTGGAACTAGTCTAAAATAGAGTGGTATAATCCTCAGCAATTAAATTTTTTGGCTTCAGACACTGGGATGGAGAGACTGAAGGAAGAAAAAAATTACACCAAGCATTATTCAAGTAACGCCAAAACTACAAGCAACTATGTTAAATCTGTCTTTTCTAGATAGTTCAGTATTAGAAAAAAAAATGTATGTTTATTTTAATTGTGTTCTACTTTTGTATGATTTCACAAAATGTAAAATTAAGTTTTATCCTGAGGTCTTTTAAAATTCCAGATTCCCTTTTTCCTACTCATTATTATTTCCCAGCTATACTCCTCATTTACTAAAGTGCACGATTTTTATCCCAAGAGATATACTATTTACTTAGAAATACACTAAAGAAAAGTGCAAATGCTGTAAAATTCTCTGACATGGTGAAGTGTGGGGTGATCACTGGAGGCAGTCATGAGTAGTGACTGCTCTGTCCCTCGGGAAATGATAGATGGGACAGACGCAGAGATTTTTACTCATTCACAGCTCATACTCCAAATAGTTCACTGCACAAAATATGCTTCCTTCACATTTAGAGCTTGCATTTTGCATGTTTGCTCCTCTGGTATTTCCCACAATGACAACTCTGAAAGATACCAGAGCATTTCTGAAAGAGATTCAGGGATTTCTTAGACGTCAAGAGTTTAAGCTGTGCCACAATGATTTTCTGAGCAGATTTCTTAGTTTATATTAGTTTCTGCAGTCAGGCTAGTGGTTGTGCCTACATTTCACATTAATACATTTCACAGAAATACAGTAAGTCACATTAAGCTAAAAGAGCTAATGCTATTTCAGACAAAGATATCATCTTAGATTTCTAATTATTTCAGTTATGATAATACTATATACCAAGTATTGAGAATTCTACATTGAGGTTACTAGAGAATACTGTATTGAGAATACTACCTTGATCTGTCATCAACTGCTTCAGTAACTAAAAATTGTCTTTCAAGCACAGATTATTTCAACCTCCTCTACTAGTACTCTGGAGGGTGCTCAAATCTACCTCAGTGATGAATCATATACTTGTATTTATCAGTTCCTTTCTTGATACTAACACTTTGTACTCTCCTATCCTGTTAGTTAAGTTCAAAATCCAACCTTCATCTGCTTGGAGTGCTCATAAACATAAAATCCTTATCCTTCTGAATCTCCTTTGTCTTTTTAACATGCCAGATTTTGTCTTCAGGACTGTCTCTATGATAGTAGATGAACATAAGGTTTTTTCTACTTTGCACCCATCCTTTCCACCCCAATCTTCTTTTCAATTCTTTGACTAATATTGTCTTTCTCTCATCAACTCAACAATAGCATATGGGAAGGAAAAACAGAATTTTAACCTGGAATTAAATATGACAGTACTTATGTTGCAATAATTACCTGCTGGCCAATTATAATTACGGAAGGAAAAATTTTGAGATTTTTGGTTTTCTACTATCAAAACATAAATAGCTGTATAACTGGTTAGTAGAAAGTTATCTTAATATTTTTGAGGTTAATATTTCTTATTAATCTCTTCAATTTAAATGCAAGTATTAAAAAGGGAGAGTTTCATCACCAAATGCACAACAGTATTTGAACTCCCCCAATTAAATTTCAACCCTTCATGTCATTGTAGGGTGCAATATGCTAATTTCTAGCCCATTGGCAACTTACTGTTGGAACATCAACATGGTAATCCAATCATCAATAAAACCTGCTGCAAATTCTTTGAGTAAAGGAAACAACTTACAGGAGCTCCCAGGTTCATCTTGGCTAGTGCTTCTGATCAACTCAACCTCCATGACTTAGGAGCACCCAGCCATCAGCCCTATAGAGAGTTGCATCACTCTGTGACACTGATGAATGTTGCTCCAAAATCTTGAGTCCTTCAGATTACATTCTGAAAAGTCTTGTGATAACCTGAAGGTGACCAGCAACATTTTAGAATCCAGCACTGAAGGGCATTTCAGATAAGTGCTTAAAATATACAAAAACATTACAGAACCTTCAGCAAGGGTTTAATCTGTAGACTACTTCAAAGTAGTCCACAAAGATTAATTCTGTCACCTCTTTGCAAAATATTAAATATTACAAGATGTAAGTTAAAATATTACAAGATGTAAGTTTTCACCAAATATTTCAGTACATGCACATAACTGCTAAACAGCTTAAACTAATTTTCAGTTGTTCTTTTGTTCCATTAATTTTTTTTTCCTTTCCTTGCCCCAAGACTGATGCCACAAAATCAATTTTCATTCACCAGAATACTTGAATTTCAACAGAGAAGCAAAAAAATCTAGTTTCATCAGTGTGGAAGAAACACTGTAATTTGCAGTCCAAAAATCTGTGTATTAAAACTGTAGGAACTTTTACAAGGGGAAAAATATATGGGAATGCCATAGTTCTAAAATTCTGATAAGTAGTCTTATCAGCATTACAAGCTGAAATCCGGAGGTATCTCCTTTTTTGCAGCCAGAAGTTTACTTTGTTTTTAAAGAGGTCAAAATATAATTTAGAAGTAAAAATTAATTAAGAAAGTAATTCCCAATCTACAAAATTTTATTATTCTACACAATGCAACACATCAATAAAAACACCAGTAAAAAGCCTTTAATGCATAACAATAACTTTTTAGTATCTTAGAAATGTACTTGCAAGACTGTAGAATGTTATACTTTAAGTGAAGCTCTTCATTAGACAATATGAGATATGAGAGATAAGACATGAAAAGAAGATAAAAAACCCCTTCTTAAAAGGCCCTGTCAATATAACATAGGGCAAAGAAAATCAATACCCAGGCTTCATTTATTTTATGGTTTTGAACATTTAAAGACAAATTGTTAGTATTTTCTGTCCTGTTGGGCTTTACAGACTTGCAGCAATAATGACAAAACAGATTTGCATATTTGCATGTTTGCATATTTGCATATTTTCATTTTGATTTATGTGAATTTTTATTTCCGTGGCAGGTAGTTATTATTCCCCAGTATGAAAGGTAAAACCTAGTCCACTAATCTGGATTCACTAAAAACACTAAATTGTCCTACTACTTGGGATAATCATCAAAATGACTCAAACAACCAATCTAAAGGATCATAGACACAGTATAAAATCAAATAAAATATATGTTAATAATATAAATACCGCATTAAATACCTTAATAAATAAGACTAACCATTACAATCTGTGCATCTACTCCTGACTGAAAAATTAGATTAAAACAATATATATTTTCAATGCCTTTTTCATGGTTTTGAACAATTACTTTTTGGATGTGTCTAAATATAATTTTGTGTGACAATCATACTATCATGTATGAAAGCCTTACAACCTCAATTAAATGTAGTTCTTAGAAACAAATATGCTTTATTAGAAAAAAAACAAGAGAGCCAATTTGTGAAAGAAAATTTAAGAAGCGGGTTTCCTGGAGAAACAGTATTTCATCATGTTCTTTTAAAAACTGTAGCAATTTTATCATATTTAAAATACACAGCATGTTAAGATAGAAGCTTGTTCGTCTTTCTTTAAAACATTTTTAGCTAATAATAATTTCCTAAATGAAACATTAAGGCTTTTTCTAATATCCAAGAGAAGCAACAAATAGTTTGTATTTCCACAAAATTCTACCTGCATTTTTCCTGTATATTTAACAGTCTGGGAAACTGGAAAGAAGACATATCCTATAAGCCCCTACATTAATATTTTGTAACTGACTATCTTCAGTCCTTCAACCTGCTTGGCACTTCCCCTCTTTTTATCACTCCCCAAAGAAAACAGTTGCTGCATAAACACACTCCAGTAACTGCATATGGATAATATTTGACCTCTTGTTTACAATAGATTTCACTAATGTTTAAAATTCAGACCACACTATTAATGTTTTTGCTAACTTATTCAATTCTAAATATTAGTGATTTTTTTAAGCTTCTGAAGGAAATTAGTATCTGATATAATTAAAATTAAACTGTGTTTCTCTTGTGCTTTATCTTTTATCAGCAGAAAAATCAACAAAAGAAAGCAAGTCAGATTATGCTTACAGAATAGAGGATTTGTACCAAGTACAGCACTGACAGAAGTGATTAAGAGACTGTAACTGATAAACACTTCCAAGCATGTGTACAGGGCAACACTGACCACCACAAGTGTGTGCAGTTCTAGGACTGGTAATATTCTGCTGAGCAGATTTTATAGCTGAAGTTATTATCATCTATCTCCCAGAGCAGAGATGCAAATCTTGAAGAAAATAAACTCCTTTTTCAGACTTACTTTCTAAAACTATTCTCTACACACAGAAAATGTATTTATGTCTAGAATTCTCCCTGATTTATGGAGTTCTTCCCCTTTGGCACACTAGGCACAGTAACCTCAAGTACTTTTTCAATATGCTCTCACTGACTCCAATCACACCAAAAGGTGGTGATAATGAATGATAAGGACAAGTTATTGGTGGGGCTGTTGCCAAAAATATTTTAATTTAAAGCTTAGGAGGCGAATAAATAACACTTCAGTGATAATATATCAACAAAAACTTTTTAATTACAATAAACAGAAATATTTTTATCTGCCACCAATGGAATGCCTCATAATATTTGGTATTAACAGGATGCTATCTCTCATAGGTTACAAAGAACAGAGTTATCTCCTAAATACCATATCTTAGAATTGCAGCTTTTTTTACAGCAATACAGAATTTAAGTTTAAATCTCTCGAGATTTCTTGACTGTTGGGGCTTCAACACAGAGAAATGGATAATAAAAAATATATTTTTCTATGTCATATAAATTGCTGAAGAATTTGTATGCTTAAGTTAAAAGAAAGCACATAAGCCAAGATTGAGAGTACAGGCTGGAACATGATTTGGGACTCACATCCAACAAATACTGTAATCTAAAGCCAAAATGGAAGGATGATATCTTAAAAACTACCAGATGCACAAATTTTCTGATACATTTTCCTTTAAAAAATCTGCTAGAGATACATAAAATACACCTCCTCCTCAACCTTTTACATATTGTTGATTGTACATTCCTAAATTATGTATCTGAAAGAAATTCCATGAGCAACAATGTCCTTCCTATGACAGGCCATGACTACTATAAAAAGAGGTAAAAGAGTGAGAAAGGATCTAACAGTAGTACCTGATAACTGCATGACAATGCTGCAACCAAAGGATGTAATTAATTTCCATGGAAATCTCCTTTGTAATGCCAGATAATATTTAGTAGAGTAACTACGCTGAAGAATACCATGGGATGAAAGATGCACAAACAAAACTAAAAAAAAATTGTCATCAAATTTAAATCTAATATGTTTTTAAGTGTGAGCAAAGAATTTATAGTTATCACACTGTTGTGGTTTTTAAGGATGGTATTCCCCAAATTACTGTTCTGCTAAACAACAGATCTCTGTCTCATTCTGCCTCCCCACACCTCCTTCCTCTGCAACAAGATGGGGAGGAGAAGACTTGAAAGGTAAAGATCATGAGTTGAGATAAGAACAATTTACTGGAAACAGCAGTGAGGTAAGTAACAAACAGTATCAATATTGATATTAATATTGCACAGGAAAGATGATCAATTCACATGCGAATTCCCACCCCATGAAACCCGATGTTACCCTGACTGGAAAGGATCCCCTCTGCCCACCCACCCCCGTGTATGGTGTGAGGCACTACAGGATAACTTCCAGGTCTGGGTTACACCCCTCCTGGCTACTGCAACAAATAACTGTCCTGGCCAGAGCCAGGACAAATACTAAGCTGCTTTAATCATAAAGCTTTTATTACTGGTAAAGGAAATATTTGGGAATAAAAGAAAAAGAGAACCCTGAAAGTAAGGTAATAATTTAAATAGAATATTCCATTTCCATTATTCAAATAATCCTTTTTAAATTAATTCTAACTAATTAAGAGTTCCATAAAATGAAAGAGGAGGGTTTTGACCTTGATGAGGTGAGGAAGGGAGATAAAAAATGCAGGAGCAAATGCTATCAGGAAATATTTAAAAATACTTAAATAATGGTGATGATCAGAATAAAAAATGCTTGGTTATATTTGCATCTCTAATAATTGTACCAGCAAAATGTGTCTTATGATTTTTAATTAAATAATGCTTCCTAGGCTTGAGGTTTCAAATTTAGGAAGTCTGAAAGAAACTGGAAAGTATTTCATTTATAATGTTAAGATCTTTATAACATTTGGCTTCCTGTCTACAGTTCTGGGGTATTCACTTGGATCCAATCCAGCTTTTTGTAATATCTTTCCACAAAGTGGTAAAACAGGATCTCTAATGTTATCCAAACATTTTGCTCTATCCATTATGCAGATAGCTCTGTCCCCGAGTCTGGCCTGTGAGTATTAAATATGCACAAATTCCAGAACGGACTCTATGGATTACCTGGGGAATGAGATGCTGGAAAGCAATGCCATAGAAAGGAGCCTGAGGATCCTTATCAGTGGTGAGTTGAACATGACCCAGCAGTGCCCTGGCAGCCAGGAGGGCCACCCATGTCCTGGGGGTGCATGAGACACAGCATCACAGCCAGGCAAGGGAGGGAATTGTCCCAGTCTGCTCTGCACTGGGGTGGCCTCACCTCAGGTGCTGGGGGCAGTTTTGGGTGCTACAATTCAAGAAAGACATTGAACTGTTAGAGAGTGTTCAAAGGAGGGCAATGAATATGCTGAAGGGCCTTGAGGTGAAGCCATGTGAGGAGTTACTGAGGTCACTTGGTCTGTTCAGTCAGGAGAAGAGACTGAGGAGACACTTCATTGCCTTTAAAGCTTCCTTGTGAAGGCAGAGGATTGACATTGCTCTCTGCACTCTAGTGAGCAATGAGAGGACTCAAAGGAATAGCCTTAAGAGGAGCTGAGGGATGTTTACATTGGATATCAGGAAAAGGTTTTTCACCCAGAGGGTAGCTGGGCATTAGAACAGGCTCCTTAGGGAAGAGGTCACTGCAGCAAGCCTGACAGAGCTCAAGGGGTGTTTGACAATGTTCTCAGGCGCATGCTGTGACTCTTGGGGATGGTGTTGTGCAGGGCCAGGACTTGGATTCAATGATCCTGCTGGGTCCCTTGCACCTTAGCATATTCTCTAATTTGGTTCTTAATAAGTGCCTTTGCAAACAAAAACAGAAAGAAATTTTTTACCAATTGTCAGTTAAATGTCTTGTGTTCCTTTTTCAATTATTTTTTAAATTTGCAACTCTTAAGTTTTCATGTTGATTAATATACTAAGGTATAATTTCAGCCTGAAGTGTAGGTATAGTGGAATGACAAAATAATTATTTGTCGGTTCATCACAAGAATTCCAATATACCTTTGTGTAATTACTTCTATCTACTGGGAGTAATTTTCAGGATCTGAAAATAAAGATAATAATTTGTTATTAATATAGTCAAAATATTTAATAACTAGTAAATAGATTTAACATGTACCTTGATAGTTTATCTTTACACTTGTTCATCAAGGTCAGCAGAGAAGCTAAGACAGAGACTATTTCCATATGGTTTTCAAGGTATGTCAGAGTATAATTACTGCTATTAATTTCTGCTATCATGCCCAGGTAAAAAGAAAAAGAACAAGAACAAAATTAATTCAAAATATACATGTCCTTAGATCAGAATTCTGGTGTTGCACAGTGTGGTTTTACCAAGAGGGTTGACAGGGTCAGACATGAAATATTGTCATTCCTTTATGGACTGATCAACAGTCCCTGCTACTCCAGTAACATAGCATAACTCCTTGCCATAAGCCATTATCTCTAGTGGAAACAATGCCTTGAGGTAAAACCAGTCATCAAATTTACTGCAAAAGAAATTATGGAAGTGCATGGGGTCTCTCTGTATGTCTCAGTTATTTGAACTATTATTTAAACTCTTTCTATCTAATCACATTTTATAGTCCTTCAAAACACATGCTTTACAGAGTCTGAAATTTGATGGAACCCACGGGATTTAATGAACTGCACAAAAATACCAAATAGAAAACTAACATGAGAATTTTAAAGTTTTCATCATTAATTTAACTCTCTTCATAAAGAAAAGGATATGAGGTTTTGCACTGAATTAATGACAATTGAACAAAGCAACATTTTTTTGTGTGCTTTTGGGGGATTTTTTTATCTCCTTTTTTGAAATAAACTTACTCTAGATGTCAATACAGATAAAAGGACTTATTTAAACAAAAGAAATTGGTTAATGTTGTGAAATACTTATTCCCAGTGGAAATCACCAATACTTTATTTCAAGTGGATTAGTTCACAAAGATCTATTTATTATTAGACCTTCAAATCAAAAACTGAAGAGCAGGACCTCCACCTACACAGAACATTAACAGAGGCATGTTACTTCTTTTCATAAAAGACATTAAGACTGCTCTTTGTGTGGACAGGTTAACCAAAAGAAGTACTGTAATCCTCTTCCTAAAGAAATTATTGATTGAAATCCTTAGCAATCACCACAACCAAGAACATAACAATAACACCATTCAGAAAAAAAATACTAGAAAAAAAAAAAAAGTGGTAGGAACCACACAAAAGCTGAATTTTTACAAGGCTTCTCATACTTAGCACTAGCTTCACTGTTTGTTGATATCTTTCAAAAAGGACCAAATGCCAACAGTCTTCAATTTTTTCTACTACTTTTGATCATAGAGTTTACAAAATTCAACTTACACAGCCTAAGAATCAGCAATAAATAAATGAGTTATTTTCATTTTCTGCTGACCCTGATTGTGGTACTGCTGAATTGCTCATCTGTGACCTGTGCTTTCTCAAACCACACACTGTGGTGTTCTGACTTAGATACCTGTTTAGCATACGTTTTCTTCTCCTAAACTTTTTTTGAGGTCTGTCCTTCTCTTCCTTTTTCAGACTCTCCTTGTTCTTTCTCAGGTGATATATATGTTGGCATTGCTGCAGTTCCCAAGGAAACAGAAATTCAAGTTTCAAGCTGTGTTCCTCATCTGTTCATCTGAGAATTGGGAATCTTTTTCCTAAACAAGAGTGCCCTACTCATTAAACTACTAACCTGCCATTACTAAAAGCAATTTCTCCTGATTATTTATGGGAAAAAACCCAAAAACAAACAACTGAAAAGAACCAAAGAACCCACCATTACTGTATCATGTTGTTTAGCAGGATAGAGGTGTCTCTGTGGTCAAAGTGGATGGTGGTATTGCAATCCTGTTGTATTACAACATTTAGTAATGTAGTAATAGCAATATTACAGTTACTGCTACTGGAATTCCAGCACATCACATCATTCAACTACTTAGGCTCATACTGGTAACTCACAACCCAGTTGGTGTTTGTCCACCCAGCTGAATCTGCCATCAAGTATTTAGCTTGGAGTGCCTAATTGTCATATACATTGTAAAAAAACATGCTCTGTCTGCCCATACTTAAATGCACTGCCAAAATACATTCTCTTGCCATATTCTTGGGTCTTATAAACTCTGCTGCTGAGAAAGTATTCAGCCATATTAGCTCTTTGAGGAAAATAAGAGCTTCTTTCCTTTGTCTGTCTTAACTGACTTGCTGCCTTACATTAGACTGCACACTGTCATTTCAATTCAGCAATTAGCATTTCCTTATAGTAAAATTGAGTACCATACTATAGCAAAGAAAACTTTAAATTAAATAGTATTTTATTATCTGTTTTTAAGTGCTTCTGTCAAAAATTGTAACATTCTCAAGCAGTACAATGTGTGGATTATTGTAAGTTAAAAAAAAGTCATTATGGTCATTTTAATTCTTTGATTTCTGCTCTAGATTTCTTTACAAGCTAGCATTTAAGGAAAGAGCTAATATAAAAAGGTGTTAGTGCAAAAACATCCTCCTTGCCCTCTTCTGCTCCAAAACTGCCACAAAAGCTTCAATATGAATAGGATAGTTCAATGTTCCTCTATGCTGAACTGATTATCTGTAATCTAATATTATATGAGTTGTTAAAAAAATAAACTAAAACCTTTACATACTCCTCAAAGTAGATATAAACAAAAGTATCAATCAGAATTTCAGTGAATAATGAGTAAAACTAAAAGGATGAGTCTAAACTGTTCATTGATATTTTCTGATTATGAAAGGAAAAAATATTGGCTTCAAATGTCTATGCATGTTTGTTACTTTTGATTGTTACTTGAACATTTTAATCTAAGACTAGAAAGAACATTGAAGAATGTGTCTTTGATGCACTATATGTCATCTAAAAATATGCATGTCTTCTGAAACACATCCAGAGAATTGCTACAGTGATTCTGAAGGGTGAGGCATAAGTTCTCTATTATTAACAGATTGAAAAAAGAGAAGCATATAAGAACCCAGCATCACCATAAATATTCTCAAAGTAATTTAGAAGGACAGATGCTTCAACTTTTTGAGTGTAATTCTGTAGTACTTAAGGAGACTGCAAAAAATACATTAATATTCAA
Organism: Lonchura striata; assembly: GCF_050655825.1. Taxonomy (NCBI): domain Eukaryota; kingdom Metazoa; phylum Chordata; class Aves; order Passeriformes; family Estrildidae; genus Lonchura; species Lonchura striata. The sequence continues at coordinate 37,806,042 of NC_140740.1, forward strand.
GCACAAAGAAATGTGGTTAAAAGTAACATCCATTTTTCAAAACAACAAAGTTGTTTTCTCTGAAAACTAGTGGAAGGTGCCTTCACAATTTGCTGAGGAACCTATTAAAGTAGGTTTTGCAGAAAGAGGGAGATGAAACAACCACAATAACAAAAAAAAAAAATCAAAAAAAACATCAACCAATCAAAAAAACACCCCAAAAAAACCAATCAACCAAAAAAAAAAAGGAAAAAAAAAAAAAACAAAAACAAAAACCCAAAAAACCCCAAACAAAACAAAACAAAACAAAACAAAACAAAAAACCAACCAAAATCTTATTTAGTAGCAGAGTGAAGTATGAGAGGTGTTTTGTTGGGTTTTTCCCCCCACCAGTAATTTAACCAAGGCTAAGATGCTTGGCAGAATATTTATTTTATATTCACCTGGTTGAAGCTGTGCATACTGAATGGCTGGACAAAATATATTGAAGTGAGATAAAATGAATTGCACCAAAATGGTGGTAAATTACAGAACTTGTTTCAGTTAAGTACCACGATTAATAAGAAAAATTTGCATGTTTTTTCTTAATTTACATTTTTGTTCCGTATTTTCCTAAATCCTCTTTACCTTTAAAATTAGAATTTAAACTGTAGGTTTGACATCTATTTTGCTTAAAATATAAAACTTCTATTTAAGCACAAGAGTCAGGGTTTCTAATATAATCTATAAATAGGTTTCAGAGGTTTGTATTTAATTTTAAGGAATTGAAAGCTCTTAATTTTGGATAATATATATTCTCTCATTTTTTGAAAGAAAATTATATATGAAAACCAATAAAATAAAGCCATCAAATAGAAAATATTGCTTTAAATACAGTGACACACAAGTCTCTGTGTATACATAGTTTCTGAAAATATTTACTTCATCTAGCATCTAAAACACAGTTCATAAAATGCTGGGATAGCTTTTGACCAATCCAAACACTAGTAAGAAAATATAAAGATGCTGAGAGCTTCACTTTAGACTGTTTAGGGAAAGGTAGCAGGCTTTTACTCCTCTACCATTCCCTTTTTTTGTTTTCTTCTGATGGACAAAATATACAGAGAAAACAAAGATAATTAGTTGGAATTTTCAAATAGGCAATATTACTTTAAATGGACATGCTATATAAGCAACAGTGTTAAGAATATGACCTTGGAACTTCAAGTTCAGATTTAGTTTACTGAGCTACAGCTTACATCCATTACTGTGAATGCTGCCATATGTTGTCTAAATATCTTAGCATATAAAATTAGGCTGCTGCATGACTTTCTGCTATTTCCCCTAGATGCAGTTTCTTTCTAAGCATACAAAATGGAGATGCTGTGACTTAGCATGCATGAGGAGGTCTCAGCAGGATATGCAAATTTGGAGAGAATTACATAGGCTTACTGTTCAACACCAAATTGATTTTGAAATTACTATATGACAACCTACAGTATAAGGCTCTGCATAATCTGGAATCTCGATTTTTATCTGGGCTATTATCTTTAAGAGTTTAGAGGATGTTGAGATCTGAAGTTGGTTATTTCAAAGTAGTGCACATAATGTTCAGCTGTTATGTTTGTCAGTTTCAAATCCACTTCCAGCTGAGGTCTAGAACACAGAATCAGGTTCATTTAAATATAAATTTTTATGTTTTCCATCTGACATCTTCAGCAACTGAGCATTTGTGCTTTACATTTTATGTAGCTGAATGTACAAAAAAAAAAAAAAAAAAAAAAGAAAATTACTTAGTAAAGAAACATTTTTGCATCAAAAGAGATTCTTCTTGTTTGTCCTTGTGCTGTAAATAAACTTCCGGTTGTTGAAGTTGTGAGATTGCTTTTGGTAAATACCAAGGTTTGATCATAGATTGGAAAAGTGTAGACTCATTGTTCTTTCATTACATTAGACTGAGAATCAGATTTGCAATATTAATTCATAAAAAGAATGGAGATAATAATCAACTGCTTTCCTGCAAATGGATATGAGAGTTGTTGAACCAGATCAGAGCAAAAATTTGTCTCACTGGGACTAAAGACAGGTGCTTAGGGAAGAGTATAAGCATGATGCAAACATATTTTTGTGATTACAGTAGACTTATGTTCTAGCCAAGTTTCTAGTAATGCACTGTTTATGGACATCCTAAGCAAAGATATTCTCTTGAGGTTTAATGGTCTTGTATTGATTTTTCATCTAAGTGCCTCCTGACTACACGTAGGTCCAATAGCCTTTTTATCCTACAGAAATATATACTTTCCTAAAATATAAGTTTTGTGAAAGGGACATTCTTTCACTGCTTCTGAAGTGGCTTTTGGGAAAAAAAAATTAAAAAGATATATTATGGTATTAGTTTATTATAATAAACATGATTATGCTTCTGCCTGGAAACCTGATAGTATGCCAACATGTTCAAAATGTAATACCAAAGACACTTCTTTGTTAGTTATTTATACAAATCTCCCAGGGATATCTAGAGTACAAAACTATATTTTTTCAGACATTAACAATTGACTATTGTCTTCATTCTTAGGAAGAAGAGATTTAGCCCAATGTTTTCAAAAGATATTACAGCAATTTTGGTGAAGTTTTAGAAAACTATTGCAAACTTATCACAGTCACAGTCTCATTATTAATTAAATTTATTTCACTTTACACAAGGTTACTGACAGGAAGGATATTGAAGATTGAAGATACTGAAAGATATTGAAGATACTGAAGATTTTTCTGATATTTCTGATATAGTATATTATTATATCAAGATTCAAAGTCTGTAACCTGTGCCACAATAAGTTTGTAGCATATAACAGATTTGCTAAATTTGTATGTAATAGGTATATAATTTCTGTGTATTTCATATTTTTACAATTCATGCAAATATGTCTTTAAAGAGATTGTTAGAAACATATTTCAAATTATCCCCACAAACAGGGATTTTTATACTAAAAATATTTTATGCATATTTTTATCCATCTGAAATTTTAGTAAAAACTAGGTTTTCACAAATAGTAAAAGGTCAGTAAAATGGAAGTTCTAGGGTTGACATACATATGACTATATTTTTTAGCTTCAGACTTAGCAACTAATACTGTTGAAGTAATCTTCAAAATAACATTGTTCATAGTAATCTTGAAAACAACATATTGTTTTAGCAGTTGATTGTCAATAAATGCAAAAGAATAACAATACACCTTGAATGCTTTCCAAAAAACAACAGTTTTACAGAATTACTCTCAAAGCACTGTAATTTGAATTAAAAAAAAAACCAAAACACTGTTTAACTACAAAAGAAAATTCTAGTTTTCAATGACCAGAGTTAGTAAAAACAAACAGAATAAATCAAACAAAAATCCCCCCAGATTTGATAGGTTAACATCAAGGTTTTAACATTAAAAGTAATATGGCCAGCCTCTAAAATGATCAACAGAATTTATATTAACAGAAAGAAGTCTTGCTCAGACTGTATTTGGAAAGATACAAAAAACTTGTGGTCATACTGCAAACTGTGTCAGAAATGTATCCTCCACTTATATGAAAGAAGATCAGAGATGGCTTGGGACTTGGAATAATCTGTTTCTGAGGCACTCCTTGCTTTGGGGAAGAAGCAAAGGAATTTTAAATAGGCATAATGAAAAAATAAGAGTGGTTCCCAATAAGAGATGTTCAACATCGTAGTAGGTACAGAAATACTGTTACATTATCATACCTTGAAATTTCCAATATTATTGAAGAAAAACCATCAGTAATCTGTCCTGACTGACTTTGAAGTTAGCCCAGCTTTCAAAAAAATGTGGGACTATATACCTGCAGCAATGCTTTACAACACAATTTTCTAGGCTTTCTCTGACAGCTATATATATCAGTGCTGTGCTTGGCAAAGGTGATCAGAAGAATACAAGAAAAACTTATTTGCATATGATTCTGTAATGTAATTTGTGAGGAAGAAAACTGATCACCCTAGTGGCCAAAAGGATGGAATGTTAACCAGCACTTACAGTCATAATGTTGCCTTATTTAACATCTGGGGAATACTCAGAGGCCACTCACTGTCTGAACTAAGGTAGGTCAACTACACAAGCATATTTGACTAGCTTCTTTAATTCTCAACTCTCTAGTGTTTGTCTGTACTCTTAGCACCTTGTATTCTTGCATTTGTACACTACATAAATGAAACTACCAGGTTCTCCTACTCTTTCTAGTTCTTCCTTTCCCAGAGAGGTCTTTTACCTTGCTCTGAAAAACACTAAACAGTCAAAATCACTGCCTTAATTTCTGTGCTCGTTCAATTGGTTTGAAACAGGAACCAACTTTCCTTCCTTCCTTCCTTCCTTCCTTCCTTCCTTCCTTCCTTCCTTCCTTCCTTCCTTCCTTCCTTCCTTCCTTCCTTCCTTCCTTCCTTCCTTCCTTCCTTCCTTCCTTCCTTCCTTCCTTCCTTCCTTCCTTCCTTCCTTCCTTCCTTCCTTCCTTCCTTCCTTCCCTCCTTCCTCCCCTCCCCTCCCCTCCCCTCCCCTCCCCTCCCCTCCCCTCCCCTCCCCTCCCCTCCCCTCCCCTCCCCTCCCCTCCCCTCCCCTCCCCTCCCCTCCCCTCCCCTCCCCTCCCCTCCCCTCCCCTCCCCTCCCCTTGTAGTGAAGAGCTACAAGTGAGTTGTCATATCACCAGTGATATCATTATGCATCATGCAGCCATATCAATGGAATGACCAACAAAAAACATAATCATTATATTGAAACCAAAGCACAGCACTATCTGACCTACTAGGAGAAAATTAACTCTGCCTCAGCCAGGAAGAGTGCACCCCCATGTAACATTTTCACAAATGTGATTAACCCTCGACCTAGTCTAAATTTTACAACGTAATCATGATTCCAGTCCCTGGCTCTGAAGATCCTGTAAAATCCCCCTGGGATTATCTAGAAGCTATTACTCATTGTTGTCCTTCATTTTAGACTACTTAAGGCAAGACCATTGAAACACAGCCTTAGACTATTAAAACAAAGCAGAGAGATATTAAATCAAGAATTTCTCATTACTTATGTTCATGTTCATTTTTCTAGTGGTTTCTGGGTTTTTAAAAATTTGTCTGGAGGATTTTACACTTCCCAAACTGTTAGCTTTTCACACATACACAAACCTAACCTATCTGCAAGCAAAGTTTGTCCAGAGTCCAGCAAGTTTATGAATCTATTTCTAAGGTGGAAAATTTATTTGCTGGAAGGCTCAGTTATGTAAATCAGGGTTTTTTAAGGCAGGTCACTGTGGACATCTGGGCTACCTCAAAGCAGTGTGAGGCAAGCTGATTTGAAATGTGGTTTTAATGTATGACAGTATGTTTTGCAGGGAGAAAGGCCCAGTTTGGATTTTCTGACCTAGCTGGTGCTCCTTGACAGAAAAGTCCTTTAAATCCCTTGATTAATTAGACAGAACTCTGCAGTGTTTCAGGAGATTAGGACACAAAAATTAAACTTCTGGAACTTTCAGGTTGAAACACTTGCAGGAAAGAAACAATGTCATAAAATGGCCTTAGAGATTGCACCAGCCTCCTTCTGCATCACAGCCTGAAGGCAAGTGTCTGCCTAGAGCAAATTTTCACAGCTCAGTGAAGAAAATTAAAGAAAATCCTTGAAAATTAATGTTTTTAATGTGAGTGCTAGCGCAGCTCATACTATGAGATAGTTTAGTACTAGGGAAATACGAAAGACTCAAAATCAATAAGAAAAACCTAATAAAAATGCATGCTGAAGCTCAAAAGAAAATGAAAGGTTAGAGCAATGTAATTTTACAGAACTGCGGAAAGTTATCTTTTATTTCCCTCCTTTCAACATTTTTAATTTCCAAACAAAACACATCATGGTACTAGTGTAATGAGCTTGAGGACAACTAAGAGGTAAAATCCTGGAAGTGGTGGGAACTGAAAATATTATATCCTTTTTATCAAGGATACTGCACAATAAACCAACTACAACTCCAGTTTTGACCAGTTTAGCAGTTAAAACTTGCCTAATGACTGTTACTCACTATAATAGTAAAAGCTAACTCCAGCTCAGACAGCCCTTGCCCACAAAAAGATCACTACACACAGAGCTTGTGTTATTACCTCTTGAGACACATCCACCTTTAAAGGCGGAAAGGATGAGCCAATAAAAAACATAGCCAAGTGATGACTTCAGTGAGGCTGCTAATAGCCTGAGATCATAAACACATCTCCTACTGTGTGACTCTGTGGATTTTCCACCTAGCTCCCTATTTGGGTGGAAGGAGTAAATAAGTATCTCAGCTCTGTGTGTGGATAGGATTCCTGCACAGTGGGGGAAAAATGCAATTTTGAGATTAAAGCCTTCAGAGGCAGACTAGCCCATAGAAGGCAAAGCCATGACTAGTGGTCTGAAATTTAACTTTTCAAATCATACTGTCTCCTAATACTCCTCTCCTCCTTTGCTTCAGTGTTTTTTTCTTTGTTTTGTTTTGGTTTTGTTTTACTTCCTTTTCTTTTTTAAAAGGTGTTAAATGTGTTAATATTCATATTTTATTAAATAGATACATTTTGATTTCTTCTGTGGATACTGCCCTTCCTGCTTAATAACAGCAAGGAGTGTTATGGTGACAAGCCTTTGTTTTTCACTTCAGAATTTTTTCTCCTCCCTAAGGGGTACAATCATTCTATGCTCTGGTTATGGATCTTCTCTCACTGAATTATCTTCAGTGAAGTGCCTCAATAAGTGACCTTATTTTCAGGTGCTGAGCCCCTGGCAGCTCCCTTTAAAGTAAATGGAAGTTGCCAGAGGCTCAGCATTTCAGAATCAGGCACTTAAATTTCTTGCCAATCTCTGGATTTAAAAACTTGGCTTGAGGTTCACTTTTCTTTTTTAACTTTGCTCTATAATCCAACATCAAGGGAAAAGTGATGAAAGCTTACCTAACTATGAGAAAGAAGAGATCCAGCTTTTCTGTCTGCTGGAGTTCATTATTAAAGAGACAGTGTGCATTAAAAAAACCACCTTTTAATTCAGGCATTTTTTTCTAATATGTTACAGTTACAAATAAAAATGAAGGTTATGCAGCTCAGAATTTTTTTTCTTCTTCTTCTAAAGCTTGTTAAGTTTATGTTTGTGACAAAACTGCTTGTAAATCTGACATTTCCTCGGTCTTGGTCAGGTTCACCTGAAATATTTCTAATGGGACACATCTTTTAGTTCGAACCAGCCTGCCAATCCTGTCAGATCATAAGTGGGTACTGACCTGCTTTCTTAACAGGCTAAAATAAAAAGAGAAAGCCATACTGTCATGGTTTGACACTGGCACAAGGCCAGTGCCCCCATGAAAATGTGATCCCTACCTGGAATGCTGTGAAGTGGAATCTAGAATAGAGCAAAGCAGGCTCAAGCTTGATAACAGGAAAAAAAACTTTATTAAACTACCACTACAAAAGAAAAGAGAAAATTAAAGAAGGGAAAAGAAAACACACAAAGATCCAAATGAAAACCTTGCAAAACATTCCTCCCCCCCCACCACCCAACTCCAACAAACCACAGTGAGACACAATCTGGACCCCAATCAGGTTTCCACCCTCCAAGCAATCGATACTCAGTCCATCGAGGGAACAGAGTCTCTCCTGTGCCACAGACCCCCCAAGAAACACAGCTCCACATCCTGTGTTTCCATGTCACACATGGCACCGCCCGGAGAAAAAGTTTGCCATGGTGACCCTTCTCCTTTCCACGCACAGTGCTCTCACCACCAATGCATGGATGGACAGACTGCTTTTAGGATTTTTCCTTTCAAGGATGCCCTGGCAAGAGGGGAGAAAACAACAGTTCAGTTTTTTCATTGTTTGGGACCACAGTCCCCCACATTTTCCCCTGGGGCCGAGGGCTCAAGAACAGAGATCTTCTTCTCTTCTCATTCCTTTCCAGGGCAAGGGGGCGCCACCACAAACCCCCTAACCTTTTCTCTGTTCACTCCACTTTTGTCTTTTTCCCAGCTGAAGCAGGTCTCTTGACTCACTGGCATCCTCCCAAAACACAGTCCCTCTTGAAGGAGAAGATTGGTTCAGGTTGTGGCTAACACGGAAAAGTCCAGCCAAAAGCCACTCCTTGTCCCCCTCCCATCCAGAATTCCTCCTTCCAACATCCCATCCCAGGGTCCAAGGTGTCCCTCTTCCTCTCTTTCAAACCGAGGAGGGGAAAGGAAAATTCACAAAGCTTTCATTTCTCAAGAAAGGGTTAAAAGTCCGAACTCCTAGGATGGCTTGATGCCCGGACATCCAGCAACTCCCACGCACTGGGCACCTTGCAGCAGCTCCCCCCGCTCCTCCTTCCTTGCGGCTTTCTCTCTCCCTCTCGGGAGAGGAACTCTGGGGGGGGAAATGGAGACATCCCAGATTTCTTCCACCCTTCCATCTGCAGGGGCCAGCCCGGTTCCAGTCCTTCCACCACCCTTGGGGCTTTCGGCCTACCTTTCTCAGGCCATGGGCATCCCCTCCCCCACCCAGCTCGTGGCTGGGCGGGGGAAGGTCTGCACTGCACGCTGACCGGAACCAAAGAGAGCGAGTTCCCCTGGGAATTCTGCTTTCAACCCCTCTGTGTTCTCAGAGGCGTGTCTACTTTCAATTGGTCAATATCTAAATTGACCTCTTCCTTCCGGGGAAAAATTATCTTTCCGTGTCAAACCACAACACATACATACAGTGGTAATACTGTATCTTGTTCCAGACCACTGATATGAATGAAGCAAGGTTATCTCAAAAGATATGTACTTGCTTTAGGGCAGCTAATACTGCTTGAAAACAGGCAAATCATGAATTACACTCTGTACGCACAGGTTACTGTGATGACATTAATGTTTTCTTAAAGCTATTATTCTTCCATATTTTGTACCTTTGTTTTGCTGCTGAGTTGTTTGTGACAGGTTTTCAGCTTTGATCCACAGTAGAATACTGCACTTGGACCTGTATAGAGGTATACACACTTTTTGGGCCAGAGTTTTGGGAAACTAAATCAGTTACTGCTGGTGTTTTCCTCTTTGAAAGGAGACATATATGTAGTACTAAAGACGCCACAAATTTTATTTCATCATGAGAATATTTCTTTAAATGTTTTCCTTTGCATTAGAAACTAGGTAATTTCCATTTCTTCCATTAAAGAAAAATATGAGCTGATGAAGAAGCTACCAAATATGCAATTCATCATACCAGAAGAAAAACATGATGGTCTTTCTTTATTGGAAATTTTATACAGTGATGAATAGTAAATAACCAGGCAAATAGGAAGTAAAACCACTTTACAACTAATGTTAAGGTTATCAGAACTTGAATGGTATATGAAAAAATATGAGAGAACAGGAATAAAAAGAAAAAAAATAAATGTCAGCAAAAGGTATTATCTACCTCTTCAGCATCTCTGGAGTACTTTGACTAATGCACAAATATATTATGTATTTCTGATTGTGGTTAACACTTATAAGCTGTGAGTACCTCAAATATTTCTCTTGTCTCATGGGAAATTCCTGCCTGTAGAACTTCTACTTAACGTAAGTGCATCATAAGCAGGGCATGAAAAGTACCACTGCCTCCCAAGTAACACTATCTCTCCCCTCTACCAATGAATTTTTTTATTCAGAGATTATTTTATACACATCATTTTAAGAATGGACCCCTGTAAATCTGCAGAACTAACAACATAAATCCCAAGCATTCAATGACAAAAGTCACGCTCCAGTGAGTCATGTCAAAATGTTTTAATACTGCTCTTTTAAGAACTTTTTTACTCTTGTTATTAATTCCTCAGTATTAAATCATTAAAGTATTTAGCTTATTTTTGAATCATTTAGACTCAAAACTTCTTTAATGAAAGTCTTGATTTTGAAATAGAATTTTAGCAGAAAGGAAGAAAATGTTGAAAAGAGAAAAGAACCCCAAATATAAAAGAAGACAATTACATAAGAGCTAGAGAAAAGCTACATGGCTCAAGTAACACATCTTAACTAATAAAAACGTGTTACTGTTTATGTTAGAACAAGGCAGGCCAGGTTTCTTTCTGTTCAAGGCTATACATATATATTTAGGTATCCATACGTAGGCGTGTAAACTCCCATTGTAAACAATGGAGGTTAAGCTCCCATTGTAAACAAAAGAGAAAGCAGAGCTTAGAAACTAGATTGTCAACTAACCTTTCTCATTTCGCAGAATCAGTGAATAGTTGAGGCTGGAAAGGTACTCTATAAAAAAACTTGTCCAAGTTTATATGCAGATGGCCTTTGAAATCTTCAAGGATGGGTCCCAGCACCTCCTGGGCAATCTGCTCTATCACCCTCATACACACCCATACCTACTTTATGCCTATGGGAAACTTCCTGTGTTTCACATTTTGGCCATGGCTTCTTATTCTGTCACTAGACAACACTGAAAGCAACCTGGCTTCATGATAAACATCTATGCATTGGTGAAGCCCTCCTGAGCCTGCTCTTCCTCAGGCAAAACACTCACAGCTTACTTAGACTTCCCTCTTATGAGAAATGCTCCAGTCCCTTCATCTTTGTAGTCCTCTGCTGCACATCATGTAGACACAGACGTTTGTCCCTTGTACTTAGGAGGTCCGAACTGGACACAGTTCTCTGGTAGTGGCCTCACCAGAGCTGAGGAGAGGGGCAGGATCATCTTCCTTGGGCTGGCTGGCAACACTCCTCCTAATGCAGTCCAGGATACCATTGGTCTTTTTTGCCACAGGGGTTCATGTTCAACTTGATGTCCCCCAGGATGCCTTGACCCTTCTCCACAGAGCTGCTTTCCATCTGGGTGGCCTCCAGCATACACTAGTGCTTGAGGTGTTCCTCCCCATGTGCAGGATGTTGCATCTATCCTTGTTGAACCTCATGAAGTTCCTATCAGACCATTTCTCCAGCCTGCTGAAGCCTGACTGGATGGCAGCATGATTATCTGATATGAGAGCTATTTCATTCATTTTTGTGTCATTAGGAAAGTATTTGAGGATACGCTCTGGCCTATTGTCCAGATCATTAATGAAGATACTAAACAGGATTAGAACCAATACTGACCACTGGAGTACACCACCAATTACTGGGTGCCAATTAGATTTTGTGTAGCTGATCATAGCCATCTGAGCCTGGTCATTCAGACAGTGCTTAGCCTGATAATTCACCCTACACATTGACATCTCTCTGAGGATCTTATGGAAACTGCATCAAAGGCCTTACTGACTCCTAGTAGGCAATATCTGCCTGTCTACCACAGTGCCCTTGTCTACCGCAGCAGTCATTTCATCGTAGAAGCTTAACAAATTGGTCAGGCACACCCCAAGATGGTCAAATATGACAGAGTGAGACTTTCTCCAGACATCACTAACAATGTTACCTAGAACTCACTGAAAGAGTAAATATTTGGTTCATTAGTAGAACTACATACAGATCCTTAGCAAGCAGGCAGCCAAGGCTTGTCTTCGACTGTGTGGAAATGAGATCCCTCTTTGCCAGACCTTTTTCCCCTTTTTGTAGAGATATTAAACTCAGGCCTATCCTTGCCCTTCCCAAGGCCAAGTAATGATTGCAAGCAGCATGGGAATAACCCAGTTACATTCATGGGAATCATCTATTGCATCTTGTGTTCTCATGCAAACAGTATCCTTCCCACTGACTTCCCTATCTCTAAACTTTGAGGTGCATTTATGTTTCAAAGCTGAATTCTGAATTGTTGGGGAAGGAAGCAGGTAGGATGAGATGGGCTGGCTGTCCCAGCACTGGGGCATGGTGCAGCCAATGTGAAGGTGGCAAAACATGTGGACTTTTCTATTTCCCAACTACGAGCAGTGCTTCTAGTGCTCTCCAAACACTTAATGATGGAGGATAGGTACTTCAGCTTTTTCTAGTCTGAGTAATGGTGTAACTGTTTTCTTCCACCTGAAAAATTAGAAAGTAAAATAAAAACATTCTGTGAAGTGAATTCAGCTCATGGGTTGTCAACCCCCACAGAGTATGCATAAAGGTAGTCCAACTTCACAAAAAAATTTGAATTTTACTGCCTGAATTAATGTAAGCCACTTTTCACTACAATTGGTTCACCATTGTCACATTCTAGAAGAAATCAAATACTGCTACTTAAACACAAGTAGTGAATTACATCTATTATATTTATATCCATTTGCACTGTAATATAAGTTCAGGAACAGCTAGACTCAATAAATCTACTTTAAAAATTGCAATGTAAAAAATATCATAAGGTGTACTGTAAAAATCAGATCTACCTTTTGTACTCTGAAACCTTGGTAAAGTGAGTTACTTGAATGGGAAGATAAATAAAAATATTCTAGATATTGGTGTGAATTTTGGTGTATGCTATCTTCTTGGCTGCATAGAAACAATGACAGCAGAGACGGGATAGTTTAGGATTAGAAATTTTGTGCAAAGTAGCAGGACAATTAATTCAACTTTAAAACATTCCTGAGCTACTTGGCTAATGAAAAAGAGGTAACACAGATTTGTGCTGGCCTCAGCATTTAAATTAATATCCACTCTAACTCAGGAATTAGTTATCTCATATTAATGAAGTCTTACATTTTTGATCTGCACAATGTAAATACAGCAACTAAAGATACAGAATTGGAAATATTCATTTGGCTTTTAGTTTGCCAACCAATTGATTACAGTTTGAAAGCAGATTACTGATATGTCAAGTAATGTGTTAATTAGTCAAATTTCTTTCTTCACAGAGTCTATGAAGTTTTATGATGCAAAGAGAGCTTAAAGATCATCTGTTCCTGCCACATGATTTGCTATGTATAGGGACAACTTCCACTAGATCAGGTTGGCTTGAAAATTTGCAGGGATAATGCATCATTGGAAACACAAAACAGGGCCACTAACTGAAGATAAAAGGGCTTGACTTTTACTACAAAAACCTACATAAGCTTTCACAATTTCCTTCTACAACAATTTTCAAAGAAATAATATCACTTCTAAAACTCGCGATGATCCTTCCAGTAGAAATGCTATCTTAACCATTCTATCTTGCAGCTGAAATATAATTATTCATTGCACACATTTATTTCCTGATCTTTTTTTACTGCACAGTCCTATATCTCAGTAGTTTTTCTCTGAACATAAGCACATTTTAATAACAAAAAAAAAAAAAATCATCCTAAGATTCTGAATTTGAAACGTGTTGCTGACATGTAGCAATCTACTTCTATTCATCTTTCTATGTGAAAATCCAGTTGGTTTCACTGGGAATTGTAACTGATAGATATATAAAATCATCAGAACTCTGACCCCTCATTTATTCACATAAAAATATGATATCATAGAGATACACATCTGATAAAAGAATTAAGATAGCTGAAGATCTTCCCAATTCAGTTTTGAGACATTGACTAATTTAAGCTAAACATCATTTAATATGGCAGCAAAGGGAGTCCATATGCTTGCAGTTAAGGTGTTAGTTTTACAGACTTAGAAAGAACGGAATCTGCCCAAGTATAAATCTTGAGGGAGTTTCAAAGCTTCCATTTCAGTTGGACAATTTATTAAATCTCTGTATTCTAGTCAGCTATGCCATTGTATTTTAATGTCCAAATCTCTTGACACTGTAAAACTCCAAAACCAGAACACCTAAAATTCCCATTAAGTAAAAATCTTTTCAGAAAAGAGCCCTATTAAAATGTTTATGGTGGACGTGAATAGGTTGGATGAAGCTATAGGCTATGTCTTAATTTAAATGTGTTTTTTCTCTTATCCTGTGTTGTGCTGACCTAATTTTTTCATGGAAGAAAAAGACAAAACACAAAATCAATTAGATGACAACTCTTTGATGTCTCTTCCCAATGGAGAAGGAAAAGCTCTCAGGCAAGCATTTTAGGAATAGTCTTGATCTAATGCCAGGGGAAATCATCCACTATAAAAATACACTGAAGGGGGAAAGTTTTGCAGGATAGAAAGAATCAGAAAAAACTGACAGAAGTTGAATCTAAATAACAGTGAGAATATTTACAGTAGTTGAAATCTCAGTAGTATCTTTGAACAAATCTAGTAACATTTATACTAGATTATTTCAGTTTTGTTATTTGCCTGGATTCTGGGTAATTGGATTCTATCCCTCTCTTCTCTACTTACAACAGCAGTTCCTGTGGCTATTGTAGCAGCAAAAGAAGTGCATTAAACCCAACTAACACAAATTTAATACTGCTAAATCACAGTCCAGTTTTTTCTTCCAGTCAGTCTTAGATATGTAACCACGGATCCTGCACAATAAACAAACATTTTCTTTGAAGAAAAGAAGTGCTTGCTATACCACTTATCTAGCCTTTCCATAGGGTTTCTACAAAAAAAAAAAAAACAACAAAAAAAAAAAACCCACCACACACAAAAAACAAACAAACAAAAGAAAAACCCAACAAAACAAAAAACAACAAAATCCCCCAAAAAACCAAAACCACAAGGAGAACAACAAAAGAAAACCACTTATCTCTTCATTCTAGTGGGATCAAGACCTTTTTCCTGAAAAGAATATCCTAATGATAAAACACACAATGAGAATTAGAGAATCAAAAACTTGGGTAACTGGTCTTCTCTTGCAAAAGGAAAAGAAAAAGCCAAATTTGAGCATGACAGTATTCAGATCTGCGCTTTATCTGTATGGGATAGACCCCTCATAAAATCCAGTCTTGCTGTCTGCATCATTCTGTGTATTACACTGACCAAGCTTTAAAACAAGGGTATGAAATACCTGGGACAGCACCTTAAATTAAAACCCATTTTCCAACTTGCAGAAAGGCATACATAATTTTTCTACAAAAATATATATCTTCATCTTCTATAGAACAGTCAGTTGATGGACTCAAGAGTGCTTGAAAATGAGAAGTATCATTTGCAAATAACCAAGTCCAAAATTTGGAAACTTTGATGATAAACAACCAGATGGAGTCATCTCCAAAATTAAACAATTTTTTTGCTAAATTGTGGTGACTGTGACTCATACTAACAAAACAGTTCTATAATATTCTATATATTGCTTCAGTTTCGTTAATTTGACATTAGATTAATGGCTCTATGTTCTTGTTTAGCTTAGACTTTCATATTGCAGGCACAAGGTGGTCTTCAAAAACTGTTTTCAGCCTGTGTTGCTGTTTTATTCATATGTCAACAGCACCTGGTAAGGTTGTACTGTAAATTGCTAGTTCAACTTCTTCTCTAAAACTAGGCAAAGTTCTAGCAAGAGAATGTAAGCAGGTGTTAAAACAGTGAATTTGACTACTCTGATCAGCCGAATGTACCTTGGAGCTATTCCTGGCTCAAATCCACCCTGTTCCAATTACTACTACTAGTTATAGTGGCCATGAATTGATCTATTCTCTTTTATGGGGATCCTTCATCCTCCCTCCTCTGGACTCCACACATTCTCAAGACCACCACTTCCATAACTTAGGAACACACTATACCATGAAAAAAAACCCAACTGATAACAGCAGTAAAACTTTCAGGTTTGTTTTCTAAACTTGTCTGAGACTACAGAGACATGGGTAAATTTATCTTAACATCTAATAAAGCACTTTAAAACTAATTTTTGAATGTTATTCTTTCATTTCATTTGGCTTAGAAAATTAAAGAGCTCAGACTGCTTTACTGAGCCAAAAGTGTTCTGCACACTTTTATCTCATCACATTTTAAACAGTTTCCTAATGTCAGGATTATTAGGAAGAGCCTACTTTTATGTAATGTACTAGCAAAGATAGTACAATTGTTTCAAACAATTGAGGATCTCAGTTAAACATTGCTATTTACTTCAGCAGACTACATCCATCTGCATCTATGGTTGTACACTGAGAAAAGCAAAAAAGAAAATATTTAGTTTTCAAGAAACTCTGATAATCCCTGCCTTGTGTGGCAGGTGTCACACCTGGGTGCCACAGGTGTGGCAAGGCAAAATCAAAAAGGCTGTACAAAATTCCTCCTATATCTGAAAGGCATGTGGCTATAATTTTCTTCATGGCTCCCAACGACATCATATTTCAGGTCTCTTTTCTATTTCTATAAAAACTCAAAAAATCCGTGCATGAGAACTTATGGTGCTTAATGATTAAATATTTGGCTTGAACTCCTTTAAACATAACAGTTTTAACCGTTTTATCTAGCTGCATCTTGAGTAAAACCACAGATATAAGAAAAACAAACTACAAAGAATATTCTAGAGCAAAATTGGCCTCTGAGAGATATTGCATATGAAAGATAATGAAATGGTTGCTCTGGGGCACTTCAGACTACAGAGAGACTGCAAGAGAATTCAATCCAAGCAAAAATATACCAACAGAGATATCAAATTTAGCATATTTTTTGTTCTTAACAAAGATTGAAACTCCTTTCAAATTATCTTACAGCCATATACTTATTATTATATTCTACTTTCCAGAACATGAGATTATTCAAAACTTTTCAGGAAAGCAGTACCCTATTTCCAACTTTTGTCTGGTGGCACTCATGAAAATAGAAATTTCAGGTTTAAAGTGAGTTGTGAACTAGTAATTTAAATTACCATGTTCAGTTAAAATGGAAATATTAATGCAGGAGTTGCTTGTCACACTTCCATCTTTTCAACATGGTTAATGACAACACTTTCACCTTTGCTCAGAAACAATATTACAGTATTCAAAGTAAAGTTACATGAAAAATATTATATTAAAAGCTAATTCACTAATAAATATTATACAACACTTTTATATCTAGATTTATCAGAAAGATGTTTTACTTCTCTCTCACTCTGGAAGCAGCTTTGGGAAGGGATCACAATCTGAGGGGCATAGTTCATGCTATCTGTCTCAAGGTGAAACATCTCAAACTCAAAGCTTCTCCTTCTTCCTATTGTCCCTTCAGGCTCAGCAAACCTGGAGGATTCAAAGCACTGTCACTGATCCTCTCTACTTATTTGTATGGAGAGAAATTAAGGCTGACCACTGATCCACATTCACCCGCAATCCATGCTCAGTGGTAATTCCCATTTTCCTCATATTCCTCAGGTATTTTAATTTTAAAGGCATTCATTTTAGGAAAAATAGTTCTTAATCATATTTAAAAAGGAAAATATGTCTCTGACAACTTTGTGATAGGAAGAGAAAATCCCCTTTTGTAGAGATCACACAAACATGTTCTAAAATAGAATTTCTTTAAAATCTGCAGTCAGGCTCTATCAAGAGAAGGAATCTTTACTCAAGGCATTAAGAAAGCTATTTCACTACATTTTTATCCCACTCATTTGCATGTAGACATAAAAATAAACAAATATTACTTTTTGTGATCTCAGTTTCTCCTGTTTTTCTGTTTTTCTTTTTAAGTTATTCTTGTGGTTAATTCCATCTCTTTCTAACCAAGGTGACTATGGCTGTGTAAATGCTACAGGCTGGCCATGTTTCCTGGAGCTGCTCTCTCTGAAGTTGTGGCACTGGACTCCCACTTAATCAGCCATCCTGGGCACGATCCTGCCCCCATCCACAATCAGAAATCCTGTCCTGGTCTTGCCTGCCCCCATTCCTGGGGATGGGGGATTTTCTCCAGCAGCACAGCAGTCTGCAACACCCAGGCAGATTTTTGGAAAAATCTCACTTGGAACAGTGTGTTGAGGCTGTGTAAACCACCAATCCTCCTGAAACAACATTAAGAGTCAAGTAGGATGGTGCCCTGAATGAGGGTTTTATAGAGGAGGGATGGCATTTGTTTCCAGCCCAGCTTATTAACTGAGGTCCTCCAGCTGAGCTAAGGTGGGGAAGACCATTCTGGCTGGCCCCATGGAAAAGACTCTGTGTCCAGACCAACTGACTGGCCATGTGTAGATCCCCAAGCAGCAGAAACAGAAGTTACACATGGGCTCCTATAGCCATATATCCTCAGTCCTGAGGCATGCCAAGCTCTCCCAAAAGAATGCATGAATCTCAGAGGGTGAAGGTGAACATCTGTTCTCTGCCAAGATCCCAAGAATACCAAGACCTCCTGAATGAACACATGTAGCTCAGAGGTTGAACCTTTGTTCTCTCCTTGCATATAACCAACTCCAGACCCATCTGTGCTGGGTATGGGGCAAATTCAGGTGGCTCCAGAGCCCACTGGCCAAAGCTGAGCCTGGAAGCCATGCTGGTGGTACCTCTGGAAAATATACTTGTATATGACCAAAACCACCTCACAGGCAGAGGGGGAGGGAACAAAAGTGAGAGAAACAGCAGTGAAACCACTGAGGTCAGGGAGGAAGGAGGGAAGGAGGTTGCTGCAGGCATTGGAGCAGGCTTTCCCCATGGAGAGCCTGCAGAAGAGGTTTTTGCTCCTGAAATCCTACATTGTGTGGGAAAGAGACCCGCTGGAGCAGGGTAAAGAATGAGGAAGAAGAAAGACCAGAGGCAAACCATTCTGGAGACTGACTGCAAGCACACAGTCACCAGCTCTGGAAGAAAGAAGAGAAAGCTGAAAATGAAAATTGGCAGAGAAAAGAAGTGGAGGAAGATGAGTGAGGGAACAGCTGGTTGGGAATTGGGCAATAGCCAAGACTAAACAGCCACATCAGGCAATAAGTTTCTTCTCTGACAGTATTAGGTTTGGGAGAAGATAAGGGAGATATAGCATGTACACTGCATTAATGCATGTATTACACTTAATTTCTGCTGTGAAATATTTAGATATACCATTACCTGAAGGCATTTAAGGTTAAATAAATACACAATAAACCAGTGGGGATTATACTAAATTTAGTAAGAATAAATGTCCTTTATTTTGAGCTTATTCATTTATTCTCTTTCCCTCCCTCTGTGAAAAAGCTGAACATTTTATCAGCTCCTCCCAAACTTTATTATATTAACCAGATTTTTGAGGCTGTGATAAGTTTACTGCAATTCTTGGAGACTCAACTAAGCTATTTCAGTTTTTAAACTGAAAACCTATAAAGGACTTTCCTTTCCACAAAGTAACTCATAAATATAAAGGCTGGAGACTTCCATTAGTGATTGTGACCCTTCTCACCTTAAAATGTGGTTTTACTTCAGAAAATCTAAAGTACTGACTGTGAGGTGTTCCTGAGTAGAGAATCATTCATTTCATAGGTTCAGTGGCTGGACAAGAGGTAGAAGTTAACATCGTTATGGTTTGTTTTTTATGAAGAGCTTAACATGGGAACACAAAACCACCAGTATTTTAAAGAGTTCAAAATTTGTTAGAAGACTAAAGCAACTTAAGAAAATAATATCCAAACCCAAACCCAAAACTAAGCATCCCAGACCAAACCCCAATAAGTTTTATAAAGTAATTAGAAGAAACATTTTCATACAGAAGATGTTTATAAACATCCTTTTCAAAAAATGGCTATTGATACAGATAAAAATGTTTGCTAGAGTGGTAGCAATCCCTTGTTTAATTGCAGGTTATTTGTAAACAGAAGATAAACTAGTTTCGAGTTCTGTTGCTGTACTTGAATGAGAACCCATCCCTATAGGAGGAGAGCTGAAGAGGATGGTTATGCATATGCATGTTCTGAAACTCCTGTAGAATGGTAAGCTACCTAGAGAAAGTAGGTGAGATTTTCCCCAAAGTCAGGGGTCATACCTTCCTACCATGGCTGTTTTACGCTTTTCTGAAAATCCCAAATACAGCACAAAACCCTGTGAAAACTGCTTGTTTGTGTTCTTTACCTTCCCATTTAATGAGATAGAGGTATGGGAAGTAAACTTTGAAGATGTACTTAATCCTTTTTTCTTTTGCAGCTGTTCACATCATAGTGCAAATCAATTATTACTGAAAATCCCAGTAGATTCCCAGCAGCTGCAGTCCCATCAAAGATCAAGGACCAGCTACCTGGTTAACATTGCCATTTGACAATTCTGGTACAAAACATATATTTATAAAAAACTGTCTGACCTGAGTTCCTTTTTGAAGAAGGAAGGAGGAGACCACAGCTTACAGCCACAGAGCATCATCAGATGCTTCCATTTCCTTCTTCAAAAGTGTGAAATCTTTTAAGTTAATTTTTTACTGGAAGATATTTGGATCTTTCAGTTTGTCCACTAAATATCTGTGGTAAAAAACTCTAGTTCAGACTTTCTCCATCAGCTCTCTTTGATGGACATGTAATAGAGTTTGCGTGTGCTAGGAAAATGCCGTTTGGAGTTCCTCATGCTGTGCTCCTTGTCCACCCTGGGATGCCAGAGAGATTACAATTGTATTCCAGAGCTGCAATTCTACTTATGATATGAGTAATAAGCATAAAAGGGCAATTGAAGGCTCCTTGAACCATGCAGAAATTCTGCGTCTGTCTGCTGCAAAACTAACTAGCAGGACCGTTGTCCTTTGGTGATTGTAATTGGGTCCTTCCATCCTTGTCAAAGTTCCTAGCAAAAACTGCTGAAAATAAGCTCCTAGGGGGTAAGTTGTTGCTAACACAGGCAAGTTCAATTTCCACCTTTCTGCAACATCTTTATTGACTTTCTTTTTTCCCTCTACTCAGATGGTTTAACATTATACAGTCTTGAATATATCTTTAAGAAGCTCACAAAAACTCAGTGGGCTGCCAGAATTATTTGAAAATGCAATTTATATTCATAGCACAATGATATGTGAAAAGTGTTTATGTGAGTTTTTCATAAAGTTCTTTTCAATTAATGTGCTAAATATATGGTAAAGAAAACTCTGAGATATCCTTGAGTCTATTTGTGCATCAGTCAACAGCAGTCTTAAAAAACCACAACCCTAATATTAGTAATGGTCTCCCACCTCATCTAAGTAAGACCATATTCTAACATAATCTGACTTCAGATTTTGAATGTTGGAGTTAGGGATGGTATAATGCCTATTTATAAAGGCTATCCATTTAACTTTCAGGTAGACTTAGCCATTTCTAATGTTTTTTTTCTTAGGTATATTAATCTTGCAAGATTTCTAATGACAGTAATTTGCATTTGTATCATAACTCCCCTATAATATGTACTAAAAAACTCTAAAAATGTACGAACTCAGAAAATCAATTCTCCATACATCACTCTGCATATCTCAATAGACTTTTAATGGTTTGTCAAATTTAGGTCAGTCAGACCAGAAGCTAGGATTTAGACACAAAGATATATGCCCCATATTAGGAGCATCTTTGACTTAAGGACTATATAGCTGCCCTCACTTACACATCCACACAGAGCTCAAGAAGCCTTTGGACAGTGCTCTCAGGCACACAGTGCGACTGTCGGGTATTGCCCTGTGTAGGAACAGGAGTTGGGCTCTATATATTTAGTAGGTCTCAAAGGAACAATTTCATGTATTACCAGATTTTTCTACAAGTGATTCAATTTTAATTAACAAAATATTCATTTAGTTAAAAAAAAAAAAAAAAACCAGAAGAAAAAATTAGTCTATAAATGACAATATGTAGTGATTGCAGGGAAGAATGCATGAGTTGTTTTTCACTATAATCAACAAGATCATTCACTGGTTTATATTAAACCAGAAAAGTAAAATATACTTTTTTTCCATTTGAAAATAATGTTAATAAGAAAGTAATTCAGAAGCTATGATATTATCTAAAATACTAGATGACCCTTACTCTAGTTAAGAAGACATCAGGGAACATGATTAAGCAGGATTTTCATACTTTGCCTCTCTCAGGAGAGTATATTGCTTTAATACTATTTTGAAGAAACACAACAAGATAACAAATAATTATTTTCAGGTATCAGAAATGTGCATTTCAGCTTATCTCCCCATAGAAAGTGGAAACTAATAAAAAAAGATTAATTTAAAACAATATGCAGTTATCACAATTTTACACTAAATAATTCTTCATGGTGTCCTGTCTCTAGACCTTTGTAGAAATATTGCCCTTCAAAGTTTAGAATAAAAAATATGGGTGATTAATTTATTCAATTGTTTCCTTATTGTTCAAAGATATGGATTTGAAAATGTTTTAATTGGAAAGATTTTTAACTTTTATGTTACACAAGGATCATAATTAAAGCTGTTTTTATCACTGTAATTGCATGTATGAAACATTTATATATTCTTTAGGAAATTAATGCTTATAGGTATCATGAATTAGAAATTACATCTTACACATATGCTTAGATGAAAACGCATTCAAGCAATCTTTAATGTTAATATAACCATTGCTGAATATCAGGTAGTTGGTTTTAACAAACATTTTTCTGCAATATCCCTAGGTCTAGTTGAGATAGTGGTGTGAGAAGGAATCAGGTACTTGGCTATGAGTGAGCTTTGCAGCTTCAACTGTGCAGTTCAGAGAAGCACCAAAATGTCTGAAAATGCTTCTATGATTCTAGAAATGTGACTGGCATTGGCAAGCTAATTCTTCTCACTGTGCTGAAGTGGTTAACAGAAAGATAGAAATACTACAAGGAGAAATGAAGGAGAAATACTACAAGAAAATATGCATGCTTCAGAAAAAAAGTTTCTCTCTGTAGGGCATACTTCATATACACACATTTCTATGGATACTCACACATGTATCAGTATGGCAGGTAGGGACAGGTTTTCAAGACATTACTGGACATGCTGTCATCATCCCACAGAGTAAGTTCCTGAGATTCTGCCAAGCAGAAACACTAAGCAGTTCCTGGCAGGCACTGCCCAGTGTAACCTATGACACCTGCTCCAAATTTCCAAACCAGCTTAGTTTACCTAGTTAACAGAGCTCCATATTTGCTCTATATCATAGCATAAATGCACCAACTAATTAAGTTAGCATAGAAATCTTACCTTTCCATTTAAATACTGATATGTCTTCTTCCGCAATATACTAAGAAGAGCATTCAATTACTTCCTAATTTTATACTGAATTTTTCTCTCTTTGTCCTTTTTACATGAATAGTGTCCCTAAAAATTATCCTAGGTGATTAGTCATAAGGTGTTCAACTGCATAAAGAGAAATAGCTTTGTTTTTCTTAAGAAAGGTGCAATGATACAAAGCTTGTTGGAAAAGTGAATATTTTATTCCTGAATATGCCCTACTTATCTTATACTTCTGCTACAGAGCCTTAAGGTGTCAACTGTCATTCAAGATGTCTGCTTCTAAAAGAAAATCCTCGCCCAATAGCTTTAAAAGATACTGTGTATTGATCCTCAAATTTCTCTGAAGTCACTATGGATTTAAACATTCTCAAAATAAAACTTTGGTGAAACATTTGAAGGTATTTTTCCTAAAAGTGTTGCTAAAAAGACAACACTGTAGGAGTCCAGATTCACCAATTAAAGGGAGCACAAGGGATTTGCACTGTGTTTTAATGTTGCTTGAGCTTCTATTATAAAGAAAGGATTAGTTTTTTCAGAGTTGTTGGCAACTTAACACTTTTTTAAAAATAATTACTCATTCTGTATGTTTCTGTCACTTTTGATAAAATTCTTGCCTTGTGGTTGTGCCTTTTAAGAAAACCTTGCACAAAGTTATTGTGAGAGAACATATTAGCTAGAAGTCATGGGGATGAAAATTTCGTGTTAATGACATGGAATAAGCTACCCAATCTCTGTGCAACTTTGGGTATTTCAAACAAATTCAAACAAATTTGTTTGCAAGATCTTTCTCATTGATATTGCAGCAGCTCTCTGACCACAGAGAGAAACAGAACTTTCCCAGACATCATTCTGGGAAAGGCTGTGACAAGATCAGAGGGAAGAACAAGAAACAATTCTTATCTTCACTAGCTGCACCTGGTATTGTGAACATGTAGAATGTGTTATGGAGAGTTGTTTACCAAAGGGTCATTTCTTGATTAGCAAATGGTGATGGTGTTGTGATTGGAGGACCAATTAGGTCTACCTGTAGTAAACTTGGGTATAAAAGTATGCATTTCTTAATAAAGATGATCAGCCTTCTGTAAATGCATGGAGTCTATGTAACTTACTGCCTGGTCCTGGCCTGTTGCACTGACCCAGTGATGCATAATTGACCATTACAGACCCAAGAAACACATTAAGATAGGAGATGTCATGTAGAGCCAGGATCAGATAAAAGGGAGTAGACATAGCCAGAGAGTTATCTAACTCTCACTAATATAATAGTTTAGATAAACAGCACAGAGTGAGAAAATAGGGAAAATAACTTTTTACAGTGATTCAGTTACTAGATATAGAGGATAGCCCAGTTCTTGAAATATCTGTTTAAGAGGGAAGGTTCTCTTTTCAGACAGGGATTGTTCCAGGTCTATCAGAAATACAGATGCTTTCCTTTTTCTACTCTTTATTATTGTACTATTATGACTCTTTATTATTGTATTATTATTATTTTCTACTCTTTTATTTTTGTTTGTTTGTTCTATTCAGACAGTAACTTCTAGAACAGCCGCTTAATAATATATGTGCTGTTTTATTCCATTTTTTCTAATCATCTCTTCAATTGGTGGATCAAAAATGGGAATCTTCATTTCTTAGTATTATTTTTTATTTTGCATTGTATTAGCTATTTATTTAAAAAAATAACTTCAGAAAGCATTTAATATCCTGCTTATAAAAATATATAGGCAGATAGCATTATATTACTACCTGCAGATCTCTAACATAAATAGAGAAAATGGTCAATTTTCTTTTAAAGCAAGCTTCTTGTATTTTATTATATTTTCCCACATCTCCACCTTCCCCATTCAAGTGGTATTTATTACAGACATAGCATTATTAACAATAAGACTCTAATGAGACATTATTTTATAAAAATGTAAACTGAAAAATGTCCAGGACATTTTATTAATGTCTTTAACAGTCACACTCATACTTACATTTGAAAATTCTAGGTACCTGTTTTATATATGCTTCAAATATTATATCTGCTGTAATTAAGTTAAATGCTATTCAGCTTGCTAAATCCTACAGTTACTTTCTGTTCTTTCTTCTTCAGGAATGCCTGGAGGTTACACTGCAGTAAGGACAATATAAATCCAAATTGTTGTAATCCAAATTGACTGCAATTCTGTGGTATTCAGTGGTCATTTTCAAGCAATGTGTAGGGGTTTTTTTGCACTGATTTCTCCTCTTTACACTCACAACACATTTTTATGTTCAGTTATTTTACTTTAATACAGCCATTATCAAGTCTATCATTCCCAAGACTCTTTTTATTATGGATAGTATTTTCCTTTCCTTAAATAAAATTGTTGTAAAGATGTGATGACCAGTATGTTATGAACTAGCAATAAATGTGAAAACTGTAAATGGAATAAAGAACTGATGTTTAGAATTATAAAGTATGAAAATGTATTTTACAGCTTTCACTTATTGCTCTCTGCTGCCACAATAAATTTATCCAAATATTTTTCTGGTCTTCTATAATGATGTCAAAAGCCTTAGAGCTGAAGGGGAAACAAAAGTTGTTAAACTAAAGGTAACCTCATAAGATGAGCTTCCAACATGCAGCACCAGCCTTAGCAAGAGCCAAAAAACATTCTCCTTCAAGTGTTCTCATCCTTGAAAACTCATGCCCCACTGAAACTGCCAGACCAAGCAGGTAATTGTTTTCTCATTCAGGCCTCAAATAAACCCAGTCTTAAAAAGATAAGTGACTACTGTCTTTTCCTAGGAATGACAGCACAAAGAAAAACTTAATATTCAAAAGCATTTTTTTAGGCAGAGAGGATTGAGAGGCCTGTAGGGTAGATAGGGTACAAAAGGCATCCACAGAGTCACTGATTAACTGTGAATTATGTGAGAAATTACCCTTTACTGAGAGCTGCTACTGCCTCTTCCGTGGAAACTGTGGCTCATCTTTTTAAATGGCATGTTCAATTGAAACTCATCTGAAAGAACAGGGAAAGGGAAGTAGATTATTTTCTTTCTCCTAAAGTTAGATTTTTGAGGGCTCCTCCTTGTTTCCCTAACAATGAGTCACTTAGATCTGTGACAGAGAATTTTGTAACATACTTGGTGGGATCAGGAAAAAAGAGTTTTTAGTGTATCTGCAGACTCATCCTAAACCATTAATTAAACCTGGCCACATACCATAGAAAAAACTTGGCTACTATGACAGTAGATAACTTGATAACCTTCATAATTTATTCCAATAAACTGTGTGGATACCCTTCTATAAAGTAATTTAATGTGAAAACTGAACCTTGACTTGATGGTAGCAAACGTAATACAAGTTATCATTGGTCACAAAGGGCATCTTGTGGTGCCATAGAAGTGACCACCATAAGAAAGTCATCAACAACCAAACTACCATACCAGTATCTGAGATGCCAATTTTTCCTCCACATGTTTCAAACATGTGGAGTAAGAAGTAAACATGGTGATTATGCAGGTCAAAACAAACAAACAAACAAAACACAACATGATCTTTTATGCAAATAAAACAATCTTGTCTGCATATGTAATTCAAGTGCAGAGCCTTGCTTAAAGAAATGTGGGTTTGCTAGAGCTCAGGGTTGGTAGCACTCAGTCTAGGAAAAAAAATGGGATCAGCACATTTGGCACATTTTCTGAGTGCCATGCCACCACTTGGCATTTGTAGCCCCTGAATAAAAGGGGTTTGAGATGCTCATTTCTGGTGTTTGCTGCTGCTTGTCCAGTGCAGTGAAAGTAATGCAGCAGTTCCAAGACAGTTGAACAGGAATGGTCTGGCTGGAATATTTGCCTCCAGCAAGGCAGACTATTTCTATCTGCTGTCATCTCATACAGGGAATTAAGGGGAAAAGTGGAAAGGAGGCAGCATAGAATCTCTGCTTTTGACTGCTTCTTTATGTTTTTCATTATGCTATAATGTTGCCCAAACATTACTCTAAAACTCCCTCTGAATCGTTACAAAGATACTCTTTTCCTAGGAAACTGGTGGTTACACCACCATATCCTGTTACTCACCAGTGCGTATCTTATGCTTGGAAGTTTTCTCATGGAATAATGAAATGGTTTGCTGGTCCACCAGGAAACCTCAATAGCTGTGATGGCTGTCCATTCTAATTCCTGTGTGTTCAGTCCCAGTGCTCTCTCATTAAGGATTCAAATCACAACCAAATATTATGGCTGGCTGCTTCTGGCAAGGTAACAAGAGCATGAACTTGAGAAAGCAAATTCCTGTCCACTTCACTGGGTTTGCCCAAGCCAGCACTGGATTAAACAGAGGAGAACCTTCATTATACCAAGGCGACAGGATGCTGCCACCTATATTACATATTAACAAAATTTTGACATTTCCTATTGGGTATTTATTTGCCAATGTCTCTCCTAAAGAGTACTTTGTAGACGATGCCAAAAATAATGTGCATCTTCTAAAAACTGGCTTGCACAATGTATATACGCAGGCCTTCTTTTGGCCATGAAAACTCAGCTGTTTCACATACTGTGAAAGGGGATACTGGGAGTGGTGGGCAGATAACATGAAGTTATTAAAGCAGCTAAATTTTAGGTTGGTTATATTATCATTAACAAGGAGTCCTTGAGTAGGAGTGTAGACACATGAAATTTTGAGACGTAAATTGTGCAAGAAACATTTGCAATATTGTAACAGACCAGGGTACTGCTGCAATTGCACTCCATGCTTTAGAAATGCAATGAAGAATGTAACACAGTCTGGAGCTCCTGTGACCAGCAATGCCCCCATTTAATACAAAACAGCATGGAGAGCATTTCTTTACCCCTCTCCCTGGAGGGAGCTTATACGAAAGGTTTTATGAAAGTTTGTCTGTACATAATTTTTCAGGTGAAATTCTTCAGTCCTTTAAAACACGAGCTTGTTTCCCTACTGTAAGATAGCTGCAGTGTTGCCAGCTCTCACAGCTTTACAGGTTAATGTGTTTTAAAAATCTCAATTGTGGTAATATTTTCTTGCTTGAGAATTATAGTGTCTCTATAAAAAGAAACTGAGATTTTTATTCATATAGCAGCACAGTATCCATGCATGTATGTGACCCTAATGCAGCCTAACTACACCAGTAAATAAGATTGATAAAATTTTATCTACTAGAAGGTATCACAGGTTTTCAATGTTCAGGTTTGAACAGCCCCATAGTTATCCTTGTTTACCCAATCAGGCCAAGTTTTGTAGGCAATAAGTAGGGCAGAAATATGCTTTTTTACAACCTTCTTGTAAGAAGAAAACAACAAATGTTATGGTGATACCTTTTAAAGCTGAATTACTACAATGCTTAAGAAGTCACACACAAGAAAAAAAAAACCTCAGAGGTACTATCAAACACAAAAATAAGGATGGATGAATGAATTAATGAATGAATGAGCACAGCTTTCTGTAGCCCTTATATAATTTCTTCTATTTGTGGATTTAATAGCTGGATATGCTGTTAACTAGATTATATTATGTTCAGCGTGTAGCAAAAGAAGATTATTGTGTAAAAAATTTAGTAATTTATGTTTGACACGAACATCAAATTTCTTTCAATAACTGCTCTTCAGCTGTGAAAATTGCCTCACTTTCATGAAACAACTCAAAATGAGTAACATTAAGACTAAAAAGATGCCACTATGTTTAGGTTTTTCTTAGAGGAATGAAAACAGGAACTATTATTACTATTATTAGTAGTAGTAGCAGTACTAATTGTTATTATTTATTTTAAATATTTGGTGTATTTCTATATGTGAATGCATTTACTAACTTCATGTGAGCTCTGTTATAGGAAATGCCTTGTTTAAGCAGGTTATATTTTCGTCTCTTAAATATACTGGTTCACATGCCCCAGGGACCTGCCTGCCTATAGTCCAACTGTTTCTCAGATTCCCTAAAGACATCCATGAAGCTTACAGGCATAAGCATAGATTCAGCCTCAAGTTTTTTTGACAGAGGTCAAGACATGGCAGTACCTGAGATACAACTATGGCCACAAGGCAGCTTTCAGGAGAGAAAATCCCCTGACTTGTGCTCCCAGCAAAAAGAAACAAGGAGGTCAGTTTTTCTGTCAGCAGAATGCTCAACCTGGGAATTTTTTTTATGAAAGGACTCTTATTGTGACTAGCAGCGTCATTAAACAGGCACAGGCAAGGTTATCACTCGAGAACACATCAGTTGTACTATAGTGAAGACAGCTCTATACTACTAATTTTAAGAGAATGGCATCTCTAATTTTGTTTTTAGTAATTGTCTTCATGTTCTGTGCAACTGCATCAACCCACAGCATATCAGAATTTCATTCTCCCACTATTTTTTCAATCCCACTGAACAATACAAACCTTGTTTAACTTCAACCTAACTTGAAGTTGCATAAGAATTAATGTACCACATTATCTTTCATGAAGAAATACATATTAGAAAATTGCATGATGCATTTTGGCTCCAGCCAGTATTTTAAATGGGCTTTGCTGGAAGGAAGCCAAAGAAGGAGAATGTATAAATTGACAATTTGTGGTGATGGTGCTACTTCATTGAAGGATATTTTTTGGACATTACATAAAGCCTGAAATCCTCCTTTTTGCCAAAAGAAATGATAGCTGTAGACAACTGACTGCAAACAGTCACCCTTCTCCTTTCATTGTTATATAACTATTAAAAGACACATCAAACTAAAGCACAAGGCTGTGTCTTTCAAATGTGTTTTTGCCCATTTTTTTCTCAGAGTTGATATTCTCTGTTAGGTCCCAGTTGAACCCTTAATTATAACCATATGATTTCTGCGAGAGAAAAAAATTATTTAAAAAAAATCACTTCACTGACAAGAATAGAATACTAAGTGATAAGTAGTAGAGATCATCGATGCTGGTGTAGTGATATTCCTGTTGGTACCACAGGTATTCCACAATGCTAAAAAGTGAAGTTAGCATCAAATATATTAGTTATGAGTTGAAATGAAAAACAGAGAAAAACACAGTTTTGTTGTAACCTTTAGTAATAGCTAATAAAATCCTAAAATAGATTTAAATTTCACTCAACTGGTAAATTTTTAAGTTCTGTAAGCTCAAAGATATGAGTGTATTTTGAACACTAAGAAGCAATGCTATGTATTAATCACAACCCTCACTTTCCCTTTTCCATGTATTAATATCTGTAGGACTTCCCAGAAAAGGATCCAAGACATCACAGTCTCTAAGATGCAAAATAGAGTCTGACCCTCATTTTGGGACTCTCTCTAAGGATAGCTGTGAGCTTCATGAAGTTTCATATATCCACAGTCTGGCAAAAGGTTATGCATATAATGTACCAAAATTGAGGTATTTTAAATGACAATTTCTTACCCTTAGGGTTATTTTATTTCATCAAAAGAAGAGATCAAATGAGCAGATGACCACTGAGATCAAATTACTTTTGTCTAGATGAACTCTCAAAACATGAATTATCTACATTGGCACCATTTCACTGTCCGTGATCCTTTATTTCAGATTATTGCTGTACTGTCTGGAAAATAAATTATGGTTAAACTTGCCTGCAAGTGCAAGTTGAAAGAACTAAACAAAATCTTCTGTTTGGACTACTAATATACAGGACAATATTTCACAATCATGCTTGAGGAATGGAATTTACTCTCTTTTTAAAATGATAACTACTCATAAAAATGTATCAGTTTGTCTAAATTGTTAGTGTATAAGAAAATTATCAGAATCTACAAATATGTTATCCTCCTTTAAGTGCCAAAATCTAACACATTATTATTGTTTTGCAGAGGAAACAGGACGAAAACTTGATATTATTCCCCTAAATGGCAAGAATCCCACTGGTACAGTCTGCTAGGAAGAAGGATCAAGCGTGCACAACAATTGCCAGCACTGTCCAATAATTACACTGTCACTGACACTTCTCAGTGTGGCTGAGAAGATGCATGCCTTAATTTGCAGATGCCAATATTTATCCAAATCTTTGTTATGCAGTCATCTTTGGTTGGGTCACAGATGCCAGTCTCTTAGGCTATGAAACTAAAAGAAATACCTTTCACCAGTTTGTGTAAAATGGTACAAAAAGGCAGGTTTTTTAAGAGGATTAAAAAACAAAATTCAAATTTTTCATTATTTTAATTATACATAGAACATGTTGTAGTTCAATTTTTACCTGGAGACACAGAAACAGAGAGTTAGTTGTGGAAAGGACCCACAAAGATCAGAGAGTACAACTCCTGGTCCTGCACAGCACATCCCCAGAGTCACAAAATATGTTTGAGAGCATTGTCCAAGCACTTTTTGAACTCTCTCAGGCTGAATTCGAGCCCTGTCACTGTCACCGCAGAGAAGAGATCAGTGCCTGCCCCTCCTCTTCCCCTCACAAGAAAGCTGTAACTGCAATGAGGTCTCCCCTCAGTCTCCTTCAGGCTGAACAGACCAAGTGACTTCAGTTGCTCCTCACACAGCTTCCTCTCAAGGCCCTTCACCATCTTCATTGACCTCTGAGTGCTCTCTAATAGATTAATGCTTTTTTTTTTCTCTATTGTGACAAGCAAAACTGCACCCAGCACGCAGCCCCAGGGCAAAGCAGAGTAGGACAATCCCCTCCCTTGCCTGGCTGTAATGCTGTGCCTGATGCACCCCAGGACACGGGTGGCCCTCCTGGCTGACAGGGAACTGCTAGCTCATGTTCAGCTTGGATCCCCAGGTCCCTTTCCATGGCACTGCTTTCCAGCATTTCATTTCCTAATCTGTCTGTACATTCAGGATTACTGCAATCCAAATGCAGAATCCCTTTGTTGAACTTCATATGGTTGATGATCGTCCAACTCTCTAATTCATCAAGGTCTCTCTGCAGAGTCTCTCTTCCTTCAAAGGGCTTGAAAACTCCTCCTGGTGTAGTGTTTTTTGGCAAATTTGCTTAGTATCCCTTTGAGTACTGCATACAAGTCATTTATGAACATTTTGAAGAGCACAGGGCCAAGGCTGGCAGAACCAACTAGTGACAGGTCTCAAACCTGTTGTCAGCCCATTCACTGTAACCTTTTGTGCCTGTGTTCTCAGCCATGACACGGTGTGTTTGTCCAGGTGTGGGCTGGACATTTCGCCTAGAAGGGTCCTGGGAGAGACTGTATCAAAAGCTTTGCAGAAATCCAGAAACATTACACAACTAATGTGAACCAGAAAACCAGAATTTGGGATTTGAAACAAACAAGAGTCCTTTTGTATGAAGGATGACCATGTCATCCTTCATGGAGAGTTTGAAAGCTCATTATTTTTTTAAATATTCAAAAATGTGTTGATAAGTCATCAATTTTGCTTAACTTCCCTCTGCTTTTCTTGTTTCGTTGGGATTTCAGTATGAAACCAATCAAATTTCAAAAGAGCAAGTCAGGTGTACATAGCAAATAGAAAAGAGATTATAATTTTTTCAGGGGCTAGCAGAATGATAACTATACTTTTTACAACAGGAATGCTGGGCCCAGATTCTAATTAAATTTCTAATCTGTGCAAGAAAACAAGCTAATAGCTACACAGTTTTCCTAATAATTCTTAAGGATGAAATTAAATAATTAAATATTTCTCAATCTCATTTTATCTTTTTTCCCTTTTCATACTCTTTTGTTCTAGTGGCACAAGAGAAAAAAAAAAAAAAAGACAGGGGTAGGAGGGTGCATCACCTTACTTCCTTTTTCTGAGATTTGAATTATACAGCAACTGTTCCGACATGTAGCTTAAAACATTTAGGACTATCATCTGATCTCTCCTTTGTGGTCCTACCTGCCTCCCATCTCCTGAAAATATTCAAAACAGAATTGCAAAAATTACAGACACCTGGGAGATACCACCTTTCATGTTATTTGGACCTTTCATGCAAGGCAACACAAATATAATTTTCTGTATTTTGGGAATCACACTGTAAAGGATGGTCTAACCCCTAGGGAAGAAAAGTAATTTTTTTCCAACAAAGAAGCTTCACTTAAAGTCTTTAGAGGGTGATAACTAAGTGTTCTGGTGTCTTTACACTAAATTTAGATGGAAGCACCAGAGAGAGACACACAAGTTACAATTCCCATGGTAACATTAATTTTTAGACCTAAAGAACTACCAACATTGTAAAGAAGCAATACACTTCAGGAATAAGCCTCAAAACCCTAGATAACCTTAATAGTTATCTTATGGAAGCTGATATATTCCATGAAGAAATTTGGTGCATTTTTCCAGACAGATATTAATACTCTTTCATACATCATCTTTTTTCCTTGACACTTCATTTGTCATCACTGTGATATTTATAAAAGTTTAAAGCTAATAGCACAACAAATACAACTAATGATAGTGCAGATGCTTGTAAATCTTGGGAAGAATAAATAATTGAGTGTCACAGTAAACTGAAATTAATGGAACTGAAGCTGAGTGCCTGAGAGTAAATAGGTTTAGTTGTATTAGAAGACTATCCTCTCAAATATTAAAGCAAATAACCATCTTGCTAAAGGTTAATTGCTTCTCTGGCATCATACCATGTTTGCATAAACATAAGAAATGATCTAAAAATCAATGGGAGATTTGACACTGGGCCAGATGCAGGAGAGCTGGTAAAGACCTGAAGAAAGGTAAAAGACTTGCTTTTCAAGACTGCAGAAAGGATTAAGGCTTTTGTCTATATATGGGATACTAATAAAAGATCTGCTTAATCCTATGTGTCCTCAGGGACATACAAATTATCTCTGTTTCCATCCTTCCCTTTAATTCAACCACATTCTATTTTATCTGCTATTTGAGTTTAAACTCTCTTTGGAAAGGGTGTAGCTAGACCTGTTAGCTTAGCCTGTTTCTTACCAAGCAAACCTTGCCTTTTTGCTTTACTGGAGCTGAAGGTCAGTGTACTGCTGTTAAAATCCTCATATTCTGTCAAGGAGGCAGCATGATACTCATTTCAAAGTGAATCAGCTTTGAGAAGAGGTAAAGTGAATCAGTTTTGAGGTGATTTTAGTCAGTGCCCAAATGCAAGGGAGAGAATCACAGAATGGAATCACAGGGTTGGAAGGGACTTTAAAGGTCACCTTGTCCAAGCCCCCTTCATGGACAGGCATACCCCCAACTAGACTGGGTTGCTTAGAGCAATCTGGACTCTACTGTCAAGATGAAATAGAAAGGGTGGCTACATACACCTGTTTGTTGTATTAGCAGCCTTGTCCTTACCTGGATGGTCTTAGTGTGTAATTTTGAAGAAACTGGATATTCAGACAAAAGCTTCTTTATTGAATGAGACTGTCAAAGAAACTGATACAGTAAAAAGTCTGATATCATCTTTGCACTTATCCTGAAATTCCCATAAAGTGTAAAATTCACCTTTTCTTGTTCATTCTTGTTTGAAAAATGTCGGTGTGCTTATAAGACCAGAGTTAAACACAGAGTGTCAATGAATAGGAGGAAAGCAAAACAATGAAACAAAACAGCAAACCCATTAACCTGAAGCAATATTACTCTGACCCATGGTCTAAACTTATCCGGTAGGAAAATAGAAAGCCAGAGGTTTTCCTCTGGCATCAAGACCTCACCCAGCATCTTGAATCTTTGAAAACCAATAAGGAAAGCAAATATAATAAAAACCCCCCTCCAGATTTGTCCAGCAGAGCTGCATGAAAATGTCAGACTCCAGCTTGTTCTCTAGATCCACTTTTCTCTTCTGTATTAATTATTTTTAGTTCCATCCTCACTGCAGCTGCAGACCCTATTTCAAGGATGTTTTTAAACTGGTGACCTCCCAAACTTTAAACATAAAAGATGAATGCAAAATATAAGGAGTGCATCAATGCCTTGACAGCTTTCACAAGCTCATTCATATCCAATAAGATAGGATGTGCAGAAAACTTTCCTAACACCATGGTAAAATATAGCAAATAACCCACATCTGTTTACAGATGTGAGAGCAGGTGATATTAAATATCCTCCAGAATAAATACCTTCAGATCATTTATTCATCTTTTAGCTCTGTTACATCCTTCTCTAATGCATACAGGCTTAAGATACATGAATGAAGAAAATGCAGTAATTTGAATGTCCATCTATGTAGTAAGTGTACTTTTAAAACTTCTCTATAGATTATTTCTGCAGAGGTATATTCCACATTTTCATCATGAAAGGATTGTGAGTAGAAGAATTGCTTATTTAGAGTGGGAATGACAAAACCACTGCAAAGAAAGCATCTCCCTCCTTATTTCTGACTTTTCTCATTAATTCTTTACTCTTACAAATCCTTTCACATATTTTAAACTTTGTATATATGAATTGCATTTTACACAATATTTGTCCTGTTTTCATCTGCATCTCAGTCATTTCCTCAGAAAATGTTATTCCTCTTATCTGCTGCAGCATCTCCTAACACTTTTTACAAAGTAGTACCTTTCTGTCATGGTTTGACAGGGAAGTGAATTGTCTCAGGAGATTGGGGTCAGGCCAATCAGTGGTTACGTTTGGATATTGGCACCTGGAGTGACCACTGGAGGCATGGAAATGCCTCTGAGAACACAGTGGGTTAAAAGCAGAGAACTCCCAGGGAATTTTGTTACAGTCTCTTTTGTGAAGCGTTCAGACCTCCTCTGCCCAGCCAGGAGCTGGGTCAGGGAGGGGAACCATGCAGCCTGGGGAGGCAGGCCAGGGGGTGCAGGGACTGGAACCGAGCTGGGCCCTGCGGATGGAAGGGTGGGAGAAATCTGAGATGTCTTCGTTTCCCCCACCCAGAGGGAGAGTGAGAGAGACAGAGACTGTGCTGGCAGTACACCAGGCAGAGAGGAGAAAGTGGGGGAGGGAAGGTGCCAAGATTTTCAGCCATCCTGGGAGTCCAAGATTTTTAACCCCTTCTTGGACAATGAAAGCTTTGTGAAACATTAATCCTCCTTGATCTGAAAGCCTGGGACCAGAGATGTTAGAAGAAGATGGGGAACGAATCTTAGGTAGAAGGAGATGATGGAGTGGCCTTGGCTGGACTTTGCTTGTATAGCCATAGACTGAACCAATTTCTCCTGCAACACAGAGACTGCATTTAGGGGGATGCAATGACTTGGGCCAAGAAGAGTGCAGGAGTGGGGTGAACAGAGGAAAAGTTGAGGAGGGTGTGGTGGTGCCCTCAGTCTTCAGGGAAAAAGATCTCTGCTCTTGAGACGCTTAGCCCCAGGAGAGGAGAAAATGGGGTGGGGGGGGACTATTGTCCCAAAAAAGGAGAAATTGTTGTTCTTTTGGTCCTTGGCAAAGCATCCTTGAAAGGAAACTCTATGAGAAGTTTCAGTCCATGGTGAAACTTGGTGGTGGTGAGAGCACTGTACATGGAAGGAGGATGTCACACTGGCAGATTTCTCTGGGTGGTGCCATGTGTGACATGGGTCTGTTTCCTGAGGGTCTGTGGCACAGGAGACTCCTCTCTCCCTTGATGAACTAAGAAGTGATTATCTGAGGGGTGGTAACTTGATCAGGAATCCAGGGTTTTGTCTCACTGTGTTTTGGTGGAAATTGGGTGGGGGGAGGAGGAATGTTTTGGAAGATTTTCATTCTGGATCCTTTGTGTCTTTTATTATAGTAGTAGGTTAATAAAAGGTTAATAAAGTTTTCTCCTTTGTTCTTAAGCTCAGGCCTGCTCTGCTCTGTTCCTGATTACATCCCACAGTGCTCAGTTGGGGAAGGTGCATTTTCATGGGGGCACTGGAATTGCGCCAGTATCAAACCATGACACCTTGTACCTAAATCTTTAAATTAGTCTATCTGTAGAAGGCAAGGGAGCCTATTGGGATGAAAAGGAGAGACCTTTCTTGTGAAATTGTTCTCCCGGAGCAGTTCTGATTGTTAAGCTTAAAGGAACATATTCCATCCCTGGTGCTCTCCTTAGTAGTTGTCTGCCTTTTGTGGGTGCATAAAATTTCTCTCTCATTTTTTTCACCAGATCCTGCTTAGTGATATTCTATGCAACCATTACTATTGACATAGAAGCACTAATAACCGCTGCAGAGAAGACAGAAAAATATTGCCACAAGTGGGTTTGTAATTTTCAATTAATAACTCAGAGCTGGTTGATAAAGGGCTAACCCAGTGGATCCATTGTGAATCCTAGTAAATCTAGTGGATATACTCTCTTCATTTTGTACAATTTATTCCTCATTTTTTTAACTAACAGAGGGAGTAACTGGAATGTTTGGAAATTTTCAGTTCTACTCAAATAATTTTTGCATATTTCTCAAGGATTTTGTTTATCCTTATTTCTGACCATTATATTTAGAAATGCTGGAGTTCTAAGGAGGACAGAAAATAAATTCCTCAACTACTATAATGAATGCATAATTCAGATTTCCAATCATTTTTTGTAAAATATAGGAAATATTTATAATTAGTGGCTATGACAAAGGTTGCTATATGCAGTGCAGTTCTCTTGATAGTCTGACAGCTTCTTAAAAGAATGAAAAAAAACCTACTCTTCGTGTCTCCAAAAAAAAATCACATTAACCACTACTTATGAAATAGACTAGAAAACTGATTTATGTTTTAAAATTATCTGTTACAAAGGAACAGAACTCCTTTTATTCATGGCCATCAAAAAGGAAATCTAAAACCAGCAGCTTCAGATGGGTTTGCTTAAATAATATATTCCCAAATATATTTCAAACTAATCAAAAACAAATAAACAAACATACAGACTATAATTTGAATAAATGCCATGCTGGGTGACTTTTTGGGATAAAAATGAAAAATATAAAAAATAATTTCAGGACTAGCAAATATTCTGGCCCTAGAAATTCATTACCTCTCCACAGAGTTACCTAATTTTATCATTATGCTTTCAGTTTCAAATGAAAGAAAATTTATTATTAAATGAGAAATAAGAAAGTTTATATTTACTGAATTTTCTCTGCCTTATCTGAGGAAAAGCCATGCAACAATTTCCAGACAGTGTTAATGAAAGATGTTAATTTCAAAGAATTTTATTTTGATCTAGAAGCAATCAATAGGACAGGCTCTGTGCAAATCATGGTAACAAGAAACCAAAAACTTCATTAAAACCTTAATAAAAATTCAAGGGACCAACATGTACCTAAATTGTCTATATTAGAATATTTGCATACCTTCATATTCCCCATCTGATTTCACTTCTACAACTATTTTAATTACAAGATAAAATATTCAAGTCTCACAATAACTTAAACAGTGTTGGGCCAGGTTTTAGCTTAGTTAAAAAGGTGATGTAAAAATGAATACAATCCACCACAATTACGATGGTTAAACTAAAGAAGG
Organism: Lonchura striata; assembly: GCF_050655825.1. Classification (NCBI taxonomy): domain Eukaryota; kingdom Metazoa; phylum Chordata; class Aves; order Passeriformes; family Estrildidae; genus Lonchura; species Lonchura striata. The sequence goes on from NC_140740.1 coordinate 37,844,088, forward strand.
GGCAACGATTTAAAATCGCTGCATGTAGAAAAATAAGGCTTCTAACAAATCAAATTACTTCTTCAGTATTATTTTTTTCCAGCTCTCTCAATGGCAAAATTTCAACAGGTTTAAATGGGAACAGAATTTGACTCTTGCAAATGGAACATTGTGGGTCTGAAACTTTGTCTTTATGTTCATCCTTCAATGCATGTTAAATGATAGCTGTTACCTCCACTAGTCATTTCTTATTTTACTAAGCCCATGCTGATTTCTGAAAGAAAAGAGATCAAGAAAATGAAAACCTGACATGACCAATAATACATAGGTGGGAAGAAGGACTGAAATGAACTGTGGAATTTAATAAAAACATGAAGTTATACAATACCATACAGAAAAAATATCTATGCTATGTATAATTATACTGCAGCAACTAAAGCTGAAATATTATTCAGTGAAGTAACAGAGGCTGGCAGAAGCTGACATAAAGAAATTTCAAAGAGCAAATTCAGAAAAATCCATTAAAACCCTCTCAAAATTGAGGAAAAACTGCAAAAAATATTTCTGTGATAATTGTGACCTTTAACTTCACTGCTTTCAAGAAAGGTCCTTATCTTATTAGTAACTTTGCTAGTGGAAAGCAAGATTTAGATACATTCACTTGTGTGGGAAATTTTGACATATACAGAGCATAATAGCTTTTACTCAGGCAAATATGCTATGTTCAAAAGAGGAAATTAGGAATTTTTGCACAGTTAAGAAACTGCTGGACATATACGAAGACTAAGATGATGGCTCACAGTGTTTTATTCCTCCTAGGCTAAAATTACTCTGGAAGAAGTTTCTCAGTTCACTATCAAGTCATCAGGCATACACATGTACAACATCTGTATTTAATTTTTCATTCATGCCTATCCAATAAGTAATGACAAGTAGAGTTCTATTAAATTAGAAATAGTTTTAGTAATTTATTGTTCCTAAACAACCCGTTCTGGTAGAACGGCATAATATCTTTGTAATCTAAATAACAATCCATCCTTTCAGGAAAATGAGCTAACACCACTCCTAGAATTTATGTATCTGACCACTACCTACCTTCACCTTTACTTTACCTTTCCCTGAATTTTCAACAATGCTATTTCAAATAGTGCTTAAACTTATATGAGATTATTTACAGTGGTGTCCTGACTCAGAGTGTTTATTATTATACTCAATTCAGAAGGTGCCTATTTATATTGGTTCTGAAAAGTTTATCATTTTGTTGTTTCCTTAAACAGCAATCTATCCCTAAGTTATTGAAAAATTGTTAGTATTAGGATTTAAGGAATAATAAAAATTTAGTGTATTGAGAAATCTATGTGTTTACTTGCTTGCAGTGAAAGAAAAAAAAATTGTTTTAAAAATTCAAACAGTTAGATTCTCAGTTAATGTAATAAAGAAATCTTTATACCTGACTTTGTTCCCATTTTTCATCTGTTAAAACTCTGAGGTTTTAATCTAACAATGGAGTTAAATTTACAGTTTAACACATAAGGGGTTTTTTTGTTTTCATTGCAACTTTCATATTTTATTGCTATTATTTGCATTTGAACACATCCTGAATGTCCTTAATCATGTGTACCTGTTTATAAAATTTTCTTTTTATATCTTAGCTATGTCTAAATAAGGCACAAGTATTTACAGTTTCATTGTGCTATTCTTTCTAGCTCTCTATCAAAAATGAACTATATTAAAATCATTTGCATGCTGTATCTTACTATCTGTGTTTTGAAGTCTGCAATAGGTGTCAGTAATTTTTGGTCTATTTCTAATACACATTTAGGTATATAATAACATTTTGCTATAAATAATATTCTATATGGTCAGTAAAGCCATTGAGCATATGCATGTGTGAGTCTTCACTCAGTTAGTTATTTTCAGTATTTCTAATGTTTGCAGAAATTGCCAGTAAGAGTAATCCACTCCATAAAGTAACACAGAACATTCATATCCATGTTGTTCCTGAGAGCCATTTGGTTAAAATGTTGCAAGCTGATCTAGAAACTACTGTTTAAAAACATTACTCACAGCATGACATGTCCAAGTTGCCTTTCAGTATAAGAGTTCCAGTGTAGTGGTGAATATCAGCTCACTTTCCAGAGCATAGTTTTCCAGCTAAATGTCATTGTGCACAAATTCTTCTGTTCTCAAGTTGCGTAAATGCTCCTGCAAGGTGAAACACTGGGAAATTCTCTGGCCACAAGTGGTTCAACTTGTCCCTCCTTTCCTGCAGAGTAACTTTCAGAGACTGGTTATAGATTTTTCACTGCAAGGGAGTTCCACATGTTCATGAATTTTCAGGTCATTTCTGTATAGTGGCCTTTCTAAAGAGACCTTTTGGAACCATGGAAAAAAGGCAGAATCTACCTTTTCTAATTCTTGTTGCACTTAAGCACCTTTACAAAGCTTTAGGTAAGAGGAGTACAACCTGTGACAGCATTCCTATTTTCAGCAGGGTCTACAGAAATAATATCACAAAAAATGTCTTTCTATCAAACTCAAAAAGGAAGGTGAACTGTCTACAGTAATCATACTAGCCATCTCAAGATATTTCTATAGGTATGCAGTTTGCTACAGTCTTCCAGGGGATATGGCAGAGTCCTTGTAAAGAAACAAAGCAGCTGCCACTATTCTCTCAGGAGACTGGTAACCACATTTTCAGGCTGTTAATACAAAGAGACACTGTGTGACTGTTCTGTGCCCTGCACCAAGAGTTGCAGAGCCATGATTGTCATTTCTCAGTCTACCAGGCATCCAGATGTCTGCACTGCTCTACAGCTGCAGTACAAGTGTAAGACTCTTGCCTTCCTCTCCCCAATTGCCTGGGGAGGTGGTGGTGTCACCATCCCTGGATGTGTTTAAAAAAAGACTGGATGTGGCACTCATTTCTGTGATTTAACTGACGAGGAGGTGTTAGGTCATAGGTTGGACTTGGTTCTTTTCTAACCTAGTTCATTCTGCAGTTGTGTGATTCTGTCACCTTTTCCACTCTTGCCTCCAGCTTCTGCTGACAGCATCTCCTCTGCTGCCAGATAATAATTCTTTGCAAAGCTGCTCCACACTTTGTGCTCCCTGACAGGAACAGTGAAGCTCAGTTGCTTCCAGGACTGAAAAGGAAATGGTTTATTCTTTCTGTGGATATATGGCCAGAGTCAATGCAAAGTGATTTCTTTATTGCACAACAAAATTATACTGACTGAAACAATGCTGAATAGACAGAACCCATTTTGTTAATTAAGATCAGCTTCAGTTGCCTTGTGTCTGTGATGATTTTGAGAAATTTTTTCCAATCTCCTTTTATATATATCAGTTATTTATAAAAATTATGAGTTTTAAGAAATAGTCCCTGGAAAGTCACAGGCATAACAATGGAAAGAAGTGTACTTGTAGATTCTTTCAATACAAGTTCTGTATTAAAGCCCCAAACCATTTGTTGTGACTTGTTTAATTTTCATATTACCCTATTTACCTTGTGGTTAGAGAATATTTTCTCCTAATAAAATTTGGGCAATGTAAGATTGTCAATAACGCATTGTGTTATGATGATTTACTGAAAAGTAAAATAACTTGAAATTTTAAATAAAGATAAAAAGCAGCACTAGGGAATATTTGAAGAAACTACTTCCTGTACCTGATATTATAGGTTGAAATTCAGATATGGATATAGTGGAATTCTTTTTAGACCATAAACACACATTATTGGATTTATCAGTTTATTGCATGGCCTCTACATGGTTGACAATTATTTTGTTTTGCATACCACAAACAAAGAAATGAAGAGCTCTTTGTCTAGGTACGATGATGTGATCTACTGAGAGAAGCTGTTTGCCACATTTTATGGTTTGAATAATTGGCTGCTGGATTCCATCTTCAAATTTCTGACAGACTAATGAATGTTTTATTTATATTTTTTGTATTGATACTCCAGTCTTTCTTTTGAAATTTATTTTCACACTCAGGAAACATAAGTGTTATTGTCTTTTTGCTGTAGTTTGTAAATTTTTGTCATCCTCCAATATGTGATCTTTTAAAAATTTACCTGTATTTATGTAACTGTTATTGCTAAGAAATTTGAATTTATTATAAATTCTGTTCTTTGCAGTGCTATATTTTCTATACTGCTTAGTTTTTTCCAGCTCTTATAAGAAAGACCAACAGATTATAAAAGTTCTCAGAGTGGCTAAAACTGTCTGGCTACACCACCATATGTTCACTTTTGTAACTTTATTTCAATTTTTTTAATCCAGATGGTGGTAGAATGTGCATTCTACCACCGTCTGGATTAAGAATATTGACACAAAGTTACAATATGTACCATGTTTTAGTACATTTTAGATTTTTTGCCACACCCTTACATGTTTTTCAGATGGCAAGCCAAACCTCTTTCTTATCATGGATTCAAAGCTTTTTCTCATCTTTTGTAGCAGATTGCTACATTGCTTTGCTAATCTTAATTTTACTATGTCTTTATTTTAGCATCATTTTATCTCTTCTTTAGGTGCACAAGACAGAAACTAACTTTTATGTCATATTCTGTTATCTAAGATACTGTCAGAGCATTAGAATTACTGAAATGCTTTCTGACATATAGGATACCTCCTCCACCTGCATTGCCTTTATCTATCTTTCAGTGGTTTTTTTTTGATTATGTACAGTCTCTCTTGAAAGTCTATCTTGTGTGCTTGGAAGGATGTGGCTGCAGTGAGCCAGAATGTAATCTTGGTCACCATATTATGACTTTTCTGGTGATCTGAGGCATAAGGCCTCATTTTCATTTGACAGCTCTGATAGTTGAATAACAGACATTTTGGTCAGCTGGATGCTTTCAGCAATGGCTTTCTCATGGTGCTTTCTGAAAGTCATGATCAAATCTGCCTGATGTGATGATTTTATTCCAAGAAGCAAAGAATATTCTTTCTAAGTATATTCACACACTCTTGCTGAGTCTTTAGTGGCCCTTTTATCAAATGGAGCAGATTGCCACTTTTCTATCACTACAGCTCCCTGGATAAATCAAGTAGTACATTCTCAATTGTTAGTAATTGGTAGAGCTTCTTTTGCAGGTGCTATTCAGCAGCTTTGACTTAATTCAAAGCCTTAGAAAGAATAGCTAGTTCCCAAGAATGTGATTTCATAAAAACCTCTAAATTGAAGCGTTTTCTTCATTTTCTGAAATGAAACAAAGCTATTAGGATTTTTATTCATGAGAAAAATAAGGTAAAATAGCCAACATGACTAAGATAATGCTACTAGTTTGGTACTAATATGCTAGAACAACTACATTAGTTTTTCCAACTTTTCCTGCTAGTTTTCTTCCCTTTTATGAATGAAATTAAATATCTATTTCACCAAGAATGTATTCATTTTACAATACAATAATTTGAAGACTAAATAGTGTGGAATTTAGAAAATCGAATTCCAATACACTCTTAGAGATCAGTCAATTGCCTGAAGATTTATTTTCTTTTTTTGTTTTATTTTATTTCCTTACAAAGTTTATAATAATCTAATGGGCATATTTCCCTATAAAAAGGTGTGATTACTGTATGATTCCATTTCTGCCATTGCTTACTCACCAAACACACACCATAGTGATGGGTGAAAATACTGAAGCTCCTCATTTCTGTGAATACTTTTCTTTCATAACAGCAGTAGGACTGAGATGAATCCATTTTGGCAGTCACTCATGCTATATTGTGCATTCTGCTTAGAATTTGCAGGTGCTATTTATGTGCCCACTTGGCTAAAATGTTTCCTTATATTGCTGATAAAGATCCATAGCAACTATTTTTCCACTTAATGTTTATCTTCTCACTCTCCTCACATAGTGCTGGGTGGCTTCAAAAGGGCCTATTGTCTTGCAATGCTACATGCACCTGTATTTCAGGTCCCATAAAGCCTAATATCACCTTTTTTGGGTCAAGGCTTTTATTCCTTATGAACAGACCTTGACATAAGAAGCACAAAGTTAAATTGTGCCATCCCATTCCTGCACCTTTGCAGTGCCAGTACTGCATTACAGATGCATTCCTGATCCTGCTGTGATTCAACTGTTCTTGATTTAACAACAGAGTGGAAAATTTTGCTGCTGTCTTCATGTGTTATGGGCACACTGAGAGTCTTAAAATCTATTAAAGCCATGCTCCAGGAAACCTTCTTTGAATTAGGCTTCTTAGGGCTTTAGTCATCAGTCACCTTTACATTACTGCACTACTTTGGAGAGCCCACTACCCCAGAGTACAAAGTCTGTATGCACTATTTCTTCCTCTGCTTTTTACAGGCTTGTTATTGCCTTTCTGCTCTACATGTTATTTGAATAATTTGGATGGTGGAAATAATTCATTTTTAATTCATCTTTCTCCAGCTCCCCTCCCATGATTCTTGATGTGGTGATTCCATAATTCTGTCCTGAACTACAAAGTAGAACACTGTTATTTTGCTCCCTGTCTAGGTTGGATCACATGGTTCTCCTACAAGCATTTCTCCAGGGGTGGGCTGGTTTTCTCAGCTATGTTTCCAGCAATCTTGGGTTGTCTATGCCAGAACCATATTATAAGTATCTGGTTTTGTGTATTGACAGAGATGGATCTTGAGCTAGGAGGAAGTGCATTCCAACCCATTACAACCAGTTTCATATTCTTAAGCAGTCCTGCAGAAGGTGACCTGAGGTTCCTGGTCAGTGGCAAGTTGAACCTGAGCCAGCAGTGCTCTGTCAGCCAGGAGGGTCACCCATGTCCTGGGGTGCATCAGGCACAGAATCATAGCTGGGCAAGGGAGGAGATTGTCTCACTCTGCTCTGCCCTGGGGTGGTCTCACCTCCAGTGCTGGGGGCAGTTTTGGGTGACATAGAATAAAAAAGAAGTTAAACTATGAAGAGAGCATTCAGAGGAGGGCAATGAAAATGCTGAAGGCCCTTGAAGCTGTATGAGGAATGGCTGAGGTCACTTGGACTGTTCAGCCTGGAGAATAGGAGACTGAGGAGAGACCTCACTACAGTTCAACTTCCTCATGAGGGGCAGAAGAAGGGTAAGTATTGATCTTCTTTCTGCTGACCAATGATAGGACTTGAGGAAATGGCCTGAAATTCAGTCAGGGCGGGTTTAGGTTAGATATCAGGGGTGGCTGGGCACTGGAATAGGCTCCCCAGGGAAGTGATCACAGCACCAAGCCTGGCAGGGCTCAAGAAGCCTTTGGATAACACCCTCAGACACATGCAATGATTCTTGGGGATGTGCTGTGTCAGGAGTCATACTTCATGATCCTGATGGTTCTCTGCCAGCTCATATTCTGTGTTTCTATGATAAAATACCTTTGTCATCAAACCATCATTTTCCCTTTTTTTTGTAAAACTAACATTATATATTAAAAATTCCTGAAAAGTGGCTATCATTGAATAAAACCTAGGATCAGTAGAAGGGTGCAGATGTAAACATTATGTTAAAAAAAAAAAAAAAAAAAGGCATGGGGTAGTGACCTCAGCTGTAGCATTTTTTTCACCTATTATGGGAATAGAATTGGTGCTGTCTCACCTTGAGTACTATGTGCAGTTCTGGCCCCCACAATTGGGTAAGAATGTGAAGGCGCTCAAATGCATCTAGGGGAGCTCAACAAGGCTGGAGAAAGAGCTGAATGGGATGTCCTGTGAGGAGCAGCTGAGGGGTGACTTAATTCCTCTTCTTTACTGTGAGGGTGGTGAGGCACTGGCACAGGTAGCCCAGAGAAATTGTGGGTGCCTGTCATGGTTTGACACTGGCACAATGCCAGTGCCCCCATGAAAATGTAATCTCTCAATTGAATGCTGTGAAATGGAATCAAGATCAGAGCAAAGCAGGCCCAAGCTTAATAACAGGGAAGAAAAACTTTATTAAGCTACTACTATAAAAGAAAGAAAGGAAGGAAAAAGAAAAAAACCACACAAAGATCAAAATTAAAACCTTGCAAAGCATTCCTCCTCCCACCACCCAACTCCAACAAACAACAGTGAGACACAATCTGGACCCCAGTCAGGTTTCCACCCTCCAAACAATCGATACTCAGTCCATCAAGGGAGAGAGGAGTCCCTCCCATGCCACAGAACCCCCAGAAACACAGATGCCACATCCTGTGTTTCCATGTCACACATGGCACCGCCTGGAGAAAAAAAGTTTGCCATGGTGACCCTTCTCCTTTCCGTGCACAGTGCTCTGGGAATTCTGCTTTTAACCCGTCTGTGTTCTCAGAGGCGTGTACACCTTCAATTGGTCAATATCCAAATTGACCTCTTCCTTCTGGAAAAAATTCTTTTTCCATGTCAAACCACAACAGTGCCCCATCCCCAGCAGCGTTCAAGGCTAGGCTGAATGAGGCTTTGAGCAATCTGGTCAAGTGGAAGGTTTCCCTTCACAGGGCAGGGGAGCTGGAACTGGATGGTCTTTAAAATCCCTTCCAATACAAACTATTCTGTGATTCTATGATGCAATCATTTTCTTTCACAAAAAAAAAAAAAAAAAAGGAATCCCAATCTTTGTTGGCAGAAAAGAAGTAATGAAAAAGGAGTCCCAGGTAGCTGTGGATTTTTTTTTTTACAGATTCTTATCCATTTCACTTAATTCTTTGGTGTCTGAAACAGCAGAGATGATGAATCTGTCTGTGGTCTCATAGAATAGAATTGCATAGCTCCTCTCAGCAAGTACAGAAGGATTAAATAATTCTTGATTTTTCTGAACATCTTATTTGAGGATATGATACTTATGAATTCTTAAGATAGGCAGAGTAGTTTCCTTTTTTCAGCTTTGTAATAACAATTTTTCTGAATGACTTGATAGAAAGGTATAGGAAAGGAAATGAAGCCATTGCCAATGAAATGGAAAAGGCAAGATCCCTTACTACTTGCCGTTAGTAAGGCATAATCAAAGTCAATAATTCAGAAGATCCAAAACTATGAGGCTTAGTAACATCATCATCTTGAGTGTCAGATAACAGCACTATCCTTTGAATTCTTTATGCCATTTTTGCACATTTTATAACAGAACAGTCCAATATATCAATTATCATCTGACTTTTACAGTTTGTGCACTCAGATCAGTGTGTTCTTCCCTGCCAGGCAAATAGAAATTTTGTCACCATAAAGTTTATTACATGAACTGGATGCTAGCAGGAATTGTTGATTCTGGGACCTTTCATCTAAAAGGACAAATCTCCACTTGCACATTTAAATCCAGCTGCCACAGTGTTTATCATGTCCTGTTACTCAGCCACATTCCTGGTTGCACAAGAAGAAAATTCTTTGGTTTGGGAAGGATAATTCTTTGGTTTCCTTTCACACAAAGTTAATTATGAAGTAATAATCAGAAAATAGACAATGTACAGCTCCTTCAGTGATGAGAAAGGGAATAAAATGCAGCTACTGTGAGATATTTTTCATTCTCTTAAAAGTGGTTTTAGTAACCACTATATATCATGTTTGTTATGTTATTAATTAAGATTGATTTGGATTCCTGGAGTCAGCCTCTAATGCAAGGATGCACCATGCTGCCGAGAGCTTCATAGTAGTGGCAAAGTGATGCATTTCCTGTTTAGCTGGTCTTTTCATTCTTCCTCCTGATTCAGTTTCATGTGTTACTCTTCTACTACAAGTCACAGAGAGGAGTGCTCCGAAAGGCAGCTCTGGAGGTTTTTGGACCAACCACATGCATTGAGGAGGTCATACTGGGTATTTTATCAGCATTTTCTTCCATGGCATCCCCATGAGAACAGGGAAACATGGCTCACACAAATCTACTGGGGTTCATTCCTTCTGCATTTTCCCCAGAGGCAGTGCTGTGCTACAACACAGGTGAACACGTCTAGCCCAGGGCTCTGGGAAAAACTGAGCCAAGGTGACTGACTACTGTTTTCCTAGGAGATTGGAGGCTAGATGGTATTTCACAGCTTGAGGCAAGTTGCACAGAAAGGAAAGAAGTCAGTAACTGATACCCAAAAGAAGACAAAAAAACCCCACAAAAAATGCACAAATGACAATAACAAACCAAACCAACCAAGCAAACAAAACAAAAACATAACAAACAAACATGTGAAAACGTGTCTATCTTTCTATCTCCATGCAGCTTTAATGGATCCTATTCTGAGAAGTCTGGATGTTTTCCACATCTCCTGTATTGATCAACCTATAAAGCAGGACACATAAATTTGTATGTAAATGGGAAACAAGCAGTCTTTTCCCTGATTTAACCTTACTGGTAAATTTCTGTTTTTCCCAAAGCTACATATGATGTTTTATGCTATCACTGATATCAAGAATCCAGCAAGCAGATTTTCCCAGTCATGCTCTTAGTGTGAATTGAGATGAAATACCTTGGGAATTTCCTGTAAAGCAAAATTCTCAAATACATGTGTTGATGTTTAGATCAGTGTTAGGTTCTACAGGAAGGGTGCAGCCCTGAGATCATGAAGTGTTATTTATTTGTTTTTATTTTCAATTGTGTCCTATTTTGTGTTATTATTTATAATAAATTAAAATATTAAAAGTTGTGTGGGCAAAATATTTCATTAACTTTTTTTGTCATATTAAATAATTTATGTAATGTCTATTTGTACCTTTTAATTACAGCAATTTTCCATCAGTAGCTAACTAAACTTGTTAGACAAATAAGGATAAGCACACCAGATGCTTTTATTGTGAATAAACTGTATACTTCGTTTTGAGACAGAAGATAAATTGATGCTACTTTTGTTTTTCTTCTTTTTTTTTTTTCCCTTTGCTTTTACCTTTCAGGTATATTTCAGGTGTATATTTTTACCTGCTTAATTTACAAGAGATCTCAAGAAGTAATAATGCACTGTTTCCCGGCATGGTATGGTGGCAATCTAAGAGTTAAACAAAGAAAACTTGTTGCCTAAAGAATATGAAGTTTTTAAACAAAATAACTGAATATTTTAGTACTGCTAAAAGGCTTTATGTAACAGTTATGAAAAAATTTCTGAATATCTTCTTCTTCATTTTAAAGTTTTAAACCAAAGGCAACTCATCCATGAAAACATTAATGGTTGCATAGATGTAACTGCTTGTGTTCCCGTGGTGTTGAGTATCTGTCAAGAGGGACTGGCTAACAGTGAACAGCAGTGGTTCAAATCTTAACAAGATACCAGTTTTAATACACTGACTACAGTACTTTAAAGAACTACGTATATATTTATCAGGATGGTGGGAAAAACAATTTCCTTTTGTTCAGCATCAGCACTGATAACTCTCCTTGCAATTCTCAGAAGTGTATAAATAGCACTATGCCCTTCTTTACCCAAGTTCACCGATCTTCAACTTGACCAAGTCAATTTGCAGATGACCCTTAGCCAAATCTGAAGCTACTCATATGGGCCCTGATGGTCACAATTTAAAGTCATGGACAAACAGAGCTTTTTCTGGTTTCCCTTAAATCTGAAACTTGAGACGATTAAATTTACATTAAATTAAATAGACCAAATATTTCAATTAACTCCTTTGGGAACTTCAGTAAAACTTCATAGATCTTTGCAAGTAAAGACTCAGAATATAAATAAGGGATGTCCAAGCTGCCATGCTCAGGAAAAAAACCTGAATTTCTCATTCCCATCAAGGACATTAGATAGATAGTTCAAATCTATTCATGTTGTGTAAGAAAACCTACATGTGTCTGCATATACAAACCTGACTTTAACAGTGGTACTTAGAGATCACTCAAGTAACCTTCTACCATCCAAGTGATGTGATTGAACTCAGTATGGCATATTTAGGTGGTACAATTTGAGGAATAAAGCCAACTAACATTTATGAAATCATCTGTTGACTGCAATGATATTTATTTCAAACTCTCAAATGACATTTCTTCTATTTTATGGGTATCATCAGGGACTGTCTGCATAATCCAAAAGCACAGAAAAGTGGTAATCATTTGTAACCAATAGATTAGGTTACAAATATCTTTCATGTTGAGGTAAAAATGTATACAAAAATTTCATAGGACATTTTGTATCCTGGTATGGAGAACAGGCAATACAGAGGTTTATTTACTTATTTTCACTGTGTGAGACAGTGAATGTAGGTGGTGCTCCATTTAGGTCTGGGAAGAAGTAGTGGGAGTTCATTAAGTAGCCTGCTCAATGGGGAAGCACACTGCTGATTTTCAGAATGCCTGAATAATGTCTACTCACAGATTCCCAAAGAAGAGTGAATTGATGGGGAGGAATAGCACAGCAAAGACATCCATGCACTCCTAGATTTCAAGATGATGATAATTTAGGTACAATTTTCATTTTCCCACTGTCAAAAAAATGAATTAGATATTTACTAAAATATTTTCATTCCCCATCTTGTCCTTTTTGTCTTTTACCTAGGGTGCTGCCAAGTGAAACAAAATACTTGGAATTTATGCTGTTTAATATTCTTACCTCTGTCACCCCATCCAAAACACACAAATTTTAGAAAGCATATTTTTGAGCTACTGCATATTATTGCATACTTCACACTGAAATTCCCAAACGAATAGGTCTCCAGCCATTTCATTTGTACCTCTTGTCTTTCTGGGACTTTTGAATTGTTCTCTTGAGATCTATATTAAGAAGGAAAACAAAATGTTTTCACACTGCATTTTAAACTATGCAGCTCAGACAATCACTGAAAATAAGTTACAATAAAATATCTGTGCATTCTTTCTCTAAGGATCTGCTCAAGAGAAAAAAGGAAGAAATGGGGGAAAAGCCCCAAGTGGTAATTTAGCCTCACAATAAATATGTAGGCTGGGTTGTAAAATCCTTAGGTCTTCATGAGAGGAAGTATTCTGCAACTTCTCAACCTGACTTCATAACTGGAATAAGTTTTTTGTCTATTTATAATATTAAAATATGAAGTGGTTTCACTGACTTTGCTTTGCATACCTTTTGTTAAAATATGTATTTTGCATGTTAACAGCTAAAAAATAGAGCAAAAAAGGAGAAGTACTGCTTCTAGTAATGAAAAACTCAAATATTTGATGAGTAGAAAATGGACACCTAAGAGATTTTGTGAAGTAAAAATGAACAATTTCTCTATATTTCTGATTCATGTTTTATTAAAACAGGAGAATCGTAAGTGGAATAGGTTGCAGAGAGTGAGCTTGGATAGCCTCTGTCACATGCTTCTATGTCACAAAAAGCACAAGTGAGGTGACAGGGTGTTACTACAGCATAAACACAGCACAATGACATCTGTCAGCCCAGACACATGAAAGAGAGTACCATGTCACCAAAACCTACTATACTTAGTTCATACATATAATTTTTAATACAGCTAAGTTTTTACAAGCTATTATTTTTCAAGTCTACTAAAAAGCTACTATTTTTCAAATCTAAGTCAAATTTTCCAACTCATAACTTTATAATATTGACATATTTCAAGTAAATTTTCTCATGAACTTGTTTTCTAAAGCTTTATAATGAATCTCAGACTCATCCTGGCCAGGAAAGCTGAAGGATTAGCCGTTCCTACCTTTTTGTGTTTTATGAAAGATCACCAATTTCCAGCATTTTTGTGTTCCACTAGTAATGGCACTGCCCCATAAATGCTCGCCTCCTGTGTGAAAATAGTAATCCAAAATCTGCATATTGTGATGTTTGGGGAAGAAAACCTCTTATATTTTTCCAGTTACAATATTGCTGAGGCCTAAACTTGTATTACAGAAAGGATGGAAATTGGTCTCACCACACCTGAGGAAAGGCAAAGGAATTTGCCTTTGGATTAGCGGTATGAGTGAAAGTTTAGGAAAGTTTGACCTAATCCTAGATGCTAATTTTAGGAACTTTAGTGCTATTCAGACATGGAAATTCAGAGACAGACATTGGCTTTCAGTGCATAAAGACTCACTCCTATTCGTAATTAATACCTTGATATTACTATTGCTTTCAAAAGAAAGAGGAGCTGGGTTTCAAAGAAAACTTTTACATTCGTTTGCTCTAAAATACTCCGTGAAAAGATCACTTGCTAACTTAAATTGAATGTCCATAAAAAGTAGGAGCAATATATAACTTGAATTATATATGAAAGAAAATAGACAAAATAATGAAAGACTACAAAAATAGAAACTAAAATTTAGTGAGGAAAAAGGAAATCTAAGATTTAGAGATTAATGCAATTCAAATCAGTGGAAATATGAACACAGTTCTTTTAATCTAGTCCAACATCTATTTGAGACAGAGACAACAAACACTGGATACCTGTATAACATCAAAGTGAAAGACATAATTAAACTGTGTGAAACAAATCCATCAAAATCTGAGTTTTGGAACATTTATAGAAAGTATGAATAGCATGTGAAACCTCTAATGGTATTAGATGCCTGTTTTACCTTTGCAGAGCTAATACTGTAGTGAAAATTATGTTCAGTATATTTAGTAACATATAGAATATGTTCTATACTCTATTACACATAGAATTTTATATATAGAATTTGCATATATTTACACATAGAATTTTTTAAACATTTACATATAGAATTTTTATAAACTATTACATTATTTCAATTTAAGCATCCATAGGTTTCTGTACAATTCTAGAGATAAAAGAGGTACAATATTAGAATATACAAATAAAAAATACACAAATTTTATCTAAGTGGAAATGAAGATTTTTTTTTTTCTTCTCTCTGTGTCAGGCCAATTATGTGCTGGCCTTAAAACCTGCAAAAAAAAAAAAAGTAATCCCCACCTCTCCCAGTTCACTATTTCTTTCCTGCAAGCAGTGCTAAAACATTTCATTTGCAAATTAATTTGAGAAAGTGTGTGAGCTTCCTACCAACCAAGAAATTTGAGTCCATTGAATCTGGTAAAAGCTGACATGCAAAATTTTGGTTTTGCTCAGCAGTGCACCTAACTTTCTTCCTCTTTCATTTATTTTGAATTCATGAATTAACCCAGACTACACCATGAGAAAAATAATTTTAAAAAATAGAATGAGACAATTCCTTTATTAAGATCTTAACTGCATTCATGTTAAAACAAAAAAATGAGAAGGAACCTCACAGTGGATTTGGACTTAACAATAATGCTATATATAATGCTTAAATTTTACTAGCTGAGAACCATTTATACTCTTTGACATGCACCTTGAATATAACGCAGTCTGACAGTTAATCCATGCAATCTTTTTCCTTTTAATCTGAACTGACTTCTCCCACTACGTAACTTCCACATCTGAGCTTCCACCAAAAAGAAAAAACAAAATTTTAAGGAAGAAGCAGTAAAACTATATTTTGTTCTCAGATGATGAATAATTGGTATCAGGAAGCTAATTCTATTAGATTGTGTTCAAATATTTTAGATTAATTTAGTATTTAATCCTATTCAACTCTATGAGCAAAAACCTGTTAGCATCAAGAGATTATTTTCTTTAAACCTAACAAGACTAAGGAGTTATTTGGTTCATATTTAATGACAAATATTTCATTGTGAAGAACAATTATAGAGGAGATATTAAACAAAGACTTATACCTTCTGCAAGTCTAAGAACCTCTTTTGTTGTTGTTGTTATATTTAGTATTTTATGCATTTTTCCTAACAGTAAATTCAGTAATATGCGGCAATCAGACTGGTGAGTCTGTTTCAATGAAGGACTATCCTGTTCCATTCTGAACAATTAGAATAAGTTACTGCTTTCTGTTCATGTCTCTATCATAAAATTTCATGGTCAGACTGAGAGACAGGGAGGAGCTGTTTGCTGTAGAGTGTGGGAACAGAATGGAAAAGAAAATGGAAAACAAATAAACAAGTAAAGTCAATGTTCCTTCTATACTGTTTTGGTTGGTACAGAATTAGTTTTCCTGCACAGCAGGTACAGTGCTGTGTTTTCCATTTTGGATGACAATAATGTTTATAACACATGGCTGGTTCAGTTGCTGAGCAGTGCTAAAATAAGTCAAGGACTTTCCAGCTTCTTATGCTGCAAATGAGTTTGATGGTGCACAAGAGGCTGGGAGAGAGCACACTAGGGCAGCTGACTCCAATTGGCCATGTGGCATCAGGCTCAACACATAAACTACAGGGAAAGCTGGTCAGGAGCTACTGGTTGGGAAGTGGCTGGGAATCTGCTGGTTGGTGGTGAGCAGTTCTTTTTTACTTGCATCCCTTGTTTTTCTTGGGCTTTTTTTTTTTTTTTTTTTTGTTACTTTCCCTTTCATTACATTTTTGATTATTATTTTTGTACTTATTATTTGATTGTTTAAGCTGGTTTTTTTTCAATCCAGAAGTTTTGTCACTTTTATCCTTTCAATTCTCTCCCCCATCCGAATGGAGGGAAGTGAGAAATTTGGTCTGAGGTGGTTAATTGCTGTTTAGAGTGAAATGATGATAGACCGTTCAAAATTTCTCCTGAATGTCTGCTGAAACTGAAAATATGCTTATTTTGTTTATTTTTATGATCCTTTAGGAAAGTGATATGAATCTTAATTTTTTATTATACATACAGAAGTGTTGTTCATACATATAAAGGAATGGTGAAACAAGAAAACGTACCAGACATTTTCAAACCTTTTACATCAGAAATGTCATTTTTGCAGCAAATAATTTCTAAAATTTCTCAAGAATATGTTTGGGAGAGATGTTTTTTGATAAAAAAATTTTAAAAAACCCAAATCGAAATAAAACCTCAACAAAACCAACCAACCAAAAAACCTCCCCAAAATAAACCCAACTTTTTTTTCAAAGTATCTTGATCTGGCATGCAATGGTCTTAAGAAATACTCTTAACAAGGACTAAAATGGGATGTCAATACAGTTTGTTGTTTCTTATTGCATTACTTTTTTACTTGGAAAGGCAAGGTCTAAGTTGTTTGTAGTAGTTTGTATAAATGATAGTGTTTATCTGCTAATTTCCACCTATGAATTTTCTCACATTATTTTATTTAAGCTCAAAAGAGCATCAAATGGATTGATGACCCCAGCTCACATAGTTAGCAAGTTTAGTTGAAAGCATTATGCAGCCCTCCAAAATTTAACCAGCTGAGTACCTTTCTCAGGCTGTATTTAGAGAGTTTTATTCACACCACTGCCACTTATAATGGATTATCTTAGTCATACATCTGCTTCCCCTTAAGAGTCTATAGAGAGACAGGAAAATGGACTTTGTTTAATATGAACATTTACTTTTAGTGTGCAAAATCCTATTAAAGTTATTTGTACGGCAGGCAGGAATCCTAAGAAAAGAAGAGCCAGAGAACCAATTTTATGTCATTTATATCTAAATATCAATGAGTTTTACTGCCTTGTGGCAAGTTGGTATTTAATAAAATAAAAATATTCCATTAAAAAATTCTTTAGGCTGAAGTGTATAATTGATTCTACTCTGCCTGTCTAAAGCTCAAGAGACTTACAAATAAAAGAGATAAGTCTTTGAACTTGTTCTTGGTAAATTTTATCTTTCTGGTTTTTTAATAGGTTTTATGCTGTTTTTACAAAAAGAAAAAAAAGTGTCTGCTAGCATCTGTTTACAATCATTAGAACTGCATGGAACATTTGTGTCCAGCTATCGTATACATAATTTGCCAACAATTTTTAATAATTATTAACAGTGAGATTCATGTAGGGGAGAATTAAAAGAAAAAAAAACTAACAAAACTGAAAGATTTGAGTTTATAGTTGGTTTTTATATTTATTAAATTCTTATTAAGAAAGACTTGTATGTTTTACACAATCTAATACAGTCTAATACAGTGTCACTAATCTGTACAAACAAAGCCAGCAAGATTTAATAAACAAATGCTTTTATGAGAAAATGCCCATTCATTGAAGATTCAGGTAGTGTCTGTTTTCTCAAATGTCTTGTCTTGTTCAGGAGAAGGAGATTTTCTTAAGAAATTAATAATGTGGGTTTTTTAAAATTTTATTGATATTTAAAAAAAGATAATTGTCCTGAATTAATTCAGAATTGCATCTGTTAGAATAAAAAAGTCTCATAAAACACTAGTTAGACCTCTGTTCGAAAATGCACATAAAACCAACATGTTCTTTTTTCCTTCTTAAAGATAGTATTCATCCTGTCTTCATTTGAAAGAAATTATGAAAGACAATGCAGAGGATCAAAAAGAATATATCCTAACTCACATCTTCTGTGACTTACATTAAAAGTGGTACAGAGAATAGAGGTAGAATGTATTTTTTTCTAGAAATTTGATCTTAATAAACCAAAGCAAAAAACCAGCAATGCTTGTAAGGCAGAAATATTTCTGCCATCATTGATGATTCTAGCTGTACACAAAAGCAGGTGTGAGTCTGCCTTTAATTAGAGGTGTTGCACCAGCTCATTAATAAAGCAATAACTTGCAGCCCTAAAATCGTCTTTGCAAGATGATAGAGTAGCTACCAACAATTACTTTTCTGTCCCTACAGGAATACATTTCCAGCCTAAAACAAGCATTGTGGTATGTGACACTGGCAATTTAGGTCAGCTGTGTCTGCACATGTGAAGACACATTACATTATGCACTCTTCAGTGGAGCTAATGGCTACAGTGTTTACCTCTGTAACTTAAGAACCTGACAACAAAATCAAGATCAATGGAGTAGCTTAGCAGGAAGGAACACTATCAATTGGATATTGGAGTAGCTTAGCAGGAAGGAACACTATCAATTGGATATTGGTATAAATCATTGGTAACTCGTATGTTAATCACCTGTTACTCTGTGTGTTTCAGGAGTTTGCTGGATATATGTTTTGTAACTGCAATATTCTTGTCTGAAAATTGTGGCCTCTGCCAAGGATTTTTCTTATTTTATTTTTAATATTGAGTTTCACAAAATAATTGAAAACAAGCTAGTAAAAAAAAAAAAAAAAAGGAAATCAAGCTAAGAAATTTCAGAATTAGTTAAGACAGGCCATATAATTTTCTGTTCCCTTATTATGCAAATCACATTGAAATTTCTGAATAAAGAATAGGGAAAAAATCCTTCTCTCATAAAAGAAGTAAACCTAAAATGAATTCTGACATAATAATATGCAATTAATAAGAGAATAAAAAGAAGAATCCTGAGAATGATTGACCAGTCATTCCTCGTAAGGTGCAGCTTCTCCTGGAAGAAACTATGATCTCTATATGTTGAAACATATGGGATACAACCAAAGTGACTTCATGGACCAAATCATGCCTTACTAATTCATACAGTGGCTTTCTGTGATGGAATGACTGTGATAGAATTTCCTTGGTGGACAAGGAAAGAACTACAGGTGTCATTTACCTATTATGCCTTTGATATGGTCCTCCAAAACATTTCTGCCACTAAATGGGACAGGTATGGGACAGACGGATGGACAGATGGATGGCTGGATGTTTAATTGGGTAAGGAATTTAATTGGGATGGACATACCCAAAAACTTTTTTATTCAGTTTCTCAATGTCAAGGTGGAAACCAGCAATGAGTGATGCCCCTCAAGGGTCTATACCAGCAACTATACCATAAACATCTTCCTTGACAACAAAGTGGGGTTGAGTACACTCTTAGGAAGTTTGCATACAGAACCTGGATTTGATGGAGCAAAGAGATGCCTTTCAGAGGGACCCTGATAGTTTTGACAGGGGAAATCACTTGAAATTCAACAAGGGCAAGTGCAAAGTCCTGCACCTGGGTCAGGGTAACCCCCAGTATCAGTATGGGCTGGGGGATAAAGAGATTGGCAGCAGCTCTGCTAAGAATGACTCGGGAGTGGTGACGGATGAAAATGTGGACATGACCCAGCCATGAGCACTCCCAGCCCAGAGAGCCAAACGTGTCCTGGGCTGCATCCAAAGTAGCGTGGGCAGCAGGGGAGGGAGGGGATTCTGCCCCTCTGCTCTGCTCTGGTGTGACCCACCTGGAACTGCATCCAGTTCTGGGGTCCCAGCACAGGAAAGACATGGACCTGCTAGTGCAGGTCCAGAAGAGGACCATTTAATGATCCTCCATAATCTATGAATGACCAGAGGGCTGAAACATCTTCCCTATGAAGGAAGATTGAGAAGATGAATTTTTTTTGGCCTAGAGAAGAGACCACTCCTGGAGACCTCATTGCAGCCTTGCAATATTTAAAAAAGAGTATGTATGAAAGACAGACATGTTTTCTACGTTCCTTAGGGACAGGAAAAGGGGCAAGAGTTTTAAGTTGAAAGAGATTTGAGTATATTTGAGTAGATTTAGTATAAGGAAGCTATATAAGGAGAGTTGTAAACATTGGCACAGGTTGTTCAGAGAAGTTGTGGATACCCCACTGACTTTGTGTTCAAAGTCAGCCTGGATGGGAATTTGATCTAGTGAAGCATGTCCCAGATCATGGCAGATAAGTTGAACTATATGATCTGGGAAATTGGTTCCCTTCCAACACAAAATAATCTGTGGTTCAGAAGACAATTACCTTCTTCAGCTATATAAGCAGAGAGCTGGATTAGAGGTTGTGAGTACCTTTTGCAGCAGTCTAATGTGTAATCTCAGAAAACTTGTTTCATTTAATTTAATTTAAAAATAAACTTTTAAAAATCCTTTCTGTCTTAACCATTACGGTCTATCAAATTATTATTAGAGATGGAAAACCTCTTACCAACGCCCAGATCTATTCCATGGCCAAATATCACTGAATACCAATAAAAACCTGAATATACAAGCAAAATCAGATCCCTAAAGTTTTCAGACTGAAATTGTATCTGAAAGGTAAGGCTCTTTGCCCTAAGCTACACTTCATTTATTAGCAAGACAGTCTAAAATGATGCTTTGCAAAGTGAAGAAAATGGCTGAAATCTTCCTTCCTCTGACCCCCTTAGGGAAACAGCCACTTTGGCTGCCATACAGAGTTACTGGAATTGCACAGCAGTGCTGCAAAGAAATCAATTGTGCTTGCATGCACAGACATGAGATCCTCAGGACAGAACACCATTCTACACCTCTGCCCTGGCTCTCACAAGGTGCTCCTGCTTATTGAGATGCTCAGTTTTTGAACAGTGCACTCTATAAGGCTGCTGAAACAGCTAAATATTTCAGTATTGCCAACCCACGTATTCAGACCTCCCTGCCTGAGAGATTGTACACTGATTGTTGAAGGAAAGATGCTAATCCATTTCATTTTCCTGATAGGTTCTTCAACCTAGATGCAAATGGTAATTAATAAATTCCAGGAATAACCAGTTCCAGACATTTTCCCTTCAGTGAAAATATTCCCTTTAAAACTCCCATATTTCTTCCAGGGCATTTCAAAACATAGTAAGTTTTTTATCACTTTTCATATATGTTACAATTATAGTTTATGCAGGACTAAAAGGACTAAAACTCTGTAGGACACTATATCCTTATCCTCCATGATGTTTCCCATGACCAAACAGGACACAGTTAGAAGACTCATAAACGACCTACAATTATCTAGTCCCTTGTGTTCTTTAAAGGCTACAAAGGCTTTACTTCTCAGAGTCTTGATTTCAACTGAAAATAAATTAATATTTTATTTATGATACAATAGTGTAACCAGACACATTTTACCAAACTACTCAGGTAATTTTGCGTTGTCTTTTTTTTTTAACATTATTTTTGTATATACTTGAGATCTGAGAACCATCTCAAAAGGAAGGCTAAATTATTTAAAAACATTAAATATATTCAAAAGTACAATGTGCTTACTTTGAAAAACCTCAGACAAAGAGTGTCCTTAAAGGCAAAATTATTTAAGTACTTTCCAACAGGTATGAATTCAAAATTCATTTCTCTGCTAAATACTTATTTCAGAAATCACAAAATTTTCCTTCTTATTCTAGTAGCTTTTGTTCTTATTGAGTTTGCTGAATGTATCACAATGCTAATTTGAGAATGGAGGTAAAAATCCCAGCATTTTAACTGGAAATATATCATTAGAAGATTATGTAAGATAAGTAAAATACTTGAATTGAAGAACACTAGTCATTGTAGTAAAGAAAAAAACTTATACTAATGGCAGCTTAACTATTTATATGAGTTTTCCTCTGAAGTATTTAGCTTTTTCCTTTATGCAGCAGCCTCCAGATAAAGACAGTGTTTTGGAAACAAACCCCTCATCAATTAAATGGCACTTATGATTTTGCTTTTCAGTCTTTAGGAAAGACTCACACCCATCTCTACAGACAGTTACTCTTTGGAACTGCTGCTCCCATTTGGCTGTCACTCGTTTGCTTACAGGTACAAACCCAGCCTTCCATGTGAATCTCCAAGCTGAGCTGGGCAGGAGCACAAGTGCAAGGCAACGCCATCCCTCCAGCCAGACCCCAATGGGGCAGACTCAGCTCTATGTCAGATTCCTTCAGAGGACTTCAACTTTATTCACAGCTGCTTTGAAATTAAACTGGTACATTCATTGCTGAAGACAGAAAAAAAAATGCCTCAGAGCTTGCAGTATCCAATGCTGGTCTCAGCCACTCTCAAAGCAGTCTTGGTTATGTTCAAGGGTTCACATAATCCTGGGGTGACAGCATTGAAATTCTTGTTAATTATGTAACTGAAGGGAAAGAAATGAGAGACAGAATGTGACAGCCTTCACAGCATTTCACTGACATACTACTATCTGAAATTGTCTGCGCACTGAGGGAAAATGAACTTTAGGCAAAAACTAGAGTTCAAACAGGAGAACTGCCCAGAACCTGGTCAGTTCATAAAGGAAAAAAAAAAAACAAACAACCCTTTTCTGACTATTAAATCCTGTGTTTTATTTAAGTGAATTAAACTCCAACCTACTGCCACAGTACCCTTCAATTACTATTAAACAGAGTTAGCTGACTTCTAGTGACCCAGAAAATATGTCTTTCTCCACAGGATGCAATTCTGGTAACCATTATCTATCTACCTGTTGCTACATACAAAATATACATTTCCTAACAGCAGCAACTGGAACTGTTTTTTTTTTGTTTTGTTTTGTTTTGTTTTTTGTTTGTTTGTTTGTTTCTGTTCATTGTATATAATCTTTGTAAAATGAATTCCCATAAACATGCTTAGTAGAGCTGAGGAACAGTATAAGATGGTCAAGTGAAGCTAGAATATTATCACACCACATAATTTATACCATAAAAATTATAAGCTCTTCACACCCAAAGTATGGAGTAGCCTTCACAGCTTTAGAGGTTAAATAATATGAAGGAATTTTACATAATTAGAATCAAAGTCTTAAAGCAAATGGATGAGGTGCATTAATCAGAATGGTGTCCACTCAAGGTCCAAAAGTTATTTTTTCCTCTGAGGAATTTATTTTTCTCTTCAGGTTCATCAACTTGTCATTTTTGGCAATTTTGCCAAAACTGACTTGCACTAGACCCCCACTGGCATTTCTTTTAAACTACAACTTAATTCCACATTTCCTCTATATCTTGTCTTCTGTCTATTACCACCACTTAAAAGTTCAGATCAGTTTCACCTTCACTGACAAAATTTCAGGATGCTATGCAGCTTTTTTAACCCCTGCATATAGATGTATTGAAAGTATTTTTTTTTTTTCCAGGGTTATCCAAGCATAAAAGGTATGACTGCACTACCTTTTGAGGCTTTAATTATTTAAATTTTTTTTCTGTTCTGCATCATGGTACCATTGCATTGCAGAAATGCACGATTATTCACAATGGCACATAGTGATAGGACAAGAGGTAATGTCTTTAATCTGAAAGAAGGAAGGTTTCAATTTGATCTTAGGAGGAAATCCTTTACTATGAGGGTGGTTAAAGAGTGGAAAATGTTGCTCTGAGAAACTGTGGATGACTAATGCCTGGAATTGTTCAAGGTCGGGTTGGATGGGGCTTTGAGCAATCTGATCTAATAAGTGACATCCCTGCTCATAGAACTGGAACTAGAGGGTCTTTAAAGTCCTTTCCAGACAAAACAATTCAATTCTTATTCAATGCTGGTTCTCTAATTATAGTGTATGTTACGTGTTACTACTTCTAACGCCACCTATTCCTTAATAATTTTTGATTAAAGTTATAAATGCTACAGTTCTGTTTTTATCAAAAGCAACCCTGCTTCACTAGGAGTCAATTGTCCAATTAGGAAGAGCTACTTTCCTTTAAAGGCTGAAAAAGTAGGAAAGTGGGACACTGTAAATAGTACAAAGTAGCTAGACACATAAATCTGGATGTGATCAATTGTGATATTTTGAGATGAAATGAGGAAACTCCATCATAAAAAATAAATCCTTCCTAAAATAAGAGTAGTTTTCAAACTAAAGGAAGCAAAGGAAACAAAAGAAAAATCAGGCAGTGCATGAGATAAGCACAGTGTTAGAAGTGCTGACCATACCAGTAGCTGCAGTGGCTCAGTATGTCAGTACTACCCAGGAAGTCTGGTTGGACAGAATTGAGTTATCTGACTTAAATAATGATTCTGAAAGAAAACATTACATTAAAATGCCATAATTAATAAAAATATAGTACCAAATATTTGGAGAATAAGCTGTTAGGAGATACACAGGCATAAGATGTTTGCATAATCTTAGGATGTGTGTCCTCAATTTCCTTCACTATATAATATTTTAGATCTACTAGAATTTTTTGCATAAAAATAAATGGGTTTGGTGCACTTAATTTAAGATTGATTTTGAATTTGGTGGGGTTTTTACTTGTTTTGGGGGTTGTTTGTGGTTTGTGTTTTTTGGTTTTTTTTTTTTTTATATATAATTTAGGTCACTGTTAGCTTTGTATGGATAGTGTAGATACTGACTTTTAAAGTGGGGACAATATAGCTGTCACTTCTTTTTCCTCTCTCTTCATAACGTTTGTTAAATTATTACTGATTTGATAGCACAGTGTAGGCAATCCTAATATTTAATGACTGAAATTAATAGATGTATTTTTGGTTTCTGTATACCAAGTGAAGGATATTACTGCATGCAACAAGCTTCTCCTGAATTTTGATATCTGATTTTCTTTTTAGGCAGAACAAAATTAAAGGATATGTCATAGTAACAAGAAAAATCATAAACATTTTCACTCTGAAAATGTTCAAATTAATAAATGCGGAAAATTCTATAAAGTCTTTCATCAAAAATATTTCAAAATATTTCTTCCATGAACTTCCATATAGAGTCAATAGAATTTCCAAAACAGGTCCAAGGGTAATAATAATTTATTGTAAATTAATATAATTTCAGACATAACATGATTTAGATTAGTTTAGGATATGAATTTTAATTTTCATGACAAATTTGACTTTAATGAAAATGGCAAATTTTTATATATGTATGAATAATGCAGAAATAGCCTGCTTGGTCCCATGATGACAAGTCTTTGATTCTGAAAGGCATTACTGTTGTAATCACAGAATCATAGAGACTTCACTTAGAAGAGTCCTTAAAGACCATTCTATTCCAAAACCCCAGTTCAAAGGAAAACTAAAATAACACAGTTCTTGGATTACTCCCTTTTCTCTATCCACCTCATTTTACAGATGAACCTTTATGTCCATCAGAGGCACTGATCTTCTAGGTTAACAAGACATCAAGGAATTGAAATGGTGACTGCTTTCTGCTTAATGTAAATGACAATATTAAGAGTTAATACATTTAAATAAATGGTATGAGAGCTCTCCTTTCTTTGGAATCTTTAATCTGTTCTGAATTTGTGCCATTGTTTCCAAATTATTTTTTTCCCATTAGACCACCAAATTTTGTAGAGAAATAATTACAGACAGATTTCAAATGTATACTCACATTTGCACAAGCAGAAACAGTTTTACATGTGAAAAAAGAAAGAATTCTGCACCGATTTCTTCTGCATACTTACTAGACTGAGTTCAAATAATGGCTTTCAAGCAGTGCTATGCTTCAGAGACAAAACAGGAGCTCTACCTAAATAAACTAACAAATTCAAGAGTAGTCATGACAAAATCTTCTGAAAATTGAAGATACACTTTTTATTAGCCTTCAATTTATATATAAAGGAAGATGATGCTCCTTTATCTCCAAATTTTCATTTAAACTCTTATATTTTACTGAGATAATATATTTTTAATTATTCCGTATTCACTCCTCATCCTTGATGCTTTTAAGCATAAGAATGTGATGACATAAGAATTTTCTGTTCTAACATTTACAGAGACAACACTTCTAAAGGACTATTATGGAAAATAC
This sequence comes from Lonchura striata, assembly GCF_050655825.1. Lineage (NCBI taxonomy): Eukaryota > Metazoa > Chordata > Aves > Passeriformes > Estrildidae > Lonchura > Lonchura striata. Next base: position 37,870,176 of record NC_140740.1, read on the forward strand.
AATTTTCTACATTTTGAATACTCTTAACTCCTTTTCCATGTTCCAGAGAGATCAAGAACTGTGCTTTGTAGCCTCTCTCCTTAAGCACTTTCTCAAGACATGCCACATTGCATTACTGAAAAGTTCTACAGACCTACAGTCATTCTTATTCACAAGGCTGGGTCACCTATTCTTCCTTGCACACTCAAGGGGTGCTTACTAGATTTGAGGCAAGGCTTTCCCAGGGAGCTGACAGAATTCCTCACTGTCTGTCACTTGACTGCAGCTTTTCAGCATCCTAAGTTCTTGAGCTTTCAGGCCTGAGGTGTCACATTACTAAACATTCCCTGGCAAAAAGTCCTATGTACATGACTAAAATGAGGCAGAAGACAATGGTGTCCATGATTAGACTTAAAGATGTAGTGTGTCTGCTTTTCTAGTCTGAGGATTATTTAATTCATGGTGATGAAGTAAACAAGGATGAAATAAAGCTCTGAAATTTGTTTTTCAATATTGAGATAATGTTCATGCCAAAAGCTTCTATACAATCCCTAATGATATTCAAAATATTTTACCAGAAACCACAGATTCATTAAAAATAGAGATTATGTAAAAGAATAGAAGGTGTCAAACTGTGATCAACTATATAGTTATTACAAATCTGTATATCAGTGGGCTGATGTTATATAACAGGTTTTTTTAGTCACAGAATCATAGAGTGGCCTAGGTTGGAAGGACATTTAAGATCATCAAGATTATGGCTTGATTTGATTTGGCTTTTGCCAGTCAGGAACTGAAGACCACTTTTGAGCATGAAAATTCTTCTTCCAAAGTCAGAATAAATGAACCGACTTGGTTCAGTTTTGGACGCTTACATATATTATCTTGCTAAACTCTCCTTTTACCTTTTACTTTACCTCTGGTGTTACCCTTGTAATGACAGAAATAGTAGACAAAGTTATTGCTTGTTTTCCTGTTCATATGCCTTCTGATTAACAAAAAGAAACACAGTATTTTACTGTGCTGAACTCTCATTTCAAAATTCCATACCAAAGATTGGGCTGCAATGATAAAAATGAAAACCACAAAGATTTAAGGATGGACAGTAGGATTGTGAGTGAGGCATGAAGGAAAGTCAGGAAGGACTGTTTCAACCAAGATACACAAACTTAAATGATATTTCTCTCTTAAGACAGAAAATGGAATCATATTGACATTGCTACTAAATGGTGATGAAAGATCTTCTAGCTTTTCTTTTTTCTTCTAGCTTTTTCTGCAAAACATAGGAAGTATCTTCAGAGTGGGTGAATAACAAAGCTTTAAAACATTTGCAGGCATAAAGAAAACATCTTTTTATTTGTGGACTGTAACTTTACTTTTTCCAAAAGATTGCTTTTCTAAGATTTTTGCTCGGCTCTGCTTGACTTTTCTAAACAAACAAATACTGAGGTTAGATTTCTATTTTCAGCAGTTCTAGTACCCTGGTAATGTAGACATCATTTGATGTTTGGAGAGACCAGGGAAGAAACTGGAACGTCTTCCCTGGATGAACCACATGTCTCTCCAAAGAAGGGCCTTGTTTGCTGTACATCAGTTTTAAACATCTCTTGAATGTGGATGCCTAAAGTCCATGTCTAAAGCAGATTTAAGACTTTCATCTGGAAAATCAAGACTCAGTAAACTTAAGGATTCCCAAATAAATCCTAACACTTATTTAAAGTCCAAGTGTAACTGGGAGTATAACTCCCTGTATGACTCAAAGTATGAAGATGACTGAATACATAACAGCACGAGATTACACCCAAATAAAACTGAAATGGATTGTTTTAGTTTATTTTAACAGTTTCAAGAATCAGCAGGTCTTGCATCTCCAATGTATGCAAAGAAGTCACTAAGTGACTTTTTGGGCGTGCATTTTGAATTTAGAAGGAGCCTGAATTTCATGTAAGATATGTTCAGAATTTAGTGACTATCAGGCCCCTTCTGGCAGTATAATCTGATTGTCTGAAGTCACCTGTTACTTTTGAAGGTACTAGATTGAATTGTCAGAGATATTTTGAGCATGTGGATTAAAATAAATGTTTTAAACCTGAGGGAATTTAGTCTCTTTTATTTACATAACAGCACATATGTGGTTCTAGTCATTTTAGCCCAATTATTCAAATTTTTCTTTACAGTTGAAAAATAGCAACTTTTGGTCTCAAAAGAAAAGCATTATGATAGCCTTTGCTTATTTTCAGGCATGCAGATCTTGTAACATTGAGAACTATAAGAAACCTTAACTAATTTTATTACCTAATCCCTGGATAAGTACTTTTAATAATGTAGATTTCTAGGTAAAGAGCAGACAAAAAATACAATTATCCAGAACTTTTTGTATTCTGATCTAGGAGTGTTCTAGAGACACATATTTTCCTCAATATATACACACTAATCCATCAAATTCAGGGTATTTACTCAAGAAATGTAGAAATTTATGTATTAGATGTATGAGTCAATATAGAAGATTTTGGAACTGATAGTAAATTATTTTTATTCCAGTACTGCACTGATGCAAAATTTAGCTACATCTGGTAATAAAAAATTATCTGTCACACTGGTAGGCTGAATTTGAGGGTTGGAAGGAAAAATCAGTTCTTACAGTAGTGTTGGCCATCTAGCGAAAGAAATTAAGTTAATCTGCCTGCAAAGGAACACCATCAACATCAACCCTAGTTATAAAACACCACCTCTCATCTAGTTTTACTTTATTTGAAATTTCCTAGGCACAGAAGTGTATAATATTTACAGACATGAAAAATTTCAGTTTATAAAATAGTTTTCTTTTCTCTTTGGGAAATAAATACATATGTATTGACATGCATGTATGAAATAACCATTTTTTTTTTCCTTCTTTTTTCTGAAATGGAGTCATTACACCTGTTCGTATATAATGCTTTACAGCAGCACTTAGTATAATCTAGGTCAGTAAAGGCAGAAACATTCTTGAGATGCCTAAAACCTACTCAGGAAGCTTTTTTAACATCAAATGGAAAGTATAAAAAAAACTTTCACAGCCTCATTTTATGGAAATTCACAGATGTTATGCACTGTGCATCCCAAATTCACCACAAGAATGTTAGGAAAACAAATGGAATACGCAGTCATGAATCTTTTCAGAAGGATGAAAACAAAAGACAGAATGAAAGACAATTTACTTCCAATAGTTCCCCAAACCTTTTTAAAAATAGAATTTCAAATTACAACTCTGATCCTACTCCTTTGTTTGATTAAAAACATCTCATTACCCCATATAAGCTCATCATCATAAAGATATATTAGTCTATTCTTACTGACAGTGACTTATTGCTAACTCAAATTGAATATTGGTGTTTTCTTCTGAAATGCTAATACCAAAAACTGCACATAAGTCATTAGAATCATTGACACCTTCAGATTTAATTGCACATACAGTAAAAGGAAGGCCAGTAAGTCAGAAGTAGTTATTATGCATAAAAAATCATAATACTAGTTTGGAAAAAAATTAAATGCTCTTTGCTAAATACTTTTAAAAACATTACATTATTTTTTTGGTGATTTCTGTCTTACATAAGCTACATAGTTATCACATGTAATGCAGAAAGAGCATCTTAAGCCTGCTGCTATGTCACCTACAGATGCTTTGGAAATTCTACACGTCATTTTCACTTTCATTTCTTTTGCTGCAATTCATCCAAATATATCCCAATTCTGCAAATCTTTAAGTACATTCTTAAATTTCCATTAAACAATGAGACATAATAATGGAAATTGTGATTAAACCCATGTAAAATGATAGCTTTAGCCATCAGACTTCTGACTACTAGTGTTTTTCCCACTTCTGCTGGCTTTGCAAAAGATAGAAGCAACCTATGTACAACATGACATCTGGGGAATTGAAGCAGCGCCACTTTGAAATGCACCCACTCTTTTTTTCACAAATCTGATTGTAAAATGCCTAACTATCTGCATGGAAAATCACAGTGTCTGGGCTCTTCTTAAAAGCTGGAAATTTTCTGCTAATTCTAGTATTTAAAAGAGAGACGATAAAACTGGCCAGACACCTTCATTTTTTTTTTAATGTCTTCCATCCTCAGAAGGATCCCTGAAAGAAGCGCTACTACTTTTCTTTTATAACAACCACCCACCATATCATAGCAGGATTTCACTCAAGCAAAGGCTAAGTCACTTTTCTTTCCTCTCCCTTCTTGAGAAATACAATATACTAAAATGCCCAGCCTTGAGGATCAGCTTGTTAACCAAATGCTGAAGAATAGAATATACACACCTTTTTTTCAGGTGCTGGAAAAGCTGCTGATACTGTTTTTCAAAAAGTCCAATTTTCCACCTTGAACATACAAGTGCTCCTAGTGGCTCTTCAGTCAAGAATGGGTATTTTCCCAGCACAATTTTGGAGTGGCTGTAGCATAGCTTGCTGTTGAATTTATCACATATAAGAGGACATATTTTGAAAACTTTCTTTCACCATGTCTAAAATACCAAAATGGACATTTCAATGACAAAAAGACTAGAGATGAAAGTTCTTTCCTAAAGACAAACAAGACAACTTAAAAGATAAAATTCAGGGATGGGACAAGAAAAGTGTCAAAGCAAACAGTAATATTAATCCTTAACCCTTAACAAATGCTGAGGAAGGTATTCAGGTTAATATTTTCTTGGTAACATGACTTTTTTGGTAGAAACAGCAGCCTTCCCCAGTAATTCATTAAAACGAAATCATGATAATAAAATAGGCCAGCTTTTCTGATATATTCTGAACTCTAGAAAACTAGATTTTCCAAATATAGAACATAATTACCTTTCAGATATCATTATTAAAGAATATATTAAGAGCAGGAATAAGAAGCTCTTATTTTAAAAACTACATAGCAATTAAAATTGAAAACATAGGCCAGGGGTCTCAAGAATTACCTTCAGTGTTCCTCCTAATAAAGTCATGAATAAACAGAATAAACACAGCATTCCCAATAAACACAGAATACAGAGAATACATATTGACATAATAAATGCATTCACAATGATCTAGATGTTGTTTCCACTCAGACTAATGGAAATATAATAGAAATAATCCTGATACTCAAAAATAACTTCAATCTTGCCATACTTTTCCTTTCTTCCTGAGAGTGAGATTTATTTGTTAATAAATCCAAAGGAACTCATTGCAATTATTTTAAGTTGTAAGAGTATTCTAAGACAATTCACTGCTAAAAGTGTAGATTAAACACTAAGCAAGGGTATTTTCTTTAAAATCTAGAGGTGCTATAATATTATTTTAGGCATTTAAAATTTTAATAGCATACAATTACAGTCAATTAAAATGGAACACTTACCTTGCAAACCAGGTTCCATAGAAACAAGCAGGAAAGACAAAAGAGTTTTCTGCCAAGTTTTCTAGCTCCACTGCTCACTTACTAGGGTGGAAAAAAAAAAAAAAAAGAAGAAGAAAATTTATTTAGTCATCAGTTTTACAGAGCTTTTTGAAATGGTGATGCTCTCAATGAAAATGCCTTGAGACATTTTTAAATGATACTTAGTTTTTGTCCAAAAAGGAATAGAAAATATTGTCAGAGCAATAAATGTGTCTGTTAAGGTAAATAGGATTAGTGGCAATTGAAAGCTCCTAATAACACCAAAAAATAACATGCATTCATAGGCACTCAACAGGAGCAGGCAACTATGCTGCCTATGGTAGGAGAAGAGACATTTACTGGAGGATCTGAAGGTGAAACTGACAAAGCATTAAACCCAAATGGAGACAAAGGATAAAAAAATCACTTCAACAGTAGGATTAACTGTTTTTCTCTGCTGGTGGTAGAACTTTGCACCCCTACAGGCTTCTTCATCCATGTCTCCAACTCTACAGTAAGAAAGAAGGGTTTTAGAAGTTCTTGCCATACTGAATTCAAATCTGAACTTTCCATTTATTTTATCAGGACAGATGAGGAAACACCTGATTTACACAGTGAATTTAAGGAGTTCCGAATCACATGTGTCAGGATCAGAACATACCTGAAAGAACCACAGATTGATAAATCAGAACTATAATGATACCAAAGACTCTGCTATTTCAAAATTAATGTGAAAAATGCCAAACTCTTTTGATCAACATGACTCACACAAAAAACCCAACCAAAATAACAAAATTATTCCTCTTCTTCCATATGCAATTTACTTCTCCAAGACCTTTCCCAATACCTGAAAAAGGTGACCCTGAATGTCTACATAAAATACATTGTGATCTAATTGAGATTATTCTGTAAAGTGAAAAACATAATATAAAAATAAATAAGAATAATATTTAAATGTATTTCTATTTTTAGGATATAATACAAATATACAGCAATTACAGGAAAGATTAGAAATCACAAGTAAAGGCAAACTTCATGATAAAATACGTTTTGTCTAACTCTCATTCAACCAGCTTGTTATGTGGCATACAAATATGTGAGCTAATTCAATGATTTTATATTATACTTTGTGGTTTATAATGGACAAGGTAAATGGACTAATAGCTGAACTGGAGAGTACACATAAGGAACACAAGGAATTTATGCAATTTGCAGAAGCAGTCTTGAAAGAGAGCAATCAACTGTCAGCACTCCAGGGTATGGTACAGTCTCCACTAAACACAAGTATTTCCCTAGAGAAGAAGCTATGGGTTACATATTTACCAAAGCTGTAGTTTTGGCATGATATTTCTATCAATTCTCTAATATCTCCCTAGGATATAATTTCCTGATAAAATGGAAACATTTTTTAAACTAACAGCAATATTTTTTTCAGGTTTTCTTTTCCTAAAGAATTATAACTATTTATTGATTTTGCATTTTTTTTCTCTTTGAATCCTTCTCAGAATTAACACAAAATGTAATGCAGTTAGGGAAAAAAAAAGAAATAATTAAAAAAAAGAAGAAACATAGAACAAAAAAACCTTCACAAAAACTTCACAAATAAGCCAATTTATCATGTCTCTAAGTTTTTTTTCATTTTCTTTGTGCTGAAGCCAAAGGAAAATATATTAAGTATTATAGTTATTTCCCTTCACCTTTGGTTGGACACACAACAAACTTAAAACAAGGGTGAGCATGAGCTGAGAGAATTAAACTCTGAAACCTGCTTTATATTCTAACTAAGCTTCAATGGATATTTAAATATCAGATCTAAACAGGAAGAAACAAATGCTCAGGAAGTTCCACCTGAATATGAGGAAGAACTTCTTTCCTCTGTGCGTGTGACCAAGCTCCAGAACAGATGGTCCAGAGAGGGTGTAGCGTCTCTCTCACTGGAAATCTTCAAAAACTGTCTAGGTGAAATCCTGTGCCGTGTACTCTTGGATGATCCTGCTTGACCAGGGACACTGGACCAGATGGCACTTCCACCTTGAACTATTCCAGATTCTGTGATTTCTCTCCTCACCAAAATGTAGTAGCGAAATAGAGTGTCAACATCAAAAATTCCTCCATTAGAGGAGGCCAAAGGTCAAACTGCCAAATGTTGATAACATCTCCATCTCATTACTTCATTATTTCTGAGCAAAAACTCAAGTGGTAGGACTAGAGAGTTGTTACTAAGACTCCAGTGGGAATTCAACAAGGTCAATACAAGACGCTATCAGAGAAGTTAAATTTTTCTGCAGCAAGATATATTTCCTTCAGGGATAAGTGATTGCCTAATAGGTGAGACACAGAGGAGATAATCAGTCTTCCCAGCTGCAGGATAACACTAGTATCTTGCCTTAAAACTAGCTACCCTTGGCCCCAAGGTGGTACAGAGCTGATGCTGGGGAAACACACAAGCTTATTAGCCAGCTGTGGCAATGGAAGAGGATAGTCAGTGCCAGTGCACGTACACATGAGGAAAAAAAGGCAGTCACATTGGAAAAACAAAGTATTGTGCGCCCCTCAGATACAGGATCTGAGAGCCCTAGAGAGCTGGTTTATGAGGGCATTAGCTTAGTTGTCATGAAAAATCTTAAAATATTATTGTGAATGGAAGAGATAAAAATATAAACAACTGATAGACAAACAATTTTCTACAAAATCTTTAGTGGTATTAAAGAGCCAGATGGTGTTTTATAATACCTATAATAATAAAAATCAAAAATAAAGTGAAATATACATTTGATTAATGGACTGTACATGGAAAACACAGAAAGTTTTGCCTCAGATGCTGATTATCCTACATTTTTGAAGCAAAAATTATCTTCAGGAGTTCCCCTCTTGTAACTGGAATATTTTACCTAACTTTGTCTATTGCAGCAGTGCATATGCAGCCTTAATTAAGATGCTTTTTTCTGGAAGAGAAAAACTGTCACTAAAATCACAGTGAGAATGCAATAATATCAAAATCGGCATTATCAAAATTAGAAGTTACTAAACCATTCTACACAGGGACAGCCTGGAAATATTGAAGATTTCATTGCGTTTTTTTAGACACATTCCAAATATGTGAAATGTACTAAGACAGGCTTGTCCTAAGAGCAGACAATAAACATGAGCATCATGAAAATAAGTCATGTGATCTACATTGACCTGCATTGAAAAAATTAAATGCCACAGAGCAAAAAGTTGAAACACAACCAAAAATGACTACTTAAACTGCAGAAAAATAAATATGTCAGATTTACAGAAGGGTGGTCTACACCAGAAGAAAGATCTTCCAGACCTGTATCTTGAAAATATATTAAACTAACTTTATATATAAATGAAAGCATGAAAAGAATAAATTCTTTATACAATAGACTTTTGTAAGGGTAGTTGCCATATATTTCTTTAGATTAAATCACAGTTCAGGACTTTTTTACAGAATTCCAAAGAGCTGTTACCCAACATACGCTGAAGAGAGGAATAGCTTGTTTTTGAATGTGTCATAGTTCAAAACATTACCTTATAAAGTGTGTTTCTTTTCAAGCCTTAATGATTTGAAGATAAAAAATTTTCACATAAGCTTAAGGCAGGAATAGATTTTTGTTCGTTTTTTTTCCCTCTTTCTTTCCTTTTTTTGGAATTTTGGCTTGATTTGGTTTGAGTTTTTTTGTAGTTTGTTTATTTTTACTTCAATACATGGTTTAGATTTCTTACAGTACCTACATATTAAGCTTAGAGACAGTTTTCAAAGAAACTAAATAAACTAGCTAATAAAAACGTAGACCATATGGGACACAGATATCACACTTTCTCTTAAAGCAAACCTCCAAGACTTGGTATTGAAAAAAAACCTAAAAATATCTGCTGCACACCAAGGTCTTCAAGACCTTCAAGAGTCAGCATTAGGAATATGTAGTAGAACTTTTCATAATATTGCTGCCTTTAGTGCAGTTGGTAAGTTGTGCCAGACCACTGTAACCTACAGGCTCCTCTCTCCATTCCATGCTCCCCAGCTAAAAGACAAAGGAAGTGTAGTTTTGTGAGGGCAGACATTACACTGTAATGTCCACAGCTTCCTATTTGGAGTTAAAGGGCATGCTATCCTCTGTAGATATGTAGTTGAACTTTAGCATTCTAAACAAGAAAATGCTGGCAATAGCAAAATTATATCTTAAAGTTGAATTATATCAGCTAGAAGTATTGAGTTTAAATTGCATAAAAATAGATCAAATTTCAATAGGAAAATCCTAAGGATATTTTAGCATTGAAATAAGTGTCTATGGGGGCTGGGGAACCTCCAATATTTTCGTCATTGTGAAACATGGGTAAATAGCTATCAAATATCACACATATACAACCAGAAGGCATCACTAGGGGCAGAGAGTGTGTAATGTGCTTTTGAGAACCCATCCGACTGATCTTCAATGATATTTTCAATAACTTCTAATATTTAAACAATACAGACTGGATATATTTTTTGGTTCTTATTTAATCATCTGACCTAAAATATACATCCCTTATCACTTTATTTCAGGTATCAGAAGTAATCAAAAGTGAAAAAAGACAATATTTTTAGGTTTAAAATAATGCTAAAACCCAAAAAAGTAAAAAATTCTCTTTTTAAATATCCTCAAGATTTATATAATCATCAGTTACTACAGTTCTTATTTAATGATTATGCATGAGATTTTGGAAAACTAATCAATTTTAGATTTTTGAAGCCAAAATTTCTCATTTCCTTTCCCATATAAATTTATTGATGCTTTTGTTCAAAGTCACGATATGGAGGCATTCTGCAATAAAATAATTAAAATCTGTCATTCTTTTTCTTTTCATCATCATATAACCATCAGTTACAATGAATGCTTTCTAAGTCTAATGTTTAATTATTAATACAGACAAAAGTAATGTGAAGAAACTGATGGTGTCTGTAAAATCATTACTTCCAAATACTTATTTTCTATGACTTTATAAATTTGCTAATTTTCCAATGAAAGTCGCAATGTTTGGTGACAATTAAAATATTGCAAACAAAATTCAAAATTATCAAGAAAGCAAAAAACCATCACTATAGCATAAACTTCATGTAAAAATCATAATTGTCTGACTCTCTCCTTTTAGTACTTGTTCTCTTTGCCATCAAGAGCATTCCATTGCAAATACAAGAAAAGTGTTTGATTCCTCTCCCTATCTCTAGAGATTTCCTCAGGTTTACAGCCACCTGTCAAAATCAACTTAGATGTATCTGGAAAACCAGAAGGCAGTTTTTTAATGTCTCATTGATACATATGTACCATCTTTATGTTTTTATTTTTATCTGTGCTATTCCAAACATTAAGGTAACTAATATAGATATATGCCTCCTACTCAAATCTCTCACCAGCCTATCCTACTTCCTTGCATGGTGGATGAAACACTGCTTGGTGTGTTACTTATTGACAAAATTACAGCTATTAAGAATTCCCTAAGGACAGATATTCTGCATATTCCTTGCAGTGAAATATCAGCTCTCTTGCAATAACCTGTAACACCAACACTTGTCAGATATGTTCTCTTACAGTTGTGACTACCTCATGATGGACCATTGTTCTGTAAACCACTCCTATAATTTAGGAGGCATTTAGGAGTAGCTAGTTAAAATAGTGGGAATTATTACGTCAGTCTCTTAGGAGAAATAATCTCTTTTTACCATGGAGAGTGGGAAGACATAGAGTCTTATTTATATGAACCAAAAACTTGATAAAACTACATTATATAAAAATTCAAAACTGGTGGATTAGAGATAAATATGTCACATTGAACAGGACAAAGACAACACAAATATCTAAAAGGCTCAGTACTCACACCATCAATTATAATTTTTAACTGTAGGTTTCAATCATACAGAGTTTCACAGACTGTTTTATTTTGTTGCATAGTAGGTTTCAATCATACAGAGTTTCACGGACTGTTTTATTTTGTTGCATAGTAGCTAGTTCAAAGATATTGTTCTTTGGTAGAAAAAAAGAAGTTAATGAAATTATGTGATATATATTAAACTGTTGCCACAGCCTGTTTTATATTTTTTCCCTTCTAGTTCAGCAAATAGGATTTGTCACAAGAGAAAATGAAGTAATAATCCCCTTATTCAAGAGTGTTTCCCTTTTCAACCAGAGAGTTGTTGAGATAGGAATACAGGAGAAATTACAATAAAAGATATTAGGAAAACTTTAATTTGTATAAGAATAAGTCCAACACCACTCTTGTATTTTCTATGTGACTATAATCTGTTTTCATGTGCCTCCTACCCCTCTATCTTTCCCACCTCTATTGTTTACAAAAGAAACATTGCTTCCCATGACATAATGCTCATTTCCTGCAGAACAATGAGTATTTTGGTTTTTTTTTTCCCATTAAAAACCAAGGCAAATTTACTTCAAGAACTTAGAGAGAGGTTCATTAAGAAAGAAAAAGTTTAATTTCAATGGCACTTAAAGTACACAGTTACAATAATCAACATGAGACAACAAATCCTAGAATTAAGGCACTGCTTGTTGGCTTTGGTAGGTAAGCATGTTTCATCTTTCGTTTGTTACTCAAAGTTGCCCTGCATAATTTCTACAACACACAAAGATAAGAAATATGCTATTTGCTTTAGCCATGGATAACAGAGCCATTTCAGTGCCAGTGACATGGCTTGACTAAGAGGTGCTAAAATACATGGGGATTACCAAAGGGAGAGAACCAATGAAGGAATTGCTTTGCTTACAGCCTTACTCTGAAACAAAATCAAATTCCCTCTTGAGATTGCCTTTCTCTTCCACACCCAGATTTATCCTTATTCACAGTCATATACAGAGACAAGTGCCTGAATTAAAAATGTTACATCTATAAATATTCAGCATGCATACATAAGAGTTACTATGTTTTACAGCTGTAATCTACCGGTAATGTAATTGATACCTTTTTGCAACATGAAAGAGAATATGAGCTGTCACTAGAACTAAATCAACTTTATATAAATGTTCTTACACTAAGCCAAGTGTTGTTTGACCTTGCACTTATAGCTTGATGGGTGACTCAAGTGCAGACCTAGTTCATTTCAGAGGACTGTGTTTATAAAATGTATGACATTCATCTTCAGACTGGGCAGCTGAGCTCTTGCACATAAGGTTTGCAGTAGTTTTAGAAGAATTGTAGTCTGGAAAAAGGTACCAACAATTTCATGATTTCCTTACCCTTTGGCAACACTATTTTTAGGGTAAGAAGTCTAGCAATAAATATTTTGTAATATAGTAAGAACTTGGTGAAAATATTGAAGCAAATCAAAACACTCTAAACACCAGGATCTTAATTTCAGAAGTTCACCCCAAAGCAAACAGATTACCATTGAGCATATAAAAGAGAAAACTAAAGTATCATGTGTTTGAGAGTACAGTGTGTATAGTATGATCTAACATACTATGAATTAGAAATGTGTTTCTTGTAAATGGTATTTGAGATACTACAGAAATGCTCAGCTGATATTTCAGATGAACTGCAATATTCTTTAATTTAGCTGATAAATATTAAAAAAAATAAAATAAAAATTATCCAACACCATTGATAACACCTGGACTGGTGATTTATTTTTCCAATTAATTTCAAAGATACAGAAAACATATTGAAGCTACTTAAATCATATTATTTCAAAGAAAGGACTGTAACTGCCCAAGCAAATTAAACTAATTCCCCCAAGTGGCTTTCAGAAACACTTTTCTTATCCTCATACAGGTTTAAAGCTCATAGAATAAATAGTTACAAAGCAGATCATAAAATCTTCCCTCATGACTTCTACATATATGGGCATCAGCCTTCTTGACAAACTAAAGGATTTTCATAAGGTTTATAATATGTATTATAAAATTTTCTATACTATAAAGACTATGTAGAAGAACTTCTACTTCCATTTTTTTTCTCCAGAAAGACATTTTATAGCAGCCAAAAATCTGAAATGTGGGTAATAATACAAACAAACCTTTCTTTTGTACTATGGACATGCTTGTTTTCTGCAAAACAGGGCAAAATCAGGAGCAAATATTGTCTGAGGAGTGAACTCTGTTTGGGAAATAAGATAGACATTTTTATTCCTAAAAATAAACAAAAAACTCCCAGGTGTCAGTTTGGATGCAGATGTTCTCTACTGTCTTGCCAGATAAAGAAGACACAGGAATCCTGACAAATGGATAGAAAGGCTTCAGGAGGAGACACTTAATATGTTTACTAATTTGTTACTGCAGATAAACTGAGTTAATTCTTCTGGAATCTCTACCACTTACCAGTGTTACAGGTGTTTTATTAGATGTATTTTCCATTTTGGAAATGTAAAGATCTTAATGATACCAGATCTCTATGTTTCCAAGAGTTTTTATAGTTCCTGCAAATTTCCTGGTGTTTAAGGTGTGAACATCTCACATTCCTGCAGAACACTAATACAGGTTCAGAGCAATTTTGGCCATCTCTGTACTGCCTACTGTAACTTCCTTTGTTTATGTCCATTACCTTTAGCATAAACCAGCATGAACATGAATCTAATTCTGCTAAACTCAGCTAATAAAATGAAATGCTGGACTTTCTGTTCCATACTAATCTGACATCCCCTCTTTTCTTTTTAAATATTAACATAATTTGTATTAGGGGTTATCTACTTGGGAACTTTCTCACCCTTATTTTCAAGTTCTCAGTAATTATAGGTTTTGTTATAATTGTTCAAAGTCTCTTTGAACTTACAAATGAAATAGATTTAGAGCAGGTCTGAAAAAGACTATAAGGTTTCAAGCCTAGTGGAACTAGGATCAGTAAACCAAATCCACAACTAACTTCCCTGACCTTGTGATGACATTGCCTGGTATAAATGTTTGCATGTTACAGAACTTGTGATACAGCAGAAATATCCACTATCAATTTTGAGCTGATTGCTACAGTATGAAATTTAAGGAGCTGCAACTCCTTATAGCTAAAATGTCTCTTTCTCCAAATTTAGGGGAGACAAGAAAAATACTGAAGATGATCACGACCTATTGAAAAGTGATAGTAAGCAGTAATAGTCTTACCCAGATTTGTCAGAACTTAAGTGGAACTGAACTAACTCTATGGTAGCTTACAGTAGAAACTTAAATATTTATTTTTAAACCTCAAATGGCCTCTCTAACTAACTAATTAACTAAATAAATAAATACATTACCAAAAAGTCTATTAGGAAATTTGATTACTCCTTTTTGAAGAAAAACATGAAACTTTTACCAAAAACACTTGTTTACTTTCAGGTCATCAATATCAGCTTCCAGTGCTAAATTAATATTAAATCCTTTTCCTTTAAAAACTGTACTTTGTACTTAGTGCTATATTGATCTTGTTTCTCTTCCATTTCAGATGACAAAACAATTAATTGTCCTCATTTAGGTGCTAAATACTATTTACCTCCTACAATGAAATATATTTATCTAAAGGCAAGTGTAATCCAAAGAGTAATCTGTTCACTTCTGGAATGCTATCAGATCAGAACTGAATTTTCATCTCTTATGAACCACTACCCCCATGTAGGGAAACACAAATTAACCTCTAGGTAAGGGAAAAGAAAAGTTAATTTTAACTCAGTGAAAGTATTTTAATTCCAATTAAAGTGTTTTGATTCCAATTAAAATGAAGAAATATCCAATTTAAATTTTACCATGGAAATTTCAGAATAATAATGAATTGACATATTTTAATTTTTTTCAAAAAATAATTATTCTAATTTGACAAAAATCACTACCTACCTAAAATCACTACCTTGTAATCTGAAAAAGGTTTATTTTCACAAAAGAAATGCGCACTTTACATTACGTAACTTCAAGGGCTGTAATTTTTAAGGAATACTTTAGCTGTGATTATATTTATTGGAAAAATATGTGAAAGTGTTTATTAAAATTTTCAAATTGAAAAAAAAGATCAAAAATATTAAGTTGAATAAAATTAAGAACTATTCCTCCCTCCTTAAGTGATATGATTTGTACATTAAAATTTTTTCTCACCATTTGCTAAATTTTCTCTAAATCCTCTGAATATGTCCTTCCATTTACACGCATCTTTAGTACATTTTTTATTTTCTGGAATGAAGTAAGGAATCTAAAATAAGAATTTCCAACACTAGGCACAGAATAAGGCATCTTAATATAAGATATAGTAGATGGTATTCACAGTTAATGTTGTCTTTTAACTTAGCCATTTGATTTCTCTATAAAGTAGATGGATCAGATTATCTTTAAGAACATTCCTGCCTCAGAAAATAACAACTGGAACCAGGGATGGCTATATAAAACAGTTTTTAATTTTAAGAATATCTGGATATTGTGGGTGTCTAAGTACTGACTGAGAAGGGGAGAAAGAAACACTTTGTAAGGAAGAGTTTCATTGCTGCAGTCAGGACATGGAAAATTAGTGATTTCCTTAAAAAAATATTAAGCTCATTAGTTTCATTGTTTTAACAAAACATGCAGTTGTATCCCCGGAAGAGATGACAGCTATTTCAAGGAACTTTGCAAAGCTACTTTCTGCACTCTTTGTTTGAGAATCAATAGGGTTTTTAGATAATTGGAGCATCTGGGGAATAGGTTAGCAGTCTCTACATCTTTCATATCTGACTACTTAAGGACAACATTTAGTTTCCATGATCAACTTGAATCACAACAAAAATTTTAAATAAAGAATTGCTAATTGGCATTCCTTAATGGAAATATGTTGGTAGGCTTAGTACTTTTCTATCAAACCATTAGTTTTATTTGCTAAGTCTTCTATAAAAAATTAGTATAACAGATTTTTAATAATACATTTATGTTTTTGAGACTGGAAAATAATAATACTAATTTATTAAGAATAATTTATTAATATTATTTATGTACAAGTTTCTTATCAGGCATGGAGTGAAAATGAAGGATGGTACATATATGTGCTGTGTATGCTGTAGTCTTTATACCCGAACAGTGTGAAACCCAGAAAGCATATAACTATCACAGAGAAGAAGCTAAGCCATCTGCTCAACATTTGCATATGTAAAAATAAGTGGTTTTATGCTGCTGCTGTATTTTATATCACTATGTCTGAAAAGCTGATAATACTTCCAGTATGTATCAGACATCTGTGTTTAAAACAAAATAATAATTATTTTTACAAAATAACATTGTGCATAATTTTCCTGTGCATTAATAAACATAGATATAGCAACATGTAATGATTTAGGAAAAACATGGGGATCTTTTTTGATATATTCTTTTACTTATTAGCAAGGCTAAAAATTCTGATTGACTTCCCCACATTTTTATAGAAGGATCAGAAATTAACTGAAACTTAGTGATTGACAATGGACAGTCAAGACTTTCTTTCTGTCCTAATAAAACCTAACAAACAGTGCTGTTGCTCATTCATATACACTATGATAAGAAGTAGAACACTTAGGTAAGAAATTACTGACTTTTCAGAGTGATATTTTTCAGAGTCACAATGTAACTTGACACTTCAGTAGCTTATAAACAGTTTATTAATGACTCAGAAATTTAGGCACAGAAAAAAACCCCACCTTTTTCAAGCATATTAATTCAATATAAAAATGTCTAAAATACAATAGACAATAATCTTACTGAATTTTGCCAAACCTTAATTATAGAGTCACATTATTTTCCATAATTAATTTACAGTTGAATAGTGTCTCTAAGAGGACATGCAAATCAAAACTATGATACTGTGCAGAATTCCAGTCATGCTTGAAAGCCCTCAATATGCCAAAATAAAGAAAACTTTCTGAAAACATTTTAATGGGAACCAAAGAAAAAGATCTTAAAACTTCAAGTCCTGTGTGCTTGCAAAGAGAACTCAGAGACTCAATTTCTTTCTACAGTTTTAAGAATAACCTTCTTTGGCTTTATAATAAGCAACAGACTACTGAGATAATTCTCTACAAAACATGTAGGTCTATAGAAACCATTTGCTATGTACTTAGGATATTTTGTATCAGAACTGTGGTATCTATTGCAGGGAAAAGATAAAGATATTCAAAAGATGCTCAATCTGACTTATAAAGAAGCTTTATGTTGTTAAAAAATATATTAAATCTATAAGATATTCCTTTCTGTATAAAGAACAGTGAGAGTCACTGATAGAGTTTTTATTCATAATTCCTTTCCAGGAGAGTGTACACACCATAATATGCACCTACCCTCCCTTGCCCCCAGTTTCCTTCCCTGTTTTTTATGTCTGCCGTTAAGGAGGGAGGATCTCAAACAAATACAGTTACTCTGTTAACTTCTTACAGAACAAAGGAAGAAAAATGAACACCAATAGGCAGTCCTGATGCATGGCTGCTTCGTGATATTCATTATTCCTAAATATCCCTTTTAAGTACTGAAAGGTTGCAATTATGTTTTCCTGGAGCCTCCTCTTCTCCATGGTCAATCATCCAACTTTTTCAAACTGTCCTAATAGAAGAGCTGCTTCAGCCCTCTGATCATTATTTCCCTGGCCCTTCACTGGCCCTCCTCTAAGTGTCTCACATCCTCCTTGTGCTGGGACCCCAGAGCTGGATGCAGTTCCAGGTGGGCTCTCACCAGAGCACCCTGCTGCCCACGCTGCTTTGGTTGCAGCCCAGGACATGTTTGGCTCTCTGGGCTGGGAGTGCCCATGGCTGGGTCATGTCCAGCCTCTCACCCACCAGCACCCCCCAGTAATTCTCAGCAGCCTTCTCCCAGTCCCTTCGTCCCCCAGCCCATACTGATACTGGAGGTTACCCTGACCCAGGTGCAGGACTTTGCACTTACCCTTTTTGAACTTCAAGAGAATTGCACAGGCCCCCTCTCAGACCTGTAAGGGTCTTCTGGATAGCATCACTTCCCTCCAGTGTGTTGATCATGCCTCACATCATCGTGCCTTCTGCAAACATTTGGGGGGAACATTCAATACCAGTATGTCCTAGGAAAAGCTGGTATAGGTCCCTCTGTAGACCCTATGACAATATGTATGCTCTTGCAGAAGGAAAAACTTGTCTAACTCATCTAACATAGTAATGACAACTACTAGCAGTCATAGCACAAGTTATTTCCATTATTATTCAGTCCTTTTTTAAAATCAAGGCCGATTGTTTTCAGCCTATCTATAATCACTTTCTGCAGATTTCTGCTGTAAAAGGAATGATTGTCAAAAGAAATGACTGCCCTTTTCATCAAATACAGAAGAAGGGAAGTCCTCAATTCATAATTCACACAGGGAGTATGATTCAAGGAGCCTCTGTATGCATTCAACCAAGTAAAAGAAATATATCATAACTCCTATGGGGCCATAAAAATGTGTTTTGAGTACAGGACACCTGGAGGAATACTTATAACAGAGAGTGTGGGAGCAATTCATTCCCTGAAATAAGCTACTCCATTCATGATATAATTGATGACAATAACAAGATACTATTATAACTGGAAATAATTCTAGGTATTTTTTCATCTGTTAACAAACTATTTGCATTATATATATATATATTTCAGACATCATCTCAGCAATCTTCTAGCAGTGAATCTTTTTGCTCTTCTTATGAGCAGGAGCACATTCTCTGATTTCATATTATGGCTATTAAATTTTCAGGGTAAGAATGTTTTTCAACAGGTCTTGTCTGTGAGTGTGTGCACGAATTATGTGAAAATTTCTGCCAGTCAGTAAGAAAGTGTGGAGGCTGAGCTCAAACACACGAACTCACAAAAGCATATTCTTCCCTAATATTAGTTTGTGTGATTACTTCAGCTGGAAGTTGATTCCAGCATTATGAGTATAATCTTCGTCATCAGGGATTTAACTCTAAGAGATCTTCCTGACTGTATTAAAGCAGAAACAACCAGTAATATTTTTTGGCAAAAAAATACTCATTGCTAAAAAAAAAGAGAGAAAGAAGTAAGGTTAAATGCAGGCTCAGGAATATTGAGCACTTGAAGGTCTTTAAGGAAAAAATATTATACATAGGAGCAGAGGAAGTCTATTACAAAGAAGACACTAAACTGGAACCCAAATTCAAATGCAAACCTCAAGGACAACCTTTCATAAATTTTTTTGCTCTGAATTAAGGGTGATAATCATATACAACCAGAAGCCAGGCATTTTGGTATTTCCAACATTCTCTAATTAAATGCTAATAAATTTTTTCTAATCCCAGTTGTCTCTACTGCATTGACGTGTCCTGAACGCAATGAATAAGACCTATATATTCTTTTACATGTTATGGAAATGCATGAACTTATTGAGTGACTAAGTTTCTGTAAACAAATGTGTTGACATGCTTAACTAGATACTAAAACGCAGTAAAGCAGCTTAGACATTTATTTGTCCTAAATGTAATAAATCCCCACTGCTTTCCAAAGCCCTCTACAGAAGTTAATTTTAGCTTGGGCTGACAGAAAGGCAAAAGTCTGAAGTTTGAAATATCCCTCAGAGGATCTCCAAAGAGAGGTAAAATAGTGATAGAAATGAAGCCAATTTTCATGCTTTCAGAGGTTCAATCAGTGTAGGGTCAGGCAAGACCAAGCTGCTTAAACGCAAATTCCTGCTACTTTAAAGAAAAGCATAAACATATTTAATATAAATGTGTATGATTTCATAACATTCCTGACACTTCCTGGTTTTGCAGTTGTATTTACAATAGCAAACAAGCAAAAACTCTAATGGCTCCCCCAGTCTCAAGGAAAAAAACACTGAAGTACTAAGAAAAAGGATATAATCTCATATAAATTGAATCAAAAATTTAATCCTATTCTTGATCTGGTATCTGGTTCAGTACAGAAAAAATCTTCAAACATATCTCTTCTTGATTTCCATTCTAAGCTACTAAAATGAGATAGTGCTATATTTTTCAAAATTGTAGAGACATGTAGACAGATCAGTATCTGAAAATGACATGAAATCCCCAAACAAGACCAAGAAACGGGTCAAATTGAGCCTAATTCTTGATGATACTGAGGTTGCATTTTCTTTTTCAGAATGGGAGGGTATTGGATTTAATGTTCTGTTTTTAAAAAAATCGTACCCATTACTGCATTTTGTCCTTTATTCACAACAGACACAAATAAAGATGAAAGTTCCAAATCAAGATGGTTATGGAATCAAGGATAACCTGGTTATAGAGTATAAATTTAGAAAATAGACACACAGACATTCAGAAACTTCTGCAGAATCTTTTTTACTTTTAGTAACATATAGCACAATTCAGCTCTTTTACATAGCCATGGTAAATAAATTTCTGTATTTCCTTTGGGATATTCCTCATCTCCAAAGCTATTGCATACAATGGGCTCTCATCCTTGCTTATGGAGCTTTAAGGATTTTTAGGCTAAAACAAGTGACCTATATTATGATACCAGTGTTTAAAAGAAGGTTCATGAATATATATATAGATGATTAACCAACACCTAAGTAATCTATTAATTCATGCTCAACAACAGTTGTTCTGATACAGTACATAGAGGGTCCAGGTTCCAAATGCAGAAAAGTCTGCTAATGATCAAAAATAATTCCAGAATCATATTCCTCTAAAAAGGTCACACTTGCCTCTTTGTTTATAAAAAGGGTTAATTATATCTATCTATATCTATATCATCTATATCTATATATCTATATATATCTATATCTATATCTATATCTATATCTATATCTATATCTATATCTATATCTATATCTATCTATATCTATATCTATATCATCTATATCTATATCTATATCTATATCTATATCTATCTATATCTATCTATCTTTATATATATATATATACACATATATATACATATATATACATATATATATATGTATATATATGTATATATATAGGTATAATATATTATATATACATACTCACCTGAGTACTTATATGGCAATACACAGATTTGATCCAACAAAGAGAACTTTATAGACATATATTTCATAGATGTGGAAAATCAGATTAATTTTTTTTTTTACCAGGAGAGAACTTTGCTGAGAGGCTGACCAGATTAGAACAGCTGGGACAGTGCTATTCTTGGGACTAAGGGCATTTAAAAAGATTTTGTGTGTTTGCATCACAGGAAAATAAATTATTTTTTATAGCAACTGATAACTTTGCACAAGGTGCCTCATTGAAAAGAGAAAATGTAACATTTAGGGAATTTCTTAACCTAAAAATTGTAAGTCCATTAAAGGGCCAGATGCCACTTGATGATGGATTCATGGCTGAGGAAGGTGCTAAATCCAGGTGAAAACACTACACCTCTGAAGTGTCAATCTGTTCTTATGAGATACTGACTGCATACAATCCAGAAAACTAAGTCACATGGACTACTATGACAATCTATATAATTTTTTTTTGTATTCTAAACCAATTCTTATCTATCTAGATAAAATAGATAAGATTCTTATCTAGAAGGTAGGTAGATACACCAAGACATTCCTATCAAATACCCGAGAATTGTTGATTGAGGTGGGAGATGTTTTCTGGGAGGACTGTCAGACAACTAGCACTTGTCATATTGAATCAGGAAGCACTAAAGCAGTTCAGCAGTACAGGAATAAAATTATAAATGAAATCTCACTGTAAGAGCTCTGTTTCCCAGTGCTCATCATATTTTAGAGTTACATTTGACATTAACTGGAAATTTAAAAATCAGCTCAGCATATAACTTGGGGCAAGAAGGAAGACAAACAGAGGATATTCATTATTTCCACTCCATGGACATAATATGAATATGTGAACTTTGGGAATCTTCTAAGGGTATAAGAATTTCTTTGAAACAGCAGCAGTTTTGTCTGTCAGTACTGACACGATGACTATGATTTTTTTTTTTTAACATAATGCCAGTACTTATGTCACAATAGGGTATGTAATACATACACAAGAACCTTTAATTCATTCTGAAAACTGTATCTAGCTCTCTTATGTTTTTGTGGTTTTGTGTTATGGGGCACAGAGAATAATAATACTCTCCTAGCCTTTATACCATTCAGATTTACAGGACATCAAGATCATATCTCACTGACTTTTTTTTTCAGGTTAATGAATAACTATCTCTTCATACAAAAGATGTTCCATATTTTTTTCCCTTCTCTGTACTCTTTTTTAAGGTCCATGGTGCACCTCTTGAACAGAACAGTACAGGAGATATTTAGTACTCAAAGGGTGAATTTATATTTTGGTTTCTTCTGGTCTCTTCACGTGAAGACCCTATGGTTCTTCAGTGTCAGTGCTTCTGATACACTACAGACAACTCTGTTAACTAGGATTATATGGAGGCAACTGAAACCACAGATTAACCAGGGTCCTAGAGACCACACTGATTTTTGGTGTAAGTACATTCAGTGTCTCCACAAAAATGCAGACAAGCCTGAATCAGCTTACGTTCAACCAATTAAACCTTGGTTATTTTTAAAAGCTAAGATCCATCTGGACTTAGTTGTTCCAGTTCATGCAAGCCATGTAGAATTTGGATTGCCCAGCAGATTAACTCCATGCAATTGCATGGTTCCTAAGGGCTATTTGTAAAGTGAGGTACAGAGACAGTCCCAGCTATAAGTGACATCATTGTGTGTTGCTGGTTTTCACCATAATATCCTGAAATTTGTGATGCTTGGGAACAAGTAAATAGATGATGGATCCAAGAGAAGAAGACTTCTATTATTGTCAATTCTTTCTCAATTTAAAATTGCCCAAATGGCTGAGCTGTCACTGGAAATAGTACAGCTAATCTGTCCTGGAAAGACAAGCCTCTCTGTGATCCAGTGACAATCTCCAATGTCTGGCATCTCTCCACTGAACAGAGTTGATACTATGAGACTGGGTAACTGTGTTCACTTTTGCAGAGAAAATTTTTATAAATAACTGGAATGCCGAGGAAATTCCTAATGACAAAAAACCAACCAAAATTCAGTGAGTCTAGTTTCTATATCTCCAGATTATCTCTTCTTCCACTTAAAATATGCAGAAAACACTCATATTATGTCTCATCAAATCATTAAAAGGCTTACATTTATATTTACATGGTAATTTTTTTGGCAGAAAAAATTGCAGCTGTATGTGGCTCTGAAGCCACCAGGAAACCTAAAAGCCCAACTCTTTTTTTCTTCTCATGCTGGTCTAATAAAAAGTCTTTGTAATCACCAGAATGCTGGATAGAAAGGCAGATCTTACCCAGTCTTGATCTGAATTGGTATATATTGCGCACAAAGGACAGTTACTAAGAAAATTCAATCTGCATGGAATTTTAGAAAATGAAGACATTGGAGAATTCTACTGAGACCTCTCAGTATACATAAATACTATCTTGACATCTTCATTACACAAAATACTCTCTAGTTCATTGCACAAAATAAGATTAGTGTTAAATAATTTAAGGGATTGTCTTGTTTCTTGATAGTATTATTACTATTGTTTCAAACAATGATTATTTTGTATTTATTTCTATTATTAATTTAATCCTCGTGTTTACAAGTTTTGCCAATAGTACTAAAGGTGTTTTCTAAAGTAAATGCTTCATTTGCATAATTTCAAGAAAGAGAAAAAACTGAGACAATCTAAACTTCACTGACTAGATTTGAAAGATTTCTCCATTTATAATACTCTACCGGTTATAGCTATGTACAGATAAGCAGAATCACAATTTTAGTACATAAAAAACATAAAGACTACAATTCTTTACTGCAATTTAAGAGATGACAGAATAAATTCTCCACTTAAAATACTTTCTTACATCTCCTGGGTTATTCCAGTATTTCTTCATTTGAGAATATCCTTCTGAAAGGGAGAATATATTTTTTCTTAATTTGGGATGACTCAGAGAAAAGTACAATCCAAAGAGACCTCAGACTCATCCATCAATCACATTGTCTTAACCCAAATTAGCTGTACCTTACTTGATTGATGAAATTACTTCACCCAGATCATCTGTTCAACTAGTTCCTTATATGCACAGTTACACTTTCTTTTTTAAGAAATTATAAAAATCACATTGTAGTTTGATTTCATTCTGCTTTTTCTGACTGACTATGGGAATGAGGTGTACCTTAGTGCAAAAGGTTTTTCTTGTTCCCAAAGACAGGTATACAGATGTGCTATAAACAGAGTACATATTATGGCTTACATGAACAAACTCTATTTTTGTTCTATTTTAACTCTAAAAACAACGAAAAAAAAAAACTCCACCACTTTAGGAAGCTAAAGAAAACTTTAGCTTTAGAAAGCTAAAGCTAAAAAACTTCAAAACTTTAAAAACTTTAAAACTTTAGCTTTAGAAAGCTAAAGTTTGGACTACTCTGCAAGGAAGCACAGGGCCCAGGTTCTTCTTGTTAAGGAGTTATTCTGCAAGAATAATATTAAAACCATCACAAGTAGAAGGTGAAACACCCCATTAATCAAAAGCTTGATGCAGATGAGTGAGCTGGACATCTATCTTTAGCAATAAAATATGCTAATTCTTGATACCCTCAATCAGCTTCCTAGAGAGAATCAGTAATATGGATTCCTGTTTTGCTGTCTTTCCTCTTATCATTCATTTATAAGGCATAAGCTAGGGCAAAGTACCTTACTGAGCTTTTTAGGCATGAGAAAACCAATATTTCTTTGTTATTTTGTTTTAAAATATAACTAGATTTTTTTATGCTCATCAAGACTGAAATATTTGTTTGCCTTTATCTATACCTGTTTTTGTAATCTCTAGTTTATGATCACTGATAGCATGTAAGAAAGGCACAACTTCACTTCCAGTATTATATTTCAGTAAATTAAACTTGACCGTCTTCAAAAAAATTTCTAGTAGCATGTCCAAACAGAGCTCTTCTCATCACTTGGCTGCTAATCCTTGTCTTGGTCCAAAACATTAAAGAGTATTGAATTTGAAGTAAGAAATCTTTCATTTCTGAACAGAATAAGCTTATGATTGTCCTACAGCTGCAGAGGATATTTTGGTCACCTTTTTAGACAATCATTTCCTTTTACTGTACATGATGCACTGTTTTGGTTGCAGAAACATGTCATGTGTCTGGATGTATTAGCATGAGCCAAATGCTAAAAGTTTATCAGTGGCTGCACCAAGAAATTCTGAAAGGGTATCATGTTAACATACTAAGCAGACAACAACATTTTGCTGTCTATCCCATAAAACTATGTACTGGAAAAAAAAGGGTAACTTTACTAACCCATCACAGGATTTTTTTAGAAGATTCAGATCTTTAATTCTTTTTGTTCCACTCCTAACTTTGGATATAACCCCATTTTGTCCAACTCTTTTAGCTATATAACCCATTCCCTGTAATGAATTGCAGCAAATGTCAAAAATTTCTAGTTGTGTAGTGTGGCATTTTAAAAAAATAAACTATGGCTATCAACCGCAACCTTCTATCATCAAAGCTCCCTTTACTTTTTCTCACATTGTCCGTGAAAAAAAAGTCAGTCTAAGAATTGTATGCTGAATGAAACAACCAATTAATAAAACTGCAAAAATTATTACTTACTGTTCAAAGGCCATTGAAAGCATGTGTTCCTCTGCACACCTGCAGCAAAAAGAACAAGCTATTTGGTTGCCTAAACACAGAAATCAAATATACAGGACAGGACAGTTAATGATGCTTCCTGATAAGTTTCCCTCTCTCGAAAAAAGAATGCTGTAAATGACAAGGATTCTGAATAAAAAAATGGGATTTTATGCTAGACCCAAATATTATATATTGGCAAGAAGGTGAAGAAGGGTTTAACTATTTTAACCAAAAGATGTTCTAAGTGACCTGGGAAAAGCATAAGGAGATATATTACTCTTCATATAACAGGAATAAAGCAATCTAGTAATAATGAAAACGTGAAAATCTGTCATCCAGCTTGCTGCACACTTTCAACTACGTATACTTAGACCGCCAGAGTTTTATAAATATATACATATATCTATATATTTTTACAAATAAAAATGACAAAGGAAAACAAGTAGACCTCAATTCCCCTTTCTAATAGGAATTATTATTAATAATGGACTTTGTCAAACTGCTGTACTTCTAATAATGAGTCACTTCATGTTTCTTCTGTTTGTTTCATGTACCTTTTTAAAACTAAAATCTCAGATGCAAATGTCCCTACATCAAATTGAGAATAATTAGATCTCTGTTTATGTGAAAAAACTTCATCATCGGCAAACTTCCAGAAATAATGAGAATATATCTATGTTTTAAAATTTGAATCTATCCATCTAGTGCCATCTATACATCTGTCAAGTTAATTGAAAAAGCCTAAATCGAGTTTTCCGCTCTTAAAATTTAAAAAAATTTGGATTCAACTACATGTCCAATCAGTGTTAATGATGGCCACATGGTTGATCACAGAATTATGCAAAAAATTAATGAAAGTCAATAAAACAGGTGGAATCAGGGGAATATTTGGAAGGGCAAACCAAGCATCTTCAGCAAATACAAACTGCTAAAATTAAAAAACTGCAGCACATACTGTATTGAACCATAACAGAAAACATTTATCAAACAAAGGAGAAGAATAACCTGAGAGTAGACACAGTTCCTGCTTCTTAAATTCTGAATAGTCTGGTAAGTCTATCTAAATTAACTAAAAAGAGGAACAGAGGGGAGAACTACTGAAGGGAATGCAGAGGCTAAAATTAGGATTACAAATTCACTAAAACACAGATAACCTTAAAATACCTAGACAAATACCATATGTATAGACAGCTAGAAATCCTCTTTCAAGATTGCAAACCAAGCTATATCAGTCCAGATCTGGGTTAATTCTGATCCTTCAGTACCTTGACAAAAAAAAAAAAAAAAGTATCTCTGAATGTGTTCTAAGGACAGCAGAATACATTCCTTCTTGTCAGGTAAGATGCTACATCATTTGGAAAGATAAGCCCTAACATTACAGTACTTATTATTGAATATATTGCTAGCTGTCTAGCTTGGGCTGTAAAAAAGTTAGCCATTTTCACAAGCAAAAGTTTGCTACAAAGGAGTATTACAGACTCATTAAAGATTCTGCAGTGTGTTCATAACTAGATTTACAGATGTTATTATGGATAAACAATTGCCTTTAATGCTAGATGAAAATTACCCCAAATGGCAAGTAAAAGGAAGTAGACCTTGGCTGCGGAATAAAATTAATCACTGAGGTATACATATTACATATCTGTTATTCTAGTTGTTGCTCTAATTTTATTACACTGCATTCCCATGTGCAATACTGACCATAATAAAAATAGAAAAACACTCTGCCTGAACATGGGAAATTATATTAAATATAAAAAAAATTTCCAATGTTAATGAGGAAATAGAATGGAAATATTGTTGGAATTTTACTTGCATTCATCCTCTAGCCATAAAGCATTTAATTGGCAAACAATGACATGGCTAGATTACATGATAATCAGGTAAAGCAATGAAAAGTTACTGTAAGATGGACCCTAAAAATATAATTTAGGGCTAAGTGTACTAAAATTTTATTGTTTTGGTTTGGTAGGGTTTTTTGTTATTTTGGGTTTTTTTTGTTGTTGTTGTTGTTTGTTTTGTTTTTTCTTTTTTTCCAATTTGGATTGTTAGAAAAGTTATAATAGGATCAAATAGGAATCAAATAGGAAGCCAAGACCAGAGTGCAATGCTTCCTTTGATTCCATTCTTTTAAATACCAGGTATATTACCCTACAAATACCATGGCACTAATTTGTGCCACTTCTTCATTGCCTTTATTAAACAGAGAAAAATGAATTCAGGCAAGAATTATTAGTTACCCAGTTATACAGGACTGAAGCAAAGCTCTTTCCTTACTAAACAAATACTTCTGTTATGGTTATCCAAAAAAATCCCCTACCAAAACCAACCAGATGTTACTTTTGGTGCAGTACATCTGATATACATCTATGCAACTGGAGGCTTCAGCCTGAAAGGACTATATCTCACCTGCCATTTTGGAAGAACTACTTGTCTGTTGTTTTAGTAAGATTCCATAAGTACATGAATTTTTAAAAATGCAGAAACTGATCATAAAGTTCTTACACTTTCATTTATCTACATAGTAACCTTCAGTGGAGACTTTGCTGGCTATCACAGTAATGGCCACTATTGACCAAAATAATGATATGCAAATGAGAATGCTTTCCAATATGTTAGAATTAAACATTTAAACTTGGAAATAAATAACCAACAGTATTCCTGGATTTGGATATTGCTACTTTACAGAGCCATTAATTTTGAAGAATTAAGAATTCTGGGAAAGTTAAGATGATAATTAAATTAGATATTGCTGAGTTAGCAGAAGTAGATAAATAGGCTTTGTTCATAGTTAACAGTACCCAGATTTTAGAAAAGATATCCAGGATCTATTAACTCATTGCTTATCAACTTTATGTTAGGGTAGCTATGTTTATCATGAAAAACAGAATGTGATAAACAGATCTCAGGGGCACAAAAACAGTTGCAGACTTCCCACACTTGAATGGCCCATTGAACACAGGTTCTATCAAGGATTCATTTGTCAGGTATGTATGGAAAAGGTAGAAAGATCAAAATGAGGACAACTTACATTCCTTCTTCATTTTGGAGATCCCTCCCCAAAATGGACCTCCAACTCATTTCAGAGAACAAAACTACACATGTTTAATAGCCTTTTTGCCAATTAGCATATAGAGCAGAGCAGAGGAAGTGACAGGATATGAATATGCATTCATATTTTGTGTATTCAAAACTTCTGTAAATAAAAAGGCTTTTTGCAGTGCACATTAGGGAATTATCCCACATACTGCCTGGACATTGCAATAAACATACATTTTCTAACTTTAAACTGTTAGAGAGTTTTTGTCCATCTCAGTTGGATATCAATATTAGATCAATATTCATATTTTAGTAAATCACTACCAAACTTCCAGTTGTTTAAAAGAACTATTAAAAATTCATAGACAAATTATTTGTCTTTTGAATATACATGGCACTGCATGGGGAAAAGTGAAATAAATGCAGGAGGCTAAGAAGAATTTTTCCTTGTGTTAGTGTTGATATAACAATAATCCTCCTAAATGAACATATAAATATAAATTAGCAAAGAAGTTATCACAGGATTTGTGTAGAAGACCATGAAATAAGAAATTTCCTTTAATTTCTCCTCTTGCATTTGGGAAACCTATAACAGAAATGTATGCATTTCAGTCCTTCCTCAGAGAGCTGGGACTAAATTTTCTTATCCTAAGCAGAGTGAGAGATGAGGATGAGCTATCTCAGCCACTCTTAGTTAAATAAAATCAGTATCAAGGGGTTCTTAGTCAGACCTTTATTACTGCAGCAAAGTCAGTAACATTTCTGTTTTATGTTGGGTCTCATATAAGCCAACAAGGGAAAGAAGATGGAAATAGAAGTTAGGGAAGGACTTATGTAACTGATATACCAATGCACAATGCAGTTTTGAGGCTGAATCCTGCTGTTTCCAATGTTTCCAACATTTTTTCCATCAAGTAAAAAAAAAAACAAACAAACACTTCACACTTTTCTTGTTTATAGTTGAACAATCTCTAATTGAGATCTATGCTAGCTGTATAGAAAATTTCTGCTTCCTTTAATGAAATCTATTGCTTCCTAAAACCAAAATAAAAGTAATCCTGTTATAACTATTAAAATTATCTGTTTATATTATCTATCTATAAAAATTATCTGCCTATAAAAATTTCCATAAATTTTGTCAAACTATCACTAATGACACAATTCTCAAAACAGAACCAGCTTACTGGAAATGAACAACACTGAAAATATGATGTCAATCTGATTTTTTTTACAGCAATCTAGCAGCATAACAGATATTTTAATATGATTATTCATTGGCACATTAAAGTATACTCAGTGCTTTCCCTGGGACATAGTTGAGGCAAATGGCAAAAGTCCATGAAGGAGTAGACAAGATGAAGCCTGCAGAAAAAATAAGTGAAAAGATAATAAAAAATTCCCCTGGGACTTCAAGTCTGATATGAGTTTGGGAAGTGATTAGAAGAAGAAAGACAGCTGACAGTGCTTTGTGGCATTTCTTTCAAAGACAAGAATATGAGCTCTGTCAGCTCCAAAATAGGCAGACTGTTCACCCTCCATCTCTGAGCCTGTGTGTCAGGGTGTGAATAAGGTGTGATATTTCTACCTGCTCCCATGTTCTTTCCTCATCTCTTTTTACTTATATACACTTACTATTGTGTTCTTCACAGGTGATATGAGATTGGAGAAGCAATGACATGTACCAACTCATCCATCCTGTCTGATCACTGAAAAAAATTGTCACAGTTGTGTGTTATCCAGCACAACTCTATGACAACAACTGGGCTGGATCAAATCCTAAATGGATGTCTACATCTTGGTAGGCAAAATTCATTCTTCTACCCATAAAAATTGAAAAGAAAAACCACTAATTTCATAAACCATTAACCCTACACTGAGAGGACATTTCCACTAGCAACAGCTACTTTTGTGTACAAAAACATTTTTTTTTGTTTTAATTTTACTATGCCTTTTACTGTTTTTTAAGGTTGCTCTACATATATTATTAAGGGAATGCTGATGAATAGTTTTCAGTTGATGCCGTACTAATTTCCTTATACAATATGTGAATTATACTACTAAACCAATACTATGTCAATATACAAGCAATCCTTATGCCAATGGTTTGAGGTACAGGGTCATGTAGTATGCATGTAAGGTACAAGGTCATGTAGTCATGTAGTAAATACTACAAAAATAATAAAAAAACCTAATTACCTTATAATTTTGTTCTAACAATTTATGTACTTGGTTCTTCCTAACAGTATAATCTCTATCTCTTACTATATCATACCACAGTCACATGGACAATGAGAGACAAAAGTTCTTTATTTCACTTTTAAAATCTTCAACATCAAAACTAGAAATATGAGTGACTAAATGATAGCAGGTTAGAATGTCCTTTCTCTGAAAGTTGATAGTGAGGGAAGATACCATGATTTTCTTTGGTCTTGTGCTTGTATTCATACATTTTTTAAGAGGCTGGCAGTGTAGGGCTACTTCTTTACAGTCCAGACACAAAGCTAGAATTAGCTACTTACATTTTGTATACTGCTGCTAGAGAAAAGGAGTATTGGAAGACATTAATTTATACCAACCTAGTATGAGTAAAAAGGCCTTTAATCAGCAGCTTTTTAATGCTCAGTACTCATTTAGTCAGCACTTGATCTGATACCCAGGTTTGCAGCAAATATCTCAGGACTCATTAAAAGCAGCAGTTGAATATTCTCTCTCCACAGAACTAAAAACATGTCAGTCTTGGCTGGTAAAGGCAGGGTTGTTTGTGCATTTTTGATATTTAAATTTCTTCTCACCTTCTCAGCGTACAGCATTATAAAACATTCAGGTCTTAGGTAGCTCCAAACTTGCAGTTTCCTTTCCAAATAAAAAATTAAACTCTATCAGGTTATGGTAAATTATCATGTTCAATTTCCATATGGCCAAGCCATGTAGCAAAACAATTAGCACAGAGAGTTTGGGAGCCCTGCTGCTTTTTAGCTGTTGCGTGGATGTAACGTTTC
This sequence comes from Lonchura striata, assembly GCF_050655825.1. NCBI lineage: Eukaryota > Metazoa > Chordata > Aves > Passeriformes > Estrildidae > Lonchura > Lonchura striata. The sequence continues at coordinate 37,902,112 of NC_140740.1, forward strand.
TCTCCCTCTGTCTCTTCTGAACACTCCGTTTCCTCTTCCTTCTCCATCTTTTTCCCCTCTTTCTCCATCTCTCATTAATCCATGCACACACAGCGTCAAATGCCACTTATACAGCCAGAAAAATCTTAGCATAAACACCACTGAATAATAGGAGAAACATGTCAAAACAAAAAGTCCTTGCCCTGCAATCTGATGATACTGTATCACACTATAGTACAGATTCCTGGCAAGGAAGTACCTAACAGCAAGTGGTCCTTGCAGCTAAAATTGATTTATATTGAGAATAAAGCTATTCCATACAAAATACTAATAATTAATTAATACATAGCAAGATAAGTAGACAACTTTTCTGTATTATGTTAAAAGTTAGAAAAAAAATCTGTCATTGTTCTTCTATGTATATGTAACCTTATATTGATTCTTTTTCATTTTGTTATTCTAAGAGGTGATCTGCCTGATTTAAAGATTAAATTTGTGTCTCACAAAGAATTAAATATGTGCTGCTGTTTCCACTATACATTGTCACCAGTTCTGCTCTAGAAATCAGCCAAAAGAGATAGGTAGAAACATGTTATGTAATTTACTGGACAGAAAGAAAAACCGAAGGAAACCATGCGAGTGAAATTTTCCTGCTATAAGTGAATTGGTTTAATTGTTCACTGACTCTCACAGGTACATCCTAGACCCTTGTCATGCCTCATGGATCAGCTCTGGCACTTCCCCCGCTCTCAGGTAAGCCAAATGGACTCATCAAATAAAACTATTTTCTTTCTTGTCAGGTTAACTTCCTGACAGTTTAGCAAGATGGATCAGTACACTGAGTAATCAAAAAAGCACTGAAATGACTGCATGGGAAAAAACCAGCATGGAGCTTGGTGTCAGAAAGTAGCTGGTAGAGTACATGAAAGAGAAAGGGGAAGCCTTTGACAGTTGTGATTAGTTAGATAATCTCTGCCATCTTCTGAAGCCTCACCACTAATTAGCACAAGAAAAATTGAAGGAAATAGAGAGGCATATCCTTTCATCTTTCCAGAGGTCACCTTACAATTTCAGGTTATGTGTCATCCTCATTGAGAAAATATTACATTCCTGGAAGATGAATATGACCAACTATACTTAGCTCTTAAAAAAGAATTAAAAGTTGTTTTTAGATGTAAAAGCAAAAGGTATTCCCAAGTTAATGTAACAATAAAATCTGACACACTTAAATAGAAAAAAAACACAATCAGAATTCATAGTTTGAAAAAAAGTTAGCAGCCTTCTTTTTCTTTTCTTTTTTTTCCTGCCTGCCTTGTTCCCAGGTTCATCTGCATGCTGCTGCCTCTTTGACTGCAGTGATGGAAAATGCTTGTGGGTAGGAGGACGGGAAACTCCCTCCCCTGCAGATCTCAGTTCTGAGCAGTGCCAGCAAATTAAGATACTGAGAAAATCCTGCTCCAAATGAAAGTTGAATAGTTTCTTCAACTGCTTCTTTGTGGGGTTAGTGAAACAAGAGTTTGTTGGGGTTTTTTTTATCCTTTTCTGTCTATTTCCTCTATGTCTGCAGTGGTGATACAATTACTTTTTTAATTATGGGAAGTCCCAAATCTAAATACTAACCAAGTCTAAGCTGATGACATATTTTAAGGGCACATAAATCTTAGCCAGCAAAACATTAAGCAGAACAGAGTAGATGATGAAACCATAAAACTGTGTTCATAATTTACTTGGTAAATCAAATATGCTATTACTGATGGCATGTGTGTTTTATGTAGGAATTGCTGAAACTTCACAATCTAAGTTTTCAAATAAGAAGAATTTTGATAGTTAGATAGACTTAGTGAATATCCTAAGATGCAACAGACTGACAAAGTATATTGATTTCCTATCCTTGCACAGGATGTGCTCAAGAGCCACACCAGGTGCATGAGTATTGTCTAAACCTTCTTGCATTCTATCAGAACAGAGTTCTGTGGCCACTTCCCTGGGGAGCCTGTTCTATTACCCAGCCACGCTCTGGAAAAAAAAGAGAGAAAGGACCATTGTCTGCCCCTTTATTTCTCCTAATGATGTATAGTCTGCAATGAGGTCCCCCCCTCAGTCTCCTCTTCTCCAGACTGAGCAGAACAAGTGACCTCAGCTGGTCCTCATACAGCTTCTCCTCAAGGCCCTTCAGCACCTTTGTTGCCCTCCTTCAGACCTCCAAATAGCTCTATAGCTTTCTTGTATTGTAGTGGCCAAAACTGTACACAACATTCAAGGTGAGACAATATGTTATGCAGAGCAGAGTGGGACAATCACTTTCTGCAACTGGTCTTCTTCCCCTGTCTGTACAATCATCCAGGGTTTCCCTATGCCATGTATACAATCTGGCACTTTCCCTGGTTATATTTATTCAGATTTTACAATTTCTACCTGTTTACAAGGTCTGAAAAAATCTTCAATAGGTGCCAAGGAACACAGCTATTTAAATTATGAATTTATTTTTGTATAATATTAATATTTTAGAGACAAACAGGAACAAAATTACTGATCTAATATCAATCTGAATTCTGGAAACTCACAGGTTGTACTGCATATTAGCAAAACTTTATGCCCTTGCTTAGTGGCATCTTCCCTCAATCATTTTTTTCTGTCACTTTATTATTATGCTCTTTTTTCAAAAATCTTTGTAGCTAGTAGGAAGCAAAGAGGAAGCAAAATGATATAGCATTCAGAGACAGCTCTCTGATACGGATCACCCTTTTCATTTGCCTGTGGATAGGCTTAATTTGCATGAACAGGGAAATGAGAAGGTTTCAATCAGTATCCAAAGTGAGGAAGTCCAGGTACTTTCTTTAACTTTCTCACTTTGGAGCATTTTTCTCAAAGAGAAAGCTGATCCTTCTCACCACAACAGGACGAAACTAACCTGTTTTATTTTTACATGATGAAGAGGGGCAGATAGGAATATGAAAGAACCTTTTTACTGGGTTAGTGTTTAAAGTTTACTTGCTATGCTACCAGATGAACATTAAGAGTTGACATCAGAAACAGAATGGGTGGGAAAGGATATTAGCCCTCCCCACCCTCAGCCCTCCTTCTCCCATTGTAGTAGCCTGGAAAACAGCTAGAACCAGAAAGGGAATGTTTGAAACAAAAGTAGTTCTCATTAGCAGCTGGCTTTGGTGAGCCCTCTACTGACATAATGCTGGAGTCTGTCTTGAGCCTGTCAATTGAGTAGTATGTTTTAACCATTTTGTTCCTAACTACAGACAAACTATCTGCTAGGGACTTTCTTTTCTTCTCAAAGAAAGTTGAAATGGAATTGAATTTCATAGAGCTTCTGGAATGGTTACTTCTTCCTCTTGTAGGCATTATTTTCACAATGCAAGGCCTTAGACATTTATATTTTTCCCTTTTTAGCTCTCCATTTGCTTTCTTATTAGTGGCAGATGACCCAAAAATTTACTAGCCCACATTTACTACCTACATTTACCAATGGGGACCCAAATTCATCACCTTCTTCCTATATATTCTACATGCTGTGGCACCTTTTGTTCTTCAACTCTCTTTTATTTTGGACTTTCACTTTCCACCACATATTGCAGTGCCTTAATTTGTCCTCAAAGTGCAGTGCTGTAACTGATATTTGTACAGCTAACCTACCTCATTAACCCTCTGGTTCATTTCCAAGGTTCAGCACCCTTCTGAAAGAATCACATAAGCTATTTCTCCATGTTGTTACAGAGTTGCTAGAGGCCATCATGATCTCCTGATTTTCTTGAGAATTTGTAATGGTGTTCGTTAGGCAGAAAATTAGAAAGGACTAATTCAGATTGGTTGAGTATGCAATTGTTTAGTGGACTACTTACTAAGAAGCACATTTTAAAATATTTATGGCAATTCCTGATATTCGCATGAACAGGAACTGCTCATCTAGATGCAAGATCTGAATGCAGATCTCTGCAGTCATGCATTGTTGCCTTCAAGGTGCAGAGCAAATTGTACAGTCCATTTCCTAACAGTTAAATAATATATTCTAAGACTGATTTATTTGAATGTACTATATTTGGTATATTTTTAATCTTGAGCTGATTGCTTCTCAGTATCAGCTTATTAAAAAAAATTCTAATAATTACTTGCCTTTTGCAAAATAATTTTGTTGTCTTTGCATACCAAAATTCTCCTAGAATTCCACTAGCACTTTTCTAAATATACTCAGAATAAGACAGTTTTTGAGGTTTTTTTGTGAAGTACAGTGTTCTATCTTAATAAAACATATTAGAGGTGAATTAATTTTAAAATCCCTGGCTAATTAACAAAACATATAAGGCTTCTAACCCTTTAAATACACAATAATTTGGTTTAATTTGCTGTAATTGTATTATCAGTGTTTTCTCTCAATGGTAGGTATTACAAGCAATGAGTTAATCACATTGCTATAACAAATCATTGTAGTTCTTTATTCCATTTAATTGATTGCTGCTATCTAGATTCAGCAGCACAACCTATTTAGACTACCTACTGTCCACATCCTTGTACCTCATGCAATAATTTAAAATAAATTATGCCTAATTCACAAATCTACTGTGCTGTAAACAAAACAATTAACATTTATTATTTCTCAATGTAGTACACACTCTTAGTTAGCCCTAAAACCATAGAAAGAAGACACAGCTAATATATGTGTCTAACAGAGCAGCTTCCTCCCATTGGCTCATATTAAGTAAAGAACATGATTCATTTAAGGCCTATGAGTTGCTTGAATTTAAATCACATGCCTAAAAATATTGAACATTTGCTCATGAGTCCTATGAGTATAGAATCTAGGACTTGCACAGAAGAAAGTCTAATTTTCCTGTAAAACAACACAGAAAACAAGCAAAAAGCCCCCCAACCCCATTACTAATTAAATAGTCCAAGGGTAAGAAAAGTATTCCAGTTGATTTGAAATCATGGATGAAAGCAGATTATGACAGAAATTTAACTGCTTAATGTTGGAGTGCATTTGTAGTCATCCATTTTTCAGTAATTCCAAATGATCGTGCTCTGGGACTGGATTTAGCACATCCATTTGCCAAGAATATCCAAGTCACAAGAGCATCCATCAAAATGATTAGGAAGCTGGAATGAACAGTATTTGCTCACTCTCTCCAAAGCCAAATGTATCCTCAGAACAGAGACACCCTCTGCCTATCACAACTTATTGTCTGTGCTCTGTATTTAGTACTATGTTAACCATGAAGTGCTCATCCTTTCAAATGTAAATAAATATTTATTTTCAAATCACTAACTGAAAGAAAAGGTCTGCCTAAATAAATGAAGAGATTTTTACTGAATAGAGAATGGCCACTTCATATCTCTTCCCAATACCTCCCAGAAATAAGAGACTATTCTGTGAACACCTCTGAAGATGATAACTGAAATCTTTGCAAATATTTTTTCCTTAGATAAAATTTATGTATATTTATTTTGCTGCTTTGGAGTTTGTTGGATCTTTCTTGGGATATTTTGGTTTTGTTTGTTTTTGGGTTTATTTGTTTTGTTTTCTTGTTTTGTTTTGTTTTGCTCTGTTTTGCTACATTACCTCTTTCCCAACAAACTATTGCTTATTATGAATAACTGACCAATTAATTTTCTTTAAGGGAGTGAACTATCAAGACAAAATCACAAAATATTTCTCCATATCTCCATCTTCATAAGATAATGTACCAAAAAACTTGGTTTTTTTAATAAATTTTTATAATTAGTGTTATATTTTAATTTGTAACATAATTTTTTTTTAAATGAGGAGTGACTAGAAATCACAGTATCTGTCTCACCAATGAGGTCTTTCGTCTTTTAAGCTGCTTTAACCTAGTCATATGCACAAATATTTCAGGATACATTTAAAGCTTTTTTGCTCTTTTGCTGTGAGTCTATTTGCACTAGGTTTTCATGAACTAACAGCAGAGCACACCTCTCACTACACCCGGACAAAAAGCAAAGTGCTGCTGACACAGCAGCACTCATTGCCCTCCACATGGCTAAAGCTTAGCTGATCAACTATAATTCTGCACTACAGTGGATTATGGCTCAGCAGCAAGCAGATAATGGGAAGTAACAGGGACAGGATCAATAGCGCATACGCACAGATTCTTCTCAGAAAGTCAATTTGACTGCATTTCCTTCATTCATTAGATCCATCAAATCAATGCCATCTATCATAACATTTCTTTTCCTTTTCTGTGCTTCATTTTACTGAAAGGTATGTCTGTTTCTGGAAGATTCCCAGAAATTTTTCAAATAAGAAAGGATGATTGATTATGATATGATATGATGATATGATTGATATGATATGATATGATATGATATGATATGATATGATATGATATGATGATATGATATGATTATGATATGATATGATATGTTATGATATGATATGATATGTTATGATATGATATGATTGATATGATGATATGATGATACAATACGATATGATAGGATACGATAGGATACGATACTATAGAATACAATATGATACGATACGATATGATATGATGATATGATACGATATGGTGATATGATATGATATTATATGATTGATATGATGATATAATGATACGATACGTTACGATACGATAGGATACAATACGATACGATACGATACGATATGATACGATACGATATGATATGATGACATGATACGATATGATGATGGTATGATATGATATGATATGATATGATATGATGATGATTGATATGATATGATATGATATGATATGATATGATATGATATGATATGATATGATATATGATATGATTGATATGATATTATATGATATGATTGATATAAAAGCACAAATTATGCAATCCCCTTGCATGCATCAAGTATCTATTTAGGAGTTCATTGCTGTTAGTGTGGTTAGGCAATGGAACAGGTTTTCCTGAGAAGTTGTGGATGCCTCATCCTGAGGTTCAAGGCCAGACTGGGTGGAGCTCTGAGCAATATGGTCTAGCAAAAGGTGTCTATGTTAAGTGGGCTGGAACTAGATGATCTTTAAATTACTTTCCAAATCAAGCCACAATCCTACAATTTAAATTATGATGATAAATATACCCATGGAACCCCATATTTTAATATATGAAGAAGGCAAGTACTGTTCTCACTTACTTGGTTGACAGATGGAAAAAAATGTATAGGAATTGCGATAGCCAATGAGGTGCTGAAGTAAATTTTGGTTTTCTCAGATTTGTAAAGCTATTAACCACTCACAGTTCACATGAATTCGTTATTCTCATAGGCAAAATTCTCCAATAATTCATCCTTTGATGAATTTAGGCAGAATAAGGAAATCACAAATTATCCAACACAACATAATTAGGTAACAGAGAGCAAAAGGAATTGAAAAGTCCAAATAACTTCAGTAAGAACAGTTTTTAAATACTTTGATCTAGATTTATGAAAATATTTTTGCCTTGAAATTAGTCTCCATTAATTTTAATAGCTTAGAGTTAGTCAGTCTTCTAAAAAAAGTTTTTAAAGCAACAACCCTAACACTTACATGAAGATCAAAATTAAAGAAAAAGTGCTGTCCAAAATTTAAAGATCACTCCTATACTTTTATCATTAAGTCAGTAGAAAATAACAGTTATTCATTCTCAATATGAATATGAATATCCTCAATATGAGGACTTCTACCAATTTGAGGACCAGGACCATCAGTAGCTAACCCATGGCTAAGAAAAACTGCCCATAAAAGCAGGCACAGACAGCAGTTTGAGAACCCAGAGTAAGAAAAAACAGCATCCAGAGGGTGGATACAGGGAATGCTGGGTCCAGTACAAAAGCAAAGGCAGACCTAGTGCTGGACTTTGATATGTGTTGCCTCTTTTGATGTCATCTGCATATCAAATACTGGGACTTAATTTGGCAAATTAGAGTTTGGTTGGGAAATATAGAGGTCTAAGTGCAACTGAAATCACTCTGAGTTTCTTTCGGAGAAGAAAAAGCTTTTCTGCACTTAAAGCTGGTTACTTCTCATTAGTCAGAAGTGAAAACAGTTAAATTGCTCTGCTAATGTAATTAGACTAAATTAACCAAATTGATATACTAAAAAAACCCCATGTTTTTTATTTGAGTGTATAATTTGCAGTAACACTTTAAAAAATTACCTTCAAGATAAAATAAAAACATTATTTTTGTTGATGATAATTGAGCAGATCGACTCTAACTAAAATATGCATCTATGTAGAAAGTTTGACTTACTAAGTGAATGAAAAGTATTTGTAAGTAACCTGAAATATTGGTTTCTTCTAGTAGCTGAAAATAACTTTAAAGTAAGCAGGAATCACATTAGTGCAGTACCTTATTACCATTACCTAATTTTAGCATTCAGTAATTTTTTATTTGCTTAAAAGAAAATAAGCAATTTTATCCAAATTCTTAACAATTTGCATGGCTCTCTAGTAAATGTACATTAAATTTACATTAAAACCAGTAACAGTTTTAATTAATACCTTAGGCATCTAAAAGTCTTTGTCAACTCACTTTCTAAACGATTTGCCAATGTTTTTTTTTTTTGCAAGTTGAAATTACTGCACTATTTGATAAATATTCCTTGATATAAATCAGGCAAAAAATGCAAATATAAATAGCAAAATATGTAAAACTTTGATGCAGTGGAAACTAGACTTTTAACTAGATTTTAAATATAATGATTAGTCTGTGGGGGAAAAAACCCTAACAAACCATCCAAAACAAAATAAAATATAATTGTGGGCACCATGAAAAATCTCATATATTAAAAAATTCTGCAACAGAATCATATTAACTTTTATGAACTCCCAAAATTTAGAAACATGAATTATATTATTTAAAAAGAGAAACTAAAGGTATGCAATTATAACATGCAAAGCTACTATCTTGAGGTCTGTAACAGGACTACCTCCTGTGATCCAGAATTTTAGATTATTGAAGTTACCAACAAGAATTGTATACTTCTCTCTCACCTCCCAGAAAATCTGAATAGCCAGAAGCTATGTTCTTGTGCAGCTTTAATTATGATCACTGCTTGAAATGCAACTAACTCTTAATGTTTCTTTTTTGGCTTTTTTTTCATCTTCTGTGGTATCATCCTAATACTATCATCAAATAAATAAATAAATAAACTAATTGTATGTTTTCATCAAACACACCTCACCCTGAACTTTTTTAATTTAGTATTTGCTAAATATTCAAGATGTCTTTTTTTTTTTTTTTAATCTGCTGTTTCAGAATGGAATCTTTGCTTTTGCCTTCAAATCTAAATTATTTTTCTTATATTACCATAGCCAAAATAATCAGGTACATCATATAATTTTCCATCAGAAAGTCTCCCCTTGCAGTCAAACGCACTTGGAAACTACTGATGATCAAGTGTTTGACGTGTCATTTAATTTTAACAAGATTTCACAGGTATCATTAGAAAAAGAAAATCCAGTATCTACAGTTGTATATCCTATACACATTATTTTTTTAAGCTTAATGATATTTAAAGAGATCTCTGGTATTCAACATACACACAAAATTTTAAAAAATCTATTTCATGATCCTGACTAGTAATTGTTACTGATGACTTTTCAACCCTAAAATCACAAGCCCAACAAAAATAAAGTCTCAAAAAGTAGTTACCATTTATTGAAGGTCCTCCAGGTGTACTTAAGATGGAATGCATGCATGATATAGGGCTCTGACACTTACACTAATTTAGAAAATTAGAATAATTTACAAGAATCTCCAATTAGAAGTACATTTAATGAAATAATTCCCCTCTTAGTTCAGCCCCTTACTGAAACCTCCTCCTTGCTTCTAGTCTCACATATTTTATGTCTAAATCCAGGGGAAAGTAACATGGTCTTCATTCACAGAAGAAGCAAGATAATAATAGGATTCTAGGAATGTGTTTGAATGACAAAGTACTGAAGCTAGGTTAGAACCTATATAAATATTAAATAATAATCTGCAGAGCTATGAATATATGAAAAATACATAAAAAGCAAAAATCTTTTGGCAACACTGCCACCAGTAGTGAAATGACTCAACTATTCCTCTTAGGGCAGTAATTTCCTTCTCATAACCATTTATTACTAAATAATTATTTTAATTTCACCAAGATTCTTAGAATAGTCTCACAATCATTGCCAATAATTACAAAACTTATTATTTGGCAGCAGAGCTGGGATTATATTGCCCTTTACACTAATCTTTTTTATTCTAAAAAAACAAAAAATATAACTTTTGAGAAACTTAGAATGTCAAACAGCCATTTGCCGGAGTTCTGTGCTGGACACTTTGGCACTTATTCTCTCATTTTCAAATAAAGAAATTAAGGCAATTTAGTACCTAGAGGCATATCAAGTGAATATGAAGTTGGCGATAAAAAACCCTGTACACAATCCCATGCTAAATTGTAGCAAGTACATGATGGCAAATGATGTGATAGAAGTTTAATAACAAAAGCCCATAACTAAAGCCCTTTGCAACTGTCTTTATTGGGGTGAAAATGCTGGTGAGTAAACAATGCCTTAGTAGCAAAAAATGAAAAAAAGCAAAAGGAGATGATTTTCTGCAGGTCTGTTTCTTGCAAATTATTGAAAATCAAGAATGTGTTCAACTCCCAAAATTTATAGAGCACCCTTTGGGTAACTTTCTTCTTAGCCATTGTGCGTGAAAATCTAGACTCTAAGTTTAGATGCTAAATTTAAGTACAGAATAATCATGGTGAAAAATAAATAAATCAATGGAAAAACTAAGAACTATATTATTAAAAGTTCAGACAAGCCTAATATACTGAGTTAAGCTTTATCGCCTCCATTTTTTAAGGTAACAATTTAACATTTAAAAAATTTATACATTTTACATTTAAAATATTTAAGAATATTTTGGGATTTGGAAATAGGAGGGTAATGAAGGGAAGGAAGATTTAAGTCCTTAATTACCTCTTAGAATAAGCATACCATGAACTTCAATGGCCTTCACCTCCCCTGGGGTTAAAAGAGGTCTATTGTAAGCAACACTTTCATGTTACATTCAGTCATATGGCTTCAGAAATTAGTTATGATATGAACTGTCTTCATGTGTAGTAGTCAAGCATTTCCCCCTACTTTCTACAGTGGTATCTCTGCAAGAAAAAAAAATTAATTACAGCCAATAGTAATTCAAGGAGAATAATTAAAAATGGTGTCAGAGAGTGAAAGGAAGATTATGCCGATTTTTAGTTATCTGGAGCATTTAAAAACTTGCTATACTATTATTTGAGGTTAATTAAATATACTAAAATTGGTTGTGAAGATAATATATTCAAGTTATGAAAAATGATTAAGATTTAGTAGTTTTTTGTATAAACATATTCAGATTTCTTTATTCACACAAAATAAGTTAAATTTGTGATCAGGACAAAAAGAAAGTAAAATTTAGAGTTTATTGCAAATGTCAGCATCATCATGTCTTAATTGTGCTCAGAATTTACTTGTGATAGAAAGCAAAATTGCAAAATTACCGGAAGCAACCTACATCCCTATGTAGGGGATTATCAATAGTTATAATGTGGATAACAACTGCACCACCTGCTAGACCAGTATATCACTCTGCAATTATTTTCCTTCTGTTTTGAAGCTGGATTTTACTTGAACTGAATCCAGCACTGTATGTATCTGCAACAACATGCTGATTTATTAGTAATACCATTGTGGTCTCAGAAGATCTGTTCTCTAAACCACCCCATATTTTGCTAATTAAGTATAGCTTTGAATCCCGTATCTATGATACTTATAAGAGTAACATCCAAGAAGGTGTCTTCCAGAGGCAGATAATATTTGATACATTTGAATAATTTAATGCAGCAGAATCCACTGTAAATATTCATTCTAGAAAAACAGATAAATGTTCCATCCAGACTAGAATCTGTTATGAAGTAATAAAACCATAGCCTCCAAAAACACACAGAGTCTAAAAAGAGCCTTTTCTCTTTTAATGACACTGTTTCAGAGCTACAGATCAAATGAAAACATCTGATTAAACAACACTTAAAAAGAAATTCTGATTAAAAGTATTTGAACTAGTGTTGACACTCATTATCAACTTCCTGGTTGATATCTGAAAGATATTGTTGATATCTGAAAGATATTTTATTTTCATTATGTAATGTAATATAATTTGTCAAAATATTAATGATTTTACTCCAATATTAATTAAGTATTTTGAATGTCTCTTTGGATATGAATGTTACAGTGGAATTTTTTGACAACTGCTATATATTCTATATCAAAGGCTTATTCACAGAACTTGAAAACTCTTGCAAATAAAATATGACTTTATTTTAGAAGAAAAAAGGGTTTACTAGTTGTCTTTGGATGTCTGTTAACTGATATACTGGTTTTGTGCCTAAGAAGTAGGTGTCTGGAAAAACATGCAGAGTCATTTTGCATTATGATTTGCACTGAAATCCAGTTCCTTGATGTAGCTGCTCAGTGTAGCTGGATGAGTGAACCCTTCACTGGGTAAAAAATTGGCTCATTGGCCCAAACCAGAGTGGTGATGGATGGAGTCAAATCCAAAAGATCATTTAGGTAACCCAAAATTACTCATAATACTTTACTAAGGAAAAAAAAAAACAAAACAAAAAAAACAAAAACAAAAATCACCAACTAATGTATTTTATAAGGAATTAACTTTATGACAAACACTTGAAAAATCAGCCAAATTCTGTGCACTTATGATCTAGGAATAAATTTTAGGAATTATCTGTCACAGGTTCTCCTTATCTTCTAGACATAGTTCTTATATCTGTAGCATTTCCGAGAGAAAATCTCTGTACTTACAGTCACATCCAAGGGATCAGTTATGAAAAATTTAAAATATGTTAAGAAAACTGCAGCATATATATAGAGAAGAACCTTAATACACAATGTTTTTCATATATTAACACCAGCTCTCTTTAAAACTAATCCTCAAATGTTTCATATACTACATAAATCATATCATATGCTACAATAGCCTTTGTTGTCATTTATGGTTAATAAGCCTACTCTTCACATTCCCCAACTCATGTATGTGGAATCATGCTACCCTTCCACCATAACTGATTGCCAGAACCTTAGACTTGTATCACTGTCGAAAAGTAGGGGTCTAGATAGGGTTAGCCAGCATTCCTAAAATGAGATAATGCTTCTGGCATTGACCACAAAAATGGTTATTAGTGGAATATAAAGATACATTCAAACTTTACAGTGAATACCTTGAAAAAAAAACAATCTACAATAGATTACATGTTTATGTTAAAGAGTTCCTGCTTTTAATCCATTGAGGCAGGTTGTGACTTCTCTGAAAGGCCATAAGTCATGCTTGGTGCTTTCTCTATAGTTCTCTGTTTTCTTCTTGGGCTTTATTCCAGGGTCTCATCCAAGGGGTCTTTATTTTCCAATCAGATCTGATAGCAGTCTTAGAAATACATGAAAATGCCAATAAACCACTGAACTTCAGGGAGTGAATACTCCCAGTATTTTTGTGATTATGGATTTCATACCTTCAGTCACCTGAGATTCTAAGTGAATGGAATGATCCAGCACACTTATGTGATTTGGAAAGCACAGACATAGCTGACCAAGTATTTATACCTTTTATTTCTCTCCTTAGAGCAGAATCATTTTGGCCATGGAATGACAAAACAGAAGATTCAGAGATAATAACAATTCTTCATGACTTCACATCATGGTCTTTCTAACCATACAATAGCACTGGCAGACATTTCTATATCCATAGAGCAGTTGAGAAGGTAATGAAGACAATATACTTTATGTTTAATTCTCAGTACTGCTGATCCTGTTAAAACCACAATTGTGATTTACAGTAACATATTTGAAACTTCCTCTCAATTACAGACAGACTTAGATATAGTGCTGGACACCAGGAAAAAAAAAAAGTAGGAACTATTAGCTCTGTGGTCCTAGCACAAAACTCTGCTGAGCTAAACTCAGTTAAAGTAATAAATATTTATACTGGAATATGCAGGGGAAAAGGAGTGAAATAAACACCATTGCTGTTGTCTGTTTCTGTTTCAGGCTCATATTTCTATTCCTGTCACCCTAATTTCATAGAGATTTTATGACATAACTATCTTCTTTGCTATTAGGCATTTTCTTCAAAGGATATTGACTGGAAGCAGCTAAACAGGTTCAATCATGATCAAAAGAAAATACTTTGAAATAATAATGAACATCATCATAACCACTTCTATAGCTTTTTTTTCTGTTTTCCCTTCCTTTATGAATAAAAATAACTATAATCTAGTAGTGTGAATAAAAGAAAAAAAAAAAATAAAAGGGAATGTACTGCATTCTATAGGAACATCAAATTCAGTCATTAACCCATGACTGCTCAAGTCCACCACAAAGCCATATGCCCAAATGACACACCTAACAGGGATCGTGACTCAACCCTGAGCAGCCTGTTCCAGTGCTTGACAGCACTTTCTGTGAAGATATTTTCCCTAATATCCCATATAAACCTCCCCTGGAGCAGCTAAAGCCATTTCTTTTCAGCCTGCCACTAGTTACCCATAAGACACTGACATCCACCTCACTGCAGCCTCTTTTCAGGTAGTTGTAGAAAGCAATAAGGTCTTCCCTGAGCCTCCTTTCCACTAGCCTAAACACTCCCAGATCCCTCAGCCACTCTTCAGCAGACTTGGCTCCAGACCTTTCTAGAACTTTATCATCTTTCCTGGGACATGACCTGGCACCTTAATATTTTTATTTTAGTGAACACAGGGTTCAAGATGAGGCCTCACCAGTGCCAAGCACAGGAAGATGACCATGGTCCTGGTCCTGCTGGCCACACTAATGCTCACAGAATTGCTTGTAGGAGACTTTTTTTTTTATATTAAAGAACAGGCTAAACCAGTAGAAATATGGTTGGACTTCTGGACTTGAGAAAATGGTAGTGGTTTATGTTCACTAGAAACCAAGGTAGATAGGAATCCAGAGAGGTCTCAGCTGATCAGAATCTGGCAAACATTGTCCTGATTTTGAAAAATAGAAAGAAGGACCACAGAAACAGGAGACCTGTCAGTCTCACACGTCCCATGATGAGTGATCAGCTGGCCCTGTGCTCTTCAGGATCTTCATAAATGACTTTGATGAAGGACTGAAAGGGATATTTAGTAAATTTACAGATTATACAAAATTGGGAGGTGTTCCTGTGTCTCTCCAGGGCAGGAAGGCCCTACAGAGAGACCTGAACAAATCAGAGGGCTGGGCAATTACCAACCACATGAAGTTTAACAAGTGCAAATGGGATGAGGCATCCTTGGATGTACAGACAGACTGGGGAATGAGAGGTTGGAAACCAGCCATGCAGAAAGAGGATGGGGTTGATGGAAAGTTGAATGTGAGTTGAATGTGGCCCTGGCAGCCAGAATGGTCATCCATGTCCTGGGGTGCATCAGGAACTGCATCACAGCCAGGCAGGGGAGGGAATTATCCTACTGTGTTCTGCTCTGCACTGGGGCAGCCTCACCTTGAGTGAGTCATGTGTGTAGTTCTGGGTGCCACAGTATAAGATAGACATGAAACTATTCTAGAAAGTCCAAAAGAGTGCAACAAAGATGGTAAAGGACCTGGAGGAGAAGCCTTGTGAGGAATGGTCTCAGCCATTCCTCACAAGAATGGTCTGTTCAGCTGGAAGAAGAGAGGAATGAGGAGATATCTTGTTACAGTTTACAACCTTCTTGTGATGGAAGAGGAGGGGAAGGCACTGACTTCTGTGGTGACAGTGACAGAACCCGAGGAAATGGCCTGAAGTTGTGTCATGGGTGGTCTAGTTTTGGATATCAGGAGAAGGTTCTTCACCCAGAGTGTGACTGGGCACTGGAACAGGCTCCCCAGGGAGCCTAGTGACAGCACCAAGCCTGACAGAGCTCACAAAGCACTTGGACAGAGCTCTCAGGCACATGGTGTGCGTTGTAGCACATTATGCACATCTTGGAGATGGTACCTCTAAGGAACAGGAGCTGGACTCAATAATCCCGAGACCCTTCCAACTCAGGGTGTTGTTATTCTGCAAAATATTTTTGCCCCTTTTTTACATACAATGTAAAGCATGCCTAGGTGAAAAAAGTCTGATCCTGCCTCTTAGATTTCCAGGTAGATAAAATCTGTTTTGTATATTAGAAGTCTGATTCTGTATGGGCAAGAAAAGTCACAAGAGCAAGCTATCAAGGGATTCTGATAACCACCCTGATATGTACATTTTCTTGACACTCCAAGTGAAATGAGAAAATTAATTTTATGTGGGAGCTAAGAGGATACTGTGGCATGAATGAAAAAAAAAAAAAAAAAAAAGAAGTTCCTGGCTGCCCTAATGAATACTCTTATTTAAAGCAGATTTCATATTACTGAAACTATACTCAGATTTTTTTGTGTACAGTGCTTTCCTGGAAGCTTTGTGCACAAATTCCAATGGCATTGTTTCAACAATGGTCTTTTCCCTGTAGTTGTTTTAACACAAGAAAAGTCTAAATTTATTTATGGGCTTGGAAGAGTCAAGTTCCCTTTTCACAATGGGGACTCAGAATAATTTCTTAGCTAAAGGATTGTCCTTTTTTCTATACAGTCATTGCTGCGCTGCCAAGAGTCATACCAGATTTGTTGATTTGAGAAACTGAAAAGGGAGTGAATCAGAATGCAAACACAAGTTAAAAATAGTGTCTGCTGCTTCTCAAATTAATGGATGATGCATATTGTGTTTGTATTGAACAACCCAGAAAAATTAATGTTTTAAAAAATCAAAATTAAGCATATTTAGTATGGTTTCATATTTTTAGGTGCTTGCTTTTATAGACTGCACCTCAGTTTCTGTAACCAAGTAAATTTATCTGAATAATACAATTGAACTTCTATGAAAGAAAAAAAAAATAATTACCTTGACACAGTCTAACAATCACTATGACAATTTTGTGAAAGTCAGCTGAATGTTAAGCAAAATGCTGTTAATACTAGATCTAAGATGCATAGCAAGTAAGGGATTCTGCCAGGATTAAGAATACAAACCTAGTCAGTCAGTTAATTACCTAACATACAGAAGATTCCATAACTTATCCTACATTTCAGATAATGACAGACTTCATTTAGTAAGCAGTCTGCCTTATCAGTACAGGTATTGCAGGTGTTTTAAATAGCTGGCTGATTGCCTAGCAAAGAGTCCATTTGAACAACTGCAGATGACATGAAGAAAACAGAAAATTGCAAGTCTCATAGAAGAAAAAAACATAATGCAAGTAGCTTCCTACCCTAGCTGAAATAATCTATAATACACTTCACATCCAATTCTAAAATACAATAAATCTCTATAATATGAAATTTAGGAGAAAAAAAAAAAAACTTACCAATTATTTTGAGACTGCCTGATCATTGCCCAGTGCTGTGAAGTCAGCACATTGGAAAGTTGTGGAATCTGAAGAGATTGAACATAATTATTTAGCTCTTATAAATTTATAATTCTAAAGAGCATACTGAAGTAATCATCTTAATAGATGCTTTCTGCAAAAGAAAAGTATTTTGGTATTATGTGACAAGAGGCACACTACAACTTTTGTGATTTTTTTAATATAAAACCAAGAAATTAATCACCATCTTTAACGTATTACAAGAGAAAAACCTGAGAACAAAAATGCTCCAGAGTTTTGGTTTCAGTCATAGCTTAAGTAAATCTCTAATCTTTAGCTGTTTCAGATATCTCAGATATGTCTATTTCACCTTTTTATATTGACCTCAATATATTTGGATAGTTTCTTGAAAAAGCATATAAATAGAAATATTCCATATATTGTAAGGATGCAGAATCCCAGCATTTCCTGGAGACCTTAATCTCTGCTCTCTCATATTTTAACCACAAATTTATATACAAACAAGCAAACAAAACAATCTCCTTTCTTCACTTAACTCTTACCACTATGCAATGAACATCCCACATGCTTTCCTTGCATTATATACTTTCCTTGAACTTCTTTCTTTATTAGTCTGAAATACTGAATCTCTATTCTTTGTCACAACCTATACAGCCTAATGTGTTTTTCACTTACAGTCTTTTCAAACAAGCAGGTATTCAAGACAGCACTTCTCTATATTGTAAAGTACTTTTCCCTCTAAGGAGCTCCTAATGCAGCTCTCTTTACACAAATTCAGATTCCTAGGGTATCAGTTTCTCAAGGTCGGGATTGAAGGCACTTGACACTGTTCTTATTGCTCGGACTCAGGTGTTTATTATTTCTTATCTATGTTAACAGTCTCACTACTGTGAGTTCGGCAGCTTTTTCATTAGTAAGGCACAAAATGGTTAACTCTTGTTACAAGGTCTTTTAAAACTAAACTATCCAATTAAGAAAGGACACCTAGATTATTTTCCCTTTTAACTCAATAACTGATTCTCCAATGCCCACAATGCAGACCCTTCTGTCCAATCGCAAATCCCCCAAACCCATGAAGAAGAAGGAGGAAGATGGTAAAGAAAAACAACCTGTCTCCACCCTAAAACCTCCATCTTGCTTCATATTCATTTCTATATTCTAAAATCCCAAACTCTAGTTTTCCACCCTGTGATATTACACACTTCTAACCAACTAAACACCCATAATCCCAATGCTAGCAATCAATTTTAAAAGCCTGTTCCATGACCTCAGTTCAAATACAGTGTACTCATTTTGGTCTATGCCTTGAAACACAGAAAGTTTAAAATTCTTAGCATCCAGGATTCCAACACTGGGGTTTTGTGCAAATTAATTTTGTTTCTGATCAACAAAGACAAAAATATTACTTGCTACTAGAAGCAGCAGTAACCATTAAGGTATCACAGTTAATATGAAGGTATCAGAGAGAGAAAACAAGCTTGGTTTCTGACAAAGAGTATAGCCACGTAAACCTTATTTTCATGGAAATTAAGATTTTTTTTAAAAAGCAACTTTATATATACAAAATATAATATAATACGTCTTCCTGAAGCATCATCATTATAATTATGAATATTCATGAAACATTGGAATGTGTTTAGAAATTGCAAAGTAAAATGGTGCTTTTCATAATCATATAATATTTAGTGAAAGAAGGATGCATTATGTCTTACTATAATATTAGCATAGAGAAGGACCTTAATTATAAAGACAAGAACTAAGCAAGCAATTTCAGAAGAAAATAAATAAGACTGGAACTAGGAAAAAAGGAATGTCTCAGAATATTATGGAATCAAGAAATATGAAATTGAAAGCTCATATAACCTAATTTTACTTAAATACAGAAGGTTTGAGAGTACCTGCAACCCTGAATCTCCCTAGAACATGAATTGCCAGAACCTAAACATTCACATTTTCTTACACTCTTCCTTACCTGAATATTTATGGGGAAAGTCCAGGAACTTGAGACAGGACAAGCTACATAATTGATCTCCATGATGGATTCTGAAGTCTGAGTCAGTGTTATGTTATGTGGCTGATATTCTAGAGGGAAGAGTTGCAAATCCAGAGAGTACTTGACAGGGTTGACAAGTAGGTCTGCACAACCTTACGAAGTTCAGCAAGTCCAAGTGTCAGGTCCTGCAGAGGTATGAAGACAATCCCAAACATGGACACTATCTGGGTCATGAGCGGATTGAAAGCAGCCCTGAGAAGGAGGACTTAGAGGTGTCTGAGGAGGAGGACTTAGAGGTGTTGGTGAATGAAAAACTGAATGTGACCCTATAAAGTGTGCTCAGAGGTCAGAAAGCCACATGTGTCCTGGGCTGCACCCAGAGCATCCAAGTCTGGGCAGCAGGGGAAGGAGGGGATCCTGCCCCTCTGCAATGCATTCAGCTCTTGGGTTACTAGAAGGATTTGGATTTTTTTAACTGAGTCCAGAGAAAAGTACAAAGATGATCAGAATTGTGAAACACCACTCCTGTTAAGATTGGCTGAGAAAGCTGGGTTAAGCTCTGCATATAAACAGTTCCCTTGATTTTAAAGGAAACATTCCTAGGTGCAGTGTTAACTACCAACATTCAAGAACTTCATGTAGTAGAGTTTTTAGACACTCACAAACTGTTTGCAAGGACTGTTGTTACCATAAATTGTTGCTTCAAATAGATATTTTTGCAAAAAATACAAGGAAAAAAGTCTGATACCCTGTATTTCCTAATTTTGAATACTATGATGATGTGTTTTCAGAGGACCATTTTTTTAGTAGCAGATCCAAAGCAGACTGAAAATTCAGACAAAATTTCTAGTTGCTTTTCATAGACTGAACTGAACAAAATAATATAAATATTAGATAATTCTTTTTAAGGTCTTTGAAAAATCTTTAGAAGTGACTGTAGCAATGCTCAGGTCCTAGAAACATGAAAGTACATCTGGACATTTAAGATTGTAAATCTAAAATTTTAGATATGCAGTACAGGAAATCTAAGTTAATCTACTCTTTCTGGACAGCAAATTGCTCTCTTTCTCTCTCTCTCTCTCTTTTTTTTTTTTTTTTTTTAATTTACTTGCTTTTTAATACATATGTTTTTACAGTACGTCTTTGAACATTCTCAGGATGTAGACTAATTACAAGTCTAGTCTGGACTTATATTGGTGCCTAAAAAGTACAGAAAATACTTCAATTATAAATACCTGAAGAAATATTACTAAACAAAAACACTAAGAAATAGAGGTCACAGTACTTGTAAAGAAATACACTGGACTAATACTCCAGAAGCTCCATGGAGTTAATTTCTTCCCAGATCTCAGCTGAGGTCTGTCAACTGCTCTGGACATTCAACAGAACTCAAAAGTAAAAAGGCATCTGCAGTTTTTAGAAAATTCTCAGACCCAAATCCCTTAGAGATTTTCTGGTTTCTGAACTGCGTGCACTGAATAATTTTTGAGATTTAACCTTGGCACTACTGAAATAAAGGTTAGAATTTCAAATTACTCTAGCTGTTGTAGTAGGATTGAACTATTAAATTTTAGATCTATTTAGTTTTATGTTTGTGATAAAATGAATTCATTTGTCATGTATTTATAGGTTTTTAAAATACATAATTTATTGTTAAGATTTCCTGAGGCCTAACACTTAAAGAAACAAAGGATCTATTTGAATACTGCTTATATTTCCCAATTTTTTAGTAGGGAAAAAATTAGTCTAGAAAATCAGAGGCATAACTTTATTAAACCATGTATCCCACTAAAAAGTGCTAAAAATGCTATTTATTTATGAATATTTGAACAAATCAACAAAACTCAAGGTGTATTATGAAGCAACTAGAAAGTACAGTGAAAGTTAATTCCAGACAACCTATATTTAATATGAAGCACATTTGTACAAAACTGTCTTAAAATGCATAAATGGGAACAAATCTATTTATGCAGTCATATTTCTTTTCATTTTTCTTATAAAAGCAAATGTGAAAATGCAGCCTGATACATGAATAGCAATTTGTTTTCTTACTCAAATATTACAGGAATTTCTGAGACTTGGTGTCAAAGCTGTTTGGAAGCAAATCTAATTTTTAAAGTCACTGCTGCAAAAGAACAGAAAGAAACAGGATCCATCATCATGATGTGTTGACACCATACAAAGAAGATTCCCCTTCTGGGAATCCCTGAATGGAAAAATTAGTTTAGACTTTGCAAAGAAATAATTAACCAGAAGGAAATTAAACAAAACCATATGTTGATATGTACATTGAACCATGATCTTAAAGGCCATCATAGTTCACTATTCTGCTGTTAATTCCTGTACTGCTCTCTATTCTGCTAATTAAAGACATCAGCTTGCTTATGCTTGAAGCTGTACTTTAAAGGTAACATGTCATAGTCTCTCAGTGATTCAGATAAAGACATTTGGCTTTTCAGCTGATGATCTCTAGATTCTTGGTGACACTTATCACAGGGCTGCAGATTGCTCAAGTTGTATCTCAGAGAGAAAATAGGCAGAACTGATTCAAAAAGGGGGCTTTATTTTATAGTTGGTATTTTCTTGTCTGAAAGTTATAGAGCTTACTCTTTCACCCCATCTTAAAGTTAAACCTTTCTAAACACATTTGACACAAGGAAAGAGAAGAAGGCAGATACCTGCACTAACAGAAATCAGAAAAGTATGACAGTAATTTTAGAGTTTAAACCACAATATTGACAATTTGAAATCATTAACAGTCTGTTCCCAGAAGAAAATATCTGTAACTCTCACTGATGCCTGAAGAATTTGTAGATCTCTCCATTCTACAGCCTTAGCTCGGCTTTTAAATCAGCTTGTCATAACCAAAGCAGGCTACTGCAGTTTATTGGTTCATAGATAGGACATCCAGAGTGCTAACAGAAATATTTGAATTTCTGTTATTTTTATCTCCATTTATCTACATTTTTTAAAGTCTCCATTATTTTTCCTCTCAGAAGTGAAAGAAGATGGAAGAAGAGAGCAGGTAAGCAATGGTTGTATGAGCTCTTCTGAGACCTCTTAGTGGCATTAAATGACACAGGGAAGATCACAGACCACCAGCACCAAGAGTAGCCCTAATCAGGAGTTTAACTCCACAGAATACTTTGTAACAGCCTTGCTTGATTCTTAGGTGAAAAAACAGGTTTTGCAGCCTAACAAAATCTAAGTCATCATTGTCTATCAAAATCTGAATTATTGCCTTTTCTAGTAGCAACACAGGCTCTGAATCAATTTTTACAGGACATGGCTTTGGCAGATATCTGTACTCAGTGTTTGACTGGAGATGGGCCGGATCATTACTGTAGGTTCCTTCCAGCTGAATTCTCCTCTCCTCTCCTCTCCTCTCCTCTCCTCTCCTCTCCTCTCCTCTCCTCTCCTCTCCTCTCCTCTCCTCTCCTCTCCTCTCCTCTCCTCTCCTCTCCTCTCCTCTCCTCTCCTCTCCTCTCCTCTCCTCTCCTCTCCTCTCCTCTCCTCTCCTCTCCTCTCCTCTCCTCTCCTCTCCTCTCCTCTCCTCTCCTCTCCTCTCCTCTCCTCTCCTCTCCTCTCCTCTCCTCTCCTCTCCTCTCCTCTCCTCTCCTCTCCTCTCCTCTCCTCTCCTCTCCTCTCCTCTCCTCTCCTCTCCTCTCCTCTCCTCTCCTCTCCTCTCCTCTCCTCTCCTCTCCTCTCCTCTCCTCTCCTCTCCTCTCCTCTCCTCTCCTCTCCTCTCCTCTCCTCTCCTCTCCTCTCCTCTCCTCTCCTCTCCTCTCCTCTCCTCTCCTGAAATAATGGCAGTATTAGCCATGCCATTATGAATTCTTAAATTAAAATCTGCTTACCCTACCCTGTATTTTCTACAAATTTTTCCTATACATTTTGCAAAATTGCAAAATTGCCTTTATGCTCTGTTCAGAATTTTTTTTTTTTTTTTGCTGTTATTTGTTTATTTTTTCTTCTTGAAATGTGATTTAGTACAGAGGATCATCATGTTAGGAATTGTCCATACTCGTGAAGACTAAACACAAACATCACCAATTACTTTATCATCAGTGTTTTGAATCTCTAGTGTTTCCTATTACAGTGACTGTCTCCTAATTTATTTAAATCACTGATGAAATTTTTACTGTACAGAAAATGAAGAATATGAAATTCTAATTCAACCAAATAACTGTAAAGCTAGAAGACATTGTAACATGATCTCAAATATCTTCATATTATCTTCTTCAAATATCTTAAAATATCTTACACAAATGCTAACTGAAGTGATTGCCATTTTCTTGCATGAGAGAAAATGTAAAAAGCATTATAATAAACTTTCAACACTTTATGCAAATATGAATACCAATACAGAAGCAATTATAAGGTAGAATAAATTGAATAGATTACTTCTACTTTTGATAATTCAGTACTTCTGATAAACTAAGTGCTACTGAAGTGACAGGAATAATAATTTTCCATAATTGAAAGCTGGTGTTCTGAGAAAACCTTGGTGTGATCAGCAAGGGAAAATCTTCATACTACTAATTTCTTGTGGTTGCCATAAGAGAATAAATTAAAACCAGCTTCACTGGGGGATGGCAGAAGGTTCCCTAGCTATTTAGAAAACATGCAATTACATAAATTCTGAGAAAAACTCATTTTGTCTTAGGTTTTTATAGGATATACAAGATAAATAAAAAAGGATGTTTCTTGAGCTCTAATAATCTATAATTTTTCCTGTCCATGGGTTGCAAATTCATTATTCTTCTCTTAGTAATTTTATTCCACCACATTATCTTATTTAAGGCAATGGAGATGTAACAGAAATAGAAAGTCCAAAAAATACTCTGTGTTCTTTTTTGTATAGTCATCATGCTGTCACCTTTCTGCAAAAATACTTACAAGGTACTAAAAAGTCAGGGTGTGACTCTGGAGGTGTATTTATCATTGTATAAAGGGATAAAGAACCATATTTTTGGAAAATGAGCATTAAAATTAGCCTCTGAAAGACAAAAAACTGTTTATGGCAATTTCATGATACAAAAGTGCCGTGGTGGGGGAGGGGAAGGCCTATGGCCTGACGAAGGTAGGTCCAAGGGTGGTGGAAAGACTGGAACCGGGCTGGACCCTGCAGATGGAAGGGTGGAAGAAATCTGGGATGTCTCCGTTCCCCCCACCCAGAGTTTCTCTCACGAGAGGGAGAGAGAAAGAGACACCGGCAGTTTTGTCAGCAATTTTACCGTGAGAAAAGAAGAGCGGGGGGAGCTGTAAAGTGCCCAGTGCATAAGAGTTGCTGGATGTCTGGGCATCGAGTTATCCGGGGAGTTTGGACTTTTAACTTTTCTTTGAGAAATGAAAGCTTTATAAATTTTTTCTTCTCCTCTTTGGTTTAAAAGAGAAGAAGAGAGACACCTTAGACGCTGGGATGTTAGAAGGAAGAATTTTAGATAGGAGGGGGACAAAGAGTGGCTTTTGGCTGGACTTTTCCGTGTTAGCCACAACCTGAACCAATCTTCTCCTCCAAGAGAGACTGTGTTTTGGGAAGATGTCAGTAAGTCAAGAGACCTGCTTCAGCTGGGAAAAGACAAAAGTAGAGTGAACAGAAAAAATGTTAGGGGGTTTGTCTTCAAAGGAAAGAGAAGAGAAAAAGATCTTTGTTCTTGAGCCCTTGGCCCCAGGGAAAATAGAAAATAGGGAGGACTATGGTCCCAAACAATAAAAAAACTAAACTGTTGTTTTCTCCCCTTAGCAAAGCATCCTTAAAAGGAAAAATCTCAAAAGCAGTCTGTCTATCCATGCATTAGTGGTAAGAGCACTGTGCATAGAAAGGAAAAGGGTCACCATGGCAAACTTTTCTCCGGGTAGTGCCATGTGTGACATAGAAACACAGGATGTGAAGCTGTGTTTTCTTGGGGGGTCTGTGGCACAGGAGAAACTGTTCTCTCAAAGGCCTGAGTATTGATTGTCTGGAGGGTGGAAACCTGATTAAAGTCTAGATTGTGTCTCTCTGTAGTTTATTAGAGTTGGGTGGTGGGGGGAGGAATGCTTTGCAAGGTTTTCATTTGATCTTTGTGTGTTTCTTTTTCTTTTTTTTTCCTTTTTTTTTTCCTTTTGTAGTAGTAGCTTAATAAAGCATTTTTTCCCCCTGTTATTAAGCTTGGGCCTGCTTTACTCTGTTCTAGATTCCACTTCACAGCATTCAAGGGAGGGATCACATTTTCATGGGGGCACTGGCATTGTGCCAGTGTCAAACCATGACAAAAAGTAAAAACATAAAGAAATAAATATTAAATCTCCAGGCTTCCTGTAAATTTACTAGACCTTAGCTGCAATACTGAAGGTAGCTTTGGAGGCTTTAGAAAGATGAAGAGAAAATTTTCAAACACTCTGTGCTTTGAGTAACTCAGAAACGTGTTTTGTTTCAGCTGTGGACCATCTCACACCTAAAATCAAATCTAATATCAGTATTTAGTTAAGAATTTGGCACCCAATACAACCATTCTTTCCAAGTTGCACAATTCAAAACCCTTGCGTCTGTCACATATCACAATATTTTGTGTTAAGAAAAAAATCCTCACAATCTACAACAACATTGCCTAAAATATACATTTAATTATTAATCAAGGTTTTCACAGCTATATTGGTTCTTGTTAGTGAGCTTGCATTCTTTGATATTTGGCCTAGAAGGAATTCAAAGTTGAAAAACACAGCAGTTAAGAGAAATAGGGATTATTGCTCTCATTCTTTAGCTACTATAAAGATGGACAAGATGAAAATAGAGTGTGTATTTAAAAAAATAAACATTTATAATATAGCTGTCAATATAAGCCAGACATGGAATTTATTAGCTATGTAAAGACAAGAACTTGGCCTTGCTGGAAAAAGATTTACTCATGTATGAGTATTACTGTTGTAATACTATGGAAAAATTACATTTTCATCATTCAGATGTCCTTTTCACCTCTCAAGTTCAGTTTAACAGATTGTTAACAGGCATTTCCTTGTAAAACAGATTAACTTCTTGTATAACACAGTGATTTCACTCTTGCTGAATGTTAAGTATGTGATATGCCTGGTCTGCATTTTCAATGAGAGCAAATGGAGTGCATAAACCTAGATGTTACTGCAACTCTTGATAAGACTGTCAGCCTAAGAGCTACAGTCAACATCTTGCCCTTTACTATCTTTTCTGTAAAGGTTACTAACATCTGTTGGGACTTGTTTCAATGCAAGTGAACTGTTCAGCATTTTCTGCAAGCTTGGTCATTTCTCTTGCAGTTATTTCATCATCTGAAGCAATGACAGGAGAGACACAGCAAAAATAGTTAATAGGCTGTAATTTAACACCTTCCAATCAAAGAGCTAGTCCTGACCAAGACTGCCCTTTTCCTCTTCCAGCTATAATTCAAATTTTCATTGAAACTTCTGTTGTTTCTCTTATTACATTTGATTATAAATAATTTATCCAATAAATATATTGGACATATAATAAATATATGAATATATAATTTTCTCTTCAGATATAACATTTTCAAAATAGCAAAAGATATTTTTAAGTTAGTGTCACAATTTTTCTTTTTCATCCATATATTTGTAAATAATAGTCACTCCATTTGGTGCCTGAATGCAAGTCACCAGTGAAAAATCATTACTTCAGAGAATTTATATAAAGCCAGATAAAGGTATATTGCCAGCACTAAAACAGAAAAGAAGGATTCAAAAGTTTATACAGTCTGACAAAGGCTATAGAGATCCAGTAAATCTTGGGCACATTCAGTACCTACATGACAATTCTATCAACTTTCCTTACTAAGCACAAAATGTGGAAGAAAAAGAAGCACTGTAATGTTGTCCAACTTAAAAAACTATTGTGTGGCATTATTTGGATTGACCTCTCACTGTCTCCAGTAACTCCTAGGAGCTAAGGTTTCAAGCAAAAATTCTCCAGAAATGAGATTTTTGGTTCGTTATGGAAGTCTACAAATATCTAAAGAAGTTCTACTGTTCTATCTTTGTGAGATCTATTGCCAATTACAAGGCTTTAATCAGTAAAAATTAATCTACATTTAGCTACAGAGCTAAATGATGCAGAAATAATACTACAGATTATATTCTCACATTTTGATTTTTCATTAGTTTCTACTGGGGATTTTACTGCTGTATTCATCACTAGATGGACTGCCTGCATCCAGGAGCAAAATTAATTGAGAACAGATATGATGCAGAACACAGTGTAACACCAATGGCCAAGGGATATTCTATTGTCCTGGCTATTTTCTGTTTCAGCATCATTGGTCAAGATGAAAGAAAAAAATCCTCTTTGCATTAGTTAAAAAAAAAAAGGCAACTAAATTACTCATTGCAAAAGCTGAAACAAAAAGCTGAATACTCCCTTCAAAAACAGATGTCAGCCCAAATATAACTTTCCCAGTCTATGGCACTTCTGGGCAGTACAAATGCTGATTTATTTGCCAGAAAAAGGAGGAAGAGGATTACACTGAAGTGTATGCACACCCATATCTAGTGACAACAGCTTACAAAAAAGTTTATTTCATTATCTCTTTGTTACCACTTCAAATAATAGAATAATTATGATTACATCTGAAGAAGGAATATTTTTATCAAGGCAAAAATCTGCCATGAATAACACAGCTGTGTTTTGTTTAGGTTAAAAGAACTTTTTCTATGGAGAAATACTATATGTAATGCCCAGTCATTCTTGTTCATTGCCTTTAAATCTCCCCCAACCGGACTACTCTCTCTGTAATGCAGCAGTATAACTTCTCTTACTTCCACTTTCCCACATTTGAAAGGAAAAATTAATGTCTTTATGTATTTTTAACATCTTAACTTAAGAAAACAGTGATAATTTAAATGTATTCCATGGAAGTCAGGTTTAATGCCACTAGGACTCTCATTCAGGATATTTTTCTACACTTTAAATAATTTAGTCATGTCCATAGGGTGATGATGATATAAAAACTCATCATCACATATTTCTCTATCAAGATGAATGCAATTTTCAGAGATTTTTTTTTTGACAGATTAGATTTATTCAAAATGTTTCAAGGAAGCACCTAAAGAAAGATTCCTATAAGAAAAAGTCCATCTATGCTTTCCAGATTTTACACACTTATCGAGTCCATCAACTTTGTGTTGAAACTCAGCAAAACTCATTAATATCTTTTAAATAATTAACTCAAGTTGTATAGTATTTTTGTAAATAATGTTGTGGGCTACTCCCAATTGAGTGTTTTTTTAATTTATGTAGGCCTACTTGTACTAAGGTACCTACAAATACTTTCAAATTGTACAGATAACAAAAAAAAAAAAAAAAAGAAATCAAAATGTGTATACTCAGAGAACCAGTAAAAAAATCACAGTGGTCATGAAACATAATTCTTTACAGAAGGATATACTAATTTTTGCTTCATACAAATAGCAATTAAGCCCACAATTGACACTATGTTGGATTCTGCCTATAGATTACTATTTCACTATCTGCTTCTTACACAAGCTAAGGAATGCAGTGCTTGGGTTCTCTGTTGACTGAAGATGCCAGTAAGAAGAAGGTCTGGTTCAGACATGTTGTACAAGAGGTACTTTCTGGGGAGCTTTATAACACTGCTTTCACAGATGCTTCATACAGCTGGCAGGTCATAGCCCTGTAACTTGGCTAACTGAGAAGGCTGAAATTCCTCTAAAGTTTAATGATGAATGTGTCACTGCTGCAACAATTTACATGCGTGGATCTTGGAAAGAAAATTCTTTCACCTCTGTGTCAGGTATAAAAGGATATATATATATGTGTACTTCAAGGACTTTTGACTGAATTCCTCCCAAGAGTTGCTGGAATAATTTGATTTTTTCCCTCTAGGTTAAGGCAGCTTTTATTCTAAAGACATGTGGAAATACTACAGGAATAGCTACAGGATATGTAGCTATACCAGAGAGTATACCTTGCCCAATAGACTGGATATGTTTCTGTAAAGCATACAAAGGTCCCCAGATGGGCTGTGAAAGGTTCTGTGAAAAAGCCCAATATCCTGTACTACAAATAGGTACTAATATTCTGTTCACTAAACAGCAGCCTCTGTCACTAAAACACAAAATGATTGTATACTGAGCATATACTCTCATCTTGATTACCTAGCTTTAGCCAGGTATTATAATTTTACAGGTTTCTTTTCCTGTAATCAAAAATCTCTCTTATTCCAGAAATGTTTGGGTTAAAATTAAACTAATTTGAATGCAGACATTATTAATAAGTCTTCTATGGTATGGTAAAAGGTTTCCTTTTTCTAGTATGTTTTATTTTTTTATAAAATGTATGTGCTCAATAATGTAAGCTATTTAGAGATTTAATTGTATTTGCTCTAGCTGCTGCATCTTGTTGCTATTCTAATTTTCACTTTTATAGGCAAGAAAAAATGTTTATACAGAGTCTCTGCAAAGACTTCAGAATAACCTCAAAAAACATATGTTCTTTAAAACATATAATACAGAAATATTTGGTTTCTGTGGAAAAGAAGTGGAAAACCCAATTATTTCTCTGTGACACTTTTCCTACTTATATTTATTGCTAATATTTTTTTCCTGGATAATGGACTGCCTCCCAAGTATAAAACAAAGGTTCCTAATGAGGTCTTAAGCCTCCTTGTGGCACATCAGTTCAGTACAGCTACTAAATCTGTGCACAAACTACAGGCAAATATCAGCCTCAATTATCATATTACTTTCATTTTCCAAAAGACCAGCAATAACTGTATCCTGAGATAAAAATGACATTGTAAATTAATTTCAATATCTATTCAGAAAATGATGCGTTGTTTCCATATGATAACTACTATCTAAGTAACTGCTAAGACACCCATATCACAGTATCACGTAAAACACAGGAGTTTTGTTTCGAAGAATACCTGCAATTTTCATTGCTTATTTTGAATGATTAGTTAAAATGCTTTTTATTACTATTTTGCCAAAATTTAAATTGCTGTATGCTTACCCAAAGGAGCAGAAGACAGATTTTATCAGAGCTTGAATGATCTTTGGTTTTGGATTTTTCTAGTTCTTGAATAAACTTCTTATGTGTGCTTGTTTTCAAAATAGAATGAAATTAAGTTCCTAAATTAACTTCCATTCATAAAAGCAGGCTTGCCTTTTCACATCCTCTTGATTTTACTATTGCTAATGATTCGATTAGAAAAAACTTGAAATTATTCATATAATAGAGAAAAAATTGCCCTATGATTGCTGAAGCCAATCTGAAACAAAGTGAAGGCTGCTTTATCAGTGATGAAAAATAAATATTGTGGAAATGGAAGAAGATAAATTAGGGCTTTGATGGTACTTTTTTCACTGACACTAAAGCTCCTATAAGGAACATGCAAATGACAAGTGACACTAGAAAGTTAAACACACTTAAACATCAGCAAAAGGAGAGCAAAATTTATTTTATAGCAAGAGATAGGAAATAAGGTGAGAATGTGGTAATAAAAGTGTCAATTCCCAGTCATATGGAGCCATTAAAAAAGAACAGACAACAATAAGAAATTATGCTTGTTTTGAAATAATTAATATACACTAAAACTTACTATGAACTCTGAAACTAAGAAAATTATTTGTAGACTGATTCTCTTCTTCTCAAGGGTACATCAAAGATACCAGATTAAGTATTTCAAATACATCTTAATCAGAAGAAGTTAATATTGCACAAAACAATGTAAGAAATATATCATATATTCAAGTATGAAAGGTAACTACAGAAGAGTTCCTTGTAAGATTTTCAGGCTTTCAGAACTCAGCAACTAAATAGTATCAGTATCCTTCAGCTCCAGTTGGCCAGCCAGATCTGCCCAGGTTCCTGCACAAGCTTCAAGAAATGAAGCTTCAGGTACCATTGATAAAAAAGCATTTTCGGGAGTCTTCCACCCATTTTCTGTTAGCATCTCTTTACTTTCACACACCAAGAGGATGTGAAAACCTCAAACTTCAGGGGATATATTTTTAGAAGAGTAAACATCTAGAGATCAGCATGACTCAGCTTTCCTTATTTGAAAATGTGGTTACTTTATTCAGTTGAGATCCTCTCAAGTTCAGTAAAATTGTGTGTCTGAATTACCCTTTGGAGAGGATTATTCAGCTACTTCAATAAAAATTAGGATTGTGGAATAAGTCCATACATTTTAGATGTATGCAAAACTCTAGCCTTCATGCTGGAATACAACTTTGAGCATAAAACACTCATACGTGTGAGTTATCAATGTTGATTTGTTTTAAGCCTTAATAGTTTTTTGCCATCTTAATGCTCTGCAGTCAGCAGATTGATTCACTCTTTCAGTTCTCATGAAGCTTTACCAAGTGCCACTAGGACCTGCCCAAAAACCTTAAGTAAAATATAAAATAAAATTGCCATCAATTTACAAAACTGTGCAGCACTGTTGACAAACCACTACCAAACAAACTGTGCCTGCTTTCTGACAGCAGTAATAAATTCAAGCATCCTGCTGCTTACAGAGCTTTATCTGAATACACAATGCCAGTGCAGGCTGATCTCTTCAGCACTATGACAAGTACCCGGAGAGTTTTCCAATTAATATCATTATGTACTTTCTGCCAAGAATGCCCTTGAAACTATGAAATGCTCCCTGCTGTATCTGGGAAAGATAAAACCACTGAGAGACAAGGAAGCAGAGTTCATTTGATAACCAGAGTTGTCTTAAAATGTTAAACTGTGAAGAAACAAAATCCTTTTGAAGGTAATTGAGCTAGTCATTAGCAGCACTTTAACCAGAGCCATTTTAGAGATTTGTGACAGGTGTAGGAAAAAGCAAATAGCCTCATTCTTCCAAGCCTGTGGGATTAGGGACTGCATTTGCATTAGGAATTTAATTCTTATCAGAATTTTGTACTCAAAAGTTTAGTACCGCTCTCTGAACTTGCGAATAGAGAAGGTACAATTTTGTATCTTTTGATCTAAGATAGATCTAAATCCATCCTAAAGAGGACACACAGTCACCTAACTCAACTGTGTTCTTATTTATAGTGATGCTGTGAAACAGCACCCCATGAGTAAGCACTCCATTTGACGTTAAGTGCTGGAGACTCTACCAAGTGTGCTACTAATGTCAAATCTTTACATAATGTTTCAATTCAAAGAAAACAAACCAAAACAAAAAACAATCAAACAAAAATATCCCAACCCACAAAACTGCCAGAAATTGCATTATGTTTCTGCTAGGCCATCCAATCATATTCAGGGCCTGTCCTTAAAAATTCTTAGTTTTTTGTTGAAGAATAAGCTAAAAGTTAAGTCTAGTCTCCTGTATTAAATTAACTGAAATAAAAAAAATACATCTAATTATTTGAAAATTACATAAAAACTCAGCTTTTATGAATATTCAATATTTCTTACCAATGTTAAGATTACTAAGAGCAGAGATAAAACCAGATAGTTTTATATGAAATCTGTAATTATTGCATCAGAACAATGGTTCATATCCTCAGTCTGAGAATAGCCAATACCAGGTGCTTTAATGAAAAGTACAATAAACTCAACAGTAGGCTGTTACTGCTTTTCTCAAATGGAAAACATCACAGACCCAAGTAATTATTTTTTTCATCAGTAAATTCCCTGTAATAAACACATTCCCAAACTATAATAACTATTGTAAATGGCTGTGCATTTGATCATGAAAAACTAATTATACCTAAATAATATTTCAGAGTAGGTTTAGAAAACTCTAGTCATTATTAGGTCACAGAAAAAATGCACATGAATGAACAAGGCATAGTGCCCATATATTCCACAGGATGTCAAAGATTTATTGGTTATTCAGTTTCTGGGAAATTATTTCTTTACATGCCTTTAGCATGTTTGATGCTCACAAATTAAAGATTAGAATGGTGAGACAATGTCACATTTTCTCTATTAACTTCAAGCTAAAGTTCACATCACCACCATGTAAAATTAAACATATTGACTTAAGCTTCTAAATCAGCATCATGATCTTCCAAGGTGCTAAGCTAGACAACCCATCAATTATAGATAGATGATTGTACCAAATATTTCTTCAATTTAGGCTTTAAAAACATTCCCCCAAAACAGACAAAGAAATCCATCATCCTCTCTAACAGAAAACAGAACCATTCTTTGTGTCTATGCAGTGTGACCTGTATATTGTCCAGCTTCAGATGATCCAGTCACTAGCCTTTCCAGCTGTTTTTATATTATTACTTTATTGTTTGAGGTTGGTATCTCTAGAGCATCAATGCTTTTCACTGCAAGATACATAACAAATGGTTTGCAACCCACCTGCTGAGACTATTGTTCTGTTCAGATCCTAATCTGTACTGGAGTTCAGCTTCCTTATCCTCAAATATTCAAATACTCAAATACTGGCCATATAACATCCACAAAAACCTATTCAACACCTCAGAGCCCCCAGTCTGTAGCATTATAAGCCGTAAAACTGCTTTCTCTGCAATAAGTGAATGCTCAAGCCAAGTTTTAACCAAAAGCTGTTTTTTACAAAAATAATAATCATATAGGGTCAACATTGACTTAGCTGATATTTTAGCCTTGCTATATTTAAACAACTTGTTAAAGGAAAAAGAACAAGTTATACATACATCACACATATATGTCTCTGCATGTACACACATATTTATACTATTAAACCTTAGGAGGTGATGCAGTAACAAATTCTTCCTGCCTGCCCCCAGAACAGGAAGACTTCTTATTTGGGCATTGCAGGCAAGTATTCTGAATGCAGTATGAAGGTGCTGTATTCAACTGCTGCACGGCACAGGAAAAAAAAATTCCTAATTTAATTTTTCCATTTTCTTTTCTAAATGATACAAGATAGTCATGATTTTAAGAGGTACCAATGCAAACTATATCTCAAGAGTGAAAAGATATAAAATTCTTATATGCTGCTCTGCAATGCCACTCAAGTAGAAAGAAATATGTTTTCTCAGAACTTCTGTGAATAGTCTTAAACTTTTCTAGAGCTGCAGAGATTCACTACAGGTAAAACTGTTTGAAGCTTTGAATTCAACTACTGCTTGACTAAACCAACCTTGTTCAAGAGTAATGTGACACATAAATAAATGCAAATAATTTTATGGATTCAACTGACACTATTGATCTAGAGATTCAGGAAAATCGTCTTGGTCTTACCATAATGCAAAGTGAGTCCTTCCCTTCGAGTAGAGGTGCACATATAATTCTATCAACAAAATCATGTCCAGAAAATTTCTTAACAAGGGACACATGTTTTTGTGGGGTTTTTTTTTTTTCTTTTTTTTTTTTTCTTTGAGAACTGAAGCTAGATACTAGCTCTCTAACTTCTTACGTATCAATGTCACCTGTTATCTCCCTTGTCTCTCCACCACAACAGGGGTACATATGGATTGGTAGTTCCAGAGGATTCACTATCCCTTACAATTCTGAATATATTAGCTTTGGCAGATAGATATTTGATGCATAATTCAATATAGAGTGTATAAAGTATTAGGCATGACTACTCATTTGAAGTTACATAAATATTTCCAGTGAAATATTTTGCTATCAGCCACTTATAACTTCCACTTCACAGGCTGTCACACTGACTCTTGGTCTAGGTATCACATTGACAATTGAAGCAAAATGAATTTGCTCATTTTGCGTACAAAGGTGTACACATACTCAGGCTCCGCTGTCTCTGAACATTTTTATGAGAATTATCAATGCACAGACCTCCCTCCCTGGTAGGCATTTCCTTACTCTTTTAGAGATATAGCACACAGCATTCAGTACACTAGAAAAAGCCAAGAATGAGGAAAGTTTATAAACTTACTGAGGGGAGCATCCTCAATGTGGTTGTGTAAAAATCATTGTGTAACCTGTGCCATTCCCCAGGCAGCACCTCACACACAGGCTATCATCTAGCTACACAAACTGCAGTTCTGCTGTTGAGGTTGCCTCTGATAGAGAGTTTATTGAGCTGGACATGATTTAGTGTAATTTTGAATGGTAGCAGATATATTAAAGAATTAGATCTCAGGACAGCACAGATTTTTTCTAAAGTTATTTTTTATTATTTTAGAGTTTGTATTACTGAGTACTTTAAGGAACTCTCTTCATTATTAAGAAAAACCTTGACATTTGTGTCCTCAGGCAAACAGGATGATTTCATAAATCAGTGATATCAAGATTAAATAACTGATTAGTTTTTAATTATTAACATAAACATAGTAGGTTTCTCTTCTGTAATGGACACTAATGGATTTGTTCTGTTTAATGTCTTTATCAACAAACTGTATGGGGGGAGGTTGAGTGCAGGCTCAGTCAGTCTGCTGATGACACCAAGGTAGGCAGGAATGTCAAAATACTTGGTGGTTCAAAGGCTATACGGGATGGTAAAAGCGAACTCTGTAAATTACCAGTAATTCACAGATGTATCTTTGTTGAAATCTAAGTTATATAAATTAATTTTTAAAGAATCTTCTTTCATATTGAAAAAGATTGTTTATCTACAGTTGGATAGTACAAATGTCTTTATTGCTTTTCAAAGAACACAATTACTCATCTTATTTTCAGTTTTCAATTGTCCTTTTGCTTCTTTCTTTCTTGTTCTTCTATTTAAGGTTTTGTTTCCTAGCATACTCAACATATTTTCTAATTTTAAAACATTCTTAATTCTTCATTCTCATCTTCACTTTACATAATAAATATATAATCAATAGTTGACTCTGTTCTAAGCTCTGATTAAGTAATGCAGCAAAGGTTTTTTTCTTTTCTGACTCACATTCCAGTTTCTCATCAAATTTAGCTTTAGGAACATATAAAACTTGTCCTATTCAATTATGTAATCAATCAATTACCCAAAACAATCCTAATGGACTGAATTTTAGCATGGGTTGACTGTTCTTCATTCTGTTTTGAAGCATGAAAGCACACTCATACAAAGGTAATGCCTGCTCCCAATTTCTTCCCTGCTACTAGTGACATTCTACTCTGACAAGTGATTTTGCCCTTTACTGGGAATAGGTAACATGAAAAGTAAGTAATACAAACCATGTATGTCAGGAGTCTGACAAGAGGTGTTTTTTTTGTTTTAGAAGCTTGGCTAATGAAGCTTTTCTAAGTGGAAGAAGGCTGTTTTGCAACTTTCTACTGGTAAAAAACTTATGGTTTATGCTATGTGTTTATTTAACTAATTTTATTAATATTTTGAAATAGTTTAGAATCTCTTAAATGATCAAAATTGGATCTAAATATTTTGATTGATCTTGTTCAACAGTCGTTTTTATCTGAATATCAATTTGTAAAGAACTAGCCCTACTTTTTTTTTTTCCTTTTCATTTGCAATTTCAGCAATTCAGAGTATGTTTAAAGTTTGGAGAAGACATAACAGATTTTGGTACCCTGATGCACAATTCAGGCTCACTAGATATGACAGAGAGGAAAAACTATTTTCTCTTCTTGATAGTATATGTTCTTCCTACTGATCTCATTACAAACCTTGCTCTCTTTTAATGAGTAGTATAATTCTTGCATCAAGAAACATTTTCTCCCCCTTACAGAACCTGACATTTTTCTCTGAGATTGTGCACTATATAATGAAAAAAATGATAGAAAGATACTAAACTTTGTTAAATAGTCCTTTCCAGCTACCTGGTAGCAGTTTATTTAAGGGGGAAACTATAGAAAACACCAGAAAAATGGGATCATTCCAAGGGGTCCAAGGTGGACCTTGCTGATATTGCCTGTACATGGTGTTGTTCCACTGACTGTGTTTACAGAGGGCTGATATTCTCCACAGTCAGTTACCTGTGCTTTACTCTAGCCTCTCAGTCTCTTGGGAGATGGAAGATGTAACCAGTGCAATGACAGAACAGTGCTCACTCCACACTTTGCTGGCCACCCGCTCATTCTAACAGCTATCATCCACCAAGGCAGAAAAAAGTCCAACATGGTGATGCTCTAATGTGGGATGACTGATGACAGCAATTTCAGTACCAGCCAAGAAGAGGTATGTAGCTTTTAGCGGTCTTCACAAGAAGTGCAAGGTACTCATTTGAAGTTTTCAGCTATGCTTATTCTCTTTTTTCCTCCAAAAATATAACAATTACTGGAAAATTATTCAGATAAATCTCACATTCTGGTTCCTAAAAAGTTCGCTGGTTTGAGTCTAGCATGACAATGGAATGACACCTCTATGGCAGGGCAATGCATAATAACCATCACTGTCTCTAATCACTACTAATTATATGCAGTCATTTTCAGACTTCCACAAAATATATGCTGATGAATACTGCAGGATTTTATTTCTCCTCAACTTGCCAGTAATAAATGCATGGCCTGAATTAATCATGTTCTTGTTAGGCAATGAAAAAAATCAGTAGCTGTCAGTGAGCAAAGCCTGTGGTATGCCAGAAACCATGTGCCACCTGGGCTGAAGCACCCAGAGCTATTTTCGGCATCTGGCGTGTGAGATACAACATAGAAACTTGCCTGGCAATTTTCATGTTTCAAGTCAATGTCTGATCCAATGAAATGTTTTTGGGACTGCTGGGCTGGGCTGTGCTGTGATAGAAGCAAGAGGGCTCAAGCACTATGAACAGAAGAGCAACACCTTCTCTGGGTTTTCTGCACTGTAAGAAAGCACTAACTGGGTATACTGGGTCTGCATGTCATGCACTAGCCACATTGAAAGCCAAGCTGAATGTCAATAATTCTGTCCCACTTCCATAGTGACAAGAAGTCAATAGCTGTCCATGGTGGTTTTGTCTGGGATAGAGTTAATTTTCTTCATTCTAGTATGCAATTCTATTGTGTTGGATCTGTGCTGGAAACAGGTTTGATAACACAGGAATGTTTTATCCCTGCTGAGCAGAGCTTACACAGATCCAAGGCATTTGCTGCTCCTCACCCATCTCACCAATGAGGAGGCTGGGAGTCTGCAAGGAGCTCGGAGAGGACACAGCCAGAACAACTGACCTAGCTGACCCAAGGGATATCCCACAACATATGGTGTTATACTGCACATAAAAAGCTGGGAGGAGAAGGAAGGAGGGAACATTAAAAGTGATGGTGTTTGTCTTCCTAAGTAACAGTTCTGCTTTGTGGAGTCCTGCTTTCTTTGACACCTAAACACCTGCCTAGAGATGAGAATTGGCAAATTAATTCCTTGTTCTGGTCTGTGCAGCTGACCTGTGCAGCTGTTAAATTTCCTTTATCTTAACCTATCTGTCTTCTCAGTTTTACTATTCTGAATTACCCAACAAAGTAGTTTAAGTGAATGGCTGTGGGGTGCTTACTTACTGACTGGGGTTAAATATAGCCTATCTATATGTAAATGTTAAGTGTCTGGATGAAAAATTTGGTAAAAATAACATGGTGTAACCATAGTGTAGCATGTAGCATAACACAATGTTTTGTGATTAGTTGATCTCACCTGGATGACAAGTGTCTACCAAGCCCCTTTATCACTCCTCCTGAGTTGGACAGGGAATAAAAAATTACATGGAAAAAAACTTGTTTTCAGCTAAGTTGAAATGAGACATTTTTCTACATCAAAAATTGTTGAATGTGCACAAAGAAAAAGATATTTTTCTATACTTCCCATCAGGAAGAAACCTCTGGCCACTTCCCAGGCAGCAGGGCTTCAACCACATAGTGGTTACTCTGGAAGGCAAACACTAAAAATAATGAATGCCTCCATTTCTCCTCCATTTCTTTGTTTTGGTATCTGAGCTGGTGTCATATGGTATGGAACATGCCTTTAGTCAAATGTGGTCAGCTGATCTAGCTTTGTCACCTCCCATGACCTTGCTTGCTCCCAGCCTGCTGATGTAATGCAGGATGATAAAAACCGTGCTGAAGTGCTGACATTGCACCAGTGCTGCTCAGAATTACCCCAAATAATGTGTGTTATCAACACCTTTCCAGCCAACAATGCAGAGCACAGCATTGTGAATTTAACTTTATCTCAGCCAGACCCAATATACATTGTCACATATATATTCCAATTTCTGTCTCTCCTTGTAGACCAGGATTATCACAGAGTCATAAAATTAGTTTGGAAGGAATCTTTAAAGCCCATTTGGTTCCAATTTCTCTTGCAATGGTCGGTGACAACTTACATTGGACCAGCTTGCTTAGGATCCCACCCAGCATGTCCTTGAATAGTCCCAGGGATGATGCATCCACAGCTTTTATGGCCAAGCTCTTCTAGTGCCTCACCACCATCACACTAAGGAAGTTCTTCCTTATATCTAATCTAAATCTGCCCTCTTTCAGTTTGAATTTATTCTCTCTTGTGCCATCACTCCATGTCCCCTTGTGGACCTCATTAATGAAGATATTAATA
This sequence comes from Lonchura striata, assembly GCF_050655825.1. Lineage (NCBI taxonomy): Eukaryota > Metazoa > Chordata > Aves > Passeriformes > Estrildidae > Lonchura > Lonchura striata. The sequence continues at coordinate 37,941,843 of NC_140740.1, forward strand.
ACACTGGTTTCAACACAGACCCCTGAGGACCACAACTTGTCACTGATGCCCATCAGGACTCCAAACTGTTGGCCAGTGTGGATGTGACCATCCAGTCACTTTCTTATCCATCTAATAGTCCAGATAAGTGACATCTGTAAACCTTCTCATGTCCACTGATGTAGTCACTACAACACAGAAAGTCACTAGTGTTCCCATCCGACACTAGGTTGGTCAGGCAGGACTTGTCCTTCGTAAAGCCATGCTGGCTTTCCCAAATCACTTCTCTATTCTCCATGTGCCTTAGTACAGCTTCCAGCAGCATCTGTTCCACGATCTTCCCAGGCTTGGATGTGATGCTCACAGATCAGTAGTTCCCAGAATTCACCTTTCTACCCTTTTTAAACATGGGTATAATGTTATTCCAGTCACCTGGGATTTTACTTGATTGCCATGATTTTTCAAATGTCATGGAGAGTGGTTTGGCAACACCAGCCTCCAGTTCCCTCAGGACACTGGGATTCATCTCATCAGGTCCCATGGACTAACTAAGCTACATTCAGTTCCCTCAGGTCATGAACCTCATATTTCCATACAGTGGGAAGGACTTTTCTTCCCTTTCCCATCATGCTACCCATCCACTTAAGGGGTATGGGAAGTGAGTCTGTCACTGAAGACAGAGGCATAAAAATTAAGTGCCTCATTTGTTAAGGCTTCTCATTTATTGTTACCAGTTTACTAACACTGGATGCCACAAGACAGTACAAAGCATAAAGCCAAAATGCATTTTTTCTGTTATCTCTTTAGAAAAGTCTCATATGCGCAAAATGTTTTTCAAGACAGGAGACCTTTAAATATTTCTATCTACAAATGCTGTTTGAACATATAATTTTATCAAACATGCTATAATGTAATTGTTATTAAAATACTGATGCTAAGAATGTCTCATGTAGGCTTCCATAACTTCATTTTCTATTCTCCTAATTCCCTGGTAATGTAATGAGAAGTAAGGTATCATCACATTAATTGAAAAAAATCAAATCATATTTAACATTTATTTATTATAATCATAATATACTTCACTTTCCAAAGAAATGGAAGTTATTGTTGTAAAGGCTGGAAATAGTTTATACACTCAGTCAATAAAGCATGTGAAGCTTGAAAGCTGAATTTTGCTTCACAATATGCATCTCCAAATGATAATTTCTCAAAGGGATTATTAATGTTTAATCATCTTTAGAAATAGTGCTTCCCAATATACTCTTTAATATGCAAACTAACTAATCATCCTGCTGATATTTCCTAAGAAAATACACAGAATATTTCTGGCAAGACTTCAGAATGTCACCACTCATCTAGGAAACTATAACTGCTTAATGCCCATGTAGAAAACCCAAGAGTTCTGCTTAGTTGTAAGGCATTCCTGCAAAATTATTAAGTCTTACTGCTATTTAAATTAGATATAACCCCCATAATTAAGAATTTCAAATGTATATGGTCCATGAGATGTATGCTGTTCATTAACAATTTTTGGAAGTCATCTTGCAAACCTACATCCTACTAAAAATACTGTTGACTGCTGTGATGAAAATCAATTTCAATTTTCTTGTACTGTTCTAGGAATTAATCCTTGTGTCAGGTTGTGACAGTTAAAAACAGAGAAGGCACAAGGAAAACTGATCTTTTTAAACAAAAACAGAGGAGACCATGATAATTTGCTTTCAAGAAAATGAAGTGACTTTTTAAAAAGCTTGTTTTGGGAAACTGCAATATTTATTTTAAACTTTAATTTTAAACTGTTTTGGAGCAGTCAACTTCCTCACTATTCTTCCCTTAGATATTTTTGTCTCTTTTTTTTTTTTTTATTTATTCTGTTAACAAATTATGTTTGGAAATAAAGAGAAGGAGGACAAAACAATCTGAGACTTTTAAGAACAAAAGCTCTAAAATATGATACAACAATGGAATAAAGCTGTTATTGTCCACCACCAAGCTACCTTGCTAGGTTAGACAAATAATTATGACAGCTGAAAAATGCTGAGCATCACATTTTCTTCCTTTTTTTTGGTGACATCTGGAATGACAGCAGGTAACAGAGAAAAGTCCAACACATGCAATTTGAGTCTCCTTCTGGAAGAATATAAGGCTCAGGGAACATGGGTCATTAGCTTATGAAAAACAGCATGAATTTCTATGCAGTTTAGTCTTAATATGCAATACCAAATTCGCACAAAAGTAGGCCAAAGATAAAGTCCTTGTGTGTCAGCCTATTCTGAATGATTCCAGAAAGGAAAGAAGCCCTAAAGAAGTTCAGGGAAGACTCTGAATCTTTTCTAAGTCACAGTAGCAGCTGTGATCTGGCCTGCAATTTTTAACAACCTCTTCCATATCCAAACCCACTTTCTTCATAAGGACTTACAGAAAAATGTTTACAAAGATGATCTGTGGTGATTATTCAGAAAGTACTAGACTCATTAATTTCCTGGAGACACTGAAGATGCCAGAATGTCATTCAGACTGTTAAACCAGTAACTATTTTTCCAAATAAGCTATATTTTTTGATATCCCCATCCTTGGGAAACTAGCTTGTTTCTTTAATTCATCATTCTCCTTCGTCAAAGGGGAAGTTTGGGTTCATCTTGGAATGCAGTTATGAAATATGGTGTAACTACCATTGTCAAAATATGGCCTGTGGGAACAGAGCTGCCAAATGCATGGCTCCATAGAGATGTATGACAATTGGAAAGATGCCACATACAAATCTCAAAGACATTCACTGCTCTTCTAAAATTATGTGCTTATAGAAAACCATCAGGGTTCTAATGATGATTTAGACTGTTGTCCAAGTTAAAAAAGAAGTCAAAGCAATCTGTGCAGAAAACAATAGCATAACAAATGAAGCCCTGTGTTCTTGCCTCACTCACAAGGAAGATGTCTTTACCTGGTAATAAACAGGAAGATTCAAACCTTCAGGGATATTAAAATATTTTTCTGAACAGCTTAGCTGCAGAGATGATCTCAGGACACATCTGTTAGTCCTGACACAGTAGCTGCATTGCAGCTCTGGCTTACTTCAAAAGCATCTCCCACTGAGATAAATGATGCTAACTGATGCCAACAATACTACAGAGTATTGCCAATCACAGCTAAAACCCACAGGCCAAAGTCAGTATGTGTTACATACACACTGACAGTCACTCGCTACTTTCTGTAACAACTTTCCCCACTTCTATCTTGTTTACCTTTGATGTTTTATCCTCTTCACTGCAGAAAATATAGGTGTGCTACAAGGAATTTATATTATCACTTTTCCTTAGAATGTCAACATGCAATCTGGCAACATAAAAATGCTTGTGTAAAAGAACACATGAGCTTCCACTTCCTCTTCTCCACTTTTAGGGAGCCAGCTATAAAGAAATGGCAGAATTGCAACTGAATAATTGCACCAGAGAGTTAGAAATGTGAAAATGAACCCCCTCAAGTGACAGGTTTTTTTGGGGTTTTTTGTTTGTTTGTTTGTTTGTTTGTTTTTCCAGAAATCCTGAATTCGGGATAGTTTCATTTTGCAGATTTTGCTAAATTTTAAGAAAAATGAATCAGCTTCATTTGACATTTTTGTGCTTGTTTTTTTGTCTAGCATTAAGTATAGCACATCTGGTCTACTTCAACCACAGCCCAAGGTAGGCATTTCAGGTTTCTGCAGATTAAATTTATTTAAAATCCCAGACAGGAGCCTTATGGACATAATACAGGCTACATCTGAAACATATAATTACTATGATCGTATGTTCAGTGGAAGCATAAGAGGGATCATTCATTAACGCACCAATAAATCTGACGAGCAGTGTAATCAGCAGCCAGCTATGCTCATCATCTGGCTGTGGATTACACCTAATTAGACAATCCAATAAACTGCCATGCCACTGATGAATGAGCACACTGAGAAACAGAATTTTAGCTTCTGAGATGCCATTTACCACTGCATGCCTGTACCTTTGTTCCAGTTCCTATCCCAAATAATTACTTGTGACATGGCACCTAAACTAAACATTTTATTTTCTGGAAACTGAGGCTTCATTAAATTATTTTGCCAGACTACAAAGCTTCTGTTAACCATGATGTGAAATAGCAGGTATGTGAAGTGCACACTTTTCCTTGAGTAAACTATTTTTTCTCACATTAGGTAACAAGACCCACTTTCACTTTTCTTCTGCTGATTTGGTAAAATATATGGTACAAGATAATAAGAAAATACCCCTCATTTTAGAATACCTGTTCAACAGCATATCCACCGAGAAAAAAAAATACTTTAGGATCACATTCTATGCCACTGCCCAACAGTGAAGGCATCTTTTTCTCCTTTTTGGGTGTAAGAATAATTTCATTCTTTCTTCCCTAAAAGTAAAAAATTCAATGATTTGCTGGAAGTCATAATGAGGAGAAATTACACCTTTCTACAGCATTTGCCTGAATCAAGTTTAGAGCTCCACAAATGGATGGTAATAACATCCTACACAGATGGCAAGAAATGGAAAAGAAACCCCAAAACGAAACCTACATGAGCCATAGCAGAAACTATTGAGAGAAAGCATTCTGGAAAAAAGATTGTGATATGGAAGAAAGCAGTCAAGGAGTTGCAGATGTCCTGCAAACTACCTGCAAAGAAGTTTCTTAATAAGACATTAGAAGCTTCCAGTGATGGGATAGGGTAAACTCTGCATTTGAGGGCATGATGATAGAGAAATTGCAAGAAGCTTGAATAAAATTTCTACCAGAGACAATGACTGGAGAAGGAGTCAGCATCTACATACAAGAAATGCAGAACAAGTACAGACCAGTGTCCTAGGGTGACGTTATGGTGTTTGTATCTCCAATCATGTGTTCTGTGTATGTTTGATATTATGTTCTGTGCTTTCAGAACTGACTCAGAAAGTGAAGGTTTGTTTTGTCTTGTTATCAGCCGGTTCACCTCCTGCCATGGTCTGTTGTCTAGAAGAGGCTGGTGCTGGCTGGCTTGCTTTGGCTTGCTGGCTTGGCTTGCTTGCTCTGCTTGCTTGTTTTGATTGCTTGCCTTGCTTGCTTCTGCTTTCGCTTTTGCTTCCTAGTTAGTTTAGCTAAGCAGTCCAATTCTTTCCCTGGACTGTTTCTTTTCCTTTCCTTTTCATGAATACCATCCAACCTGCTCTGGACTGGGATCTGGGAAACACCAACTGGGAGTCTGCATTTTGTGATCTGCAGCAGCCATCCCCAGGGCCGGAGAGCAATCCCCAGCCCCCAGACCCGGGCAACCACTCCCAGGAAAGACTTGCTGGATTTGTTCATCTCTTCAGCGTGGTGAAAGAGTTTTGTTGTCATCTGGTGTTGTTAATTTTTTTTGGTGCTGGGGAGTGCTTTGTTTGTTAAATAAACAGGTTCTTTTCCACTTCTCTCAGAGAAAATTTTTCCCAAACCAGGTGGGTGGGGAGGGGCCATGGGGATTTGTTTTCTGGGGGCTCCTTCCAGAAGGTTTTCCCCAAATTTGCCCTAAACTAGGACAACCAGTTAAAATGTTGGGAAAAACCATGGAATTAAAGATCTAGGCGGGGTAAAGACAAGCCTTGGGAACAGAGAAGGTAACATGGCCAAAATAGAAAGGCCATGAAGGCGCTATGCTTGCTATGAAGATAAGGACTGTAGACACATCATTCCAACTTGGAAGAAGTCATTAAGTTCTCATTTCTTCTGTGAGACAAAGCATTGCAAATGTACATGGCTGAGACAACTAGGAAAAAATAACTCTAAGAAATACTAGGCAGTAGTTGCTGGCCAAAATTTCTAGAAGAGATGGGACAATAGCAGAGACACCTTGAATGAAGAATGCTTACCTGGCAACAATGACCCTCTTGAAGGCTACTCAAAAAGAAGTAAGCACAACACTAAAACAGGTGAGAGGGGTAAACATGGAAATGAAGGCAAGTCACCAATAACCATGAGAAGTATTAATGACCAAATTGGTGGAAAGAAGGGAAGGAAGTACCAGAAATGTTGGGATTGATATGTCACAGGCATGACTTGTAAGAAAAGAGAAAAACAGTTAAAATGGTGAGAAACAAAACAAGTGTTTGTGTAGTGTTCTACACTACACAAACAAAAGGATTAACTTAAGAGTGCTTATTAAAAAAAAGTGAAAGCGGGACTTCCCTAAAGTAATCCAGCAAAGTAGTCTTCTGCCTTTTCTAGATTTGCCACGAAGAAGACAGTTGTCAGTACTGTATAATGCACAAAAAAGCAAACAGAAAATGGAAAATGGTGGAGAAATCAACAGAGAAATCTGCTGTCCAGTCAATTTGCAGACAACTTGAGTAGTTGTAAATCATTACAGTAGCATTAATGTTAACGGATTTCCACTTTGTGTCATTTAATGAATGGGACAGGGACTACTTGGGAATGCAGACACAGCTGGCTAGAAGGAAGGCATCTTAAAAGATAATTTTTTACAAATAGTTGAGATAATCTAGAGAAAGGCTGAAAAATGCAGAAAACCATTCCCCATAAAATAGATTTATTGGAGGTCTAGAAGTGGTACACCAGCTCTAAATTCAGTTTGGATAGAATTTTATTAATCACCATCAACTCCCAGAGTTGGACTTTGAAGTTCCTTTTAACTCAATATATTCTGGGATTATACAGTAAAGAGCCCTATGCACACTTATTTAAGTATATGTTGCATGGAAATTACTATGAGTGTTACTTATACTCTGTCTCTAATAAAATTACTTTCTCATCCAAGAAATTGTCTCAGGTAATTCAGTTCTTGCAATTTAGAGCTATACATTACTGAAGCACTGAGAACAGTGACATCAACTGAGAACAGACACATCAACCTGGTAACAAAAACATCCACCAAGTTTACAAAAGAGATAAATATCTTGAGAGCTGAGAAAGAGGAGTATGTCAAGAGCCAAGTGGAAGAATATAAACCAAACACTTTAATCAGAGTTTTGGATAGATAAATTATAAATATCTCAGAAGACATTTATGTCAGGAAGATTTCTGGTATAATCTAATTCTCACTGAAATCATGGCATCATTACTTATGAACTCTGAAAAAAAATACCTTACTTTCTTTAGGCTAAGGAGATAGATTGGCAATTCTAATTGAATGAAGAAGTCTAAGGCTTTAATATGCAGCTCAGAAAACTGTGGAGATGGCTTGAATCATATGATGAGAGACTGATTTTGGGAGCAGCAACTTGGAAACCATGCTTATGTTTTTCATCTTCAAACTTAAATAATGCCAGTGCAAACATTACAACACAAAAAATCAAAGCATGTGTACAAAAATATGACACTAGACTTATACAGAAGATTGTTTGTTTTAATTGCAAGATTAAATACTTGTAGAAAAGAAAGTCAAATGGAACATTCTTATTTTAACACAGAGAAAGGAATTAATTTTAAAAACATTTGTTCAAAATTATATGACAAAATACTCCTTTTGAAATTTCACACAGCTTTCGAAATACCCTTCCTACAACTATAAAATATTTTTGTTTCAGGGTACAAAAGCATAATTGTCTATATGCTAAGTATTTCTTAAATGAAGAGAAATATGCCATAAAGTTATTTCACAGGGGATTTCTGTTTGCATGCTGAGTGTATTTCAAATGTAGCAACTATATTTGCACTTTTCTATAACATGTTTCTATATAGCCTAAGTAAATAAACACTGATTGTTAACAAGTCAATTTTATGCAATTTACTGCAAATTATAACACTCTTTTGTTGAACATTTTGTATGCAAAAGCAAAAAGAAAAAAAAAGGCTCAAAAATGCACACTTTTTACTTTTTTCCCCCATTTTTAGGATCTCTTATTATTACTGGAACTCAGTGTCTTGTTATAAGAAACATACTGCACTTAAAAAAAGAACAAAGGAATGATGCCAGAAATTTCCTTATAACATATGGTGTGGAACAAATTTTTCATCACTCACTAACAATAAACCAATAATGTAGATACTAGGTTATAGAAATGAAAAATAATGCAAAGTAAATGCTCACTGTGCTTCCTGGCACAACTGTTTATTACAGAGGTTATTGTAAGGTACTTCCATTATAATTTCATTTTTTTCTTTACTCATATAACTTCCCAGGAGGAACTTCTCTACTTTCTGTTGAACACTTTTTTTTTTTTTTAGTCTTTCTTCAGAGAAAGAATACATAAAATCCTTCCTATAAATGTGTATTCTTAGCATTCAACATGTTTCAATAAATCTTGAATTATCACCAAAGTCAATGGGTGATTTCACAAGACAAAAAACAACATTTACCCCTTTCTCTTTTACATCTGAAGTCAGGGGGATGTGCTGTTCAGTTAAGGAAGATTCTGACATCCTTTCCAACTCATTGAAACGCCATGCCACTCCTGATCCCACCATGGTGATCCCATCCCACCAAGGATTTTGACCATGTTGTTGTTAAATGACTTCTGTACTCATCACTGCATAAAGACTGCTTTCTAAATCAACATTTTTCCTGGTGAAAAAAAATGCACCAAGGCTGCCTTTCACTTGTCAAACATGGTGTGGCCTTCAGTCAGCATTTCTGTACAGATCAGACCCTGCTGCTCTTGATTATCTCCCTTCTACCAGATCTTCACAGAAGCCTTAACAATCACTCCAAACTCTGATCCAAAACAAAGAATAAGCCTAAAATTGTGCTTTTATTGGAAAATATTCTAATGGTTTATGGTGGAAACTTATGGACTTTTCCTATGCATAGAAACCTGAATACCAAAGCAACTATAACTGTCCAAAACTTTTATCTATGAAAAAAGATGTACTATATTGTATATAGTTACATATATGTAACATATACAACACATAGTTACATATATTAATAGAATATTGTATATAGTTACATTTTTAAAAAGTAAAATGTGTAATTCTCTTACAATATATTTGTCTACATTTCTCAGTAACTTTCCATGTGACGTGACTGAGAAAACAGAGCAGATAGAATAGGAAATACTTGGGCCTGCCAAGAATTGATGTTTTTACTAAAAAAAAAAAAAAAAAAAAAAAAAAATCATAAACAACTGACTAATAAAGGAATATTCTGAGAAAAAAACATTTGATTGTTGCCATCCACCAAAACAGACATTATGATCAGACTCAACAATTAAACTCTAACACACAGCAGAAGCAAGATATTCAAAAGCTGACCAGGGTGAAGAATAGGTACTTCCCCTAACTTCCCAGCTCAGTGGGAGCTGGATATCAGAAATATCTGATCTGGTTGGATATAAATCTTGCTTCTGTTGAAGATAGGATTGAGGTCCCAGCTCCTGCTGACAGAAAATCTAGAATTCCCTGTAAACTAGACACAACATAAGAGTTGTGATTTCAGACTCAAGAGCTCCCAGTTTTTGATGAACAAAACTTGTCACTAAGTCAGTTGTCAAGATTTGTCAAACGTAAGTTCCTGATCAAACCTCTTCAATTTGGAAAGCTTACAGGAACTTTGGGGGATGGCAAACACAGGATGGACTTTTAAGGGAGAGGCTGGAATATGTTTTATACAGAAGGGTCACACAGTACTGTTTCAACAATGACCCACAAATCCTGCATTCTATTCTCATTTGCATGTAGGGAAACAGGAGAATAAGCAGAGTATTTTCAACCCTGGGCTTCTCCATTTATATATACATGAACTTGCACGGAAAAGGTAAACTGCATATCTTTCCCATCAGCAAATGAGAGGAGAATTGTAAAATGAAGCCATAAATTATTAGAAATTTTAAAAATTCAATAATTAAAAGCTGAAATTTTATTGCATAATTTAAATGAAGGCAAAAAATAGTTATGCAATTATTAAATTAATGTGTATTTTAAAATTTAAAAATAACAGAAGGCTGAAATAGTACAGTTCAGTTCAGGAACAATAGGCAAAAAAAACAATTTTGTGAATGTATCTATGCAAAAAAAATAGCCAATTCAAAAAATTCTGGAGGGAGGCTGTAGTTGATGATATTATATGTTAAAAAAATTTAGATTAGATAAGAAAAAGAGGCATTACTACATTTTCCTATGAAATTTAATTGCAACCTGATGATCATAAGGAAGACATGCCTGTTAATTGGCAAATACATGAGTTAATTTGTGGGAATGCAAAAATCCTCACTCTGAAAGTTAATTTGCTTCATAAGCAATCATATGACAAATCAGACAATATTTTTGTGGGTGTTATATAAAGAGACATTATATTCTAACCCAGAACATCTGCTAATTACTCAGTCTATGAATATACATAATTTCTCTCTAGGAAACTTCTATTTGGTACTTTTTGTAATAAAAGGACATGGGACAGAGGAAAACTCACAAACACAAATTTGAACATAGAAGAGACTGGTCCAAACTGACACAGGGTACTCTTAGTGTAGATTATCTGAAAAAAAAATTGTCTCTAATTTGTATTTTAGTGATCTGTAGTACCACAGGTTTTCCCAATACAATAACAGATCTTTGGTAAGCAACTAAGTAATTATGGTTTTTTACATCACATGGAATCAATGGATAGAGCAGCAAAGAACATTGGCTTAAGATGAGACAGTAAGGAATCAATTTTTTGTTTCATTTCTGTAAAGAAATAAAAAAAATCAAAAATATTATTAAGAGTAAGTAGGCTGGCTACAAAACACCTTTTCTGTGTACTTGAAGAAAAAAAGTGCATTCTTTCTTTTTGGTTTGATAACCCTTATTTTCTTGTATAAATGTCTTATATGATATATTTAAGACATAAATGGGCATTTCTCCCGACTCGTTCCATTTCTCATTATATTTCTTTAACCTTTTTTCTTTTTTTTTTTTCCTTTGAAGATCAGCCATACCTCAACAGACTTAGAAAAATCCTAGTCCAGGTGTGTAAATCATTTAATGCCATTGGAAATTGACAGATATTTCTGAAGGACTCATTGCAGATGTACTATTCTCTGTCTTGGTTATAAACAATTATCTCTACAGCTAGTTAGATGATGATTAGTTCTTAAGTTAGAAAGCACAGTTGCAGAGTTGTTTTCTGTATACTGGAAACACAACTGTAAAAAAAGTTACCAGCAGAAAACAACTCCCTATGTTTGCTTACATTTTACAAAACTGTGTGTCTTCATGCAGAGAAGGTACAGTGTTTTTTAAGAAAATTCTAATAATGAGATGAAAAATATGAAGACTTTGAATTTTATTTTATTTTCTAAATGTCTAAAAGGACAGAAAAAACACATATTGTGCATATATTTCCATAGAAGACTTATGTGTATTAATTCCCCCTTGCATAAAGTGCAGTTTTAAAATGTTTAAAATTCATCTCCATTTGGGAGTCACACTATTGCAAATAAAGTAGGACAATCTATTACTATGTTTAGATGCAAATATCCTTCTACCTGTAAAATGACAAAGCTATACCTTGTATTTTTATGGACCTTCATTGCCACCTTCCTTGCTTTCATGTGCATGAATAGGAAACAGATATCCTAGTTCAGTAGCCTCATGGGAGTCTGTTTCTGCTCTCTGCCTCTTAGCAGGAGAACAGATGTCTTTTCCTGCTGAAACTGTTTAATTCTCAAAAAAAAAAAAAAAAAAAAAAAGGAAACTGAATGCACTGCAGTCAGTCCAAGGAAATAAAACACCATCAAAAACCAGTAATGAAGAAGGAAGGATGACTTCCCATTTGTGCTCCAGCAATTATTTCAATCCTCTCTGCAATTTATACAATAATTTTCAGGGCTGTGACATTTTTTGGACATTTTTGAAATAGATTTTAGCCTCTCACCTTTGCACCCAGAAAGAAGGATGGCTGCAGAACCACACTGGGAAACAGAAACCTGCAGAACAAGAATACTAATACTAGTGCATGTTCTAGTTCTGAGTAAAGGGAAAGGATGTGGATGGTTTTAGTTGCATTGACTTCAGAAAATTGGTATGTGTTGCTTTATATTTTTTGTAGACTCTTTGCTGAAATCAGAACCTGAAGCATCTGTGGACACCCATAAAATCTGAGGCCATAAGAAAACTTCACCTTGAGAAACTGAGGTGACCAAAAAGACCTGCCCATAATCATAATTGGACATGAGATTTGAGGATTGCAGTTTGAGACTGGGGGGACTGAAATGCATATAGGTATTCCCTTTACACAAATCTCTCTTTAGACTCAAGACAAATCTTTTGGCTTTTAAGAAAATATCATTGTGAAAGAGTGATGAGATGTCAAAGGCAAAACTAATAATTCCTTCACCCTTGTTATATGACCAAACCTCCCAGTTTTTCCTCTTTTTGTTTTCTTCTAAAATAATAAAATAGTATAGGTATTATCCTTTGGAGCACATTAATTCTCATGTGAGATTTTGCTCTGAAGAAAGCATTCTTTAAAATATATCAACAAAGAACTATGAACTGCATTCAAGACCATTACTCTCTACTTAATTACTTTTTTTCCTCTGGTATTTCAGAGACTCGCTAAAGCTAAGGGCAAAAAAAAGTTTCATTAGAAATGTTATAAAAAGTTAAATTGCACAGACAAAAGCATATTAAAGAAAGTCCTTTACAACTAGTGAAGTTCAGCTTAGGTAATATCACTGGCAAAGTCTGCTCAAAGGATACCATGCACCAATTACAACTGCAGCAAAAAAGGCAGCTCAATCCCATTTTCCCTTTATATTAAGAAGCTGGACTCTATGGGATCTTCTGACCAAGTGTCTATCCTTTGCTGAGGCACACTTATCTCTATACCTCTTTTCATGAGGATCAAGCTTCTCCTTAAAGGTAGTCAGGATTTTTTTCTGCATTATCCAAAGGAAAAGCCTATTAGAGTCATGGGGATAGTGCTGCAAAATCCAGTTGCCACACACAGCATTCCAGAGTCATGAAACTCAAAGTTGAAGACTATAAAGTTTCCTGTGTATATCTTTCATGGACATCAGAACAAACATATTTGTTTGACCCTGTGGTGGTCATTTCTATTGTTGCTGCTTACCTGATATATTTGTACTTAAACTCTGCCACATGACTGCCTCTGTTTGTCCCCTCCTTGCATGCTTCCTATGTGGTCTTTTGTCATCTGTTAACATCTCAGTAAGCCTGAAGTAGTTTGAGTTCACCAAGAGACAGAAAAATAGGAAATCATGCACCAATCACTTTTGCCTACATTGTGCTTGAAAAGCCATCAAAAGATGTGTGATACTACATATTCAATTTTGAAGCTTTGTACATTACCACTGTCAGATACTCTGCTTAACAGAAAGGCAACTTGGCAAAGCTTTTCTTATTTCATAAGAAAAGTTCAAAAGCTAAACTAATTCTGGATAGGTAAAAGTACATATAATCACAGAAACTAGTAAAAGTATTCAGTAGGGAAAATTTCAAAGGATAGACTTTGGGAGGAGATACAGAGCTGGAAAATACCACAAGTAATGGCAAATCCCACTATGTGAAATTTCTATGGGATAAACTGCAAAATAGAATCAAGGCTAGCAACTCAGCTAACTAAAAGAAATTTATGGTAATAGTGTAACAGTTTTGAAGAAAGAGAAGATTTGATTTAGGATCCTGCTTAATCTACAGTGCCTTGAGATCTTGCCTCTAAGAGAAGTAATTAACACATGACTATGGTCATGATGTAAGTTCCACAACTCACATCAACCTGTACTGCCTTTTTCATGGTAGAAAGGTTTCATGTTTCTTTGACACTCCTTATATCTGAAAAGCTACTAGATGTGTCTCCCTCTGTCTTTGTTTTAAAGATACTTGTATGTGTCCCAATCTTATGATGAGACCACTACTAAAATAAGCATTTAATAATTCCTTATTAGATGAGCATGAAGCAGTACATCATGAGATAAGAAACAGGACTTAGTATTGGACCAGAAACTCTTTGAAATGAAGAAAAGTACTAAACTTTCAGAGAACTCAAAGCACAAAATCATAGCAATTAAAAGAGACCAAGGAATCAATGCCATGAAAGGCATAAACGTCAATGCAAATGCTAGGTATTTTACGCATTGTCTAGAAATTGATTTTTTTCTACTTCTCTATTTCAATCTATTCCTGTCTTCTCCCACAAAATCCCTACTGACTGAAAAATTGCTGATTACCCTAAACACTTCTTAACTCAGATTTAAGGAAAAGTTTTTTGTCTCCTAATCTCCATCACACTACTGAAAGCATGAGTGTGGTGTTTCTTATGTAGTCATTTCTATGTATATTTTAATCTAAAATGAATATGGAACATTATTAATGCATAGACTTAGCATTATTGGTTAAAATGGAAATCAAATGAGAAGCAATCAAACAAGCAAACAATCAAAGCTTGTTTTTTCCTTCCCTTTCTCCTGCTGCTACTTACACAGTATCTTAAGCTCCTAATAATTAAAAATCATGGTTCAGTTACCTTTCCCCTGCAAATAATTTATAAGTATAGTTTATTTGCTTCCTAGTTACTAAGTTTGATAAAAAGATACAGAATACTTTTAAATTTATTTCTGTACAATGGCTTTTCAATTACCTTTTTTGGTTTCTTTGTCACAAGAATGAGTCTGGGGAGGTCTTTGATACCTGGAAGCTAGCCAGCATAATTCCAATTTACATGAAGAGATAAAGAAGATCTGGGAAACTACAGACCTTTGAGCTTAACCTCAGCACCTGGAAAAATAATTAAGAAGATGATACTGAATCCTGTTTAAAGGCATCTATCTAAATGATGATACAATCGTCAGGCACCGTCATCATGGGTTCACACAAGGAAAAAGTTTAACTAATTTATATCTTTCTACATACCTGCCTCCTGGATGAAGGGAAGGTGGTAGATGTAGTAAGCATGGATTTTAATAAGGCTTTTGATATTGTCCCCTATATCATTTTTCTGGACAAGTTACTCAGCTGTTGCACAAGCTGGTTCAGGATATTAGGTGAAGAAATATCTGAAGGACAGGCTCACATGTTTAGAACTAAGTAGTAAGTGTACTACCTTGAAAGCCATTAGCCATTTACCATAGCACAGGCTCCACAACAAAGCAGCTGCTGCCAGCTTTTCAAATACCGTATGGTTAGAAAAGATCCTTCTTTCCTGCCTGCGGCTTTCTTCACCACTCTGCACTTCTAAAGAAAAAAAAAGCACCATTTTAATAAAATACCTTTTATATGCATTGACTCAAACAACTAATTTTTGATCAGAATTCCAACTTAAGAAGAACTGGTATTTACAGCTTATTAAGTCTGGATTTGTATAATGGAAAACAGAGCCTACACATATCATTCTTCTTTCCTATGAGCTCAACAGCAGAACTTCTTTTTTCTCTTTTTTGAACTTATTTCAAAGGCATACCAAACCCAGCAATCATGTCTCTTTCCAGTCATTCACCTTCTTCCCACACACAGACTATACTATTTAACATGCCCCCATTTTTTCTAAAACCTACATTCGGTGTAGATCAACAGCACAGTCTCAACAAGATGGATTAAAAAACATGCACACCACACCTACATGGGAAGAGCAAACAAAGCCTACAAAAGTTTAATGCAAAAACTGTCATCCAGCACAAAACAGACATGTTGTACAGTAATGTTCTGACTAAAATGAAAAAATGTGGCCAAGGAATGCTGGAAAGAAGAAAACATCCTTCTAATGGGTTGCCTTGAGATGCAGTAATATCTGAGAGGAAACAGGAAAAGGCGGTGACAGAAGGTTTAATCCAGCGTTACACTGTAATAAACATTTACAGAAGCAATAATTAAGCTGAATGACTATCAGATTAAAGGGGAAAAAATAATTTCTAGCCACCCTCTTCTTTCTCAGAAAATTTAGGCTTGGTGATGTAGATAAATTCTGTCTCAATGTTACAGACATTATTATTGAAAAAGAATACTTTTCATTACGTATTGCATCAATATTTTTCCACTTTGCAACAAATATATGGATTGCTCAATTTAAGCAGAACATTTCATAAAACATGACATTTGTGTTTGCTAAGCAATAATTAATAATCATTTATATGAGTGAATTTTGTCTAAATGCATTCCCATAAATTTTAATGCATATGCATCAGGCAGTTATTAATTAACTGAAATGAAAATTTTAATCTGAACAAACAAACATTTAATCAAAAGAAGTCTTTGTGTGATTTACCTTTACTACTGGGTATGGATCTGATAATGAAAAATATTACTCACATGAGTTAGACAGCTATTATGAAAATGTCTATTAAAACACAGTTCGAGAAAATGCACAAAAAAGATTTAAAAAGTCCACTCTTTGTCCTTTCTATTTTGCTTTAAAAAGTCTTGTTAGACAGTATTGCTTCACATTTTATATATAGTAGTTGATGCAAATAACAAATTCCACAAGCATTTTTAAAAATCATTATTTCATTTACATATTCCAAAATTGCTATGGAAAATACTTGGGACATAATTGTCCCATATCAATGTTAAATTCTGAATTCCTCAGTGTAGAGAAATGCGTTCTGAAATGCTGATAGTTATCAGCTGATCATTGCAGAGAAAGCTTTAAGATTACCTATGACATCATTTAATAGATGGGGATGAAGAATTTCAGGTCGTGGTGCCCTTGTCAAGTGGCCCATACACATGCCATTCAGTAAGGGTTTTTTGAAAGTATAAGGGTGGACATGGAAAGGGCATTAGCATGTGTCTGTCTTAAGAATAGAAAAATCTGGGTTTGGGTGGTCAAAATATCTTCACAGTAAGGGAAATCTCATTGACCTACTCCCAACATATAACGCAGCTGATGATTATTAGTTAACAAAACAGGAAAGTGACAGACACCATTTAAAGACTACATATATAATCTCATCTCTAATACTGGCCAACTACACTTCTGCAAAAATATACTTCAGCAACTGCATAATATCTAAAGATTTAATTTTAAACACAAATTATTCAGGCAGAATGTAAGAAAATATGTTCAGAGCTTGGCATAAGTAAGCCACACAATTTTATTTTCTGTTGGTGCAATGTCTAATTTATTCTAAATTTGGAAATAATATTTATGTAACGCTGTGAAACAATGTAATTATCACAAAATCATTCTTATTGTATAATATTAATAATTTATCTATTTTTCTGTCTTGAAAAAACACTTAGTAAAGGGGTAAAAAGAGTAAAAATATTCAAGAACTAGCAGGAAAAAGGTATTTTTCAATGAGCAAGGAATGATACCACATACGTAAAGACCTGCATTTTGCACGGGTAATTTTTATGAGCTCATGCAGTGGAAGAAAGCACTCACATGAGAAAATGTTTTAGTGCTATGTTAAGCTCATAAACACATCATAATTTTAGCATAACAGAAATTTTGAAGTCTGTGTTACTGAGAGTAAAATAACTATCCACACAGAATTATGAAGAAAGAAGGAGTATGCTCACATTTCTAGATTTAAAGGCATCAAAGAGTCTTCTGACCATTACTTAACCTTGTAGATACTCTGTTAAATACTGATAAAATAATTATTAACTTTTCATATTTTACATATTTTACTTCTGTTGAAAGATTAATCTATATTGCAGGATATTTAAACAAATATTTGACACAGTACATAATTACTGCATATTTATTTTATATTACATCAGATACTTTAGTATGTCAATGACACTTTCAAAATAAAGAGAAAATAATATATTCCAGATTCAGTACACTAAAACACAAGGCTATGAAAGAAATTATATTGACTACTTAAGAGACCAAAAATTCAGGAGGAGATGGGGATTTCTGATTATGACAATGGAATGAGAAAAAATTCAGTTTGAATCCACTGTTCTTTTTTAAACCCCTCTTACAACATTATACAATGCATTAATTTTTTTATATGATGGCCACTTCCTTTCCTTTAAGGTTCCTAGGCTCTTCTTTGCTAGAAAAATTGACAATGGAGACAAATTCTTTGACTGTGTGACTTCCATATGTCAGAAATTAAAACTTTAAAAAGTATTCTCAGCTTGCAGATATATGTATGTGCTAAATTGTAGCATCCAGTATCTTGCAGAAGAGGCTGGCATGGGAACCACTCGTTCATCCAAACTATATAATATTTTTCATGAGAAACTTTCAGGCTTGCCTCTTAACCCTGAATTATTATTATGGCCTTTAAACCTCTTGAACTTAGTACACTGAAACAGAGGGAGTTATAGGGAGTACTTCATAAAGTTCTGAAATAAGTTTGCTAAGCTAATGCAGGTAGTTTGAACTTAAAATGTGACAAATAAGGTTTTAGGACGAAGTACCAGCTTGACAGGGGATTAAATCACCTGACTCTTTCAAATAAACAAACTAAAAACAAACAGGAAGTGGTGGAATCATCATTCCTGAAAGTGTTACAAAAATGTGTAGATGTGGTGCTTAGGGACAAGGTTTAGTGGTGGACATGGGAGGTTTAGGTAGTTGAACTCAGTAATCAGGGATGTCTTTTCCAACCTTAACAATTCTGTGATTCTCCTGACAAACAGAACAGATGGGATAATAGCTCTCTGAAATGTAATGAATACTTTTTAGATGGTAACTGTATGTTTTCCTGATTTCTACTGTTAACCTGAAAAACTTGCTGATTGCTTTATACTGTGCTACTGATAGACACTCTTGGAGCTGGGCAGAAAAGTACCTAAGGAAGTTCAACAAAAGGCAAAAGCAGGATCCTGCACCTGGGGTGGAATAATCCCATGCATGAGTACAGGCTGGGGCTGACCTGCTGGAAAACAGGTCTCTGTGGAGAATCAGCCTGGGGCTGCTGGTGAACAACAGGCTGCCCCTGAGCCAGCACTGTATTCTAGGGACTAAGCAGGACAATAGTATACAGGGGGTATCAGGAAAAGCACTGCCAGCAAGTTGCAGGAGGTATCTGCTCAATCCTAGTGAGGCTGCACCTGGATTGCTGTGTTCAGTTCTGGGCTCCACAGTTCAGGAAAGATAAAAATCTACTGAGGTACTACAAGGATGATAACAGGACCAGAACATCTCTCCTAGGAGGAAAGTCTGGGAAACTGGGTTTGTTTAGCCTGGAGAAGAGATGTCTGAGAGGAAATCTAAGCAAAGTCAAGAAGTGTCTTAAGGTTGGGTGTCAAGAGAATGGTGCCAAACTATATTCAGACGCACAGTGTGATGCCTGATGATGTAATAAAGGACAATAGGCACACACTGAAACACAGGAAGTTCTATCTAAATATGAGGAAAAATCTACTTGAGGGTAACAGACCACTGGAAGGGTAACAGAGCACTGGAAACAAGGTGCATGGAGAGGTTGTGGAATCTTCTCCTCTGGAAATGTTCAAAACCTGCCAGTATACAATATCGTGGAACCTGCCTGCTACAGCTAAACATGCTATATTAGGGGGGTTGGGCTGTATACTCTGTACTACAGAAGAGTAGTATAGAACATACAGCCTACCCATCCTGTGTTACTTCTGCTGCATTGACATCACCAAAACTGCAACTATATGACTTGATTTTCAACAGATACTGATCTATGGAAAATACAAATGTGGTCAGACTGGACATCCTCCTCTGTGGACTAGCTAGGGACTCCAGTTTTTTGAGAGTAAGACATCTTTTGGATACGAATCTCAGAAATTTCAAAATGGCAATCATATTCTTCCTGATTACTAAAAAAATGTAACTTTTAAAGTAAGTGAATGGTATATTTTCATAGTTCTGCAGCTACAACACATAAATTCTGACATCACCTCCTAATATCATACATAGTAATAAAAGAAAGCCAAAACTTCATTGAATCTGTAAAACATTAGTGTCTGCACGGTATTCAAAACTACAGCAACACTGTAATTCATGAAAATAACTTATTTCTTTTCCTGGTAATAAAGCAGACAAAAGAAATTTTTTCTCAGGCTCAAGAATAAGGTGACATAGAATCAACAGATATATGATGCATTCTTACTAAATTGTAGAAATATTCTATAGAAACTTGGAAGTTTTATGACATGTAGGGTGATAAAGGAGCATTTACAAATTGTTTTAGTCAATCGCTGTTTCCAGAAGAAACTAGTATTCTCTTTGAGTGCATCTTTTGATGGGATGGAACACCATTGCTGTTTTATTTTATCTCTCAACAGAAGGAGCCTTAGTCTAAGACCTTGTCTGTCACTATGGACAAACTGGGAGAAATTAATTATACAGAAACTTACAAAACTATAATCTTTTCTATGAAATAAAGAGTTCACTTTTTATTTTTTGTTCACTTTCACAACTTAAAAGCAAATTCAAAACTTGTACCACATAGTTGCATAATTGAAAATTAAATGCACATATAATAATTTCACAAAGTAAGGAAGTATATGCATATACGTCTCCCACAACACTGAAGAGAAACAACAGAGCTTAGTACACTTTCAATAGAATTGCTCTGGGTCAACCCTCCAAAAGGTTTTTTGTTTTTTTTTTCCAAGGGAAAATATATACATATAGTCTCCATATATGGGACATATGTATGTATGTATAGATATACACATAGGTAGAACCCTAGGAGAAAAAACATTAATATATATAAAAGTGTATCTTCTTATTTTTAACAAACACTATAGTCAAAGACTTTACCTGAGGGCTAATAATATATTAGGATTTTTTTTTCAACTATTTATACTGGATAAACCTGCCTCCCTATTCATTTTTGAAGTCATTCTCTTTTCCAGCAATAAAGCCTTGAGTTCCTCAGGACACACCTTGAACAACAGTTACAGGTCTTTTTCATCATGAAGCCTTAACTGAGGATGTAAATCACAGTATTAAATCTTACTATAGACATCAGTGGAGCTAGTTTGGCATTCTTCTTTTTCAATATCCCTGCATACCTAATTGAAATAAAGATGTCTCATGAAACCAAAACTCCTGACACTTTCTGAAATCTGAGCAGAATCTGCCTGGAAAATATTGCAAAAATTAGTACTTTTTCAGTACAACAAAGAGTGATTGCTACATGGTCAATCACAAATATTTACATTAAATTACTCCTTGTGGAACTATTTCTGTAAGTCCAAGTTATTTACAAATATTACCAAAGTAATGAACTTTGTATGAAAATATTAGACTGTTGCATTAATCAGTACAGCCACATTAACCAGCATTAAATTTTTTAACACAATTTAAAAACTCCAGGCATAATTGAAAGAATGCCACACTATCTGTCATTGCTGTAATTCTCACAGTTAAATATTCTTAGGTTCTACAAATTTTGGACACATTCTGATGACTCAAGGATTCTAACTTTACTGAAAAGGCAAAGCAACAAACTGCTTTTCCATCATTAACATATTTTACTGTTATTGAGATCTTATAGGAAGTCACATTTCTTTTCAGTTCTTGGTTCCAATAAACTTTAGAAGCTTTTTAAGAGTCATTAGTAAATTATTGGCTTTGAGCCCTCCTAGTTAAGCAAGACAGCATACAAGCCTTTGCCTTACACATCACAGTATCAAATACCACAGGAAAATTAAAACCTGCTCAAATGGACTTAACATTAATATCTGGAGAGTATTTTATTGCTCACTTTTTATTTTTGTTAGTAGAATTCTGTGGTTCACACCTTGAAAAACATTAGAGGTAGTGATACTCAGGTGGACATGGTTCTGGCTTCATGACCAACATATGTGGTCTCTATGCCACAATGTGCAGATGAAAAGCCTGGCACAATTTAGCTATGTGAACTGTCCATTAAAACCAAACTCCCCCCCCAAAAAAAGTGCAGTGTACTATTAAAGCATCACCTGACATCCACACCAAAAAAATACATGCACTTGCATCCCCTGGAAGATCCTCTTAACACATCTTTTGACTGCAAAAATTGAACTCTAGCAGAACTGCTTAACCAATCTATGGTTGGTCTGGAATGACCTCTGAAATGATGTCCTTCCACACAGCTTATCAAACAACAATACTCCACCAACACTGCTGCCTCAGGTATTATAACTCAGTCTTCCCATTTGTTCATTCTGCTCTTTTTTTTTTTCTTTTTTGCTATGAGGTACTTTTTTGTGGTACTTGTTTTGTGCATGTATCAATAGTTTCAATCCCAAGAGTAGGTTTTCAGGTTTGGGCTCTTTTGTTTGTCTTTGGGTTCTTGTCACATGTGGGCATCTACCATGTCTTTGGAAGGAACAAGTACAAATGTGTAGGTTTCAGAAAGCTGGTGTTGTCATCCATAAGGATTTTCAACAAGGATATCATCTGAAGTAAAGAGTAGCATCTGAAAGACAAAGCAACTTGCAGGTTTCCTGTCGAGCACAACTATAGGACTGTGCCATAAAGCAAACTGAATTTAAAAGGAGATCAAAAAGTTGAATTAGAGATTAAAAACTGTTACATGTTTTTGCTCTACCCCACGTTACATGAAAAAATAAACACCAAGCAATAATGAAACTGAAATAATGAAATCTGAAGAGAGGAACACAAAATTCATTTCAAACCTGCTGTGTTCAGGCTTTTGTTTCATGACCACAATAAAACCAACAACAGCAACAGCTTCTGTAACTGTTTGTAAGTGTTAAGGCATAAGAACAGCTAAATAATTTCCTTCATTATATATGAAACATGTCTCTCACTTCTCTTTCCTCCCCATCCAAATAAAAACAAATTTTAAACCAGCAGTAAGGTATAACTATAATTCTAATTACAAAAACAACTACAAAAAAAAAAAAAAAAAAAGACACAAACAGTGGACTGATTTAAGAACCTGGTCTCTTTCATATTGCTTTTCATCAAGGAGAAGTTTCACTGATTAACAGGCAGTACAGTATATCATTATGCTGAGAATGTTATTCTGTGTTAATGGATGAGATTCATTTTAGAGAGACTGCATGCAGGGAAGTCAGTGTGTCTGACAAGATCACAGAGTCCACAGGGCTAAAGAGATAAATGTACACAGTGGTTCAGGATGAATTTTAAATTACAGCCTTTTACCCACATGTTGACCAGCCCCTTAAAATAAATAAATTTATATTTATTTCAGATCCTCAGCTTACGTTGAAGTTGTAGCAGCAGCTGGATTTTTGACTTTCAGTGCACTGGTAATTTTAGCTTCACAATGGCAAGGGGCTGGAGCATAACATATGTTGCACAAACAGGAAAAAAGTAAGTTTTAAATTATTTTTAATATTATCATATTATTGAGCTGCCCTCTTCCTTCAAAGTGCCATTTTCCACCAAAGATTCACAGCCACAATGGATTCCCTGGTGTCCTAATTCTACCTATTAAAATCTCCTCCTTCAGTTTCATTAGTATCTATCCACTAGTTCTTACAGTTGTTTTACTGGGCTCTGGTAGGAGGGACAAAGGCTATCTAAATTCATGTGACCATACGGCAACTACACAGCAGGAGACCTATGTGGTACCCTACCATATATGACTGTACCAATGGCAGCCAAAATTTAACTTTGTTTAGCATGTATAAAAGTAAAGCTGGAGGCAATCAGTTATTTGGAATGATGAGATAGAGCCTATAGTGTCTGACTTTTAATGACTTGAAAACATTAATTTCCATTATTTTTGTGATCAGTCGGAATTCCTTGATGCAGCTCAGCTTTGAATATAAAATATCCAGTACTTTAGTGATTACCACAGTTAGAAATATTTTCTTAAAAAGCAAACTGATGACAAAGCAAAAAGGAAAGTTGAGAAAAATCATTACCTTATCACTGAATCCCACTCCCCCTAATAATTGATTCAATTCTATTATACATCAGAAGCTATATCTCTGCCTCCTCAGCAGAGACAAGAATGGGGATGATTGCTGGTTTACAGTGGAAGCATGATACAGCTTATGTGGGGACTACACATGCATTTATGGAACTCACAACACATTAAAGAGAAAATCTCGTAATTATTAAGTTTTTTAGACCCTCTTTAATAACAATGTTATGACTCATCTGTATGTCATTCATTTTTTACACTAAAAGATTAGAATTGAATACTGATAAATAAATACTAAAATTTCATTGTTGTAGGAAAAGTAAAATTAAATCAAGCATCAGAAAAGGAGGCTTTAGGTTTAAATGTGGTAATTACACAGGTCTGCATCATGTCAAACCATGACATTGATGTACTGTAGATTCAGTGATCAAAGGACAAAAGCAGAATGGAACATCTTCACGATGGCTACAGGCTCTTCTCAGTGCTGCTAAGTGACAGGGTGACAGGCAACAGCAGAATCTGATGTTCAGGAAGCTCCACCTGAACATGAGGAAGAACTTCACTGTGTGGGTGGCACTGATAAATTTCAGAAACAAACAAAACAAAACCAAATAACTACATCTACTAGAATGACTAAATTGCTCAAAGGCTTCAAAATATTATACCAATATTATACCAATACAGGTTTATAGTCCCATCATATTTCAGAGGGCTTTGGTAACCATGGAAAACTAGCATCTAGAGACATCTCCTACTTTGTATTTTGGGTTTTTTTCTAGACAAAGTCACTCATTTTGGGTTAAGAAATAGAGGTAACTCTAAAAGACTATGATGTAGGTGAAATAATAAGCCAGAAAATGAAGTTATTTTAAATCTAAAATTACTAGTGTTTTCAACTAAGGTACTATGTACTGCAAGCTAGTGCAACAGCTTAAAGAGTAGCTACTGTTTACACTTAGGTAAACATTGCATGCTCAAGGAACCGTGCAGCAAAATCCAGAGTAAGTAAAAGCAAACCAAATAAAAAAATGAGAAAAACCCCAAACAAACAAAAACCCCCAAACCAAACCAAAAATTACTGCAAACCCTATGTTTTCCTCCCCAGAGGAAGGTGTGAGAAGCTTGTCATACTTGGATCATAATGTATTACCAGTATTTCTTTCAGGTTCCAGTGGACAGTGGAGACCTTATCTTCCACAGACAATTTAACATAAAAAAATCATGAGTAAATTTTGATAAAACATAAATAATGTTTGCTGTGTTATTTTGCAATGACAGCAACTGACTGTTATGGATTGGAAAATCACTTATCTATTTCTAGAAAAAAAATCATATTGAAAGGATGTTTTCCTGAATTTTTAAGAGAAATGTTATAATCCATTGCAAACTATTATGCAATTTTTCCGAAAGAAACAATGTGGGCACAGAAAATGTCAGAATTTCATGCTACAAGTCAATACAAAACTCAAAAAAATTATAAACAAATAAGGGGTAAATAATGAGAGTTGATGACAGAGGGAGGAATTCAGTTATGGAATGGATGACACCAATAGCTTTATAAAAGACACAGCTATTCCTTTACATTTTTATGAAGTGTAAAGAAAATTTACATTCAATGTCCTAAAAGGTAGATCTGAGTCTTCAACTAATTTTGCACAGATTAGTCAAAATTCCAGTTCATTTGACATAAGATGCTTTTACAGACCTTAGCACCACCACTGGAGTATCACTGTTTTTTAACCAGAACTTGACTGGTCTGTTTAACACAAGACCCAGCTCTCAACTGAAGAAAAAACAGTAATCTCTTTAAAAAGAAAATTAGGGTGCAAGCTGCACGACTGTACCAGCTGTCCACTGAGAAAACTGTGGAAGAAGTGCTCTGAAGATAAAAAGAGCTAAATAACACAACAGCTCATGTTAGGTGTGATAGCAGCAATCTGGTGGCAATTTGTTGCTGTATAATGAATGCCCAGAATATAGTGCAGGCAATGAATCAGACACTGAATTTATCAGTTGTTGTTCTAGAAAACTAAATTAAAAAGTCATATTTTAATTTCAAAAATTGCAAAAGAAACATTAAAAAATGACACCATAAGTCTATATATTTTCTCTTGAAATAATTGGATCTGTGGACTACCCAAAGTTTTAAAATTTGTTTTGCTTTTCCATATAAAAAAACCCAAAACTTACAAAAAGTAATGCTGTCAATTTACATAATTTTACTTAAAAGCCAAGTACTGAAGTGCCATCCTTTTGAAAAGTATTTTAACACAGTGGGGTCC
The DNA here is from genome assembly GCF_050655825.1 of Lonchura striata. Lineage (NCBI taxonomy): Eukaryota > Metazoa > Chordata > Aves > Passeriformes > Estrildidae > Lonchura > Lonchura striata. The sequence continues at coordinate 37,967,779 of NC_140740.1, forward strand.
ATAGAGATCCATACCTTCTTCCAAAAAAATGTAATAGTTAAGCAGTACTTTTGTTGATTTCTCTTTAGATATTGAACTACCACTTGCATATATTGATTGTCCTGATGACAGAAATTATCTTAGTATGCCAACAAGCATTTATTTGTGACAAGAAAGTAATGAAAAAACCTTCAAAACTTAGAGAAAAAAAATATCTTCAGCCCACTTCATTAGTCTCTGGTGCCTCGAAATTATGCTCAACAAAGACTATCATAAGACTATCAACATCATTCTCAAAAGGTTATTTATTTTTCTTTGTCTAACAACCTGTTTTAATGAAAGAATGCACAAACGATAAGTTTTTTTCATGAGAAACAACTTTATCTTGATTATTACCTTTAATTATTCAAGGAAGCACTAAAAATCATTCAAACTGAGCTTGATAATATGTAAAAAGAGATCTCTCCAAGCCACCATAGATCTGACTTATCTTTCTAATCAGTGGCATTAATTCCCTGATTGTAGAACTCACAGCAATGGAACTTACAGTAAACACTATTTATTCTCATGGCATCAAAACATGCAAAAAATAACCACATAACTAAAGAAGAATGACATCTGGTCTCTGTCACTGTTAAAATGCAGCACCATTATTTTGAGAGGAATTATTGTGTTATTTTAGAGCACTAAAGACCAGAATTTAGCCCAATATATTGGGGATGACCACTTGTCATTAAATCATTCTGCATGAGCATATTGCTATTCACTCTAATTTGTCCCTCAAAATATGAAATTTATTTGGCAAGGTTAAACACCTCACCCATAAACATAGCCCTGAGTGTAAAGAAAGGCAGATTCCTCAAATGCAGCATTCACTGTGCCTCTTTCAAAGGAATCTATTTAAATATACACAGAATGTAGTTATGACCTTTACAACCTTGCAGTGTTAAACACAGCTCAATTTCCTTTTTAAAAACCTGTCGATTTTCAGTTACTGTTTAACATATCAGTTACCCATCTGCAAAGCAAGCCTTAGCAAATTAATAAGCCTGTACTAAACTAAGAGCATGTAATGTCAAAACTATTAAAAAATAAAACCTAATGCTACTAAATTATTTACACAATGGAAATATGCAGTATAAATTGGATTATAATGTTGAGGACAAATAAAAGAAAATCTGATGGAGAAATGGTCATGAAGTTTAATCTACAAACTAAAGTTGCTACTTGATCAACATTTATATGACTAGTAAGACTTGGATACTTTGACTACTGGTTGTACTTTAAAAAGCGATCTGAAATACTATAGGTTTGACATTTCCAAACAAACTAACTCGGCATAATTTGAATTCAATGGCCTTGTTCTCAGGCCAATTTGTCTCACATAAAATAAAACCACAGAATCAGATTATCTTAATTGAAAGGATCATCAAGTCCAGCTCTTAGCCCTTCCCAGGATATCCCCAAGAATCACACTGTGCTCCTGACTGTTTTGTCCAAACGCTTCTTGAACTCTTTCATGCTTGCTGCTGTGACATCTTCCCTGGGGAGGCATTTCCAGTGTCCAACCACCCACTGGGTGGAGAACCTCCTCCCCATATCCAACCTAAACCTCCTCTGACACAATTCCAGGCTATTCCCTTTAATCCTGTCAGTGTCATCACAGAGAAGAGATCAGTGCCTGCCCCTCCTCTTCCCCTCATGAGGGAGTTGTAACTGCAGTGAGGTCTCTCCTCAGTCTTCTCCAGGCTGAACAGACCAAGTGACCTCAGCCACTCCTCACATGGCTTCCTCTCAAGGTTCTTCTCCCTTATTTGCTTTCCCCAGTCCTTTGCTGATGAAAATTTATGTAACATATGTCTCAGGTACAGGGACAAAATTCCAGCTTTCCTTACATTGGATCATCCAGTGTTTCTGAATAAATGTATTCAAAAACAATTATGCATCTGTATATTTCAAGCACACTATACAGTTATTTACATCAAACTACATTTCTTGCTGAACTTTATGCAAGCTATTTTCTCACTAATTCTCAAATTTCAAGAGCAACATCTTTTCTGGTAAGCTAATACCCTTACTGGACCTCCTCTGAACTTGCTCCAACAGGTCTGTGTCATTCTTGTGCAGGGTACCCAAGAGTGGGGAGAGCAGAAGGGCAGAATCCCCTCCATGACCTTGCTGGCTATGTTCCTTTGGATGCAGCCCAAGACACACAGTGGAAAGGATCTTCCTACCCCTGCCCTCATTTCCCATTCCATCCACTTGAGGTGTGTGGGAATGGTATAGCTTGCCATTGAAGATTCAGGCAATTAGTTTTTTCTCAAATATTAAAGATATTTAATATCTGAGACATTTTTATTTTTTCATGGTTGAGTCTGGATCCTGAGATGAATGACTATGAACAGACATGAGTTCACACTAACTTTTTCTTCCTTGGCTATTGTCAGTTTTCAGACAAGGGTTTCTGTTGTTGATACCAGCTAAGAACCTAAGGTATTTGTCAGGTAGTGAAAAATACTTTTCTGTTCCTTATGACAAGATATCTGCAAGAATTAATATTACTATTTTTTCAGATATGACATGCTCAAGAAGAAGGTTATGACAAAATATAAAAGGTCACAAGAGGAAAGCAGAAATCAGCAACATAAATTAAAAGTCTGAGACTGATGAGGGAATTATAGTTTGCCACAGAACTGAGCTTTAGAAGAAGGTCCTCCAAATGGATAAAATAGGTTTAGAGGGATGGAGCATCTCTCCTATGAGAAAAGGCTAAGAGAATTGGGGTTATGCAGCCTGGAAAACAAAAGGCTTCAGGGTGACCTAATTGCAGCCTACTAGCAACTGAAGGGACCCTACAAGAGAGGAGAAGGACTTTTTACATGCTCTTGTAAAAAAGCCCAAAGCTTTTTTACAAGAGCCCAGCGGATGGCCTAGTCCTGTGAATGTTCCAGGCCAGGATGGATGGAGCCTGAACAGCCTGGTCTAGTGAAGGATGTCCCTGTATATGGCAGAGGGATTTGAACTAGATGATCTTTAAGGTCCCTTCCAACCATGCACATTCTATGATTCTGTGATTAACATGCCAACTACTATACAATTAGTACTTCTAATTATCAACACTGGTTATACTATCAAAAAAAAAAAAAAACCAAACACCCAAAATTTAATATTATTCTAAATTAAAATGAAGTAAAATATTTTCCTGTCATAAATGCCTTCTGACTCCTGGTCTGTAGACAAGTATGCAACCATTTGTCAGCAAATGTTAAAGGTAGTATCAGAGAACTGATCTGAATTGCATGATTTAGATTGATTCTAAAAAGGAACTTTACAAGACAGAGGAAAGAATTTTTTTTTTCAATATTCCTGCAAGAATACTGCTCCTGCCATACCCCATACCTAATATTTATTCTAAAGACCTACTTTTACTACTCACAGGAATGACAAGAAAATCACCTGAAATCAAAAATTACCAGAACTAAATTTGATTTTCCTCCATTATCAGCAGCAGCTAGCAGGGTCTTGTTAAGAAATAATTTATTGTATTAAATTATGTTACTTTGGGGATTTTGCTTCCTTTGACTTAAGCTGTAATTGTGCAAATTTTTTATTCTAACACTTTGTTTCTAGTAACCGGGAAAAAAAATTAATACAAAGGTGTATTTTTAAATTCTGTGAAAGTGTCCTACAGTGAGAGGAAAAGATATTTCACAGGATGTTTGGGAAACTACAAGGTGATGAAAATGAAAAACATTTTGTGAAGATTTATTTATAGTCAAATTGTCTTTTAAATGAGAAAAATACAAAAGAATAATACTTGCAATCTCATATAAAAATGAATTGTTTCTTGACAGAATGTATGCTACTGACAGCTCATTTTACTACTAGAAATCTGTAACACAGTAGGTATATATGGTATTACAAGATAAATGGAAAGCTGGCAGCTGCTTTGAGCAACCCCATTAGAAAAACAAACAAAATCAATACTCTACCAAAAACCAAATTCACCAAAAAACCAAAATCAACCCAAAAAACCCAAAAGACACAACCCCTCCCAACTAATCAACCAACTAAGCAAAAGAGATCAAACTCCTAATCTATTAATTTGTTACATATCAGGACACATTATTTCTTCCTTTATTCTGAATAAAAGCACATTTTACTTCAAAGACATCCCAAGAGATTATTGACAAGTGTGGACTAATGCTCTAGATTCCACCCATTCCACATGTCAATTAAGCTCCAGGTTCATTGTCACTATCTAGTAATTTTCTGTTTCTTTGATTTTGCTTGTTCTACTGTAGAACTGTTCTTAACTATACTGGAAGCCTCTCTGCTCCATTACTCTGGTGCTGCCATGCTGCTAGCAGCATCTGACATTCTTTTCTACTATAGGGAAATGAAATAAATTGCATTGAGGAGCTCATATTCTTCCTCTGTGCTTGGAATGCTGTTCCTGGAATGCTCTCCTGGCATTACACTAGGAATCACAGTTTAACAGACTTCCTTCCTCCTGCAAGGCAGCCAAAACCAATGGCATGCAAGGATGCAAGGATGCAGGATGGCTAGGAACAGGGTGAATTTTATGCCAACCTTGCAGGCAGCTTTATAGTGGGTGTATCAGGCAGCAGTGCAGTCAGACCAGCAGAAGCAACAGGAGATGTGCCAGTAAGCCAGATGAGAATCCAGATAACACTGCTGGGGAAAAAACCCCAACAAAACACCAAAACATTTCCCACATTCCTGAGTTTTTATTTTGGATGACAGAGTTGCCAATTTATCACTTTAACTGTTTTGAAATATCAGACCATTCATAAAGCTTAGTTCTCTGATAAACATTAATAAAACATGGCAGAGGACTGCAAGTTAAACTGAAAAAAGTGACTACATTGATCTACATTATGTAAATCAGATTTTTCTGATTCTCTGACTGAATATATTAGAATCAGGCTACAATGTTTGTAATGTATAAACACCTTTTCATTCATAGCAACTTTTAAAAGTTAGCACTTTGATGACAGTATTTCTCAAACAATATCTAAAATGGGTTATTTTGGTTTTACTCTGCAATGCAATATATACTGCAAATCTGATAGGACTGATGGAACATGCTTTGAAATCTCACTGTCCTCCCAAACACTCTTATTATGTCTGAAAATGTACATTTCAAAATACCTTCATATTTGTAATTATTGAGCATTTAGTAATAAATTGTCACCTTAAATTTTCAACACTAGTGTTGCAGTGCCAAAAAGCCTCCAAAGATTTGATCTGTCCAAATTAACACTTCTGTCAGAAATATTCTACTTTTTCCACACCAAAACTAACTCTTTCAACATGGCACCTGCCTTCAATAACTTAACTAAAAGTTTTATTTTTTCTAAATCCACTTCAAATATAAAAATAAAAAATCAGTTGAAGACTGCCTTCTATTATGCCTTATTAGCAAGCCTTCTCTTGATGTAGTGATACTTGGATAACTACTGCAAGATATATATATTTTCTCCCTAGTAGTTTCCTATTATTCCATATATATTTTTAAATAAGGTTCCATACATGCTGCCAAAAGATTCAATTTTTTCTGCCATCACTTCAATACATTAAATGCAACCTTTTCCTTTATAAACTGTCTTCCTCAGTGTCAAATTGAGATAGTGATGTAAACTTAGAACAAAAAAACCAGCAAATATGTACATATTACATGCATACACATATCCAGATTTTTCAAGGATTCTTTCAGGTCGGTATACTGACCTGTTTCCTCAGAAAAATTATTTCCCATTTCTTGAAAATAGTAAAAAAAAAAAAATGTCTAAACCTAATTATACCTTTAAATGTACTTGCATTTAAACTGTCCCAATTAAGCTTCAAAACTTGCACCTGCAAAGCTAAGTCGATTGAGGAACAAAGGGTATCCCAGTTCAGCTTTTGCAAGATTAGGTTAAGACATCACCTGCATGATGATTATTTTACAGCAATACCACACCTGATCTTTAGAAAAATTAAGTAGAAAGCTGAAACTACCACAGGTGTTTACATAGAAGTCCTGTCTTTCACTCACAGTGGTACATTTATCATATGGTCATGCAATCAAATTTCACATCAAACATGGGGTTACTAACTATTGCTATGAAATTAGTTTTTTCTCTCACTTTATCTTATCATTTGTATTCCAGATGGTTTTACTGGTAGGATTGTGAAGGATCTGAGATTTCTTCCAGAAGATCTTACCTGCATATTGATGGCTTCAGCCTTCAATAAAATCTGGTTTTTGTGTGTTTTTTGGTTTTTTCTCTGACCACAAAGTTTATGCTATTCCTCCTGCTTGAAATCAGAGGAAGAAATAAATATGGGAGAAAGTTTATTAGTTTTTCTACCTTCCAAATAATGTATCCCCTCTATTCATCATGAGAGTTTTAAAAGTTCATTAGGGTGCACACCATCTTCTCCTTCATATTCCTCATTCATTCTCTGAAAAGACCTTAAAGGCAGAAAAGTTTCAAAAATTTTTAAGTCAAGACTGTACTATGGAACCACACTACATAGTGTGCATATAATATATATGAACTATTCAAGTATAGACATATTAATGTAGAGAGAAAACACACAAAAAAAGAGAGAAAACAAAATGTCTTGTTTATGCCAAATGTGAATGATTCCACTCAATATGCATTTAATCAAAATCTCCTATTGGCTACAGAACACACAGTATAAGTATTTTACACATAAACAGTTCCCAATGGGATTTCATTTTGGATTTTAAAATTATATTTTTTAGTCATGAATTTTCTGTGGATTAATTAGTGCTGATTAAGGATCAATAGAAAACTGTTTTCCTAGGCATCAAAAATATTTTCATAAACAAAAGGCAAAGAAATATAAGGGATCTCTGTTCCAAAAAACTTTTGCACATATACCCTATGCCAGACAAATACCTGTTAAATTATTTTTTTAATTACAAAGTTATCCAAAGTGAAACAGAATGTTAAAATACTTAAGGTATCAGCACAAAAGGCTGGAGTTTTTCCATAATGTCCACAACATGTTTTAAGCACAGAATTATTCTAGGTTGTTTTGTCCATTTAATCTCTAGAATGGGGAGCCTGAGGATTTTAGCTGTAAAGGAACAGTCATCAAATTCTTGTCTACAGGAAACAGGCATAAAAATATGCCCAAATTATTTGCTGTAAGAAAGATAGAAAACTTACTGAAACAAAACACGTATTTCTGTGCATATAGGAAGGACATTAATGGAAAAATTCTAAAATCACAAAGGATCATGGTAAATTGAGTGTATTCTGCTTTGTTAGTGATACAGAACAAAACTGTGCAAGGAAGGCCATGGGTCTGATTGAAATTTGCCTTCAATTTATTTGGTTAAAGACACTTATCAGAAGTCTTGAATCTAAGCGGGTGAACTTTTTTATAAACACAAAGGGCCTGATTTTCACTAAGCTTTCCTTATATCGAGTAAGGAAGACTTTTCCTAAATGAACATAGCTGCTCATGCAGCTTTACAAGCAAACATATCTGTTACAAACACATTGAACTGTAATAATAAATCTCAGTTCTGTGGCAAGATCAACCTTTCCCATAGGTTTTTGCATTTACTTATTTTGTCGACTACTGAATATTCTTACATGAACAAGCTGCTGTAACAGACATGCTGACAGCCATACAACAAAAATCATTATTAAGTTCAGATAAAGGAAATTAAAACTGACAGAACATAAGTAAAACATAACAAATATCTAAATAAAATCTAAACCAATGAATTTTTTCACCACTTTCTTAGATTTATATGAGAAATATTCACTTCTAATAATTAGTATAATCTCAATTTACAATGAAAACTTCTACATTCAGTAAGGTCTTAAAATACTCTAAATGTGTAATCAGATTACAACCTAAGTACTAACTCAGATTGCAAAGGTTTCTAAAGGGGTAGAAGTGTCTAGTGTAAATAAAAGACCAGGCAGTATTTGACACCTGTATTATCAAAATATAGGCTGATAAGTGACAAGGTGAATTTTTAAAGTGAGAGTAAGCCACTGAAAATTGATGTTACACATAAGTGAAAGTAACAAAGACTAAACTAAGTACAATCCACATGCAAAAAGCCAGCTTTAATATTCAAAAAGAAGACATTCATAACAAAATAAATGGAGGAACAAAAACTTTAGATTTCTGAAGCAGAAAAGTAACACACCCTAATGCACTACAGAGTTGCCTTCACTTGTACATTTTTCTAATAACATGATCACCTATGTGCTATATATGTCTTGGACTTTAATCTTGTAGGATAATGTAATAAAGCTAATTTTTTTATTTCCTCATTCTTAACATCTGGATTTGCCAGTAAGACAGTTTAAAAAAATATTTTAAAATAACTTAAGAGCAGGTAGAAAATATAACCTTATGAAGAAATTACAATTGCTATATTACTCTCTACCATTGAAGTGCAATTTTATTTGTTCTGAGTGCTTCTGTATCGTTTTATAAATAATGAAAAAAGAAGGAAAAAAATACAACATGATAGACTGTTTAAAAATATGATAAATAATACAACTGAAGATAAAGATGCTACACAAATTAATTAGCATAAACTGCAAGAGAATACCAGCCTCCTAGTGTGTGTCTTCCTGAAAATATAATCATAAAGTTTGGCACTTTGTAGTATAAGAATAGGAATACGCTTCACTGTGCAGCAAAGTTTTTAACTAGAATTTATGTGCTCTTCTCAGTTTATTTTGTAATTAAAATCCAACCAAAGGGGAAAAAAATGTATCTGCCACTGTTGGTGGCCTAGAATATGCTAGAGAATATTTGAGTGGTTTCTTGGTCAGAAATTTCACTGTATTTCAATTCTGAGCAGAAGATGTTGTACCATCTTTATTATAACTAAAAATAGGCCTTGTAACATCACAGAAACAATCATTACCCTCTAAAATAGTGAAAAAATAAGTAGTCCAATTACATGAACAACAAATTTCTATTAAGCTTTTCCTTTTCAGTGAGGGAAAGAAAGCACATGTACCTTTCAGCCTTAACATAAACCACACAACTACCACCAATTCCGATCCACTTCACTGAAAATGCATTTCTGAAAGAGTAGCAGGTGTACAGAACAACCAGTAATCAGTCTACAGAGCCCTTATTTTGATCAGAACTGAAAATGAATAAGTATCATCATTCAATAAGTATGAGAACCCACCTGTGTCCAACTCAAAACCCAGTAATCTGTGTGTGTCTCAGCAGACTCAATGGGTTTGGCTACACTTAATATGCACCAGGATCATACAGAGATATTTTGGTATTCATACTGAAAACAAGACAATGAAATTCTTTGAATTTCCTCATATTCATAAGTATATAGTTCAGTTTTCCTAGAGCTTTACCAAATTATCCTAGGATTCAAATTATCCTAGGATTCAGTGTTTTCAACCCCACGCATCACTGGAGGAAGAGTGGTTGAAAAGCAGAACTGCAGAAAAGGACCAGGGAGGTTGACATACAGCTGAACACAATGCAGTGTGTGCCCAGTTGCCCCAGTAGCCAAGGAGTCCAATGGCATCCTGACCTGTGTCAGCAATAGCGTGGCCAGTGTCCTCCTGTATTCAGCATTGGTGAGAGAGAACCTCGAGTTCTGGGTCCAGTTCTGGGTCCCTCAATTCAGCAAGGACATTGCTGGAGCAGATCCAAAGAATGATAATGGAGATGGAGAAGAGTCTAAAGAATAAGTCATATGAGGAAAAACTAAAGGAACTGACATTCTTTAGCCTGGCAAAAAGGAGACTTGGTGGGCTTTACTGCTCTCTGCAACCTCCTCAGAAGAGGTTGTAGCCAGATGGACCAGACTCTTCTCCCAGGAAACCAGTGACAGGACAAGAGGAAATGGCCTCAAACTGCACCAGGGGTGCTTCAGGTTGGACATCAGGAAGGATTTTTTTCACTGAAGGGATGGTCAAGCATTGGAACAGGATGTGCAGGAATGTGGTGGAGTCACTATCCCTGAAAGTGTTCAAGAAATGATTGGATGTGGCACTTAGTGCTATGGTTTAATTGATACGGTGGTGTTTGGCCAAAGGTTGGACTTGATGATCTTGGAGGTATTTTCTAATCTCATCTCATCTCATCTCATCTCATCTCATCTCATCTCATCTCATCTCATCTCATCTCACCTCATCCCATCTCAATCTCATCCTCATAATTTTTTTATTCTGTTCTATGATTCTATCTCAAAAAAAAAAAAATACTGTTCAAGTCTTCACAAGAAATCTTTTAGCTAAAGCCATCTATTCCCATATTTGCTTCCAAAACTCATATTGAATGATCAAGTTTTATCTTCCTAAAAAGACCACCTTTTTTTTTTTTTTTTTTTGTAAGAGCTGAAATGCATACAAGTCCCTGACGTAGTATTATGCTTATTTTCTCAGCAGTGGAATGCGCAGATCACAGCTCAAAAGTGTATAGAAAAACTCCAGAATCTAGATGTTCATATTAGCAATAACCTTCTTTCACCTTTTTCAGTCTTTCTGGAGTTGGTATCACCAGATGTAACTACACAGAAAAGCTGGCTGTCAGCTGTTGCTTCTAATCATGTCCTGGCCCTCAAGGCTCCAATAATATGACTTAGGCAGAAGCGACCAGTCTGAAAACAGTCACTTGGTTAATTTCATACCAGTCTCATTTTAAGAGCATTTTGGGGGTGGGAGAAAAAGTGACTGAAATTAAGTGAAGAAATGATAACTACAACTATTCCTGACAGCAAGTTTGGCAAGTATTCAACACTTTACAGAATCAGGACCACTAGTTAGCCCCATTTCCTAGAATGAACCAGAGATTCTGTAGTCTGCTGCTGTCACTGCAAATTCATGGCAACATCATGTGGATGTGAAGACTACTCCAATGCTAGTTCAGTAAAAAAATAAACCATAGAAATATTTTAGAAAAGAAGAAATAGAGAATAATATAGCAAAAAAGCCACACTGAGAACTATATGTAAGCATTAAAGTGGATATTTTAAGGCATAAAGTAGCAATTCTACAGAAAAAAAATTTAATCAATTGTATGGAAATTTAAAAGTGAAGAAGTTTTTAAGTTTTTATTTAAATATATTTTTTCTTGTAATTTTTATTTGCTGTTATGGTTCATAAAAATAAAGTCCAGCAAAGAAATAATTTTGACATCATGAACACTGAATAACTGAACAAATATTACCACTTTATTTTCTTAGTCTCCCACACCTATTTGCAAACAAGAAAACATTTGTCAAAATTAATATGTATGTCAAAATTATTAAAAGAAAAAAAAGGAAAAATGCCAAACAACAAAAAACTTCAATCCAAACGAAAACCAACAAACCAAGAAACCAACAAACAACAAATAAAATCCTCCAAAAATCACCAAAAACCAAACAAACCCACAGAAGCTCTTTAAATATTAAGCAATAAATAAATATTTCAGGATAAGTTTTGGCTTTTCTATTGCTTTCAAAAAAGATGACTTCTGGCTATATATGCTGTAAGATATCATCTAGCACTTTGTCTCCAAGCATAAAGGTTTTGTGTTCCAAGATTACAGAAGAATAAAATTCTTCTGTGACAAAATAAAATAAAGTTAATCTCTGTGAAATACTGTTAAAAATTAATTTTATACATAACCTATATTGCAAAGCCTAAATTTATTCTAATAAATCAAATGCATTATAAAAATCATTACATAATTGAATTATAAAGGTAGAATTATGAAAGAAAATTATATATATTCTATAGAAAGAAATAGCCAAAATCAGATCTGGAGTGTAGATTTCCATAGTCCATTGTCAAAAATGGTGTTTCAGCCAAGAAACTTCTGTTTATCATATCCAGCCAGTACACTGAGGACTTTACACTGAGGACATTAGGAAAGAATCAAAGTACTTTTGGAAATATTTAAAATTTGTTTTCTACAGAAAAGGGAGAATTTTCCACATGCACTTCTTAAACCTGAATGCTGATTTACATTATTTGATTGGTGTACAGAAATGTAATTACTGTAGTCTTTTTCACTTGTCTTAGAGAACAATTTCAATTGCAAAAGAGAATGAAGAGACAATTTAACACACTGCTTACGGTATTAATTTTTAGTACTCTTGCATTTTAGAAAGCAAAGCAGTCTTAAACAAAACAGATTTATTCATAAAAGAGCTCTCTTAAAAATAAAGGTTTTCATTTTGGGAATACTACATGGATAAAATTTTTGCATTTCCAATAATTATAATCACTCTTAAACTGCTAAGTTCTGTGTCTAGTTGAATTGCAACAGTCCAATATGAAAAACTCACCTTGAACACCTATTATACCAAAATTTAATGGAACATTAAAATGTTTTAACCTTCTTTGAACTATATGTCAAAGTCAATTTGACTCAGCTCAGAGAATGAAATGAACCTTGATATTTTAAAGAGACCTAGAGAAGCCCTTCTCAGTGTCAAAACATAACCCTTATAGTATCTTGCCTTTTTATAAGTATTTTTTCGAATGTTCTTATAAAGAAATAGTAATATTGAATTAATATTAAATAGTAATATTTAATTTCTAATTCTAATTGTTTTGATATTACCAATTTTTGCTATTATCAATTTTCCATCATACCCAGTCTTCCAAATACAAATTTTTTATGAGGTAACTCAGATGTGGTTCAAGTATGAGCAATATTGTCAAATCCCAATAGTAGTGCTATCCCAAGCACCAGCTGTATTGCTAGGTGAAACCAAGATATAAATGAAGAAATTTTGTAGTGCAATAAATAAAACCACAGTCAATTATTTGCAGAAAGTCTAGCTGTAGGTCATTCTTCACTGTTGACCTCCAGGAATGCATGTTGAGGCCAATACCATTCAATATTTTCATTAATGGCCTGGATGATGGGTGAAGTGCATTCTCAGCATATCTGCTGAGAAATGGAAAACAGGCAGGAGTGATTGATAGGTCAGATGGTTGCACCACACTTCATGTGAGCATCAGTGGGAAAGTGGTAAGTTATGACATTAATAGTGAGAAATGCAAAGACCTCTGCCTGAGAAAGAATGACACCAAGAAATAGTTGATGTACCTTTCTGGAAAGCAGGTCTACCAAGAAGGATCCGAGGGCCCTGCTGGACTATAAGTTGAACATTAACCAGCAGTGTGCCTTCAGACAATCTCCTGTGCTCCATTAGAAGTGCTGTCAGCAGGTATAAGGATGTGATCTTTCCTCTCTAACCATCCCTGGTGAGGTACTCCTGGACTGTTGGGTCCAATTCTGGACTCTTATCTCCAGGACACATATGAACATTCTGAAATGAGTGCAGTGTAGACACGCAAAGACAATAAAAACCAAGGAGGAGAAACTGAGAAAACTGGGACTGTTCATACTGAAGAACTCTCAGAGAGCAATCTCAGCTCCATAGAAAAATACTTGATGGGAAGGGATCAAGAAGACAGAACTCAGATCTCCAGACAGCTAGCAAATCCAGTTACAGAAGAGAAGGCAACAGGCACAGACTGAAATGCAGAAATTCAATACAAATAAAATACTTTTATAGTATGAGACTGGTTGAACAATGAACAGATTGCTCAGAATCTTTGGATTCCACATCCTTGCAGGAGGCAGTCAATATTGAACTGGACAGAGACTGGATAACTTGCTCTAGTTTAGCATGCTCTGATCCAGAAACTTGGAATAGCTAACTTGCATAGGAGTCTCTTTCTGTGATTCCATAATACCACTGTGTAAGACAACGTATTCAGTACTAACATAGTACAGAGGAGAATGACACACAATCAGATGTGCAAATGCAAATGTGCACTCTCTGTCTTAAACCAAGTCGATGTCTAAACATCATTTCTATCATCAAAACTACTCTCTTTAAAATGTACTGTGAACTGTGAGAGTTTCATGCAAAATGGTTTCAGAAAACATTAAAGACATTTGTATAATTAGTTCATTAGCTGCTACATATGTCAACATATGCCAAGGATGTACTGAACACCAGGTGTGCACTGGAATGAAGCTTCTTTTATATCTATAAAAGGGACAACATAATAATAAACAGAAGTCCTTGACCTGCTGAATAATAGGAGACTGTATTAAAGAAGTTGCTACCTTGGTTTAAACCTCATAATTTGGAGACAGTACACCTGCATAAATATGTTAGAATTGTAGGTGTTTGTTCTGTTATTAACCTCATGCTGCTTCCCAAGAAGAAAAGGGAACTCTAGCGATGGAAAAACTATTGCTTTTTCCTTTAACAGATAGGCATCTTATACCCTGAAAATTTATTCACCACAGACAGAGTAGGCTGGCATTATTATAATGTAATTTACAAAAAATACTTCCCCTTATCACCTTTAAACATGTGTCCTGGGTATTAAATCTATACAATGTAAAGAAAACAGTGACAAAACAGAAGTTCTAGAAATTCTTTTGTAGAAACTGGTCAAAGAAGAATAAACGTGGTCTTCTCATATCTTCATGAAATAAATATTTCTGAATTTTTGTTTTAGCTAGTATATTTAATCATATTAAAAATACTCAAAGTTGACAAAATAATTTGAGAAACAGAAACTAAATGTCATTGTAAAAGAGTTTTCCAATAAACAGTTCCTCTTGTGCATAGACAGAAATAAAGCACCAATTTAAGTCACTCAAAACTCTGTATTGCAATCCCAATAAAGAATTATTGAGAACTGATATTTAGAATTGAGAATTGATTATTTATTAAGGAAATTATTATACAGGTATGAATATCTAAATTATACCAGCAAATTTAATCTAAGTACTGCAAAATTATTATAAGCATATCATCTGGGTTTAGTACACAAGAAATGATTAGTCCTTCCCTTTCTTATGCTTCTGCTTCCAATTCTGTGCAGCATTTATAAGACTCTTTTCACAGCTGTGAGAGTGTCAACAAGGTGTTCGGCAAAATGAATTTATTTCTGTGCTTCTGTTTCAGAGGTGGATCACTTGAAAAAAGAGAAGCTTACTCCTAAGTTCAAACTCCAGAGTACAGTTTATTAATTTAGAGCCAGGGAACTTGAAGCAATCAATAGTCATGGTAGAAGGGAAAAGAAATAGTGGAACTACTTTGTGTGTTTCAATTTCCCTTTCATTCACAAATACACCATCAGAAAAACATATGTATGTGAGGGCTAATATGACTATCCCAAGCATCTCCAGTTACTAAAGGAGATGGTATTACTACTCATGTGACATTACTACTTATGTGGCATTCTATTTGCACTATTATCAAAATTCAGCTTAAATGTCTGAAAACAATTCTGTGATTTTAAAAAGATAAAACATATGTCCTAAAAAAGCCTGCACAATGTTTCCCTCTGAAAAGCCTGGCCATTAGCAGCTATTGAAGATATTGTTGATGCCAAATTCAAAATCAAATTAACTCTTATATTCTCAGCAGTAAGGTGAAGGTGACATTTCCTCAAGCAAAATCAAAGCAAACAATGACAAAATTAAAAAAAAAAGTAACTACCTCAAGAATATTTTGGCAGATAGCATCCTGTTTAAACTAAAGTTATGTTCATTACAAGTGATGATTAAAAAAATTTTGCATGTCCTAGGGGAATTTTGGTAACATAATGTCAGTAATATTTGCCAAGGATCAACTGGTTCATCTCCCAGATTAGTGCAACTTATTTGCTTTTTGTAAAGGAGGGGGGGAAAAAAAAGACAAGAAAGTATAGGGAAAGTAGATTAAAATTTAAATTTCACTATCTTTTCTATCTATTTCTTTTAAAGTAATTTCTCTCAATGGTACATGTGTTGGGGCTAACAAAGTAAACATTTCTAAAGTTTCTAATGTTGCTTATACATTATTACTTTTTAAGTTGAAGAAAGACTATATGTTTTATACAAGCATAAAGTTAAATTTAATCACAATTCAACATGTTCTTTGAAACAAAGAAGAAGGAATGTTCAGGGGGTCTCAAAACAGAGACCTGAAGAGTGCTGATTTTCCACAGAAAAGAATTAGAGGGCTGAGAAATCAGAAAAGATGTTGAATTTATCAACTGCAGTAGGAGACTTTTCACTGGTACAACTTCAGTTAATTCCATAGTGTCACTCTGGATGTAAAACTATCAGCTCAAGCACGGAAATCAACTACAAAACTTTTCTCAGAAGATGAATGTGAATTTACCACATCCGAGAACATAACTCCACATTTTAAGCTCAACATTTAGTAATTGATTTTTTTCAATAGCAAATAAAATTCCCTCTCTTTTTCATCTGAAAAGTAAGAAAAAAAGGGAATATTAAAGAAAAAATGTTTTGAAACATTTCCTTCACCATCTGGATTGGCAAAAGAAATATAATTTAACTTTCATTTCTCTCATTATTAAAGACTAAGTGCTTATTAAAATGTATTTGGTTTCAGTGCCTAAATATCACATCTTTAATAGTTTACAAAAGTGCTGTGTTTCCCCTTTTTTGTGTGGTCCCTCTAACCATGGTCCTTCCTCCTCTGTCTCTCTAGGCTATCGGAGTGGAAATTGTGTGCAGCCCATACGAGAACCTGGTGAAGAACATGGTAGAGCAGGTGACTATTTTCTGAAGGACATTAGTCCATGGGAGGAACCCCACACTGGAGCAGGGTAACAGGATGAGAAGGAGGGAGCAGCAGGGAGGATCTGTTACATTCTGACCACAGCACTGATTACCTATCCGCATCTGCTGCTCAGGGCATTTCTGGGGAACAGGCAAATTATTTCAGAATGAGGGAGTAAAGGCATCTTGGGTAAAAGGAGAGAAGAAGTGGGAGGAGGGGGATTTTAAATTTTGTCTTTGCTTCTCAATATTGAAATATATTTTAACTGGCAATAAATTACATTAACTTTCCCTAAGTTGAGTCTGCTTTGTCCATGACAGTAATAATTTAGGGATCTCCCTGTCCTTATTTCAACCTATAAGTTTTTAAATTTATTTTCTCAACTTGCCTCTGCTGGCTGGGGGTCTCATGGCCAACCTAAGTCAGGCCACCACATCACCACCACATCCATAAAAATTTAACACTGCCATACCATGATTTTCAATTGAGTACTGAAGAATCCAGTCAGTTGTATATGACATATTTACCATGAAAGATAAACTTTCCTCTTTTAAGGACCAGAATTGTAATTACAAATTTTGCAGAAGTGAGCATCATAAAATTTTCATCACTAAAACTGCATGGGATGAGGCCACCATGCTTTCACCTGCCACTGTTGTTACCTAAATAAATTAAAGAAATGGCAGTATCATCAAGGAAAAAATATAGTTATCTTTTGAAGGTTCTGACCAAAACTTTTATTTTGAGTTCATCCATAGACAGACAAGAAACACCCATATTTCAAGTGGTAGTGTGCTGTGAACATGCAGACTCTCATGCACGCAAGAGGCAGAACTGAGAAAAAGATAGCAGCTCAGGAGTCAGCTGTTTTGGAGACACTGCTCTAGAAAACATTCCAAAATTCCATGTATTGGAATACATATATGCTGCTTCCCTTAAGTATGGCAATTCCCATCATTTTTTGCTTCTGCAGTCATCCCATGGCCACCAGTATCTGAAGTGAAATTAGCCATGTTATCAAAGGCACACAAATATTGCAGGGAAAGTAAGAAAAAGAAATAAAGCAAGAAAGCACATACATTCTGGAATACATTCCAAATTGCAGCTATAAATGTAAAGCTTCCTGACTGCAATTCAGTTTCAAAGAGAAAAAATTGAAACATATTATTTATTTAGTAGTCCATACATGTCTGTTTTCATAACACTAACAGAAAGCAGAAATAAAAATTTAATTAAAAAATCATGTTTCAGTTTCATGTATACAAGCTGTTGAAGAACATCAGAAAAGGTTTTGCTTACATTAAAAAGTAGTAATTTTATATGGTTTCAGAATTATTTATCTATTTATGAAGTTCTAATATTTATTGATTTTTAATCAGATTTTTAATTAGTCAGATGAATTAAGCAACAAGTGACATTCACTTTTTGATAAATCCTTCTCTGCTTTTTGCTTGTCAGATAATGGCTTCAGTATGCCAAAGTACCTTATGAGACCTTTTATTCTTTAAGCTGTATTCCTTTGTATAATCAAGTAACATATCTCAACATTAGTCCCAAAGTTTATAATGCACAGACCCTAAAAGCTTTGTATAATCCTTTGTTTCAAACTGATTCAAACTTCAAAACATGCAGTTTACTCCCTGATAGCTATATAAATGTTGTTATTATAAATATTATCCTAATTTATGAAGAAATAAAAAATATTTTCATCATTATAATGTACCTATTATACACATAATGTACCTGGTGTACATCATTATAATGTTCCTAGTTTGTGTGTGTATATAATTCAGACAGAAAGTAATGCTGAATGTTACTTTAAAAAGTTACTACCTAGAATCTGGTAATAGCAGAAAAACTTTATTAAACTACACCTTTATATTCTAGTTATTGGCTGGATTCCCAAAGCAAATAAAAGGCTTGTGAACTATGTCCAGAGTAGGTGGAAGCTAAGAGGCTACATGTTAGCTTGGTTAAAAATGCAGAATTTACAAACTCTGAGACAGTTTTTTCTATGTGTATAGAGTCAACTGAATATCACGTCTTCTCAAATAATAAACTATGCCAGGTTAGGCACAACCATGCCTGTGTGCATGATTTATCTTACATACATACACATGTACGTTTTTTCTCGTACCTTGCGATCTTGTTAGTAACACTCCCAGATATCATGTCTCCCATTTACAAATGTGATTCAGAAATCACTGGCTTACTAACATGGCAGCATGTAAATCAGACTAGCAAAATACACATTAGGATTTCACAACTTTCTTGTTTTTCAAATATTTTGTCATCAGTCAGAACATGAATGAGAGAGCTCAGGGGAGGGACTTCCTTTGCTGCCATAGTCTAAAATATTTTACTGAGATTCAAAATCTCGTATTTATTTTAGAGATGCATTGTATTTTAGATATATTTACATTTTACATATATACTTTATTTCCTTTCAGGAGGGATAAGGAAACTAGTGTGAAGACTTTGAGATTATGACTTGCTGTCAGGATTTGGCTACTTGTCACCATCTCCAAAAAAATACCCACTGCCCAGGGCTGGAGCTGCCTGGCCACTGTCCTGCTCCCTGGTGAGGTGGTTGGACAGTCCTAGCTGACTGGTCCCTCCTTGCTACTGTCTTGGGGACAAAATTTTTAAAGATTAAGTATGGCATATGTGGCCTTAGCATGCGCTGTCAGCAAAATCAAGCTGAGTCAGCTGACTCTGATCAAAATGGCGATTTTAGGTGTTGTAGCACTGTCATCAGAAATTTATGCTGTGCATTGTTCAAGAAATGAACAATGAATTGTTGAATGATGCAAGAAACTCCTTTGAGAGAAAAGAAGTTAGAATCTTCTCCTAAGTGGGAAGTACAGCTCAGGATAAGCTGCAGCTATTTTTGAAAGTGTCCCATCAGAAAGGAAGCCCAATTCCCTCATGGATTAAATTGTGGTTCTAAACACAAAGGAGAATTTCAGGGCTCCCTGTCTCCAGGATTTACTGAAGAATAATGCTCACCTCCTTCAAATACTCCTTTAAACTGTAGAAAATGTATAGAGGTTGGGAAGACTAGTATTTTAATAAACAGTGAACAGTACTCATCTAATGTTCAATCCCTCAGTAACATTCATGTTTTGTTTTCTTTTCTTTAATCTGAGAATCAGTAGTCTATTATATAAATAATGTGGCTGTGTGGCACATGGATTAATAAAGAAAATTATAAACCATTGTAAATAGAAATTTAAATCCTGTAGATAACATTCCTCTTACTCAGTACAATGAAGAGGTGATGTTTTGACATGAGTATATTAAACTTAATGCATCACAAGTTTAAATGACTGCTTACAAAGCCCAGGACAGACATCTGGGACAACACTGACATCCAATGATGTACAACACAGCTACATAAATTTTAGGGGTTTTAAACTCATAATAGCACTGATTATAATTCTAGGGAGGATATTAGTTGCTAATGTAACACTATGCTTTACTGCAGAAGGTGTCTAACACCTACACACATTTTACCATTCCCTGGGTAACGGTAAGTTAAGAGCAATATACACCCTGGGTAAAAATATAGTACAGAATTAACCCTAAAGTTTGGTGAATTAGATTTTTTTTTCCAAATGTCCATCAATAACTTTCTAATTTACAGATTATCAGAAGTGAAGTAATTTCACAATGTAAAATGTACATGGAGGAGTGTAGCAGTATACTTTCTTTTAATATCAAGATAAAAAAATCTTCCTTATTAGCAGGCCTAAAAACATCATGTGGTGTTTTACCTTCAGAACAAGTAAAGTACTATACATGTCTATTTCATTTGGATTTTAGTGTGATTATCAAAACAAAATATGAGATTGGTTTTAAGAGACACACTACAACAAGAATGCTAAGCATTTGCCTTAAATGATAACAGGGAAACAAACACCAGGTATACTTGCTAAAACAGGCATCTTTCTAGTTGCATCCTGTCCTTTATATCCTGGTAATATTCTGATTTACCATTTTACATTAGAACCCAGGGCAAACAATTTTCAAAGCTAATTTGCCAGAATGCTGCCCATCTTGACTGCTGAAAGAGCAGGGTCCATCTTTGTCCAGTTCACTGCCCTCACTCAGCTTACTCTGATACTCAAAGGTAAGGCTTCCAGGGCAGCTACCCTGTAAATTGCTGATGTATGTCACCCAACTACATTCACAATGTGGTTGAGATGCAGAACAACAGTTGTACACATGGCTGGAAAAAGAATAAACAAGTCAATAGAAAAGCACAGGAAATGAGACTCGGTTAAATAAAGGGAATTTTGCACTTCCATGGAACTGCAGTAATACTGATTGTGGTGAACAGCCAGACTGTCTCCAAGAACAGAAAGGTAAACTTGCTTCAGAGAAAAAGATGCTATCCAGAACATCCAGAGGTCTCCAAGCAGGACTGGATAGAAAAGCTAAAAAGGATCCAATGAGAACGGATAATGTCTGATACCCTGGAGCATTTAAGCGAAGAACCGCTCCCAAACAGCAACAACAGCATGTCAGCTGAAGAGGAAGAAGAGATTTTTTTCCAGCTCAAACTCAAGCTTTAACTATTCCCATGAAAGCTGCCCTAATTGAAGTCCACAGGGGATGTGCACTGTGACCTCTGATACCTTTAAAAGAGACAACACCAACACAGTTTTACAGCTTTGACTTGCAATTCATTACACCTTTTTAGCATTATATTTGGTGTACATCTAATACAAAAAATGAAATTGTTTTCTTATTGAATATGAACATTTCAAAGTCCGTGTAAATTGGTTTAAGTAATTTCTGCCTGCTTTCTATGTTTCTTAGAAAAACTGAGGCTGTTAGCATTATATAGGCAGCTAAATGTCAGGCGTTCCTTTATATTATCTTAGATCTTGGGGTGCAGTTTCAATTTTGAATGAAAAGTTATTCAAAGATAGTTGCAGGTTTTCCTTTCTCTGGCATCAATTTCAAAAGCATCTTAATAAAAAAAAAAATATTAAATCCTTCTTAATAAAAAAATGTGCTGAATTTAGTCTAATCCATATAGCACTTCTACACTAGAAGAAGATAGAGGATAGTAGATAGAGGATATCAAAACTAATTTTAGATATGAAGATATCCAGTATCAAAACTGGAAAAAAGTATTCTAAAAAAAGTATTCTAAAGTAGCCCTTTCATTTTCCTGTAGAAATGTTGTCTTCCTTTTCCCTTTTTTTTTTTTTTTTTTTAACAGTAATAACAAATATATTATTTGTTTTTAGGTAAGTCTGGTATTTAAACTGGCAACAGGTAGCAATTACAGTTTAACTATAAATATGTCATATGATGGAGAGTCATTCTTGATGTTTAAAAAAATAGTAGATGTAATTCATAAGAAAAATTTGTTTTGACTACCACATCTGTAGAGCACAACCCATGTATTAAGTGTAATATTTTTCTGATGGCCAGGTAAATTGTAATAGTTACATCCTATTTATAGACTTACTTTTTTAACTATTTTGAGCATTGATTGAGCAGGTTTCAACAACTGAAGTGAATCTGCAAGTTATTTAAAAATAAAGTACTCTACAAATGAAAAAAAAAAGAGATTTATAGTATAACTATGTTGTATAGAAAGGCTCTAGGTAATTATAGGTAATTATTTTCTTTATTATAGTAAAGACAAGAGAGAAAGAGGCAGCAACAGAAGAGACAGCAATTCATATTACAGTAGCACAGAGCGAGAAAAACTATAGAAACAAAAATATTAGGATAAAATAAATAATAATCCATGAGGTAAATATAAAGTAAGCCCTTGTGTGATTAAAGCAATATTACCATAAAAGCAATAACACAAGGTTGAACTCTAAATTTAGATATGAAAGTGGATGGGAAGAAATCAGTATTACCTATCAGAGCTGACAATGAAAGAGGGGTCTAAAGATATCTTTAATGATTTTGAAAAAAAATACTTTTTTTTCTTACCCTCTGGATACAGGATTCTGTATGAAAAAGGTTAATGGTTACAACTGACAATTGCAATGAAAAACAACGTCAGTGAGATAACTTCAGCTTTAGGTCCTGTTCCTTTTCCCACAAGTATATGTCAAAAAAGAGTTTTAGCCAAGGATTTAAAAGAATTTGAGTGTATACCCATAAGTGGTTCCAAACAAAAAACATATCATAACAGAATGTGTATGGCATTTGTCTCAACAGAGAATAGGCAGGCATGGAACCTGGAAGCAGAGTAAATCTTCTTTTGAAAGTTTCTTGTGTTGTGTAAAGTTCCCAAAGGAAGGTATGATTACAGTAATTAAAATTGGCTTTTGCTCTAGTACTTTTTCTATCTCAGTATTTAGACAACAAATCACCACTACCACTCATATGAAAGCACCAATACTTAATTTAAATACATGCATACCTTAAAAGTCACAGAGTTGTGGACTAGATGCCATTGTTCTGCATATATAGCGCTCCCCTGATCTTAATAAGACCACAAACCTCCTTTAAAAATTATGAAGTCCCTTACCTTACTCTAGGTAAGATCTTTAGATCAAGGGCTTTGAACATCATGATAACCTTGAAAAACAATCTGTATTCCTGGCAGTCTATTTTCTGTGTCTTGAGACCCAGCAGCCTCTTGGAACAGAGAAGAGGACCAATGTGAAATAATTTTAAGGAAAAAGCAATATATTTCATTCTTGCCTTATAGGAATGAAGACTATCCAGATAAAACCTGAAACACTTGAAATACCCAAAAACCCCTTTTTCCTTTTTTTTTCTTAAATTGAATCCTGGGGCGGGAATCAAAAGAAAGAGAAAGCGGAACATTAATCAGTTGTACGTCTTGCTCCTGCCTCATAAATCAATTGCATTTTCACAAACAAAACTGCGAGAGATTTTAAATATCCTTTCTCTGATGACTGGGCTGTATTATGTACAATACTGTTAAAGAGCTCATACTGCCCTATTCAAACATTCCTCAAAATTATGACATTAGTTCCAGTTCACATAAGTTCATATCCAGGATAATTTTACTTATTGTGGTGTTCACTTTCCATCAAGTCTTTGTAATAAGCAAAGTTTAAAGAAAAAAAGTTTCATCTTTGCTACTAGTTAGTACTGCAGGAAACTGGACAAAGAAAATACATCAGCAGTGAAATTAATGACATAAGATCAACTGCACTATAAATTTAGTCTCTGCAGTTATTTATATTATTCTTAAAACATAAGGAAAAGCTCATAATTCTTCTGTAAAATTACAAACTCTCCTTAGGTTGAGTCCCAGATCTGGAAAAAATTTTTGGTTGAAATCTTCAATTTTATTGTCTCTTTTTAATTCTCCTCAGAGGATAAATTATGCAGATACCCAAAGCAGTGTTTCTTTATATCCTTATGAAGAGCCTCACTCATGTGAATTCCCTTCCAATCAAAAAAAGAAAGATCTCTAAGTACCTCAAAGGCAAGGCAATACCAGCACTTCATTCGGAGCTCAGAAAATACATATTTATTTTCCCTAGTTTCCTCAAATGGTGTTTTTAAAAATCATAAACTGTGTGAAGTAAGAAAAAATAAGAATAAATAGTCCAAAGAGATTAAAACAGAACAGAATTTTAAAGATTCTTGCAAAATATAGTACATGTTTTCAAATCTACATTTTCATATCTTGAATCTCTACAAATGTGACTGCTTCATGAGTTGCCTGTGAATGTCAATACTGTGAATATCAGTAAAAAACAGGAGATCCCAAAAGAAAACATATAAAAAGTACATTGATATATTTAATATTGATAGCAGCATTTATTCATAAAAGCAATGTTTAAAGAACATTTAAAATGTTTTTTTTCCCTCTAGGGCACAATAGGGTTTTGATGTTTTCTGTGATGGAGATGATTTTTACTACCAGAAGCCATTATATATTTTCTTGAAATTCATACCTATTTTTAATGTATCATTGGTATTTTCAATAGCATAGACTCATGGTATTTCCTCTTATTTCAACAGAGAATTTTAGCAGAAAATTACAAGATAAATCTTAAACTCTTAGTGTTCAATGGAGATGACAAATCAGTACATATTAATATTGGCATCTACTTGGTATTGTAAAGAAGAATGAAACTATGGTATTCTTATTTTCTCAAGATTTGGATCAATATTTCAAATGTTACACCTTTAGGGGAAAAAGAAGAAATATCATGAAAGGCTCAAAAGTCTGCAAGATTTTATAAATAGCTTAGATATACTGCAATGCCATCAGTGTTTCAAAGCTGTGTTTTCAGACACATAAAAATTCTCTATCTTCCTTCTACTTCTTTACACAGGACAAGTAAGAAACAGCAAATATAAATTAAAAATTATTTTAAAACTTTTCCTTCAGTATTCCACAGCATATGGTGTAATTGTTCAAAATTTAAAGGTAGAGTAAAAAATGTATTTGGAATAGTTCAACGGAAATCTAGGGTAAAATGAAAAATGGTTAGTTTTACGTTTTGTGTCATAAGAAAGCTTAAGCTTTTAAAAAATTGCTCTCAACCTTTAATAAGATATATCATAAGTCAGAAATACTAAAAGCTACTATAAAAAACATTACAAGCCATGTTGCAAAATTAAGTAATTGGATGTCATTCACTGTAAAATGAAACTGATACGTTAGGATAAGGAAAGTTGAATTACATTTCAAAGAGTAGGACTTCTGTATGTGTCTTAAAGGAAAGATAACTTATGCTTGGCCATGCTTTTTGAGGGGCGTTGGTAAGGTTTTTTTTTCTTTTTTGTTTTTTTTTTTTTTTCTTATGGTTTGGGGTTTTTGTTTCTTTTTTGTTGGCTTTTCTTGGATCATTTATTTTGTTTTTTGTTTTGCTTTGTTTGGTTTTGGGGATTGTTTTTTTGTAGGTTTTTTGATTTTTCTTTTGTTTTAATTTGTTTTGGTTTGGGATTTTTGTGTTTGTTTGTTTGCTTGGTTTGGTTTGTTGCTTTTTTTTCCTGAAAAATTAGGGTATTAATAATGTCTGTAATTCTGGCTCAAAGCTCCAAACAACTGCAGTTCAAACATCAATGTATGGGGTACGTATCACACACCTAACTATGGTTCCAGCACTCAAGAAAATACCTGTTCTCACAAAAAAAAAGCAAAAAAAAACCTCAAAACAAATAAACAACAACAAAAAACCTAACAAACCTAACAAAAAAGTTTAAGAAAAAAATCAACAGAAGAGCCTTCTTGTGCTAGGAAACAAAACCATGATAGTGAATCCTATGCATTACTCCAGAATTATACTCTAAAATGGAGTTTTGGAACTAGATGAGCTCTAAGGTCCATTCCAACCCAAACCGTTGTGTGATTTAATTTCTACTATTCACTTTCATATATCTGAAGTATCATTGTTTCCATGCAAATTCATTTGGGAATAAACAGATAAAAATGGTAAGGAACAATTTAAATTTAATCTTGTGTCTCATGGCTTTCATATTGTACAGTTTATTCATTCTACGATTTTCTGGATTACTTTTTTAATAAGGTAATTTTTCTATGACTGGTCTAGTTTTCTAGTTACCAGATTTATTAATTAAATCAGATTATACTCCTAGAACAATCCAAAAGTACTAATGAACTAATAACTGAATCATTTACATAATACAATAACACAAAAATTAAAAAACAAAACGAAAAAAACAAACAAAAAAACCCCACATCAACAAACCTACAAGCTACTGTAGGTAAAAGGTACCTTAATCTTTTCTTTATAAATAATACTTTTAGGACACAGACTTGTTACAAATTCTTAGCTTTGAACGTTTTTTTTTAACTATTCAGATTCCATTTTGAGACAAAGCCTCTATGGTTCCCCTGTAGTTCTTCATGACCTCAGTGGAGATGCAATGAACATCCAAGACTACTACTTCAATCTTCTTCAAACAATTTATACCATTCTTCCAATATAATTTTTAAATTTAACCAAGATATTTCCCCATGAAAGTTTTTAACCAGGTAACACTGGTGTTGATTTAGAACACGTTTTCAGTTATCCTTGTCGTTTCCCATCCAGTCTCACCAGACCAGTTATCTAAATTATGTATTTAGATTTAATTTGTGCCTCTTCAATTCCACAAATTCTCAGAGCCAATTGGAAGACAGAAATAAATAAGGGAAATAGACAATATCAGAATTCCATGCAAATATCTGTGAGGAAATGCATGAATTTAGGGGAAAACTCATGCTGTTCAGAACATATCCAAAGAAAGAAGCCACAGTTTACTGCAGTGTCAGATTTCTACCATACAGATCACTTGCAGCAATTGGTGAGAAAATAAGATTCAGAGGGAAATAAAACAATATGGGATTGCATTTCTTCATTTTTCTCTTTGCAGAACTGATTCGTTATATATTTATAGAATAATGTAGATAGATAGATAGATAGATAGATAGATAGATAGATAGATAGATAGATAGATAGATAGATGATAATGTTTATAATTTCACTTGTGCTTTCATATAATTTCTAAGTAGAAAACCTGAGGGTCAAGCTGCTGTAACACATAGTAGTTAATCATTCTAAGAAGTTCTTACATGTAGTTGTACTTCAGATTTTTCAAACATTATCCATCCCTCGGTTTTGTATTCCATCTGTTCCATCTCTATTTAGTGACCCTTCTGTAAAACTGGAAGGTCAATCTGGCCACTTCTTCTTGGCAAATATGCCAACTCTTACCTAAATTTGCATCAGAAGTGTTACAAAAGAAACAGCTTCAAAATTTTATAACATAAATTATGTTGTTTATATTCTAAGTTTACATCTTTTTGGGAGTTGCTAGCTTTAAAATGATTCTGGAAAAAAAAGGATATAGATTAATCTTGCTGCTTTGTACTAACATGCTTCAGGACTAAAATAAAATACTCACCAAAAGTGAGAAAGGATAGAAGAAAGGATAAATGATAACATAAAAATGAGAATCTAATGGAAATTAATGATGTTAAGTTTGACTGGAATCATAATTGTTCATTTTCATGGAAAGATAATGCAAGAAAAAGGAAACAGGGAAAATGTTTTCCCTTTTTTATTGCTTTATTCACATAGTTTTCCACTAGTATAAGAAATAATTAGATCCTAATTGTTTCATGCAATGCCTAAATCTCAAAAAACCCAGTTTCTTGACAGAGCAAGAACACAACAATTTCCTCATATAGCTGAACTTAACTCACTTGAGAAGAAATCACTGTTTGCATTGCCATCTCAAGGATGTAAAATAGCATAAATAACTTTTTAATTGTTTATTTCAGTTACTGTCTTACCAAATGCATATTCAGTTCTTAATTAAAAGCATAGTAAGTGGGCAATGAAGTACAAATATAATCTTAAGTACTAATTTATCCAGCACTTATTTCAATGCATCTTTTAAAATCTTGATTGAATGTCATGGTTTAGAAACCACATATTTAAATGCAGCTTCTCCAGTTTAATATCTCTGTAAATTATTTTTGTAAACATGCAATATAATGACATATTCTGCCATTAATCTATCTTGAAATACAATTATGTTATTAAATTCTAGCTCCACAATGCTAGACCTCACCATGACAGGTTAATTATCAAAATATTCTAAGAGATTAAGAATTAGCCAGTTGTCCTTGGTGGTCTGGCAAGACAAAATAAATTTTATATATATTTCAGAATTCACTAATTAAAAAGCAGTGTTTCAGTTTCATTTTAATGAGGGACAACAGACATTCCATTTTCTTTTTACACATCCTCTGTTACATATGACTGTCTGTCCTAAAGGAATTTAGGCAAACAGGAGATAAAGCAAATGGCTATAATTTAAGGTTGCAGCTTTTTGAGTTTGAAGCAAGAGGTAAAAAGTAGCTTGAACACTGAACTTATCCGTATTAATATTTAAGTATGGATATCTTTCTACACTCATTTGTTTCCTCGACTAAGTAGTATATCTACAGCAAATTGACAACTGTATAAGACTGTATAAATTAAACATATATTTTTTACTAGAACTAATATCTGTTTTACTAGAATGAATTTCCATTACACCAGTCACTAGCTATTTACCTAAGACCCTGCATAAATATGAATCCTCAAAATAAGTTCAGACATCCTTTATTTTGCTTGCATGATTAGCCAACTCAGTCTAGCCACATAAAAGAGTTCAAAACAAATGATTTGTATCATTGGTCAATCATACAGAAGAATTCCTGGAAAGGTTTATTAAATTTATGTGCTTTTTTAATTAAATGTTCAGATTTTTATATGTCCTCTGTAATGAACATAATATATAATTCACTTCCACAGGCTTATTATTGTCCATGACTATTTTTCATCTAAAAGAGTGCTGAATCATGTAGTCTTTAACAGTTGTTTATAAATTTATGAGGTTCTGTGTAGGATGAGGTTTGCTGTTAACAGATGAGTCATGACTTTCAGTTGAAGGTGGGCAGAGTCCATCTGTCTAACTTAAGAGAAAGAAATCTCTATGAGAGGAAGTATTATCTGAGCAACATACCTTTCTTGTTTCCTTAAGACACTTTTAAGCCTTTTCTATTAGGCATTAAGACTATTTGCTAGTGCAGAATAAAGGAGATTACAAAAAAAGTAATTATGTTGTATTTCCAGTCTTAAAACACTTTTTTTGGCAGCAGTGTAGTTGTAGCAGTCATTATCAAATCAGTTTGGTAGCACTGATTTTTTGGCATCAGTGCTACCAAATTCAATATCCTATAATTAAAGAAAAATAGGAAAAAGTCAAACAAACAAACCAAAACCAAAAGCAACTAAACATGATTTTCAAAGAGTTTACAAAAAAAAAAAAATAGAAAAAGTAAATTTGCAGGTAACCTTGAAAATTAATTACTTACAGACAAATTAGACAATTATTTGAAGACAAGAACTGAATTGCAACACAGCAGTTGCACTTGGAATATTCAACCAAAACACAATGCTACTTTATCAGTTTATCTTGATAATTTTGGAACCTATCTTGATAAGTTTATCTTTTGAATGAAATATGCTATAAAAATTAATCTCCTGAGATCATCAATGTCAGCGACATTAATAAGCTTTCTGTGACGTGAATACACTGCCTGTTCTACTTTAACAAGTAGTTCAATGAATGTGTACAATAAAATAATCCACATGTCCTGTATTTCAGGAAACTATACTTCAGCCTTGATCTTAGCTGGCCCAAGGATCTGACTGCACGGAAGTCCTAAACAGGTCATCTATTGCTCCTAAAATTGCTGTGCACAGCTAATAATGAAGCAAAGAATGATAACTGGAAACAGCCATAGTTTTTTTTCAAAAAAAAAAAAAAATCACACTTCAAATCCAAACAATTGGATCAGGGCAAGAACATCCCATGGTGGCAGAAAACAAAACTAAGTAATGATGCTAGTCCAAAGAAAAATTCCGATATAAAGAAATTTAAAGTATTCCAAAGTCAAATACTATGAAATAATCATACAATAAATTGTGTAGGAAGGGACCTTACAATCATCTAGTTCCGATCTATCCACCATGGGCAGGAATACAAAGACACTTCATCATAGAAACCAATATCTAGCAATATATGTGCTTATGAGCTGTCACATGGTTTTCAGAATACTGGCAGTAAACACATCACTGAAAAATACTGTATTCTGCTCTTGAAAACAAGCCATTATGTAGACTAAATTTATCCACAGATTATGAAATACTGAGGCATGATATAACTACCTATTGTAGCTTTTCCCAAAAGGGGAGCTCATTTAAATATCATACTCTTCAAGAAGAGGAAAAAAGCTGGCAAAACCCTAGTATTGCTTCTGTGCAGCATCTGCATTAGCTAGAGAGCTCCATTTGCTCAGAATCAGTGGCAGGTAAAAATACAACATTAATGAAATTTGGACTCTGTTGTAGTTATTTTTGAATGACTTGTAGAAGAAATGTTATTCAGTGTTTTAAGAAAAGCTAGTCACTGTGTTTCCATATAAACTATAAACAGGCAATGTGTGTTTATATGCCTCTTGTCACACATCATAAAGACAGAATGTATTTGTTTCCCATAAAAGTCTTTGTGTCAAAGTATAAATGAGACAATTACAGTACCATTTTGAACAGACACATTGACATCTTAGATTTTTACTAGACTACTTGAGTAAGAAATCTATAATAAATATTTAGAAAATTCTAGCCTCTGTGGCAGGCTAGAAGCACTTAAATTATCAAACAGGATTTTATTTCTCTATTTGCATTTTCTAAGAAAACCTCATATTTTTTACAGTGATAGAAATGTAGAAAAACAAAAAGATATTAATTTTCTTGATGGTAAGTTTACATTGTGTAAGAACTCATATAGACCTGACAGCAAAAAACAGAGCATTTCTACTTTAAAGTTCATCTTTATGAAGTATATACATGTGTACCTGATGTATTTTTTATTTCAATCCTGAATAGAAAGCAGATTGATAATTGGAAGATATATGATACTAAATTTTTTCAAGGCATTTGCAGTATTTTAACTTAAAAACTAACTTTATAAAAATTGCTTTCTTTATTTGTAATTTTAATATAATGGAAACAAAGGAAATTACAGAAACTGGAAATAACCAAATAGAACAAAATGATACAAAAGCAAACTAAGGAAGCACTGTATCATCAAGGTAAAATGAGAAAATCTATTTTAATGATGACAGAAAAGGGAGTGTAATAATACACTTGCTCTCCACACCCAAGTATTTGCAATTAGGAACAAGAGATGACTATTAACTCTAAAAACTGGCACATAAAATCCTTGAATAAGGCTTAAAGTGTATTAAAACCAGATCTCATTTTCTGCATTTCAAGGTTTCATGTAAAATCATTAGATCAGTCTACCTTACATGTCAAGGAACAAAATCTTCTTGTACAACCTATTGCAGTAGAATGACTATTTCTTCATTGCAGGAAATAGAAGAAAAATGATAAATTATCATAGCAAGACTGTGAGAGACCATATATTAGACTTTGTTCTGATTTAACTGTAATTTCATATTCAGCTCAAAGTACAATGATGCTGAATAATGAGCTGTAACACAAAAGGTGAATGCATAAATTGAAATAGTTGTAAGTTGGTTTTAAGTCAAAACTACAAAAATAATCTTTTACTGATGCTTGTATCATTCCAAGATAACATATTTCCCTAGAATAGAGTTAAAAGATAGATCAGAAAAAAATCATGCAAGTTTTTCTGACGGATCACTGCCAGTCACTAAAACATAGTCCTTCAGTTGTTTAAGTATGCCCTCCTTTTGACATGCAGGACAGGTATTTAATTACTTGAATTTAGTTAGACTAATGCAATTACACTAAAAGTTAATGTTTTGTTACAGAAATCTTTTAGCAGAATGTCGCTCCAATAACAGAGGGAAAAGTTAGCACTTTTATGTGCTGTGTCTAAAATTATCAGTGAGACTACATCTAAAAGAAACACTCAGCAGGGTTTGGCACTGCTTCCATAATACTCCTTTAAGTTACTATTGCATGCAACTTGTCCTTAAAACATTTTAAAATACTATTTATTTATACAGAGATCAACACTAGAACATCAAGAAATGTACTATTTCTTCTGTGGAAAAGAAAAATGATAAAGAAAAATAATAACTCTGTGCAGAATAGTATCCATGTTGACCAAGTCTCAAATCAATAACATTCCAGCTTGTTGTTTATTATTTTTTCCAACAGAGTAGAATTTCACACACAGGGAACCAACAAACAAAATAAAATAACCAATGAAGCAAATAAAAATACAAAAACTAACTATGAGTTGGACATCCTACTTGCCTAATTCCATTGATTTATTGGGGTAAATTTCATCTTATGAAAAGGAAAATAAACATCTCTTGCCAGTCCGATGTAAAGACTATATGAAAGGCAGAATTCTCATAATAAGGCAAATCAGACTATCCCTTCTGTACCAAAGTGGCATATTCTAGTACAAGGCTAAACTATATGACATAACCAGCATACCCAGATGTTCTCTGCCTTTTTTCACCATTCACATTTTAATAACTCAGACACTTAAATATATTGCTATGGTTAGTTTAGCTTTTAAATGAGCCTTTTAGGTGGGTAACCTATCTACTGACTTCTGAATTTTTGTCTAACACTGAAAAGTGGAAGTTAGAATATGTATGCTAAGAACAAATTTTTCTCAAAGTAAGAACAATTGAAATTATTATAAAACATCTAAACAGAAACTGTGCAGGTTTATAGACGGTGGGCTCTTGTGCCACATCTGTGGTTAGACAGGAAAGTTCGGTCGGAAGATTGCCGCGATGTATGGGAAGATAGGGCCCCACCCCTCCAGTCTAGTTAGCCAATAAGAGATTAGTAATAACGTAAGCAGACCATAGTTATATAAGGCCATGCAAAGAGAAAATAAATGCCATTGTGCCATCCACCACATTGGTGTTCGTGAGTGATTGGCCCGAACAACCTGTAAGTTAGTCGTCGTGTCTTTCTCGAACCGGGTTGCCCTGCCTCGAGAGAGGCAACAAGAAGTGGTGCCGAAACCCAGGACACACCTCCCAACACATGGGAAGGCACAGCTGGGAGATCGGGATTCATGCCAGATGAGTGAAAGACAGCTGGAGCGGTGGGACCAACTTTGGCGGGGAGGACGCTCTCGTACCAACGAGATGGAAGCCCTCGTCAAGGTAGTGTTTCAACTGCATAAGCAGTGGGGTATTGATTGCAAGCCTAAAGACTTTGAGTGTGCAGTCACGCTGCAAATAGGTGCCATTGACTGCCCCGTGCAGATTCTCCACCCAGAATGCTGGGAAAAATGCACCAAGGCACTTGCGGATGATGTCATGTGCTCAGGCTTTGGCAAGAGCCTCAAATCGTGTGGGAGGGTGACGCAGGCACTGCAAAAGGCACTACAAGAACAAGAAACCTGGAAGGCAGCTGGGAACTGCCTGAGTTTCACTCCAAAATTAGGAGTCAGAGTGACCACGCAAACCACGTTTAGCGGACACTCCACTGAGTACACTGACTCATCACCCAAAGATAGGGAACACTTCCCTTTATCCTCGCGGTCCCCTAGTCCTGTCTGTAATTCACCCGTGGAACAAAAGCACTCGAGTAATGAGACTATTGATAAGGCTGAGGTCCCGGTCGATAAGCAGAGCCCCAACAGGGGCTCTGACAGACCCCCACCCTATGCTCCACAATATGGCGCCAACTGGCATGAAGAAGGGCAGGGTTTAGAGTCTTTGCTAGCCACAGACTCGTGCACATGGGAAAAAGGGGGAAGTTGGGAGGAGGAAGGTTTGCCCACAGACACATGGCTCAATCAGGGAGCGTGCCTCAAAGCATGCCGGGAAAAAGCCTCCCCAGCCAAGAGGTGGAGAGACCTAAGGGGGAGGAAGAAACTTACTAATAGGCAAAAAAAAGGCAGAGGGCAGAGCCCAACAAAAAGATACTGCAGCCTGGAATCATTCTACCAGTCGACTTCCACCTCTGACTCGGACTATAGCTGGGATGAATGGTCGAGCAGCTGGGCCGCGATTAACTCAGACTCGGACTCGGAAAATGAAGGAGTGAAACCAAACCTTAATACTATTAAAAGCCGAGCCCCTCTGCGCACGGCAGAAAAGGGTCGAGGAAAAAATATGCCCCTCACGGACTGGAAAAAGATCCAGATCGCGTGCGCCGATTGGGTTCTACCTAAGGTTTTAGCATTCCTGGTCCGGGAAGCAAATGGACAAAAGACTTATTCCCCCGTAAATCTGAAAGACGTACAGTCAATTGTTAAAACAATTGCTGACAAAGGAATTAATTCTGCCATGGTTTCCACATTGATCGATGGCATCTTTGGGAATGATGATATGCTCCCCTTTGACATTAAACAAGTATGTAGAATGATTTTTGATGGGGCAGGAATGATAGTTCTCAGACAAGAATGGGAAGATAACTGTGTAAAGATACTGGTCCAGGTCGCAGGAGAAAACCACCCTTTACAGGAGTCCAGCTTGCAACGGCTAATGGGCACAGACCCAACAATGATTACCCCTCAGGCACAAGCTCAGAATTTAATAGCCCCAGAGGTTGCTGCTACCACCCGTGCAGCCAGAGAAGCCATTCGTACAGTATGTAATGTGGTTGCTAAACCAGCCCCATGGTCTACTATAACACAAAGTGAGAATGAGAGCTTCACTCAGTTCATAGACCGTCTTCAAGCAGCGCTACACTCCTCAAACTTACCATCAGTAGCCAAGGGCCCAGTTATTGCTGAGTGCTTACGCCAACAGTGTAATTTAGCTACCAAAGAAATCCTACGCTCCTTGCCACCCGGTTCCAGCATTGCAACAATGATCAAACATGTCACGAGCGAAGAACACTTAGCTCCAATCCAAGCTGCAGTCAGCACTGCTATCACCAACGTAATGACTGTGCAAAATCGCCCCGACACAAGTGGTCTGACATTCCCTCCATCGCAGTCGTCCCAGAGGGCTGTGTTGGGCTTGTGGCAAGAAGGGACACATTGCCTGGGAATGCAAATCAAGGACATAGGGAAATGGGCAAGGGAGTGGGCAGATGGGCCGCATGTGGCCCCCTCCCAGTGGGGACATCCGGCAGCCCACCTATGCCAACCCCAAATGGGGAGAACATCTCCCAAACCCGCTGACCCCCAGGAGACAACCAACTTTATGGCCCAGTCAATGCCCCCACAAGAATCAATTATGCCCATGATGCAGCACAGCAACATGGGGAACAAGGCCCCTGGTACCCCCGGAGGGGTCCCTGGGTGGCCCTGGCAGTGGGATGTGACCAGCCCCCAATAATATGGGGGATCTGTCAACAGCACACGTCCTCGCGCCATCCCCGGCCAGATGACATCTCCATCAGTGTCCCCTTTTTGATAGACACGGGCACCAATGTGACTGTTATCCCACAAATGTATTGGCCCCCAAGCTGGAAGTTAGACGAAGCTCCAACCGTAGGTGGAGTTGGAGGAGTTTCAGTCGCCAAAAAGAGCATAGAATTAATGGCGATAACCTTACATTCCAAAAAAGGGCCTGAAAAGACTGTCAACCTTTATGTTTATGTTCTATCAAATGTCCCACCTTTGTTAGGGTGAGACGCCCTATCTCAGCTAAGATGCAAGGTGACAAATTTACCCTAAGGGCCACTGTGGCATATCCACCATCCCCAATTAAATTGACCTGGAAGTCGTCTGATCCAGTGTGGTCGAGCAGTGGCCCATCCCCACGCCTTGAATGTCAGTGCTTCTTCAGCTACTTGAGCGAGAATTAGAAAAAGGACATATCGAACCATCTGTCAGCCCATGGAACACGCCCATCTTCGTCATACCAAAACGCAGCGGCGAAGGCTTTTGCCTCCTCCACGACTTGCGTGCCGTGAATAGGAAAATCCAGCCCCTAGGTCCAGTGCAAACAGTGTTACCAGCCAATTCCATGATTCCAGAAAACCAACCATGTGCAGTGCTTGATATTAAAGACTGTTTCTTTTCCATACCCTTGCATGAACAAGATAAAGAGTGATTCACCTTTTCTGTGGTATTCTCCAATGGCCAGCAACCAAGCCTATGATTTCAATGGAAAGTTCTTCCCCAAGGAATGGTCAATTCTCCCACCATTTGCCAGGTTACTGTGGCCCAAGTGCTAGTGCCAGTCCGAACCGCGAACCCAAATGCCACGTTAGTGCAATACATGGATGACATCCTTGTTGCCACACCAACTCCAGACCAAGTAGATCATCTCATGTCAATGATATCAAAAGTCCTGAAAACCAGTGGCTTTGAAATAGCAGATGCAAAAATAAAGAAAGGACCTTCAGTCACATTTTTAGGCATAAAGATCACTAACTCTTACGTATCACCTCCTGTAATAAGAGTCCACCATGATATCAAAATACTCCATGACACACAACAATTAGTAGGATCTTTGCAATGGCTGCGCAATGTTGTCATAATCCCACCAGAAACCATGTCCCCACTGTATGAGCTCCTTAAAGGAAAACACCCATGGGAACAAAAGACTCTCACCGAAGAAGCCGCACGCTCACTTGACTTCATAGAGCAGCAAATGTCTACTGGTGTCCTCTCCAGATGGAAGCCACGCTTACTGTTGGACTTGTACGTGCACTTTACTGGGGGGGGGGAGGGGCGGTAGGAGCATTGGCGCAAGGGCCCCCTAACATAGCTAAACCAATATAATGGGTGGTTCTCAGGAAAACATCACATGTGTTCACCCCAGGGGTCGAATGCCTTGGAAACCTTATCATGAAAGGCAGGAGGCTCGCCTTGAGTCATTTAGGCTTTGAACGCGCAAAGATATACCTACCCTTTCGCAAACAGATTTCAGCCTCATCTATGGCAATCTCAGAGCATCTAGCTCTGGCTCTCTTCGGGTTCGCAAGAGAACTGTGTTACACTACGAAACCACCATTGACTCAGCTGCTGGCAACGGTAGACCTCAATCTTCCACAAAAAGTCATGGATCAACCTTTACCAGGGCAGACTGTCTTTACAGATGCATCTTCAACTACCTCTACTGCGGCCGTGGTGTGGCAAACCAGAGAACATTATCAGTGTGTCAAGATGATTGACAAGTCACTATCAGTCCAACTGTTAGAAGCATCTGCTATAGTATTGGCATGTGGACTGTTCCAATCCGAACACCTCAACATCGTGACAGACTTTCTGTTCGCCGCCAAGCTTTGTCAGGCAATGTCCAGACTAGGTGTTTCGATGTTCTCCACAGCCATCATGATTGAAGAAGCACTCTTTTCTTGGCAGGGCACTGTATTGGTCATCCATGTCAACAGCCATAGTCCTGTCAAAGGATTCTTCCAAATTGGCAATGACAAGGCTTACGCCGCAGCAAAAGGACTCTGGACTTTACAAGATGCACAACAATTACATGAATCACTCCACACTGGAGCCAAGGCACTTGCTAAAAGGTGCAACATTCCAATTACAGATGCCAGACATGTAGTGGCCACTTGTCCTCATTGCCAGAAAACACTGTTGTGGACAACATTGTGGTCCGGGGGAGTCAATCCTAGAGGCCTCAAGGCTTCAGAAATCTAGCAAACAGACTTCACTCTCTGTCAAATGTTGAAGCCCAGAGCCTGGCTTGCGTAACAGTAGACCCGTATAGCGGCATGATTATAGCAACCCAGCATGCAAAAGCAAATTCTAAGGCAACTGTCCAGCATTGGTTAACAGTGATGGCATGGCTCGGCATCCCAAAGCAAATTAAGACAGACAATGACTCAAACCTTATCTCTAAATCAGTTTATTTGTTTGCTACCAAGTGGAACATCACTCTGACACATGGAATCCCATACATCAGCACAGGGCAAGCTATCGTCAAAAGAGCCAACCAGACCCTGAAGTCTAAACTAGAGACTCTAGCTTGGGCAGAAGGATTCACCAGAAACATCCCCCCAAAAGAGCAACCACTCTTGCTAGCCACTGCTTTGTTAGTGTTGAACCAATTTCCCAGGGGAGATGAGACACATTGTCCCATTAAAAAACACTGGGCCACTAAAGCACTAGAAGAAGGCCCACCAGTCAGTATTAAAAATGAACTGGAAGAGTGGGCATCAGGGTGGAAATTGGTACTGGCAGGCCGGAGTTACGCAGCAGTAAAAAAAGATAGCGACATTAAATGGTGTCCGCTAAGATCCATAAAACCAATGCTGCATAACAAAACTAATGAAAATTCTGAGGTTTTTTTAACAGGTCTGGAGTTGTGACTATCCCCGCCAGTTCTGCACTCCAGTAATAGAAAGTGGAAAAAAGGCGAGAAGCATTCCCATGGCGTTCGAGAACCCAGAGATGGTAAACCCCAACCGATGTTCGTGCCTCAGTATTCTCGTGTTCCTGCTGTTATTTTGTATAGGGGAGGCAAGCTCAGAATACCATCCCTATCGGCCATACAAGTGGCTCCTCTGCAATCCTACAGATAGCAGAGAAATAGCAAGTAAGACCACAGCCAACGCCCCCAGTTTTGTTGTCAACCTCAAAGATATATTTCACCCACTGGGCGTTGGTCAACATGTACGTTGGGGAACTTACTGGTACCTCAGCTCAAACCCAGGGAAAGGTTATTGTACCTATCCAGGATATTGTTTTGCAGATAATGGGGCAGTGAGACCATTGTAACCAACAATAGATGGAATCCCATCAAAAGAGATGCATTTTTGGAAGTAAAGTATTGGCCACACACCTGTGAGACACCCACTTTTGGGGCAGATGGTAGGGTAGATGTCGTTGGAACCTGTACCCATTTAGAGGTAATAGATCTGCAGCCACAGGATAAAGGTTGGTTTTTAGGTAGGATGTGGTCTGTATTTCTCCATAAATGGGGCAGAGACTTGAGCACAGTTGTCCACATTATCAAGGCCCCTCCACAACCTTACATGGCCATTGGACCCAACAAAATTTTAGACCAGGCGCAGTCCAAAAAAGAAGTTGTAGCCAGCCTCTCAACAGTAGGTCCAGCTAAGGCTACACCCAAGTTTGCCTTGCAAAGTCTTTTACTTACCACTTTGGCCTACCCCCGTGGTGTGCACGGAGCAGCCC
Source organism: Lonchura striata (assembly GCF_050655825.1). Taxonomy (NCBI): domain Eukaryota; kingdom Metazoa; phylum Chordata; class Aves; order Passeriformes; family Estrildidae; genus Lonchura; species Lonchura striata. The sequence continues at coordinate 38,006,906 of NC_140740.1, forward strand.
CTTATGACTTATTTTACTGTATGCTAGGTGATGTCTTTCAGTCACTGAACACGTATGAACCAAACCTTACAGACTCCTGCTGGTGTGCTATGACACCAAACCCCCATTTTACGAGGGTATAGCCCTCGATGTCTTGTTTACCTATTCCAAAGATCCCAACCCGACCCAATGCCAATGGAACAGCCCCCAGAGAGGGATTACTTTATCTCTAATTACTGGCTGAGGAACCTGTATAGGCAGCCAACAATTAATCCAACAGAATAGAAATATTTGTAAAAATTTTACTGTCATTAATACATCATACTCCTGGGTTGTTCCCTCAGTTTCAGCAGTGTGGGCCTGCAACAATACAGGTGTTAGCCTTGGTATATCAATCAAAGACTTTGATGGTACCAACAACTTTTGTGTTCAAGTCGCTATTGTCCCTAGGATCCTGTACCACACAGATGATGAAGTAGACCGTTACCAGGGAGAGAATATTCAGCGACAAAAAAGGGAACTAATAACAGGCATTACCCTTGCAACACTCCTCAGCCTGGGAGCAACAGGCACTGCTACTGGCGTTGTGGCCATAGTATCCCAAAGACAAAGCCTAGCACAACTTCAAATGACCATCAACGAAGACCTACAAAGAATTTAAAAGTCTATTTCCTTCTTAGAAAAATCTCTTGATTTGTTTTCTGAAGTAGTGTTGCAAAACAGACGTGGACTAGATCTTTTACTTATGCACCAAGGTTTGTGTGCCGCCCTGAAAGAACAGTGTTGTTTTTATGCCAACTATTCAGGTGTAATTAGAGATTCAATGACAGAACTCAGGGAAAGGCTAGCACAACGAAAAAAGGACAGAAATGCTCAACAAAACTGGTTAAACTCGCTTTTTGACCAATTTCCTTGGGCTGCCACTATAATATCCACTTTAATGGGACCAATCATAATGATTTTGCTTGAGTTGCTTTTTGGTCCTTGTGTTCTTAACAAGCAATTTGTTAAAGTTCGTTTAAGCAGAATTGATATTATGCTATTAGAACAGAGACAGTTGTTATGACTAGTTTTTATAGTTATGTTAGTCAGTTGTTTAAAACATTGCAACTTACCTGTTACCTTGTTACAAATTTTATTCTTGCACTCTTATAACTAACAAAATTTTGAGCTAACAGTTTTGTTATTATAATGTGTTATGTAGTTTTGTTTATCCATGGGGTGTGGGGGGGAAATGTGGTTAAACATGGAAGTTCAGTCGGAAGACTGCTGCGATGTACAGGAAGATAGGGCCCCACCCCTCCAGTCTAGTTAGCCAATAAGAGATTAGTAATAACGTAAGCAGACCATAGTTATATAAGGACATGCAAAGAGGAAATAAATGCCATTTTGCCATCCACCACATTGGTGTTCGTGAGTGATCGGCCCAAACGACCTGTAAGTTAGTCG